>NW_028258444.1:0-4800000 GCF_053883595.1 Heterocephalus glaber | reverse complement strand
CCTAGAGGGCAAAAAGGTAAATGTGCTGTGAGAGCCTCTAACATCTTATGCTTAGGAACTGTTCATGAGAGGAACACCTGGTGAACAGGACTAACAAGGTCCCTGCCCCATGGGGCTGACATTTGGAATAGAGATAAGTGTATTTGATATGTAATCATATGGATGCAGATTAAATGTAAATAAATGTAATTACAGATTGTGGTAAGTGCCAAGAAGAAAATAATTTCTTTTGTGATATAAAGGAGCTTGGGGCCCTTTTATTTTTTTTTCATTAATTTTATTGGTACATTTTAGGTATACAATGTGCTGACATTCATTATTGGGAATTTGTACCTTTACATAATATATTTGATTCTTACATTTTTCCCCATCCCCCGTCCTTCCATCAACACCTCCACTCCTCCCTATTTACAAACACTGTTTCCATTTTTTTTTCCTTTACTCATATTTATTCCTTTCCCTTCTTTTCTTTCCCCTACCACTCCCATTTCCCTTTCCTTTTGGACCTTTTCTTCCTATTTCACATTATCTATCATACATTTTAATCCTTATTTACACTTTCAGTTTTTCACACCCGAGAAACTATTCAGTATTTACACATATATGTCCTATTTATTTCACTTAAGAGTATGGCCTCAATGTGCATCCATTTAGCTATAAATATGTCTAGTTTCTCATTCTTTATGGCTGAGTGGTATTCCATTTTATAAATAAAACCACATTTTCTTTATCTAGTCTCTAGTTGATGGGCAATTGGGCTGTTTCCAAGCTTTAGCTATTACAAACTGCCACTATGAACACAGGTGCACATATGTCTCTGTGGTATAATTCTTTTAATTCTTTTAGGAAGATACCCAGCAGGGGGATAGCTGAGTCAAATGGGACCTCTAGTCCTAGTTCTTTGAGGTATCTCCATACTGATTTCCACGGTGGTTGCACCAGTCTGCACTCCCACCAAAAGTGAAGGGTTACACACACACACACACACACACAACCCCACCAGCATTTCTTATTGGTTGATTTAATGACAGCAGACATTCTTTCTGGAATGAAGTAGAATCTCAGCATTGTTTTCATTTGCATCTCTTGAATGACCAGTGATGTTGAACATGTTTTCATATATTTATTTGCTATTTCTACTTCTTTGAGATATGTCTGTTCATTTCAGATGCCCATTTTTGGATTGGATCTTTAAATTTGGGGGGGTCTGATTTTTTAAAGTTATTTATAGATTCTAGATAGTAGTCCTTTGTCTGAGACACAGCTGGTAAAAAATTTTTCCCCCATTGTACGTTGTCTCTTCACACTAGTTGGTGGTTTCTTTGCTGTGCAGAAGTTTTTTGTTTTTTGGGTTTTTTTTGGTACTGGGGATCAAACTCAGGTCCTTGCACTTGTGCAGCAGGTGGCGAAACCACTGAGCTAGATCCCCGGCCCCCAGAAGCTTTTTAATAAGAAGAGATTCCACTTGTTGGTTCTTTGTGCTAGTTCATGTGCAACTGAGATTTTGTTCATGAAATCCTTTCCTACGCCAATATCTTCAAGAGTTTTACCTAACCTTTGTTCCAACCAGTTCAGTGTTTCTATTTAATATTTAGATCTTTATTTTTAAAATAACTTTATTATCAAACACACACACACATACAAAAATTAAAACCATTCAAGGAAGAACAATGCAAGGGGAAAAAACTACAATAAAAATCAAATACAGTAGAACTCAACCAAAACAAAACTGAAAAGCACTTAAACATTTTTCCATATAACTTAAAAAAGCATCTCAACCACCAACAAGACACCAGAGGATGAGATTTGTTTGAGAAAGATCCCCAAAACCAACATTGAACAAATAGTGGTCTGGAAAAAACTCCAGTTACCTAGCAGACTCCACATAAGCCAAGCTTCTCCCTAATTTAAATTTTGATACAGTCATATGACATATGATGGAAACACAATCCAAGAAATATGTTATTAGGCAATTTCATCTGTGTGTATCCTTAATTACACTTTTCAGTTTCTCACACCAGAGAAACTACTCAGTATTTACACATATGTGTTCTATTTATGTCACTTAAGAGGATGGCCTCAATATGCATCCATTTAGCTATAAATGTCTCTAGTTGCTCATTCTTTATGGTTGAGTAGTAATCCATTTTATAGAAAAACCACATCTTCTTTATCCAGTTTCCAGTTAATGGGCAATTGGGCTGTTTCCGAGCTTTCACTATTATGAACTGTGCTGCTCTAAACATGGGTGCACATATATCGCTGTGGTATGATTCTTTTAATTCTTTTGGGAAGATACCCAGCAGGGGGATAGCTGGGTTGAATGGGACCTCTAAGCCTAGTTCTTTGAGGTATCTCCATACTGCTTTCAAAAGTGATTGCACCAGTCTTCACTCCCACAAACAATGGAGAAGGGTTCCTTTCTCCCCACACCCCCACCAGCATTTATTATGGGATGATTTCTTTATAACAGCCATTCCTTCTGGGGTGAGGTGGAATCTCAGGGTTGTTTTCATCTGCATCTCTCAAATAACCAGTGATGTTGAACATTTTTTCATATATTTATTTGCTGCTTTTACTTCTTTGTCTGAGAAATGTCTGTTCATTTCAGATGCCCATTTTTGAATTGGGTCTTTGAATTTGGGGGTCTGATTTTGTTCAGTTCTTTATATATTCTAGATAGTAGTCCTTTGAGGTACAGTTGCTGAGAAATTTTTCCCACATTGTAGGTCTGCTAGCTCTGTTGGTAGTTTCTCTTGCAGTGCAGAAGCTTTTTAATAAGATAAGATCCCACTTGTTGATTCTTTGTGCAAGTTCCCATGCTACTGAGGTTTTGCTCATAAAATCATTTCCTATACCAATGTCTTCAAGAGTTCTACCTCACTTATCTTCCAGCAAATTTAGTGTTTCTGTCTTAGTATTTAAATCTTTAATCCACTTGGATCTTAATTTAGTGCATAGTGATAGGTATGGGTCTAGTTTTAATCTTTGGCAGGTGGAAACCAATTTTTCCAACACCATTTATTAAATAGGCTATCTTTCCTCCAATGAGGATGGTTGGCTCCTTTGACAAAGATGAGATGGCTGAGCATATCTGTAGTCATTTCTGCATCTTCTAATCTATTCCACTGATCCTTGGGTATGTTTCTTTACCAGTACCATGCTGTTTTTATCACAGTAGCTTTGTAGTATAGTTTCAAGTTGAGGATTGTAATACCCCCAGCCATATCTCTGTTGCCTAAAATTTCTTTTGCTATTCTAGGTCTATTCTGGTTCCAAATGAATTTTTGGATTGTTTTCTCTAGTTATGTGAAATATATTGTTGGAATTTCAATCAGCATTGCATTAATCTATATAATAGTTTTGGAAGTATGGCCATTTTCACTATATTGGTTCTTCCTACCCAGGAGCAAGGGATGTCTTTCCATTTTCTTATATCCTCCTCAATCTCCTTTTTCAGAGTGCTATAGCTTTCAGTGTAGAGGTCTTTTGCTTCCTTTGTTAGATTAACTCCTAGACATTCCTTTTTTGGGGATGCTATTGTAAAAGGAATTGTTTCCCTAATTTCTCTCTCAGTGACTCCATTTTTTGTATATAAAAAGACTATTGTTTTTTGAGTGTTGACCTTATACCCAGCTGCTCTACTGAATATGTCAATTAAGTCTAGAAGTCTTTTGGCTGAGTTTTTTGGGTCTTCTATGTAAAGTATCATATACCATCAGCAAATAATGACAGTTTAACTTCTTCCTTTCCTATTTTTATTCCTTTTATTTCTTTCCCTTTTCTAATTGCTGTGGCTAATGTTTCAAGAACAATATTAAACAGGAGTGGTGATAGTGGGCATCCTTGTCTTGTTCCTGATTTTAGCATGAAAGTTTTCTGGTTTTGACCATTTAGTATGATGTTGGCTGTTGATTTTTCATAGATAGCCTTAATCAAATTGAGATAAAGACCTTCTATTCTAATTTTCTGTAAAGTTTTTTTCATGAATGGGTGCTGGATTTTGTTGAATGCCTTTTCTGCATCTATTGAGATGATCATATGATTTTTGTCCTTGACTCTGTTAATATAGTGTATTATGTTTATTGATTTATGAATGTTGAACCATCCTTGCATCCTTGGGATAAATCCAAGTTGGTCAGGGTGTATGATCTTCTTGATGACCCTTTGTATTTTGTTTGCCAGTATCTTGTTGAGGATTGTTGCATCAATATTCATTACGGAGATTGGCCTGTAGTTCTCTATTTGGGTTGTGTCTTTCCCTGGTTTTGGAATCAAAGTAAGAATTGCTTCCAGGAATGAATTTGGAAGCTTTGCTTCCCTTTCAATTTCCTTGATGAGTTTAAAGAGTAATGGTGATAATTCTTCTTTAAATGTCTTGTAGAATCCAGCAGTGAAGCCATCAGGACCTGGGCTTTTTTTTTGGTTGGTAAATTTTTTATTACATTTTCAATTTCACTCATTGTAATTGGGGTGTTTAGAATTTCTATATCTTCTTCATTTAACTTTGGTAATTCATATGTATCTAGGAATCTGTCCATTTCTTCTGTGTTCTCCATTGTATTAGAGTACAGGTTCTCAAAGTAGGCATTGATGATGCTTTGGATTTCTGTTGGATCTGTTGTGACTTCACCTTTTTCATTCTTAATTGCATGGATTTGAGCCTTTTCTTTCCTTTTTGTGATAAGGTTGGCTAAAGGTTTATCGATTTTATTCTTTGGAAAAACCAACTCTTTGATTCATTAATTTTTTTGTATAGTTCTCTTAGTCTCCATTGCATTGATTTCTGCTCTGATCTTTACAATTTCCTCTCTTGTGCGAGCTTTAGGTTTGTTATGCTCTTCTTTCTCTAGGAGCTTAAGGTTCTTCATTAGGTTATTCATTTGAGTTCTCTCTGTTTTCCTAATATGGGCATTGGCTGCTATGAATTTCCCACATAGAACTGCTTTCATTGTGTCCCATAGATTCCTGTATGTTGTACGGGCATTATCATTTACTTGTAGAAACTGTCTAATTTCTTCTTTAATTTTCTCTGTGACCCATTGGTTGTTCAGGAGGGTATTATTTAATTTCCATGTGTTTGTGGGAGTTTTGCAGTTTCTTATGTCATTGATCTCCAATTTTATTGCACTATGGTCTGATAATATACAGGGGATAACTTCAATTCTTTTTTTTTGGTACTGGGGATCGAACTTGGGTCCTTGCACTTGCAAGGAAGGCAGTGGAACCACTGAGCTAAATCCCCAGCCAAACTTCAATTCTTTTACATTTACTCAGACATGTCCTATGAGCTAGAATGTAGTCTATTCTGGAGAATGACCCATGTGCAGCTGAAAAGAATGTGTATTCTGATTTTGTGGGTTGGAACACTCTGTAAACATCTATTAAGTCCATTTGTTCAATAGCTTGGTTCAATTCTAGAATTTCATTGTTGATTCTTTGTCTAGATGATCTGTCTAATTGTGATTATGAGGTATTGAGATCCCCCACTACAAATGCATGAGAGCTTATTTGGTTTTTCATGTACATTAAGATTTGTTTTGTATAGTTTGGGGCATTCATATTTGGTGCATATATATTTAAAATTGTCATCTCTTCCTCTTGGACTGTTCCCTTCACAAGGATGTAGTGACCATCTTTGTCTCTCTTAATTAGTTTTTGTTTGAAATCTACTTTGTCCACAAATAAAATTGCTATCCCTGCTTTTTTCTGGGTTCCTGTGTCATGGAGAACTGTTTTCCATCCTTTTCCTTTCAGTCTATTTTTTTGAGTTAGGTGTGTTTCTCATATACAGCATATTGTTGGATTTTGCTTCTTAATCCATGCTGTCAGTCTATTTCTTTTGATTGGTGAATTGAGACCATTAATATTGATAGTTATAATTGATAGATATTGACTCATCCTTGTCATGATGTTTTACTATTGGTGGCTCTTTTATTTCTTGGTTTTTTTTCTTTCCCTTTAGTTTCTTTTTGTTTGTTTGTTTGTTGTTGTTGTTTTGTTTTCTTTTGGGGGTTTTGGGAGGTTTTTTTGGTACTGGGGATCAAACTCAGGTCCTTGCACTTGTGCAGCAGGTGGTAAAACCACTGAGCTAAATCCCTGGCCCTCCCCTTAGTTTCTTACCTTGCCTGGTGGCTTTCCTCTGTTGGGTTTCATGGAGTTGTGATATTCATTGTCTTTTTCTAGGATATTGCTTCGGATTGTTTGGAGTGCTGGTTTGTTATTCAAGAAATTTCTCAGGTGTTCTTTGTTGTAAAAGTGTCTAATTTCCCCATCGATTTTGAAAGATAATTTTGCAGGATACAACAGTCTAGGTTGGAAGTTATTTTCTTTTAGGGCTTGAAATACTTCACTCCAGGCTCTCTTTGACTTAAAGGTTTGTATTGAAAAATCTGCTGTCATTCTGATGGGCTTAGCTTTATAGGTGATTTGTTTCTTTTCTCTAACTGCCTGTAGAATTTTGTTCTTCTGTTGGATTTCTGGGATCTTGATTAGTATGTGTCTAGATGTAGATATTTTTTTTTTATCATGGCTAGTTGGAGTTCTATATGCCTCACTTATCTGTATGTCCAATTCTCCACCTCTGTCTAGGAAGTTTTCTACTATTACTTCTGTGAAATTTTTTATGTCAATTTTATTTTCTCCTTTTTTTGCGTGGACTCCTATTAGTCTTATGTTATTATTCCTTGAGTCATCCAGCAGGTACTGGATGATTTCTCATGGTCACTTATTATTTTTAAGAAATCTCTGTTTTCATGGTCCTTAACCACAATCCTGTCTTCTATATCTGATATTCTGTCTTCTGATTTCATTAATCTGCTATACATGCTTTCAATGGAATTTTTAATCTCCTGAATATCTGTTTGAATCTGTTTCATGGATTCCATTTCTTTCTTATGTTGGGCAATCATGGTTTCTATTTCTTTCTTATCCTGGGCATTCATTGCTTCCAGCATGTTTCTAAGCTCATCTATTTTTTAATCTGTTTCTGTTCTAGAGCCACTAATTATGTCTTTCACTCTGCTCACCATCTCTGTAGTTATCTGGGAGATTATTTCTGCTTTGAATTTTTCTAGAGCCTCACTCATCTGTTTTGTTACTTCCTGTGCTATAAGTTCAGGGTATCCAGGTGGTTGATTATCAGACTTTTCCACCTTGTTTTCCCCAGAAGTTGCCTTTTGTGGGGTGGAAGTCTGAGTTTGTGACTTGCTTAAATTTCTTCTCATTTTTGTTTTTGGTACTGTCAGTTATAAGTCATATGTCTCAGACATGCCACAGACCTGAGAGACTCAGACAGACCTCTGGCTGCAAGTCCCCAAACTACGCTCCCTGTCCTCCTGCAGGGCTGAACTCTGCAAGGTTCCATTACAAGTTCCAGCTGTCCCTCTCCCTAAAACAGTCCAGGTTCAAATGGGAGATAATGATCCCTCCAACTTACCAAGTATGGTGGTCTGGTGTGCCTATATTGCAAGATTCTCTTCACTTTTCCAGTGGGCTTCAGTTTTCATCAGGGAGCCTGAGAGAGGCCCTCTCTTTGTTGTTCACTTCTGCAACTCAGGACAATGACCTTTATATCCCTCTGTGCCTCTGCAGTGTGTAACTAAGTAGCTGCACAGCCAAGAGGTGGGGCAGGGGGGACTGTTGTTACAGGAGCCCTTGCAGACAAGCTGGCTGCTGGTGGGTCTGCAGGGGGTGGGGGGCAGAGGCAGGGTGTCCTCATGGTCTCCTGGATGCAAGTGGGTGGGGCAAGCTGGCTGAAGCAGGGCACATCCACCCACATCTGGCTGCAAGGCCAAACTGGCAGCTTTGTGCCTGCAGGGGCGGGGGGGGGGTGTTGGGGCCTGTCCCCAAGGTCTCCTTGATACAAGTGGGTGGGAAAAGCCAGACAGAGCAGGGCACAGCCACCTGTGTCTGACTGCAAGGACAAACTCAATATTTAGATCTTTAATCCATTTTGATTTTAGTTTAGTGCATGGAGAGAGATATAGGTCTAGTTTTAATGTTTGGCAAGTTGAAACCCAATTTTTCAAGCACCATTGATTAAAGAGGCTATCTTTCCTCCAGTGAATGTGTTTGGCTCCTTTGCTGAAGATGAGGTGGCTGAGTGTGTCTGAAGTTGTTTCTGTATCTTCTAATCCATTCCACTGGTCCTCAGGTCTGTTTCTTTGCCAGTACCATGCTGTTTTTATCACAGTGGCTTTGTAGTATAGTTTCAAGTTGGGGATTGTGATACCCCCTACCTTGTCATTGCGGCCTAGAAATGCTTTTGCTATTCTAGGTCTCTTCTTATTACAAATTAATTTTTGGATTGTTTTCTCAAGGTCTGTGAAATATTCTGTTGGAATTTCAATTGGGATTGCATTGAATCTATATAGCAGTTTTGGATGTGTGGCCATTTCCACTATATTGATTCTTCCTACCCACAAGCAAGGGATGTCTTTCCATTTTCTGATATCCTCTTCAATCTCTCTTCAGAGTGCTATAGTTTTCAGAGTAGAGGTCTTTGATTTCTTTCATTAGGTTGACTCTTAGGTATTTCAATTTTTGAATGCTACTGTGAAGGGAGTTGTTTCTCCAGTTCCTTTTTCAGTGAGTCTGTTGTTCATGTACAGGAAAGCTATTGATTTTTGTGTGTTGACCTTGTATCCAGCTACTCTACTAAATTTGGCTGTTAAATCTAGAAGAGTTTTGGTGGAGTTCTTGGGGTCTTCTATATAGAGTATCATGTCATCTGCAAATAATGACAATTTGACTTCTTCATTTCCTATCTTTATTCCTTTTATTTCTTTCTCTTGTCTAATTGCCATGGCTAATGTTTTCAAAACCATATTGAACAAAAGTGGTGATAGTGGACATCCTTGTCTTGTTCCTGGTTTTAGTGTGAAGGATTTCAGTTTTTGACCATTTAGATATTGGCTGTTGGTTTTTCATCGATGACTTTTATCAGGTTGAGGTAGAGACCGTCTATTCCAATTTTTTGCAGGGTTTTTATCATAAATCCATGTTGGATTGTCTCAAATGCTTTTTCTGCATCTATTGAGATGATCATATGGTTTCTGTCCTTGGCTCTATTGATATAGTGTATTACATTTATTGACTTGCATATGTTGAACCATCCCTGTGTCCCTGGGATGAATCCCACTTGATCAGGGTGTATGATCTTCTTGATGATCTTCTGCATTCTATTTGCCAGTATCATATTAAGGATTTTTGCATTGGTGTTCATTAGTAAGATTGGCCTATAGTTCTCTTTTTTGGTTGGGTCTTTCTCTGCTATGGGGATCAAGGTGATGCTTGGTCCAGGAATGAATTTGGGAGTATTGCTTCCCTTTCAATTTCTCTGAAGAGTTTAAAGAGTAGTTGCAGTAGTTCCTCTCTAAACGTCTTGTAGAATCCAGCAGTGAAGCCATCAGGACCTGGGATTCTCTTCATTGGTAAGTTTTTAATTACATTTTCAATTTTGTTGATCGGTGGGTATTGGGTTGTTTAGAATTTTTAGGTCTTCTTCATTTAACTTTGATAATTCATACCTATCTAGAAATCTGTCCATTTCTTTTGTGTTTTTCATCTTATTGGTGTATAGGTGCTCAAAGTAGGTATTGACGATCCTCTGGATTTCTGCTGGTTCCATTGTAATTTCACCCTTTTCATTCCTAATTGCATGGATTTGGGCCTTTTCTTTCCTTTTTTGATGTTTGGCTAAGGGTTTGTCAATTTTGTTTATTCTTTCAAAGAATCAACTCTTTGCTTCATTGATTTTTTGAATCATACTTTTAGTCTCCACTGCATTGACTTCTGCTCTGATCTTTATAATTTCCTCCATTGTATGAGCTTTGGGTTTGTCCTGCTCTTCTTTTTTGTAGAAGGTTGAGGTTCAGCATCAGGTTATTTATTTGAGCTCCCCCTGTTTTCCTAATAAGATTATTCACTCCTATGAATTTCCCTTGTAAGACTGCTTTCATTGTGTCCCATAGATTTCAATATGTTGTAATGGCATTGTCATTTAAATGTAGAAACACTCTGATTTCTTCTTTAATTTCCTCTGTGACCCATTGGTTATTCAGAAGTGTGTTGATCAATTTCCATGTGTTTATGAAGTTCTTGTGGTTTCTTTTATATCAATCTCCCATTTCATCACACTCTGGTCTGATACTATAGATGGGATAACTTCAATTCCTTTGCACTTACTTAAACATGTTCTATGAGCAAGTATGTGGTCTATTTTGGAGAATGACCCATGTGCAGCTGAAAAGAATGTGTATTTTGATTTTGTGTTGTGGAACACTCTGTAAACATATGTCCATTTGTTCAAGTTCGATTGAGTTCTAGTATTTTGTTGCTTATTTTTCATCTAGTTGATCTATTTATTTATGACAGTGGGGTATTGAGGTCCCCCACTACTATTGTATAAGTGCTTTTATGATTTTTCATGTGCATTAGTATTTGTTTTATATAGTTGAGTGCCCTAGCATTTCATGCATGGATATTTATGATTGTCATCTCTTCCTCTTGGATTGTTCCCTTTATGAGGAAGTAGCAGCCTTCTTTGTCTCTCTTAATTAGTGTTGGTTTGAAATCCATTTGATCTGTAAAGAGGATAGCTACTCCTGCTTCTTTCAGGTTCCCATCACATGGAGTATTTTTTTCCACCCTTTAACTTTCAGTTTATGAGTTTCTTTTTGAATTAAGTGTGTTTCTTGTATGCAGCATATTGTTGAATCTTGCTTCTTGACCCATTCTGCCGGTTCATTTCTTTTGATTGGTGAATTGAGACCATTAACATTAATGGTTATAATTGAAATGTATTGACATCCTTGTCATGACTTTTTTTGTTGTTGGATTTTCCCCCGTTTGCATTTAATTTCTTGTCATGCCTGATGGATTCATTCTGCTGGGCTTCCTGGGGTTGTGATCCTCATTGTCTTTTCATAGGATATTATTTAAAATATTTTGGAGTGCTGGGTTTGTATTCATGTAGTTTCTCAGGTGCTTTTTGTCATGAAAGTTTCTTTTTCCTCCATCAATTTTGAAAGATAGTTTTGCGAGGTACATCAATCTGGGTTCGAGATTGTTTTCCTTTAGGGCTTGAAATAACATCACTCCAGACTTTTTTTTTTTTGGTACCAGGGATTGAACTCAGGACCTTGTGCTTGTGAGGCATGCACAGTGCCACTGAGCTAAATCCCTGGCCCTCAACGCTCTTCTTGACTTGAGGGTTTGTGTTGAGAAGTCTGCTGTGATTCTGATAGGCTTTCCTTTGTATGTGATTTGTTTCTTTTCTCTAAGTGTTTGTAGTATTTTGTTCTTCTGTTAGGTTTCTGGAATCTTAACTATTATATTCCTAGGTGTAGGTTTTTCCTTATCACAGCTAGTTGGTGTCCTATAGCCTCATTTGCCTGTATGTCAAATTCTTCTCCCTTGCTTAGGAAGTTTTCTGCTGTTAACTTCTGTGAACAGCTTTTTTATGTCATTTGCACTCTCTCCTGTTTCTTTTTTGACTCTGATCAGTCTTACATTATGCTTCTTTGCATCATCTAGCAGCTGCTGGATTGATTTCTCATGGTCCCTTGCTATTTTTAAGTAATTTTTCTTTTCCTGGTTACTAACTGCAATCCTGCCTTCTATATCTGATATTCTGTCCTCACATAGGCTCATTCTGCGTGTAAACTTTCATTGGAGATTTTGTCTGTTGTTTTGGTACTGGGAATCAAATTCAGGACCTTGTGATTGCAAGGCAGGCCCAGTGCTGCTCAGCTAAATCCCAGGCCCTCAATGGAGTTTTTAATTTATGAATTCCATTTGTTTCCTATGCTGGGATTCCATCATGTTCTTCAGCTCCTCTCTTTTTTTTTTTTTTACCTGTGTCTGCTCTAGAGTTATGTCTTTCACCAGGGACACAATCTCTGTTGTTATCTGAGAAATTATTTCTGGTTTCATTTCCCCTCCCCGCATCTGCCAGTTCAGGGAGTCCAGGTGATTTAGTATCAGATTCTTCCATCTCATTGCACCTTGGCATTGCCTTAGGTGATCTGGAAGTCTGGTTCTGAGACTTGTTTATTTGTGTTCTCATTTGAACAGACACAGCCTGCTGCACATTTGTTGAGCCAACTTTTTGTTCCCGGTGGGCTTCAATTCTCAGCAAGCCTCAGATTGGCCTTCTCTCTGTTCCTCTGTTGTGCCAATTCCTGGGTTCAGAATGGTGGCCTTTTGGATCCCTGTGCTGTATTGTTGTCTGGGTGGGGTTCTGGCTGGGGCCTGTGCACACTTAGGATGGTATCTGGATATGCCTCTGGCTGGGGCCTGCCCATCTGCATAGCTGTTGTCTGGTAGGGCCTCTGGCTAGGAGCTATGCACCAGAGCCACTGGTGTGTGAGCAGGCTTCTCACTGGGATCTGCGTGCATTTACTGATGGTACAGGGGTGGGCCTCTGGCTGTTGCCTGCACATCTGTGGAGCTGTTTTCTACACAGGCCTTTGGCTGGGGACTGTGGGGCCCAAGCTACTGGTGTCTGGGTGTGGCCCTGGCTGGGACCTGCATACTCTTGCATGAAGCTTTTTTAGATGACATGGTTGGAGACAGTTTTTGAAAAAGTGACATTTGGTCTGTGAACTCTAGTTCTCTGAAGAAACTGCATCTGTATGAAAGATCCTCAGGGCTGCTTGGCTGTGGCAGCGAAGAACATTCTGGTTATGGAGGACAGGAATGGAGGTCCTGGACCACAATTATAATAAGCTATTATAGGCCCTTTAATAGCTGCTTACCTTAACTCTTGTATCAAGGCTTAACCTTCTAATAGATAAACTGCTGAGAATGCATCATTAAGCCTAATAGACCTCCACCCTCCACCAACCCTAAAGCTAAGATCACTGTGAGATAAAGTCTGAAACCTAGAGAAGAGATTTTCAGACTGCATAGCCGGTCTACCTGGTCTGCCACCAATGTAATTGGTAAATTGGTCAATGTTTTTCTGCCTTTCTGTGAGACCCAACTTAGCAACTTAACAATACCAGCACCATGTTGAGAACTTTCTCCTCCATTTTGCAAATGTGGGACCTCCAACTGCACTCTGTCTCCTGGGAGAAAACCCCACCCCTAATGGATGCATGTAACCACAAGGTAGAATAAACAGAAACTGTTTCAGGTGATCTGCAACAAACTGTTACCCAGGGGAATGGGAGGAACTAACTGTGCTTATCTTGGCTTCTGTAATCAGCTTCTGCAACAATCCGTAACCCAGGGGAATGGGAGGAGGGACTTTTTCTGTGGTTTTTCCCTTTAAATATGAAGTCCTCATTTCAACTGGGGCCTTTGTTCTCAACTTGGCTGGAGTGTACATTGGTCCCAGCTGGAAAATAAAGTTCTCCAGTAAGAACCCAGGACCGTGTCGTCCTTTGAGAGTTCACCGCTAATCTAATTTGGGGACGAGGTCCAACATTTCCTTCCTTATCTTGGGGGGGGGGGGGGGTCCTGGGAATCAAACCCCTGGGGTGCTCTACTTAAATCTACATACTGAGCTACATCCCCAACCCTTTTTATTTTTTTATTTTGAGACAGAACCTCATTAAATTGTCCAGGTTGGCCTTGAACTTGCAATCCTCCTCCTCCTCTATTCTAGCCTCACAGGTAGCTGCGATTATAGCTATGTGCCACCACACACAACATATGAAAAGTTCATGTAGCCAGGTGTGGTGGTGCACACTTGTAATCCCAGCACTCAAGAGGCTGAGGCAGGAGAATTCCTTCAAGTTCACAGTCAATCTTGGCTACCTAGCAAGTTCAAGGCCAGCCTGAACTACATAGCAAGACCCTGTCTCAAAAAACAAACAAACAAAAAAGTCCCATAGCCTCTTTCCCAGTGGTAATCCCATTCAAGTTTCCATCTTCTGCTTGCTCAGAATGCACTACTTTTTTATTTCCTTTAAACCAGAGTTGTTGTTATATGTCACCAGACTTAAGATTTGAACAGAAAAAAGTAGCAAACACATGAAAAGAGGAAGAATGTTAAAGACTTCGGAATACAGTCAGGTGTGGTGGCACACACCTCTGATCCTAGCACTCCAAAGACTCTGGGAAGAAGATCACTGATTCAAGCCCAGGCTGTGGAGTTTAGTGACTTAGTGAGACCCTATCTCAAAAATTAAAAATAAATAAAAATTGCTAGGCTATAGCTCAGAGTGAAAGCCCTAGGTTCAATCCCAAGACCACTAAATAAACAAACTGTGAAACAACAAAGGCCTCCTATGGATAGTGAAGCAATAAATAATCTTATACATGCAGGAGTCTTAGGTCTGCTTCCCCAGAAACAGGGAGATTCCTGGACAAGCAATTTTTTTCTTTTTTTCGGGGGGGGGGGGGCGGGGACCAGGGATCAAATTCAGGGCCTTGTGCTTGTAAGGCAGGCACAGCTTCTAAGCTAAATTCCCAGGCCCCCAGACAAGCAATTTTTGAGAGCATCTAAGAAGAAAGATGAGAGAGTGAGGGCAGAGGTCAGGGAAACTGTTCCTTCATGCAGCTCAGAACCATAAACCACAAGCAGAATCTGTCTCCTCTTGGGCAGGGGACAAGGACGTTTTTTCCCACACACATCATAGACTGCAGGCTGACCCTGAATCAGAAGAGAGGCTGGCACCATGCCGGACAGTATGGCAGACTGGTGACATAGGTAATAAAATAATTTCCCAAGAGTAGAACAAATGCAGAAGGAACTGTATTGAAATACACAGTCAGAAGAGACCTTGCATAGAGCCTGAAGGGGATGCTTTGTGCAATAGGTGAGGGGGTGGGTGAGGGTCTGACCTGGCAGCTGCATCCTTGGCTGAGAAGGGCAGTGGACCACAGAGTGCCCGTGTCCTGGGAAAGCTTATGTTTTGAAATGTTGATTGTTGGGCACACACCTGGGGCCTGAAGCATGAGAAATGTTCTCATTGTCCTCCTGCCCACAATGAAAAATGTTTTCATTGTATTGTTAAGGCAGGAGGTAGGTAGCAATGGCTAGAGAAAAAAAAAAGGAGGGCACACTTTCTGGGCTAGATCCACCTTATGAGTTAAACTTTAACCCAGGTTCAGGACATCCAGGTCTGAATACAATAGGAGAAGGTAACCAGGTAACCCAGCTCAGACAGTGAGTCTCCTGGCATACACCCTGAGGTCTCCAGCCACCCTTGGCTGACACAAGCCCTAACTGCCTGTGGTTAGCAATGCTGTTTTGACACCCCACTTCCATGCACCCTTCATCTCTGAGCTTTGGGTGCCACAATTCCTCCAAGGGCCATAAGAGCCCAAAGACTCTACTGCCCTGCAGAAAGAGAGGTGCAAACTTGAGCCCCTCATTGGGCAAGAGTAAAACCTCAGACTTATTTTTTAATCCTGTCCCAAATCCTGAGGTTTAAACCCCTCAACACAGGCTTCCTTGGGCTGGAAGCTTTTCTTATTGGCCCACTCCCACCCCATGGAGTGTGCCCCCACTTTTGATAAATCTTTGACATGGCCCCTCGTGTCACTATTGCCCAGTTTGGGAGCCATGCAGAACCCCTATGGGCTTTGGGTCCCAGTGGTCCTAACTGTCGAAGATGAAGCTCTGGATCTGCTAGGGAGAAGCAGCAGCAGCACCCACAGCTTTGGGCGGCTTGGACGCATCCCAAAAGTAGCAGAGATCTTGGCGAGGCACCATTAGGTGCATGGGTCTTAGTGCCACCGTGTGGATCACTGTAGAAAACTCCTGGAAAGAAAATGCTGCATGGGGCCAACACAGCTGCTCATTGGAACAGTGCCCTCATCCCTCTTCATGGGAGCTGAGTTCTGTGCCCCACTGAACTACTCACTCCCATCCCATTTGCTCCTGGGCTGCTCAGGCAACAGCTCTGTGAAATCACATCAAGTGGTCTCTGGGGCAGTGTCTCCTAAATAAGAAAAGACAGAGCCTTTTCTGCCTTTTTAACCCTGTACCTCATGTCCACCTTTCTGCTGGGAACAGAGCTGTGCATCTGCAGGCATAGCAGCCATCCTGTACCCCTGAAACAGGCAGGGAAAAGAAGATGCATGCCCCAAAATGGAGGAAATCAGCATAAATCATGTGTTAATGTTGGGAGCAATGCTACATAATTTTAGGGAAAAATCATTTGATTAGGCCTAGTTCTCCTGCCTACAGGCCAGCTATGGCATTTTGAGACATAGTTCCACTTTGGTCTCCAGTCACAACTGAGATCTCAATGATCCTGTGATGCTGTGATTCTCCAGGACAAGATTACACCAGCTGAAGACATCCTGGGTGGAAAAAATCTCCATCTACTCAGTTCCTCATTGTTCTTGGATTGTTACACTTTGTTTATCCAGATGTACTGAACTCTCTGCAAGTCATTTGTTACATTTGTTTCTCCCGATGTACTGAATAAAAGGTGCAGTAAGCTGGGGGGGTTTGTCTTTGCTGCCCAGAGCAGCACTGATCAGGCCCAAAGCTCAGCTTCTTCTCAGTCTCAGTTTTCTACCTTTCCTGTATAATAAATTAACTTGCCTTGTGCTGCTTTGGCTCGCAGGAGACTAGGACTCACTGCAGAGGTTCTAGTAATGTCCCCTTTCCCTGTTCCCTACATGTTAAAACACAGAATGGTGTCTTCCTGTAACCAGACCAAAAGCGCTAGTAATAATTACCATACATAGTTACATTCATTAAGGCAGCATTTTGCAAATTACAAGTGTACTTTCACAGACTCCCCCTCACTTCATTTTATTTTTTATTTTAAATTAAAAAATAATATTGCATGCCTGTAATCCCAGCACTCTAGGAGGCTGAGGCAGGAAGATTGCAAGTTAAAGTCCAGCCTGGGCAATGTAGCAATTTAGTGAGACCCTGTCTTAAAATTAAAAATAAAAAAAGAGGTCCGGAGATTTAGCTCAGTGGTTTCACTGCCTGCTACACAAGCACAAGGACCCGAGTTCGATCCCTGGTACCATGAAAAAATAAAAAAAGGGCCAGGAGTGTGAAGTCCTTAGGTTCAAGCCCCAATACCACAAAAATAAATGAATGAATAAATAAATAAATTTTAACTGATACATAAAACATGAAATTGTCCTTTATGGTGTACCATGTGATGTTTTAGTACATGGGTGTATTGTGTAATGTTAAAATCAGGTTAAACATATCTGTCTCCTTAAACATTTATCATTTATGGTAAAAACATTCAAAATCCTTTGCTCTTTTTAAAAAATGTCCAATACATTTACAGTTATTGTTCTGTGTAATTGCCCTACTGTATAAAACATCCCAGGACTTCTTGCTCCTATCTATGTAAGGATAACTTAGCACTCTGTAACCAAACCCTCCTCAGCCTTCCCTTCTCTCTACTCTCCCCAGCCCATGGTAACCACTGTTCCTCTCTCAATTCCTACGAGATTGGCTCTTTTAGATTCCACACAGGAGTGAGATCACCTTCTTACTTCACTGAACACAGTGATCTCTAGTACCATCACTATTGTCACAAATGACAGATTTCATTCTTTTTTTTTTTTTTTTTGGTACCAGGGATCGAACTCAGGTCCTTGTGCTTGCGTAGCAGGCATTCAAACCACTGAGCTCAATCCCTGGCCCCAGATTTCATTCTTTTTTTGTGGCTGAATCAGGTCCTAGGAGGTTTCCAAAGGGCTGAAGAAGAACCTAAAGCCACCCTGCCCATAGAATTAAATTGCAGATTTGCTGACTCTTGTCATGGAAAAAGAATTTTCCGGATGCATCAGTAAGAGGCACAATGGGATGTGTTAGCCAGAAATTAGAAGTACACATTGAAAGAAAAAGAATGTGGGTCCTTGAAGAGGGGTGCATTCTGACCAGGAGCTGGGTGTATTTATTGAGTCTTGGAGTGACTTTCAGACGGGTGACCTACGATGTGCATTCCTGCTGTCAGGTCATCCATCTGGGCCATGTGAGAATGCAAACCATGACTTGTGTTTAAAGTTGACATCTGCTGCCCACTAATACTGCTGCTTCCTGAAGGTGGGGGTCTGGGGAGGCCACAAAGTTTACTGGTGATGGGAACAGATTCAGAGCCCAGTGGGACAGGTTTATTGTGCCCTTAAGACCCTTAGGGCTTCTGCTGCTGCTTCTGCTGCTGCTGCTGCTGCTGCTTCTTCTTCTCCTTCTTCTTCTTCTCCCTCTGCTTCTTCTTCTTCATCATCATTATTATTATTATTATTATTATTATTATTATTATTATTATTAATTTGGAGTGAGTTTCCTAGAAGGGAAAAAGTTTTGAGTAACTCTTGTATCTCAAAGCTGCAGTTTTTCTTAACAGTATAATTTTAAAATTCTGATTTTTCTTGTCTCCTTTCTTACCTTCTTTTATCCTATCTGCCATTTTACCAGTTCACCAGTTAGATTATTTGTACCTCATTTCATTTTCACAATTCAATATGATAGGTATTGTTACTTTAGAAAACAATCTCCTACACTATTAGAAGTAGGTAAATAATTCAAGGCCAATTTTGTAGTTTGCTTCCCTTCTAACAACTAGCCCAGATGAGCTATTCTAAGGGGAAGGATTTAAAATGTGGGGGACTTAGTAGTGTAAACAGGAAGTATTTTGGGAAAGGGGCCAACCCCCAAAGTAGAAGAGATGGAGCTTCCCAGGAGTAAAAATGCCAAAGAACACACATCCCTCCTCCTCACAGAGACCTCACCAGGATTTACAGACCAGCAAGAGAGACAACAAAGAGGCTGGTTTTGTCTTCCTGGTAGAGATATACAGATTCTAAAAGATGAAAAGCCATGATCCTTCTCCTTCTATTTTCAAAGAAAATTTATTTAGATTAGGGGCAAAGATTTTTCTCCTTCCATTTAAGGAAGGAAGAGGGGAATGCTTATACTCTGCTGTATAAATCCTCAGTGCATATTTTGGAGTCCCTCTCCTATACCACCTCCAATTCTACAGCTTAGCTTTCTGACTTTTGTGGTGTTGTTGTGCCCAGATCGTGAAGTCCCCAAAGACCACCAAGGAGCCAATTCTGATGTAAACACACGAGGGTTGTTTATTCAAGCTCGAGCAGGGCCACTCAACCATCACTGACACAGCGGATCAGGATTGAGAGCCCCGAATTGCAAATCAGCAGGGTTTTTATTGTGGCTACAGCAAGGTTTGGGGATTTTCTATTTAGCAGTTACATGATTGGTTGATATTTAGCAAGCATGGGGTGTACATTGGCGGGGTTGAAGGGTGGCTACATGTAGATTTTACGGGAAAAAGGAACAATCAGCACAGTGACAGAATGTTCTATAGATAATGGGCCCAGGAGCGTCTGTTTTCTGGGCAGACAGAGGATTGAGTTAGGAGCTGTGTCTTTTTTTTAATCTGTTGTCCCACAGCAAGGACATTTTATCATTATTTTATGGGCACAAAGGAGACTAGGGGAATAGTTGACTTCAGTGAAGTGGAATTTATGTCAAGGCCACTTTACTGTCTTATTCCAAGATGGAGTCAAACTTTAAAATGGAGTTAGTTAGGTCTCACAGTGTGGCCTATGGGCTGCTAGGCAGAGGAACAGCAGCAGGGATGCCTCTCTGCCTGCCACGGCTGCTGTGAGAAAATAGAGCTCTGATCTCTGAGCCACAGGCCAGATGTCTCTACTAGTCCCTGTCTGTCATCTGTCTGTCTATCAACAAGGAAGCTAACTTCTCAGATGCATCAGGGTCTGTGGTTTGACATTGTTCTCCTTAAGAAATTAAGAAACTACTCTCTTTAATAGTGATTCCACCAATAGTGAGTTTCTAATAAATACACAGTATCTCTCATGTATTTTTCTGTTCAAAATGGAGGAAATCTAATACTGATGAAACTTTTAGAAAAACCAAACTGATGAGCATTCCCTTTTGGTCTGTGAATTTAAATTTTTTTCCAGTTAGGCCTTTTTGAAAATAAAACAGATTTCTTCAGATGTCAAAAGTATTAATGACAAATTCAACAGCTTATTGTTAGCCCTAACATGAAAAGAGCAGGGATCGGTTGTGGGGAGAAAGGAACCCTTCTCCATTGTTGGTGGGAGTGCAGACTGGTGCAACCACTGTGGAAATCAGTATGGAGATACCTCAAAGAACTAGGACTAGAGGTCCCATTTGACCCAGCTATTCCACTGCTGGGTATCTTCCCAAAAGAATTAAAAGAATCATACCACAGTGATATATGGGTACCCATGTTCACAGTGGCACAGTTTGTAATAGCTAAAGCTTGGAAGCAGCCCAAGTGCCCATCAACTGGAAACTGGATAAAGAAATTGTGGTTTTTTTAATAAAATGGAGTACTACTCAGCCATAAAGAATGAAAAACTAGAGTCATTTATAGTTAAATGGATGCATATCGAGGCCATACTCTTAAGTGAAATAAATAGGACACACATGTGTAAATACTGAATAGTTTCACTAGTGTGAGAAACTGATGGTGTAAACAAGGGTTAAAATGATTAAAATGAATAATTGATAATTTGAAATAGGAAAAAAGGTCCAAAGTCAAAGGAGTGAAGGGAGGGGAAGGGAAAAGGAAAAGAGGGAAAGGAAAAACTGTGAGAAAAGAAAAAAAATGGAAATGAAATCTATGTAAATAGGGAAGGGCGGAGGGGGTGAAGGGTGCACAGGTAATGGGGAAAAAAAATAAGAACCAAGATATATCATGTACAGGTACAAGCACCCAATGATAAATGTAAACAAATTGTATACCTAAAATGTACCAGTAAAAGAACAACAACAAAAAAAGAGTAGGGATAAATTCCCATCTACCATTTAGTAGATATTCCCAACATTTACAAAATTTCCGTTATTATCTTGTCATGAATTGGTCAAAGCATGTCTAAAAACAAAGGCTCTGGAATTTATCTGTTATATCAACATCCTACACATTTTTACTGTCATTGGAACAGAACAAAGTAAGTGGTGGACATGTGTGTGCAGGTGTGTGTGTGTGTGCAGGTGTGTGTGTGTGAGTGTGTGTGTGTTTGGTCATTCTGTGTGGCTAATAACCAAGACCTAGAGAGGCTGGCCGTTTTCTTCTAAAACTTTACGGCATATTTCTGAAAGTTAAACACTCATCTAATAGCAGAGATACCTTGTGTGATTTTGCATGGATATAGAAATGTAACGGTAAGTGCAATTTTGTAAAAGTTACTGTTTTTACATGGAAGTTTTCTGTTTGTTTCAGGGATTGAACCTAAGCCCACTCCACTGAGCCACATTCCCAGCCCTTTATTTATTTATTTATTTTTTATTTTGGCACAGGGTTTAAATCATTAAATTGTCCAGGCTGGCCTCAAACTTGAGATACTCCTACCTCAGCCTTCCAGAGTGCTGGGATTACAGGTGTGCACCACTACACCTGGCTTACATCTTTACATCCAACTAGATGGTTCTTCTTAACCTAAGATTCTACAACTATTCAAGTAACACTTTTTCCATGTTTACTGTTTTATTACCAGTGATTCAACACTTCATATTCTTATTGTCTCTCTTTCTATATATATATATATTTTTTTTTTCTTTGCTACCCTGAGAATCCAGGAGCACTCTACCACTCAGCTGCACCTCCAGCTCTTTTCGTTTTTAAATTTTGAGACAGGGTCTTCCTAAGTTGCAGGTTGGACTCACACTCATGACCCTCTTTCCTCAGTAACTGAGATCATAGGCATGTGCCATTGCACCAGGCTACTCCTCTGTATTTTCTGCGTTTTACATTGAACAAGTATTAGTTTTATGATAAAAAAGATAATTACTAAAAAATAAATAAGACTACATATACATGTAGAATTTCATAGTCTCAAATTATCAGGTAGGTTATGAAGGCAGAAAGAGTGCAGAGAAAAAGGCTGAAACACAGGTGGCTGAGGAGTAATTTAGGAAGGAGGAGGGAGAGAAATGCCTTGGAGGCGGGAAATGGCTAAGGTGGGAAGGTGCTGGAGAAAGGGTAGGAATGCAGTGAAGAACCCCAAAGTTTGTCATGGGGAAGAAGTCAGTCTGCCAGAGCATACTATGTATGTGCCAAGGAGGATGTTTAGGGATGTGGGGTCACATTGTAAAGAGTTTAGAATCAGGATTTAAGGGATTTTACACTTTATTTTGAAAAACTTATACACAAATTTGAGAACTGGCTAGAATTTTAACTTGCATTTACAAAAGAGATAAGTTAATAGAGAACTGGATCATTTAATAAAAAAAATTAAAAGTCCTTGAAAGGTAAAATCACAAGGCCAGGAGACAGCTCAGATTGTTCTATGGTAGTCAACAATTCTGACTGGATAATTTGGGGGTCAGTTTTGATAAAAGGAAAAATGAGATGTTTCTGTATTTTGAATTTAAAAATAACTTTATGGCTTATCTTGGAATTCAAGGCTTTTCAGATATCCTTGTTTTTCCCCACAGCTGCAAAGCTGTTGGCAATGTTGGCCTTCTCTTGATGGTGGTAGGGATGGGCTTACTCAGTCACTGTAGTGTGCAGCATGACCCGAGTATCATGTCTTTCTTTCCTTTCTTTCTTTCTTTCTTTCTTTCTTTCTTTCTTTCTTTCTTTCTTTCTTTCGTCCTTGTACATGTTTTTAGTACATAACAATTACATTCATCTTGGAAGATATCACTTTCCTTTCTCCTTCATATAGACCAGAGTGCAAAATGTAAAAAATGCCAGGCATGGTGGCACACAACTGTAATCCCAGAATTCAGGAGGCTGAGACAGGAGGACCACCAGGAGTTCAAGGCCAGCCTGGGCTATATAGTGAGTTCAAGCCCAGCCTGAACTACATACAGAGCCCCTCTCTAAAAAAACAAAAAATAATAACAATAATAATAATCATAATATAATATAAAACTCAAATACTTCCCATGCTTATCCCAGACTTCCATAGGCTTTAGCAGGGCCCCTCGGTCAGGATGTACAGATTACACAGTGTGGGCACTGTACAAACCTCAAGGATGTTATATACACAGTGGCCTCTGGAATTGTTAACTGCAAAGTCCACTTCACCACACATGGAAGTCTAGAGGCTAGTCAGGTAACACACACCAGTGAAGCTATGGTCTATTGGAAAGCCCTGAAACATTACGGGAAACCTCTGCAGTAGGCTCCAGCCTCCTGCTCAGTGTTTGACGCAAGGCAGAGAAAAAAAACCCTAAAAGACAGAACTAAGAGAGACAGAAAGTGGGGTGCCAGGACGGCCAATGCTGCTTTACCAAAAGGGGCTGGCCAGTCCAAGCCACTCATTCTTATTAGTAATCAACTGGGGCAAAGGTGAACTATGTTTGAGGGCAGGACTACATGCGAGGATGTGCAATTGTGCAGTTTCTGTGGAAACTAATGGAGGCAAGCCTTGTAGAGGAAAAAGACAAAAGCATTCTTGAATTAGGAATGGAATAGACAAAATATATGGTTGTAATTAGAACACTGTCCTTCTAGTTAAGAAGGTTTTAGTTGTGGGAACGGAATTTGGGTATGAGTTATTCTGACCTCAGCTTGTAGGCTTTGGCCAGACTCATTTCTATAAACAAGTCAATTGTGGGGTTAACTCTTTACAGCTTGCAAGGCTTACACCCTGCTTTGGGCATAATCAATATTACAGTCTCCCACACTGACCCATCTGGAGGAGTTTAATGAATATAAATCTAATATTCAGAATACTGTGGAGTTGCAATAAAATAAGTTTGTGGGCTATATCCCACCTTTATACTCTGGTGTAAGACTTCTGCTACAAAATTTAGAGTCAGTCAGCATTGTTGAACAGGGTTGTGAAGCATTAAAGAATAAAAAGGTTATATAGAAAAGATGCTAAAAAGAAAGTCAACTGAGAAAAGCAAATCAATAATCTAGGGTTCCAGAAGCAAAGGGGAAGTGTGGGATCATGGAAATGGGAGAGAATCAATAGGATTGGTAATGAAACTCAGATTTGATTTCCCATAATGAAGGAAAAGAGAGAGAGAGAGAGAGAGAAGACCAGAGTGAGGTAAGGTTTTTTGTTTTGGCGGGGGGGGGGGGGTTGGTACTGGGGATTGAACTCAGGTCCTTGCACTTACAAAGGCAGGCCGTGGAACCACTGAGCTAAATCCCCAGCCCCTGTCAAGTTTTGAATGTGTGTCTTTGGGATGACACCTAGAAGAAAAATATTTGCTTAGAAATAAATTCAAATTTTGAAAAAAGATATTTGTAGAATATGATAGTAAAAGTCATATATTGACAGATGATGTAAAGCTATGGCACTGCTTACAATAAAAAATATATGGGTGCTAGGGATCTAATTCCATCTCAGAGTGCTTGCCCAGCATGCACAAGGCCCTGCTTTGATCCCCACAAAGAAAAAGAATAAAAGTAGAAAAGAGAGAAAAAATTGGGAAAAGTGTGCAAAAGTATTAATGGCAGCTATCTATGAGCAGTGTGATTAGGGGTTTCAGTACATTTTTTTCTTTATAATTTATGTTCTTTTAAATTTTCATTAATTTATGTTCTTTTATGTACTTTAGTTATTTAGTTTGATTTATTTTGCAGTAGTGGGTTTAAACCTAGGACCTTTACATAGAGCTACATTCTCAGCTTTTTTTTTTTTTTTTTTTTTTTGGTACCAGGGATCGCACTCCAGTCCTTGTATTTGTGCAGCAGGTGGCGAGACCACTGAGCTAAATCCCCGGCCCTCATTCTCATCTTTTAAAATATTTTTTTAAAAAAGTTTTGAGACAGAGTCAGGCTAAGTTATTGAGTTGCCTAGGCTGGGCTTAAACTTGTAACCCTCCTGCCTCAGCCTCCCAGAGCGCTCCGCCACTGAGCTATATCCATTTAAGACTTTCCGTAATGGTTTGCACACACGTCCTTTCTCAAAAGAGTACAAAAATCTGAGATAAGTAAATGAAATGATGGAAAAATTTACAAGTGTGTTGCAGTAAGTCCACATCTACCAGGAGAATAATTTTTAAGATATGAATCTTATACTTATCATAAATTGTTAAATTATGGGAACACAACTTTCTATGATAACCTGAAGCAAAACTTTAAGAATCAGCTTCAGTTCCAGTTCATTATATTCTAAAATATAGCTTTCTCAGCCAGAAAGCTTTCTCAGCCAGGTGGCTCACACCTCTAATCCCAGTACTTAAGAGGCTGAGGCAGGAAGATCACCATGAGGTTAAGGCCAGCCTGGGCTACATGGTGTTTCAAGGCCAGTCTGAACTATATAGATAGACCCTGTCTCCAAAAAAACCAAAATAGCTTTCCCTTTGCACTTATTTCATGTTGTCCTGTTTGGCAGTCCCATCTCTGTGCTGCAGGGGCATAGTCTCTCATTGTCCTGTGATCAGGGTGCTCATTTGTCCTAATGCTCTACTGCCTGTCACTCAAACTCAACTTTTACTTTGCACACAGTTCTGACTGCTCTGCAGCACACTTGAGATCTCTCTCTGTGTCCTTTCTTTCCCCCACCAAGGTTACTAACCTCTGACATGTATCATCAGTCCATGCATGGAGGCTGACATCCATATCTCTTTGTTTAGTAAACTCTTTTTGCTGGATAATTTGGATGTGGCAGCAAATAGCTCATTTATCACTCTACAAATCACTTTTAATCAATATTGCTTTCCCTATGTTTATGCTAATGTCACTTTCAGTAAATGTCTATCAAATGAATGATTAAATAGATAGCAGCTAATAGATACACCCAACTTTGGGGTTTTTTTGTTGTTGTTTTATTGGTTTTGGTACCTGGGGATCAAACTGAGGACCCTGTGCTTGCAAGGCAGGTGGCAGAACCACTGAGCCAAACCCCCAGCCCATATACAGCCAACTTTGAATGTGATACTACAAAAAAATGGAGATTCTAATTTTTAAAATTTCTTTCGTTAAGCAATAAAAATGGTTCAAGTCTAATTATTATTGATGAATTAGTGGTATAGGAGATGGAACCCAGAACCCTCACACTGCAGTCTCAGGCCCCTTTTTTATTTTTTCATTTTGAGACAGGGTCTTGCTAAATTGATAAGATGCTCTGGCTGGGCTTGAACTTGTGATTCCCATCTCAGGCACCGAGAGGACTGGCAATACAGTGCTACCACATGTGGCTCAAGTTGTGATTTAGAATTTGAAATACTCTGAGATACCAAGCCAAAGCAATGCAGAGTGACCTTGAAGAGCAAGCTCATGTCAATATCTCTGTTGGCTTTTCGGAGGCAGTGGAGTCTGTCCTCCTGTTCAAAGCCAATCTGTGCAGTACTGTTTGTCTAATTCCACTTAACAAATTACCTTAGCAGCTTAAAACAACACACACAATCTCACAGATGATGAGGGATCTAGGAGCAGCTTAGCTGAGTGGTTTAGGCTTGGACTAGCTCACGAAGTTTTTAACCATGGCTGCCCTTATCCACAAGGTGGCTGGCAAGAAGCCTCAGTTCCTCACTATGTAGGCTTCTCCACAAGGCTGTTCATGATGTGACAGTGAGTTTCCCTCAGAACAAATGATGAGACAGAGGGAGGCTAACAGACAGTCATCAAGACAGAAACCACAGTATCTTTTATAACCCAATCTCAGAAATGACAGACAGGACATCACCTCTGCCATGGCCAGTCAGTCACTCAGCCCATCCTTGGTACAGCATGGGAAGGGTTGGCTCAGGATGTGAATATGGGGAGCAGGGATGATTAGGGGCATCTTGGAGGCTGGCCACCACACTTCCCTCACGTCCTTTATGATCTTACCCCTCCTTTTCAGGAACCAAGTCTCCTGAAATAGAAACCCTCCCAAATCTTCAGTTTCTTCTTCCCCATGTCTTCCTCAGTCCACAGCAATCTGGCCTACATTCTGTCCTCTCTATTTAAACAGCAATCCCCAGGCCACAGGGATGGTACAGAGTCTTCTTGGTTGAAGATTCCAGTGTACTTTTCCGTTACTTTGTCTCTCTAGCATTTGTTTTTCTTGGCTTTCTTTTCTGTTTTCTCTTATCCACTCTATCCACTGCTGACCTTCTTTCGTTAGCTCTCTATAAATACTGATATTTTCTACTGCTCAATCCTCATCTCTTTTTCCTCATTCTAAATACTTTCCCTTGGTAACAATGTCTATGCCAGTAGCATTAGCTACCATCTGCACACTGATGATTACCAAATTGAAATTCTTAGATTAGTTCTTTGAGTCCCATACTGTTATAACCAAGTCTTGTGTAAGAGTGTAAAAGTACCCTGCGTTTCTTCATGATAGATGTATTGCCACTGTTTGAGGGGATCAGTTACTTCTAAGAACTTCTGATTGACAAGAGAAACCTTCTTTAATAAAAGTATTCTAAAGAACACTTTAATCTCAGGGAGAGAGAGAGACGGAGTTATAACTAGGACAATCCTTAGGGCAAGAGCAAGATGAAATGTCAACACAACAAAAGGTTTCACAATTGTGACTGTTAGTTGTGATGTGACTTGAGTAAGAACCACCTAGCAGATTAATAAAGCACAGTTTGTAGCATGTCTGTGGATGATTGACACATAGGGCAGCAAGTTGAAGGGGGAGGACCCACCCTGGAAATAGGTGGCACCAACTAATAGGCTTGTAGCCATGAAGAAATAAAAAGGGAAGGAAGAAGGAGGTGTGCTCACTTTGGAAGAGCTTGGTCTTCACTGCTGCCACGGGACACCAGTCTCCAGTTTCTTTAGCCTTCTGACACAGACTTGGGCGGGCAACTCTGCAGTGAGGGTCCAGGCTTTAGGCTTGGACTGGTGCCACTTCCTTGACCCCTGCTGTTCTTTGGCCTCCATCTTGGGCTGAGCACTAGTGGGTCCTCTCCAGCATGCACACAATGCACACGACCACTGTGGACTCTTCTGCCTCTGCTCCCACAGACAGCCATCATGGACTGTTTTGCCTCTGATCCTGTAAGCCTACCTGACAAATCCCCCGGCATAATTATGGAATTTTTTTCTATTGATTTTGTTTCCTAGAGAACCCTAACATAATGTTTTCAGATATGTCCCATGTGTCCCCCAATCCACTATTGATAGTGTCAGCTCACACTAAAGAGCAGAAGGGCCAGGCATGGTGGTTCACAGGCCCTGGGTTCCGTCCCCAGTATCAAAAAAACCCTCCAAATGCTAGAAAAGCAGAAGGCTCACCCACAAGACCAGTTTATGCAAAAAATGTAAAAGTCAGAGCTATGCCTCCCCTCATAATCAGTTCCTACCTGCCAGCCCCTCCTTCAGGCAGTTTGATGGATGTCACAAGACTCAAAAGTTTGTTACACCTATTTTCCTACATAAGTTGCCTAACTAAAACCAACTCCTCCTGGAATGCTCAAGATTTCAAAACAAAACTCTGCTCAAGCACAGTCATGAACCCACATCCTAAGAACCATAGCCCAGGGCCCTGCTGGAAAGCATGGAGTCTGGGTCCACATCCTGACACTGTTCTCACCACAGCTATTCCCATGTCTCCACATTCCTGTGATGTGAATGCAGTCTCAAGGAAGAATTCACACCCTCAGTAGCATCTGGATGCCCAAGAACAAGCCATGTGCAACGGCCTCCTATTTGTGCACACAAGCTTAGAAGCTGGGCCTTTTTGTGTTCATGTGTGTCCTTCCTTAGGAGCAGAGCCCAGGGCTGGGTGGGTGGGTGTTCCCTCTCATTCAAACCACAATCCTTATTTTCTCAGTGAAATCTCAGGTCTTGAGACTGAGCACTTAGCACATGTCCATGTGGCCATGTCCCTTAAGCCTCCCTTCGAAGGCCAATGAAGTCTGTTCCTGAAGCCCAAGGCATGAGGAAGCTGCCCAGGAACATCAGGCTGCTGTGCTGTCCCAAGGCTGGGCACCAGAGGAGTCAGAGTTCTTTCCAGGAAAAACAGTCAAATGCAGGAACAACAAACTGAAAAACAAACACTCTTCTGAGAAAATGCTGGGCCTGACAAACTCAGAGCAGTCCTGGTTATCTAGGGAGCTTGAAAAAGGCAGAGAAGAAGGAAGGGTAGGAAGGAGAAAGGAAAGAAAGAAGGGAAAGAGGAAGGGGGTGGAAAAGAAGGGAGGGAAGGAAAAGAGAGGGAGTAAGAAGAAAAATTATATATATAACATAAAATAAACATAAATGAAAATACAGACTGGGTGTGGTAGCACACACCTATAATCCCAGTACTTCCGAGGCTGAGGCACGAGGATCACTGTTGAGTTCAAGGCCAGCCTGTGATACATAGTGAGACCCTGTCTCAAAAAACAAAACAAACAGACAACAATTACATATATTTATCACACCTCCTTCACCAGAAATCAATGAGAAAAGTACAAGTCTTGATTCTAGACACCTTCAAATTGTCATTCTAAGCGGGTGGGTATTCCTGTTTCATAGAGCTAATTTTTCATTTAATTTGAGGGTAGTGTTATTTTATAGTAGTATGTTTGTACTTTTGTGGGGTTTTTGTTTTTTTGGACAACAAAATGCAACAATCTTTAATAAAACTCCTACAGAAAACTCAGTCACAGGCCAAGTACTCAGTTGTCTTTCCCATGTCATTGAGAACTGAGAGCTCCCAATATTCTTTGGACAGAGAATAAGCAGTAGTTTTGGTGGGTGTTGCCTGTACTCAGAGCATCCATTTACACATTCAAACCAGCAGTTCCTATTGCACATATTAACATTTGCCTCCTAGCACCCTAAATGTATGGTACCTCAACAAATAAATTAAAGATTTCCATATGGCATGCAACCATTTTAATTTGAACTAATATCCTGAAAACTCACATTATTATAAGTTTTAATAAATACACTAAGAACACCCAGCATTTTACTAAAATACTGAATTTTAAATCTGGAGTTTATTCCATAAATAGGTTCCTTTTCATTTGCTTGCTTTCATTTGCTCAAGTATTATGCTCTATGAGGTGAACTCTTTCATAGATATCATATGAAAATTAATATGTGCCTCATTACAGAGGCAGATGTACTTTTGTTATGTTGAAAATGTTTGATAGACTCTTCTCATCTAGACAGATTTTTTTTCCAGTACTGGGGATTGAACCCAGGGCCTTTACAGTGAGCGATATCTCCAGCCCTTTTTTATTTTTTATTTTGAGACAGTCTCAGTTGCACAGCCCAGACTCAAATTTGCAATCCTCCTGCCTAAGCCTCCTAGAGGTCTGGGATCACAGGTGTGTACCACCACATCCTGCTGCTGGGTATAATCTTGTCCAAATGCCCAACTAAGAAGGCACAAATAATTTCATAGTTTCCCTGGTACCAGGAAAAACTGGCAACTTTTGGATCCCAACAGTTGTTCAAAAGGCAGTATAGTGCTTTTACAACATACTAGAAGCCCATGGTCAGAACATAAGCTGCAAGATGTGGCCTTCAAGTCCAACCTTATCAAATTATGGGGAAGACTTGAAGCAGTGGAACAGACTGCAGCCTTCTCACCCCACTGAGTCACACTGAGAATCCCCATGTTATAGGGTGTGGGTACCACTAAGGGACTGATCTGTGTGTCATGTGTCCTTTCAGAAGCTGATTCTTAGGAGCTGGCTCTGAGAGACGCCATGATGCTGCTGACTCACAGGATCTTGGAAGTCCTAGGAACACTGTGTCCCTGACACCCTCCTGCGACCATCCAGACAGGCTGCTGAGAGCAGGTAAAGGCTGAACAGCTGTCCTGAAGAAAACTGTGAGCTTTTGTAAACTCTGCTGAGGAGATTTGGAGACACGTGGTCCAAAAGAAACAAAAAGATAACCACCATGTGTCAGATGCTTCTGGAGCTTGTGACTGCTTCACGCCAGACCCTTGGAGTTTGTTTCCAGATTTAATCCTCACAGTATCTCAATTTGTAAATATACTTTTCCTGACTAAACAGATTTTAAGTCGCTAATACAAGCTTCTACAGCTACTGAGGGATTTGTGGCTACAAACAGAAAATCACTGGTTCATACAAGACAGAAGGAATTCCACTGGAAGGATGTGTGGAGACAAAGGGCACAGCCAGCAGACCCAGGCTCAAAAGACAAAACCAAAGCATCTGCACAGGTCTTGGAAATGGGCATGGATCAGCTGAGCCTCAAGGACAAGCTGCCTGTGGAGGCTGGAACAGTGTTGGGCAGCATCTTTGTTTCTTGCTGCCTGCTCCATTTCCTGTGATTTATAAAGAACAGTGGTTGGTTTGCTTCATGGTTCTGGGGTCCAAGAGCATGGTGCCAGCATCTAGTAAGGGCCTTCTTGCTGCTGGCAGCTTGGTACATGGAATCACACAGTGGCACAGAGCAGATCTGCTCACTTGGGTCTCCCTCCTCATTTTTATTAGTGTGTGTGTGTGTGTGTGTGTGTGTGTGTGTGTGTGTGTAGCTAGCACTTGAACCTATGTTAGGCAAGTGCTCTACCACTGAGCAGATTCTCAGCCCTCTTCCCCTTCTTCACTGCACTCATGGGATCACCTCTTTTGGGCCTTCTTCTAACCCCATTTACCCCCTAAGGCCACCTCCAAATCTGACTCCAGGATTAAGTTTCCAGCACATGAGTTCCAGGGATCCCCACAGCATAACAGACAGGCACTTTAGCAAAGGAGAACTGGGAAGATGTTGCCAAGAGAGAAGGGTTGGATACAGTGAGCCAGGTAAGGTGGTGCATACCTGTAATCCCAGCACTCCAGAGGCTGAGGTAGGAAGATGGAGAGTTCAAGACCTGGACTAACAGTGCTAACTCATCTCAGACAAACAAGCATAGCAATTTCTACTGCAGATGCAGTGGAATTGATATTTGTCAGATATGAACCCTGAACTGTATGTCCCTTACCAAGTTGTCTCCTAACAGGAAGAGAGAAGGTTGAGTCACTTGGATGATATAGCCCTAGTGGAATAGAAGCTTAAGAGCGGAGCTAGTCCCAGCACCTGGAAGGAAGCTCCCCCACTGCCATCCCAAGCTCCTAGGGCAGAGAAAGTGAGCCGTGTGATAGGTCTTCCACTACCTCAGCAGCTATTATGTATAGTAGCTGCCCTCTTCCTATGGTGCCTTGCCCCCTCCCCTGTGTGATGTCATGCCAAGATGGTTGCTCCCACCAAAGAATAAACCCTTCCTCCCAGCATGCCCCTGGTCCCACCTAGAGAGTAACCTAATACTCGCTCACCCCCTACCACCTAGTGACGTCACCGGCTCCTCCACTCCCTGATCACTACCTCACTCAACCCCACCTCAGCCCCTACAAGCCCCACCCCAGTCTCTATAAAAGACTCTCCCTGCCACAGCCATATTGCTTTTTGTCTCTCCTTTGTTCAGAGACAGCCCGGCAGATCTATTCCCCTAATAAAGGCTTGTTGTGGCCTGGTCTGGTCTTGGTCTTCGGCCCTTTTACCTGACACCGTGTGGGTGCCAGAAGCACCCCCCCACTCCCGTGGTAATGAGAAAACAAGCCTCAAAAACAGACTTCTGGATCACCTACAGCAACCCCAACGGGAAATGAGATGGAACACTCTGATACTCAACAACCTGGACTCTCTGAACTGGCAACAAAAGAGGATCTGGGAAAAATGAAATCAGAAATAATTACTCAGATAGCAGCAAAGATTTTTCTCATGGTGCAAGACATGATTAATAAATCTAGAGAGGACACAGATTAAAAAAATAGAGGATCTGAGGAATATGATGGAATCCCAACATAGGAAACAAATGGAATCCATAAAACAGATACAAACAGATTTCCAAGAGCTTAAAAACTCCATCGCAAGTCTGCCCAGCAGAATGAACCAATGTGAGGATAGAATTTCACATATAGAAGACAAGATTGCAATTAGTGAGGAGGAAAAGAAAAATTGCTTTAAAATTGTAAGGGAACACGAGAAATCAATCCAGCAGCTGCTAGATGATGCAAAGAAGAATAACATAAGACTGACTGGAGTCAATGAAGAAAGAGGAGAGAGTGCAGATGACATAAAAAAAACTCTTCACAGGGGGCTGGGCGCGCGGGCCCTGCCGAGAGCAGAGTGCGCGGCCGGCAGCCAAGGGGCGATATCGGGCAGCTCACCGGGGTTGCCCCTGGACCCGCGTTCCCGGCTCCCTGCTGCTGCCTCGGGAACCTGCTGGACTGCAGTCGCCAGCAGCTGGCACGTCTTCCCGAGCCGCTGCCATCCTGGGTCACTGGGCTTTCAGCCCCATGGAATTTATCAGAAAGTTCTGGCAGCTGATGTTTGTTCTAAGAGTACACCTGACTTGACAAAAAACTCAGGTAAAAAACTAAACAGTCTTTGCCCTGAAGCTGATGAAGAATTTTACATATCAGTTGGCTCTCCCACTGTTCTTTTGCATGAAAAACCATCTGAATTGCAAAATGCTGTTTCATCTACCCAAAAGAGAGAAACTTACACTTTTGGAAATTCAGAACATACGCTGTCTTCAAGTACAGAGATTTCTCTTAAAACCAAAAAAAGGTTAAACTTTGAAGATAAATATATTTTGAAAAACGTAGAGAGAGAGAGACTAACAAGTCAGAAGTAGAAGATAAAATATCAGGACAACAAGAAAGGAGACGATCAGAAACATCTCCAAAAAGAGTACAAGATACAGAATATGAAATTCAATCCCAAGCTAAAAAGAGTTTTTCAAAATTGTTTTTAGAAACTGTAAAGAGAAAAGGTGAATCCAGTCCCATTGTTAGGCATACAGCAACGGCTCCATCTCATTTATCTCCTCCAAATGATACAAAATTGTTGGAAGATGAATTTATAATTGATAAGTCAGATAGAAGTTTTGCCTCTCAATCTTGGATTACAATACCAAGAAAGAGTAGACCTTTGAAACAACATACAGTATCCTCTGTTGAGAGCACTACAGTCCTTCAATGTGAAAAGCCAAGAGAACATCAGAGTGTATCACCTGTGACTCTGACAAGTGACAAACATTTACATAACGCTCACCCAGAAGAGAAATCTGAGCCTCTTAATGAAAAGAAACCAAGTACAAGTTGTACTTTGACAGATGAATTGGAAAGTAATTGTAGATCTATAAAAATGTATTCTGAGAAAGCTGAAAAACCATCTGGAAACAAAAGGACTACAAAGAAAAAACATAAAAGGAAATTGAAGACCAGTGTAGTTGAAGAACAGCCTGATACAGGACAGACTAAAGATGAAAATATGTCACATATTGCCCAAGACAAGTTACCAAGAAATTCAGACAGAATTACTGAAGGTTGTAAAGAGATGAGAAATGGTCACAATGCCAAAAAAGAGATGCCTCCTGTGGAAAATATGAAAACAAAATGTAGGACCAAAAAAGATAAGAAAGAATCCAGAAAGAAGCGTTTTTCCAGTGAGTCTAAGAGGAAGAAACTTGTACCTGAAGAAATGACTTTGACTATCACGAGAAGTCACAGAGTTTCTAGGCATCCATCTGATTGGTGGGTGATAAATGCAGAGGAAAGTCCTGTTCATAGCAATTCAGTAAGAAATGATATATTGGTGTATCACAACAGTAGACAAAAACCTGCTAAGAAAATAAATCAATCATCTAAGAAAATTGTGAAAAAAACTATTCTATCAAAAAGACAGAAGACATCTACTCAATGCAGCTCAAGAGTACAAAAGTTTTTAAATGTTAAAGGTTCTGGAAGTATTATTGGCCATGATGAAGTTTCCAGTTGTCCTCAGAATGAGCCATTGGAAAGTGACAAGATAGACCTGACTAAGAAAAAAATCTTGATTGTTCCAGAACAAAAGGACACTCCAAAGATCAAGAAGGTATTAGGTCCACAGAGAATGTTCATCTAAAGGCTCAGACCAGTGAAGATACATGCAAGACACCAGGAGAGTCTAATTTGGATTCTGGAGAGTCTAAAACTTCAGTTTTAGAAGAAAGCGGACCTTCTAGGCTCAACAATTATTTAACGTCTGGAAAGAATAATTCTGCCGTGAATAATGAGGTTCAAGAAAGTGTAGACAACTCAAGAGTAAAAAGATCCAAAGTGGCACCAAGGAATGAAGTGCATCACAAATTAGTATTACCTTCCAACACAACAAATGTTCGCAGGACCAAGAGAATACATTCAAAACCTTTGGAATACTGGCGAGGAGAGCGAGTAGATTATCAAGAAACACCATCGGGAGGACTTGTGATTGGTGGAATACTATCCCCAGAAACAGTAATATCTAAAAGGAAGGCAAAAGGAAATGTGGGAAAAGTCAACAAAATAGATAATAGGAAAAGGATCTGTCTCGATAACATTGAAAGAAAAAGTAGATTAGTGCTAAATCTGGATATACCCCTAGGAGATCCTTTCCAGCCAACTCAAGTAAAGGACCCAGAAACAAGAGAGATTATTCTCATGGATCTTATAAGGCCACGAGATACATACCAATTTTTTGTTGAGCATGGCGAGTTAAAAGTATATAAAACATTGGATACACCCCTTTTTTCTACTGGGAAGTTGGTATTAGGACCATATGAAGAAAAAGGAAAGCAGCATGTTGGTGAAGATATATTGGTTTTTTATGTCAATGTTGGTGACCTTTTGTGTACCTTACATGAGACACCTTATATGATAACTACTGGGGATTCATTTCATGTTCCTTCAGGTAATTACTACAACATCAAAAATCTCCAGAATGAGGAAAGTATACTTCTGTTTACTCAAATAAAGAGATGAAATGACAAGGCAGGTTTAAATAGGGGTGTATGTGTTTGTATGTATATATATGTGTTTTATATATATATATATGTGCACATACACACTATATAAAATAGTTTGTATGGTTGGGACATTTATGTTTGTAACTATATGCAATATTTTTAAATAAAAATTTTACCCAGTTTCAAAAAAAAAAAACAACTCTTCACAGAAGTGATGGCAGAAAATTTCCCAAGGAGGGGAAAAGAACTTGACATACAGATAAGTGAGGCATATCAGACTCCAGCTAGCCTTAATAAAAAAAATCTACACATAGACATATAATAGTTAGGATTCCAGAAATCCAACAGAAGAACAAAATTCTACAAGCAGTGAGAGAAAAGAAACAAATCACATACAAAGGAAAGCCCATCACAATCACAGCAGACTTCTCAATGCAAACCCTCAAGGCAAGAAGAGCTTGGAGTGATGTATTTCAAGCCCTAAAGGAAAACAGCCTCCAACCCAGATTGATGTACCCTGCAAAACTATCTTTCAAAATTGATGGAGAAATAAGATGCTTTCATGATAAAGAGCATCTCAGGAACTTCATGAATACCAAACCGATGCTCCAAAAAATTTTAGACAATACCCTAGGAAGAGACAATGAGGATCACAACCCCAGGAAACCCAGCAGAATGAATCCATTGGGCATGACAAATTAACACAAAGGGGAAGAATCCAACAAAAAGAAAAAGTCATGACAAGGCTTTTAAAACTTTTAACTTCATCTCCCTAATGAGTGTATAATTCAATCTTATTATTGTACTGATTAGTATTTTTCTGATTCTAGAGTTGCACACCATTCCTTGTGCTATACTGGCTATTTATCATCTTCTTATGTCTACATTTTAATTGGGTTGTCTATTAATGAGCTCTAAGAATTCTTTATATGTTCTGCTCATAGGTTATATGCATTGTAAATATGGTCTGTTTAAGGACTACTTTTCATTTTAATGATGTCATTTAAAGTTCTAAATTTTGATGGAATCTCATTTATCAATTTTTTTCTTTTATACATCATGGTTTTTGTATCCTAGGTAGTTCTTGCCTACCCTGAATTCATAAATATTTTCCCTTATAATTTCTTCTTAAAGTTTTATACTTTTAGGCTTTCTTATTTAGGTTCATAGATCCCTTCAAGTCATTTTCATGTATGGAAAAAAAGGGTTGAGGTTAATTTTTTATATATGAATACTAGGTGTTCTAGTGCCATTTGCTGAAGACACGATCTCTTCCTTGGCTCTTGAATTGAGTTTATATTCTATAAAATGCTAATGTTAAATAATCTTTCAAAACTCAGTGGACCATATATGTGTGGTTCTATTTCCAGATTCTCTGTTTTATTCCAATGATCTATATGTCTTTCCTTACACCAACACTGCCTTGATTACTGTAGCTTTAGAAGAAGTCTTAAAACTGGGTGCTAAACATCTTCCAACACTGTTTTTGTTTTTGTTTTTGACTTTTCTGGATCCTTTGTACTACTACATAACTTTTAAATTTCAATATCCAATTCTTCATTTATAGAAAGTATACACAGACCTGAATTTTTATATATACCTTGTGTTTTCTAATCCTGCTAAATTCAAGTACAAGTTCTAGGGGCTCCTAGAGATTTCTTAGTATTTTCTCTGTAGATGATCATTTCATCTACATATAAAGATTTTGCTTCTGCCATGCCAATCCTATCCTAGTTGTGCCATTTTATTGCCAGACTATTTTGGTGGGGCCTAGGTTTCAATGTTTAATGGACAGATAAAGAGTAAGCATATCTGCCCTTGTTCCCCATCTTAAGGAGAAAGCATTGTATCTTCTCCATTCATACAAGGCGTTCTCGCTGGAAGTATGGAGTATATGTCTTTAATTTGTTGAGAAGTTTCTGTTCTACTTCTAGTCTTCTGATAGCTTTTACCATGAACAGCTGTAGAATTTGATCCAATACTTTTCTCCAACTACTGACAGGATCATATTGCTTTTTCTTTTCCTGTTAAAATGATGACTTTTGGGGGTGGATCTTCCAATGCTGAACCAACACTGCCATCCCTATAACAAAACTACTTTCTACATCCTGCCAGATCTGACTTCTAATAGTTTGTTTTGTTAAACAAATTTCTATCTATGTTCATACATTTTTCTTCTATTATCTTTATCCATGGTTTTAGGATTAGCACAATGTTGAGTTCCTAAAATGAAGGGAGAAGTGTTACTTCTTTTTTCTGCTTTAAATGATCGATATAATTTATCAGTTAAAATGTTTATGAGCCTGCTGTTGTCATATAGGTAGGTTTTCAAGCTAGGAATATACTTTCTTTAATAGGTGCTATTCAAATTTTATATTTCCTCCAGAGTTAGTTTCATTAATTTGTCTTCTAAGTTACTTCTTAGAAGTTGTCAAATTCATTTCAAAAAAGATTTTTGTAATATGCTTTCTATATCCTTTTAAATTCTGTAAAATCTGTGGTAATGTCTCCTAGATCTTAATATTGTAATTTTAAAAATGTATAATTGATATTGTGTAACAGGAAGAGAAGGTCTAAAAGAGCAGGGGAATTGGGAGGGGTAGGGGAAGGAAAAAAAGGGAAAGGAAAAAATATGAGAAGAAAAAATGGAAACAAGGTCTTTGCAAATAGGGAAGGGTGGAGGGGGTGAAGGGGGGGCAAGGGAAGAGGAAAAAAATAAGAACCAAGAGACTCATGTAATGGTACAAGATCCCAATGATGAATGTAACTGTATTGTATACCTAAAATGTACCAATAAAGTTAATGGGGGGAAAAAAAGAAAAAAGAAGCTTAAGAGCATGTGGGAGTTCATGCTGGAATTGTGGAGAATGGGCCCTCCAGGCCAGGGAGGGACCATCCATCAGAGCAGATCTGCAGCTGTGAACAGCACCTCTCAACTCCTTCCCTCTACCTAAGGGAAGGAGCAATGTGGCAGCCATCTTTCCATCATGGCAACACAATAGCTGCTTTTGAGACCTGGAGAGAGCCAGACAGTGGGCAGCTGGGACGAGGACCTGAGCCAGCCAAACTGAGCCCTGGAACATTTGACTCAGCAGGAAGATGGCAGGCAGGGAGCAAGGAAGTCTCTTCCCCACACATCAGAGGCCTAGCTAAATGCATAGCCACACTGTTCCATTTTCACATGCTCTAAATCAGCTCACTCAATGCAGCTTGTGCATCAACCTTGGAGCCATGCTTCTACACATCCTGCCTCAGAACCTCTTGGCTAGAGACCTCTTCTTTGTTCTTGCTAATGGGGCTGAGGCAGGAAGATGATGAGTTCAAGGCCATCCTGGGCAACTTGAGAGGTCTCTGTCTGAAAGTAAAAATGAGTAGTGATGTAGCTCAGTAGGAGAATGCTTCTCTTGCATGCGTGAAGCCCTGTGTTCAATCCCCAGCAACACACAAATATGATTAAATAGCAAGCCATTTATGTTATGAATAAATACAGTGTAGAGACAGAAGGGACCCTTCAGGAGGGTTAAAGAAAACCTGAGCCCTTTTTGAGGACAGAAATAACAGCCTTTGTGTGGCTATGAGCAGCAAGCAACTTTTAAGCCAATGTGTAGTTTGAAGCTGACACACAGTAGTTTTGACCCCTGTCTCTGTGCAGGCAGCACTGTCCTCCTGTGCAGGTTGCCATGCCTACCCAAGTTCCCTATTAGCCTGCAAGATCAAATCCAATATCCAATCAAACAAGTGTCCACCCTCCAGGAGATGGAAATGAAGCCCCTACCCATAAAATAGGACCACAGCCCCAGATTCAGTGCTGTCCCAGTCCTAGGAGTGGCTCTTTACCACTTCCTCTTGCAATTCCTACAATAAAATTAGTCACTTTTCACTGATCTTCTGTTCTGATTCTTCTTCCTCTTTCTACATGAGAGAAGGTGAGAGACAAGCCTGGCAAGGGTGAGTCTGAGGACCTTAGACCCCAGAGTCACTGGACAAAACATAATTGGGGGTTCATATAGGATGGAAAGAAGACCACTCAAGACCACTGGACATGGTCAATATACTCAGCCCAAGAGGACACTCTGTTCTCTTCTCAGCTCACTTTCTGGAGACACCCCTCACCACTATCTAGTACAGTAGAAATCTGGCTGGGCCCCTTTTTGGTGTTAGGGCACCTGGTTGCTGGGAGGATTGAGTGTAGTCTCCAACTGACAAGGAAGAGACTAGGATTTTAGTCTTAGTGGCAGATTTGTATAAGTGTCGGAATGCCTATGCTAAGAGGGGATCCTTCAGGCCCAGTTGTAAGGGCAAACAGGAAATACCAACAGGCACCCAGGACTTGGAGGCAGAAAGCAAAATTTATTCACCTTGACAGGCCTGGTTGGTGTTATGCCAGGCAAGTGAGAAAAATCACCAAACACTAGGACAAAGACAAAGTTAAAACTGAAAGGAGTTTATTCACATTCGTGGACTCCACCCTCTAAAAGGAGTAAAGCCCAGAAGCAGGGGACAGCACAGCTTTTATAGGTAACTCAAAGAAGTTCAGGCAGAGGTCAACATGTTCTTCAACCGGCTGCAAAATATCTTTCACAACCCAGCTTCTTTTCAACCCTCCTATCTTGTCAAGATAGGACATTCTGTGGCTACAGGGTTCAGTGGTTACAGGGAGGCACCAGGCACCATCTGTTCCCAGAGAATGATAAAGCATATCTACAGAAGCAGAGCCAGCGATTAGAAGGGCAGTTACAAAAATACATCTTTAGGAGAATTCCAGCATTCTGTAAGGGGAGGGGTATGAGGGGAGTTCACTCATAGGCCAAGATGGCATTACTTAGGTTCACTTTTGGTCTCACATTCCCCACTGGTTTTTGTACAAACTCAAACCTTTGATTTATGTCTGTCATATTTTTTCAGGCAAGGGTTTATACATTTGATTCAGCACCATAATCGTCAAATTTAATAATCTATGAACCGCTGAGAGTACATACAGTAAGGTAGGCATTGTATGCCACAACATGATAACAACAAACATATGATTACAATTATGACTACAAGAAAAAGCTGTTTTAACCATTGCATATTAGGCAACCATTGAATTAACCATTGAAACAAATCCCATCCTAATTTTTCATTATGTATTTTCTCTGTCAATTCTTCTGATTGTTTTATTTTTTCCTGAATCCCTGGGCTATTGTCAGTCATATTAAAACAGCACATATTTTTTATTTTTTCACATCCTAGATGATGGAACAAGAGCAAGTAATCTATTGCTGCCCTGTTGTCTAGCATAGCCTGTTGGTCTTCTTGTAACTCCTGATTAATTAATGCCAAGGCAGATGAGGTAGCATTTAGACCTTTGACCACCTTGCACGACAATTTTTGTACCACCTTTTCTGCATGAATTCCTGTGGCAGGCTGAGCAAGCACAGATACTATCATAGGTATCACTTGAGGATCTGTCAAGAGACCTACATCATCATCACATCCTGGTTCAATATAGGGTGACCAATGTTTAATTCTTTTGGGCACTATCAAATCAGTTTGATCTGGCAATATTATGGCCAAGTGAATTAGGCAGCACCGAGTCTCAGACAAGTAGGCAGGGATATAATTAAACATTACTCCTTCACATGTATAAAACCATCCTGATGGTAAAGGCACATGACCATCACTATATATGATTTTTTGTTCCTCATAACAGGTCATTTTTTCTGACCTTTTTAATCTTAGACATTTTGTAGTACAATTTTTAAATACAGCACATTGTATATTGTTTAACGTAATCATCTGAGGTGTGTATAACTTAATAGCATTTTTTGGTTTAGAATAAGAGGGGGTTCCCCCAATTGTAACTATCTTCATATGTAAGATTTTTTCCTGGGATGTCTTTAAACAGAGTATAAGGTTGTATCAGACTCAAGGGAGTGCACACCAGGATGAGACAACTCCCTAATACATAATGTAAATTTATATCTACATTTAAACAGAACTCAGACAAATTAAGTGATTGTGCCAGCTGAATCCAAACATTACCAGTAAGGTCCAATTGTTTTGGGGGTAATATTGCCAATGTTTCAGAAAATAGTGACTTAAAAATAATGATCATAATAAAAGTTGAATTATGGGTCAATATAGTAAACATTATTATTCCCAACAAAAGTAATCCATCAGTTTCCCTTTTTACCTCTTGGACCTTATAAAATTTTTATTTGAATCTAAGAACATTTTATTAGAATAGAGAGGGAGAGTCCAAAAGGAATCATGAATATATTTTATAGGATTTGCATTTATGTCTATCCATTTACCATCATTTTTCTAAGCCAAAACTGACTCATAACCCCACTCAGCACAGTAAGGGGGCCTTCCCTGACACTTTGAAGGGCCAGCTGAACTGCAACAATAAAATGACAGGCTATCAGCTGAGGCAGCCAGATTACCCAGAGTATTTATCACGGACCACATTACATTTCTGTAGGTTGCACTTGTGGGTTTCCAGTGGGGACAGAACAGTTGGCAAAGAGACACATTTTTAAACTTTAGATCACTTTGGTCTGGCCCAAACTTTACCTGTCTATGTATGTGTCCCGTGTCAGTTTCCCAGAGCTGTCATTCCTCCCACTGGGGCAGTCATCCCAGCCGTTGCCTTCTCACACATTCCAGCATTAACAAGAAGGTGATGTATTTCCAACTCGTCCCGGTCTTAACTTTTTGTCACCTGGTTGGCTGATGACCCTCCATTTGTCCTCCGGGGTGTCCTCAGGAGCCGCTTTGATGTGGCAGTGATGTATCCACAGTGTTTTTCCCATGACCTTTACGGTGGATGGCATCATCAAGATCACCTGGAAAGGTCCCTCCCAATGTGGCTTCAGAACCTTAGACGAATGTCTCTTTACCAGCACCAGATCTCCAGACTGAAATTTATGGTGGGTGACATCAGGTTGAGGGGCCGGCCTAGCCTCCTGAACTCAATTTCGCAGTTCCTGTTGGATTACCTGGAGGGCTTTTAAAGAATTTAACAAAGTATGATTTTCACATTCTGATACATTTTCCAAATTTACCCTGGGTAGTAAGGGAGATGGTCTCCCAAACATGATTTCATAAGGAGTTAACTTTTCTATATAAGGAGTGCATCTAGTTCACAAGAGGGCCAGCAGGAGAAGGTCTGGCCAGCTTCCTCCAGTCTCCAAAACAGTTAATGTTTCCTTTAATGTTTGATTCATCCTTTCCACTTGCCCTGAACTTTGTGCCTGATAGGCACAATGAAGTTTCCAATCAATGTTAAGGGCCTTGGTCACCAATTGGGATACCTTAGCCATAAAGGGCGAGCCATTGTCAGACCCCAGAGTATGGGGGAGGCCAAATCGGGGGATGAGCTCCTGTAACAACTTTTTGCTGACTATTGTAGCTATCTCTACATTAGTAGGGAAGGCTTCTACCCATCCAGAGTAAGTATCTACCCAAACCAACAGGTACCTATATCCGTGGCTGGGCTTGACTTCAGTAAAATCCAATTCCCCAAATTCCCCGGGATGCTCACCTCGGCATCGGGCTCCCTCACCTGTGGATGTTGACTTGGCATTTATCTGGGCACATGTCTGGCACCTAGAACAGATATCTTGGACCATGACAGCAGGTCTCGGAGTCAAAAACCTGGAGCTCACTAGTTGTCTGAGTTTCCTTTCTCCAAGGTGAGTAAACTGGTGTATTTGTTGAATTAGCTTTTGGCCAAGGGCCTGAGGCAAGCAAACTTGGCTGTCGGGATGACGCCACCATCCATTTTTATCTTTTATAGCTCCCACCTGGGCATTTTGTTCCTCTTCCTCTGATGAGTAATGTGGCTTAGTCGCTTAGTCAGCAGCTAGGAAAAACCTTTAAGGAGCAGGGTAGGGGCCATCCCCACTGGTTTTCAGCAGCCAGTTTAGCAGCTAGATCAGCCTTTTGATTTCCTATAGCCTCTGGTGTGTCAGGCCTCTGATGTCCCTTGCAATGTATTATAGCCACTGATTTAGGCTTCCATACGGCTTCTAGTAAAGCTAGGATCTCATGTTTATTTTTGATGTCCTTTCCTCCTGATGTGAGCAGACCCTATTGTTTATATATCTCTCCATGAACATGTACAGTTGCAAAGGCATACCGACTGTCCATGTAGATATTAACAACCTTTCCCTCACCCAGGTTTAAGGCTTGAGTGAGGGCTATCAGCTCTGCTCATTGGGTGGAAGTTCCAAGGCCTAGGGCAGTGGCCCATCTCGTTACTCCCTGGCCATCTACCACCGCTGCCCCCACATACCTGACTCCTTGTTCGATGAAGCTGTTCCCACCCATGAAGAATGTCTCCTCAGGGTCCTCCAGGGGCATATCCTGCAAATCGGGCCTGGTCACAGTTATATCCTGGAGGGTCTCCTGGTAGTCATGTAGCAGAGTTGTCGTGTCTGAGGCTGGCAGCAGGGTTGCAGAGTTTAGGGTAGTGGCTTCTGTGAACTTGATCTGGGGGTGGTCAATCAGGAGTGCCTGATATTGAGTCAGTCTAGCATTTGATATCGAACACTCAGAGCCTCCTCGTAGCATGGAGGAGACTGTATGTGGCTTGCTGATCATGAGCCCCTATCCCAAGCTTAGTTTGTCTGCCTCCTTTATGAGGAGGGCTGTCTCCACGATGGCTCTGAGACAGGGTGGCCAGCCAGCAGCCACAGGATCAAGTCTTTTAGACAAATAAGCCACGGGTCTTTTCCAGGGTCCTAAAGTTTGAGGACCCCTTTTGCCACTCTGTCTTTTTCAGCCACGAACAATTGGAAAGGCTTTCCGATATCTGGGAGAGCCAAAGCTGGTGCCTGAACAAGGGCTTGTTTTAAGGTCTCAAACACCCTCTGTTCATTCTCTGTCCATACTAAGGTTGTGTTCCCTCTGGCTGTGGCTGCATATAAAGGCTTTGTGATCTCCACAAACCCTACAATCCAGAGTTGGCAGTAGCCAGCAGTTCCCAGGAACTCACGCACCTGTGTTTTTGTGGTGGGTGTTGGGATCTGTAATATAGCTTTTTTCCATCTCTGGGACAATTGTTGAGTGTCCCCGTCAATTTCATACCCAAGATAAGTGACCTGGGAAGCACAGATCTGGAACTTTTGGGCTGACACTCGATATCCCAGTTTCTGTAACAGTCTCAACAAGTCTTTAGTAGCTGCCATACAGGTGTCCTGATCATCAGCCGCTACTAGGAGGTCATCTACATACTGGAGAAGGGTCACCTCAGGATGAGATGCTCTGAACGGAGCCAAATCCCTATTTAGAGCCTCATCAAACAGAGTGGGAGCATTTTTGAACCCTTGTGGCAGTCTTGTCCAGGTCAGTTTTCCCGAGTACCCTCCTTTAGGGTCCACCCATTCAAAAGCAAAAAGGGGCTGACTCATCTCAGCCAATGGCAGACTGAAGTCATCTTTGAAGTCCAGCACAGTATAGACTTGTTGTTGTGGGGGCAGGAGGCTTAGCAGGGTATAGGGATTTGGCACAGTGGGGTGTACAGTCCCAGTTCTTTTGTTTACCTCTCAGAGGTCTTGGACAGGCCTGTAGTCAGAAGTACCAGGCTTTTGGACAGGCAAGAGTGGAGTGTTCCAAGGTGATTGGCACAGCTTTAAGATTCCAGCATCTAGGAGTCTATTGATGTGCATTTGAATCTTTTCTTTTGCCTCCTTCTTGATGGGATACTGTCAGACAGAAACTGGCTGGGCATTAGATTTTATACAATACATTTACATTTATCATTGGGTGTTTGTACCTGAACATGATGTATCTTAGTTCTTATTTTTTTCCCCATTACCTATGTGCCCTTCACCCCCACCACCCTTCCCTATTTACATAGACTTTGTTTCCTTTTTCTTTCTTTCTTTCTCATAATTTTTCCTTTCCTTTATTCCCTTTCCCCTTCCCCTCCTGCCACCCCTACCCCTTTGGACCTTTTCCTATTTCAAATTATCAATTATTCATTTTAATCATTTTCATCCTTATTTACAATTTCAGTTTCTCACACTAGAGAAACTATTTGGTATTTACACGTGTGTCCTATTTATTTCACTTAAGAGTATGGTCTCAATATGCATCCATTTAGCTATAAATGACTCTAGTTTCTCATTCTTTATGGCTGAGTAGTACTCCATTTTATTAAAAAAAACACATATTCTTTATCCAGTTTCCAGTTGATGGGCACTTGGACTGTTTCCAAACCTTAGCTATTACAAATTGTGCTGCTATAAACATAGGTGCACATATATCGCTGTGGTATGATTCTTTTAATTCTTTGGGGAAGATATTCAGTAGGGGAATAGCTGGGTCAAATGGGACCTCTAGCCCTAGTTCTTTGAGGTATCTCTATACGGATTTCCACAGTGATTGAACCAGTCTACACTCCCACCAACAATGGAGAATGGTTCCTTTCTCTCCACACCCCCACCAGCATTTATTATTGGTTGATTTCTTGATAGCAGCCATTCTTTGTAGGGAGAGTGGGTATTAGATTTTAAACTGACCACTATTGGAATTTGGTGGCTTGCCAGTCCAGGGGGGTTAGTTTCAGCCCATACAAGTGGAAATTCTTTTTGTAAAATTTCAATATTATTGGGGGATTCATCCTTTGGCTCTGCAAGTAACAGGTATTCAGAAGTCAATGGACAAGTCACCATAATCTTGATAGTCCCCTGAGGGATGCCTAGTTTTAAATTTGCCTTTTCTTCTGTAAAGGTAATTGTGGCTCCCAATTTTCTCAACAGGTCCCTACCTAGCAAGGGGTATGGACACTCCGGAATCACCAGAAAGGAATGGGTTACTTGCCTGTGACCCAAGTCTACCATTCATGCAGTTGTCCACTTATAACCCTGAGCGCCCTTGCCAGTAGCCCCCGTACCAAAGTCTCTCGTGTTGTCAATTTTCCCAAAGGTTTAGTCAGTACCAAATGGGTCACCCTGGTATCTACCAGGAAGTTGGCTGGTGTGCCCCCAATTTTTAATTTCACCATGGGCTCATGGGGGCTCAGTTTGAATGAGCCCTGATTTTCCTATTCCATATCTTCATAGGTCAGAACTTCCTTTGTCTTTTTCTGCTTCTGTCCCTCTTTTTCCTTCTTGAGGGGACACTCATTTTTCCAATGTCCAGTCTATTTGCAATAGGCACATTGGTCCCTTCTGAGCTTAGCCCACAGGGGTTTCTCTGGCTTAGGTCTCCCAGTCTGTTTACTTGTCTCATAATTTTTGAGAGCAGCAATAGTAACTTTTCCTAGCCACTTGGCAACTGCCTCTTCTGGGGAGTCCTGATTGTCAAAAATCTTTTGTGCTATACTCAGGAGCTCGGACCTGTTCTTTCCCTCAAATCCTTCCAATCTCTGAAGTTTCTTTCTAATATCTGGGGCTGACTGAGACACAGAAGCCAGATTTATCATGGCTGCGTTTTCTGGAGCATCAGGATTAATAGGTGTATAGACCTGATACGCCTCTAGAAGGTGCTCCAGGAAAGCCTCGGGGGACTCTGTCTTATCCTGTTTTACCTCACTCAACTTGGTCAAATTAGTCGGCTTCCTAGCCGCTTGGTGGAGTTCCTGTAAAAGGTGCTGGTGGTAACTGGCCAGGTCTCTCCTACCTGCATCAGCATTGGGGTCCCAGTCTGGTTGGCAGGTTGGCACCTCGGCCTCTGCTCACTACAGATAAGCCAGAGTGCCAGGACTGAGGTCTGGGTTTGGTCCCAGGGCTGCCTTAATGGCCTCTTGAAAAATTTGGTCCCGTTCCTCTGTAAGTGAAGAGGGTGTGGAGCAACTGCTAGCAGTCATCCCAGGTAGGCTGATGAGTATGGAAAACAGATTCTAGGAGGTGAATCAAGGCCTGGGGTTTCTCTGAAAAAGGGGGAACTTGATTTTTCCAATTATAAAGGTCACTAGTAGTAAAGGGAATGTACACGAATCCACCACCTGGCTCAGCCTGTTTTAAAGCAAGGACTGTGGACGTTACCTGACTAGTTGTCCCTTGTGACTCATAAGCTTGTCCCAATCAGGTATGAGGGGGAGACAGGGGGTCAGATGGTGCAGTTGGGGCAGAGGGATTAGTGGGGGTGGAATCAGAAGGGGAGTCAGGGTCTTCTTCAGGTTCTTCATCCTGGGCCCGATATAGGGGTGGACGAGGACGGAAGTCGTCCTCATCCCATGGAGCCTGGAAAACCTTACATTTCAAAAGAGGCTTAGTAACAAACACATCCACCATCTCTTGGGAACTCTTCCATCGGAGGAAATGACAACGGACCTTATTTTCACTAAACCTAGATGACTGGGCAACTCTCAGACAGGTAAGAAAAGAGGTCTTCTACTAGGTCCATCCAAACATCAATATAAGGGAATTGATCTCGGTGATGGGGCCCTCCTTTTCCTGTGACCCGATTCGAAACCTGTTGGGTAGTTTGAATGCTAAAAGTTCCCACACTTGGCCATCCCACCCCTAACAATTGCCACTCTAATTGACACAGGGTCTGGAGTTTTCCTTTTGAGAACTTGATGCCGAATTCATCTGCTTTCTGTGGAGTATAAATTTGAGAAAAATATTGTAAAACACATTTAAGGGGGGTGGAGGGGGTAGATTGTCTGGCTCCCATGGCTCACTGTAGAACAAAACTGAAAGCAAAAGGCACACAGAGCAAGCTGACAGACAACAAACAACAGATACACAGATATTTAGACAGATTATAGTCTTCTTTACCAAAAGGATAAATTGACCAGGGGACTTCCCACCATCACGGCAAAGTCCCAGGCATGGGAATTAGTGCTGCATCTGACTTCCCTTTCACCCTCTGTAGGATCCACTGACTGAGAATCATGAGATTTTTACCTGGCCTCCAGAGGTTTTCCAGATAAACTCCCTTCAGGATGGCTGGAACAACCTGAATCCTCCGCTCAGGGCCCAAGCTCCCAGGGTCCTGATCAAATGGTCAGGGTGGCCTCCCCGGGCCTATCTTGGGCCACGGTGGCCTGAGACAGGGGCCGTCCACCAGACAAAAGTCACCGAGTGATGGTCATCTCACTGGGGCCTCCAAAATGTTATACCAGGCGAGCAAGAAAATCACCAAACACTGGGACAAAGACAAAGTTAAAACTGAAAGGAGTTTATTCATGCATGTGGACTCCACCCTCTGAAAGGAGTGAAGCCCAGAAGCAGGGGACAGCACAGCTTTTATAGGTAACTCAAACAAAGAAGCTCAGGCAGAGGTCAACATGTTCTTCAACCAGCTGCAAAATATCTTTCACAACCCAGCTTCTTTTCAACCCTCCTATCTTGTCAAGATAGGACATCCTGTGGCTACAGGGTTTGGTGGTTACAGGAAGGCACCAGGCACCATCTGTTCCCAGGGAGCAATAAAGCATATCTACAGAGGCCAGGGATTTAGTTCAGTGGTTCCACTGCCTGCCTTGCAAGGACAAGGACCCGAGTTTGATCCCCGGTACCAAAAAAAAAAAGCATATCTACAGAAGCAGAGCGAGCAGTTAGAAGGGTGGTTACAAAAATACAACTTTAGGAGAATTCCAGCACTCTGCAAGGAGAGGGGGTATGAGGGGAGTTCACTCACAGGCCAAGATGGCATTACTTAGGTTCACTTTTGGTCTCACAGTTGGAATAATTCCTCAGAAAACCAGGCACTGTCTTTCTGTCTGTCTAGAGTTTATATAGGATTTCCAAGCAGGAACTAGTACAGAAATGGAACAGGCAGTTGATTGGTTACATAAATAACATCATTATTACTGATTGGTCTAAAGCAAGGTCAAACTCAGGGTAAGAAACATTAATTTTAGGGTAAGGTTGGCTAGATAATGAAGACACATATTTGGAGTAAGCATCAGTTCTGGGTAGGGTCTGCCAAGGAGGACCAGATGAGAAAGGCACATACTTAAGAGTGGGCATACATTACATTCCAGAAGGTGGGCTAGATAAGGAAGAGTATACAACAGTTCTGGGTAGGGTCTGCCAAGGGGGAGCAGATAAGAAAGACATGTACTGGGCTCCAGGGCTAGAAAAGAGCATTGATGCCAGCACCAGCAATGAATTCCAGGAGGCACAGTCTGCCCTGTGACCCTGAGGAGCAGCAGAGGCTGCTGGTGGCCTCTTTGCAGATGTATTGCTGACCTTGAACATCATCCCATTTGAAAGTCACAGTGAAGCTCAGCCATCAGTATGTCCAAGTACAAACTTATTATACTGAGACATGGAGAGGGTGCTTGGAATAAGAACTGATTTTGTAGCTGGGTGGATCAGAAACTTAACAGTGAAGGATTAGAGGAAGCCCAGAATTGTGGGAAGCAACTCAAAGCACTAAACTTTGAGTTTGATCTTATGTTCACATCCATCCTTAATCAGTCCATCCTCACAGCCTGGTTGATCCTGAAAGAGATGGGGCAGGAATGGGTCCCAGTGGAAAGCTCCTAGCATCTAAATGAGTGTCACTATGGGGCCTTGATTGGGCTCAACAGGGAGAAAATGGCTTTGGATAATGGTGAAGAACAAGTGAGGGGTGGAGAAGAAGTTACAATGTGACCCCACCTCCCATCAAGGAGTCACATCCCTACTGTCATGAAATCTACAACAACCGGAAGTATAAAGTGTGAGATGTTCCCTTGGATCAGGTGCCGCAAACTGCAAGCTTAAAGGATGTTCTGGAGAGACTTCTTCCTTACTGGAATGAAAAGATTGCTCCTGATGTACTGAAAGGCAAAACCATTCTGATATCTGCTCATGGAAATAGCACTAGAGCTCTCCTGAAACATCTGGAAGGTATCTCAGATGAAGACATCATCAACATTACTTTTCCTACTGGAGTCCCCAGTCTCCTGGAGCTGTATGAGAATATGCATGCTGTTGGGCCTCACCAGTTTCTGGGGTACCAAGAGGCCATCCAGGCAGCCATTGAGAAAGTGGATGATCAAGGAAAAGTGAAACGAGCCAAAAAATAAAGATTTTTCCACAGGTGGCTGGCTGTGCCATGCATTGTGTTATGGGTGCTGATTTCTTTTTCCCCTGATTTTTCTGATATTTCCAAGGCTAGGTAGTAGTATCTGTGTAAACTTATCTTGGCCCAGATAATACTTAAGGATGCATAAGTGCTTATGTCATAAGCCTTAGGGGTTAGCTTTCCTGCTAGTCCTGTTTGAACTAGTTACTAAACTAGTAACCAGTGGGGTTTAATCAAGGTTGTTTTGTTAGTTTCTGAGATGGGCGAGTGACAAATGGAGATGAAGTTTAAGGTATTCATTATTCAATAAATCATTCAGACACCATCAACAGGAACTATACCAATAGGTAGTTCATGTTTTTTATTTCATAAGACTTTCTAAGATGATAGTAAGGATTATTAGATAATGTACAATACATATAAATATTTATTACTAATCTTTTCTTTTAGGAAAAGGAGTTAAGACCAGAGGCCCATTAAATGGGAAAGTCACAGATGGTTTCTTCAAGGAGGCTGACCAACATCATAACAAGGACCTTTCTCAAGTCCAGAGTCACCATCATAAGGGAGAGGGAAAGTGAAATGCAGTGCCCTATGTCTAACTTTTCTTCTCCCTTTAGGACTATCCAGAGTGGGTTTCTCAGTGTTTCCTTGACCTTCTCTCTTGACTGCTGGGAAACTGGGATTCATATAAGGACAGCAACTAATGAAGTCAAGAGAGTTCCCCCTTGGGAAGAGGGAACAGGGCCTGGCTTCTTACTCTGAGGTGAGCCTCACAGCCCCTCCCACTAGATTACTGCCCCTTAGAACAATTTGATGGGGAGAAACCAATTTGATGGGGAGAAAAATCAAATGAGACCAGAAAAGTTTCACAGATAGCCCAGATGAATATATAAGAAATTTGGAAAGGGCAACTTCTCTATTCAAGTTAACCTGGGATGATGTGAGATTTCTCCTTAGTGAAACTCTTGCTCAGGAAGAGAGGAAAAGGACTTTTAGGGGCCATGCTTAGAACTGGCAAAATGTGTGCCCCTATAGTGGATGATTGTTCCTCCTCCAAACCTCCATGGGTCTATGAAATGCCTCCTGAAAAAAACAGGCCCCTGTGTACTTCTATTAATAAAAGAGAGATTGAAAACACAAGAGTTAAGCCTGGTATATATGCAAAATTAGGGCGGGTTTGTTAGAAAGAAAAGAAACACTCCTTCGCCTTCTTGCAACAACTAAAGGGCACTATGGCCAATATATCTGAGAATGCACTCTGAGTGAATGCAATTGTCTTGTATGCTGGTCTGAACAATCTGTGCTAGTAACAGTTACAACACCTACAGCTACTTTGTTTAAATAACATATTTTTTAGCACAATAATTTCTTTTTCTGTCTTTGGGGTGTTTTTTTGTTTGTTTGGTTGGTTGGATTTTTTGAGATTTCTATGGAACCCAGTTTGTATAGGTTTTCAGGACAGCCAAATTTATTAAAGCATTTAGGTATGTAGCTTAATATGGCTTCTACAGACACTTGGGACATTGTCTCAAATGCTTGTGGTCTATATAGCTTATCAGTCAGCCAATTTAAATAAAAGAGATGTCTTTAAACTCAATGACATGTTTCCACTCAGGTTATCTGTTGTGGAAAAACTGCAGTCCTGTCCTTTCTATCAAAGGGTATAAACTGGAGCACCTCTGTCTTAGACTGCAGTCCACCTAGACTGCTGTTCTTCACCCCTTACAATGCCTGAAAACAAAATTCTGAAAACAAAACAAAATAAAAATAAATTCTGGAAACATAGCTGCAGACTAACGATAGCTTATCAATATCCAAAAACTTTCTGTTCCCCACACCCTCTTCCCTCCCATTCCTCCTTCCCCTCAACAACTCCTCAGATCCTCGCCTCTCACCACTTAAACTAGCCAATTGGGATAGATTGTGAACCTTCAACCCAACCAATGGGGAAAAGCTTCTTCTCCTTCATTAGGGATAAAAGGGGCAAATATCTTGTTCTGTGTGCCTGCTACTTCATGCTTGCACCCTCCTGCAGGAGTGAAAACACAGCATGGTCAAGACCTCTTGCCTCATGTTTGAGTGCATTCTTTTTGGCATTGATGATTGAGTCTGGAGACTTACTTCCCACATCTGTCAATTAAAGTGATACAAAAAATGGGTTTTATAAATACAATGCCTATTGTTGTCTACATGTAGTAACTTGTTGGCATGCCATTTCTGATCAATGAAGGGCTCTTATGTGATAATTTGGAAGCCTTTGTCAATAAGAATACTGTGCTGAGGACCAGGGATTTAGCTCAGTGGTTCTGTTGCCTGCTTTGCAAGCTGAAGGACCCAAGTTTGATCCCTGGTACAAAAAAAAAAAAAGAAAAAAAGAATACTGTGTTGGCTACTGTGATCTAAAATCATCTGGGGAAACGGTTGAGGTAACTAAGTGGAGATTCCTTAGACTTGGAAGGGACTGCTGGACCGGACTCCCCTTGGTGGATAAAAAAATAAAGAGCAACTGCCTGAAGTCAATTACTGAGTTTTGTCCACTGACAGGACTCCTAGTGGTTTCCTTGTTCAAGCCTTATGGGGGACACATCCCAACAAATCTTGCTAAATATATTATTGCAATACATTTACATTGGCTGTCATCCAAAGGTTAAGTTCTCTATGAGTAAAACAATGAGGTTTTCTTATTAAGAAATGTTTAGACACAATGCAGTCCAGGCAATGGTGCTCTAAAAATTAAAGGTTGGACATAACTAAGCTATGTGGCACATCTATGGACAGGTGTATTCTTCATGAATGACATTCTATTGAAGGATGACAAAATTGACTAAAAGTTTCTTTATGTGATTTAATATCTTGTTATTGGATACAGATAACTATGACTAAAAGGTTATTGATTACTAAGATAAACATTTAAATGTGTCTCAAAGATATAACCAAACATAATGGTTCTAATATAATAATGTCACAATTGTTATGCTAAAATGTTATGCTGCCCTCCATCTCACATTTTCTCTGTAAAACTTTATAATTGCTATCTGTTGACGTTCTGCAGATTCACTAAGACAACCATGATTGGTAAGAAATAACAGTTCCCTGATTATGTTATCTATTTCAAAGTGTTTGATATCTAGATAGGATCATAAAATCAAATGTACTGCTCCCTGGGGCTGGGGATTTAGCTCTGTGGTTCCACCACCTGCCTCACAAGCACAAGGTCCCAAGTTCAATGCCTGGTATCAAAAAAACCCCAAAAAACAGTACTACTCCCATTGCAATACTGGTGGCTGATCCTAGTGTTCAAAAACTAAAGTTTAGAGACCAGAGATAAAAAGATAACTGGATTAAAGAGAACATCCAGGGCTAGGGATTTAGCTCAGTGGTTTTGCACCCTGTTGTGCAAGTGCAAGGACCTGAGTTCGATTCCCAGTACCAATAAATAAATAAATTAATTAAATTAAATAAAGAGAATATCCAGTATTTTTGCCATGTCCCTCCAAGGTCAATAAGGACCCAGGACAGAAGGAGACTATTTTCTGTAAGATTCTGTTACTTTGGTGAGTCACTCAATCTCCTGAACAGGGAGGTTGTCAGATTCCATAGGACAGAAATCAAGCACTGAACAGTGTGCTAAAAAGAAAGGTCACCAGAGAGAGGAAGTCTCCTCCTCTTCTATGGGAGGCCACATGGTCAAGCAAGACAGTGACCCATCCTGGTGGCTGACACTGACAGAGAAGCTAAGAGGCTTTACACATGGTCCCACAAGTAATCCTTGGAGATCCTTAACTGACCTTGATATTTGGCAAGAGGTTAATTTTGATTAGTATAGGTCTCACTTTAACTTAGTCTTGAACACCCAGCAGGAAAGTATATCCAAAGATTAAAAAGTAATAATAATATAGACTACACATAAAAAAGGTGCTCCAATCACTGACCCCTGCTGGCAGTTTCCAGCCACACTAGGAGACAGGTCTGGGAGCCAACTCATTACAACTGTCTTTCCATTCTAGTGCTCATTCTAGTTCACATGCTTTTATCTCTTGGTTTGTTTGTTCTCACCTAAAAACTACCAAACTCCAAGCGATCATGCAGATGGTTCTCCAGATGTAGCCAGCCATCTCTATCCCTCTACCATGGCCCATATGATCAAACTCCCAAATGACATCATCTACTGCCCCCAATATCACCTCCTTTCATCCAGAAGTAGTCAGAGTGGTCATCACCCTTGATTCCAACAGCAGTTGGATGGTTATTTCCCTGTTAGTGGAGACAGGGGTGTTTTCAATGTGACGTCCCTCTTCTCTCTGCTGTCACAGATGTAGACTTTTCTGCAAATGCAATGTGTCTATTCCTTGCCCAGCCCATTATGGCTTGTATCTAGATGTTCCTTCAAAGCCTCACGTAAACATAGGTGGGGTTTTTCAGATGTGGCTGGATCTAGAAAGGGTGATGTTGGAATTGAGGGCATGTGATTACTAAATAAGTTCACTGATTGATTTGGCACCCACCCCAAGGTGGGTAGCCTAGATAAAATATAAGAGGAATAGAAAGAAGCTGCTGTTGCCTTCTTCCTGCCATGAACTATTTCTCCTTTGCAATGCCCCTCTGTCATGCCACCCTGCCTTGGAGCCAGCTGATTATGGACTTAAAACCTCTACAAACTGTGAGCCAAATAAACCTTTCTTTCTTTAATTTTGGGTGTTGGATATTTTGTCTCAGCAATGAGAAAAAGTAACTACAACACCTTTGAGATAAGAAATTCAGGCTCCATGCAATCAAAAAATATATTGGGCTGCTCAACACTATCCTTGACCCAAACCCTGAATGTAATCATATATTTCTAACATCTGCATCCTAAAGTTCTCCTGTACTCAACCCTTCTATTTATTCTTTAATTCAAGGATTTATCTCTATTCTGCTCATTCCTTTTGGGTGATTGCCCCTTGAAAAATGCTTATCTTATGTGATCATGTTCAAATCTTAAATCCTGTTTTGGATTTTTTTTATTTTTTTTATTTTTGTTGGTAACAGGAATTGAACTCAGGGCCTCATGCTTGCCAGCCAGGTACTGTACTGCTGAGCTACATCCCTGGTTCCTGTTGCATTTTTTTAAGACCTCACATGAACTTGAACATCTGAGCTTGGTCGTGGGTCTCCTCTAATGTTCAGTTACCAGGTACAATTCATCTGGGTCTGACATAGTCACAATGTCTACTTTTTTTTCCTGTGGCTACCTTTATGTACCCTCTATCTCCAGTGTCTTAAAAGTATTAACAAGGGCTTTGAAAGTGTTTCACTAAACCTAAATATGATAGAAATAGTAAGGTTAACACTAAAATTCAGAATGACATAAATCTAAAAGTGAACAAGAGCTCTGTTAATAATAGGTAAATGTGATAATTTTATAGAAACAAGTGAAAAATATATGAGTAGAAGTGTGACAGTGGCTATCTACAAAGTAGCAATCCCACTATTCTTTTTCACAGTTATCTTCTAAGAAACTTTGTCAAGTTTTTGCATGAAGTTAATGAGGCTTTCATTTTTAATTTCTAGAAAAACACTGGTAAGCTAATTGAATTTTTCATTGCTAGAACCAAACAGTGTACTACAAAATTAATTCTTCTGTAAAGTCATTTTTAAAAACCCTTAATTATAGATATTTCTTCAGTGTCACACACCTTATTTGTGAAAATATGTAATCCTCACTGTTGTCAAAAGTTATGTGAAAAACTGCTGTGAAGTTTCTAGATACATGCTTAGAGACAAAGCAAGACAAGCCTCTGGCAAAATTACAGGTGACTTGTTTGACATTGTGTAATGTTAACAGCATTTACAGTGGAAGAGGAACTACTGGAAGATGTGTGCAGGATTCAACATGATTCCCCAGCTAACCACACTGGACAAAGAAAAGTGCACTTTAATGCCAGGACACAAACTACTTTATTCACGAAGACAAGTGAATGGCTCATTACACGCCTCCTGATCTTTTTTGAGGAAACTGAAAAGGAAAGTGAATAGGTAATGGCCACTGAATGTTCAACCCTACAATGTGCTGTGTACAGACACTGATTTAATTCAATCGGCTTTTAAAAACCTGCTTCTTCCACAAAACATTTCTATTAAAGTTGCCAACCATCTTGCCAATTCTAATGATTAATTTCCCATATTATTCTCTTAATGGTATTTGAGTATTTATTACAATACTAAGGATTAAACCCAGGGCCTTTGCACTGAGCTATGTCTCTAGTTCTTTTCTAAAATTTTTTGAGACAGGGTCTCACTAAGTTGCTAAGCTGTCTACGCTGAGTTCATACTTGGGATCCTCTTGCCGTGGCCTTCCAGGGTGCTGAGATTACACACGTGTCACCACACCTGGCTTTATTCCTTTGAAACACATTCTTCTCTAAGCTTTCCTAAAACCACAAGCCATTCCCCTACATTTCTGGCTTCTCCTTCTCAATCTCCATATAATCAATCTTTCTCAATCTCTATTCTAAATACTGAGATGCTGTACAGTAGTCAAGTGCACCCCACTACTTGGTAGTACTGGGAATTGGACCTAGGGCCTTTGCACGGATCTACATGCAAGCTTTCTACTTTTTTTACTCATTTTTAGAAAAGGTCTCTAAATTACTAAATTGTCTAGGCTGGACTTGAACTTTCCACCCTCCTGCCTCAGCCTCCAAAGTGCTAGGATTACAGGTATGCATCTATGTGGTGTCCTGCTTTTTTCTTTTTAAATCTATAATCCTTCCCTACACAATCTCAACCAGTCTCATGGCTTTATGGTAACTATCTGCTGTAAATTCTCAAATGTATGCCTATATCCTCATTTTCTTCCCTGAACTCTGGACTCAGATACCAACTGTCTTTCAACTTTTCCACTTGGATAATGAAAAAATGTCTCAAATTTATCCTAAAGATACCTTCCCCTAAAACTTTGTTCCTTTTGCATTCTCACCATCTTGTTGATGGCCTCACCATCCACCCTTTTGCTTTAGCTCCAAACCCATGGAATGTCCCAGTTGACCTTCTTGATTTGTTGTTTCACTCCACCTTCTCCATAGAGAAAGTACTGCACACAGTACCCAAAGTAACTGTCCTTATTTATACTTTTAAATCTATAAAATACATATACAGAATATGATATAAAATACTGTTATTATAGACCAAATATCCATGTGTATGTGTACACAGATACAGAAATGTGACACAATATGCAAAAGAATGTTGGATCCTCTACCTCACATCATATACTAACATTAACCCAAAATGGGTCAAAGATCTAAATGCAAAGCTCTAAGAAAACACAGGAGTGGATATTTGTGCTTGTGAATTTAGCAAAGACTTCTTCAATATGACACCAGAAACACATGCAACAAAGGGAAAAAGGTAAGTTGTATTTCATCAAAATTTAAAACTTTAGTGCTTCATAGAAAAGAGGCTCTTCCTCTACCTCTTATGGTGCTTTCTGCTCACTGCTGTCTTTCAGAAGAGATGGTTTTTTGTGAGTGCTTGTGTACATGTGTGTGTGACAGCCATTCTCTTCCTTCGCTTTCATCACATATGTATATACCCTCTTGTGTCTAGATGTCCCCCAAAGCCTCATGCAGTCATGGGTGAAGCTTTTTAACTTGTGTCAGGTATTCTGTCCAAGAAATGAGAAAGTAACTAAGACATTATGGAATTTAGGATGTTTTCAATGAGCAGTACTACAGTCATATAACAGCATCACATGTGTCCCATCACCTTACTCTGTTCTCTGATTTAGACGCAAGCCACCAGTTCTGCTCCCACTTGAGGAGAGATGACCACATAAGGGTGTGGATGTCAGGTCACCTGATCCCAGGATGTCTTAGGTCACCTGAAGCCTGCCACCTTTGCATGCAGAAATCAGTGTGCTTGGTTAGGACTTAGACCCTGTATTGCATAACAGCTGCTGGGTGTGCTGCCTTTCTAAGATTTTGAACTCTGAGATGTATCTGTCCTCGTGGGTTTTGAATAAGGTTCTGTATCATTATTCCCATTTTACAAGTAAAAAAAAAAACTGAATTAGTAGGAGTCACGTGATTCACTTTAGGAAAAAATAAAGGTCCAGATACAAAGTCAGAGGCCAGCCTCATGGTTCAGAGCTCTGGGAGCCCACAATGCTAAGACTCCATGTGTGATCACTGCCGTGACAGCACCAAGGATTGAAGGCACAGAGCTGTGGTACAGAACGCACACATGCCCATGCTACTTTCTTCCACATTGCTGTCCTTTCTGTCCCTGCAGGCCTTCAACCTTGTGAGGATCCTGGGGGCCACCATGCCTGCTGTGATTCACTCCAGATAAGTCTCTTCCATCCTTCACATTGCAGCCCAACTAGTATCAGTCCCCTTCAAGCCTTCAGTGTTCCATTTCATTTGAAAAACATTCAGATTCAGACCTTGGTCATCGAGGTTTTACCTGACTTGGCACATGTCTTATCCAATCTTTTCTCTTCCTACTCCCTACTCCATTCAGCTTCACTGACCTCCCCTGTTCTTCAAATAACATTTCTGGTTGTTCGTTTGTTTCTTGAGACTGGGTCTTGTTCTGTAGTCAAGACTGGCCTTGAACTTGCTATGTAGCCCAGCCTGGCCTGGAACTTGAAATCCTCCTGCCTCAACCTTAGAGTGCTCTTATTATAGGTGTATGTACCACACTCTGCTACAAAGCACATTTTTTGTTTCTGGGTCTTTCTTTTCTGACTCCAGATTTTTGCATGGCTGTCTCCTTATTATCCTTCTGATCTGAGGAAAAATGTCATAGCCTCAGAGATGTCTTTCCTGACCACCCAGTAAAGTGCTCTCTCTCTTTTTTCTGGCCAGTCCTATTTCCACATACTATTGGTTTTTATTTTTTCTGTCTCTCTTGTTGGAATGTAAGATCTAGGTGGATATACAGTACTTGTTTACTGCTAAATCCTGCTGGACACAAAGTAGAAATTGAATATTTGTTTGAATGAATGTAATTAATGGAATTTTAGAGTCTATCTGACAGAAATAATAGGTATTTTTCCATTGCAAAAGACCAATTATTTTATGAGCTATGAATCATATGTTCAAAATAGAATTAACAAGTGAATCTAGCCAGAAAAGACAATGATTTAAACTCTCACCATCTTGATGAAAAACTAAAAGTAACTCTCACTATTATAAAATTAAAATAATGGATTAATCCATTGATGAGGTTAGCACCTTCCATACAGAAGCCTTTGGGGGGACACTTCATATTAAAACCATAGCTCCCTCTCAGGACCAGAAGAGGTAAGGGCTTCCTGCTTTTCCTAGCGTTAGTGTATTGAACTACCTCTGCCCATTCCTCACCCCCCGCCCCGCCCCCCGGTCCTGGGGATTGAATCCCGGGCCTCATATGTCAGAGGCAAGCACTTTACCACTGAGCTACATCTCAGCCCCTTCTGTACCCCTTTCTGTACTTAAACAGCCCCTTTATAAATATCTCCTTGCTTATCTGCTTTGTGATCACCCATCTGCTTCCTGTTGGATTCTGAGTCATACATGGTATCAAGCCTACAGCCTAGAAATACATTAAACTAAGCATTTCTAGCCAATGGAAGATTTTAAACAATGCCTAAGAATCCATAAGTATGGGAACTATTGTTTCTAATTTGGAATCTGACATCATATTGGATAGTTCCTTTAGAAATGGTTCACCAATTAAATGTATTTCAGGTCCTTCTTACCTCAAAGAATTAGACAATTCAAACCAAAAACAGTGTCAAAAGTTTATTTAAAAAGTGCGGAGTAGGGGCCAGGGATTTAGCTCAGTGGTTCTGCCACCTGCCTGGCAAGCACAAGGTCCCAAGTTCGATCCCCGGTACCAAAAAATAAAATAAAATAAAAAGTGCAGGGTGAATGGGTGAGGAAAAAACTAGCTCTGTAGAGTGAACTTGGGCCAAACAAAGGATAAAAGCAAAAATAAAAGGACATTCTACATCAGATGCAGGGTAGGCTACCATGAGGAGTCACAATAGCAGACTCCCTGTGGAGTCTCATCTCTTTTATGCCATTCACATCTCGTGGGAGCTCTCAAGAAGTTCCACATATGGGGTCCTGAGAATTGTTTGGCACTGCCCTGGGATCTTGTAATTAATAGGTCCCTTTATTTCCCCAGCCAGCTTTGCTACGCCCTGAATACTACATCAATATGAGATATAAAAATAAACAAACAAACAAAAAATAGCCTGTCTTTTCTCACAGGAATGAGTTAAGGATGTGCCCACTTGGTGATAACTTACATGTGGCATGATAACAAAGTATTACTACAGACAGCTAAGTTCAAAATTAATGTGCAGTCAGAGAGGGATTGGGCCCTCGAGGAAGTGGATACAAAAAAAAAAAAGAGATAACAGAATTGTGGCTAGAGGTAAATCTGAAGAGAGCCAGGCCTGAGAGCCTCTCTAGAGATAAACAGCAGCTTGAGATTATACTATAATTAGCACTACCTGGTCCAGTGGGCCCAGATAGGCATCAGCCGCATAGGTGGGTGACCAGAATATCTGGATCCAAACTCCCCTCCCTTCCCCAAATGCCTTTGTTCTTTCCATACGCCCTTGCTATGTGACTCATTTCCCTATTGGACCAATATTAGGTAAAGCAGCTATACTTGTAATCCTATAAGGTTGATTGTAGTCTGACCCATACTGTACCCACATTGTGACTTTGCTGAATAAATTACCCCTGACAAAGAGCCACAGTGGCCACCCACTCAGGAACCCCCCCTGGAAATCCAGGAGCTGTTCTTCTCTCCTTATCTCCAATAAAACTCTCCTAACTTCTCCTTTGGTGCTCATTTTCCTTCTTCAATATTGTGAGACCACAAACTCAGCACATTTGACATCTAACAGGTTGGGAGTTATATTTTTCCATATCAGCTGGGACTCATCTGGCTCATCTTGATCCTATTTATGTGAATGCATACAAATGTATGTAAGACATACACTTAATCATTTTAGATATATTTACATTTAGTTAATATTTTTCTGTCTATATATATATATATCATATATTACACTATACATTAATGGTCATTATTTAAGAAAAGCAATTTGCTTATTATTCTTATATAATCTACCCAAAACAAACTATAACCAAATTTTCTCTATATGGTATCAACTGTAGGAAATGGAGGAGGGTCAGAGCTAGAAGAAACTAGTGAAATAAGTTCAACAAAGAGGGGAAAAAGGAAAAAGGTCAAGTTGCTTAGGCACCTAGCCATGATCACAAATCACTTGCCATATTCTAAAAAGTACTTCCATTCCTAATAACCTTGCATTCCAAGATAAGCTGTGATTGGCAGGAAATCCTAAAAGCTTTGCCTCCAGAGATAAACCACAAAAACAGGAATATCCTGTTTCTTTATCAAAAGAAACGAACATCTTGTTCATATCCAAATAAATAATTAACTGCCTCATCTCAACTTTAAATTCCTATTATTCAATTTGATGACACCTAACTTTTGAAAGCCTGATTTTCTTGAACTGCTAATAAAAATGTCTATTCCAGGCTGGCCTTGAATTCACAGCAATCCTCCTGCCTAGGCCTCCTGAATGCCTCTGGATTATAAGTGCTCACTACCACACTCATCTAAATTTTATCATAGGGTGTTATGCATAGGGAGGAAAACATATATATAGGACTTGGTACTATCCACTGTGTCTTAGTCACTTTTTCTCATTGCTGAGACAAAATATCCGACACCCAAAGTTAAAGAAGGAAAGGATTATTTGGTTTACAGTTTGTAAATATTTCAGTCCACAGTTGGCTGGCTCCAAGACAGGGTGGCATGGCAGAGGAAACTAGAGGCAAAAATGGAGTTACGTTTCAGTATGTCATAGCCAGCCTGTAGGCAAGAAGACTAGGCCTAATCATACTTTAATTATGAAATGATTTTTCCCAAAAGTTATGTAGAATGGCTCCCAACAGAGAAGATCTTACAAAAGGGAGTTTGACATGTAATCATCAAATCTTCAAGGCTCGCCTATGATCCCAGCTACTCAGGAAGCTGAGGTAGAAAGATCAACTTCCAGGTCAGCCTGAGCAATAAGTAGAGAGAAGAAATTCCAACATACCTGTAATCCCAGAACTCAGGAAACTGAGGCAGGAGGATTGCCTTGAGTTCAAGGACAGCCTAAACTACACAGCCAGACCCTGTCTCAAAAAACAAAAACAAAAAAATTCCTGGAAGGAAGGAATCTGAAGGGTAGAGGGAAAAAATAAAGCCAGTTCTCAAGAAACCAGAGATTACCTTGTTCTACCAGCCAAACACCAGCCAATAAAGATAAGACTATGAGTTCAATCCCCTGTACCAAAAAATAAAGAAAAGATAAGACTGGGCACACTATAGGGTTCTACAGGGGACAAAGATAAGATCCCTAGAAACCACAAATAGCACCCACCTCTACGACTAAGCCATGATTGGGGACCATAAGGAATGGGCTTATTACGTACAAATATGTAGTTATAAAAGAAAAAAAATTGAGGGGACTGGGGATTTAGCTCAGTGGTTCCACCACCTGCCTCGCAAGTGCAAGGTCCAGAGTTCGATCCCTGGTATCCCCCCCTAAAAAAAATTGAACAAAGAAACTCCAAAAAAAAAATTTTTAATGGGACTAGTGAGTAAAGCTGATTATTTGGGGAAAAAAAAAACACAAAACCAAAATAACAACAAAAACACCCTTATAGACTGACACCTAGCTTCTCCAGGCTTGAGCTCTCCACACGAGTGTACTGATCTTCCATTTTTGCGACTAAAGCTATGCTTTCATTTCTTCTGCAGGTCCTGCTCAATTCTTTGTTTGGAATAATAGGAACCCAGGAGAGTCACAACCCCTGACAACAACCCTGGGCGATTTAGGGAGACTCTGTCTCAGAACTTTAAAAACGTATTTTTTCCCAAAGGGATAGGAGGAATGTAGCTGAGGGATAGAACGCTTGCTCAGCGTGTGCGGGGCACTGGGGTCCATCCTCAGTACTGAAGGAAAAAAAAATGTATACACACACACACAAGCAAGTTAATCTACAAGGAGAATGAAAAAGTATTAAAAAGTATCAAGTACTGGAGAGAGACCCACACTCCCTCTGGGGAAGATGCTCTTCCTTCCACTCAGGATTGGAGGGCGCCTCCTTGCCCACAATTAAATTCTTACTGAGAGTACGTTATCATGGAGTGTTCTCATCTATAAAATAAGGCTGAATAACTGATTACACAGGATTATTGGGGGGGGGGGGAAATGAAAGCCCGGAAACTTACGCAGAGTCCCTAACTGCCCAGCACAGTCGCCTCAATCCGGCCGGGGAGCAATCAGCGCAAGGGCCGCAGGGGCGGGCTTGGACTCCCGAGGGGCTGCGCAGGCGCAGTGCGGAGACGCGCGCCAGGAGGGACCGGTACTCCCCCTCACTCTCTGCGCCCAGGGAGTCTCTGCATTTTACCACACCTAGCCCCTTCCGCGCAGCCCGCTGTGGCTCCGCCCCAAGGGCGCTCTCTTCCTCCGTAGCCTCTAGCACGATCACGTCCCCTCTCCCCCTTGACGTCACCAAGATTTACGCGAGGCGCGCGGCCGAGAGTTGGTTAATGGTCCCCCGCGATCTGCTTCTTGTCCTGGACAGTGGAAGAGGCTTCCCAGGGCTGCTGCGATGTGGAGCCCAGGGCGGGTCAGTCGGCTCCTGGATCTGTGAGTACGCCGCGCCCCGTGCTGCACTCCCTCTCGGTTCCCAGCCCGCTCCCTACCTCGGTCCCGGCTGCCCGGCGCGTCGTGTGCTCGCGGAGGTTGGTCGTGCCGCGCGGCCTGGCCCCGGAGCTCCTCGACGTCCCCGTTCGAGCGGCCTCATCTACTGAGTCGCAAGCCTCCGAGGGGCGAAACGGCGCGCGAGGCGGCCCCGAGGAGCTTGGCCCGGCAGCTGGCTGCCGTCACGGGGCGGGGAGAGCCGCGGGGGCCTGCTGGAGCTTCTCTCTAAGCCTGGGTCTGTGAAGCGGAGCAAGACCTGTCTCCAAGCGGCGTGGCGAAGGATGAGATTGACACCCGTGAGCCCGGAATGGGCCTTGCAAACAATAAACACCGCCAAGGGTTACTTACTGTTATTTCACCCCAGAAATTGTGCTGGAAATTGTGGTTACCATGGCAGTCGCTTCACTCTAGGAGCTTTTGGTCCGTTAATATTGCCGTGTCTAAAAAAATGACAGCTTGAGGCTGAGAACAGTTCCAATTTACGGAAAACCTCTAAAGATAGGCTTTGGCATTATATATTAGCATGGCTAGAAGTAGGTCTTTTGTTTCCAGGTATCCAGTTTTGTATTTTTAAGAGTTTCTCAATATTCAGTTCAGCATGTATTTACAGAGCATATATGTGGAAATAAATCCCTATGCTGAAGGTTGTACAAAGTAGCTAGCATAAAGGAGGTGCAATCTTATAAGATTGGGATACATGTGTAAATAACTATAATAATGGTAGAACAATGCTAGGAAAGAGGAGTTAGCAAAATATTATGAAATTTTTGATGGGGAAAAGAAAATACAAGACTAGGAGAAAGTTTTGTGGAAGGGATTCCATTTGACGATTGGTAGCTCCTTTCAGTTGCAAATTGAAAGAAATGCACCTAAGAGGAAGTAGAATAATAAGATGTGAGAAGACCAGAAGGTGGTATTCCAGTTTGACTGGAGGACACATTAGGAATAAAAGTGCAGTGAAACATGATGCCATGTAATTGATACAGGAGATGAAATATGAAAATATTATATCTCCCGACCTGTTAGATGTCCAGTATGCTGAGTTTGTGTTCTCTAAAATCAAAGAATGAATTCTAGGAACAACGAGGTTAAGAGTAGGAAAATATTTATTGAGAGGATAGCTCTTGAGAGGCAGGAGGGGACCCAAATGGGTAGCCAAGGACCCCACTTTACAGGGAAGTTGTTTTTTTTTTAAATTTGTTTTTTGGTACCAGGGATCGAACTCAGGACCTTGCACTTTTAAGGCAGGCGCTGGAACCACTGAGCTAAATCCCTGGCCCTCGGGGAAGTTTTATAGAGCAAAATCCACATGGATACAACATGGATTACAGCTATGATTAACCAATAAGGTCACAAGTATAGTCACTTAGGTAATAGTGATCCAATGGGGAAGCAAATCAAGTAGCAAATGTGCATGGAAAGAACAGAGAACCTCAGATAGGTAATGGATCTGGGGATCTCAATCACCCACTGAGGTAACTGATGCCTATCTAGACTTTACTAGACCAGGTGTTATCACTTATTCCATGGGGAAGTGTGTAGGCTTGGTCCTTTTGTTGTTATTTTGAGGCTTGGCCTCCAGCTGATGTGTCTCTGGGGGCAGTTGTATGGGTTTTCATCTTTTGTCCTGACCCTCTTAAGGGCTCAGCCCTGTCTGGCTGCCTATTATATTGCTATCTAATTTAGCTGTCTATAATACTATTAGAAAAGTAAAGAAGCAGGGCATGGGGGTGCGCATCTGTGATCCAGCCAGTTGGGAGGCCTGCTAGTTTAAACTCGGCCTGGGTAAGTTAGGAGACCCTGTCTCAAAATAAAAAGGGCTGGGGATGTAGCTCAGCACTCCCTGGGTTCAGTTACTAGAACCACAAAAAGTAAGAGTAAATGTATTTATATTCATGTGAGCAGAACTTTAAACCTTAGTACTTAGTGAAAAGAGGAAACTACCTAAAATTACCCAAAACGTGGAAGGCAAAAAAGATGACCACATGGCCCATATTGTCATAGTAGCACATATTGTCCCCCCACGAAGGGTGCATATTTGCCCTTAAAACCATAGCTTGTAACCCTTTGGGGGCAAGTATAGTCTGAGGCTGGCAATTGGTCCACAGGCAGCTTCTGGTTTATAACAAAGTACATCTTACCAAGATCACACCTCAGCTGTCTAAAGCCCCCACCCAACAACACGCCTTTGCCAGCAGAAAGCAGCTACAGAAAAAGAGAGCTTTGCCCCTATTCCATAATAACAAGAGTCTGGAATGATAGATAGAGTTCTCTACCAAACAAAATGGCCCCAACAGTCCTACATTCTAAAATGGCTCCTGGGGCCGGGGATTTAGCTCAGTGGTTCTGCTGCCTGCCTCCCAAGTGCAAGGACCCGAGTTCAATCCCCTGTACCAAAAAATAAAATAAAATAAAATAAAATAAAATAGCTCCTGTTCCTAAAATGGTTCCTGCTTATGGAAATGAGCCACTGGGGTGGGGGTGGGGTGAAACCTACCCTCTGGAGAAGCAAAACCTAACTTGTTGCTCCACCCTGCTACCCGCGTGATCCTCCCCTTCCAATCACCCAGGGTCCTCTAGCCTGCCCAACAACCCAACCAATTCTCAACTCTCAGGATACTCTCCCCACTACACCGCCCTATATAAACCTCACCCCAGTTAGTCTTGCCCTCTCTTGCCATTGTTCGAGGTAGCCTGGCAGCTCTTTCCCCCCAGTAAGCCTTGCCTTGGGTGAAAAAAAAGAGTATAGACATTGTGCTACAGTCATTCAGCTGTGTCACTGAGCACGCTACTTAGTCCTTCTAGTGTGACTTCCTCTATGGAGGAAACAGTGCTTGGTGTACATCTTTGCACTTTGATAGTACTGCCTTAGGGAATCCTTTGATCTGAGAACAGCTTTGAATAGAGGGACCAAGGAAAGAGAAGAATCTGAGATCACCCAAGTTTTCAGCTTTGATTGGCTGGGCAAATGATGGTAGACTGTTACAGAAGAGGAAGCGTCTCCTGGGGAAGACAAGTCAGAAGAACATCAATAGGAATATCAAGAAGGCAATGACAATGAAATTTCTAATTTGAAAGAAAGATCAGGAATTGAGGCTAAGGTTGGGAGCAAATTTTTTCTAAATAATAGGTGAAGTCATGATAAAGTTTATGGAAGAGGATGCAGAGAGAAAAAGGAGAAGATTTTATATAACACATTAGAACTAGAAAGATGTTTTTCCAAAAATTATTTCATAGAGCTGATTGGCTGAATACTAATAAATTGTCTCTTTTAACCATAAGATTTACAGCAAATCATATTGCATGGATGGCTCAGTATGTTTTATATACCAAGCCTGCCAAAAAATGTGTACACACTTCAGGAAATGAAAAACTTGTATAAATAGTTCAATACTAAATTTATTGAGACATCATGAGATTAATAAAAGTTATCTTTAGCCTCTACAATTACAAGAAGTGCTCAAAGTGGTGTCCATTAGCTTCCAGACATTTATTAGTACAGGGAACTGCTACTTGGATAGCCTTGGTCCATTGAGATTACTGCATGTGCATTTTCAATTTATTCTGTAAGGGTTGCAGTGTAGAGGGTCTTCTACAATATACAACATTCTCTAGGGTCCCCCATACAAAGGTAACACGATCTGTTAAAAAAAAATCGTACTACTTGGGACCTTCCACTCGAGGTAGGCAGTGGAACCACTAAGCCAAATCCCCAGCCCATGTGCATACTTTTTTTTTTTTGGTACCGGGGATTGAACTCGGGTCCTTGCACTTGCGCTTGTGCAGCACGCAGCAAAACCACTGAGCTAAATCCCCGGCCCCTATGTGCATACTTTTTTTTGGTAGACTCTTTCTGTATATATTCTCTTGTCTAACTTACCTCTAGGGAGAAATCACCAAAACCCTGTCCCAAGTGGTCTTCCTTGCTGCCGTAAATTTAATAAATTGCTTTGTCTGACCAACAGCCTTTTATGATTGTCTTACTGGACCTGTTTTGTTTTGTTTTTCTTTGTTTTGGTTTTGAGACAGGGTCTTGTTCTGTAGTTCAGAGTGGCCTTGAACTGTGTAATCTAGGCTGGCCTTGAACTTGTGGCAGTCCTCCTGCCTCAGTTTCCCAAGTGTTGGGATTACAAGTGTGCACCACCATGCCCAGCTTTCTGGATCATTTAATAGTCTACCGGTATCATTCAGCCAGGCATGGTGGTATATACTTGTAATCCTAGCACTTGAGACTGACATGGACTACATAGTAAAACTCTGTCTCAAACAAACAATCCTCATAGTAGTATTTAAATATTCCATGGCTGGAGGGAACTAGAGCCAAAAGAGGAAACCATTTCTGTAGTTCAGGCATAGCCTGAACAGTCAAGCACAGAGAAGAGAACACTAAAGGGCCAAGGTGAAAAGGGATGGTTGGTATTATAGAAAAAAGGAATATTTTAAATACAGTTGAACTCTGCCCAGAGGAAAATATAAGGGGAGTGACTGTGAGTTAATGTGTTTAGCATGGCACTTTCATGATGTTGGTAGAAGATCAGAGGCTTCTGGATCAGAGACAAAGGGCTTTGTTATTAAAACAGCATGAACATTAGTAGGAGTCTGTTTAGCAGCAGAGAACCCAGATGCCTGCACAATAGGGGTTTGCATTATAGACAGATGCCGTTTTTTTCAAGAAGTAAGTTCTTTGTGCTGGATGGAGACATTTTTCTCCTTAGGGTTGTTTACTATAAATGCATCCCCGGGAAGTGGGCCAGAAAAAGGGCCTGGCCTGCTTGACATTGCCAGCAAGTTAAGCAGGGCTGTGAAAAGTCCACAAAGAACCATTTCCCAACAGTTTGCTTCTTAAATTCTGGAGTCTCAGTTACTCTTCTTGTTGCTGAGACAAAATACCCAGCAACCAAAGTTAGAGGAGGAAAGTTTTATTTCAGCTCACATTTTGTAGAGGTTTCAGTCCATAGTCTCCTGGCTCCAAGACAGGGCGGCATGGTAGAGAAGCATCACAGAGGAGAAACAGTTCATGGCAGGCAGAAGGCAGCAAAGCAGTGAAGTAGCAAGGCTGCAGCCTCTCTTTCCCTTTTATCCCTTCCAGGCTGCCTGCCTTTTGGGTGTTGCCACCCACAGCCAGAGTGGGCCTTCCTATTATCCACACCCAGATTTATGCTAAATCAGCCAGTGGATTGATTTAGTAATCATGCACCCTTAATTCCAGCATCATATACCCTAGATCCACCCACCTCCCAAACTCCCCACTATGAGTACATGAGGCTTTGGGGGATGTATAGACAAAAGCCATAACATCCATCATCTTGGCTTTTCAGATTATTGTATGAGTGCTGTGTGACACTCCTTCAGCCATGCTTGTTAATTTGACCATCAGACACTGAGATCAGATGTCCAGTTATATGTGGCACATAGCATTTAACTAAAGCTCTTTTCAGCAGTGCTCCGGGAAGCAGAATGAGACCAACCTGCAATCTTGACCTCAGCAATACCCTAGGATTCCAGACCCAACCACCTGTAAGTCCCAGGAGAAACTGTTTCTGACAGCCTAGATCTATGATGGTGAACCTTTTAGAGCTTTCAGTGATAAACAGCCTGCTGCAGCATGCTGTAGGTTCACCACATAGATGTAATCTATGTCCAGGATATTATCCATTTTGACCTGCAGAAGGAAATTTAAACTTTTTGGCTAATCTTTGGTATCATTGCCATTAATTACTGGCACAAATAGATGGGCCAAAATGCAGCTTCCATCCCATGTCCTATGGCCTGTTGCCTGCATAAAAGTGTATAATCCAAAGGAGCACAGGTCATTCCAGTTTAGAATATAGTTAAACTTGATTTGAATCACTGACATTATTTTGGTTATGCCACATGGGCAGAATCGTGGAGTACTTGCAGCCTTGATTGCTGTACGTAGACTAGTCTGCGAGCACTTGGGCATCAAGAAAAACATGCATTTGACCTGTCAGGTTGAAACAAGGTTGCATTAGTCCATGCTTGTATTCCCACACAAGGTAAGATGAGATACAGCAGTTCAGGGCCATTTATGTCCATTTGAATATTTCTGTTCATGTCCCATGGGCAGAAACAACAAACCCAGAAGCAAGTCAGAGTGGCAGCTGCACTGCAGTGACTCCTTGCCTCAGGTGGACTATATCATTGTTTTGCCAAGCTGTACTGCTAGATCCAGAGAACAAAGGGATAGTCCATTCCTTGCCTCCCTTGAATACTTCTGGAGGTCTAAGGTGTTTCCTCCCTAGGTTCTGGAGTTTCCCTAGGTTCACAAAATTGGTATGTCTCATACCAATACTTCACTTTATTTACTCCTCTACTACCAGGGGTCAGTTGGAAGAGGACAAGAGCATTTCTACAAGATTTGTAGAGACCCATCACATTCCCACCCTGACTAATGCAGACCACTGTGTGCTCAGCAAATGGTCATTAGATTTATTATCTCGTACAGGAGTTGGTAAATTATTTTCAGCTCTGTGTGCCACACAACCTCTGTCGCTATTGTTCAGCTCTGTCATTGTAGAGACGCCATTAAACATACATACACAATACATAAATGGGCAAAGTTGTTCCAATAAAAAAGCTTTATTTACAGAAAGAGATGTCAGACCAGATTCAGCCCACGTCATGGTGTTTTGCTGACCTCTGGATTTAGTTTACTCCAATAAGAGAACCCAGGTAGTTGAACCAGAATTAAATTTAAGTTCCCTAAGCACTCTTTTGGCCTGGCAGATGCCCAGATTTACCAGCAAGGTGACATACAGTTGCTGTGGGGGGAAAGTTGCATCCATCATGCTAGGAACTGTCACTGTAGAGTCAAAATTTTAGAATAGTTCTAGAAAACCCTCCATCCCCTTCATTCTGATCTGATCTTGCTTTTACCCAAGAGGATATGAGCACTTTCCAGGAATGACTGCATTTAATAAGCAAACTAGGGCCGGGGATTTAGTTCAGTGACACTGTGCCTACCTTGCAAGTGCAAGGTCCTGAGTTCAATCCCTGGTACCAAAAAAAAAAGGACTGTTTAATCTGCCAGTCGGTATTTGTCCAAGTAGCAGATCAGGTGAATAGGCCATTGGCAACAGTTTGAAACTCAGTCAGAATCATCACCTGAAAAAAGCTGGGCATGGTGGTGGTACATGCTGGTGATCTCAGGCACTTGTGAGTTTGAGGCTGGAAGATCACAAGTTTATGGCCAGCCTGGGGAAATTAATGAGATCCCATCTTTAAAAAAATAAAAGTGTTGACTTTAGGAGTATTGTTTATTGTCTGTTTTCATGGCAAACTGTCTGTAAAGGTCCGAATAGTATGTAAATATTTTTTGGCTTTGGAGCCATATGAGCCCTCACAATTGCTCCTCTACCATTATAGTGTGTAAACAGCCTTAGACAATACATAAATGAATGGATGTAACCATATGTCCTAAGAAAACTTTATAAAGGAAGCAACAGGCCAGATTTGGCCCAGAGGCCATTTTCCAACCCCTGATCTAAGACAAGAATAACATCTTTCAGTTCACCCATTGCCCCGACCAGCCCATCCCAGAATCTGTCTTTGAAAGTTGAACTGCACAGCTAATAGCCAATGAATACTGTCAGCTTTTAATTGAGCCAAACCATCAGTGAGCCAGGCCTAGGCATTTAAAGGTTTCAGTGAATCAGTAGCTTTGTTTTGCAGGTGATAGGAATAGCAGGTAAGCTTCCCGCCCCCCCAAAGTTGTAGCTTTTTTTTTAATAGCAAGATTTCAATAAGACTAGATCAATTACAGTCTTGATTATACCATTTCCACATGATCAGCAAGACCTTCCCTCATCAGTTGTAGAGTCCTAGTTGATCTAAGATAAGGTTATTAGGCTACAAGCTCTCATGTAATTTCTCATTCAATTTCAACATTTTTTCTTTTTAAAGCAGGCTAATAGCTTCCTTTAAAAAAAAAAAAGTGAATGTACTGGCTGGCTGTGTCAGGTAGTTATCTTATACTTGAAAAAGTGCCAGCTGAACACTCTGCAAATATTAAGTCTTTAGAGCTGTGATTTCCATTTCTCCTGTCTTCCTCAGGAGAGGACAGAGAGTCTACCTACCTGTAGGGTGAGCTACATGTTCCTTATTACCTCTCTACAGGTAGTAGGTAGTCCTAGAATAAGAGAATCCACTCTAATGCTCATGGACCAGGGCAGTGTGGCATATAAATACCACATAGACAGCAGTATAGGTCCAAGGACTTCACCCACAAGGTTACTTTAGTTTCTTTCCCACTAAACACTCCAGCTAAACCTCATCAGTGGATTTGGTTTTTTTGGTACTGGGGATCGAACTCGGGTCCTCACGCTTGCACAGCAGGCAGTGAAACCACTGAGCTAAATCCCCCGCCCTCATCAGTGGATTTGGGTGCATTTTTCTGCTAAAAGATCAGAGACTAAGAAGCTTAATGTGTACACAAGTTGTAAATCACATCATCAGTCAACAAGAGACTGTTCTTTCCAGCTGGAAGTGTGGTGGGAGAGACTGTCTCAGGGAGAAGTGAGACAGTGAAGATGATGACAACACTTCTTTCTCCCTGGCTTCCCACTCCAGTATTGATGCCTAATTGTAAGCACTGATTCCTTCGCTAGGCACCTGCCCCAAGTATGTGGGCCCATTGCTCCAGCCAGCCCACATCAGAGTCTGTCTTTGGACATCACTGCATTTTATCACACAGTCTTCAGTAATTTTCACCATCCCCAAACCCTGCATCCTGCTAATCTTCATCGGTCAAGACTGCCAAAGCCAGGTGTACAGCCAGCTGGCATTGCCTTATTGGATAAAGCTCTGCATTCACTTTTGTTTTGAGGGACTCCCCATCTTTGGTTCAATCAACTGAAAAACTAATATTTGGGTTTTTAGTAGCAAGGTCATCACTACTGATACAGTTTATTTCAGCATTAAGAATTAATTGCCTCAGGCCAGGGATTTAGCTCAGTGGTTCCACCACCTGCTCTGCAAGCACAAGGACCCAAGATCGATCCCTCGTACCAAAAAAAAAAAATTAATTGCCTCAAAATGACAATCAAATTACCTTTAAACTGGAGTCACATGGCTTGTTACCCAGTTATCATAATATCTCTTTCTCCTGCATAGAAGAGAGTTAGCGACAACCAAAACACTAGTAAAGTAGCTTGTTTCAATCCTACTTCTAATTACTCAGCTTCACTAATAAATAGTAGAGCAGTGGGGAGCCCCTTTTTTTTCCTTCCCCCTTCACCTCATCACCTGGATGAGAGCATTTGATACCAGATCTCAGGACATCTCATATCACCAAACCTGCCCAAGAAGACTGTCCTTCCTTTTGTATACAGCCATATTTCTGTCAGCTTCCAGTATTTATTACCAAACTGTCATATCTGAGATTTGATTTTACCTTATGTGCTAATAGGTTAGATAACAGCTTTGTTTCTTGAAGGCTGGCAGGAAATAAAAGACTACTGAGTAACAAAAACTATTTGTTCCTTAACATCCAGCAAGCAGGATGAACATGAGCTTATTTTCCCCTGCCCTGAATACTACAGAGATGACAAGGCTCAGATAGATCTCTGCACATGTTGTGGGCACATTATAGGAGAGGAACACTGAGCTTGAGGAATATGCAGTTTTAGAACAAGCAGTAAGCTTGCCCCTTGTCTTGGAGTAAATAATACCTAATTTCTCAGAATTGCTTGCTGCTTCAAAGAAGTTGGAAATGTGTTCAGAAATCTAAAACATCCATGTTTAAAGAGGGATAGGAGGAAACTGACAGTTCCTCAAAAAAGTTAAATATAGAATTACCACAATTCCACTCCTAGGTAGAAGGGGCAATTGAAAAATACAGTGAATGTCTAAATTTTTAAATTTTTTTACAGTAAAGACACATTGCCATTAATTACCCTGAAAATACTACCCCTCTCTTCACACACCTTTATCCCACCATTTTGTCACTTTCTGAAGTAGTTCTGGAAGTCTTTCATGTCTTTAGAAGGTGTGATCAAGAATATTGTGAATGCTGGGCTAGGGATTTAGCTCACTGGCACCGAGTCTGCCTTGCAAGCCCAAGGTCCTGAGTTTGATCCCCAGTACCAAAAAAATTTATTGTGAATGCTGCTGCTGCTCTGTGCCTCCAAGGCAAAAGGCAGGCTCAGAAACATTACAGTGTGCCTCATCCACCTTATACACTAGATCTGACACCGTGCAACTTCTGCTTCTTCCCCAAAGTCAAAATGACCATCAAAGATAAATGTTGAACAACACTGTGAGTGGACAAAAAACACTGAATTGTGCAGTTTAAAATAATTACTATAATTATATGTGACTTTCACTTCAAGTTTCTAAAATAAGTCAAAAGATACAATGAAGTCTTATCATATAAAGGAAGCCAATAAAGAGAAATTACTATTTTTTAAAGAACCAAATACAAAATCTGGCATTGAAAAGTACCACAACTAAATAAAAATTCATCAGATGGACTCAACAGTAGATTTGAACTGGCTGAAGAATTAATGAACTTGAGGATAAATCCTTGGTGAGTATGTAATTCAAAGAACGGAGACAATAAAAATTAAAAATAAACTGAACTGAACCTCAGAGGAGTGTGGGGCACCATTAAGGATGTTAATATGTGTAAGCTAAGTATGGTGATACACCCCTGCAATCCCAGCACTTGGGAGGCTGAGACAAGAGGGTCACTTTGAGTTCAAGGCCAGCCTGAGCTTTGTAGTGAGACCTTATCTCAAAAAAAGTTATTATGTGTGTAATATAGGTATCAAAATGAAAAGAGAAAAAATACTGGAAGTAGTAGATTTAAAACTTACCAATTTGCCAGGCGTGGTGGTGCACACCTATAAAACCAACATTTGGGAGCCTGTACTTGAAGTGCACAGACTGATTCAAGGGGCAGCATGGAATGCATAGTGAGACATGTCTCAAACCAAATGAAACCCACCCACAAAAACTCCAAAACAACTAAAAGCAAAAAAAAAATCTAAAAACCAAAAAAATTTCCAGATGTAGGGAGAGACATTCATTTACATATCTAAGGAGCTTAATGAATGCCAAGTAGGATAAACAGATGCATATACAGAAATTTAAAATGCTGAAGCCAGAGATGAAGAGAAAATCTTAAAAGCACCAAGAAAACAAAAGGACTCATTTATAAACAAATACCAGTAAGATTAACATGAGACCAAATACTATCCAATGGAAGGGCAGAAAGTAGTGGGATGATGTTTTGAAAGGCAAGTCCTAAAAGAAAAACCACAACCAATAATACCATAATTAGATAAACTATCTAAAAATGAAAGTGAGATGACATTCCCAGCTAAGCAAATGCTGAGAATTTTTGCAACCAGAATGGCCTTATGAAAATTTCTAGTGAGCTGGGAACGTAGCTCAGTGGCAGAGAACTTACGTAGCATGCATGAGGCCTTGCGTTTAATTCTCAGCCTCACAAAACCAAAGCTAAAAGAAGTTCCTCAGGCTGAAGGAAGTCACCTCAAGAGCAATTAAGTCCACTTTAAAACAAAAAACAACACTGATAAAGTAGCTATGTAAATATTTTTAAAATCAGTAAACTGTTCTCAATTATTAAAGCAGCTGTGTAAAGCAAGTGTGCTTATAATTTTTAAGCTATAAAAATAGTGTTTACCAATAATACTTTTGAGGTGAGAGCAAAGCTGTATTGAAGTAAAAAATGCAAGATGCTAACTCGTCCACTGCAACAAATAAACCAAAAGTCATCAATAAGAGGTTAATAAAACCATGAATATTTGCTTCTTTTTAACCATGAATATTTGCTTCTAACGTTTTTTTGGTACCAGGGATCAAACTCAGAACCTTGTGCTTACGAGGCAGGCACAGTGCCACTGACCTAAATCCCCAGCCCTGAACTTCTTTAAAGACAAAAAATTGTATAACGTATTACACCAGTGTGTTTGTTGAGTTTATCATGTACACATGTAATATGTTTATCAATCATAGCACAGAAATGGAGGAAAATGGGATAGAGCTGTATAGAAGTGACATTCCAATTTTCACTAAAGTGAAGTTAATACAAGTCTGAAGTTAGGTAAGATGTATATGATAACCCTAGAGCAATCATTAAGGAAATATGTAGTGAAAATATTAAAGGAATTAAATATGATATTAGAAAAATTCACTAATGCAAACCAAGCAGAAGGAATCAAGGATCAAAAGGCAGAAAACTAAGTGGCAGATGTAAATCCATCTGTAACATAAAACAATGAATTTATCCTGCCAAAAGACAGAGATTGTCACTCTAGATAAAAGAACAGGATCTATGCTGACTGTAAGAGATACACTTTAGATTGAAAGGTTTGTGTAGGCTAGAAATAGCAAAGGTGGTGAAAATCTGTGATGCAGACATTAAGGAAGATAGAGTGAATATATAAATACCAGGCAAAATATACATTAAAACAAAAACAGTTACTAGAGATAAAAGAAATTTTTTGAGCAAAAAAGTGTCAACCATCAAAAAGCCATAACAATTACAAACATATGCACCAAAATCACAAAGCAAAAACTAATGGAAATGAAAGGAGAAACAGACAATTCAGTAACAGTTGAAAGCTTTGACAACCCTTTTAAAAAATTGGAAAAAATAAACTAGACAAAACAAATAATGAAAACATTTGACCAACATTAAAAACTACTCCGTACCAGCGGAATGTATATATATTTTTTGGTACTGGGGATGGAATTCAGGTCCTTGCACTTGCAGGGTAGGCAACGGCACCACTGAGCTAAATCCCCAGCCCAGCAGAATATATTTTCTTCTCAAATGCACATGGAAAATTTTCCAGGGTAGACCTTCAGCTAAACCATAAAACAAGATTTGGTGAATTAAAAGTTATTTCAAGTATAAGAAATCTTTTTTATCACAATAGAGTACAATTATGTATCAGTAACTTAAATGTGGAAATTAAGCAACACTTTTTTTAATGTGTGTGTGTGAAACAGGATGGAATCTGGAACCTTTACAACTGTCCTACATCCTCAGGCCTTTTTTATTTTTTATAAAAGAAAACATATAGATAGGGTCTCACTAAGTTGCTAAGATACCACTAAGAGGCTGAAACTTACAATCCTCCTGCCTTACCCTCCTACAGTACTTGGATTACTTGCCAGCATGTGCCACCACATCTGGCTGCAGAACACTCTTAACAATCAATGGGTCAAATAACAGAACACAAGGGATATTATCAAATGGTTTTGAGGTAAATTAAAATTAAGATATATCAAAACTTATAAGGTTGTAGGCCCAGGGATTTAGCTCAGTGGTTCCACAACCTGCCTCGCAAGCACAAGGACCAGAGTTCGATCCTTGGTACAAAAAAAAATTATAGGCTGTAGTTAAAGCAACACTAGAGGGAAATTTGTGGTTGTACATGCATATACTAAAAACAGGCTGAGGCAGGAAGACTGTAAGTTCCAGGCCAGCCTGGACTATGTAGTGAGGCCCCATCTCAAAAATAATAAAATTAAAACAAATACCTCAAATGCATAGTCTCATCTTTTACCTGAAAAACTAGAAAAATGAGAACAAGATAAATCCAAAGCAAGCAGGAGGAATGAAATAATAAATATTAGGGTAGGGCCGGGGATTTAGCTCAGTGGTTCCAGCTCCTGCCTTGCAAGCGCAAGGTCTCGAGTTCGATCTCTGGTACCAGAAAATAAATAAATATATATATTAGGGTAGAAATAAATGAGGTAGAAAATAGAAGGAAAAAAAAGGAAAATCAATGAAACCAAAACTTGGTTCTTTGAAAAAACCAAGAAAATTAACAAACATTTAGTTATACTGCCCCAGAAGTGAACTCAGTAATTCTGGAATGAATGAGGGAATTGTATTGTGAACCTGACAAATTAAATAATAGAAGTGTTCCACAAACTATTCCAAAACATAGAACACTGCCCCCCCCCCAGCTTGTTTTAAGAGGCCACTGTTACCCTGACACCAGGAAGATTTATCTCAGTAATGTATGGTTGGTTTGGCCTATGAAAATCAATATAATACACTGTATTCATAGAATTAAGGGTAAAATCCATAGCATCATTTCAGTTGGGGTAGAAAAAGCATTTGACAAGACCCAACATCCCTTAATGATAAGAATATTTAACAAGCTAGGAATTGAAGGGAACTTTATCAACTGATACAGGGAATCTATAGAAATCCCATAGTTTATATTTAATGGTTAATATCAGAAATAAGAAAAGAATCCCCACTCCTGCCACTTCTATTTAACATTGTACTGGTGCTTATTGTTAGGATGGACAGTTGAGCAAGAAAATGAAGTTGCAGAAAGTAAAGTGAAACAGATTGGAAAGGAATATAACAAAGGACATGATCTTGTGTATAGAAAATCTAAGACACTCCCATGCAAAAATGTTCCAACTAAACTGGGTATGGTGGTATACACCTATAATCCCACCACTCAAAGAGGCTGAGGCAGAAAGATCTCCATGAGTTCTAGGCCAGCCTAGAATACATAGTGAGACCATGTCTCAAAAGAAAAAATCCAACTACTAATGATCAAACTGAAAATAAGAAAACAGGGTCAGGCATTTAGCTCTGGTACCACCGCCTGCCCCACAAGCACAAGGATCCAAGTTCAATCCCCAGTACCAAAAAAAAAAGTCATTCATAGTAGCATCAAAACCAATAAAAAGCTGGGTGTGATGACATACACCTATAAGGTGAGGAAGGTTTGGCAAACCTATAAGGTTTGGAAGGTGAGGCAGGAAGATTGCACATTTGAGGCCAGCCCAGGCAATTGAGCAAGACCTTGTCTTAAAACATAAGGGTTAGGAGGCCAGGGATTTAGCTCAGAGGTTCTGCTGCCTGCTTCGAAAGCACAAGGTCCTGAGTTTGATCCCCAGTACCAAAAAAATAAAATAAGGGTTAGGGAGTTGAGCATGCTGGTATACACCTATAATCCCTGCACTCTTGGAGGCTGAGGCAGAAGGACTACAAGTTCATCCTCATCATGGGCAACTTAAAGACTTAGACCCTGTCTCAGAAAGAAAAAACCTGGGAATGTAGCTCAATGGGAAGGCCCAGGATGCAGTCCTCAGTACTACATTTTTAAAAATTGCTGGGGATCATCCCTGGGTTCCCCAATATCAATCAATCAGTGTTACATTTAACAAAACAAGTGTAAAACACACTGAAAATTAAAAATCTGCTGAGAAATTAGGATCTAAACCCATTTTATGTTCATGATTGGGAGACAATTGTTTTAAAAGATGATTTATTAGTTTGCTAGGCTGCCATAGTAAAAAACCACAGACTGGGTGACTTAAGCAGAAATTTATTTCCACACAGTCCTGGAGGCTGGAAGTTCCAAAATGAAGGCATTGGAAGGTTTGGTTTCTCCTGAGGTCCCTCTCTTTCCCTTGCAAATGGACACTTTTGTGCTATGTCTGTATACAGCCTTCCTTCTTCTTTTTTTTTTTTTTTGGTACCGGGGATTAAACTCAGGACCTTGCACTTACAAAGCAGGTGCTGGAACCACTGAGCTAAATCCCCAACCCATACAGCCTTCCTTCTGTTCATATGCATCCTTGATCTCTGTGAGTTCAGTTGTCCTCTTGTATAAACACCAGTCAGATAGGATTAGAGCCCATTCTAAAGCCTCTTTTTAATTTAATCATATCTTTAAAGGTTGTATCTCCAAACATAGTCACATTTTAGATTACTAGGGGTTAGAATGTCCATGTGCATTCTGAGACAATTCGTCCTGTAACAGATGATAATAACCTGTAAATTGATCTACAGATCTAACATAATCCTCTCAGAATCCCAGCTGACTTTTGCAGAAATTGACAAGCTGATCCTAAAATTTATATAAAAATGAAGTAGACCTAAAATAGCTAAACAATCTAAAAAAAGAAGAAAGTTGATTACATCCTGTCTGTCTGAAATGAGAACTACTGGTCCCACTCCCATCCCAGACTTATTCCTGTTTAGGACCCTGGTGTAAACACTGATCTCATTAGTGCAGGTTGGCCTTCTGCTGCTTGGAGGAAAAACAACCTTATCAAAATGCTGTAAGAGACAAATTGAACAGATTTGGTTTCAACCCATTGGTTAAATTCAAGCAGCTGACTGTAGGGAACAGGGAAAGGGGACATTACTAGAACCTCTGCAGTAAATCCTAGTCTCCTGTGAGCCATGACAGCACAAGGCGAATTAAATTATACAGGAAAGGTAGAAAAAATGAGACTTGGAGAAGCTGAGCTTTGAGCCTGATCAGGGCTGCTCTGGGCAGCAAAGACAAAAGACCCGGAGCTTGCAGCACCTTTTATTCAGTACATCAGAAGAAACAAGTGTAACAAATGAAAATGCAGAGGGTTCAGTACCTCACATTGGGATAAAGAAGGTGTAACAAAAGACGAGGTGCAGCAGAAATCCAAGAACAATGAGGAACTATCCAGATGAAGATTTGGTTCCTCCCAGAATGTCTCCTGCTGGTGTAATCTTGTCCTGGAGAATCACAGCATCACCGGATCATTGAGGTCTCAGTTGTGACCGGAGGCCAAAATGGAATTATGTCCTGGAATGCCATAGCTGGGCTGTAGGCAGGAGAACCAGGCCTAACCAAGTGATTTTTTCCCTAAAATTATGTAGCATTGCTCCTGACAGCTGACACAGTGGCATACTTAATAAATATTTGTGTTCAGACAAGATGATGTCAGGCAGAGTTGGAAGAGATACTCTGCCATGGACCTGCACATTCTTATTCTTTGTCTAGGCCAATTCTCAAAGTTGTGTGGGCAGTCTTCAGAGATGGAAGTACTGTCTCCCTCTGAACAAAAGACAAACTTCCTTCAACTTCTTACAGAAGCAGTGGTTCCTCTTCTATAACAGCCCACTGCATTGGTAAGTGTCTTAGGCACTGGTAGAACACTGTGCCCCAGACTGTGGCTTAGAAACTGTAGAAAGTCATTTCTCATAAACTTGCATTCTGGAAGCTTAAGATCTGCTTGCCAGCATGTTCAGGTCTTCACGTCTGGGTGAGGGTCTCTTCTATGTTCCAGGTAGCCGACTTATTGTATCCTCTTGTAATAGAGCAAAAGGTGTCCTGAGAGTCAGTTTGTTTTGTTTTTGTTGGTATGGGGAATTGAACTCAGGACCTTGCACTTTCGAGACAGGCGGCAGCACCACTGAGCTAAATCTCTGGCTCATCCTGAGAGTCATTTTGATAAAGGTATGTCTTAGTTACTTTTCTAGTTGCTTAGACAAAACACCTGACACCCACAAGTTAAGGGAGGAGAGGTTTATTTTTGCTCACAGTTTGTAGAGGTTTCATTCAGTCCATAGTTGGCTGGTTCCAAAGCAGGGTGGTATTGCAGAAGGGCATTACAGGGGAAAAACAGTCCATGGTGAAGTGAGGCAGGCAGAAGGCAGCAAGCACCAGCAGATGCCTTCCCTCTCTCCCTTATATTCCGTCCAGGCTACAACCCTATTGATTGGTGCCATCCACACCCAGAGTAGGGCTTCCATCATCCACACCCTTACTCTCAGTATCACACTCTTAATCCACATTCATGCACCCTTTTGCAGTCACCTTCAAAATCTCCACCTTAACTGCATGAAGCTTTGGGGGAACATTTAGATATAAGCCATAGCAGGGCACTAATCCCATTCCTATGTGCTCCACCTAATTACCTCCTGGCTCCACCTCCTAATACTAGCACATTCAGGATTTTGACATGAATTTGGGGGTGGGGGACACAGACATTCAGTATCAGAGGGTGATCAGGTCTCCAGCTGCCTAGGAAGAGGGACAGTGGAGGCTAAAGAAAAAAAAGACCACAGAGACTTGTATAATTTCAAAGTATATGGGAGACCAGGATGTCAGTGCCTCAAAGTGAGCAAAGACAAAGACAATCTGAGCTAGCCATTATTTATTGGGTACACACAATAATTGGAGAAAGTATCAGGTGACTTAGGGGTGGCAGTAATCCTGTGTTGATGAAGATTCTTATGCTGATGAGGATCTTAGATCATAAGGATCTTATGTTGAGGAAGGTGTTAAGGAAGGAGAGCATTCCTACAATGGTATGTGGGCCAAGATAGCAGGCTAATAAAAAATCTTGTCCTTCACCCAGGTGAAACCTTTCCTTTTTTTTAAAATTACTACTTGATTCTCAAAGAACCAGGATGTTTTCAGCTGATACATTCTTGCCCTTGAGTGTACAGTATCACAGGAGCATTGAGACCTCAACTTGTGACCAGAGGCAAAACGGAGTTGTTTCCACATTCCATAGCCAGCTCGCAGGCAAGGTAACATTGAGCCTTAGCTGTAGTCATACTTTAATTATGAAATTATTTTTCCCTAAAATTAATGTAGGATGGCTCTCGACAGCTCAGTCTCTAGTAGCAGGTATCCATCTGGGTTCACCTGTAATACCCCATAGGAGCCAGTACAGCTCCTTCTGGGTCTTGGTTGTTGCCTGCTATGATCACATTACACATGTTCAAGTGTCTTGATGATTTGTACTCTCTGTGCAATCCCTGGGCTACATTTCTTTCTCTAGTGATTTCATCACTCACATAATGTTTTTAACCTAGTTTTTTTTCCTTTACCATCCTGGGGATCAAACTCAGGGCATCATGCATGCTAGTCAAACATTCTACCACAAAGCTACATCCCCAGTGCTTTTCATTTATTTTTTGAGATAGGGTCTTGCTAAGTTGACCAGGTTATCTTTGCAATCCTCCTGTTTCAGCCTTCCAAGTAGTTAGAATTACAGATATGTAACACTATATCTGGCTAACTTAGGTAATTTTAAAGAAAAATAGTGAAGCAAGCTTGTTTTATTAGATAAAGTTTTTCAATTAGTGGGCCCCAGTTTAATGTTTATCTAGGAGTATGAGACTGAAATCTTGGTGCTGTGTCTTAGGAATGAGAGAGACTGACTTAGGAAAGATACTCTTTTGGTCATTTGGGATACATTTTGATAAATGAGATATTCTGGGAAAAATGTGGAGGAAAAACATCTCATCTGTAACTGTACATAGACTAGGATTTGAACCAAGCCAAATTTGTAAATGTAAGTAAAAATATGCATACTGTTTTGTGGAAGGCCTACATGCTAAGAAGAAGCATTGATAAGCATTAGAAAACAGTACAGCACAGTGTAATTACTGTATTGTGTTTGTGTTTCAGATGCCTTTGGTACATTGTGGAGACTATTTCCAGGTACATCACAGACATTAAGCCTTTGCCTCCTAACATAAAAGATGGACTGATTAAAATAATGAGTGTCAAGGGACGGATAACAGATTCAAATATAAATGAGGTAAGAATATATAACTGCAGGCCCGGGGATTTAGCTCAGTGGTTCCGGCGCCTGCCTCACAAGTGCAAGGACCCGAGTTCGATCACCAGTACCAAAAGAGTATATAACTGCAAAGCAAGCATATGTCTTTTGAGTTGTTTTTGTTTTTCAGACAAGGTCTTGCTCTGTAGTCCAGGCTATTTTGAACTTACAGTCCACCTGCCTCAACTTCCCAAGTGCTCAGATTATAGTGTGTCCATGGATTTGTATTTTACTGTTTAAATATGGCTTTAGTTTTTTTGAGCAAAGACGTAGTAGAATTAGGAATCATGGCTGGGGATTTAGTTCAGTGGTACCACCGCCTGCCTCTCAAGTGCAAGGTCCTGAGTTTGATCCCTGGTGCCAAAAATTAAAAAAAAAAAAAAAATGATAGTACAGAATTAGGAATCATTTTAAAATACAAATCATCTAGAAATTTTTTTTTTCTCCAGATAATGAAAATGTCCATATGTTGGTGAGATTTAAGAGACACAAGACACCACTGGGAAACAAGAGGATTTTATTTCAGGTTTTAGGTGAACAGTAGTTCAATGGACTAATGTCCAATGGAAGAGCTTTGAACAAAGAAAAGTTTTAGTTTTTATACATTTGGTCAAAAGGGTTGGTCTTTTTAGTGATGTAGCAAGCAAGTTTACAGAAACAGGACAAGGGCAGTTTTATAATTTAGCCTTGTAAGAAGACAGAACCTTGTGAATCTTGTGAATACAAGATGACATGAACTTTGTTTACAGGACATAGTTGCCAATTTTATCTACCAGAACCAGGAGTTACAGCTACAGAGAAGGGAGGGGGGTAATCGGAGTGGGGGGAACTGCCCAAGGCTAAGAAAAACTTGTTTTTCTTTAAGTCCTGCTTCACATATGTAATAATTCCTAAAAAACACTTCTCCCACCATTCCTTCAGTTACTTCCCTTGTCTTCATGGTACTAGCACCTTCATGTCCATGTTTTCAAAAATTTATAAACTTTTTGAAATAAAGAATAGATGTTTCATCATGACTAATATGCAAATCACACATTTCTGTGCAATGCTGCATGCTGTGTACCTCGGTATTTTCTACACTATTTTATTCTATTTTTATCTTATTTCCATCTTTTAAAATGTTGACCATAGCCTATTAAATTGATTTTATAATGTACTTATGCAGAACAATTAGCAGTTGAAGTCACTTTTCTAAACTAGACCCATTCTTTGGGATGACTCATTCCTTCCTGCTGGTTTGTATCTACTCCCTTTCCCTATAACCACCCTAACTTCTGCATATCTCTGCCTTTCATTGGCTTTTCCATGAAGCATTAAGTGTAGCAAACTAATATTCTAGCTTTGCCACTCTTTCTGACATGGAGCCTCAGTTCTCTGAACTGTAAAGTAGGAGGTAAAAGTAGCCACTTTAAGGGGTTTTATGAGGATTCCAGTGTTTCACAGCAGCGAATATTTGGTTTAGAAAATCACTGAGCTTAAAAGAGAGAGCACAGCTTGATCAGTGGGAAAAACTTGGTTCTCAGTTCAAGGGCAGGTAAGAAATTAGGCTAATGGAGGGAGGTGGCCTAGTGTTGAAGCAATGCAAGATTGGTAGTTTTCTTCCAAGCTTTCATACTACTTATATTTACTAAATAACCAACTTTGTGAATGATTTGTAAAAGTTATCCTTTTTCTCTGAGTTTTCAGTGTGTTAAAATGTAATTCTAAAAATATTTTTAAAATATAGTTCTTACAGAAATAGTATACAAGTGCCAAAGGTTTAAACAACTCATGAGTAAAAGAACATATAAACTCAAAACTAGTCCAAAAGAGTATCCAAGAAACTGATCCCTTCTGTATCTATACATATGCAAACTTGACATGAAAGAAAGAAGCTGAGGTAATTTACTAAATTAGACACAAAATTGGAGAATATCTCCTAGGACAATAAAGCTATCCACTAAGGCTGTCATCTCTACTGAACAGAAATATTTATATATATGGGGGGAGCATTTTCATTTGTCACTTTTCTACAATTAGCATCTTACTTTAGATAATGATAATTAGATTTTTTGCTTCAATTAATAGCAAACAGGAGAATAAACAGTATTCCATTTCCCTAGATAAGCAGTTGACCATTAAGTGGCATTCTGGGTTGAATTGTACTCCCTCCTGCCACCCTAAAATATTGAGGTCCCATCCTTCGGTATCTCAGAGTGTGGCTTTATTTTGAAATAGGACCTATACTTACCTTTAGGGCCAGGGATGTAGCTTAGTGGAACTGTATCTGTGTGAAATAGGGCCTTTCCAGATGTCATTAGTTATGATGAGGTCACACTGGAGCAGAGTGGCCCAGATCCAGTATGACCCTTGTCCTTGTGAGGACCAGGAAAAGACAGAGTCTCTGAGGAGGTAGAGGTGGAGCATGGAGTGTCATACCTGCTGGCCAGGGTTGCTGGCCCTTTGCTGTGAGTAAGACACTGTGCTGGTCCTCCCTCAGAGTTCTCTGAAACAAGCTACCTGCCAGCACCTTGCTTTTGGATTTCTAGCCTCTACCACTCAAAAAAATCAAGTTCTGCTGTTTTAAGCCAGTGTTACTGGTGTGTTGAAATGGCAGACCTAGAAAACATTCTAGCAGGTGTCTCAGCCAGTGCCCTACCTGATACCATATTTCCCTGAAAATAAAACCCAGTCTTACATTAATTTTTGCTCTGAAAAATGCAATAAGAATGTCCTATTTTTCATGTACAAGTCTATATTTATTCATTTAGTCACATACAAAAATCTGCATTTATGTATGAAAAAAGCTACATTTATTCAAATACAGTCATGTCATCTTCTGGAACATGTTCATAACTCTCCAAACCCTGAGTTCTGGCCCGAATTTTGTGTGACTTGATTTCCTGTAGAACCATTGGCACCAATCTCCCATATCCAGCAATAGAGCTGTCCTTAAATGAGTACTTCTTATATTAATATTTTGTAATTCAGTACATCTGTTGTATGTCACAGCAAATGCACTGTTTCTGTCTGGCTGACAATCTTAACTGGGACTTGTTTTGGGGGTAGGGCTTATATTACAAGCTTCCTGAAAAATCGTCCTAGGGCTTATTTCTGGGTAGGTCTATTTTTGGGGAAAATAAGATACTAAAGGTGGTGAGATCTTTTCATACTTATTTCCAAAGTGTGTATAGTTTTCCTTAACAAGTGCTCAGACTAAAGAAAGAATTATTTTTCAGTCCTTGATAATGAAAAAAATTCATAATTAAGCTTCTCAATATATAGGCTACTTTACTTATTTGGCCAGGGATTTAGCTCAGTGGTTCTGCCACCTGCCTTGCAAGCACAAGGTCCTGAGTTCGATCCCTGATCCCCAGTACCAAAAAAAAGCAAAATCCAGGCATGGTGGTGCACGCCTATAATCCCAGCACTAGGGAGGCTGAGGCAGGAGGATCACTGTGAATTTGAGGCCAGTCTGAGCTACATAGTGAGTTCAAGGCCAGCCACTACATACTGAGATCCTGTCTCAAAAAGCAAACAAACAAAAACAAAGCAAAACAAAAAGGAATAAGAGACATGGGAAATAAGTTCCTTGATTTTAGAAAACAAGAAATGAATTCTTTTGTTGGTTATCACTTGATGTTCAAAAATTAAGACAGGCGAGTAAAATTAATCTATAAATAGCAACATGCCATCCAAAGGGTAAAGGTGTTAAAGTTTCTTTCTAAAATAACAAAGCACACACACACAACATACACATATGCAGCCTCACACAATAAGAAAGGAATTCACGGGGCCAGGGATTTAGCTCAGTGGTTCTGGCACCTGCCTCACAAGCACAAGGGCCCAAGTTTGATTCCTGGTACCAAAAAAAAAGGAATTCATGAATTTTTGTATTTATCCAAAAGAAGAATCATGGTTTTTTGACCCTAACAGCCCTTTCAATATGAAAATTTTTCATCTTCTGAGAAATTTTTTCCCACTACTATTTCTACCTCTCCATTTCTTTCCATATTTCTTGAGATAGGGTGTCTCACTAAGTTGCCCAGGTTGGTTTCCAGCTCCCAAACTGCCTGCCTCAGTCTCCCTAGTAGCTGGGATTACAAGTATGCACCCCTGTGTGCAACTCCCACCTCTCCATTTCTAATTTTACTTTTCTGAGACTACTATCCATATGTTAGCACTCCTCTTGTAATCTTATATATCTCTTAACTTCTCTATATCTTCTCTTCCTTCTTCGCATGTTCTTCTAATGTAACCACACAAGATTCTGTTCCATTATCACCCAGTGGACCCAGTGACTCAGGCAGAGTGTTGGGAAAAGAAGGTGATTTCTTAGCAAACCGGAGCATAGAAGAAGGCACCTGTCACCTCTAGGGATGTCTTGACACACTTCCCCTGAGGGACAGTCTTTTACAAGATCTTTCAAGGAAAAATATGTGGGCAATGCCTTGGTCATGTGGGTTCTGAGAAACTCACCTTTTCTGAGCTGTCAGCTGTACACATCTTGTCTTGTTCACATAGTTGGCAAGAGTTGCAGTTCAGTGGATCCGAAGAAGAGAAACATGATCAAAGTATTTTTGGTTAAAGTGACTTGCATCTGTTTTTGTTTTGTAGTCAGCCTATATAACAAACACTCTTCCTTCCAAGTGTAACTTTCTTTGGTTTTTTTTGTGGTTTTTTGGGGAGAGTACTGGAGTTTGAACACTGGACCTTGCACTTCTGAGGCAGGTGCTGGAACCACTGAGCTAGATCCCCGGCCCCCCAAGTGTAACTTTCTTCTATAACTTGAGACTCAGGAGTGATGGGGAAGGGAGGACTTAGGCATTCCTAGCTAACTTTGCTGTGCAGTTAATCTTTAAGATACAAGAATTAGCTAATCCAGAGATGGAATAGACAGGAACAAAGACAAACTTCTAAGGATTGGGTCTGGAGGGAGGGAGACTTGGGTGTGCCTTCCCTAACTGGCTGATTGGTTCCTCAGTCTTTTTAGCTCATTTATATGGTTCTTTTTCAATAGTTTTCTTCCTATATGTATTTCCAGTTTCCCTTTTTATGGTTTCTTGTTCATCTTATAATATTTCCATCTATTTCTTTTAGCAGATTACTACCCTTATTAATATCTTTGGTCCCTGTGTTCTAATTCTGCTGCTCTGAAATCAGGAATCCAGTTTGTTCTTCTTTTGAAATAGTTGTGTTCTCCAGATTCTTTGTTCCAGTGGCCTCCCGATGTTTGTGTCCTCCAGATGTGTCCTTATGTCTCCTGTACACTCTCTTTGGTAGTGGCAAGTGGTCTGTCTCAAGGCCCAGGCCTGGGTCTGTATCAGCCCTGTTGAGCTGATGAGGAGACGGAGGCCTGGAGTGCTGAGCTCTCAGGCAGAGAGCCCCAGGCACCAGAAAATACTAATCATTCCTGCTTTTGCCCTCCAATCAGGGGTTCACACCTCATTGCCTAAATTTGTTAAATGCACAGTAAATAATTCTCCTTAATAGTCCTGTGTTATCTTCTGTATTTTTGCTATTTTTGTTTCAAAAACTGAAAATGCTACTTAATAGCTTCTATAATACTTACTTTAAACATGAATTTGGAGTTTGCAGCCATCACCATCATACTGCCTACAAAAACTAGAGCTGCAAATGGCCCTGCCTTCACCTCACATTTGCTTGAAATATGATTGGCAAGAAGCAAGCTGTGATGACAGCACTCCAGAATGTGATGAGACTGACTGCATCACAATGTGCCCGTGTGTCAGTTTTCTCTGCACTGGCCTTGTGTGCCTTTGCTTCCCTCACATTACCTTGTACTCCATCTTAGGCTTCTTAGGGGTGGAGCCTTCATCATTCTACAGAGGCAGAATAGCGTTTCCAGGTTCTTACTGTTGATAATTCTGTGGACAGATACATGAGAATGTGTGACTCAGGTGAAACAGTAGGACAGTTCAGCAACCTGGTGGCTTTCACTGCTCTACCATCTTCATTTCTTTCTGTCTCTTTAGATTATACTTCAGTGACTTAAATTTTTATTTTTAACAATCTGTAGTATTTATTGAAACCTAATTTTACCTGAGCGAAAAGGGATAAAGAGGATGAATGAGTTAGAAAAACAAGGCACAGTTTTCCTTGTTGCTTTCAATAAATCTCTATCTTACAAGAGAACTGCTTGTGGAATCATTAAAAAAAGTAAAATATAACATCTTTGCTAGAGTTATACACATCTTTGGACAGATGGTTTTGAAATATTTCTAAATCTTTTTATACTCTGTAGGTGGAGAAGGCCTTTTGAAATGTTACACCAAAGTTGGAAGTCCAAGAGAAAAAGATGAATGGATTTGATTACACAAAAATGTAAATTTCTTTTGGAAAGAAGAAAAGAAAAAAGAAGTTAAATAATAAGCTTGGAAAAGTATTTACAATATATATATATGAAAATCTAGGATTTTATCTTGACAGTATAAAGAATTCCTGCCAGGTGTGATGCTGTAATCCCAGCATTCTGGAAGTTGAGGCAGAAGGATATTGAGATTGAGGCCAGCAAGGCTATATAGCAAGTTCAAGTCCAGCCTGAACTATACATGGAGACCCTAGGGGCAGGGGGCAGAGAAAAATAAGATACAAGGAATTTCTACAAACCAATAAGAAAACAATAAACCAAATAAAATATAGAAGAATCAGGAAATACTCAAAGGAAAAAATTGCCAATAACATATGAAAGCATATTTAACCTCACTAGTAAGTAATCAAAGTGACAGTTTGCCTTTTAGTTTTCCAGATACCTCGAAACAACCATACCATGAACCCCCAAAATGCACAGGGTTTACCTTCTTAGAGCTCCTGTGAATTGTGAAAAACTTGAGAATTTCAGCTATGGTCAGAAAAATGCCTGTAAGTGCCTATTTGTATAGTTTGAACCCCTAAATGTTCTGTCTCCCCCAGTTATGTGATGTAACTTAATAAAATACTGTATTAATAGAGCCTTAGAAGGTACAGGGTGTTTTGGGGGCACCTTAGGGATCTTAGGGCTTTAAGAGGAACAAAACAAAACACTGGAGATAGCTACTCGTGGTACAGCAACCTGTTATAATGCAGGAATGCTGGTGCATCTCTAGAGATGGCTTACAGTGCAGCAGCCAATCAGCAGCAAGGAGAACTGAACAGTGCTCTGGGATTGACTACTGCAAACCTGCCAAAACAGAATTGCAGATGAGATTTGCGATTTCTGCAAAATTGCAGGGGTTTCTCAATTATTAGGTTCTAAGGAAAAATCCGTGAACAACTGAGGCCACACTCTGAACTGAGACTTCACTGGGGTATGCTGTACCCAGTGTTGGTGATAATTTAGAAAACTCTTCTTTTAACCTGTGCTGGTAAATGTATAAATTGGTTAAAAAAAAAAATTTAGGAGGAACTATCAAAATTCTCAAAATATTCTCACTGTTGTAGCAGTTGACTCAATTTTACCACTAGTATAAACCCGAAGAAAATAATAGAAAAGCACAAGAATATGTTCATCAGATCATTTATGAAAATAAAGCTGCTATTGCTGTGGTTTGTTTCTGTAGCCTTCCAGCAGCTCCTGTGTGAAAGCCTTGGTGCCAGCTGCTGGAGCTCTAGGGACAAACTGGAGACTCCAGGACACAGGGCCTCACTAGAGGGTACAGGTCACTGGGCCAGGCCTTAGAAGGGGCTGTTTTGTCCCTACCCCCATCACCTGCCTACATGGGGAGCAGCCCTGCTCCCCACACCCTTTCACCATGATGTCCTGCTCAGCATAGACCCAGAAACAGTGGACCCAGCTGACCATGGAGCAAAGCCCCTAAAACTGTGAGCCTAAGTAAACCTTCCTCCCTGGAAGTTGTATTTCTCAGGTATTGTGTCACAGTGATGGAGAGCTGACTAACAGTCATACACAGCATGTATTATAGGCAAGGTACCTTTAACTCTTACAATGGAGGATTACTGTTAATAATGAGTATAGTGCAACAAGAGATAAAACAGCAGTCTCCCTGCAGAATACAAGTTCTTCATGATGCCATATTGCAGAACCCACCCTGAAATCAATTCAAGTGTTTAAGTCCAATTTAAGTGTTTGCCTGTGGAGGCTACACTGACCCTGAATGAACCTGGTGTTCAACCTAAGCATTTGCCAATGTGGGATACATTTCATGACTTGCAGTACTGCCATAAAATGGAATAATGTGCACCACAATTAATTTTGTAAAGAGTGCTCATCTTACAAACACTCTGATCCCATTTTTCTTAAAAGTATTTTTAATACAACTAATAATTTTATCTCTGGGTATTGATATTATAGGCAATTTAGCTGTAGTGCAATGGTGGCAAATGTATGACACGTGTTACTGTGTTTTTCTTTTTTTTTTTGGTACCAGGGATCGAACTCGGGTCCTTACGCTTGTAAGGCAGGCAGCAGAACCACTGAGCTAAACCCCCGGTCCTGTGTTTTTCTTTTAAGATGAAAGATGTAAATGTATTAGTTTTTTTTTTTCTAAACTGAAAACTCAGTATTCAGGTTTGTTTGCAGTGTTGGCTCGTTACAATAAATAAGTGGGTTTTAGGTTGCAGTTTGGGTACTCACTTCTAAAAGATTTACCATTACTGTTACAGTGGTTAAAAGCATTGGCTTAAAAAGGGAGAGGTGTGCACTGGTAGTCCCAACTACTGGGAGGCTAAGGCCAGAGAACTCTTGAGCCCAGGAATTTTGAGACTAGCCTGGGCAACAGAATGATATGCCCATCTAAAAAATAAAGAGAAATAATTTTAAAATTGTAAAATAGAAGGGTAGACTTTGGAATTAGAAAGACCTAGGTTCCAATACCATGTTAGAAAGAATTCATGCTGGCTTCCTAAGCTCTCTGAGGGCCTCAATTTCCCTTATTTATAAAGTAGGAATGACAGTCCTTCAGGGGTGTATGCATATGTGCATAGAAGAGAAAAAGAATATTAAATAATATATATAACATTTAGTACCCCTCCAGGTAGGTGTCCCCAGCATAGAAATAGTTGTTTTCATCATTTATTATAACTTTTGTATATTGTCTGAATGTTTTACAATATTGGTACATTATTTTATACTCAGAAAAATAAAACCTTTTCCATTAGGAAAAAAAATAAAAGAAGAAAAATACCACCAGGAAGAGTTCAGAATGCTTCAAAATGAACTTGTATTTATCCTCCCCCCAACACACACACTGAATGGTATAGGGTTGGTTTGCACTGGGTCCCCCAGTGATGAAGAAAGTAAATGTCCCTGATAAGCAGCACTGCTCCCCTATAAGTGATAAAGACTCCTCATGCAAAGCACAGAGGCACACAGTGGAGTCTTGACAGTTGTGAGCTGCAGGACAAGGGAATCACTCACCCCAGGGGTGATGCCTCTCAGGTCTTAGGGTCTTCGCTTTGCAACAGCCACCTCAGCAGTGCTTGGTGCCCCATAAGGACTTGGGAGGACCTGAATGCTGCAGCTCCAGCCAGAAGTAGACTTGGTCTTTTCTGGCTTTACAGATCTCTCTCCACATGGGTATATTTCTGTATTCTTTGCTATACTTTCCATCAGCCACTTTTCTGTTAGGATCACCAAATCACTGATGGTGAGATAAATGTTTCCATTTACAGAAAAATTTATTTTTCAAAGTCATGCATTTGTTACAGATTTTACATCCCGAAGTCCAAACTCTGTATCTACAAAGTTGTGATATCTCTGATACTGCTCTCCAGCACGTGTGTAGCTGCAGAAAACTGAAGAAACTGAATTTAAGTTCCTCAGAAGGAAACAGAGGTTCCATAACTTCAGAAGGTATGTTTGTTATCACTGAGTAAATTGGGTGGATGACTCTTTAGCTGCTGGTATCATTTTGGAGGGGAAACTATGTCAGGAAATGTGTGACAATGTCAAAGAAGTAGGGATTACATTTATCAATAAAATTTTTTTTTTACTGGGGATCAAACTCAACCTTGCACTTGCAAGGCAAGGTGGTCCCACTGAGCTAAACCCCTGGCCCAAGCTTTTTTGATACAATATTACAACAGAATTAATCATAAGATTAAATTAACCAGGGACTCTGCTATCAGCCTGTGCAATACATAGTTTTTTGTAGCCTAACTGCATTTTTCAGGACTACTCTTGCATGACTTAGTGAGTTTTTAAGCTTTTTTGCAATATAATTGTTCTATCTTGCAAGATAGAATTTGCATCTTTTTTTCAGAATAAAAAAGAAGTGCTTCTTCATCTGAGTAGGTTTCTGGAAATGCTATGGGTAGTTGGCTGTCTCTTGCAGTCATCTTGGTTAGAAGTGAGGATCATCATAATATGGTGGACCCTTGAATTCCAAACTCAATTTGTTCCTGGGGGCTGGCTGTAACTCAAGTTGGTAAATTGCCTTCAAAATCTTTCTCCTATATAATTTTAGGCCACACTTTCTTCCAGGCAGATCTCAGTGTCCTTAGAGAGACATTGACCCAGGATTTCTCACTTATCCCCACATGGGAAAGGATGTTGTAATGTTCCTTCCAGAACTCTTTAACGGTTAAATCTGTATGTGAGACCAAGCACAAGTGGCCGGCATTCTGGTCGTAACTCAAGACTTTGATTGTAAGTTAAAACTAAAATTCTGGCTGTAACCCAAGTTGTTTGTATGTCATGCTGGTCATAACTCAAGGGTCCACTGTATTGGAAACAGAGGAGGGTGTCAGGATTGTGTTAAACTATAGAATTCCCAGCTGCTGTTGGACAGTAGGAATTACTTGGTGTGGAAAACACCCTTGATTTTACTGTCAGGAGGTTTGTGCTTTTTCAGAGTTAGTTATTTGTTATGTAAATTGAAAACCTATGAACATATGAAAACTAATGAACAAAAGCAGTCAAGTTAGTATAATAATTCTGAGACAAGAAGCATACTTAACAGGCCTCCTTTTGTGCGAAAACTGTATCTGAGAGTACATGTTAGAATCCTTTTTATCACTGGGTGCAATGCGTTAAAGAAGAATCACAGCTGTGGGCAACAAAAGATTTACAGTAGCTGTGGTCAGAACTGTGAGGAAAGTGGAGCAGTTGACAAGACACTTGGTTACTTTCCTTGTACTCAGCATTTCTAGCATAACAGTTACGATTGACATTATTATACCAGGACCATTAGACTCTCCTTGTTCTCTCTCCCAAATATGCTTAAAACTTCATTTTACCACAAAGAATGACATAGGCCAAAAAAGGCTATTGCTACAATAGTCTTGGCTTGTAATACACCAGTATGGCAAGGAGTTTACCTAACTGTATTCTACAAGAACTGTGTTTTTGTGGAACATAAACACACTTCATGTACAAAGAAGCCAGCAGTAACTAGTGCCACAGCTACACAGAAGTCTGAACATAGTGACATAGCTTCTGTTTTCGAGGGCAAGGTGCAGACCATGTTTTAAGTAGCAGGATTTAGCAAATGAATTTGTTGTTAAATGGTTTCTATTTAATGTACTGAATAAAAATGCATAAAGTTATGTCAACCATTTTATATGATTATGGTCCAGACACAGTGCATGTTGCATTGAATGAACATGTATTGCTTGTTATGCATATATTAACCACGTGTGCTTTGAAGTCTATGCACTTGTCAGTATCTAAACCAATGGCAGGCTCACAGCACATTTACTCCTAGATGGACATGCATCTCCAGTCCCAAATGCATAGGCTATTAAATATGCTATTATAACCTAACATAAAAGTGGTTCATCGAGCCAGGGTGTAAACTGAAACTCAGGATAAAAAGACTTTACAGTTAACTGAAACTTAAACACTGCCTCTGTTGGGCCGGGGGATTTAGCTCAGTGATTTCACTGCCTGCTGTGCAAGCTCAATGACCCAAGTTTGATCCCCAGTACCAAAAAAAACAAAACAAAAAAAACTGCCTCTATTAAGGCACAATCCCTTAACTAGTCAAAAGTCTAACACTGAAACACAAGAAATAATCTCAATATAACACGAAATCCTTGTTCATTTGTCAGTTTTGTAAATATAATTGTTTTAAGAAAAATCTCATTACATTAGACATATTTTTCCTTCCATATCATTGTGTTTTCTTTTTAGAAAACCCTTTAAAGAGCCCTTTTAATTATGAGCAGTTCAGTCACACATACAAGAATTTTAACAGTAGGGCATGGGATTTTATTCAGTGGTGCCCCTGCCTGCCTCGAAAGCACAAGGTCCCAAGTTCAATCCCTGGTACCCCCCCCAAAAAAGAATTTTAACAGTAATATTTGACTTTCACAATCCCTTTGGAACCTGTTCATATGTTTTACTAGTTTTAAAAATCTAATCATTTAGAACAAAGGAAAAACTGTTTGCCATCCCAAGTCCTCGGTTCTATTAAGCATGAGTTTCTGTGGCTTATCTCTCTCTCTTTTTTTTTTTTTTTTTTTTTGGTACCAGGGATTAAACTAGGGACCTTGAGCTTCAGCGGCAAGTGGCAGCACCACTGAGCTAAATTCCCGGCCCCCATGGCTTTATCTCTTAAAGAAGTCACCTGAGCCAGCACCTCCATCCTCTTTCTCCTCTTGGCTAAACTGGAGCAGACTCTGCTGCTCCTATGTGCTAAATATTTGTGGTAGGAGGAGGACAGGGAGGAAGGAAGGGGAAGGACATGGAAATGGAGCAGAGGAACACATTTGAAGTGAAGACTCTTGCTTGTCCAAGAAAACTGCAGGACAAAGGCTGGTGGTGAAGTTGGAGGGTGGGTACTGTTGGGGACCCTGTGGGTGACTATGATCAGGGCCCTGGGAGGGAGCTGAGACCAGTGACAGTGAGAGTCAGAGCCAGAGAGGAAGTACAGCCTTCCTCAAAGAAGCTGGCCTCTAGAGACAATTGTAGTGACAGTTTGTGGATGAGTTTCAGAAAGTAGAGGGCAGTGAAGTGAGATGGGACCTGCTTAAATCAAGATCTGCTCAAATCCTTAGCTTTTGGTAACCATAGATTGCTTCAGTGTGGGAAATAATTCTGTGAGGCTGACACAAATTCTCTCTGTTCCATGGCCTTTGAGTCAAGTCCCTGGGCAGATCTTTAGGATAATGACGAATGGTGCCAACACTGCTATTCACAAGTGGGTACATTATCTCATGAGTTCTTCCAGTAGCCTGTGCAGTGTGCATTACTAACTCTCCCATCTCTCCCATCTTGAGAATCAGGAAAGTGAGGCTAGAGTGGTGAGGTGATTCCCAGCCTTCACATTCCTCCCAAATGGACTGCTTTTTACAACCAACACACTCATACCCACCAGCATGCTGGAACAGGTGACAAAGCTGCATCCTAGAGCCAGCATGGTCCTGCGGGAACAGGAGGAGCAGTGTTGGTGTCTGGCTTTGGGAACCCGAGGAACTGAAGGCTCCTGAGGGACCCGCCCCACTGGCTCGTGCTCAGGTTCTGAGCTCAGCCCACACCTTCCTGCCTTGGTTGGATCTGGTGGGTCCAGTGGTATCTTCTGGATGTGGGAGGTGAGGTCTGACAAGATAGATCCACGTCCATAACATAGGGTAAAATGCAGTGAGAATGGGGAGAGGGAAAAAGAATGCCTCCCGTTTAGGACGCTTCACACTGCCTAACATTTCCTGAGAGGGAATTGAGGTCCTCTGGGCCACTTGCATACTCTGAGCCTGAGTGAAGGTGACTTGCTGGAAGAGGCAGACACAGAGGACAAGAATATGGGCTTTATTGAGAAATATCAACTATGTGTATTTGGGATGATGGGATAGCACGTAGTGGGAAAATGTGGGGATGTGGGGTGGTCCTAACTGCTCAAGGGGTCCTTCAGGCTGGATCCATTTGCCTCTAAGACATCGACTTCTCTTTGGAGCCTGCTGAGGGTGGCTCTTGGTGTCTTGCTCAGGATCCTGTCTTCTGCATCTCTTGGAAAGGACTCTCGAGCAGCCGGTGGAAGGCCTGCCCCACGAGCAGACAGGAGGTTCTCTGTGGTCTGGGGGCGTCATCCTCCGGGTGTGCTGAGGAGGTGGAGGGCTCTGTGATCCCTGACTTGTGGCTGCTGCTCCCCTCGACTGCCGTCTGCAGAGAAGGGGAGAATGAGTTAGATACACATAACGTCAACAGCAACGGAGTCAATATTTACTCCTTTATGGGATTCACATCCTTTCATCAGAAAGGCGACTTCAGTGCAGTCTCAGTAATCAGAAATACTGAAAATATTCACACACACAATTTTTGGCATCACAATAGCTCTTCCCTTTGTTTTTCCCCTCTCTCCCCTGTGCCCCTTGGTATTTCCCTGCCTCTCCTCCCTGAGTCCTTTCCTTGCTGTCTTAGCCTCTTGCTAGTCTTGTGCATCCCCCAGGATCCAGCCCCACTTCACAGCAGGTCACTCCCAGCCCCGTGCTGTTCACCTGCTCCCCACTGGGCCTGGCCCTTGCTCTCTGGGAGGCAGCTCTGCTCACCTCGGCACGTTCCTGTCCCTTCAGTGTCACAGGCAGCTCTGGGACTGGGATGACATCTGTGTTTCCTGATGGTTTGCACATGGGCGAGTCTAGACATGCCTCATGTCCCTGATGAGTGAGCTGGGCAGGGGAACAGCTGCTCAGCCTGAGGTCTTCGGCCAGAGTAAGTTTGAGGCAATCCTGGTCCTCATCTTTCTTCTTCCTCCGAGTTTTTTGGGGATTTTCACTGTCTTCCTTTTGGATTTCTTCATCATCCATGTAAAAGCCCTGAAATGTCTTCAGCAGTTTCACAAGACCATCCAGTTTTCCTTCAGTACATTTTGTTTCATCTTTGCCTCTATGTAGATTTTCATGAGCAGTTGATTCTTCAAAGCCATTGTCGTCAGCCCAGGGCACAGTGATACCTAGGTTGTAGATCTGCTGTGGGTCATCCTGAAGTAGCTTTCATAGGTTGGGCCATCTCTTGTTCCCTTCAGGCCCCCACCTGCCTTGAATAGCAGAGATGAGGTCACCTGAAGAACACACACTGGGAGTCATGTCTTCAGGAAGGATGATGTCCTCACAGGACGAGGGCTCTTCACTGGGGAGACAGCCCCCAGAGAGGCTCAGCATGCATTTGGTTTCAGAATTGCAGTCCTCTGTGTCAGAGGGGTCGCCGCTAGGGGATGAGGACACCATGGGATTGAAGAACCAATATGAGAGTCTCCGTCAACACCAGAAGCTTCCAAAGGGGAAAAAATGGAAGATATTGGGGAGAAAATTCACTGCCAACTCCTGGAGCATAAACAGGAGATGTGAGAGAGTCTTTAGCACTCAAGTCGCTGTGGCTAATGGTGAGGTAGGTCATAATCCATCTTCTGTGACTGCTGGTTACCATGGCAATATCCAAACCAGTCTAGCCAGACAGTAGGACTAGAGAGAAAAGGGATAAGAAACCACAGGATCTATCCCCTTCCTTCTGAAACATTGTGACCACACACCATGCAGGCTGAAGGGTCCCTCTTGAGGCCAGAAGGAGCAGTCAGAGTGGGGGTTACTTTCCTCTTGTTTTGAGGCCTCTGAGATCATTCCTGTCCTCAGGGAATGGAGAGCTTTTTTGGGGAGATTGGCATAAATAGCACTGGCCTAAGAGTGATAAGTGCAACAGAAGAGCTTAAAACTTGTGTCCTGATGATATAGGAGAAATATAACTCCAAACCTACTAGATGTCAGATGTCCTCTGAAATTGAAGAATGCCAAAGGACAAAGGAGGTTAAGGGTAAGAAAGGTTATTGTGGAATAGGAATAGCTCTTTAGAGACAGAAGGGGTCCTGGAAGTGTGTTGCCATTTCCAAGGCCCTTTGTGGGGTAATTTATACAGAAAAGTCACAAATGTGGGTACAGTGTGGGTCCAGTGTGGGTCAAATACAGAAGTGCTATGCAATAAGACAGGCCCTGGCCTTGCCTCCATTTTCCTTTTTCCACAGAATGTTTTGTTTTGGAAATGTAAGTTTGTGCTGCTGGGCCCCTGCCCAATGTATCAAAATGATTTGTGGCTGTTTCAACTGTGTGACCTTTCAGGAATGTTCTGTTAAGCTCTGCCTCCTCACAAGAAGATTCTCTTAAGCTCCACCCCCTCTTGGGAATGTTCTGTAACTCAGTTTGTGCCCAATGTATCAAAATGGTTTGTGACTATTTGAATGGTGTTCTGTTAAGTTCTGCCTCCTCACAAGAAGGTTCTGTTAAGCTCCTTCCCCTCTCAGGAAGGTTGTGTAACTCCACCCCCCCACCCCCCACCTCCACTTCAGTGAGCATGCTTACATAGCATGTGTTTCAGGAATGTTCTATAACTCCACCCCTCTGCTTCAGGAATGTTCTATAACTCTGCCCCCCTGCTTCAGTGAGCATGCTCACCTATCCCTATATAAGGAGGCTCTCATTTCTGGTAGAGCACTCAGACTCCTCTGACCTCACCTGGCATTTGCCAGTGTAATAAAGGTTTTTTTTCTCTACCTCTTCAGCTGATCATCAGATTCTTGAGTCTTCAAATTACAAGAGCTCTGACCCAGAGCCACCACACTGAACTGTAAAGCTCAGCTGTGCCTCAGAGCTGTGGCACTTAGCTGTGACCCTGAGCTATAACACTTAGCCATGCCTCAGCTGTGGCACCGAGCTATAGCACTTGGCTATAACACAGAGCTGCTCTGTTCTGCCAAAACAAAACTATAATCAACCTATAGGATTACAAATATAGCGACTTAGCTAATATTGAGCCAGTAGGGAAGCAAAGCACATAGCAAGGGCATACAGATAACATCATTAACTTTGGCTTGTCTATGACTTCTAAAACAGGAATGTTTTGGGGAAGGGATTGACCTAGATATTCTGGTCACCTACCAGATGTCTGATGTATATGTGGACTTAAAGGACTGGGTGGTACCAATTACACTATAATCTCACATTTACATTCATTCCTTAGTGAAGTGTGTAAGTCTGGCTATTGTAATTTTAATCTCAACCTTTCCTTCTTTAGGTTCACTTCCAGCCACAATGCTGAGGTCTCTGCCTTTCACTGACCTTTTTTTTTTTTGGTACCTGGGATCAAACTCAGGTCCTTGCGCTTGCGCAGCAGGCGGCAAAACCACTGAGCTAAATCCCCAGCCCTTTTCACTGACCTTCTTGAAGGCACAGCCCCTTTTATTAATTTCTACCTAACTTAGCTGCCTATAATACTGAGGACAAACAAGGGCACTCATACAGCTTGGACCAGAAGTGGGCAGGGGACCAGGACAGACCTCCTGGAGAGAGGTGCCTCAAATCTGAGAATTCATGGAGCACTGGAGATGAATGAGGTGACAAAGAAGTAGGGGCCAGGTGGGGTGGCACAATCACAGCTGCCAAAGAGAAACCACCAATTGTGTGGGGAGATCAAGTGCAGGGAGGGACAAGGGCTTTAGTGAGGTCACAGCAGCCTCCACCTCTCCTGGAGAACCTGGAATTTCTCCACTGGCAGAGATCATGGTATTCATTCATCTGATGTTCTTCCAGGGAGTTTAATTATATTGATGTTTTGGCATGATTTAAAACACAGCACTGTTCACACTGGTCTTGCTGCATGGACTTTACTGGTCAGCGCAGGTGAGGTTGAAGCCATGATTCTCGGGACTCAGGCTGCTCTGTGATGAGGAGGTGCAGGAGAGGAAGTAGGGTCAGGGAGCAGGCTACAGTGGTTGCTTGGTGGGGGAGCAAGGCAGGAGCAGAGGCCAGGGTTCATTTCTGCACCCCTCCTGACATGAAATCCACGCAGGGGAGAGGCTCACAGTAGAGCACTGACTGCTGTTTCTGGAGGTGAGGGCCAGAAGGGACCCAGTGTGTGGCTGGGGACTGGCTGTGACAAAATAGCTGTCTCCCAACTTTAGAAGGAAAAGTAAAGGTGGAGGGAATTACAGGACCACATAGGGCAGGGCTCCTGTTTCTTTCCAGGCTTTCCCAGCAGGCTCCAGTCTTCTTCCTGTGATGAAGCTGTAAGTGAGTCTCCATGCACATTCCCCTTGTCCTTCGTGTCCACGTATTATCTGTCTCTACAGTGTTTCTGAGAACTTGCAATGTTTGGTCCTCCTCAGGCACTGCTGCTGCCCACAGGCTGTCACTGTCCTCCTTTTGCATCCCAGTTGCTCCCTTCCAGTCCTGAGGGTAGCATGGAAGTCAGTGTACACTGACTCAGGCTCTGGGTGATCAGTCTGTCCCTTTGTCTCCACAGTCACTGGGCTCTTGGTTCTGCCTGGGTACAGGGAGTAGCTTTCATTATCTGTCCCAGCTGTGCCATTCTGAAGACAAATGTGAGTCACCTAGATTGGAGGTTTTTCTTTGCCTTTTCTAAACCTACAAAGAAACCTCCTCTATGAGCAAAGCCATCAGTGTGCAATCTCTTGGTCACATCTGAAACTGCAGTCTGCTGGACTATTGTCTAGGTCCCATTCAGTGAACTCTCTGGCAGTGTATAGAGCAGCAATTCAGTTTCCTAGCAGGAGGCTACACATACACCTGAAAAAAGCATAGTCTGAAATTAACATTATTTAAAGTTGCTTGTGGTCCTTTTGTTCTCCTTCACATTTTAAGTAGCATTAAAAGTAGTTGGGTGTGGTGATGTATGCCTGTAATCCCAGCATTCAGGTGGCTGAGACAGGAGGATCACTGCAAGTTTGAGTCCAGCCAGGGCTACATAGTGATTTCAAGTCAGCCTGGACTACATATTGGGACCCTGTGTCAAAAAACCAAAATAACAGGAGGCTCCTGGGCTGCCACAGCACTGCTCCCAGTGCAGGGGAGGTGAGCCAGTCCCAGCTCCCAAGAGAGGTTCCCAGGCCACCATAGCACCACTCCCAGCACAGAGGAGGTGAGCTGCACAGGCACCAACAGCACACCCCCCCAACCCAATACCCTGTCGAAATGAGAAGACATGTAAACAAGCCTCAAAACCAGACTTCTAGATCACCTACAACAACCTCAGAGGGAAATGAGATGGAACACTGATACTCAACCACCTGGACGCCCTGAACTGGCAACAAAAGAGGATCTGGAAAAAATGAAATCAGAAATAATTTCTCAGATAACAGCAGAGATTGTGCTCATAGTGCAAGATATGATTAATAAATCTAGAGAGGACACATAAAAAAATAGAGGAGCTGAGGAACATGATGGAATCCCAACATAGGAAACAAATGGAATCCATAAAACAGATACAAACATTTCCAGGAAAATAAAAACCCCCTTGAAAGCTTATGGAGCAGAATGAGCCAATATGAGGACAGAATTTCACATATAGAAGATAAAATTGCAATTAGTGACAAGGAAAAGAAAAATTTCTCTAAAATTGTAAGGAACCATGAGAAATCAATCCAGCAGCTGCTAGACAATGCAAAGAAGAATAACATAAGACTGATTGGCGTCAATGAAGAAACAAGAGAGAATGCAGATGACATAAAAGAACTGTTTACAGAAGTGATGGCAGAAAACTTCCCAAGCAGGGGAAAAGAACTTGACAGACAGATAAGTGAGGCATATAGGACTCCAACTAGCCTTGATCAAAAAAAAAATCTACACATAGGCATATAATTGTTAGGATTCCAGAAACCCAAGAGAAGAACAAAATTCTACAAGCAGTGAGAGAAAAGAAACAAATCACATACAAAGGAAAGCCCATCAAAATCACAGCAGACTTCTCAATGCAAACCCTCAAGGCAAGAAGAGCTTAGAGTGATTTATTTCAAACCCTAAAGGAAGACAGCCTCCAACCCAGATTGATGTACCCTGCAAAACTATCTTTCAAAATTTATGGAGAAACAAGATAACTTTCATGACAAAGGGCACCTTAGGAACTTCATGAATACCAAACCAGCACTCCAAAAAAATTTTAGACAGTATCCTAGGAAAAGACAATGAGGATCACAACCCCTGGAAGCCCAGCAAAATGAATCTGTTGGGCACGACAAGAAATTAAATGCAAAGGGGGAGAATCTAACAAAAAAAAAAAAGTCATGACGAGGATAAGTCAATACGTATCAGTTATAACCATCAATATTAATGGTCTGAATTCACCAATCAAAAGAAATAGACTGGCAGAATGGGTCAAGAAGCAAGATCCAACAATATGCTGCATACAAGAAACACAATCAAAAGGAAACTCATAGACTGAAAGTAAAGGGTGGAAAAACAATATTCCATGTGACAGGAACCCAAAAAAAAAGCAGGAGTAGCTATCCTCTTTGCAGATCAAGTGGATTTCAAATGAAAATCTGAAACACTCTGGTCCCAAGAATTTCAGATAAGGGATACTCAACTTGTATGTACAATCCTATTGTGAACATGTGTTTTCATTCCTCTCAAGTACAAACTTAAGGACAGAACTGTTGGTTCTTAACAGTAATGCAAGTAATTTCTATATTGTTTTCCAAAATGGTCTTAGCAGTTTACATTCACATTAGCAGTGTTCGAAAGGTCTAACCGCTTCACACCTAAGCTGACATCTGTTCTTTTAAAACTTTTAACTTCATCTCCCTAATGAGTGTATAATTCAGTATTGTTATTGTACTGATTGGTATTTTTCTGATTCTAGTGTTGCACACCTTTCCTTGTGCTGTGGTGGCTATTTATCATCTTGTGTCTACTTTTTAATTGGGTTGTCTGTTAATGAGCTGTAAGAGTTCTTTATATATCTGGTCATAGGTTATATGCATTATAAATACGGTCTGTCGAAGGACTACTTTTCATTTTCTTAATGATGTCATTTAAAGTTCTAAATTTTGATGAAATCTCATTTATCAATTTTTTCTTTTATACATCATGTTTTTTATATCCTAGGAAATTCTTGCCTACCCTAATTCATGAACATTTTCCCTTATAATTTCTTCGTAAAGTTTTATACTTTTAGTCTTTCATATTTAGGTTCATAGATCCTTTCAAGTTATCTTTATGTATGGAAATAAAGGGTTGAGGTTAATTTTTTACATACAGACAACAGGTGTTCTAGTACCATTTGCTGAAAACACTCTTTCCTCTGCTCTTGAGTTGAGTTTATGTTCTATAAAATGTTAATGTTAAATAATCTCTCAAAACTCAGTGGACCATATATGTGTGGTTCTATTTCCAGATTTCCTGTTTTATTCCAATAATCTATATGTCTTTCCTTACACAAACACTGCCTTGATTACTGTACCTTTAGAGGAAGTCTTAAAATTAGGTAATAAGGAGGCCGGGGATTTAGCTCAGTGGTTTCACCGCCTGCTGTGCAAGCACAAGGACCTGAGTTCAATCCCCAGTACCAAAAAAAAAAAAAAATTAGGTAATAAGGACCAGGGATTTAGCTCCATGGTTCTGGCACCTGACTTGTAAGCACAAGGTCCTGAGTTTGATCCCCAGTACCAAAAAAAAAAAAAAATTGGGTAATAAATGTCTTCCAATACTGTTTTTTTTTTCTTTTTACTTTTCTAGGTCCTTTGTACTCCTACATAACTTTTAAATTTCAACATCTAATTTTTCATTTAGAGCAAGTATACATAGACCTGAACTTTTATATATACCTTGTGTTTTCTAATCCTGCTAAATTCAAAGACAAGTTCCAGGGGCTCCTAGAGATTTCTTAGTATTTTCTCTGTAGATGATCATTTCATCTACATATAAAGACTTTACTTCTACCTTGCCAATCCTATGCTAATTGTTTCTTTTTATTGTCAGACTATTTTGCTTTGGGCCTATGTTTCAAAGTTTAATGGGCAGATGAAGAGTAGGCATATCTGCCCTTATTCCCCACCTTAGGGGTAAAGCATTGTATCTTCTCCATTCATAGAAGGCATTTTTGCTGGAAGTATGGAGTACACGTCTTTAATCTGTTGAGAAGCTTCTGTTCTACTTCTAGTCTCCTGAAAGCTTTTACCATGAACAGCTTTTACCATGAATTTAGTCCAATACTTTTTCTCCAACTATTGACAGGATCATATTGCTTTTTCCTTTCCTCTGTTAAAATGATGACTTATTGGGGTGGATCTTCCAATGCTGAACCAACACTGCCATCCCTATAATAAAACCACTTTCTACATACTGCCAGATCTGACTTCTAATAGTTTGTTTTGTTAAACAAATTTCTATGTTCATACTTTTTTCTTCTATTATCTTTATCCAGTTTTAGTATTAGCACAGTGTTGATTTCCTAAAATGAGGGGAGATGTGTTCCTTCATTTTTCTGCTTTAAATGTTTGATAAAATTCATCAGTTCAAATGTATATGAGCCTGTTGTTCTCATATAGATAGGTTTTCAAACTAGGAATATATCTTCTTTAATAGGTGCTATTCAAATTTTATATTTCCTCCAGAGTTACTTTCATTAATTTGCCTTCCAAGGTACTTCTTAGAAGTTGTCAAATTTATTTCAGAAAGAATTTTTGTAATATGCTTTCTATATCCTTTTAAATTCTGTAAAATCTGTAGTAATGTCCTCTAAATTTTGATATTGTAATTAAAACAATGTATAATTGATATTGTGTAATAGGAAGAAAAGGTCTAAAGGAGTAGGGGAAGTGGGAGGGGTAGTGGAAAGAAGGGAGAAGGAAAAAATATGAGAAAAGGAAAAAAATGGAAACAAAGTCTTTGCAAATAGAGAAGGGTGGAGGGGGTGAAGGGAGGGCAGGGGAAGGGAAAAAAAATAAGAACCAAGATACATCATGTAAAGGTACAAGATCCCAATTATGAATGTAAATGTATTTTATATCTAAAATGTATCAATAAACTTAATGGAAAAAAATTTTTAAACCAAAATAACAACAACAGTAATAATGATAACATGTTGTGGATTTGTAATGATAACAATAATAAATGATAACATGTTGTGAATTTGTAATGTTTTAGGTCCAAAGCCAGTAATAATAGTGTCTTTAAGAACTGCAGTGTTAGGGCTGGGGATTTAGCTCAGTGGTTCTGCTGCCTGCCTCACAAGCACAAGGTCCCAAGTTTGATCCCTGGTATTGGAAAAAAAAAAAACTGCAGTGTTTTCTAAAATCCATTTTACTCAATATGACTTGGAAACTAAATCTTAAGGAAGAAGTTTCTGATTGATAGGTTAAGCTAATATGATGGTTTTCTTTAAAAACAAAAAACAGAGACAGACCAGTGTTACTGTCCTAGTCTCACTGCTGAGCTCTGGCCATGTAGCTGCTCACGTTGAAGGCAAGACAGGTACTGTCTATGAATACCCTTTACCAGGTCTGCAGCTTGTCTGCACTGCAAAAATTAGGTCAAAATAAAAAATTAAAAGAATACATAAAACTGGAAATGACATAATAAATATTTAGGTATTAAAAGCACAGTTTGGTTAAGCTTTAACATTTTGCCATACTTCACTCATTTTTTAAAACATAGGGAAAACATAACCCACCTCTTTCCTTCTGTGACCTCATTTTATCCCCACTTCTCCATAAACACTATTTTGAATTTGACTTTTATTTCATGTAGGTTTTAATGCTATTTCATATTAATATATTGCTTTGTCTTTGAACCCAAAATAAATTAATCATTTACTTAATACCACTGAACATACTTTACCAAGAAAACAAAAATTTAGCAAAGAAAAGAACCAATGTAACTGGCCTACAAACACTGCTTTTTAAAAGAGGAACCCTCCTTATTCCCATTGGTTGGTTATTTTATACAAATTATTGTGACAAAGACATCCTTCTTCCACTGAAAATCTTAAGTGTAATATTTATAGTATTTATTTGGGGAGGGTGGAGGATGAGTACAATTTCACATCCCCTATTTATACATTCATTTCCATCTGACACAACCTTATGCTAGCTTGTGTGATAGGGCCGGGGATTTAGCTCAGTGGTTTCACCGCCTGCCTTACAAGGGCAAGGTCCCTAGTTCAATCCCCAGTACCAAAAAAAAAAAAAAAAAAAAAAAAAAAAAAAATGCTAGCTTATGTGACAAATTAAAGAGCAGGAAGTGAAACAGAAGGTTTTGGTAAATGCAAAGTTACATATTATCAAGCCTCTACCAGTTGTCACACACTCTGCTCATGGTCTCCCACATTTGGTCATTTAATTTCATGACTCTCTTGAGTTGGTATTTCCATTCACATATGAAGGTGTATAATTCACTGACCCCAGAGCTATCTGAGCATGCTGGCTCTAGAGAACTGGCTCCAGCTGGTTTGTTTCTGCATCTTGGTGTGGTTAATCAGCAAGGCCAGCAATGGAATCACTAGCTCTCCTCTCCCATAACTTCACCAACAAGTACTGACATGCAAGTAACTCACAGACAAGGTTCTGCATACACACACACACCACACAGCTACTTAGTGGCAGCCGGGTATACTAACATCATATGGCCTTGTCGTGTAAACTGCAGAACTGTGGTGTCCAGCAGGGTTGTCCACCAGCCACCTGTGGCAATAAATGTAAAAGAGTTCAGTCAGAGCATCTGTTCTTTAGTCTCATGCCGTGTGTCAGATCATCAGGGCACTCCACTGGGGCTGCCTCAGTAGACAGGCATGCAAAACACTCCCATCACTGCAGAGAGTCCGGGTCAACTGAGCTGCTCATAGAGTCCTTGTACTCTGCCCTCTGATGTGTGGAGGGGGAAGTGGCATAAAGTAGAGCTGATATTCTGCCATTAGCTGACAACATTTCTTACTGTGTTCTCAATGAGAAGACTTAATGAGAACACTAAGTTGGATCCATTCTTTATTGAGCTGTGGATGTTCAGTTAAATCTAGCATACATCCTAGAAGGCTTACCTAATGCTTGTGAGAATGTTAGGTCAGACATAAGTTGGGAGTCATGGCTCATTCCTAGAGTGCTGAAGTCATCTTTGTAAAATAAGCCTCCAGTTCTATATCTCAGGCCCTCACAAGCCTGCCTGTGTCTGCTCCTGTGGAAAGAGAAGTTGGTCAGCTCATTCATGCCCCCTTGAAGTTCTGTCATGAACTTTGTTTGGGGACACTAACTTTATAGCCCACACAAGCATACATGGAGAGCCCATTGATCTGTGTTTCCCCCCAGGAATAAAAGCTGTGGCTTCATCTTGTTCATATCTGGAAGCAGTTTCTCTGAAAAGATGCTACAGCCTCACTGATGAAGGAGTCCTTGCTCTTGCACTCAACTGCCGGCTGCTCGAGTTTATTGACTTAAGTGGATGCCTAAGTATCACTGATGTGTCCTTGTGTGCATTAGGAGAGAACTGCTCACTTTTGAAGTATGTGGACTTTTCAGCTACTCAGGTAAATAACTGACACATCTAAAATGTAAAGATTATGTGCAGGCCCCATGTATTTCCATGACTAGTCAGAACATCATTAATTCTTTCTGTTGTTGAAACTGTTAGCCATTTAATGTTTTGGGTGGCTAAATAATTATAATTTGAAAAAAATTATAATTTGGCATATTAATTATTTTAAATAGCATGAGTGGGAAGTATGTATGAGGAAAATTCATATTTGCTGCATAGAAAGCAATTAAATGATTAATGAATTTTAGAAAATTCTGCTTTCTTCATCTTCATTCATGGGCTGTTTCTTTTTCCCTTTGCTTAGGTATCTGACAGCGGTGTGGTTGCGCTTGTTAGTGGGCTCTGTGCCAAGAAATTAGAGGTAACTTAAGTATCTATAACAATAATGGCAACTAAATTTAGTTAGCCCCAGAAATTATTTCTTAAACCTAGTAGACCCATGTCTTATCAATCAGATATTTTTGGAATTTTTTTTTGCCCCAACCTCTTTATTCCCAGAGAAAATAAAAATTAGTAGTGAGAAAATAAAAGCACATTAAAACCCCAGTGAAAATCTTACTTCCCAGAAGCTTTAGCTTCTAACAGACCCAAGGAGTCTCCTGATGTGTGAGTTGTCAAAATTGATCTCCTAGCTGTTCAAGAGTTCATGTCTGACATTTCCTCTGAGACAGCTAAACCTTTCCCGTCCTGTCTTTCTGGACAGCTATGCTGTCCAGCCAGGTAGAAAGGCCATCCAAGAATAGATGTGTGCTCATTATAGTCCATTGTTTTTACTTCTTTCCTTACCATTACCTCTTTCAGTTAGCGTGATGTTTTGAGATTTGTGCATGTTGCTCCAAGTGGAAACTGCATTCTTTTTCATTGCTGAGTAGTATTCTATAATGTAGGTCTTTCATAATTTGTTTATACTTTTCTCAAGCAGTGGGCATTTGGGTGTTTCAGCCTTAGACTTTCATAAATTCTGCTATAGACATTTGCATCCATGCCTTTATTTAGACATGTTTTCATTTATCTTGGGTAAAAACTTGGGAGTGAAATTGCTGGGTACACTGCCACCATATGTTCAGCTTTATGAGATACAGCAGTACTATTTTCCCAAAGGTCTAAACCAACATGTTGGAGATTTACATCCACTCTTACAAGGAGGTATTTTCATTTAAAAATGTTCCTTTCTACATAGTTTTATTTTATGAAAAAATAAAACTTCATGACAAGATAAGTTAATAAGTTAATCTACTGTGTATTTGTTTTGTTTATTCACAAGTAAATGCTTAGCTCTTTTTGTATCAGTGTCCCCTACACTTTTTCATATTGTCACTGTTGATCAGTTTTCTTTGATTTTCTTTTTGTAACTAGGAGATTCACATGGGACACTGTATTCACCTGACTGATGCTGCCCTAAAGGCCGTGGTTACTTACTGTCCTCACATCCGTATTTTACACTTCCTTGATTGCCCGCTAATAACAGGTCAGTCTGATAGAATGCTTGTGTTTCCATCCTGGCTTCATCTATTTACTGCAGCATCCTGAGGGATTTCACCATCCTTCCCAGGACTCAGTTTCCTCATCTGTAAAGCAGCCATGTCACCGTACTTATGCCATGGCTTCCTTATGATGAGTGTCAAGTGCTTCCTATGGCACCTTGCACGCAGTGAGAGCTCAATCAGTATTGGTCATGATGGTGACAGCAGAGGTGGTGAGTGCTCTATATCCACCAGCTATGTGTCTCCAGCCATGATACTGCACCTGATGCTTTATTACATCAAATGTTTTAAATTCAGAATGACTTGTATTCAAGCAGATGAGGCTCTTCCCTGAAGGAGCATAAAGCAGCCATAGCCCAGGGGCCTGTATAAATTGGAGCCACGATGCTAGATCCTACCATAGAAACTTTAACACTCCCTGGGTCTCCTGTAAGCCAGTAGTTCTGCCCAGTCCATCCAGACCCGGCCTCTGATTGTAATGTAAACAGTCATTCTGCAAGTCATTACTCTCCTGGAAGTCTCTTGGCTAATTTATCTCTTCTCATGTTTGGACAACCAGCCTCAACCAAAAGTCTAGCCTCATTTCTTGAGCTAGAGCCAAAAGGGACACATAAGAAACTGCTAATATACCAGGGATGCTAGTGTACACCTATAATCCTAGCAGGCAGTAGGCTGTGGCCGGACAATGACAAGTTTGCAGCCAGCCTGGGGTGCATAGTGAATTCAAGGGCAGCATGGAACACAGAGTGAAACCCTGCCAAAAAACAAAAACAAAAACAAAAAACCCTGTTATAAATGGTTGTCTCTAGGGAAACTTGTAAAGGGACAAGAGGAAAAATATTTCACTGTGTAGCCTTTTGTTTGGATTTTGTATCATGTGGATGAGTTTAACCCACTAAAATAAATAATAATAAAATAATTTAGGAGCAGAAAAACTCATGGCAATGAGACTTGGTACATTTTGTGTACACTATTTTAGGTATTGTGAGAAGGCAGAAAATTGTATTCTAACAAATGGGCTAGGGGTTTTTTTGTTTTTTGTTTTTGTGGTACTGGGGATCAAACTCCGGAATGGGCTGTTCTTAAGTAGAATGTTTGATAGATCTAACACTTAATAGATCACAGGGTAACCCTTAATATATCTTTTCAGAATCCCTGCTGAAAGTATTGTTATCTACCCCGTGAGCTGTATGTGTATTTAACTGAACAAGCAAGGGATACTCATAATGTGACACTTATTTTGGTTGCATTATTTTAATTCCTGGATTGCACTATTTTAATTACAAACATGCTGTGAAGGGGTTAACTTCTCCCTAGACCAAGATGAAATCTCAAATTCCTGCCACTGATTTTTCCTGGTACTCTCTGATGTCTTGGCATTTCTTATCACAAATACCCTCTTCTTTCAATCACAAAATGTCTTAGATGTATGTCAAGATCCAAACAAGCTCAAGCTGGAGCTCCTGGCTGCCCCACTCAGGCTTGCTGCAGGGGAGGGCTTTGGTCAATAAGGGGACACATCAACACCATTGGTGCCACACAGGGGCTACTCATTTCTTTCTCTCAAGCTGGGAAGGACTCTATCCTGTGTCCTTGGAGCTTGAGAGACACCATATACTAATATCAAACAAAAGGGCAAAAGGCTGCTTCCAGGCTGAGGGCAGGAGAAGAGATGAAGGAATAACCAGCTGATGCCACCATCAATGGCATGCCCTGTGCCAACGCTCAGGCCTGGGCAGGGAGCCGACCTGCTCACGGGCACTTCTGAGGCATCTCAGATCCCACCTGCTGCCACTTCCCTAGTCACTGTCAGCACATTGTCTCCTGTCTGCAGGTCTGGATGCAAGCACATGTGCTCCTCTGACAAGCAGCTGTGCTTTCTTCTGTCCCCAGCCCCTGGCAGCACACTTCCATCTCTTCTCTTTCAGTTTCCTTGCTCTCCAAGTTGCTCTCGCAGGCAGAATACCTGTATAAGGCATCTCGGTTCCAGCCAAGGCAGCCTGCAGGAAGAGTGCTGGTATATCTCCGCCTCAGCCTCTCTTCGTGCCGGAGCCAGCACCACAGCCTTTTGCCCTTTTGTTTGACATTAATATACTGTGTGTCTCGAGCTCCAAGGACACAGCTAGAGTCCTTCTTACCAGCTTGCGAAGAGAAAGCACCCTCAACACACAATCACAGCTGAATTCAAAGAAACCCATTTTTCAGTTTCTTTTTTGGTGGGTCATGCTGTGTAGCCCAGGCTGGCCTCTGACTCACAATCCTCTTGCCTCAGCCTCCCAAGAGCTGGGATTACAGGGGTGTGCCACCATCCCCAGCCTTTCACCAGTTGCCAGCTCTCCATCCCCTCCCTTGTTAAAACTTTTTTTTTTTTTTTTTTGGTACCAGGGCTTGAACTCAGGTCCTTGCCCTTGCGAGGCAGGCAGCAGAACCACTGAGCTAAATCCCCGGCCCAACATTTTTTTATTTTATTTTTTAGGTTCCAGGGATCGAACTCGGGTCCCGGCACTTGTGAGGCAAGCGGCAGAACCACTGAGCTAAATCCCTGGCCCCTGTTAACACTATTTTAAAGTAGGTGAGGCACCATGGATCCTCAAATCCATTTTCATCCACTTCTTTGAAAGGCATGTTGTTATTTTTGAAACAGAGTCTCACTATTCAGTTCAGGCTGGCCTTGAACTCTTGATGATCCTCCTGCCTTGGCTTCCTGAGTGCTGCAATCACAGGCATGCACCCCTGCCACAGCCTGCATGGCTGAAGGGTTCACAGAATGAGAAACAATGGTGAGAGATTAAGAAGTACAGACAAAGAGATATAATAAGGTATAGGTGGGGCCAGGTGGGACCCTTCACTCCTGATAGGAGAAAAAGACCACCAAGCAAATGGCTGCATGTTTATTTATAGCGGTAAAGGTAAAAGGGGCTGGTCTGTAACTGGAGCCAGGAGAGTAGCTAAGGTCTGCAGGACATCATGCTTGGTTTTCTAGTGAATGGGCATGGAGAAAGAGAGTCCTCTTCTTCGGCAGGTCTTGGTCCACCACACCCTCTTGTCACCAGTTCTCCTCCCTCAGAGCCCTGCCTTATTCACGGGAGAAGGTGAGTTAGGCCTGGCCATAGTGATCTATAGCGCATTGCTCCCAACACACCCACAAGCCTGGCTGATGCCTCATTCTGGCATGAAAGAGTACATGGTACCTCTAGTCCTGGAACTTGTCTAAAATAGTCATCTTAGGGTTATCTTATATTTGTCTGAGGACAGCTTGGCTACGTAACAGGTATAAAACCAAGCTTTACTAATTTTTTTTTTGATACTGGGGATCTAACTTGGATCCTTGTGCTTGCAAGGCAGGTGGCAGAACCACTAAGTTAAATCCCTGGCCAAAGCTTTGCTAATTTTAACTAATGCTTGTGGTTAATGTTTAGAAATAATTAAATTGACATTTTCCCCTCTATTTTATTTTATTTTATTTTTTTGTTTTTTATTTTTGGTACCAGGGATCGAACTTGGGTCCTTGCACTTGTGCACCAGGTGATGAAACCACTGAGCTAAATCCCCAGCCCCTTCCCCTCTATTTTAAATAGATACTAAATCAGAAATAATGTATACAGTCAACCAGAAACCTTATCATTAGGCAAACTGCTTAAAATAATTATCAAAAACCCCAAGGATAACCAAGCATGGTGGTATATCCCTGTAATCTCAGCAGTAGGAAGCTGAGGTGAGAGGATTAAGAATTTGAAGCTGGCCTGAACTACATAATGAGACACTGTCTCAAAAAAAGAATGAAAAAAGGATCTTGTGAATAATGAAATAATTAGAAAGTTCTACCAAAAAAGTGGAGTTCAAGGAGTGCCCCACCGAGCTGCTGCTGCCTGACCAGCCTGGGTCCCCCATCCTCCCCCACCATGCTCTCAGGCATCAAGAAGTACAGCTCCCAGTGTGCCTCAAGTTCAAAGGCCGAGGCACTGAGGTGGGGTCCCAGCCTCCTCTGCCCTTTGGGGCTCTCTGCCAGACTCCCAGCTGCTCACCGAGCAGGTCAAGAGCCATGGAGGAGACACCACCCCCACCATGAGCTGCAACAAGCCACCCCTGGAGAAGCTGACCCTTGGCATCAGCTGCATCCTAGAATCTTCTCCAGGTGTGACAGAGGTGACCATCATAGAAAAGGCATCTGCAGAATGTCATATGATTTCTTCATGGGAACAAAAAAATAACTGTATGATGCCTGAGGATATGAAGAACTTTAACCTGATGACCAATGGCTTCCACATGACCTGGAGTGTGAAGCTAGATGTGTACATCATTCCTCTGGGCAACATGGCAATTAACAGCATCTCAAAGCTAACTGAGCTCAACCAGTCTTTTATGTATTCACTTCCTAATGCACTGACTCTGGCAGACCTAGAGGACAATACATACAAAGTCAGTGAGGACCAGCCAGAGAAGCCTCATTTTGACTTTTGAAGTGTGATATTTGTCGTGGCTTCATGCAACAGGAATGGGAAGGTTTGCCTTGTCTACCAGACTGGAAAACCAGCATTAGCATAAGACACTGAGATCTGGTTCCTGGACAGAGCGTTATACTGGCATTTTCTCACAGATATTTTTACTGTCTATTATCACCTGCTCATCACCCACCTGGGCCTGCCCCAGTGGCAGTATGCCTTCATCAGCTATGGCATTAGCCCACAGGCCAAGCAATGGTTCAGCTTATATAATCCCATCATGTACCACACAGACCTGCTCACAGGAGAGACCAACTCCTTCATGAACAAGCAGAATCTAAGCAAAGTGTTTGAGACCAAGAACAAGACTGTTATCCCAAAGAAGAAAGGGTCTGTTCAGCCTCCAGGTGGCCAGAAAGGGCCCTCGGGTCCCTCTGCCTCTAAATCCTCATCTAGCTCTGCAAACCCTGTCCAAAAATGAGTGCCACCTCCACCTCTCCACCAGCTCCACAGTAGTGATTTCCATGCACAGACGGCCCCAGGGAAACAACCTGATTCTGTGTAATCATAAGCATCTTCCTGAGTGACCAAAGTCCTACACCTTTTATTCCCACTGACATTAGCTGGGAGTTGGAAAGCCATGCATACTGAGTTTTACTCAGGAGTCCTTCCCTTACACTCTTCCGAGTGGGTTGTGCCAGCCTTTGCCTCCAAAAGCTGTGGATAATTTCAGATCTTAAGTGGCCAGAGAAATAAATTAAGAGCTTTTCTCTTTTTCCACACTTGACTTTCAACCCCTTAGCAGTAATTGGAGGAATCCTCTGAAAGCAACCATTGGTTTTTGACTCAAGAAACATTGGAACTGCACTGTTGAGTAGGTAGCCACTAGTCACATGTGGCTGTTTAAATTACATTAAGAATTTATGGCCTCTTTGATCCCCAGTACCAAAAAAAAAAATTTATGTCCTCAGTTGTCTTTACCACGTTTCAAGAATTCACATGGCTAGGGCCAGGGATGTAGCTCAGTGGTGCCATGCCTGCCTGAGAAGTGTGAGGTCCTGAGTTTGATTCCTGGTATAGGGTGGGGAGGAGGGGGGGGGGTCACATGGCTAGCAGATTTCATATTGGACAGTACAGAGCTATGGAATGTTTCCATCATCACAGAAAGTTATTTTGGATATCACTATATTAGAATATTTTCATACTGATCTTCCTCAAATCAGTTCATTTTTGTTGTTAATGTCAGTACCTTAACTTCATGAGTTGTAATGTTTCATGAAAACTTTGAGTATATAATTGTATATTCTTTATATACTTTATCAGGAACATATCTCCCTCTACTCATTTTTTAGTTTCCTATAAACTCTTTCTTCCTCATCCAAAAAAAAAAAAAAGTGGAGTTCAGGAAAACCAGCATTTAAATGTTTAAGGGTACCCTGGGTTCACAGAAAAAAATAATTTTTTTTCAAGTCTGGAAAATATGTTGGAATGGTTAATCAGATTTCAAACCAGAAATCTTTTGAGATAAATTAGAGAATTACTGAGCTCACTAGCAACATAAGATACGTTAATAGGTGGTAGAGTCAACAGAAATGAGTACCTGGTTTGATCCAAAGAGCCAAAAACCTAAATCCCACCAAATTTTCCCCTATCTTTATAATGGACAACAGTACTGACCTTATCAACTCCACAGTAAGCTCCCGAAGGACAAGAATCATTGCACATCATTACTTTTGTATTCTATATCTAGTACATTGCCATCCATTGAGCAGATACTCGAAAAGTGTATGTAATGACTTCTAGATCACAAAAGTAAATTGTTTTCATCTGTACAATAGAGCTACTTTAATAAGACATTCAATTGGATCTTTTAACCAAAGCAGCAAGATTCATAGACACAAATTCTAAAGTGAGAAAATTGCCAGGTGCCCAGATTTTCAAAACAAATATTTGAGGACCCAGTTCAAAACCCTATAGAAGCCTGCAGTCCACCAAAAGTGTTGGGAGGGTCTGAGCTGGGGCTGTGGGGCAAGGAGTTGGGAATGTTCTGGATGGCACTGCTGTCACCTTCACTGAGGGCCCAATGAGGGGCATTACGGGAGCTGTTAGGCTGACCTCTGACCTGTGGGGTGGGGTGAGCCTGGTCACTGCCCAAACCCTGAAAAGAGGGTCAGGCTGCAGCTAAGAGTCACCCTGAGCTCCTAGACTTTGAGGGCATGTGAATGATTCCTGCTGGCCAGAGGGGTCCGGGGGAGGGAGAGCCATCCTGAAGGGGAGATGACTGGGATCAAAGCCAGAGAATGTGCCTTTCCCAGTTTAAGGTGTGGTTGGGCTAGATGCATGACCACACTTGTAATTCCAGCTCTTGGGGAGGCTGAGACAGAACAGTAGAAAGTCTGAGGCCAGCCTGGGCAATTTAGTGAGACTGTTTCAAAATTAAATAAGTAAAAGGTGGGGATGTACTCCCTGGATTCAATCCTCAGTAGCAGCAATAATAAAAAAACAGTGGTTGGGCATTTCCTGGTAGGAAAGTCAGGCTGTTAACAAAATTCCCATCCAAGTACAAGAAAGTGATCTTTCAGTGAACGGTTTTGGAGAGAGAAAGGGAACAAAAATACTGTTGCTATTAATGTTGTGCCCCAAAAACATGTTTGTTCAACATAAAACACTTGATATATTCAGAAAAATTTTAGTAACACATAAAGTAATAGCTATGACTATAAAATTAGCATATCTCAATGAAAAAATCCATTCCCTCTGTCACAGCTGATACCTAAATGTTTCTCCAGAGCCTTTTGTGCTCATAGGTGGGACTCAGGAGGTGAGTGGACCATGGGTGTGCTGGATTAGTCACTGATGGGTTTTGAGTAGTTCTGGGTGTGGGTGATGGAGCATACCTACAATCCCAAATACTGGGAAGGCTGAGGCAGAGGACTTCGAGTTCAAGGCCAACCTGGGCAACTTAAGCAGACCCTGAAATAAAAAGGGCTGGGAGCTGGACTTGGTGGCACACACCTGTAACCCCAGCACTCTGGGGGGCTGAGGTAGAATTACATATTGAGTCCAGCCTGGGCAACTTGGTGACTCAGTGAGACCCTGACTTGTAACAGAAGATTTAAAAGTCCTGGGATGCAGCTCAGTGAGTGCCTAGCATGCACAAAGCCCAGAGTTAGATCCCCAGTGCCACAAAAATACTATGTATTCAAAAAAACAAAAAGGACTGGGATGTTGCTCAGTAGAACACCCTTGAGTTCAACCACCAGTACCCTAGTACCAAAAAAAATCACTCTATTGTTTCTAAAATTAATTTTTAATTTAATGAATGTAGCTCACATAAATAACTCTTTTGAGATCTTTGTTGTGGTTTAGATCTGAAGTGGCAGTTTGGAAAGTGACTGAATTAGGGAGCACTATAGCTGACTTGCTGTTAGGAGTGGGTCTGGATGAAGAGGTGGTCACTCTAGGTGTGACCTCGTAGGGGACATCTTCCTTCCCACTTCTTGCCTTGACTCTCTGTTTCTTGTTTGCCATGAAATGAGCAGCTGTCCTCCACCCAGCCCCTTCCACCATCCCACTATTGCCTGGAGCCAGCTGACCATGCCAGGACTGAAACTTCTAAAGCATGAGCCAGAATAAACCTCTCCTCTTTAAGTTCTACGTTGACTATTTTGACCCACTGACAAGCAAGTGACCAAACACCTGCAGTAATAAATGGGTCCTGAGACCTATTTGAAAAATGCTGCCAGAAATCATTCTCTCAATTACTGAAATTTATAAATGGTGGTTTTATCTCAAGGGAAAAGGGCAAATCAGTGGGATTGTTCAGAAACACAAACAAGGAATGAAAATCTAAGATATTTTCTTGAGTTGCTATTCTAGCCTATACCTTTTATTTTCAAATATTTGTGGTTCTCAGGGCCTCTTGCATGCAAGACAATTGTTCTGTCACCACATCCCCAGCCCATGACCTTTTCTTTTAAAGGGAAGATTGAAAATACTAGGGGAAAGGAAAGAAATATGATTCTAACATGCCTGTGTAGGCCTCATCATTGGAACAGCATTTCTCACCAAGGGAAACCTCAGGACACACTTTGCTTTTAAATTAGCATGGCTGTTTGAAGACCTTCCAAAGGCAGCAGTGTGTATGGGCACTCTTCTTAGAGGAAGCTAGTTCTAGTCTGGAACCCTCTGTCTGTCTTATCTATTCATTCCTCTTTCTTTCATTTGTTTGTACATTGTTTTGAGTCTGAGTCTTGTTTGACCTGGAAGATCATCTGCTCCAGCATTTACTAACTATATTGTTATTACATAAAAACCCAAAGATGGCCTGGGCCGGTCTCCTGCTTCTTCATAACACAGTCAGGACCATTAGCTCAAAAGCCTACAAGCACCAAACAGATTTTTACATAACCAGTTGTTTTAAATATAAACTAAATAAACATATTTTTTAACCATGCACAATCAGCCTGCTTTATATGCCCTACAAGCTACACCCAATATCTGCTACCACAAAGTCTTAAAGCCAGGGCTGTGAAAGACCCCAAGCTACTGCTGCCCTCCAGAGTGCTCTATCCCAGAGACTCCTGCCCCCACGCTGAGCATCTTGACAAGAAACCCCTCTCCACTCCCCCGAAGTCCCTTCCTCCCTCCCCTGCTGCGCAGTGGCTCCCCTCACTGTGGCCTGTAGAAGGGCCCATCCTGTGAGGGACCTGCCTACAAACCTGTCCCAGGGCTTTCCAAGGAATGCTCACAGCATCTTACTGCCACCTTGTGGTCCTGTGTGTCCCCTTCATCTGCCATAAAATTCCTCAAATACACCATTCATTTGCCATCCTACCCCTCAAAAAATGTTTGTATGTCAAAGAAGTTTGCAAAATACATGGGACTGGGGATTTAGCTTAGTGGCACTGCACCTGCCTCACAATTGCAAGGTCCTGAGTTTGAACCCCAGTACTGGAAAAAAAAAAAAAATCAGCACTATAGTAAAAGTTAATTTGTCAAAGCCTTTAAGAAATACAATAGCTAAGAAACATGTTTTTTTGCTTACTCACTGAGCTATCTTCCCAACTTTTAGCACATAACACTTCTGATTGACCTAGCCAACTGCTTCATTTTATCTTTTTTCTGATTCCTAATACACAAAGTAAGAAAGTGAGATACTTAAATGTCCTTTGCTCAGTGAGTTTTTAATCATTATGTGAGACTAATACTGCAGTCTCAAGACAGTGAAATGAGCACTGCTCCCACCTCCTACCATCCCTCTGCAATAAATTGAATAAATCTCTTAGCATTTGTGGATCTTAGCTTTCCTTATGTACTGTGGTTAATCACCATAAAATTGGGAGTTCATACACAGTGACTTTTATTGATAAAGATTCCTTAGCAAGAAAAAAGTGGAATAATCCTTAACAACACAGGTCTCTCTACTCTTCTTCTGGTCTTGTCAATGTTCTCAAATTTGCTATCATTATGTTTTTTGCTGAATGAAAAGAAAGTGGGATAAAATGTGCACCTTATATTTAAATTTAAATTTCTTTCTCTAGAGAAAAAGATCGTTTTTGGTTTGATGAATATAAATACTTTTTCCTGGTACCTTATATAAGATATTTTGCTTATATATTCTTCTGATTGCTCCTATGGGTATCTAAGACAATAGAACTCATAATCTACAGAAAGTACTATACTTGTGCATCTATGTGCAAAGCAGCCTGACCCTTGGTGTGGCAGTATCCACCATAATTTGCCATCAGAGACCTGAATTTACCTTCTTCTCATTGAAATATCTAAGTATGCTTTACATATCTATATGGGGGGTGTGCAGTACTAGGGATTGGACCCAGGGGAGCTCTAAATCATTGAACTATCTCCTCCTTTATATGTTATGGAAGGAAAATAACTTTTAACCTTTTAAAATTGTTTAATTCACTCTGTAGTGATTGTCATTAAATGCACCTCAGGTCCTTTGTGTTCTCCAATACTGGACATGCATGTCAGCATCTCACACTATCTACTCCTGATGTACAGTAGCCACAGAGCTGAAGGTTTGGGCTTTGGAGGGACAGTAGAGCAACTGGACAGCCAGAGAGACCTTATGTTTCACCCAGAAAGGTCGGAGAATCTAACAGAAGCTCTGCCTCTCTCAGCTGCCTCGAATTTTGGTCATATTTGAGGACTTGCTTGACCTGATTGCTCTAAAGGCAGGTTCTGAGAGCGTAGGCAGCCCACTTGTCAGGGGTTACTACACCTAGCTGAAACAAAAGTATTTTAAGGCCATGTGGCTCACTTCAAAATACCCCTTTTCTTTCTTTCTTTTTTTTTTGTACCGGGGATCAAACTCAGGACTTTGCACTTGGAATGCAGGTGGCAGCACCACTGAGCTACATCCCCAGCCCCAGAATTCCCCTTTTCTTAAAGTTCCCTGCTTTTAAAAGACAGCTTATTTTTATTTTGTATTTGTTTCTCTCTAAATTCTGTATTATTGTTTCTTCATTGTCATTTGTTCATTCCTTACTAATCCAGCATGAAGAACTGCTTTACCCAGAACACTATAATAAACACAGAACAGTGGTCATTTGTAAATATGTGTCAGTTTCATGTTTCCTGTTTATCTGACAAAAGGTCCAAGTTACAGTTCCTTGATCACTTGAAAAACTCCCTCTGTTAATATTTGGACTCCCCATATTCCCTCTTCTTGGAGCTCCAAAGTTGCCAGAGTCTCTCTGTCTCTCCATCAATAAATTAATTACATATCTTGTAAATAGACAGGGCTGACCCTCGAGGAGCCAACATAAAAGACAGTCTAGGACCGGGGATTTAGCTCAGTGGTGCTGCTGCCTGCCTCGCAAGCACAAGGTCCCGAGTTCAATCCCTGGTACCAAAAAAAGTCCAGTCAACATAAAAGACAATCAGAACACATTTACTAAAGGCCAACATGATTTAAAAAAAAAAAAAACTACACTTGATCTTAGCCAAAAGGCCAAGAAGCGATGTAAAAAAAAAAAAACAAACAAACAAACTACCACACCCATATAACATAAATAAGTGATTGATATTCTAAATAGGTATCAGTCACCTGGGTGAGAGACCAAAATCTTGCCAAATAAATCCCTAACCCACCCCTTACTACCAAAAATCCTTGCTCATTCCTTATACACTTGCTAAGTGATTTGCTTCCCGATTAGATCCCCATTTAATCAGTATTACCTAAACAACTATACTTATAATCTTACCAGTTAACTATAGTTTTGTCCCACCTTAAACCCGCCTCACCTCTTGACTTTGTCCTATAAAGCACCTTTAAAAAGTTGGGTAAACAGACAACCAAGCAGGTGCAGGCTCCATTCAGCTACATCCCCAGTCTTGGGAATGGAACTCAGGACCTTGTACTTAACAGGCAGGCACTGGCTCCACTCAGCTACATCCCTGATCTCTCTCTCCACTGAGCTACATCCCCAGTCTCTTTCTCACTTTGTAGGGAACAGGGAAAGGGGATGTTACTAGAACCTCTGCAGTAAGTCCTAGTCTCCTGCAAGCCACGGCAGCACAGGGCGATTACAGGAAAGGTAGAAAAATGAGACTGAGAAGAAGCTGAGCTTTGGGTCTGATCAGTGCTGCTCTGGGCGGCAAAGATGAAAGCCCCCAGTTTACCATGCCTTTTATACAGTACATTGGGAGAAACAAATGTAACAGATGACTTGCAGAGAGTCCAGTACATCCTGCGTAAACAAGATGGTTAACAGTCAAAGAACAACTGAGTAGATGTTTGTTCCTCCCAGGATGTTTTCAACTCCCAAGATGTTTCTTGTCCTGTAGAATCACAGCTTCCTCGGGTCATTGAGGTCTCAGCTGTGACCAGAGGCCAAAAGGGAATTATGTCTCAGAAGTCCATAGCTGGACTGTAGGCAGGAGAACTAAGATAACCAAATGATTTTTCCCTAAAATTATGTAGCATTGCTCCCGACATCACTTGATTAGTATCAATTGGAGGGCTGCAGCTTGAGCTCATGCCAGAAGATTGGTATCAGGTGCAGGGCTTCGCTTGATCTCATGAAGTTTCAGAATAGAAGACAGCATCCCCTGATTGGTCTTAGGTGGAGGGCTTGGCTCAATCCCATGAAGATCTCATGTGCCACAAGAATGGAAAACAGCATTCTCCATGATTGGCAGATCCCAAGTCATTTGCAAAGGTGTTTTCCAGTGCTATCTGATGGGAGAAGTTCTGCACAAATTTGAACTTCAGGGCAGTTTTTCAGAATTTCCAGACAGCAGGATTTCAGCATCCAGACTTAGTTATCTTTCCCACTTGAAGCCAATGGTTCACCTTCTGTGTGTGCAGTTTGATAAGATTATGGCCCAAAGCATCATCACAGAAAAGCCTGGAGCAGCAATAAAACTATTTCATGTGTATATTGCTCTTCAGAAAAAGAAGAAAAGTGGGCTGACCAGAGTACAAGTACCAACCACACAGACTCTGGCAAGCTTAGAATTTCAAAACATGAAAAGTAAGGCTTTCTGAGAATAATGCTTAAACAGGAGATGACAAAATGAAATCATGGCCAAAATCCAAGCAGGTGTCATACAGATTCCTAAACCTGCATCAAATCACACTCTGAAAGCATTTGAGGCCCCCAAAATGATGAAAAAGATGTCACTGATGAGATCATGAAGTTTGAAGCATTAATAAAAAAGGATCTCCAGGCAAAAGAAAGTGCATCCAAGATGAGTTTAGATACAGCAGATCATACAACTGCTGACTTGTTAAAACACTCAGATGATGACTACATTTAAAAAAAAATACAGAAGCGCCTAGATGCTTTTGCAGAAGAGCAAAGGGAGAAAAGACAACGGAGGTTGTTAATAGACCAGTTCATCACCCATGAAGCACAGGAGGAGGCTTACCGTGAGGAGCAGCTGATACCCGGGCTCATGCGACAGTCCCAACAGGAGCACAGGATTGCTGTGCAGCTCATGCACATTCAGCCTGAGAAGGAGGTTTTATGGCAAAACAGAATTTTCAGAGAAACACAATATGAGGAAAGATGACTTAAAGATTTCCAGGATGCTCTTGATCAAGAAGCAGCTTTGACAAGACAAGCCAAGAGTGATTTTTTTTTTTTTTGGTACCAGGGATCAAACTCAGGTCCTTGCACTTTCAAGGCAGGTGGCAGCACCACTGATCTAAATCCCCAGCTCCCCAAGATTGATTTTGAAGAACAAATCCTCAGAGAGAAAGAAGTTCATAGACAGATTACTGTGGAAAGAGTTCAGGCTCATTACAGAAAGCATTATAAAATATGTGGAGAAATTTTGGATCAAATAACTTGATTTGACCACTAAAGTGGCAGGCTATCAAATGTTGACAAATAATCTGATTCTACTTAAGTTGATACGCGAAGGAATTGTTTTTTCATGGAAAGCCCTATTAAACATATGCCTGCTAATCTCTCTGAAAACAACTTAGCGAACTGGATAAAAGAGACTTGCTAGATAGCAAAGATTATTAAGAATATAAGATACAGGGCTGGGGATTTAGCTCAGTGGTTCCGGCGACTGCCTCGCAAGTGCAAGGTCCCGAGTTCGATCCCCGGTACCAAAAAAAAAGGAATATAAGATACATACTGATATGTAATAATTAGAGAGAAAACAACATAATAAATTTGTTTTCCTTGACAGTAAAAAAAAGAATTCTATTGACTGTTCTCGGTCCTCTGAATTCTCATGTAAATATCAGAATCTGGAGAAAATTTGGGGAGTATTGCAATCTTCACAATTTACCACATATGATCAAAATATACAATGAATGTTTAAATTTTTTAAAAGGTATTACAGTAAAAGACATCACCATTAATCCCCCTCAGCTACTCCCCCTCATTTTGAACAACAGCGTGTCCTCATCCAGCTTATTCACTGGATCTGGCACTGATCAACTTCTGGCTCTTCCTCAAAGTCAGAATGTCCATGAAAGGGAAACATTTTGAATGGATTTAGAACATTAAGGCAGCCACAACAGCACAATAGAGACCCTCACAGAAGAACACTTGCAGAATTGCTTCAGAAAGTGACAGGAACATTGCAATAAATGTGCTGAAAATGAGGGGTTAATGGCATTGTGTCTGTTACTATAATAAATTTTTTAATTTAAACACTCGCTATACTTTCTATCATACCCAGTAGGTCTCCTGATCTGTGAACGTGGACATCATGTGCATGTGTGTGTAGAACAAGGTTTTAACCCAGGACCTTCACCTTGAGCTCTGTCTCCAACCTTTTTTTCTGAATTTTTTGAGATGGGGTCTTGCTGAGTTGCACAGGCTGTCCTTGAACTTGTGATCCTCCTGCCTCAGCCTTCTGAGTATCTGGGATTACAGTTGTGCACCACCAGACCTAGCACATGGTTGTTTTTCTGTTTATTTAGATTTTTTATTTATTTCAACGTTTTGTAGTTTTTAGAACACATATATTTACTTTTATTAAGTTTATTCCTTTGTGTTCCTTTTGATAGTAATATATATGTAATTATTTTCTTAATTTCATTTTAGGTTATTTGTTGATAGCATATAGAAATATATTAGGTTATTGCATATTGCTCATGTGCCTTGCCAGCCTGCTGAAGTGTTTAGTTTTAATTTTTTAGTGGATTCCTTGAGATAGTCCATATATAATATTACAGGCATTTACAAGTAAGGATAGTCTTACTTCTTCCTTCCAACCAGAATGCCTTTGATTTCTTTTTCTTGCCTACAGCAGGAATTGTAGCACAGGGCTGAGCAGAAGTGTCAGGGTGAACATCTTGTCTTCCTTCAGCTCAGAGGAAACACAGCTCTCACCGTTCTGTGAGCTGTGGGCTTTTAGCAGGTGGAGGAGTTTGTTGAATGGCGGTGGCACAATGGAGGGTTGGATTTTGTCAAATGGTTTTTCTGTGTCTGTTGAATGGATCATGTGGCTTTGTCCCTTCTTTCATTGATCTGGTAGAGGTGGTAGGCAGTGCTCCCACCTGAAGATAACCAAGTGTTTTTGTTGTTGTTGTTGTTGTTTTGGTGCTGGGGATTGAACTCAGGACCTTGCGCTTGCAAAGCAGGTGGCAGAACCACTGAGCTAAATCCCCAGCAATAACCAAGTGTTAATACCCAGAGCCTGTGAGCATGCTACAGTATGTAAAGTTGCAGATGGAATTAAAGTTGCTAATCTGGTTGTGTGTGTGTGTGTCTGTGTGTGTGTGTTCCTGGTGATCAAACCTGAGGCCTTACATGTGTAGGCAAGCCCTTGACCACTGAGCTACACCAGCCAGCCCCTAGATGACCTCAGCATAGGGAGGCTGCCCTCATCTGTCTCATTGGGGCCGGTATGATAATAAGGATCACATGAAAGGATGAATGAAAGGGTGAAGAGAAGCCTCACAGATGGCAGCACACAAGGGCCACTTCCAAATGCTGCTCACTTTGCATAGGTGGGAGTGGAGGAATGTGGTAGTGCCTAGCATGAAAGGGTCAAGTGGATTCTCCTGCAGAGCCTTCAAAAGGGGATGCAGACCTGTCCAAGCCTGATTTTGCCCAGTGAGACCCATCTGGAAACTCTGTCCTTCAAAACAGCTGGGCATGGTGGCTCACACCTGTAACACTAACACTCAGGAGAATGAGGCAGGAGGATCACCACAAGTTTGAGGCCAGCCTGGGCTGAAAAATGAGTTCAAGGCTAGACTGAACTACATAGTGAGACCATGTGAACAACAACAATAATAAATAAACGTGCTGTTTTAAGCCACTAAATTGATATTTGTTCCTAGAGCAATAGGAAATGGACACAGTGGATTATATTAATTGACTTTCACATGTTAACCCAGTTTTGCATTCTTGGGGTAAATCCCAGTTGATCCTGCAGTGTGATCCTTTCTATAGCTGCTGGGTGTGGCATAATATTTAGTTGACTGTTTTTAGTCTATCTCCGTCTATTGCTTTCTTTTTTGTGGTATCTTTGGATTTGAGGTCAGGATAATATTGGCCTCACAGAATGAGTTGAGAAAAGTCCTATTCTCTCAGGGTAGCTACTCCAGTCTTGTTACGGTGGTCATTTGCATTGTGTCTTTGTCCATATTTTTACTTTCAGCCTATTTGATTTTCCGATTGGGAGTTTTTTTGAGGGGCATGCACATGAAACAGGGATTGAACCCAGGGCCTTGCACAGGTTGGGCATGTGCTCTACCATGAGCTGTCTATCACACTGCCTGAAATCTGTGTTTAATTAAGATTTTCTGGTTACAAGATTTCCACTGTGATAAGCAGTGATATTTTTATGACCATCAGTGAACCTTTGTTTGTTATCATACTATTGCTTTTTTTAAAAAAATTATTTAGGGCCAGGGATTTAGCTCAGTAGTTCTGCCGCCTGCCTTGCAAGCGCAAGGATCTGAGTTCAATCCCCAGTACCAAAAAAAAAAAAAAATTATTTAAACCTTTGTTAAATGATGATAATTCCCATTTTTATATACTCTCTAGCTCTCTTGCTTTTAATAATTGTTAGTACTCTTGTTTAAAATAAAAATTAGCAACCATCTACATTGAGCCCACTTTTTTATTTCTACTGGCCAATGAAATCTGTAACTGAACTGGAGTTCCCATGACTAGGTTGGAGATATGCCGCACCCACTACATAGTTTGTATATAGGGAATGCACGTCATACTTATGAAAAAAAATTTAAATAACAAAGTTCTTCATAAGTAGTATTTAATCCAGAAATACAACAGATATTTTGGTATTTTTGGCCACTGCAAAACAAAAGCTGTAGCATCAGGAAGTCTGAGATGTCTCACTTTTGTAATTCCAATGAGTGTATCTAAAGTTAGATCACATTGACATCAATTTTTTTTTTTTTTTGGCTTTTTTGAGGCAGAGTCTCCCTTTGTAGTTCAGGCTGGCCTGAACTACACAGCCCAGGCTGGCCTCAAACTCTTGGTGATCCTCCTGCCTCAGCCTCTCAAGTGCTGGGATTACAGGCATGCACCACCATGACATCAAAATTTTTAAGGATAGGCAAATTTCACATTTTTAAAAAACTTTCTGTTTCCATTTGCAATAACAGTAGTCAGTGTGATTCCAGAAGTTAGTATTTCACAACATATGACTTCCATTTGGCACATAACTTCAGTTGCCAAACTGATTCATACATAATAACATGCAAGCCTTTAAAAAAGAATGTCTGTGTATGTGGATGGCATTTTCAAGGACTCAGACCATCTCTTAAGTTGCCCCAGTGTTTCCTTTGACTCGCCCTAGAAAGGACCATTGTCTGACTTCATGGAAAGGATTTGTCAGCTCGCTGGTCTGCAGCTAAGACAGTGCCTGCTGTCCAAGGCTGGAGGGACCATAGGGAGGAGGAGGTGAGGGCTTCCCTGCCATCAGTCGCTAAAACTTTGGGCATCTTAGGAAGTGAGCCAGTGGCAGTCTCCTGTCATCTTCTTTCCATGTGAGTTGTGGGGAGATTTCCTTGTAACCTGAACTGATTGAGAAAAGGTAAACTATAGGTTAGTTATTAAGGTAGGTGAAGTAGAATTAGTTATGCATTCCTTTAAGATTTACCTTTCCTGTAACTCTTGTTGTTTAAGGTGATGGCTAACTGACCCTTTGACCTGTAACCTAGCTGTAGATAACATTTAACCTGGAGAAAAACAAAGAAATGTTTGGGTAGTTTACAATGTATGTGTTTTAAGTCCCATCTGTTTGTTATGTCTGTGACTATAACCATCAACGGGAACTAGTTGTAGAAGGGAAACAGAAATTTTACTAAGACCACCAGGAATGTGGTAATGGCTAAAAGAAGATATAAAAGGAAATGTTAAAAGAAAGGACAGCTCAGACATTGATCAGACGAGTTTCTGGTAATCCTGCCCACTTGCAAGTAAAGGTTTTGGTTTTTTCACCCAAATTCTGTGTCTCCGTGCATTTCTTTCCATGATTCCAGAACAGAATGAGTTGGTGAAAGCTCGATCTATATTCATCTTCATCTTTGCACCACCTGTGTGTCACAGCCAGCGTTCCACTCACTGCTGTCCTCTCCATGTCATTGGCCTTTGATGATCCAGCTCCCGCTTATCACCAGCTAAAATCATTGGAAGCTCATCAGCATCCTTTGTGCTGAGAATCTGTCTCTGAAACAGAGATTTCATCAAATCGCCTCTGACCATCACTGAAAAGACCAACAAGTGGCTTCCCAGGTCCTCACACACCACATTGCCATGGCTCCAAACACTTCCTATCCAGCTTCGTGCAGGACACCTAGTGAGGCTGCTGTCACATGACCTGTGCAGGAGTCTCCAGTGGTGGGCTTTGACCGTTACACAAGAGAACTGGATGGATGGATGGTGGGTGCCACTGGCACGACCCCACCAACCACCAAGAGCCTGTGTGCCTCCTGCTGGACCCACCACCAGCTTAGGGACCGCAGAGTCCACCTGGGGACAGGCACACCAGCGGCTCCACTAGGCTTCGCAGCAGCACATGCAGCCTCCAGCAGAACTGTTAAATAAAGGATTTCCAAGTAATATGTTACCAAGATTTTTGCTTTAATGCAGATTTTTTTCCAGTACTGACATTGAACCCAGGGGACCATGTGCGACCCAGGCCAGGATTCTGCTGAGATGCATCCCTGGTCCTTTATTTCAGATTTTAAAGCACTTTCTAAAAAGAGAGGGGAACCATATAAAAACCACTGCTATTCCTTGTAAAAACTCTAAAACCATCTAAATGCCCAATAATACACTTTGCTTAAAATTTAATGTGTTCACATAGTGGTCACCCACCAAAACCTCTGGTCTAAAAGAATATTATATGGCCCGGGACTATTTAGCTCAGTGGTTTTGCTGCCTGCTGCACAAGCACAAGGACCTGAGTTCGATTCCCAGTACAAAAAAAAAAAAAGTATCATACAGAAATGAGAAATGGATGACTGTAGATCAATTTACCACACTCAGGGACTGCCCTGTCCTCCCCTGGCCAGGCTGGTGCCTCCAAGGGCTCAGCAGAGCTGCTGACTTCCTGTCCCGCCCACCCCTCCTTCAGGACCTGTCCGTCAGCACTCATGCACCATCTGTGTCCTGCAAGGGCCTGGAGGATGTGAAGCAAATCAGTGGTGTGGCTACACTGTGATTCTCTGGTTGGTGAAATTATGATAAATTTCAGAGAAAACAACATATGCTTGTGCCTTAAAATGTTGCAGCGATATGTGTACTATATCTAATAGTGAGGGCTTCCATTAATTAATTACTAATGGGCTATTTGGTTATGTTATACTTTATATATCATGTTACTTAATTCTTTAACTGTGAGACAATAATCCCATTTACAAATGGAAATATAAAATATCTTTGATTATTGTGAATTAATATGCAGTCATTATTGTCTTTTATAGATCATGCGCGAGAAATCCTGGAGCAGAAATTCTTGGGCCCAAACAAACTAAAGCAGGTGATGTGGACGGTGTACATTGATGCTCACAGAAGCTAAGCAGAGCCGCACTTGAGGGCTCATCGCAGCTGGATTCCAGGAAACAGGCGAGAGAGCTTTACTTTCCATTGACTTTAACGCTATTTTTCATTGTCTTAGTTCAGCTGTAACTCTCAGAGGTATCAGCTAAACCCTAGCGTACACCTTTGTGCTCTGAAGTTACCCATTTTGATACTGTTAGTACGGGGCATTGTTCTCACAAGGTGAACCCAGCAGTGAACTCTTACCTGCTTTGAGCCAGGGGAGACTAGTATGGTTTCTGAAATTAAAAAGTTTCAACTTATGCTTTCCTTCAAAGTTTCCTTCTCCTAAGAGTAGGCATTTGAACTGTTGTAAGAGAAATTTAGGTGTGTGGATAAACTTTAGGAGAATTATAAATAAAGTTATTTCTAAAGCGTAATTACCTTCTGCACTATTTTCTGGCTCTTACCTTCATGAAGTATTTAAATGCCTATTTGCCAAAAGCAAAGCTGAACATGCCTGTTGATTCTTCATAAGATTTATATGTTTTTGTTTCACTGCAAGAAATAGTAATAATTGACAACATTCAGCCTTAGTGATTCAGCATATAAATATTACTGGGGCTCTTGCCCAGGCATGTATTTCATTGATTTTTATGGCTACCTTTCCCAAACATTTTATTCATCTATGAGCTTTCTTCTTTAGCAAAACTATATTTAGAAATGTTGCTGGGTGTGGTGGTGCATGCCTGTAATCCCAGCACGTGGGAAGCTGAGGCAGGAAGATCGCTGGTAGTTTGAGGCCAGCCTGGATCACACATTGATCACACAAGGCCAGCCTGAATTATATAGTGAGATCCTGTGTCCAAAAAAAAAGAGCCGGGGATTTAACTCAGTGGTGCAGCCACCTGCCTCACAAACACAAGGTCCTGAGTTTGATCCACGGTACCAAAAAAAAAAAAAAAGAAGAAATGTGTAAATATAAAATATCATTACAGAAATTGTTTCCAGAAGCTCTATTGATTTTACATTGTAAAATAAGGTCTCACTTTTCAAATAATTCTAGGAACTATAAAATTACCCAATGCAGACTATGCTTCAGCTACCTCCAAATTTAAGCATACTGCTTGTGCCATTGGTCTAATTGGTGCCTTTTTTTGATACTGAGCCATTTTTTGTGTTTTTTGAGACAGGGCCTCACTATGTAGTTGAGGCTCACCTTAAACTCAGTATGTAGCCCAGGCTAGCATCAAACCCACAGCAATCCTCCTGCTTCAGCCACCTGAGTGCTGGGATTACAGGTTTGTGTCACCAGCCCAACCAAACTTTTTTATTATTACTTCTTTAAATTTTTGAGACAGTCTCACTAAGTTGCCCAGGCTGGGCTCAAAATTGTTATCCTCCTGCCTCAGCCTCCCAGAGTGCTGGAATTATAGAACATACACCAACATGCCCACTGGTTCTTTTTTTTTTTTAATTTACTTTTTAAATTTTTATTAGTACGTTTACAGTGCATAATGATTAATTCATTGTGGGGAATTGGTACATGTATATAGCACATCTCAATTCTTTTTTTCTCCTCCCCTTTTTTTACCAGCATTAGATTCATTTATTTATAAGTCTGTATATTTATTACCCTACATACAGATCAATTGGTACTTTTTTTTGTTTTTTGGAGACAGGGTTTTGCTATGTAGGTGAGCCTGACCTTGAACTCACTATGTAGCCCAGGCTGGCCTCGAACTCATGGCAATCCTCCTGCCTCAGATTCCCAAGTGCTGGGATTTCAGGTGTTCACCACCACATTCTTAAAGATTTATTTTACCTCTAGTGTAGTAAAAACCATGGAGAATACAGTACAGTAAATTTCTTGAACATGACTGGGGGAAGGGCTACATTATGCAGCTGTATTTCCTGTGCTTACTTTGTAAGTGTGGGATCTATTGCTTGCATGTACAGTGGGGTGCTTGCTTTGGCAGCACATATACTAAAATTGCATGTACAGTGGGTAAGGCCTGTGCTGTACAGGAGACCTTCCAGCTGAACAAGCTACTCCTCCAGCAGGACCTGGCTCTGGAACCAGTCCATGTAAATTATAATTCATGAATTGTGAAGTTAATCTCTAGGAAGTGCAGTGCCTGGTGAGAAGCAACTTTCATCCCAGACATGCACAATGTTCAGATCAGAGAAAAATCCCATTCCTCCCAGTCTATTCAATACGTAAATTTTTTCTAAAGACAAACCAATAAAATTTAATATTTAGTATTTTACCAAGTCTTTCCCCCTCTTTGTGGAAATCAGATTCAAGATCTAAGGTGTGAGCTTCTCAGGCCTAAGCATTCTTTTCTCCTTAACAGAAGCCAGAACGCAGGGTGAACTTTAGCCACAGCCCAGCTCACTGGGGAGAGGAGCCCCACTGAGCGCCTCCAGCCCAGTGCCTGGGCATCATCGAGGTTTGCTGGGGGGAGCCCAGAGCAAATCGGGCAGGGTCCTTACGGGAAGGAGGACAGGAAACACCCAAAGCTAGAACTAGGGGCAGTGAAATTCTCTTTCGGAAGCGATGGAGAAGGCAGGAGGCTCAGGAGTCCAAGACCATCCTGTTACAGGTCATTCCTTTAGAATGCCTTGCCAACCAGAGGTATTCCAGGTCCTTTTTGCCTGGATACCAGAACCAGGCATCTGTCTTTTGTCCTTCTACAGCTTATACAGGGTTTGCAAGCACGAACTAGTACAGAAGCAAAGCAGTTGATTGGTTACATATGATATTATTACTGATTGGTCTATGGCAAGTTCAAACTCAGGTTAGAAAACATTAATTTAGGGAAAGGTCGGCTAGATAAGGAAGACACCTATTTGGAGTATGCATCAGTTCAGGGTAGTCTGCCAAGAAGGAATTTGCTTGGGCTGAAAAATAAAACTGCTCACGGCAGACATTATCCTGGACCTGGTGTCCCGCCTGTCTGCCAGCCGTATTATCTTTCTGTCCCAGCAGCAGCAGGTCGCAGTGGCACTGGCAGACAGAGGAAGAGTTAGAGACCCTTGTGCCCGTCCTCACCACCAGCACCAAGCCTCCGTGAGGCACCTGATGGCCTGAGAGTAGGGCTGTATCAGAAATGCATCATACAGAGTAGGTGACATTCAAGGACGGGCTCAAACCCTGGCCAGACAAGGAGTCCTGAAGGTAGATATCGAGGTATGTCCTTGGCAGCATTAACAGGTTAGGTAGGGAGTTATGTTGTTGGCCTCGCTAGCAAGAAAATATGTGCTTACAATAACCATTCATTACAGACTACAGAACTTGGGAGTTATTAACTCCAATTTCAGGTTAACCCATACCACACATTTTTTTTAATCCCCACCCCTTCCTATTACTCTCATTTTGAGACAGGGTCCCACTAAATTGCTCGGGCTGGCCCCAAACTCAGCCCCCTGAGTAGCTGGGATTACAGACACGTGCTTATTCTTAGCCGATCTAACAGGACAGAGTTGGTTTGGAGTGTAGTTGCATGAGCAGTGTCCGACGCTCGGCTCCGCGGGGTGCAGGGAGGACCTGGTGTCCAGCACGCAGGGACCGGCTGGGAGCACCGTCTGGGGCGTTCGCGCTCCCGGGGCGGTGAGCGCGGTGTACTGGAAGAGTGGACCTGGTCCCTTGTGTCCTGCAGACAGGAGCTGCCGGAAACGCTGTGACCCTGGGCCGCCCTGCCCCGGCGGGTCGGCGCCCGCGCTCCTCCGCCCCTCCTGGGCGCCCAGGCTCCGCCAGACTCGGCCTCGGCCAGCCCGGGCCGCCCCCGGCCGTCCTCTGCTCGCGGCTCCTTTCCTGCCCGCCGGCCCTCCGCCCTCCCGGGTCACGCCGCCAGGTCTGGAGATCTCGGTCCGCACCCCTAGGCCGGCGGCAGCCTCCCCCGCTTCATCCGGGCGGAGAACAGGACGTGAGGCCGCAATGCGGGGCGACCCCGGACTCCCATCTCGGCGCGGCCCAAGCCCGGGGATCTCGAGGCTGCGGGCGGAATAGGCGGAGCTTCGGCAGCCGCCACGGCCACGCCCATCGGGCCTGTCGGCCGGGCCCGGCCCGGCGCCCTGAATCTGGTAGGAACGTCACTCACCGGTATTTCGGAAATTCGTGTGGTCAGAGTTTAAAAGTCTGCCCTTCGAGTTTAATTGCGGATGTTTTTGGGTTTGGTCATGAACACAGAATGACTTACCCTGTCCTATGTTGCTGCGTTAATTAAATGGCTCACAGATCCCAGCTGCTAAGGACTTGCTTCCTTGATTGTATTTGTTCTTGATTCCTCTGATACATAGCTTTTTAAAAGAAAAAATTTTTTTTAGCATTCTCTTCTTTTGAAGTACAGTCCAAACGTAAAAATATATACTTTTAGTTTTTATGTTTGAAAACCACCTGGTTAAAACTTGACTAGAAAAGCGTTTCTTTTTTTACAAAAAAGATGTCAAGGATAACATTAAATTTGGGGCTGATATAATAAAAGCTTTTTATTGTTTTTTAATATACCAATAGATTATTTTAATTCCCTGTTGATTCCTTTGAATAGCTTTGTTGTTGTTTTGTTTTTGCTACCAGGTATCAAACTCAGGACCATCCCCAACCCTCATTTGAATAGTGTTTGTTTGTTTGTTTTTGGTACCGGGTCGAACTCCGAACTCCGGACCTTGCACTTTCGAGGCATTTGAATAGTTATTTAAGTCTCCTAACAAGCCTAGTGTGGTGGCACACTGCTGTAATCCCAGCACTCAGGAGGCTGAGACAGGAGGATCACTGCAAGTATGAGGCCAGCCTGGGCTACACGGTGAATTCAAGGCCAGTTTGAACTGCATCAGATTCTATCTCAGAATACAAAACAAAAACCAAATCTCCTAACAGGAGTTTTCCTTTTTGTTCAAAAGTAATTTTTCCAGTAAAGAGCCCTAAAGTTTATGGCAATATAGCTTATATTATATACTGCATTTTGCAAATGTATGACTAAGTACCCTGAAAACAAAATAATAGCGGATGCTGAAAATGTTGAGTTTTTAGGAACACTTGGTGGTTGCAGGCCCAACCACGCCTGGTTGTTAGAGTGGACAACATTTTTGCTTTTGGATTCCTCTTGCTGACTTTTCCCCAATTCTCCATCCGGGACATGTTTTCTCTTTCTTTTAATCCGGGTGTGCTCTAGGTCATACGGATGCTGTCAGGGAAAGGAAATCTGTTAGAGATCCTGGGAGTGGCTCCTGCTGCTTAGATGAGTGGGCCTCAAGGGTCCTGGCCAACCATGCAGACAAGAGAGGATGTCCTACTTAAAACATAAAGCTCTTCTTCCCCCAGGACAAATGTGTCAGACACTTCCGTGTGGCCACCTACTGCCTGTGCACTCTGGCATGTAATCGTGCAGTGTTCAGTGGAATAAGACCCAGGCAACTCTGGGCTGAGCTGAGGATGCAGGGTTTGTATCGGTGTCTGCTGGCAGCCCAGGAAGATCCCAACCCTGGGCACACTTTGTTATCTTCCCAGCCAGGAACTTCCTGAGATGCAAGCAGTGTTTCCACAGCCCCAAGCCATTGAGGACAGGCCGGTGTCTTTCTGGGGAGGTTTGTACTCCATTAGGACCCAGGTAGAGAAAAGTAGGTTTTTATTTTGTCTGGTTTTTCCTCTGCTCTCTCTGCTGAGTGCACCCTTGGGACCCACATGACACACAGTCTCCACTCTGATATGCTGTCCTGCTTAAGCCCGAGGCTGGTCTCCAACTGTGCGCCTCTGGCCACAGGTGTGTTTTACCTTTGTCCTGACTCAAGGGCCCAGCACTGTCTGACTGCCTATAATACTTCCACCTAACTCAGCTGCTATAATAATGAGGCAGAATCTCTCTTCAGAGCTGGCCAAGGGCACAGGACAGACACCTCATCTTTCTGTTCAGCAGTGGGAAAAGCCAAGCCACATAACAAACGAAGTGTGATCCTTGGGTGACTTTAAACACGAGAAGCAGGCAGGAGTGTAGCTCAGGGGCAGGGCCCTTGCCCAGCATGCACAGGGTCCTACATTCAACCCCAGCACCAGAAACAAAATCCAAACAAACAAGAAAGTACCGGGCACTTCCTGTAATCCAGAAACCAGCTCCTGGAATCAAGATTGCTGGCTTTGGTGCAATCAGGACTAATGAAATGAGACCTAACATTCACTGCCTCCTTTGATTATTTGCTGTAGAACATCTTGTTTCTCACCTGCTCTTGAGCTGTGTGCAGTGACCTCTGGTGAGGCACAATGTGCAGCTCAACCAAGGAGTCTGGAGCAGGGCCAAGTGGTTACCAAGCAAGGAAAGTGGGGGAGGAAGCACGGAGGGCAGAGGATTTAGCTCAGAGGCACTGTGCCTGCCTCGAAAGCGCAAGGTCCTGAGTTCTAGTCCCTCAACCAAAAAAAAAAAAAAAAAGCAAAAGAGGAAGCAGGGAACCGATGTCAGCTGACCTTTGACCTGCAGGCCGGATAATAAGGAACAGTGCACACCACAGCAGAGTAGGGACAGCTGCTACCATCTTCAGATCATGGTGTGACACAGTTCTGGTATTATCACTCTGGGCGTGGTGGCCACGCCTGTAATCTCAGCTACTCAGGAAAGACCCTACCTAAAATAAGATTTGAGAAAAGAGCTGTGTCTGCTTTGACTTTATAGAGCCATGAAACAAAGAGGATAAGGTGCTTCACAGGGATGTGTAACCTACAGAATCAACGTTGCATGGAGAGTCTTTCTTTGATTTTTTTTAAACAGTGGGAAAGTTTATTTGAAAAAGTAAATGTGAAGAGTGAGAGAGAAACTGGCTCTGCAGAGCGAGCTCAATAAAAGTACACCCTGGAGAAAGCAGGGCAGGCTAACACGAAGAAAGCCACACTAGCCTTTCTTTGACTTTTTGAAACAGGATCTGACTCTATAGCTTAGACTGACTCCAGACTAACTATTAGCTCAGGCTGCCCTTGAACTTCTGCTCTTCGTGCCTCAGCCTCCCAAGCGCTGTGATGACAGGCATACACCACCATCCCTAGCATTTTTAAAAAACTTTCAGATGGGGTCTCACAGAGGAGCTCGGCTGTCCTGGGACTCGCCACTGTCCTGCTTCAGCCTCTGGCTTTCCTAGAGAGGGCCACCACTTCCCCTTCCTGGGAAACAAGGCCTCCTCTTTGCTTTTGGCAGCAGATAGCAGCTCAAACTATGAGCGTGCTGAGGCCTGCATGACTTCAGAGGTTTGAAGGCGAATGCAGACTTGGGGGTGCTGTAAGGAGAAAAGCTCTGTGACAGCCTTCAAGGTTCCTGTCTCAGCAGGACAGCACCAGACAGGATGTGGCCTTCTGGCCAGCAGCTCCCTAGTCAGATGGCCTTGGGGCAGCGGGGCAGCGGGGCAGCCCCAAAACTTGCATCTGGAATCCAAAACTGCAATGGATTTGGGGGTAAAGCGGCTGCCACAACTGGTCCCGCAAGTCTCCTGCAGGAAAGCCTCCATCCCAGGGTCCATAAAGCTTCCTGCTCCTCTCCAGGGACAGGCACCCAGGAAAACAGGGGAAGCCACCACCTGTCACTGCCTGCAGAAGGAGACCCCAGCTGTGCCCAGGAGCTCAACTCCCTCGGCCCTTCCCCAAAACCAGCTCTGCCAGCATCTTGCTGCCCTCCCAACCTCTGTGTCTCTCAGAAGCTCAAAGCCCCAAGGTCACCAGCACCCAGCCACCCCCCAGCTCTGCTGTGGGCACTGCACCTCACGGCTCAGATGAGTGCCATGGGGCACGATCCCTCTGCCGATCCCTCTGCCGCCTGAAATCCTTTTCATAACAGAACAACAAATGAGTCTTGGAGCTGGGAGAGGCTCTGTGGGGGAGCCCTTGCCTCATATGTGAGGTCCTGGCTGTGAGCCCCAACCTTGCAAAATAGTAGCAAACAGAAGTCAAAACTCTATTTAAGAATGTCATCTTGAGAGATTCTTCAGGAACATTCCTGTTACATACAATCAAGTGCACCTTTAAAGTTCTCTCACATTTAACAAGTCACTCACCTTTAAGCTGACATGCAGGAATGTAAACCAGTACAACCACTATGGAAATCAGTGTGGAGATTCCTCAAAAAACTAAAACTGGGGCTGGGGATTTAGCTCAGTGGTTTCGATGCCTGCTAGGCAAGCGCAAAGACCCGCGTTCGATCCCCGGTACCAAAAAAAAAAAAAACTAAAACTAGGGCTGGGGATTTAACTCAGTGGCACCTCACCTGCCTGGCAAGCACAAGATCCTAAGTTCAATTCCTGGTACCAAAAAAAACCAAACTAAAAGTAGAAATTCTAGCCCACCGATTCCCCTTCTAGGTATTTTCCCTAAAGAGTTAAAGATCCATGCATACCCATGTTTGTAGCAGCACAACTTATGATAGCTAAGTCTTGGAAGCAGCCATTATGTCCTTCCACAGATGAACAGATAAAGAAAATGTAGTATTGTGAGACCAAAGTAACTCCATTTTGCTTATGTAAGACCAGCATGACTCCATTTTGCCCAAAATGGAGTAGTCTCCTTTGTCCTCTCACATTAATGATTAAAATGTGCTTGATCTAGGACAAAAGACACAATCTGTAACACAAGATTCCTAAGTTTATTACTCAGCCATCTGTTTACCCAGGAAATGAACATCCTAGGCCCACTATCTGTAGGAACCGTCTGTCAATGAGCTGACTGTTAGTGCCGGGTGGTCGTGACCATTAGTCACCGTGTCTGCTGACCATCAATACGTGACAGTCGCCCACTAACCTTTGTCCTTCTTTTCTTTTGTAAAACCTATACGTAATCACCTCTTACCCCTGATGAGTTCACTCAATCAGAAATGTACACTTCATGCATGTTAAGCGCTGACCAATCATTGTAATTGCTAAGTGGAAAATCTCCAAACCTTGCTGTAACCTCTATAAAAACCCCGCTAATTTGGAACTCGGGGCTCTCAATCTCGATCCGCTGTGTCGGTGACAATTGAGAGTCCCTGCTTGAGCTTGAATAAACGACCCTCGTGTGCTTACATCGGAAACAGCTTCCTGGTGGTCTTTGGGACTTCGTAATCTGGGCACAACATTATTTGCCTACAGTGGACTAGTACTTTGCCATAAAGGATAGCCAGGCATAGTGCACACGATTGTACTTCCAGCACATGGGAGGCTGAGGCAGGGGGATCACCATGAGTTCCAGGCCAGCTTGGCTACATAATGAGTTCAAGGCCAGCCTGGACTACCTAGTGAGGCCCTGTCTCAAAAGAAAGAAAACAAGGGCCAGGGATTTAGCTCATTGGTTCCACCGCCTGCCTCAAAAGCACAAGGTCCTGAGTTTGATCCTTGGTACCAAAAAAAAGAAAGAAAACAAAAACACCTTGATAAGATAAGTAAAGATAAGGAGGAAGAGCATTGTGAACAAAGCACTCACTCTGCTTTGCTAAAGTCTTCCTCCCACCCAGGACCCAGAGCAGGGTTAAACTCTGCCCAGAGGCCCAGCACCTTGAATGAGCCACACTGATGCAAAGTTAACAAGGACTATGGCAAAGTATAGACTTTGAACAGCCTTTGAGGGGCCAGGCAGGATCCCGCTGCCAGCCCTTCCCATGCCTCAGAGCACTTCGTTATGCACATGCTTCCACTGTTAAACTCCTGCCTCAGCCTCTGAGCTGGGCCTCCAGGCACTTGCCGCATGCTAAGCTCTGCGTGCTGAAGGGACGGTAAGTACCTCACGCTTGGATGCCCTGATCTCCTCGGAAATGGGCAGTGTGAAGCTGTGTGCAATTCAGCTCCAATACTGGTCTCTAAAGTTCACTCTGTGCTTGCTTCGGCAGCACAGATACTAAAGTTCACTCTTGAAACAAGCAGGCTGCCTCTCCCACATGCCAGCCCCAGGTGTGGGCCCGGGATGAAGGGTGGGAGGAAAGCATATGCTGAACTCCCAGGTGTGGCTGCACTCCACTGCCCTTCCCTCAGGGTGTGCTCCCCCTTGCGGTCCCTTTCCTGACCCAGTCTCTGCAGCCTGCACCCCTACTTTCCCCTCCGCACCTTCCCCTGCACCCAGCCCTGGCCCAGCAGATTCAGCTCAGCACCCCAAGACTAAGTCAGCACTGCGCCTGGCAAAAGCTGCAGGCTGCTCTGACCTGACCTGACTGACGAGCAAGAGGGCAGCACTATCCCACTTGAAGTGCTGGGTGACGCCTGTGTTCACATCTGGGTTTTCAGTGGGAGAAGAGTGCTGCCAGGTGCTGGCAAAACCTGAACTTGTGGCTTGGGTTCTCCATTTCTTCCCCAGATTCCTGCTTGGCAGCTTTTCAGACACCGATGGCGGGAAAGCCCACCTGTTCATCGCTGCTCCTGGCACAGAGGCAGGCCCTGTGCTGGCCTCCAGACGGTGGCTGTTTGTCCCCACAGCATCCGGTCCTTGGTGTTCCGCATGATCCCTGACATGATGGTTCTGTGACCTGCGTCCTGTGAATGCAGGAACGGCCTTTGCTCTGAAGTAGCTACACTAGGAATGTTGTCTCTGCCCTTGTAACCTCTCCTCCACATACTTGGGATCCTTCCACCAGTGGCAAACCCCACACCTGCTCCAGACCAGTTTGTTGAAGTGCTGTTTCCATCCAGCTCCTGTGAAGAGCCCAGACAGCCCAGTCCATGCCCAGGAAGCCAGGGAGCAGAGGCACAATGAACTATCTACAAAGGCGGGCCGGGCTGGGGCTGCAGTTCAATGGGAGGAGCTTGCTGAACAGCCAAGGCCAGGGGTTCAATCCCGGAGAAAAAGTGTGTTCTGGGCCCGGGATTTAGCTCAGTGGTTCTGGCGCCTGCCTTGCAACCACAAGGTCCTGAGTTTGATCCCCGATGCCAAAAAAAAGTGTGTTCTGTGGAAAACCTTGGTGATCACCATGTGCTACTGCCCAGGCCCTCTGCTCTCTGCTCGCTGTCCCCTCTGCCCTCCTGTCATTCCCGCTCTCTGCTAGCTCCCTGTCCTCCCTCTGGTCCGGATTCTCCCTCCAAGGTGAGCTCAGAGGGGACAGAGCTCACCTGCAGTGACACAGATGCTGTCACACAGGCACTGACCTGAGCCCTCCCCACGGCACTCTCTGGTCCTGAGGGTCCCCTGGCTCCCTGCAGGCCCTGAAGGCAGACCACTCATTCCTGATATTCGATAAATTCCTTTAAATGAAAGAGAAAGCAAATAAATGAGTAAACCCACCAACATTTCCTAACAGTGTCTCATTTCTAAATTGTATTAATAAAAGCTTCATTAGCTGACATGAAGTAAAGCCCACATTTAAGGTGTACAGCTTTACCACTTGGGAGGCTGAAGCAGGAGGATCAGGGCCTGGGATGTAGCCTGGGCTTCAGAACTAGTTCAAGGCCAGGCTGGACTTTGTAGTGTGGTCCTGTCTCAAAACACAAAGAGAAAGAAGGAAGGAAGGAAGGGAAAAAGGAGAGAGAAAGGAAAAAGGAACAAGGAAGGGGCCAGGGCAGGGCGGAACCCCCCACCATGGGTGACAGATCCGCACCCAGAGCCGTTTCACAGAGCCCAGGCCTGGCCACCCAAGGGCCCCATGCCCCTCCCTCCTGTCCTTCCTCACAGCCCCTCCCCTGTGCCACCCCTGCAGTGCCATCTGTCCCTCCAGAATCCTTTCCACTTTCCAGGTTTTTATATAAACACTATCATCCAATCTGTACTCTTTGGTCTTATTTCATTCACTCAACATGATTATCCTGAGACTCATTCGTGCTGCTTCCTGCAACAAAAATATTTGGGGTTTTGTTTGCAGCACTGGGCTACACACAGCCCTAGCAAGATCCCCAGCTCTCCCCACTTCATATTTAGCTTCTTTGTCCCTTTCCCAGTGGCGGACACGGGGCTGCACCTTCCTGCCTCTGTCCCTGGACAATCCTGCCCATCACGGGTGGCAGTGAACATCCCTGTCCCTGGCTGAGTCCAAGGACAGCTGGCTACCTCCTTCAGTAGCTGCAGCACCAACTGCAGATTTTCTCCAGTGCTAGAGCCATTTACGTCCCACATGCATCAGTCTGCAGGGGTTCTGGTTGCTCCTCTTCCTCACTGCACTTTTCATCTCTTTGGTGACAGCTATCCCAGGAACTTGGACGTGTATGGGATTAGGGTTTAATTCCATTTCCCCAGTGATGAATGCTGGGATTGCCAGGAGGCTAAAGGTTACGTCTACCCATCTCAGTTCTTTTCTTTCTTCCTTCCTTTTCTTTCTTTCTTTTTTTCTTTCTTAATGTTTTTGAGGCAAGGTCTTGCTAAATTGCCCAGGGTGGGCTCAAACGTGCAACCCTCCTGCCTCAGCCTCCCAGACTATGGGATTACAGAAATACACTGCCACAGTTTGCCTGGGTGTAGGAATAAGACTGAGACTGACACCAAGTAAGTTAACAGAGAAAAAGCACACCAGGGTCATTAAGTTTCTCTGTACACAGGGACCTCTGGAGAGAGTGAGGACTAGAGAAAGGGCCGCAGCAGGAAGCGTTCACACTCTACAGACAAAGAAATACCTGTGAAGGAAACAGGGCAAAGCGTCTGGCCGGGCCAGACTCCTGGGGACATCACTGGGATATGCAGGGTTGGAAAGCCGGGCAGGATGGGCACAACGACCTGAGGATGGCTGTGTGCCAAGGCCATGGCAGCCACAACATCCACGAGCTGATTAAGGGTGCATGGAGCACTAGGCATGATGGCGTGTGCCTGTCATCCCAGCACACAGGAGACTGAGGCAGGAGGATCACCTGTACATAGTGAGTTCAAGGCCAACCTGAACTATACCACAAGACCCTGTCTCAAGAGGGGGTGGGTACAGGTCTGCCGCTGCTCAGAGGGACCTGTGGCTGTCCCTGCAGGATGGGGCAGGGCAGAGAGCCCCTTCTCCGGTGTCTCAGCCTCTCAGCCTGAGGAGCCAGCACAGCAAGCTGGCAGATTCAGGGAGATGGCTCTCGGCTCCCTCTGCTGACCACACTGGCGTCTTCTCGCACTCATCAGCTGCACACCTTCCTTGATGTGTCGCTCAGACCGCATCACCTTTAACACCCAAATGGCAGTGTTTCCGACCTTACAGGATGAAGGTTGCAGGGGCACAGAAGGGCAGTCCCTCCTGCTGGTCCTGTGAGGTCACAGTTGCATCCCCATGACAAGGGCCAGCTGAGCAGAGTGGGGCAGGGCAGGAGGCATTTTTTTTTTTTTTTTGAGGTAGGGTCTCATTAAGTCATCAAGATACTAGGCTAGGCTTGAACTCAAGACCCATCTGCCTCAGCATCCCAGAGCACTGGGATTACAGACAGAGTTGCTGCCCCTGGCTTGTTCCCAGTGTGTACTGAGCATATAGAGTCTGAGGAACTGGCCTGGTCACTCGGGCACACCTGGCAGAACATGAGTCCAGTCCAGGCCTGCATGGTACGTGGAATCCCTTCTGTCATGTCCCAGACTGTGACTGCTCACATCACTTCCCAGTGTCTCCAGGTCCCAAACTGCTGAACTACAGCTGCTCCACAGCTGTGGCCTCACAGCTGGCAACACCTGGGCAAGGAAGAGAACAGCTGACCAAGAGTCCCACATCTGCTCCCTGAGTGCAGCTGCGAAGCAGGGAACCCGAGCTCCTGCCTCCTCATCTCTTAAATTAGTCTGAGGGTTAATTTTGTGCCTACTCAACTGAACACTGGAGGCCCAGATGCTTGGTCAAACTTGGTTCTGGGTGGCTCTGGATGAGACTAACATTTCAGTCCACAGATTGAGTCAAGTAGATTCCTCTCCTGCTATGAGTGGGCCTTGTCTGGTCAGGTGAGACCAGAACAGGAGAAAAGGAAGGGCAGATGTGTGAGCCAAAGGTGAGTGTGAGCCCTAGCCAGGGCTGCCTCGGGCCACCTGGGTGCTGCTGCCTGCCATCCCTGAAGGCTGATGCCACCTAAGCCAAGCCCATTCTCTGAGCCACCAGCAGCTGTCTGGATTAAATCAACATCTATGAGCAGGGTGTGATGGTGCAGGCCTGTAATCCATGCACTTGGGAAGCTGAGGCAGGAGGACTGCTATGAGTTCAAGGCCAGCCTGGGCTACATAGGGTGACCCTGTCTCAAAAAGAAAACAAAAAAACTGGAGGGAGGGTGGGTGTAATGCCCATGGATATAATCAGCTCTCTGGGTTAAATCAACATTTATGAGCCAGGCTTGGTGGCATAGGCCCATAAACTCAGCAGTCTAGGAGGCTGAGGCAGGAGGATCACAACTTCAAGGCCAGCCTGTGCAACTTAGGGAGACCCTGTCTCAAAATAAATAAAAATGGGCTGGGGATGTAACTCGGTGCAATAACACTGGGTTCAATCCCCAGTACCACAAAAATAAATTTAACCAATAAACATTTATGGCTTGGGTATTTTGTCACACTTGCTAAACAATGTCTCTCAGGTGTAAGAAGAACATAGAGACTTTGTCCATGATGTTCACTAGTAACCATCAAAGATTAGTATCTCACAAGGCATGGTGGCACATGCGTGTAATTCCAGCTACTTGAGAGGCTGAGGAAGGCAGATCTCAAATCTAAAGCCAACCTGAGTGACTTCACAAGACTCTGTCCCCCCCCCCCCAAAAAAAAAAGAAGTCCTGGGGATGCAGCTCAGTGGTTGTAGCCCTGGATTCGGTCCTGAGTACTAGCCTCTTCAAAAAAAAAAATAGTGCCCCCAACTAGATCAGCTGTGGACAGCCACACTGAGAATCTGCTTGGGGAAACATCATGGGAGAAAGAAGTGAGTGAGATTTGGTGTTTGTCATTAGCAATTTCAAAATATGCTCTATGAGGGCCAGGGATTTAGCTTAGTAGTGCCACCACCTCCTCGAAAGCTCAAGGTCCTGAGTTTGATTCCCCAGTAGCCCCTCCCCGCCCCCCAAAAAAATGCTCTACGAGATCCACAATATGCAACATTGCAAAAAGAATTCTGTACCCAGCAGGGCCCAACACTGAGGGCAAACTGCTCATGGCTCTGCAAATCTGCGGCTCCGAAGCTCATGTCAAGGACACCAGGCCCGAGGACTGGGCCTGTGCATGGACAGCCTGGCGAAAGCAGTGACTCATGCTGTCCTTGCCTGGGCATCTCAGCTGTACCATGCTAGGGTGCAAGATTCCTCACACAGACACATGGGCCTCAGGGACACCCAGCACCCAGGGCCACACATGCCGAGCTCCTCTCCTGCAGCTCAGGCTGGCGGGGGGATGGGTAGACATGCTGCTGTGGCCACAGAGAGCCAGGGCCATGAGGGACACAGTGAGTACTCACTCATCGTGAGAGCTGCTGCCTGAGGAGGACATGGTGGACACTAAGTGGACAGAGACACAGGCAAGGAACACAATGGCCAGGGGCAGCAGGCCCTGGGCCGGAGAGGCTGAAACAGGCTTGGGTTATTTTTGTAGAAACACTTGTTTCACTTCGAGAGTTGCACAGGCTTTTATTTTCCTCCCAGTCATTGTTAGAAGGGTCTGCACCTGTATATGGGACTAAAAGGCAGAGGCAGAGATGTGGTGGCACAAACCTGTAATTCCAAACCCCCAGGAGATTGAGGCAAGAGACTGGATCTCTGCCAGTTCGAGGCCAGCCTGGGCTACAGAGCAAAACTCTGTCTCAAACGAACAGAATAACAACAACAATAATAATAAATGAATGAATAAAAGGCAGAGGTAGAAGAGAATGAATGAAGACGTTCATAAAAAGAGAATGAGTTGTTGGAAATGAATTACCAGAGCTGTAAGATTCAGGGCCGAGGGTTGGGCTGCCACATGGCAGGAAGGTGCATGGCAAGTTCAATCCCCAGCACCAAAATGCAGAGACAAAAAGGCTGGGACAGGAGACCCTCAGGGGAAGCAGAGCAGCCAGCACCCGGTCACCAGCCCCGCAAGATCTACACTCCCAGTGCACAGCGTCAGCCCTCACTCAGCTCCCAGGCCACCGGTGTCCTTGCTGCTACTCATTGTTCAAGTAGGTTCACGATTTCTTTTCTTTATTTAAATTAAAAAGACTCCTTTTTTAAAAACCAGCCAAAATACACCTCTCTTCCTTAAAAATAAACCGAAGTCTGGATGTGCCTCGGGGGCAACACCAGTGAGCAGACCTGGGCCCGGGCTTTATCCCTGGCACACAACATAGATTCATCTCTTAAATGAGCCAAAAATGCAAAAATAAAGGTAAAATGTGCACCACAGAAAGGAATACAGTCAAGATGGAGACGACCCTTGAACGAACATATGCCAAGCTGCATATTCACTAATCACCATGAAAAGAAGGAACTCAAAGAGCATGTGCCAGCACGTAGAAATGTCTATATATTTGAAGATTGTGATACAAATTAAGATTCGATTATTCATTTTATTTCTCTGAGAACAGAAACTCCCATAACATTAATTCCAGCCAGGCGTGGTGGTGCACACCTATAATCCCAGCACTCTGGGAGGCTGTGGCAGGAAGGTCGGAAGTTCCAGCCCAGCCTGGACAATCTAATGACAGCGAGACCCTGCCTCAAAATTGAAAATTAAAATGTGGGTTGGTGAGAGAGCTCGATGTGAAGGTTATGGGTTGGAGATTCAGTTCCAAAAAGACTAATTCATAAAGGTCTGGGTGCCTGCCCATCTGCGGGAGCAGAGCCTGGGCTCCTCCGCTCTGCTCTGCCCATGAGGGGATGCAGATCCAGGAAGAACAATTCGAAGCTCAACCACCTACCCCAGGACAGCTGAGATATGTGTTCTTCCACAATGCAATACCTTTCGTAGGGATTGGCTTTTTGGATAATGCAATTATGATTATTGCAGGAACCCAGATTGAGTTGTCTATTGGCATTATTTTGGGAATTTCAACAATGGCAGCTGCTGCTTTGGGAAATCTTGTGTCAGATTTAGCTGGACTTGGACTTGCAGGCTATGTTGAAGCTTTGGCTTCCAGGTTAGGCTTATCAGTTCCTGATCTTACACCAAAGCAAGTTGACCTGTGGCAGACACGTGTTAGTATGCATTTGGGCAAAGCGGTTGGAGTGACTGACTATTGGCTGCATTCTGGGAATGTTCCCTTTGATATTCTTTGGAGGAGGTGAAGAAGATGAAAAACTGGAAGAAAAAAATTAGTCCTCTTAGAATACCTATAAAAAGATGTAAACTAATGTACCTCCATTATTAAACATGCTGTCGCAACATTTAAGAAGACAGAAACCTTGTATAGATAGGGGATCAAATAATTCAGCATGTATTATGGAAAACACTAACTTATTGTGGCTTGGTCTTCTTAGGACATCTTTTTTTAAAAAACTATTTAGTATTGTTTTGTGTAAACTGTTGAAATGCTTTTTCATCGATGGCAGTCCACATTTTATCTTTTCCTTCTCTTTCTTTATACAGCAAAATACTATTTAAATTTCGGTCGTTGATGTACTGTACTGACTTGGGGTTTGCTTGTTGTTACTTAACATGTGTACATGCATGAAACCATTTGTGTTGTTATTCCCTGATAGCTACAATTCAAACTTAAGATTTTCCCAAATTTCTTCTTCTTTTTTTTTTTTTTTGGTACCGGGGATTGAACTTGGGTCCTTGAGCTTGTGCAGCAGGAGGCAAAACCACTGAGCTAAATCCCCGGCCCTTTCCCAAATTTCTTAAGGTTAGTATCAGTCAGAGATTTTTTTACTCTCTTTTCGGCAGCATCAATTTTGTACTGTTTCACAGTAAACATTTACAATCATGTAATTTCAGTAATTTTCTTATCTCTCATCTGTTCAAAACAAATTCAGATGTTAAGTATATATTACTCATTTTGATTTTCTGACCATACTGTCGTAAGAGCCAGAGGTTAACCAGAAAGAGCAATTACATAGTCTCCTTCTTACATACAACCATATATGTATGCTAACAAGTGTACTTATTTCCAGTTGATGTTTTATCTTTAATTTCCCCCAAACGAATAATGACATGGTGGATTTTGACTCCTGAAAGATAGAAAATGGTTATTTAATAGTCTTTTAAAATAAAGATTATAGAATTAGGGGGATCTAAGGAATTGGACATAATACTTGCAATCTAAGAGGCTAAACTTTTTTTAAACTTTTTTTTTTTTGGTACCGGGGATTGAACTTGGGACCTTGCGCTCACGAGGCAGGTTCCAGAACCACTGAGCTAAATCCCTGGCCCATTTTTTTTTAAACTTTTTTTTTTTTCCTAAACTTTTTTTAGAGAGGTAGAATTGGAAACTGTCAAGAAGGCTTATGGTATAGGTAGTAAAGTTGAAGTGGTGTTTGGAAGGTAAATGAGATACAAATTATCTTCCATCTGAATAGAATGAATCTGAATACTCCACACTTATCTAATGTTTAGTGAATTTCGTTTCTGGATAATTTCTTTTGAAGTGAAAATTAAATATCTTGTATTTTGTTTTTCTGCTATAAAATTTAGTCAAAAGTTACATAAGGAGAAATATTTTCTCCCATTTTTGGCCTTTTTCTTTTGTGCAAGTGCTTAAGGCACATGCTTGGTTAAAGTTGCTCATTTCCAGTCTGTGTATGTAATCATATATGACTCATAGATTTTAAATCTTTTAAGTTTTTAAGCATTTTATCTATACACATGCTAAACAATTACTTCTGTTTTTAACAGAGTAGACATATCATGGAAAAGAGAAATTAAAAGTTACTATTTTGGTTATTGAAATTGTGTTGCTAAGTAGATGCATGAGAAGACAAACTTGTAGGGTTACTATCTTTACAGGAGTATACTTTGAAGTTTCATTTACACATAGTTACTTTGAGCTCTTCAGAGGAGATTTTCTTTCATGAGAACATATGTCATAAATTCTCTGCATTTCAGAATGATTTAATGATATCCATTAGTCATGACTTTTGAGGGAAAAGGAAAATACTCTATAAAATAAAAATATAAAATTCTTATTATACACATATTATAATAGTGTGACATTCTCATTTGATTAAGATTACCTAATTTAAGGTCTTAAAATTGTGTTTTATATCTTCCCTATATCACATACAAACATCAAAAATGTATATTTTATACTTCAGATTATCAGTCTATAAAATTATCAATTATTGATCCTATTAGAATTAGAGTGCTTAATTTTTTTGGTAAATGTATAAATGCTTTTGTTCTCAACTTTCTGTTTAAAAAAATTTTTTTTTTAATTTTGGTGCTTAAGTCCCATAGCCAGAAACTTGGCCTATAAGTTTAGAAAGAACTTTTGTTTTCTATTTTTATTCTTAAAAATAATCCAGTTCTACTATTAATGGACTTTATATTATTTACAGAATAGTTATCAGAATCTGTCAGTTTAATTGAAAATCTGCAGAATTATTTAAGTTGCTGAAATATGGACTATAGAACCTTCATACTGAAAGATACTTTATTTTACAGTCACAATAAAAAATTTGAATCATAGAGAATTAATTTTCAAAAGAAGCCCTTCTGTCCTTAACTTGGAGGTGGACATTTTTCAGGATCTTGTCCTGCTCTAATACGGTGTTCTGCACAAGCAATTTCTGAAGAATGGTTCTTTCTCGGCAAATGATCTGTAGCCATTGTTTCATGTTACTTACACAAAGAATCTTATTTCAGACTGAAACTGGAACTCCTTTTTTCTCATATTTGCAGTTCCTACCACTTTAGTAATGTTTGAAATTCGTGTTGTCCATGTATTACCGTTTATTGACTTGATGCATGTAAACTGGGTGCATTTTGTTGCTGCTGTATGTTAAACGGTGACCAATGTTTTTACAAAAGAATTGAACAAAAAGTATCTTTTAAGAAAAAAAAACAAAACTAATTCATACATAGTACTATGTAAGCCCAATTTTTCACTTTTCAGTTTTCAGGAATGCTGCACATAAAATAGTGAAAGGACCCCCACCCCATCCCCACTCCACCCACAAGCGCGCAAGGTCAGGCTACTCCCGTGATGACCACCAGGGGGCACCAGCGCCCCATAAAGGCCTGGCTGTGGACCATGCAACCCAGCAAGGATGCTTCCAGTGTGGCTGGAGAAGGAAAAAACAGCCTGCCCCTTAAAATGCGTTCATTCACTTGGGATGTTTACAAATCAGTTTGTAGCCCAGCTCGGCGCTGCACACCAGGAATCTCACTACTCTGGGAGGCTAGGGCAGGAGGATAGCAAGTTGAAGCCCAGCCTGGGCAATTTAGTGACTCCGCAAGAAAATGTCTCAAAATTTTAAAAATGAAAAAGGACTGGGGATGTAGGTCCAGGCAAAGGTCCTAGGTTCAATCCCCAGTACCGGCAAAATAATAATCAGCAGCCTAAAAATTCGTGTTTGTAACCTGGAAACTGCTAGAGCTCCAGGCTGTGATCAGATAGGCCCGCTTCCCTAACATCCCTATACAGATGCTTTCAGGGTCATCGGGGGTCACTGGCTCTCAAGTCACTCTTTCAGGTTCAGACCCCGCCAAGAGTGGCTTGCCTGCTAACACAGATCAGCTTGGCTCTTTGAAGTCTGCAACCCTAAGCCCCTGTGAGACTCAGGCCTTGGACTTTGGTGTGTTTAACTTAGGTAAAGGGTGATCCTTGTATTTATCTGCCTAAACGCTACTTACATCACGGCAGGGACCAGATTCCAGCCCTAGGAAAACCCTCAGGCAGAACAGTGGTGGTGCGCCTCACTGGTCCCCAGGGCTCAGCTGCCTGGGAAGACAGGGAGATACTTTAGCAGGCATCTCTGAACCTTTCCTCTTTGCTACCTCTGAGAAAGCCCCACCTACTACTGCAGACAGCTACGTTAGTTAGGAATTATTATAAGGCAATTAGACAAGCCTGGGCCCTCTGCACAGAAAACAACTGAGGCACATTCACTGAAGGTAAACGTTACAAAAAGACAGAAACTACTACACCCACTTACTTCCCCTGGGGTTGAATAGCAGTGACTGATATTCTAAATAGGCATCAATCACCTTAATTGAGGACCAAACCCTCCCTAGCTGGCACATTCCTTCTGGGAAATCTATGTATGCTTCCTACATGACCACCTTCCCCATTTGATCCCCATTTAATCAATGTTACCTGGCCGACTGTCCTTGTCATTTTTTGTTTTGTTTTGGTTGGTTTGGTACCAGGGATCAAACTTGGGTCCTTCCGATTTCGAGGCAGGCACCAGAACCACTGAGCTACATCCCTGGCCCCGTCCTTGTCATTTTATTGGTTGATCATGTTTTGTTTTGTTTTGTTGGTACTGGGGATTGAACTCCAAACCTTGCATTTGCAAGGCAGGTGCCAGAACCACTGAACTAAATCTCTGGCCCTGGTTGATCATGGTTTTGTCCCACCTCATGCCCACCTTGTGATTTTTCCACTGGGTCTTATAGTTTTGTCCCACTTTGTACCTGCCTCACCTCCTAGCTTTGCCCCATAAAACACCTTTGAGAAGCAGGGTGGGCAGGCAACCCACTTTCCAGTCTCCCCTTCTGTCTCTCTTAGATGGAAGCTATCTTTCTCTCAATAAATTCTTCCTACTTCGTCAGTCCTGACCTAAACACACAGGACAAAATAAACAGACTGCTTTCAGCAAACAACAGCAGATTCTCAGTAAATAGGACAAATGGACTCAACATGAAGTATAAAGTCCTCCTGGTGCCAAAAAGTTCTGTACACCAGCACAGACTGTTCTTAGACTCAATCAGAAACATTTCACCCCAGATTCCTTAGCCCCTTCAATACCTATGTAAGGCAAATTCCTTTCCCAGTTAGCTGCTAATATCTCTCTCCTAGTGTTGGCCCATCCACCCACGGATGAAATCTCTCCCAGCTAGCTGCTGCTATTACTCTCTCCCAGTGTCAGCCCATCTACACACAGAGATGTAATAAACTCGGCTTTTCCCAGCTAGCTGCTAGAATCTCCCTGATTTTAGTCCCTGTTCACAGGAATAAACTTTTCTTTCAAAAGCCTATTTAAACAAGTGGATTCATGCACCATCTATAACACTCTTAACCTGCGTTGTTCTTAGAATTCATTCTTTGATTTTAGAGATCACAAACTCAAGTTTCAGATATCTAGCAGATTGGGAGTTATATTTCCCTTATTTGGAATACTTGGTGCCCTATATCGCTAAGACTGCATGAGGCTTTGGGGGAACATCTAGACACAAGGCATAACAGCAAGCAGGCCAGCGGCAAGCCAGCCAGCCAGGGCATGTAGACCACAAGTGCACTCACTTGTCACTAACAATGGGGACACACTCTGAAAACACATGCCATTACTCAAGTTCTTGGCTGTGAGAACATCATAACGTTTGCTCATACAAACCAAGACAGCTGTGGCATCCCCAGTAACACACTCCACTGTCCCCTGCTGTGGAGAAGGCTGGCCCAGCTGCAGGGACAGAGAACCACACCTGAGTCAGTCTGTGCCCCGGCCACTGTGCCTGGTTCAGAGCCGGGCACAGCCCCAGGATGTCCAGCCTGGACCTCACCTCCTTTGTGTGCTGCTGGCAGAACCTCTGCTCCTTTCCCTGCAGCCCAGGGCTGGAGGCTGTGCTCCTCCTAGGTCCTCGGGACAGAACCAGGACTCTGAGGAGAGCAGAGTCTGCCTAAAAACAGATGAGTGCCAGAGCCTGAGGCATACCATCCCAGAACCAGGCCCAGACCCAGGGCGATCCCTTCCCCTGTCTCCATCCACACTGAGAGAATCTCATTCCTGAACTTCTCTCCAACCAGAGAGAACCAATGTGCTTAGCACATGACAGGCCAAACAATGCTTCTGAATGAGTATGCACAACAAGGTTCCAAATGAGTGTGCACGGCAAGCTTCTGAATAAGTGTGCACAGGAAGGTTCTGAATATGTGTGCAGCCATGTTTCTTAGTGTGCACACCAACATTCTGAATGAGTGTGCATGGCAAGGTTCTGAATGAATGTGCACTGTGGCACACACACATCAGCCTGGCAAAGCCAGTGAGCTGAAGGGAGAGCTAGTCAGTTGAGGTTCCCAAAGAAAAGAACATGTATGGGGCAGATATCACAAAAAGCAGGAACCAACTTTAATTCCCAGCATTGGGCAGCATCAGGGCATGAGAGCTGGAGCTGCAGCTTCAGTCTCAAGAGCTACTTGTCTTTATCAGCTTTTCTGAGACACACTTAGACAAAACAGCCACAAGACCTTGTTCGCCGTGAGGTATGTGCGTGGTCGTCCATGCTGATTTGTTATTATTATAACAAACTCCATCATGCACCTGTGCTAAAGACTTTGTGTCCTCAGGTGCCCTCTGACATCCTCAGACATCCAGCCTTTGACATATCTGCCATTGGCCCCTACCCAGCCCTTCTGCTCCCTCCCTTCGAGAGCATTCAAAAGAGCTCTCTGTGTTCACGCTCAGAGTCAATACACACTAGGTATGTGTTTGTTAAAAAATGATAAAGCTTAAAGTCAGCAGGGAAGAAGGAAGAGATGGTGAAGAGAGAAAAATCCAGGATGTCCTTCCCAGGGGGTCACCTTCACAGAAGAGGCACAACTACAGTCCTTGCAGACACCAGGTTATTACCCCACCTCAGGTGAGGAAATGCAGACATAGTTCAGAGAACAGGTTCTTCTCAGGGTTGCACCTTCAAAAACATCCATGCCTTGAGGGTTCTGCAAATTGTGTAAATTGACTCAATCCTATAAGAAACTTTTGCCAAGGTTTGGGAAAAGGTAACTTCTCTTTTTGCCTCTGTTTCAAATATCTGCTACCAATTAAGGCTTGACATGGTAGCATATACCTGTAATATTAGTACTCCGGGGGGCTGAGGCAGGAGGATCCCATATTAGAAGTCAGCCTGGGCCCGGGGATTTAGCTCAGTGGTTCCGCTGCCTGTCTCAAGTGCAAGGTCCCAAGTTTGATCCCTGGGTACCAAAAAATAAGATGAAAATCAAATGTCTATTATGAGTAAAGTCCTGAGAAATGTCATAGCTAATACAGACATTTCTTTTGCATGCAGTTGTGTGGGGAGGAATTTGGGAAGGAATCTTCTGGAAAGTTTCTCCGCCTAGCTGTTTGCAGGGCTGTCAGGGCTGGACAGGCACTGGGTGTGTCCTTCTTCACATACCCAATGTCACAGCACTCCTGGGTGTCTTGCTCTCCACCCTCCTCCACAGCCCCAGGGTCTGCTCACCTGGTGTGGGCTCCAGGATAGCCAGCTGTCCTTCCTTGGAGCAGGAGGTAGATAATAGTAGGCTATTTAAGAGTTGTACCTGAACAGGCCCAATAGCACTAGCATGAATTGTTTTGTTTTGTTTGTTAGAGACAGGGTATGCCAGGCTGGCCTCAAACTAACGGAGATGCTCCTGCCTCAGTCCCCCAGAATCCAGGGATTACAAGCATGTACCACTAAGCCTAGCTTAATAAATGTTTTTAAAAACTATGTTCAAGTCCAGCCTGGGCAGTTTATTGAGATCCTGCCTCAGGAATAAAGAAAGGCCCTTTCCCTCCCAGCCTCAGGCCTTTCTTTTCGTCAGTGCCCTGCCTAGAGCTCCACCCAGCCCAGGAGGCACCAAATTCTCCAGGTCACCAGGATCTGGAGTCTGCCCAGGTGGCACTGGGAGTGGCAAGGTCACGTGTCCGAAGAGAGCTTGTTCTGTGGCCCTCGTAGAACCCACACGGCACACACCCTGTGTCATTTTATTCTTAGAAATCTGTCATGTTAAATAACACCAAGAAAGGCCTCAGCGTGGAGAAGTTCGCCTTAGCTTTTGGAGCAAAAGGGAGGGAGGAGGGGGAGGAGGAGGAGCAACCTCCACACGCACTGAGAGATAAACCTCTGAGTGAAGGGTCACACTCCAACCCGCAGGAGTTTGTGAAGCCGCAGTGATGAAAATGATTTTGAAACAACATGAACAAATGTTACTATAAAAGGAGAGAAAGTAAAATGGAGGGCAGAGCAAGGAGGGACCATCCTGAGAAGCCTGCTGGCCTCGGGGCCAGGGCTGGAGAAAATGAGGACGGGCGATAACGCGTGGAGTTGGAAAAGTGCGCCTGACTCCCTCACCGGTGCAGTGACAGCGTCACAGAAAAGAAAAGGAGAATTAAAGTGTGGCTCCCAGTGCTCAGCATAGGGCCGAGGACTGGAAAGCACAGAGAGCTAAGGGAACCCACAGTTCTCCCTGTAGTTCACTCGGACTGGGACAGACTTCCCGCCGAGGGACGCAGACGGGCTTTGTGCCTCCTCTCCTGCTGCGCCCTCCCCTCCCCGGGTCACGCGCTGCCTGGCTCTGTACCTGAGACCACGTGGGATTACGGGACACTCTTTACAAGCTACTGTGGCACAGACAGTGGTGATATTCTAAGCTTCATCACAGGGAAGCCACTCTCCCCAGGGACCCGAAACCATCGGTGCAGTTGGGCCCGGAACTTCCTCGAGGAGCTGGATGAACGCTGGCCCTCTCTAGGCAACCTTTTGCTTGCCTTAGGGTTCGGTGTTTTGTGGGTGAACAGGTCGTGGAGTCTGCAATAACCTGTGCTAACCAAGCTGCAAATTCGAGTCCCATCAGGGTGGTGCCACACACCTAGAACCCCAGCCCTTGAGTAGGCTGAGGCAGGAGGATCACGAATTCTGGCACAGCCTGGGCAATTTAGCAACTTAGGGAGAGCTTGACTCAAAATAAGAACTTTTTTAAAAGGCTGAAGTCATGGAAAGGCCCAGGGTACAATCCCTGGGAGGAGGAAGGAAGGCAGGGAGGGAGAGAGGGAGGGAGGGACGTGGGGAGACCACCACGTGGCCCCATCTTCATGTCCCTCCTGGGGTTGGGACATGCATGGCCCTGGTGGCCTCCAACTCCACACGTTCCCCCACCTTCGGACAGGCCTGCTCTTCGGTGTCCCCTGAGCCTGCCTGTGGGGACTGCACCTCTAAAGGACTCCTTCGAAGAGTTATCATGGAAGGCGAAAGTACAGGGAGGTCAAAGGCTGAAGCCAATCTCATAAATCATTGCGAAAACAACTTTTGAAAGGCCGACTGCTTAGGTGGCATGACTGCTAGTTGTCCTCACCTAGTTAATGAGTGGAAAAAGCCTGGAAGGGGATGGTTTGGTTGTGGTTTAGTGCAGCGGCTTCCGGACAGTTTGCAGGGGTGGGGTCCACATTCTGCTGTTGTAGGATTTCTCACTCGGTGTGTTCTCCTGAAGCAGGCCCCAGCAGTAGCTACGTGACATTTATCTCGTCTCCATAACCTGTTTGTAGGTGCTGTCATCATCGTCATCATCATCATCATTCTCATTTACAGGTGAGGGGCTGGGACTCCAGGAGGTAAGGAAACCTGTGCAGAGCCGGTGCAGTATTACACGCCTGTGATCCCAGCACTCTGGGAGGCTGAGGGAGAAGGATCAAAAGCTGGAGACCAGCCTGGGCAACTTAGTGGCTTAGCAAGACCCTGTCTCAAAAAATTTTTTAGAGGGCAGGAATATACCACAGTGTGAAGGCCCTGGTCTCAACCCCCAATAAAGACAAAGAGAGAGAGCGAGCAGGAGGGAGGAAGGCCTAAAGCCCACCAACTCACACAGTCCAGCCTTGACCACTGTACTACTCCAACAGCATGGAACCCACTGCAGTAGACTCCCTGGTCTGAGTGTAACACAGCCCTTATCCAGGGTGTGCTGTCTCCTATAAGAGTTTGCACACTTGGGGCTGGGGATTTAGCTCAGTGGTCCTGCTGCCTGCCTTGAAAGTGCAAGGTCCCAAGTTTGATCCCCGGTACCAAAAAAAAAAAGTTTGCACACTCAGGAGGAGAGGCTGCAGTTTGCAATCCAACTGGGCACCAGGAGGGTGCAAAACGACACAGAGAAAGTGCTGAACCCCACAGGGCACTGGTCCTCACCACCGAAGTCCCAAGGCCTGGGTTGCCTCTTACCCCAAGTTAACCAAAAGAACATGCATGGTAACACTGTCCTGGGTCTGGAACCAGTGTTTGTTTGTTTGTTTGTGTGTTTGTTGTCTTGAGAAAGGTTTTCACCATGTAGCTTTATGTTGGCCTAGAACTCATGATCCTCCTGTTTCAGCATCCCAAGGGCTTGGATTATAGGTCATTTACCCCACCATGCCTGGCTCTAATTGTTTAATTGTTTTGTTTTGTTTTTGGAGACAAGGTCTTGCCATATGTATGTGTGTATATATATATATATATATGGAACTGGATCTAGTATTGAAAAATTAACAAGCAAACAAGTAAACAGTGTAAGTACTCTGAATAAAAGGTAGCCAGATGAAAAGATAAAAAGTGATTGGTGTGAGTGGTTATTTTATTTTATTTCTCTTTTTTTGTTTTTTTCAGTAGTGAGGACTGAACCCAGGGGCTTCCCACAGAGCTACATCCCCAGGCCTTTTTACTCTTTCTTTTTGGAAAACAATGACTCAGGTGCTGGAGAGCCACCGGCTCTGGCCACACCTCCTTGCCAGTGGGCAGGAAGCCCCTGAGGCCCGGGAGGCTTTCCTCAGGTGGCTCATGCCGGTGCCATTTCTTTCTTTTTTTTTTAAATAAATTTTATTGATACATTTTATTGGTACATTTTAGGTATACAATTCATTTACATGTATCATTGGGTGCTTGTACCTGTACATGATGTATCTTGGTTCTTATTTTTTTCCCCATTACCTGTGAGCACTTCCCCCCCTCCACCCTTCCCTATTTACATAGAATTCATTTCCTTTTTTTTTTTTCTTTTCTCATAGTTTTTCCTTTCCGCTTCCCCTCCCTTAACTCCTTCGTCTTTGGACCTTTTTTCCTATTTCAAATTATCAATTATTCATTTTAATCATTTTAACTCTTGTTTACACTATCAGTTTCTCACACTAGTGAAACTATTCAGTCTTTACACATGTGTGTCCTATTTATTTCACTTAAGAGTATGGCCTCGATATGCATCCATTTAGCTATAAATGACTCTACTTTTTCGTTCTTTATGGCTGAGTAGTACTCCATTTTATAAAAAACCACAATTTCTTTATCCAGTTTCCAGTTGATGGGCACTTGGGCTGCTTCCAAGCTTTAGCTATTACAAACTGTGCCACTATGAACATGGGTGCCCATATATCACTGTGCTATGATACTTTTAATTCTTTTGGGAAGATATCCAGCAGGGGAATAGCTGGGTCAAATGGGACCTCTAGTCCTAGTTCTTTGAGGTATCTCCATACTGATTTCCACAGTGGTTGCACCAGTCTGCCCTCCCACCAACAATGGAGAAGGGTTCCTTTCTCCCCACAACCCCACCAGCATTTGTTGTTGATTTCTTGATAGCAGCCATTCTTTCTGGGGTGAGGTGGAATCTCAGGGTTGTTTTCATCTGAATCTCTCAAATGACTAGTGATGTTGAACATTTTTTCATATATTTGTTTGCTGCTTTTACTTCTTTGTCTTAGAAATGTCTGTACATTTCAGATGCCCATTTTTGAATTGGGTCTTTGAATTTGGGGGGTCTGATTTTTTTCAGTTCTTTATATATTCTAGATAGTAGTCCATTGTCTGAGGTACAGCTGCTAAAAATTTTTTCCCATATTGTAGGTTGTCTGTTAGCTCTGTTGGTAGTTTCTCTTGCAGTGCAGAAGCTTTTTAATAAGATAAGATCCCAGCTGTTGATTCTGCTAGTTCCTGTGATGCTGAGGTTTTGTTCATGAAGTCTTTTCCTATGCCAATGTCTTCAAGAGTTCAGCCTAACTTATCTTCCAGCAAGTTTAGTGTTTCTGTCTTAATATTTATATCTTTAATCCACTTTGATCTTAGTTTAGTGCATGGTGATAGGTATGGGTCTAGTTTTAATCTTTGGCAGGTTGAAATCCAGTTTTTCCAACACCATTTATTAAATAGGCTATCTTTCCTCCAATGAGGATGGTTGGCTCCTTTGTCAAAGATGAGGTGGCTGAGCATGTCTGGAGTTGTTTCTGGATCTTCTAATCTATTCCACTGATCCTCAGGTCTGTTACTTTGCCAGTACAATGCTGATTTTATCACAGTAGCTTTGTTGTATAGTTTCAAGTTGGAGATTGTGATACCCCCAGCCATGTCTTGTTGCTTAGAATTGCTTTAGCTATTCTAGGTCTCTTCTGGTTCCAAATGAATTTTTGGATTGTTTTCTCTAGTTCTGTGAAGTATATTGTTGGAATTTCTTTTATTATTATTATTATTATTATTATTGGAATTTCAATTTGCATTGCATTGAATCTATATAGTAGTTTTGGAAGTATGGCCATTTTCACTATATTGGTTCTTCCTACCCAGGAGCAAGGGATGTCTTTCCATTTTCTTATATCCTGCTCAATCTTCTTTTTCAGAGTGCTGTAGTTTTCAGTGTGCAGGTCTTTTGCTTCCTTTGTTAGATTGATTCCTAGATATTTCATTTTTTTTGGATGCCGTCATAAACGGAATTGTTTCCCTAGTTTCTCTCTCAGTGAGTCTGTTATTTGTGTACAAGAAGGCTATTGTTTTTTGAGAGTTGACCTTATACCCAGCTACTCTACTGAATCTGTCAATTAAGTCTAGAAGTCTTCTGGCAGAGTTTTTTGGGTCTTCTATGTAAAGTATCATATCATCAGCAAATAATGACAGTTTAACTTCTTCTTTTCCTATCTTTATTCCTTTTATTTCTTTCTCTTTTTTACCTCTTTTTTTTTTTTTTTTGGTACCAGGGATCGAACTTGGGTCCTTGCGGCAAAACCCGTGAGCTAAATCCCCGGCCCTGCTTTCTCTTTTCTAATTGCTGTGGCTAATGTTTCCAGAACTATATTGAACAGGAGTGGTGATAGTGGGCATCCTTGTCTTGTTCCTGATTTTAGCATGAAAGTTTTCAGTGTTTGACCATTTAGTATGATGTTGGCTGTTGGTTTTTCATAGATAGCCTTAATCAGGTTAAGATAAAGACCTTCTATTCCAATTTTCTGTAGGGTTTTTATCATGAATGGGTGTTGGATTTTGTCGAATGCTTTTTCTGCATCTACTGAGATGATGATATGGCTTTTGTCCTTGACTCTGTTAATATGGTGTATTACATTTATTGATTTACGAATGTTGAACCATCCTTGTAACCCTGGGATAAATCCAAGTTGGTCAGGGTGTATGATCTTCTTGATGACCCTCTGTATTCTGTTTGCCAGTATCTTGTTGAGGATTTTTGCATCTATGTTCATTAGGGAGATTGGCCTGTAGTTCTCTTTGTGGGTTGGATATTTCCCTGGTTTTGGAATCAAAGTAACACTTGCTTTCAGGAATGAATTTGGAAGTAATGCTTCCCTTTCAATTTCCTTGATGAGTTTAAAGAGTAATGGCATTAGTTCTTCTTTAAATGTCTTGCAAAATTCAGCAGTGAATCCATCCGGACCTGGGCTTTTCTTTGTTGGTAAATATTTTATTACATTTTCAATTTCACTCATTGTAATTGGAGTGTTTTAGAATTTCTATATCTTCTTCATTTAACTTTGGCAATTCGTATGTATCTAGGAATCTGCCCATTTCTTCTGTGTTTTCCATTTTATTGGAGGACAGGTTCTCGAAGTAGGTATTGATGATCCTCTGGATTTCTGTTGGATCTGTTGTGACGTCCCCTTTTTCATTCTTAATTGCATGTATTTGTGCCTTTCCTTTTTTTGATAAGGTTGGCTAAAGGTTTATTGATTTTATTTATTCTTTCAAAAAACCAACTCTTTGATTCATTGATTTTTTTTGTATCGTTCTCTTAGTCTCCATTGCATTGATTTCTGCCTTGATCTTTATAATTTCCTCTCTTGTACGAGCTTTGGATTCATTATGCTCTTCTTTCTCTAGGAGTTTGAGGTTCTGCATTAGGTTATTTATCTGAGTTTTCTCTGTTTTCCTAATATGGGCATTCACTGCTATGAATTTCCCACCTAGAACTGCTTTCCTTGTGTCCTATAGATTCCTGTATGTTGTACTGGCATTTTCATTTACATGTAGAAACTGTTTAATTTCTTCTTTAATTACTTCTGTGACCCATTGGTTGTTCAAGAGGGTGTTATTCAGTTTCCATGTGTTTGCTGGGGTTTTGCGGTTTCTTATATTATTGATCTCCAATTTTATTGCACTGTGGTCTGCTACTATACAGGGGGTAATTTCTATTCTTTTACATTGACTTAGACATGTCCTATGAGCTAGGATGTGGTCTATTCTAGAGAATGACCCATGTGCAGCTGGAAAGATTGTGTATTCCGATTTTGTGGGGTGGAACACTCTGTAAACATCTATTAAGTCCATTTGTTCAATAGCTTGGTTCAGTTCTAGAATTTCCTTGTTAACTTTTTGTCTAGAAGATCTGTCCATTGTGATAGTGGGGTATTGAGGCCCCCCACTACAATTGTGTTAGTGTTTATTTGGTTTTTCATGCCCATTAATATTTGTTTTGCATAGTTGTGGGCATTGGTATTTGGTGCATATATATTTATGATTCTCACCTCTTCCTCTTGGATTGTTCCCTCCACAAGGATATAGTGACCATCTTTATCTCTCTTAATTAGTCTTGGTTTGAAATCTACTTTGTCTGCAAATAAGAGTGCTACCCCTGCTTTTTTGTGGGGTTCTGTTGCATGGAGAACTGTTTTCCATCCTTTTACTTTCAGTCTATGAGTTTCTTTTTGAGTTAGGTGTGTTTCTTGTATGCAGCATATTGTTGCATTTTCCTTTTTAATCCATTCTGCCAGTCTATTTCTTTTGATTGGTGAATTAAGGCCATTAACATGGAGGGTTATAATTGATAAATATTGATTTGTCCTTGTCATGATATTTTACTTTTGTTGGCTCTTTTATTTCTTATTTTTTCCCCCTTTCCTTTTAATGTCTTACCTTGCCTGGTGGCTTCCCTCTGTTGGTCCTCATGGAGTTGTGGCCCTCGTTGTCTTTTTCTAGGATATTGTTTAGAATTGCTTGTAGTGCTGGTTTGGTGTTCATGAAATTTCTCAGGTGTTCTTTGTCATGGAAGTATCTAATTTCCCCACCGATTTTGAAAGATAATTTTGCAGGATACAACAGTCTAGGTTGGAAGTTATTTTCTTTTAGGGCTTGAAATACTTCACTCCAGCCTCTCCTTGATTTGAGGGTTTGTGTTGAGAAGTCTGTCGTGATTCGGATGGGCTTTCCTTTGTAGGTGATTTGTTTCTTTTCTCTAACTGCTTGTAGGATTTTGTTTTTCTGATGGGTTTCTGGGATCTTGACTATTATATGTCTAGATGTAGATTTTATTTGATCATGGCTAGTTGGAGTTCTATATGCCTCACTTATCTGTATGTCCAATTCTCTACCTCTGTCTGGGAAGTTTTCCACTATTACTTCTGTGAACAGTTTTTTTATGTCAATTGTGCTTTCTCCTGTTTTTTCATGGACTCCTATCAGTCTTCTGTTATTCTTCTTTGCATCGTCTAGCAGTTGTTGGATTGATTTCCCATGGTTCCTTACTATTTTTAAGCAATCACTATTTTCATGGTCTCTAACCACAATTCTGTCTTCTATATCTGATATTCTATCTTCAGATTCCCTAAATCTGCTGTGGATACTTTCAATGGAGTTTTTGATCTCCTGAATATCTGTTTGAATCTGCTTCATGGATTCCATATCTTTCTTACGTTGGGTGATCATAGTTTCCATTTTTTCTTATGCTGGGTATTCATGGCTTCCAGCATGTTTCTGAGCTCATCTATTTTTTTATGTTTCTGTTCTAGAGCCTCTAATCATGTCTTTCACTCTGCTCACCATCTCTGTAGATATCTGGGAGATTATTTCTGCTTTGAATTTTTCTAGAGCCTCATTCATCTGTTTTGTTACTTCCTGTGCTATCAGTTCAGGATATCCAGGTGGTTGGTTATGGAACTTTTCCATCTCATTTCCCCCAGGATTTACCCTCGGTGGGGTGGAAGTCTAAGTTTGTGCCTTGCTTAAATGTCCTCTCATTTTTTTTTTGGTACTGTCCTTGGTTTAACTCCTGGGTTGATAGTTTGAAATTGCTTATTGTAGGTATCTTTGTTGCTTGTAATTAGAACCCTTATGGAATGATTGCTTCTCAGGGTTGTCTTCCAGATATAGCTGGTCTTTTAGTTTTGAGTCTCTAATGGCTCTGAGGCTATCTCATTTTCCTTATACTAGGAAGGTTCATTGACTAGATCAATAACAATGCCTTAGCCCAAGTGATATAATCAGCAACACCATTGCATCAAGTACATCTTCAAAAATGACATTTTGTGGTAGTTATTAATCTATTACCTTTAGCTATGTGAATTAAATCAAGACCGAGGACCAACCCAACATATAGTGAATAAACTCTTCAGTATAACAACTTTACCCTTTGGGATGGGGAGTTAGAAGGGGTTGGGAGGGAGGGACAGGTGGGAAGAAGTATAGGGGAAGGTTAGCAGTGTGGCCAGAGGACACAGGTGAGAAGGAAAAAGGGAATAATAGGAAAATAAAGAAGAACTCCAAATGAGGGCCAAAACAGGGACAAAAAGGGAAGATGAGCAATGTGGGAGAGCAAGAGAGTGAGTGTAAGAGAGAGAGAAAGGAAAGAGAAAAGAAAAGAAAAAAGGAGAGAAAAACAAATATTTGCAAAGAGTAGGGAAAAAAATTAAAGATAAGAGGAGCAAAAGAAAAGAAAAGAAAAAACAAAATAATAACACTAATTCTGGGAATAAAAAAAAACAATGAAGATGTAGGGCCTCTTTCAGGGTATGTGTCTGCTGTCACAATAGACAACGTGGGTAGCAGTGTGCAGATATAAGCCAATGAGTCTCAGCAAGCTAGTTGCAGACCCATGAGATTCAGGCAGATTTCTGGCTGCAAGTCCCAAGTTGAGCTCCCTGTCCTCCTGTAGGGTTGAACTCTGCAGAGTTGTATTGCAGGTTCCAGCTGCCCTTCCCCTGAAGATAGACCCGGGCCTGATGGGAGGTGAAGATGACTCCAACTTACCCAGTACAGTGGTCTGGTGGTCCGGTGTCCTCTGCGTCTTTGTAGTGTGGAACCAGGTGGCTGTACAGAGAAGAGGCCAGAGGAGCTGGGGGGGGGGGCGGTGTCCAGTGGATTGCTGTCGGAGCGCGGGCTGATTCGGCGTGTTCCGCGCGACTCAAGCATCCTCGGTAGGGCATCCGCAGACCTGCCTGTCTGCAGCGGGCTGATTTGGCGTGTTCTGCGCAACTCCTTTTTACTCTTGTGATAGGCTCTCGCTAAATTACTGTTGCCCACACTGGACTGGAACTTGGGATCCTCCTGCTTCAGTGTCCCAGTGCTGGGATCCCCACTGAGAGTGGCTATTTCAGATGAGTCAGTAGACCCAACCTAGGGGTTTACTTTCCAGTAGAGATCTGACTGCCTGGAAGGATCGCTCAGCACAGAAGAGAGCAGCATGCCAGACAGGCAGGGGTCCTGGTCAGAGGCCTGGATGTGGGGAGGAGTCCAGGGCTGGGCTCAGTGGGTGCCCGGGAGAGAGGTGAGGAGGCAAGGGCAGAGAGGAGGACCCTGGGTCATGCCCGGCTGGAGGGAAACCGTGGAGGGTGGCATGGGCTGTGGGTGAGCTCTGAGGAACAGGGCGCTGGGGGACCCACAACTGTATAAGTGGCTTCTGCGGGGGTCTCAGCAGGAGCGGACAGCTCAGATCAGAGAGGCCCTTCTCCCAGTGCATGCTCAGTATGTGGGAGTCCTCAAAAGGTGAACACAGTGCTGCCTTATCACCCAGCCACCCTGCTTCTGGGGATTTGTACAAAGAGCTGAAAACAGGCTGGTGTCCAGGCACACACCTACGATCATATCACTGGGGAAGCTAAGGTAGGAAAGAGGATCTCCAGTTCAAGGCCAGCCTGGACTACATAGCAACATCTTGTCTCACACAGAGAGAGGGAGGCAGAGGGAGGCAGAGGGAGGGAGAGGGAGGCAGAGGGAGGGAGAGGGAGGGGGAAAAACAAAGACACAGAGAGAGACAGTGATAGGGAGAATTCACAGCATATGTCTTTACAAAAACCTGAACCCTAATGTACACAGCAAAATTATTGACATTAGCCCAAAAGTAGAAACAATGACTATCAATTGTTGAGTGTATAAATCAAATGTGGTCTATCCACAGAAGAGAATAGCATTCAGCTCAAAACAGAAAAGAGGGTTGCATACAGGCTGCAACATGGGTGAATGTTTGAAAATATTACATTAAGAGAAGGAAGCCATACATAAAAGACCACATATTGTGTGGTGCCAGGTATACGAATTGGCCAGTAAAGGAAAATCTACAGAAACTGACTAGAAGCCAAGGGCAGAGCTAGTTAGGAGGCAAGGCATGGCAAGACTGGCTGGGGCCATGAGTGGCACCTGTCAATCACAAGATCCCAGGGCACCAGTGCCAAATAATTCCCAGGACCCCTGGTGGGACTTCTCCAGAGCACCCACAAGATGTGGGCAACATAAAGAGGACCGGACACTTCAGGGAGCCACTCTTGTAACTCCTCGTGGTAGCCCACATTGTGTCTCCCAGACCCAGGGTGTACTCTTATTTTTGCTCTTTTTAATCCTTTTTTCTCTTGCTTGGCCCAAGTTCACTCTGCAGAGCCAGTTTGTCCTTCACCCCTTCACCCCACACTTCAAATAAACTTTTGGCACTGTTTTTGGCTTGTCTCATCCAATTCTTGGTTCGAGGCAAGAAGAACCTGGAATACTTGTGATTGGTGAGCCATTTCTAAAGGAATGACCAGATAACCTTTCTGACATAACCAGCCAGGAGAGTGAAGCTCAGGTGCCGAGGAGGCCAAGGTAAGGCCCACGTGGGCACGCTTTGTTTCTCACTAAAATGCAGTGAGGTTTCTTCTTTCTCTCCCTCACTCTCTCTCCTATACTAGAAGTTGGGGAAACCTCTTCTCCTGGCACCGGAGAGGGGCTTCCCAGCCCCAGCATGGGGAATGGGGGTAGGGAATATAGGCTTTGCTTTTCTTTCTAGCTGTTTGTGTTCACTCCGCAGGTGTGCCTTGTTGTCCCCGTGTGTGTTTGTTCTGCATTTTGCTACCCTTTTTGGAAATTAGCCTGGTTTCTGCTTACCCTCATTTGTAAATGGCTTTTCCTCAATTTACTTTGGTCAAGAGTGCTCCTACACGGCCAGCCACCATCTTGTCTTGTTGCGTGACTGTGCATAACTTTTATATGGGCCTGCATCATTGGCCACTGCCATTTTTTCCTCTCTTTTTTTCCCATTTTTAAATAACTGGCCTTGGGGCTGGGGATTTAGCTCAGTGGTTTCGCCTCCTGCTGCGCAAGCGCAAGAACCCAAGTTCGATCCCTGGTACCAAAAATAAATAAATAAATAAATAAATAAATAAATAACTGGCCTTATGAGCTAAGCCTTTGATTTTAAAGAGTGTATGCGCTTGTGAGAACAGGAGGAAGGAACTTTTTTCTTTTTTCCTGCACAAAAGAGAAACTGTGTATTAACCCTTTAAAAACTTGAGAAACCTTGGGAATGGGGTGAAAATATAACCAAAGGATAGCAGCAGCAGTCAGGGATAATGCAGGTGAATACAGCAGGGTGGATGCAGGCCCAGAGGTCCAGACAAGGTGTAAGCATCTTACCATGGCTCCAGGGGGAAATGCTGATGCAAAAAAGAAAAAACTTGACCTTTTAAAATGCCAAAGGCTTTTGGCCAAAAGTGAGTGCCAGGCAAGCAGAGCAGTGCTCAGATAGGCATTAAGTGCATTGACATAGGTGTCTCCCACTGTAAGCAGGCATGCCTCAGCAACAGAAACAGGCCCAATGGGCACACAGAGTTCCTGGACTGGGGAGCACACAGCACCTGAATACCCCTTCTACTACAGCAGCATGCTGTGTGGCATACTGGCCTGCTCACTAGAGATAAAAGGCACTAGAGCTGCCCACTGTGCACCTCAGCCACTCCAAGAGCCTGCCTGAGACCATTGGCATCTGGCTTTTGTGCTTACATGTTTAAATGTACATAAATTAAAGACCTATGCCTGATCCCTGAGCAGAAGAAGGCTTAACAATGTTTAAAAGCCAATTAAAGTGACCCTTAGTGTGCAAAAACAGAACTATTCCCACTCTTAGTTCTTTTATCTATTTAAATAAATACAAGAGATGTTTTTCTCCTACAGTTTTATGCTAATTAAGTAGAGTCATCCAGAGACTTGAAATACCAGCTAAGGCCCCACCAAGACAAAGGAGGTGAGCCACTTCCAGTGCACAAGAAGAGGCTTCTGGGCCACCGTACCACCCCTACCAGCACACAGGAGGTGAGCCATACAGGCACCAGCACCACCACCACCCCCCCATCCCATCGAAATGAGAAGACACGTAAACAAGTCTCAAAACCAGACTTCCAGATCACCTACAGCTACACCAAAGGGAAACGACATGGAACACTCTGACATGCAACCATCTGGACTCCCTGAACTGGCAACAAAAGAGGATCTGGAAAAAAATGAAATCAGAAATAATTTCTCAGATAACAGCAGAGATTGTGCTCATAGTGCAAGACGTGATTAATAAATCTAGAGAGGTGCTCAGGAACACGATGGAATCCCAACACAGGAGACAAATGGAATCCATAAAACAGATGCAAACAGATTTCCAAGAGATTAAAAACTCCATTTAAAGTCTACACAGCAGAATGAGCCAATGTGAGGACAGAATTTCAGATATAGAAGATAAGACTGCAGTTAGTGACCCAGAAAAGAAAAATTGCTTTAAAATTGTAAGGGACCATGAGAAATCAATCCATCAGCTGCTAGACGATGCAAAGAAGAATAACATAAGACTGACTGAAGTCAATGAAGAAACAGGAGAGAGTGCAGATGACATAAAAAAAAACTATTCACAGAAGTGATGGCAGAAAACTTCCCAAGCAGGGGAAAAGAACTTGACAGACAGATAAGTAAGGTATATAGGACTCCAACTAGGCTTGATAAAAAAAACCACACAAAGGCATATAATTATTAAGATTCCAGAAACCCAACAGAAGAACAAAGTTCTACAAGCAGTTAGAGAAAAGAAACAAATCACGTACAAAGGAAAGCCCATCAGAATCACAGGAGACTTCTCAATGAAAACCCTCAAGGCAAGAAGGGCTTGGAGTGATTCATTTCAAGCTCTAAAGGAAAACAGCCTCCAACCGAGATTGATGTACCCTGGAAAATTATCTTTCAAAATTGATGGAGAAAAAAATTGATGGAGAAATAAGATATTTTCATGATAAAGAGCAACTTCATGAATACCAAACCAGCACTCCAAAAAATTTTAGACAGTATCTTAGGAAACAACAATGAGGATCACAACCCCAGGAAGCCCAGCAGAATGAATCCATCAGGCATGACAAGAAATTAAACACAAAGGGGAAGAATCCAACAAAAAGAAAAAGTCATGACAATGATAAGTCAATATGAATGAATTATAATGTCAATGTTAATGGTCTCGATTCATCAATCAAAAGAAATAGACTGGCAGAATGGGTCAAGAAGCAAGATCCAACAATATGCTGCATACAGGAAACACATTTAATTCAAAAAGAAACTCATAGTCTGAAAGTTAAAGGGTGGAACACAATACTCCATATGACAGGAACCCCCCCCCCCAAAAAAAAGGAGTAGCTATCTTCTCTGCAGAGCAAGTGGATTTCAAATGAAAATCTGAAACACTCAGGTCCCAAGAATTTCAGATAAGGGATACTCAACTTGTATGTACAAATCTATTGTGAACATGTGTTTTCATTCCTCTCAAATAAAAACTTAAGAACAGGACTGTTGGTTCTTAACAGTAATACAAGAAATTTCTATATTGTTTTCCAAAATGGTTTTATCATTTTACATTCACATTAGCAGTATTAGAAAGTTCTAACTGGTTCACACCTAAGCTGACATTTGTTCTTTTAAAACTTTTAACTTCATCTCCCTAATGAGTGTATAATTCAATCTTGTTATTGTATTGATTAGTATTTTTCTGATTCTAGTGTTGCACACCTTTCCTTGCGCTGTAGTGGCTATTTATCATCTTCTAATGTCTACTTTTTAATTGGATTGTCTATTAATGAGCTGTAAGAGTTCTTTATATATTCTGGTCATAGGTTATATGCATTATAAATATGGTCCGTTGAAGGACTACTTTTCATTTTCTTAACGATGTCATTTAAAGTTCTAAATTTTGATGGACTCTCATTTATCAATTGTTTTCTTTTATACATCATGTTTTTTATATCCTAGAAAATTCTTACCTACCCTAAATTCATAAACATGTTCCCCTATAATTTCTTCTTAAAGTTTTAGTCTTTCATATTTAGGTTCATAGATCCTTTCAAGTTATTTTTATGTATGGAAATAAAGGATTGAAGTTAATTTTTTATATACAGATACCAGGTGTTCTAGTGACATTTGCTGAAAACACTATCTTTTCCTCTGCTCTTGAATTGAGTTTATGTTCTATAAAATGTTAATGTTAAATAATCTTTCAAAACTCAATGGACCATATATGTGTGGTTCTATTTCTAGATTCTCTGTTTTATTCCATTGATCTATGTCTTTCCTTATGCCAACACTGCCTTGATTACTGTAGCTTCAGAGGAAGTCTTAAAATTAGGTACTAAATGTCTTCCAACACTGTTTTTTTTCTTTTTCTTTTTTCTTTTCTAGGTCCTTTGTACTCCTACATAACTTTTAAATTTCAATATCCAATTCTTCATTTATAGCAAGTATACATAGACCTGAATTTTTGTATATACCTTGTGTTTTCTAATCCTGCTAAATTCAAATACAAGTTCTGGGGGTTCCTAGAGATTTCTTAGTATTTTCTCTGTAGATGATCATTTCATCTACATATAAAGATTTTGCTTCTACCTTGGCAATCCTATGTTAATTGCTTCTTTTCATTGCCAGACTATTTTGGTTTGGGCCTATGTTTCAAAGTTTAATGGACAGATGAAGAGTAGGCATAACTGCCCTTATTCTCCACCTTAGGGGTAAAGTATTGTATCTTCTCCATTCATATGAGGCATTTTTGCTGGAAGTGTGGAGTACATGTCTTTGATCTGTTGAAAAGGTTCTGTTCTACTTCTAGTCTCCTGATAGCTTTTACCATGAACAGCTCTGGAATTTAGTCCAATACTTTTTCCCTAACTACTGACAAGATCACATGGCTTTTTCCTTTCTTCTATTAAAATGATGACTTATTGGGGTGGATCTTCCAATGCTGAACCAACACTGCCATTCCTATAATAAAACTACTTTCTTCATACTGCCAGATCTGACTTCTAATAGTTTGTTTTGTCAAACAAATTTCTATCTATGTTCTTACTTTTTTCTTCTATTATTTTTATCCAGTTTTAGTATTAGCACAATGTTGATTTCCTAAAATGAATGGAGAAGTGTTCCTTCTTCTTTCTGCTTTAAATGTTTGATATAATTTATCAGTTAAAATGTACATGAGCCATGAGCCAGTTGTTGTCATATAAGTAGGTTTTCAAGCTAGGAATATGCTTTCTTTTTTTTTTGTTTATTTTTTTGTTTTTTTGGTACTGGGGATCGAACTCAGGTCCTCGCACTTGCAAGGCAGGCAGTGGAAGCACTGAGCTAAATCCCCGGCCCTATACTTTCTTTAATAGGTGCTATTTCAAATTTTATATTTCCTCCAGAGTTAGCTTCATTAATTTGTCTTCCAAGGCACTTCTTAGAAATTGTCAAATTTATTTCAAAAAGGATTTTTGTAATATGCTTTCTATATCCTTTTAAATTCTGTAAAATCTGTGGTAATGACTCCTAGATCTTGATATTGTAATTTTTAAAATGTATAATTGATATCGTGTAATAGGAAGAAAAGGTCTAAAGGAGTAGGGGAAGTGGGAGGGGTACGGGAAAGGAAAGAAGGGAAAAGAAAAAATATGAGAAAAGGAAAAAAATGGAAACTAAGTCTTTGCAAATAGGGAAGGGTAGAGGGGGTGAAGGGAGGGCAGGGGAAGGGGAAAAGAATAAGAACCAAGATACTCATGTAATGGTACAAGATCCCAAAGATGAATGTAACTGTATTTTATACCTAAAATGTACCAAAAAACTTAATGGGAAAAAAATAAAGAAATGCCAGCTAAGCCACCAAGCAGCTTAGAATAAATACAAGTTGGGCCACCAAGAGGTCCAACAGGTAGTTAAAAAAACTTTGCTGGAAAGTTCTGTCATTACCTCTTGGGAATTAACTTAAAGCAGAACAAGTTTTTTCCAGCCTTGGGCAGCTCTCCTCACCTCAAATCACTCCCCGCTCCCTCATAGCTGTAACTCTTTGTTCTGGTATAGATAAAATTGGCAACTATGTCCTATAAACAAAATTAGGGCTGGGGATTTAGCTCAGTGCCACAGCACCTGCCTGGCAAGCACAGGGTCCTGAGTTTGATCCCTGGTACAAAAAAAAAAGAGTGGAGTGATAAAGTTTATGTCATCCTGTTTTCATAAGATTCACAAGGCTCTGTCTTCTTTCAAGGCTAAGTTATAAAACTGTCTGCCCTTGCCCTGCTTCTGTAAGCTCACTTGCTACATCACTAGAAAGACCAACCCCATCAACTAAATGTATAAAACTTTCCTTTGTTCTGGGATTGGCTTTTAGACATTAGTTAGCCAACTCAGAGTACACCTAAAACCTGGAATAAATCCTCCTGTATCACACATTGGTTTCACCTATCTCTTAACATTTCCTTGGGCCAGGGATTTAGCTCAGCAGCACCACGCCTGCCTTGCAAGTATAAGGACCCGAGTTCTATCCCCAGTACCAAAAAAAAAAATTCCTGGCAACCCAGACGAGACTGGAGAGGATACTCTTGTTGTTTCCTTTCCCTGCAGGCACAGGGGCCTCAAGCTAGGGGAAGCCTGTTATCTCTGGTGCCATTAGGTAAGACTTAAACTCAAAGACGGAATCAGCTCTCCCATAGCCCGGAGTCCTCCTCTGTCATCACAAAAGGAACTTCTGAGGGGCTACAGGATGATTCAGGAACAGTGCATGACAGGACCGCAGTAAGGTTTTGGGGCCCAGGGGAAAACCTGTCCCATTAGGACAGAAGGGGAAACCGATCACCTCCCCAGGTGTACTGGGTAATCTGACCTGGATTAAGTCAGGCAAAACCTACAACCCCAAGCGGAATCCAGGAGTATTCTACAGGGACAATGGCTCACAAAAGTGCCTTGTGTTGTCCACCTGTATCTAAGTGGAAGATGCTGGGAACCCATCAGAGTGGGCTACAGCAAGAGTGGCTCAAAAAGGAACTCCTTAAATGATTCACCAGCACCCATATAAAAGGAACAACAAAAAAAATCAGTTTTACAAGAGCCGCCAGAAGAGACAGAAATCCTCCCATTTTACACACCAATCTACCTGCCTTTACCGAGGCCAGTCTGTGGGGAAATGGGATCAGATGGTAGCAAGTCCCAGGTGTCACTACCCCCAGAGAAAAAAATCAGAGCCATTGTCCCTGGTGGAAAATGAAAAAGGGCCAAATGATCAAATGAGTTGTATCTGATTGGTTCACACAAGGGCCTTACAAAAGCCCCTCCAAGAAAATAGGGCACCCATTTATTATGCCACAGATGGCCAAATCCAAGGGGCACTGTGGACCTTTGTCCAGCATCCCTTCTCAACTACTGATCTCCTCAATTTGAAACATCATACTCCTCCCTATACCGAAAAGCCCCAGCCCCTTATAGATTTGATGCAATCCATCTTCCAGACATTCAGTCCAACCTGGCCAGATTGTAAACAGCTTCTGATGCTGTTGAACACTGAAGAACACCAGAGAGTAATCCAAGCAGTCATCCCCTGGTTAAAAAACAAAGCCCTGGGCTGGGGATTTAGCTCAGTGGTTCTGCCACCTGCCTCACAAGCACAAGGATCTGAGTTAGATCCCCAGTACCCAAAATAAAACAATGCCCTTGCAGGTGTGATGAATGTGCAAGCATACGACCAAAACCATTTTCCTGAGGTAGATCCTCACTGGGACACAAATAATGCAGATCAGTTGCAGCTATTATAGAGGTACCAAGAGCCATCTTAAAAAGTCTAAAAGAAGGCAGAAAGAGAGCCATCAATATGAGAAAGAGCTCAGATACATTCCAGGGAACTGATGAAAGTCCTAGCCATTTTACAAGAGGCTCTGTAAAGTGTGCCAGCTCTGCACTCCCCTTAATCCCAAGGCTGCTGAAAATCAGCAAATGATAAATGCAGCCTTTGTGGGGCAGACTTAGGGAGACATTAGGCAGAAACTACAGAAGTTAGAGGGTTTTGATGGCATTGGTGCTACCCAGCTTCTGGAAGTGGCCACCAAGGTGTATGTAAACCATGACTAGGAGGCCAAATGAGAAACAAATCAAAGGCTTAAAAAGAAAGCAGATCTGTTGGTGGCAGCACTCATAGGAAAAGGAGCAGGAGCCACAAAAGGGTGGGGATGTGGGCGTGGCCAAGGAAGAGGCCAAATTGGGCAAGAACCCATAAATTGGCAAAAGCTTGCCTTGGGGGCTGGGGGTTTAGCTCAGTAGTTTCACCGCCTGCTGCGCAAGTGCAAGGACCCAAGTTCGATCCCCGGTACCAAAAAAAAAAAAGCTTGCCTGGAATCAATGTACATGATGTATAAGGAGAGACACTAGAAAAATAAATGCCCAGAAAATAATGGAGAAAATGATAAAGATTATAAAGCCAGGGGGCCATCACCCCTAAAAGGGGTCAACCCTAGAAGGGGACCTCATTGAGCTGACAGGAGCTGAAGGTTATAAAGACTAGACTAGACTTGGCTCCATCCCCATAGGCCCCCAGGAGCCCATGGTCACATTGAAAGTAGGAACTCTGTGATAAAAGCTCAGGCTCTGCCTACTGGAACTTCAGCCCAAAAGGTGAACTAACTTGACAGGGACTCTTTTGCTAGCAAAAGGCAAAAAGGCTAACATCTATACTGATTCTAAGTATGTCTTTGCTACATTACATGTTCACAGGGCTATCTATATATAGAGAGAACTCCTGACAGCTAGAGGAAAAGAAATAAAATATAAAAAAGAAATCTTACAGCTCCTTGATGCTGTATGGGCCCCCCCAAAAGTGGCTGTTACACACTGCAGGGAGCACCAGAGGACTGGAACATGAAAAGCCAGGAGAAACTAAAGGGCAGACAGGGAAGCAAAACAGTCTGCTGTGATGGTGCCACAACTGGAAAGAGGGGCCCTAGCCATGTCTCTCATCCCATAGCCTCCTCTCCCAGAGACCCCAGATTACTCTTCCAATGAAAAAGCCTGGTTTGTCAAAAGAAAAAAGAAAGACCTAGAAATTATATCAAGGGAAGATGGTAAAAATTCTCTGATGAAAGACTGGCCATCCCTAAAATGATGGGCCACAGGTTTGTAAAACAATTCTATCAGGGATCTCACATAGGAAAACAGCACTAGAGACGTTGCTAGGGCATCATTTCTATGTGCCATAGCTCACTGCCATCACCTGAGCTATATGTGAGGAATGCTTAATTTAAGCTCAAAATAACCCAAGACAGGGGCCCACTCAGCCCCCAGGTATTCAAGAAATGGGTACTGTCCTTTGTTAAACTTGGTTGTAGACATCACTAAACTGCCTCGGGTGAGATGCTATCAATATATGTTGGTGCTCATCTGTACCTTCTCAGGATAGGTGAGGCTTTTTACCCATCCAAATAGGAAAGACACAAGAGGTGATCAAGGTCCTATTAAGACATCATCCCATGATTTAGACTGCCTCTGATGTTGGGGGTCTGATAATAGACTGGCATTCATAGCTGAAATAGTCCAGAGACTCGGATGTTAAAAATAAAATGGAAACTACATAACACACTACCAGCCACAGAGCTAGAAAAAAAAATAGAGCACATAAATCAGACCTTCAAACAACTGTTAAAAAATTTTTCCAAAAAATCCACTTGAGATGGTATTGAGTCTGGCCATGGTCCTCCTCTGAGTCAGGTGTACCCTCACCAAACAAATGGTATTCCTGGGCCAGGGATTTAGCTCAGTGGTTCTGCCACCTGCCTTGCAAGCACAAGGACCTGAGTTCGAGCCCCAGTACAAAAAATAAATACATGGGGTCAGGGATTTAGCTCAATGGTTCTGGGGTCTGCTTGCAACCACAAGGTCTGGAGTTCAATCCCCAGTACCAAAAAAAAAAAAAAATACATGTCACTCTCACAGTGACAGGTAAAGAAGCAAACAGGGTATTCCTCATAAGGGATCTTGTTTGGCCAGCCATCCTTAATCATAAGTCAAATTAAGGGTGATCTCTGTGAGCTAGGAAAATTGACTTTGAGGAGGCAAATACATGCTTTGAAATTAGCTCTACAAGATACCCATATAGCTAAGTAGAAGAAAAAATGCTCATAAGCTTAACAGACCTAGTACATCCAGAAAACCTGGGGACTTCATTTGGGTCAAGAAATAGAATCCCACTACGCTAGGAACCATATGGGATGGGCCCCATATTGTTACCTTGTCCACCCCAACTGCTGTTAAAATTGCAAGAACTGTGCCTTAGATCCACCACAGTCGACTGAAGCCAGTGGCCCAAGACAAGTGGACCCGCCAGAAGGATCCAGACAACCTGAACCAGTGGATCCTGGGATGAGATCAGGCCACCTCCAGAAAAGACAGCCCTGCCCTAGTCACCCCAGAAGCTGACTAGTCTACACATGGCTGAAGCCTGAGGAAATGGCAGCCAAATAAAAACAAAAGTTTGTGTCATCTTGTTCTCACAAGATTCACATTCTCTGTCTTCTTTCAAGGCTAAGTTACAAAACTGTCTGCTCTTGTCCTGCTTCTGTAAACTCGCTTGCTACATCATTAGAAAGAACAACTCCTTCAACCAAATGTATAAAACTAGAGCCTTTCCTTTGTTCTGGGCTCAGCCTTTAGACATTAGTCTGCCAAGTGGTGTACACCTAAAAACCTACAATAAATCCTATATGACTCATTTTCTCTCCTGTCTCTTAAAATCCCACAACAGAAAGACTAGGTAAGACCAACAGATGGCCCAGCTCCCTTGTCCCTAAGGAGTTAATGGGTCCCCAATATGGAGACAAAGGCTTTCTTCTGTGGTAAATGATGCTAGCATCACCCTAAGGTTCAGACAGAGATGTCTATTCAGACTATGTGAAGTCTCAAAAAGGACACCTTGTGGACTCCAGGTCTTTTCCTTCTCCATGGGACAACCCTTGAAGAGGTCATACTTAGCTGTCTCCTCTTTCTAGGCCCCAAGTCATTCCAATGAGAAACCTCTTAGACTTCATCACCACAGAGATTCCACCAATCTCACCTCTAGGCTATATCCTTGATGAATAAGACAGATTTTATCTTGATAATTTAGAACAAGAACAGCTTATCTACTATTGCAATATAGTCTGGGTTCAGTAAAAACCGAGAGGTGGAAAAAGATGAGTATGAGATGGTGCAATTTAAATTATAAGACTATTCTCCAGTTACAGTGTTTGTGCTTAGAATATAAAAGGTGAAGAGAAATGTTTTATGTTTGGGTCTTTGTGACTCTCATTCAAAGGAAATGCTCAAGAACCATGGTACTTAGTGCAGGCCTTGAGGAGGAACCCTCCTCTTGGGGGACCCTGTTCTGAAACCCCTACTTTTCTTTGAGGGGCATCTTGGTCATGCTGATCTATTTAGAGAGGACAACCACACTAGGAGGTCTCCTTGACCTCCCCCTAATAATCTTTAGATGAATAAATCAGGTCCATCCCCTCCAAGTGACCAGGGGACTGCGTTAGAGCCTAGTGCCCCAGAGGAATGCAACATTCCTCAGTCCCCTTGGCAGCCTCCTCACCACTCTTAAGTCTCACTGGGTACACACAGATAGCTTTAAGCCCTGCAGGTTGAACCTGAAGAGGTGCTTCCTATTACTCTAGTTTATAACTTGTCCTGTCCATAAGAGAAGTCCCAGGGATAGAAAAAAGAAGATAGATACTCAAGTGCAGGTTCCTTTTTCAGTTGCAAATGTCCAACAGTGCAAGGAACAATTAGGCCAACTATCAGAAAACCCTAGTAAGTTTGCAGATGGGTTCCAAACTTTGACCCTTGCTTTTGACTCATTATAGCAAGATGTATATTTCATCTTGGCTCCTTGCTGTACCTCAGAAGACAGAGAGAGAATCCTACAGAGGCTAGGAACTATGTCGATGCTTTAAAAAGGAAAGGAAACCTCCCTGGAAAAGATATTCTCCCTTTAACAGAGTCAAACTGGGACCATAATACTCAGCATGGACTAGAAATGATGTCTAGTATGCTAGCTGCCCTTATCATGGGGATGAAAAGATATATTTAAAAGTCTGTTAATTATGATAAAGTGAGTGGGCTCTTACAGGGCATGGAGGAAAATCCAGCTTTGTTTCATAACTAATTACCAGGGGCCTTCTGCAACTATACAAATATAGATCCATCATTCAGGGAGGAAGAAGCACTAGTAGCTCCTACTCAGGCATTGATACTAGGAAAAGACAGAAGGTCAAACATATATATAGACTTCAGATATGCCTGTCTCGTGCTTCATGCCCATGCAGCAATATGGAAGGAAAGAGGCTTACTGATAATTAAATAACCATCTATAAACCACAGATAGGAAATTCTAGAGGCAGTTCACCTTCTCACAGATCACAGTCATGCACTGTAAAGGATGCCAGATTTGATATCTTATTTTCCTGCTAAGTGCACATTGTACATTATAGTAGGAAGTACCTGAAAAAACAGGAAGAGAAGAGAGGTGACATGAATGGGCTGCCACATAGGAAAGGAAAGCTAAGCACATGTGCTGTCAGTGTGAGATGTGTGCATGGAACATGCATTTGTCATGTGTGGGGACTGCCTTCAGTGTGACAATTGAAGCAAAGATTATTTTTGTTGTAGAGATCTATTGGTATTTTCATTGTAGTATATATAGGAATTTATTTCTGTTATATTTTAGGTTTTGTAAGTACACAGCTGATACGAAATTGTTGATGTTTATTCTAACTGCACAATACATATTAAGAATTTTATACTTTATTTTATTGATATTTTATGTTCCTGTTAACTACATATTGTATACTATATTAAGAATCTGCTGACAAAACAGCAAGACCAGTGAAATGTAAAGTATGTCCTACAAAAAGGCCAAGAAGAAAAAAAGGCCAAGAAAGAAAAACACGTGCTGTCAGTGTAAGCCATATGTGAGTGTGGAACATGTTGTCATGTATGAAGACTACATTAGATGTAATAATTGAGGTAAAGATTTTTTTTTGTAGAATGCTGTTGATATTTTCATTGTAGTTCATATACGAATTTATTTCTGTTGTTCTCTTTAGACTTTGTATACTGAAAAGCAGTCAGTGTTGAAAATTTTGATATTTTTTATGAACTATATTAAAAATTCAATACTTTTTTTGATTTTTTCTGTTAAGTACTCATTGTTTAATATGATAAAACTCATAAAATTAAAATTAATAATTAATAGAAATATTCTAAAGAATAAACATGGGTATTACACACCCATGTTTATGTGTCTTTATGACAAAATTGGTGTCATGCCCTGCTTAACAAGTGGGTGCACTATCTCATGAGTTCTCCCAGTAGTCTGTGTAATGTATGTTACTAATTCTCCCATCTTGAGAGGGGAGGTGAGTGAGGCTAGAGTGGTGAGGTGATTCCCAGCCTTCACATTCCTCCCAAATGGACCACTTTTTACAATCAACACACTCATACCCACCAGCATGCTGGAACAGGTGAGAAAGCCTGCATCCTGGAGCCAGCGTCGTCCTATGGGAACAGGAGGAGCAGTGTCAGTGTTTGGCTTTGGGAACACGAGGAACTGAAGTGGGCTCCTGAGGGACCCGCCCCACTGGCTGGTGTTCAGGTCCCGAGCTCAGCCCACACCTTCCTGCCTTGGTTGGATCTGATGGGTCCAGTGGTGTGTTCTGGACATGGGAGGTGAGGTCCGACAAGATAGGTCCACCTCCATAAAATAGGGTAAAATGCAATAAGAATGGGGAGAGGGAAAAAGAATGCCTCCCATTTAGGATGCTTCAGACTGCCGAACATTTCCTGAAAGGGAATTGAGGTCTTCTGGGCCACTTGCATACTCTGAGCCTGAGTGAAGATGACTTGCTGGAAGAGGCAGACACAGGGGACAAGAATATGTGCTTTTTTTTTTTTTTTTTTTTAAGAACATGTGCTTTATTGAGAAATATCAACTATGTGTATTTGGGATGATGGGGTAGCACGTAGTGGGAAAATGTGGGGATGTGGGGTGGTCCTAACAGCTCAAGGGGTCCTTCAGGCTGGATCCATTTGCCTCTAGACATTGACTTCTCTTTGGAGCCTGCTGAGGGTGGCTCTTGGTGTCTTGCTCAGGATCCTGTCTTTTGCATTTCTTGGAAAGGACTCTCGAGCAGCCGGTGGAAGGCCTGCCCCACGAGCAGACAGGAGGTTCTCTGTGGTCTGGGGGTGTCATCCTCTGGGTGTGCTGAGGAGGTGGAGGACTCTGTGATCCCTGACTTGTGGCTGCTGCTCCCCTCGACTGCCGTCTGCAGAGAAGGGGAGAATGAGTTAGATACACATAATGTCAACAGCAATGGAGTCAATATTTACTCCTTTATGGGAGTCACATCCTTTTATCAGAAAGGCGACTTCAGTGCAGTCTCAGTAATCAGAAATACTGAAAATATTCACATACACAATTTTTGGCATCACAATAGCGCTTCCCTTTGTTTCTCCCCTCCTCTCTCCCCTGTGCCCCTTGGTATTTCCCTGCCTCTCCTCCCTGAGTCCTTTCCTTGCTGTCTTAGCCTCTTGCTAGTCTTGTGCATCCCCCAGGATCCAGCCCCACTTCACAGCAGGTCACTCCCAGCCCCGTGCTGTTCACCTGCTCCCCACTGGGCCTGGCCCTTGCTCTCTGGGAGGCAGCTCTGCTCACCTCGGCACGTTCCTGTCCCTTCAGTGTCACAGGCAGCTCTGGGACTGGGATGACATCTGTGTTTCCTGATGGTTTGCACATGGGCAAGTCTAGACATGCCTCATGTCCCTGATGAGTGAGCTGGGCAGGGGAACAGCTGCTCAGCCTGAGGTCTTCGGCCAGAGTAAGTTTGAGGCAATCCCGGTCCTCATCTTTCTTCTTCCTCCGAGTTTTTTGGGGATTTTCACTGTCTTCCTTTTGGATTTCTTCATCATCCATGTAAAAGCCCTGAAATGTCTTCAGCAGTTTCACAAGACCATCCAGTTTTCCTTCAGTACATTTTGTTTCATCTTTGCCTCTGTAGATTTTCATGAGCAGTTGATTCTTCAAAGCCATTGTCGTCAGCCCAGGGCACAGTGATACCTAGGTTGTAGATCTGCTGTGGGTCATCCTGAAGTAGCTTTCATAGGTTGGGCCATCTCTTGTTCCCTTCAGGCCCCCACCTGCCTTGAATAGCAGAGATGAGGTCACCTGAAGAACACACACTGGGAGTCATGTCTTCAGGAAGGATGATGTCCTCACAGGACGAGGGCTCTTCACTGGGGAGACAGCCCCCAGAGAGGCTCAGCATGCATTTGGTTTCAGAATTGCAGTCCTCTGTGTCAGAGGGGTCGCCGCTAGGGGATGAGGACACCATGGGATTGAAGAACCAGTATGAGAGTCTCCGTCAACACCAGAAGCTTCCAAAGGGGGAAAAAAATGGAAGATATTGGGGAGAAAATTCACTGCCAAGTCCTGGAGCATAAACAGGAGATGTGAGAGAGTCTTTAGCACTCAAGTCTCTGTGGCTAATGGTGAGGTAGGTCATAATCCATCTTCTGTGACTGCTGGTTACCATGGCAATATCCAAACCAGTCTAGCCAGACAGTAGGACTAGAGAGAAAAGGGATAGGAAACCACAGGATCTATCCCCTTCCTTCTGAAACATTGTGACCACACACCATGCAGGCTGAAGGGTCCCTCTTGAGGCCAGAAGGAGCAGTGCCACAGAGTGGGGGTTACTTTCCTCTTGTTTTGAGGCCTCTGAGATTGTTCCTGTCCTCAGGGAATGGAGACCCTTTTGGGGGAGATTGGCATAAACAGCCTGGTCTAAGACAGGGTGATAAGTGCAACAGAAGGGCTTAAAACTCGATCCTGAGAGGACAAATGAGGGTACCTCATGCAGCTAGACCCTATGTGGGCAGGGGACCAAGACAGACCTCCTGGGAAGGGGCCTTCTGACCTGAGAGTTCATGGACCACTGGAGTGGAGATGTCAAAGAGGTAGGGTGCCTGTGCATTGGGGACTGTGGCCGCTAGGCTCTACCACATCTTGTTCCCATATGTCTGGCAGCAAAGCAAGGAACCCAAGCTCTTGCCACGCATCTCTTAAATTAGTCTGAGGGTTAATTTTGTGTGCCTACTCAACCACATACTGGAGGCCCAGATGCTTGGTCAAACATGGTTCTGGGTGGCTCTTGATGAGACTAACATTTCAATCCACAGATTGAGTCAAGTAGATTCCTCTCCTGCTATGGGTGGGCCTTGTCTGGTCAGGTGAGGCCAGAACAGGAGAAAAGGAAGGGCAGATGTGTGAGCTGAAGGTGAGTGTGAGCCCTAGCCAGGGCTGCTTCTGGCCACCTGGGTGCTGCCGCCTGCCATCCCTGAAGGCTGATGCCACCTAAGCCCATTTTCTGAGCTGCTAGCAGCTGTCTGGATTAAATCGACATCTATGAACAGAGTATGATGGTGTAGGCCTGTAATCCCAATCCTCTGGGAGGCTGAGGCAGGAAGATCACAGCTTCAAGGCCAGCCTGTGAAACTTGGCATGTAAGTGACCCTGTCTCTAAATAATAAAAAAACGAGTGAGGATGTAACTCTGTCCAGAGGCCCAGGTTCAATCCTGTTTCACAGATAAACAAACATTTATGACTCTAATATTTTTCATACCTGTAAAGCATGTTGTTCAGGAGACAAATACATAAAAATTTCATCTGAATTTTAAAATATGTTTAAAAATTGACTCTAGCAACTTCTCGGGTTTCCTAGACATACTAGTGGGTCTGCTTGGTCAAAAGTACTTTTGTAACATTGCAGACACATTATTTGCCTTTCTTATTCTCATTCTGTAATTAGTTCTTCTTTCTTTCTTTCTTTTCTTTCTTTCTTTGGTACTGGGGATTGAATCCAGGCCTTCAAACTAAGCTACATAAACAGTTCTTTTTTAGTTTTTTGAGACAGTGTAAGTTGCTCAGGCTGGCTTCCACTTGCAGTCCTCCTGCCTCAGCCTCCCAGATTCCTAGGATTACAGGCATGCACCACTATTCCTGGATTTACTCTTTCATTAGTATATAATAGTTTTCCAGAGGTTATCTGAGTGATGATATTGCAGCAGATTATGAATCCAGAAGTAGATATGAAAATCCAACTGTATTTTATTAAACCGGGCATTAATGACACAGACAAAAATAATTTCTTTTTTCTTTTGGTACCAGGGATTGAACTCGGGTCCTTGCACTTGCACAGCAGGCGGTGAAACCACTGAGCTAAACCTCCAGCCCTCTTTTTTATTTTTTGAGACAGAATCTCACTATGTAGCTCCAGATGGCTTAGAAATCACAGCAATCTCCTGCCTCAGTGTTCTGAGTGGTGAAATTACAGGTGTGTAATGCCCAGCTAAGATTGGCAAAAATATTAATGCCACTATTCTAATTAACTATTTAAAAATATATGCCTACTTTTAAAAAATTAAAAATAACTTTATTATCAAACACACACACATACAAAAATTAAAATCATTCAAAGAAGAACAATGCAAGGGAAAAAAAACTACAATAATATTCAAATACAGTAGAACTCAACCAAAACAAAACTGAAAAGCACTTAAACATTTTTCCATATAACTTAAAAAAGCATCTCAAGCACCAAAAAGACACCAGAGGATGTGATTTGTTTCAGAAAGATCCCCAAAACCAACAATGAACAAATAGTGGTCTGGTAAAAACACCCCAGTTAGCTAGCAGACTCCACATAAGCCAAACTTCTCCCTAATTTAAATTTCGATAGTCATATGACACGCAATGGAAACACAATCCGAGAAATATGTTATTAGGCAATTTCATCCGTGTGTATCCTTATTTACACTTGCAGTTTCTCATACTAGACAAACTATTCGGTATTTACACATATGTGTCCGATTTATGTCACTTAAGAGGATGGCCTCAATATGCATCCATTTAGCTATAAATGTCTCTCGTTTCTGGTTCTTTATGGCTGAATAGTATTCCATTTTATAAAAAACACCCCACATCTTCTTTATCCAGTCTCCAGTTGATGGGCACTTGGGTTGTTTCCAAGCTTTAGCTATTACAAACTGTGCCGCTATAAACATGGGTACACATATATCACTGTGGTATGATTCTTTTAATTCTTTTGTGAAGATATCCAGCAGGGGGATAGCTGGGTCGAATAGGACCTCTAAGCCTAGTTCGCTGAGGTATCTCCATACTGATTTCCACAGTGGTTGCACCAGTCTGCCCTCCCACCAACAATGGAGAAGGGTTCCTTTCTCCCCACACTCCTGCCAGCATTTGTTATTGGATGAGTTCTTTATAACAGCCATTCTTTCTGGGGTGAGGTGGAATCTCAGGGTTATTTTCATCTGCATCTCTCAAATAACCAGTGATGTTGAACATTTTTTCATATATTTATTTGCTGCTTTTACTTCTTTGTCTGAGAAATGTCTGTACATTTCAGATGCCCATTTTTGAATTGGGTCTTTGAATTTGGGGGGGGGTCTGATTTTTTTCAATTCTTTGTATATTCTAGATAGTAGTCCTCTGAGGTACAGTTGCTGAAAATTTTTTCCCACATTGTAGGTTGTCTCTTAGCTCTGTTGGTAGTTTCTCTTGCAGTGCAGAAGCTTTTTAATAAGATCAGATCCCAGTTGCTAATTTTGCTAGTTCCCATGCTACTGAAGTTTTGTTCATAAAGTATTTTCCTATACCAATGTCTTCAAGAGTTCTACCTAACTTATCTTCCAGCAAATTTAGTGTTTCTGTCTTGATATTTAAATGTTTATTCCACTTCAATCTTAGTTTAGTGCATGGTGATAGGTATGGGTCTAGTTTTAATATTTGGCAGGTTGAAATCCAGTTTTACCAACACCATTTATTAAATAGGCTATCTTTCCTCCAATGAGGATGGTTGGCTCCTTTGTCAAAGATGAGGTGGCTGAGCATATCTGTAATTGTTTCTGCATCTTCTAATCTATTCCACTGATCCTCAGGTCTGTTTCTTTGCCAGTACCATGCTGTTTTTATCACAGTAGCTTTGTAGTATAGTTTCAAGTTGGGGATTGTAATACCCGGAGCCATCTCTCTGCTGCCTAAAATTTCTTTTGCTATTCTAGGTCTCTTATGGTTCCAAATGAATTTTTGGACTGTTTTCTCTAGTTCTGTGAAATATATTGTTGGAATTTCTATTGGCATTGCATTAAACTTATATAATAGTTTTGGAAGTATGGCCATTTTCACTATATTGTTTCTTCCTATCCAGGAACAAGGGATGTCTTTCCATTTTCTTTCTTTTTGTTTTTCAAACAGGTAAATTCTTACCTTAGAATTGTTTTATTTCTAAACTGTTAGACAAAAATTGGATCAAAATAGAGAGAAAAAGGCTAACAAATATATAAATTGTTAAACACAGATGCTTTTATACAGACAGATACATTTCTAAAAAGGAGTTGGATATACGAATCTTACTCCTCAGAGATGGATGATGATTTATAGACACTTCAGAAATTACACTGGTGATTCTGTAATTAATGCACCATTTTTACTCAGGAAGTATTACAGGTGCTGGCAGTTTTGCAGATACTGTTTCTGAATTTTCCAGTGCAGATTCACCTTGGGGGTTGTTTTAACAACACAAGCAACAGAGGAACATCATAAATCACTCCCACTAGAATCGGTTAGATCAATCCAAAAGGTATAAGATATGGTTTACTGCAGGAGTCAGTACCTGTGGTTTATACTGCTCTATTAAATGACAAACACTATTAAAAGTCAGTTGAATGATTAGAACTATTCTATAATCAGATGCTGAGACACATCGTGATATTAGAGAAAAATACAAATATATTTTTGAGCAGCATGTTTTTAAAAACCTTTGTGTCTGCATACAGTGGTCAAGCCATCACATCTACATGGTTAAAGCCATGTGTCTCATGCATTTGTCTGCACTGCCTCGTGTATAGGAGGATGTGAGGTTGATGCACTTGATTTTAAAATAAAAACAAAAATGCCTAAATGCCTCTGGAGCTCCAGCCTTTGTCACTCATTCATGCGTAGCACTTAGATCCCGTGTGCCGTGTTGTAGGGATCAGGATTCTGGCCCTCTGCTCTATGACGTCGATATGCTTTTCAATTCCTTGTCTCCCTCCCTGACTTTCCCAATAAACCTTATCAAGGAACAGAGACTGGAGGAGTTTCTGCTCTAAGTGCTGGCTCTTCAAAACAGAAACTGCAGATTCGGGAAACTCTTTGATTCCTTCTAACAATTTGAAGTTTAAATTGTCTTCACTCCTGTCAAAAAAAAACCCCTTATTGTCTATAAAGACCAAATGCCTCGGGTCATGATTCCGCTGGATGTGTGCCAGACTTGCAGAATTTTGGTCATCACAGTTTGGCCTCAATCCGTTCCGTACACAGGCATCTTCCTTTCGAGGTCTGAATCCACAGCAATTCGTGTCCAAGCGATTATAAATCTGTAGCAAAAAATCGAAGAGCGCCATCTTGGACCACTCGTGTTGATGGATTTCTATGCAGCCCCACTCGGGTCTGGGCACACAGCCATGCAGCCAGCACTTCTGTCTCAGTGAGTGCTGATAGGCTCCCCAGGTGAGCTGAACCGACGAAAGGGTGTCTTTACTTGCTGGAGCGAGAGAAGAGTCCCAGAGAACGAGGGGACGTGGGCGGCCATCCAGGGCAGAGTATGGTTGAGCCCCAGGATCTGGTCCGGGTGGAAGGCCAACAACTTGCTGGAGTCGCAGCAGTGCGCAGGGGCTGGGGCCGCAACAGGGCGGGGTTCGGCGGCCCGGTTGCCCAGGACCAGCAGGGGCGCCCCGCGGGTTGCGCGCCGTAGGCGCAGAACGCACGGGAGTCGTTGGCCAGCAGGCGCAGGCTTCCATTTTCCTATATCCTCCTCAATCTCCTTTTTGAGAGTGCTATAGTTTTCAGTGTAGAGGTCTTTTGCTTCCTTTGTTGGATTGACTCCTAGATATTTCATTTTTTTGGATGCTATTGATGGTCACTGCATCCTTGTGAAGGATGCTAAAGATGGTCACTACATCCTTGTGAAGGATGCTAAAGATGGTCACTACATCCTTGTGAAGGGAACGGTCTAAGAGGAAGAGATGACAATCATAAATATATATGCACCAAATACAAATGCCCCAAACTATACAAAACAAATATTAATGGACATGAAAAACCAAATAAGCACTAATACAATTGTAGTGGGGGACCTCAATATCCCACTATCACAAATAGACAGATCATCTAGGCCAAAAATTAACAACGAAATTCTAGAACTGAACCAAGCTATTGAACAAATGGACTTAATAGATGTTTACAGAGTGTTCCAACCCACAAAATCAGAATACACATTCTTTTCAGCTACACATGGGTCATTCTCCAAAACAGACCACATGCTAGCTCATAGGACATGTCTAAGTCAATGTAAAAGAAATGAAGTTATCCCCTGTATATTATCAGACCATAGTGCGATAAAATTGGAGATCAATGACATAAGAAACTGCAAAACTCCCACAAACACATGGAAATAAAATAACACCCCCCTGAACAACCAATGGGTCACAGAGAAAATTAAAGAAGAAATTAGACAGTTTCTACAAGTAAATGATAATGCCAGCACAACATACAGGAATCTGTGGGACACAATGAAAGCAGTTCTACACGGGAAAGTCATAGCAGTCAATGCCTATATTAGGAAAACAGAGAACTCAATTAAATAACCTAATGCAGAACCTCAAGATCCTAGAAAAAGAAGAGCATAACAAACCCAAAGCTCGTATAAGAGAGGAAATTATAAAGATCAGAGCATAAATCAATGCAATTGAGACTAAGAATGATACAAAAAATTAATGGATCAAAGAGTTGGTTTTTTTTTTTTTGGTACCGGGAATCGAACTCAGGCCCTTGTACTTTCGAGGCGGGCGGTGGAGCCACTAAGCTAAATCCCCGGCCCCAAGAGTTGGTTTTTTGAAAGAATAAAATTGATAAACCCTTGGCCAACCTTATCAAAAAAAGGAAAGAAAAAGCTCAAATCCATGCAATCAAGAATGAAAAAGGTGAAGTCACAACAGATCCAGCAGAAATCCAAAGCATCATCAATACCTACTTCGAGAACCTGTACTCTAATAAAATGGAAAACAGAAGAAATGGACAGATTGTTAGATACATATGAATTACCAAAGTTGAATGAAGAAGATATAGAAATTCTAAACACCTCAATTGCAATGAGTGAAATTGAAAATGTAATAAAAAATTTACCAAAAAAGAAAGGCCCAGGTCCTGATGGTTTCACTGCTGAATTCTACAAGACATTTAAAGAAGAACTATCACCATTACTCTTTAAACTCATCAAGGAAATTGAAAGGGAAGAAAAGCTTCCAAATTCATTCCCAGAAGCAATTATTACTTTGATTCCAAAACCAGGGAAAGACACAACCCAAAAAGAGAACTACAGGCCAATCTCCCTAATGAATATCGATGCAAAAGTCCTCAACAAGATACTGACAAACAGAATACAAAGGGTCATCAAGAAGATCATACACCCTGACCAAGTTGGATTTATCCCAAGGATGCAAGGATGGCTCAACATTTGTAAATTAATAAATGTAATACACTATATTAAAAGAGTCAAGGACAAAAATCATATGATCATCTCAAAAGATGCAGAAAAGGCATTCGACAAAATCCAACACCCATTCATGATAAAAACCCTACAGAAAATTGGAATAGAAGGTCTTTATCTCAACTTGATTAAGGCTATCTATGAAAAACCAACAGCCAACATCACACTAAATGGTCAAAAACTGAAAATTTTCACACTAAAATCAGGAACAAGACAAGGATGCCCACTATCACCACTCCTGTTTAATATAGTTCTGGAAACATTAACCACAGCAATTAGAAAAGAGAAAGAAATAAAAAGAATAAAAACAGGAAAGGAAGAAGTGAAACTGTCATTATTTGCTGATGATATGATACTTTACATAGAAGACCCAAAATACTCTGCCAAAAGACTTCTAGACTTAATTGACAGATTCAGTAGAGTAGATGGATATGAGGTCAAAACTCAAAAAACAATAGCCTTTTTGTATACAAAAAATAGAGTCACTGAGATAGAAATTAGGGAAATAATTCCTTTTATAATAGCATCCATATGGCTACTTTTTAAGAATTATGTGATTATGTTAACATCTTATAAACGTTATTTCTAGTGAACAAATAAATGTCCTTAATTTGTCTCTGGTCTAATTTCTAATACTCACATAAGTATTCACGCAACCCACTTGGACAAAGGTCTCTGGAGTCTGCAGTGGTTTCCAAGAAAGTAAAGTGATCCTGTGATCAAACAGTTTGAGGACTAAGCCAGGCACAGTGGCATATTCCTGTAATCCCATCTCTCAGGGAGGCTGAGCCAGGAACTGCTTAATTTTAGCAACTTAACCCTGTCTTGAAATTAAAGGGTGGGTTGGCTGGGGATGTAGCCCAGTGCAAAGCATTGGGTTCAACTCCAGTACCATACGCACACATACACACACGCACGTATACACACATACATGAAGAGTTTGAGGACTGATAATCTAGGATGATAGCCATGGATTGATAGTGGTTGGCTTTACTTCTCTTCTGAATCTAGACTGGGTTGGGTAGGGCATACATTATTGAAAAAAAGAGTTAACAGTCAAGTGATAGTTTCTCTTTTTTCCTTCTTCTTCCAGTAGTGGGGATTGAACTGAGGGGTGCTTTACCACTGAGCTACACTCCCAGCCTTTTTTGTATTTCATTCTGAGACAGGGTCTCACTAAGTTGCCCGGGCTGGCCTTGAACTTGTAACCATGCTGCCTCAGCCTTCCTAGCAGCTGGGATTACAGTCATGCACCATGCCTGGCTTGGTATACTCATTCTTGAAAAACAAGCACTTGGAGTTCTGCTCAGGAGCTTCAGCAGATGTGAATGGTGGTGTCTGAGCTGAAGCTCAGAACTGTGAGGAGCAGGCTGGCAGGGTGTCAGTAGTTCTCTCGATGGGAGAGTACATGCATAGACCCTGAAGGGCTGTCTCATCTAGTCCTCCCTCCACTTCAGCCAGGCACCAAGGAGCTCCTCATCTCTCACACAGCAAGACACCCAACTCAGTTCACCGAGGATGCAGGAGAGGGGCTCGGTGTGAGCCAGGTCTGACCTGGAGTCCACACTTATCCCGGGACCCTAGTTAAACTCATTTCAGCCTCCACAGACAAGAAAATAATGAAGGGCTTCAGGTAAAAATGAAACTTAAAATATATAACGACCAGGTCGGTGCTGTGCAGAGGCTGCAGTCCCCGAGGAGACACAGGAATTCTGTGTGAAGGGCCAGCCCTGCCCAGAGTCAGCAGTGGCCTGGCCAGGAGCCTTCTGGGGAGGGAGAAGGGGAGCAGTTGGTTGCCAGCCTTCTAAGAGGACTGCTAGTATTTTAACATTGTGCAGCACCAGCCCACAAAGCAACTGACACCCAGCTTTAGCAAAGAGCTCAAGATACACTCCTTCCATCCTCGATTCAGAAAGGTATTTTCTCTTCCTTCTTTGTTCTCTCCTTTCCTCCCTCCTTTTTTCTTTTCCTGGTACTGGAAATTGAACTCAGGACCTTGCACTTGCCAGGCAGGCATGGTGCCACTGAGCTAAATCCCTGGCTCCCTTACTTCCTTTTACTGACACAATAATTGCACATATTATCCAGGTATGGTGGTGCATGTCTGTAATCCTAGCACTCAGGAGGCTGAGGAAGGTGGATCATTGCAAGTTCAAGGCCAGCCTGGGCTACATAGTGAGTTCAAGGCCAGTCTGAAGTACATAGCAAGACCCTGTCTCAAAATAAAACAAAAAACAAGTTGCACATAATTATGAGATATTATGTGATGATTTGATACACATATACATTATATAATTAAATCAAGGTGAGCATATCTAGAAGTCTTTTCTTGTATCATTTCTTTGTGATTAGAGAAGTTATTTTCAAAAACAGAGAAGCTGGATTTCACTTTTGCTGTTTCTTATCCTGGAAACAACTTGGTACATTTCTAGTCCCCTGGATAAAATCAACTAATCTTATCTGAGTAACGCATACTTACAATCCCAGCACTCTCATAGGCTGAGGCAGGAGGATCTGGAATTCGAGCCCAGCCTAGGTAGTTTGTGACTTAGTTGAGACCCTGTCTCAAAAAATAAAAGAGGGCCGGAGATTTAGCTCAGTGGTTCCATTGCCTGCCTCGAAAGCACAAGGTCCCTAGTTCAATCCCCAGGAGCAAAAAAATAAATAAATAAAATAAAATAAAGCAGAACTAGGCTCAATCCCCAGTACTAGACACATATACAGATAGAGATACAGATCTATCTATCTACATCTATCTATAACTATAGATAGTGATGGGACAGGGACAGAGACAGAAATAGAGGGGTGTGTGTGTGTGTGTGTACGGGGGGGAGACCTTGTCTCAAAATAAAAAATAATAAAAAGGCTGGGGATATAGCTCAGTGTGAAGGCTGTGGGTTCAAATCCCAGTACTGGAAAAAAGAAAAAAGAAAAAGAAAATCTACTATGCAATCTATCAAACATAGAAATATGAGTTATAAAATATACAGGTGGGTTGGGGATTTAGCTCAGTGGTTTCGCTGCCTGCTGAGCAAGTGCAAGGACCCAAGTTCGATCCCCGGTACCAAAAAAAAAAAAAGAGAGAAAATATATAGGTATTCATTTAAGTCCAGATCTCTATAGAATGCAAGCTGAAAAAATGTTGTTACAACAATATACTATATAAACTATGTGATTATGAGACTTTTAATGTTACACTGTGTATTTTTTAATGTTACTGACTGTATCTCTTAGCTGTATACACTACAGTGTTTAGTGGCCACAGGATATGATAGTGAAATCCAGCAGTTGATGTTAAACATTATCTTGTGAAGGGGGTGGGAACAGAGGGTTATAAATGATGTAGATTGACCGTATGTTGGTAAATATTGACTGTGGGTAATAGGTTCATATGGGATCATTTTGTTATTCTATTTTGTGTACATTTAGAAGTTTCCATAACAAAAGCTTTAGAAAAATTTCCCTATTTAGCCAATGTCTGGAGCCTATGTCTGCTATTTAAAAACAGACTCACAAAATATAAGATTGTAAATTGTTTTCACTTGCTTTAGTTTTCCTTGAAAGGATTTTGTCCATTTGTGCATTTCAAGATGAATATAGAAAGCAGCATGTATTTAACCTTTCTCCTTTATCTAGCTTCTGGGTGCCTTCTTTAGTCTCCTAATCACAGTGATGAGGGTAAATAATTCCCTCTAATTTCGCCTCAATATTCAGCCACTGTCAAATTAATTGCTACCTTTGTTTAGCTGCTGCCTGCCGGGAGCCAGTGAGAACATTTTTAAAAGCATCACATGACAGACAACATTTTAGTGTCTATAAATTCACTGTTAATTTAGCAAGCTCTCCACTTTCTGGTAACATTTAAGCTAAAAATTTTAAGTTCTGGTATTGAGTTAGCTCTTGATGATAATTTGAACATATGTTGCCTTAGGATAGTCTCCAGAACTCACTTTTTACACAACAGTGTCAAAAAGGGAGCTCCACAATACTTTCCAATTTCTAGCTATAAATTATACAGTATATATAACCCAAGGAAGATATTCCTAACTCTTCATTGGCAACCATTATTACACAATGGATCCTGTTTATAAGTAACTCTAACATATTTATAGAAAGGAGATTTATAAAGTATTTAAGTGGGTATGGTAAGCTTGAATTTTGAATTATTAATTTAAATTTTCAATTTCTTTTCTCTACTCTGTTCGTGTGTGAATGATGCTGGGAACCGAATACAGTGGCTTGCATACACTCTGAGCTACATCCCCAAGCTTCTTGACTAATTTTAAATTTTATTTTATAGTTTGATTTAGATATTTTTTGTGGTACTGGGCTTTGAACCCAGGGGCAGTCCACCACTAGGGTATATCTCAAGCCTTTTTTATGTTTTTTTTTTTTTTGAGACAGGTTCTCACTAAATTCAAGGTGGGCTTGAATTTGCAATCCTCCTACTTCAGCCTCAATGAATGCTAGGATTATAGGTGTGTGACACCGTGCCTGGCTTGACTCATTTTTAAAGGCCAAAGAACATTATTCATTTTGTGATTTTTAAAATCTATTTTTTGATATTTATAATAAGAATTTAATCACAAAGAGCCACACATTAATGATATTTATTAATGTTAAGGAAATCAGGCAAAGATGTGTTAAAGGTGTTCAACTTTCTCCACTTCTCTCAACCTAGTATTTACTAATGGAAGAAAAAAAATTAAAGTGTGTAATCTGAATTAGAGCTTACCTTCAATAGTAAGATTTCACATTTGAAAAATATACTTGGCCCAACTTCAGACCTAGAGCACCAATTTAAATCGAGATTATGTTTTTGTGAAGAGTCATTTATTTACAAATCAACTTCTCTAGGGAGCTTGGTGTTATATCTTGTAGGTTTAGGTAGCCCAGAACTTTGTGAAGTAATAACAAGTTTGTTTATAATTTAAGAACAGAGAAGCTAAATACAGAGAAATGATGTCATTTTATCCACCTCAGACCTTGAAGAAATGGGAGTGGGGAGCTTAAAATGTTGATTCCCGCTCCTGCCGCTCACTGCTGGATAAATGGTCTCTCTAATCTTACTTAATAACATGTGTATCCAGAATGAAGCCCTCTCTGTTGCCTCGAATTGTTACTTTAAATAGGTACCCACTAGATTATAATTTCTACTTGTTTGAAGACTGCTAGAATCTGATCACAATGGGCAAGCTGGAAGGAATGACTATTCCGGACAGTACAATGAAATTGGCTTTACTCCCATTATCTTTCTGGAGTCTTAAATTGAAAGGAAACAGGGGAGAGGAATTCTGCAGAGGGGTGGGGGAGGAGTTTTTGTAGTTTTCCTAACACAGATTGAGGTACTTTCCAGAATGTTCCCCCAAGTTATTAAATAAGCTCACACTGTTCCAGGGAAACCGTGCTTGGGCAGGAGGCTGCTGAGCAGCTGTGGCAGATAAACACCCTGAATCCTCCCTCTGCGATTCCAGGCCCAACTCAATGATGGGATTGTGGCTAAATTGCTGAGTTTAAAATAACCACCTCATGCATAGTCATTGATTATGACTGAAAAGCACCGAGGAGCCTCCTATTTTTAGTTTAGAGGAACCTCTCTGTGGAGGGAGCTGAGGGATGCATTTACTCCGTCAATCTTCTGAAGCGTAAAACCGGTGCGAGGCTGTGCGGAAAGGGAACACTTCCAGGCCTCAGTAGGTAAGAGAAGATGCGTGCTGCGCTCCTCCCAGGATTCCGATGCCTGGGTCCTGACTCCCACGGCGATGGCCTCAGGAGGACCAGGTCAGGAGGGTGGGGCGCCTTCTGAGCAGATTGGTGCCCTCCTAGGACAGGCCCCGAGGACGCCCTCGTCTCTTCCCCTGGAAGGACACACAAGGACAGGCAAGAAGGCTTGGGGTGTGAACCAGTGAACAGCCCTCACCCGCCCTAGTCCGCCTGGGCCTCGATTCTACACTTCCCACTTCCGCACTGGGAGAAATAAATTTCTATGGCACCAGCCACCCAGTGTATGATATATTGTTGTACTACCCTGAACAGATTAAGACAATACATATACCTGAAATAATTTAAAATGCATAGTAAGCTGAGGAACTAAATTACAAGGCCTCTGAATTCAAAATGAGAAAGAATAGACAAGTGAGATTTCTGTGATTTAAGAGGTCTTAGCTGAGTGTGGTGGCATATGCCTGTACTCAATCCCAGCACTCTGGGAGGCTGAGGCAGGAGAATCACAAGTTTGAGTCCAGCCTGGGCAATTTGGCAACTTAGTGAGATCTTGTATCACAATAAAAAAGGGCTGAGGATGTAGCCCAGTGAACACCTCCAGGTTCAATCCTCAGTACTGGTATAAGTAAATTAATAATAAAATGAGTTTTCCAATGAATCGAGCAGAGAGATTGTTTTTATTTTTTTATTTTCTCAAAGTACTGAGAAGGTTGGTTTTACAGACAGAAAAGGACTGATGAAGGCATAAACAAAAGCAAAAACCAGATTGGTCATCTTAAAGTTACTTTTCTTATCAGGCCCAGGACAGGTGATAGAATAATAGGAAAACAACTAATTAGTTACTACTAGGTTACTTGTGTGTGTGTCTGGTACTGGGATTGAACTCAGGGCCTTAATACTGAGCTATATATCTCCAGGCCTTTCTTATTTTTTATTTTTACTTATTTTTGGGTACTGGAGATCGAACTCTGGACCTTATGCTTGCAAAGCAGGCGGTGGTACCACTGAGCTAAATCCCCGGCCCCTCTCTTTATTTTGAGGCAGGGTCTTGCTAGTTGTTAAGTTGCCTTGGCTGGGCTTGAACATCCAATCCTGCTGCTTCAGCTTCCAAAGTAGCTGGAATAACAAGTGTGTGCCACCACGCCCTGCTCTAATATTCTTATATTCTTGGTTTTCATTTGTGCTTAACGAAGGTGTGCTAAATGATTTGGTTTCAGCTTGGTGACACTGATCTTTAATGTGAGTGACTTCATTTGAGTTTTTAGAACTGGTCTGTTGGGGCCTAGTGTAGGAGCTTTGTCCAGTGGCCTCCAATGATTTTTATCTAAGTACAGTAATTTATACCTTTGAGAACATTTTGGATCTACATAGATATGTATGGTGCCTTACACCTCTAAGACTTTTTTTTTGGTATCAGGGATCCAACTTGGGACCTTGCGCCTGCAAGGTAGGTGGTGGCATCACTGAGCTAAATCCCCGACCTCTAAGAATTTTATTTATTGATATATCCCTAAAACACTGCCTAATATATAGCAGGCTTTAATAGGAAATGTTGACTAGTCAACTTTCATGCATGCAAGTGAATGCATGCATATACAAACGTATGTGTAGTCTTTTGAAATAGTACCAAGAGCAAGTCATTGTAATAGTTACAAGTCTGAGTTATTTATATAAGGATAACCATTGTTTACAATGTTGGTCATCTTCACAGAAAAACACATACACTTAAAAAAGAAAGGTTCTGAATTACAAAAAGCTATAGCTGCTGGTTATTTTTTAAAATACAGAATATGAAAAACAAAAACAAAAAGTAGAAGCCTAAGCTGAGTGTGTGGTGTGTGTCTGAAGCCCACTGAGGGACCTGGGCAGCGGGACTCTGGAAGCTGCACCCTCCACTGGCTCACCATATTGCTTCAAAACCTGCCAGCTGAAAAAAAATGAAAGTTGAACAAGATTTGCAGGGGGTACTAAAGATTGAATCCAGGGACGTTGCACTGAGCTAATCCTCATCCCTTCTTAAAATTTTTATTTTGAGACAGGATCTCACTAAGTTGCCTGTGCTGGGCATGAATTTGTGATCCTCCTGCCTCAGCCTCCCAGAATGCTGCAATTCCAGGTGTTTGCCACCATGCCCAGCTGAACAAGATATTTGTAAGAATTTTACTCATTTCTTGTCAATCAGCTAAAATGAGTAGAACTTTAGGAAGAGTAAAATTTGGAAAAACAAGATACAATTAGAGCCAGAAATTTAGCTCAGTGGTTCTCCTGCCTACCTCAAAAGCGCAAGGTCCCGAGTTTGATCCCTGGTACCAAAAAAAAAAAAAAAGTTAATATATAGGCTGGGGATTTAGCTTAGCAGCACCACACCTGCCTTGTAAGTGCAAGGTCCTGAGTTTGATCCCCCGTACTGCAATAAAAAAAAAATACAATTAAAAACTGATGTAAATCTTCTGGCCTTTTTCTTCTAAATAGATTTTTGAGCTATAATTTATATTAAAATATTCACTTTAAGCACACAGCTCAATGGGTTTTGAGGAATGTGTGAATCTATCAGAATATCAATTCCTCATCCTAGACAGTTCCCTGTCCTTGGCTTTGTCTCCCCACACCACTCCCTAGCCTCAGGCAATCACCTCTTGCAAGTCTAGAATTCCCTATAAGTGGAGTAACACACCACGGAGTCCTTGTGCCTGGCATCTTTTGTTCAGCACATTTTTTTTTTTGGTACTGGGGCTCGAACTTGGGTCCTTGTGCTTGCAGGGCAGACGGTGGAACCACTGAGCTAAATCCCCAGCCCTGTTCAGCACATTTGTGACAGCCATCCACCTGTTTGGATGCATCAGGGGTTCATTCCCCTTTACTGTTGAATAGCATTCTATGGTAGGAGCATAGCACTTTAGCTCTCCATTCATCCAGTCATGAACTCGTGTGTCATATTATCAATCAGGAGGCAGAAACTGTAATTTGAACAGTTAAATTTAATATAATTGTTAGCTAGTAAACAGTGGTTAATAACAACAATGGATGAAAGGGGACTCTAAGGATCTACAGAGAATGGTTGCAATTATAGTGAATATTTAAATTTTTTAAAATGTAAGGGTCACAGATTTAGCTCAGTGGTTCTGCCACCTGCTTTGCAAGTGCAAGGTCCTGAGTTCGATCCCTGGTACCAAAACAACAACAAAAAAGTATTACAGTAAAAAAGACATATTGTCATTAATCTCCCTGAAAATACTCACCTCAAACATACTTCTCTCATCCTTCTTGCCACCTTCTAATGCAGTTCTGGAGTCCTCTTTCACACCTTTCTTTTCTTTTCTTTTCCTTTCTTTTTTTTCTTTTCCAGTACCAGAGATCAAACTCAGGACTCTGTACTTGCCAGGCAGGCACAGCACTGCTAAGCTACATCCCTGGCCCCATGCATGTCTTTATAATGTATGATCAAAACTACAGTGAGTGCTGCTGCTGAGTGTCATCCAATGGAAAAACATTAGCATGTTTTCACTCACCTCATTCACCAGATCTGGTACTGTGCAACTTCTGGCTCTTCCCCAGAGCAAAATTACCATGAAAGGTAAGCGTTTGGAATTTATTCAGGACACAGGCAGCCTCGGCAGCACAACTAAACACAAAAATGAGGACTTCAAAACTGCTTTAGAAAGCGGCAAGAACAATGAGATAAGTGTGTTTGGAGAGGGGGAAAATCTGAAGGGATTAATGGCAATGTGCCTTTTACTGTAAAAAAAATCTTTAAATTTAAACTTTCACCATATGTTTCAATCACACTACACAGAAGATGATCAAGACAGGGTCTGGAAGGAACCAAGGGCTTTGGAGAGGAGGCCTTGTCCCTTGAAAGAATTCATTTCAGACCTCTTGGAAGGCATGTTGCCACCAAAGGCTACACTGCCTGGCTCCCAGTGGTAAAGGTACTTGCTAAGGACACAGGCTGGGCCCGTGGTTTCCAGGTGATCTAGGTGGCGTGGTGGTCTGTAGCAGCAGCCTCAGTGTGTCAGTCAACTCTGCACTGTCGTGATGAAATACTTGAGATAAATGACTTAAAGAAGGAATGCTATGTCTCAAGATTAGGGACCTGTGGTGAGGCAGATCGAAATGGGAGTGCAGCTCTCACCTCAGGGGAGGGGGTTTGGCAGAGGAGGATGAGCAAGAATGAGGAGGGGCCAAGGTCCCAGCATGCCCAGGGCCTGTCCCCATTGACTGGCCTCCTTTCCTCCCTTCCACTGGGCCCCTCCTCCCAGTGGTTTCATCCCCCTCCCAATAGTTTCATCCCCCTCCCAATAGTACCACATGGCCTTTGGGGAATTTCAGATCCAAACTGTAACACTGAGGGCTGGGGATTTAGCTCAGTGGTTTCGCTGCCTGCTGCACAAGCGCAAGGACCTGAGTTCAAACCCCGGCACCAAAAAACCCAAAAACAACAACAAAAAAACACAAACTGTAACACTGAGAGGGGAAGGCAAGATGTGAGTCTGCCACTGGACTGCTGAGGTGAGTGCTGCCAGACCTGCACTGAGAAAAACAGATGGAGCTGAACCCAGAACCCAGAACCCAGGAAGAAGGGCTTTCCTGATACAGATACTGGTTTTTTGTTGTTTGTTTGTTTTGGACAGGGTCCTGCTAAATTGCCCAGGCTGGCCTTGTACTTGTGATCCTCCTGCCTGAGCTTCCAGAGTGCTGGGATTACAGGAATGTGCCACCATCCCCACCCCAGATATTTTCAAATTAGTGTTTAATCTTGTAATGTGTGACCATTCCTTGGAAAGCTTTAGGAAAGATCTTAGGGATTTTGTCTATTTTGATGAGATTTATACATTATAATGGAAAGGGGGGCCTCTTTTGATTTTTTCATCTTAAAACAATGCAGGCAGGGTTTACAAGCTCAGAAATCACTTACTATTCAAATGAGCAAAACATAACACGTCTCTTGATTACAGCAAACTGTAAATAAGCTTTCTACTTGGTTTTGTTTGATTAGCCTAGAATCTAATAATCTGTAAGGACCTACCGCCACAAATGGTCATCCTCACTAGTAAAATACTAGTGCATTTAAGTACTCCCTATGTGAGGAGAAGCAATAATCGTGTAATAATAAACGAACATCTGTTCATAAATATGTAACAGATATTAGAGTTTATTTTCCTAGTAGCATCAACAACCTGCTACTACCTAGACTACCCCTCCCCCCTTGAGAAGTACTGGGTGTTGAACTCAGTGGCCTCCCATATGCTGCGCAAGCACTCCACCACTGAACTAAATCCTCATCCCTTTTTAAAAATTTTGAGACAGGGTCTCCCTAAATTACTCAGGCTGGCCTCAATTTACAGTCCTCCTGCCTCTGCTTCTGGAGTGGCTGAGATTACAGGCATGCACACCCTCCCTCAGATATACTCAAATACACCCCAAAGTGAAGGGCAGGTGGGCCCAGGATTTCTATGGATATTGGCGATTTAATGAACCAGAAAGCAGGATTCCTGCCTCGTGGCGTTAACTACAACGCAGCTGGGAGAGACGCGAAGTTGGTATAGTGTGCCGAAGGCAAAGGCTGCCACGGGAGCCAAAGGTCGATTGCTAGTCTGTGCCTCGTCCTGATTTCTTGATTATTCTGACTTCGCAAAAGCGGAGCAAGCAAGCGAGGATCCACGCTACCGTAGGCGGTGGTGTGAGGTGTAAGTGAATCAGAAGGGCCTGTGCACTCCGACAGCTGCGCGCAGTCCACCCCAGCAGGTGTGCCGCATGTGCACAGGGGTATTCCCGACGCCCCCTGGGAAGCGTCGGAGCCAGCAGGGCCTGTGACCCCTGGATCCGCGGCCCTGAGGGGCCCCGGCTGCTTCGCCCCAGCTGGCGAGGGACGGTCATAGGGGTTGTCCTCTGCGAGTCCCAGCGCCCGGGTCAAGACTCCCCGAGAAGGGAAGGGTGCTGTGCAAGGGGCGACTCACTCACCGGGTCCTTAAACGACTAGGGCGCCTGTCCTGGTCGCCTCTCCGCCCGCCCGACTCCGCTGTTGGACGGGGCGGGGGAGGGGGCGGCGGGAGCTAGCGCAGAGCCCCGAGCTCCTCAGAGTCGCGCGCGCCACCGTCTCCGGGCGCGTCCCCGTCGCGACCGCGCGCCCCCGCGCCGCCCTGCGCGCTCAGCGGCCCGGCGGCGACGCCGCGGCCCGGCCTCCCCCGCGGCACGCCCCCTGCGCCTGCCTCCCGCCGAGCTGAGCCGTACGGACCTGCGGCGGCTGCGGCCACGGGCGCGGCGGGGCGGCGCTAGGCCGGGGAGCGGCGGAGCGGAGCGGCGCCCTCAGCCTCGCGGGCCTGCTTCTCAGCGGCGGCGGCATGAGCGCGAGCGGCGCGGCGCCTGGCCCGGGCTCCTCCCCGGCAGCCTGCCGCTTCGCGCACTACTTCGTGCTGTGCGGTGTCGACGCGGACAGCGGGCTGGAGCCTGACGAGCTGGCGGGTAAGGCCGGGCGCGGCGACGCCGGGACATTGTTGTCTCTCCGCGCGGCAGGCGGGTGGCCTGAAAGATCCCGCCGGGTCCCCGGCCCGGGCTCGAGCGGCGGCCGGTGACCCCGGCGGTTCCGGTCCGCGAGGGCGGCATAGCCCCCGGAACCCTGTCTCCTCGGCGGTGTCATGGGGCCGGGGCGCCTTTGGCCGCCCGGGACCCGGCGCGGCGCTTTGTGGACGCTGCCCGGGCGGCCCCTGTGGGAGAAGCGGGGCCTCGACCCCGGGCTCGGTGCGGGAGCGGCCCCGTCCCGCCGGGCCCCGCGGTGGCGCAGTGCGGGCAGAGGTGGAGCGCGGAGGCCGGGAGAGGCGGCTACTGCCTCGGCTCCCACCGTTTCTTTCTCCTCGCCTCCGTCCGTGGGAGCGGAGTTTTGATTTTTTTCCTTTTTTGTTAAATGGTGAGACAAGTGACATGTATCACCTGAACTTTATCTGTGTCAGTGCTAAACACTTAGGTCATAGGCTTTCAGAACATCTTTCTTTGGACATACCTATTGATTGCACCGGTGTAAATTTTTCCCTTTGCCTTTTGGGAGGAGGACTAGGAAGAATGCATTATTAAATAATAATGGTAAATAAACAAAACTGTTAATCCTTAAAATACTGTGGCCGTCATCCCACGTTTTAACGAAGTATTTTTTTCTATTAAGTCAGCCTCACAGCAAAACATTTTTCAACAAAACTCTTTAAGTCTAGCTTTAGTTTAAAAATGTTTGGAAAAGGTGGATAATAGAGTACTAGGTTTTTCCTGTATGTGTAATTATGTAATCATACTGTTTCTTCAGCTGAGATTTCCTGTACATGTTAAGAATGGCTTTGTTAAGGGATTTGAACTAGGAAAAAAAAGGTCTGCAGAATTTGGGGCGATTCTTCTGTGGAGATTGGTGAAAAAATTATCTTCTTTTTCTAGGATCCTTTCTTCCTGAACATCCTTAACATTTGTGGCATCAGGGTCACTTGGAGGACTTCTGTGGGTGTTGACTAGTGACAGAAAAAAGCCTTTCTTATTTCTCTGTTTTCCTGTGAATGCTGAACCATCTTATAATTATGACCTCGGAGTTACTCTTTTTATTTTATTTGCAGTACTGCGGATAGAACCTAAGGCATTCAGCCCTTTTTATATTTTGAGAAAGGGTCTCACTGTTACTAAGTTGCCGGGGCTCGCTTGAATTTGTAATCCTCCTGCTTCAGTCTCCCAGAGTGCTGGGACTACAGGTGTGTGCCACCAAACCCGGGTGACCTGGAACACTAGGCACGGTACAAAGAGCATTAACAAAAGTAAACAGTAAAACATTTGATTTTAGTACACTTTTGAACTTTCTTATTTAAAAAAAAACAGTGGAGGAAAAACATCTGAGGAAGAAATGAGTACAAAGTTTCTAGAACTGACATAAAGAGAACAGGAAGATTTTGATGCATTTTTAAAGACAACTGTATTATTACAGTACTGTGTGAGTGTGATTGTATAGAATTTCTGCTCTTCATAGTATTTGGCATGTTAAGGAAATAATGTATAATGTATGTTAAGGAAATAATGTTACCTGGTAAGATTTCAGTGTTACTTATTCATTTAATAAAAAGTTTTTGGGTGTCATGTTCCAGGCTGGTCTTGAAAGCACACTGTAACCCAGGCTGGCCTTGAACTCTTAGAGATCCTTCCACCTCAGTCTTCCAGAGTACTGGGACTAAAAGTGTTCATCACCACACCCAGCTCAACAAATAATCTTGAAAGCTTCTGTATAGTTTGTGTTCTAGGTGTTAGGAACAGCTATGAGCAAAGCATTAAAAGATCCCAGCCATCAGAGAGCTTACATTCTAGTATAAGGAAACAGTGAAAAGATACCATTTGTCAGATGCTGGTGCTGTGCAGAGAAACAAAGCAGGGAAATGGGACCAGGGCAATGGGAGCAGGTTGGTAGAGTATGTAGGGGTTTGACCCCACGACCTCCTGCATCTAGGCCTGTGCCCTCCCACTGAGCTCCATCCCTCCCAGTCCATGATTTTAGATATGATGGTTAGGAAAGGCCTCCCAGAGAAGGTGATGTTTGAACAGAGCCCTCAAGAAGGTAAGGAAGCAAGCCACATGGATTGCCTAGGGCAATGATGGTGAACCTTTTAGAGCTTTCACTGATACAAACAGCCCACTGTTGCACATGTGCCATAGGTTTGCCACCACTGGTCTAGGGCTTCATAGACAGTTTTTAGCCTTTTCTTTGGAGATGGGAAGCTTGTGGAGGGTTTTCTGCAGAATGCTGATGAGATCTGATATGTTTTCTGGAAGGATCTTTGTGGCTGCCACGTTGCGTGAATGATTCAGGGGCCAAGGTTGTAGACTGTTTCACTGTTGGAGGTGAGTGGTGTTGGTGTCTGGTGAAGAGGCAGGAAGGAATCATATTCTAGATAGTACATGTTGAAGGGAGCACCAATAGAACTTGCTGATGAATTTTGTGAATCTGTATCATTCTGTTAATATGGTGTGGTCATTTTTGGAGAACATGATCAAAGATGACTCCAAGATCCTTGGCCAGAACAATTATGAGCTTCTCTACTGAAATAAGACAACTAATAAAGATTCAGGCTGGTGATTTATTCTGTTTTGGATATGTTAAGTTTGAAGTGCCTATTAGACTTCCAAATGGAGATGTCAGCTGGAAAAGACATCTTCCAAGGAGAGGTCTAGACTGTAGACATAAATTTAAAGCCATGAAGTTGGGGGCCGGGGATTTAGCTCAGTGGTGCCACCACCTGCCTCACAAGCACAAGGTCCTGAGTTCAGTCCCTGGTACAAAAAACAAAACAAAACAAAAACCCAAAACCAAAAACAACAAAAAGGTGCAGATCGGAAGGACTGAGTCCAGGAGTAAGAGCACTCCAGTGTGTGTGGGTGGAGGATGAGGGAAGCCCCCAAGGAGGTTAAGGAGTGTGGACAGTGATGTGGAGGAAGATGGGGATATGGCGTCATGTTCTCACCTGAATGTCCTCTTCACTTTCCATATACCTGCATGCGGCAATGTGTTTGTCTGATTTCTGTAGCTATGACAAAACATCCAAGACTGGGTACACCAGAAATCAGTGCAGCTCATTTGTGTAACAGTTTTGGAGACTGAAGGTCAGGAAGGCATCCAAAGGGTGGGAGCACTTGGATAAGAGCACATGCCAAGACAGGAAACCAGAGAGATGGGGGGTGGGTGTGAGGCGAGGTCTCTCATACAGGTACTCCCCCTGTATTAGATCTAACCAACCCAGTCCTGAAGGAACTATCTCAGTCCTCCCCAAGGGCAGCCAGTGACCTCATTATCTCCCGTGAGGCCATACCTCTTAGATTCCACCACCTCTCATGCAGTCACACTGATGCCCAGGCTTCCACTGCATGACCCTGTGGGGGACACACTCAGACTGCAGATAGCTCTGAGTCAGGTGAGTTACTCAGAAGGTTGGTTCTGTTGGCCACATTAATCTGAAAGTTAGTGATGGTGAAATTTCTACTGTGTTTTTTGAAACTGATCTCTTTTTAGCCTACTGTTTATTAGCAATTTGTTACCCTGCCTGTAGGGGTCTTAATTGACTTCTGCTAAATAGTGATTTTTAGCTGAGTGTCATGGTGTAACCCTGCAGTCCCAGCATTGGGGAGGCTGAGGTAGGAGCATCTGCATTTGAGGCCAGCCTAGGCTGCATAGTGAAACCCTATATCAAAAAATCAAACCAAAACAAAACATAATTTTACTACTTTCTCTACAGATTTCTTTTTTCCAGAGTCAGAGTCTTGCTAAGTAGTTCAGGCTGACCTTGAACTCACTGTACCCAAGGGTGGCCTCAAACTCAGCAATTCTCCTGCCTCAGCTTCCCAAGTCCTGCCATTACAGGCATGAGCCACGATGCCCGACCAGACCTTTTCTTGACATACGTGTTTCTGGAATTCTCACTCTGCAGGTGGTGAGACACTGGGCTCAAGTTAAGGATAGATACTGTAAAGTAGTAATTAAATAGACTAATACCTTGTGGTAAAAGTTATCAAGGCTTCGGATTAATTTTTTTAGATACTCTTCCCAGTAACACCTAGCTTTTTTTTTTTTTTTTTTTGGTACCAGGGATTGAACTCAGGACCTTGTGCTTGCAAGGCAGGCTCTGGAACCACTGAGCTAAATCCCCAGCCCAATAACACCTAGCTTTAACAACTGTGGAAAAGACTTCTTAAATTTGAAACATGGCTCCCCTTCAGTACTGAGGATTGAACCCAGGGCCTTTGCACTTAGCTATGTCCCCAGGCCTTTTAAAATTTTTATTTTGAGACAGTGTCTTGCTAACATGCTATGTTGTGTAGGACCTCAAACTTTTCTGCCTCAGCCTCTCTGAGTGCTGGGATTACAAGTATGCACCACCATGCTCACTGTAGAGTGTTGTTTTTCCCTCTATCCTAATATACAGTGTTTAGTAAGTAAATGAGGGCATGGGGGGAGTGCAGCTCAATGGTACAGTGCTTGCCTAGCGTGTGGGAGGTCCTAGATTTGATCCCCAGCACTGCAGACAAACAAATGTGAATGGTTGTGTTTATATTGGTGAGTTTTTCTGTTGTTGTTCTTTTTTTTTTTTTTTTTTTGCAGTACTGGGGATCGAACTCAGGATCTTGTGCTTATGAGGCAGGCACGGCGCCACTGAGCCATTTCCCTGGCCCCATGAATATGTTTATAAGAGTAAGATCTAGTTTCTGTGATGTAATAACGTGATTTTAAAAGTTGACTGGAGTTAAAACTCTTTATTGTGAAATTGGCCCAGTGGTGAGGTAGCTAAGCTCCTTGTGATAACCCTGGGGTCAGCCGCATGCCCATGTGGTTAATGCCGGACACATGAGCATGGAGAGCCTGAAAGGCCAGAGGTGGGGAGGGAGAGACAGCAGTAAGAAAAAGGACAGAGATACAAAGAGGCTGGAGGAGTGCAGATTCTTTATGTTGAGTAAGGCAGACTGCTCTGAAATTCCTCAGCTTATCTTTCTGTGTTTGAGCTTGTATTTCCACTCCTGGTCACAACCACTCTTGGAATAATAAAAGTAAATGTCTAGAATACAATGCATTGCTAGTTATAATTTACATGGAGGGCCATTGGGAAGGAAACTTTTCCCTTTTCTCCAGTTTACCCTAGAGTAGAGAGTTCTTATGCATTCAGGTACTTTAGGAAGCATGTACCACATGCCGGGATCCTTAACCTTCTTGTTTATCAATGACCTAAATTTTATTTTTGGTAAAGCCATAACTATTACATTTTGGATTTTTTATCATTATGTATTCACAGTGTGCAAGGTTGTACAATACATAGGCAACAATCACTGTTTAAGAATCTACAATGAGGGCCCATTATTTAGCTCAGTGGCTGCAGTGGTTGCCTTGCAGGCGTAAGGTCCTGACTTCCATCCCGGGTACCAAAACAAACAAACAAGCAAACAAAAGAATCTACAATGAAATAGTAATGGTAGAATAACATGATGCTTTGTTTTCCACACACCTGGGGCGGTGATGAAACACTTTATTGTTAGTTGCCTCATTTAATCCTGACAGTGCCCTCGGGGGATCTGTTTCACAGTCAAGGAAACTAAGGCTAAAGATTTGGAAATCCTTTACTCAGGTTTATATAATAAGTGTGAACTAGATTGAAAGTTTGTCTGACATAATCCTTCCATGCCCATAACAACTACATGTGCTGCTTCCTTTTTTTTCCTTTCAGATAAGGTCATGTTAAAATTGCTCAGATGCCCAGGTGGGGCTTGAACTTGCCATCCTCCTGTCTCAGCCCCGCAGTGTACTAGGATTACAGGTGTGTGCCACTGCTCTGACTGGGTGCGTGTGTTATTGGAGATTGAACCCAGGGGTTTTGCACTGAGTTACATCTACAGCCCTTTGTAAAATTTGTTTAATTTTGTGACAAATTCCTAAATTGCTCAGACTGGGCTCAAACTTGTGTTCCTCTTGCCTCAGCCTTTCAGAGTGTTGAGATTATAGGCATGCACCACTGTGCCTGGACTTTCTTTTTTCTTTTTCTTTTTTTCTTTTTTGTGGTGCTGGCGATCTAATTGTGAGCCTCATTTGTGCTAGAGAAGTATTCTACCTCTGCTCTATGCCCTCAGGCCTCAATGAGTAATTTAAAGAATGTTACTATATAGATATAGGACTTTTACTACTTAAGTAAAAATACCACTGTCAAGTTTCTTTAAATCTCCACTTTTTTCCCCCTGAGTTTTGTCATTTGTCCTAGAATTGTTACTTATCCTTAGGTGATTTTTAAATTTTTCCTTCTTTTTTTTGGTACAGGGGATCAAACTTGGGTCCTTGCGCTTGCACAGCAGGCAGCGAAACCACTGAGCTGAATCCCCAGTTCCCCTTCTTTTTTATTAGTAATGCAGATTAATGGTCTCATTTTGGCAGATTTCTGCATGCACATCACATACTTTGATCATTTTCACTCCTTCATCACCTCCCCATCCCTCCTAGTTGGATAGTTTTCTGTTTCATTGTGTATATTTTGCTCATGTCCACCCCTTCCCTCAAGTTTTTAATTTTTAAAATGAATGTAGGATTGCTTCTGAAGCTGTGGCTAGCAGACAGTGGTACTAGAGCTGCCTACACTGTCAGAAGCTGATTCCAGTCCTGACCTGTCGCTCAGAACCGCTGGCATCATGTTCTTTGTGTGTCAGGGCTTAAATGAGGTGAGTTCCCAGTAGACCGCCCCTGGGCCTGAAATTGTTTTTTTAGTGCTAGGGATTGAATTTAGGGCCTCATGTGTGAAGGTGTCAAAAAACATACTGAAAGTCATAGAATTAGAGGACCAATACATATCACACGAGGACAATTGAGTAATTAGAGTGTCAGCCATAGGAAAGGGGGGAAAATTAGTCTGTTTACTTAGAGAAAAGCACAATTTTTTAATAAGAATTAACTTTCTTTTTGAAATGTTAATAACAAGTCCAGACTTTTAATTATAATCTACATGGGCTTGTAGGGCCCCTGGGCCCCTGTTTGAAATTATCACACTCAATACTAATCTTAAATTATTATCATATAGATGATACTGCCAGTTCTCCACATAACAGTCAGTGAGTTCTTAGAATTTTTTTAAACCTAAAATCTTCTAATCACTTCCTTTATAGTTACATTAACACAGAATTTTACCGTAGTTCATGAAGTTCTTCATTATATGACCTCTGCTTTTCCAGCATTTTCTGACTGGATCACTCTTTATACCTACATTAGTTTTTTGTTTGTCTCTTTGTTTGTTTAGTGTGTATTGCTTATACAGATCAATGAGTTTTAATTTTGGCAGACTCATACATGCATATAACACACTGATCATTTTCACCTCCCCTCCATCCTTCTTGTCCCATCTTGCCCCTAGTTTTCATTTTGGGGGGTTCAGTGCTTATATTTTGAGCATTTATCCCACTTTAACTACCTTACCCACCTTCTCTCTCTCCCTTATTCCCTTCATCTCATCTAGGAGTAGTCTCCCTTCTATTTTCTCTTTTGGACCGTGAATGGAACTCAGGACCTTGTGCCTCAGGACCTTGTGCTTGCAAGGCAGGCAGTGGAACCACTGAGCTAAATCTCTGGCCTTCCCTTCTACTTTCTTGTCATCTTTTTACAGTTATACATCTTAAGAAGAACATGTGTTGTCTTTCTGAGTCTGGTTTATTTTGCTCAACATGATCTCCATATCCATCCCTTTCCTACAAATGACTAAATTCCATTCTTTATGGCTGAATAATACTCCTTTGTGTCTCTGTACCACCTTTTTATCTGTTCATCTGTCTTTGGGCACCCAGCCCGGTTCCATTTCTTGGCTATTGTGAATTGTGCTGTAGTGCCTATATTGGTTTTCTTGTGGGTCCCTGAAATACAGCCAGCTGCTCCTTTCTCATGGCCTGTCTATATTCTGTTCTGACTTTGTAGTCCTCCCTGGACCAGCGTTGTCCTGTAGAAATACACTGTAATGTGAGATACATTTGTAATTCCCCACTTTCTAGTAATTGTATTTTAAAAGGTAAGAAACAGGTGATATTAATTCCAATGATACATTTGATTTGACCCAACACAAAATATTTCAACATATCAACATAAAAAATTATTAATAGATTTCTTAATTCCTTTTTCCATTTCTAGTCTTTACAGTCCAGTGTGTATTTTGCACCTGAAGTATCTCCATTTGGCTAAGGTGCATTTCAGGCGTTAGGGCCACATGTGGCCATGGCTGCCCACTGACCAGTGTACCCAAGGCCACGCAAGCCTGGCTATTTCCTTCTCTGCCCCAGACTGTGCCCTCAGCGAGGCTTTCTCAGACTGGGCTTCCCTGCCCTGTCCCACTCTGTCAGCGTCTGGCTTCTTTCCGTTCAGTGGTTGTTAGTACCTGGCAGGATGTCATCTCTGTACTTGTTCTTTTTAATGTCATCTTCTCCACTGGATCATTGACACCTAAAGAGCAGGACCTTTGTCTCATTTATTATTGTTCACTGGGTGACTGAAAAAATAGGATCTTCACAAAATAAGGTCTCAAATAGATTCAGTGAATGAGATAATTTGATGGGGTCAGAAATATAACTTTTCCTTTTGATATTGACAATAAGGCTAGTATAGTTGATTTATGTGTGAGGGTTGAAAAAAATTTTTTTTTGTACCAGGGATCAAACTCCTGACCTTGCGCTTGTGAGGCAGGCGAAGTGCCACTGAGCTAAATCCCTGGCCCTGTGAGGTTTTTAAACTATAAAATGGAAGCTAGAGTTTCTTTCAAAAGAAGAAGCTTGAGATTGACAGAAAGGCAAGACCAGTGGTTAATTTTCTTTAAGAAGTGCCTATTGGCTTTGTGGGAAGGTATGAAAATTTCTGACTCTGAAATTCATTATCCTATTGCTTTTCTCTTAAATAAGATATGATCAATAAAATTAACCTTTTTTGTGGTACTGAGGGTTGAATGCAGAGCAGTTGCACTGGGCTGTATCCTCAGCCCTTTTTATTTTTTATTTTGAGACAGGGTCTTGCTGAGTTGTCCATGCTGGCCTCAAATTTGCAATCCTCCTGCCTCAGCCTCCCAGAGGGCTGGGATTACAGGCACACCATGCTCTGCTAAATTACCCTTCCCCCTCAACTGGGGCTGGAACTCAGGACCTTGCGTGGTGCCACTGCACTAAATCCTTGGCTTGCTAAATTAACTTCTAAAAATCAGCTCTATCTAAGCAGACATTCATATATCAGCAAGGGTTTGACTATTTTTTTTTTTTGGTATCAGGGATCAAACTCGGGACCTTGGGATTGCAAGGCAGGCAGTGGAACCACTGAGCCCCGGCCCAGCTTTGATTTTTTTTTTTTTTTAAACAAACAACTTGTCTTATTTATTTATGAACTGGTGCCAAGCACATAAATTGTGGGTAGTGTTTATGGAATTTCAGAAAGTGGTTTCATAGAAGAGTGCTTGCAGCTTCCATTGTGGTTTTAAAGGGATATCTTAGGATATGCATTCACAGTTTCATTCTTCATGGGTACCCACATCAGCTTTGGCTGGGCAGGACAGTTCTTGTTGTTACTATAAAGTTTAGTCCTAGCTGGCATCATGTCACACACACCTGTAATCCCAGCACCATGAGAGGCTGAGGTGGGAGGATTAAAAGTTCAAACCCAGCCTAGGTAATTTGTGACTTAGCAAGACTTTGTCTCAAAGTAAAAAATAAAAAGGACTAGGGATGGGTAGCACAGAGCAGAAGCTCTAGGTTCAAGAAGCTTAATCTTTTATATTTTTTCCATATATATATATATTTCATCTGTTTTTTGGTTTGTTGTATTTTATTTTCTCTGTGTTTTGTGCAGAGGTGTGAACCTAGATAGAGCCTTGCACCTGCTCAGCAGGCCTCTGCCACCGGCTACACCCCCAGCCCTGTTTACACTTTGTTGTCTTTTATGCTGTTCTGTTCCCCCTAGGCTGGACTTTCTAAGATGATGTTATCTAATATCCTCTGAGGCAGAGATTCCAGAAATATTTAGGAGGAGATTGTCTTCTTCATTCCTTTTCAAATAAAATGCAAGTATGGCTGGTTTAGTGTGAGGAAATAAGAACTGAGAATTCTAGAGGTGAAAGTGAAAATATTTTATATGCTGCTGAGACAACAGCATAAGGTTAGAAGAGCCCAGAACATTTGCTTCCTTAGACAATGTGCACCTTCCCAAGAATCAGGACACTTACTAACTTTACTTTAAAGAAAGTATTATAACTATTGTTTGCTAACAGGGACTTTATTTGTTTATTTTTTGGTACTGGGTATCGAACTCGGGACCTTGCACTTTTGAGGCAGGCGCAGAAGGGACTTTTTTTTTTTTGTGGGCAGTGCTGGGGATTCAACCCAGGTGTGCTCCACCACTGAGCTACATCTCCAGCCTTATTTTTATATTTATTTAGTTATTTGAGATAGGGTCTAGCTGTGTAGTTCAGGCTGGCCTTCAACTAAGCCCAGGTTGGCCTTGAACTTGTGGTGATCCCCCTGCCTCAGCCTCCCTTAGTGCTAGGATTACAGACATGTGCCACTCTGCTAGCTTTTTGTTTGTTTTGAGGCAAGGTTCCACAATTTAGTCCAGGCTAGCTTTGAACTTGCTATAAAGCACAGGCTGGGTTCCAACTCATGATCCTCCCTCAGCTATCCAGAGTGCTAAGATCACAGATTATTGGAGATTGAGTCCATGTCTTTTACAGTGAGCTACATTGCCATCACTTTCTGTTTTTTATTTTGAGATGGGAATCTCGCTAAATTGCTGAGTTGCCCAGGACAGGCTTGAACCTTTGATTCTCATGATTCCACCTCCCAAAATACTGGGATTACAGAATTGATAATACTTTTAAAAAATGACTTTCGATGATAATGTGCTAGTATTGAGTCACAATTAACTCCAGGTTCACCTTATCTATGATGCTATGAAAACAGCTAGCATTGCTAGGGATTTAGCTCAGTGGTTCCGCTGCCAGCCTCGAAAGCACAAGGTCTCGAGTTTGATCTCCGATACAAAAAAAAAAAAAAGAAAATAGCTAGCGTTCATCAGGCATGCACTGTGGCTGGTGACTCACAAACACTGCATTTAATTTTCATAGTAAGTGGAAAGCGTCTTATTTTCCGTAGTTTACAGATGAGGAGGCTGAGCCTCAGTGAGTTGTTGCCTACGGTCACAGAGGCAATAAAGGCCAAAGCCAGGATCCTACCCCAGGTTGTTTGCTCCAGAGTGGCCCTTCCCCTTCATCCCCTGCTGTCCTTCTGAGTCCTCCAGACCAGCTGTCCTCTACTGCGGGGTGGTGACACATCCATGGACCTGCTGTTTATATCTATATTTTTAGGGTCTTTCCTCTAATGATGTCATTTTCACTCAGTTCCAATCCTGTGTGCTTTTGTTTTTTTTGTTTTTGTTTTTGTTTTTTGTTTTTGCTTAAATCTTTTATTGGTACATTTTAGGTATACAATACATTTACATTTATCATTGAGTGCTTGTACCTGTACATGATGTGTCTTGGTTCTTATTTTTTTCCCCATTACCTGTGAGCCCTTCACCCCTCCACCCTTCCCCGTTTACATAGACTTCGTTTCCATTTTTTTTTTCTTTTCTCATAATTTTTTCTTTCCATTCTTTCCTTTCCCCATCTCCTCCCACCACCCCTACCCCTTTGGACCTTTTCCTATTTCAAAGTATCAATTATTAGTTATTAATCCTTTTAATTCTTATTTACACTCCCAGTTTCTCACACTAGAGAAACTTTTTGGTATTTACACACCCTGTGTGCTTTTGGATCGAAGAAAAAGAAGTGGCATTGTGTACAGCCCCATACATAAGGAAAAAACTTAAAAATGTTTGGTGTTACTACTGAGCTAAACCACTTTTACTGGTGAACTGTGAATAGTTTACACATAATCCTAAAGCCTTTTAAGATATTACTTTAAAAGCAGTGTTCTTTCCTTTCCTCTAGACTTTTAAAACATTTTGCTTATTGTTTCAGGATACTCATGAGAATGTGTTTCTCAACACTCACACACTGATCTTAATTATTTCTAATACTTTTCTTAATTATAAAATGTGATGGTTGAAAATTATTAGTGTTCTTCTACACTAATAGTGAGCCCAGTAAGAAAGAAATTAGGGAAAGATACCATTATCAGTAGTACCAAGAAAAATTAAATACTTAAAAATTAGTCTAAGAAAGTGAAAGACCTCTACAATGAAAACTACAGTATTCTGGGCCGGGCATTTAGCTCAGTGGTTCTGCTGCCTGCCTTGCAAGTGGAAGGTCCTGAGTTCAATTCCCAGTACAAAAAACCCCCAAAAAACTACAGTATTCTGAAAAAGGAAATCAAAGAAGACATCAAAAAATGGAAAGATATCACCTGTTCCAGGATATACAGAACCAATATAGTAAAAATGGCTATACTTTCAAAATTTACAGATTAAACACAATCCCAGTCAAATTATCAACAACATTCTTCACAGAACTGGAGAAAACAGTCCTAAAGTTCATATGGAACCAGAAAAGACCAGAATAGTAATCCTGAGTAATAAGAGCAAAGCAAGAGGCATCACAATCCTCAATTTGAAGTTATATTACACAGTTACAGTGATAAAAACAGCATAGTCCTTGCACAAATACAGACAGGATAAAATAGAGGATGCAGAAACAACCTCAAGTACATTCAACTATTTGGTCTTTGACATAGGGGCTAAAAACATACACTGGAGGAAAGACAATCTCTTTTATAAATGGTACTGGGAAAAATGCATGCTGAAGATTGAATCTAGATCCATACCTGTCACCGTGTACTAAACTAAAGTCAAAATGGATCAAAGATCTAAAAGTTAAAACAAACATTTAACCTACTGGAAGATAAAATAGGTAAAAATCTTAAAGTCATAGGCCTACACAAGATTTTCTGAACAGAACCCCAATTGCACAGGAAGTAATACAGAGAATCAACAAATTGGATCATATCAAATTTAAAAGCTTCTGCATAGCAAAGGAAACAACCAACAGAATGAAAAAAAAAAAACCTACGGAATGGGAAATATTTTGCTAGCTATTCCTCAGGCAGAGGACTAATATCAAGAATATATAATGAACTAAAAAAAATTAGACTCTCCCAAATAAAACACCAATCAAACAAATGGGCAAGTTAGAAAAAAAGTGGGCAAGTGAAATGAATAGATACCTTTACAGAAGAAGTGCAGGTGGCCAATAAATACATGCAGAAATGTTTAACATCGCTGGCCACTTGAGAAATGGAAATTAAAACAATACTGAGATTCTGTCTTACCCCAGAAAGAACAGCAGCCATCAAGAAATCAAATAGTAACAAATGGCTGAAGAAGCTGTGGGGAAAAAGGAACCCTTCTGCATTATTGGTGGGAATGTAAACTAGTACAATCACTATGGAAATCAGTATGGAGATTCCTCACAAAACTAAAACTAGAAATTCCATTCTAACTATTCCCTTCTAGATATCGTCCCAAAAGATTTAAAGCCAGGGCCGGGGATTTAGCTCAGCGGCTTTGCCACCTGCTTCGTAAGCGCAAGGACCCAAGTTTGATCCCCAGTACCAAAAAAAAAAAAAAAAAAGATTTAAAGCCATCATATTACAGGGATATGTGTATACTCATGTTTATAACAGCACAACTCATTGTAGCTAAATCTTGGAAGAAGCCTATATGTCCATCCACAGATGAATGGATAAAGAAAATGTGGTATTTTATATACTGTACAGTGATTTACTACTCTGCCATGGGTTCAAACCCTAGTACTATAAAAGAGGAGGAAAAACCCCTGTGGAGTATGGTAAAAAAAAAAAAAAATTAGATGACAATATGGTTACTAGGGGTTGAACTCAGGCCTCACACATGCTAAGCCTGCTGCTGCTGTACAACTGAGCTACCTGCTCAGCCCCTCACATTCTGTTTGCTGCTCTCTCTGTGGAAGCCCTTCCTGTCCTAAGAATGGGGACCAGCATGTTAGTGTAAGGTCAGACCGAGGTACAATGGAGACCACCGAGGCAGGCAAAGTCTAAGCAACATGCAATGAGTTTATTGCCATCTGGGTGCAAATGGGCTAAGTGCGAGAAGGCTGTTGGCACTAAGAGGAGAATGCTCGTGGTTATATGGGGCATTTTAGGTGTGTGGGGGGGGGCACTGCTCAAGAGGGTGGAAAATTTTAGAGTCCCATGGTTGATGGCCCTGGGGCTGGCTGATAAACAGGGCGGTGCTGAGAGCAGTGGGGCAGCTGCTGGCTTCTTGTTATCTCTGTGCTCCTGTGGATGTGGGTAGCGGGTCTGCTTGGGCAGGGGTTGGGGGGTGGGTCTGGCTTGGGGGGCCTGTCAGAATTCTGTGAGAATGAAATACTGACTTTTTAAAGCAAGATTTGTGCAGTAAGAATTTAGAGACTCTTAAAGGTTTAAAGGTTGTGGATGATTCACCTTAAGGACCACAGTGTTTTATTTTCTAGGTTAATTTATTTTCACTTTAAATTTAACCTTAGCCTATAAGGAAATTTAAATGGCTGTGGTAAGAAAATAATAGATTGTTAAAAATGTTTTCTCTCTCCTGTCTCAAGTGTATCTTTTTCTTAATAAACTTTAGTCTGGATTTCAAAATATTCTGGCTTAGCTCCAGGAAAATGAGCCTTTGACATTGTTTTGTGCCATTGTTCACAAGAACAGTGATGAACAATGACTGTGATTCACAGTTTATTAAAACACAGGGATGGTACCACTGAGGCTATTTTGTTTGGTTGTTCTCACTCCTGTCTGGCGCTCTTGTCTGCTTAGTTTTTCATTGGCAGCTGTAGCTACAATATGATTTTAATTAAACACACGAAAGCTGTGTGTGCTAGAATGTAAAATCTTCCTCATACTGAATAGATGGACAGGCCTCTTTTACTGTGAACCCCTTGTAGACCATCTCTTTCCTGGAGGAAGAGGCCAGTGGGGAAGTAGTTAATGGGGGTGTCTGGGTGGAAGTTGGTGGAAAACAGAAACTATGCCTGTATTCCACTGTGCTCTTTTCCAGGAACCCAGAATTTGTGGCTAGAAGATGAGTGGTACAAATGCCCCAGACCCCACAACTGTGGCAGATTTGCTTGTTGGGGAAGTCACGGATCATGGTCCTCTCCTGCACAGATGGAGATCCTACTTACAAGGGTTGAACAAAATTACATTCACTGTTTTCCTAGAATGGAATTGCCTCTAAGCAGGAGTAGAAATATAGCTTTCCTGAATGTGAGCTGAGGGCGGTGAAGTAGACCTACCTCCTTGAATCCTTAGAGGCCAGAAACAGCAACATGGAATATTTCTTGACTTATATGTATCCGGAGTGTTTATTTCTGTGCTTTCTTGAACTCTTCTGAAGAGATCAGGTGGCGGCTTTTATCTCAAAGGCAGTCTCAGAAGGACAAGTGAAGTACTGGTATGTGTGTGACAGAGATTGGTGTTCAGATGGAGGAGAAAGAAGTAACTTTTCAAATTCCTTGCTCTTAAAAATAAATTCTTTGGTAATACAGTGTTCCAGTCTACCTTGAGACTTAAAGGAAAGTATAAATGGTTGCATTATTTTAGATGTTTTTAGATGTCTCTGACATAATGAAATCCTCTTCTTGCAAGTGTGGGAACTATTTTGAACCCTGTGTCCTATCCCCTGACCTTTGCCCTTCAACCTCTGCTTTGTGATGAGATTATGGGCCTTTGAGCTTTTCTCTATTCTGCTCAGGTTTCCTTAGGCAAGAATATAAAGCTTTAAGCTTCCTTAAGAGATATTCTTTTTTTTGGTACCGGGGATCGAACTTGGGACTTTGCGCTTGCAGAGCAGGTGGCAGAACCACTGAGCTAAATCCCCAGCCCCTTAAGAGATAGTCTTAAAATCATTCAGATTTAATTATGGTCATAAGTTTTTTAAATGCTTTTTCTTTAAAAAGTTTTTTCTTCCTTAATACTCTCCTGCCTAAAGTATTTTCTAACAGTAATTTAAATTTTTTTGTGTGTATATGACTAAATGTGGGTTTTTTTTCTTCTTTGAGTTAAAACATTCTTGAAAAATTTCATAAAGGAAAATTGTTATTTAGAGAGAGACTGAAAATTAGAGTGGTTTCCAGGATAAGAGCCCACGAGAGACTCTGCTGTTTGTTCCCCATTTTTGTCTCCTTAGATCTGAGAAGTTAAAAACTGGATTGAAAGTATATCATATATGAGCAGCATATTGAATATTTTCAGAGAGAATCATTGCTTTAACTTGCTTATAATAAGCAAGCTGACACTTTAGACACCTTATCAGGTACATCTGAAATAGAGTAAGCAGAGAAAAGGAGATGAATTCATTTAGTTTGGCTACTTGTTAGCCATGTATGAGTTTTTGGCAAAGAGTAAAATTAGTTAAAAAAAAACCAAAAAACAAAGTTTAGGGATTTCCCATGTATTTTGTTATTGTTTTGCATCTTAGCGTCAGGTTTATCTAAGAAAAACGTTTGCTGTTTCAGACATTTTAATAGGACTTTCTGATACTGGACTTTTTATATTATTATTTATAATAATCTTGATGATATATGCCTGTCATCCCAGCACTCTGGGAGGCTGAAGCAGGAGGATCATGTGTTCAAGCCCAGCCTGGGCATCTTAGTAACTTAGTGAGAGGCCTTATCTCAGAATAAAAAAGGTATGAGAGGGCAACCCACTTTCTGGCCCCCCTTCTGTCTCTTAGAGGGAAGCTATCTTTTTCTCTTTGTTTATTTTTTTGTTGTTGTAACCGGGGATTGAACTCAGGACCTTGTGCTTGTGAGGGAGGCATCGGCACCACTGAGCTAAATCCCAGGCTAAATTGGAATTTGTTTTTTTTTTTGTAGCTGTCTTTTTCTCAATAAAGTTTTCAAAAAAAAAAAAAGGGGGTATGAGGAGTTTAGTGCAGTGGCCCTGGGGTCACTGACATCCCCCAAACCATAGGGGGTTAAAGATTTATAATAATGAAGCTTTAGACTTTGGTTTACTTGCACTTTCTAGCTGTGCTGAGTATTCCACCAGGAGTGAGGATAAAATAATTTACTGGAAATAATAAAAGGCAATAATTGTTCTTTGTTTTAATTATGGTTTTTAAATTATAAAAGTGATATATGCTCAGTTTTAAAACTGAGTGATGCAGGACAGCATTAAGGAGAATAACTACCTGTTATTTCACAAGGGAGTCAGATAATATAAAATAGAAATATAAGTTCTGATTTTTGGTTATAAACTAGAAGACCCTTACTGTGGTTAAGTGAATTGAACAACAACCTGAGAAGCCCAGTAAGATTTTCTTTTTTTTTTTTGGTTTAAAAATCATTGCCACTAGTTTAGTATGTGACATCTGTAAGACCTCAATAAATAGTTGATGAGTTTAAGAGAGAAAAATTAAATCCTTAGTGCTTGTAGTACATTTCCTTCTTTAACTAAAATCCTGTACAAGCTCAATATTTAATTGCAGTGGGAAAAAGTAGCTTTGAATCTCAGGAGCTTAACGCTAAAATGATCTATTTTTTTTAATTACAAAAGAGGGAAAACACTACTGACAATGAACTGAGAGAGCTGAGGAAGAAGCTAGTGAGCAGAAGAGGCAACTCAGTGACAAAGTCACAATCTCCATCTTACTGCGAAAGTGATTTCCTTTTTGTCAGAGTGGAAACCGATTTAGATGGTATAGGGAGCCTCTGAGGGAAAGGTTTGTTTCCCTGTGGGCTGGTGGGAGAGAGTATTATTTTAGGGAGGCTGAATGGAGGAGCCCCAGCAGATCTGACCCTTGTCCCTTGCCCCTTCCTGCCGGCTTCTGCCCTTGTGAAAGCTACATAAACATTTCACATTCCTGCCCCACCAGCATTAGAATGCGAAGGCCTGCAGTTTCCCTTTTCACAGAAAAGAACAGGCACAATCTTTTGATTGTCTTGCTGTGAGTCGGCTGTGGGTGCTTTTAAAATTCCCAGACCATGTTGCTGTAAGGAAGTTAAGATTTGTGACCCCATCTGTGGATGACTCTCCTAAGTCATATTTATCATGAGTTTCAAATGTTTAAAACAGAAGGACCTGAAGACACCAAAGAAGGGATATTTGTCATAGTAATTGGAGGAACTTATGCAAGGACAGATAGGTGTCTTTCATATTCCTTTATCCTATCAATTTACTGAAAGTATGATTTTTCTTAGTAATGATACTGTGTTCTAAAATTTTTCTAGAGTAAATAAAACTAAAAAGGAAAAAAATTAAGAAATGTTTTTTAAAAAGAAACCTGGTTAGAGGCCGGGGATTTAGTTCAGTGGCACCGTGCCTGCCTCACAAGCTCAGGGTCCTGAGTTCGATCCCAGGTACAAAACAAAAAACAAAAAACCTTGGTTAGTTTATATTTGGAGAGGTATTATTTGCAAATCTTTCTTTTGTTTTGTTTTTTTCTTGGTTTTTAGGATGAGATGAATTAGGATGTATTTTAGTTGTTCCTAAGTTCTGTAACTAGTGTTGATTCTTTAAAAAACTTTGTCTGTTGGAGTGATTGTGGTCAAAGAGGATCTAGGAAATAGGAATTTGGCTGTTGGGTATAATTGAAATGCACTTTGGGGAGGGGCTGCATATTCCAGTGTAGTTTGAACAGGATTCCAGCTTCATTTCATTTGCATGCTTTAGGCTCTACCTCTGCCTATGTATTGACTTCCTCTTCAGGGTAGTGTCGTCCCTAAAGGAGAATTGACTTTCTCCTCCACCACCCACTCCTGCCATAAAACAAAATGTGGGTTTTTGCTGTGATCAGACCATTTCAGGCCATCCTTCCTCTCAGCCCAGTGTGACAAGCAAAATGGAATTAAACTGATTGATTAGAGATTGGTTTGGAGTGGAAATGCAGCACTGCTGCTTGGTAGTGGCAGGGGAGGGCAGTGGGTGCTGGGAGGCAGTCCCAGGACTCAACGCCCAGTGGGATGCTAGACTACAGAGAAGGGGGCAGGTATTTAGCTCAGTGGCACCTTGCCTGCCTCCCAAGCACAAGGTCCTAAATTCAATCCTTGGTACAAAAAAAAAAAAAAAGTAGACTGCAGAGAGGGCAGGGCCTTTCCCTGAAAGATAGAAAAGAACCCCTGGAGGTTGTGTGTATGTGCACGTGGGCAGTAGTTGGATTGGACCCAGGGCCTTTGTGCAGAGCAACACCCCCAGCTTTTAAAATTTTGAGACTGGGTCTCACTAAGTTGCCTAGGTAGGATTTAACTTGAATTTGCAATCCCTGCTTCAGCTTCCCAGATTGCTGGGATCACAGGATTACTCCAAACTGCCTTGAAAGGTTTTGATCCAGGGAAGGATGGTATGCTCAAAGCTGTGTTTTAGGAGTATCTCTCTAGATGAAGGATGTTGGGTGGAATTAAAATGGAAAGGGACTTGAATTGGGGAAAACAATTAGAATGCTGTTCTGTAAGACAAATTAGAGGGGAAGGGTTAGTGACATTGGGAATAAAGAAGATGGGATGGATATAGGAAGTAGGAGAGACATATAAATTGAGTTTATGGTTAACTATATGTTGGGTTGAAGGGGAAATGAGCTCCATCACATGATTTAGGATTTTGGGTCTAGGCAATAGGGGTATGATGGTGTGCATTTGTATGAGCCAAGAACATGGAAGGTAGGCAATTTAATTAGATATCTTGTAGGCAGTTAGATAGGGCCTGGCCTCCAGGAGCCAACTCGAGGAGCCAACTCGAGGACAATCCAAGACACATTCACTGAAAGCCAGCATTGTAAAAAGAAGTGAAACTACTACACACACAATTCCTTTATGGATGAATAGCAGTGATTAATATTCTAAATAGGTATTAATCACTGGGGTGGGGGACCAAGATCCTAACCCACCCCTTCCAGGAAAGATCCCTGACCCACCCCTTAACGAATATCCTTGTATGCTTGCTATGTGACTAGCTTTTCCATTGGATCCCCATTTAATCAATATTACCTAAGCGATTATACTTACTATAGTCTTATTGGTTGATCATAGTTTTGTACCACCTCATGTCTACGTTGTGATTTCCCATTGGACCAATACTACCTAAGCAACTTTACTTATTGTAATCTTACCAGTTGACTATAGTTTTGTCCCACCTTGAACCCACCTCATCTCATGGCTTTGTCCAATAAAACACCTTTGAGAAGCAGGGTGGGTGGACAACCTACTTTCTGGTGTCACCCCCCCCCCCCCGCCCCGCCTCATCTCTCTCAGACAGAAGCTATCTTTCTCTCAATAAATTTTTCTCTTTTTTTTTTCTCAGTAAATTTTTCCTGCTCTTAACCTCTGTTGTTCCTAGAATTCATTCTTTGTTTTTAGAGAATAAAAACTCACATTTCCGATATCTAGCAGGTTTGGGAGTTACATTTGTTCCCCCTATATCAGAAGGAGGTTTCAGATGACAGAGAATGAGGTCAGTTTTGAATTCATGATAGCAGTGGAGCAGCATAACTTTATTTTCCTTTATTGCAGGGAGGATTAAAACCATTTCACCGCATGTATGTGTGTATGTATGTATGTATGCTTGCATCCATGAGATAGGGTCTTAATGTGTATCCCAGGTTGGCTAGAAATTTGAGGTGGTCTTCCTGCCTCACCCTTTTGAGTGCTGGGATTACAGGGGTGCGCCACCACTTTGCCCTACTATCTTTATAGTAGTGTTTAACTACGTTAATGCATGTTTTTGCAAAGCAAGTGGTGGAGCTAGAACTTGAATTCAAGGTTTCAGACCCAGATTTCTATGCTTCTTCCACATTGTTACACTGTATCTATAGACCTAACTCATTCTCTCTTCCTTCTCTTCCCTTCCCCACTTCTCTTTATTTGTTAAGATGTGTGATAGTAGTTGAAATCTATGCTTTTTTCCTTTTCCTTTTTTTTTTTTTGAGATAGGGTCTCACTATTTAGCTCAGGCTGCCCTTGAACTCACTATGCATTCCAGTATGTCCTCAAACTCACTGCAATCCTCTGGGATTACAGGCAAGCATCACTATGCCTGGCTAAATCTGTTTTTAAAGAAGTATAGGGCGGGGGGATTTAGCTCAGTGGTTTCACCGCCTGGTGCGCAAGCGCAAGGACCTGAGTTCAATCCCTGGTACAAAAAAAAACCTACAATAAAGAAGTATAAAAATACTATAATTAAGCAAAATTTTGAAACTGTCGCATGCAACCTGAGAATTACTTTTGAAAAATTATTTTTATTTTTTCTTCATTTTTATTAGTGCATATTGGTTATACAGGTTAATGGGTTTCATTTTTGGCAGATTTATACATGCACGTAATATACTTTAAACATCCTCCCCATCACCCCCCTGACCCCACCCTGGCCCCTAGTTTCACATGTTTTTTTGGGGGGTTAATGTGTAGTGTATTTTGTTTGTTTGTTTGTTTGTTTGGTACCAGGGATAGAACTCGGGTCCTTACGCTTGCAAGGCAGTTGGCAGAAACACTGAGCTAAATCCCCAGCCCCTATAGAGTGTATTTTGATCATACTCGTCTCCCCCTACCCACCCCTCTTCTTCCCTTCTTATCTATGGTAGTCTCCCTTCAACTTTCTTATCCTCTTTCTAAGATTTCACATCTTAGGGAGAACATGTTATGTTTGTCTTTCTGAGCTTGGCTTATTTTATTCAACACAGTGATCTTCAGATCCACCCATTTTCCTGCAAGCGACAGATTTTTATGGTTGCATAATACTCTGTGCATCTCTGTACCACCTTTGCTTTTCCATTTATCTGTTGATGAACATCCAGCCTGGCTCCATGTTTTGGCTGTTGTGTATCATACCACAGTGAGCATGCATGTGCAGGTACCCTATAGCATGCTGTGTAATAATACCTTTGGATAGAGTGTATCAGGAGTTGCTTTTGTAAGGAGCCTCTGTATTGACTTCATAGTGGCTGCACTAATTTCTGTTCCCACTAGCAGTGTGGAAGGGTTCCTTCCCCACTACCCCATCCTCACCATATTTACTGTTTTGTATTCTTGGTGATAGTCATACTGGCTGAGGTGAGATGAAATCTTAATATAGCTTTGATTGAGACTTACTTTTTAAAAAGTTAGGAAAATGTGTTAGGCATTAATTAGTAAATAGTTTATCTTTTTTTCAAAGTTTCAGTTTATAGTTAAAGCATACAGTTGTTTATGTGTCAGGCTGTAAGTGCATTTGGAATGCATCTATGTTCGGTAACCAAAGTCATTGAACCATATGTTCTTTAACATTTTGGAGTTTCTATAGTGTATGCTTGTCTTTTTACCAGTTTGAAAGCTTGCACTGGGTTCTAACCATTCCCCCCTAGAATGTTCTGGAACTATTTTGGAAGACTGTATACTGGTTAACTGCATGGAAAAATCTGGCCAACTCTGGCGACACATATCTGTAATCCAGTCACTCCAGAGGCTGAAGCAGGAGGATCGCTGAGGCAGGAGGCTCGCCCAGCCTGGGCTACATAGTGAGTTCAAAGCCAGCCTGAACTATATAGTCAGACCCTGTCTCAAAAAAAAGAATCTGATGTTTAAATACCTGCTATTGGTTGGTGATGCAAGTTCCTACTGTGGAACTTAGTAGGATGTAATTGTTTAATAAACATTGGCCACCTTCTCATCCTCACCATAATTGATTGAATTAACCTCCAGAACTTTGATGGGATTTAAGGTGTTCCTGGAACTGTTCTTTAGTCATTCACAAACAGTCCTTGGGAATGTGATCTTTTTGTTTATAGCTAATTTATTTATTATTTTAAAGTAGATAATATGTTCATGTTTTATCATTCTCAGAAGACATAAAAAATTATGTTAGGAAATACACTTCAAAAAAGAATATGCATGTGATCTCTCTCCTTAGCCATTTAATTCTTTCCTTCAGACAGGTGTAGTTATCACATTCTTGTTTATGCTTCAGAGACATTTCTATGTGTTATGACATTTCCTAGAGTGTACTTCTAATTTTGACCTTTGATGTAGTTCTTTTACCAATGTGACTGCTTTTTAAAAATCTCACTTGATTTAGTAACAATGATGAAGATAGTGCTGAAATTATATTTTTTTATTGTTTATAGCCAACCAAGTACCTTTCCTAGCTTTCAGTTGGCAGTCCAAGTCAGAGATGTTAAACAGGTTGCCTGAGTTTGCGTTGCTAGTGGCAGTGTAGAATAGAATGTGGGTTCTTCTGGGTCCAAATGAGGCCCTTTTCCCTAAGGCATAGTCTTCATGGACTCACCATTCTTATGTGTAGGAGAGCCCAAGAGGCATTGTGCTTTACCGAGATAGGGTCTGCTGTGTTGCTCAGGCTGACCTTGAACTCACTATGAGCCCAAGCTGGCCTCATGACCTCCTCCCTCAGGCTCTTGAGTGCTGGCTCTTTAATCTGATGAAAAGGGCATTTATACTTCAAAGGAACAATAATATATGTATTTTTAAAAATTTTTTATTTTATTGTTACATTTTAGGTATACAATATAATGACATTCATCACTGGAAATTTGCACCTTTACAAAATCTCTCTTGGTTCTTATTTTTTTCCCCCTTTCCCTGCCCTCCTCTCAACCCCTCCATCCCTCCCTATTTACAAAGACTTTGTTGAACCATCCCTGCATCCCTGGGATGAATCCCACTTGGTCAGGGTGTATGATCTTCTTGATGATCTTCTGCATTCTCTTTGCCAGTATCTTATTAAGGATTTTTGCATCTGTGTTCATTAGTGAGATTGGCCTATAGTTCTCTTTTTCATTTGGGTCTTTCTCTGCTTTGGGGATCAAGGTGATGCTTGCTTCTAGGAATGAATTTGGGAGTATTGTTTCCCTTTCATTTTCATTGAAGAGTTTAAACAGTAGTGGCAGTAGTTCCTCTCTCATTATCTTGTAGAATTCAGCAGTGGAGCCATCAGGACCTGGACTTTTCTTAGCTTGTAAGTTATTAATTATGTGTTCAATATCATTGATTGATATTGGGTCATTTAGAATTTTTAGATCTTCTTTGTTCAACTTTGGTCATTTATACGTATCTAGGAATCTGTCCATTTCTTCTGTGTTTTCCATCTTATTGGGGTATAGGTTCTGGAAGTAGGTATTGATGATCCTCTGGATTTCTGCTGGGTCTGTTGTAATTTCATCCTTTTCATTCCTAATTGCATGAATTTGGGCCCTTTCTTTCCTTTTTCTCATAAGGTTGGCTAAGGGTTTGTCAATTTTGTTTATTCTTTCGAAGAACCAACTCTTGGCTTCGTTCATTTTTTTGTACCCTTCTCTTAGTCTCCATTGCATTGATTTCTCCTCTGATCTGTATAATTCCTTCCTTGTATGAGCTTTGGGGTTGTCCTGCTCTTCTTTTTCTAGAAGCTTGAGGTTCAGTATCAAGTTGTTTAATTGGGGTTGCTCTGTTTTCCTAATATGAGTATTCACTGCTATGAATTTCCCTTGTAAGACTGCTTTCATTGTGTCCCATAGATTCCTATATGTTGTATTGTCATTGTCATTTAATTGAAGGAACTGCCTGATTTCTTCTTTAATTTCCTCTGTGACCCATTGGTTATTCAGAAGTGTGTTGTTTGCCGGGGATTTAGCTCAGTGGTTTCGCCACCTGCTGCGCAAGCGCAAGGACCCGAGTTCGATCCCCGGTACCAAAAAACAAAAACCAAAAAACAAAAAACAGAAGTGTGTTGTTCAGTTTCAATGTGTTTATGAAATTTTTGCGGTTTCTTTTGCTGTTAATCTCCGAGTTAATCGCTCTTATCGTCTGATAATATACAGGGGTAACTTCAATTCCTTTGCACTTACTTAAATATGTTCTATGAGTGAGTATGTGGTCTGTTTTGGAGAATGACGTGTGTGCAGCTGAAAAGAATGTGCATTCTGATAGTGTGGGGTGGAACACTCTGGGAACATCTGTTAAGTTCATTTGTTCAAGAGTTTGATTGAGTTCTAGTATTTCATTGCTTATTTGTCTAGTTGATCTATCTATTTGTGACAGTGGGGTATTGAGGTCCCCTACTACTATTGTATTAGTGTTTGTATGATTTTTCATGTCCGTTAGTATTTGTTTTATATAGTTGGGCGCACTAGTGTTTGATGCATAGATATTTATGATTGTCTTCTCTTCCTCTTGGATTGTTCCCTTTACAAAGATGTAGTGTCCTTCTTTGTTTCTTAATCAGTGTTGGTTTGAAATCCACTTGATCTGCAAAAAGGATAGGTACTCCTGCTTTTTGAGGGGTTCCTGTTGCATGGAGTATTGTTTTCCACTCTTTAACTTTCATTCTATGAGTTTCTTTTTGAGTTAAGTATGTTTCTTGTATGCAGCATATTGTTGGATCTTGCTTCTTGACCCATTCTGCCAGTCTGTTTCTTTTGATTGTTGAATTGAGACCTTTAACATTGTTGTAACTGATACGTATTGACTTATCATTGTCATGACTTTTTCTTTTTGTTGGATTCTCGCCGTTTACATTTAATTTCTTGTTGCGCCTGACGGATTCATTCTGCTGGGCTTCCTGGGCTTGTGATCCTTGTTGTCTTTTCCTAGGATATTGTCTAAAATTTTTTGGAGTGCTGGTTTGGTATTCATGAAGTTCCTAAGGTGCTCTTTGTCATGAAAATATCTTACTTCTCCATCCATTTTGAAAGATAGTTTTGCAGGGTACATCAATCTGGGTTGGAGGCTGTTTTCCTTTAGGGCTTGGAATACTTCACTCCAAGCTCTTCTTGTCTTGAGGGTTTGTGTTGAGAAGTCTGCTGTGATTCTGATGGACTTTCCTTTGTATGTGATTTGTTTCTTTTCTCTCACTGCTTGTAGAACTTTGTTCTTCTGTTGGGTTTCCGGAAGTTTAACAATTGTATGCCTAAGTGTAGATTTTTTAAAATCAAGGCTATTTGGAGCCCTATATGCCTCCCTTATCTGTATGTCAAGTTCTTTTCCCCTGCTTGGGAAGTTTTCTGCCATCACTTCTGTGAACGTTTTTTTTTATGTCATCTTCACTCTCTCCTGTTTCTTCATTTACTCCAATCAGTCTTATGTTATTCTTCTTTGCATTGTCTCGCAGCTGCTGAATTGATTTCTTGTGATTCCTTACAATTTCAGAGAAATTTTTCTTTTCCTGGTCACTAATTGCAGTCTTATCTTCTGTATCTGAAATTCTGTCCTCACATTGGCTCATTCTGCTCCGTAGACTTTAAATGGAGTTTTTAATCTCTTGGAAATCTGTTTGCATCTCTTTTATGGATTTCATTTGTTTCCTATGTTGGGATTCCATCATGTTCCTCAGCTCCTCTCTAGATGTATTAATCATGTCTTGCACTATGGGCACAATCTCTGCTGTTATCTGAGAAATTATTTCTGATTTCATTTTTTCCAGATCCTCTTTTGTTGCCAGTTCAGGGAGTCCAGGTGATTGAATATCAGTGTTCCATCTCATTTCCCTTTGGGGTCATTGTAGGTGATCTGGTAGTGTGGTTTTGAGGCTTATTTAGGTGTCTTCTTATTTCGACTGGGGAGGGTTCACCTCCTCTGTGCTGGGAACGGTGCTGCAGAGGCCCAGAAGCCTCATCCTCTGTCCTGGGAGTGGTGGCACATTGGCCCAGAAGCCTCCTCCTCTGTGCTGGGAGCAGTGGCACGTCAATCCGGAAGCCTCCTCCTCTGTCTAATATATCTATTATATGTTAATCTAAGTCACTTTCTAAGTGAAAACAAGAATCACTTGGGCCCTTTTACTTGTCAGAATTCCAGATTTTGTTAGTTGTCCGTCTGTTTTGAGAATGAATTATTTTCCAGGGCCGGGGATTTAGCTCAGTGGTTTTGGTGCCTGCCTCGGAAGTGGAAGGTGCTGAGTTCCATCCCTGTTACCAAAAAAAAGAATGGATTATCTCCAGTAATTGACCAATGGCATCCACATAAATATGTTTACGTTTGTTAACAGGCCTTAACAGTGTTAAATGTAAAAAGTCTTGATAAATATAATCCCTTGTTTTAATAGTTTAAAATCATCTACAAGTAAAACTCGTGTTACAGTGAGAAAAGTTTTACTTAAAAATCTTTATTTTCTAAAAGAGGTGCAGAACTATGTTTTGGGTTAATCAGTCCCCCCCCCCCTTTAGTGGTACTGGGGATTGAACCCAGGGACTTCACTTTGAACGATATCTGTTTGAGACAGAGTCTCCCTAAATCACTAGATTGTCCAGGGTTCCATCTTGCAGTCTTCCTGCCCCATCCTCCCAGAATTATAGGTGTGTGCTACTGTACCTGGCTTATAGAAATTTGGATAGATTATGGTGGTAGAGTAGAAAATTATCCAAGGGGAGTATGTTTTGTTTTGTAAAAAAAATCTTTGAAACTTTTTATAGTGGAAATTTTCAAACATACACAAAAGTATAATAGTATGGTAAGTCTCTGTATGCCCTTCAACCAGTTTGCAACTTACCACCAATAGTATCTCATCTTCCTCTCCCTTTTTACTCCTACCTGCCACTGCAGAATTATTTTGGGATAGAGTCCAGATTTTCTGTCATTTCACCAATGGTATTTTTAAATGTTTGTCTAAAGGTAAGGGTCTTTTTATGTCCACTGTTGAAAATGAAGTTTTATTTTTTATTTAATCATCACATCCTAGTTACAAATACTTTATGTATTGAATAGCATGATATATCTTAGTTTCTTTAACCAAATGCAGTAATTAAGTCAAGAAGTAAATTTTACATATGCTTTTTTTTTTTCCAGTACCGGGGATTGAACTCGGGTCCTTGCGCTTGCAAGGCAGGTGGCGGAACCACTGAGCTAAATCCCCAGCCCTTGTTTTTTTTTTTGGTACCGGGGATCGAACTCAGGACCTTGCGCTTGTGAGGCAGGCGGCAAAACCACTGAGCTAAATCCCCGGCCCTTCATTTTATGATATAATGTCTTGTTATGTAGCCTCAGACGAGTCTTGAACTCATGATCCTCCTGTCTCAGCTTCCTGGGTGCTGGGATTACAGGCATGCACCACCATGCCTGGCTAGGATGCCCTTTCTTTTAACACTTGTCATAAGCTTGTTGATAGGGCTGCTTTATTAGTTAATTATTGTTCTGAACAAATTACTCCAAAATTTAACACTCAGAACAAGCATGAGCTGGGGATGTCCTTTGGTAGAGTATGTGTTTAGCCTTTGTGACTTCCGAGGTCAACTCTGAGTGCCAAGCCACACAAAAAACAAGCATTTGTTTCACAGTTTCTGATGGTCAGGCATCAGCTTGGCTGGGTGGTTTTAACTCAAGTCTCTCGGGAGGTTGTGGTGAGGCTTTTGCAGGGATGAAGGTCATCTCTAGAGCTAGCTGTGGCTGTGCAATCTGCTCCAGCCTCCCTTGTGTGGTGGGGGTTGGCAGGTCTCTTCCTGACCACTCTGGCCTCTCCATGGGCCACCTGTGTATCCTAATAACATGGCTGCTGGCTTCTGCCAGAGCAAATAATGAGTGAGATACCCCTAACAGAAGCCAAGCTGTGTACGACTTCATCTCAGAATAACTATCAACCATTACTTCTGTCTTATGCTGTTGGCTACCCAGACCAGCTCTGCTACATTGTGAGTGAGGACAACACAAGTACCAGGAAGCAGCAGTCTTTGGGGATCATATTGGACACTGGCTACCATACTGATTTTGGCAATGTTAAAGCTTTCAAACCTCTGATTTAGGACTTTAATCTTTGGCAGTTGTTGTAAATAAGAGTATACAGTTCTATAGACGTGTGTAGGATTTTGAAGCAGTCTATATTAGAAATAATACAGATCTACTCACTATCTTTAGAATTGCAGTGTGGCAGAGTTTGTGTCTGCTCTGAAATCAAACTATGAATTACTTAAATTCTTTTTACCTAATAGTAATGGTACCCTGCCTCCTTTTGGAGTTAGGGTTAAATGCTTATCAAATGTTTGTACTTGGGCTGGGGATTTAGCTCAGTGGTTCCACTGCCTGCCCCACAAGTGCAAGGACCTGAGTTCGATCCCCAGTACAAAAAAAAAAAGTGTTTGTACTTAACAGCGCCGGCACATATGCTCAGATATCTCATAATGCTCAGATTTTACTTGTTATTGTTAAAAGCACCAGAGAATTGGCACCAGCTAAGTTGCTTTTGTACCTAGAACATGAAAGTGGATACAAGAATGCTGGGGGGGTGGTGGCTACATGCTGGAAAGGATATGCTTTTACTCTGATTACTAAACAGTTGCTTTGTATTTCTACTGTTGCCAATCCTTGGCAGTTAGTTTTTACTTTAAACTCTTGCGTTGAAACAGAATGGTTAGGCTTTCACAGCACTTCCTTTGTCCATTTGTGCTTCAGTAGTAACGGGATTCTTGTGGGTCAGACTCAGCCATACAGGGTGCACAGGTGTCCTAGGAGTGATGGTGGCATTGCTCTTTAAAAAAAGAAAAGAAAAAAGAAAAACAAAAATGAAAATAGCAGGGTGGTAGTTCTGGAAGGGAACTGAAAAGTGCTTGATAAATTGTATAAGGAAGCATTTGGCTTTGGTCAGAAATGTAGTTGTTAGGCAGCTGCAAGGGAATCCATCTGGCATACATGTTTATTATTCTTGTGAAATATTCATGGGCTCCAGTAGTCCCAGCCTTGTTTCCATCAGATCCTGTCTCACCTTCCGTTGGCCAGTGTGGATTTTCTGGGGCTGCTCTAGTTTATTTCCATTTGTTGAGGTTGTATTCAATAGAATAGACTCAAGAAAAAGTTTGTGGATGTGCAAATTCTCTTGCAAAATAAACTGTGGAAACTAACCTACCTTTTGAAAACAGTGACTGAAGTAATCACTGTACTGTAGTTTATTATGCTTTAAGGTATGTACTTATACTTTAAATGCCTCTGATTACCAATCTTTTCATGGTTAAAGTGATTAAGTTATTAAATAGTGCCCTTCATTTTCATTAAAGAAATTTTGTTTATTTATGTATTTATTTTTTGGTACTGGGGATCGAACTCAGGACCTTGGGCTTGTGAGGCAGGCATGGTACCGCTGAGCTAAATCCGCTGCAAGAAATTTTATTTTTGTTTAGAGAACATATAATTAAAAGCAAACTTTTATTAACAAAAGACATTTCATATTAATTTTTTTATTTAAACTTTTTAAATTTTTATTTATTTATTTTTTTTTTGGTACTGGGGATCGAACCCAGGTCCTTGAGCTTGCACAGCAGGTGACGAAACCACTGAGCTAAATCCCCGGCCCATTTCATATTAATTTCTAAGATCTTTTTTTTCTCCTGCCTCAGCTAATCCCAGGTGTTGGGATTACAGCTGTGCACCACCAAGCCCAGCTCTAAGAAATCTCTTAAAATCATTTAGGATGTAGATGAAGAGAGATCATAAGTAATCCTTTTGTTCTTTAAAGGTCTCTTGTTTCAGATAATTGATATGAAGCTTATTATGTAGCATTCAAAGAAAAAAAAAACCTGAAAATTTGTTTTAGGAACTCTTTAAACTCTACAAGGTTACTTTTTACATTGAGTACTGTGGTAACTTGAGACTCACATGGTCACTCCAACTGCTGTTTTAAGAAGAAACTGCCCCTTTTATCTTCAAAGCCAAACAAGATTTTCTTGCCTTAGCTCCCTGTTTTACCTGAGAAGGGCATCTTCAGATGTCCCCTTGCCCAAAGGAGTTAGCAGGTTGAGTTCACCCTGCTGAGATTTTCCCGTAGTTAAATGACTAAAATTTTCAAGAGGGTAGGCCCAGCCTTTTCAGTTTTGTAGGTTGATATTGTGAAGGTAGTGTTAAAAAATAAGGCTATGGGGACGGGGATTTAGCTCAGTGGTTCCGGCGCCTGCCTAGAAAGTGCAAGGTCCCAAGTTTGATCCCTGGTACCAAAATAAAACAAAAACAAAAAAATAAGGCTATGGGCCGGGAATTTAGCTCAATGGCACCACAGCTGCCTCATAATCACAAGGTCCTGAGTTTGATCCTGATACCAAAAAAAAAAAAATAGGCTGGGTCACAAATATGTATGACAGAGGCTCTCAGTTGTAATCTTTAGCTTGTGGCTCCTCTGTCTGTTCTGGCCTTGAGAGATGACGAAAGAGTTGGGCTTTTCATTGGGGTCAGTGCTTCTGCGGCTGACTGACAGTAGGACCAAACAAAGGATTTGGAGGCCTTGCAGGCTGTCCATCTGTCTTTTGTTTTTTCGCTATGGGGATGGAACTTGGGACCTTGCGCTTGCAAGGCAGGCAGTGGCAGGCAGCAGCACCACTGAGCTAAATCCCTGACCCAGTCCGTCTGTCTTTTGAAGCTTGGTGCAGCCAGTGTGCAAAAGGAAGTTTTACTTAGTGGCGAAGAATGCCCTGAAGTTCTATGTAACAAGTATCTAGAATTTATAAAACAACAACAAAAACCAGTTTGTAGATAAATACTGTACACATTTCATTTTGTACTGTATTACAAGTCACTTGATTTTTTTCCCATGTGTTAGGAAGAAATGAGTTGGACAGAATTAGAATTCTTGTCACTGATGTAATAAAATGGAAGTTATTACAGAGCAGCTTTTTTTTTTTTTTTTTTGGTACCAGGGATCGAACTCAGGTCCTTTTGCTTGCAAGGCAGACAGAGGAACCACTGAGCTAAATCCCTGGCTCCAGAGCACCTTTTTTAAAGTAGAAAAGAAGAAGCTGAAAATCAGTCATTAGTTGCTTTCATTAGCTATTACTTTGATTCATTTTATTTTTCTTGTAAAACTGATCTGATGACACAGATCATATACAACTACCAGTCAGTTATTTATTTAAAATTAGATTTGTTCTTCAGGGATTAATTTTGTAGTATAAAATTTGGTAGTGTAGTATATATAAAAACTAACTTACCTGTGGATAATTTACCATTTCCATTTGTTAGGTAGACTGCTGGATGATAGGAGGCAGGGTTGGACAGGTTTTATTTTTTTCATGGCATAATGAGCTCTCCAGTTAATTAATTAGTTTATTGCAGTGCTAGAGATTGAATCCAGGTCCTTGAGCATGCTAAGCAAGAGCTTCAACCACTCAGCTACATTCCCAGCCCATTGGATATATTCATTTCATTTCTAATTATTTTTTGCCTTCTAAACTTGGAGCTAAAGAAAACAATTGAGCTCAATAATATTTTCATGTGTCCTGGAGCTTATAGTGCCTGAGATCAAATCCCAGTTCTGCCATTTGCTAGTTTTGTGTTCTAAACCTTTTTTTTTTTCTCAGATGGGCTCATGCTATTCCCTAGGCTGGCCTTGAACTCTGTCCTCCTTCCTTGCCCTCCATAGTACCTGGCATTTTAGGCCCATGCTACTGCGTCTGGCTGTGCCCTAACTTTTGAAGTCTTCATCATCTTCAAAACTGGAATGTGTTTAATGCAGAAAGTTACTGGGTTGATGATGAGATAATGTCTAATGGCTCAGGCACATAAGAAGACTCAGTAAAGGTAACCCATTGTTCATAGTTAGAATTCTTCCATACCTCATACTGTACAGTGTTGTGCACATGATCGTTGCCCGCTGCACATTGTTGAATGATGTGGCTAACCCTAACCCTAACCATAACTCTAAGGGAGAGTTCCAGTTCTAGAATGTGCAGCCATTGTCATTTAATTGATAAACATATTTAAAAGGAAAAAATCCTTGTGTGCTTGATATCTGCACCTCATTTTGACTGTAGTTATGACACCTTTTTTTTTTTGGTGGTACTGGGGATGTACAGGGTCTTTTTAAAAATTTCAATTTTGAGGCAGGGCCTAAGTCACTAAGTTGTCCAGGCTGGGCTCAAACTCATGATCCTCCTGCCCCAGCTTCCCAGCATGTGCTCCTGCATCTGGCTCACAAGGGGGTATTTGGTGTTGTAGACATTATGGGAAATTCTTGCCCAGTTTAGTTATAACACTCTTGAGCCCGTACTGGCTCCTGTCACAGGCCTGACAAGTAGATGCTCAGTACATGTTCATTCCCTCTTAAAATGGCAGGGTTTCTGTTTGTTACTTTGTTATGCTAAACAAATTGGAGTTTTGTATGTCCTTTTTGAAAACTGAAACTAAATTCAGGTGGTTAGATGTTGGTTAGTTAGATTTCAAAATGATGTGTTTTGTTTGTTTTTAAAGCTAAGCATGAAGTCTTAAGTCAGCCCCCTTTCTTAGAGACAAACTGTTACAGGCATGTGGAGCAGAAATTATTACTTATTTTTTTTGTGTATGCCAGAGCTGGGATATAACCTTACTGTCTCTCTACCACATGTGGGCAAGAAAGTGCTTTGCTGTGCTTTAAATTGTGGGTTTCCCCCCTCAGGTCTCTTTTGTGTGCCAACAACTGTGCATCTGTGACTCAGGGCCTCTGAATATAGATCCTTTTTGGTAGCTGACCTCTTTTCATTGCTTACATATAGAGTTCTCTTTTCAAGTCCCTAAATGTAGCTGTTATCTTGAAAAAAGTTTCTAGCTAATCTCCCACTCTGTTTTCTCATGAGAGTATTTCCTCAGATTCTAGTACTTTCTCCCGCAATCTCCGCTGGAGGATGATTCTTAAGGGCAGGGAGCCCACTCTCTCTTGTGTACTCTTTCTCTCACTGTGGCAAAGGGACTGATTGCAATATTAAATAGGACAACCCTGGTACATATGTGTCACTGGGAGGTGATCTTTGAACAGAAAATGCTGAGGAAGAAAGGTGGTTAACCGGGTAGATATTTGAGGAAATATTCCAAAATGTTCAAGTTGAGTTCAAGAGCCCTAAAGAGCCTATAGAAGTGAACACGAGGAAAGAACAGTAGAAGGAAAGGTCAGAAGAGTCATACAAGGCCAAATTAGGAAGGTAAGAACTCTAAGAGAGATGGGGAGTTGTTGCAGGGTTTGAACAGAATGGTGATCTCTGATTTAATTTTAGGAGAATGATTCTTGCAATTTTATAAGACTACATTCTAAGGGGTACCAAGAGTAGAAGCAGGGCACTTTGCTAAAGCTTGCAGTAATTGAGGTAAGAGGACTTTGTGGTGGGCCTGACCAGATGAATGCAGTGCAGGTGGTGCGATGTGGTCATTTTTTTAATATACTTGGAAAGCTGGAGCAGTAGGATTTAATTTCCAAGTGGTAGGGTATAGGAGGAAGGGAAGAATTAGGGACAACGCTAAAGGTTTTAGACTTGAACAAGTTGGAATATCCTGGTCAAGTAGGGAGTTAGATATATGAGTCTGAAGTTAAAAAACTAAGCTGGGGGGCCGGAGATTTAGCTCAGTGGTTTTGCCACCTGCTGTGCAAGTGCAAGGACCAGAGTTCAATCCCCGGTACCAAAAAAACCCCCCAAAAAACTAAGCTGGAATTATAAATTAAACATGGACTTAAATCTTGAGTTGAGATAAGACCACCACAGGAGAGAATGTGGATAGAGAAAAGGGAAAGAGCCAACAATACTGTAGTTCGTGGATGCTGTAATACTAAGACTGGTTCAGTAAGCACATTTTAACTACAATATATTATAGGGAAAAAATTATTAATCTTTTTGTTTGTGGAGCTGGGAACTGAAACTAGGGCCTCATGCATACATGCTAGGCAAGTCCTTTATGGCCAAGCCATACCCTCTACCCTGCCAAGTATTTTTTAAAGGAATGGAGAATAGAATCACCCATAAAAACAAATGGTGGCAGGGCCCGGGGATTTAGCTCAGTGGTTCCAGTGCCTGCCTCGCAAGCCCAAGGTCCCAAGTTCGATCTCCGGTACCAAAAACAAAAAACAAACACCGCAAAAACAAATGGCGGCAGCAGTGCTCAGAGCACCACCCCACCCCACCCCTGCCTTCCCCTCTCATATTAAAATTTTTAATTTGGTAATAAACTCAAAGTGAGAGTGAACACACAATTGATCCTTCTCTTGGATGGATTAATGCCTTAATTTTATTCCTTTCCTTACTACATTGAAGTTCTTAATTCTTGAAAGTTGAAATATATATTGCTAAATAAATACTTAAAATTTAAAAAATTAAATGAAACTTCCTTATTTTTTCCAGTGCTGGAGATTGAACCTAGGCCCTTGACACTAAGCTACATCTGTAGCCTTTTTTTTAAATTTTGAGACAGGGTCTTGCTAACTTGTCCAGGATGAGCTTCAAGGTGTGATCCTCTTGCTTCAGCTTCCCAGAGCGCTGGGATTACAGGCATGTGCTACCACCCTGAGTCAAATTTATTTTTTAATTGATAAAAAGACAAAAATTATACATATTAATGGGGTACTATGTGATATGTTGAAATATGTATACACTGTGTAATGTTGGAAGCAGGTCAAACGTGTATCCTGAAATATTCATCACTTTACAGTAAAAATCCTTCTGCTTTTTTGAAATGCATAGTACATTATTGTTACCTATAGTTACTTTAGTATATAATAGTAGCACAGTAGTATTTTTTTCTTATGTTTTATTCCTTGCCTAAATATAATTCCACAATATTTGTGTTTTAACTATGTGGTTCAAGTCTTTCATAATGAAGGACAGAAAGAACATGGTCTAGCTAGTGGAAAATCCTTGCTGATACTTTCAATTAGATTAATGGAACTGATTTTGAATTAGAGCGGCTTAGAAGAGTGTCCTTTCTTCTGTTGTGTATTCACAGTTCTTAAGCATGTCTTTGAGTTTGATTTATTGAGGAAAAATAACCTGTGGAGAGTAGCTAGATTTATTATCAGTTCATTTCCTCTAACATAAGAAAGGTTTCAACTAACAGAAATTGGAAACTTTATTTTCCTTTACCCAATCCCCTAATAAGGATTATTTGTCAATATTAAAATGATAGAAACTTTACTTTTGATTTTTCCAGTTGGGGTTAAAACTTTTGTTCCAAATATTCTAAAACATATTTGCCATTGAATTAAGATATATTTGAGGGGCTGGGGATTTAGCTCAGTGGTTCTGCCAGCTGCTTGACAAGTGCAAGGTCCTGAGTTCGATCCCCAGTACCAAAAAAAAAAAAAAAAGAAGATATATTTGACTGGTTTGCCTACACAAGTTGATGGCCCTTATCAAAATGCTTGGAACCAGAAGCATTTCATGTTTTAGGATATTTATATATACATAATGAGATAGCTTGGAGACAGGACCCAAGTCTAACATGAAATTCATGTACACCTTAAACACATAGCCTGAAGGTGGCATTATTCAGTATTTTTAGTGCACCTGTGTTTTGGCTGTCACATGGCAGTGACAGATCACTGTCACATGAGGTATAGTGTGGAATTTTCCATTTGTGATATCATGTTAGTGCTCAGAAAGTTTTGGATTTTATTTTGGATTTTTGGGTTAGAGTTGCTGAACCTGTATTTGACAGTACAACAGTGGTCTTTTTTCACAATAAATACAGTGCTGAGTGAGTGGCATTGAAAGGGGGTTTAATTGCTCTCCTATAAGAATGAAGTGATGTTAGTTGCATTCGTTGATAAAGAGCAGTATCTGGTTGTGTTCAGGAGGTTTCTACTTTTAAAAACCACAGAATTTTAAATACTAAAATAAATCTTTGATTGCTAAATGGTTGCACAAATAGTCATGAGATCGATAGCTGTTTGTGTTCTGCTAATGTAATTATGCTGATCCTTTACAGGAGCAGTGCAAAGGGGAGCTGACTCATAGTGTGCAGAGTGTGCTTTACCCTCATCACTATGGGTCTTTTCTCATTTTGTTCAAAGAATAATGGATTCAGAGATGCATTAATAAAATACTTTGGGCCGGGTATTTAGCTCAGTGGTTTTGTCGCCTGCTGTGCAAGCACAAGGACTGGAGTTCGATCCCCGGTACCAAAAAAGAGAAAAAATCTTTTATGTGCATAGGTCAGAATAAGCATTGTAAATCAGTTTTCAGTAGCTGAGTATCACAAACTGAAAGGCTAAGAATGGAGATAGTTATTTGGATCTTAGGAGTTTTAGTAAAATCTTTATGTTGAGCTCTGGAGGTGTACAAGTATTCAGAGATTTAGAGCTTAGCATATAGGAGGACCCCAGTCTAATCTCTAGCACAAAACCCCCCCAAAAACCCAAAAAAACTAAAACCCCACACAGATACTATAATTAGGATAACACTTGCCTTTAAAATAATTTTACAAGTCTTGGTGTTAGCTTTTATTCACAATTTTCCTTTAAAAAAACTTGTGATTCCATTTTTTAGAATTAAGGGGGAAAAGGCAGGGCCTTTGATGGTTGTTGGTGGGAATAGATGGTACATTATATCTCTCATTTCTGAACTGTCTTAGTGAAGTCACAACTAGACATGAACTTGACTTAGTAGAAGGTTTATTGATTCTTTGCGAAAAGGCCCAAGGTTTCACTTATACCCAATAACATATTGTCTGCATGAGGAGAATATAGTACTGACTTTTGAAAAATTGCTTATCCATTAGTTAAATAAACTGGTCACTTGAAGTCACGATTGTTGAAAAGGTCTATTCTTTTACTCAAGGAAGAAGCTTGATTAATTTATAGATTTAACTATAGCATATAACAAAGTATTTGAGAAAATGGCAGGCTTGTAGGAATTAAAATTATGTGGAAAATTAATTCACTTGTTAATTGAACTGGTTTCTGGAAGGATATGAAAGTCCAAGAGTCCTGTGACAGTCAAGTTTTCCAGGAGGCAGTGTTTCATGTGAGGAAAACACCTGGTCCTAGAGCCAGGGATCTGGGCTCCACCACTGGTGAGAGAGAACTTAACCTCTTCCAGACTCAGGATTCTCAGCCAAGGGATCATAAAGAGCACAACAGTCACCTCAGGAACTTGGGATGCTGTGGGCTGGGTCAGAGCTTCGGCTGAGGTAAGATTCTGTAGCCTCCCAGTGGGCGATGTACCAGTGCTGCTGGTCCAGGCAGCTCAGTTTGAAGAGCAGGGACATAAATCCCATATCTGTGTTTTCTTGTAGCTCTAAAAGTCTAATTTGATAGAGGCCAACTGTTAAGTGTACTGTCTTAAAAGTTTGCTAGCCAGAATTTTATTTTTGTTTTCAGTACTAAGGATTGAACTGGGGCATTTGCACTGAGCTAATCTCCAACCCTTTTTTAAAGTTCTGAGGTAGGGCTTCATAGAGCTGCTAAATTACCCAGGCTAGACTCAAACTTGTGACCCTCCTGCCTCAGCCACCCAGAGTGCTAGGATTACAGGTATGGCCCACCACACCTAGCTAGACAGAAATGTTTATCTGACCATTTCTAAGGTTTGTTTTAAAAATATTCCAGTGCCCATTCTCTTTTAAAAAAATTTTTTTAATTAAAAAAAATTTTTTTCCACTCCCTTCCTTTAAAAGGAAAATAGATACAAGAATAGTAAAATACTATAATTGTTAAAGCTGAATAATGGGTACACACTTTTCTCTTACTCACTGTCCTTAGGTGAGTGTCTTAAATCTATATTTAAAAAGGGAAAAAAAAGGGCTGGGGATTTAGCTCAGTGGTTCGGGTGCCTGCCTTGCAAGCGCAAGGTCCCAAGTTCAATCCCCGGTACCAAAAAAAAAATAAAAAGAGAAAAAAAGTAACACAAAAAGCCGATGTGAACCTGCCAGGGTCACAGACCAGGTTCCTCAGCACCAACTGTGACTGGGGATTGGGATCGAGCTGGCCAGGCCCCAGTGAGCTTCCCTGGAGGAGCCTCTCATGGCCAGCGCCACATGTTGCTAGAGAGGAGCTCCGTGCTGCTGTCCTGAGCTGCCATCTCGGGCCTTTGGTTCTGTTAAATTTGGCAGATGTGTCTGTGCCAATTAAACTTGAATGTGTTATATTTTTGGAAATTAAATTTTCAGACTGTAAACTCCAAATAGATTTTGGTTGTTATTGAATGTTTCAAATATTACCATATTTTTATAGGACAAAAATACTTAAAATAGTTTACATGATATGTACTTTCAACAAATGTTTCTCACTATTCTGTGGGCTTTTAGGTGTGGGATTATATAATGTTGCTTTTAAATCCAGAGTAATTTTATACTCTGAAATAAAAACTTGAGTCCCACTAAATATGTGTTAGGAGAGTAGAAAACAGTTAAAGAGAAGAACATAGCTGAGAAAGCTTTGTTTTGGTAAGAGTTTAGGGAAATGACCAGAAAATGATTATAGAATGACATATTGTTTGGGGAAATAACATTTTGATGTTGTGTAAATAAATAAGCTCTAATATAAAGCTAACTTACCTAGATTAGTTGTTACATGGGTCATATATATAATTTCTAATTTGAGAATTCTTTTTTTTTTTTTTGCAGTATCGGGGATCAAACTCAGGATCCTGCGCTTGCCAGGCACACGTAGTGCCACTGAGCTACATCCCCAGCCCTAGAATTCTTTTTAATTTTATTTATTGATTTTTTTTTTTTTTTTTGAGACAGGGTCTTGTTTCATAGCCAAAGCTCAAAATTCTCCTGCCTTGGCCTCCCAAATTCTGAGATTATCTACCACACTTGGCTGAAACTAATGTTTTAAAAATCACAAATAATACCAGGTTATTAAAAAAAATAAGACAAGAAAAAATAACATAGCTTAGAAACACAACACTCCAGCTTTAGCTATTGTTTCTATTTCACTATATTTTCTTTGTTTTTAAAGTGTTTTATGTAATTTTTCTTCTTAATGTACATTTTATCTGATTTTTTTCATCAAATATTGTAAAATAAGCACTTTTCATTTTTATAGATTCTTCCCATTATTATAAATATTTTAAAGGCTATAGTACTATGTTGGATAAACCTTATTTGCTTAATCATCCTTTTGTCACTTGTGATTTTTAAAATTTTTTTCCATTAAGTTTATTGGTACATTTTAGGTATACAGTATAGTTACATTCATCATTGGGAGCTTGTACCTTTACATGACGTATCTTGGTTCTTTTTTTTTTTCCTATTCCCCTGCCCTCCCTTCAACTCCTCCACCCTTCCCTATTTACAAAGACTTTGTTTCCATTTTTTCCTTTTCTCATATTTTTTCCTTTCCTTTCTCTCCTTTCCCCTTCCCCTCCCACTTCCCCTACTCCTTTAGACCTTTTCTTCCTATTTCACATTATCAATTATACATTTTGATCCTTATTTACACTTTTAGTTTCTCACACCAGAGAAACTATTTGGTATTTACACGTGTGTGTCCTGTTTATCTCACTTAAAAGTATTGCCTCAATGTGCATCCATTTAGCTATAAATGTCTCTAGTTTCTCATTCTTTTTTTTTTTTGACTGTCAATCTGTCACCGTTTATTATTTCAGCACTATAACTGAGGCAGAGCCTGAATTTCTGCCTCTTCTTCCCTTTGTATTTGTTTGAGGAGTACTGCACTCCTATAAAAGGTTTTAAAATATAAATATACAAGAAAACACAATCCCAAGTGCTGTAAACGTAACTGAGAACCAGTTTCTTTACTAAAAGCATCCATTTTATAAAATACAGTTTTATTTAACTTGAGATTTAAAGATGACCATCTGTTCTGAATATCTCAAACAGGGCTTCATAGCCAGAGGTCTGGTGATAATGGCTGGCCCTCATCGGGGGTGGAAGTTTCTCATTCTTTATGGCTGAGTAGTACTACATTTTATTAAAAAAAACCACATCTTTTTTATCCAGTCTCCAATTGATGGGCATTTGGGCTGTTTCCAAGCTTTAGCTATTACAAACTGTGCAGCTATAAACATGGGTGCGCATATATCAGTGCGGTATGATTCTTTTAATTCTTTTGGGCAGAGGAATAACTGGGTCAAATGGGACCACTAATCCTAGTGTTTTGAGGTATCTCCATATTGGTTTCCACAGTGGTTGCACCAGTCTGCACTCCCACCAACAATGGAGAAGGGTTCCTTTTTCCCCACAACCCCGCCAGTATTTGTTGTTGGTTGATTTCTTGATACCAGCCATTCTTTCCAGCGTGAGGTGGAATGTCAGTGTTATCTCAGACTTGAACTTGTGATCTTCTGCCTTAGCCTCCCAAAGTGCTAGGATTATAGATGTATGGTACCATCCCTAGCTAGTAATTATTTTTAATAAATCAGTCATCAGTCCCTATTTATTGAATAGTCATTCCATTTCTCATGGTTTTGTTTTGTTTTGGTTTGGTTTTGGGTTTGGTACCGGGGATTGAACTCAGGACCTTATGCTTTCGAGGCAAGTGGCAGAACCACTGAGCTAAATCCCCGGCCCCTGTTTTTGTGTTTTAGACATGGTCTTGCTATGTAGCCCAGGCTGTCATTGAACTTGTGGTGATTCTCCTGTCTCAGCCCCCTGAGTGCTGGGATTATAGTTGTGCACCACAATGCCCTGCTTGTAATATTCTTTTTTGTTTGTTTGTTTGTTTGTTTGTTTGAGACAGAGTCTCACTATGTAGTTCTGGCTGCCCATGAACTCACTAGTCCAGGCTCTTCTCCAACTCATGGTGATCCTCCCGCCTCAGCCTCCCAAGGTAATGTTCTTTTTTTTTTTTTTTTTAATGCTTTTTGTCATACATTCAAGTGTCTTTTTGTGGGGACCCCTCCCTCGCCTTTCCATTAATTTTTTTGTTCCTGGGCTGGTACCATACCGGTCTTCTTTTAATTATCATAATTTTACAACACAGTTTCCTCCCCCTCCGCTTTTCTCTTCTTCTTCCTCCTCTGTCCTCCCACCTCCTCTTCAAAGTGCTAGAGATTGTACATACTAGGCCAGAGTTTTACCACTGAGCTGCATCCCCAGCCTCAACCCTGTAACACAGTTTCTGATGGGATTCGTTTCTTACCAGTTCCTTACCTTTAAAAAAAGTTGTTACTAGCACAGTGTTTGATCTTAAATTTCCCTAACAGCCTGGTGATTTTTTTCTAGAAAAATTTTTTTTTTTTTGCTACTGGGAATCGAACTTGGGTCCTCGTGCTTGCGCAGCAGGCGGTGAAACCACTGAGCTAAATCCCCGGCCCAAGAAAAAATTTTATTAGCCACCTACCTTATAATAAACTTTGAAAAGTTATCTATGCCAACAGGCAGGGACTATATCGCAAGCACAAGGTCCTGAGTTCGATCCCTGGTGCCAAAAAAAAAAAGAAAAAAAAAGAGGGTCAGGAATTAGTAGTAGGTATTGTGAAAGAAGCAATCATCCTATTCCTAACTTCTTCCATAGCAAAATGTGTGGAAATTATATGTAGCAGGCAAACATCTTTTTTTTTCTGATACTGAGAATCAAACTCAGGACCTTGCATTTGCCAGGCATGTGTGGTGCCACTGAGCTACATCCCCAGCCCAAGCATCCTAACATCTTTATGAACCATTATTTGTATTAAATCATAGAAATGTTATGCTAAAATACTAAAAGACCTTTCTTGGCCCATTTTTAAAAAATAATATGATTTAGAAAGGTGATTGTATCCTTCATCTAGAATAAATCTAGATCTCATATCAGAATAATAGCACAAATATGAGCATTCATAATTTAACAATATTTAATACTTACTGCAAACTTATGTACGTATCATTTACTTCACTTGGCCATATATATGATACCCAGTGACTGGAAGCTGTAAGTCTCAGAACCTTAGGAAAGAACTTTGAGGATGTTGTAGCCCAAGTGTTATGAATTAAACCTAAGCAAACTGATGCCAAAAGAAATGGTGTCTTGTTCCCCAGTACCAAAAAAAAAAAAAAAAAAGAAATAGTGTCCTGTTAAAATCAGAGTTCAATTGGTAACAGCAAAACCAGAACTTGACCCCAGAGCTTATAGTCCTCTGATAATCTTTTCTCTCATAATATGAAAAAATATTTAGAGCCAGGCAGTGGTGGCACAAACCTGTAATCCCAGCAGTCTGGAAGACTGAGGTAGGATAATCATGAGTTTGAGCCTAACTGGACAACTTAGTGACTCAGCAAGAGCATGTCATAAAATAAAAAATAATAAAAGGACTGAGGATATAGCTCAAGGTGAAAGCCTTGGCTTCATTCTGCAGTACCACACACACAGATACTCAGTAAAATGATTCTCAGCATGTCTAAGAAGGAATGTGTCTCTTAGTTCAGACCAGATCCTCTTCAGTGTTCTTTTTTCATGAAGTTAGTATCATAGTCTAACTAGTTGCCAAGGCAGAAACCTAAAAGTCATCTGGAATGCTTTATTTTTCCCCATTTCCCATATCTAATTTTATCAAGTCCCACCCGTTTGATCTCCTAGATAGAGCTCGAGTCCATTCATTTCTCTCCATCCTCCTCCCACCTCCATACTTCAGTATTGCATAACCCAGTAATTTTCTCCCAGATCCACTCTGGCTGATCGCGTCTGTTCTTCACACTGTAGATAAAATCATTTTTCAAAATGGGAACTTTTCCCCCTGTCTGCCTGGTTTCTTCTGTACCACTTGGGACTACTCAATGATTTCCCATTGCTGCTAGGTTGAACTCTCTTTTGCCTGCAGGCCCTGCCCACTCCTCCTGTGCAGAGCCCTCTTCTTGCTAGACACAGGCTCTGCCCTGCTCTTCTCTCCCTTCAGCCTTTGCCCAGTAAGTGCTTAGTTATTCTTCAGATCTGTTTTTCTGTTTGTTTTGTTTTGTTTTTAAACAGTCTCTCCATGTAGTTCAGGCTGGGCTTGAACTCCCAGTGATCCTCTGGCCTCAATCTCTACTGTGCCCACCATGCCCAGCATTGGTCAGATCTTGTTTCAAGCGTCTCTGACATGGGGAAGTCTTTTCTGACACCCCAGAGATTGAACTGTTCATTTTTGATTAATGTATGTCTTTTCTCCAAACTGGAAACTTTGTAAGAGCAAGCTGAGGATTATATTTAGTAATATAAAATACTGGTTTTTTATATTCTTTTTTTTTGGTACCAGCTATCAAACCTCAGGTCCTTCCGCTTGCGAGGCAGGCAGCAGAACCACTGAGCTAAATCCCCGTCCCCTTTATATTCTATTTTATTTCCAGTATGCAGCACAGTGAATGACTCCATAAATACCACTTGAGTAAGTGAAATAATTCTTTATCAGGTCTGGATGAAGACCTTCATGTCCCTGAATGAATGATCTAGAAGTGTCTTTCTATTCTGATTTATTTTTAGGCCAGTTCCTATTTGGCTATTGTGGTGAGTAGAATAAAGATATGAGTGCGCTTTCTATTGGAGAGTTGTAAAGTCCAGCTAGTATTTGGGTAAGTTTAGATGAGATTGGGCATGTTCAGAGTGGTATGGCCATAGACAGTATTTGAATAAGTTTAGAACTGAGTAAGATTCTTAAAATCATCTTGGAAAGAGTATCCTTCTAGTTGACTAGAGTCATAAGAGATTTTGGTCCAGACTCTGATAGCTCCTGCCAGGAATGAGGACTTCTAAGGCTCCTGGAGAAGTCACACTTCTGAATCAAACTGCAGAGTAATAGGGATAATTAGGTTATGATACTACTAATTCTCATCAGTCCGTTTATCCTAGAAAAAAAATCAGTTTGCCATAATCCTTAAGTACTAAAAATAAAAACAAATACATACACACTGATTAAATGAGCTATATAAATAAATGATAAGAAGTTATTACAAATATAAATGTTTGGAATATTGGTTTTTTTAATTTGTTTTGGTACTGGGATCGAACTCAGGTCCTTGTGCTTATGCAGCAGGTGGTGAAACCACTGAGCTAAATCCCCGGCCCCCAAATGTTTGGTATATTGTTGTAGAGCTGAAGGGGATGCGAGTCAACTTTTATGTCTAATGTTAAATATATTAGGAACTTTTTATCTCAGGAAAACATGAATTTTGTTGAATGTGCATAAATTGCACCAAGTTGAAAATAATTATTTAGCTCTCCTTCTCTTTTGTGTTTCACACTTCCTCAGTTGTAACCATTCCTGGTATAATTTAAAAGCCTCTTTCACATCCTTGGATTAAAATAGGAGGTGAGTCTTGGCTGATTGCTAGAAACAGGAAGATTTCACTAATCACCTCACTGTAGTGATTTAAAATTGAGGTCCTAATCTTTGGTTGCTTTAAGATTTAAAGCTTTCCAAAGAAAATATACTTATTAAGGAAATTATTTGGAACTTGTTCTCATTAGAGAATTGTCATCATGTCAACATGGTATGAACTTGACAAATTTTTCTTCAGTGTGATTACTTTTAAAGGGTGTGAAAGTGTGTATTTTAAAGATTCATTATTTTTTAAATTCTGACACATTCAGTTTGTAGTTTATTTTTATTTTCAGGTCTTTTGGCAATAATAATTCAAACCTGAGAGTTTTAAACTATTTTGGAATAATAGATCTCATTAAGAATATAATAAAGTTTTGAATGTTCTAGAAAAATCCATGTTCAAGATATACTGTATAATTTCAAGCTTTTCACAAATATCTTGAAATATATCCATGTACAATTTTTTAAATGTTGCTTATCTTTGGATTTATTAATAGTTAATATGCCTCATTATATTCAGTTTCATTAAAATTGAGGTACAGTGCTATAATTTAACTTGGACAGTGAAGTTTCTAGGTTGTCAATTCGGAAGCACTAACAAAATAGAGAAGGAGAAGGATGGCAGTTGTCTAAATGGATGTCTTTTGAAGGATGCAGAATTCTAGGCAATGGCTAGATATAGGTGTATCAGGTTTTTTTCATTCTGACTTCTAAAAATACAGGAGATTCTTGGGCCAGGGATTTAGCTCAGTGGCCCCGTGCCTTCCTGGCAAGTGCAAGGTCCTGAGTTCAATTCCTGGTATCAAAAAAAAAGGAAATTCTTAATAAAAATTGACATGATTTTGTGTTGGACATTTTTCAAAATTTTGTTTTATTTTTGTACTGGAGATTGAACTTAGGACCTTGCACATGTTAGACAAGTGCTCTACCATTGAACCCTATCCCCAGTCCTTTTATTTTTTTATTTTGACACAAAGTCTCACTGAGTTGCCCATGCAGGGCTCAAATTTGTGATCCTCCTGCATCATCCTCCCAAATACAGGCATGTTCCAGTGTGCCTAGCATAAAAGAGTATTTTCTTCAGTGGTGGTTGTTGACATCTTTTTGTGAGACTGGGAATGTTTTTGTTGTTGTTGTTGTTGTTGTTTTGTTGGCAGCGTTGCCGGATTGAACTCAGGGTCTCTGCCACCACGCCCAGCTTGGTAGTGCTGTCATGGAATGCTTAAGTCCCCCATCTCAGAGATTCTTAATCTGCCATTTGACTAGATGCATATATTTTAAAATTAAGGAGAACCAAAAGGTCTTGTAAGACATTTCTGTAGTCTAGGCTTCTTTCAGTGGATGTAGTTTCCTTAAAGAAATGCTAGGTCCTGCTCTCTGTTGCCTTTACTACCTTGTGTGCACCATGTTGTTTCTCCTCTGTGATGCTTGTTTGCCATCTCAGCCTTGGAGCCAGCTGATTATGGACCTGAAACCTCTATGCACTGTAAGCCAAATAAAAGCCTTCCCCTCCAACTTTGGGTGTCAGGTATTTTACACCCAAGAGAAAAGTAACTAACAAAGGAATTTGGTACCAGAGAAGTGGGGGGTCATTGCTGTGACATTACCCACCCATGTGGTTCAAAAGCCTTTGGCTTGTGGGAAGGGGAGGAGTTAGGAAAGGTTCTGAGAGGCTGGCTACAGAAGCAGCCCTGGAATGCCTTAGGCTGTACTATATGGGAGATTCTGGTCAGAGCTCAGAATACCAGAAGGCTGATAAAGACCAGGCTTAGATTTCTGCTGGAAAGGACTGCATTGGCTGCTAGACTCCAGAAGATGTGTTACAGCTTGACAGAAAGTTTGTCGAAATTTTGCTTGTGTTCAGAGATTTTGCTGAAAGATTCGGAGATGCTAGCTGTAGAAGTAGAGCTAGAACACCTTAGGCTGTTCCGTATGGGAGATTCTGGTTAGAGTTCAGAAGACTGGAAAGCTTGTAAAGACCAGGCTAGGGATATTTCTCATTCTTTTTTTTTTTTTTTTTTTGGTACCGGGAATTGAACTCGGGTCCTTGTGCTTGTGCAGCAGGTGGCGAAACCAATGAACTAAATCCTCGACCCCTAGGGATATTTCTGCTAGGAAAAAGGACTGCATTGGCTGTTGGACTTCAGATGATGTAGTGTGGCAGAAAGTTTGTCTGCATTTTATTCATCTCTAGAGACTTTGCCTGAGACTGAGATTAGGGTTGGTGAACTAATTAATCTTGCAGAGGAAATTTCAAGGCAGTTGAATACTGAGGCGGTAGCATGGCTACTGTTGGGAGTTTTTAGTCAGATCTATGATGAGAATCAAGAGCACATAGCCCAGCAGAATGATTTAAAACATTATGAGTTTGGCCACAAAGGAAGCTCCAGTAAAGCTGTGGACTGCACAGGTAGAGTGAGGAAGATCTTGAATCCTGAGAAGGAAGAGGAGAATAGAAAAGATGGCCCAACGGCATCACAGGAAGTAGCAGGACTCCACCCTTTGCAGTCTCAGAGTTGTAAAGGTGAAAGATTTTGCTTTGAGAAGAAAGCCCAGACCACCATGTTCCAGAATGGCTGTGGTCTAGGGAAGTTGTTCCAAAATGGAGGCCTAGAGAATTTGTTCCTCAGGATTGGGTTCAAAGTGTTGAGCGATCCAGCACTGGACCCCTATAGCAAAGAGGGAGAGGGAAGCCTGGCTACAGCTGGCAGCAGACCTTGTCATCATCCACATGGCACTGGTTTTAGGTGCATACAGAATGCAAGAGTTGTGGGGTCAGGAAGGCTTCCACCCAGATTTCAGAAGAAGGCCTGGAAGGCCGGGCAGTGTGTGAAGCTGAGTGTGCAAAGCCAAAGGTGCAGTGGAGACCCCAGAAGTTTGGAGAAGCCAGGTCCATGGATCATCTAAGGAAAACTGCCAGGGGGAAGCAGAGCTGGCCCAAGAAGGAAGCCATGGGAGCTACAACCACCAGAAGTCCCATAGGGGCAAAGCCACCCATGACCCTTGAAGTTCACAACTTGCCACAGATTGCCTGGGATGGTAGAAGTAGAACTGTGGAATGTAATGTTTGGCCTGCTGGATTTTGGATTTACTTTGGTCCCATTCCTTTGTATCCTCCTGTTTGTATTTTTTGGAATGGTAATGTCTATCTTGTGCCATTGAATGTTGGAAGTGTTTGACTTTCTTTTCATTTGTAAAAGGCCTTGAAGCTAAGAGTTTGCCTTAAATCTCAGAGGAGACTTTGGACTTGGATTTTTCAGCAGTGTTGAAACTATTAGGAGTTGGACTCCTAATCTCTTAGAGTTGGACTAAATGCTTTTTTTGCATAAAGGGATGTGCATGAGTCTTGGGGGGGGGGTTATGGTTTGTGTTTAGCTGTCCCCCCAAAGCCTCGTGCAGATGAGGTAGGACTTTCTTTTCAGAGATAGTTGAATCTGGAATGTGTGATGCTGGGATTAAGGGCATATGATTAAACCATTACATGTGAGTGATTAGTTTGGCACTGTTATTATGGTATGCTTACACTGGTCATTTTCAAAGGACTAAATATCCTGTAAAAAACTATAATAACAAGGTTTTATTTTTTCTGGTATACTAAATATATTTATACTTTCTGACTGTACAGGTTTTCAAATATTTATGATAATAACCTCTTTTTGATTCAGGTATTTGCCTTTTTCATACACTCCAGCTATTTATGACAACAGATACATATATGGGCTGAGATATTTTCTTTAGATGGTATCCTATCAAAAGATAATTTAGATAAAAACTTTTGGTGTTTTTAAAAAATGAGTATGTTTAACAATGGCTATTTTGGGCCAGGGATTTAGCTCAGTGGTTCCAGCGCCTGCCTCATAAGCGCAAGGTCCTGAGTTGGATCCCCTGTACCAAAAAAAAAGGAAACCGAATTTATTCATTAAAAAAAAGAATAAAAATTAAGAAAAAAATCAAACAATGACCATTTTTTATCAATATGGACATTTAAATGTGTTACAAAGGTAAAGTCATCATAATTGTCATGTTAAAATATTATTTGTTGGGCTGGGGATTTAGCTCAGTGGTTCCACCGCCTGCCTCACAAGTGCAAGGTCCCGAGTTTGATCCCCAGTACCAAAAAATATATATATTATTTGTGGCTCTTTTTCTGTTAATATTCTACAGGAATTCAACTACTGAAACAACCATGACTGATAACAATAACAGTTCTCTATATTTGAAATTCCAAAATGCTTGTTGTTCGGGTAAAATTATAATAGTTAAGTTCATTACTCTTGTTACAGTGCTAATGCTATTGACCTTCTCTTCTGGGTGTTCAACAACTAAAGTTTGGAGACCAAAACTAAAAAGGTAACTAGGCTATGAGGACAGCCAATATTTTGGCCCTGGCTTCTCAAGGTCAACAAAGATCTGGGACATGAGGGAACCTTCTCTACAGGGTCCTACATCTTTGGTAAGTCACTCAACCTCCTGAACAGGGAGATTGCTGGACACCAGAGGACAATGTACCATGTGCCAAAGGAGGGTCACCAAAAAAAAATTCTCCCACGCTTTCACTGAAAGCAACTTGGTCAAGTAAGGCCATGACCCATCCTGATGGCTGACACTGACAGAGAAGCAGAGAGGCTCTATGCATGGTTCCAAAGTAATGGCCTGGGGAGACTTAACTGACCTTGATAGATAGCAAGAGGTTCACACTGATTGACAAGGTCTCACTTTAACTTGGTCTTAAACACCCGGCAGAAAAAATAACCAAAAGAGGTATAAAATAATGTCATAATAATAAAGCTAGACTTCCAAAAAATTAAGACATAGCCCATCCATAAAAATCTTTTGGTTCACTCGTAACACAGCCATTTCAAAAAAAGAAAACTTTGGGGACTAAATAGGAGGGGAAAATCATTAATTAGTTACAAGTGTGTATAGATTCTTTTCAGAGAAATTAAAATAAGTTCTTTACAGGTATCCAATCCTAGAAACCACTGGTCTCCAGATCTCTCCTTTTAGATAAGTGTTTTTCTGATTCTGTAATAACTAATTAAGTATCATGTAGTGATCAAAAAAAAACCCCATAAAGTAAGAGTATTGGGGAAAAAATCACCTGCTTGTCAGCCACAGTCAGGATAAGTTCTATACTGAGCAGCTACAAGATTTATTCCTTTTAAAATAATGTACATCCTTGTTCTCTGTTTATGATGCCTCTTCTCATTGTGCTCATATTTCCTGGATACCTACCTGTGTCTAAAAAGATCAAGCCTTTTATGTTGCACTTGATCTCCTTAAGTTGGCCAGTGTCCTTGTTGAGGTTATCAGTTCTCTTTATTTTTAAATATATCTAGGAGGCCTCCAAAATCTGAGCGATACAGGAATAAAACTGTCCTTTACACAACTATTCCATGGCTTTGCTCGAACCGTCAACCTAAAATGTGTGTTTTCATGGCCTTGAATTTAAAGGACAAGTGAGGTTCATAGTAACACTACACTCATTGGTATGTTGGCCTCCAAAAGACATTTGCTCAGTTACGTACACCTTTTATATTCCCAAAAAAGATTATAAAGATTATATAAATTGTCTTTATCACTTTTCCACTCATTCTTTCAGAGCAAGGACATGACCATGGGCCCTTGTTGCTAGGAGGAGAGCAAGTATTAGGTTACTCTTTTGGTGGGAGTAGGGGCACATTGGAAAGAAGGTAGCTATTATATACAGCAGCCACCCTAAATTGGAGGGAAATCTGTCAGGGACTGCCCTAATCCCACAAGTCTGAATAAGATAAAAGGGGCAGAAAGATACTGTTAAACTCTCTCCTGTTACCTTTGCTATCTTGTGTGCACCATGCTGTTTCTCCTTTGTCATGCTTGTTTGCCATCCCAGCCTTGGAGCCAGCTGATTATGAACTGAAACCTCTGTGAATTGTAAGTCAAATAAACCCTTTCCCTTTTGCAAGAAGAAGAAGAAGATGAAGAAGGAGGAGGGAGAGCGGCGGGCGGGCAGGCAGGCTAGGTCCTTGTAATTTTAGGGTGACTAGAATTTTTAAATTTTCTCATTTTCTGCTCTGGTGTAAGATATCTTGTGATTTTATAGATTGTTGTCACCATCTTCCCCCTTGGTTATCTCACCCCACATTGTGATCTAATATTAGCAACTAACTGATGAGTCCTCAATTTATATCTCTAGCCCAGATCTTTCTCCTGAAATCCAGACTTAAGTATCTAACTATCTTCTTAACATCTTTTTGAATTAGCATCTCAAAGTTGTTATGTCCAAAATTGGATTTATATTATTTCCTCTAAAAAGTAGCCTTCCCCTTCTCAGTTGATGGTGAACCCATCTAATCAGAAGCCAAGGAGCCATTCTTTATTCCTTTCTTTCTTTTTTCTTTCTTTTTTTTTTGGTACCAGGGATCGAACTCAGGTCCTTGCGCTTGCAAGGCAGGCGACAAAACCACTGAGCTAAATCTCCGGCCCTGAAATGCAGGTTTTTTGTTTTTTTGGTACCGGGGATCGAACTCAGGTCCTTGCACTTGCACAGCAGGCAACGAAACCACTGAGCTAAATCCCCGGTTCCTTTCTTTCTCTTATTGGACATGTTTAGTCACAGTAATTATAGCTTCAGTCTTCAAAATATATCCAGAATCCAGCTGCATCTCAGTATCTTCATTGCAGCCACATTGGTCATAACTACTATTGTCTTCCCTGGATTACACAATACTATGAGGCCATCATTCCTGGAACCTGAACGTTTATAGTGGGCACAAAATACTTTGTTGAGTGAATAAAGATGAAAGTATTTTAGCCGGCTGGTCCAGCACCCTAAGATGCTGAAGCTGGAGGATCACAAGTTCAAGTCCAGTCTGGGCAACTTAGTGACTTAGCAAGACCCTGTGTCAAAATAAAAAATGGCTGGTATTGTAGCTCAGTGGGAAGGCTCTGATCCTATCCCCAGTACTAACTAACAAATAAACAAAGAAAAACTAAAGAAAACTTTTTTTTTTTTTGGTACAGGGGATAGAACTCAGGACCTTGTGCTTGCAAGGCAGGCAGTGGAACCACTGAGCTAAACCCCCAGCCCAGAAAACTATTTCTTAACAGATGTATCTACTTCACACTAGAGCTGGTTTAAAAAATACAACTTTGTTTTAAAGTAACTTCAGATTTGCAAAAGAATTCCAGAAACAGTTCAGAATATACCCTCCACACAGTTTCTGCAGATACTAGCATTTCTTATAACTGTGGGACCTTTATCAAAACCAAAAAATTAATATTTGAATTATAAACTGTATATTTTATTTGGATTTCACTGTTTTTCCCATTTATATCTTTTTTCCTTTGACCAGTTTAGGAAACCATATCATATTGTTTGTTTGTTTGTTTGTTTATTGATTGATTTGGTTGCAGTGCCAGAGATTGAACCCAGGGCTTTACACATGCTGGGCAAGTGCTCTACCATTCAGCTATATCCCTAGCCCCACCATACTGCATTTAGTTATGTTTTTAAATCTCCCCTAATCAGTGGGAAGACTGCTTTTTTAAAATATTATAAGCTTTACATAGTATTAATTATTGTAAAATACTGCACCTGTGCATTATTTGAACAAATGGCTTTTTTTTCTGTAGTTGGTTCTGAGCTACATCCCCAGCCCTCTTTTTACTTTTTATTTTGAGACAGGGTGTTGCAAAGTGGCTAAGTTACCCAGGCTGGGCTTGAACCTATGATCCTCCTGCCTCCCAAAGTGCCGGGTTTACATTATGTCTTGCCACATGTGACTGTTTCTTTTCTTTTCTTTTTTTTTTTGGTACTGGGGATCGAACTTGGGTCCTTGTGCTTGTGAAGCAGTACACATGACTATTTCTAAGGGAAAGGAAGATGATAAGACTTAGAGACACTAGAATATATAGCCACAGGATGTGGTTGAATGTAGATGAGATGATCATAGGATCTGACATTTTCTGAGTCAGTTGAACAATGCATCTAATCCATTCTCCTCTGCTGTCAAAGCTTCCCAGTCCATGCTGTCATTTGAAGAAGTGAGTCCTAGAAAGGTACTTAACCACCTGTGACTTTTTAATGGGTAAATTGGACTAAATATATTTATTTTCATTCATGTTCTCTTCTTATATCATACTTTGGAAGTAAAATAATGTTAAGCACCTACTGTTATGGCTTGTATCTGGATGTCCCCCCAAAGCCTTATGTGGTTATAGAGGGGCTTTTCAGTGGTGGCTGGATCTAGGGTGTGGGATACTGGAATTAAGGATGTGATGCTCCACTCTGGGTGTGGGTGCACCACCCAAAAGGCTGGTAGTCTGGATGGGATAAAAGGGAGAAGCAGGCTTGCTTGCTTGCTTGCTGCTTTTGCTGCTGCTGCTGCTGATGGGTGCCAGCTGCCTGCCCTGCTTTGCCATAGATTGTTTCTCTTCAGCAATGCCCCCTGCCATGCCATCCTGCCTTGGAGCCAGGTGACTATGAACTGAAACCTCTACAAACTGTGAGCTGTAATGATCCTTTCCTCCTTTAACTTTGGGTGTCAGGTATTTTGTCTCAGCAACAAGAAAAGCAACAAAGATATCTACACTATGTAACACACTGAATTGAACCCTGAGAAGGGGGTACAAAGGAAAATAAGTGTTTTACTGTTTAGAAGCCTGGGTCCCCACATAGGTACTATAACACGCTGTAATAGAACTTGTTTGTCAGCACAGAGAAAATTAATTTTTACTGGGCAAATGGGAAACAGGAGGACATTTGAGTTTGCCCTTCAAAGAACTCACAATATTTTTAAAAACAGCTTTGGTGAAATATATTTCATGTATGGTAGTACATATACCATTCAAAGTAAGCAATTTAGTGGCTTTTTGTATATCCGTAGAGTTGTGCAAGAGTCACCGCAATCAGTTTGATTTAGCTTGATTCCCTGAAAGAAACCCTGAACCTGCTGGGGTGGTAGCTCCATTGAAAAGAGCTTGCTTAGTATACACAAGGCCCTGATGCAGTCTCCAGCACTGCAGAGAAACAAAAACCCCAAAACACTCCCTGCCTGTGTTTGCTGCTCCCCTTCCTTCAGCCACTGGTAACAAATGTACTTCCCATCTCTACAGAGTTGCCTGTTCTAGATATTTCACATAAATGGAATCATACATTATCTGATTTCTTTTTTTTTTAACTTGGTGTAAATTACACAAATTTTATTATTTTTAAAGTAATCATTTTACTTAATCCATATAAAATTGATAAGCTAGATTCTGATTTTTTGTAAAATATTATGACGAAGTTTAGATAACCTGTACTATAGGTGTATAAAGTAACTTACTTATTTTAAAATATGGCATGGTTTTAAAGTATATCTAGGGTTAGTTTTGAAGTCTTACATTCTGTAGCATCTATAAATAGTCCAAAGTGAAGAAAGCATACCATGCTCTAAAGGCAAAAGCAATCAAAGCTTCCTCTAAGCTGAAACTAAAGTACAGCTCTCCATTTCTTGTCAGTGTCCATGTTGCTAAATATTTTTCCTTCTTTTTCTAGTTTTTTCAAATTAAGGAAAAGATTAATTCAGCCATTTTATGTAAATTCTCAGGAACATTCTTGTAAAGAATTTTTACAAGCTCTGTTTTTGTAAATGATTTTTCACAATTGTCACGAATGAATGTAAGAATTTGTTGTTCTTGGTAATTTCTGTGAGAAATATATTGTTGAATTACAGCTTCTGCATTTTGGATTACTGGGCCGTGTCCTGGATGTATAATATCAGCTTTGACTTTCAATAACAGGTTTAGGGAATTCATATAATCATACAGGTCTTCAAATATAGATGTTCCTTCCCCTAGGATGCAGTCCCCAGAAAAAATGACACTTTCTTCTTCTAAGTGTAGAGCCATATGATCATCGCTGTGGCCAAGTGTGTATATAACTTTTAGAGTGGCTCCCTCGGTCTTAATCACATCTCCATCTTTTAGATAAATATATTGTTGTGCCCCATTTCCTATAATTTCTTCTTTATGGGGATTCCATGGGAGTTTTTTAATGCAATAGGCAGTGTCATTATTGATGCTTTTACAAATATCTCCTATGCCTCCAGAATGATCGGGATGCCAATGAGTCACTAGGATTTCCTGGGTTGCTGTGTTAAATTCAACCAGAGCTTGCTTTAAACAGCTGATATATTCAGGAATTGATGTTTCTCCAGTGTCAGTGAGGATTCTCTCCTGGAGCCAGTACCCACCAAGTAGGTATTGGTGCCTCTCAGGGTCATAGGATCAGGATTACAGCCTAAAACACGCACCACACGACAGGACAGCCTTTCAGTGTACGGCAGCACAACAGCCATCTCCACCTCAGCTTTTCTGATTTCTTTCATTTAACATTATTTTCAAGATTTATTCATGTCTTATCACATATAGGTAATTCTTTTTATTGCCAAACATTCCATTTTACGGAACTAGCATATTTGCTTTTTCCTTCATCAAGTTGATGGCTTTTGGCTATTATAATAATATTGCTATGAACATTTCTTACACAAACTTTTGCATGTACGTTTTCATGTGTATTTGGGTATATACTTAGGAATGGAATTTCTGGGTCAGGTGGTAGCTGTATGTTTAACTGCTTGAGAAGTTAGACTGTTTTCCAACACAGCCATACCATTTTACATTCCCATCAGCAATATGTGAGGGTTCCAGTTTCTTTACATCCCTGCCAACATCTGTTAACCTCTGTCTCTTATTTTAGCCTTGATAGTGGATGTGAGAGTGGTAATCTCATGTGTTTTGATTTGTATTTCCTCGATGACTGATGATGTTGAGCATCTTTTCATGTCCTTATTGGCCATTATATCTCCTTCTGAGGCAGAGATTTTAATAGATGAAAAGGGAAGGGAAGAGGAGGGCTCAAGAGAATAGGAGCAAAGGCCTGAAAAATGCTGAGAGAATCGGGAAAACTAGAGAGGAGGCCTCTCAGAGAAAGGGAATAAAAGAGGAAAATGGAAAACTGGGTCTCTTGGGTTTGTTTTTTAATGTGTCAAGTCACATTGTCATCCTCTTCTCTCAAGCTAACATGAGCACATTTCAAGGATAATCCGTTCTTTTGTAAATGTCAGAGTGTTGTGTCCAGCTCATTCCGTTGATTCATTCAGCCTAAAGTAAATAATTACTGAGGACTAACTCCAGCCCTTTTCGGCCCATTAAGGAGCAGGGTGGATCAGCGAGCAAAAACAGAGGTGGACCTTGCTTTTCATGGAGCATATTTTCTAGTGGGAATGATTTTGTGTAAATACATTTTGGGGTTTGGTAAGTAAATCCAGGTCTACTTTGTTTATGCTCTTCTCAAGGTCCATAGCTCCTTTCAGCTTGTACTTTTTCAGTCTTACATTCTAATCTTTAATCACCTGTCACACAGATGCAGCCTGATATCCCTGCTGGCATTCTTGTTTTGCTTTTCTGAGACTGTTGCAGTTGAAGTCTATTTTTCCACTATAGTTCTAACCAATTAATAAAAAGTCAAACTGTAAAGAAAAATTACATGCATATGTTAAACATACTAAAACACATATCTGTATTTCCCTCACTCATTTGTTTTAGGACCAAGGTTTGTCCTATCAGTAAGGATCTGCTGACTAATTTTTGTAGTCATTCTTTTTTAAAAATTTTTATTGAGTTTATTGGTACATTCAGGTACATCTTATGATCACATTCATCATTGAAAATGTGAAGCTGTACATGATATATATTGATTCTTATTTTTTACCATTCCCCTGCTCTCCCTTCAACCCCTCCATCCCCCTCATATACATAAGTTTTGTTTCCATTTTTTCCATCTTTCAATTTTTTCCTTTCTCTTTTTTTGTTTCTCCTGCCCCCTCCCACCACCATTCCCCTTTCCCTTTAAACATTTTCTTCCTATTTCACAATATCTACTATACCTTCAGTTTCTCACACCAAAGAAATGATTCAGTATTTACACATGTGTGTCCTATTTGTTTCATGTATGAGTATGGCCTCAAGGTGCATCCATTTAGCTATAAATGTCTCAAGTTTATCTTCCTTTTTGGCTGAGTAGTACTGGAAAAACTGGATTTCAACCTGCCAGAGATTAAAACTAGACCCATATCTTTCACCATGCACTAAACTAAAATCAAAGTGGATCAGAGATCTAAATATTAAAACAGAAACACTAAACCTGCCAGAAGATTTGTTAGGTAGAACTCTTGGAGACATTGGCGTAGGAAAAGACTTTATGCACAAAACCTCAGTAGCACTGGAACTAGCACAAAGAATCAACAGCTGGGATCTCATCTTCTTAAAAAGCTTCTGCACTGCAAGAGAAACCACTAACAGAGCTAAGAGACAACCTACAATGTGGGAAAAAAATTTTACCAGCTGTTCCTCAGACAAAAAGAACTTTAAAAAAATCAGACCCCCCAGATTTAAAGACCCAATTAAAAAATGGGCATCTGAAATGAACAGGCATTTCTCAGACAAAGAAGTAGAAGCAGCAAATAAACATGAAAAAATGTTCAGCATAACTGGTCATTTGAGAGATGCAGATGAAAATAACACTGAGATTCCATCTCCAAAAAGGATGGCTGCTATCAAGAAATCAACCAATAGGGCCGAGGATGTAGCTCAGTGATGCTGTGAGTGCCTGGCAAGCACAACATTCTGAGTTTGATCCCTGGTACCAAAAAACAAAAAGAAAAGAAAAGAAATCAACCAATAACAAATGCTGGTGAGGCTGCGGGTAGGAAGGAACCCTTCTCCACTGCTGGCGGGAGTGCAGACTGGTGCAACCACTATGGAAATCAGTATGGAGATACCTCAGAAAACTAGGATTGGAGGTCCCATTTGACCCAGCTATTCCCCTGGTGGGTATCTTCCCAAAAGAATTAAAAGCAGCATACCACAGTGACATATGCACACTCATGCTTATACCAGCACAGTTTGTAATAGCTAAATCTTGGAAACAGCCCAGAAGCCCATCAACTGTTGAGTGGATAAAGAAGATGTGGTTTTTTTGGTATTCATTCTTATATAAACTCCACCAGCAGTGAATCACCTGTGATTTTTAGCTCCTGTTTCTTTGATGTGGTGGGACAGTTTAAAGCCATTTCAAAGCAGTTAGAATGTATAATCGTTCTAGATTTTTATGGTTTCTTACCCTAATTTTTAGTTTTCCTACATTTGATCAGATGGCAGTTTTATTATTTTAGCAGCTCATGTATATGTATATTCAACTTCATTTTTGTAGAAATTATACTTTCGTTTGTTTGCAGGCCTCCTCCTCCTTTTTTTTTTTTGGTACCGGGGATCGAACTTGGGACCTTGCGCTTGCAAGGCAGGCGCCAGAACCACTGAGCTAAATCCCCCAGCCCTCCTCCTCCTTTTTTAAAAACAGGGTCTTGCTAAGTTACCCAGGCTGGCCTCACACTTGTGATCTTCCTGCCTCAGCTTCCCAAGTAGCTGGGATTACAGGCATGTACCACTGTGCCTAGCTAAAAATTACATTCTTTTAATCATATTTTATAGGTTTACAGAAAGTTAAATTATGAATTGGATATCATGTACAACATGCATAAACAGGTTGGGAGTAGCTTTTGGTAAGCAAATTTAAGTAAAAGAAACAGAAGTGCTATTGGCCATAAGTATTTGGCCTTCTATGGACAACAGCAGTTAAATTTTACAGGGGAGCCAGGTATGGTGGCATACACTTGTAATGTCAGCACTCTGGGAGACTGAGGCAGGAGGATCACCCAAATTCCAGCCCAGCCTAGGGAGCAACTTAATGAGACCCTGTCTCAGAATGAACAATAAAAAAAGAACTGGAGATATAGCTCAGTGTGAAGGTCCTGGGTTTAATTTACAGTACTGCAAAAAGAAAAGAAAAAAAGTTTCACAGGGGAGAAATTGTTCAGTCCATGTCATTAAAGAGAAATTGGTTAGAAGTGCTTTTTTTTTTGGTACCAGGGATCGAACTCAGGACCTTGTGCTTTTAAGGCAGGCGGCGGCACCACAGAGCTAAATCCCTGGATTTTATTTTTTTATAAGTGCTTCTTTATATACCAAGCTAAGTGCATTTCTGCTGTGTTCTGTTAAGTACACTGGAGATGCTTCTTTTATGACATAAGCTTAGTGTAGTGCAGTACTATGACAAGGCTATCAAATCCTACAAATGCCCACTGTGACTCCTAGGTGCATTTTCTGTGTGTTACATTCAGAATTGTCCCACTACATTTGCATTGTGTTGAAATGGGAAGATAGATTTTAAGATGCACATTGTGTAACTGTTAAATTTCCCTAAACTGTTAATTCTGTGAGACAGAGACACTGTTTTATTCACTGCTCTTATCTCCAATACCTATAGTAGAGAATATTAATGCTTGGTAGACAGCAGGTACTTAATGAGAAAAATTTAAATTACTTAATTTGGGGAATGGAGAATAGGATGGTGAAGGCTTTTTAAATAAATGAAATATATTGAGAAATCCCTGTTGTCTACTGCATTTATTAATTATAAAATTACCTAAATTAAACTGCCATCAGATTGCATCTGAAATGTTTTTGAATTTGCTGAGTGCAGTAGTCATTACGCTTCTGTAGAGGTAGTGGTTCTATCTGTTGTGCTGGATTAATTCTATGAGTACTAAGGAAGGCTGATTTTGGGATCTTTACTGCCAGTGTTCTCCAAAGGCAGTGTCTAGGTCCAGTGCACGTTGAATCATTGTTTTGACAAGTTACTCAAGAGGCTGAGGCAGGAGGACCACTTGAACCCAGGAGTTTGAGAACAACATTAAAACTAAGTAAATAATGGGCCGGGGATTTAGCTCAGTGATTCCGGCACCTGCCTCGCAAGCACAAGGTCCCGAGTTCGATCCCCGGTACCAAAAAGAAAAAAACTAAGTAAATAAGAGTCATCACCATTAACCTGCAAAAGGTATAATTGAAAGTGAACCTCGGGCCGGGAATTTAGCTCAGTGGTTCCGCTGCCTGCCTCCCAAGCGCAAGGTTCCGAGTTCCATCCCTGGTACTAAAAAAAAAAAAAAAAAAAAAGAAAGTGAGCCTCTCTTCAAAGACGTCAAAAACAAACAAGTCCAGCTCTGCCCCTTCTGGGCCTTGTGGGCAGGGCAGCCATTTGGGGAAGAGCTTTGTTATGGTTGTGGGCTAGTCACCTCTACTGGGCCGGGAAGTTGGGAACCGGTCCTCGGACGCAGCGTCTCTTCCTTGACTGTAGCCCTGCCGCTGCCTGAATGGTAGATTCATGTGACCTTTTTAATAATTGAATAATGATGAAAATGGGTCCAAAACATTAAGTTACTTCTCCACCAAAGCAGTAGAAGATTCTTCACATCACCTTCCAGTGACTCAGTTCAGTTTTTGGAAAGGAGCAGAACAAGTGAAATACTGAAAACTGAAGCAAAGAAAACTTCATTTTGGAACTTTCTCCTTGACTACCCCTTACTCCCTACTACTTTCTACTTGTTTTAATTTTGCTGCATTTATAAATAGTGAAGACCAAAGAAATAGAACATATGTTTAAGAGCTGTATACCAAGAAATTTGCCTTGAAAGCTGCTATTCTGTAGAGGAAAAAGTTTATCAAGTTCCTGTCTGATCCTTTTTTTAAAGCAAGATTTCTTAGGTCCTTAGATTTTGAAGGTTAAGACAATTAATTATACATATCTACACACTATTTTTAGAAATTGTGTAAAAATAATGAGATTTGTGTTTTGAGGGCTTTGTCATTTGGAGGGTTTACCACTGGAGTTGACTGCTCCAAAGATTTTTGATTGTGTTTTAATATTATATTTTTGGTCTGTCACCTTGATGACATTACTTACCTGCACATCAATCAACCTGTCTTTCTAACTATGACCTATTTATGAAGTGTGTGCCCTCAGTGTGCAGATGTCCATGTATTACCTATTTAAGCAGCATTATAGTGCTGTTACTCAAGGAAGTTGAATGAGGTGAACCATAGACATAGCTTTTTCCCCTTACCCCTCTTTTTAAATGTAACAAATACTTTTTATGTTCCCCTTCCCCCTTCCCCTCCCCCTTCCCCCTTTTGGAAACGTGTCTGGCACTAGGTAGTTGAGAATAAGCAACTGAAGGGACTAAGAAAGTGAGCCACGAGGAGCCAGCCTTCTCTGTGCTTCATCACAAGGTGTGCTGCTGGCCAGGCTACTTAAGCTCCCTTTTAACAAGAAAATCTCTCGGGAAATCCAGCTGGTAACCTCAAGGAGTCGGAAAACAGGACCACAGACGTTACACTCTGGGATCCTGATCATGAGGTTGGATGCCTCACTTTGCTGAAAAGAGACACTGGACCTAAATGGCGCAGCATGACTTTGTTCCTGCTTGGCTAAATTTCTCAACACCACAGTCAGCTAAGTCACCTACAACCACTTTTGAAAAACACGGAGACCACCTACCCCGAGGAGAAGGTAGATTTGGAGTAAGCCGTCATCGACACAATTCCTCTGATGGCTTTTTTAACAATGGACCTTTACGAACTACTGGAGATTCCTGGTACCAACCCTCCCTATTCCGCCATGATTCTGTGGACTCTGGTGTCTCTAAGGGAACATACACTGGAATCACAGGGAATTTATCTGGTTGGCACAGTTCTTCTCGTGGTCATGATGGCATGAGCCATCGTAGCGGAGGTGGCACAGGGAACCATCGACACTGGAATGGCAGCTTCCACTCCCGGAAAGGCTGTGCCTTTCAGGAAAAGCCACCTATAGAGGTTCAGGAAGAAAAAAAAGAAGACAAGGTAGAAAAATTGCAGTTTGAAGAGGAAGACTTTCCTTCTTTGAATCCAGAAGCTGGCAAACACAATCAGCCATGCAGACCTATTGGGACCCCTTCTGGAGTGTGGAAAAACCCACCTAGTGCCAAGCAACCTTCCAAGATGCTAGTAATCAAAGAAGTTTCCAAAGGAGATCCTGCTGCTGCCTTCTCTGCTGCATTCACCTCACCAGGATCTCACCATGCAAATGGAAATAAATCATCAACCATGGTTCCAAGTGTCTATAAGAACCTGGTTCCTAAGCCTGTACCACCTCCTTCCAAGCCCGATGCATGGAGAGCTAACAGAATGGAACACAAATCAGGGTCCCTTTCCTCTAGCCGGGAGTCTTCTCTTACCAGTCCAGTCTCTGTTACCAAACCAGTGGTACTCTGGCCGGTGGTGCAGTTCTAAGCTCTCCCGAAGAGAGTCCCTCCAACACTACCCCTCCAGGTGAGATCAGCTCCTCTCGTCTGACCAAGTTGACCCGCCGAACCACCGACAGGAAGAGTGAGTTCCTGAAGCCTCTGAAGGATGACCGGAATGGAGACTTCTCAGAGAGCAGAGACGTCGGCAAGCTGGAGGATTTGGAGGACAGCAGCACACCCGAACCAAAGGAAAGTGGGGAGGAGGCTGTCTTCAGAATGGTCTCTCTCTCTCCCCATTGTGGAAGAAGGGGAGGTCCTCTCACATTCTCTGGGAGCAGAGCACAGGTTATTGAAAGCAATGGGAAGGCAGGAATTATCCTGAAAATGATGAGAACTGCCTTCCTCTCACAGAGGATGAGCTCAAGGAGTTCCACGTGAAGGCAGAGCAGCTGAGAAGTTCCAATGGCTTTGGAAAGAAGGGCTTCGGGCAGAGCCACAGTGTGAGCGTCTTCTCTCCTTGGAGAAGCACTGGTAAAGCAGAGTTTGAGGAATCAGACACCGAAACAAGTCACAGGGAGACATCAGATGATGATGCCTGGAAGTAGGCACAGAAATGCTCACAGTTCACCTGAACCAGAAAACTCAGCTTGTGTGTTTCAGGAATATACAAAAGAAATTGTTGTTTTCCTTTTCCTTTTCTTACGTTGAATACTTCATGCACAAGGGAAATAATCATATCCCAGAGAGAGGGCAGTTGGCTTGTGGAGCTTTTGTTGTCTTTTCCTGTCACCTGCTTAACAGAGATGTTCGTGTGGTGGGAAAGGTTTTTAAAATACACATACAGAACATACGGGGCAATGCACAGGTGGGAGCTGGCAGTGCAGAGACGGAGAGGAGCGGACACTGGCCTGCAGCAGCAGCTTCTACTGCCAGCCCTTGGGGCACTCACCTGGGTGCTCAAGCAATCATTGCCAATGACAAAGTGACTATTGAAGTTATAATTGTATTAAATTAATGCTAATAATTTGGATATTTTATTTTATTTTTGGCTGCTCGGGTAACTTAGCCCTTAACCAAGCATATGGTTTTTTTGTTTTTGTTTTCCTTTTTTGAGTACAGCTGTAAAATATTTGGATATAGGAAATGTGTTATTCTTGCAGCCTTGATATTCAGGGTGGATTGTAAAATATAAATTTTTGTGAGATTTCAAAGATTAAGATTATTTTGATAACATTATTTACAGATTTAAAAAGATGGGGTTATCACAAGTTTGTTGAGGGGGAAAAACTACTCCATAAAATAACTAACTTGGAATAAATATTTTACATCGTTAAAAAAACAAAAAACAAAAAAACCAAACAAGTCCAAGTCTGGATCTCACTCTTCTTGCTCAAGATCTGTGTCAAGACCTCACTCTCATTCACTTTTGAAGTCACAATCCTAAATCTAATCTGTCTTTTGATCAAGGAAGTGCAGGCTGAGTTCTAGGTCTCATTCCAGATTTTATTCTCCAGCTCATAACAGAGAAAGGATTCACCCCAAATCATATCAGAATCGAGATTTCCAAGGTCGCAGCAGGCTACAGGAGGCTATCCATATCCATTGGCACAAAAGAGGTTTCTGTCCATGGGGCCAGTGTAGCTATGGGTGCTGTGGAGACCACCCCTCCAACTGGCAGAACTGTCAGCGAGCATACAGTCATCAGGGCCTTTGTTGGTCCTGGTTCCAAAGAGGTCTCCTTCACCAGCATCCAGGAGCCATTCTAGAAACTCTGATAAGTTACCTTACAGATCAAGGTGCTCCTCATCCTCTTGTACTTCCTCTAATCACAGCCAACTTGAATCTTCTAAGCACAAATCTGCAAAGGAGAAAAAGTCCTCTTCCGAGGATAGCCGGCCATCTCAAGTTGCCCAGGATAGCCAGGGAGATGAGGCCAAGGGGCAGACATTCTCTGGAGGACCTCTCAAGATACAGGAGCGTTGGAGAGCTCAGAGCCATGGCCAGATGCTACCACCTACAGCACTGCTTCTGCATCACAGGCCTTAGCAGTTTCTGACCTGAGCCCATGGGGGTGAAGCCCAGCTCTCCCAGGCCCTCTTCAGTCTGGTGGTGAAGTGAGTCACCCAGAAGGTATAAGCTGAATGATGACTGAGAAAAAAATGGCAGACTTCCACGAAGATGAGATGCCTGATCGGAAGAAGGAAGGAATCTGAGTTTGATGATGAACCTAGATTTGTGTCTGAAGCCATAGTTAGTGCAAGCAAAAGCCTGAAGGAAGAGAAGTCAGGTAGGCGGGAGGGCCTGGTGTATGCATGGAAGGAAAGCAGAGGAGCTGGAGTTGCTGGAGGAGGAGCTTTAACTGAGAGATCCAAAAGGGAGGATCGAGGAGGAGCCAAAAGGAGCAAAAGCAGGACCAGAGTTTGTGCCTGAGAAGAACTTCTGAGTGACTGCTTACAAAGCTGTCCAAGAGAAAGACTCATTGCCTCCCCCAGGAGGACCTCTGAGAGCCTCAGAAGACTTTTCCTCGGGAAAGTATGCATTTCCATTACTCGGGAGCCCCAGGCCTGTGTGTGGATGGGCTCATTTGGCAAGAACCTCGTGTGACCCAGAGGCTAATCGACTCAGGAACACAAGCTTTGTCAGACTGCAGTCCACAGCAACACAAAGGAACAGGAGTTTTGTTCCATTTTCCAACACATACCGCTGGCCCAGTCTCAGGGTAGCCCTGTAGAATTGTTTGCCCAGCTCATAGTGACCATTGTTCACTATGTCAAAGAGCATCACTTTGGGTCCTCGGGAATGATGTTACACGAAAGCTTTACTATATACCTGAGGAGCTGAACAGGAGGCAGCTAAAAACAAGAAAAGCCCAAAGATAGACATTTTCCCTAGTATGACAAAATGAAAAGTCTTCCAGTACCTGGCTACAGGGCTGAGGGGAAATACAAAGATGATCCTGCTGATCTCCACCTTGATATTGAACGTCTTAAAAAAATAAGGAGATCACTTCTCGGCCTTTTGGCTAAAATCAAGTGTAAACACATAAGGAGAGACATCTTAACAGGTAAATCAAGAGAATCAGTGGATTCCCGAGACTCAAGCCTTTCATGGGAAAGGTCAACTGAGAAAACACTTAAAGGATCAAAGAAGCAGAAGCTGCATTGGAGAGCATGAGACCAGTCCAAGTCCTCCTCCTCCTCTTCCTCTCAATCATCTCACTCCTACAGGGGCCTACAGGGGCCAGGGATTTAGCTCAGTAGCGCTGTGCCTACCTTGGCAAGCACAAGGTCCTGAGTTCAATCCCCAGTACCAAAAAAAAAAATCATCTCACTCCTACAAAGTGGGAGAGTATCCTGAGGAGACAGAGAGAAGAGAGCACCACCGGCTTTGACAAATCAAGACTGGGGACCAAAGACTTAAGAGGTCCAAGTGAAAGAGGTGGCAGAGCTCAGGGAACCTTGCACTTTCAAGCCAAAGGGACAGGCAGCTACTCTGGAAACAGTAACAACCATTTTCAAAAGAGAGACCCGCAAGAGGAATGGATCCACAGTAAATTCCCCAAAGCAAGCAGTGTTACTTGCATGATGGTGATTGTGAAGGTGAGGGCAGACATAAGTAAATGAGCCAGCCAGGACAAGGAGCCTTCGTTCCACCAGGGTCAGGGCCGGGCCGGTTCATGTTCTGAAAATCCAGTACCATCCTCAGATGGGCCCAAGACAAGTTCAGTGGGGAAGAAGGGGAGGTTGAAGGTGATGAGAGTGGAACAGAGAACTGAGAAGAGAAGACAGGTGACAGCCCACAACTGATGAAAGCCCTTGCCAGGGGAGAAAGGCACTGGGAAGATGGTTGCTGAGAGCTGAACAGAGGACCCTCAAAGGATTCTGATTATCTCACCCCACGCCCCACCAGCCCTGCAGGATCCTACTAGAGAGGGAAGCATCCCCGGGGCTGTCCCACTGGACAGAGGCATCCCAACTCCCAGGAGAACATGCTCCCAGGGGAACATGGTGTTTTGGGCTTTAGCTGTGTTTCTCTTTTGTTGGTGGTGAATGGGGTGGGGGCTGGGGTAGGGGAGGGAGAGCGATGCTTGATTTTGGTTTTTTTGCTACAGTGGTACCTCAGTTCACAAACTAATTCTTTCCATGATTCTGGTCGAAGAATTCATTCCACGATTCTGGTTGCAACCAAATTGCAAGCATAGTAATGGTTTTGTTTTTAATTTTCATTTCATTTGGAGCTAAAAGGACTAATGTGATGATGTTCAGTCTCTTCTACCATGTCCTGATTTTAACCGCCCCCCTTCCTTTCTTTTTTTTTTTGGCATATGTAGTAATATTAGCAGAAAGATTTAATTTGGGCAACTTTGATTCTTAAAAGAGAAAGCAAAGCATGTGAATAAACATTGAAATGTTCACCTTATCTTGGGACCAAACTGCTTGGGTCTTTGTAAAATCCGGTTTTGTATGTCAAGCAGGAGTTAAGGCCTTTCTAACCACCTTGTGTTGCCCTTTTCTGCACAGCCACTATCACATGGAGTTGCTCCTAACGATTCTGTATGTACTCTGCTCCTGCGTTTTCTGATTTCCCCTGGGCTGGGCTTCACATTCTCCACCAGCAGCTCCAGTGTCCTGAACTTTCTAGTCCTGCTGATCCTCTACAACAGGGTGGAAACTGGAGGGCAGTTTATGGTCAGTTTTCTAAGAAATTTCTGAATTCTATTATCTTTACAAATATAAGATGGGAAATTTTTTTCCAATATTTTTATTAATCTTTATAAAATGAAAGAAATGGCTATGATCAATTAAGGACAGTGACTATGGCTGGGTGGTTCTTGGGGTTTTGTGATTTTTGGTTATTTTTTTCTTTTCTCTTTTTTAACGTTAAGCTTTAAATTGGAACATTCTCAGACATTTGGGGAAAATGTCCTCTTACCGTGAGTCCTTGTGCTTGCCTTCTGGTGGGCAACCTGAGCAGGTGAATCATACAGCATTTGTGCATTGGTTACCTGTGGACTGTGCCCTCCGCTTCTCCCAACCTTTGCTTCTTGGGATATTGTGCTTTCCCCTTACTTTCCTACATTTCTATAGTTAAGTTGGCTTTATTTGAATGATTGATGTTTAGGGGAAAAGGAAAAACACTCTTAAAATTTGTTTCAGCTCCTCCTGCAAATAAAAGCAATAAATGAAAAACAAAGCCAGCCACTCTTATGAAGAATTATTTTGTTTTTAGAAATGTTATGACTATCAAGGTTATTAAACTACCTTGTTAACTTATTAGATTAATGGGGCTTAATTAAATTTTATTCATTTGCCGCAAACATAGGTACATATGGATAAGTACATATTAACTTTCTAAGTAGCCCAGCAATTTCCAAAAGAGGTTTATACTCCCTGCTAACAATGGATAAGTTTCAGTTGGCCCATACCCTTGCCAGTACATGGTATTGATAGTGCCTTTTAATTTTGATCATTCAGTGGGTATGAAGTGATACCTCACTGTAGTTTTAGTTTGTAATCTTTAATTTGTACTTAAAGATTAATAACATTGAACACCCTCTCATTTGCTTATTGGTTGTTTGTATATATCTTACTGGTTTTCTTGTTTAGATTTTTTAATCTATTTTTTAAAAATAAATTATTATCGGGCCAGGGATTTAGCTCAATGGTGCTGCTGCCTGCCTCGCAAGTGCAAGGTCCTGAGTTCAATCCCCAGTATGAAAAAAAAGATTATTATCTTTTTCATTTATAGGAATTTATTAGATATTCAGATGAAATCTTTTGTCAAATAGTATGTATGTGTGTGTATGTATGTATGTATGTATGCATTTATTTACGGTACCAGGGATCGAACTCAGGGCCTCACATTTGCCAGGCAGGTGCTGTACTACTGAGCTACATCATCGGCCCTTATCAAATAGTATTTAAAACCTTTGGTTTTGAAAGTTATAAATATGTTCATTTTAGAGATCAAACTGATCAGTCAGTTTATTTCTGGCAGATACACAATTTCAGTTTAATTTGCTTTGTTATTTCAGTGTTAGGGATTGAACCTAATGCTTCACTACAGTCTGCAGTGTTCTTTAATTTTTTATTTTGAGACAAGGTCTCAATAAATTGCCCAGGCTGGGCTCCAGTTTGTGATCTTTGGGTCTCAGCCTCCCAGATTGCTTGGATTATAGATGGATTATAGATGTGTGCCACCATGCCCAGCTACAATTTGAGTTTTAAATCTAGGGTTTTAGAAGAAAATTGATGAGGTTGTTGGGAGGGATATATTAGTTATCTATTGCTATGTAACTGACCAGCTCAAACAGAGTAGCTTAAATCATCAGAGAGATTATTTTTTTCATTTGTCTGGGTCAGCTAGGTCATTCTTTGGACTTGCATGTTGGGATCACTGATATGGCTAGATGTTCACAGTGGCTTCTCTCCTTTGACGAGTGACTGATGGCTTGTAGCCGGCTGGCTTCTCTGCGCCTCCCCATGTCTCATTATTCAGTAGCTTAGCCCAAGGTCTTTAGATGGTGGTAGCTGTATTTTAAGCAGGAACAATGAGAACTGCCAGGACTCTTAAGAGCTATGCCTAGTACCATCGGTGACATATCAGCTACATTCTGCTGGGTAAAGCAACTCAAAGGCCAGCCCTGATTCATGGGGAGGGACATAGACCCCCTCATCTTGATGGAAGTGGCATATTCATGCAGGGAAGGGAAGAATTGTTGGCAACCATTTTTTGAGACATTTTACCAGAAGGGAATAGACCCTTAGAGTTCCCCAATAAAAGATAAGCACACTTAATATTTGTAAATTGTACCTCCGTTTACTGCTGACCATCCTTCCGCTTTTTTTTAATGTGTTAATTTATCCCTTACCACATGCCATTTTCTTCCAGTGTTTATAATACAAGATCCAAAAGATCACAAAATGGTGGTTGAGATTGAAGACTTAGTACAGTGGACCCTTAATTTAAAAACTCTATCAGTCCCTGAGGGTGGGTTGTATTTCAAGTTGGTTGTAAGTCAGTACAGCTGAGATCTGGATGTTTACCTGGATAGACGCTATAGATAACCAGAGGCATATGAATCTTCCATTCACTTAATTAATCCAAGTTGTTTGTATGTCAGGCTGGTTATAACTTGGGGGCCCACTGTACTTTTCACTTAAAAGACAACAAGGAGGCCAACTGAGCTAGTGAAGATGTTAGTTAGGGTTCATTTCCTCTAATATGCTGGAAAGAATGTTGTAATACCACTTTACTGATGAATAGAATGAGCTTAATCTCATCCTAGTAGCTGAGTATCCTGATAACATACAGTGGACCCTTGACTTATGAACTCAATTCATCACTAGGGCTGGTTGTAACTCAAGTTGGTCAGTTGAAGGCTCAGGCTTCTCTACACAGCCTTCAAAGTCTCCTGGATACAGGCAGATCTCAGTGTCCTTAGAGAGACATTGGCCCAGGATTTCTCAGTTAACCCCTCACGGGAAAGGATGTTGTAATGTTTCTTCTAAATCTCTTTAAGGGTTGAATCTGCATCTGAGACCATCTTGAAGCCTATGGGAGGGCAGTTAATCCTCCAACTGCCTAGAAAGGGGGAAAGCGAGGACTAAAGAAAAGAAATGACAACAGAGACTTGCATAATTTCCAAGTACATGGGGAGCTGGAGGTCAGTGCCTCAGAGTGGGCAAAGACAAAGACTGAGCTAGCCACTATTTATTGGATACACACAATAATTGGAGGGAGCATCAGGTAATTTAGGGGACACAGTAATCCTGTGTTGATGGGGATCTTTATACTGATAAAGATCTTAGGTCACGAGGTTCTTATGTTGAGGAAGACTGTAAGGAGAGCACTCTTACAAAAGTAGGTGGGAGGAGTTAAGCTGATAAGGAATTTGTCCCTCCCCAGGTGAAACGTTTAGTCAGAAAAATAATAAATATCTTATAAATGTAAAAAAAAGAGAGAGCTGATCATCTTAACATTCCTCTTGATGATTAGAGTGAGATAGAATGGACTAGAAGCAAGATAAAGAAAATAATAGCTTTCTTAGATAATAGTAACCCAGTGATTTTTTTTTTTTTTTACAAGATGGTGGGAAAGCCATGCTGATGGTTATGGATTGTACTAATAATAATGTTGGCAGTCTTACTAGTTTTAAAAGTTTGAGAGTTATAACTTCTTTGATGTTTCTTTCACTTATAAATTTGGGATCTAGAGCCAGATGTGGGTAGCTCACCCTTGTAATCCAAACACTCTGGGAAGCTGAGACAGGAAGATTGCGAGTTTGAGCTCATTCTTCGAAACTTACCAAAACCGGGTCTCAAAAGAGAGCTGGGAATGTGCGAAGGTCCTGGGCTCAGTCCTTAGTATCACATCCCCAAACCCAAATCAGGATCGCCCCAGATCCCAAAGGAAGGGACATGGATTTAGGAATGCACAGTGTATCAAATTTCAATTCCCAATGTGGCTATATTTTCCTAAGAAATTTCCAAAGATAGTTTAACTGTCAATTTAACCCTACTATACTGTACCATGTAATACAGGTTCTATAAATAGGAGCTTTCAGGGGCTGGGGATTTAGCCCAGTGGTGCCTGGAATGCCTCGAAAGTGCAAGGTCCTGAGTTCAATCCCCGGTACCAAAAAAAAAAAAAGAGCTTTCAGGAATGTATCTAATTTAAAGGCATAAAGTTTTACTGAGAATATAACACAGGAGCAGATGTTTGCTAAGTAGGCAAGGATTGAGGGGAGGGTATTTTAAACTGAAGGAAAAATATTTGTAATGGCAAAAAGGAGTGGGATTATGACAGCCAGTAATTGACGATTATTAATGGAGTAAGGTACTGAAGAACCTAAGAGGTAAGCAGAAGCCAAATACAAGATTTATATAGGGAGCTAAGGAATTTGGATTGTAATCTAGCCTTAGAAAGCCATTGTGGGGTTTTATCTAAAGAATTGTAATGATCAGACCAACATAATACTGTTTTGGCAGCAGGACAAAGGCTGGTTATCAGGGATACCAGGAAAGAGTCTACAGAACAACCTACACAAGAGCTGATGAGTGCCTAAGCTAACACAGGAGGGTGGGAAGTCAGCGTCCTGTTGCATTAGGCACCTGGATGGGCTGGGGCCAGGAGGAAGCCAGGCTCATTCCCTGGATCAGTGATTGGCTTAGATGATGCTGGTCTTTACTTACTGACAGGATGGACAGGAATACATAAGCCATTTTTAAAACCCCACATATTTAAAAAACCCACATATTTTTAATTTTTTGTTTCATATAGGCATCCTATCTAGGATAGTGTGATAAAAATGCAATTTAACAATAATCTTTGGTTTTCTAATTAACATTTTACTCAACCCTGTACAGTTCATTCTACAAAAATGCTGAATTTTTAATAGTAAAATGAATAACATCTGCATGTCTGTAGAAACACAGAATTCTATAGTTTTATCTCTGAGCTTACTGTACATAGAATTGAGATAACCTTTCTTGTTTTTGACACTTATTTTATTCAGTTAGTATGATTTATCTTGACACCTTTATATCCAGGTCTTTTCTTGTAATGAAGTAAAAGAGAAACATTTGGGTGATCTAAGGCTCTGCTGAAAAATATGGGAGCCACTTAGCCTCCTGTGACTTTTTTTTTGGCACCAGGGATCAAACTCAGGACCTTGTGCTTGTGAGGCAGGCAATGGAACCACTGAGCTAAAGCCCTGGCCCTCCTGTGACTTTTGAGCACTTGAAATTACCTAGTCCAAAATGAGATGTGCTGTGGGTATAAAATAGCAGGTTGCAGACTTGATAGCTCACTAAAATGTTTACATATGATTACATGATTGAAGTAATATTTTGGATACATTGGATTAAATATATCATTAAAATTAATTTTCCCTGTTTACAGTTTTTAAAATATGAGTACTAGGTTATTTTAAATTACACATGTTGCTCAGAATATATTTTTCTTTGCTGACTAAATTTATTTCTGCTCAATTATCTGCTTTTATGCTAGCTGTAAAGTAGCAAGTTTTTTGTTTTAAGTCATTGTAAGTGTCTGGAAACTGCAATAACACAAAATTGTTTTCCCATATTTTGGAAGCAAGGTTAAAAGTTCTATAGGACATTATGGTTGATTTCATTATTAAGATCTTCAACACAAAATATCTTCAGGAAATCAGTTTTTATAGATAATGTCATAATTCACTTTCAGATCCGTAAGTTGGATAATTTATTCTTCTGCAAATAAATTATTTCTGCAATAATTTCCCAACTGGCATATGGATAAGATTGGATTAGAGAAGAAAATTTATTTGAAAACATTAAAAAAAGAGAGAAAACATTTTTTGTGTCTTTTTACACTGCCTAAACACTATGTAAATTTTTTGGCCATGTTCCAGAAATGTCTACATAGGTAACAGACACATCCAGTTAATAATGGTGCAGGGTTTCTTTTTTTATTCTTTTTTTCTTTTTTTTTTTTTTCCCAGTGTGGTATTAGGAATTGAACTCAGGACCTTGTGCTTGCCAGACAGGCAATGGCACCATTGAGCTACATCCCCGGCCCATTGGTGCAGGGTTTCTATTTGGGGCAGTGAAAATGCCCTAAAATTCAGTAGTGGTGATGGTTGCACAACTCAGTGAATGTACTGGAAAATCACTGAATTGTATACTTTAAACAGGTAAATGTTAGGATGTGTGAAATATGTCTCAGTGGGGCTGTTGGGTAAAACCCTCCATTTGCACAAGTCATTCAGTGAAACTTACATGAGCAGATAGTGGACTGGTCTTTTCTGACTTCTGCAATAGACCCACAGATCTAGTCATTGTAGGGAGTTAATATGACCTTCTTTTGCGAGTACTTAAGAAGTAGTTAAGCAGTTTATAGAAGCTAATGGGATTGAGAGTGAATGCTTTTTTTTTTTCCTTCTGGTGTTACACCAGAAACCCAGGGATTTAGCATTGAGCTATTATCACCAGCCCCCTTTTATTTTTTTATTTTTTTTTTTAAATTAAATTCTTTTATTGGTACATTGTGGGTATACAACACAATTACATTTCTCATTGGGAATTGTACCTTTACATAATGCATCTTGGTTCTTATTTTTTCCCATTCCTAGCCCTCCCTTCAGCCCCTCCACCCTTCCCTATTTACAAAGACTTTATTTCCATTTTTTCCATTTCTCATCATTTTTCCTTTCCCTCCTTTCCTTTCCCCTGCCCCTCCCACTACCCCTACCCCTTTGGACCTTTTCTTCCTATTTTGCATTATCAATTATTCATTCTAATCATTGGTACATTTTAGGTATACAATATAATGACATTCATCATTGGAAATTTGCACCTTTACATAATCTCGCTTGGTTCTTATTTTTCACCCTTGCCCAGCCCTCCCTTCAACCCCTGCAGTCCTCCCTATTTACAAAGATTTTCTTCCTATTTTTCCATTTTCTCATACTAATCCCATTCCCTTCTTTCCTTTCCCCTATCCCTCCCACTTCCTTCCCCTTTGCCCCTTTTCTTCCCATTTCACATTACCTTTTATACATTTAGTCCTTATTTACACTTTGAGTTTCTCACACCAGAGAAACTATTTGGTATTTATACATGTGTGTCCTATTTATTTCACTTAATATCACCTCAATGTGCATCCACTTAGCTATAAATGTCTCTAATTTCTCATTTTTTATGGCTGAGCAGTACTCCATTTTATTAAAAAACCCACATTTCCTTTATCCAGTCTCCAGTTGATAGGCATTTGGGCTGTTTCCAAGTTTTAGCTATTAAAAACTGTGCTGCTATGAACAGGGGCGCACATATATCACTGTGGTATGATTCTTTTAATTCTTTGGGGAAGATCCCCAGCAGGGGAATAGCGGGGTCAAATGGGACTTCCAGTCCTAGTTCTTTGAGGTATCCCCATACTGATTTCCACAGTGCTTGTACCAGTCTATACTCCCACCAGCAGTGGAGCAGGGTTCCTCTTTCCCCACAGCCCCGCCAGCATTTGTTATTGGTTGATTTCATGATAGCAGCCATTCTTTCTGGAGTGAAGTGGAATCTCAGCTTTGTTTTCATTTGCATCTCTCGAATGACCAGTGAGGTTGAACATTTTTTCATGTATTTATTTGCTATTTCTACTTCTTTGTCTGAGAAATGTCTGTTCATTTCAGATGCCCATTTTTGGATGGGGTCTTTAAATTTGGGAGGTCTGATCTTTTTACGTTCTTTATAGATTCGAGATAGTAGACCTTTGTCTGAGGAAGAGCAGGTGAAGATTTTTTCCCGCATTGTTGGTTGTCGCTTCACACTGCTGAAGAGACACTGGTGGTTTCTCTTGCTGTGTAGAAGCCTTTTAATAAGAAGAGATCCCACTTGTTGATTGTTTGTGCTACTTCATGGGCAACTGAGGTTGTGTTCATAAAATCTTTTCCTACACTGATGTCTTCAAGGGTTCTACCTAACCTCTGTTCCAACTGGTTCAGGGTTTCTATTTTAATATTTAGATCTTTAATCCATTTTGATTTTAGTTTAGTGCATGGTGAGAGATACAGGTCTAGTTTTAATCTTTGGCAAGTTGAAGCCCAGTTTTTCCAGCACCATTTCTTAAAGAGGCTATCTTTCCTCCAGTGAGGGTGTTTGGCTCCTTTATCGAAGATGAGATGGCTGAGTGTGTCTGGCGTTGTTTCTGCATCTTCTAATCTGTTCCACTGGTTCTCAGATCTGTTTTTTTTCCAGTACCATGTTGTTTTTATCACAGTAGCTTTGTAGTATAGTTGCAGGTTGGGGATTGAGATACCCCCTGCCATGTCTCTGTTACCTAGAATTGCTTTTGCTATTCTGGGTCTCTTCTTGTTCCAAAGGAATTTTTGGATTGTTTTCTCAAGGTCCATGAAGTATGCTCCTGGGATCTCAATTGGAATTGCATTAAATCTATATAGCAGTTTTGGAAGTATGGCTGTTTTCACTATATTAATCCTTCCTACCCAGGAGCAGGGGATGTCTGTCCATTTCCTGATATCATCTTCAATCTCTCTTTTCAGAGTGCCATAGTTTTCAGAGAAGAGGTCTTTGATTTCTTTTGTTAGGATGATTCCTAGGTATTTCAGTTTTTTGGATGCTATTGTGAAAGGAATTATTTGCCCTATTTCTTTCTTAGTGAGTCTGTCATTTGTGTACAGAAAAGCTATTGATTTTTGTGTGTTGACCTTGTAACCAGCTACTTGACAGAATTTGGTTATTAAGTCTAGCAGACTGTTGGTGGAGTTCTTGGGGTCTTCTATATAGAGTATCATGTCATCTACAAATAATGACAATTTGACTTCTTCATTACCTATCTTTAGTTCTTTTATTTCTTTCTCTTGTCTAATTGCCATGGCTAATGTTTCCAAAACTATATTGAACAAGAGTGGTGATAGTGAACATCCTTGTCTTGTTCCTGATTTTAGTGTGAAGGATTTCAGTTTTTGACCATTTAGTATGATATTGGCTGTTGGCTTTTCATAGATGGCTTCTACCAGTTTGAGGTAGAGACCAACTATTCCAATTTTTTGTAGGGTTTTTATCATAAATGCATGTTGGATTTTGTCAAATGCTTTTTCTGGGTCTATGGAGATAATCATATGGTTTTTGTCCTTGGCTCTATTGATATAGTGTATTACATTGATTGATTTGCATATATTGAACCATCCCTGCATCCCTGGGATGAATCCCACATGATCAGGGTGTGTGATCTTCTTGATGATCTTCTGCATTCTATTTGCCAGTATTTCATAAAGGATTTGTGTGTCTGTGTTCATTAATGAGATTGGCCTGTAGTTCTCCTTTTCGGTTGGGTCTTTCTCTGCTTTGGGGATCAAGGTGATGCTTGCTTCCAGGAATGAATTTGGGAGTATTGCTTCCCTTTCACTTTCATTGAAGAGTTTAAACAATAGTGGCAGCAGTTCCTCTCTAAATGTCTTGTAGAATTCAGCAGTGAAGCCATCAGGGCCCAGGCTTTTCTTAGTTGATAAGTTTTTAATTACATTTTCAATTTCATTGGTTGATATTGGGTTGTTCAGAATTTTTAGGTCTTCTTCGTTCAACTTTGGTAATTCATATGTATCTAGGAATCTGTCCATTTCTTCTGTGTTGTCCATCTTATTGGCGTATAGGTTCTGGAAGTAGGTATTGATGATCCTCTGGATTTCTGCTGGGTCTGTTGTAATTTCACCCTTTTCATTCCTACTTGCATGGATTTGGGCCTTTTCTTTCCTTTTTCTGACAAGGTTGGCTAAAGGTTTGTCAATTTTGTTGATTCTTTTGAAGAACCAACTCTTGGCTTCATTGATTTTTTTGTATCAGTCTCTTAGTCTCCATTGCATTGATTTCTGCTCTGATCTTTATAATTTCCTCCCTTGTATGAGCTCTGGGATTGTCCTGCTCTTCTTTTTCTAGAAGCTTGAGGTTCAGCATCAGGTTGTTTAATTGGGCTCATTCTGTTTTCCTAATATGAGTATTCACTGCTATGAATTTCCCTCATAAGACTGCTTTCATTGTGTCCCATAGATTCCGATATGTTGTATTGTCATTGTCATTTAATTGAAGGAACTGCCTGATTTCTTCTTTAATTTCCTCTGTGACCCATTGGTTATTCAGAAGTGGGTTGTTCAATTTCCACATGTTTATGAAATTTTTTGAGTTTCTTTTGCTATGGATCTCCCAATTTCATCACACTATAGTCTGATAATATACAGGGGATAACTTCACTTCCTTTGCACTTACTTAAACATGTTCTATGTGTGAGTATGTGGTCTATTTTGGAGAATGACCCATGTGCAGCTGAGAAGAATGTGTGTTCTGATTTTGTGGGGTGGAACACTCTATAAACATCTGTTAAGTTCATTTGTTCAATAGTTCGATTGAGTTCTAGTATTTCATTACTTATTTTTAGTCTAGTTGATCTATCTATTTGTGACAGTGGGGTGTTGAGGTCCCCCACTACAATTACTACAATTGTATTAGTGCATATATGACTTTTCATGTCTGTTAGTATTTGTTTTATATAGTTGGGCGCAGTAGTGTTTGGTGCATAGCTATTTATGATTGTCATCTCTTCCTCTTGGATTGTTCCCTTTAGAAGGATGTAGTGTCCTTCGTCTCTCTTAATCAGTGTTGGTTTGAAATCTACTTGATCTGCAAAGAGGATAGCTACTCCTGCTTTTTTACAGGTTCCTGTCGCATGGAGCATTGTTTTCCACCCTTTAACTTTCAGTCTATGAGTTCCCTTTTGAATTAAGTGTTTCTTGTATGCAGCATATTGTTGGATTTTGCTTCTTGACCCATTCTGCCAGTCTATTTCTTTTGATTGGTGAATTAAGACCATTAATGTTGATGGTTATAACTGAAACGTATTGACTTGTCATTGCCATGACTTTTTCTTTTTGTTGGGCTCTCCCCCTTTACATTGAATTTCTTGTCATGCCAGATGGGTTCATTCTGCTTTTCTTCCTGCGGTTGTGTTCCTCAATGTCTGTTCCTAGGATGTTGTGTAAAATTCTTTGGAGTGCTGGTTTGGTATTCACAAAGTTCCTAAGGTGCTCTTTGTCATGAAAGTATCTTATTTCTCCATCAATTTTGAGGGATAGTTTTGCAGGGTACATCAATCTGGGTTGGAGGCTGTTTTCTTTTAGGGCTTGGAATATGTCACTCCAAGCTCTTCTTGCCTTGATGGTTTGTGTTGAGAAGTCTGCTGTGATTGTGATGGGCTTTCCTTTGTATGTGATTTGTTTCTTTTCTCTAACTGCTTGTAGAACTTTGTTCTTCTGTTGTGTTTCTGGAATCTTAACAATTATATGCCTATGTGTAGATTTTTTTTGATCAAGGCTATTTGGAGTCCTATATGCCTCACTTATCTGTATGTCAAGCTCTTTTCCCCTGCTTGGGAAGTTTTCTGCCAGTATTTCTGTGAAGAGATTTTTTATGTCATCTGCACTCTCTCCTGTTTCTTCATTGAGCCCAATCAGTCTTATGTTATTTTTCTTTGCATCATGTAGCAGCTGCTGGATTGATTTCTCATGTTCCCTTATAATTTTGAAGCAATTTTTCTTTTCCTGATCACTAATTGCAATCTTATCTTCTATATCTGAAATTCTGTCCTCACATTGGCTCATTCTGCTGTGTAGACTTTCAGTGGAGTTTTTCATGTCCTGGAAATCTATTTGCATCTGTTTTATGGATTCCATTTGTTTCCTATGTTGGGATTCCATCATGTTCCTGAGCTTCTCTCTAGATTTATTAATCATGTCTTGCACTAGGGGCATAATTTCTCCTGTTATCTGAGAAATTATTTCTGATTTCATTTTTTCCAGAGCCCCTTTTGTTGCCAGTTCAGTGGGTCCAGTTGGTTGAGTATCAGAGTGTTCCATCTCATTTCCCTTTGGGGTTGCTGTAGGTGATCTGGAAGTCTGGTTTTGAGACTTATTTACGTGTTTTCTCATTTCGACGGGGGCGGGGGGGGGGTCTGTTGGCGCCTGCACAGATTACCTCCTCTGAGCTGGGAGAGGTAGGACAGGGGCCGGGAGCAGCGGTAGGGATGGTGACCCAAAAGCCTTTTCCTGTGGGCTGTGAGCAGCCGGAGGGATGGTGGCCAGGAAGCCCCTTCCTCTGGTCCAGGAGCAGTGGGTTGGTGGCTCAGAAGCCCCTACCTCTGGGCCAGGAGTGGTGGGAGGGATGGTGGCCCAGAAGCCCCTTCCTCTGGGCCAGGAGTGGCGGGACAGAAGGTGGCCCAAAAGCCCTATCCTCTGGACTGGGAGCAGCGGGAGGGATGGTGGCCGAGAAGCCCCTTCCTCTGGACCAGGAGCAGTGGGACGATGGCTCAGAAGCCCCTACCTCTGGGCTGGGAGCAGCAGGACTCAGTACCGTGGTGTGGTGGTCCGGTGTCCTCTGTGTCTTTGTAGTGTGGAACCAGGTGGCTGCCTGTCTGCAGCCAGCTGATTTGGCGTGTTCTGCGTGGCTGGGGACCTCGGTAGGGCGTGCGCAGACCTGCCTGTCTGCAGAGGGCTGATTCAGCCTGTTCCCCCTTTTATTTTTGAGACAAGGTTTAAGTTATAAAGTTGCCCAGGCTGGGTTTAACTTGGAATCCTCATACCTCAGCCATGCAGAGTGCTGAGATCACAAGTGTGCACCACCAGGCCCAGCTTGACTGAATATTTTATTCTTATTCAAGTTCTGATATAAAATAAATGTGATACACTGGAAGGAATAGACTGAATCTGGCAGGTGAGTAGGGGAAAAAAACACTCAATGTTTATATTGATCATTTGATGTTGAGGAATTTATCCTTTCACAGTTTGGGGGGACAGAGTTGTTTCCATCTGCTATGGACTTTGTTAGGCATCTTGTTTCTTTTGCCTCAGATTCATCTTTTACAGTGTCATGCTCTCTGCCTCACAAGGCCACACAAAGAATGCTTCATGCAGTGTCTTCAACTTCCAAGAACAACTAAGCATACAAATTTATTTATTTTTTCCATTTGCTGCCATCTGAAGTTGGTAACAGTTCCTGGCTAGTCACCAAACACCCAGAAAGAAAAAACTAGAGCAAATGTGGTACATCTCTTCTCTCGAAGCATCTTCTGTCCAAGTCCTTTCCATAGGCACGCCAAAGCATGGAAGGAGCCTGGCCTTAAGATTTGGTGTCGGAAACAAGCTCTTCATGTCGATGTCTGCACAGCTGCTGCATTTGTCTCAGCCCTTCCTGTGCAGCCATGTTGCTGCAGCTTTTGGACACAGGTTAATACTGATCAGACCCCAGACCCTTCTGGTGGGCTCTCCATCAGGGTGAAGAGTAAGCTGGTTGCACACAGGACAGCTGCAATTGCTGCAGGGAGAGTCTTTGATAAGAGTGGTTCTCTTGTTTATCAAGATGAGGTTAGATTAGCACAGCATGAAGCACAAAAGGTAAAAACATTAGAAAACTAGCTGTGCTAGGCAAGTGTGACACAGTGACTAGGACATTGAGGTGACTTAAGTTAGTTTGAGATGGGAAGGGAATATACTGTACTGAAAGTCACTTGAAAGATTTGCTTGCTAATAATCCTAATAAAAATGATGCATTTGAGTAGTGCTTGACAGCTCACAGACTACATTGGAGGTCACTTGGCCCTGCATGCTATGTGCATGCCTCATGCTTAGCCGTGGGCCCGGCATATGGTGCAGGGTGGACATGTAATAGAGGACACTGTCTTTCCATTTTTGGAGACTTTATTTTTTTATTTTTTAAAGGAGGAAAGGTTTATTTAGCTCACAGTCTGTAGAGGTTTCAGTCCATAGTTGGCTGGCTCCAAGGCAAGATGGCGTGGCAGACAGGGATCACAGAGGAGAAACACTTCATGGCAGGCAGAAGACAGCAAAGCAAGCATGTGACAAGCCTCTTTCTGTTCATTATACCTTATCCTAGCATTGCACCATGAATCAATCCCAATGTCACACACTCTAGACCCAGCCACTTCTGAAAAGCCCCACCTATGACCGCATGAGGCTTTAGGGATACATCTAAGGACAATCCGTTACACTATCCTCCTGCTTTAGCTTCCTGAGTAGCTTTGAATATAGGTGTGTGCCACTTGGCTTGGCTTGGGACTTCTTGATCATACCAATATGATTTTTTTTCAGTTGCTATAGGTTAATGCAGTATTTTATTTATCTTGTCCATTAACTCACATTGGAAAACATTTTCAATATTTAATTGAACTTTAAGAGATCAGTTTTCATTTTTTTACAGCTTAATACTGGGTATTAATAAAAGCAATAGTCAGTAAAATTACAGCTAAAATTATTGTGTCAAAAACTTAGAAATAGGCCGAGGATTTAGCTCAGTGGTTTTACCACCTGCCTCACAAGCTCAAGGTCCCGAGTTCGATCCCCGGTACCAAAAACAAACAAAAAACTTAGAAATAAATGGTTGGTGTTGGTATGTTTACACACAACTCAGTTTTTGGTGTAAAGTTATTTGTTTGCAAGAAAAAACATTTGGTTTACTTCATTAATAGGAATATCTCTTAATGCTGGGATGGACCCTTCTTGGTATTTCTTCTGCTGTTGATTTTTAGTGTAGTTACCTGTGATTGTATGAATGGAGTTGAGTGGAGAGGTGCTCATCATGTTAACTCCAAATAAGAGTACATAACCAATTACTATAGTAACGAGGTAGACAGGCAATGCAATGGCCCAGTATTTTTGAGGCCAGTAGGTTAAGCCTAAGGAGTGCAGCCAAGATTCAGGAATGAAAGCCCACACAAGATAAAGTATGAAGCCAAATTGAGAGCTTAAGTACAAAGCCATAAATCACTGTTTTTGGCAATGGTGATGGTGAATTTTCCACCATTTTCCCCATGGCTTTTTTGGACAGTCTGCCCTGGGGTGCAAGAGGCCCTTGACCATGGGTCCTGCATAGGTCGACTCAGGCCCCTTCAACCCCTTCACCACCTCAGCCAGGAGTTCCATTTCTGGAGACTAATTCAAGACACAGCCACCTTTAACCTTAGGCAAACTATAGAACTGAATATCCATGTCCTCCTAATGAAAGTAAGAGGAAGGAGGAGATAGATTCCATAATTTCATAAAGATGATTCAAGCCTAACATTTTATGAATTATTTATGCAGTGTTATTTTTCTAAAATATTTTAATCAGATTTTGTGTGCTTGTAGAGCAACTGCTTATAATCGGGCTTCAGTGTACAGGAGGAAGTGAGATGAGTCTTGGAATTAGAGGACCTGCAGGTGAAGCTCTCTGCCTTCCAGAGCTTCAGTTTACAAGGGTCCCTCCCCTATCCGTTTTCTGCACTTCCTCCACTGCACAGCCTGCCAACAATCCTCTCTTGGGAACTCCAACTTTTCACCCCAACAATACAAGAATGAACTGCGGGAAGGAGGGCCTTGGGGTACCCAGACGGGGCAGAGAAAATAGTTGAAGGCAGGAAGGAGAGGTGTAAGAAGGGAAAAGGGGAAGTACAGGAAAGAGAGGGTGAGACAGGCATAGGAAAGACAGCTTCGTGGGGATGACTTCCTGATGTCTCCTCTGACTTTGACTTCTTAGACTTCCAGAGCCCCTGTGCTTCACTGCCCAGCCCTTCAAGAGCTCTGGACATGGGAGCTTCTGAACTTTCTTTCCCTCTCTCTCCTCTGACCTTCCCGGAGCCTTCTTTTGAATCATTTAAAAGCAGCTCTACTAGTTCAGGTTAGGGAGATAAGATTTAACTATCTTATAACATTGTTCATATGGGAAATGAATTCTTTACTTTTTGTGGACCAACCTCTGAATACAACAATTAGTAAAGCTAAGACTAAGCTTCAACTGAAGTGTGTGTTGTTATAGACAGTTTCTTCCTCTTATTGACTCATATTTCTATGCATTCCCTAAAAGTACTGTACTTTCCACTGCCCTTGACCTCAGCTGAGATGATTTACCTCAAAGCAAAGGCAGCAGCAGCCAGTGCAGCATGAGGACACTAAGCAGTGCAGTCAGCGTGGTTACTACTCATGGTCCACTGGAGGAAATTGTCAAAGGAAAAAAACCAAGATCTCCCTATATTAGATGGTAAGGTGAGCCAAGCTTAGAGACAAGAGGAATCATCACTGTGGGCTGCCATGTGGGTAACTAGGGTAGTTAAACTAGTAAGAATGAAGGTGAATCCAAAGAATGGATGAATAGAGCAGAAGCAGGCTGGCATTCTCGGCTGGAGCCTAAAAGGGGGTCAGTGAGGGCCGCAAAGAAACTTTCATTATATATATCTAACTTCTTCTGTTCTTAAAAATGGGAAGCAGGGCAGGGGATGTAACTCCAAGGGCACAGTGCCTGGTTGGCAAGTGTGAGGCCCTGAGTTTCATTCCTGGTACCGAAGAAAGGGGAAGCAAATATAGCAAAATGTTAGCATTTGTTGAATTTTCTAAGGTGTAAGATTTGTTGATACCTACACACAGAGGCTCATTTCTGTCCCTTTCTATATGTTTGATATTTTTTTTTTTTTGGTACTGGGGATCGACCTCGGGTCTTTGCGCTTGCGAGGCAGGTGGTGGAACCACTGAGCTAAATCCCTAGCCATGAAATAGTTTTAATTATAAAAAAATAGTCTTAAAACTGAGCAGCACTGGGCCAGGGATTTAGCTCAGCGCTTCTGCTGCCTGCCTCACAAGCAGAAGGTCCCGAGTTCAATCCCCGGTACCAAAAAAAACCAGTAGCCTGTATACCTAGTTTTCACACGCACATATCCATGTGAAAAATGTGTATTTTTCTGAGTGGGTTTAAAGCATATATTTACATCATTTAAAAGTACACTGTAAAACTTCTCTGTTGTGATATAATTGCCTGTGTTCAACAGTGCAACTTTTTCCTTCTCAAGAATTTCTTCTATAAGCACTGAATGAAGACTCATTCTGATACTTTTTCTGTATTCCTAATATGCTTGGTTTTGTTCATAACAAACACTAAATATATTTGTTGCTTGCAGTACAGCATTTTTGAACATTCACTACTGATAATATTATGTTCCTTGTGAATATATGTTTACTCAGTGCAAAAAAATGTGTCTATGAAACTTTTGTATATGTTTGTGATGCCAGGGATAGAACCAAGGGCCTAGTAGGTACTAGCCAGGCACTCTACCACTGAGCCACATCCCTAGTCGATAACAGTGTTTTTTAAACTGAAGTCTACTGATTATGTGTAATTGAACAAAGTTCAAGAAGTTCATACAAAATGAAAAATCCTATAGAACTCATCCTACCAAGATTTGACTTACTATGTTCTTTCACAGAAGTACAATGTAGTACATACTTATGGCAGTAAAATTTACCCATATATCTGCAAAGTTTTAAGTATCTGGAATGGTTTTGCAAGGGCCATAAAATCCATCTTACAATTTCTTTGGTTATTTTTTAGATACTTCTGTATCATACTATGAAAAAAAAATACTGCTACCATTATTGTGAATTTATAATCTCAGTATAATTATAATGCCAAATCTTAAATTCTAAATAAATGACTTTCATAGTAGTACAAAATCATTATTCTAGATTTTGTACAAACAAGATGAATCTTCACACAAAAAGCAATCCTGTATTCTTTCAGTCAGTTCATGTACAGGGGCTGGGGATGTCACACAGGGGTGTGGAACATTTGCCTACTGTGCACCAGGCTCTGGGTTAGATCCCCAGTACCACAGAAGCAAAAAACAACTAACCATGTACAGAATCACTCACTCACTTAGTAAATGGTCTTTCATTTCACACTGTACCAGGCAGCAACTCTGTAGGCCTTAAAGGTTCACTGGTGAGCAGGATACAGCTTCTGCCATCATAGAGCTGGAGATTTTTCCAGAGGAGTGAAGATAAGTTTAGATCTGAAGGGTGGCCAAGAATTTTCAGGTAAGGATAGCAAGGCAGTACTGAAAGTACTTGTGGCAAGGGGGACAACACATATAAAGGTTATCTGGTACCTTGATGAACAGCTAGTAATGCTGCATGGCTCAGATACAGAGTGCAAAGGATATGGAAAGCCTATAGGAAAGGCTAAGACATAACACAGATCATGAAAAAATTGGAAGCCATGTTGAGGATTTTTTAAATGGATTTGTTCTTAGGACGGTGAAGCACCAGCTTGAAGGATTTTGAATGGGAGAAACATGGGGACAAGCTTGAAGGTGGACAGGACAGCAATAATGTTTGTAGTAATTCAGATGAGAAATGACACTGAAGTAGACCACAGCCATGACAGTAGTGACGGAAGATTTGGACAGATATTTTAAAGATTAAAGATAAAATCAGTAAGATAAAGTGATTGATAATTGGATGTGGGGAGAGTTATATTAGTAACTAAAGGGAATTTCTTCCATCTCCTCATCAGTACTCAATAATAGATTCATGTTAATGAAGGGTTTTTTCCCCCCAAGGAAAAAGTTGATAAAAGTAAATGAAGCATTAACTATGTAAATCAAGAATACCATTAAGGTGGCACACATGTGCAACCCCTGGTACTTAGGAGGCTGAGGCAGGAGGATTGAGAATTCAGGGTCAGCCTGGGATACACAAGGAATTCAAGGCCAGTCTAGATGACATGACAGACCCTATCTTGGGGGAAAAACAACAAAATGATGTTAACCATGCTTGCTGTCATGTTTACTTTTTCCAAAAAGTGAGTGTTTACTATTTATGTATAACATATTTACTATTTTTATGATATATCCTCATTCATCATTGCCATTTTCCTGGCTTACCCTAGGTCACATATGGCTTAATTAAGTCATGGAACAAAGACATAGAACAGCTAAAAGCCATTCTCTATAGGATGAGAATATTAGCTATCTTTATCACAGAAAACCTTGTGCTTGAAGGATTTCTTTCATTCTAGCTTCTTTTCCTCAACCCCTTGCAAGAGAAGGGAAAGTTAGGGCCAATCCTTATTTTGACTTGGTATCATTTTTAATTGACCCAAAGAACGGGGGAAGAAGAGATCATCTGGGAGACCAAGAAGGCCTTCAGCCTAAGACCTTCTGAGCTTTGGTATCTTGTGGTAGAGATCCCGTTTCCACACACACACACACACACACACACACACACACACACACTTGGAAACATGGCCCTGGAGAGAGGAGTGAGCAGGGTAGAGGCAGGTACGTTTAGAAGTCATGAACACAGGTAGTAGCTCAAGTTGGTGGAGTGTAGAGTAAGAGGAGGCACGGTGGAGCCTGGTAGGGTGCACATACAGACAGACAGTACAGGAGCAAGCCTGGATGGGAGGCGCCCCCAGGAGCAGCCCAGCTGTTAGGGGTTGGTAGAATTTGGGGAAGGGTACCTGACCTTTCTAACCACAGGTTTTGTTACCCTGATTCACTTCCTCTTGGGGATCTTACCAGTCAGCCACTGCCCTGTGCTTGCTTTGGGGAATGCAGCTTCTTTTTTACAACTGAGAATAGTAAGGCTTTGCATACTACCTAGAGATAACAGCAGGAAATCACAAATGGAAAGTAGCATGATTAGTTTAGGAAATTTTTTTTTTTTTTTTTTTTTGTCCAGGGATTGAACTCTGGTCCTTGACCCTGCGAGGCAGGCAGGCGGTGGAACCACTAAGCTAAATCACTGGCCCCATTTTAGGAAAAATTTTACGTGACTGCTTTCGTTGCTCCTGGAATCACCTGGTCTTTTAGGGCCATTTATAGATTCATTTCTTCCACTCTTCATTCTTCTTTTCTCCCTTGGTACTAGGGCTTGAACCCAGACCCTTGGCGTTGGGCTACACCCCTGGTCCTTTTTATTTTTTTTTAATTTTGAGACAGGGTCTTGCTAAATTGCCCAGGCTGGGCTCAAATTTGAGGTTTCAGGCCATTCACAATAAAAATGTGTGAGAAAAAGAATGTTGTGGAAGTGTATACTCACAGTTCTTTATGTAGGATGGATGAGATTCTTGACATTTTAAAATGGGCAGTATGTGGTAAAGTTTCTTGCATTGAGTTTAACCTACTTTTCATCTATATTTGTATGCAAAACTTTTGTACAAAAGTTAACATGAAAAAAAAAAGTTAACATGGTAGTAAAAATATACATGGTATCTTTTCTCCGAAAGTTGAAACAAAAGGGCTGAAAACTATTGCCTGTGGAGGTTGAGAGTTAAAGAATGTGCTAGAGATTAAATCCACGGACAGGAAGAAAGAAGTGGAGTCATAGCATTGAGGTGAACACTAAAAAGTTTTCCTCAGAAGGGAAAAGTACTTACTGTTGTATAGGATTTTTAAATTTTTATTTATAAGCTGGTATTACCAGTTGTACCCGATTTCTGAATATTTATTAGGTAAGTAGTAAAAATTGCTTACCCAGAGCCCTAGAAACATTTCCTGCACTCTTGTAATAATAAGCCCCCCCCGCACCCAGCTCTTCATTTCTGATACCTTCCTCCAATTAAAGGGACAGAGGAGCCTGTGGAGAAATGACTGATTTCTAGAAACCAGGCTGAAGATGTGTAAGATGAACCGGGATGGAACATTGTACGTCGCTCTAAATTAAGGAAGTGCTTGAAAAACAAGCCAGGAATGGGGATGTACCTCAGTGGTAAAGAGCTTGCCAAGCATTCATGAGACCTAGGGTCTGAGCCACAGCCTGCAAAAGAAAAACAAAATGGAGAGGGGACCCAATCCAAACTAAAATACAAACCACATAGATAAGGGTTTCTCCTGGGGATGCAGGAGGCAGATGAAAGAGTTCCCAATGGCCAAAGAATGTTGAAAATCAAAATAAAAGTACATCAGATTATGAGCTAAAATATATATCCATCTCTGTGTGAGTCCATAATGATATAAATCAGGCATCTGATAACGTTTTTTTCTTTTTTACATGAAACATTTTTTTTTTTCTGGTCCTAGGGATTGAACAAAGTATGTGGGATGAGCGATACCATTTGGGCCTGCTTTGGAAGTTACAGTCTGCTGTTTTATTCTATCCTGAGAGCTTAGAATAGTGGCTTGGCTCACAGAACTCATGAATATGTGATGAGTGAATGAGCATGTGAAGCAGGTTGGTTAGGAGTACAGTGTGGGACAGGGAGACCAGCTCGGGTGCTGCTGCTGTGTTCTGAGCCTGGCATACGTCATACTGGAAAGGAAAGGCAGATTTGGAGAGAAACTGAGGAGATACAAATTGCGGAATTTTTGTGGCCATTTAAATGCGGAAGAAAGGATGGGAGAAGTAAAGGGGGAAATCTAGACTCTCGATCCTAAAATTGGGGACTCCCTGTCGGTCAAATATACCAACTATGTGCCAGATAGTACTTTGAGTGCTGGAGGAGATATCACGAAAATGAGTCCTTTCTTGGAAGGATTTTTCAGGCCTGAAAAAGTAGTAATACTTAGCCTCATGAATTGTGGCACTGTTTAGAAAGAGTCAGCTTTGAGGGAAAAGAGGGACTCAGTTTTGGAAGTGTTAAAACTGAAGCTATTGGTACCGAAATGGCCAAGTGGAGATTCTTGGAAGACTTGGGACTTGAACTCACAGCTAGAGATCATCTTAAAGGTTTTCTTTTGTGTTTTTCTGGTGGAAGGAAGAAGGACGATTTTGTTTTCCCCCTTGCCCCATTTTATTTTTCCTGGTGGTTTTATGTTAAGTTTAATAACTTTAGAAAATGATGATGGCTTCCCCTACCAAAGATGACTTTTTTTCTTTCTTTGACAGTGGCTTTGGGAACCCATCTCTTATGGAACTGGGTAGGTCTTACACAGGTCACTTTGACCTCTTGTGAGCATATGAAAGGGACAATTTCATGGGTCTGTGCAGTTCCACAGGTCTGTGCAGTGCCATTTAAACCTGGATCTTTTAGCTAACACTGAGCACGTGAGGGATGTACTGATGCAGAGAAACTCGGAGACCATTTCTACTCCAAATTCACAGACTGTCATCTTAGCTACCAGCAATGTGGGGTAATTAGTGGGATAGTAATGCTTCTGTTTGGTTCTTAACAGAAAGGCTCTCTCAGTGAATCGTGTCACTAACATTTTTTGCTCCATTTTCTAACATTAGAATAATTTATAGACCATGAAGCAGGATGTAACATTACATTAGTAAACAAATGTACCTGTACTTCCTTCCTCACCTTATTTATATCTTTGCTTTAGAGAACTTTGTTCTTTTCTCATGTGGTATTTTTTCTTCCAAAGATAGTAATGTGTGTGTGTGTGTGTGTGTGTGTGTGTGTGTGTGTTACTGTTGAGTCAATTCAGGGCCTTGTGCATGCTAGGCAAGTGCTCTGCCACTGAGCTCCATCCTAACCTAAAAGTAGTATTCTTGTGTGAGTTGTACCTGTATATAAGTTAAACTGAGTTACTCATGTTTTTTGACTCCTTGTAAAATTTTTGGAGGAGAGCCTCTATTGGTAGCAAAAAGTAGTGGATGCAAATGAAGGGAAAGGCCTACCTCAGCTCTGAAAAAATGACTGCTGTGAATTATGTAGTAGGAAAGTTTTATTTTGAGTCATCTTAGAAGTGTTCCTTGTCCCTACAAGTATTTTAATGGCAAGTGACTTAGTTTTGTTGCTGGAGGCAAAGGATTGTTCTCTTGGTGTCTCCTTAGCAGAGAATACAGGTGTTAGCAAGAAAGGAAGATGTGTCTTATATTGTGTGATAAAATACAAAAGAAGTGCTAGTATTAATATGGTTTCCCAGAAGTATATTGGATAAGTGATTCTCATAGCAAGTAGACATCTAGTAATAATTGGTGTTGTTCAAGTAATAAACTCTTCTATATTTTATATATAAGGAAACCTTGGCTCAAGGAAATCGTGATTTGCCGTAGACTGTGAGAATAGTAAAAATCAGTTACTAAGTACTATCAAATACATGGTTCTTATTAACCTGAAAGTTACTTGCACTTTCATCAAATCAGTTACAACTTCAGTGACTTTACTACATTTATTTTTTAATTGGTATATGTTTTTGATACATAAGAATTAGAATAATCTTGGAGAATTGGTTATATACAGATTGAACCTTAATCTTTTTTGCTCCCTCTCCCTTTAGATGTTCTTTCTTTTTTCTAATTCATTCATTCAGTCATTCATTCATTCATTTTTGGTACTGGAGATTGAACCCAGGGCCTTCACACTGAGCTACATTTCCATCCCTTTTTTATTTTTTATTTTGAGACAAGGTCTTGTTAAGTTGCCCAGGCTGGGCTCCAATTTGCCATCCTCCTGCTCAGCCTCCAGCATGTGCCACCATACCTAGCTTCAATGAGTCTTTAAAGTTTTTTTTCCTTATTTCATATTTTTACTAGAAAAGTGGTAGTATTAGCATACTACCTGACCAGGGTTAGGAGTGAAAACGTTCTTTATTCCTTTTTATCAGAGAACTCTAGATCCTAGATTCATCGCTGAGGTTTTTACAAGTAAATAAGCTACTATGTTCTATGCTTGGTGGTAGGCTGCACAGTGCCTGGTACAGTTGTTGTGTAATAAAGAATTTGTCTACTCTTTGATCTGATCGGGCTCTTGGCACTGAATTCCAAAAACCCTTAGAATTTCCTGAGTGATAGGAAGGTTATGCAAATGAGATGACTAATGATGGGTCATTTGGTAACTTCAGGGTTACCATACTTCAGGGTGGGAGCTGTTCCATAGGATCTACCTTGATTGTTGTCAGATTTGAACAGGGAATGGAGGAGATTCGAAATTGAGTTCAGTCCTGTGGCCAGTGATTTAGTCAGCCATGCCTATATGATGAGGCCCCAGTAAAAACTCTGGACACTGAAGCTTAATGGTGCTTCCTAGTAGGTTGATAGAGGGGGTGCGCTCACGTGTGTGTGTGTGTGTGTGTGTGTGTGTGTAGGTGTGTAGATGTAGATGGTATGCCTCAATTTTACAAGGAAAAGGTATGCAACCCCTGCTTTCCCACCAAGATCTTGCCCTGTGTGCCTCTTCATTTGGTTCTTAGGATTTGTATCCTTTGTAATAAAATTGTAATCATCAGTATGCCACTTTTCTTTGAGTTCTATGAATTATCCAGCGAATTATCAAACCTGAAGGGCTTATGGGAACTTAATATTTCTAGCCAACCTGTCAGAAGTGCAGATATCATGGGCACCCCCAGAATGTGGCTGGGATCTGGAATGAGTGCGGTCCTTCTCTTACTCAGTCCTCCTTCACTGGTGGAGTCTGCACTGCCTGGTTAGTGAGAGAATTGAATTGTAGACACCCAATTGGGATTGAAAGAGAGTACTGTAACTCTTGTCATATACTCTTTGTTTTCAATGAATAAATTCAGTAATTGATGTGTATTTAGTATAAAGCTAAATGTTATGACTACTTAATTTTTTTTTTTTTTTTGGTACTGGGGATTGAATTTGGGTCCTTGTGCTTGTGCAGCAGGCGTTGAAACCACTGAGCTAAATCCCCGGCCATGACTGCTTAATTTTGATGTAATAAGAAGTAAAGATACTGAGGATCTCTTAATTTGGAGCTGACTGGGTTGATATTGATATAGTCTTAATAAAATCTTAATTAAAATAAACTTTGAAGATGCTGGCTTTCTTGTTGAATATTCCTCAGTAGGGTCAGTGGATTTGTAGAGGTTCATCTAGGTTCTTTTGCTTGATTATCTTTATGAACAGCATCCCAAATGTGCACGATCCTTGACTTAGAGGTTGTGGGCTTAGAAAGGCTACCAGCTCATTGTGGCTAGAACACATGGTCTTAGATTAGTAGTGGGTGTATGATTACTGTGGATAAAAAACAGGCAGATATTCTGTTCCATATTTGAAGAACTGTATTCACTGTGTATTGTATTTGAACATAGTAACATGTGAGGTGGAGAATCACCAAGGAATAGATGGCAGAAAATGTATTTAGGGATTGTATTACATGCTGAAGGTCAGACCAACATATAAAAACTTGAGCTAGTACAGAAATGTATAACCAGCTAACTGCTGTCACTGCTGTAACAACCCCAAACTCTGTCTTGAGACAATAAAAATTTATTTCTCCCTCACTTTTAGTCTGAAGTGGATGAGGGGTACAGGGCCTGTACTTTGTAGAGCCATTTGGTAAGCTGACTTTCTTCCATCTTGAAGCCTCATTTGCATTTGTGTTTAGCTGATGGACAGCAGAGGAGAGATAGATTGTACCCCAAGCCTGGGTGTAACACAGTCACTCACATCTCACTGTCAAGAACTAGTCATTTGCTTCCAACTCCAGAAGCTAGGGTACAGGAAGAAGAGAACCCAGGTGTTGGTGAGGAAATGTAGGTACATTATGTGTGGGACTGGAAGGTATTTGTTTTGTTTTTGTTTTTTTCTTTTAAAATTAATTTTATTGGTACAGTTTTGACATGCATAATGGTCACATTCATCATAGGAAATTTGTACCTGTACATAATATATCTTGATTCTTCTTTTTTTCCCCATTCCCCTCCTGTCCTTTCAACTCTTCTTCCCCTCTCCACTTACAAAACTTTTTTGCTATTGTTTTACTTCCATTCTTTATTTTTTATCCCTATTCCCTTCTTGCCCTTTCTCCTCCCCCCTCCCTTGTTCCCCTTCCCATTGAACATTTTCTTCCTACTTCCCAATATCTATCATCCATTTGGTCCTTACTTACACTTCCAGTTTCTCACTCTGAGAAAACTTTCTGCCTCTTTTATCCCATCCAGACCACTGGGATTAGAACAGTGCTAAACTAATCACTCACATGTAGTGATTTAGTAATCACATGCCCTTAACCTCAGCATCACACATTTCAGATTCAACTACCTCTGAAAAACAAAGTCCCATCTCATCTGCATGAGGCTTTGGAGGGACATCTAAACACCAACCACAACATTCCTCCCCTGGCTCCCCAAAGACTCATGCATATCCCTTTATGCAAAAAAGCATTTAGTCCATTTCTAAGAGTTGCCAAAGTCCTAATAATTTCAGGATTGCTGAAAAGTTCAAGTCCGAAGTCTCCTCTGAGATTTAAGGCAGTCTTAACTGCAAGCTCCTGTACAAATGAAAAGAAAGTCAAACATTTCCAACATTCAATGCCACAAGATAGACATTACCATTCCAAAAGGTGCAAACAGGAGGCTACAAAGGAATAGGACCAAAGTAAGTCCAAAATCCAGCAGGCCAAACATTACATTCCACAATTCCACTTCCAGCATCCAAGGCAATCTATGGCAAGTTGTGAACTCCAAAGGGCTTGGGTGGCTCTGCCCCTATGGCTCTTCTGGTGGGTGTAGCTCCCATGGCTTCTCTCTGGGGCTGGCTCAGTTCCCTCTTTGCAGTTTTCCTCAGACAGTCTACACTTCTGGCTTTTCCATACTTCTGGGGTCTCCACTGTACCTTTTGCTTCACACTCACAGCTTCACACACTGCCCTCACGGGCACACTGCTTGGCCTCCCAGGCCTTCTTCTGAAATCTGGGTGGAAGCCGCTCACAACTCTTGCATTCCGCATGCACCTAAAACCAGTGCTAAGTTCTGTTGCCAGCTGGAGCAGTAGTAGCCAGTCTTCCCTCTCTCTTGGCTGTAGGGGTCAAGTGCTTGGATTGCTGAGCACTCTGAATCCAATTCTGATGAACAACCTCCCTAAGCCACCATTTTGAAACAACTTCCCTAGGCTGCTGCCATTCTGGAACATGGTGCTCTGGGGCTTCCTTCTCAAAGCAAAGTTCTTCATTTGCAATTTTGAGGCTGCAAAGGGTGGAGTCCTGCTGCTTCCTGTGATGTCCTCTGGCCATCTTTTCTAGTCTCCTGTTCCTTCTGAGCACTCAAGATCTGCTCTGTTCTGTCTTTGCAGTCCACAGCTTTACTGGAGCTTCCTTTCTGGCCAAACTGGAAATATTTTAAATCATTCTTCTGGGCTTTTTGCTCTTGATTCTAACATAGATCTGGCTAAAAGCCCCCAACAGTAGCCATCCCATTGCCTCAGTATTTGACTGCCTTGAAATTTCTTCTGCAAGATTAATTAGTTCACCACCCATAATCTCAGTCTCAGGCAAAGTTATCTGGACATGAACAAAATGCAAATAAACACTCTGCTAAGCCATAACACACATCATCTGGAGTCCAACAGCCAGTGCAGTCCTTTTTACCAGCAGAAATCTCCTGAGCCTGGTCTTTACCCGCTTTCTGGTCTTCTGAGCTCTGGCCAGAATCTCCCATACAAAACAGCCTAAAGGCATATCAGCACTGCTTCTGTAGCCAGTGTCTCCATATCTTCTCTAACTCTTCCCCTTCCCACAAGTCCATTCCAAAGGCTTTTGAGCCACATGGCTAGATAATGTCACAGCAATGACCCCACTACTCTGGTACCAAATTTCTGTGTAAGTTACCTTTTTTTATTGCTGAGACAAAATACCTAACACCCAAAGTTAGAGGGGAGGGAGTTTATTTGGCTTACAGTTCATAGAGGTTTCTGTCCATAATCAGCTGGCTCCGAAACAGGGATGACAAACAGGCATGGCAGAGCAGAAACAACATGGCATGCACAAGGCAGCAAAGGTAACAAGGGCAGGAAGGTATTTGTAATGAATCATTCCTTTATTCCTTCAGTTCAGAAGCCCTATAGGCACCTTTCTGAGCTCTTTATTTTAGTTGTTTTTGTATGTTTCAGTAAAGGTTTTTGGAATTTAGAATTCTCACAGTGTCTATAGGTCTGTGGTACACCAGAATAACTTAGCTTTTGTTCTTGTCCCGGGATTATTCAAACCTCAGACTGTGGAGGGGAAGTCTGACTATTAGTATTACCACTGTTTGACTTTTTAAAATTATTATTGTCATCATCATCATTTTGAGGCTTTCTTGAGACTGGATCTTGCTGTGTAGTTCAGGCTGGACTTGAACTCACTGTGTAGCCCAGGCTGGCCTCAAATTCACAGTGTCCTCTGACCTCAGCCTCTTTACTATTAGATTACAGGTGTGCACTACCACACTTGGCTGTTGACTCTTTAGAGGAAGAACTCCAGCATCTCTTTAGGGATATCTGGTAGCTGGAACATCTGGATAACCCATAAAAGACATCCAGGAGTTTTGACACTCGGCAAAGCTGCTGAGTCCTAGAGTCCTAATGTGAGTTTATTGTCAGTCCATGTCCCTAGTGTAGTAAACTTTGCTCCAAGAGCTGATGCTTCACAGTTATGAGTGCTAACAAGATGATTTAGTGAGGCCATAGTAAATAACACATTTTAGCTTATATATGTGTAGAGTGATTTACAAAAGTAGATTACTTTTAAGATTCAATACAATATATATGCCTGTGTCTTTACCTTAAATATTGAAATATAAATTGTGTCTTGCTGTCTTGTCTAGGCTGACCCCAGCTCCTGGGTTCAAGTGATCCTCCTACCTCAGCTTCCCAAGTAGCTGGAACTACAGGTGTGCCACCACACCTGATTTTGCAATGTAATTTAAAAATACACCTGGTTTTGACCCGAGAGTGGTGGCACATGCCTGTAATCCCAGTACTTGGGAGGCTGAGGCAGGAAGATCACCACGAGTTCAAGGCCAGCTTAGGCTACAGAGTGAGTTCAAGGCCGGTCTGGACTATATAGCAAAACTTTGTCTCAAAAAACCAAAAATAAATAAATAAAACTTGGTGTTTAGAGCAGTTTTAGATTTACAGAAAAATTGTGATGATCATACATAATTCCCATATATACCCCCTCCATACAGCTTCCCCTATTGTTAACATCTTGTAGTAGCTTGGGACATTTGTTAAAGTCAGTGAATGAATATTGATACATGACTGTGAACTGAAGTCTGCACCCTAGCTTTTACCTAATGCCCTTTTTCCTCTTAGAATATATTCCAGTATGTTCCGTCCCATTCAGTTGTCATATTTTCCTAGGCTGCTCTTGGCTCTGACAGTTTCTCAGACTTCTGTTGTCCTTGACAATTTTCAGGAGTACTATTGGGTACATTACTGGTTGCTACTCTTGGAATTTGATCTTTTACTTACTAGACTGGAGTTTGGAATTATATGTTAAGACTATGTTTAACCTTACAAGAAATTGCTGAACTGTCTTCCAGAGTGGCTGTGCCATTTTGCATTCCTACCATCAAGGAATGAGAGTTCCTATCATTTCACATCCTTGTTAGCATTTGATAGAATTGGTTTTTTGGTACAGTGGCTGAGGTACAGTATTTAAAGTTGGTCATTTAGTCTTGCTATCGTACTTTATTATATCTTACTGTAGAAACACTAGCTTTCACTTGCTATTTCTCTTGAAAGTACCCTTAAGAAGAGGATTTGTGTGCTTTTCCCCATATAAATAACACATGTTTAAATGGCATTTCACTTACTACATTAAAATTACCTGTTCTCCTTGCTTTCTTGTTACTAATAGCACAGAAGCTACATTCCATTGGTTTTAAGCTACAGTCTTGGTGTTATTGTTCCATGTTTAATTGCTTTTGTTGACTTTTTATTCCCATTTTTCATTCTTCAAAGTCATTTTTGCTTTTTTGTTTTTTCTTTGTTCATAAAGTTTTTTATTTCTGTTACATTATGTAGTTTTGTACCAATGGCTAGAAGCAGATCGTCATGGCAAGAGCCAAGATGCTGCCAATACGACTTCAGGTAAAAATAAGCTAAAAAAAAAAAAGATGGGGTGTTAGAAATTATGATGTTAATTCACCCCAAGCCTGTTATAAATGCTTTCTTATTTGGTTTTGCTTGGACAAACATAGGAATTAGTTTGTATTCTTTTCTGTCATCTGTATCTTACTTTTCAATAAAGACTCATTTGCTTCAGGCCTTGAAAAGAATGTACTCACTATCCTTTAAGCTCTCTTGGCATATATTTCCTCCTTTGTTAGGAGAAAGGCTTAATTTCAATTTCAATTTAGTAATTACTTGCAAATATTTGGAATTAACTTTGAATATAATTATGGTGAGGACATTAATATTTGAGTTTTGGGGCTTGGGGTTGGGGTGGGAGAGGAGTGCTGAGATTTGAACCCAGGGCCTCAGAAGGTTATTTGTACCAATTCATAATTTTTTAGGATAATATTTAAAAGGTAAATTTTAACTTAAGTAAAAGGACGTTTATGTACAATTTCTGTTTCCTGGGAATCTAAATTTTCAGACCTAGTCATTTTACCTGTTTAGACCTAGCAGTAAATTCTAAGAGATTTTTAAAACATGCATTCAAAATGTGAAGTGTAGGTTGTTCTCCCAGTTCCAGTGCCCAAAAGCCAGCTCCAAGATTCTCTTCTTTGGCTGATCTTAGTAGAAAAGCTGCATCTACCCATTTTTAAATCCTTAACAGTGATACCAAAACTTCTGCATAGTTGATTCTTTCCTTTATTTCTTCCAAAATAATATTTGCCAAGACAGCTATCTATATAACAACCATCTTTCCTACTGCTCCCTTTTTTAACAGTGTAAGAGGTGGTGGTAATGGTGGTGGTGGTGGTGGTTTTTTCTTTTGTTAGATTTTGTGTTAGTGTCCTGTGGGTTTTATGTCTTTGTGAAATTCTGTCTCTGGAAGTGATTCCTTCTCTCTCCCTTTGATTCATTATGCCTCAAGAAGGTACAGCATTCCTTAGGCAACAGAACAGTCATTGAGTATGGCTCTCTCTCTTGACTTCTTTGATTCACTGCCTGCCCTATTAATAACTGATATGCAAATGAAGACAATGTTACTATTTTAATCATACACAGGCAGGAATTCATGAACAGGTAAGTGGTACAGGGAGACCTACCCTGGGTTATGTGCTGTTTCCTTTGCTCCTGCAGTTTTCCTGCTTCGCTTCAGTTGTGGATGTAAAAACAAGCATTTGGTCTTGGATGGAGGACAGAGGAGAAGAGGGTGTCAAATGTCTCTCAGTTATCTCAAGATATGCTTGTTGCCAAATCATCATAGTCAGCAGCATACACTTTTAGGACCAAGAGGGAAATTTTATTATGTTTTGTTTTTTCTTCAAGTTAAAGTGAAATGAAATATAACTTTCTTTTTAATAAGAAGCAGATAATTTAAAAATTCTTAATGTTCACATGAAAATCTAGTAATAGCTTGAGACTATCATGTACCTGAAATAACAGTTTTGAACCCTGACTGTTCTTCAGCCACATTGACTCATGGACAATTTCACATTTTTCCGTTGACCTTCACACACACACACCCATCCCCAACCTCCCCAGCACTGAGGATTGAACCCATGGCCTTTAAACTGAGCTACCTTTTCAGCCCTTTTTGTTTTTTATTTTTAGACAGGGTCTCTCACTAAGTTGTCCAGTCTGTGCTCAAACTTGCAATCCTTTTGCCTCAGCCTCCTGGAGTGCTGAGATTATAGACATGCCCCACCATGCCCTTGACCTTTTCATGTCTATGTCACTTCACTTAGGAGTATGGTGCAGAAACTAATGAACTCTCTTTAAGGATGCTTTTAACAGTTTCTCTTCTGGGAACAAAAGCTTTCCACTCTTAGCAGAGGGAGGTCTGGACTAGAAAGATAGAAAAGTGGTGTTTGCCTAAGCAAGTATGGCATCCCAGGGAGAATGATTTTAGTCAAGGGCTTTAGTTAGAAACAACAGTTTACTTGCCTTGGCAAATATATTTAAATTATGTGTTCTCATTCAGAAAAGCTCCCACATGCTTCCCCAGCAAGGTTTTAGAGTGTGACTTTTCCCTCCTTCTGTGACTTGTTAGGTTTTGCACTCAAAGGTGTTTTAGTGTGTCTTTTCATATTTTTACCCAAAGTGGAAATTGATTCTTAACAAGATATCAAAGAATGACTCATAAGTCATACTGCTTTATGATGTTTTTAGTTGTGCACATATTGGTAAATAACATTGTGCTATCATAACTCATGTTTTGCACTTAATTAGAACTTACAAAGTAGAATTCATAGATGACAGAATGAAGTTATTCCAAAGTGTTCTTATTTGTTGATCCCAACTTTTTGACATTGGTAATTTAATATCTATCCACATTAAAATATTTTATTAAGACATGCAAGAATAACAGGTATTATGGTAGTTAATTTGGTCAAAGAATTAAAGAACTGATTTAACAATTGTTCTTGAATTTTCTCATATGAAATAGTTTACTTCTTTATCTTTCCAGAATTTTGTCAGATAAATTTGCCTTAGTAGATTAGCTCATTTTTTATAAATGGTTAATGTGGTTAGTGTATTCTGTCCACTAAACTAGACAACTCAGTAATGATGTTTCTAGTTTTGTAATTTGGTTCCTAAAGAACCTGGATATAAAATCACAAGTATCAGAGATTTTTATGTAAACTCAAAATTGCCTGCCCTGTGCCCTGCAGCACTGAGTCTGTATATAAAACTTAAGAATGGTAAAAAGTAGATTAGCTTATATCAAGATATTTCTTTCTTTTTTTTTTTTTTGGTACTGGGGATCGAACTCAGGACCTTGTGCTTGTGAGACAGGCACCAGAACCACTGAGCTAAACCCCTGGCCAAGATATTTCTTTAGTGAGTTAACTATTTCCATATAAAAGTATCAGCCTGTATTGAAATGAGTATAATAATTATGTTACAGCAATGATTATATTAGTGTGTCTTGATTTATTTTAGTATCAGTAATATAGCTAGTGTTTTAAAATTCAGATTCTGAAATTTTAAGTGCCAGTCTCTTATTCAGAATTTTCAGTTGTCTATTGGGGATTTTACAACTCACAGTATTAGAAGTAGAACTGCAGTCAAACCTCAATATTATCAGTAAATATATAGACAAAAGAAAATAGAAAACTATGACACACTTTTGAAAACGCTGTAGATGTTAACTAATTAATTATTTGTTGTAGGTGAAAATTTTGACCAGAGTCCTTTGAGAAGAGCATTCAGATCCAAAGTTCTGGCTCACTACCCTCAGAACATAGAGTGGAACCCTTTTGATCAAGATGCAGTGAACATGGTTTGTATTTTTCTTTTCCTCTATAGTCTTATCTTTAACTTTTCTTTTATTTTGTTAAGATGACAATAGTGGCTATATTTTGAATGTCTGCATTATTTTATTTAATTGAATCCTTTCAATAATTATGTAAGAAACATAATACTGCCCACATTTTGCAGATATGTAAACTGAAGCTCAAAGTTACTTTCCCAGGGTTCCCACAGCCAATAAATGTTTACAAGATACCATCAAAACCCATTTTATTTCCTACTATTAAGGTAGTTTGGGGGTTTGTATTAATTAATATATAGATGCTTTGATAAGCAGTAATACTACTACATCTGATGGAAGGGGCCTGGTTAGTTTTCATATTTTAAGAAATATTGCATGATGGCCCTGTAATTCATCATTTTCAAAGACAGTATGAGGCTAGAATGGAACCTAGATGTATAGTTTAGACATTAGTAGGTATTTGTAAGGAATCTGAACCAATATAATGAGTGGTGATTAAGTCTCCTTTAGAGATTCTTAGAAATAAAGTAGGTCATAGTTCTCCTATCACTTTAGGAAGAATCCTGCGTAGAAGCCTAGATAATATTTTGGATTGCCATCAACTCTGTGATTACATAATTCAGGAGGCCCCAAAGTAAGTAAATCAGGTATCAGGCTTCACGCACACAGGAATGGTTAGTGGTGGGCTGAGGCCCTGTGATACAATTCTTTTTGAGAATTTTAATGGTAAAACCAAAAAATATAAAAGATCCCACTATAACCTGATACTCTAAGGAAAGGAAATTAATATTTATTAGATGCCTGCTAGGGACTTCAGGTATGTTATTTTTATATATGTGTTTACATGTCCCAGTGTGAACTCTTGTTCATATTTTACAACTTTCAGTAATTTATGCAGCTGGGTGTGATGGCACCTGCCTGTAATTCCAGCACTTTTGAGAGGTTGAAGCAAGAGTATCGGCTAATTCAATTTGGCAATCTAGGGATACCCTGTCTAAAGGGGAGAGGGCACACCCAGAGATCTAGGTCAGCGAAGGCCCTGGGTTCAACTCCCAGTACTACAAAGCAAAACAAAATACCCACAATAGTAATAATAATATTAATTTATCCAAAATCATACAGTGAAAATCTGAGGCTAAATCCAGATCATTTTTATCCTCTAGCTCACTTTTTTCCTCACTTGCTCTGTCGCCTCATGTATTTTAGTGCAGAAATGATATGGGCCAGGCTTACTGGCATTTTGCATCATAGTAAAGCCTTTGCATTCTTGGCCTTCAACAGGGAGGGGAGAGTGATAGCATGGTTCTTTTTGTAACATTGAATGCCTGAAGCATTTGGCACTTTGACTTAGATTCTTTACAGAGCACAATGTAGTTATTTTCCCAGACTGTTACCTAATACCAGAATAACCAGAGATGCCAGGGATCAAACTCAGGTCCTTGCACTTGGGAGGCAGGCGGCGGAACCACTGAGCTAAATCCCCGGCCCAGAGATGCTTTTTTGTTGGAAGTTAATGCTATGGATGTCTGGCTTCGTCTTTGGTGAAGATAGTACTATTTTGATGCGGGGTAGAACACAACTGGTAGTTATCTTTATGCAATTTAGAGGAGCCTAAACAAGCTTCTGACTAAAATAGTCAACAGACAGCAGTGACAAAAAATAATTCAACAGCTGCTTATGTCAGCAAGTTAATAAAAAGGTTTTAAGGAAAAGTGTCTAACAGAAGCAGTGGGAAAATGGGTAAAAATTAAATAGATTATAATTCTCTCCTTAAATTAGTTAAATATTTCAAAGTATAAATTGTTCTGTGAGGAAATCAAAGCAGTGTCCAAAACCAGGTTCCTAGAATATGACTCTAATAGTTCAGAACAAAATGCCACACTTGGTGTGCTCTCTTTCCTTTAATCATTTGAATGAATTAATAGTGAGATACCCGTGGTAGCTTTTGCCTCTATTTGCAAAGCATTCATCATTAAAGCAATTATCAGATGGCTTGATCTGTCTGTGATACTTTCTTTAACGCTTGCTTCTGAGGTTATTTTATGTAAGCAACAAAAATTTCCCTCTGAAGAACAAATACAAGCACCACGTAGCAGTTTGGTTTTTGCTGCAAATTTAAAGGGATTTGCTAGCAGTACTTGAAAATCTGTGAAAAACATTCTTTTAAACCAGTTTGCTTTGGGGCCATAGATTTACTGCCCTTAATTTCTTCTGTGATTTATTAGTAAGTGCATTTGTTTGAAGCCATAATTTATTCTCACCTCTCGGTGTACAGCTTTGTCTTGCCTTTAGCAAAATCCCACTCCAAGCCTTCTGTAGTGTTAGTCATTTTGCTAAGAAGCCACATTGATGCTTTGATTAAAGGCCATTAGTTTCACACATAAATTAAGTACCAGGAGCAGTGAACTTGGTTAAGTAAAAAAAAATCCCATGTGTACAAGTGCCGTGCAAATATGGAAAATATGTGACAGGTAAAATTAATTTTGAATTATTTTTGTTTTGTTGCTGACTCAGATTTTATGAAAAAAAACAAGGTATCGTAAAACAGAACAATACAACGAACAGTTACATACCCGACACCCAGAACTAACATACATCAACATTAACATGTATCTTTTGTCTTAGGGGTTTTTTGTTTGATTTATTTGCAGTACTGGCAGTTTTTGGAGGGGGGGGGTACCAGAGATGCAGCGCCACTCTGCCACTGAGCTACATCCCCAGTCCTCTTTATTTTGTTTTGAAACATTGCCTCACTAAATTACCCAGACTGGGCTCAAACTTTGAATCTTCCTGCCTTCTGAGTGGCTGGGATTTCAGGCATGTGCCACCATATCTGGCATGTATCTTTCATGTTAAATGAAACAAAGCACTGCAAAACAGAGCTGAAGTTCTTCCACTCTTCCCCTAGCTCCACTTTTGTGTCTCTTTGAGGTAACCTGCGTGTTAGCATCTGTGACTGTGTACAGTAATATTCTAGTAGGTTGATCTTATCCTTAAGAATGTGTGGCACCTAGGAATTCTCAGGAAGGAGGAAAACATGGTCAATACTGTACTTTCTTACTTTCCTAGTTGCTGAGACACAGTACCCACACCTGCAATTTAGAGAAGAGCTTTGTTTTAGCTCTCATTTTCAGTTCCTAGTTGGCCAGCTCTGAGTCAGAAAGATACATAGTGGAAGTGTCTGGCAGAGGAAAGCTGCTCACATCATGGCAGCCAGGAAGCAGAGAGTAAAGGGAGGAGTCAGGGAGGAGGGAAACTCTGCCAGGCCTCACCTCTGCTGTCCTCATCTTCTCACCACAAGTCAGCTGTGAGCTCCCATGATCCATCACATAAGAGGCACAAGGCACTTGGGGGACATCTAGATATAAATCATAGCAATACCTTTTTAAACAAATTAGATGAAATATGAGCACTCTACCTTATATATTTGTCCAAAATTAAATGTGTATAAATGGTATGTCTGGTGGTTTAAAATATAACTATTTTAAAGCTCTTTGTAATCTGTGGAGCTGTAAGTTTATAATTTACTGTTTGATGATAAAGGGTGGAGTGGAATGATAGGCAGAGTAAAGGGTGAATGATTGGCAGAAGAAACCTATTCAGATGACCATTGGCAAGATTAAAAGGAAAAGGGGTCCAGTGCAGGGGCATACACCTGTAATGCCAGTACTCAGGAGGATCACCACGAGTTTGAGGTCAGCCTGGGCTACGTAGTGAGTTCAAAGCCAGCCTGGACTACATAGCACAACCTGTCTCAAAAAAAAAAAACAAGGGGAAAATGGCCATATGACTTTTACATGCACAGCAAGTGCTTGAATTTGAAACAGATGACAACATTGCACTTGTAGGTTTGACATTGTAATGAAAACTCTCATTTAGACCCAAGTTTAAGTTCATGTCTTAAAATAGCATCATAGGTGTGCAGTTCTGTCAGCCATTGCTGGAGCAGGCCATCCATTTTCTTAACATTGCCCTGGCATACTTCACTGGCATCTCAGACTCATGGCCCAAACCAAATTCACAGTCCTTCCTGTTAATCGTGGGCAGCGAATGGCATAATCATCTGCCTGTTTACGTAAGCCAGAAATTTTCAGGTCATCCTTGAGAAGTCTCACTTTCTCACTTATATGCAATCAGTCTACTTTCTGTTTCCATACACACCCTCAGCCTCAGACCACCCAAATCTCATCCCTCATCTCGTACAGGGATTTGATGAACTGTTAAGAGGGTGGTACAAGGGGAAGGATCTCTTAGCATATTGTACCTTTTTGTAGAACCTGTACTGTTACAAGTAATTATATAACTAAGACCTACCTTGTTATGGCTTGTGTCTAGATGTCCCCCCAAAGCCTCATGCCATTATAGGAGGGGCTTTTTCAGAGGTGGCTGGATCTGGGGTGTGTCATGTTAGGATTAAGGGTGTGTGATTACTAAATTAGTCCACTTGTTGGTTTGGCACCTTCCCTAAGCCCAGTAGCCTAGATAGAGTATAAAAGGGGCAGAAAGAAGCTGCTACGGTCACTTTTTGCTATCTTCTGCCTGCCACAAACTGTTGCTCCTCTTTGGTGCCCCTCTGCCATGCTGCCATGCCCCCGTGCTGTGGAGCCAGCCAACTATGAACTGAAACCTCTACAAACTGTGAGCCAAAGTAAACCTTTCCTCCTTTTGAGCGTCAGGTATTTTGTCTCAGCAAGGAGAAAAGTAACTAGGACATACTTCTGTATCTGATCTTGTAGTGTAAGCATCATGAAGACAGGAACAGTTTCTGTTATTCCTTGCTTGATCCCTAGACTTGCACATGGTAGGCACTCACATTATTGAGTAAACAAAGGAATACTTATTTGCTTATAACACTTTTCTTCCCTGTCCTTGTCTATTTGGGTACCACCTCCCCTGCAAAATCATCTTTTAGGCAGAAGGAGTTCTCTCTGTTCTTTGTGAAACATCTTAAGCATCCTCCACAGAAGCACCCATCACTTTATTTTGTAACTGTTGGTTTATATGTTGATGTCCATCTTTTCCTACTAGACTGTAAGCTTCCTGAAAGGATTATTTTCACATTTCTCTTCTGAATTGCACAGTCTGATGTAATACATGAGATAAAATAAATGTTCGCTAAAGGGAGGAGCGGGAAGGAGAAAAGGGAAAGAAAGGAGGAGGGTGGGTAACTTTGCCAATTCTTTTGGGTTTTTTAAATAATTTTACTTGAATAATGTGGGGCTGTGGAGTCCCAGAAATATAGAACATGATTTTAAAAAAGGAGGGTTGCTAAAATTCTAGCCAAAAATAAAAAAGAAAGAGAAAAGAAAAGTAGAAATACATTAATTAAATAAATAAAATTCTAGCCAAACTGCCTGAAAGTGTCTAAAGAGATAAAGACAGTTGTTCACTCAAACTAAAAAAGGTCCAGGGACAGTCATATTAGCCTACTTTGCTGAAAGTAGTTTAATTATAAGTGGCAATCCAGACACCCATGGAAGCTCTCATTTTAAGTTGTTTTATTGTGGGAGGGAAAGTGAGGAATATATTATTAGTAAATGGTATTGTCAGATAACAAGAGACCGTTAAACACCATAGTAAACAAATCTTTGTTCCTCAGATTTTCAGAGAAATAAAATATCTTTTAGTTCTAAAAATATATGATTTTTTGTTTGTTTTCTTCAGTACTGGAGTTTGAACCTACAGCTTCGCCCTGAGCTACACCCCCAGTCCTTTTACATTTGTTTTGAGACAGGGCCTCACTCTATTGCCTAGCCGGGACTCAAAGTTATGACCCTCCTGCCTCAGCCTCACATAGAGCTGGGATTCCAGGCATATGCCTCCCACCCAGTTCTTTTAAAAATGAAAAGGCAGGGCCGGGGATTTAGCTCAGTGGTTTTGCTGCCTGCTGCGCAAGCGCAAGGACCAGGGTTCAATCCCTGGTACCAAAAAAAAAAAAAAAAGAAAAGGCAATTCAGAATTTCCAGATTAGAAATACAGTTCTAGCTTTCTGATTTGTAGGAAGACCATGTAAGAAAGATTCTTCTGGGGCAGGGATTTAGCTGAGTGGTTTCACCGCCTGCTGTGCAAGCGCAAGGACCCAAGTTCGATCCCCAGTACAAAAAAAAAAAAAAGAATCTTCCATGTGTTATCTATAACATAAAAAAATCTCCCTTCACACTGAGCACAGATGTTTGCAAGTTCTTCCCGTAAATGTTTGAATGTGTGCTCAAGAAAGCTGCAAACCCAAAAGGGACTGCTTGCCCACTGTTGAAAGCAGGGTGAGCTGTGATTTAGCTTATATCAGGAAAGCGTGTCAATAAAATCTGATCTGTATGTTGACTCCAGAGGTCCCTGTGTTTCAGTATTACTACCTGACAGAGAAACAGAACTTCAGGCAGGATCAAGAGGTGAACTACATCAGGTCTTGAATCCAAAGGTGTTGTGTTTGTTGTTTTCTTATTCTTTCATTTATAAATTCAACAAATACTGATGTGCCATGTACCATGCTAAGAAAGTTTAAAATAACCGTGAGCAAAAATAATTCAGATCATTCCTTGTACAGTCTTTGTTGACTGTAGTAAATGTCATACAAGCTCATTCTTACTGCCGAGAGGAGCTCATTAACTTTTTATTATGATGAGAGCAAGCTTCCTTTGAAGGCAGAAAGAATCCCGCTTGCATGGCCTTCCCCTGTACAATTATCCCCAACACTAAAAATAAGCAGTGTTTTCCCTAGCAAACCCAAGTATTTGTGAGTTTAAGTCTATAACTTATCCTATTCAAATATACATAGTAACTCAATTCTTGTCAACATATATAAAGAAATTATGTAAATCTAACTTAGTTCTTTCAAAGTCTCATATTCAGTATATGAAGTACAAAGGCACACTTGTCCGTGTGCTGATGCTGTTGCTGGATCAGAGTCTAGCTGCTCCCTGCTCAAAAGCCAGTACTCAAGATCTGAGAGTCCTGGAAAAGAAATCAGGTCTATGCAAGCACCAGCCCTGAGAAATGGAGGAGCTGCCAGCCTCAGAGCCCCATCTTGGGAACTCAGGTGCAGGAAAGGGTGAAAGGACAGGCCAGAAGGCTCTGGGGGCTCCCTGCTGAGTGCCTCTTCTTCACCTCAGTGTGTGCGTGTGTGTGTGTGTGTGTGTGCGTGTGTGTGTGTGTGTGTGTGTGTGTGTGTGTGTGTGTGTGTGTTCCCTTCTTCTGGCCAGAATATCAGAACCAACCTTGAGCTCCTGGGGCCAGTTCATAGGACAACCATGTTGCTCCTCCCAGTGGTGCATATGTTTTGTGTTACCTGATGTGAGACTAGAATAAAGGAGACAGCACATTTTCTGATATTAAAGGCTATCAGATGTTTGGGGTTCTGTAAATCTAAAGAAAAAAGACTTAGCAGTTAGCTTAATTACTGAGGTGCAGCTTTTCTTTAGAGTTTCTAGTGCTGGCCTAGGGGATGTGAAGCCAGAATAACTTGGCAGGACAACTCCTCAGGGAGCAGCACTCTGCTGACTTCTGAGTTTTTTTCTTTCTGTCATTAGCAGTCACTTTTTATTTTGGGCTCAAATGATACCTTGTTCAGTGCATGGTACTTCTGAATATTTAAGGCTTTGAAATGAGCTATTAGCCCTTGGTACTTTGTAATCTAGAGATCAAATAAAATTAGTGTTAATAATGTGTCTGTATAACGTACATAGTATACAACGATACAACGTTTTTACTACTCTACACAAAAGAAGACTTTTTCGAGAAGTGACATTTTAATAGCGTTTAAAGGACCAGAACACCATTATTTATAGAAAGGTAGAAGAAGATCTCCCTAGAATTTATGTAGAGACTTAAAGGAGGTGAGGGAGTATCGTCAGTGGCTGCATAACAAACCATCTCTGGCAGTTTTTCTATAAAGGATCAAATAGTAAATATTTGAGATATTCGAGGCTCCTAGCCTCAGTCACTAGTGTTCAGCTCCACTGTTAGGTGCAACAGCAGCCACAGACACAAGAGGAATCTATGACTGTTCCAGAACCGGTGGTGCATTGCATTTGAGCTAAAGGCTACTGTTTGCTGATTCTTGATTTAAAACAGCAAAATAACTATTGTACTTTGCTTATAGATGTGTGATTTGCTGAGTTGGCAGGGTGGCCCCTACTCTACCTGGTGTCAGAGCACTCTAAGGGCTGGGGGCAGAGATCTAAGAGGCTCCCTCTCTCCTGCCCATCTCCTGGGCTAGGAGGGCAGCCTGGGATCTTCTGTCTCTGTTCAGTCTCTGTCTGGTCCTGTCAGCATGGCTGCTCTCAGGTTAACCAGACTCCCATGTGTCCCTTCAGGGTTTCCAGCTGAGTGACCAGCAAGAAAAGTGGAAGCTGGATCCCTCCTGTGGCCTTGCCCGAGAGCCTTAGAGTTCCGTGTGCAAACATGTTCCCATCTGGCTGTTTTTTACAGCACTGGGAGTTGAACCCAGGACCTTCACACTGAACTGCATCCTAGGCCTGCCCTTATTTTGAGACAAGGTGATGCTAAATTGCCCACACTGGGCTTAAACTTGCCATCCTCCTGCCTTAGTCTCCTAGAGTGTGGGCCCTCAGCTCCAGCTGTCTAATTTTGTAAGTAAGATACTGTTAGAAAAGCCACACCTGCTCCTGTATGTGTTCTCGATGGCTGCTTTTTTGTTATTAGTACATGTCTGCAGTACATAATGATTACACTCCTTGTGTGGAGTTGATGCAGGCAGGCACATAACACTTCTCAATACCTTCTCACATCCCCTTCTCCTTCCCTTATCTCCCCCCTCTCTTTCTCTCTCTCTCTCTGTTTTTTTTTTTTTTTTTTTTTTTTTGTGGTACTGGGGACCAAACTGGACCTTGCGCTTGTGAGGCAGGCACTGGAACCACTGAGCTAAATCGCCAGCCCCCTCTTCCTCTCTTGGTCCCCTTCCTATTTAAGAAACATCTGTCTCCCTAATTCCTATTATCTAGTTTTTTATTTTGCTCTTTATACTTTGGGTTTCTCATAAGAAATCATGTGATATTTAAGCTTGTGTGTCTGATTTATTTCATTTAACATTATGGTCTCAAGGTACATCCATTTTTCTACAAATGACTCAAGCTTATTCTTCTTTATGGCACAGTAGTACTCCACTTTTATGCTACAGTGTTGGAGTTGAGTAGTTGTGACAGACTACAGCCTGCAGAGCCTAAACTTTTTAAATTTATGTGGGTATTGGGAAAGAGTACTGGGGATCAAACCCAGAGCCTTCACACTGAGCTGCATTCCCTGACAACCCTCCTGCCTCAGCCTTCCAGAGTGCTGGGATTAAAGGTGAGTACCACTATGCCCAGCTTTCTCTGGCTCTTTGAAGAAGTTTGCCACTGCTTGGTATAGGCACTCTCAGCAGTCTGCCTGTCTCTGGGAAAAGGCTGGGCTCTCCCTAGTATGGAGACCAGGCAGGGTCTGGAGGAGCACGTGAAACTACAGGATTGTTTGAGCCGCTTTTTTTTTTTTTTTGGTACCAGGGATTGAACTTGGGTCCTTGCAGCAGGTGGGAGAACCACTGAGGTAAATACCGGCCAGTTTGAGCTGCTTTTGCAGGCTGCAGGCTGTCAAGGGAGCGAGTCATATAGACACCTGGGGAGGCAGGCGCATGCTAGCCCCTTCCCAGGTGAGCTGAGCAGTGTGGGGGTGAAAGCAGAGGTTGCAGGGACCTCAGTGTGGCCCTCAGCAGGACTTCAGAGTAGGTTGTAGGGGAGGAGGTTGGCCAAGGGCAGATGCTAGGAGACCTGTGAGAGTGGAACGTGTTGGGGAGGAGGCGCCTGGAGTGCTCAGTTCGCGCCTCTGACTTCCGCCTGGCCTTGAGGTAGTGCTGGAAGATGACAGCTAAGCGGCACATCATCTGCTGACCCTCCTTCTGAGATCCTCGAAGGCTGCCACTGTCCTCAGACTTGTGATGAGGCTCAGGCCGGCAGGTCCTGGCCCTCATTATTTCCGGTTCATTCTCACCTCCCCACCTTGCCTTTTGGGCCTCGCTCACACTGACCATGCTGATTTCAGTTCTGCAAAGCCCCATAGTCTGCTACCCTGAACAAGGGATTGAGCTCAGGGCCTTTACACTGAGCTACACACCCAGCTTTTTTAATTTTTGAGACTGGGTCTCACCAAGTTGCCCACAGTGGGCTTGAATTTGTGAGCCTCCTGCCGCATCTTCCCAAGTGCATGGATTGCAGATGTGTCCCACCATCCCCAGCTCTGCCTTTGCACTTGCTGACATCCTCCTACAGTCTTGATCTTGCTGGTGCCTACACCAGTGCTCAGGGTTCATTGTGAACTTCAGCTTTCCTGAAAGCTCCCTCTTTCCTAATCTATGTTCTCCTGCTTTTTTTTTGTAATAGCAGCCTACATTTGTCCTCCCGAAGACTGGGAGCTCCAGGGGGACAGGGACCATGTTTTTGTCACTATTTTATTGCCATCACAGGGCCAAGCTCCTAAAGGCACTTCATAAAAGTTGATAGTTTGCTTGAAGAATATGTAACTCGTAAGGTGAATTGAGTTTTCTTGGTAATGTGGGGCTTTTGGAGAATGTCTAAATTTTCCACCAGATTATTAAATCTGGAAAAAATAGAAAAATGCCATGATGTATGGTAAAATTATGCAAAAAACACATACAGTGTAGAAGTAGACAAATAAAAATGAATAATGATGACTGTGCATGAATATGATTGAATTACAAGTTCTGTTGTCCCTAGTTTTAAATTCTTCATAATTTTAAAAGTATTTTAAAGAGAAAAAAAGTATTTTAAAGAATTCAAATTTCTTACGCAATTTAAGCATCCTAAATATAGTTCCTTGGGTAATTTTGTCCCCAAGCTTGACTCTCCCAGGTAGTTTGTAAGGCCTACTCAGATCTCTACCACAAATAATCTGAATATCCTGTTCCTACCTTTTGCTATAGAAAATAAAAGGTTTTAATTTTCAAAATTTATTTTTCTGGGCCGGGGATTTAGTGCAGTGTTACCGCACCTGCCTCGCAAGTACAAGGTTCTGAGTTCAATCTGTGGTACCAAAAAAAAATATTTATTTTTCTAAGATAAAGTATCATTCTTCAAAACAGTGAAAATCATACTGTTGTTTTTCTTTTTGTTTAAATTTTTTCCATTTATCATTTTATCAAATGAGCTTTCACCTATTTCCTTTTCTTCTGAAACATGATTGTCATTACCAAAACAGTAGTACTGAAAATTGAATATTTGCAGAGCATCTTTGCATACGCAGTCTGTCTTTGAGTCGCTGGGATAGCAGCTGTAGTAGAAAGAGGAACTGAAGAGCCAAAGAGGTACAGGTCTTGTTCAAGGTCACAGGCTTGGTCAGAGGCTTCCTGAAACCAAATCAAAGATATTCTCATTCTTAATAAACCATACATGTAATACTCATTCAGGGAGTGCTTTTCCCTTGTATATATATATGACATACAAGTGAGACACACAGGCCTAAAAGTTCTGCCAGAGTAGCAGGGGGTGGGGGTGGGGGTGGGGGTGGGTCTCAAGTTAAACCTGGATAAAACTTGTCTTTTTGAGTCTTGTCATGTTGAAAGACAAATTTTGTTCTGGTTTGAAGTTCCTTTCGTACTGCACTCTGATGTTTCTCTTCCTCCACAGCTATGCATGCCCAAAGGGCTGTCTTTCAGGACACAAAGCGACAATAAAGACCCTCAGTTCCACTCGTTTATAATTACTCGGGAAGATGGCTCTCGAACCTATGGCTTTGTCCTCACTTTCTTTGAAGAAGTTACAAGCAAGCAGATCTGCACAGCAATGCAGACACTGTACCAGATGCACAACGCAGAGCACTGCAGCAGTGTGTGTGCCTCCTCCTCCTGCAGCATGGACTCACTGGCGAGCAGTGCTGACGAGGCTGACTCAACCTCCCTTCTGAAACTTCAGCGGTACAACTCTTACGATATCAACAGAGACACTCTGTATGTTTCGAAAAGTATCTGCCTTATCACCCCACTCCCTTTCATGCAGGCCTGCAAGAAGTTTCTCATCCAGCTTCACAAAGCTGTCACCTCGCAGCAGCCGCCTCCCTTGCCACTGGAAAGCTACATCCATAATATTCTTTATGAAGTACCACTTCCGCCTCCAGGGCGGTCACTGAAGTTTTATGGCGTTTATGAACCTGTCATCTGCCAGAGGCCTGGGCCCAATGAACTCCCCCTCTCCGACTACCCTCTTCGAGAGGCCTTTGAGCTCCTGGGACTGGAGAACCTGGTGCAGGTGTTCACCTGTGTTCTGTTAGAAATGCAGATCCTTCTGTACTCACAAGGTGGGTGTTCTTTGCACTTCATTTTCTAAAAACAAGTACCTGTGCCCTCAACTACTGTATTTCCTTGAGTTAATATTATTAGAACCAAATAATGAATGTTCAGGAATCTTCTGTTTCCTATCAAAGGAGCAGGTATGAGTGAGACTAACAGCTGCAGTGTAGCTTTTCTTTGTGGCCACAGCGGCTGTAGAGAGAAACAGGAAAGAATATAAAAAATATTACCATGACAGATTAGGGTGTATTTGTTTTTTAATTAAAAATGACCTTTTTTCCTGATAATTCATAGTCATCATTAAATAAACATTCTTTTCATAATGAGAGCAGGAAGAAACCTCTTCTACAGAGAATGTGTAGTCTTCCCACTCTTTACAAATCAGTAAAGGTGCACATGAAATCTCAACTACATTGAAAGGAGGAAGTGATAGCACTGACTGTGGCCTATTGAGCATCACATTCACATGCTGGAGGAAGAGGTATACAGGGGAGACAGGAGTGACTTTCCCAGTCCACAGTGAGCTCAAGTTGGGTGTGTGGCCTTGGGCTTTTTAAGACACAGAAGAAAGAAGTTATCTTTATGATACTATTTATTCAAAATTCTCCCAACACACTAAAAAATATCAAACTGGGCTGGGACTATGGCTCAGTGGTAGAACACTTGCCTAGCACATGAAAGGCCCTGGGTTCAATTACCCCTGCCTAAAAAAAAAGAAAAAGAAAAAAACTAACAAATGTGGGGTTTTTTTAACTGCTACATTTGCAGTAACTACTGTTGATCCTAGACTAGGATATCGGTTCCCATCTGAGTATGAATTTACAGAAGAAATAGAGATGTGTGCCTTCATGGATAGTGAGAAAATTATAAAATGGAACCTATGGATGGATTCTTTGGAAAATGTGACGTTTGGGTTAGGATTTTGCTAATTTAAATTTGCATTTAGGCTGGCAGAATGAATTGTAGTGCACTCTCCCAACTGCTGCTGTCAAGCTTATTTTACCCCTGCCCTTGTTTTTATTTTTCTATTTTAAATTATAAGCAAGGCTGAGCCAAGTAGACTATATTTGTACTCCCCATCTTGTGTGTATGTTGACACTATTTGTGTGTTGACAGCCCGTCATGAAGTTGTGTTTTCTTTCAATTTATGCTGCAGGATGTTCGATGGTGTATTCCAGTGTCTTGGTTTTGTCAGGAAATTCCTCTCTCATGGCCAGTCTAAATTCTCTCTCTTCCTCCTGTTGTCTTTCTGAGTGCTCAGTATCACCTGTATACTGTTTGCAGTTGAAAATTTTAAATAACTTTCTCTTTCCTTTTCCTTGAAGAAGGTAAGGTTGGGGAGCTGCATCATGTCAGTGCTCGCATGGGTTCACATTTTGGAGCCTTTCATTTTGGGTTAAGGATGTTTTGCTTATATTGGTTTTGGAAGTCATAACAGCCCTGGGTTCAAATCTCTATTGCATCCCTTACTAATGTAACCACGGGCAGTTTGCTTAATCTTCCTGTTAGTTCCCCCCTCTGTGGGGTGACAGTTTTTACCTCCAGCTGATTGATTGTGAAGGTTAAGAAAGAAGCCTGTACAGAGTACTCAGGGTGTAACTGACATTGCCCAAATGATGGCTGATGTGATTATAATTGTTATTAGTGTTATTAGTCCCATATAATTCTCTGTAAATTGTACTTATGTTAAATTATGAAGATCTAGTGTATTACTGTATCTAAATTGTAACTTTGCTCAGCAGTCAAGGTGTTGGGCTGAGGATGGGACTCAGTGGAGTGCTTGCCTAACAGGCGAAGCCCTGGGTTCAGTCTCGAGGTTCAGTCCCCAGTGCTACCCAACAAAACACAAACAGAAACTTAATAAATGTTCTTTCATACTCTGTGCCATGCTCTTTTTTGAAAAAAAAAAACGCAAAACTTTCCATTATCACACTTCCTGGGGTTTTTTTGGTACCAGGGATCGAACTCAGGCCCTTGTGCTTGCGAGGCAGGCGGCGGCACCACTGAGCTAAATCCACGGCCCCCACACTTCCTTTTCTAAATAGCATTTTATGTCTCATTGTTTGTCTGTCCTGAACCTTTATCCTTCTGATCTATATGACTAGCTTGTCCTGTTGATTTAAGGAGTCTGTTAAGAAGTTTGAGTTGACTCATATTTACCAATTTATGTAGTTTCAAATGAAGAAAAATATTTATGGACATGTTTTTGTACCCTGAACATTTTTTTCAGTAACTTGGTCTTAGGCTGATGACAACAGAGTAAATCCTGAGATTACAGGACTAGTTCATGAACTTCATTCTCTCCACAATTCTGGATAAAAGTGAATAAAAACAGAATCAAATTTAGTGGTTAGGTTCAATGTTGACCTTATGGGAAAATCAGATTTAGTTCTCATCCAGTTGGTTTGTGACCAGAACTGTGGAGAGAATGAAGCTCATGAACTGAGGCACAGCTGTTTTTTGTTTGTTTGTTTTGAGACAGGGTCTCACTATGTAGTTCAGCCTGGCCTTGAACTCACTGTGTATCCCAGGCTGGCCTCAAAGTCATGGGGATCCTCCTGCCTCAGCCTCCTCCATGCTGAGTGTATTTATTTTTAGATACAAGATCTCATGGTGTTGCTCATACGAGCCTCGAACTCAGGATCCTTCAACTCATGATCTTGCCTGAGCCTCCTGAGTAACTGGAATTATAGGTCTGTATCATCACACCCAGGTCTTAGTACTAGACTTTTTTTTCTTTCTGTGTCGTATAGAAAGAAAGGTGTTATACACCAAGTTTATAGCCATTCGCAGAAGTCACTTTGTCAGGAATTGTGCTACAAAAGCACACATATATTTTGGAATTCTCTCCAGTTAATTCCTGTAATCAGCATGATGTGGTGCTGTCAGCGGTGTGTCATCAAGGGAAATTCAGGGTCAGGAAAGCGAAGGGACTGTCCAGGTCGGAGCAGCAGACAATAGGTGGCACCAGGACCCGGCTCAGTCTGTCCCCGAGCATGTCACCACTGCGCCAGCTGTGCAGCTATGGCTTTCCACCTTTCCCACCCTCTCGGTGTCTACTGTGCAATTATCGACTCCTTCATCAGTCCTGTTAGAACGTGGTCCGCCAGGTCCTTGTGGAGTGTGACGTGAAAGCCTGTGTAAATGCAGTTTTTTAACAGACACGGCCTTTCCCATTAGAGAAAGACATTTTGCTTAAACAAATGAAATCCAAGAGTTACTGTGTTGAGTTGTACCCTGGTGCCCCCTTCACCCTTCCTGACTCTGAAAGGGGTTTTCAGGACATACACATTTCCTACTCACTGATAAATGTTTCCATAAAATTTTTAAATGTTTCAAGTGCTAAACAATTGCTGTGAAAATCCAAAGAAAGTCAAAGTAGGTGGATTTCAGTGATAGAATTGTCTGTCTAGACTGATTTGAAATTCTGGTTGGTAGCCTGTGTAAACAGGTTCGCTCTGTGTGGTTTTACCACTCACCATCGAATCATATCCATAAAACAAACAGCTGTTTTTGGTAGTTGAGAGGTATTCACGGGGCACAGGCAAAGTGACAGTAGGACCTGGGAGCTTCTCACACAGCTCTGGTTAGCCTGGGCAAAGGGTCTCCTTGCTTTTGTCCTCTTCATGGTCCCTGGTACTGTGATCCAGTCCAAACTGTTTCTGTTTTGTTGGGGACCTCTGGACACCGAGCACCCTCCCTCATTAGAGAGAGAACTTTTCTGACATCACTCAGGTTGCCATGGGTATTTTGGGCTGCAGGATTATTTATGCCCTTTAGTCAGAAGGATGGTTCCAGTTAATGTCTGATTAAAACCTGGCACTTCTCCCTCAGATGGAAATTGTCTCTTTCAGGCCCTCTAGGCTTCTGACCTGGCCCAGACAGGATTTGTCTGTGCAGCATTCCAGCCTCTGTGGTGCACAGGGTGAGCACAGGACTTTGGCTTATTCTCTGTCAGAGTGTCCAGTGATACTGCTTCATGCTTTCTGTTTCACAGTGTTAGTTAGGGGACATAAGATCCATTCCCATAAGACACTCAGGTAAAACCATTTTAAACATTTTAATCTCATTCAAACTCCACATTAATCCTATCAACCCTAAATTAATGTGATGTCTTAGCCTGTGTTAAGACATTAGTGGATCTTGGTACACCAGTGCACAGTCCCAGAACCCTCTCTTCTCTCCCTGACCATTTCATGCACTCCTGTGCGGTAGGGTTTATTTAGGCCCTGGCAGGGAGCTGAGCCAAGGGATCTCTGCTCTTTTGTTGATCTTTATCTTTATTAGTCTGTTGCTGAAATGGATTTCCCATCCATTTGTCCATCTGTCCTTCCTTCCTTCCCCTCCCCCTCTTCTTTGAAGTACTGGGGGTTAATCCTAGAGCCTTCACACTGAACTACAAACGCTATCCTTTATGTTTTTTGTTTTGAAATAGAGACTTGCTAGGTTGTCCAGGTGGGACTCAAACTTGTGATTCTCTTGCCTTAGGCTCCTGTAGTGCTGGGATTACAGGTGTGCCCCCACCACATACCTGGCTTTGTTTGAGCCCTTTAATGTTAGGAAACTGTTGAGGGTCCTCTGGTTCACTCAGCCTAGGATAGTGCCCAGACCTTTGTTTCAACTTGTTGTGGTGGTGCACACTTATAATCCCACCACTTTCAGAGGCTGAGGCAGGAGAATCACAAGTTTGAGCCTAGCCTGGGCAATTTCGTGACTTAACAAGACTCTCTAAAATTTTTTAAAAAGAACAAAAACAAGAGAACAGCTAGGGATATAGCTCAATGTAAAGGCACTGAGTTCAAGTCCCAGCACCACACACACACACACGCAGAACCTTTGTTTCAATCCCATCGATGGACATTTTACCTGCCCCTTTTTGTTATAACCATTTAAAACTTTCTACCCTGCTGAACAAGTCTCTTGGCTCACCTCTGTACATCTTCATATTCTTTTTTGTTTTTCATATTTTATTAATTAATATTTTTATTAACATCTGTAAAGTGAGAGGAAGCTGACATAGCAAAAATCAATAAAAGTTTCTCATACTGTCCAGCTTTATAACAGTCAGATTCTAGGAGGTGCACACATGAAGGGGTATCCTTAGCCAAAGCACTTGACCCAGGTAGCAGGAATATTCAGTGGACGAATACCCTGATTATCATAAAGCTAGGGCCACAGGGCTGTTATACATAACGGATCAACTGCTGTATCGGGCATCTGATGAAACATGGCATTTCCTGGGGAAGCCAGCCAGTGCTTCTCTCAGGGTGAACAGTCCTGACCACAACTCTTAACCAGTCCGAGAGCTGGCTGCCCCCTCAGGATAACCTGTGTGTATCTATGGCTCCTACACCAACCCAAGCATATGCTGCTCTGCAGCATTTATAAAGATACTGCTGCTGAATTAGTCACTGTCAACCAGGTGTGGAGGTGCACGCCTGTAATCCCAGCACTTTTGGGAAACTGAGGCAGGAAGATCACCAGGAATTCGAGGCCAGCCTGAATTACATAGCAAGACCCCATCTCAAAAAAACAAAAATAAATAAGTCACTGTCGTAAAGGTTCTTCAGGAAGCTGGTGACACTGATCTGCTAAATGAGAAGAACCCTCACACTATATGCTGGCTTCAGTGATTCCTTAGTTTTGCCCTTCCCCGAGGACTGCTTTTATGATCAGAGGTCTTAAAGGTACAATTTTGTGTTATCACATTTTTCCATTTAGGGGTGGCTTTGAGGCTCATGATCAAGTACAGACCAGCTGAAATCTGAGCTTAATCCAGCCTCAGGGTCTAATCTAGCAGTCTTTTAATTTCTTTTTAGCTTTTACATACAACAGTGACCAAGGGATTTTGTTTTGTTTTTTATTACTAGCTTGGGCTTTTTAAATATCCGATGAACTAACTCCCCTGGCGTTAATCTTTAAACCTCACTGATAACCTTTGCCTTTGGACTGATCCTAGTACATATGTGGATGACTATGTGGCTGCTCAGGAATCAAAGATTCCCTACTCTTTTGTTTCTCTTCCTAACCATATGTTATATGGTTCACTGAGGACTCTAGCGAATTGCATGTGTTCTAATACCTCCCAACTGATACCTGCCCTGCAGTTCAGTTCAGCTCTGACACTAGCCAGAGTTCAGTCCACAAGACTTTCCTCACTTCCATTTCAGCCACAAACAGGGCACTGAGCTGCAAGATAGCACTTTACCTTCTGTTAACCAATTTATTATGAATACAACTCAGGAACAACCAAAAGGAAGCTATGAATGGGAGACATGGGAGTGGAGCTGGCTGAGCTTTAATGACCCTTTTTTTGTACCAGGGGTCAAACTCAGGACCTTGTGCTTGCTTGGGAGGCAGGTTCGGTACCACTAAACTATTTCCCCGGCCCTTTAATGACCTTTTGGGTGTGCTGCCCTTTGCTTTCTCCTACTTCCTGTGGGCTCCTCAAGCCTTTCTCATTTTCTCCCTGAAACAGTATCAGCCTTTTTCTTTTTTGGAAGTCAACGAAGCGCAGATTTTATTCACCTGGGTGCAGGTCGACTGAGGGTGAGCAACCAGTCAGTGGTGAACAAAGAACAGGGAGGGATTTTTATAGGGGATCAGGAAGGGGTCTGGCACGTACAGGGGTTGGAGCAAATATTTGTGGTTGGGGTCCATGCAGCGGTCAGGGCAGATGTATAGGAGTTGTCAGGTTACTTGGCACTGGAAAGATGTGCTGTGCTTTGTGGTCTTTTCTCCTTTCTATAACGTCTGTTCTGCGTTCTGTGTGTGAGAACACGGCACACCTGTATCTAGGTGGAGACGGCAGGACATATACCTGGTCTTCAGCCCCCTAAGGAGTGCATGTCTCCTGAGGGCTGCAGTGTTTTGTATCTGCTAAAACTGTCACTGTCCGTGGGCCCCTCAGCTGGCTCCATGTCTTGGCTACTGTGCACTGTGCTGTAGTAAACGTAGGTGTGCAAGTATCCCTGTAGCATGCTGGCTTCAATGCCTGCTAGACATCCGAAATGCCGAGTTCGTGTTCTCTAAACTCAAATGAATTCTAGGAACAATGGAGGTTAAGAGTAGGAAGAATTTTTTTTAATTTTTAAAAAAATTGTATTAGTACATGTTCACAGTACATAATTACATTCATCGTGGGGAATTGGTACTGTACATAACAAACACATCTTAATTCCTTTTACTTCCTCTTCTCTTCCTCTCATCTCCATCTATCTCTTGGTACCTTTTCCATTTGCAAAAAACCTACCTCTCTGTTTCCTATTATCTATCTTTAACTTGCTCTTTAAATTTTTTTATACTTTGGGTTTCTCATATAAGAGAAACCATGTGATATTTAAGCTCATATCTGTATATCACTTAATAATATGGTTTCAAGGTGCCTCCATTTTTCTACAAATGACTCACATTTATCCTTCTTTAAAGCAGAGTAGTACTTCATTTTGTATAAATACCATATTTAGGAAGGATTTATTGAAAGATAGCTTCTGTCCAAGAAAGAAGGGGTAATATAGGGAGAATAGATATTATTCCCATTATGCTAGATGTCCGATATGCTGCGTTTGTCTAAGGAACAACAGAGGTTAAGAGTAGGAAAATTTATTGGTGAATACGAATACCTCCTGGGAGACAGGAGGGGTCCCAAATGGGTTGCTCTGTATCAGTCTTTTAAGCATTTGAGTCCTGTGGCTTTTCCTTGGGAAGGCAGGTGGTCTACCTCCTTAGGGCAAACCGTCCTTACAGTAGCTTTTATCCCATTTTTAGCTGCATCCCTTAAGACTTAATATCTGGTATTTTTGTTCTAAGCAGAGTGTGTGTGTGTGTGTGTGTGTGTGTGTGTGTGTGTGTGTGTGTATTTAGAATCAGAATCCAAATTGCCCCGGCTGGCCTGAACTTGGATCCTCCTGCTTCAGCCTCCTGAGTGCCTGGGATTACAGCCATGCACTGCTAAAAATGTTTATTTTGTCCTTTTTTCCAAGCAACAGTTTCTTTAAATATTAAATGCTAGAGTCAAATTTATTTTCTTGCTTGGTATTCTGAGGATAATTTCCTACTATCTTCTGATTTCCTACATAGCTGTTGAGAAGTTAGCTATCGCAGTCACTTTGTAATTCAGTAGCCAAGAAATCTCTTTTCATTGTAGTTACATGCAAGGTTTTTTCTGTTGTTATTTTAACAGAAACAGGTTGTCATGGGGATAAAAGGCAGAAAGACACACTGAGGTTGGGTGGCTGGTGTGCAGTAATGTGGAGGCAAGTCCCCCATGATCATAGTGCTTACTGTCCTTGCTCTTGTGTCAGGCTGTGCCCTTGGTGTCTGACTGTAGGAGAGCACTACTGGCAATACCTGAAAAGAATTTTTCTGCATCTAGGGAGATGAGCCAATTTGTGCAGCAGCCTGAGGCCACAAAGCTTTCCTAGTTCAAGTGGTAACTGGTCAGTGTATCCAGAGTCGGAGCTGTGTAAACCTTCAGCTGCACGGGTAGTCCGTCAGAAGTGTGCTGGACACTCCTAGCCTCTCAGCTCCTTGGCAGTACAGGGTTGAGCATTAGCTGCCTTAGATGTGGCATCTAGCTAGGATGTCACACCAGGAGCCACACCACGGCCCCTAGGCTGCTTGGCCTGCACCGCCACATTCCTGTGCCCCAGACCCTGTGCTGTCCTCAGGAGCCAACTTTCTTCTCCATGGTGGACTGACACCAGGGCTGAGGCAGGAGAAGCCTTTGCCTCCATGGGGTCTTGCACCAGAGCCTCTGCTAACCAAATATTTGACAATGTTTTATTATATAACATAACCAAACATAATTTTCTAATATAAAAAAGATTAATTTCATTTTACATACCTTATACTGAATGTTAATATATCATTTTCTCAACACATTTACTGGCTACTCACCATGTATTAAACTGTATCAAGTGCTAAAAATTCTGAGATTATTTATAGTCATTAAATATTTGGTGAGACTGAGGGAAGAATATTGCTTGGGCTCAGGAGTTTGGAGCCTGTCTGGGCAATATAGCAAGACCCTGTCTCTTAAGAAAGGTAGAGGGATGTGTGTGTGTGTGTTGTGTGTGTGTATGTGTGTGTGTGTGTGTGTAGACAGTTATTACTCTCCAGGAGAAGACAGTAAATTAGGGCAGAGAGACATATTATAGATAATTATAATAGAATTGTAATACTTTCAATGAAATGAATAATTTCTTCCTCATGGAAATAAAGATAGGAGACTATGGAAGCCGGTGGAAAGGTCCCTTTGGAGTGATGACAAGAAGTGTTTAAGGAAGGCTTTCTGAAGGAACATTTGGAAAATGAGGGACTCAGAGAGTGCGAGGCGAAAGGACATTCTGAGCAGAGGGATACAGGGACCAGGAAGACACAGGACGCTCCATGAGTGAACTGTGAGCAAACACTCGAGTACTCCAGGGTGATAGTGAGAGAAAAGCCGGGCAGGAACAGGTCATGGAAAGCCTCATATGCCATGTGGAGGCTTGTCTTAGATATTGCAATGACTTGAGTATCCGTGGGAAATATTTCCTAAAATATTTTAATTTTTTAAATCCTGAAGGAAATACTTCCTTTTATGTCTTAATTCAATTTAAAAGGATGGTCTTATTTTTGCTCAATAATTGCAATATTTAAAACTATGTGATATTTTAAACAATCTTACAGAGAATACAGAACTGGAAACAATAGACATAAACACCCACAAGTGGGCAGAACTGTGGTAAAGGAAAAATAACTATACGCAGTAGTCTTTGAATGCTGTTGGAAGAAGGAAATCTGTAGTTTATTTCTGCTGCTCATAGTGTTGTTTTCCATAATCAAAGGAAGAAAAAGGCCCAAGGAGCCATTGCTTTAAAACTCATGTTTCTAGGAGATTAAACATTTCCCGCACCAGCTGGAAATAATGTAGCTAAGCTCCTAGGGTTTGATTTGACTGTTTCAAGCCCTATGCCTTTCAGCTTAGGCCCGACCACAAGATAGAATGCGCACATAATGTAAACAGAGGGACAGAATGAAGTATTCTGAAGCATTAATAGGGACATAGCCATAGAGACATAGAACTCTTAAGGTTACCCAAGGAGGTCTAACCTTACCAAAGTCTAGAGAAAGGCAGTAGGTTACCTGGGTCAGGGCTGGTGCTCGATCTCCGAGATAGCAGAAACCCAGCCTCCAAAGCACATATGAGCTGTGGCTGTTGAGCAGCCAGAGCTTGTTGGGCACCGTTTTGCAAGCGTCCAAGCAGATATCCCCAGCCGTTCAGCATAGTAAGAACAAGCAAATATGGTGTTCCCCTGGGATTGGCAAGAGAAGCCTGTTCTTCTGTAGTGTCTCTCCTTTGCCCTTCACTGGTAGAGCTATAACATTGTGCTCAGTGTAGACAGTGCTTAGAGTCCAGCTGATTAGCATGGAGCATGCACTGACCTAAAGGGACCTAAAAGGCAGTCAGTGAATAATTGGCTGCCAAGCCCTTGAGTTTTTTACGTGCACCTGGTTTCTAATTGAGAGATATATAAAAGGATCAAACCCAGGGCCTCACATAAAGTAGCAAGTGCTCTACCACTGAACTGCACCCCCAGTCCCAGTTACAGCTTTATACTCCCTTTAGCCTTCCCTCCCTGCAGATCAGATTTGAGATAAACAGTCAGAAAATTGCCTTAATTTCTGACAGCTCCCAGTCCAAAGCAAGTCTCCATTTCCTCAGACCATTCATAGAATTATCCAAGCAAAACCCAACTACTGTAACAGATTCTTTCTTCACTAGGCTATCCATGAGTACCTCAAGCTGTGCATTTTCCTCTACTGCAGTAATACACCCAACTTCAAATAAGGTGTGTTCCTGGGGGATTTACCTGAAGAGCATGGAAATATGAAATAATTTGTCTTAACCAAAAAATCTTTTCATTTCTCCTACTTCTTAAAAAAAAAAGCCTAAGTAAGGCATTCTAAAGTGTTAGAGGTGAGTAAAAAGTTGCAGAAAGAATATACCCCTGGTTTAAATTATTAAAGGACGAAGTGTAGTTCTTTTAATGCTGTAAAAAACAGTTATTTTTAAAATCTAGATTTCCATTTTAGTGAATGTGTTTAAAGAAGCTAGGAGTTGAGCTAGAAGCAAGAAGTGAGTTAGAAATATTGATTTTTTTTAAAGTGAATGTTGCAGAAAACTAAGTCTAGCAGTACCTTCCCCCCAAAAAATCTGACAGTAGTTTATGTAATAATTTTTGTGATAATAAAACTCTATAGTTAACAATAACTATGTAACTAAAGAGTAACTATATATAGTGTATTATATAGTAACTAAAGAGTATCTACAGTAACAAAGAGTAACAATATAGTAACAGGAATTTCTAAGTTAGCAAATATAGATAAGAGCAGTGAAATTATTTTTGTAATAGTTCACCTCTACAGGACATATTGCATATTTTGAAAATGGTCAAATCATGAGATATTTAAAAGAAGTAAATATGTTTTTCCCTTCTGACTTTAAAGGCTCAGTTCTCCAACAGGTGGAATGTATCTTCCTGGTGGAGTGACATGGAACTTTTGCTCTCTTTAGTCACTTGCAGAAAGCTGAAAATAATCCCTTAGAGACCTTTCTCACTCTGCAGGGCTTTAGGATGCCTTATTGTATTAGGTTGTTTAAATTTTTACGCTTTTAATATAGAAGAGGTGAAGTGTTAAAATGTGACTTGTCCTTAAACAGAGCTCTAATCCTTGGGAGGTCTGCTCCACTCAGTTCGATAGAGTCACTCGTTAACATTGCTATGCATGATGAGCAGCAGCGAGGGCTTGGTAAATGGATGTTTGGATTTCCCTTCTGATGACCCTGGCCTTGCCCACACTGACAGAATGTGTGAATATTCCATGAAATGTTATTTTTAGTGAGCAGTTTCTTGTCTTGAGTAGTACGATTTTCTCTTGCTGAAACATCCTGTGTTCTTTAATCTCATATGGACAAAAATCTAAGCAAGCCTACTTAAATTATGAGTACCAGCAAAATTATGTGTTTTTCATTCCTGAACGCAAGTATTACTTTGATTCCAAAACCAGGGAAAGACAGAACCCAAAAAGAGAACTACAGGCCAATCTCCCTAATGAATATCGATGCAGAAATCCTCAGCAAGATACTGGCAAACAGAATACAAAGGGTCACCAAGAAGATCATACACCCTGACCAAGTTGGATTTATCCCAAGGATGCAAGGATGGCTCAACATTCGTAAATCAATAAATGTAATACACTATATTAACAGAGTCAAGAACAAAAACCACATGATCATCTCAATAGATGCAGAAAAGACATTCGACAAAATCCAACACCCATTCATGATAAAAAAAAAAAACCCTACATAAAATTGGAATAGAAGGTCTTTATCTCAACTTGATTAAGGCTGTCTATGAAAAACCAACAGCCAACATCACACTAAATGGTCAAAAACTGAAAACTTTCATGCTAAAATCAGGAACAAGACAAGGATGCCCACTATCACCACTCCTGTTTAATATAGTTCTGGAAACATTAACCACAGCAATTAGAAAAGAGAAAGAAATAAAAGGAATAAAGATAGGAAAGGAAGAAGTGAAACTGTCATTATTTGCTGATGATATGATACTTTACATAGAAGACCCAAAATACTCTGCCAAAAGACTTCTAGACTTAATTGACAGATTCAGTAGAGTAGCTGGATATACGGTCAATGCTCAAAAAACAATAGCCTTTTTGTACACAAATAATAGACTGAGAGAGAATTAGGGAAACAATTCCTTTTACAGTAGCATCCCAAAAAATGAAATATCTAGGAATCACTCTAACAAAGGAAGCAAAAGACCTCTACACTGAAAACTAGAGCACTCTGAAAAAGAAGATTGAGCAGGATATAAGAAAATGGAAAGACATCCCTTGTTCCTGGGTAGGAAGAACCAATACAGTGAAAATGGCCATACTTCCAAAACTTATATAGGTTTAATGCAATGCCGCTTGAAATTCCAACAATATATTTCACAGAACAAGAGAAAACAATCCAAATTCATTTGGAACCAGAAGAGACCTAGAATAGCAAAAGAAATTCTAGGCAACAGAGACATGGCTGGGGGTATTACAATCCCCAACTTGAAACTATACTCCAAAGCTACTGTGATAAAAACAGCATGGTACTGGCAAAGAAACAGACCCAAGGATCAGTGGAATAGATTAGAAGATGCAGAAACAACTACAGATATGCTCAGCCACCTCATCTTTGACAAAGAAGCCAAACACCCTCACTGGAGGAAAGATAGCCTATATAATAAATAGTGTTGGAAAAACTGGATTTCAACCTGCCAAAGATTAAAACTAGACCCATACCTATCACCATGCACTAAACTAAGATTGAAGTGGATTAAAGACCTAAATATTAACACAGAAATACTAAATTTGCTGGAAGATAAGTTAGGTAGAACTCTTGAAGACATTGGTATAGGAAAAGACTTTGTGAACAAAACCTCAGTAGCATGGGAGCTAGCACAAAGAATCAACAACTGGGATCTCATCTTATTAAAAAGCTTCTGCACTGCAAGAGAAACCACCAACAGAGCTAAGAGACAACCTACAATGTGGGAAAAATTTTTCAGCAACTGTACCTCAGACAAAGGACTACTATCTAGAATATATAAAGAACTGAAAAAAATCAGATCCCCCAAATTCAAAGACCCAATTCAAAAATGGGCATCTGAAATGTACAGACATTTCTCAGACAAAGAAGTAAAAGCAAATAAATATATGAAAAAATGTTCAACATCACTGGTCATTCGAGATATGCAGATGAAAACAACACTGAGATTCCACCTCACCCCAGAAAGAATGGCTGTTATAAAGAATTCATCCAATAACAAATGCTGGCAGGGGTGTGGGGAGAAAGGAACCCTTCTCCATTGTTGGTAGGAGTGTAGACAGGTGCGACCACTGTGGAAATCAGTATGGAGGTACCTCAGAGAACTAGGCTTAGAGGTCCCATTCGACCCAGCTATCCCCCTGCTGGGTATCTTCCCAAAAGAATTAGAATCATACCACAGTGATATATGTGCACCCATGTTTATAGCAGCACAGTTTGTAATAGCGAAAACGTGAAAACAGCCCAAGTGCCCATCAGCTGGAGACTGGATAAAGAAGATGTGGTTTGTTTTTTTAAATAAAATGGAGTACTTGGACTGGGGATTTAGCTCAGTGGTTTCACCACCTGCTGCGCAAGCTCAAGGACCTGAGTTCGATCCCTGGTACCCCCCCCAAAAAAATACAATAAAATGGAGTACTACTCAGCCATAAAGAACGAGAAACTACACATATTTATAACTAAATAGATGCATAGTGAGACCATACTCTTAAGTGAAATAAACAGGACACACGTGTAAATACCGAATAGTTTCTCTAGTGTGAGAAACTGAAAGTGTAATTAAGGATTAAAATGATTAAAATGAATAATTGATAATTTGATAGGCAAAGAAAAGGCTCAAAAGGGTAGGGGTGTCAGGAGGGGAAGGGGAGTGATCAGGTTACAGGATAGAATCTGAAAAGAATCCATGTATAGATTGTGGTTAAAACTATAGGAAGAGATGTAGATAGAGACTAGGCTGGAGCTCATCAGTGGGTTAGGAAGGAAGAGTCACTGAGATCCCGGGAGAGAAAGGTGTGTTTCCAAAAGAAGCACATACAACTATGTATAGTACACAGTACTCGATAGTGTGATAAATGACTTTTACTGTTTTAGGTACTTATAACATGCTGTGCTTTTCATCCTTTAGAGCATAATCCTACTTACATAAAACCATTTACTGTAAAGCTGTGTGCTGCTGTGCCAGTGATAGCCTCATGTATCTTGTGTTTAACTGCGTATTTGGATAATATCAAGGGGCCATCACAGGTGATTGACGTATACCTTTTCAGTTTGCCCTTAGAAGTTGGCACTCTGTGTGGTACTTTGTGATACACACGGATGAAATTGCCTAATAACGTATTTCTCAGATTATATTTCCATCACCTGTCACATGACTGTATTGAAATTTAAATTTAAAAAATTTGGCCTATGTGGAGTCTACTAGTTAATTAGAATTTTTTTCCAGACCACTATTTGTTCAATATTAATTTTGAAAATCTTTCTAAAACAAATCATATCCTTTGATGTCTTGTTAATACTTGAGATTTTTTTTTAATTATATGGAAAAATGTTTAAGTACTTTTCAGTTTTGCTTTGGTTGAGTTTTACTATATTTGAAAATTATTACAGTTTTTTTCCCTTGCATTGTTTTTCTTTGAATAATTTTAATTTTTGTATATATGTGTGTTTGATAATAAAGTTATACATTTAAAATTTTTAAATTATGTACTCTTATCTAATTTTTTTCTAAAAATAATTTTAGCCTCTATTATATGACAGATATTGTAATAAATAGTAAGATTACAAAAAATCAAAAAGTCCCAACCCTTGGTTGAAATGGGATGCCTACAGAATAGAATCCAAGGATATTTCTTTGGATTTGATCTTTTTAATTGATTACCAGCCAGTCTTCCTACTCCTGATTTTTTGTGTGTTTTTAAGAACTCTGTTGAACATGAGAGGGAGAAAATACATTTAGTAGCATGAACTGTAGTCAGCCTGGCTGTGTGCTTGGTGGGCAGGATGAGACAGGACTTACGAAGGGCGGAGCTGCAGTCAGTTCTGACTGGAGCATCTCCATGCCTGCATCACGGTTTCTGGCCAGCTTTCCCTCCCCACTCCCAGCCCTGTGGAGAAGACCCTCATCACCTACACTGCACACACCACCTCCACCTCACCGGCAGCACAGTAGGTAACTAACTGCAGCATTGTCTAATCTCCTCTGAACAGCTGGCACTCCACTTCTACCACCTCCCAGAGCACCAGCCATCTCAGCCCAGCCCCTTCTGGGGGCCTCAGATGAGTGTGTATTTGTGTGTGTGTGTGGGTGTGTGTGTCCCCATTTGTCTGTCAGTCCGTCCATGCCAGGTAGTTGGGTCTGCTCTTTGTGCTCACAGAACTGACTCCCACTCTTCAGGCTGCCTTTTGTTTGTTTTATAAGTATTCATGTGAATAGATTGTCACCTTAAATTTTAGTCTCCCTCCCCCCAGGACTGAGGATTGAACTCAGTCAGGACCTGGTGCTTGGAAGGGAAGCACGGTGCCACTAAGCTAAGTCCCCGACCCAAATTTTAGTCTTAATTAAGAAAAAAAGGACAGTTTTAAGCACCTGGAGTTCTTGATACTTCATTACCAAAATCCCATTGTAGACTATAAATAGTCATTAAAAAATTATAAAATTTAATCCCACCACTCAGGAGGCTAAAGGAAGAGGATTTTGGTTTTGAGGCCAGCCTGGACTACATAGTGAGGCTCTGTCTCAGAAAATGAAAGCAAAAAAGTATAAAATGATACAAGAAAAATGTTTAAATGAAAAATATCCTGCTTATGCTTCCTCAAGTGTTCTTTGAGTTGATGTGAACCAAGTAGTACCTGGCTCACATCAACTCCTAACTGTTTAAAACAAGACTCCCCCAAACTTCCTCCCCCCGGCTTACTGTGTGCACAATGCATTCTGTGAGATTATTACAAATCCACAATCCCTTATCTCAGTTCTCAAATCCAAAAAAATTCTGAAAATCAAACATTCTGTAACTAATCTATCAGCAAAACCAGACAGAACCAGAGACCTTATTTATATTCTTTGATTTTTCTGCTCTCCTGGAACTCTTGTATGGTTTGGTCTGAAAATATTAATGTATCTGATTACAGGGTTCTGCCTTAAATAATTCACATATATGGTCTATGTATAATACTATATTGCCTTTCTAAATTTAAAAAAAAATCTGAATTCTAAAACATGTCTGCGTCCCTGGGGTCATGGGCATATGTAAGCAACGCCAAGGGGTACAAGAGGACACTTTAATATTACATTTTTTTTCCTTTTCCAGTACTGGGGATTGAACCCAGGGCCTTCACCCTGAGCTACATGCCCAGCCCTTTTATTTATTTATTTAATTTAAGCTCTTTTATTTATTTATTTAGGGTCTTACTAAGTGGCTCTGGTTGGGCTCTAATTCACAGTTCTTCTCCCTCAGACTCCCATGTTAGAATTATTGTAGGCAGTTTTTAGTTTTGGTAAATTAGTTTATGTAAACAGAACACAGCAAAAAAATCAAACTTTAATTATCTGGTGACTCATTTTATCCCTAGATATAGTGGCTCTGTAATTAGGGTTAGATATAAGAAGTGTGACTATCATTGCATATATGCATTTGATTTTATGTACCCACAAAATGAGGGCTACAGTAAGTACAGTCAGCCTACCAAAGGCTGTAGCCATGATCACATATACACAAGAAAAAAAGCCTCTGAATTGGAGGTTTTACCAAAAATAAACAAAAAGTTATTACAAGCGATACACTCCCTTGCGCATTTTTGATGGGGTATGTGCCAATAGCAGTTGTATTAGTTCTTGATTCTTCTGTGTTTAAGGGAATGTAAATATACATGCCAGTGATTTTGTTTCATTTTTGGTACCAGGGATCGAACTCAAGACCTTGTGCTTGCGAGACAGGCAGCAGCACCACTGAGCTAAATCCCCAGCTCTATATGCCAGTGATTTTCAGAAGTGAAAAGTGTGATGTTTCCCATCTATCCACTCCTCTTTAAAACTATTCAAGTGAAACCACTTAACTCTCTCATGATGGCATAGAACTGACCTGTTTTCTGCATGATTGTAAACATTTTGCTTAGTTTAACCGAAATATTTTTGGCATTTTCCAGCTTACTGCAGCCATTGGTTTTACCTGGCTTCTTCCTTAAATCTCTCCTTCTCGTGTGCAGATTGTCAGCGCCTGATGACAGTGGCGGAAGGCGTCACTGCCCTCTTGTTCCCGTTCCAGTGGCAGCATGTATATGTGCCCATCCTCCCCGCCTCCCTGCTGCATTTTCTTGATGCTCCTGTCCCTTATCTGATGGGTCTCCAGTCAAAAGATGGCACTGACCGCTCCAAACTGGAGCTTCCTCAAGAGGTAACAGCGAACGCTGAAACATTTGCTGTTTGGGTTTAGCTCAAGTCTGCTTTTGTGAAATAGCATTGTCTCTGTCTGGTTGTGTCTCTTTGTCTCTCTTTAATCTCCCAAGTGTGGCTAGAGTGGAGCCTGAGCCATAGGATACTGATTATGACTCCAGCCTGTTTCTACAATGTAGTCATGAATGAAAGACTTCACAACAGGGCAGTGGCAAATTTTCACAGCCACAGATTTGTGAAGATGGAGCAATAGTAGTAGCACAGCCTCACTGCTTTACTATTCTAATAGCATTTCATTTCTTTTCCATACTCATGCTATAAACCTTGTTTTTAAGCAATAAATCCCAAGTCTAACATTTAAAAAATGATTGTACTACGTTAATTGAGGTGAAGTTGATTTTTGACCTCCATTCAAGTTAAAAGTCATGTCTTAGCAGGCAGGAGATAATGGAAGCATCACATGCTTTGCTGTTCTGTTTTTAGACCCAAGGCCAAGTGTCAGCCTGCTCTAAATGCTAACTTGGCTTGTTCAGTGAGAAAAAAATCTTGGCCCCTAGATTTTTGCCACCTTAATGTTACTGTTTTTTGTTCATTGTATTTTCAAGTGTTATTTAAGAGGAAGATAAACAAGAATTTTGTAAGGCATTCGGAATCTAAGTTTTAGGTTCTGATGACATTCAGAATTGCAGTGTAGACCCTTTGAAATGAAGTATTGGTGAGAGTGCCGCGCCTGTTAAGAAGCACAAAATGGTTAATTACATTGTATTATTAGCTATTTAATTAGCACCTTTCTTAATAAAATCCCGTATGCTGAGCTTCACTTTTTATTTGTTCCTATTTCCTATAGAGATTCTCATTTTAATAAGTGAATTTAAAATAAGACATTAAGCCACATTATACCCAGTAATGATTCTGGTAATTTTTAACTGCTTATTTTGAATGTTTCCTTACCAAAATTAACATTTTTGTTCAAAGAAAAATAGCCTGATTCAAGTGATAAAAAATATATGTTCAAACTTGTATTTTGAGGGTCTTGGCTCATGTTACTTTCCCTCCCTGTTTTACTACTTTTTTCTGTTCCTTGAATTTTCTTGTTTTCTCTTTCATTAAATTTAGTATCTTGTTTGTTCAAAGTCAATCCTTTAAATTTTTAAGGAAAAATAAATAGACTAGCCAAATGCATTGTTTTAAAGACTTAAATAACAATCTTTTAGTTTCTTGTTCAGTTATCTGATCTATTTTCTATGTTATTCAAATGATATTTTTTCAAATGATATTTTATAAGACTTTAGATAAATATTGTCCATTTTACATAAATATTGTTAGGAAATTTTTAAACGGCACCTTGGTATATTTGTTGTTGGGAAATCTTTCTATGTCTGCATGTATCGTCTGACTTTCTTTTTTGGTACTGGGAATTGAACTCGGGTCCTTGTGCTTTCAAGGCAGGTGGTGGAACCACTGAGCTAAATCCCCAGCCTTGTATCTTCTGACTCTAAAGAAAAACAAGATAAATATTCCGAAAGCCTTTGTAGTGATGTGTGATTTTTCAGTCATGACATCAATACTGTGTGTGCGAGCATGTGCACACTGGGGATGGAACCCAGGGCTTATACTAGGCCAGTGCTCTACCACTCAGCTTCACCCAACCCCTCAACACTGTTTATTTAATACGCACACCATCTTTTCATAAGGTAGAGTAATACAAAATAACCTGAATACCAGTGCTTCAGTATAAAAACTATAAATTAGATGCATCACTTTTTAGAAGAAAGACTAAGAGTACATCACTTCAGTTCAGTATCATTTTACAATGAGATGAAATAATCTGCCTCACATAATTTTGGGGAGGACATGGGTATAAAAATATCCACTGTAGATATTAAAAAGTGACTTAAGTATACTCAGTAGTGGTATTTCCCATACCCTTTCCCTGATAATTATAAAATAAGATAATGGCTAAAAATAGTGATGAGGCCTCTAAAAATAGCAAAAATGTCAAGTTTACAAAATGGTTATTTTAAGAAGGTTTGATGTTAGTTGTTAGGTAACTAACGTAAGTGCACAGACTTATAATTAACCACCCACTCCCTTTCCCTGTGATTCCCAAATGATGGGCACAGCTGCCCTTTGTTAGATTGGGTTTGGGGTGGGGAGAGTGAGGGTGGAAGGCTGTGGCCTGGAGGTTAACTGCAGAGTGGCACTTCACTTTTCTGTCATTCAGCAAGTGGGAGGCAAAAAATCAAGAGAAAGAGTGAAACCAAATGGCTTTTGCCACTCTTTTTGTCGTACCTTGCTTTGATGTTCTGAGACAATCTTTTACTTTATTTTGGTGCTAGGGATCAGACCCAGGGCCTCACACATGCTCAGCTGTGCTTCAGCCCCTGGGAGAGTATCTTAAATATTCTCCCAGCTGACTCAACTCCAGACGAGAGAGGGCAGCTCCCTTCCTAGGAAGCATGAAGGCAGTTGTGCTGCTCAAGCACTGAATGCTGCTAGCTCTTGCTTACATTTCTGAGGTCCCCAAGAGACGGAGTCTTTGTGGCTTCATTACTTGTCTCAGTTTGTACAGAACGCAGTGGAAAACAGCAAGAGAAGTAAGAGATAAGTTCAACTTTTTTTAAAAATTGCTGCTATCAATAACACAGGTTTAAGAAGTAGAGGAATATGGGCTGGGATCCCTGGTACCAAACCCCCCCCCAAAACTAAACAAACAAAAAAGAATTAGAGGAATAAATGAACTAAGAACTGTATAGAGATCAGAACAACTTTCAATTAGGGTGTAAGAAGGCTTACTCATGGAAGAGATAATTGTTTCAACCCTTGAGGCAGCTTTTCTTGCTTTTAATTGGAAGTAATTATATACAACGAAGGCTTGTGGGTGGTGTTGATCAATAGAAATGTAAAAAGATTTAGCCCCAAAAAGTGTCAGATCAGACATGGACCACATTTTTATCATGTATGTCATCCTTGTTGAGCTAGTCTGGTAGAATTTAAAATTACTGATAGTGTTAAAGAGGGAAACAATTTATCAGAACTCCCATTGTGTGGAATTGTTTTAGAGAAAGGGCTTTTTGCTTTCTGCAGTCCATTTTCATAACTCAAGTTGATATCTCCTCCTGCTGCTTGTGATCATCAGAGATCCTCCAGCCCCTTCTGAGCTGTCACTGGAGGTATGAGAGGACGTCAGGGGGCAGGCCAGGCCAGGCCAGGAGCTGAGCTCCCACCCCAGCACTAACACACTTCAGCTCAGCAGGGATCGCACGGCATAACAAGCTTTGAAATGCCACAGAACTTGTCCCTCTCATTTCTCATAGGAAGAGGACAGGGACCAAAAGGGTGACAGGCAGGTGGTAATGAAGGAGGTAGTGTGACATGAAATGGTAAGAGGTTGCTTCTTAACTCGGAGATTAGCAAGTTAGAGAATTTTTTCCATTTTTAAAGATACTGAGTCATTCTATTTGAATTATGGTGACCTACTTTCTCCTTTTAAGCATTTCAATATATCCTACTTCCTAGAGACTGAAGACACATATATAAAGATGTGGGTTTAAAGAAAACTGTAGGCAGCACTACTGTCTTTAGCAAGATAATGACATTTCAGTTCTTTTTTAGTTTGTTTGTTTTCAGTATTGGGATTGAACCCAGGCCTTCATTCATGCTAGGCAAGCACTCTACCACCGAGCTACACACACGCGCGCACACACACGCGCACACACACACACACACACACACACACACACACACACGCACTTCATTTTTAGACAGGATCTCACTAAATTGCCCAGGTTGGCCTAAAACTTGGAATCCTCCCACCTCAGCCTCCCGAGTATCAGGATTACAAGCATGTGCTAACATATCCAGCTCATTTTAGCTGTTTATTTAGAAAAGGCGATTGACATGGGTGACAAAACTTTAAAAAGAAAAAGAAAACAAAAAATGCCATAGGCTACCAGTCTGAGAATACACACCTGGAGCGGTTGCCAGGAAGGCACCTACCATCTTGGGCCTCAATTTCTTAATCTGCAAGATTAAAAGGCTAAATTTAAAGGTTACATCAGGCTATAGGAATCATCATCGATTGTCTGGTTTTGAACAGGGGAAATGTTTTTATTAAGTTTAATTTGAACTTCAATGTAATTCTTGTTTGTTTGCTAACACGATGAGCAGGGATCAGAAGAGAAAAACAAAGACCCAGTAGTTGCTTCTCTTTCACCCCCCCTTGCAGTTTGAGATCAGAGGATGGTATGAATTCTCTTCTTGGTGACCTGGGGGAGAGGGGAGCACAGGCTAAAGCTTCCTATTTCACTTGTTCCCTACCCCAGGCTGTACAGCAGCCATCTGTGGAGTTGGGATCAGTGTTCTGTGATGGGCTGTGCCTTTGGTACCAAGCGTCCTCCTGCCCACCCTGCTCTAGAAGCTGAGTCGTCTTTCTCACTACAGCCTGTTCTGAGTAAGATATGGTGCAGGGTAGTAAAGGTAGAATAACTGCCTGGTGTTTACTATTATCAAATACCCAAGAGATAGTCAGGGTTTTATTCAGGGGCTTGGCCTCTTAAATTTTTCATATCTACTTGAAAAATAATAGTTAGGTCTATTCAAAATAAATTCCAAGTCTAAAGTGTAAGCAAACTCAGAAAACATTTCTTCTGATTTCTGTTGCCTTTTTTTCTCAAGAGTATCTTCCAAGTCGCCTTCTAATTATTCAGGGGTTAATCATTTGTCATTATCCAAGCACTTGCTTCCACTTCTTTCTGCCTCCTGCTTTTTGTCCTGTGACTTCTAAAATGGTTTTAGTATTCTAGGAAGTTTAGCTAATTTTAGGTCAAGTAACAATTTGTGGACCATCTTTCAACTGGATTGATCTTTGCCAATTTTGTCCCATTTGGGGCTACTCCAGCCCCAATTTTTAGCAGTTATTGTCAATTCTAAGTTACAGATACTGGAGCAGCGGAATGAGAAGAATGGTAAAGCTCATCTAGTGAGCATTTGACCCAGAAATGTCCATTCTTTTTTTTGGGTACCAGGGATGGAACTCAGGTCCTTAGCTTGCGAGGCAGGCAGTAGAACCACTGAGCTAAATCCCAGGCCCAAAATGTCCATTCTTAAGGTCCCATGAGTCTAGACACCTTTATACATTTAGGAATGCCTAATGGGTGCCAAACACTAGAGCTTCTGGTCAGATTAGAATAAATTTCTGAGACCAAGAGAAAGCTGTTATAGATATTAAATATGATATAAAATACCTAGGTGAATGTGCCAGCAAAATAGAGATTTTTTTAAAATTCTGAAATTCATGGAGTTGGGAGTGTGGCTCAGTAGTAGAGTATGTGCTTAGCAATGGGTCCAATCCCCAGGACCCCCACAAAAAAAATAAAACTGAACCTTGAGATAGTTAACATAAAAGTCAGTGGTTTTTTAAAAGCTTAACAAATAGAAAAACATGGTGGTGAAATTACAGGTGGTAAAATACACTCTGAGAGGCAGAGGCAGGAGGATCACAAGTTCAAGCCCACCCTAGGCAATTTAACGAGACCCTATCTCAAAATAACAAAGGGCTGAGGCCCTGGGTTCAGTCCTAAATACTGAAAGAAAAATTCTACCCATAATTTATGCTGTTTTTTATAATAATTGGCAGTAATATTTTAAAAACATAAAATTCCTGTAAACCTTTGTATTTTTTCTCTTTCAGGCTAATTTGTGTTTTGTGGATATTGACAACCATTTTATTGAGTTGCCTGAAGAATTCCCACAGTTCCCCAATAAAGTGGATTTTATCCAGGAGCTCTCTGAGGTCCTTCTCCAGTTTGGGATCCCTCCTGAGGGTAGTCTGCATTGCAGTGAGAGTGCCACCAAGCTGAAGAACCTGGTTCTCAAGGATTTGGTCAATGACAAAAAGAACGGTAATGTCTCCGCCAACAGCATCAGCATGTATGAGCTCCTGAAAGGCAATGAAACCATCGCTCGCCTGCAGGCCCTGGCCAAGCGCACTGGGGTGACTGTGGAGAAAGTGGACCTCTCCACATGCCTGAGTGAAAAAGATAAGGACCTGAAGCTGCATTGTGAAGAGGCAGAACTCAGGGACTACCAGCTCAATGTGCAGCTTCGGGAGGTCTTTGCTAACCGCTTCACACAGATGTTCGCAGATTATGAAGCATTTGTGATTCAGACTGCCCAGGACATGGAGTCCTGGTTGACCAACCGGGAACAGATGCAGAACTTTGATAAAGTAAAAAGACTCAGTTTTCCTTTTCATGATTCTTAGTGGGCTATATTACAGATTTGGTTAACTTTTGTTGTTGTCTTATGGGTCTCACTATTCCAGGCTGGCCTTGAATTACTATGCAGACCAGGCTGGCCTCAAACTCCTTCAATGATCCTCTCACCTCATTCTCCTGACTGCTGGGATTACAGACCTGTGCTCCATGCCTGTCAGGTTACCTTTTTTTAAATTCAATACCAGGGATCAAACTCAAGACCTTGCACTTGCAAGGCAGGCCCAGTGCCACTGAGCTAAATCCCTGGCCCCTGGGTTAACTTTTTTAAAACAGATTATTTTTTCCTGTCTTTCTCTCATTACCAACTTTTCTTTAGTCAGGCATGTTGGCACATGCCTATAATCCCAGTACTCTGGAAAGCTGAGACAAGAAGATTGCAAGTTTGAGCCCACACTGGGCAGTTTAGGGATTTCCCCAAACCTTGTCTCAAAATTAAAAATTAAAAAAGAGCTGGGCATGTAGCTCAGTGCAAGCAAAGGCGTTTGCACTAGACATAGTAATTTCACCCAAAAGTAAACCAGCCAGCCCATGACTGGTTATTGAATTGTGTGCTATATTATGTGTAATCTCATTTTTTCATTTCCTGAATTTTGACAATGTTTAATTTATAGAAAAATCTTACCTTTCACGGGCTTTTCAAATCTGTTAACACTATCTGACATTGTAAGGTTTTTTTACTCTAATTCTATGATCAAGTCTAGTCTGATGAAATATGTTCCCTTTTTGAGAAGTCTTTGTTTCTTTTTTTTTTTTTTTTTTTTTGGTACCAGGGATCGAACTCGGGACCTTGCACTTGCAAGGCAGGCACCAGAACCACTGAGCTAAATCCCGAGCCCATGTCTTTGTTTCTTATACATATTTAGTCTTTACCCCATATTGAAGTCACCCCCTTGTCCATGTAAAGGTAACAGTTCAGTTTCAGAAATAACATTTTTGCCACATGTTAGGATCAATAGAGAGAATGAATAAATTCAATCTTATGACTGTTCGTCTAAGACTCTATTCCAGAGTTTTTGGAAAAGGAAGCCAGAAAATGACACCACCTTTTGATTGTCCTGTGGAAACTTCTCTCTAAAGGAAACTGTATTCTTTTGCCAGATTTTCTTCACATATCCCACAGGGTTGGGTTTGGTTTGGTTTTTTCAGACAGAAGCACTTAGGGATGTGCATTGACTCTTTTAGGTCACCAGGGCACAGTTCAGTCCCCTGCCTGTGACTGCTTAGGCACAACAGTGCTGTTAGAAGGAATCATGGCTTTCACTAAGTGGCATCTTCGTGTCACTAAGGCCCCCCCAAAGGGGCTGCACTCCCACAGGCTAATGGACAGTCTTGGGCCTTCTGACCACAATATGCACTAAACTTCTCTATAAAGGTGGTTAGCTAAAAGATGACTGATTCCATCATATTTTTTCTGGTGGAGGATGCAGTACTATGTACATCAGAACTGCTGGTGCACTTCATGTTCAATTAAACTTCTTTAATAAGAAACTTATTCAGATGTGTTCCTACTCTTAGTCCCTTTCTCATTTACCTTAACTTTTTTCCTACACTTTTTTCTGTGTAGGGAACTAATCTGTACATTCATGATTTGCCCTTGGGAAAATTCAAATTCTTACTTAAATTGAGTCCTAGTAATTTCTTCCTTTTTAATCTTTATGTAGCTTCAGACTAGAAGAATTCTGTAACCCCTAAAGAAATGAAAGTTTTATATTGGATATTCTGCAAAAGGCTTGTAATCATCTCATTTTTCACTAGGAAAATATGCAGGACACACTAATCCTGCAAGCCAGGTTTTTGTTGATCTTAAATGTTGTAGCCCAAGAGGATCTGAACATCAAGAGCCAGATTTGGCTATTTAGTTCATGTTTCTAAGGCTATTTGCTCTATAAAGAGTTAGAGTGATGATCAGAGATCTGTAAGATGCCTTTTGAGGAAGTGAACTGAGTTCTAGAGACTACTGTGCCTCTCTGTCTGGTAGTTTGGATTTATGTAAATTTACCTGAAGTATGGAAGTACTTCTCTTGAATAAGTGGTTTTCTTGAGGAAGCTTTTTAAAAGGCCTCTAAAACTTCACGATGAAAAATAAATATACTAGGAGGAAGCTAATGAGTACATTATTAAGAAAAGTAACCTTATGTTAGAACTTACCCTTCCCTTTTTCCCTTCTGGCTTTTTCTGCACCATATCTACTCAAATGAATGAAAAGGGAAGCAGATCCAGTGAATGAAGTAGTAAGTCACTTCCACATCTCAGCTAGTCTGAGATGAGAACTCCTGTGCATGTGGACCTGAAAAACAACAGGAAAAAGTGACCACTTTGGATCAGAAGTGGATTGTAACTTAGTAAATTTACTGTGTACCCAACAAGCTGGAAACAGGAAGGTCCAGCTTGTTGTACAGTTTTCCAAAGACATGCTCCTGGTGATTTTTCAAGCAAGGATTTTTACAGTTCTTGAGCCCTAGACTGTTGTGTCAGCACAAGTCTTGAAGAAGTTTGATGAATTTGATCTGGAGTTAACAAAGAGAGTTGACATCTAGAAAAATATTCACTGAAGAACAAAAGAATTTCACTCTTCACCATGAATTCTGTGTTGTCCTTTTGAGAAGGTCATTGCTGATGTGTATATCATTATTGTATCAGTTCATTCACTGCCTTTTGGCTTGGAGGTACATTGCACAAGCTAGGAATGGAGAGCAAAAGGAATCACTCACTGGGGAGAGGAATCAACATTTAATGGTTAGTGAAATGAATGACTGACAATCAATCACAGCCCCTTATCCACCTTCTTTCATTAGTGAAGCCCTCTGGCCTGCACAATGGTCATCAGGTTCAGAATGTAAATTGGTTTGAAAGAGAACATTACTACTAAAGACCTAAGTGACCTTCTATAAATTTAGAAAAAGGAAGATTAGATTTATAAGGATTTTTGAATTTCAGATGTCAGTTTTATATGTTGTTAAGTTTTAAAAAGAATAATCTTAGCAGGCCGGGGATTTAGCTCAGTGGTTTCGGTGCCTGCCTCGAAAGCGCAAGGCCCTGAGTTCGATCCCCGGTAACAAAAAAATAAATAAATAAATAATCTTCAGGTTTAACACATAGTATTGATCTAGTCTCTTTAGATAATAATTTGCTAATTATCTCATTACAGGCTTCTTTCCTGTCTGACCAGCCTGAGCCTTACCTGCCGTTTCTTTCACGCTTCATTGAAACACAGATGTTTGCCACCTTTATTGATAATAAAATTATGTCTCAGTGGGAAGAGAAAGACCCTTTGCTTCGGGTCTTTGATTCTCGGATTGAGAAGATAAGATTGTACAGTGTAAGGGCACCCACCTTGCGGACATCTATATATCAGAAATGCAGCACTTTAAAAGAAGCAGGTACATTTGCCATACTTTTTTTTTTTTTTTTTTTTTGGTACCGAGGATTGAACTCAGAACCTTGCACTTGCCAAATAGGCGCAGCACCACTGAACTACATCCCCTGGCCCTGCTGTACTTTTTAAAATTAAAATTCATGACATTTCTTTCACATGTTGTTGGCCTTGTGTACTACAAAGTTAATCTTTAGTTTTAGACTTTGTGGCTAGTCCTGGTACTATATCAAAGAGTTCCTGTAGTTTTCTTCCTGTCTCTGTGAGTCCCCATTCCTCCTGGACATTCCTCTCTTCCCTTAGACAAAAGAGTAAAAGCAGTAATAAACCGAATAGAGCATAACTAGAATTTGCTATGATTTTTGTCTTACTCTATTGCCTCAGTAGAAAAAAGTTGATTTCTGTCTTGCTATTGGTGCTGCCCTTTTCCCTTTCTCTTCTTCTTTCATTATTCAAGAAAAATATCAACTTAAAAGATCTGAGAGGCTGCTTAGTTTATATAACAGAAACAGTATATTTGCTGCATTGTTATCACTATATAGCTTCATTTGTTGAAATTAAATTGCTGGATTCTTGCATTCAAATGAGAGGAAATACTTGCATTCAGAATCCTGACACCCTTTTCCCCAGGTCAGAGAATCCTGAATCATGGCCAGTCCTGTCTGACAGTGCAATGTAACCCATTAAATAAATGACTATTAATAGCCAGTACCGACTATGTGCCACTCATTATAGCAAGTGTTGTAGATGCATTTTGTGTTTGATTTTAGCAACAGGACAGAAGGACACTTGTTTTTGTGTTGTTTTATTACTGTCCTTACTTTACAGTTAGAAAGCTGGGAGGTCGAGCAATTTGCCTCCAGTTGCCTATAGCTAGTTATTGGTGGAACCATGGTTCAAATCCAGGTCCAACTGATTCTAGCCACTGAAGCCTTCATCTCTTGTTAGCTGTTCCTAAACAATCTTTGCTGGAAAAAAAAAATCTTCCTTTTATTTCTTTCCCTTCAGATGTAGGTGCTATTTGAGATTATTTTTTCTGCTGGAGAAAAGGAGACCACAGTTGTAGCGCTCTGTGCTCTGCCGCTGTGGCTTGCTCGCCTTTACCACTTGACTTAACTAAATCATTCTTAGAAGGAGTGACACTTCAGCATATGTAAGGAAAGAGATATTAAATGCTATCTCTTAGAGAGATGTACAGGTCTCTGAGACATTGCTGGTTGTGTTCCTCTGCACAAGAGTAGATCCTTGAAATCCCCTTCAGGAAATGACAATTACCTTTGTGTTTCTAGAAATTGAGTAGGCAGAAAAATTGAAATTGTTTATACAAGTTCAGAGAATACTATGACTTCCAGTGCTTTAGCAGCCATGCGAGTAATATAATGCCTTATTGAGCAAATTTCACCCCTCCCTTCCTGACAGAATATTAAAAATGGAATTAATCATCAGTTTCTTAATTTATATGCTTCTATAAAAGATGTCTTTCCAATTAAGAGAATTTCTTTCAGCCTCTCATAGAATTTGGTACTCCTACTGTCATCACAAAAATTATATGAAACCCCTTTGAAAATATACCATTATAGTGTTTACATGTAAGAAAACGAGATTAAGTTAAGGTGGTAGCCTCCCAGAAAGCTAATCTGTCAGACTCTTTTTTTTTTGGTACCTGGGATCGAATTCGGGACCTTGCGCTTCCAAGGCAGGTGGCGGAACTACTGAGCTAAATCCCTGGCCCCTGTCAGACTCTTTTTAGAAGTAAAAGGAAACAACTTGCTGTGACTGTGCTTACTGCTTATAAATGTAGTTATTTCTTTTATCAAGTGAAATTACCTCCCCCAAATCCCAGAGATTGGGTATGAAGTTCTGTGTGTGTATGCATATGCTTTTGGTGGCGTTTTGCCTCTAATCAGAAAGAATTTTGATTTGCAGGTGAGCTGTTTAGGCACAGGCTATCTGCTACTGATATTGTGGCACTAGAGCCTCATGATTTCTGGGCAGAAAGACAAGAAGTGGATAAAAATATGGTTTTCTTTTTCTTACCAATCACCACAAGTTAGTATTGTCACAAACTCTTTAAAGTCTAACAGACCCCTGACCTCTCAAAACAGGCACTTGCTAATTTCTGAACGCTCAGTTTTCATTGGTGATGTTGTCACTGAAAGTAATGTTGCATTATGCTCCCTATAACAATTTTAAATACAAACCCTAGGGTAATTCATTATAAATCATGATTTTTGTTTGGAAAGTTTTTTAACTTTCCAAAGTTTTTTTTTTAACTTTCCTTAACTTTTAAGGAGAACAACTCAATATCATATTGTATGGATTTCTCTGTCGTTTTCCAAGTAATCTCAGCATTTTGGAAGGCTGAGACAAGAGGATTGAAAGTTCCAGGGTAACCCTGGCTGCATAATAAGTTTGAGGTCAGCCTGAGCTACGTGGCAAGACCCTCTCAAAGAAACCATACACATGTACAAATATGCATAAATCCAACAGAAAAATTGAAGCTCCTTTTTTATTTTTTCCTTTTGTGAGAACAAGTCCTTCTTGGCAGAAATGGAATTTTGTAAGTACTTCATGGAATGTAGACTTGACAAAGACCTCTGGGATTTCCATGCCATGGATCTAGTCATCATTTTGCCACAATCATCCATTCATTAATGTTTTATAAATATTAGGATGCATAGAAAGTATAGATGGGGTGTGCAAGGTCATCGGACATCACTGAAAATTGAATTCGCCAGTGTGTTCTGTTTACCACACTCCAGCAGTTCACCGCTTGTTATCCCTGTCTGTTGGCAAAAGATAGTTTTGCTCCTCTAATGTTGTATTTTCTCCTGAAAATTTGGTTGATCAAAATACGATGAGGATTATTTTGTTTTAGCAAGAAAGCAGATCACTCCATTTGGTCTTAGAGACATCCTCCAACCCCACTAAATTGAATGTGTTTTAAAACAAATGCTGAGTAATTCCTGTCTGTCCACTCTTCATTCTTCAGAAGGCTAGTTTCTTATCCCCTGGACATTTTCTAAATGCCTGCTTATCTGACTGCTCTGCTACCCTCTTGATCTAATAAACATTCCTAAAGACACCTCCTGATGGGAACGCACCTGTCGCTGAAAGTAGGGGGATGGACTTCACACAGTCCCTTGTTAGACATGAGTTAGGCGTGAGTGTTTAAGAATGTTTGCTTCTTCCTTCTCTTCACATTGCCTTTCAGCTCAAGAAAAATATTTTACGGCTGGGGGTTTAGCTCAGTGGTTCTGGCACCTGGCTTGGAAGCTCAAGGTCCCGAGTTCGATCCCCAGTACCACAAAAAAAAAAAAAGAAAAGAAAAATATTTTATTTGCCATCAGTTTTCTTTAATGTTGTACTTAGAACCATATTTATGTTAAGAATACTGAATTTCCTATTTTAAGAAAACTGTCTCAATACTAAATTACACTTTTTTTTTTTTTTGTACCGGGGATGAAACTTGGGTCCTTGGCACTTGTGAGGCAGGTGGTGAAACCACTGAGCTAAATCCCCAGCCCCCTAAATTATACATTTTTCAATTTCACTGCCCAGCTTTTGGAAAAGGCAGAAAATACCATGAAAATTAATCATCCAATATTTATTTAAAGTTAACCTTTCTATATTCACATTTTACTGATCTCTGAAGAGCCTCTGTAAAAATATTTCAGGATGTTGGGATGACTGAGTTCTCTTTGTGAATGGAAGAAGTATTACTTTTGAAATGTTAGCATGAAATATCTCTAATTTGCTTTTTTAAATTTATTATTTTTATTAGTACATTTGCAGTACATAATGATTACATTCATCATAGGTCTGATTTGTTATAAATTTAATTCATAGCCCAATCCATCGAGCAGAGACTGATGAAAATGGATCACACTGCAATCCATCCACATCTGCTGGACATGAAAATTGGTCAAGGCAAATATGAGCAAGGGTTCTTTCCAAAATTACAGTCCGATGTCTTGGCAACAGGACCTACCAATAACAAGTAAGCATATTTTTCACTTGAGTAACTAATTAAAGGAATGAATGAAGGATGGCATACTCCACAATTCTAATGAGGCACTCTGTAACCATTAGACATCTCTCTGTCTGATTACTTTTTTAAGACTCCACTAATTCATTTCAAATATGGATTGACTAGTATTTTTCTAGGTAAAATATATTCATTTCATGCAAACATTTTTTTAAATTCCAATCTTTGGACATAAGTGGGTTAATTCTGTCATATATAAGTAAAAAACAAAGACTGGCCCAGCGTGGTGGTACATACCTATAATCTCAGCTATTTGGGAAGCTGAGGCAGGAGGATTACAAGTTTGAGGCCAGCCTAGGCAACTTAGTAGAACCCAGTTTCAAAATTTAAAAAGGGCTGGAAATGCAGCTCAGTGATAGAGCATTTGCCTAGCTAGCATGCATGAGGTTCCTGATTCAGTCCCCAATACAACAGGAAAAAAAGATGAGTTTGGTTTTGTTTTGTTGCGCCCAAAGAAAAGTACACTTGTAGTTTTTTTGTTTGTTTGTTTGTTTTGGTTTTTTTTTTTTCGGTCCCAGGGATCGAACTCGGGACCTTGCCCTTGCAAAGTAGGCGTCGAAACCACTGAGCTAAATCCCCGGCCCAGTACACTTGTGAATAGCTACTTTTTTTCTTGGCAATGCCAGGGTTCAAACCAAGGGTCACATTTCTCACTTCTGTATTTAGATATAATGCCAGTAAGTCTGCTGGAACTCAGAGCTGCTCTACTTTTGCCAGCTATACTGCTTTCCTAGGACTGCCATAACAAAGTACCAAAAATTTGCTGCCTTAAAACCCTGACATTCTCTTACAGCCCTAGAAGTGCAAAACCCAAAATCAGGACCCTGGCAGGGTCCTTGTCCCTCGAAGACTTCTCAGGGTGACCATTTTCCTACCTCCTCCAGCTCTCAGTGGCCCCAGTAGCTTCTTGGCTCTAACAGCTCAACTTGGGCTCCATCTGTATCTCCACACAGCTGCCCTCCCTCTGTCTGTGTGCACATCTCCCATTTCTCACAGGGACACCAGTCATACTGGACTGTGGCCCAGTGACGCTTCTTAACTTGAGTATGCCTACAAAGGCCTAGGTGCAAAGCAAGCTAGACTTCAGCATGTCATTGTGGGGGATGCAGCTCAACCTATACACTACTCTTGGTCTGAAGTATCAAATACAAAACTATGACAAAGCAAGCATAAAGATAAACCCTATTATTCTTTACAGTAGATGAGTCCTTTCATAAAATATCTGAATATGGTTAGACCTGGAAAAAAGAGGGCTGGAGATTCAGCAGAGCCTTAAGAGTGCTTGCTTTATGTGTGTGAGATCCTAGGTTTAATAACACAACACTCTGAAAAGGGAGGGGAAATTGAAATCAAGTGCAGTATTTGGGCTTAGGGGAGTGCTTGATTTTAAGTGAATACTAGTGTTCTGTTAACAAGTGAGAAGGAGCAGAGTATTAATGGGGATGTGGTCTGAGTAGGGGAAGAGTGACTTCTGATTAGGTTAGCAGCTCTGGAATTTGCTTTATTCTTCACCACTCACCAGCCTGGGAACCTTGACCCAGGTGCAGCGGGTCACCTCTGCAACAGAAGCCGATGGCCTCTGCAGGTCTGCGATCTCCTCATTCAGTCAGAGGCTCAGAGGAGGGACACACAAGAGAGCCAGGCAGGCCACGGAAATGAAAGACTGGGTGTGCAGAACAGAGTGGCATCCACCCGCCTGACTTTCCACAAGGCACATAGAGAGCCATGGAGGGGATAAAAGAGGTAGATTATGCCTTTGACCTAAGTAAGAAGTGTGAAGCTCTTGAAAGGTGGCAGGGAAGTGTGACATCCCTCCTCAGGCGATATGCTGAGCTGTTGTGGGATTTTTGGTACTCATCTCTTTCCCAAAATGATTGTCATGACTGTTCATCAGAGCAGAGGAAACTGCAGTTTCCTGCTGTTCACATGCAATGGTAGCAGTTGATTTAATTTAACAAATACTGTGCTAATCTAGGCACTTTGTGCTAGAAGGTATTTCTGAAATGATAATATTTATTTGTGTGTTCAGGTTTGCCCTGCTTATGTCATTTTTTTTCTTTTTTTTCTTTTTTTTTTTTTGGTACCGAGGATCAAACTCAGGACCTTGCACTTTCAAGACAGGCGGCAGAACCACTGAGCTAAATCCCTGGCCCTTTATGTCTTGCTTTTATTTTATGTCCTGAAAGAATGGAACAGCGTTGCCATTTTTCTAGTTGACTAATTGAAAGTGTTTGTTCAAATGTGTTTTTTAATTTTGCATATTGTACATTTAATGAGAAGCAAACAAAACATTATATAAACAGTCCAGTGAATAAAATGTTACCTTTCAGGGCCAGGGATTTAGCTCAGTGGTTCCAGCGCCTGCCTAGCAAGTGCAAGGTCCCAAGTTCGATCCCTGGTACCAAAAAAAAAATTTTTTTAAATGTTACCTTTCAGATTATACATTTGCTCTTGAAAAACTCTAGTCCTTTTTTTTAGTTAAGTGATCTGAAATTTACTTTTTATTATATATTTTCAACACATAATAAATACATTCATCTTGGAGAAATGCCATATATACATACTTCATCTTGGCCATTTTTGCTTCTGCTTCCTGCTCGAATGTGGTTTTCAGTGTGTGAGAAAGGTTGACGCAGGTCCAAATATCAGAGTTTTAGAATGATAGCAAGCACATCCGAGGGAAATGGTGTATATAAATAGAAAGAAGGAGTTATAGTGCTGCACACACCACTGTTCCTTTTCCTTTCAGAGTCTTAATTATAAGCCTCTGGTCCTTACAGGTATCAGTCAGAAACTTTGGAAACTTCCACCGCTGCTTTATTTAAAGTACTTATATTTCTTCCTTCTTGCTCATTTTTTTGTCTGCTTCCCAATATACCTTTTCTCAGCTGAGTGAGGTGTTGCATGCCTATTATCCCAGCATTCAAAAGGCTGAGGCCAGCCTGGGCTACACAGTGAGACCCTGTCTCAAAAACATATCTGTATTTCTACCTTTCCTGGCAGTGGACCCTTCCTTGTGCCAAGAGAAAGGTGGTTCTGGGGTGATGCTGCTGCTGGTGGTAGTGGCTGCTGTTCCTAACTCAGTTCTGTACTAGCTTCTCTGTTAACAGCTTTAAAGCTCATCAGGCCATTCATCCTTCTTGTAAGCATACTTCTAAATATAAGCTTACCTTGTTTTACCCAGTTTATAAGTGGGGTTCAGGGAGAGTCAACAGCTTGTACCAAGATCACATAGGCAGAAAATGTTGAAACTAGGATTCAAACCTAGGCCTGCTGATTCAGGGGCTCTGTACTTTACATATACTGCTGGACTCTGTCACTCTGATGAAAGGGTAGTATGGTCCTTGGGGGTCCCCCAGTGCTGGGATGGAATCTAGAGCCTCATCCATGCTAGGCAGGTGCTGTTCCGCTGAGCTACACCACCAGCCCCAAGAAGTCTTGAGTAAGCTTAATACTGAACATGAGAGTTGAGTGACAGCCCCCAGTCTGTGATCCCTCCAGAATTAAGAAGCCTTCAGATGCCTTGCCTCTTTCTTAGAGTGGGCTCCACTAAAAAGAGCAGATCTGAAGAAGATGGGGTTTGGGAAACAAGGTATATCTTAGTGCCATGTTCCTTCTGATGAGCCACAGAAAGCATGGCTGGGATCAGAGGCCCTAGCCCTGAAGAGTCGGTTCAGCTCAGTTCAGAGTTAGGATTAGAGCCCAGTCCCTGCTCCCTACACCATGTTCGTGGTGTCCAATACACAAAGACTGTTCAAGGGTGTGGAACATCCTCAGTACCAGCAATCTTTTAAATATGGGGTGGAGGGGAGCATGGTACAGTAAAAGAATTGTGAGTTTTTTTAACTTTCTTTAACTGAATCTCATTTAAATAGGCTGTCTCAGCTTCATGAAGACAATCATAGAGGTTGATTCACTGGAGGAGGAAACAGTTATGTATTCAATGAACTCTTCCCCTCCACTGATGATGTAGCTCAGTGGTACAGTGTTTGCCTGTTGTGCACAAGACCTTTACAGTGTCCCCTCCTGGACGTAATCTAAGTGTTTATAATTAAGTCTGGGGGCCAGGAATTTAGCTCAGTGGTTCTGCCACCTGCTTTGCAAGCGCAAGGTCCCAAGTTCAATCCCTGGTACCAAAACAAAAAGTCTGGAAGAGGTAGGTTGTTAGAATTTAAGGTGCTGCTTACAAGACAGAAGCAAATAATTGGCACCTGAGCATTTGACATTGTTTACCTTGGTTTGTGATGTTTCCCTCTCCAATGAAGAATGGTCCATGCTTTGATAAATACCGAACTTAAAATTGTGCTTCAAAGGGCTGACCACCGTGCAGGTTCAAACTTTCCAAACCATGACACCAGATACAATGTTCTATTTTTCAGAAGTAAATGAATGAGAATTATAGGAATCTTCTGTCACACAGATGAGTCATTGTTTTTCTTTTATTAAAATATCTTAATTGTTTGAATCACTTTGATATGGCTACTAGACTATTTGTCTGATAGTTTTTTCTTCCATTGCTAGCATTGGGTTGCTCATTCATTTGGATGGCGAGTTTTTGTGGTACCCTGGTGAGGACTATCCTATTCATCATGAATTTACAGTGAACATAACAAAGATCTCTGCTCTCACCAGGAAACAGATTTTTTAAAATCTTACTATGTAAAATAGTACCATGTCAGATAGTGTAAGCGTTGTGAAGAAAGTACAGCAGAAAAGGAAAATAGAGCCTAGCAGGAAGGATTTCAAATATTACAGCTTTACTTACTAGCTTTTTAAACCTTTGTATGTCATCTTGAGGTTTCCCATCTCAACACTGAACCTGACCCATTATATTTTCAGGTAGATTATAATCTAGAAGAGAAAAGATCTCAGAACTAAGTACAGCTTAAAGTGATTTAAGAGCATGCCTGTATACCATAAATCATTGAAATGTTAGAAGTTAATACGTTGTTTATAAGATGAAAGCAAATAAACAGTCTTAGGTATGTCAGCGATTGTGACCATCATTGTTAAAGTTACACTCAGTAAATGAAGTTTAATACAGAGAATAAATTCATTGCTCAACACTGGGAATGTATGAACTTCATAGAAATTTTCATAAGCAGTACTCATTTCCCTACTTTGAAGACAAAAATTAAGTATTTTGTCCCATAGGGCACATAGTGAGGAGGGCCAGTTATTTTATGAGTCAGTCTTTATCCTTCTCCAAAGCCTTTCCCACATTTGCCCACTAAGGGAAATGTTCTATAGTTTACATCTTGCTCCTTCACTTTACTATCGAAGTTCATTAGCTGATATATATGTATATATTGTCTTATAACTTTACTGTTTATTTGGACTAGCCTAGCTGTTAACTCCAAATTTTTTTATCCATGAGTAAATATTTTGTTTGATTGTTTGTTTGTTTTACTAAGGACTGAACCAAGGCCTTGCTCATGCTAGAGGCATACTACCACTGAGTTACATCCCGAGTTCTTTATAATTTTTTGAGACGGGGTCCCTACAACAAGAACAGGCTGTCTCAACCTTGTAGTAGTGAATCGTTTAGACAGAGTGATGGTCACTGTGCTAGAACGCAGTCCGTTAGAGGAATGTGCTCTTAGGTGAGGTCAGAACGAAGAACTGCCCTGCTGTGAGAGTTTCATAGGCCCTAAAAAAGAGGTTAGATGTTATTTTAAACTCATTTTTCCTGTGTATTTTGGTATTGAGTCTATAAAATAAGTATTTTTCCAAAATAATTGACAAATATAAGCTACCATTTCATAGAAACATACCATGCAGTTTTGAGCTGAGGGAAATCCTAGAAGCCATCAGGTCCCAGCCTGTGACTTCACAGAAAGGCCTCATTACTTTATGAAGCTGTACCTAGGGCTGAGGATTAGCTCAGTGGTAGAGTGAGGGCATGCATGTGGCCTGGGTTTGATTGAACCCCAGCACTGCCAGTACCCCCTAAATACCTGAATACTTACCTAGGCACATCTAGGCATGTTTTATATGTCTGCTGTAATCAAGGACTAAGTTGCTATTGTATATTTAATGTATATGGGACTGTTTTTGTTTGTTTGGGGGTTTTTTGATACTGGGATTAATAAACCTGGAGTCTCACCAGTGCTAGGCAAGTGTACTACCACTAAGCTACATCCCCAACCTGTTCTAACCTTAGTTATTAAAAGGCATTAATGATGGAGATGGTTGACATACTTGCTGTCACACCAAAAACCATTGGATTGTGTGCTTTAAGTAGGTAGGTTACATGGTATTCTAATTATATCCTAATAAAGTTGTTACAATATTTTGTAGATAATTGATTGAAAAATAGCTGTTATCAGCCTTTTGTGTTGAACAGCCAGTTCTTCCTGTTGTAAAGGTAGCGAGTCGCGGCCCCTCTTGGTGTGTTTCCCTCCTCAGTCGCTGGGTGAGCCGGAATGCTACAGCGCAGCGAAGGAAGGAGCGCCTTCGGCAGCACTCAGAGCACATTGGCCTGGATAGTGACCTGCGGGAGGTGAGTGTTTGACCTGCTGCCTGGCAGGGCAGAGCCAAGACTCAGGCTCACCAGCAGCCAGGGCTCACCATGCAGGCTTTTCTGTATACTTTTAAAAACTCATTCTGTTACATTTTAAAATGTGAATCCTTTGTGCTCATTTGTAGTAGAAAACACCCCATTTCTATGTTTATTACTTCAGTGCATATGAAATAAGGCTCTAAAACAAGTCTTTCTGTGTGCTATATCAAGTAAAGCTACAGTTAGGGTAAAAAATTAAGTTGGTACCTTATGTTTCCTAAAGGAGAAACACAAACGTTTCAAGGTTTCACCTATAATTCAAACTTAGTAGTGTATTCACCTGTGTCTTGGCTTGCTGACTCCATTTTTTAAAAGTATTTTAAAACTTTTTAAATTGAAATCTTTGAACTTTATTTGTACTCTTTAAAAATAAGGCCACAGTTAACATTTCAACAATTACAAGTAAGTTTTGATTATTTCTTGTGGTCGAAAAGAAAATGCAATCAGAAAGTCTGTTGCTGGGTGTGGTGGCACACACCTGTCATCCCAGTACTTGGGAGGCTGAGGCAGAAGGATCATCAAGAATATAAAGCCAGCCTTGACCACCTATCAAGACTCTATCTCAAAAATAAGAAAAACATGTTACTTTCTAAGCTCAAATGTGTAAAAATAAAGTAGAAAACATCATTCAGAACATCTGTTGACCTTTGTTAACATTCATGTGTGACTTTAATTTTTCTTAAGAACAGAAGTATCTCCTGTTCAGTGCTCTTCTTTGGCTGCTGTGCTATTTTCTCCCCCTCCCTTTTGCTGCGCTCTTGTCATATGCATGCTTGTTATGCTTCTCTCTCTCTCCCTGTCCTTTTCTTTTTTACTTCTGTCATTGCCACTTCATCATCTTAGCCTTCCGGGGAACTTGTCTGTCAGAACTCCATGGCATTCTGGGAGTGGGAGCAGGGCCCGCCTCCTCCCGCACGGCTTCCTAAAAAGTCCTTCTCTGAATGCTGCCTGGTACGTCCTCTGCCCGGAAGTGTTCACCAGTGTTCACTAGTGTTGCTTGGTTGGGACACGTGTGTGCATGTAGCTGTAGATCCCTCCGTTACCTTGTGACGTGAACACTCAGCCTCTCCTCCTGTGTCAGGTGCTCTTAGTGTAGTGTGTGATGACACAGATGGGTAATTGTGCTGCTAACCATAAGGCCTTTGAGGCCCACTGCAGTGGGGACATGTTTGTTTGTTTTTTTAGTACTGGATAGCACATTGCTTTTCTTCTAAAGGTGAGAGACATACTGAACATGGAAATTCCCTCTGTTGTGGGGCTGAGCATTTAAACCCAGAGCTAGGTAAGCATTCTGCCAATCAAGCTGTGCCCCAGTGCTACAAATTTCCTCTTATTTAAGCATTTTGCAGGACAGATGTTTTTAAGCTTTTTTTTTTTTGCTGAGTGTTATCTCTACAGCATTTACCTTCCTGGTCAACATTTTATGTTGTTGAAAAATCTAGTCATCAACATAGAATATTAGAGGAACCTCTAATGCCATCCTGTCAGTATGACATGTTTGACCTGAAGTTCCAGAGGCGTGTCCAGAGTAAGAGGACACTGAGGCAGAGTAGCCTGTAGCCCCGGACTCACGGTGTCCAAGCCAGGAGTCTTCCTGCAAGACCACACTGTGATAACCACTCTGCACCTGAGGGCACGAGGACCACAGATTTCCCCTCTCTTGTGTGTTAGCCTCAACTTAGGTAATTCTGCAGTGGTCTTCTCTTCATAAATTCAGCATCAGTTAAAGAGATAGGTTGTTTATTAGAAAAGAAAGTCAAAGCCTATATTAAAGAACATTTAGTGTTTCTTGAATGGTAGGATATATTTTCATAGACATATCCTACTGGTTTGTTGCTTTTTGTCTTTGACAGAAATAAAGAAACAAATCTGGAGTTACTTCTGTCTGCAGAGAAATGGGCTTATAATAAAAAATTCTTCGTGAAAGGTTCATCTTCCCTCTTTTTAATTTCAAAATACATCTTTTTTTTGGTTGCCATTTTTCTCATCACTTGTTTACTTTCAGCCATTGCCCTTTTTTTTGTATGCAGAGGCAGCCTCACTTCTCAGCCCTTTGCCCCCAACTTTCCTGTGAGTGTCCCTGGGGTGTTGCTGGTTCTGTGGTTCCAGCTGCCAGACTCAGCCTCATGGCCACACTGTTGACTGATTGGTACACCTGCACACGTGTCCTGGGTGCTCAGTAAATATGGCCAAGAGAAAAACCCCCATCTGGCTGGTGTGCATTCCTGGAAATCATCACACATACTTCAAACAGTGCTTAGGTTTTAACCAATTGTTGGCTCTCCAAAATTTATTCATATATTCCAGAAGAAAAAGAAATACTAGAGCTCCTCTCCCAGTCTTTTGCCCAACCATATTTGCATTCCTTTTCTTGTAACCATTGTATTTCTTCCTAAGCTAGGTTGACACTTAGCTCTTCTTGAGAATTGAGTCTTGTAGTGGTTTTCTCAATTTTACAAGAGTGCTAATGATCACGGTGTTGAATCTGGGGGTAAAAAGGACTATTTATAAACATTTAACAGTTAACATTTGTTTCTGCCAGCTTTTTGTCTCTCATTTTCAGTACATATCCCAAACAACAATTGGAAACAGGTATAATTCTTATATAGGGGCCCTGCCCTGTTTTTCAGGTTAATTTGTCAGATTCTGCTTTCATTTCCTACATTTACTTATTTGGAAAACTAACTTCCAGAATGTTTCTGTCTACATTGTTACACTTCTCCATTGATAACAGTTCCCTCATTATCAATTTTCCATTTTCTTAGGCCCTCTTAAAAATATTTGAAACAGAAAAGCATACATAAGTGCTGCAGGAACTAAATGCTTGCAGAATTCATTGATTTTTAAATTTTCCTTAAAATCAATAGATGGAAAAAGACAGATTATTTTGCTAATGTTCCCTTTCATCATGAGAGTTGGGAAGTAGCAGGTAAACTGCTCCATTAAGTCCCTCTCAGGGGAATTTTTTATTTTTTCACGTTTAGCAGATTAGTTTTCTTTCAAAGGGGAGCTATATTAATCATACACACTCTCATGTTTAAAGAATGAGAAGGATTTACACACCTTCTTGTAATATCAAGCTTTTCCCTTAAGGTATAAGGTAGGTTTTGCATATGTGCCAATGGGATGATGTCAGATGTGCCTTTTGCATTCAGTGTTGTTCATTAAATATGATCCCAAGACAGGTGGCCTTCTTGGAGATTCCATCCAGCAGCCCTGATGCAAACATAAAGCATCTAGATGGGCTTTTCAGGGAGCCCAGAAAGAAGAGGGAGCACGGGTTCTGCACTAACCAGGTGTGGCCCCTCAGAGTCACCATACACTAAGCTGTTGCTATGATCCTACTTCTTCCTTGTGGAGCAGTGTGAGGGAGGGCCTTGGCAGCACCACAACTGGAGAGGCCTCCTGCCTCCTGAGCATGTCGGGCCCTCAGTGTGGTACCACAGCCTGTGGTGGGCTGAGTGGGCACACTTCATGTCCGTCTAGCAGATAAACCTACCAGTTGATGTGCTTGAGGTCATGATGTACATTGCGGCAGGATTCTGGAGCTCCCGATTATGCTGCTAAGACTTGGTTAGAGCAGAGGGTTCATCTGCAGAGCACCATGGAGCGGGGGTGGGAGGATGAGGTCTCCTGTGTAGGGAGAGCAGGCGAGGCAGACAGGGACCTGAAAGCCACCAGCCTTCTACAGAACCAGAATTATAATGCACATACCTGAAGGTTTTTGTCATAAACTTGATCCTGACTAATCATAGCTTCAAACAGTCCAGAATAAAAAGCTAGACTCTACCTCATTTTGAATGAGTTTTACCTGAGGAGGTTTCTGTTGTCCTCTTTTTTCAGAGGAGTTCACAGGTTGCTGGGGCGGAGTATAGGCATTCTTCCTCTGTCAGTACTCTAGAGCTAATTCCTTTGCTCACGTGTACTTACAGTGTTTTTGCATCTTGTTTGTTCCTGCATTTGTTTTGTGTAAGGTTAAGTGGAACAGAAGAATATCTGATGTTTATGCACTAAAAGTACTTTTAATTTCTAGAAATATATGCAAGAGGCACGAAGTTTAGGAAAAAACCTGAGACAACCAAAGTTGTCAGACCTCTCTCCTGCGGTGATTGCACAGACCAACTCGAAATTCGTAGAAGGCTTATTGAAGGAGTGCAGGATGAAGGTATGTATTGCTGACGCCAGACAGTGTCTCCTGTTTACTCATGTGTGGCTGGAATGGGCAGAATCCACCACCATCTGTACCTGTAGCTATCTTTGACTGTTGCGTAGACCTCCATGCTCTGCCACGCACCTCTGTGGTCCTCCATGGTCCTCAGAGTCAGTGATGTGGGAACCATGTGCAGTCTTGCTCATCTTTCAGCTACTGTTGTCCTCCCCTTCAACACTAACAGATGCTAAGCCACTCAGGATTTGTGTCTGGCCTGTGAGAGGCCTGTGTGTGCACATGCATACATCTGTGTACCCATTAGGAAGCCCTGGCTGTGTTATAGGTTAGTACGTGCTGCCTACAGTCTCCTCTCAGATAGCTGACTTTAGAGGACGCACCTGTACAAACTGACAAAACTCAGAGTATCCTCTTAGCCAGTCATTTCCTTTATTTGACAGGCTTCTTTGTATATTTAATAAATGCATCCTCAGTATTAGCAGATAGTGAAGAATCAGACAGACAAGTTCCCTGCCTAGAAGTTGATTCTTTCTCAGTGTACATTTTAAAGAGCAGCTAAGACTAATGCAGATTAACTTACCTAAAGCTGATTTCCATTTCCTTTTTATTTTCTGGTGTGTATGTGTGAGCAGAGAAGGAGAAAAGAAGAAAAAGAGGAAGAGAAAGAGAGCCTTGGTTCTGTCACAAACCAAGAAGCTCTCAGAAACCATCTTTGTCCTGTGGTTCCCACCTGAGTGGTCAGACTGAGCTCAAGGTGCTAGGCCATGGAGGGCGATTGTGTGCAGTTTCAGACAGTGTGTTTTCTGTACCTGCTGTACTTCCCCAATGTCATAGAGGATGATAACCTAAAAATTATTGCATATATGCATTTTTTTTCATTATAGGAATGCTTTACAAATATTATATCATTTGCAGGAATGCTTTACAAATATTATATCATTTGCAGGATTTGCCAAATCCTACATGCCAAGGTCAGAATAACTTACATCCAAATTCCATTCCCACAGTTAAAACCTTACTAGAAGGACAGTGTTCTAATTACAACCATATATTTTGTCTATTCTGTTCCTAACTTGAGAGTGCTTTGTCTTGTCCTTTATAAGCCTTGTTTACATTAATTTCCATAGAAACTGCACATAGCCCTGCCTTTGCACATAGCTTGCCTTTACCCCAATTGATTGCCAATAAAAGTTAGTGCCTCAGGCTGGGGATTTAGCTCAATGGTTCCGCCGCCTGCTCCACAAGCACTAGGACCTGAGTTTGATCCCCAATAACAAACAAAAAAAAAAAGTTAGTGCCTGAAACTGGCCAGGGCCTTTGTCAGGTGCACTGGCATTGGTCATCCTGGCACCCAGCTTTCTCTCTTTTAGTTCTGTCTTTTAGTGTATTTTTTCCTCAAGCCTGTGTCCTATACTGGGCAGAGTACTGGAACCTAACTGCAGGGGTCTCCAGTAAAATTGGCACCCAACATGGGGCACAAACCCACAACTCTGAGATTAAGAGTCTCATGCTCTCCCACCTGAGTTGTGTGCATGTTCAGACGGTGTGTTTTCTACACCTGCTGTCCTTCCCCAGTGTCATAGAGAAAAGTTCTTGTATATAAGCATTTTTTCATCATAGGAATGCTTTACAAATATATCATTCTCTTTAGTGACCCTGCATTTCTCTGACACAAAAGTAGAATACAGATACTACTGCAGTCAGTTAACCACAGAGATGAAGACATTGCCCAAGGTGATCAGAGAGCTGTGATTAGAAGTAGAATGAGGGGAAGCCAGGTCTCCTAGTCTACTTATTGGCTCACTGCTTTGTGGATTCCCCACTGGGTAACCATGAGTGTGTGATGTTTATAGACCAAGCGCATGCTGGTAGAGAAGATGGGCCATGAAGCCGTGGAACTTGGCCATGGAGAGGCAAACATCACCGGCCTGGAGGAGAATACCTTGATCGCAAGCCTCTGTGACCTGCTGGAGAGGATATGGAGCCATGGCCTGCAGGTCAAGCAGGTAATACTCGTAGGAATGCTGGAGACATCACAGCTAGGAGCTCTGTTAGCTGTGTGGGGCACAGTGGTGCACACTTGTAATCCTACCTCCTCAAGAGGCTCAGGCAAGAGGTTCAAAAGTTCAAGCCCACAGACCAGGGATTTAGCTCAGTGGTTCTGCCACCTGCCTTGCAAGTGCATGGTCCCAAGTTCGATCCCCGGTACCAAAAAACAAAAAAAAAGTTCAAGCCCAGCTTGAGCAACTTAGCAAGACCCTGTCTCTAAATAAAAAATAAAATATAATAAAAAGGGCTAGGGATGTAGCTCAGTGTGAAGGCCCTGGGTTTACCACCCCTTCCCCCAAAAAGTGACAAGGAAAAAAAAAATCTTAAGAAAGGCTATGTTCCTTTGTCACAAGATGATGAGAACTGTGCCACAGGCATTTTAATTCTTGAAAAAGAAAGCAGCCTATGATCAGAAGGTGGTTTGGGGAAAGGATAAAACAGCATATTTAGCCAGGTGTGGCACAGGCCTGTAATCCTAGCACTTGGGATGCTGAAGCAGGAGGATCGTTGTGAGTTTGAGGCCAGCCTGAACTACATAGTGAAACCCTGTCTCGAAAAAAACCACATTTATTACAGAGGCTGTATCCTCTATAGATTCATTATCTGCTTCTGCACAGGATAAAAGTCTACTAGCCATCGCCAACAGCTCTTTATCCCTTTATCTAGTGGGAGAATTTAGTCTCTTTGTTTTTCCTCTTCCCAGGCTCCCTGTCTGATCTGTTTCTGATGTGGCTCTCCCTTTGTCTTTGCTCGCTCCAGTTTTCTTCCGTGGCACGCACATGTCCACATGGTTTATGGATGGATATGTACAGATTAATTCTGTGCTACTGAAGCTTCCTGATCCCAGGTCACTGACCTGGCCCATATGTTCAGCTGAGTAGTAGAACCTGAAGACCTGCCCTTCTGGCCTCTGGTAGCTGCTTCCCTTCCCTTTGCCAGGCTCCTGCTGGGCTTCTGAGCAAGGCAAAAGGTGCCCCGTAGAACACATGGAATACACTATTCAGAGGGTCCCACAGGGCTGGAGTGTGGCTCAGTGGTACAGTACTTGCCCTTAGTGCACAAGGCCCTGGGTACATTTTCTAATGTGGCTTTTTGTTTGTTTGGTTGGTTGGTTTCAGTTTTTTGAGACAGAGTCTCAATACATCATTAAAGCTGGTCTTGAACCCAATGTGTAGCCCAGGCTGGCCTTGAATTTAGGGTGATCCTTCTCCCTCAGTCTCTCAAATGCTAGAATTACAGGCATACACCACCATACCCACCCTTTAATTTTTTTTTTAAGTTTATTTTAATATGGCTGCAAAAAAACATTTCTAGAGAATGAATGATTTTTTTCATTGTCTTTTTATTGGGAAAATTCACTGTGCCTGGTCAGTGAACGTGTTCAAACCCTTAATCTCCTGAGCCATAAGGCCATATTTACCACATCCTGGCTTCTGTGGGTCCAAAATCAAACTTTATTAAGGTAGGGGAAATATTCCAGAGCAGTAATGGTGAACGTTTTAGAGCTTTCAAGGATAACAAACAGCCGGCTGTGGCATGCATGCCATGGGTCCGCCAGGACTATTCTAGAGTAACATGGCAGTGTTTACATATCTGGTCAATGACACCTGAATCCTGGCTGCTATGATGAGGAGTGGCTGAACGTGCATCCGGGCTGGATGCACATGAAGTACACCTGACTCGGTCTGAGTGCAGGCCCAGCCTGGCCTGATCAGCTCCCTCTCCTTGCTCCCCTGGTTATTCCAAAGCTGCTGTACTGTACTGCTTTGCTCACTGCCTCTGTTTACAGCATTCCTTTTCCTGTGTTTCAGCTTTAGTATTAGGACTGAGCTCCAAGACAGTTCCTGTGACCAGTGACCAAACTGAGTCATCTTCCTAGTAAGAATACTCTTTAAGTTTTTCCCTCAAGTCAATATGAACTTTTTTTTTGGTACTGGGGATCAAACTTAGAACCTTTTCCTTGCGAGGCAGGTGGCAGAACCACTGAGCTAAATCCCCGGTGGGTCAGTGTGAACTTATACTCAGTTGTAATTACAATTTAGTATTTTAAATTCAAACAGATGAAACTCTTGAATTCAGGATAATTATTACAAGCCCAATTAGCTGACATCTAAGAATTTACTGTTTAAAAATAAAAAACTACTCTGACTGTGGTATGTTACATGTATAATTCCACCACTCAGGGTGCTGATACAGGAGGATGCCTTTGAGTTCCAGGCCAGCCTGGGCTGCGTAATTAGACCCTATCTCAAAAAAATAAAAAAAGGAGCCAGCTATGATGGTACCTGCTGTAATCTTGTCACTATGGGAAGCTGAAGCAGGTGGATCTCAAGTTCAAGCTCAGCCTGGGCAATTTAAGGAATGGCTTAGTAACCCCTGTCTCAAAAAAGGGGCTATGTATGTAGCTCAGTGCAGAGGCACTGGGTTCAGTCCCCAGAAACACACACACACACACACACACACACACACACACTCACTCACGGTCTATTTATGAATTAAGAAAAAGATCAATATAATCCAAAATTATAGATTTTTATATCTACTTTTTCTGGATACTTTTCATACAACAGAAAAATAAATCTTATGGTACTAGCCAGAAATTGTTTCTCCTTAGGAACTTTAAAGCAAACTGGCCTTTTTTTTTCCTGAGAGAGAGGGGCCTCACTATGTAGACCAGGCTGGGCTTGAACTCAAAATCCTCCTGTCGGCCAGTGGAAGGACCTAAGTTTGATCCCGGGTACCAAAGAAAAATAATAATAATTAAAAAAAGAAGTCAGAAAATGAAGTGGATGGGGCCAAGGATTTAGCTCAGTGGTTCTGCCCCCTGCCTCATAAGCGCAAGGTCCTGAGTTCGATCCCCAGTACCCAAAAAAAGAAAATGAAGTGGTTAGTGACAAGCTATGGCTTCACTGGTATTCATTACTGCCTAGGATGCTGGGAAAGGCTACCAGATTTTCAGCCAGTAACTTCCTGGTAGATGTTCTCTTGGATGTTCGGTGTTTTCTCATCCATCTCGGTGTCTGCATAGCACTGCTCTGACATTCCAGTGAAGACAGCATCAGTGTCCTGCTGAGCAAGCTCCCAAGTCTCGATGTTGAAACACAGCGTGGGTTCAGTCCCCAGAACCACACATACATGACATACATATGCATCACACAGACAGAAATGGATGTCATGGAACACCAGACTGCTGGATGAGCAATTAAGCATGGATGGTCTTGAAGAGAGATCGTGTCTTAGTGAATTATTCATCTGCATTGTTCTTTCAGGGGAAGTCGGCTTTGTGGTCACATTTAATCCAGTTTCAGGACAGAGAGGAGAAACAGGAGCACCTTGCGGAATCGCCAGGTGAGAAATCGTGGGAGTGGCATCAGTGTGGGAGTGGTGGTTCTACAGAACAGGGAGCATCTGAGCAAGATGCCTTGTTTCCGTCTCTGTCTCTCTCAAGCTAACACTCAGCCCATCTTGCCAGTCACAGGACAAAGCAGAAGAGCAGTATTGTTCCTTATCTGTGCGCCTGGGGAAAGTCACTGCACCTTCCTGATCTGCCTTCTTTATCTGTAAGAGAGAGAGAATAGTATTAGCTATTAACTCACATACATGAGAGCCCCCTTGAGATGTCAAATACCATACACATATACATTACTCTCACCAGTATTAGAGGGTGCTATACACTGATTTTTTTTATCTTAAAAGGTTTGTGATCATGATTAATAATCTTTTAGGGGAAAGTATGTATTTATGACTCAAACTTCAAGAGTCAGATTATATTTTGTTTTACTTTATTTTATAGACACATATTATTATTTTATAGACAACATATACTATGTTGCCTAGGCTGGTCCTAAAGTCCTGGGTTCAGCTTCTAAGGGTAGCAGCAACACGAGCTGCCACCACACCTGCCTTAGGAGTCAGATTCCTCTTTAATTTGGACCCCACATGTTAGGCGTGTCATGGTTCTTCGGCAGACTAGTTATATTGGGGTCCTTGTATTTGTGGTACTGGGTTCAACCCCAGATACTCTCCTTACTATGTATTGTTTCACAACAAGGAGCTTGCCTTTTTTTTAAGGTGCTGAGGATCAAACCTAGGGCTTTGTACATGCTAGGCAAACACTCTGCTACTACTGAGCTAAACCGCCAGCCCAGAAGTTGCTTTTATGTAAAATAAATATTTAGTTCACAAAAAGTAGAAGTAACAAGGGAAAATAAAGCTGGAGATTTAGCTCAGTGGTTCTCCCACTTGCCTTACAAGCACGAGGTCCCAAGTTCGATCCCTGGTACCAAAAAACAAAAGCCCAGGCATTTAGCTAAGTGGTACTGACGCTTGCCTCGCAAGTGCAAGTTCCTGAGTTCAATCTCCGGTACAAAAAAAAAAAAAATGGAAAATTAATAGAGCTGCAGTGTTTTATATCAAATCAGCCATTTAGGAACCTTTTCTAAAATAATGGCACTTTGGAGGCTGAAACAGAAGGAACATCCCACCCACGTTCGAGGCCAGGCTGGGCTACATAGTGAGTTCAAGGCCAGCCTGGAATATGTAGTCTGACCATGTCTCAAAAAATAAAAGTATGGATTATATCAGACATTGAGAAATGAAAAAAAGTAAAAATTGTAAAAACTCATAACCCAAGTACTTAATGGGGTATTTGCTGTTGCAAATCTGATTTGAAAATGGATTTAATCAGATAGCTATCCTGGGAATGTAAGTTTGACACCACCTTGCCCTAGAGCGCCTCTGAACAGAATGCCATGCCCCACACCTGATGCCCCAGGTGTAACCTTATTAATAAAGACTCATGTTAAGTTTAAAAGCATTCTCTAGTGTCCACCTTCTGTTCCTCCTTTTCTTTTCTTTCTTTTTTTTTTGGTGCTATATTTGCCTCAAAAGGCCCTCTGCATTATAAGAACAGGAGATAACTGAGCCTGGAGAGAGAGAATTCAGTAGGAGTAACCAAAACATTACATGTGGTGTGTTCTGTGATGGAGTCTCACTCTTACGAGTCTTGTTAGTGTAGGGATGGCTTCTCCAACAGCGTGCCCACAGGATAGTGCTGGGGAAGATTTCACAGGCTGGTTACAGACAAGGCGCCAAACCAGAGGGTCAGTCACTCACCCACAGAGATGTGTTACGTTCTCCAAAGGGTCTGAGAAAGTTGAGTGGTAGATCAGTAAGGCATGGATACTGTTCTATACTCTAAAGTAATAAATAGGCTGGAAATGAGGAGAAAGATGCAGAAGCATTCAAAGAGTTCAGCACTTTAACAAATGCATGGCAACATTAAAGAGAACATTGCATATTGGAGAGAGATTGCACTGAGCAGGGGGCTAGCAAACAGGTTCTAGAACAGGCTTTGGGAGAGCATGCTTATGCCTGTGAGTGCTCTTATTGTGGATGCTGCTGCTTTGTTAAATGTCAGGCTTCTCTGTCATTTTCATTGTGGTGCTGGGAATGAGCCCAAGCCATGCACATGCTAGGCAAGCACTGTACCCCTGAGCTCCACCTCTGCCCTGCTTTTACTAAGCATCTCTCATGAGCTCTAGTTCCCTCTTGCTGTCCTGTCTCCAGCTATCCCTTTGACTAGCTGTTTCTCCAACTCCTCTCTTCAGCCACAGCATCTGTTTGTCCCTGTCCTAGCCTGTGTCTTACCACTTGTTTGACCATCTTTCATGCTGTCTGATCAGCATCATTCTCTGAGCCATCTTACTCTTCCCTCTCCCCAGATACACTTCACTTGTAACACACACAAGCAGTGGTGTTCTCAGACGGAAAATGAACACATTCCCAGAGCATCAGGGCAGACTGGACTTTTCGTGCCACATCACACATGCCCTCCCCACCCTGCCCCAGCAGAGGGCCCTTGGGCCACACACCTGGCATGCAGGTTCTCAGAAGCACTGGTTCTCTCCCTTTGAAGCCCCTTAGTAATTCTGCAGAGGTGGCAGGTGTTGGCCCAGCCTTTGTTCTATGCCTGTTTTCCTCAGGGCCAGCTGCACATAGATTTGACCATTGCAGATTGTATCCTGGTCTCCCAAAGTAGAATGGATCTAAAGACTGAAAAAATAGCACATTTAAACCACAGCAAAACTCTACACCCTAAGGTCTAATTGTACTGGTGAAATTTTCTAGGTGACTTTATTGCAGTTTAGTTTTCAGGTGAGAAAAATGGAAATGAAGAAATGGCATCTCATTGAAGTGACACTAAGCAGGTATCACAGATGTGCCAGTAATTGGCCGGTGGCCACTGCTACAGGAGAATCCTCTTTCCTTCTCCATCAATGTGAGCTGTTAGTCTTTTTCTTTTTTAGAACATTTGCTGTACAAGAAGTTTACATTCATCTTAGTGAGTAGGTTGTGTACATAACACATTGTTCTAACTTTTCAGCTTACTCGCTTTATGATATGCATATTTTGGTTTGGATTCTGAACTTTGAAGTAGAAACATACCAAAATAAAGAGCCAAAACTCTTAGTTTAAAAAAAAATTCTTCTGGGATTTAATCTATGTGATTTCAATTTATGAGTGCCTCAGTGGGAGGATTTCCTCATCCACCCAAGGCCCCGGGTCAGTCCCAGGGTTGAGGGGTCAATAAAGTGGCAACTGAGCTTTTCTGTTGTCTTCTAAGTTCTAATACTTTGCTGATATCTTTCTACATAGTTGCCCTCGGACCAGAAAGAAGAAAATCTGACTCAGGAGTTACGTTACCAACACTCAGGGTCTCTCTTATCCAGGATATGAGGTATTTTAGATTACTGTATGATAATAATGAAATATTTTATTGCCTTCATCTAAGTGTCTTAAATTATTATGGCCATATGCACGTTTTGCTTATGTGTCTTGTCGAAAGCATTTTAATAATTTATTTTACTTTCATACTTTATATTTTTGCCTGACGTTGAATCCAAAGGGAAGATGCAGCTGAAAAGAGTTCTAAAACAACTCTAAACAAACTCTTAACTTTAAAAAAAAAATCCTTATGTGGGGCCTGGTGGCACATGCCTGTAATCCCAGCACTTGGGAGGCTGAGGCAGGAGGATCTCTGAGTTTGAGGCCAGCCTGGGCTACATAGTGAGTTCAAGACCCAGCCTGAACTACATCATGAGACCTTGTCTCAAAAAACAAAGAGGACCAAGGATTTAGCTCAGTGGTGCCACCGCCTGACTCGCAAGCACAAGGTTCCGAGTTTGATCCCTGGTACCAAAAAAACCCAAACAAACAAACAAACAAAACTCCCTTAAATTCCTACTCTCTACCAGTATAAACCAAAAAAATAACAAGACTGGGCACAGTGGTACACACCTATAGTTCCAGCACTCAGGAGGCTAAGGCAGGACCATCAATAGTTCAAGACCAGCCTGGGCAACTTAGGGACTTAGTGAAACTCTGTCTCAAAATAAGAAAATTTCTAAAAGGGCTGAAGATATAGCTCAGTACAAAGGCCCCAGTACTGCAGGCCCCGAGTAGTGAGGGATGGGGTGGGGAGTATCTTCAGAAGGCATTAAGACATTTAAAATAGATTTTTTGTTTTATTGACGAAGATAAAGCTTTTTCCTTTTAAACGTTTTAGGAACAGTACTTAGCCAGCTCTTAAGAATGAGTGTGGTAACGTCTATGCCACCTGGGGCTTGTCTTCTATAGTGTGTTTTATTATTAATTATGGATGTTTATTTGATAATTTCCTTGTGCCTCAATTTTCTGATCTATCGATTAGAGACAGAAACAGTACCTGTCTCATAGGATTGTTGTGAGAATTACGACTCAATCTTAGACAAAGATTAAATGAGAATTAAATGAGAGTTAAATTAGTCCAATAAAGAGTTTAAAGAAATATTTGTCTCATGCTAAGAGTTGGCTACATGTTGGCTGTCAAGTGAATCAACTTACATATTTTTTTCATATTTATATTTAAAATGTCATTATTCCTTGGTAGATTAAATGTAGCTTATGATTCTTTCCGATGGTCAGTGTAACTGCACAGAAAATGATCCCAGCTCTCTTCAGGAGAACATAAAGCCTGTGTCTCCAGGGATTTCCCAGCAGCTATCACCTCAAGGTGGTGACTGTTGAAAGCTTTGTCGCTGTGACCTCAAGCTAAAATTCGGAAACCCAGTGAAGAAGTGGTCATATCACTTAAGGGTACCCTGTTCCTTCCAGTGTCCTGTTGTTTACTTTTGCACACTTCAGGTTGATTTTAGGAGAAGCAGAAGAGGTGCTTCTTGCATTTGCTCTCTACTTTGTGAAAGGCAGTAAAGTGTGCTGGTTAGGACCCTGGGCTTTGTGGTGCACACCTACAGTCCCAGCACTACAGGTTGAGGCAGGACCATCACTTGAGCCCAGGTATTCCAAACCAGCCTAGGCAGCACAGCAAGACCCTGTCTTTTTTTTGTTGTTACTGAGGATCAAACTCTGGTCCTTGCGCTTTCGAGGCAGGCAGCAGAACCACTGAGCTGAATCCCCGGCCCAAGACCCTGTCTTAAAAAAAATGTTTTTTTAAAAAAAAAGACCTTGGTTCTGTGCTTAGCCTACAAGGGCTGGTATTTCAGCTCTGCCACTAACCAGCTTGGTTGCCTGGGCAAGTGTTTGCACTCTGTCTCACCTATAAAATGGTGACAATAAAATACTTCTCTCAAAATGTTAGTGTAAAACAGAGCTCATAAATGTGCATTGCCCAGAGTAGGCCTGGGAATGTATGTATGTGTGCCAGTTCTTCACACTTCACGAGTCACCTATGTGTCTGCCCTTAGTCCTGTTTCTGTCTGTGTGTGTGTGTGCTTAAACACACACAGAGGTGCTTTTTTAATCCATGAATTGATAATATGTTTCTAATTTAATACCACAGAAATCATTCTAGCCTCCCCCTTTCCTTATTTGTAATGTCTTTGTCCAGCCACTAGAAACCTGGCTCTAATCATCTACAATGTATTTACTTATTTATGCAACCCTGGTAACACAGCTAGCCTTTGGGTGGGTGAGTTGGTTGGTTTGGGCAGGGGTTTTATTGTTTGTTTTTCTTTTGGTTTGGTTTTGTTTGTGTTTGAGGTTTTTGAGACAGGCTCTCGCTAAGTAGTCAAGACTAGCTTTGCACTTGGAGTCCTCCTGGCTCAGCTTCCTGACCACTGGGATTGGCAGTGTATGCATCGGTTGTTTTGGGTTGCTGACCCATACCCCTATGAGAATCAAGTCACTAACCACAGCACAGTGTTTGTGTCCAGCTCTGGCATTCTTGTCTTTAGCCTTTCAGTATCCAATCAAGATAGTGTTTTCCAAAGCTTTGATTACTCCTTTTTTCCTCCATTCTCTTCAGTGTGGTTAGTTATTTATTTGTAGCACACTTAGGTTCTTTTCGTTAGTTCATATTCCATTTGGGGCTTCTTCCCCATCCTGGTTGAGTTTTTCCTCATTCATGTAGAGTAAGTTCAGATTGTTAGAATGTGTTTCTCTAGACTTGGCAGGAGCACAGAGGTGACACAGGAGCACTCCACTCCTGTGCTCCTCTCTGTCATCAGTCCCTCTCCTGGTGTCCTGCTGGCCGTCTCTTCACCAGCAGTGAGCACATCAGCTGCCCATACACAGGTTTGGGGGTCACTCTCTTTGCCGGGGCCAGGGCTTCCTATAGGGGCGTGATGGTTCCAGGTGGAAGCAGGAAAAACACAGGCAGTGTCCCGGGGATTTTGTGGTGCCAGAAAATAAAGTCATGCTCAGAAAATGATGTCTTTTCTTGCAGAAGCATTCCAATTAATGAATGTGTGGGAATGGAGTAGAATTGGCTGGTGGAAGTTTAAAGCCTTGTTGCTCTTAATCACCCATCGGAGTGAAACCGGAGGGCAAGGAACAGCCGCTGCCACTTCAGATCCCCATAGTGGAGGAACCCGAGTGGCTGCCAAGTGCCCTGCGGGGCCAGGTCTTGGTAGTCAGATTCCTCTGCTTTTGACCACATGTAGCAGTACTGATCCTGTAAAACAAGCCTTTCGTCAGTTCAGAAACAGGCTCTCCAAGATGGGGTGATGGTGGAGAGCCCCACCAAGGTGACAGCAGAGCTTTCTTTCATCTCCTCACGCTGAGCTGCTTTCAGGCCACTCCTTCAGTGTTAGTGCATCTGTGGTGGACGCGGTGGAGACCTCTTGGCGTCAGGGTGTGCGGCCTTACCTTGAGCAGTGAGGATTGGAGGAATCCTCACCTTCAGAGAGCGGGAGAGAGATCAAGGAGAAAGAGATTGTGTGCTGCAGAGAGCCGTCCTTACTCTGAGCTCTTGGGATCAGCAGAGGTGTTCTGCAGTGTTTATTACAGCCGGCGTGGGTCATGCTGGATATGTTTTCACATTTTTAAAGCAGAGGAAGAAGTGGTGGTTACAGAGAGAAAGACTTCAAGTAATTCCCCTGACAGCAGCGGTTTCATAGTTTATACTCTTAGGCTTTCGGTTCCTGTCTGATCCTCCTTCCCCTTTAGGAGGAAAATCATTTAGGGAAATAAACTTAGTTCTGTTGGATATAGCATTGACTTCTTCACAGAGAGTGTGTGTGTGTGTGTGTGTGTGTGTGTGTGTGTGTGTGTGTGTGACATTCTGTTGGTGTTTGGCCGCACAATATTTTGTGAGACTGTGCAATTTTCCGTATCTTACCAGTTTTTAAAGTTATCAACACAGTTTAACTTGACTTCTCTAAAGGCATGGAAATTAAGATTTTGCTATCTTCCATGTATTGTCTGGGACAACTTGAAAAATCATTCAGTGAATTAAATTTGTGGCAGATACTTAAACTATAGGACAGTCATTTTTAATATGAACTTGACTATTCAGATTGTGTATGACTTATTTTCTTGAGAATCTAGAATAATCAGTTGCCTGCATTCAGGCTGACACAAGAACACAGTAAACCCTGAGGAGTGAGTGAGTGCTAAGTGTTTGCCACAGGACATCGCCTGTGTGCGTATGTGCAGGAAGGTCTGACGTGGGACCAACAATGCAGGTAGACTCTTAGGAGGGTCTGTCGGCCTCCAAACTGCGTCCTGTCCAGTGCTCCCTGTGAATGTAAAGTCATTTCTCTGTGTCCAGTACTGTTGGTTACCGTGTAGTTCTTTCTTCCCTCAGCGTTACCCTCAGACCCACTTTGTGCTGTTTCTCCTTCTCCTAGGCATATTCAGAACATGAGCGAGATCAAGACTGATGTCGGGCGAGCTCGGGCATGGATAAGGTTGTCTCTGGAAAAGAAGCTTCTGTCTCAGCATCTCAAGCAGCTGCTCTCCAACCAACCGCTCACCAAGTAAGACATTGCCTTTTCAGACATGTCTGTTGCATGCCACGTGTTCAGGAAGCAGGCTGTGGGAGCTGACAAACCAGCATCTTCAGCATTGCCTGCTTCTGTGTGCTTCTGCAGCTTGGCCTGCACAGTGCGTTTGGCCATTGCTGGGAAAACACCCCAGACTTCACTGCCCAAGACCAGACTGCTGTGCTGTGATCAGAGCAAAAGCCTGAACCATAAGACCACACCCTATATTGTAAAACAACAACAATTTAATTTTTTTCCAGTCTTGGGGATTGAACGCAGGACCTTGTGCTCGCCAGGCAGGCATGGTACCACAGAGCTACATTCCCAACAACAATAATTTAAAAAAAAAAAAAAAGAGCAGGACATGATGGTACACGCCTGTAACCCCAGCACTCAGGAGGCTGAGGCAGGAGGACCACTGTGAGTTCAAGGCCAACCTGGGCTACATAGTATGTTCAAGGTCAGCCTGAACCACATAGCAGAACACCGTCTCAAAAAAACAAGGGAAAAAAATCTCAACTAGCAAGAAAAGGATAGAGCAAGGGTCAGCAGTAAAAGGCTTTATCTGACAGTCTTGCCAGTACTTATATTTGATAGGTTAGAGCCAGGAAACCAGTGAAGTGAGTGTCAGGTCATTGTTTCCTGGACTGACAGTTTCCCTTTGTCGAGAAACCCTTCTGGATGACACCATTTCCAGATGTGCATGTTAGAGGACTGAGTTCTGAAGAGCAAAGTTACGGGAAGAACTCCACCAGGACCTTGGACTGATGGTCTGTGGGAAACCTGTCATGATGCCCAGTGCATCTTGTTGTGATTTTGGATTTGTATATGTCACCCTTCCATTACATACCCTGGAGCATTTAAGGAGGAGTTTTAGGGTTCAAGAAGTAGATTTGATTTTTTTTAAAAATTGAGGGGCCGAGGATGTAGCTCAGTGCTGCCTCGCCTGCCTGGCAAGTGCGAGGTTCCTGAGTTTGATTCCCGGTACAGTGGGAAAAAAATTGAAGCCAAGCATGGTGGCACATTCCTGTAATCCCAGAAGTCTGGGAAGCTGAGGCAGAAGAATCACAAATTCAAGCCCAGCCTGGGCAACTCAGCAAACTAGCAAGATCCTGTCTCAAAATATAAAAAAGGAGTAGGGAGTGGAGGCTGAGAGCTGGAGATCCCCAACTGCCCCACTCATAAAGAATGCAATGTGTCATATTACCTAGGTACCTGACCTTGTTCTTTTAAAGCTTTGTTTCTGTGTCTCTCTCTCTGTCTCTCTCTGTCTCCCCCACCCCGTCTCTCCTCCCTTCCCTCTCTTTCTGGTGATAAAAAGCATTCACACTCATTGGGGCAAAAGTGCAGAGAAGGAATTGATAATCATTTATAATCCTGCTGCATAAAGAACAATATTGTCTTTCATGTTTTCTTCTGTACTGTCTTCTATTCATATTTTGTTGGATAAGATAATACTAGATTTGTGGCTCAGTACCATCCTTTTTTTGGGCGGGGCGGGGGGGGTACCAGGGATTGAACTCGGGTCCTTTCGTTTGTGCAGCAAGTGGCGAAACCACTGAGCTAAATCCCCAGCCCAGTACCATCCTTTTTTAGGTTAACATTATATCATAAACTTTCACCATATAGGAGTTTAAACTCTGAAGTCTGAATGCTTATGTTCAAATATTGCCTTTAATATTTACTACTTGAATAGCCTTGAACAAGATAATTAGCTTCTCTGTATCTCAGTGGCCATAGACCTAGGGTTAAATATTTTAATGCTGGACACCGTGGCACATACCTGTAATCCAAGCTGTTCAGGAGGCTGAGTTTGGAGGATCTTGAGCTCAAGACCAGCTTGAGAAGACCCTGTCTCAAAAATAAACTGAAAAGGGCTGGAGATGTAGCTTAGTGATAGAGCACTTGCCTAGAATGTGTGAGGCCCTGGGTACAATTCAGGACAAAAAAAACCGGATTAATACCAATAATAAAACACTTGGAAAAGAAAAGTGCTTAATCCATATGCTTAATAAAAGTGACAGCCAGGTATGGTGGCGCACACCTATTATTCTAGCACTCAGTAGGCTGAGGCAGGAGGATTACTGAGAGTTGGAAGGCAGCCTGGGCTATATAGTGAATTCAAGACAAGCCTGGACTACATAGTGAGACCCTGTCTCGGGGGGAAAAAAAGGTAGCAGTATCTTTAGTGGTATCTGTACTATTGGTCAACTCTTTCTAAACTTTATTTTTAATGACCATACAATATTGTAGCTTTTTTTTTTGGTTCTGAGGACCATGCATATCCCAGGCAAACACTTTACCATGAACTATTTTGACTTACAGATAACATGGTAGTGGACATTTGTAAGTAACTCTGCTCCCATTTCATACTTTGTCCTCAGGGCTGTATTCTGAGTAGAACCGATGAGTGAGGCATGTGACAGGCTCAGAGTAATTGTTAGCAACAAACTGCCCCGCAGCTGTGACAGAAACTATTTGCTCTCCTTTACCAGCATTGGGTGCCACTTTCACATTTCCATGAGTGTGACAGACAAATGAATTCGTGTCCTTTTGCCCCCTTACCAGTTAGGTAGAAAGTGTTTTACTAGGGGCTGGGATGTACCTCAGGGGGAGAGCATCTGTCCCCCGCCATGAGACCCTGGGTTGGATCCCCCATGCTGGGAAAAAGGTTTAACTGTAACTCTGTGGACTGTCAGTTCTTTTAAGGTAAAGTTTCTTCCGATTGTTTGGTCAGGGATTTCTCTTTAATACAGACATAATGAAAAGGATGTTATACACACTCTTGTTTTGTGCTCCTCTTACCCTTCTTAGGAAGCTTTATAAGCGCTATGCTTTTCTGCGTTGTGAAGAGGAGAGAGAGCAGTTCCTCTACCATCTCCTTTCCCTCAATGCCGTGGACTACTTCTGCTTCACCAGCGTGTTCACCACCATCAGTAAGTCGAGTCGCTCAGCTGACCAGTGCAGTGGGTGTTTTAACACCCGGTCTCTGGGAGTGGGGTGCACCTGGCACAGTTTGGGGACACTGCTGGCCTCCAGATCTCCACTGAGGGTGGCTGAGCCACCCTGGGCTGGGGTCCACCCTGAGGAAGCCCCTCAATGGCGATCCCTCCCGGCAGCCCAGCCGCATCCATGCTGAGGTGCTGCTGCCCCAGGCGCTGAGGAGTGCAGGAGATATTGTGCTCCACAGCGCCCTCCGCAGCCTGCTTTCCTCCTCAGTGTTGATCCAGCAGCAGCCTGTTGGGTGCTGATTCCTAACACAGTCTGTGATAGAAAACATTACCTACAGTGGATACAGAGAGGACTGTTTTATTAAATAAATAATATAATATGCCAAATAAAGTCAGGGAATCAGTATGTGATAACAGTACACTCATACAGCTGAACATCGCTAAACTGTGCTAATTCACAGCCCTCATGGTCTTGCTGGAGGGCATAGATCTTTGCCGGGAAGAAATGCTGATTGGTAGTGTTTTGTGTTTTTTTGGTACCAGGGATTGAACTCGGGTTCTTGTGCTTGCACAGCAGGTGGTGAAACCACTGAACTAAATCCCCGGCCCATGGTGGTATATTTTTGATAGAAAGCTGCACTGTGGCATTTATTCTACCTGCTAGTACTAATTCTCCCTTGCAGTGGATCCCTTCTCTACTTGGGAGAAGTTTTCTTAACACCAGTTAGTAACTGTTTTGAGCGGCAGATGTCAGAAACTTAAAAAGCAGTGCTCTAAACAACTCAGAGGTTCTGTTTCTGTGCCATGAGACAGGGACTCACAGGTGGCCATGTGCAGTGCTGCCACAGACCAAGGCTCCTGTCCTTCCTCATGTTTTCCAGGCAGAAAGCTGTGTTCTCCGTCCACCTCCCCACAGGAAGGGAGGAGGTGGGCTGGGGTGGGGAGGGCAGGGTCAGTGCCTGAAAACAGGCTTTCCTCAGAGTCCCACTCAGCACCTCGCACAGTCCACTGGCCCAAATTGTGAAACTAATTTGGCTTTCCAGGCTCTGCTGGAGACAGACTGGTAAAGGTAGCAGGAATGGGGGTTACAGAGCCCTCTGAAATTGCTATCCAGCTACTCTGAATTAGGTTGTTCCAGACGTAAGAATCTAAAATAAGATCTATGGTTCCAGGCGTGCAGGTCAGTTCAGATCCCTGGGGCCCTCTTCGAGTCTGCAGATCTCTCCTCTACATCTCCACTTAGGACTTGGAACCCTGCATGGGAGAGTTTCTGATATAATAATGCTGCTCTTTTTACTCAGCTGCAAAGTCAGGGCTGGGTGCTGGGCCCTTCGAAGCTCGGACCTCCAGACAGGCTTTGTCCTGCAGCCTCCCTGGGCGTCATCAGGCAGGAGCTGAGGGAGCTTCCGGCACCAGACATTCTCACGCCAACCCCTTCTGCTTTCAGTTCAGTCCACCTGGTTTGCTGATTACCAGATTGTCAAAGCATGGCCTCCCCTCTCACATTTTCCTTTAGCCAAAACAAAAGGACAGAGAGGCTGTTCGACCAACATCAAAATGGTCACTTACATAAAATTGGGAAACGAACCACTTAACCATTCAATCTCCTGCCCCAGGAGCTCAGACTGAGAGGCTGTGTCTGGGCAGCGTGTCCTGCAGGTGGTCTTTATTCAAAGACAGTTTCTGTTACCCCTATCTTTCGACCCAGTGATTAGAAATACCAAGGGCATCAACAAAAAATATTAATTCTTACTCTGTTTTTTAAACAGCATAACGTGGGTACAGTGGCATGTGCTTGCAGTCCCAGGACTTGGGAGGAAGGAAGATTGCAAGTTTGAGCCCCACCTGAGGCGGGGTTGGGGGTCTGGGAGTCTGATGAACAAAAATATGTTAATGTATTTGAGTCCTCTATTTAGAGGGGGGAAGGAGATCTATCTGTACCAGGCTTCTGCTGAAAGGGCTGCAGTGGGACAGTGCCATCTAGTGGTGGCCTTTGGAAGCGCTCTGCAAAGGCAAGGCTTCAAACCTCTCACCTTTGCAGTCCCCAGGACTCCTCTGCACAGGCTGAACCTTGGTAGCTAACCAGGCTGTAGTTTAGAGTTCATGGTGGATCCAGAATGGTGGTGCCTTTGTTATTCTTGGCATTTCATACTGGGTCATGAACTTGGGAAGGGAAAGTTCTGAAGTGAGTGCTTAAAAGCATTCCTCAAGAAAATCAGTAATGGAGTTTAACCAAGAAGTCATCTACCCATTTTCATATGAAACCAAATTGGTAACTGTGTTCATTCATACTCAGTTTTGTTTCAAAATTAATTTTAAAAAAATAAGCAGGAGCCGGGCATGGTGGTACACTCCTCTAATGCCAGCACTATGGGTGGCCAAGGCAGGAGGACCACAAATTTGAGGCAAGTCTGGACAACTTAGAGACTCTGTCTCAAAATTTAAAGGGTGGGGGTAGGGATGTAGTTTAATGGTAGAATTAAACCAATTTGAGCCCAAGGACGGGGGCGGGGGGGGGAGGCCTGGGGATGTGGCTTGCCTAGTGCAGGTGAGGCATGGGGTCAGAGCCCAGGTCCACCCAAAAAAAACAGTGACAACATTGCATAATCCAGTGTTCATGTTGTCATGAATTCTCTTGCCCTGTTGGAGGCTGTTGCTAAGTAGTAAGTGGTGATGTATGTCACTATGGTAATAGATTCACCATATACTTGTGGTAGTGTATAATCATGGGAGCCATGATGGGTGGGAACTTGCAGTTTATAACCCAACCTCGTCTTTCCAGACTGGAAGAGGTAGGCCGGGGATTTAGCTCAGTGGTTCTGCTGCCTGCCTCGCAAGCGCAAGGACCCAAGTTGAATCCCGGTACCAAAAAAAAAAAAAAAAAAGAACTCAAAGGATAGCCTGGAAGAGGTTACAATCTCATTTCTTTGTACAATGTAAGTATGTCTTAAAAGATAGATCATGCTGGTCATTCTGGTGTACATCTGTAATCCTGGCATTCGGGAGGTAGAGGCAAGAGGATTGTAAGTACAAAATTGTAATTTTTCATTAATTTCCATGTTTTTCTGGCAGTGATCCCATACAGGTCGGTGATCATCCCGATTAAAAAGCTGAGCAATGCAATCATCACCTCAAACCCTTGGATCTGTGTATCAGGAGAGCTGGGAGACACAGGGGTGATGCAAATCCCCAAGAACCTCCTCGAGATGGCTTTCGAGGTGGGTGCACGAGGGTCTGTCCTAGCAGAGAGTGTTGCTGAATTCTCAGGGTCCAGTTTGGCCTTCTCATTTCCCATTTTATCCAGTGCAGGATCGTGGTTTTGAGTACGTACATCTTGTTGTCTACAGCAGCTTACGCTCACATGTTGCATGTTGTCGTGGTTCTCACATTCATTGTTCAGCTCTTTTTCCCACTGACCTGGGTGTGGGCTGCTGTAGTTCGTGACTCCCAGTGCCCAACCCCAGCTTGCCCCACAGGGTGCAAAGAGCACCAGTCTCCCCACAGCTGCTCTCCTCCCTGCTTGCATCTGTGTGGCCTTTGGCGAAAGACTAGACACCCAGTGTCATCCTCATCACACCTCTGCACCACTTGGTGACGTTCACAGACTTTGTAAAGATGCCTGTTGTATGACAGTTGGGCTCCAGGTCTCACCTGGTAGATTATTTTCATGTTTTTCAGCCCATATTGAGTTTGATCATGGCATACAGGAAGAATTTAAGAGGGAAGTGGTCCTAACTGAATGTCCTGTTCTTATGTTCTTTGGGGTCTAGGAGTCAGAGGCCAGTAGTTCTTTGGCCTCCTATGTGATATGTAGTGGGCTCACAACTATCTGTACATAAAAGAATAAGACCTTAGATTTTCTTTGTCTACCAATTATGGAATCTAAACAAGCTCATAAGCCCTCTCTTGCTATGTCCAAACCCTCACACATCAGCCTATTTCCATCTCTGCTGCCTTAGTAAATCAGGTTGCAGTCTTTTTTCACCTGGGTCACCATGGTGTCTTGTGAAGAAGCCATATTCGCCAGGCTCATGGCACCTGCCTGTAATCCCAGTATTAGGGAGGCTGAGGCAGGAGGCTCATGAGTTCAACCCCAGCCCCGAAAACTTAGTGGCTTATCAAGACTGTGTCTCAAAAAAGGTTGGAGATGCAGCTCAGTGCAGAGACCCTGAGTCCCTAGTACTGAAACAGAACAAAACAGCCAAGCATCAAAGAAGCCACATGCTTTTAGAACTCACAGCTTTAGGGCTTCCATCCAGCAAGTCAGGTAGCGGGTACGAGCTCCTCTTCATCAGATTCTAAGTCAGTGTTACTGGGATTCATGTCTGCAGTTCCTCTTACCACTGCTTTATTTCATTCTTATGCACAAGGGGCTACTAGGACAGCAGTAATTATAGCAGTCCCCCTTCATTTGTAATTTCACTTTATGCAGTTTCAATTAGCTGTAGTCAGCCATAGTTCAAATAAGTTAAATGAAATTTTGGGAGGGTTTCTTGGTTTTGTTTTATTTTGTTTTTTCATTCTACTGGGGATCAAACCCAGGGTCTTGCACATACTAGGCCAGTGCCCCACTACTGAGCTGGGTCCCCAGCCCCTGACTAAAAATAGAAAAATACAGGATAAAGAAAATGTATACACAACAGAGCACTACTCCACCATAAAGAAGGATAAATTGGACTCATTTTTATGAAAATGGATGCACTGGGGACCATAATGTTAAGTGAAATAAATCAGACACACAAGCTTAAAAATCATATTCTCTTACATAAGAAACCTAAAGTATAAATAATTTAAAGAGCAAAATAAAAGATAGATAATAGGAAATAGAAAGATAGATTTTTTGCAGATAAAAGTAGATCTAGAGTTAGGGAAAGGGAAAGTAGAGAAAGTATTAAATTTTTTAAAAAATAGGAAAACTAGGACCAGGGATATAGCTCAGTGGCACTGTGTGTACGTGGCAAGTGCAAGGTCCTGAGTTTGATCCCCAGTACCAAGGAAAAAACAGAAAAACTTTAATGTTGGTGATTTTTTTTTTTTTTTAAGGCAAGGTCTTGCTGTACAGTTCAGCCTGGCCTTGAACTCACAATGTAGCCCTGGCTGGCCTTGAATGCACAGCGATCCTCCTGCCTCCGGCCCTGATCCCTGGAAGTACAGGCGTGTATCACCACACTGGGCTGCGTTGATGATTTTTAGTTAGTGTCAGGGTTTTGCTGACCTCTGTGAGCCTATCTAGACAGTGCCCTCTTACACCTCTGGACATCCTTCCCATCCTTCAAGGCTCACACAGCCACCGTCTTGGTAAGGGCTCTGGGTGCCCAGACACCAACACTGTCCTTCCCTGGTGATGCTCTAGCTCTCACTCATCTTTCAGCCCAGCCCCTCCTTTTGCAATCCATGTTGTAAGTCTCCTGTCCCCTTGTATGAGGACTCCCCGAAAGCCAGGAACTCAGGGGTCTGTTTCCCTGGTGTGTGGCTCAGCGCATCTCTATAGTTGCAGGGAGAAGGGAAGTGCCCAGGAAAGCTGAGAAGGTGGGTGGGTCTGGTGCTGAGTAACCTGTGCTCCTGCCCACAGTGCCAGAACCTGGGGAAGCTCACCACTGTCCAGATCGGGCATGACAACTCAGGGCTGCTAACCAAGTGGCTAGTGGACTGCGTCATGGTCAGAAATGAGATCACAGGACACACATACAGGTGAGTAGGTGGCCTCAGGAGCCCAGAGTTCTTTGATAAGGATTTCTTTCTAAAGTTTTTCCACTGGCTTCTGAATTTAGTTTAGTCTCTTTGGATTTTTGTTTTGTTTATATAATGTAAATAGTCTCCAAAAATACTTTCTAAAAAAGCCAGGCATGCCAATATGTGCCTGTAATCTCACCACTCCAGGAGGCCAAAACAGGAGAATCGAGTTCGAACCCAGCCTGGGCAACTTGGAAACTTAGCAAGACCCTGTCTTAAAATTTAAAAAGGACTGGGATGTTGCTCAGAGTGAAGAAGGCCCTAGCTTCAATCCCCAATACCACCACCAAAACATCAAAATGTATTTGCGACTAATGCTTGGTCCACAAGTGTTGAAAAAGGTTGCTATAACTATGGGAAATTAAAGCTTAAAATATTCCTTTTTCACTGCTAGGAATTGAACCTAGGGCCTTCACACTGAGTTTCATCCCCAGCCTTTTTAAATCTATTTTGAGGCAGTGTCTCTCTAAGTTGCCCATGCTGGGTTCAAATTTGCGGCCCTCCTACCTCAGCCTCCTAGAGTGCTGGGATTACAGGCATCCCTCATGGCACCCAACTTCAAATACTTTTGCTAAGAGTAAAAGATGTATTGGTTACACTGAACACTGCCCTACAGGGACAGCCTCCTCTCTTCTCCTATGCCTTAACTCCCACCTTAATTTCTACTTTGAAAATATTCTTTCTACAACTAGCCAGAGTTTTAATAATAGACTATTTTAAAAATACATTATTTGAAGTGTTCATTGTTAAATAAGCAGTTCACAGGAGTGAAAGTGAAGGATTGGCATTTCTTTTTTGTCTGTTTTGTGTGTGTATGTGTATGTGTATGGGTGGCCTTTCTAACCCACTGACTAAAGCCAGTGCAGAGTAACTGTGACAGAGGCATTTGCTCTCCTCCCTGCCAGGTTCCCATGTGGGCGCTGGCTGGGGAAAGGTGTGGACGATGGGAGCCTGGAGAGGATTCTCATTGGGGAACTGATGGCACCGGCAGTGGAGGAGGACCTTGGGAAGCAGTGTCGGACCCCGCCCCAGCAGAAGTCACCCACCATGGCCCGGAGGCTGAGCATCACCTCACTGACTGGGAAGACTGCCAGTGAGTAGCTGCTTTTCCTGTTTCCCAGGTCAGCTCACACACTGCAGGCTTCATATGGTCAGTTCACAGAACACAGCTGTGTTTGTGAGTGTAGTGAGGGGACGGAAACAGAAGAATGCCAGGCATGGTGGCACACACCCGTGATCCCAGCTACTAGGGAGGCTGAAGCAGGAGGCCAGCAAGTTCGAGCTCAGCCAGGGCAACTTGATGACATAGTGAGACGCTGTCTCAGAATAAAATACAGAAAGGCCCAGGGATTTAGCTCAGTGGTGCCGCCACCTGCCTCGTAAGCGCAAGGTCCCGAGTTTGATCCCCAGTACCAAAAAAAAATAAAAAGAAAGAAAAGAAATAAAATAAAATACAAAAAGATCTAGGGATGTAGCATAGTGTGAAGGTCCTGGGTTCAGTCCCCAGTTCGGAAAGGAAGGAAGGAAAGAAATTTTAAAAGGGGGCATGAGGGAGAAGTATCTGTAGCTCAGTGGTAGAGCATGTGTTTATCATGCACAGAACCCTGGATTTTATCCCAAGATCCAAACAATTTTTTTAATTCATTAAAATTAGACTTCACCACTAACCATTCAGATTATTGCATATTCTGAGTTAGTCCAGTTTCAGGGAAGTGGGGCTGTTTTTGAGAGACCATTATCCCCCCATTTTTGATACAGTTTTCTTTCCTTGCTCAATAAGCAGAAAATTTTAACCCAAGAATCAGAGATGCCTAACTGGGTGTTTTCTCACAGCATGTGCTGGGAGATAATTGAAAGAGTTTTTGGAACAAATACATTCCTCATTTAGCAACCAAGTTCAGTTCCCTGGACCAGGTCATTAAGTGAATTGGTTGCTAAGTGTGTACAATATTCAGTATAAAGAAATGGTCAAAGGAAACTCCAACATGATGACCTGGCTCTTGTTTGCATAACTCTTACATGCAGTACTGTAATGTATAACAGAACATAAAACTACTGTACTGAACTGTACAGTACAGTCACAGAAATGACAGTGCAGTACTGTAGAAGCACCCACCATAAGTCGCAGTGCTGATCACATTCTTGTGTCATGAGCCCAAACGCAGGTCATAAGTCTGAACAGTTGTTAAATGGGTAGTTCTTAAATGAGTAATATCTGTAAGTTTTCAAAATAAACTTAATATTGAAAAGAGAAGAGAAAGACAAAGCTGCTGGGTAAAGAACCTACTAGGCACCGAAGGGGCTATAGTATCAATATTCAGTCATAAGACATTTGCATTTTAACAGTTTTTATGCCGTGGTGTAGAAATAATTTACTTCTATTTTACCTAAGGGACTGTTTATCAAAGAAATTCTCCAGCAGTTGAATTCAGAGATTCCCAGACAGTACCACATATACTTTTTTCCTTTATGCTATGCTAAGTAAATCAGATGTAATAGTTTACCACTACCAGGAAACACCAAAATACATCATTGTAGCTGGTAATGGTGGTACATGCCTGTGATCCCAGCTACTTAGGAAGCTCAGGCAGGAGGATTCAAAGTTTGAGGCCAGCCTGGACAGTTTAGTGAGATGCTTTTTCAAAATAAAAATTTTAAAATGGCTAGGGACTGTAACTCAGCACTGGAGAATTTACCTGTGTGAACCCCAGTACTCTACTGCAAAAAAAAAATGTAAAATAAATAATAATTTTTCTCTTTTTTCCACTTGTGACCCTGGATGGAATCTGTACTACTTCATGTTTTTTAACCATTCTTGGTGCAGCCTCAATGAGCGAGTGGAAGCAGGCACCAGCAGGCTGGCTGGGGAGGAAGGACCCCTCCCTGGAAAGCAGCACCCTCCAGGCTGGCGCACCAACCTCCAGCCTTGGCCTCTGCCCAACACTTGGGCTGTGAGTAGGGTAGGGGCATCTTTGCTCCGGAGCTGTGACAGCACCCACTCTTGCCCATTTTCCCTTCCCTGTTTGTGGCTGCAGGACTCTGGCTGCGGCCGGAGAGCCATCCTGCCCTGGGAGGGGCTCCTCAGAGACTCGACTGACACCTCCTGGGCAGGGTGTGTTTCCCGTGGGACAGCACAGCCACTGCTCCTTATTTTATAGGGCCTAATGCTGGACAGATCCAGGAGGGGATCGGAGAAGCCGTGAACAACATCGTGAAGCATTTTCACAAGCCTGAGAAAGAGGTATTGGGGTTGTAGAGCTGAGGACCTCAGAGCAAACTGCAGGCCCCTTGGAGCTGCCCTTGGGTCCCCTGAGTGGGGTTGCTCTAGGGTGTGCCTTAGTGAGGAGCCCAAGGCCTTCCCTTTGCACAGTGTATTACACTTCACAGAGGGGGAGCCTCACCCTGCTGCTCTGCGGAGAAAATGGCCTGGTTGCAGCCCTCGAGCAAGTTTTCCACCATGGCTTCAAGTCGGCCCGCATCTTTCATAAAAACGTCTTCATTTGGGACTTCGTGGGTGAGTTGGGCGGACATGTACTGCCACCAGGCCCTTGAAGGGCTTCTCAGAGAACACAGGGCCCAGGAACCTGGAGAAAACAGGCTAGTGATGAGGGGAGAGGCTTTAAAAATAAACATCAAGGGCAGGGGATTTAGCTCAGTGGCACCATGCCTGCCTCAAAAGCAAAAGGTCCTGAGTTTGATCCCCAGTACTGCAAACTAAATAAATAAATGAATAAACATCAGATCCACACTATCTTTGCTTTGCATTCATTCAACAGATGTTTATATTGCATACAGCATTCCAGACACCACTTTAGATCTTTAGATGTAGCAGAAACACATATAGTTGGCAGACTTATACTTTGTGGGGTGGGAGAACCAGTAGTTCACAAAATCTTAGCAAATATGGGGCCGGGAATTTAGTTCAGTGGTTCTGCCACCTCCCTCTCAAGCACAAGGACCCGAGTTCAATCCCCGGTACCAAAAGAAAAAAACAAACGAATATGTAATTTGTATGGTACATTAGAGCCAAATGTGGTGGTGCACAACTGTAATCCCCGCACTCTGGGAGGCTGAGGCAGGAGGATTACAAGTTTTAGCCCAATCTGGACAACTTGCAACTTACCCTGTGTCAAAGTTTAGAAGCAGGGAGGTGCTGTGGGCTGTGCATGTAGCTCGGTGTAAAGTCCCTGGGTTCAGTCCTCAGTGACAACAGCAAAAAAAATAGCAGTAAACCTTCCAGCCTTCTGGAATTAAGCCTTGATTGGAAAAGAATTCCTGGCAGCATATTGTTCCAGCATGGACCTGGACCAGAGAACTCACTCTAAACCAGTGATGGAGTTGTGAGTTTGATGTCAGGACTGGCTGCCCTGAGGGCTCACTAGTGTTTGCAGGATAAACTAGATGCTGGGGCTTCTTGTGAAGGAAGTGCTGGCGTGTATTGTGATGTGATTCTGTTTTCCTCCCCCAGAGAAAGCAGTTGCTTATTTTGAAACCACCGAACAGATTCTAGACAGTGAAGACGAAGTCCTTATTCAGAAATCATCCTACAAAACCTTCTGCCACTATGTGAATGCTATCAATACAGCACCCAGGAACATTGGGAAGGATGGCAAATTCCAGATTTTAGTTTGTCTTGGAACACGGTATAAAGCCAATTTTTTACTTTCCTCCTTTGATACTTGTTAAGCACCAGTCAGAAAAGATTATAACAAAGCTTGCCCTTGTCTTCCTTTCATTCCAACTTTTATTACAAAACTACTGTTTTCTGGCACCCTCCTGTCACTTCACGACTACCACTACATGTAGCATCCCATTTCCTGGCAAAGAGAGCAAAGAGTGCTAGGCTAGCAGGACACCCCACCAGACTCTGAAAGTACATCAGAGGGGCCAGGACCTACATAAACTCTCTAGAATGTGGGTATAGCTCAGCTGCAGGGCGCATGCCTGGGATTCCAGCACTGAGAGCCAGAGGTCAGAGGACTTCGAGTTTTAGCCCAGCCTGGGCAGCCAGACAATAGACGAGGTGTAGCTAGGTTAGCAGACTCTCCCAAGACACAGTGAGAAAGCAAAAGCCAGGATCTACTCCCATCCCCACTGGAGACTGGAGAGTCCCCACTGGAGTCTCCAAAGGTAGGTGGATACTAGGTAGAGCTGATTGGGCACATGTGCTGGCACACATGTACGTGTACTGTGGAGACCTTGTGCAGTGGATTCTCACTGCCATATCACTTTAGATTTAATAACATGATGGGGCCCTTGTATAAATGCCATCTTGTCTTTCAGACTATTTCCTACCCCTTTATTTTTTATTATAGTTTATGTACAGTAGTACTTTGGTTCACGAACACATTTGTTTGCAAACAATTTGCTTCACAAAGAGAAGCATTCAGCAAAATTTTGCTTCCATACACGAACTCTGAGCTAGGTGACAAACACGACTGTAGCCATCTTTCCCATAGGAACACAAACATGGCCATCTTTTCCAGAATTGTGGAATGAATGAAGTTCATGAACTGAGGTACCACTGTATTTGTGTTGCTGGAGATCAAACCCTGACCCTCACAAACTCTTAATGCTGAGCCATACCCCAGCCCTCCATACCCCGTTCCATACAGGGGAGTAAAGCCACAGCTTTTGCACTGGGTTACGTCTTCAGCCCTTTTTTTATTTTGACACCAGGTCTCACTAAGTTGCAATCCTCCTGTCTCAGCCCTCCAGAGTGCTGGGATCACAGGTGTGTACCACCACACCTGGCTTCTACCTCTTGTAAAGGTGGTAAGATCAGAATTTTCTTTTCTTTTCTCTTTTTTCCATGCTGGGAAAGCCCATGCCAGGGCTTCAGGTATACTAATAAGCAAGCGCCCTGCAGCTGAGCTGTACCCACATTCTCGAGAGTTTATGTAAGGTCCTGGCCTCTCTGAGACCCTCTCAGAGTCTGGTGGGGTGTGCTGCTCGCCCAGCACTCTCAGCACTCTCTCTTTACCAGTGACTGACCGACTTGTCTCAGGTTTCCACTTACAGTGGATGTGCATGGCCAGCCATACCCGCCCAGGGGACCGCAGCTGTGCATGTGCTCAAGCCAGCTCTGTCTGCTCCGCAGGGACCACCTGCTCCCACAGTGGATCCCACTGCTGGCTGAGTGCCCCGCCATCACCCGCATGTACGAGGAGAGCGCACTGCTGCGAGACCGCATGACTGTCAACTCGCTTATCCGGGTCCTGCAGACCATCCAGGACTTCAGCATCGCCCTGGAGGGCTCACTCATCAAAGGCGTGGATGTGTGAGGAGGGCTGGGCGGCCTGCCTGTGCCAGGCCCTCAGTGGATTTGTCTGGGCAGTGTGAGTCCTCAGGCAGCCCTATGGGCCCAGTGTGACGGTCCTCACTCGCAGCCAGGGCGGATCGCCCTAATGTAGTTCATTTGAACCTGGAATTTAGTATAAAATAGAGTATTTTCATGTGTTAGATGTGTGTAAATATGCTATCTTCTGTAAGAAATTCTGTTACCCTAATAAGATACTTTTCATAGATTGAATATTCCTGTGACTTAAATCCATAGTTTGACAGCGTTAGAGGTAGGGGAGTGGTGCTAGTCGGGAAGAAGCCAGTAATCCTGCTCACGTAGGTGCCAGGCAGCTGTCCCCAGGGTCACAGTGGCCTCCTCCCGGCACAGCCTCCTGGTACCCAGTGTACCAGTGGTGTAGCCGTCCTCAGCTTAAGTCATAAACATTCGGTACCTTTCAACTAGGACTCACTCTTCTAGTCTTTGCCACAGTTTTTCATTTGGCATAAGGAAAAGATAGAAAGTATTTTAAATACCAAACCCCAGGAGTTTGGCTGCACTGCAGAGAGAACAGGGCCAAGATAGACTCACTCCATTCTTGGCATTTTTGCTTCTGTTACTGGAGGGACTGGGGGAGGTTTTCAGAGTGTTAGCAGCTCCCTTCTGGCTTCTGGTGTCTTCACCTGGCATCTGTGCTCTGTGGAGCCCGTACCCTGGGGGTCACAGGAGCCCCTTGGCCTGCCCGTCCCCCTCCAGAAAGGGAACCTGGAGAAGGCCTTGGCTCTGTGTGGCCTGGAATGTTTTGTGAAAGTATCTGTTGACCATTATAATGCAAATAACAGAAGGAGAGGGGAAGAATGAACCCTTGCGGGTGTCTCAGGGCAAGCTTTGTGTCCCTCTGTGAAAAGGGGTATAATGTGAAACAACAGCCAGAGACAGTAAAGGCCACTGCCGCAGGAACTGCCTGAATGCAAATGAACCAGGAGGCAACCGTTTTGAAAGACCAAAAGTTGCAGGTAGCTTTCCAATTTGATGGTTTGGTTTGGTCTTGGTTTTGGTCTTTTGAGAGGGTCTCACTAAATTGCCCAGACTGGGCTCAAGCTTGCCATCTTCCTGCCTCAGCCTCCTAGACTGCTGAAATCCAGGCCTGCTCCACACACCGGACCAGTTTGGTAGTTTATTAAGAAGCTAAGTGAATCTAGTGTTAGCTGGTTCCCTTAACTTGTCTTCAGGCAGGTCCTGGAACTAATGAGACAGTGGCACGGTGTTAGCAAAACTGTCTCAGCAGAGCTCAGCTTTTATCCCCTGTGTGGCTGAAAAAGTGAAGCCAGGGCCTCACAGGACCCTGTAGGACAGGAAGGCCCTGGGCTTCACCAGCACCATTATTTCCCTCAGTTCCCGGAGGAAGGGAGTAAACAAGTGCCAGGAACCCTGGCACATCCCCTGTGACGGGCAACTTCTGACCTGGTGCTGGGAGGAGAGGGCTGCCAAGCGCTGAGTTGAGACCAGGGGAGGAGCACAGAAGGTTTGGTGACCTGAGTGACTGAAAGCAGTACATGCCGAAGTGGTACAGCTGCCCTAGGGCCCGGAAGTCTGCCGTAGGAGGCATCCAGAGCCTGCTTCCCTTGGGCCCTGGCTGTGTTTGGTGATCACCGTCCAGGCTACTTGGGTGAGCCCAGAGGATCAGAGTTCAAAGGCAGACTCAGCAACAGAAACCACAGGTGGTCCAATGCAGTGTCACCCTTGCCACCTTCCCCACTTTCCCCCCTGTACAGATGGAAGCATGGTGCCTGAGGACTGAGACTCAGTGCTGGCCCTACCCCTGCTGGCCATGGTGCTGCTTGTTATACCAGGCTGCAGGACACCAACCTACAAGGCATTCTGTAGTCTTTTTGTCCTTTGATTTTTATGTATCCACCTATACAGACAGAAAATAATATTCCCTTTATATTCATTTATAAGGACTGATAATTCATCAGAAGTTACATCTGTTGTAAAAACTGGGAGCAAAGTTGCATGGGGGCCCCATGGGTGACAGCTCATTCTTTTGGATAATTCCAGTGGTAGTAAATCAGCCTTTCAGAATAAATTTAATATTGGAAATAACATAAAGTCCTTAAGATCCAAGTTAGATGCATAAAAAAGAATGCTGTAACTGGGTTTGGGGTCCCTGCGTGTGATTATAATTTAATTTTCCTGTGGCTTATAACTGTCTCTGACCCAATACCAAAATATTTTGAGTAAGCGAGTAGCAGAACTCTTGAATAAATGCCCATCACCGCTCAAGCTGACTTTTTGATGGACCATATGCACTTAGAGGAATCCTCTCTGCTATGTTAATTTTTTTTTTTTTTTTTTCGGTACCGGGGATCAAACTCGGGTCCTTGCGCTTGCGCAGCAGGTGGCGAAACCACTGAGCTACATCCCCGGCCCCCTGCCCCCTGCTACATTAATTTTTAAAATCAGTATATTGCTTTAGAATTACATCTCAGTAAATAGCCAATGCTGTCTTTGTCCCTCCTCCCACTTCCAAATAAATTAAAAGTTAATGCCTGGGACCATAAATAGTATTTTCACATCATAATAGCTTGAGGAAAAATTGTTTTAAAGTGGAATTGCTGGGCTGAGAGTATAGCTCAGTGACAGAGCACTTACCTAGCATGCCCTGGGTTGCACCCCTGCAAAAGTAAATACAGCTGTGCCTCGGTTTATGAACTTAATTTTTTTACAGTTTTGGGGAAGATGGCCGTAGTCATGTTGTCATCCAGTGCAGAGTTTGGGAACAAGCAAAATTTTGTCAAACGCTTTTGTTTACAAACAGAAGTGTTCATGGACTGAGGTATGCTACTGTAAATAAATACATGGCCAAAAAGTTATCTCCTCAAAAATGCATTCTATGTGCTTTTTATATGTTCCGAAACCTACATTCCCACCCTTTCTGACACAGTGGTGTTACCCAATTTGGGCATTGTGTGAAACCCTGTGTCCAGGATCTGGGAGGGGCAGGCAGTGTTAGCACGCAGCTCTTGAGTGGGAGAAGTAGGCTCCCAAGAGCAAAGCCAGCCTCCTGCCCTTTGTCTCATTGGTAATGAGAGTTTGATACAAGAAATCAAAATGTGCAAAGGCTTGGATTTCCCTCTAAATTTTATTTTAAATATTTCACACATTTTATACCTTTTGTAGTCCTGTGGTGTTTCTTTTAACATGGCTTTTTAAAAATTGTTTTAATGAATTTCTGTCACTATGTGAATGATGTAGGGGAAATACTGAATTGCTCGTATTTCCTTTTTTGGCAATAAAGCACTATTGTATGTAACTGTAAGTGAAAAAGAGGCTGAGACTATGCAGAATAGCCTATGTGTGGTATATTTTGACACCCTAGGATATTTTGAAACATGAGGCTATAGACAAGGACCTCAGATCCCCAGGGATGTTTTTTTTTGGTACCGGAATCAAACTCGGGACCTCACGCTTGCAAGACAGGCAGTGGAACCACTGAGCTAAATCCCCAGCCTGGGATGTATTTATTTGACAGCATTGAGAATATAGCTCTTCATAATGAAATACCTTCTTCGACTAAGAAATGACTTTTCAGTAGATTTTTTTCATTTAGAAAACTGTGAGTATTTTCTGTGAGGTTTACAGAAACTAGCCTATCCTTTTCACCATGTTGAAGGGACAATCAGATCTGTAGTATTTACATCTCAGTATTAACACACCCTCATTGATTGAGAATGAGTCTGGAGCTCTTCTCTACATCCATGAAGTGAATCCTATCCCTACATCGGCTGCCTGGCTCTCACATAAGTATGTACCATTATCATTCAGTGTACATAGACAGGAAGGATAGCAAACTACTAGTTCCTTTATTCCTATTCAGATACACTTATAAATCTGTTAAACTGAATTCCAAGTTTTTGAAGAGGTTGCTATTGCATTGTAATTGAAGGAGTCCAAGGAGGGCTGGGGCTGTAGCTCAGTTGTAGAGCACATACTTAGCATGCACAAGGCCCCAGTTCAATCCCCAGCACCACCAAAACACCATAACATTGAGATATTGATACCAGCATGAAAACAACTCGTCAAGTAAAGTTTCTCCTGCTTGAAGCAATCCAGTATATCCTCAGGTTATTAGGAGGGAATAACACTTGGTCCAGTTAACTGAGTGTGCTTGTGTGTTGGACCCTATCTTAATTCTACACATCACATCTTGTTGACAGTAGAGAAGTACAGTAAGGAGTTCTGTTGTCAATCAAATGAGGGTGTGAAGCAGAAAAAGTCCTCTGTGTTACACTTGAACCATGTATAAATGTAGCCTGTGTCTTTAAATTAGCATTTCTGCATTTAAATTATATTTTTCCATTGTATTGTTAACAAAGTGTATCAGAACTGGATTTTTTTTTTCCTCATCTGAACATAATACAGAATTTAAAGAGTATTGTGATATTAAGCACTTTAACATATCAGACAAACCAACGTGGGTTTTTCAGGTTTTGGAGTACATTTAAATATGACTTTTCATGCTTTGTTCTTTACAAATAAAATTGTGGGGTTGATACTTTCTTTTGTTTTATTATTGGAGAATTTTTACCAAGTGTTTCACAGGGCAGACGACTTAAAAAAAAAAAACAAAAAAAAACGCAGAGATCAAAACCATTATTTAGTTTAAAAAGTGTTGGGCAACTGGTTATCCAGATGGGAAGAAACTGAATCTTAGTTACACCACACAGAAAAAGCAGTACTTCGAATTACATTAAGGCTTTCACCTGATTGACCAAGACTCATACACATCCTAAAGAGTAATCTGCTTTGCTCACAGTAAATCTAATTCAAATGTTAATCTCATTCCCCCAAAACACCATAGTATTCAGAATAATGTTTGACCAAATATCTGGGTATCCTGGCCCAGTCAGTTTGACTCATAAGATTAACTATCACAAATAATAACAAAAAAATGGAATGATGGAGGATTTGCTACCAAGTAATGAAAAGAACTCCAGAGGGCGTAAGAGTAGCATATACAGGGAACAGCCACTAAGCCAAGGGCTGAGGCAGGACAACCTGAAAGAACTCCCAGCCTAGGTTGCCCAAGATTTCATGAGCGGTCACAGCACTGCCCACTGGGTGGCAGAGGGTACTGAGACAGACACAGTGCTCAGCTATCATCCATGGGGTGACCTGCCACAGAATTTGCTGACAAACCACTGCAAGGGGCACCAGAGAAGCTGTTCAAGAAGTGCTGCCCCAGTAACTCTCGGAGGAGGTCCATGGTGGAGAGGCACAGCTTTGGGGCTCTGCAGAAGGGAACACACCAGAACTGGAAGAGCGCTCTCCTCCAGTGCAGCCTCCTGATACAGGGAGGTAGCATCGTGCCAGCTGGCAAAGGGAATTGCTTTCCACAGGGTCTAGGTCTGTCATTGCTCACCAGGCAACAAGGACTTGATTTTGAGCCAGGCGTGATAGCAGACTCCTATAATCCCAGCACTTTGGGAAGCAGAGGCAAGAGAACCAAAAGTTCAAGCCAAGCCCAGTAACTTAACAAGGCCTTGTCTCAAAAAATTTTTAGAAAGGCCAGGGATCTAGCTCAGTTGTTCTCCCACCTGCTGCGCAAGCGCAAGGACCCGAGTTCAATTGCCAGTACCAAAAAAAAAAATTTTTAGAAGAGCTGGAGATGTAGCTCAGTGTAAAGACCCTGGATTCAATCCCCAGTACCAATCAATCAGTCATGAGCTGAATGAAAGCAAAGCATGTCATCATTTGTAGGCCATATCTAAAACAGAAAGGGATGTTAGCACAGAAAGAAGCTATGTTAGCTTCCTTCTTAATAAAGTAGAAGACACAAAATGACAGAGCATAAATCAATGAAATTGATAAGCCTCTACCCAGACTGACTGAAAGCAAAGACAAGCCAAAAATGACCAATATGAGGAATGAAAAGATAACAACTGCAGATCCTGCATATATTGAAAGGATTATATGGAATATTATGAACAATCTTTTGGCAGAATAATTCTGCAACTTACATGAATGGATACAATTCTTGAAGTCATGAACTACCAAGGCTCACTTAAAAAAAAGATAACCTAAATCTCCTGTATCTAAAGAAATTGAATTTGTAGTTAGCTCTGTCAGAAAGAAAGCTCCAGGCCCAGATAAATTCACTGGGAAAAGCCTACCAAAACTTGAAGAGAAAATAGTAAAAACTTCTCAAACTCTTAAGACTGATGTAAAAGAACAGTAGTACCTCAGTTCACAAACTCAATTCACTCCACGATTCTGTGTGGCCAGTTTATGTTGGTGTGGAAAATATGGCTACAGTCATGTTCATCACTAATGCAGAGTTTGCAAACAAAAAATTTTACAGATGCTTCTGTTTGCGAAGCAAATTGATCACAGCCAAAAGCATTCATGAACCAAGGGACCACTGTGTATCTCAGGTCCTACAGTTGCCATGATAACATACTACAGACTGCCTTGCTTAAGCATCAGGACTTTTTTTTCCAGTTTTGAAGACTCTGACATCAAGATATTGGCAGTGTGATCTCTCCTAAGATCTCTCTCCTGGACATGGCAATGCCCATCTCTCGGTACTATTGCAGGTAGGTAAGTTAATTAGACAGGGCCAGCCCACAAGAAGCCAAAATGGAGGAGAGTGAAGACACATTCACTGAAGGCCAGCATTGTAAAAGAGAAATTAGCAGTGATTGATATTCTAAACAGTTATCAATCACCTGGGGGAGCCAAGGTATTAACCCAGCCTCTCCAGGAACTATCCCTGACCCACCCTTACTGAAAATCCTTGTACACTTGCTATGTGACTTGATTCCCCATTTGACCCCCATTTAATCAGTATTACCTGGGTGACTGTATTTGTAATCTTATTGGTTGGTCATGGTTTTGTCCCATCTTATGCCCACCTTGTAAGTTTCCATTGGGTCTTACAGTTTTGTCCCACTTTGTACCCGCCTCACCACATGGCTTTGCTGTATAAAACATCTTTGAACCATGGGGTGGGCAGGCAACCCACTTTCCAGTCCCCTTTCTGTCTCTCAGGCAGAAGCTTTCTTTCTCCCAATAAATTTTTCCTACTCTTAACCTCTGTTGTTCCTAGAATTTATTCTTCGATTTTAGAGAACACAAACTTGCGTTTCAGATACCTAGTAGGTTTGGGAGTTACATCTTTTCCCCTGTATCAGTACCGTTGTCCCACAGCTCTCCTCTGGGTGTGCCTGTGTCACCATTTCATCTCATAGTCATATTTGATTAGCACCCACCCTAATGACCTCATTTTTCAGTAGCTCTTTAAAGACAGGTCAGATGTCCAGGGGTTTACAACTCTGATATCTGAATTCTAGGGAACTCTTTCTACACTGCTGGTGGGAATGTAAACTAGTTACAACCAGTATGGAAATCAGTGTGGAGATTCCTCAAAAAACTAAAAACAAATTCCATTCGACCCAGCTATTCCCCTTCTAGGTATCTTCCCAAAAGAGTTAAAGACATCATATTACAGTGTTCCACGCATACCCGTGTTTGTAGCAGCACAGTTCATAATAACTAAATCTTGGAAGCAGCCTATATGTCCCATCAAGAGATGAAATAACAAAGAAAATGTGCCGTTTATACACAATGGAGTACTCCTCTGCTGTAAAGAAGGGTAAACTTGAGTCACTTTAGGAAAAAGGATGCATATTGAGACTCTAAAATGAAATAAATCAGATACACAAGCTTAAATCTCATGATTTATATGGGAAACCCAAAATAAAAGATAATGGGAAATAGATCTTTTGTAAAAGGGAAGGGTACCAAGAGATGGAGGGAGGGAAGGGAAGGGAATGAAAAAGGAATTAAGATGTGTATGTACCGACTTCCCACAATGAATATAATCCCATTACCAGGAAGTCCGAGGCAAGAGGATCACTTCAAGGTTGAGACCAGTCTAGGCAACATAATGAGTTCAAGTCCAGCCTGAACTACATAACTAGATCCTGTCTCAAAGAAACAACAACAACAAAAAGTAATCATGTATTGCAAACAGATACTAATAAAAATAATTTTTAAAAAATAGAGGACCAGAGATTTACCTCAGTAGTTTTGCTGCCTGCTGCTCAAGCGCAAGGACCTAAGTTCAATCCCCAGTACCAAAAAAACATAAATAAATAAATAAATAAATAAATAAATTAGATACTGCTATGGAAAATTAAAATAATAATTTTTTTTTTGGTACTGGGGATCGAACTCAGGACCTTGTGCTTTCGAGGCAGGCGGCAGCACTACTGAGCTAAATCCCCAGCCCTAAAAATAAAAAATTTTTAAATAATAAAAAATAAAAATAGGGCCAGGGATGTACTATGACATCATTTCTCTGCAGACTTGTCTGTAGAATTCCATCAGAATCTCAGAAGTCTTTTTCTTTTCTGTTTTTGAGGCAAACTAGCAGTCTGGGTTGTATACCAGCCCTGGTGACACTGATGTGATAAAGTTCTAATAACCATCTACCATCCCTCTGGCCCTCAGCAATGTTTATTATGGGTTTTTTTGTAGAATTTAATAAACTGATTCTAAAACTTACATTGAAATTTAGGGTCAAGGATGTGGCTCAGCGGCCCCGCACCATGCCTGCCTGGCAAGTGCAAGGTCCTGGGTTCAATTCCCGGTACCAGAAAAAAAAAATTCAGAAGATCTAGAAGAGCCAAAATAACTGATGAAGAGGAAAAATGTGAAAGACTTAACACTACCTGATTCTAAGACTAATAACGAAGTTGTAGTAATAAAGGCAGTGTGGAGAAAATGAGGCAAAACTACACAAATTACACCAGACTACAGTGGTAGACCTGTGTATATATGGCCAATTGTCTCAATGAAGTTGCAAGGGCAATTAAATGAAAAAAAAGGTCTCTGTGCATGGTATGGAGCAGCCATATACAAAAGAAGTCAACTTGATACACACTTCCCATCATATACCAAAAGTAATTCAGCATGGATTATAAACAGAAGTATAAATCCTAAAATACAAAACTTGTAAAAGAAAACACGGGATAATACATCAACATAAGTTCTTGTGTTTAGAGAGGAAACATTCTCCGGTTAAATGGAAAATTGTGTAAGTTGCTTCCGCAAAACTTTCCTTCTGAGCAGAGTTGGTTTGTTTGGCAGAACTGAGGAACAAACCCAGGACCCCAAGGATAATGAACTACATACCCAGCCCTGTAAGCAGCTTTGTAATAAATGTCTCATTGGAAACTCCTGGCCCTCCTTCACTTTGCTCTAATTTCCCTTCCCAGGTAGAATCTGTATGGATTCCAGCATGTCCCAGGTTCTGAGTTACTCCTTCCATCCCAGCTGACATCTGGATTGATTAGTACCAGATACGAGACACACACTGCTGCTCCAACAGTTGGGCTCCAGTGAACACAAATCGAGGAAGGTGGCCATGGTCATTTGGGCTGTCTGAGGGCTGACATTGGACGGGGTGGAGTTCAGTGGCAGAGTGTGTGCTTAGCACTCGTGAGGCCCTGGGTCCCATTCCTGCATCACACCAAAATGAATGAATAAAAAAACAAAGCAGGTGGTTTAGAAACAGACATTACAGTTGACTCTCAAGTTACAACCAGCCTAACATACAAACAACTTGGGTTACTTCAGGAATTTTAGTTTTAACGTATGACCAAAATCTTGAGTTATGACCCAAATGCCGGCCGTTTGTGCTTCCAGATGGTCTCAGAGAAAGATTTAACCCTTAAAGAGTTCTGGAATGGGGGCTGGGGATTTAGCTCAATGGTGCCGCTGCCTGCCTCGAAAGCGGAAGGTCCCAAGATCGATCCCTGGTAAAAAAAAAAAAAAGTACTGGAAGGAACTTTACAACATCCTTTCCTGTGTGGGGTTAACTGAGAAGTCCTGGGCCAATGTCTCTCTTAAGGACACTGAAATCTACCTGTTACAAGAGAGAGACTTTGAAGGCCATGTAGAGGAGCCTGAGCCTTCAACAGACTGACTTGAGTTACAACCAGCCCTTGAGAGCGAATTGAGTTTGTAAGTCAAGGGTCCACTGTATTTCTCACCATTCTGGAAGACAAGGAAGTCCAAGGTTATGATTGCTGATGTCTGAGGAGGCTAGTGCCCCAGGAAAGGGGAAACAATCTCTCTTGCCTTTCACGAGGGATTCAGTCTTGTTCTGGTAAATCCCTAGAGTGCCATACTGCTTGGATACAAAAGGAAAGGGGTAGGGGTAGTGGGAGGCACAGGGGAAAGGAAAGAAGGGAAAGGAAAAAATGATGAGAAATGGAAAAAACGGAAATAAAGTCTTTGTAAATAGGGAAGGGTGGAGGGCGTGAAGGGAGGGCTAGGAATGGGGAAAAAATAAGAACCAAGATGCATTATGTAAAGGGACAATTCCCAATGAGAAATGTAATTGTGTTGTATACCTACAACGTACCACTAAAAGAATTTAATACAAAAAGAAAAAAAGGAATGAACTATTGATATATGGAAAAGAAAGAAATTTACTGAATGATATGAATTTGGGGAAAATACAAACACCGTGAGCATGGCAGGGGTCAAGCTTGGTGCTTCTAAGTCCAACCAAGAATCTAGCAGATCAGGTTCACAGCAGAGGCCTCACTTTGAAGAGAGAAGAATCTGCTAGGCCCTGGATGGCATGGACTTTGCCCAAATGTGTGTTTTTGAAAGATATTTAGGAGAACAAAAAGATAAGTTACAGCCTGGTAGGAGACACTACCAAATCACATATCCATATCCATAGTATATAAAGAACTCTCAGAATGCAATAGAAAGATCAATGGCCCAACAAGAAAGGGCAGATATCCTGATGTACCCTTAACCCAAGAAGATACAAGGACATCAAAAGCACTCACACTTCTGCAAGGCTCCACCACGTTCTCTTGGGCGAATGTCACAGGGCTGTTGGCCTGGGCCTTGCCAAGCCCAAAATACAGCAACTTTGATTTTGTTTTGTTTTGCTTTTGTTTTGGTCTTGGTTTTGATTTTTGAGACAGGGTCTTGTTATGTAATTCAGGCTGGCCTTGGACTCAGTGATCTTCCTGCCTCAGCCTTCCAAGTCCTGGGATGATGCGCTACCAGGCCCAGCAAAATATGGCAACTTTGAAAGATATTACCAGGTGACTAAAGTCAATCAAAAACACCCAGAACACTACCAAGTCTATAAAAATGGCAGCGGCAGCAAAATATACCTGAGAGGGAGCAGAGACTGGCTCGAGAATATAGAACAGTATCTTGGCTCTGTGTGACAGAGCAGAGATAAGGTACCTGAAGACAGAAAAATCCTCCTCTGGCCAGGACTGGTATCACTCACTCCTCTGTCATGACACAGATGGAAAGTGAGGTGGTGACCTCATGGCAGCCAGAAGACGTCCCACTGGTTGGGGCTGGGAGAAATGCAGGGCATGAAGACCTGGGCGGAGAGCTCCCTGCTTAGGGGGTGGCTGGGGCACTGGCCTTGAGTTCTGTGCTCTGGCTGTGAGATGATGCAGGAGCCATTGTCTTTGATTGATTCAGGTCCAACATCTCCTGTAGGATAGGACAGCCCACTTTTTCTCTTAACTCCACTGCAAGTGCCAAGAGCTCGAGCATCTCCAAGGACACAGAGACTGACATGCTGCACGGGGCCAAGAACGCCACCTCCCCAGCACCCTCTGTCCCTGAGCAGCATGCAAGGACACCACAATGGACACCTGCCAGTGCGCTCCCAAGATGACTGATGCATTAACTCTGACATCTGCCCAGCCATCAGCGCAGAAGAGTCAGCTGGAATCAGCTCTGGGTTCCTGAAAGTCAAGTTCTGACCTCAGGAAAGGGGGGAAGAAGGAAAACAGCAAGCTGATTCTGTTTTTAGGCTTCTACTGTCTGGCAGAAAAAAACTGGGCCGCTGTTTGAATTACTAAAGGCAGCGCGATGCTTGTCAGCTATCTTAGGTAAACAACTTTCAAAAAGGGAAAAGCACTCAGAAAAGATACTCGAAATTACTGACCATTTTGGAAAAGAAAACCAAAACCAAAGTGCCACCACACACCTCCAATGGTGGCACAGTCCCTCGGGACTAGGGGCCAGCCACCTGAGAAACAGAGAGGCAGTCCTTCCAAGGTCAGAAGGTCTTGGCAGGTTTCTGTAAAAGTCAATGATCTCGCCTTTCTACTTCTAAGTAATTGCCAGAGAAATAAGAGCATCTGTCCCTACAAATATTTACACATGAACATTCATCAGTTTTATTTGTAATAACCAAAAACACTGTAGTCAACTCAGGAAGCACAACAGATGTGTGGGTAAACAGACTGGGAAATCCATACAAAGAGATGCTGCTCAGCTACAAAACAAAATGAGCTATTGATATATGATGAAAAAAACCTTAATAAATTATATGCTTTAAATATGTGCAATTTATGAAACATCAATTAAAGCACAGGGGTTTTTTTGTTTGTCTTTGGTTTTGGGGGGGGTTGGTTCCGGGGATCGAACTCAGGACCTTGTGCTTGCGAGGCAGGTGCAGCACCACTGAGCTAAGTCCCTGGCCCCACAATATGTTTTTTAAACCTAATGGAAAAGTTGAGAATACAACGAAGCGTGCTGGTGCAGGCCTATAATCCCAGCACTGTGGGAGGCTGAGGCAGGAGGATCACAAATTCAAGCCCAGCCTGGGCAACTCAGTGACAGGAAGACTCTGTGTCAAAAGGGTGGGGGGGGTGCAAAACTCAGGGTTCAATCCCCGGTACCACACACGCATACAGAGAACACATACTTTGTAACTAAGATGAAAAGGAAAGCCCTAGCTTACTGACCAGGCAGCCCCTTCCGCCCCATTCTGTGTGCTTCCCAGACCCGTGACTGGTTTGTCCAAACGCATGTGGACACTGCAGAGCCGGGAGCAGGCACACACCACTCATTCCAGCATTCAGCAGGCTGAGACAGAAAGATCACTATGAGTTCAAGCCCAGCTTGGACTACACAGGGAGACCTTGTCTCAAAAAAACTAAAACTCAAAAACCAAAAACGCAAACAAGAAGGCAGCAGTGGAGCACTGTCCAGTCTCCATGAACGGGAAGGCAGGGCAGGTGGCCATGGACGGACCCAGCTGCCCTGGGACACCACAGGTCAGTTAGGAGTTGCAGCCAGGTGCCCTTCAGAGACCAAACACTGCTGCTTCTGCAGGTCCGCCAAGCTTGTGGTCTCTGTGTCACTGAGGGGGAGATGGATCTCTGAAAGTCAGGAGCCTTCTTCCCAGGGTAGGCTGCTCCTCCAGCTTCCCCATGGGGACAGCAAAGGCCCCCCCGTTCTGCCTCTCTTAGCTGTGAGGAACAGACTGGAAGGTGACACCTGCAAGGCAAGCAGCCCGTGGAGGGCGGGGTATGTGGGTGTATGTGTGTCCAAGTGTCTCTGTGTCTGTGTGCATCTGTGTCTCTGTGAATGTGTGTGTACGTGTGTACATCTGTGGTTGTGTGTGTGGTACTGGGGACTGAACCCAGAGCCTTCGCACACTGAGCTGCATCTCTAGCCCTTTGTTTTATTTCGAGACAGGGTCTTGCTAAGTTGCCCAGGCTGGGCTGGGATTTGCAATCCTGCCTCTGACCCACAGAATGTGGGGATGACAGGCAGAAGCCTCCAGGCTGGAGGAACTAGGTGTACCCTTGGGCCCAGGAGGAAGAGGCAGGAAGGGCAGGAGGATGAGAGCGCAAGGTGCCCTTGTCCATGGTCTCCTTGTGTGGCTCCCTCTTCCCCCATAAAAACCTGCACCCCTGAGGAAGGTGGGGTGCAGCTGTGCAGCAGGAGAGACCCCTCCGTCCTTTGCAGCTGGCCTCCAGGTCCCTCGGAGCAGTGAGAGCACAGGCGTGAGGCCACCCTCCTGCTCTCCTCACTGTGCGCAGCACCTTGCTCCCCCCGACACCCGGCTGCACCGTGGGTCTCTTCTGTGGGAAATGATGTACAGACCACTGCAGCAAGCCCAGAAGCTCGCACGCCACATCCCCAAACACCGTCTCCTCCTCTGAACTACCTGTGTGATCTCTCTCTGCCATCCCTTCATTTTTAATATATATGCTTGTGTTTTGGGTTTGTTTTTTTTTTTGGTACCAGGGATCAAACTTGGGACTTTGCGCTTTTGAGGCAGGCAGTGGAACCACTAAGCTAAATCCCCAGCCCGCTTGTGTTTTATAATTCAAGAAAAAAATTTTTTTTCAGTACTGAGGATTGAACCCAGGGCCTTTGCACTGAGCCACATCCCCAGCCTCTTTTTATTTTTCATTCTGAGATAGGATCTTACTAAATTGCCCAAACAGGACTCAAAATTGGGATCCTCCAATTTTGAGGATCAACCTCCCAGAGTCCTGGGATTACAGGTGTGCACCACTCTGCCCGAATTAAAATGTTTTAAGCTATTAATTCTATGTCTGCAATCATATGATATAAGTATTTTCTTTTTCCTTTTAATTTCTAGTGTTTTGCTGCTTGGGAATTTTTAGTGTTTATTTCAGTCCCCCACCCTCACCCTCAGCTTCACTGCAGGCTGCTTGTGCTGGGCTTCAAGCTCTGGCCCACAGGGGAGGTGGAGGCCAAGCTCAGTCCCTCCCTCTGCTTCCTTTCGTAGTTACTGTTGTCTTCCAGGGGACGTCAGTGCCTCTGGGGGGGGCTTTGGGAATATTTTCTCAGCTCTGGAACAGTGCCTGCCTTGAGGTCTGGCCCACTGAGTTTCTGCCCTGCTCTGGTCCGGTTTGTCTCTGAGGACTGGGTGGATCCAAGGTGGCTGTGAGGCCTGGGCGAGCACCGGGGGTCTGGGGCCAGCCTGGGCTACAGAACCAGCCCCTGCCTCAGACGATGACGATGATCAGTACAGCATTCCCGCAGACCACCTCTGCCTCTGCTAGTCCCTGGTTCGGAGTGACACCTGGCACCACGGCAGTGACAGCTGCTGGGCGGACAGCCAGAAAGAGCCACGAAGGAGCAGAAGAGTGACTCTTAAGTGCCTATCCATCAGCCACCCTCCCTCTTCCTTTCCCGTCTTCCGGCCTCGCCCATGAGTGGAGACGCTGGTCTCTACCTCTGCTTCCGGCCAAGGAGACAGTCCCCACCGTTCAGTCTGCTCCATCTCCTCACTGGTTCTGCGAGAAAGAACCCAGTTTGGGTCAGAAATCAGTGAGGGAGGGTCCAGAGCTGCAGTAATGGTCTTGTTTATCTCAGAGCTGTGGTGAGAAAGAATGGACCCTCATCAATGTTCATTCCAACAATGCTGCGCCATGCAGGGGCCTGCTCTGTCCATGCCCTCGCAGGCTTCAGCCTGCATGGCTTTGAGTCCCTTTGAGGCGAGAAAACTCTAAACACCTTCCCCAGGAAAATGCACCTTTGTGTACAATCAGGGAGCTCAGAGAACCCTGCTCCTATTCTGTTTACCTACTTGAGACAGGGTCTCACCATGTGCCCACACTGGTCTCCAGCTGGAGATGTGAGCCTCCTGCCTCAGATTCCAAGCAAGCTAGGACACAGGTGCACTCCACTGCCCTGCATAAACTGCCTTTTCAGACTCCTGAGTCAAATGGACGGCACAGGGACTTCCCAGAGTGAGTCTCTCCCTCAAGGGCCAGAGCCCAAACCCCCACAGGACAGAGCTGGGCTCCCTGCCGGGCAGGAGAGGTGGGGCCATGGACAGGGAGGGGCTCCCCATGACAGCCGAGTTGCAGCCCACAGCAGGATCACAAGTAAATGTTCTCACCCTGGTCTGAAGTAGCCCCTTGAAGGAAAGGCTGGCTGTGGGTCTGAGGCCAGCTAAGGGGAAAGAAGTGCAGAGTGTGGGGAGCTCCCCTGGCCTGTGGACTCCTCCTCCCCCAGCCGTGGGCCTGTGTCCACACTCACTCCCAGCGTCCAGAACGTCCTTGCCTGTCCTGCACGTCCTGCAGGCTGCACAGTCTCCCTCCCCTCACCTGGGGTGCAGCCTCTCCACCCACACAGGTTCTCACAGCCCAAATCCTGGGGCTCCAGCCCGCTCCACTCTGCTGGTCAGAGACAGGCCAGGACTCTGGATGTCTCTTTCCACCAAGCTCAGAAGCGAGGCAGAGGCCCTGGGAGGAGAGGAGTCCTGAGAGTGCTAACTGCTAAGGCAGGAGCGAGGTGGGAAAGTGCACCTGTCACCGCCCCCCCCCCAGAAACAGTGGGTGCTATAGGTCCCAACCCGCCATCATGGATTTCCCAGCACATTGTGCAGGGGCTGGACCCTGGTCCTCTGTCTCTCCAGCTCAGCACCCAGTGCTGGCTGGGTACTTACTAAGCACTCCCGCTCCAGGGTGCTACCCACTGGGTCAGAGAGAGGAGGAGGGTCCAGAGTCCAGCCCACAGGGGACTTTCTGGCTCTTCGTGACAAGCCGTGCCTATCCTTGGCCTCTCCCGATCACTCACTTAAGCCGTTTCCTGCACAAGGGTTACTGGGGAGAGTTGTGCACATGTTTAAGGCTCTTGATTCACAACCTTCCCACAGTGCAAAAATGAGTCACCTTCCCAGAAAGCTAGCCCAAGCTGGGTATTATTATCAGGCATAATTTAAATTTTTCTTTTGCACTCTTGGGCAGGGGGGTGCACTGGGAAATGAACCCAGGGCCTTCCCATTGAGCTACATTTCTAGCCCTTTTAAAAAAAAAAAAAAAGATAGACTCTCCCTAATTTCCCCAAGTAGGACTAGAACTTGGGATCCTTCTGCCTCAGCCTCCCAGAGTGCTGGGATTATTATAGACAGCTAAGTTAAATGGAAATTAATATACAGTCAGAGAGGGACTGGGCTCTCACGGAGGTCAGCTAAAAGAATAAAGATATCAGAATTGTGGCTGGAGGTGCATCTGAAGAAGACCAGGCCTCAAGATGAAGATGGAGTGACCAGGCCCACACACCTTCCTAAGGCATAAGCAGTAACTTGGAATTATACTGTAATTAGCACCACCTGGTCCAGGAAGTCCAGATAGGCATCAGTCACTCAGGTGGGTGACCAGAGCATCCAGACCTATCCCTTCCCAAAAATGCCTTTGTTCTTTCCATGACCCCCTGCTACATGTCCTGCTTCCCTACTGGATTAATATTAGCTAAGCACCTATACTTGTAATCCTGAGTTGATTATAGCTTGACCCACATTGTGACTTTGCTGTATTAATTCACCTGACAAAGGGCCTTGGTGGCAACCCACACAGGACCCCTCCTGTCTCTCCTGTTCCCCAATAAACCTTTCCTACTCTTAGCCTTCTTTGTTCTTCGGAGTTCATTCTTCGATTTCTGGGGACAGGAACTTGGTATATCTGACATCTAGCATACTGGGCATTAAATTCCTCCTGTATGTGCAACCAAGCCCAGCTGTCTTTGTGCTTTTAATAGAATAAAAATGCTAGCTTGTTTTATTTGTATCTCTTTGGGGACTAATCAGATTTAGAGTGGACTACTTTTGCAGAGATGCTCTAAGGAGTCCAGAGAAAGCCTGTGGGAACAAGAAACCAGCAAAACCACCGCACTGGCTGGGCTCTATGGGCTTGCTGGAGTAGGCAGCTCAGCCCCTTCCCTGTGTTTGTCTGTACTACCTGGTAGGGAGCAAATCTTACAACACAGATGAAATTCCGTAAGTGTAGCTTTTGGGCCTGCACATCAGTCAGCCATGGAAAAGTGGAGGTGTGGAGAACCCAAAGGGGCATTTCCAAGAACCGGCCTTGGCCCCGAGAGTTTGCAGGGAGCAGGCAGGAGGGTGAAGCCCATGGGTTCGCTGAGACGCACTGGAAGGTGAGGGCTGGGGTTAGGGGCAGGTGACAGGCCTGGAACCCAGGACCTGAAAGGGGCTGTTGACAACTGGCTGCCAGGGTCAGAGAACGGGGTGAGGAAAGGGGTGCGCAGTAGCACCACCCTGGGAAGGTGGCCTTGTGGTCGGAGGGCGGCAGCCTGGGGACCTGGACATCCCTCTCCTGCACCTCAGCCAGCTCTGAGGCCCCGAGGCTCCGGGGACTGATTTACAGATGTTTACCGCCGTGTTATTTACCAGTCTAGTTCTCATTTGCTCAAGGTTAGGTTTATAGTCCTAATTAGAATCATCAGCATTTTCCTGATAATAAATGTACAGGATGCATTTTATAGTTTTTCCAACTTTGTGGGAGCTCATTTTCTTGACTGCTTTAAATTTCCTATTAAAATCTTAAATTTAACAATCAGCTAATAGTTAAGCAATCTATGAGGTTTTCTTTTTAAAAATGGTTTTGTCACTTTATTTCTTTTAAAAGATCTCAAGCCAAATAGGAACCAGTAGTTCTTAGAGTGATCCCAAAACCTGTCACACCTCAAAATCACCTGAAGATTTAAAAATAAAAAATTCCATATTCTCTGCTTCACCCTTGAGAAACTAAATTTTATAGGTCTGGGGCTTGGTTTTTGTTTTTTGCAGTTCTGGGGATCAAACCCTGGGCCTCATGCTTCACCCTGGGCCCTATTTTGTTTTTTGAAACAGGGTCTTGCTGTGTAGCCCAGGCTGGCCTCTATCCTCCTGCCTTAACCTCCTGAGTCCTTGGGTACATTTTATTTTGAAAAGAAATTTGAAAATGGCAATTTTAAGTCCTAAAGTTCGCAGTAAAGCTTGCAATTCCTGTTCTCGTGTCCCTCCCAGCTCTGTGGTCTTCACTCTGAGCGGCCTAGGAGCTCACACCCAGTGCTCTGCTGCTCCTCTCACCCCTGTGGCAGGGCAGAAACTCCAGAAAACTCCCAGGCCATAGTATTGTATTTTTTGTTGTCGTTGTTATTTATTTTTGCTGTACTGTACTGTGGATAGAACCCAGGGCTTTCACCCTAGGCCACATCTCCAGACCTTTTTTATTTTCTACTTTGAGACAAGGTCTCACTATGTTGCTAACTTGCACAGGCGAGGCTCAAACCTGTGATCCTTCCGCCTCAGCCACCCAGTGTGCTGGGATGACAGGTGTGCACCATTATCCGGGGCTCGTGGACACAGCAAAGCTCGTGGACGCAGTAAAGTCCGAGAATTGGCACCTGGGTGCTTCTGATTCTCGAGTCTGCATCTCCTGGAATTCCGATGCAGAGCTCTCTAGGTCCCCGGCACTTCAGGTGCTAAGCATAAGCTCCTAGGCGTCGCACCTACCACCTCAAATATTTCTCAGATATTAAGATCCTACCATGTGGTCCTCTGAGCTTCGTCTCTGGTGTCGGCTTCTTCCATTTACTCCAACCAGGAGCACATTCGCTCATTCAGCCAGACATGGCAGCATTTCAGGACTTGGGGGGGGGGGGGTGAGACAGGGTCTTGTTATGTAGTCCAATCTCTCTTGAACTCACTATGTAGTCCAGAATGGCCTGAACTTGCGATTCCCCTCCCTCAGCCTCCCGAGTTTCGAGATTACAGTTGTGTGGCACCACGCCTGACTGCAGTGTGATCTTTTAAAATCCAGACCTGCCTTGCTGGTCAACCAGGACCGCGTGTTCCTTCACGAGCCCGGAGCCCGACAGCCTCTCCTGCATCCTCACGCCGGGCTCTGGCCACGCCCCCCTGCCAGGGGCTCACCCGCGCCCCTCCTCGGCAGCTGCGCCTCGCCGGGCCTCTCCGGGCCTCGCCGGGCCCCGGGAGGGGAAGGGGCTCCACCTGCGCGCCACCTGCTGGGCCGCCCGACCTCCCGCAGACCCGGCCAGACCTCGGCGAAGCTCACGCCTCCGGGCTGCACATCCGCGCCGGCCGCAAGCTCCAGGACGCGGCGGCGAGCCTGAGCCGCTGCGCATGCGCGCAGGTGCGCGTGCACGCAACAGCCCGCACGCACCGGCACGCACGCGCCCGGCCAGTGAGACTAGGAAGGACAGGTTTGGGTTTGGGGTTTTTTGTTTGTTTGTTTGTTTGTTTTGGGGGGCCTTCGCGCTGAGCTGCATCCTCGGCCCTTTTTATTTGCCGACAGAATCTGGATGAGTCAGTAAGTTGTCCTGGCGGGGCTTCTCCTTCCTCAGGCTCCCTCGTGCTGAACTCTGGGCGCGCGCCCAGCTGAGGACGTGGCCCGAGGGAGGGAGGTCAGCGGGAGCTTCACAACGTTTGGCCCTGGTTGTGCGCCCTGCAGGGTGTGCCGTGAAGCTGTTGGTGGTTCTGAGGTGAGATTAGAGCACGCCTCAGGTCAGCTCTGGGGAGGCCGAGCCAGGAGGCTCACTGGACCCCAGAAGTTACAGACCGCCCTGCGCAACATACCGAGATCCTGTGTCACAATCCCTGTGATGTTTTCCATTGGAAGTATAAATGCAAAGGAAGATTGTCCTTTTGCCAGTGCCGAGGTTGCAGCCAGAGCCTGCAGCCATCCGGGCAGGCGCTGTCCCCGAGCTAGCAGGGGACAGGTCCGAGGGCGATGTGGGGACTTGGTCCCGGCCCTCTGGCCCGCGTGGCTCCGGGCTCTGTCTGGCGCAGGGAAGTGTCCGACTCGGGGCGTGGCCGGAGGCGCCCCCAGAGCCCGCGCGAGTCCCACTCTCCAGGTTAGCGCGCCCTTGGCCCTGCGAGGTTCTTTGTCCAAGCAGACGCAGCTCGGGGGAAACCGAGTCACCGATCCCACGGTCTTCCCAGCCATGCAGTGGGTGCAGTGCAGGCCAGAGCTGGCTGGAACCGTCACAAGGAGAGGAGCAGATGCTTTTCTAGTGATTTAAATCAGCTCTAGAAGTTTTATACTGACAGCAAGCCCATTATTACACAATATGTTGACTTTTTCTCAACAGTACAAAAAATCGCCACAGTTCTGTAAACCAAGGTTTAATCAAAAGCAAATCACAGTTTGAATTCTAAGTGAGTACTAATTCTGATAAACAGGACTGTGAAGTATAAAAGCATATAATGGGCATGAGAGAGCACAGAGGCAGCTCACTGTCCTAGCACGTGGCCAGCGTGGGGCTCTGAGTTCCATCCCTGGCCCTGAAGGGGAGAAATAAAACTTATTTTAGGTGCTGGGGCCATAGCTCAGTGGTGACTCACATAGTTATACGTGCAAGGCCCTGAGTTCAATCCCCAGCACTTCCCCAAAAAATTTTACAGGAAAGGGAGGATTTGACATTTTGTGTAACTAAAGTCCGTACTTAAAATCTCCTCTAAAGGGCGCCTGCTGTTAGCCAGCACTAATGAAGTCTGAACTTGCCTTCCTCCAGAGCCATGTGGAGTTGTTTGTTATTTAAAATAAATACTACACATCACTCAGGATAATTGATGTGACACTTAAAGAAAACAAAATAAAGAAGCTGACTGGGTCCGAGGGCTTCGAAGCCAGAACTGTGCTGCTTGGTGGAGGTCGCAAGGTCCGGATCTCCACTCAGAGCTTCGGAGGGGAGCCCGGGCTCGTGGCGGGAGCCCACTGTAACCAGACTCCTAAGACTGATGTGCAGGCCAGCTGGGAACTTTTGGTTTATAGTAAGATATACAACGCCAAGAAAATCAGATGGTCACAGTCTCCCTTGCGGGAATGGGCATGAGTCTGGGCAAAATTGGAATTTAAACTGGGAGAATAGGAGTCAGACACCAGGCATTCTGAGCCAGGACCTCTGAGGTTGTGAAAACTTTTGTCACTGTGCTGTGTGGAAGCTGTGTTACAACAGCACGAATAGAATGATGTCTGCATTATTACAGGGCAATCATAAGCCTGGGGAAGCGTGTACTGTACTGTGTAATAATGAAGACAGCAGTTATCCGCACTTTGAAAGCAAGTTTTGCAAAATAGTTACGCACTTCCTTTGAGGTAAGAAAATGAAGGATACATTAAATGTCCAACATTAGAGTGCTGCTAAATAATTATGAAAGTCTTTGGAATGCTGTACTGTCCTCAGAAATCATGTTCTAGAGCAGTTTTTCTGTGTTTGTTTTGTTTTCTCTTATCTTGCTTTGCTTTTTGGTGGTCCAGGGCCTTCCCACTGAGGTACATCCCCGGCCTTGTTTTATTTTGAGACAGGGACTCACTAAATCAGCTCATTGCCTAGGCTGGGCTAGAATTTATGATTCTGTCTCAGCCTCCCAGAGAGCTGGGATTACAGGTGTGTACCACCACACCCACCTGTGGTTGTTGTTGTTTAGTTTGTTTGTTTTGGTACCAGGGGTGGAACTCAGGACCTTGTGTTTGCCAGGCAGGTATCGGGCACCACTGAGCTAAATCCCCAGCCCTTTGTTTTTGCAGTACTAGGGATTGGACCCACCGCCTCTGCACTGGGCTACATCCCTAGCCATTTTTAAAAATTTTTATTTAAGACAGTGTCTTGCTAAATTGCTCAGGCTGGGCTCCAACTTGTGATCCTCTGGCCTCCCTCAACTGGAGAGGGCTGGGACTACAGGCGTGTGCCACTATACCCAGTTCAGAAGACGAAGATTTTATGACATATAAAGATGATATGACTTTTAAATCTAAGTACCAGTAAATAAAATGTTATTGGAATACTGCCATGTGCATTTATTTACATTTATTTACATGTGGCCTGTGGTTGTTTTTATGCCACCAAGCTCAGGACAAGCACTTGCAATACAAAGTACAAATACTTCCTGCACAGATTAACACTGTCATCACATACTGTATACTGTATATGTATTGAAAAAACACACTGTAGGGCCGGGGATTTAGCTCAGTGGTTTCGCTGCCTGCTGCTCAAGCGCAAGGACCAAGTTCGATCCCTGGTACCAAAAAAAAAACCCACCACACTGTACCCTAAGTATAGGGTTTTTATTTTGTTTAGTTTGGTTCTGGTTTAGATTTTTTAAGACAAGGACTCAATATCTAATTCAAGCTGGCCTCAAACTCGTGGGGATCCTCCTGCCTCAGCCTCTTGAGTGCCAGGATTACAGTTATGAGGCACCACACCCAGATCAATATGTCTCATTTTCATGTGGTAATCAAAAATTGCCCAGGGGCCTGGATGTAGCTCAGCGGTGCCTCACCTACCCTACCTGGCAAACTCAAGGTCCTGCGTTTGATCCCAGGTACTTTAAAAATCGGGGCTGGGGATTTAGCCCAGTGGCTTCGCTGCCTGCTGCGCAAGGCCAAGGGCCCGAGTTTGATCCCCGGTACCAAAAAATAATAATAATAAATAAATCAAAAACTGTCTAAACCAGGCATGGTGGCACACGCCTGTAAGCCTAGCGTTTGGGAGGAAGGCAGGAGGGTCACAAGTTCTAGGCCAGCCCAGACTACGTAGTGAGCCCCTGTCTGAGGAAGAAAATGCTGGTGGGGTGGTGCTTGACCCTCGTAGTTTCACTCCCCAGTAACATTTCAGTTCAGTTTGCCATACTGGGGGGGAATGCAGGGCCTTTGCACTGACCTATATACATCCTCAGCCCTTTTTTTGTTTTTTGAAACAGGGTCTCACTAAGTTACCCAGCTGGGTTTGAACTTGTGACCCTCCTGCTTCAGTCTCTCAAAGCACTGGTACTACAAGTGTGCACCACTATCCTAGGCTCATTTTTTATTTTTGAGACACGCTCTTTTGAAGTTACTAAGTTACCTAGAATGGGCTTGAATCTGCATTCTCCTGCCTCAGCCTCCCAGAGTGCTGGGATTCCAGGCCTATGCCACCACACCCACATTACTTTCTGTTTTTCAGTCCTTTCTGGCCTCTTACTTGAGGTTTGGGTTCCCCTTCTGTGGCACAGCCTGTCCTGTGTGGACCCAGTATGGCCGCTGAGGCTGCAGGGAGCTGTTGCGGGGCATTTGTCCTTTCCCCAAGGTCGCTCCCTTGAATGGTAAGTTAAAACCGGAAATGGCTTCGAAGGAACTTGCTAGGAAAGGCGTCTTTCCCCCTCTCTTCCGTCTTTATGGCAGAGGTCTGAATCGGGTTCCTGCATGCAGCCAGGTGCCCTGGAAGCGGCCTCTTTGGTTTGGCTTTGTTTTCATGAAGCCCAGTGTTGCCTCTGTTATGAGGTCAGGAGCTGATCCTGCCCCTCTGTTAGATCCACGCAGACAAGTGGCCAAGACACCGGCCCCATGTGTGAGAGCAGCTCACCTGGAGCGGCTCCTACACTGCAAAGCTCAGTCCGGGTGGCCACAGTCCTCGGGGCGGGAAGCAACTCCTGAACAGGAAGATACTCAGGCCAACAGGAGTGAGTAAAGATGAAGTAGAGTCAGAGCACCCTTTTGGGGATAGAGTAGGGGAACAGAGCCAGTTCCCACCAGGACTAGGGAATGGGGCCACAGGGAGACCTGAGTCAGGCAGGTCACGGCAGCGAGTCCCCACCCCAGTCAGCCAAAGCGCGCTAGGGTGTGTGCCCTGAGGGGAAGTGGGCACAAGGAGCAGCTGTGCTGGGAACGGCACCTGTTCTCTTTCTAGAATCATGAATTGCATCTTTTTTCTTTTTCTTTTGGTACTAGGGATCGAACTCACGTCCTTGCGCTTGCATAGCAGGTGGCAAAACCACTGAGCTAAATCCCTGGTCCATGAATTGCATTTTGAACCTGTAGAGGAAAAGAGCCACAGTCAGACTCTGAGGGCCATCTGGGAGCAGTGGAGCATAACTGTAATTCCTGCACTTGGGGAGGCTGAGGCAGGAGGATCACAATAAAAACTAAAAAGGTCTGTAGGTGTAGCTAGGCCAAGGCCCTGGGATCAATCCCCACTATCACCAAAAGTTAATTTTTAAAAAAGTACCAGGGTAGTTTTCATGAGTCCAGGAGACAGAAGGCCCTTCTGGCTTCTGAGAGAGGTGCACATGGATTTCCAGCAGTACTGTGAGGACCGGCGGGGAACAGCAACTCACCGTGCAGCGCCCTCTCTCACTGCTAGGCCTGTGGTCTGAACCCAGTTGGCAGGGCCGGGTCCCACCGATGTGTGGTGCTAAGGACAAACCCAGGAGCTCAGGTTTTGCAGAGCCTCCCCAAGCCCCCCCGGAATCTGGGGTACCCAGCTTTCTCACTGTGTGTGTTTCTCCCCCGCTTTCAGTGACAGTTCCGTGAGATGAGGGGCTCACACCATGCAGTGTCCTCTGCAATGGCCTTTTCCTTTCTTACGAGGCAGGCACCGGAACCACTGAGCTAAATCCCTGGCCCCCTACCTTTTCCTTTCTTTTGCTTTATTTGTAAATTTGTATTCATGCAGGTTTGCTGTACGAACTGATGACCTCCACGGTGGGGAGCTGGCACGAAGACTTAACTGTCTCCTTTCTCTTTTGTCTCTCCCTCCCTTCAGTGATGAGTTCTAATAAGCCACATCCTGTAGGACATCAGCACACCTTTGGGGGCAACACAGGACTGAGATGTAGCCTGCACAGGTGAGAGACACTTAGAGCCTCCTCTCTGACTCCTGAGAACGGCCGGACCCCCGGGCTCTGGGACCTAGGCCCGAAGCCCTGCCCCTGCTGCAGCCATCTCCAAGTACACAAAAGAGGCTGAAAGGAGAGCCAGGGGTCCCACCAGCCCCGGAGTTCCTTTGTGTGGAGCCAGCCTGAACCAGGTGCTGCCGCTCAGGGTGACCAGGGGCCTGTGTAGGGGTGAAGGGATGACGGGGTGTAGGTATGAAGACAGGGGAGACAGCAGGAAGTGGGGCCTCCAGGGCCTAACTATCTGGGAAGGCCAGGGCCTTTGGAGCAGTGGCCTCCTGGGGGGACAGATGGGGAATAGACCCTGGGAAACACTGGGGGATCCTCTGGGGCACTTGCAATGCATGACTCTACAGGAGAGCTACTGGGTCAGGGTTTTGATGTTAAAGCTCAGCTAAACTCAGTTATGCCCCTGTGGGACCTGAAGCTAAATATGTATTAAGGGCCTACTACATCCCAGACACTTTAGTAAAGATGGGTAATACTTAGTGTACAACAAAACAAACACAACACACGCCGCCAGGTGTGCTGGCACACGTCTGCAATCCCAGCATTCTGGGAGGCTGAGGCAGGAGGATAACAAGTTTCAGCCCAGCCCAGGCAAGAACCTGTCAAAAAATAAAAAGGCTGAGGAGGTAGCTCAATGTGAGGGCCTTGAGTTCGATCCCCAGTACTGGAGGGAGAAAAATACATTTGATTTCTGCTGTTATAGAGCTTTCAGTCTATGAGAAAAAAGATACTCAACAAATAAACGTACAAATAAATGCATAAATACTGGATAAAGAAAGGAAGGAAGGGAACGGACAGAAGGCAGAAGGGAGGAATGAAGCCACTGCTTTCGGGTGGCACAAGGAAGTACTGTAGTAGGAGTGGGACCTGGGCTGAGTGACAGGGCAAACAGGAAGTGAGCACAGAATTGGGGTAGCACAGAGCCTGCTTCAAATCTTCCACGCACTGTGGAGAGCAGAGAGCAGCCACCAAGGACTGTGGGGTCCCAAGGGGAGAGCTATAGGATGGGAGATGCTAGAGCACATTCGACTGCAAACAGGAGCAGTCCCAATGAGCAAGAGGACAGAGATCCCAGCTGACTGGCAGTAGCCGACTGGGCACCTCCTGCCTCAGCTCCACTCAGCTTCTGTTGCTGACAAACCACCTTCCCTGTCTCCTCCCTCTCCTGCTTGACTGAGGAATGCTTTCTTTACATTATAGCTTCCAGCTTTTAAATTTAAACTATGGACAGTCATCATCATCATCATTATTATTGTTTTATTATTTTGAGACAGAGTTTCATTATATTGCCCAGGCTAACTTGCAATCCTCCTGACTCAGCCTCCCAAGCAGCTGTTGTTGCAGGTGTGTGCCACTGCACCTGTGCACCAGAGTTAAAGATGACAACGTATCATTGTTTGTCCCACTGATTTTTTAATGTGGTAGAGGTCGACCCCAGGACCTCACATGTAAAAGCACGAGCTCACATTTTTTGGGGGGTACCGGGGATCGAACTCAGGACCTTGCACTTGTGAGGCAGGCATGGTGCCACTGAGCTAAATCCCCGGCCCTCTGAAGCACGAGCTTTATGGTGCACCCCCAGCCCTGCATTTTGATTTTGAGGATTGACACAATCATCCCCAGCCCTTTGTATTGTTTTGAGATAGGATCTTGGTAAGTTGCCTAGGCTTTGTTTGAATATGCAGTCCTCCTGCCTCAGCCTCCCAGAGTGCTGGTATTACAGGTGTGTGCCACCAGCTCAGTTTATGGTTTGATTCTTGAGGACTTCTTTGTATCTTTCTTAGTTACTGACTGATGAGACACTTTCCCTGTGTAGGTACCCAGGCAGTGTGATTAGTGCAACCTAATAAAATCTATCCTTGCCCCATAGTATCACTTAGGAAAAGCTAATGCCAGCTAAGTACAGGAGTTATCTTTAATAAGCACCTTAACTTCACAAGAGCCCTAGTGAACTGTGTTGTCATCTCATTTAGAAATGGAGAGCCAGGTGTGGTGGCACATGGCTGTAATCCCAGGCTGAGGCAGGAGGATCACCAGGAGTTCGAGGCCAGCCTGGACTACATACTGAGTCTGTATCAAAAAAAAAACAGAAAAAGAAATAGAGACACTGAGTCAGGAGACGTGATGGGATTTTCCAGGTTACAGATCCAATATGATAGCAGATGTGGGTAATCTAAAAAGCCAGAATTTCAAAACAGTTCCAGCTGGCTCTTTCCACACGGAGTTTCATGGCCTTCTGGTTGACCTGCCCACATCACACAGCCAGGAGCCCTACGGACAGCGGCAGGGAAACAGCTCCTGATGGAGCCTTTGCTCGGAGGGCATTTCGAGGACTGTGGGGTCCATCACCCTGTGCTCGTCGGCCCCCGTTCACAGGTGCAAGAGACTAAAGCAGCCCAGCTCATGTGGACAGTCAGGCTGCAGTCACAAGTTTATTCACAAGCCCCAGTTACCCAGGACCATGTTGATATGATTGTTCTTTTTTAGAAACGATTTTTTTTCCAGAAATTTCAACTCATCATAGCGAGTGCATTCACCAGAGTGGGAAGTAGAATAAAGGCCCCGCCACTCTATTTTCAGGGGAGGGTGTTTGCAGTCTGGATAAGAACATGGGTGTCACCTGTGAGGATGGGAGACTTGTCACAAGGCACCGCCCTGCCACCGTGCTGCCTGGAACTCTGCCCTGTCCTGGACCCCTCGTCCCCGTACTGAGTGTCCCTGAGTGTCCCTAGCACACCCGGGAGATGAAACAGCATGAGTGGGTCACCCTCGTCTGGGCTGAGTCCATGGTGTCCTGGGGATGCTGGCCACTGGGGGTCCCTCGCTCCTGCACACCCTGGGCCACTGGCACCCGGAAAAGATGCCTTCCTTCCTCCAGAGGCTGTCCTGGACACAGAAGCAGGTGAATTGCTGGCCCACAATGCAGCCTCATAGATCTGTGCCGAGCGGATCCAAGGGACCAGGGTAGGTGCTGTTGCCTCCACTCACAGTGAGGAGAACAGAGCCCGGCTGTGATGCTGCTCTGAAGAAGACCGTGCGGCTCGCGCTTAGTCGGGGATGGGCAGGAAGCGGACGGCGGTAGGCAATACCGGCGCTTGGGTTGGGGCTCTCAGAACTGGAGCCCTTCCTCCTGACCCCGGCCTCCCAGAGCTCCTGGTCTGAAGCTGAAATACAGCGAGTGGGTCAGAGACCCCCAGGAAGGGCTGAGGGAGGCGCGGGCGGAGGAGGCCCTGATCCGGAGAGCCAGCCAGTGCCCGGTACTTCTGAGAGTCCACAGCCCCAGCCCTAAAAGGAGGTCTGCTGGTTTACTTAGGAGAGGCTCCACGGCTGGCACCAGTCACTTCTGACACATTAGATAAAGTCTGTCATTGTGGCATCTGAGTTCAAGGTTTTACTTCACCTTGAGCAGGAAAACGCATTTTGCAGCTAGATCCATTCACTTCCCATGGTCTTCATTTCTCAGAACCAGTTTATCCAGGCCAAGGCAGACCTTCGTCCAGCCTGAAGAAAACAGCCATTAATGATAGTTAACATATTAATTGCAGAGTGCTTCTCTCTAAGTTTCTGTTGGCAACAAGTTGCAGCCCAGCAGAGCCAGTGAAGTGCATCCAGCTTCCATTTACAACCTCTGGGCGGGCTTTTCATCTTCATGCTTCAGGATTTTCATTATTATGGTTGCCAACAGTCCAGGCCTGTAATTTACAAGTCAGACCCACATGTCACTTCGAGAGAAACTCAATCCTAAAAATAGTCGTGAAACTCAGGAAAACACCAACCCAGATAAATAAATCTCATGTCAAATGTAGAAAGCTTGTAAACCCTAGGCTCAGGGTTACACTAACTACTTAAATTTCAACTGATTTTAGCAAGTACATCCACCAGCCCAGGGGAGGTGGCGAAGATGCTCCCCCTCAGTGTTTTGCTTTCTTCTGTCTGTGACTGTTCATTCATTTCTTAGGTAAAATACTGCTCTTTCTACAACAGCCAGGGTGAAACTTCCATTTGGACGACATTCTCCCAAAATGTTGCACCATTAAAGGCCAAGGTAGCCTTTCAAGGTGGCCCACACCTGCATCCCACACTCAGAGGATAAGGCAGGGGGAGTGAAAGTTTGAGCCCAGCCTAGGCAGTTTAGCAAGAGGTTTCTAGATGTCCCCCAAAGTGTTGTCCGCTCACATAGGGCTTTTGGAAGGTGAGTGGGTAACGGGGCACCACTGCTGGCTTGCCCCAGTTAGGTCTGGTTGGAAGTGGGGGGTCACTGGGGGCAGGGGGCAGGGCTTATCTCCCTGCAGGGCCCCCTCTGCTTCCTGTCTGCCCTGCGGTGAGCAGCTCTCAAACTCCTCCACCACCTCTCTGTGCCCAGGCTCTACCACCACATCTCTGACCATGCCAGGACTGAAACTTCTAAAACACAAACCACAGGAAGCCTTTCCTTTAAGTTGCCCATGCTTGGTATTTTGTCCTAGCGAGGAGAAAAGTGCCTAAGACACCCTGTCTCAAAATAGGAAATAGAAAGGGCTGGAGATATGTCTGGGTGGAAGGACCCCACCTGCCTCCTGTGCGTAAGGCCCTGGGTGCCACCCTGTACAGGGGGAAGGGAAGAGCTGTGCATGTGTGCACAGGCACGGGCCCCTGGGGGGTGGTCAGGGTCCAGAGCCTCACGGGAGGAAGGGTCTCCGGAGAGCATGAGAAGGCCAACCATGGGCCGGTGGGCCAGGAGCAGGTTGTGTCCTTCAAAGTGTCTCCTCCGGGAGGCTCTACTCCCTGTTCCCTGGGGTATATCTGGCTTATGGGGCTGTGTCAGCCCAGGTTTCCCAGCAGTCATGGATTTTAGATAAGTGAAGTTCTGAGGGGGCTTTTATTCCCCCAGCTGGTGAATCTCAGGTTTGAATCATCTTTGAACCAACTCTGGGTCCCCAAAGTCCAAGGATGTAGAAGGAAAAGCAGCTCCAGCTCAGACTCAGTTTCTCCTCCACTGATGATAGATTCCTCTGACACCGTGTGGTGAGCTTTCCCTGAATGTGAGCAAGTGGCAGCTCCATAGCCCACTTCAGTGGGGCGCTCTCTGGTTTGTTTTGTTTGTTTGTTTTTTGGTACCAGGGATCGGACTTGGGTCCTTGCGCTTGTGAGGCAGGTGGCAGAACCACTGAGCTAAATCCCCAGCGCTCTGGTTTGTTTTTTTATTCCTGTGGTGCCAGGATCCCTCAAGACGGGTGCTCCACCACAGTGCCACAGTGAGTAGGGCATCAGGGCCACTGTGAGGGTGCCATTGCAAAACTGCCCCTCTGATGGCAGCTGCAGGCCCTGGGTCATCTCACCTACGCTTCTACCCAGGCTAGAAGTAGGGTTCCATTAATTTGCTCAACAGCTCACAGTACCCAGGGAAGCAACATTTAAGGGTTTATTTATTCTCCCCTGGCACTGAGGATTGAACCCAGCGCCTTCACATTTAGCTTTCCCAGCCTTAGTCTAGTAAGTTGCCAAATTGCCTAACCCGGGCTCTACCTTGCAATCGTCTTGCCTCAGCCTCCCACAGTGCTGGGGTTAAAGTCATGCATCGCCATGTCTGGCTTTACCAGTTTACTATGAAGGACAGTAGGAAGGAGACAGGCGAAGAGATGCCCAGGCGAGGCCTGTGGGAAAGGTACCCTCCGAGCACCTGTGCCTGCTGTCTCTAGCGCTATCTGCTGGGTCTGAGATGCCAAGTGATGTGCACAGACGAAGCAGGGACCTAGCAAGGCCATCATCTGGCTTCCTCCGCGGCCCTTCCTCCTGCATGCCGACAGACCCCTCTCTGAACTGGGTGCTCATCATCTGAACAGGGAAAGGGTGGGCCAGAGAAGTTCTGTGGGCTGGGGGAGATCAGTTTCTGTGCCTGCCTTGGGGAGAGAAAAGGGCAGGCAAAGGGGGGTTAGGTCAGACTGCTTTCTAAGCCCCAAACACCTGACATCGGTCTACTCAGGGCAATGGGAGCAATAAGCCAGGGACCAGGGATGAAAACCAAAAGCTATCTGTACCACAAAGTAAAGAACAAAAACAGGCTTCCGAGAGGCGTAATTACACCTCCAGATGGCTTGGTCATCTCCTGCCTAAGTTCTGGGCTTCCAGCCTTCTGGCTTGGCCTGTGAATTTCAATTTGTCTGCCCCTACTACTACCAGAGCCACTGCTTTAAAACAGATCTTTTACTAGGCCAGGCACAAGGACACAGGCCTGTAATCCCAGTGACTCTGGAGGCTGAGGCAGGAGGATCACAAGTAAAAGCCCAGCCTGGACAACTTAACAAGACCCTATCTCAAAATAAAATAAAATAGATCAAAAGGGCCAGGGTGCAGCTCAGCTCAGCATCTGCCTTGCATGCACAAGACCCTGGGCTCAATCCCCAGTACCACACTAAATAAACACATGAAATAAAACCGTTTACTATATTTATTGTACAAGAATAATCTCCTATTGGTTGTGTTCTCTGGAAAAATGCACATTGCCATTACCCCAGCATAGGATTTTATAATCTGCCATCTGTACTACTGGAGCTGGTCTTTGTGTCGGAAATAGTTTCCTGTCTAAATCTGACAGACCAGCTCCAAGGTGCTCTCCTTCCAGTTGTTCCCAGAGCTCAGGACAGAACGCTAGAGGTAGACGATCTGGCCCTTGGTGATTTGCCACCTGCCCCTCATATGGCTTTGCTTTCCTCTCCATCTGCTCCTGCGGTCTCCTCCTGGTTCTGCGGGATACTGTGAGCACTGGCGTCTTCTGCCTCTCTAGATTTCTCTTTTTCTGTTTTTGTTATTGATTTGGTGTGGCTGGGGCCTGGACCCGTGGCCTGCCTGGTGCTGGCTGAATCCACCACAGCCCCATCTGGATCTCTTGCCTCCTGTTTCCCACCTTATTATTCTGGGTGGTACACGGCCTACCTTTCCTCAACGTCCAAGTTTTCTTTTTACTGCCTGCGTTAGTTTCCTATTGCTCCTATACAAATTACCAAAAGTGTTAGTGGCTTAAAACAACACACATTTCTTCTCACATTTCTGAAGGTCAGAGGTCCAAAGTGAGTTTCACTGGACAAACATCAAGGTGTCAGTAGGTTGGGGCACTGCGACTCAAGCCTGGGTTCCTGGTACTCTGGAGGTGAAGGTGGACAATCTGATCCTGGGAGTTCAAGACCAACCTGGACAACACAGCCAGAGCCTGTCTGTAAAAATGTAAATAAAATCAATTTAAAAAGAAAATAAAGAGCTGAGTGTGGTGGTGCCTGCTTATACTCCCAGTACTCAAGGAGGTTGAGACAAGAGGATCACAAGTTCAAGCTTGGCCTGGGCAACTTGAGCAAGCTCTTGTCTCAAAAACTATAAGGGGCTGGAGGCGTAGCTCAGTGTGAAGGCTTGGGGGAACATTCAGCTATAAACCATAACATTCCAGCCCTGGCCCAAAAAGATTCATGTACACCTCTTTATGCAAAACACATTTAGTCCAACTCTAAGAGTTGCCAAAGTCCTAACAATTACACCATTGCTGAAAAGCCCAAGTCTAAAGTCTCCTCTGAGAGACTGGGGGAGGCTCTGGGCTGCATGAGGGGCTGATGAGGGCCGCAGGTTGTTCAAAGTCTGTGCCCTGTAGGAGGAAAAGCTTTCAGGCTGCTGAAAGCCCAGCAGGAAGAGAGGCTGGAAGAGATCAACTACCAATTCCTGGATGATCCCAAATACAGAGCTGACGAGGACCTGCCCTCCCAAATGGAAGCCTTCAAGAGGAAATACGTGGAGTTGGACCTGAACGGAAATGAAGACACTGGTGAGGAAAGGTGGGGTGTGCATGGGCCTAGGCAGATTCCTGGCTCTCCAGCCTGCCCCAGAGGAGCAGGAGGGGCACAGGAGCATGGAGGTGAGGGAGAAAAGAGGCTGCCCCTCTTCTTCCCTCTGGATAGCATGTCCCTGAAGAGAATGATGAAGAAACTCGGGGTCCCCAAGACCCACCTAGAGCTAAAGAAATTAATTGGAGAGGTCTCCAGGGGCTCTGGGGAGACCTTCAGCTACCCTGCCTTTCTCAGAATAATGCTGGGCAGGAGATCTGCCATTCTAAAGATGATCCTGATGTATGAGGAGAAGGCAAGAGAACAGGAGATGCCAACCAACCCCCCACCCGAGGGAGAGAGAGAGAGAATGAGAATCTGTGCCTGGTGGGATTAAAGGGCTTCTAATGACCCCAACATGGAAAAAGAAGACAAAATTGTGAGCCAGAGTCAAACTAAATTAAACAACTTAGGGCCGGGGATTTAGCTCAGTGGTTCCGCCGCCTGCCTTGCAAGAGGAAGGATCCGAGTTTGATCCCTGGTACCAAAAAACAAAACAAAACAAAACAAAAGAAACAAATTATCTTCCCCTTTCAAAAAATAAATAATAAATAAAGTCTCCTTTGAGACCTAAGGCAAACTCTTAGCTGTGAGCCCATGTACAAATCAAAAAGCAAGTGGGCTGGGGATGTAGCTCAGTGGTACCACACCTGCCTGGCAAGCAAAAGGTCCTGAGTTCAATTCCCGGTACTGAAAAAAAAAAATCAAAAAGAAAGTTAAATGCTGCTGACATACAATGGCGCAGGATAAACATTCCCATTTCAAAATGGAAAAGCAGAGTGATAGAAACCAGGGGGACAAAGTAGAACGGAAACCCAGCAAGGCAAACATTCAAACCTGTAGCTCCATGTCCAGAAACCAAGGCAAGCTGTGGCGAGATGGGAACTCCAAAGGGCTTGGGCAGCCCCACCCCTACAGCACTGCTGATGGTTGTAGCCCTCATGGCTTCTCTCTTGGACCTGCTTTACACACTGCTTGAGGCATTCCTCAGACATTCCACATTCCTAGCTTCTGCAGTTTCCTGGGGTCTTACACAGCTTCAAGCACTGCCCTCTCAGGGCCACACTGCCTGGGCTCCTAGGCCTCTTTCTGAAATCTGAGTGTAAGCCTCTATGACCCCACAACTCTTGCATTTTCTATGCCTGTAAAACTAGCACCATGTGGATGACACTATGGTCTGCACTAGCTCCAGCAGTAGCCAGGCCCTTTTCAATCATGGCTATAGGGGCCCCTGAGTGCCTGGATGGCTAAGTACTGTAAATGGAATCCTAGGAAGCCAATTTCCCAGGAGATTTCCTGGAGCAGGGTACCCTGGGCCATTCTTCTCAAAGCAAAGTCTTTCACTTTTCCACCCTTGAAGGCTCAAGGGTGGGGTCTTTCAAATTCCTCTCATCCCCTCAAGACATCCTTTGTATTGTCCTGATGTAGGCTTCCTTTTAATATTAACCTTTTCAGCAACCAAACTCTCCTCTGCTCCAATTAAGAGGCCTAAAATTTACAGGAGTTTCCTTTCTGGTTAAACTCAAAACTTTAAAAATTACCCAGCTGTGCCCTTTGCTCTTGATTTTCAGTGTAAAACTGGCTAAAAGCCCCCCAGCTGTACCTATGCTACAGCCTAAACATTAGGCTACCTTTGAAATTTTGTCTATCAGATTAATTAACCTGCTGCCCTTAATTTTGGTCTCCCACAAAGTTTCAGGACATGAACAAAATGAAAACAAATTTCCTGCCAGAGCATAATACACATGGTCTTGAGTCCAACTGCCAGTGGATTCCACATTCCCAACTGAAACCTTCTGAGCCTGGTCTTTATCCTCTACCTTTTTTATCAGCATTTTGGTCTTCTTACCTGCACCCAGAATCTCCCATCAAGCTTGGCTCACAACATTCTAGGGCTGTTTCTTCAACCATCATCTCCAAACCTTTCCAAACTCCTCCCTCAAACCAGTTCTACAGGCTTCTGAAACACATGGTCAGAATAGTGTCATAATAACAACCCCACTCCTCTGGTACCAAAATGTGTCTTAGTTACTTTCTCCTTCCTGAGACACAATACCTAACATCCACAACTTAAAGGAGGAAAGATGTATTTTGGCTCATGATTTGTAGAAATTTCAATTCCTCATTAGCTGGCTACAAGGCAGAATGGCATAGTGGAAGGACCTGAGTGGAGGAAAGCTGCTCACCTCATGGCATCCATGAAGCAGAGAGCAAATGGAAGAACCAGGTCACACATCCACTAATCTGCCCCTTCTGGCCAGGCCCCACCTCCTAACATCACATTGAGCTATCATACCCCCATAGACCAATCACCTTTCATAACCTGCAATTTGAGTACATGAGGCTTTGGGAAGACATTCAGATATAAACCATAACAATGATCATTATTGTGGACATTATGGTTGATTTTTTTTTTTTTTTTTTTTTTTTTTTGTGCTGGGGATTGAACTAGGGTCCTTGCACTTGCAAGGCAGGCGGTGGAACCACTGAGCTAAATCCCTGGCCCTTACTGTGGACATTATGAAAAACAACTCAAGCATGTCCCTTATTAATTGTGGGTCAGCTCTATCATCCCTATTTAATAAAAACAATCTAATTAAATTCAAACCTAGGCAGCCAGGTGGTAGGCTGGGGCAGAAGGATCTGAAGTTCAAGCCCATCCTGGGCAACTTAGTGACTTAGTGAGACCCCTGTCTCAGAATAAAAAGTGAAGGGCCAAGAATTTAGCTCAGTGGTGCCGCCACCTGCCTCGCAAGTGCAAAGTCCTGAGTTTGATCCCCGGTGCCAAAAAAAAAAAGAGCTGGGAGTCCAGCTGAGTGTGAAGGGCCTAGGTTCAGTCCCAGTCATACACACACACTCACACATACAAAACTAAAAAGAAAAAACCTAGTCAACAATCTTCAATGCAGGTGTTTTTTTTTTTGGTACCGGGTATCATCGAACTTGGATCCTTGCGCTTGTGCAGCAGGCGGTGAAACCACTGAGCTAAATCCCTAGCCCCAGTGCAGTTTTAATTATACTCAATTCCCAAGGTTGCAACATTGAATATCCACTGCTAATGTTTAGGAGTCCATTTTATCAAATCTAAAGTGAGTCTTCAAATTTTCTCAGAGCCCTTCTTGAGGGTGGGACCGATACAAATTTAAAGTATCATCCTGGCCAAATGTTTCAGCAGAGAAGCAGGGTGTGTTGTGTCTTCCCTTGTTCCATTTGCTGCCCTGGTGCCTAAAGTGCAGGCCAGGGGTGTGGAGAATGAGGCAGGAAGAAGGAGCTGGACACAAAGTGGTCCTGGTGTTGAGGGACTTCCTGTACTGCTTTATTTTTATTAAACTCAGGGCCACACAAATGTGAGGCAACTGCTGTGCCACCTACCTACATCTGCAACTCTTTAGTTAATTCATTAACATCTTGCTATGTTGCCCAGGCTGACCTCGATCATCCTGCCTCAGCCTTGCAAGTAGCTAGGATTAGAGATGTACACTTCTTAGCCGATCTCTGAAATGCTCTTTATTCTCTCCAAGCACAGAACACCGTGACCAGAATGACTTCATATCCAGGGAGAAGAATGACAGAAACTGCGCCTCATGTCCCGTCACAGTGTGGGGCCACATCTGTTTCCATGAGTCCCAGTGGTCCACTGTTCGCATGTGTCCCACTGCCACGGGTCAGGGCTGCCTGGGGCTGAGGTCCTCCCTGGCCCTCTCTTAGGTGTGACACTCTTGTCACTTTCCAAACCCAGCTTCTCAGGGTGGCTTGCCCAGCCTGGTGAGCTCCAGACAGTGGACCTCCTTTGAACTATACCCCACTGTGGTCCTCTGGCAGGGGAGCCTGCAGCTCCTGCTATCTGGGGGCTGCTGGGGCAGAAGGGACAGAGAAAGCTGAGTGACATTTTCCCCACCTGTCTGAGCAAGGGTGGCCTGTGACAGCAGGACGGGCTCACTAGAGGGCTAACAAAGTAATCTGGTTCACAAATGTTTAAGCAACACACACATACACACACACACACACACACACACACAGACACAGGGGCTGGGGATTTAGCTCAGTGGTGCAGTGCTTGCCTTGCAAGTGCAAAGTCCTGAGTTCAATCCCTGGTACCAGAAAAAAAAAGAAGAAGAAACACACACACACAATAAAATAGGAATCTTTCTCACCTTCCTAATAACACCTCTAAAGAGAGAAGCCAGTGGTCTTGCAACTCCTTCTTTCTGTGCAAAAGAGCTTGGTAACTTGCACCTGGGAGTCAAGGAAAAGCAGCCTAGATCCTCACTGCCACAAAATAAATACATAAAGTAAAAAAAAACAAAAAGCGTTAAAAAATAAGAGTAAGCAAGCCCAGAAGATGTCGCAGGAGAAGGCTGATGGTAGCTGCTTAGAGTCCAGGCCAAAAGCACAAGAGGAGGGCTGGGGATTTAGCTCAGTGGTTCCCGCCTGCCTCTCAAGCTCAAGGTCCTGAGTTCGATTCCCAGTACCAAAAAAAAAAAACAAACCCAAACAAAAGCACAAGAGGAGGAGCCTTTGGCAGCCAGAGCTCAGGGTGGCTCATCAGACAGTGGAGAGAGATGAACAGGGCCCCCACGGGGTAGGCACGGAGGGAGTCTTTAGGGCAGCACCAGTGAGATTCCTTAAATTTATATCATTAATATAAGATGTTAATTGAGGTCAGATGTATTGGTGCACACCTGTAATAGCAGCAATATAGCAGGCTGAGGCAGGACGATTGCAAGTTTGATCCTAACCTGGGCAACTTAGTGACCTTGTCTCGAAATTGGGCTGCCCATGTAGCTCAGTTCAAAGGTCTTGGGTTCAATCCCCAGTACTGCCACCAACAAAATAAAATAAAAGTTGTGAAAAGTGACCTATCAGCTAATTTCATGCACACACAAACACAGATTTTGGTTGTTATTGTAAAAGAAACCGACCTCTCACCCAAAATGGCTCCTCGAGGGCAATTCCTCAGGAAAGAAACCTTGTACATTTTGTTGCATATGTTGCCAGTCCTGCTCGGTCACATTCCTGCCACAGTCCCCTTACATCCCCTTCCCCATCCCAGGTCAGTTCATTCTTTTTCAAAGCACTGTCAGCAGGATCTCCTGGTTTTGTTACCTTCCACCTTTGGGGGCTTTGGGGGGCCAGGCAAACTCTTCATCCTGCCAATTTCCAGCCGGTATGATCTGGGTAAAATAAACGGCGGCCCTGTGAGAGGCAGCCTGGTGTCCATGGTGCTCCAGGCAGCCTGTTCTGCTCTCCTCTTTAACCTCTGGGTATCAAGTATTTTGTCCCAGTGACAAGAAAGTGACTAAGACACCCTGTGTTTAAAGAGAGGAAAAATAAAATAATGAAATTTATTATGGGGGACATGGTGGCTTTTATCTGTAGATGAGTGAAGCCCAGAGCTAAGCGGAAAGAGAAGGGACAGCGGCAGTGTAAGCACCAACAGGTTGCTTGGAAGAGCCCTGTGTCTGGGGCCAGCAGCAGCCACGTGACTTGGGGGGGACCTGTGTGGGCCTATTCTCGAGGGAGCCCGGGAGAGTGTCCTGCCTCAGCTTGTCCTCACGCTGGGCCATGTGTCTAAGTAGCCACAGATTATTCCTGCAGAGTGTCAGGGGTGTAGAGAGCCCTGAGGTGCATGGGGACAGGATAGAGTCCCAGCTCCCAATTTCCTACACCCAGAGTGGCGCAAAGGTGACAGAAAATGACAGCCCAGAACAAGCCTGAGGTCAAAGAACCGGGCAGCACCGACATCCCGGGGGACATGCAGGCCTCAAAGTGGATGAGAGGCTGCCCGTGGTGGCCGTGACCGAGGACGGGCCCAGCCTCCAGCCTGCAGCCCACCATGCGCCCCAGAGGAAAAACCCCACCCGGCCCTAAAGGGAAGGTGGGGGATCGGCTGGGATTCCCGTTCTCTTCACACAGCCAGAGCTCAAAGCACAAAACAAAACAAAAGAAATTAAGCTCACTCATAGGAAGACAAAGTGGCTTTGTTCCCTGCGCCCCTCAGTCCCTCTCAGGCCTCTCCTCTCTCCCTCCTCAGTTCCTACCCCTCTACTTCTTCCTCTTCCTCCTCCTCTTCCTCCTCTTCGCCTTCTCCTCCTTCCTCTTCTGTGGTCCTGAAGAGTGAGGCCAGGGCCTTCACACTGAGCCATGTCCCCAAGCACGTTTGTTTGTTATTTTGACACAGGAGGTCTCATTAAGTTGCCAAGACTAAACTTGAACTTGCAATCCTCCTGCCTCAGCCTCCTGAGTATCTGGAATACAGGTGTGTGCCAGCACTCCTAGCTTTTGCTTCTTTTTTGTTTGTTTGTTTGTTTTGGTACCAGGGATCGAACTCGGGTCCTTGCCCTTGCAAGGCAAGTGACGGAACCACTGAGCTAAATCCCTGGCCCTTTTGCTTCTTTTTTAAAACAACATGCCCTGAACCACACTGGAACCCTGTGCCATACACCTTTAGTGACAATTACATTGAAAAGTGTCCCCAGGGACAGGAGACAGACTAATGAGAAAGGAGGGTCCAGTTTATCCTTGTTAAGCCCTGGGGATGGGTGACATTTGCTGCAAGTGTGAGCCTGAGGTGAGATAGGTCCCGTGGGATGGGGTTTGGGTCAGAGCAGCGGCTTTGGTTAGCTCAAGGGGTCTCTAATCCCACCCACTGGGCATGTTTGCACACACACCCTGCACTTCCTATGGCTTAAGCCACCTGATCCACAGTGTCCCCACAGCCCAAACATACTTTTCTCCAGAAAAGACAGCTCTGATCCCACATTGAGATTTCTAAAGAGCAGTAATGATTATGAGTCATTTAACATATTTATTAGGCATCTGCTGTTTGCAAGGCAAGACAGAAATCTACAGGTAAATCACACTGCCCTCAAACTTTGGTCAGAATCATTTCCACAGGGTTTTCAACATGCAGATTTCCAGGCACCAAATGCAGACTGAACCAACTGCTGGGGATCAAACCCAGGGCTTTGCACACAGTGGCCAAGTGCTCTACCACTAGGCCACATCCCCGGCCCCCAATTTTTCTTTTCTTCCTTTTTTTTTTTTTTGGTACCGGGGATCGAACTCAGGTCCTTGTGCTTGCGCAGCAGGCGGCGAAACCACTGAGCTAGATCCCCGGCCCCCTTTCTCCTTTTCTTGAGGCGGGGTCTCACTAAACTGCCCAGGCTGGCCTAGAACTTGACCCTCAGCCTCCCACATCACTTCTGGCTTCCCCGGCTGAGACTCTGACTCCCTAAGTCTATATGTGAACGTGTTTTAAAAGCTCACTGGTGATTTTTATCTTCAGTTCTGATTCTCAGACACTGGGTATGATGGGCATGGTGTTACACAGAATTCCAGCACGCTGGGAGGTTGAGCCAGGAAGCTCACATACTGGAGTCCAGCCTGAGCAATGTAGCCAGACCCTATCTCAAAATAAGAAGTAAAGAAGGGCTGGGGATGTAGCTCAGTGTGAAGGCCCTGAGTTCAATCCCCAGTAATGGGGAGAGAGAGAGACTGGCTAAGTGTTAAAAAGAGTTGCCATTGAAATAGGAAATGGTACTAGAGATGAAATATGAAGTATTTCATCTCCCAACCTGTTAATTGTCTGATACGGCGAGCTCATGTTCTCTAAAAATCAAAAAATGAATTCTAGGAACATGTGGTTAAGAGTGGGAAGATATTTATTGATAGAAAAGTTCCTGAGAGGCAGGAGGGGACCTGAGGGTGTATCAGGGACCCCACTTTACAGAAGAGTTTTATAGGGTGGGTACAATGTGGGCCACAGCCATGACCAACTGATAAGGTTACAAATATAGCCACTTAGGTAGTAGTGGTCCAATGGGGAAACAAGTGTGGATGGAAGGAACAAAGACTTCCAGGAGATGATGGGTCCAGAGGTCTCTGGTCACCCACCTGGGTGGCTGATGTCTATCTAGACTTTATTAGGCCCAGCGTTTGTCCTTTGGGGAACTATACAGGTCTAGTCATCTTGTCTTTATCTTGAGGCCCAGTCTCCAACAGATGTGTCTGTCTCTGCTGAGGTTGTGATGTGCTTCACCTTTGTCTTGACTCTCTTGAGGCTCTAGCCCTATCTGACTGCCTGTAATATTTCTACCTACTCAGCTGATATAATACCATGAGGAGCAACCTGTCATCCCAGCACTCAGGAGGCTGAGGCAGGAGGATTGCCATGAATTTGAGGCCAGCCTGGGCTACATAGTGAATTCAAGGTCACTCTGAACAACATAGTGAGACCCTGTCTCAAAAAAAAGTTACCATGAGGAAAATAGTATTTCCTGTTTGGGATATTAGGGCAGAGTCCATGGAGTAAAGTGGAATGAATTCAGATTGAACCAGGTTAAAAGCAGTTTCCTGTCTTTCCTCCACCACTAAATCATGACACAGGAGGCACCGAAAGAATGCCACAGCTTTGGGGGCCCTTTCTCCATATAAAAATGAGAAAGGCTCATTATGTACGTCTCAGGATTGCTGTGTTAAACAAGTGAGATAGAACATGTGGAGACACAAAAAATAATGCTGGCTCCACAGTTCACAATCAATACATGATAATTTTGTCTGGTCTGAAGTGGCATTCAGTCCAGCGTGAAGGATAGGTCAGATTTAAGTATTCAGAAAAGAGGAGGAAGGGAATTCAGGATAGAGGAAAGGGAAAAGCTTTTATGGGCTCCTTGGTTTTATCTAAGCAAACTCTATTCATTCATTCTTTTTGTTTATTTGTTTTTGTTTTTTGAGACAAAGTTTTGCTGTGTAATTCAGGCTGGACTTGAACTCGCTTTGGTCCTCCTGCCTCAGGCTCCCAAGTGCTGGGATTACAGGTGTGTGCCACCTCGTCTAGCTTAGCAGGTACTGCACATGGTACTTTGGAAGCCTCCAAGCCAACCAGTTGTGAATATTGCTTTCAAGAAGCTAACAGTTACCTCAGTAATCCATTTGTTACTCTAATATGGACACTTCTTAAATGTAAGGGTGCTTATATTTCTGATGTGTTACGTGTGTTTTAATAGGTGTTTTTCTACCTTTAAATATTTTATACTATAAAAATAATTGATGTTATAAAAGTTCAAAGAGGGCAAAATTATATAAAAATAAAAGCCACTCTGCCCACTTACGTTCTCACTACCATCCTTAGAAGTAACTGTGACTAACTCTGAGGTGTCTCCTTAATCACTATGTATAAACACCGGATGTACAGATGTACACATATGTACTCGCTTCCCATGCACTCAATGTATGCTGATATCTTTTCATATCAGTATGTACAAAGCACACTCATAAGGTGTGGTGGCACACACCTATAGTCCCAGCACTCTAGGGGGCTGAGGCAAGAGGACCACAAATTTGAGCCCAATCTGGGCAATATAGCAACCTAAGTGCTATATGCCGATATAAAAGGGGATTTTAAAAGGTCTGGGGATATAGCTTAATACAAAGGCCGTGAGTTCAATCCCAGTACTGCCAAAAATAAACAAACAAACAAATAAAATAAAATAAAAATTTATAAAAAGAAATACATCCATTCTTTGTAGCAACAACATACAATTCCATGTTATGGATGTTCCATTATTTATTTAACCAGTTCCATAATGGACGTTTGAATTTTTTCTGTTTTTGACTTATATTATAAATTATGCTGCAATGAATATTTTCATACATATACTTCAGTGCCTTGTGTAAGTACTTTTTAAGGGAAATTCCCAGAAGTGGAACCAAACAGTTTTAAATTTTTTTAGATAGTATTAAATTGCTTCGCGGGGGGCGGTTGCTTTTGATTTTTTTTTTTTTTTTGGTACCAGGGATTGAATTCAGGACCTTGTGCTTGCAAGACAGGCACAGTGCCACTGACCTAAATCTCCAGCCCTTAAATTGCTGTTTTAAAGCAACAAATAATTCATATTTAGAATAAGAAAGTCTGAACATTTCTCTTTTTCTATGTGGTTGTCAATCCTGGATATTTATAAATCTAGATAAAAGTAGTTAATTCCATTAACATTTTAAAATTATGAAGTTATTATAAAGTTTATAAACAATCTTATTATTATAAAATTATTATGCAGAAAATTCAGTTTTCTACATGCTTCTTTTCATTTCTATTTTTTGTGATAACTAACTTTTCTTTTTCCAGGGCCTTAACATGGTGGGTAAGAGGTCTACCACCAAGTTACATTCAATCTAAATGTAATTTTCTTATATTTTATTAAGAAATTATCCCTTTAACTTGCAAAACTTTTTACGTTTGATTTTTTTGGTCTTTGACTACATGGTATTTTCTCCAATGTACAAACTTTAAGTTCTGTGTAATTAATTTTATTAATCTTTTAAGTATTTTAAATTTTCTCACTCCAAATTTTTTAATCCCCAATGCTGGGAAAAATGTTTTTATTTGAGATCTGGAGGTGTAGCTCCGGGGCAGAACACATGCTAGCACGTGTGAGGCATTGGGACTCTTACACACACACAACAGGTAAATATTTTATGCCATGTAAGTTTTTTTTTTATTTTAATTTTAATTTTTTAATTTTTTAATTTTTTATTTTTTTTGGTACCGGAGATTGAATTCCAGTCCTTGCGCTTCCGAGGCAGGAGACAGAACCACTGAGCTAAATCCCTGGCCCCTAAATTTTATTTTTTGAGATGGGTTCTTGCTATGTTTCTTAGGTTGGTCTCAAACTCCTAAACTCAGTGGATTTTCCTGCCTTAGCCTCTTGATCAATATAACTTTTGCATTTTATCTTTTAAGTGCATCAAAAATAGAAAAATTTTCTCTTTTATTACATCAATTATAATAAAAGTTACCAGAAATATATTTTGTTTATATTTAGTTTTCCATATCAGGAATTTAGGGAAAAATACTTAATTATTTAATATCTGAAAATCATTCTAGCAAGATTGGCAATAGTTCTAAATTTGAAGAAATTTTGTTAGTTGGATGTGGTGGCACACTCTTGTAATCCCAGTACGCAGGAGGCTGAGGCAGGAGGATCAGGAGTTTGAGACCACCCTGTACTAACTACATAGGGAGATCTTGTATCAAAAGCTAAGAAAGAAAGAAAGAAATTATAGAATGTAAATTTTTAAAGAGCGATTTTTTGGGGATGGGGTACCAGGGATTGAACTCGGGTCCTTGTGCTTGCGTAGGAGGCGGCAAAACCACTGAGCTAAATCCCTGGCCCAACGATTTTTTTTTTTTTTTTTTGGATAGTACTGGGAATTGAACCTAGGACCTCTGCATTGAGGTACATCCCCAGCTCCCCCCCCTTTTTTTGGTACCGGGGATCAAACTCAGGACCTTGCACTTGCGGCACAGGCACAGCACCACTGGGCTAAATCCCCAGCCCCTCAGCCCATTTTTAAGTTTTTACTTTGAAATAGAGTTGCTAAATTGCTAAATTTCTTAGGCTGGGCTTAAATTTGTGAATGTCCAGCCTTGGCCTTCCATAGTACTGGGATTACAAGTGTGTGCCACCATGCCTGGCTCAGAAATAGTTTTAAAGATCTTGGAGTTCTTGATCATTTTCCATAAAAATCTTGTATATTATATAATATTATTATATATTAAATATGGGTTATAGTTATATTACACACATTACAGTAGTTTTAGTTCTCACAAGTTATTTGAGTAGTCACACACTCCCTATTTTCAGCACAACCTAAGAAATGTTTCCTAATTCTATTTCTGTAAGAAAAATTTAAAATATGTTCAAATATTGAACTTTGCCGGCTAGGAAGTCAGTATGCAACATGTTTACTTTTTGATGATAACATCTTTTCCAACCATTGCTAGAAATGCACTGTGGTCACCAGTTACCTCTGTTGGAACACTAAAGCATTACTAAATTGACAACATTAATTCATATACCAGTATATGTAGATATACATGTATATCTACATATGTATATATTTGACAATATAGCTAGAATCCTGTAAATGTATAACTTTTACTTGCTGATTTCTAAGATTGCATTCTATTTCTAAAAATGAATGTACATTAATTCAAAATAAAAATATATTTTAAGGGCCAGGGATTTAGCTCAGTGGTTTTGTCGCCTGCTGCGCAAGCACAAGGACCTGAATTTGAGTCCTGGTACCAAAAATATATATATATATATTTTAAAAATTAAAGGCCGGCAAAATATTAAACACCTCTCCAGTCTTGGGCATTTTATTCCCAACGCTCTTAGCAGCACGTTTGACTTTATTTATTCTGTCTGCTCACACTTGCTTGCCTAGTGTGACATACTTGCCTTTTGAAATGGCCTGGTAACTAGGACAGGAGCTCTATGGCTGGAAGATCAATTTCACATGGACATTTAGAAATTGTCATTTTTGTAGGAGAGACATTTTGATTAAGCCAGTGGCAACCTAATCATAGAGGTTTGTGTTGGGGTATATAACTTCCAAAAACACAAGGCTTCACTCTTGATTTTTTTCAGTCTCTGACACAGACATCATCCTGCCCCTCCAATGTGATTTACACACAATGTTGCTCCCTCAAAGGCATGGTTTTTTCCCTAGTCACGTCTTTCCCTACAACCCCAAGTTCTAGGCTTGCTTTGCTTCTAGGCTTGCTTTGCTTCTAGGCTTGCTTTGCTTCTAGACTTGCCACTGGTTCAACACTCTCCTCTCTCAATTCTCTGCTTCTAATCACTTCACTTCCTTCTAGAAGCCTCTCTCACCTCCACGTTAGACCTGCCCCCGTTCCCCTGGTTAGATTCCTAGAACTTTTCTTTTTATTTTTTTCTTTTATTTTCCACTATTTGATATTTGGAATGCTTGCCTTCCTCATTGCATGATTTTTGTTTGTTTGTTTTCCCGGTACCGGGAATCGAACTCTGGTCCTTCTGCTTTCGAGGCAGATGGTGGAACCATTGAGCTAAATCCCCGGCCCCACATGATTGTATTTATATTGCTCATTAGAACCTGGAATGTAGCTTATACTCAATATTTGTTGAATGAATGAATGAATGAATTCATATCCAGACTCAAATCCCATCCTCTTCAAAAAGACATTCCTAACCTCTCCAGCTAGGCACTTATTGGCACCACTCATGTACCCCATGCAATTACAAATTGATAAAACAACATGAGTTTAAAGGGTAGCTAGCTCTACACTGTAAATAATTTGGTTCACTGAATGCAACACTTATGGGAAGATCTCGGGTTTGTTTGGCTAGTATTTATCATTAGTGGTGGGGTGCTGTCTTATGAACGTCTTGAACCATACTTAGAAAATTTGTATATTTAGAAATTTTTCTCATATTTAGCAATATTTTTGTGATTTTCAATTTTTGGTTCAAATATATATTTTAAAAGCTCATTTGCTCTTCTAATGACAGTCCTTCACAAGTCAAGTCAAAGTGGTTTTCTTTGGTTTGCTTCATTTGGTACTGAGGACTGAACCCAGCGGTGGTTGTATGCTAGACAAAGGCTCTACCTGGGAGCTCCATCTCTTGCTTAACCAAAACACAACCCCTTCTTCTATTACTGCTTTTAGGGTTTGGTTTATGTGACTTCATTACTCTTCAGGGGACTCATTCTAGTTTCCTGATGTTCTTAAAATAAAACTATTTTTGTTACTGATAATTTTATTTTTAAAAGTATTTATTAAAATGGTATGACAGTAGTATAAAACTTTAAATCTCTTCATACCTCTCTTTCTCTGTTATGCAGCAGGGTTTGAGCTCAGGGTCTTTTGTTTGTTTGTTTTTGTACCAGGAGTGTGGCACCACTGAGCTAAATCCCTGGCCCCTGAGCTCAGGGTCTCATGCATGCCAGGTTAAGAGTTCTACCACTGGGCCGGGGATTTAGCTCAGTGGTTTCGACGCCTGCTGCACAAGCGCAAGGACCCGAGTTCGATCCCCAGTACCAAAAAAAAAAAAAAAAGAGTTCTACCACTGAGCTTCATTCCTATCCTAAGTTAAAACCTCTATAAATTCAGAGAATACTCTAAGAATGTTTGTAACAATCTTTTAAGTTAGGAAATTTGAAAGGGTAATTTGTACTAAGTAACAAATACTGGCAGGTGTCAACAGTTGCTGGAGGACTGGGCCATCACTGCCAGCACAATCAGCTCTGTACCTTCCAGTATAAAACCATCTGACTTGCTCTGAACACTTGCTATTTGAACTTCAAAGGGAATTAAACAAGTAACAAAATACTGTATGTACTTGTTCTGGTGTAAGGAAAAAAGCTCTTGGTTTAGTCCTTTTTGTTTATTAATGTATTTGCAATTTGTAACAGTTACATTCATTAGAGGCACGGGTACATGAATGTGACATATCTCAATTATTTTCAACCCCTTTCTCCCACTCCCTACCCTGTCTCCCTCTCCCTGATTTCCTTCTTTTTTTTTTTTTGGTACCAGGGATCAAACTCAGGTCCTTGCACTTGCGCAGCAGGCAGCGAAACCACTGAGCTAAATCCCTGGCCCCCTGATTTCCTTCTTCATCTCCAACAAGTCTGCTTTTTTGTTTCATACCATCTCTTTTTTTATTTTATTCTTTTACTTTTGGTTTAGTCTCATAAGTATTACTTATTATGGAATACAATTAGTCCATTTTGTGCTGCCATGACAGGGTACTTGAGACTGGGTAATGAACAGAGATGTGTTTGGCTTACACTTCTGGGGGCAAGAAAGTCCAGTGTGGAGAGAGAGGGGAAAGGTGATAAACTCAACCTTTATCAGGGTCCTGCTCCCAGGATAACAACCTCCCTCCAGAACAGCATTACTACCTCTTACAGCTCCACCCCTCAGCACTGTTGCCCTGAAGACTAAATTTCCAAAACATGAACTTTCTGAGACACATTCAAGCCAGAGTTTAATAATATTCAAACTCAACATTTAGTAATAATAAGCAGCTCTTTCTTGGGCTTAACCACAAAAGTTGTAATGTGGTCCCTGCTTCTGAGGAGGCTACCAGCCTTCATTTAAAACCATAATCACTTGTTTGAATTGTCATTGCAAATACTATTAAATTTGCTGATATCCTTCATTGCCAAGCAAGAATGATCTTTTTCAATCCTTTATATGTAACCTATCCTCCATTACAAGAATACTGCCATACATCATAAAGTTAATGACAAAAATTAAATCTCTAAAAAAGCAATGCATTCTACAGGGGAAAAGTAGTAAATAAAATAGAATTATACAGAAACGAATTAGAAGAGTTAAGGCAGCTTGAGCCCTCTAGTTCTCAGATGATTTCACTACGTACGGTAGCACAGGTTTAAGATGATTCAGTGTTTGCTAAAGGACTGTGAATGTTCAAGCACTAAGAGTAATTCCGCAGCAGGACAATACATCACAATCAAAGTCGTTGGCTTAACCAGAGTTAACATGGCTAGTTTTAACTGTAGTTTCTATTCAACATTTTCTTAGAACTCATCAGCTCAATGTAACACTATAGTCACTAAAAATACTCAGATACTTCCTTACCATAATTCAATCTTCTATAATCCAAACTTATTATAAATTACCTTTTAAATTTTTTTTAATATAATAAAAAATTCACTTGGGCTGTTTAGGCGGTAGAATTTTAAAGTAGTCCATAAATGAGCTATTGGCTTTGGGTAGGGCCAGCCATAACAACATGTTCAAGCAAGGAAATGAACAAAGAACCTTTGGAATGCACCTGGTGGTTCAAAAATAGCAGGTGGTTGTTAAAAAAAAAAAAAAAAAAGACTCTAAGGAATCCAAATTTCTCTTTAAGGATTTTGTTGCTAGCCTTCCTACAAAAATTATCCAGGCTGCTTCTTGACTTCCACTTTGACAGCGAAGAAATGCTTTATATTAATTCAGGAACTCTGGAGCTCCCAGGTTTTATCTGAACAGTATTTCCTTAATCGTCTGTTAGTTTCATCTCGTGTGTGTGTGTGTGTGTGTGTGTAATAGTTTGCGTTACAGTTGCATCCTGTGTGTGTGTGTGTGTGTGTGTGTGTGTGGCCGGGGGGAGTAAATGGAGAGCCTTTCTCAAGCTAGGCAAGCAAGCACTCTACGCAGAGCTATATCCCCAGCTCTACAATATATATTTTTACCTTAATATAAAAGACATTCAAGCTCGTTTTTCTACTTTATATATTGATATATCTCCTTAAAGCCATAATTAACATTTAAGAATATTATTATGCTGTGCAATTTTCATAGGGATAATTTGAAATTATTTTTAGAGGATTGGTCATAAACTAAGTATTTGAGACAATCCCAAACAACTTTTAAAATGCTCTTTAAAGTGAACAATGTAGAAATTTATGCTTACGGCCCAGTTTAACACTCTTGGAAGCCCAGAAAGTTATTAAATCTATTTTTTTATGTTACTGATGATTGAAACCAAGGTCTTTGCATTGAGCAATTTCTCCAGTACACCTCCCTTTCAATTTTGAGTCGGGGTCTCACGAGGTTGCTACATTGCCCTGGCTGGTCTCCCAGTTTGGGATTCCCCTGCCTCAGCCGCCGAGAGTGCTGGGATGACAGGTGTGTGCCACCACACTCAGCTCGTTTATTTTTACTACCCCAAGGACAGGATGGCATGCTACCCATCAAGGAGGTCACTATAACCTCCAAACTCACTTTAGGTCAAGCAAAAAGAGTAAATGTATTTTAACCTGAGACAAACCTATACTAAAATTGAAAATGTCCATTGATTTATTGTTTTATAAGCAATTATTCAGAATCCAGTGTCTGGAGCATCAACACGAGTCAGGTAACACCCCTGCTCCCAGGGACCCTCGTTTTGTGGTGCCAGGTGTAGTCCTCGCGGACCGTTCTAGCGTCGGGGTGGACGGGCTCGAGGCGCGCGCTCTGGAACAAGCACGGAGAGCGAAAGCCGTGAAACTTGTCAGCACACGATTAAGTTTTACGGTTGACGTGCACACTTCTGAGCTTGGGACCACTATCAAGCTCCTGAGAAAATCATCCTTCTTCGGTCCCCCCCACTACCCCGGAACCCGGGGTCGCCACCTCGGCGTGGCGGTGTCTGCGGGAAAAGCGTTGCGAGCCTCGCTCCCCGCCTTTTCCACTCTCCACCCGAGGAGAGCCGTTTCCGTTTCTTTTCCTCCGTGACCAGACCGTTCAGCTGGTCAGATCCTCACACCCTCTCCCTGGCGGAGTTCCCGACCCCGAGCTCACTCCTGCTTCCCGTCCCGGGCCCACGGTGGCTCGGTCCCCACGGCCAGCGCCACGCGCCGGGGCGGGACGGGGCCACGCGGCTCCGGGACCTGTGCTGAACGGAACCACGCGGCCGACAGGCGCTTTAAAAGTTAAAGCCCTCTGCAGACGGAATTCAGGGCGCACAGGACCGCGCAGAGCCAGGCTGGGCGCCCAGGGCCGGCTTTCCCGTCAGGTGTGAGGGCCTGCTCCACACTACAGCAGTCCCGAGCACTCGGTGACCGAGCCGGAACGTAGGCAGGTGCCCGCCTCGCGCCGCGCGCCCCCGCCGCCGCCGAGAGGAGTTTGTTTATGTGACGTCGCCGTAGTAGGTAGTCCCCGCCCCGCGCCCCGCTCCTCGGCCGCCGCGTTTCCCGCGCCGCGGAGCTTCTCCCCTTAAAAGGACAATAGAGGCCTCGGGAGCGCGCGCGGCCGCCCGGCCCTCTCCCCGCCCCACCCCGCCCGCGACGCGCGCGCGCCCGTATGCAAATGAGCTCGATTCAAGAGAATTTCGGTCCGAGAGCCGCGCGTGCGCAGAGGGAAAGCGGAATCTACACCTTCGCGGCCGGCCGTGGCAACTGTAGAACTGCAGGAGACAATCTTTTCGGACGCGGCGGTTGAGGCGGAGCGGAGCTCGGAGGGGGCTGGCCCGGCGTGCACGCCGCACCTCGGGAACGTTGTTGCGCGTGGGTCGGCCGCTTTGGGAAGGTGAGTGGCTGAGGCGGGGCTGGGTGCAGAAGTGTCCCCGGGCTCGGACTGCGGGCTGTTCCCTCGCCGCCGCCCGTTCTCACGCGCGCACACACAGGAAGTTTTGTCTCGCGGCGGCATCGGCGGAGCGCTGCCCCGGCCCGCCCGGCCCTTTTGTGTGCACGATCCCCTTGCTCCCCCGCACCTGAGGCCGGCCGGGGGCCGCGCTGAGGACTTTCCTCGTTGAGGCGCGCCCTGGGTGGGAGGCCGAGCGCGGGCGCGCTGGGGCTGCAGGACCGCGTGCGGAGCGGGGGCGGCCGGCCTCACGTGAGGGCCGGGGACAATGAGCGCGGTCGCCGAGAACTAAGTTGTCGCCCGGCGGCGGCGGCGGCGTGAGGGCCCGCGGCCTCCGGGCGGCGCGGCGCACGCGGCGGGGCGTTGTTGCCCAACTCGGGACGCGGCGACAAAGAGCGCCACGCGCGGCGGCGGGCGGCCGCTCACCTGTGGCGCAGGTGTGGGCGCGGCGGCGGCTGGGCCACCCACTCGCGGCGCCGCTCAGGGCTCGGCGGGACGGAGCACGTGCCGCTGGCGACCCCGCGAGGGCGCGTCTCGGCGCGAGGTCCAGCCTGGGACAATGTGCCCGCGTGATGGCGCCGCCAGTCCTGAGAGCGCAGCCCGAGTCGCCGCTCCGGGCGCCGCCAAACTTTGCCGGGCTGGCGGTCGGCGGGGCAGGGCCGCGCCCCGAGAGCCAGCGGGAGACAAAGGCCGCGCGCCGTGGGGCCGCCGCTGAGTTGGGCGGCCGCCGGGCGCGGCTTTGTCCCCCGGGCCGCGCGGGGAAACTTTGGCGGCGCGGCGGGCGCGGGTGCCGGTTGATGCGGGGCGCCGGGCTCCCCGCTCGGGCGCGGCCCTGGGGCTCCCATCCCGGCCGGGGCCCCGAGAGCGAGCGCAGCCGCCCGCCCCGCGCCCGGGCCGAGCATGGGAGGTCCGCGGACCGGCTTTGAAGTGAACTGTTGCCATGTTTGAATTACGTCAGGGCGAAGCCATGAGAGGAACAAGCCCCGGCGCGCGGCGTGCGGGAGGCGCGGCCTGCGGGCGGGCGGTCGGGTCCGCGCAGGTGAGGGCTACCGTCACCCTCGCCCGGCCGGTACCGGCCAGCAGCCCGCGCGAGGCCCAGCTGACCCGTCGTGCGGACTGCTTCGCCCGAGGGTCCAGAGTCTGGGAGGAGTTGAGCTGCTTCGGGGGAAACCGGCGAGCCCCTTCTTCGTCGAGTTGCGGCTCGAAGGTCCGGGGCACCCAAGCTGACGACCCCCAGAAAACCACCCCGGGGAAGTTTCGGGGTCCCGGTGGTGCTCGCCGGGGAAGGGAAGCCTGGGCGGAGGGCGCGCCGCGGGCCTTTGTGTGTTTATGCATGGGAGGGGAGCTGGGAAGGACAGGTTGGTTGGGGTGGGGGCCTGATCTCTTGGGGTGGTTCGATGGTGTTGTCTGTTCTGGCAACACTGACCCGTTTCTTTGTTATTTCCTGCTAGTAATCCTCCATGATTGCTTACAGTCCGAAAATGAGAAATTACTGTTTAGCCAGACCAGGGACCCTGTCACAGTTTTACCCAAGCAGTCCTTCAGGAAGGTTAAGACAACTTTTCCTCTTTTTTGTTTTAATAAATTAAAGTGAATTTGACCTTGTCATTAAAAAGTGCACTGAAAGCACCTGCTTTTTTCAACTGGACTTTGTTAAAGCTGAAGAGCCCGTGAATTTATCTTGCAAAACAGAACAGGTTTAGTTCAAAGTAGGGAAGCTTGTTTCTGGTAGAGTTCCAGAGAAAAGCCCGATGGCATTTAAGGTATTTACAGGGTGATTTTTGGGGAGGGGGAGTCTCTTTGGCCTAAAGGCATTCAGGACTTTGAAGGTTATCTCCGGATGACCTTGGCCTGCGAGCATTTCGGGAGCTGTGCTTTTCTGAGGTACTGCAAGGGCCGAGAGGAAGCTGCTCAGGAAGATGACACTGGTAAATGGCCACCTAGCCCTCCTAGCTTCCCCCGGTTCCTGTGAACTGGGGTTGACCTTGTAGTTTCCCCTCCTAGATTTTCTTTTCAGGCTAGATTTTTTTTTTTGCATGTGGCCCCAGGCATAGCTCAGAAATTATGCTGCTTTGACACTTGGATGCTTCCTTGGTATTTGGGGTTTGCCTGTAGTCTAGACATCCCGAGATAGCAGCACTGTATCTGTTGCTTCTTTCCTGATCCTTGTATTTGAATCAATTTAAGGGTTAGAATCTGGAAAGGGTCATGACTGGAAAATACTATCCTTAGATCCTCTGCCTACACACACCAGAAAATCTATACAAAGTGAATGATTTTCCTTTTGTTATTAAGTAAACACATTCCTCCTATGTTTTAATTGACCAGATTACAAGCACGGAGAGCTAACCAGTGTAGTGCATTTCTGAAATGAATAGAACATGACAAGGAAATGAAAACCATGCGTATAACTTTTGGTTCCCTTTGGGCTGGTATTTCTCTAGATCATGTACTTAAAGGCGTATGAGGTGTTCAGCAAAGTCACCAGATTCTTTGATTTGTTTTTCCTAGTTTACCGGTAGAATTTCAGTATTCTGGGAAATTTCAAATGCCACATATATAACTTAATCCCCACCACCACCGTGTGCTGGGAATTGAACCTAGGCCTAAGGCATGTACCGCTAGGGCCCAGTAGTTTTGTTTTAGTGTTCAGATTTGTACAATAGAGATGTGGTTTATCAAAGTGAGTGAGTTAGAATGGGAAAGACACATGCAGTCTCCACTGCCTTCTCTTTGTTATTTCTCTTGTGGGAAGATGAATATTTCAAGAGGTAGCATATTCTAGAACCTTGGTGTTCAGCAGGCTGCAAGGCTGCCATTTCATATTTTTATCTCTATATATCTGAAACCTAGATGGTCAGTTTTTTTCCCCTCCAGAGTAGTGGTCAGGTCTTGAGAAAACTTGACACCTGGGGGATATTTATGTCAGCAAAACACTTTGAGAATGATTTTTCATGTGAAACAAGTTTTTCACTGGGGAAAGATTAAGTTTATTTCAAACCAAAACTAACTTCATAAAGCTGTTATGAGGACAAATTAATTGACCATGCCAGGCCCATAGTAGATTGATTTGGAAATATGTCATTTTTGTTTAATTTAAGAGACCATAGGACTATAAATGAGAAGAAAAGGAACACATTTGATGAAGTGTACTAAATTAGTTCAGAAGTTTCTGGGATTAAGCAGGACTAGGTTTCAAAGCTGTGGTCACAAATAGTTTTGTGGTCCAGTTTTCTCACCTATCATATGACGATATCTATCATATAGGTTGTAAATAAGCAAGAGATGTGCTTAAATACTGGCTGCTCTTGTCCTCATAATATTGGGAAGTAGACATTTTACCAAGGATAAAAACTAAGCCCTGGGTCACTTACCTTGTCCAGACAAACATTCTGTAAATGTTGAATGGAAAAAGTGAGCGAGCAACCCCATCCCCCACCTTCAGAAACCGGTTCTGGGAATGTACTGCCCCCAACTCCTGGTCGCCTTTCCAATTCTGATTCAACCATTTTACATCAGAAATTACAGCGAGGTCCTAGAAAATGTCACGTTCTTCCTGGTTCCTCTTGTCCACAGAAGTGCTTGTGTTTCTTACACTTAGTTTTGGTTCTGTGGGGATTCTAGTTGAAACTATTTTGTTGTCTTTTGTTTCTTCAGTTTCTCTTTTAATTCTGTCTGCAACTAATTATGCAGGTAATCTAGAAATCTAGTCTAAAAGGAAGGAGCTTGTTTTTCAGGTAAGTAGGTTTACTTTTTGCATCAGGAACACTAAGGTCACAGGTATATTTGCTATTACATAGTAAAGCACCGAAGTTGCATCTGAGCTAAAATCTAGTTTTGTATTTAGTTGTTTCCAACTGTTACAAGAAGTTTGATTTTCACAAGTGCAAGGAGGACCCGAGTTCGATCCCCAGTACCAAAAAGAAAAAAAAAAATCAATTAAGAAGTTTGATTTGGTGTAAATGTCACTGTAATTTGGTTAATGTTAGTGTGTGGTGATTTGTAGCATTACTTTTTTTGTTGTTGTTGTTACCGGGGATCTAACTCAGGACCTTGAGCTTGAGAGGCAGGTGTGGTGCCACTGATTCCTGGCCCAGTAGCATTACTTTTTGAGACTCATTTCTTCCCATAAACAGTCTCCTATTTTCCCCACAGTCTTGGCTTGAATTATGTGTGAAATATTTTTTTCTACCAGTTGTCAAGAAGATTGTTCATCATTAATCCTCTTTTTAGTAATTCATTAATTTCCTGGAAATCTTTAAACCTTTTTTTTTTTACAGAAGTGTATAGAATAAATTTTAAGGAAGAATAACTCATTTCCAAACATTAATTTTGTATTCTCATCTTTATTGTCACCATTTCTCACTCTGCCATTTAGATTCCTCTTGGCTCTCCCACAACTTTGGGTAGTTAGTGAATTTCACATACACTTGGTTGTAATATAAGACTTCCCTGCCCTGCGACTTTACTATTAAGCAGAGGAGTCTTTCTTGATAAGTGTAGAAAGGTATGGAAACAGAAGGCTTAATCCTTTTTTTAAAAGTAGTCCTGGGGATCAAACGCAGGGCCTTCTCATTGAGTCCTTTTAAAGGGTGGGAGCCCTTTTTATTTTTTATTTTGAGACAAGATCTCACTAAATCATTTAGGCTGGGCTTTTGATTTGCTTCAGCCTCACAGAGTGCTAGTATTACAGGCATGTAACACCAGGCTCAGCTAAGACTTAATTCTTAAAAGAATTTCTCAGGTTTAGAGAATAGAGGAAACCATCTCAGACAGAAGTAGCAGCCTGAATTATGGCTAGATACTGAAGTTGGTTTGGTACTCCTAGAATATCAGAATTCCAAATTGGGAGCACCTAGTAGTCAAGACTGGATCCTCCTTGCCAAGGAGATTAGATACTATTCTGAAACCAGGATATGGGGGTGGTTCATGACTGAAATTTCTGAGAATTCAGGCTGTTCCTTGTCCTGTAGGCTTGGGCTTAGGAAAAAGCCTCTAAAAATCAGGAAATTTTGATGTATCAGGAAACCCTCTGGAGGGGGCTGATACTAATATTTGAGCTTTAGGAAGATAACCATCTATTTGAGGGATGCTAAGAAAAATCTGTTATGCAGTCCTGACAGTAGATCAGACATCAAGATGAGGGTCAGTCAGTCAGTGGGGAAGGAAGGAGCAAGAACCAGAGAAGGGAAGAAAGAAGCTGAATCTCCAAGGACCAGATAGGAAAGGAGGTGGGGAGCCATGGAGAGGGTGAAGAAGAGACCAGCTGACCTCCATATCTGTGTGTGGGTATGACTGGGTGGCAGTCAAGATAGGCAAACAGGAAGAACCTTTAGGGGGGAAATTATTTGAATCCTTTAGGGAATTTAAAAATTAGAATGTATTGATGATGGGCAGTTGGCTACATTGATCTCTACAGTGAAAGGAAGAGGATGGACCAGGATATGAACACTGGGAAATTAACAGTAAGGTTGTTAGTCACTTATTTAGAGTGGACTTCCACAGAACAGAAAGCAAAATGACTCCTGAAATATGAGACGAGAAAAAAGAAGGGACAGACCTGGGCCTAGAAAGGACTGAGCTGAATGTTTACCATGTGCCAGTCCTTGTGTTGGTGCTTTTATTCAAAAGAATTGCAATTTATCCCAATTTTGCTAAGCTTGAAAATGGAAGTGTTTCACAGAAAGGAGTATGGGCCTGCTTTATGACTGTAAAAATTTCCCTGAGAATTCAGGCTGTTTGTTGACCTGTAAGCCTGGGGTTAGAAGAAAACCTCCAAAAATGGGGAAACCCTGGATATATCTTGGGGAGATGGGAGTTTACTTTTATGTAATATGCTAGTCTGATATATTCATCCCCCCTCCCCCCAAGTACACAGTGATATCTTCATACACTTGCTTCACAGCATCTTTGGAAAGTAGAAGTGAGATTTCACCCTAAGATTCTCTACAGAGGCAAATAAAATTAGAAGTTCCTTCCTATTTGTAAAGACAGAAGCAGAAATAGACACTGAGTTGACTCTTAGTACCTTTTCACCAATCATGACAGTTATGTTCTGTAACTGATAATCAGCTCTTAAACTCAGACTCTCCAGCCTTTTTTCTTTTCTTTTTTTTTTTAAATTTATTTATTTTTAAAATTCCTTTATTGGTACATTTTAGGTATACAACACAATTACATTTCTCATTAGGAACTTGTACCTTTACATGATGCATCTTGGTTCTTATTTTTTCCCCATTCCTAGCCCTCCCTTCAACCCCTCCACCCTTCCCTGTTTACAAAGACTTTATTTCCATTTTTTCCATTTCTCATCATTTTTCCTTTCCCTTCTTTCCTTTCCCCTGCCCCTCCCACTACCCCTACCCCTTTGAACCTTTTCTTCCTATTTTGCATTATCGATTATTCATTCTAATCAATGGTACATTTTAGGTATACAATATAATGACATTCATCATTGGAAATTTGCACCTTTACATAGTCTCTCTTGGTTCTTATTTTTCACCCTTGCCCAGCCCTCCCTTCAACCCCTCCAGTCCCCTCCCTATTTACAAAGATTTTGTTCCTATTTTTCCATTTTCTCATATTAATCCCATTCCCTGCTATCCTTTCCCCTAGCCCTCCCACTTCCTTCCCCTTTGCCCCTTTTCTTCCTATTTCACATTACCTATTATACATTTAGTCTTTATTTACACTTTGAGTTTCTCACACCAGAGAAACTATTCGGTATTTATACATGTGTGTCCTATTTATTTCACTTAAGAGTATCGCCTCAATGTGCATCCACTTAACCTTTTTTCTTATTCACAGGAATCACTTGGTGTAGAATTGGGATACCTAGTTTTTGGGGGCTTTGTTCACTGCCCAAATGGGCAGACACCTAATATTTTTTAATATCATGAAAGCTCATAGAAAGTTGGATTTGTGATTTTACTACGTTAGCTGAAGGCTTATGAGCTTGAGCCTCTTTCCTATAGGATGAGTTTTGGCATCTCTGCCAAGTGTAGATTCTAGACAGTTACAGTTATTAATGTTTTTCCATTGAATCTCTCAGAGATGGGGTGCATATTTGGAGGAACTGTTGGTAAACAAATGAGGTCCACCATCCCTTTCTCAGTTCTTCCAAGTGAATTTAAGTTTGTCCCTTAAAAGTGATTAAATAAATTCAGAACTGCTAGTGTTGGGATATGGCTGGTCTCTAGAAGCAGGTGAGAGGAAATGTTTTGTTACTCCATAGCTTAAAAAAACACTTGGTTTCCTTGACCCTTTGTGAAGAGTGTTGCTCCAGTTACGTTGTCAGCGTTTACTGGATCCTGTATTTAACAAGGTGATTGAAGACAGCATTCGATTGGCTAAAATAGTAGCCTTAGCAATCACTGCACCTCGAGGATCCCCACAGCATGTAATCACAAGTCCTTATGTTTATTTCTCTTCTTTTCCCATCATCCCGTCATTTAAAGTTCAGCTCAGAAGTACCTCCTTCAACTCAGGATTGGCTTTGGTGCAGTCTTTTGTTCATTGCTGCTTACTTCCCATTTTGCAAATCTTGTCTTTTCCTTGCTGTTTCCTTCCTGTTCTGTTCTCTGTGCTGATTTTACCAGTGTGTTCTGTAGGCTGTCGGGGGTGGTGTATTTTCTACTGTTTATCTCTGTCTGTAGATCTTTGAGGAAGCTTATTTAAGCTCTGCTGGGCCTTTTCAGATTTCCCTTACAGTTTAGGTGAAGGTGTGCGATAACTATGGTTATTAGAGAATGATGCTCCTGTATTTAGAAAAAGCTGTATAGAAGAGAGTAAAGTGAAAGTAAGCTTCCTTCATGCTTGCACTCCTTGGAGGCAGCCAATATTTAATTTTTTTAGGGCCAGCAATGTAGCCCAGTGGTAGCAATGTAGCCCACTTGCCTAGCAAGTTTGAGGCCCTGGATTCAATCCCCAGTACCACCCCAAAATCAATCAGTCAATCATGTAAGTTTTAAAAGTTTGTAAGTCAGGCACAGTGGTGCACACTTGTAATCCCAGTACTTGGGACACTTTTAAGGCATAAGAATTGCAAGTTTGAGTCCTGCCTGGGCAATTTAGTGAGACTCTGTCTCAAAATAAAAGATAAATATGGTTTGGAGTTTAGCTCAGTTGCACCACGCCTGCCTGTCAAGTGCAAGGTCCTGAGTTCAGTCCCAAGTACCAGGGAAAAAATTTTTTTAAATGAAAGATAAGTAAAAAGGACTGGGGATGTAGGTCAGTTGTAGAATGTCCTAGTGTCTGATCCCCAGTACCACCAAAAATAAATTTAAAAATAAAAGTTTGAGGGCTGGTTATTTAGCTCAGTGGCACTGCGGATGCCGCCTGCCTTGCAAGCACAAGGTCCTGAGTTTGATCCTTGGTACTCCCCCCGATAAATAAATAAATAAAATAAAAATAAAAGTTTGCATATTTAAGGTCTCAATTTTTAAACATACTGTGTGAGGTTATACCCTATTATTAAATTTGCTTGTTACATAAAACAAGTCCTGGACCAGGAACATCATTCCCCTCTTTGCATATACCAATAGAATCTGCATTCTTTTTAAGGGCTGAAACAGAATTTTACAGTTTGAAGATACCATAATTTAACCAGTCTGAAAGTTCATGAACATTTAGGTTTCTGTTTTTTTTTTTTTTTTAAGTGTTAGGTCAGTAATTTTTAGAAAGAAAAAAAATGGTGACTAGATGCTATATAGTTTGAGTTTATGCTGCTTCTCTGTTTTTTCTCTAGCTCATCCAGGGGCATTTTTTGAGTTTTGAAAGGTATTTTTGAATGGAAAAAAAGCCTGTATTTCTAAATGTTAAAAAGCCAGATGGAGGCCTGTAGATAGTGGAATTGGGGAAGTTATAACAGGGTAGTTATTGGTATCCTTTAAAGCCATACATAGGAGCCTAACAGATACTACCTTTATCATAGTGAGAACCATCTCCATTTGTCTTTTTTTTCCTTTTTCAGCATGAAAGATTGTCCCCAGGGCCTTGTGCATGCTAGGCAAGCACTCTACCATTAAAACTACATCCCTATTCTTTTAAAAAATACTTTAAAAAAAAATTTGAGATAGAGACTAAGTTGCCCAGGCTGGTCTTGAATTTGTGAGCCTCTTGACCAGCCTCCTGACTAGTTGGAATTATAGGCGTGTACCACCAGGCCCAGCTTCCATTTTTGTAAGTGTTAAATTAACACCCTTGTAAGATTTAAAAGACAAGAAAATGATGGGAAGAATGAAGTTTTTCACCTTTTCATCTAAATCTGTTTTAGAAAGGGGACTGTGTGTGTGTGTGTGTGTGTGTGTGTGTGTGTGTGTGTATTTTTTTTTTTTTTTTTGGTACCAGGGATTGAACTCATGACCTTGCGCTTGCTTGCGAGGCAGGCAGCAGAACCACTGAGGTAAATCCCGGGCCCTGAAAGCTATATTTTTATTTCAGTATTTACACTGTTTCCTGGTTAGAGCTTAAAATCAAGTACTGTACAGAATAAAAGCCCAGACTTTTTCAGTCCTTTGGTGATTAAATGCACATTAGCAAATTAAAAAAAAAATCAAGTATTGTTAACTTATGAGACCATCTTTAAGGTTCAAATTATGAGAAAAACTTTTTTTTTGGTGGTATTGGGGATTGAACCCAGGACCTTCTCACCTAGCCACATCCCTAGTCCTTAATCCTTTTCTCATTTTTTGAGATAAGGTTTCACTAAGTTGCTAAATTCCCCAGGCAGAGTTCGAATTTGTGGGATCCTCCTGCTTCAGCCTCCCAGAGTGCTGGGATTACAGGCATGTGCCCTAGTGCCAGACCAGAAGACTTCTTAAATAGCATTCCTGCAATATTTCTGGGAAAATGGCCGGGGATTTAGCTCAGTGGTTCCGCCGCTTGCATTGCAAGCACAAGGACCCGAGTTCGATTCCCGGTACCAAAAAAAAAATTCTGGGAAAGAACATTGTTTTTCTTTCTCAATTATATTGTACTCAGTAAACTTATGTGTGTTGGATTAGATGTAAAATTAGACATCCTTAATTTGGCCTTACAATTTCATTAGATTAGAATTGCCCCTTACTATTTTGTGGGTTTTTTTGGTACCAGGGATCGAATTCAGGACCTTGCGCTTTCGAGGCAGGCGGTGGAACCACTGAGCTAGATCCCCGGCCCTGGCCTTTCCTATCTTTGATGTAAAAGGCTGCCTCATCCTTTTTTGACTCAGTAACACCAAAGTTACATTCTCTATGCTTTCATTAAATTGATTATGGTTTGTGTGAAACTAAACAGTTTTAGATTGATTTTTGCATTTTGAAACTTTTTTCGGTCTATGTATAATGTTTTAGTCATGCAGTTGTAGTTTTTTTTTTTTTTACTAATTTAGCTATTTCAATCTTTTTAACTTTGGGAAAGTCATTTAAATTGGACAGCTAATTGAAGGCTAGTTGATTTGTTTATGACTTACAATATTTTTTAAACGTGTAAATATTTGGCTGACAGCTAAAAAAAATCAGTGAAAGTACTTTTTCATATGTAAGATGCTAAACAGTGACCGCTTTTGAAATAGTTTAATTACATTTATTGAACACACTTTGTGAGACCTGCATGAGCCTAGATGCCAAGGTTACAAAGATGTTGAGGGCAGTTCTAACTCAGTTGTTTCCATTTTCATTGCATCTTAAAAACAGGCTGATCAGACAGATAATGCACTGTTGTGACAACATACACTATTTGGTGTCTTTTTTGTTTTGTCTTGCTTTTTGAGACAGAGTCTCACTATGTAGTCCTGGTTGGCCTCAAACTCAGCAATCCTCTCCTACCTCATCCTCCCAAGTGCTAGGATTATAGGCCCGGCCTATTTGGTGGCTTTTGCAAACATCACTATCCATCTTTAGAAGATAGGTGACCATTTTAAATAGATTTTAAGTTGGCTTTACCTCATGTAATTTTCTTCTGCTTTCCCCAACACATGAGTAAGGGTGGGATTGTATAGGGTTTGCTTTCACCTATAACTGTTCATCAGGAAGCAGGTACAGTATTCGCTTCCTTTTACTAAAACAGTGGTGAATGACATGCCTATGAGAATAGATGCAAAAGGCACAAAAGCTTAGTAGCTGACCATGTCATTTGAACAAATAAGACAGATTATTCTGGAGGAATCATTTACTATTTCACACATGCAGGACCAGGAAAGAACCAACCATCAGGTTGCTTGAAATAATAGAAATCTAAAATATAAAGTGACTGTGCCACACCCACCAAACACAGTCTGAAATACATCAGGTTAGTTTCAGAGGTCAGTTTGTGTCTTTGGTTTTCCTCCAGACATTTGGTAAGGTTTTGGTTGTTTCATCAGTGAGTCTACGGGTTTTGTAAAAATACTTTCAGTTAATCTCAGGGCTTTCCAAACCTCAAAAAGGTTAAACACCAACCATTGCTTAGCTGGGTTGCTGTAAACAAAGCCCAGAATGAAACTCCTGTATATTTGCAGCAGGTTCCCAGGCGCCTCGCAAGTGCAGGGCTAAGCATGGAAAAGGCTGAGTGGGTTTATCAGGTAGTCACGGCCTCCCCCAGTCTCCCTGAGCACTGCTTGGGAGAGCCAAAACCTGGGAGTGGATCTCCCTCAGATGTTTGGGCAGAAAGAAGAATTTTATCAGGATAAAAGTGAACTCCCAGAGCTACATAATGAAGGATTGTGAATCATAAGGTATCAGGATAGTTTCCTTGATATATTTAATGAAGAATGGAATGTCTTAACCAAGAGGCCGAACAGTAAGTTTTATGGCAGTTCCTACAAGCAAAACAATCATTTAAAATGAACAATTAATTCAGAATAGCCATTGATTTAAAAGAAAGCTCAGTGGGCTAGGGATTTTATTTTAGCTCAGTGGCACTGCGCCTGCCTCGCAAGCACAAGGTCGTCCTGAGTTCAATCCCTGGTACCAAAAAGAAAGAAAGCTCAGTGTTTAGCTATAGGCATAGCATTCCTTTACAGCTTGCCAGTGTGATAAGAGACACAAACTATGGCTTCTTGTCCAAACCCAGCCTCAGGGAACCCCATCCTGGCTTAGATTCTCTTCACTGCTGTGTGGTTGCAGTTGTCTGTCACCTTCCTGAGGGGAAGATGAGTGCGGAGACCTGTGGTGCTAGGATTTAGTTTGGGCACTGATGAACAGGCTGTGCTTCCTTTGTCCTTGCTGAGGAGAGAAACCAAAGTTTTCTGGAGCTGTTGATGACCAGCAAGGGGACTGTGGACTCTCGACCTCCAGGGCAGGATGTCAGGGTACTAGCTGTGTTACATTGTGCTTTAAAACAGGACTGAGCAAATTAAAGCCGTAACTTCTTTACTTTTTTGTCTCCACTATCTGCTCTGTCATTTGATCCTGGTTTTTCCAGAGCAACACATGACCATTTTCTTGGGAAGCCATTTGCTTTTCACTTATCACATGGGTTTGTCAGATTGAAAAAAATCTGCCTTATTTGAATAAGTCTCATTATAGTTTTTCTTACATGTAGAATACCTTTTTTCATTTTTTTTCTTTCAAAAGAATTCCCAAATGTTTAACTAAAATCATTATCAATTAAGAATATTTTATTTTCGGCCGGGGATTTAGTTCCGTGGTTCCGCCACCTGCCTTGCAAGTCAAGGTCCTCAGTTTGATCCCCGGTACAAAAAAAAAAGAATATTTAGTTTTCATGTTTTAGTAATTCTTACAGGAAACTTAGTTTAGACTTAATTTTTTTTTCGCCCTGTACTAAGGATTGAACCCATGTCCCTTGCACTGAGCTATATCCCCAGCCCTTTTTCATTATCTATTTTTTTATTTTGAGACAGGGTCTCACTGTGTAGGTCAGGCTGGCTTTGAATTCACTATGTAGCCCAGGCTGGTCTTAAACTTGTAGTGATCCTCCTGCCTCAGTCTCCCAAGTGCTAGGATTACAACAAGTGTTTGCAACCACGCCCAGCTTAGACTTAATTTTTCAACTATATCAGTGGCCTTCCGTCTTGTCCCATCTCCTTTCCCTGCCTCCCTCAGCAACAGAACATTGAGGAGGAACATTAACAGTAACTTACTTCTAAGGAAAACTTTAGTGTTTAGCTAATTATTTGGTTACAAAATTATTTTAAGCTCCATTCTTTTCTTTTTGGTACTGGAGATCGAACTCTGAACCTTGCGCTTCTGAGGCAGGCAGCGGCACCACTGAGCTAAATCCCAGGCCCTTAAGTTCCTTTCTTAAAAACTTTATAAATCCTCTGTCCATATTTCTGAACCTCCCTCTCTCACCCAATGTTTGGCTACACCTCTGAGTCACTTTCACGGATCCTTGCTGGGTGGGGTGTACTAACCAGGGTTGGAGTGGAAGGGTAATCCAGAGGCAGATCCTGAAGTTTTTGTTTGGCTTATATATTTAAATTTATCTCTAAAATAACTTTAGAAGGATAATGTTGTATGGTTGTAACACTTAAAACTGGCCAAAGGTGATTGGTGTTAGTAATTTCCCCATATGTTGCCTGTGTGATGCTTTCTGGATACAGTAGTTTGTAGTGGGCCCTCAGACACACTAGCCCTTGGTTTGGCTTTTCATCAACTGCCTTAGTCCAGATGTGCTGGTGAGGTTGGCTTTTGGTTGGATACACAGATGACATCTCTAAGTACAGATTTACTGTCAGCCACATTTCTGTGTCCAGCCCTAGAGATGTTTCTTCCTTACTTAATTAACACTAATGTCAAGATTCCTTGACCGGGGGATTAGTTTATTTCACTCTTAAGTTCTTGGATATTTGCCGTCTGCTATTAACTGTTCTTAGGCAGAAAGCATAGTAACTTCTATAAATAAGTAGGGCAGAGCAATAATCAGGCAACATGGGCTCATTCTTAATTTGTATTAATGATTTATAGAATTATTAATCCTAAATTCTAAGCCTGGATTTCTGGGAATTTTTGATCCTGTTTTCAGCAATTCCAATGCAAGTCCAAACCTGACTTCCTAGAACATCCCATTTACCACAGAATTCTCCCCCTCCCCCATTTTCTGGGGGTAAAGCAGTGTGGGCTGATGCATGTTGAGCTACTTGTGTGCTTGGTATCATAGTGGTTATGGTAAATGCACAGAACAAAGGGGAATCAGAGGCACAAAATACAAAGATATGCCTTAATTTAAGTTTTAGGATCCATCCTTAATTACGTATGATTTCATCATTTTGTAAGATTGTGGGAGAGTTTGTGGTATTTTTTTCTTAAAACCTGATTTAAAAAAAAATTCTTCCCCAGTTTTAGAAGAGTGTTGAGGTGAACAGGAAGGAGGTAGTGGAGGCCTCCCTACTTAACAGAGCTGTTCTGTGTGTTGATGCAGTTGTCTTGAGAGTTCAAGAATGGCGGCAGATCCAGGAGGGCTTCCCTGGAGCCTGCTTCTTTGGCCTGATCTTAAAACACCAAGTAGTTTAGGGGTGGAGTGGACCAGAAAAGCTCTTAATGGCTTCTTGTTATAGCCCTCACAAAGCTGTGTCAATTCCCTTGCTTTCACAGACTGCTGCCCAGAAGAAAAGATGTTTGGTTTTCACAAGCCAAAGATGTACCGTAGTATAGAGGGCTGCTGTATTTGCAGAGCTAAGTCCTCCAGTTCTCGATTCACTGACAGTAAACGTTACGAAAAGGACTTCCAGAGCTGTTTTGGGTAAGTGCAGTTGATGTTTGTACTGTCTTAGACTGAAAGACATCACAGCATATGGAAATGTTTCTAAGCAAAGCAATTGGAGCAGTGTGCTAATAATTAGAAGCACTTATATTTTAATTCAGGATATTTAAGGCTCCTGTTTTTAAAACAAATGATACCATACCCAACCTGTTTTTTACAGATTAACATGCGGTACCAAATTGTGAAGGCTCTTACCGTTCTAACTAGACAAAGCATTTTGTTGTTAACTTCAGGATATATAAAGGGATTTTTAAAAATTACCCTTATTCTCTCTTACTAATCATGATCCTCTAATATTTTTTCTATACAAGTATATTTTAACCTAATTTGCTGAGGAAGATGATACTCAGACTTAGTGTTCTACCTTGAAACCTGTCAGGATATGTTTTTATTTCATGATTGCATTTCTCACTTATCTTTTGACAATAAACCTCTGCTTAATAACATGGAATTTATTTTCCAACAAATGCCTGAATAAATGTGTAATGTTGAACCATTTACTGTTAGAAATTAATTTCACCACTTTTCTTACCAAAACTTAAATTGACCACTTACTGTTAATCCTAGACTTAGTAATTACTGTGCAGTATTTGGGCATTGTCAGAAAGTACTATGCTGGCCGGGGATTTAGGTCACTGGTTCTGCTGCCTACCTTGCAAGCATAAGGTCCCGAGTTTAATCCCCGGTACCAAAAACGAAAGTCTATGCCTACCATGGCTTTTTTTTTTTTTTTTTGGTGGTACCAGGGGCATTCTTCCACTGCACTGAGCTACATCTCAGTCCTTTTTATTTTTTTGAGAAAGGGACCTCAGTTGCTCAGGTGGGACTTGAACATGCCATCTTCCTGCCTCAGCCTACTATGTATCTAGAATTATAAGCAAGCACCGCTCTGGTTTTGTTTTGTAAAACTAGCCCTTGGTTTGGCTTTTCTTCACCTGTCTTAGTCTAGATGTGCTTGAGGTTGGCCTTTGGTTTGGATACACAGATGATAAAGTACAGATTTACTGCCAGTATCTTCCTGCCTCAGCCTACTACATACCTGGAATTACAAGGGAGCACCACTCTGGTTTGTTTTGTAAAACTGGAATATCATGGCACATTGTTTTCCAAAGGGCACCATTTTACTGATTAATGAAATAACTCCAAATTTCCAGAAGGATTAATTAGACATTGTTTAAAACCATGGCAACTGGGATCTTTTTTCTGGTCTTAGTTTTACTGTTAATTTTTTTTTTTTTTTTTAACTGTTAATTTTACAGACATTTTATTGATGAATTGGTTATTGATTTCCATGCTGGGGAAATTTGTTTTTGTTATTCTAAAACTACCAAATTATATATAGAATTGGTTCTTGGTTCTATACAGATTAATTAAATATACTACAGGAACAGTGGAACCAAGTCATCTCAAATGATTAGAAGTTGTACCTGTGTCACCAGGTGTGGTGGCGCACATCTGTAATCCCACTCAGGAGCCTGAAACAGGAGGATCCCAGTCGAGGCCAGCCTGGACTACATAGTGAGACCCTGTCTCAAAAAACCAAAACAAAATAAAGAAATTGTACCTATCAGCTGTAAACGTACTTGCGTGAATCCTCTAAGGGAAAGAACCCTGACAAAGGCTTGATGGTTCTCTTTCCAGGTTGCATGAGACTCGTTCAGGAGACATCTGCAACGCCTGTGTTCTGCTTGTGAAAAGATGGAAGAAGCTGCCGGCAGGATCAAAAAAAAATTGGAATCATGTTAGTTTATCTTTCTTTTTCCACAGTAATACCTCTTCCTCTTCCCTTTTTTGTTTCCCATTTTGAGGCAGATTCTTCCTAAGTTGCCCAGGCTGGGCTTGAATTTGGCCTCCCAGAGTGCTGGGATTACAGGTGTATGCCACCTTGCCTGGGCATGAGTTTTTCATACAATTTTTTTTTTTGATACTGGGGATTGAACTCAGGACCTTGTGTTTGCGGGGCAGGTGGCGGAACCACTGAGCTAAATCCCTGGCCCCGTACAATATTTTTGATAATCAGAACAACACTGTTAAGGCTTTTGTGTGTCAGTTTAGTTTCTTGGTGCTCGGATGGAACCCAGGATCCCTGCACATGCTGGGCTCTACAACTGAGCTATTCCCAGCCTAGGGTCTCACTCAGTGCTGTCATGCCATAGCTTTCAGGGTTGTGAGATTTACAGAGTACTTCTTTTTAAGTAGGCAGGCATTTTTCCTTGTGCTTTCCCGGTACTACCTTAACACTGTCCTTTAGTGACAGATACTGCAATAGGCTTTTAGATTTGTTACCTTATTAAATATGAGTGTTTCTTTAATACTGTATTTGGAGAAGATCAAAGTTGTGATTTTGAAGGTGATGGAATCCTTTAACACAGAAATCTGCACAGAGTAAATGTGAATGAATGCCCATGTGCAGTAGTATGTCAAGGCTGGACTGTGAGAAGGAGCCTCTGCCCTCGTGTAACTGCCCTAAGGGGTTAGGGTGTGGTGAAAAGAGCTAAAGATGGGGTCTGGAGACCTTGGTCTTAGTCTCTTTCCGTCCCCAGACAAAAATCTTACCTATTTACTGGCTTAGTGAAATAATTGTTCTTTGCCTTGATCTGCTTCAGTCTAAAATTAGACTAACAAAAATAGCCCCCTTGGGCCCGGGATTTAGCTCAGTGGTTCCACTGCCTGCCTCGAAAGCCTCAAAAGCGCAAGGACCCAAGTTCGATCCCAGGTACTAAAAAACAAACAAACAAAAATAGCCCCCTTGCTTCTTTGTGGTAAAATCAGTAGTATATGAGAGCTTTTTAAACTGTAAAACATAATCCTGTAGAAATGTTAGTTATTGAGCCTGATGACGGTAATTTGCAATATAGTGGTTTGAATCTAGAACCTTTGCTCTGAATATCTCTGGGCTTCTTTTTATTTTTCATTTTGAGCCAATCTTGCTGGGTTGTCCAGGATGGGCTCAGCCTTGCAATTCTGCTGCCTCAGCCTCCTAGAATGCTGGAGAATCATAGGTGTGTGACCATGCCTAGGTGGGCTTGATCTTTGTTTTGTTTTTGTTTTTGTTTTGGTACTGGGGATCGAACTCAGGTCCTTGCGCTTGCACAGCAGGCTGCGAAACCACTGAGCTAAATCCCTGGGCCAAGGTGAGCTTGATCTTAATCTAATTGGGTCATCCAGTAATGACCAACCCCCCCCCATACATACATCTCATTTAAATTTATTTATTTATTTAGTACAGGGGATTGAACTTGGGACCTTGTGCTTTCGAGGGAGGTAGTTGAACCACTGAGCTAAATCCTCGGCCCTACATAAATCTTATTTAAAAATTTTTTCCAGGAAGAAGGGAAAGGAAAAATTATGAGAAAAGAAAAAAAATGGAAATGAAATCTATGTAAATAGGGAAGGGTGGAGGAGTGAAGGGATCACAGGTAATGGGGAGAAAAATAAGAACCAAGATACATCATGTACAGGTACAAGCACCCAATGATAAATGTAAACATATTGTATACCTAAAATGTACCAATAAAAGAATTTTTAAAAAAACTTTTATTTTCCAGGGCCAGGGATTTAGCTCAGTTGTTCTGCCGCCTGCCTCAAAACGCAAGGTCCCAAGTTTGATCCCTGGTACCAAAAAAAAAATTTCTTTTTCCCGACAGACTCTTACTGTTACTTCAAAGAAAGCATTAAAAACAACAAGAAAGCAACCCAGGAGTGCTGGTAGCATTGCTGAGGGGTAGAATGTTTGCATGTCTTGTGAGCGCCCCTAGGTCCCTCCCACACCACAGAAACAAACCCCCACAGATAAATTGTACTTCTCTTTATCTCATGTGATGATTAGAGGGGCAAAGAGCCGTCAGTATAGAACTGAGTATAAAATTTGAGTTCTCAAATAGATGTGGATCTATCTCCATCTCCTTTCTTAAGTGATATTAAATATTCATTGTTTTCTTCCAGGTGGTAGACGCAAGGGCAGGACCCAGTCTGAAGACTACACTGAAACCAAAGAAAGTGAAAACCCTGGCTGGAAACAGGATAAAAAGCAACCAGATCAGCAAACTGCAGAAGGAATTTAAACGTCACAGTAAGTTTGGTATTGGAACTTTAGTAGTGAGAGCAATTTTTCAGTTTTTATTTTTGGTTGGGGCTGGTATCTGGAATGTGTGGATCATTTTTCCCCTTATTGGTTTTTTAAAAAGAGCATTTGAAGTTAATTGCTAAAGATGTTACCTTATACTGTGAAATCTTAGAAGTCTATCTGATGTATTTTTTATGAAAAAATAAAATTTCATAACAACAAAGAATAACAATAGTTAATACACTATTATATACTATATTGTTATCTTCAAAGTCTGTCTGATTTTGGTGTCATAAAAGCACCATCAGAGTACTGACTACTCTGATGTCTTTATCAACATCTTAATTTTCTTTCTTTCTGTTTTTTTGGTACCAGGGATCAAACTCAAGTCCTTGCACTTGTGAGGCAGGCAGCAGCACCACTGAGCTAAATCCCCAGCCCCCAACATCTTAATTTGCTAGAAGGTGTATTTCTAGTTTGTTTACTTTGAGTTTCCTGTGCATGCAGAAACTCAGTCCTGGAGATAGGATGTGTTAGTGGACAATCTATGACTAAAGCCCAGATTTTTGGAAAGAAACTGTAGCAATCATCATTCACATGTGGAGTACAGCCAGCCTAGGCTTTCAGGTTTAAGGGCATGTGTCCTGTGGGTGATAGAGAGGAAAATTGAGTTTTGTTTTGTTTTGGTTTTGGGGGTGGTTTTTTTTGGTGCAGGGGATCAAACTCAGGACCCTGCACTTGCAAGGCAGGTGCAGCGCCACTGTGCTACATCCCTGGCCAATAGAATGGAAAATTAATGTCAGATTAATATCAGGTTCACGCGCTGTTACTGGAAGGCTGTGGAGGGTGCTGTGGTGGCATGTCATGTTTGAGAATGTTTCAGATTCTGAAAAGGAACCTCCTGCATATAATGATATTTTTGTCACCCTCAGGGTGTGAGTTACCACTATTGAATCCAACATCACTTTTCACAGCAAAAATACAGGAGTAGTAGGTGGAATGAATAGACCACATAGGTCTGGAGAATCAGTTGTCACCTCATAATCATAGTTCAGGTCAAGCCAGATTTAGAGCTGTCTTGGAATTGTTGTCAGGGGTTAAACACTTGTATTAGGAGCTCTTAGGATTTTAAAACCATCTGTAGAACCTTGTTAGACAAAATGTTATCAGTCCAAACAAAGTAGTCATCATGCTTGTTTTAGAACAATATAGAGACAGCCAGGTGTGGTAGCACTCGCCTGTCCTCTGAGAGGTTGAGCCAGGAGAATCACCAGTTCTAAATCAGCCTGTGCAACTTACAACTTAGTGAAGCCTTCAAAATAAAGATATTTCAAGGGCCAGGGATTTAGCTCAGTGGCACACTGCCTACCTGGCAAGCATGAGGTCCTGAGTTCTATCCCTGGTACCCCCCCAAAAAAGATACTTTGAGACAAGGTCTGAGGGTGTAGCTCAGTGTAAAGGCCCTGGATTTTAATCCCCAGTATCACCAAAAAAAAAAAAAAAAAGAACTGAATTTACCGAGTAAGTAGAGTAGGACATGAAGAACTCATTTTGATACATTTATGTACATAATTGTCTCATTTCCATTTTAGAGATTAGGATAAGAAGCACAGAAAGGCTGTATAACCTTTACCAGATCATTTTAGTAAGTAGTAAAGATGAATTTGAATTTTGGCAGCTCAGTTTCAAGACATTGGAATTTCTACACAGCACTGGGTGAATAGATTCCCTACCTCTGGTTTTGTTTGCTTCCGTGCATCCAGCAACTACCTGCCTGTGTCTGCTGGAAGCATCATTTGTGAAGTGCTGAAAAGAGTTAGACCTAGGGCTTTAGGGTCTGTGTGGAGTTACAGTTACAGGTGTGTGACTCTGGAGTTGCTAGACATTTAACCACAGCCTCCTCACCTGAGAAGTAGGGATCATCATGGACAAAAGTTGCTTTTTATTAAAACAACAAATTCTTACGTATTTTTTTAATAGCATTCTTTGTAAAATTTGTAATGATTTCTGGTTCTTGTAGAATAATTGTTGTTAAGTACCTAGAGTCTTTGGAAGTTTTATTTGAGGGAGAGCATATTTGGGCTGAATCAGTTCTGTGCAGTAAGCAAAGGCTGTGAAAGTTGCTTATTGTCTCCACCTACCTACCTCATGCTGGTTTTTTTTTTGTTTTTGGTACCCGGGATTGAATTTGGGACCTTGCGCTTGCAAGGCAGGTGGCAGAACCACTGAGCTAGATCCCTGGCTGTTCTCTGAATTTTAGAGACTTGCTTTATCCATCTGGTCCAGTACATGTGGGTTGATTTTAACCTATTTGTGATTCCCGTGATACAGCAATATTGTAGACTTCTAGTGTAGTGACTGACCACCAAGATTTATTTTCTGACTTTTAAGTTTATATCAAGACTTCTGAGGAAAATAATATTAAATCAGGTTTAGCCCTCCATCTAATTTTTATTCCTTATTTAAATCAGGATCTGCTGTTTTCCCTTTTTGGGTAAGGTGATGTTTTTCTTTGTCTGATTCCAAGATTTCCTTTATTTAATTTTCAAAGGTTTAATAATGGTATGTCTTGGCATGAATTTCTTGAGTTTATCCTATCCTGTTTGGGCTTTGCATAGCTTCATAATTTGTTAGGTTTGTATCACTTACCAAATTTGGTAAAATTTCTGCCATTTTATTTTGTTACCTTTTCACCTGCACTCTTTGCCCTGTCCCTCTAAGATGGTAGTGATGTGAATGTAGCTTTTTGGTTACAGTCTTGGAGCTTCATTTGTTTTCTTTATTCATATTTGGGTAATTTCCGTTCTTCCAGTTTACTGTTTTGTTTTCTCTGTCTCTGCTGTTGAGCCCATCCACTAAGCTGCTTATTTCATTTATTGTATATTTTCAGTTTGAAATTTTCCATTTGTTTCTTTAATAGTTTTTGGCTGTGTTGTTCCCCCACCTCTCCTGTTGCTGGGGACTAAACCCTGGGCCTTGCCCATGCTAAGCAAGTGGCTCCCCCACTGAGCTCTGTCCCCAGCCTCCCCTTCTTTTTCTTTCTTCTTTTTTTTTTTTTTGTAACAGGAATCGAACTTGGGACTTTGCGCTTGCTTGCAAGGCAAGCTGCAGAACCACTGAGCCAAATCCCAGGCCTCCTTTCTTTTTCTCAACAAAGACTTCCTATTTCTTTACTGAACCCACTTTGTTTCAGCATAATGAAACATTTTTTGTCCTAACTGCTTTAAAATCTTTGTCTAATAATTGTAACATCTGTCACCTTGGTGTTGACATACACTTGCCTTTCATTCAGTTGGAGATACTCCTGTTTTTTTAGTATATATGATATGACTTAGGTTGAAATTATGGACATTTTCAGATTGTGTTGTGAGACTCTAGATCTTTTTTTTTCCTGGATCTTATTTAAGATGGATGTTTTAACTGGGTTATTTAGACACCCTTGCAGCCAGGGAAGCGGGAAAGGTGCCCACCGTGTTTATCACTGCCTTGTTAGAAGAGCCCTCACTGCCTCCATTGACATCCAAGGTAGGGGCAAGTTCTTTGTTACCAGTGGGGGGAATGATTCAGGCTCCCTATGGTGAGAGGGTGCCCTTGTTCCTGGTGGACCATAGTGAAAGTCCTGGCTCCTCAACTGGGCTTCTGGCCACTACGCTACTAGAAATTTGGTGCCAGATGACAGTGTAAATGAAGGTGGGAAATCAAGGCTCCCTACCTGGCCTTTGCTGAGGTGGAATGCAATGGTCCTGTTTTTTCTTTGGTGTTTAGTTGGAGCTTGCTAGGCTCCCCTTTTCCCTGATTCTTTGACAACAGAGCTCAGAGGCTTTTATTGGGGCTTTTGTGTGTGTGTGAGTGTTGAGGATCATTACCTTTTTATTATTTCATCCATAGTGTCTTACAGACTTATTATGGTTTTTTGACTTTGATAGTGCAGAAATAATATTTATGCAGTAGAAACAGTGCTGCAAGTTTCAAATTATGGTCTGTTTCCAAGCTAACTGTATGTGTACAATTCTCTCTTGGTGCTGGGCAGCCAGAGCAAGCCAGGGCTCCCAGTCAGCTGCCACACACTCCCGAGGGCAAACAGCCAATACTTTACAGTATACTGTTGCTAAGCTGTGCTGTTTGTTAGGTGTAGTAAATGCATTCTCAATTTGGCATATATTATAGTGGGCTTATCCAGGGTATAACCCCAGCAGAGATAGAGTAGCATCTGTAATTGTGGCTACGTATAATGAAACTGAAGTTTTTCTTTTCTTTTTTCTGCAGATTCTGATGCTCACAGTACCACCTCAAGTGCCTCCCCAGCTCAGTCTCCTTGCTACAGTAACCAGTCCGATGATGGCTCAGATACAGAGATGGCTTCTGGCTCTAACAGAACACCGGTGTTTTCCTTTTTAGATCTTACATACTGGAAAAGGTAAAAGCAACAGAAAATACCCTGTAATCAACAACTCATCTTAATTATAGGCAGCAGTTTCCCATTTCTGTAGCAGCTAAATAACATTTGGCAAACAGCTGGTAGCACATATAGTTGGAGGTGGTTTGATCACAAATTGAGCAGGGTGTTGGGATTCTGTTTTTCCTCTGTAAAATTGATTGATGATAAAAAAAAATACTTCTGTGTACCTTCATTTCCTGAAATGGAGTAGATTAAAAATTCTGGGGCCGGGGATTTAGCTCAGTGGTTTTGCTGCCTGCCTCACAAGCACAAGGTCCCAAGTTTGATCCCTGGTACCAAAAAAAAAAAAAAAACCCTTAAAAAAAAAAAAATTCCGACAACTATCAGTTTTAACCTCCTAAAAATGTGTATGTGCTAGACAAATTTTTTATTTTTTGGTACCAGGGATTGAACTCAGGACCTTGCACTTTTAGGGCAGGGGCGGAAATAGACATATTTTTAAAATGTGTGGCCTCAAAGTCCAAGAGTAGAGTAGGAAAGGGAAAATATTTTCAAAGGAAAAGTAGTTAAAGAATTTTCTAGATTACATAAAACAAATACAAAATAATAACAAATTTCGACCAGAAATACATCATGGTGAAATTACAGAATATGAAAGAGGAAATAGATCTGTAGTAGACAATGAGAAAACAGGATTTAAAAAATATGTATTATAAGTATCAATTCCCCACAATGAATATATTCCTTACGTAAAATGATCCTGTACTAATAAAAATATTTAAAATATTTTCAAAGGAATAAGAAACACAAAAAGCTGAGTTCTTAGACCCATGAATGAGGAAAGTGAGAGAAAACTGTGGTTTAGTATCTTCAGTTGGCCAAGAGATACTAACTCTCAACTCAAAATTATATATGTAGTAAATACAGCTTTTGTGAATAAGGGCATAAGACATTTTAGGTGAAGACAAAGTTTGTGATCAAGTTGACCCTCAAAGAGGCAGAAGGAAAGATATTCCAGATAGAAATTCTGAGAGAAAGGAAGGGGAAATAGAGTAGTAAACAGGTAAGTTTGAAATGACAGTAGTTACGGTGAGGTAGATAAAAAGAAAGACGGCTGGGGATGTAGCTCAGTGGCACAGTGTCTGCCTGGCAAGCGCAAGGTCCTGAGTTCAATTCCTGGTACCAAAAGAAATAAATGACTAAAAAGAAAGAATTACATGATAACCATTAACGTTTAACTGGAGGTAGTAAAGGTAATCAGGTTGTGTCCAATGTCCTCTGCATTGTTAAGAATAATAAGTTCACTATCCAATTAAGATGAGAGTAGTTCCCTATCAAAAAGATGCCAAAGCAGGAGAGGGAAGATGTAGAAAAATGGGACAAATACAAAAGTACGGTAATACTTGGGAGAATAGGGCTGGGGATACATTTCAGTGAGTAGGTTCAGTCAGTCCCCAACACTGTCCTCAAAAACAGTGAAATATATCCAGATGAGCTGATGTTCAATAAATATAAATGATTATATGAGTCCATATAAACATAGCTAACATACTTAATTGTGATAAAATGAAAATATTTTCTCTAAGATTAGGGATAAATCTAGAAGTGTTAACTATCACCATTTCTCATTAACATAATACGGGCTTTTAGCTAGTGTAATATTGGTGGGTGGTGTGGTGGTGGTGGTAAGTAGTAAAACTTTTGTGTGTGGGAGGCTGTTTTCATTAAGTGTATTGGTACATTTTAGGTGTACAATATGATGACATTCATCATTGGGATTTGCACCTCTACATGATGTGTCTTGGTTATTACATTTTCCCCATTCCCCTGTCCTCCCTTCAACCCCTTCACCCCTCCCTATTTATAAATACTTTGTTTCTCTTTCTTTCCTTTTCTCATATTTACTCCTTTCCCTTCTTTCCTTTCCCCTACTCCTCCTAGTTTCCCTTCCCCTTTGGACCTTTTCTTCCTATTTCACATTATCTGTTATACATACTGATCTTTATTTACACTTTCAGTTTCTTACACTAGAGAAACTATTTGGTATTTACACATGTGTGTCCTTATTTCATTTAAGAGTATAGCCACAGTGTGCATCCACTTAGCTATAAATGACTCTAGTTTCTTGTTCTTTTTTTTTGGTACCGGGGATCGAACTCGGGACCTTGCGCTTGTGAGGCAGGCGCCAGAACCACTGAGCTAAATCCCCAGCCCCTAGTTTCTTGTTCTTTATGGCTGAGTAGTATTCCATTTTATTTTTTAAAAAACCACATCATTATCTAATCTCCAGTTTATGTGCAATTGGGCTGTTTCCAAGTTTTGGCTATTACAAACTGTGCTGCTATAAACATGGGTGTGCATATATTGCTGTGGTCTGACTCCTTTAATTCTTTTGGGAAGATACCCAGCAGAGGAATAGCTGGGTCAAATGGGACCTCTCTAATCCTAGTTTTTTTGCGGTGTCTCCATACTGATTTCCACAGTGGTTGCACCAGTTGGAGTAGTAATACTTTTGAACAGTGCTTCCTTTACACATGGCACTTTGTGGGTGGGTTACACATATTAATTCACTTAAACCTTATGACGGCTCTATAAAGCATGTGGAAACAGAGAGTAAATTATCTAAGGTTAACCAGTTAGGAGAATATAGTTTAAACCCAGGCAGTTTGGTATTAGAATGCTACGTTTTTCAAAATATTTCAAAAGCCTTTTATGGAGAAGTTATGTAAAAACCATATAACATTATAAACAACATCTTAAAATACCTAAATAACAAGCCAGGTGTGGTAGTCCACACATGTAATCCCAGCACTTTGGAAGTAAAGGCAGGAGGATCACAAGTTAAAGTTCAACCTGGGCAACTTAGCAAGACCTGTTCTTAAAATTAAAAATACAGGAAAAAACCAAAAAAACCCCAACCGAAAAAATACAGGGCCAGGGATTTAGCTCAGTGGCACTGTGCCTGCCTTGCAAGCGTAAGGTCCTGAGTTCGATCCCCGGTACCCTTCCCCCCCAAATATATATATAGGGCTGAGGATACAGCTCAGTGCAAAGGCCTTGAGTTCAGCCCCCAGCACTTCAAACACAATGAAACCAGCAACAACAAAATCAAAAGGTATGACATGTTCATGGTTATAGCAAAACTGAATGTTACAAAAATGATCATTTTATAGATTCATGGTAATTACAGTCAAAACCCCAACATATTTGAGGAATTTGACCAGATTTACAGTTTATATAGAACAGTGAAGCAGAATAAAGAAGATGTAGGTATATTTGCCTTGAGAAATCAAGACATACTATAATTGATACAGTATGTTTTTGGACTAGGGATAAAAAAAATAAGCCAATGGAATGAAGTATAGAGACTAGAAATAAGTCCATATAATATATATGCAAACTTGTTATTCTTACCTCACCACATATACATCAATTATAGGTTAATTAAAGTAGAAAATAATGACTTGGGTAAGAAAGAGGTCTTATAACAAAAAAAAGGTACCAAGTTTGAATACATTATAATTAGGAGTTTAAATTCATGAAATGACACCATAAGAAAGTACAATGAGGGTTGGGGATTTAGCTCAGTGGTGTTGCCGCCTGCCTTGCAAATGCAAGGTCCTGAGTTCAATCCCCAGTACCAAAAAGAAGAAAGTAAAATGATACTTACATCTGGAAGACATGACTTCTGTAAAGGAAGCAAAAGATAAGCCAGAAGAAAAATGAACACGAGACTTAAAAAGGTGCCACACAGAGGGCTGGGGATTTAGCTCAGTGGTTCCACTGCCTCCTCGCAAGTGCAAGGTCCCGAGTTCAGTCCCCAGTACCAAACAAAACAAAACAAAGGTGCCACACAACTAGCTGAATGTGGAGTGGTGGTGCATGCCTATAATCCCAGCATTGTAGGGGGCTGAGACAATTTAGCAAGCCCAGCCTGGGATTTTAGCAAGAGCTTGTCTCAAAAAATATATTTTAAAAAAGGGAAGGGGTGCAGTTCAGTGCAAAGGTTCATAGATTTACTGTCCAATACTGTGCCAAAAGAAGAGGAAGGTAGTAGCGCATAAAATAAATAGCTAATTAAGTGAAAACATGTTCAAATGTTTTGATATTTAAGGAAGCACAATTTAATTGTACATGTACTAGATCAGTGAATACTAGAATAAGATTTGCAAAATATTGCAGAGAGACTGGAAAGGTGAATTGTTGATCATGGGAGCGAACAAGTATTATAACCATGTTGACTAATAATAGGTATTGTTGAGTAAAGTCGAAGACGTTCCCAGTCCTGTATGCTAACAGTATAACCCAGGAAACAATTTTAGGATGTATACACTGACACGTACAGCGGTGTTTTGTCATGGCAACAGTCATACACCGGAGGGAGAGTGGATAAATAAAACTGGATAGTTGTGTGGTAGAGTATTATATGTGACAATGAAATACAGCCCTATAACTACGTGTCTCAGTTCCTCAATGTTGAGCAAAAATTGCTAAATACAGTGTGATTCTTTGTGTGTTTATGTAGTAGATGATGTAGCAATATACAGTATTTAGAGATACAAACAGCAGAACCAGAAAACAATAAGGAAAAGGGGATGTGAGAACCCTAGAGCAGTGATGGCGAACCTTTTCAGTGATGACAAACGTCTGGCTGTGGCACAGTGCCCTAGAGCCAAGGGAGGGAAGTCTGAGATAGAGCAGAGTGTGCCTGAGAGGCCTGCACAGTGGCTCCTCAAGAAGTGATCTGTTCTCATCAGGATGTGATCATGGCTGTTGTCAGTTCTAATGCCTGTGTATAGTGACAACGCATGTGCATACTTTGGTCTTCTCAGTTAACTAAAATCAAATCACTACCAGTATCTGCTTGTCTCTGGTGACTGTACTATATTTCAAAGAACTAAAAGTCTAGAAGGAAATAGTTAACTTTAGAAGCAGCCTCTGAAACTTGCTGCTGACTCTCGAAATGGCTTCTCCTTCTCTAATATTCAAGAAAATCCCAAAGTGGCCTTAAAGGGGACCTGGGTAATTTCCATCCTCTAATCAGTTTGTGGTCAGTCTAGGCGTCCTTTTACTGAGGATGTGATAAGATTGCAGAAGTAGAAACTTTGCGTTGTGTGTGGCTTGGTATTTACTTTTCTACTTTAATGTCTTTTGTTCTCCATTTATCCTTTTAGACAGAAAATATGTTGCGGGATTATCTATAAAGGCCGCTTTGGCGAAGTTCTCATCGACACACACCTCTTCAAGCCATGCTGCAGCAATAAGAAGGCGGCTGCAGAGAAGCCGGAGGAGCAGGGCCCTGCGCCGCTGCCCATATCCACTCAGGAGTGGTGACCGAGGTTCATGTAGAAGGGGAACAGAAATGATTCAAAAGACCACAAAGCAACAAACTGATCTCCTGTTTTTAACTTGGATACCTGCTATTCTGCCAAAAGACATTTTCTAGAATAGTTTTGAATGAGTTATTTTCCCCGGTCCCACCAAACTCTGAAGCCAGTGTCTAGCTTACTAAGAGAAAAGTGTACATAATATTTAAGATGCTGAGTATTTCATAGGAAAGCTGAATGCTGCTGTAAAGTGCTCTTTAAGTCTTTTTTTTTTTAAATCCCCTTCTAATGAATGAAATAGGGGAATTTCAGGGGACAGAGATGGGATTTGTTGTATGATAAACCCTATGTAGTTGTAGTCTTTCTATATTGAGAAGCAGTGGTTGGGGCAGTTTTTAAGATGGCTGGCTACACTTGTTTTCCCTCGTAATAAATTTGTCATAACTAGGTAACAAACAGGACTGGCTCCTAGAGGTAGTTGCTAATAACTGAAATATTAGGGTCTTGCCAAGGTTCTGATGATTCAAACCTGTACTACTGATTATTAAGCAGGACAGACTGAGCTTTCTGCTGCAAATACCTTGAAGGAGGAAGTGGTTTTAAAATCCACAGAGAACAGCCAGGTGTGGTGGTGGACGTCTGTAATCCCAGCACTCAGGAGGCTGAGGCAGGAGCATCGCTGAGAGTTCAAGGCCAGCCTGAGCAACATAGCTCAAGACATGCCTGCACTACATACAAAGCGAGACACTGTCTCAAAAAAACACCACCCCACACAGGTAGCTTGGCTGTGTATGTTGTATTCTGTGTCACGTCCCTTCAGGTTAATGTTCGGTAAAGACTACGTGAAACTGCAACTGCAAGCAGAATCACCTCCCAGGGAGATAGCAAGTCCGTAGGACAGGCAGGTCGCTCTGAGCAATGTCAAAGCATCGCCACACAGTGTTACATGTCAGGCTGTGTGCATGTCTTCAGGGTGGCACGAAACGAGTTCGTGCTTCTTGGACATGTTTTTTAGAGGGCTTGCCGAGTGTGTAAATAATTGGCTTTGTTGTTACCTGACTGATGACTTCACTGAAATCTCCGCAATTCAGTTTCAGCTCTGGATTACTTCAGTTGACCTTTGTGAAGGTCTTAGTGGTGTAAAGTAGCTGACTTGTTCTGACTTACTAGGATTTTTAGGGTTTGTTTTCACTCTTTTAAAGTAAAATTTAGCAGAAGAAAAGAAGTGTGTGTTAATGTTAAGCAGGTTGGTTTTGGTTTGGCTTCCTTCATTCAGTTAAGTTTTTTGAACATTGAGATGAGCTTGAGCATGGAGCTTTTTAATTCTAAAATGCTTATTAGAAGCCTCTCACTTGAACCCAAACCAAAGTATACTCTTTGCCTCTTTCTGAAAGTTCAGGAAGAAAATAGCACCAGTTCAAACTTCTCATAATGAGGGAGGAGCATTTGCTTGCCTTACAATACTAACATGACTCAGTGCTTTCTTTTAAAATTGGATTTTTAAAATTGGATAGTATCGTATTAAGGAGTAAGCCACTTTTTATGGGCACCCTAAGGTTTTATAGCTCTTAATCTAAAGTTAACATTTGATGTTTCTTCCTTTTGGGAAAAACCCCATGTACTCATGCCATTAGCAGTGAGGTGGTGGCTTTCCACGGCCTCCCAGGGTATGACAAGGGTCCAGCCATCACATCCTCCTGAGTTGTTTTGAAATGGTTTTCTTTTTTTTGTACATTTTGGCTGCAGTATTGGTGGTAGAATATACTATAATATGGATCATCTCCACTTCTGTATTTATTTATTTATTACTAGCCCTCAACCACAGTCTTCTGTTTCCCCTTCCACCTCTCTTGCCTGTAGGATGTACTGTATGTAGTCATGCACTTTGTATTAATATATTAGAAATCTACAAATCTGTTTTGTACTTTTTATACTGTTGGATACTTATAATCAAAACTTTTACTAGGATATTGAATAAATTTAGTCTTATTAGAAAATAAAAGCTGTTTTGTGGCTTTTTATTCCATGTCTTTGGTAAGAATAACTAATGTTCTTGTTTTCTGGGGGTTTTTTTTGGTACCAGGGATCGAACTGGAGACCTTGCGCTTGCAAGGCAGGCAGTGGCACCACTGAGTTAAATCCCCGGCCCTTGTTCTTGGTTTTCACAGATGCTCAGTCTAATCCCTTAGTATTTCGCCTAGCCAAGAAATAAAGACAGACTTTAAAGGATTTTTTAAACTGATGTGTATAGTAATTAACTCAGTGTTTAAGATGATTTAGCAGTGAAGAACAGAATGTTCGCAGTACTTTAGTGTCCGTGATGTGGTTTCATTATCTCCTAGTCTGCTTCTTACTGGTCATTCAAATAAATTTTTCAGAATTATGAGGAATCCCGAGGTGTAATCCCTATCAAAGTTCTGAAAGCGGATTGTTTTATTACTGGTGAAGGTAGATCTGTGGACCAAACTCTGTACTACTGTGGAGGTTTTTTTTCTTGCTTATTTGTGGTGTTGGGGATCAGAACTATGGCCTTGTGTGCTAGGCAAGTGCTCCAGTACGGTACTCCCCCAGGCCCAGGCCCTGCGGAGGAATAATTCTGCCTTGGAATAGTCAGATGGTTTCATTGGCACCTAATGTAGTGACTGAAGTTACCTACCGACTTGGAATAGTGGAAAGGTGATAGTTTTGTTTTACCTATTGCTGTGGAGCAAGTTGCCACAGTTCAGTGGCTGAAAACAAATTTAAGCTCAAGTTCTGTGGGGCTCAGCTGAGTGGGATGCCGGTGGTCTTGGAAGCCGCCTCGGCGTCAGCATGGGCTCAGCCCACGTTCACTGGTGGAGTGGCACAGCCCACCCTGGCTTTGCCCTGCCTCTCCTCCAGCTGTGGGACCCAGCACCCTGCCTTCTTACTAGAAGGTGCCCCCCTGGGTTACTTGCCACCTGGGATCTCCCTCTGTGACCTCACTGCAGCAAATGTACAGGGCTGTCTGCCCTCAAGACAAGCTTCAAGTCCTTCCTGTGTCCAAGGTGAAGGGTATACAAAGGAAGGAACATGAAAGGTGGAGTGTGGGTTAAGAGAAACTTCCCTCATTATGAAATGGCTACTGTGGGCCAGGTGCTTTTTCTTTTTTCTTTTTATGAGACGGGCTCACTGTGTAGCCCAGGCTGGCCTTGAACTTGTAGCAATCATCCTGTGTCAGCCTCCCAAGTGCTGGGATTACAGGCATGCACCACCATGGCCAGCTGGGCCAAGGGCTTTTAAATATTGTCTAAAGCTATAAAATAACCCATTCACAGGTAAGTAAGTAAAGGTATAAGGAAGTTGTTATTTGAAGAAAATCCACTTTTTTTTTTTTATTCTAAAGCCTTTTGCTCTTCTAACTTTCTTCCCTCTTTCTCTCACCCTCTTCTCCCTGCCCCTCTCTCCTCTCCCCAAGGTCTTGCTGTGTGACCCAGGCCAGCCTTGAACTTGAGATCCTCTTGCCTCAGCCTTCTGAGCACTGGGATTGCCTGCACTTACATGCCCAGTGTTATATACACTCTTCATCTTAACCTTCACGAGGAAAAATGGCCTAGGTCTCTTCTGCTCCCCTTCTTGGTGAGGGCTGAAAATGAGGGGCAAGTTACCCTTTCAGGGAGGCTGTCCTTTTATAAATCAGTTTCGGTTTTTGCTACCTGCTGATAGTGCATATTCTGTATTGTCTTTCTGTGCAGAAAACAGTCCTTTGGGGTTTAGTGAAAAAACTAGGTATCCTCAAAATTAAAGTAGCAGAAGGCCCTTCAGCCCTGCAGTGGAAAACAAGGTGCCCAGGGAAACACTGTCCTAACACCCGAGTTAGCCTGGTCCCTGACTGGGAGGGTGGGGGAGCCAAACTGGACAAAGATAGGTCATTTCACGGGCTTTTTCTCAGAGAAGGATAGGAGGGTTCTGTTGGACAGTGTCTCAAGCTGTGGCGTTGGGTTACTCATTGTAATCCTGACAACGCTCTAGGTGTCAAATTCCTTACACTGTGGATACAGACTGCCTGTTACTGCAGGTTGAGTAAGGGTCTTAGACAAACATTTGCAAGCTTCAGTGTAAAGGAGTTTAGTCACTCAGTGTAGAGAAGCTTTGTTAAAGGCTGCCCTGTGTCTCTAGGATGTCTGTCCTCTACACTTCTGTAGTTTAGGTTAGCTTCACCCTGTCTGGGTGTGGGGTTTTTTTGCAACTGCAAGGAAGAGTGGTTGTTTTATGTTTAGGCTCTGCATTTAAATCTCAAGCTGAGCACAGTGGGGTACACCTACAACCCCAGCACTCGGGGAGGCTGAGGCAGGAGAATCTTGAGCCCAGCCTGCACAACTTAGACCCTATCTCAAAAGTGGGGCTGGGGATGTAGCTCGGTGTGATCCCTAGTACCACAAAAACAAAAACTTGAAGTTCTTTGGCAAGGCCCTGCTAGTGTTAGAATAGGAACTTGAACAATGTTCCTTTCTTTTCTTGGTAGCAAGTATATTCTTGGTTTTACAAACCAAGCCGCTTTTGGTTCTGTCTCCACCACTGCAGCTTGTTGATTGATGGCTTTGGAGGGGAAACTCCAAAGGCCTCACCTTGCTCATCTACCCATAGCCTCTGCTGGGCCTTTGGTGTGGCCAGTGCTGCTGTGCGGGGGTGCTGGTGGTGTTAAAGAGGAGCCCTGGCCTTCTGCCTCCTGCCAGGCTGCACCCCGCCATTCAGGGACCAACTGGCAGTTTCCTCTCGTCCTGTAGGCCCACTGGGCCCGCCACTCCCTGCCCCTGCAGACTGTTCCCCTGGTACCGAACGCCAGCTGAGGTGTGCGGTGGCCTCCCAGACCCATCTCCAGAGCTTATCCGTGGGTGCTGGCAGGAAATGGACGGCACATTGAAATTGGGTAATTTGAGGGGAAGTTAGCAAGGATTTTCTTCTTTTTGGCATGGTGGGATTACCAAGGTGTGTACAAGGGTGGGTGACCAAGGGAGAGTGCGGTGCCCAGGCCAAGCAGCGTTTTTGCTGGTAATGTCAGGGTGCGGTTGCTACTCCTCGGTCTACACACGAGCTGTGTCTGATGTGCTCAGCTGAATCTCTTGAAGGTATGCTGTGCCACTGTCACACTTTACCCAGATCCTCACTAATCTCACAGTAAGAGCATTTCACTTAGCTATAACGTCTTCGCCACACTGAGCTAATGGTGACCCACATGCGATGTCATCTGCATGGAATCAATTGGCCCTTTTGCCCCCGTGTCTTTCTCCTTCACCCAGAATCTAGTCGGTGTTCACAAGTACACTTGGTTGTGTCTTGCTTTTCATCCAGAATAACCCTTTGTGACAGACTTTTTTGATGTGTCCAAGCCAATTGTCATGGCCCATATTCTGGATATTTAAGGGTTTGGTTTTTTTTGTCTTGTTTTGTTTTTTGAAACACAGTCTTGCTATACAGTTCAGGCTGGCTTTAAACTCACTATATAGTCCAGGCTGGCCTCAAACTCATTGCAATCGTCCTGCCTCAGCCTCCTGAGTGCTGGCATCATAGGCCTGCTCCACCACACCTGGCTCTGGTGGGTTTTTTAATAGATTTGGATTAAGGTTTTTTGGGCAAGAAGAGGCTGTGTGATGCTGCTAACCGTTACCAAGCACCTAGTGTCAAGTTTGTGAGGCTGAGATGAGCCACTCGGTTAAGGTGGCGATGCCACATCTCTTCATTAGACTGAACGATCTGTGTAGCGAGACTGTTTCAGTGTTTGTTTTTGAGACAGGGTCTTACTATGTAGTTTAGGCTGGCCTCAAACTCACAGCGATCCTCCTGCCTCAGCCTCCTGAGTTCTGGGATTACTGGTGTGTGCCACCTGCCTGGTTTGAGACTGTTTTAAAACACCCATGCATTCAAATCCTATGTGGTGTATGTTAAGTAGTCCTTTGACACCTGGGAGTCCTGTCCCTTCACCTAGCAGTCCTGGCCTACTCTGGTGGCTGTGCTTTATCTTCGCCATCGAATTGCATAAGAGTGTATTTTCTTGATTTCTCTCTGGTCCCCATTCCGAAGTAAAGATGCAGAGAGGGGTGGAGCTTGCATTCCTTACATGAGCATATTAATATCACCAGGTCACAGAGAGTCAACGGTGAGTTTAGAAAACATGATTCAAATCCCGGAGGTTCTGCTTCCTGGTGTTACGATCACAGACCGTTTCCGTTTCCGGTCTGTGATCCAGCTCATCATCTGTGAGCTGGGGTCTGAAACAGTCCTGGACAGCCGAGGGTAGAAAGCTGGGCGTGGCAATGGGCATAGGTGTCCATGCTCGAAGAGAAAGGTTGTTCCTGCAGAACTACTGCCCTGTAGCACGTGAGTCCTGGGAGGAGAGGTGGCAGAGGGCAGAGGGCAGAGGGCAGAGGGCAGAGGGCAGAGGGCAGAGGTGATGCCAAGGCGTCAGGACAGGCTGGGGTGCGCTTGCAAGGTGATCTTGATGTTGCACACTGCACTAGTGTGAGGCCCCGCTCAGCCTCACACTGAGGGCTGACCACGGCCTCCTGCTTCAGCATCCCGGATCCAGAAATTGATCACTGCGGGGACCCTGCGCCCTCCCACACGCCCGGCTGGGGGCTCTCGACTCTGCCTTTTGGTTTCTCCTTGAGACAGGCCTCGGGCTTCTGCAGCTTCTCTTTTCCAAGTAAACCAGTGACAAAAGGTGGAAAAATAAACAACAAAACCATATTCCCCAGCCCCGTTTTGTTTTGTTTTATTTTGTTTTGAGACGGGCTTGCTGAATTGCCCAGGCTGGTCTCAAACTTGGGATACCTAGGACGTCAGTATCTCCACTGTTAAAGGGAAGACAGCTCACCGGAGACCGCCCCAGAGAGCTGCCGGGAAGAACCCGCCTCCCCGCCCCAAGGTTCTCCTGCTGCTGGTCCAGCTGAAACACCGCTGGTGGGTCCTGGATGCATGTTACTCCGTGGATGTCCACAAGGTGGAGCTCGTCGCACTGAGTTCAGGGCCGAGACTGTTCCACCCAGACAGCGCGTCCTCCTGTCACAGGAAGAAACTGACCTCATGGCCACCCAGTTGCTGGTTGTAGAACTGAAACTGGAGCTGAGGCACTGCATGGTCTGCACTCTGTTAAACAACCATGCAAACAAGTACATGCCTTAGAAACGCATTACAGAAGAGGTCTGGAGAATCTATTTCCCTCTGACTAAGATAATTCTAATCTTTAGTAAGAGCTAAGAGCCAGTTTTTACCTTTGTAAATTATCACAAAGAAGGATAAAAATGTAGCACAGTGGTCATATGCGCTAAGGCCCTGGCTTCAATAGCCAGTACCACCAAAAAACCCCACAAACAAATTACAAAGAAGTAAGAAAGTACACTTGTGTCCCCCAAATGCTATTTCCCCAGAAGATTGCCACGCGGAATGCGATTCTTGGATGTCACAGGTACTAGGACCACAGTTTTAAACCCTTGGGCTAGGCTGGATATCTGTCCAGGGTTGGTTTTCTTTTTTGCAGTATTGGGGACTGAACCCAAAGCCGTGTGCTTGCTAGGAAAGTCCTCTAGCTCTGGGATACATCCCTCACCGTTTTTTTTTTTTTTTTTTTTTTTTTTGGTAACTGGGGATTGAACTTGGGTCCTTGTGCTTGCACAGCAAGTGGCGAAACCACTGAGCTGAATCCCCTGGCCCTCCTCTCCCTTTTTATTGTTCATATTTTGTGACGAGGGTCTCTCTAAGTTCCCCAGGCTGGGCTGCCTCAGTCGTCTCCCGAGCTGCTAGGGTTCCAGGCGTGGGCCACTGTGCCCAGCTGAGCCCAGTGTGAGTTTGAAGGTGAGGATGGTGTCACAGAATTACTGCAGAGGTTGTCAGGCCTCGAGCCTCCAGCTGCTCTTGTGATGAATGCAGTGATGCCACTTGTCTCCACAGCTGAGGTTTCCAAAGTACTGTGCAGCATCAGGTCCTGAGGTATATTCAGTAAAGTCAGCACCCATTTCTGTCTGCTTCCTCATTCTCCTTTTGCTTATTTTATAATGTACATAACATTACCACAGTGCTGTTAATTCATGGAAAAGAAGCATGGTAGGAATAAATACTCTTTTCTTGATAGGAGAGAGATCCACCAAAGGTTTGGTAAAGTGGGGCTACTGTGGCCAGCTTGGGCAATTTAGAAAGACCCTGTGTCAAAATTTAAAAATAAATAGATTAAAAAGGGCTGGAATTATACCTAATTGCTTCCTGGTCCAATCTCCAGTACTGCAAACAACAACAATAAGGTTTGGAAAGCTGTGTACTTCTCTGTGTATTGCAGGTCAATAGGAAGTTTACCTTAAGCTGGATGTGGTGATGCACACCTGTAATCCAGTACTTTGGGAGGCTAAGGCAGGGGGACCAAAAATTCAAGTCCAGTTTGGGCAACTTAGTGATTTAGTGAAGCCCTGTCACAAAACAAACAAACACATAAAAGCTTGGGCTGTAGCTCCATAGTAGAGCTCCCAATACCACACAAAAAATAAAAAGTTTGTTTAAAAAATATTTGAAGTCACCTCTCTAGAGACTATAGAATGATGGAGGGAGGTTGGGAATGGTTGTTCATTTTGAAGTCCAATAGATTATCATGGTGACAAGAGGGAGAGGAGTCTTCTATTACCTGCTTATCACACAGTCGTTTCTTCCCCCACAGTGTAGTGTTTCCTTCCCTGGGGCTTTATCACACAGAATGTTGTGGTTTTTCAGAATGGGATATCCTCCCTGAGGGGTGGGATGGACTGTTATTAACCTTCCTTTCTCAGTGGTGGGAAGAATAAACAAAATTTAAAAATCAAAAAATAAAATCAAAAGCGAAAAAGCCTTGGCTAAGAGTACTAGTTTCTTCCATTACTTCTTACAATTTTAAGTTCCAGATATTTTAAATCATGTAAAAAATACATAGGAAAATAGTAGAAATGATCAAACGAATCTGTTCACTAAGGATAGGTCCCTGATTTGCCAGTGAAACCGCAGGAGTCAGCGTAACACAGGGTGCAGTGACAGGAGACCACTCGAGAGGCTTTGGAAGGAAGGCCAGCGGTTCAGGAAGCTCCAGCTGCCCTGGCCTGGTGGGTGATAAAGAGGAAGGGGAGCAGGAAAGAAAGGGTCACTGGACAGAGTCAAGTCCACCAGGTGGCGGGAACCAAGAGAGCAGACGCGGGAAAGTGAATGATTCTCTGGCAGTGAAGCAATCAGGGATGTTTCAAGGTGGCAGAAGTATTCTGGGAGCGTCTCTTGCCCTTGTGCAAGGTCCTGAGTTTGATCCCCGGTACCCAAAAATAAATAAATAAAGAGAAGGTAACAATATTTTTAAAAACAACAACAAAAAGCAACTACCTGTGAACGCAGACCTCTACCTACACTCCCTGCTTTGGTGTTGGCCTGAGTCTTGGTGTCTGGAGCTCAGGAGTCCCAGCCTGTTGTGTCCAGCACTGCTCTGTAAGCAGCGTCCAGGTCAGCAGAGAGCAGGAGCGTTGGAGGTCGGAGGTCAGGCCCCCATCCTGCCTGCATGATGAGATGCTGGCAGGGGAAAGAGTTGAACACTTCGGTGGGCTCTGCCCTGTAGTTCTGTGGTGGATTGACCAATGGTTAACTTGTAATGCCCAAGTGAACTGAATCAGCGTGGTCTGGGTGTGAAAGATCCACCTGAAGATTGTTACCAATAGCCATAAAAAGAGATCTGGAGGGGAAGATCTTGGCCTGTTGATTTGCTAGGAGAAGCTTGCTGCGGATGGTCTTCCTGATGCAAACTAGGATGTTCTCATCAGAGGAGGAGCTCGGATGCTCGCTGTCACTGGGAATGGCTGCTGTTTTCATCAGGGGAGCTCTGATCGTCACCGTGAGCATCACTTCCTGGCTCCAATGTGGATCCCTCAGCTTGCTGGCAGAATCCTTCATCTCAGCCGTGCAGATTTTCTGGCTTCCAGCACTGGCCTTTGGGCCTTCCAGGGGCAGAAGCTCAATAGGGACAAGCATGAGACATTGCTGTGGGCTCTAGGCCACTGGCTGGGCTTGTGTGGGAAACTGCTAGGATCTAGGCTCTCAGTTGAATCCTTTGGGCTTCTAGTGTGTTGTTAATCTTTTACACTCCTTTGCATTTAAATCTAAGGTTATCTTAAAATAACCTTATAAGTTATGTGTCCTGTATTTAATGTATTCCCTTTCTGACTACAATAAGCTCCAAGGAAAGGAAGTTCAGGAAAGAGCAAGCAATCCATTTGTGGAAAATTAGAGAATAAAGGGCAGTTTATTTTCTTAGTTGAACAAGGACTGCTAGCCTTGCAAATGATTTTCACAAGTGATTTTTCCCATTTTTTGTGTTTTTTAAATTTTTTAAATTTTTTATTTTTTGGTACCGGGGATCGAACTTGGGTCCTTGCACTTGTGCAGCAGGCGGCGAAACCACTGAGCTAAATCCCCGGCCCAATTTTTCCCATTTTTGAGATGAGCCTCATACCAACACACTCCTCCACCTCCCAACCTGCCTGCTTTCTTGGACACAGGGTCTTACTGTATTGCTGGCCCTAAGCAACCCTCCTGCCTCAGCCTCCCAAGTAGCTGTGACTACAGGTGGCACCATGCCATCTCTTCATGTGAAGCCTGTAGAGAAAGATGAAGCATGGTTGCAGTGATCTAACAGTTAAGGTCTCATGAATCGCCACAGTGATGGTTCTGAAAAGTGCCAGATGAAAGGGACTCAGATGGGAGGGGGGCAGAGGCAGCAGTGATGCAGCCGCCCAGGAATGCCTTGTTGCTGACTTCAGTTCTCCACTCACAGAGGAAGCAGATCTGAGTGGTTAATAGAGTGCACCTTGCTTCTCCTGCCTTGTTGCTAACAGAATTTAGAGTCAGAAATCCAACCTCTGTGATTAAAGCCGGAGCGGTGGATGCCCACTTTCTAGGAATCTGGAGCAGATACTTAACATTGCATGTAGGATTTAGCCACAAAAAGAATTAAATTGGCCCCCTGTCTCACGCCACCTACAAAAATTACCTCAAAATGGATCAAAGACCTACACGTCAAGTAAAAAGTATAAAATGTTTAGAAGGAAACGCAGGTGTAACCTTCCTGACTTTGGATTAGGTGGTGATTTCACTGATATTTATTCATCCATGCCCTTTTATTTACTGTACTTCAGCCTGGTCTCGTGTAAAACAGTGCCAACTGTGTCATTATCTGTATGGTCTATGCTTTCAGGATTTCTTTTCTTTTCTTTTTTTTGATCCCGCGGATCGAACTCAGGACCTTGCGCTTGCAAGGCAGACGGCGGCACCGCTGAGCTAAATCCCTGGCCCCAGGATTTCTTTTAATAAGCATCACCTCTGAATAATACACAACCACCCAGCAGAGGATGTGACGGAGGGGACATGCCCTAGAGAGGACAGACGTCCAGGCCTCGGGCCTGCGCCGCGGCTCTACCGCCTCCTGGTGGTGGTGTTTGGACTAAGGAGCTTCACCTAGGTTGATCACTGACCTTATTCACCACACACTCACACAAAATTGCTTTTTATTGGTATTTGGGGTAATAAAAAAGATGAATTTTGGCAAGTGGTCTCTGAGGTCAGACTATAATCTAGAGGTGGTCAAAAATTTGAATATGTCAGAGTCAGTCACGGCAGAGCACTCTAGGATGCTGAAGCCTCGTGTGTCCTGGCTCTCTTGCTCGGCCAAGCTGTGCTTTCTGCTGTCCCAAAACCATGGGAATGGGCTGCCGGAGGAGGGTCTCTGCGGGAGGGACCAGGCAGCACATGTCCCAGGCAAGGCCTCCTCAAGGCCTGACGCTCCCTGCCCCGGTGCAGGAGGCCCGGCCGCTGGCTACTGCAGCTGGGTTTCCTAACCCTTCTCTCCAGTTCCACCTTCAGATGTTTAAAGAGGCCGGAAATGTGGCATCCCCGGTGCGGTAGCGCAGGTGGCAGAGCTCGTGTGAAGGCAGCAGCACCCTAGGGCCTGGGTGTCACTCAGGCGAGCACCTCTGGAGCTGGGTACTTTCTCTGCATCATTCTGCTCTGAGATGAGAGCTTTCCAAGGATTTCTTCTATACCTGCAGGCTTCCGTGTAAACTATTAGTGAATGAATAGAAACCTTTCATAAAGAAGCATTTTAAAATGACTTACGGATGACAGCTGAACACTCTAAAGACCCTAGTAATTATGAAATTGTTTTCTCTGCCAGCTCGGAAATGACGAGGGACCCTGGTTCTTTACTAACATATGACTGCGGGAAAAAGGGTGCCTCTGGGCGACTTTCATTTCTCTTTTTTTTTGGTACCGGGGATTGAACTCAGAACCTTGCGCTTTCGAGGCAGGCAGCGGCACCACCGAGCTAAATCCCTGGCCCTCATTTCTCTTTCTTAAAGACAGGGATGAAAACAGTCCCGCGCTGGGGCCCCCAGGCCCTCTCAGCTCTCCGGGCCTGCGGCCTTGCTGTCCCCCAGGAACCAGGCCAGGTCTCCTCAGGGCCAGACCGACAGACCTGCAGCCCCTCTCGACGCTGGTCCCGCCCCTCCTTGAGAAAGTCCCGCTTCTGCACCGTGCCCTGAAGAGCGCAGGTGCATCCTGCTTTTTCCATCTTTTCCTTTTCACAGGCCTCGCCCCAGTGAGCCTGTGCCTTCCCCTGCTTTCCAGGAAGTGGGCCAGCTACGCTCTCGCGTGTGTCGCCTGCCCGGTAGCAGTGCGTGAAAACTGCCGGGCAGAGTCTGGCACCCTGAGCCCTCCGCGAATGTTCAGTATCTCAAAGTCCTGGCCCTGGTCATCCTCCAGCTTCATACTCCTCAGTAGCTGGGACTACGTGTGCACCACCTTGCCCAGCTGGATAAATGAAAATTTTAAAATAAGTACTTTTACCACTTCCTAGATAATGTGAAAACTTCAGTATTTTTTATTTCATTTACCTCCTTCCCTTTACATTTTTTTATTTTGAAAAAGAATTAAAACTTCAAAAAGCTGTTGTATTAAATGTCTACATGTCCTTCACGTAGATTCACCGGTTGTTGACATTCCTCTGCTTTGCTCCTAAAGCCTTCCAGCTGATTGGAGGAGGACCACCTGGATTAGCAAACATAACTTTCTTTACTTAAACCCAGCTGACTGTGGGCCTCAGCACATCTGGTGCAATCGAGTACCATGGTCTCCAAGTGATCCCAGAGTGCGTCAAGCTTCCCTTTGGCTGAAGGTCAGGGCTGCAACAGCCATTTACACTTCCTATTCTGTCATTCATTGGCTTGTTTAGTTAAGAACATAGATATTTCACGAACACCAGTGTGTGCCAAAAACTGTAACCGATGTGTGGGTACATATGCTGAGATCCAGGTAACTGATTTTTAAATGAATGCTACAGTACAAAGCTGTGTGTGAGCTGGAACCTGATAAGAGTTCTCTACCAGACAAAATGGCCCCAATGGTCCTACATTCTAAAATGGCTCCCTTTCCTAAAATGGTTCCCGATTAGGGAAATGAGCCACTTGGAGGGGGTGTGCGGTGTGAAACCTAACCCCCCTGGAGAAGCAAAACCGAACTGTTGCTCCACCCTGCTACCCACGTGATCCTCCCCTTCCAATCACCCGGCGTCCCATTGCTCAACTCTCATGATACTCTCCCCACTGCCCTGCCCTGTATAAACCTCACCCCAGTTAGCCTCCCCCTCTTTCTCGCCGTTGTTCGAGGTATCCTGGCAGCTGCTTCCCCAGTAAAGCTTTGCCTCAGGTGCTCCTGTTTCGGCTCATTTTCTTTCATTCTAGTGCTGAAACTTGGGAAGGCAACGGTCTGGACTGCGCCACAATCCCCTGCTGGTTGGGGTTTTCTGGCCTCCCGGCTGTTCTTCCTGGGCCCTGCCAGACGAGCACCCACCAGGGGCCTTCACCTTTGCCGTTGCTGACACCCTGCATCCACACCGGTCCCTGATCTCTGGGTGAGTACTCCGATCAGACTCTCTCTCTCTGGTCCTCTGCCTCTCTCAGAAAATCCTAGTGCTAGGACAGATGGGCTCCTCAGCCCTTGGCCAGCACTGCCTCCCATGGGGGACACCCCATTGGCCCAGCTCCTCTCGACGTCAAAGGGGACGCTCCTCTCCTTTGCCCTTCTCCTCGAGAGCTATCTGATACTCACCCTCCACGTCTGGCCCTCCCTCAACACGGGAGTTAACACAATCTAAACCTTTCCAGTCAACACCGCTGGGATGTTTGCTAGCTAATCTCAAAACTCTCGGGCTCACAGGCCACATCAAACCCCAACGCCTTATTTATTTATTTTTTACTGCAATCAGGCCCCAATATAAATTAAACAATGACTACCACTGGCCAGAAAAATGGAACATTCAACCTGAACATTTTATGGGATCTTTACAACTTCTGTCAACAAAATGGCAAACGGTCCGAAGTCCCATAGGTGCAGGCTTTCTCCCACCTTCGTACCTGCCCCTCCCTCCGTCAGTCTTGGGCCACCTCTCGGATTCTCCTTGCTCACACCACGTCACCCACGACCCCTGATCCCTGCCCAGAGCCGGACACGTCTGCCTTCTCACCTCTTCCTCCCAGCCATCCTTTGGCTTCCGCCTCTTGCTCCGCCTCTTGCTCTCCCTCCGCACAGCGATCTCACTTGCCACACCCAAAGCTGCCCAGCCCCTCGCATACAGGAGAGTGATTGAACACTCAGATGGGGCAGCGACCCTCGACCTCTGTGTCTCCTCTTACCCTCTATTGCCATGTTTCACAATAGGCTGCAAAGACAGGTGAGACTTTTAAGGTGCCCACACCCACCGCTCTGCCTGCTCTCCCTGCTCTCCCCACCTCAGCTTCCCCTGAGGAGACAGGGAAGCAAGACTCTGCAAAAATTTTTTTTTCAAAAGTAGGGCCAGGGATTTAGCTCAGTGGTTTCGTCGCCTGCTGTGCAAGCGCAAGGACCCGAGTTTGATCCCCTGTACCAAAAAAATAAATAAATAAATAAATAAAATCCTCTCCTGCCCCTGCCTCTTTACATATCAGCAACTTGTTTGGCCAGCTACATTACCAAAAAATTTCACTGGGCCCTATTGTTTCCTATATAAATAATGGAAAATCTTGCCCTTCTCTCTACTTTCTGCTTACAGACTTTTGACAATAACTATAACACAAGATTATGCTACTGTTATAAAGCGCTTTTATTCCTTCTGATTCTAATTATAAGAGATCTCTGTTAATTGACCTATAAAAGTTTTGACTAGTCTTAATTAAAAGAGATGTTATAATTCAATTGGCCAAATATATTTGAGTGCACTCTAGTTTCATAAATTGTCTGTGTTTGTCTGTGTCTGTCCAATTGTTTGTGTTTGTCCAATTGTGTTTTTTGATAAATGTTATTAAAAGCATGCTTTCCTTTTCTCCCAGGTTGCTAGCTGCTCAAAATGTCAAAGATTAATTTTGATTGTAATGCATTTTGCTGTCTACATTCTCTAACTCAAAAAGTATATATATATTTGTTATTGGTTACAAATAAATTGTTTTTGTTTTTTTTTGTACTGGGGATTGAACTTGGGTCCTTGTGCTTGCGCAGCAAGTGGCAAAATACAAATAAATTGTTAATTGTTACAATCTAGTTTTTTACAGGTCATATAAAAAGGAAATTGTCAAGATAATAAAAACTTTTAGGTTTGGGGAGATGGCCAGATGATGGGACTCCCTTTTATGTATAAAGAAGCAGCTGCTCAGAAAAGAGTTATTTCTGGTCTTTGTTCACTAATGGGAGCCTCAATAATTTTCATAGCCTTCTGGGAAGACACCCCCAATTAACATTGTTTGAATATGTTATTGTAATATGTTTATATTGGTAATCTTCAAAACACAAAATTTTTGGTGGGAAAAGCAAGGTGTTATTAAAAGATCCTTTTGGTACCAAGTTACATTACAGAACATAAGGTTTCATGTAATTGTAGTAATTGTTATTGCTACTTTTTTGGTGTACAAAATGTATTCATGCTTTCTGTACAGGCTTTCTAATATTTATAGTAATAAGTTTTTGATCCAGGTATTCACCCTTCTCTTCTGCTCCAGCTACTAATGATAATAGGTACATTTATAGGCCCATACATTTTCCTTGGATGGCATCCTATCAAAAAGGTAATAACTTAAGAGCTTCCTGGTTTTTGTGTGTTTTTGAAGGGTAGTGAGTGCATTTAACAATGGCTATCTTATACTAAGATACATAATCTAAGTTTGTTACAAAGATAATGTCATCATGATTGTTATGGTAAAGTATTATTATGTGTGGCTCCTGATTCAAAGTTTTTTCTGTTAATATTCTACAGGAAATCAACTACTAGAACAACCATGATTGATAAAAATAATAGTCCTATAACTATATTCTAAATTCCAAAATGCTTGCTATCCATTTAAAATTGTAATAGTTAAGCTCACTGCTCCTACTGCACTACTAATGTCACTGATCTTCTCTTCTGGGGTTCAACAATTAAAGTTTGGAGACCAAAACTAGAAAGGTAAGGGCTAAGAGGACAGCCAATATTTTGGCCCTGGCCCTCCAAGGTCAACAAAGAATCCAGGACATGAGGGAACCTTTTCTATGGGATCCTACATCTTTGTTAAGTCACCCAACCTCCTGAGCAGGGAGATTGCTGGACACCAGAGGACAATGTACCATGTGCCAAAGGAGGGTCACAAAAAGGGAAAAATCTCCCACGTTTTCAATGAAAGTGATATGGTCAAGCAAGGCCTTCACCCATCCTGGCTGACACCGACAGAGGAGCTGAGAGCTCTGTGCTTGGTTCCAAAGTAATGCCTGAGGAGACTTAACTGACCTTGATAGATAGCAAGAGGTTAATTTTATTTAATGTAGGTCTCACTGAAACTTGGTTTTAAACACCGTATAGAAAAGCACAACTAAAGATACATATCTATGTAGCTAGACTTAAAAAGAGGCTTTAAAAACCCCTCCTTCATACAGGGGAATTGATTTATTGTCCCTAAAAAGGCAGTTCAAACACATCGGAGACTCGAACATCTCTTTAACACCACCTTATTAAATCTGCCAGGAAACCAAAATGAATGTTGGATGTGCCTGTCTTCTTGATTTCAGCCATATGTCCCGATACCTGTATCCCTCCCCGCCCCCCATTAAAACCCGATTCCCACATTGTCACCATAATGCTAGGTCCTTTTACATCCCTACTAGAGTCCACCAAACATGACAATTAGACATTTACAAATTCGTCCAAACTTAAACAAAACATATCGACCCCGTGTGCTCTCATTGTCAACACTCTGGAGTCTTCCATAACCTGCCTCTCTAAGGGGATGTTCTTCATCTGTGATTCCCAAGCTTTCTGCTTCATAAACGGAACCCCTTCCTATGTTATGTGGGCTTCCTTAGCCCTCCCCTCACCATCTATATTGAAACCCAAAAGTTACAATAGTTTTCTCCCCACCATGTTAACAAGCGTGCCCTTCCTGTACTCCCTTTCCTAATGGGAGCTGGAGTTCTAGTGGAAATTGGCCCTGGGGTGGCAGGAACATCAACATCAACACACTTCTATTACTCCTTATACCAAGAGCTAAATGAAGATATGGAAAAGGTAGCTGACCCTCTTGTCACCCTACAGTCCCAAATCAGTTCGCTGAGAGCTGTCGTACTCCAAAATAGACAATATAATTATGGCAGAAAGAGGCGGAACTTGCCTCCTATTAGGAGAAGAGTGTTGTTACTTTGTAAACCAATCTGGCATTGTTGGAGACAAAGTAAAGGAGCTCAGGGAGCACATAGAAAAATGTAGACGAGATCTAGACTGACTACAATCTCTGCCAGGATACTTTGACCAGTGGCTTCCATGGCTTCTTCCTTTCCTGGGACCCCTCACCATCCTCTGGATAATCCTGCTTTTTGGACCCTGTCTGTTTTGCTGTTTTCAAAAATTCTCACAGGAATGCATGCAGGTCTTTACCAACCAGACGGTCAGCGAACTCATCATGGCTGGCTACCAGCCCCTCACTGCTCATGCTGGCTCCACTTGATGAGACCACACGTTAGCTGTCTAAAGCTCCCACCCAACAATGCCCCTTTGACAGCAAGAAGCAGCTACAGAAAAAGAGAACTTCGCCCTTATTCCATAATAAGAAGAGTCTGGAATGATAGAGTTCTCTACCAGACAAAATGGCCCCAATGGTCCTACATTCTAAAATGGCTTCTGTTCCTAAAATGGTTCCTGATTACGGAAATGAGCCACGTGTGTGTGTGTGTGTGTGTGTGTGTGTGTGTGTGTGTGTGAAGCAAAACTTAACTTGTTGCTCCACCCTGCTACCCATGTGATCCTCCCCTTCCAATCACCTGGCGTCCCATTGCTCAACTCTCATGATACTCTCCCCACTGTACTGCCCTGTATAAACCTCACCCCAGTTAGTCTTCTCCTCTTTTGCCATTGTTTTAGGTAGCTTGGCAGCTCCTTCCCCAATAAAGCCTTGCCTTGGATGCTCCTGTTTTGGCTCATTTTTTTCCCCCCTTAAATTCTTTTATTGGTACATTTTAGGTATACAATACATTTACATTTGTCATTGGGTACTTGATGTTCCTATTTTTTCCCCATTCCCTGCCCTCCTTTCACCCCCTTCACCCTTCCCTATTTACAAAGACTTTGTTTCCATTTTTTCCTTTTCTCATAATTTTTCCTTTCTCTCCTTTCCCCTTTCCCTCCCACTTCCCCTATCCTTTTGGACCATTTCTTTCTATTTCAAATAATTATTTGTTTAAATCATTTTAATCCTTATCTACGCTTTCAGTTTCTCACAGTAGAGAAACTATTCAGCATTTACACATGTGTGTCCTATTTCACTTAAGAGTATCGCCTCAATGTGCATACATTTAGCTATAAATGTCTCTAGTTTCTCATTCTTTTTTTTGGTACCGGGGATCAAACTTGGGTCCTTGTGCTTAGTTTGTCATTCTTTATGGCTGAGTAGTACTCCATTTTATTTTAAAAAACTACATTTTCTTTATCCAGTTCCAAGTTGATGGGCACTTGGGCTGTTTCCAAGCTTTAGCTGTTACAAACTTTGCTGCTATAAACATGGGTACACATATATCACTGTGGTATTCTTTTAATTATTTTGGGAAGATACCCAGCAGAGGAATAGCTGAGTCAAATGGGACCTCTAGTCCTAGTTCTTTGAGGTATCTCCATACTGATTTCCATGGTGGTTGCACCAGATTGTATTTCCACCAACAATATAGAAGGGATCCTTTCTCCCCACAACCCCACCAAAATATGTTATTGGTTGGTTTCTTGATAGCAGCCATTCTTTCTGGGGTGAGGTGGAATATCAGCATTGTTTGCCTCTGCATCTCTTGAATGATCAGTGATGTTGAACATTTTTTCATATGTTTATTTGCTGCTTTTACTTCTTTGAGAAATGTTTGTTCATTTCAGATGCCCATTTTTTAATTGGGTCTTTGAATTTGAGGGGTCTGATTTTTTTCAGTTCTTTATATATTCTGGTTAGTAGTCCTTTGTCTGAGGTACAGCTGCTAAAAATTTTTTTTCCACATTGTAGATTGTCTCTTAGATCTGTTGATGGTTTCTCTTGCAGTGCAGAAGGGTTTTTTTGTTTTTTGGTACTGGGGATCAAACTCAGGTCCTTGCGCATAGCAGGAGGTGAAACCACTGAGCTAAATCCCCTGCCCCTACAGAAGCTTTTTAATAAGATGAGATCCCAGTTGTTGATTCTTTGTGCTAGTTCCTGTGCTACTGAGGTTTTGTTCATAAAGTCTTTTCCTATGCCAATGTCTTCATGAGTTCTACCTAACTTATCTTTCAGCAAGTTTAGTGTTTCTGTTTTAATATTTATATGTTTAATCCACTTTGATCTTAGCTTAGTGCATGCTGATAGATATGGGTCTAGTTTTAATCTTTGGCAGGTCGAAATCCAGGTTTTCTAACATCATTTAATAAATAGGCTATCTTTCCTCTGGTGAGGGAGGTTGGGTCCCTTGTCAAAGATGAGGTGTCTGAGTAAGTCTGGAGTTGTTTCTGTATCTTCTAATCTATTTCACTGATCCTCAGGTCTGTTCCTTTGCCAGTACCATGTTGTTTTTATCACAGTAGCTTTGCAGTATAGTTTCAAGTTGGGGATTGTGATACCCACTGCCATGACTCTTGCCTAGAATTGCTTTAGCTATTCTAGGTCTTTTCTGGTTCCAAATGAATTTTTGGATTGTTTTCTCTAGTTCTATGAATTATATTGTTGGAATTTCAATTGACATTGCATTAAATCTATATATCAGTGTTGGAAGTACGGCCATTTTCTTTTTTTCCCATTAAGTTTATTGGTACATTTTAGGTATAAAATACAGTTACATTCATCATTGGGATCTTGTACCACTAAGTGAGTATCTTGGTTCTTATTTTTTTTCCCCTTCCCCTGCCCTGCCTTCACCCCTCCACCCTTCCCTATTTGCAAAAACTTTGTTTCCATTTTTTCCTTTTCTCATATTTTTTCTTTTCCTTTCTTTGCTTTCCCCTACCCCTTCCACTTCCCCTGCTCCTTTAGAGTTTCTCTTCCTATTACACAATATCAATTATACATTTTTAAAATTACAATATCAAGACCTAGGAGACATTACCACAGATTTTACAGGATTTAAAAGGATATAGAAAGCATATTACAAAAATCTGTTTTGAAATAAATTTGACAACTTCTAAGAAGTAACTTGGAAGACAAATTAATGAAACTAACTCTGGAGGAAATGTAAAATTTGAATAGCACCTATTAAAGTATATTCCTAGCTTGAGAACCTACCTATATGACAAAAAAAGGCTCATAAACATTTTAACTGATAAATTATATCAAACTTTTAAAGCAGAAAACAGGAACCCTTCTCCCCTCATTTTAGGAAATCAACATTGTGCTAATTCTAAAACTGGATAAAGATAATAGAAGAATAAAGTATGAACATAGAAATTTGTTTAATAAAACAAACTATTAGAAGTCAGATCTGGCAGTATGTAGAAAGTGGTTTTATTATATGGATGGCAGTGTTGGTTCAGCATTGGAAGATCCACCCCAATAAGTCATCATTTTAACAGAGGAAAGGAAAAAGCCATATGATCCTGTCAGTAGTTGGAGAAAAAGTATTGGACTAAATTTTACAGCTGTTCATGGTAAAAGCTATCAGGAGACTAGAAGTAGAACAGAACCTTCTCAACAGATCAAAGACATGTACTCCATACTTCCAGCAAAAATGCCTTCTATGAATGGAGAAGATAACAATGCTTTCTCCCTAAGGTGGGGAACAAGGGCAGATATGCCTACTCTTCATCTGTCCATTAAACTTTGAAACATAGGCCGAAACCAAAATAGTCTGGCAATAAAAAGAAACACAGCATAGGATTGGCAAGGTAGAAGCAAAATCTTTATATGTAGATAAAATGATCATCTACAGAGAAAATACTAAGAAATCTCTAGGAGCCCCTAGAACTTGTATGTGAATTTAGCAGTATTAGAAAACACAAGGTATATATAAAAGTTCAGGTATATGTATACTTGCTATAAATGAAGAATTGAATATTGAAATTTAAAAGTTATGTGGGAGTACAAAGGACCTAGAAAAGTAAAAAGAAAAAAAAAACTGTTGGAAGACATTTAGTACCTAATTTTAGACTTCCTCTAAAGCTACAGTCATCAAGGCAGTGTTGGTGTAAGGAAGGACATATAGATCATTGGAATAAAACAATCTAGAAATAGAACCACACTTATATGGTCCACTGAGTTTTGAAAGATTATTTAACATTAACATGTTATAGAACATAAACTCAATTCAAGAGCAGAGGAAAAGATAGTGTTTCAGCAAATGGTACTAGAACACCTGGTATCCATATATAAAAAATTAACCTCAACCCTTTATTTTCATACATAAAAATAACTTGAAAAGATCTATGAACCTAAATATGAAAGCCTAAAAGTATAAAACTTTAAGAAGAAATTATAAGGGAAAATGTTCATGAATTTAGGGTAGGCAAGAATTTCCTAGGATATAAAAACATGATGTGTAAAAGAAAAAAATTGATAGATGAGATTCCATCAAAATTTAGAACTTCAAAGGAAATTGTTAAGAAAATGAAAAGTAAAAAAAAAATTAAAAATTTTTTTAAAAATAGAAAAGAAAATGAAAAGTCCTTAAACAGACCATATTTATAATACATATAACCTATCGCCAGAATATATAAAGAAGTCTTATAGCTCATTAATAGACAACCCAATTAAAAAGTAGACACAAGAAGATGATAAATGGCCAGTACAGCAAAAGGAAAGGTGTGCAACACTAGAATCAGAAAAATATTAATCAGTAACAAGATTGAATTATACACACATTAGGGAAATGAAGTTAAAAGTTTTAAAAGAACAAATGTCAGCTTAGGTGTGAACCAGTTAGAACTTTCTAATACTGCTAATGTGAATGTAAAATGATAAAAGCATTTTGGAAAACAATATAGAAATTTCTTGTGTTACTGTTAAGAACCAACAGTTCTGTTCTTAAGTTTTTACTTGAGAGGAATGAAAACACATGTTCACAATAGATTTGTACATGCAAGTTGAGTATCCCTTATCTGAAATTCTTGGGACCAGAGTGTTTCAGATTTTCGTTTGAAATCTGCTTGATCTGCAAAGAGGATAGCTACTCCTGCTTTTTGGGGGGGGGAGGGGCGGGTTTCCTGTCACATGGAGTATTGTTTTCCACGCTTTAATTTTCAGACTATGACTTTCTTTTTCAATTAAATGTGTTTCTTGTGGGCCAGGGATTTAGCTCAGTGGTTTTGCTGCTTGCTGCCCAAGAGCAAGGACCCAAGTTTGATCCCCAGTACCAAAAAAAAATAAAGTGTTTCTTGTATGCAGCATATTGTTGGATCTTGCTTCTCGACCCATTCTGCCAGTGTATTTCTTTTGATTGGTGAATTGAGACCATTAACATTGATGGTTATAACTCATACATAGTGACTTATCATTGTCATGACTTTTTCTTTTTGTTGGATTTTCTGCCTTTGTGTTTAATTTCTTGTCATGCTCAACAGCTTCATTCTGCTGGGCTCCCTGGGGTTGTGGTCCTTGTTGTCTTTTCCTGGGGTATTGTCTAAAATTTTTTGGAGTGCTGGTTTGGTATTCATGAAGTTGTGAAGGTGCTCTTTATTATGAAAGTATCTTATTTCTCCATCAATTTTGAAAGATAGTTTCGCAGGGTGCATCAATCTGGGTTGGAGGCTGTTTTCTTTTAGGGCTTGAAATACATCACTCCAAGCTCTTCTTGCCTTGAGGGTTTGCATTGGGAAGTCTGCTGTGATTCTGTTGGGTTTTCTTTTGTATGTGATTTGTTTCTTTTCCCTAATTGCTTGTAGAACTTTGTTCTTCTGTTGGGTTTCTGGAATCTTAACAATTATATGCCTATGTGTAGATTCTTTTTGATCAAGGCTAGTTGGAGTCCTATATACCTCACTTATCTGTATGTCAAGTTCCTTCCCCCTACTTGGGAAGTTTTCTGCCATCACCTCTGTGAACAGTTTTTTTTATGTCATCTGCACTCTCTCCTGTTTCTTCATTGACTCCAGTCAGTCTTATATTATTCTTCTTTGCATCATCTAGCAGCTGCTGGATTGATTTCTCATGGTTCCTTATAATTTTGAAGCAATTTTTCTTTTCCTGGTCACTGATTGCAATCTTATCTTCTATATCTGAAATTCTGTCCTCACATTGGCTCATTCTGCTTTGTAGACTTTGAATGGAGTTTTTAATCTCCTGGAAATTTGTTTGCATCTGTTTTATGGATTCCATTTGTTTCCTATGTTGGGATTCCATCATGTTCCTGAGCTCCTCTCTAGATTTATTAATCATGTCTTGCACTATGAGCACAATTTCTGCTTATATCTGAGAAATTATTTCTGATTTCATTTTTTCCAGATCCTCTTTTGTTGCCAGTTCAGGGAGTCCGGGTGGTTGAGTATCAGAGTGTTCCATCTCGTTTCCCTTGGGGTTGCTGTAGGTGATCTGGAAGTCTGGTTTTGAGACTTGTTTATGTGTCTACTCATTTTGATGTGGGGGGGTGCTGCTGGTGCCCGTGTGGCTCACCTCCTGTGTGCTGGTGGAGGTGGTATGGTGGCCCGGAAGCCTCTTCTTGTGCACTGGGAGTGGCTCACCACCTGTGTGCTGGCTGGGGTCAGCCATTTTTACTGTATTGGTTCTTCCTACCCAGGAACAAGGGATGGCTTTCCATTTTCTTATATCCTCTTCAATCTCTTTTTTTCAGAGTGCTGTATTTTTTCAGTGTACAGGTCTTTTGCTTCCTTTATTAGATTGCCTCCTAGATATTTCATTTTTTGGATGCTATTGTAAAAGGAATTGTTTCCCTAATTTCTCTCTCAGTGAGACTATTATTTGTGTACAAGAAGGCTATTGATTTTTGAGTGTTGCCCTTGTATCCAGCTACTCTACTGAATCTGTCAATTAAGTCTAGAAGTCTTTTGGCAGAGTTTTGTGGGTCTTCTATGTAGAGTATCATATCATCAGCAAATAATGACAGTTTAACTTCTTCCTTTCCTATTTTTATTCCTTTTATTTCTCTCTCTTGTCTAATTGCTATGGCTAATGTTTCCAGAACTATATTGAACATGAGTGGTGATAGTGGACATCCTTGTCTTGTTCCTGATTTTAGCATGAAAGTTTTCAGTTTTTGACCATTTAGTATGATGTTGGCTGTTGGTTTTTCATGGACAGCCTTAATCAGGTAGCGATAAAGACCTTTTATTCCAATTTTCTGTAGGGTTTTTAATCATGAATGGGTGTTGGATTTTGTCGAATGCTTTTTCTGCATCTATTGAGATGATCATATGGTTTTTGTTCTTGGCTCTGTTAATATAGTGTATTACATTTATTGATTTACGAATGTTGAACCATCCTTGCATCCCTGGGATAAATCCGACTTGGTCAGGGTGTAGGATCTTCTTGATGACCCTCTGTATTCTGTTTGCCAGTATCTTGTTGAGGATTTTTGCATCTATGTTCATTAGGGAGATTGGCCTGTAGTTCTCTTTGTGGGTTGGGTCTTTCCCTGGTTTTGGAATCAAAGCCACACTTGCTTCCAGGAATGAATTTGGAAGTATTGCTTCCCTTTCAATTTCCTTGATGAATTTAAAGAGTAATGGTGATAGTTCTTCTCTAAATGTTTTGTAGAATTCAGCAGTGAAGCCACCAGGACCTGGGCTTTTCTTTGTTGGTAAATTTTTAATTATGTTTTCAATTTCAGTGATTGTAATTGGGGTGTTAAGAATTTTTATATCTTCTTCATTTAACTTTGGGAATTTGTATGTATCTAGGAATCTGTCCATTTCTTCTGTGTTTTCCATTTTATTAGAATACAGGTTCTTGAAGTAGGTATTGATAATACTCTGGATTTCTGCTGGGTCTGTTGTGACTTCCCCTTTTTCGTTCTTAATTGCATGGATTTAAGCCTTTTCTTTCCTTTTTTTTTGGATAAGGTTGGCTAAAGGTTTATCAATTTTATTTATTCTTTTGAAAAACCAACTCTTTGATTCATTGATTTTTTTTTTTGTATCATTCTCTTAGTCTCCATTGTATTGATTTCTGCTCTGATCTTTATAATTTTCTCTCTTGTATGAGCTTTGGGTTTGTCATGTTCTTCTTTTTCTTGGAATTTGAGGTTCAGTGTTAGGTTGTTTATTTGAGCTCTCTCTGTTTTCATAATATGGGCATTCATTGCTCTCAATTTCTCTCGCAGAACTGCTTTCATTGTGTTCCATAGATTTCTGTATGTTGTAGTGGCATTATCATTTACCTGGAGAAACTTTCTAATTTCTTCTTTAATTTCCTTTGGGACCCATTGGTTGTCCAGGAGAGTGTTATTCAATTTCTCTGTGCTTGTGGGGGTTTTGTGATTTCTTATGCTCTTGATCTCCAAGTTTATTGCACTATGGTCTGATAATATACAGGGGGTAACTTCAATTCTTTTACATTTACTTAGACATGTTCTATGAGCTAGCAGGTGGTTTATTTTGGAGAATGACCCATGTGCAGCCAAAAAGAATGTATATTCTGATTTTGTGGGGTGGAACACTGTAAACACCTATTAGGTCCATTTGTTCAATAGCTTGGTTCAGTTCTAGAATTTCATTGTTGATTTTTTGTCTAGGTGATCTGTCTATTTGTGATAGTAGGGTATTGAGGTCCCCCACTACAATTGTATTAGTGCTTATTTGTTTTTGTTTTTGTTTTTTTTGGTACCAGGGATTGAACTCAGGACCTTGCACTTCCAAGGCAAGTGTTGGAACCACTGAGCTAAATCCCTGGCCCTATTAATGCTTATTTGGTTTTTTATGTCCATTAATATTTGTTTTTTATGGTTGGGGGCATTTGTATTTGGTGCATATATATTTATGATTGTCATCTCTTCCTCTTGGATTGTTCCCTTCACAAGGATATAGTGACCATCTTTGTCTCTCTTAATTAGTTTTGGTTTGAAATCTACTTTGTCTGCAAATAATATTGCTACCCCTGCTTTTTTCTATGTTCCTGTGGTGTGGAGAACTGTTTTCCATCCTTTCTTTTTCAGTCTATGAATTTCTTTTTGAGTTAGATGTGTTTCTTGTATACAGCATATTGTTGGATTTTGTGTCTTAATCCATTCTGCCAATCTATTTCTTTTGATTGGTGAATTGAGGCCATTAACATTTATGGTTATAATTGATAGATATTGACTCATCCTTGTCATGATATTTTACTGTTGTTGGCTCTTTTATTTTTTTATTTTCCCCCTTTCTCTTTCTTTTCTTGCCTTGCCTGGTGGCTTTGCTCTGTGGGCCTCATGGAGTTGTAAACTTCATTGTCTTTTTCTAGGATATTATTTAGAATTGTTTGGAGTGCTGGTTTGGTGTTCATGAAATTTCTCAGGTGTTCTTTGTCATGGAAGTATCTAATTTCCCCATAGATTTTGAAAGATAATTTTGCAGGATACAACAGTCTAGGTTGGAAATTATTTTCTTTTAGGGCTTGAAATACTTCACTCCAGGCTCTCCTTGACTTGAGGGCTGTGTTTAGAAGTCTGCTGTGATTCTGATGGGCTTTCTTTTGTATGTTGTTTGTTTCTTTTCTCTAACGGCTTGTAGGATTTTATTTTTTTGTTGGGTTTCTGGGATCTTGACTATTATATGTCTAGTGTAGTTTTTTATATCATGGCTAGTTGGAGTTCTATATGCCTTATTTATCTGTAGGTCCATTTCTCTACCTCTGTCTAGGAAGTTTTCTACTATTACTTCTGTGAACAATTTTCTATGTCATTTGTACTTTCTCCTGTTTTTTCATGGACTCCTGTCAGTCTTTTTTTTTTTTGGTACCGGGGATCAAACTCACGACTTTGTGCTTGGGAAGCAAATGACAGAACCACTGAGCTAAATCCTCAGCCCCATCAGTGGAGTTTTTAATCTCCTGGATATCTATTTGAATCTGTTTCATGGATTCCATTTCTTTCCTATGATGGGCGATCATGGTTTCCATTTCTTTCTTATGCTGGGCATTCATGGCTTCCAGCTTGGTTCTGAGCACATCTATTTTTTTTATCTGTTTCTGTTCTAGATCCTCTAATCATGTCTTTCACTCTGCTCACCATCTCTGTAGATATCTGGGAAATTATTTCTGCTTTGAATTTTTCTAGAGCCTCATTCATCTGTTTTGTTACTTCCTGTGCTATCAGTTCAGGGTGTCCAGGTGGTTGATTATCAGACTTTTCCACCTCGTTTCCCCCAGAATTTGCCTTTGGTGGGGTGGAAGTCTGAGTTTGTGCCTTGCTTGAATGTCTTCTCATTTTTGTTTTTGGTACTGTTCTTGGTTTAATTCCTGGGTTGATACTTCAAAATTGCTTATTGTAAATATCTTTGTTGCTTGTATTTAGAACCCTTATGGAATGATTGCTTCTCAGAGGTGTCTTCCAGATATATCTGTTCTTTAGGTTTTGAATCTCTAATGACTCTGAGGCTGTCTCATTTTCATTATACCAGGAAGGACAACTGATTAGATCAATCACAACACCTTAGCCCAAGTGATACAATCAGTAATACCATGGCATCAAGCACAGCTTAGAAAATGACAATTTGGGGCCAGGGATTTAGCTCAGTGGTTCCGCTGTCTGCCTCGAAAGCTCAAGAACCTGAGTTCAATCCCCAGTACCAAAAAAAAAAAAAAAGAAAATGACAATTTGTGGTAGTTATTAATCTATCACATTTAACTGTGTGAATTAAATCAAAATGGAAGACCAGCCCAACATATGTTTATAGTGAATAAACTCTTCAGTGTAGCAATTTTACCCTTTGGGATGGGTGGTTAGGAGTTGGGGAGGGAGGGATAGATAGGTAGAAGGATATGGAAAGGTTAGTAGTGAGGCCACAGGATACAGGAAGATCATGCATACTCTAAGAAACTGTTGAAGACAAGAGCAAAAGACAGAATGAAAGAACAAAGACGAGAATAGAACAACCTAACAGCAATAGAGAGGCTAGAAACTGTATTTACTTTCCTTTAAAACTAATGACAATCAAGAGAAGGAAAAAGAGAAGAAAAGAAAAATAAAGAAGAAATCCAAATTAGGGCCAGAACAGGAACAAAAAGGGAGATGAAGAACGATGTGGGACAGTGAGAGAATGAGAGAGAGAAAGAAAAAACAAAAAAAAAGAAGAGAAAAGAAAAATTTGAAAAGTAGAAAAAAATTAAAAATAAGAGCAAAGAAAATTGAAAATAACACTTAAAAAATAAAAATGAAGGGCCTCCTTTAGGGTATGTCTCTCCAGTCACAACTGACAACTTGGGCAGTAGTGTGCAGATATAAGTCAATGAGTCTCAGCAAGCCAGTAGCAGACCCGTGAGATTCAGTCAGACTTCTGGCTGCAAGTCCAAGTTGAGCTCCCTGTCCTTCTGCAGGGTTGAACTCTGCAAGGCTCTACTGCAGGTTCCAGCTGTCCTTCCCCTGAAGATAGTCCAGGTTCCGATGGGAGGTGGAGATCCCTCCAACTTACCAAGTACAGTGGTCTGGTGTGCCTTTATTGCAGAGATTCTCTTCACTTTTCCAGTGGGCTTCAGTTTTCATCAAGGAGCCTGAGAGAGGCCCTCTTTCTGTTGTTCACTTCTGCTCTATCTTCTGCAGCTCAGGACAATGGCCTTTATGACCCCCTGTGCCTCTGTAGTGTGGAACCAGGTACCAACACAGCCAGGAGGCCAGAGGTAGGGGTGGTGTGGGGCTAAGCAGGTTGCTGGGAGGCGGAGCGCAGTCAAGAAGGAGCCCTGCTCCATGTGGCCAAGGTCCTCACCGTCCGCTGGCTGGTCCTCAGCTCATTTTCTTTCAGAACCCTCTTGTATAGTTTTAAGATTTTTTGTTTGTTTGTTTGTTTTTGCGGTACCAGGGATCAAACTCAGGACCTTGTGCTTGCAAGGCAGGCATGGCACCACTGAGCTAAATCTCTGGCCTTGTTTGTTTGTTTTCTGAGACAAGGTCTCACTATGCAGTTCAGGCTGCCCTTGAACTCACCGTTGTTGACCAGGCTAGTATTGAACTTGCAGTGATCCTCCTGCCTCAGCCTTACCGAGTGCTGGGATTACAGTTGTGTACCAACTTGGTTTTATTCCTTTATTTCTCTTTGCCTCATTTTATTTGCCTCCACAATATAGTTCTCATGTAGTTCTTTGTCAAGTAAGTATAAATATCTACTAGGAAAAATAACATTTTGGGCTGGGGATTTAGCTCAGTGGATGCCTCACAAGCTCAAGGTCCTGAGTTCAATCCCTGGTACCAGGGGGGAAAAAAAAATCCAAATCACTCCATTTTATTTAAACTAGTAGTTTTACCAGAAAGGTTGAGCTTGATGTTTATTAAAATGGAAGAGGGCTGGAGATTTAGCTCAGTGGTTTTGCCGCCTGTCTCGAAAGCACAAGGACCTGAGTTTGATCCCCGGTACCAAAAAAAAAAAAAAAAAAGGAAGAGAACTCTCAGTTCCACTTAGCATTTTCTTTGCAAAAGCAGCAGGAGAGGACACTTTGCATCAAAGCTCTTCAGACATCTTGTACCAGGTCTGCTGAGTGCCTTGTCCAGTGTGAGTCTCGCAGTCGGTCTGGGCTCGGGAAGCAGCACACATGGCTTGGTGGAAGTTGTAGAAGAGAGTGTGATGCCTGCTGTGTTGCCATCTACTGCACCAGTTTGCAAACTCTGTGCAGCACATGAAGGCTTGTCCACAGCTGGTCCGCAGCAGGTCACACCGCTGACGCCAACCTGGGCATGTTCTGGGGTGTGCACGTCCAGCCCTTGTGATGCCCGTCACTGCTCACACACAGTGGTGAGCTGGTGAGGGCACAGTTAGGCAAGACAGCCAGGTGGCTCAGGCATAAACATGCATCCTTCGAAGCCTGAGCTGTTTGGTTTCCCCATTACACCAACCAGACACCTTGTCCACTGTTCCCTTGTTATGTAGGCACTGGATCTGCATTTCCTTTGTCTCTGTGCTAATTGCTGGTCCTTCAGTCCTTGGACAAATACTCGGTTTCCTTCTTTTCTCATCATACCTCTCTAAAACATCCTTCTATCACTTAGATTTAGAATGAAGCATTCCGGTCACCTGGCAATACCTTCTTATGTTTTCTTAAGTAAGTAGAAGATACATAGATAGCTGCAATGATGGTTACACCTCCCCATGGAAGAATTACCTAGTTTTAGCAATGCAAAATATCGTTTCTTTAAAAATCTGGTGGGAAAGTATGAAAATACGCATACGTGACAACAAAGTTCTGCTGAGGACAGCTAAGCAACCGAGGTACTCAGCTCTGTAAATTCACTTGCAAACTCCCTAATTCAGCCAGGCTGCCCCTTCCAGGATCCTGCGGTGCAGCTATGACTGGAAAGCTTGAGTGTGGACCTGCAGCTTCCCACCGCAGGCTGAAGCTCAGCAAGTCCAGGGCTCAGGTAGGAACGCTTTGGGATGGACCCGCTTAAAGTGATAATCATTAGCCAGGGTACCAACAGACTTAAACATATTCCAGTGCTCTTAAAACCCATTCTGCCCTCAGGGTAGACACACGAACAATGGGCTACTCTGCTCAGTCCGTGTTGTACGGCCTGGTGTCCTGGAAGAATTTGGCTTCATTTAGTTAAAATTAACAAGGCATTTTTCAACAGCTGAAGGGCAACATAAACAGCTGGGCAGGGTGTTAATTGCAGAAGTACTTTCTGGTTTGTCAAGTGAATAACTATGTGAATATGCTTTGGAAACTCTACCAAGACACTCCAAAAATATTTGTTGCCATTCTTTTTTAACTTGTGTACACAGTATACACACACAGAGTAGTACATTGTGTCTTCCACAAATAATTTTGCAATATATTGGCAGAAAATGAAATAATTCTGAGAATGCTCTTCCAAGGTCACTAATTTTTTCCTCTTTTTCCCCTCACCACTAGGTTATAGGCATATCATCCCAAAGGTAACTGTAATTCCTTAAAAGGATTATTCAACTTTGTGAGGAGATCCATACCTGTATTCCCAGCTACTCAGGAGGCTGAAGCAGGAGAATTGCAAGTTTGAGGCCAGCCTGTGCAATTTAATTAAGGCAACTCTGACTCAAAAATAAAATTAGAAAAGGACTAGGGAAGTAGCTCAGTAGTACAGTGTCCCTTGGTCCCTGGGTTCAATTCCCAGTGCAGGGGTGGGGGGATTACTTCTGATTACCCATGTAATACGCATGCATTTGAGAAAGTGTGGCAAAAGGGGAAAATATGAAAGTAAACCATAACTCAAATTCATAATCCCTTCACTCAGAGGTAATGGTCATTGATATTTTAGTATGTTTTCTTCTCTTTTTTTCTTGACATAAATATATATGAAAATGATTTTACACAAGAGGCAATGTAGCATGTGGTGAACGTGGTCAGTTCGTTTAGGTTTGAACTCTGGCCCCTTTACTTTCTGACTGGAAGTCTGACCTCATGGTTGGGAGCTTGATGTCCCCCAGAACCTGGAGCAATCATAGGCAGGACTTTTGGAACTATCTGGTCACTGGAAAGAGGCCTTTCTTTTCTTTCTTTCTTTCTCTCTTTCTCTCTCCCTCTCTCTCTCTCTCTCTCTCTCTCTCTCTCTTTCTCTCTCTCTCTCTCTCTCCCCCTTCCTCCCTTCCTTCCTTTCTTTCTTTTTTTTTTTTTTGGAAAGAGGAATTTCTAATGTTTGCCCAGATGATGTTGTAAAAGCTGAACTAAGGGGCCCGGGATTTAGTTCAGTGGCACCGAACCTGCCTCACAAGCACAAGGTCCTGAGTTGATCCCTGGTACCAAAAAAACCCTGAACTAAGCATACAAATACAAAGGCAAACTGAGTGGGAGTGGTGACACACACCTAACTCCAGCTACCCTGGAGGCTGAGGGAGAGGCAGGAGGAGCCCGGGGTCAGGCCCTAAAGCCTGGCCTCCTGGCAGCCAGGACGTGGCTCATGCACATCTTACTTCCCCGGGGATTACTTGTGTCATCTCTGTACTTTGATTTAAAAGTAGGAAACAGGACCAGGGATTTAGCTCAGCAGTGTAGTGCCTGGCTGGCAAGCGTGAGGTCCTGAGTTCTATCCTCAGTACCCCCCCAAAAAGAGTAGGAAACATGCATTTAAAGTTTTACTTTTATTTGACTTTGAATAAGGTCACTTTTGTTATTATTCGAAAAGGTGCTTCTTCTCCCCCACCCCACCCTGTCCTGGGGATTGAACTCGGGACCTTGCGCTTGCAAGGCAGGCGCTGGAACCGCTGAGCTAAATCCCGGCCCCAAAGTGCTTATTCTTACCTGCCCGGCTGTGGAACACCTTGCTCGCGCTTGTCCTGCGCACACAGCTGCACTCTTTCACGTCCTTGCCTCCCCTGGTCCCCTTCCCACTTACAAAATACCTATCTCCCTGTTTTCTGCATCTCTCTTTCATTCTGCTATTTAATTTACTTACAGTTAGGTCTGAATGTTTCCTTTTTATTTGTATTTCTTTTTCTGGGAACTAATTTATACATAATTTGCTTAATTTCCTATTGGACTCTTAGTAATTTATGTAAACTCTTTACATATGAAAGACACTATACATAATGTTTGTTATAACGTGTTTGTTGAAGCCAGGTGTAATCCCAGCACTTGGGAGACTGAGGCAGGAGGATTTCTGAGAATTCAAGCCAGCCCAAACTATATAGGGAGCCCCTGTCTCAAAAAAAACCCCAAAAAACAAAAACCCCATATTTGTTATAAATATTATTTTTAAATTGTTTATTGCTTTTTGCTTATTGATACATAGATGTTTTAAAGTTTTATGCAGTCAAATGGCACAGTGGTACTTTTATGTTTAAGCTTTGAATGTCCTTTTGTTTTTTGTTTTGTTTTTTTTTGGTACTGGGGATCGAACTGGGGATCGAACTCGGGTCCTTGTGCTTACGCAGCAGGCAGCAAAACCACTGAGCTAAATCCCCGGCCCTGTCCTTTTGTTTTTAAAGAGAAAGTAAACATTCATTTTTTGGTTTTGTTTTAGAGATCACTGCAGCACTTTTTTTTTTTTTTTGGTACCAGGGATCAAACTCAGGACCTTGCACTTGTGAGGTAGGCAGGGCAGCACTTTTTGTTTTTAAAATTTGGAGACAATGTCCTGTGAAGTTTCCTAGGCTGGCCTCAAATTTGATATCCTCCTGCTTCAGCCTCTAGAGTAGCTGGGGTTAGGCGTGTGTCACCACTCCCACTTGGTTTTGCTTTGTATTTCTATCCTTAATTCAGTTTTTACATCACCTGTACAAACATTAGAAATTTCTCTTTCCATTGTTCAGTGATCATTACATATTCCATTACGCTATGATCGCAGGGCAGTTTCTACATGAGCTTCTTCAAGGCCTCTCCAGAATGGCTGTTACCCTTCCTGTTATCCTGGCCCCCGAAACTATGGATGGAGACCAGAGGGGACAACCTTCCAGGTGACCATCACTCCCCTTGCCCTCCAGGACGGGACGGATGCAGATCCTCTTCAGATGCATTTTGAAATGTTTAAAACAAGAAGGGCCCGACATACAAGAATAAAACAAAGACAAAGTTCCAGCAAGGTTGAGGACTCAGCCAGGCGTGGTGGCCCATGCCTGTAATCCCAGCACTTTGGGAGGCTGAGGCAGAAGGATCACAAGCTGTTTGTACCACAGAGAGACACTACTGCAGTCAGGTAAGTTAGTTAGATATCTTGTAGGCAGTTAGACATGGCCAGCCCACAAGGAGCCAACATGAGGCCAGCATTGTAAAAGGAGAGAAACTACCACATCCATGCAGGATGAATAGCAGTGATTGACACTCTAAATAGGTATCAATCATCTGAGTGGGGGACAAAGATCTTCCAAGAAAGATCCCTGACCCACCCCTTTCCACTGAAAATCCTTGCACTTTCCTTGTACGCTTGCTACGTGACTTGTTTCCCCATTTAATCAATATTACCTGAGCAACTATACTTTTCATAATCTTATTGTTCACTCATAGTTTTGTCCACCTTGTCATTTCTCATTGGATCAATATTACCTAAGGGACTGTTCTTGTAATCTTACTAGTTGACTAGTTTTGTCCCACTTTGAACCCGCCTCACCTTGTGGCTTTGTCCAATAAAACATCTTTGAGAAGTGGGGTGGGTGGGCAACCTGCTTTCCGGTCCCCCTTCTGTCTCTGTTAGGCAGAAGCTTCCTCCCAATAAATTTTTCCGACTCTTAACCTCCATTGTTCCTAGAATTCATTCTTCGATTTTAGAGAATACTAATTCGCATCTTTGATACCTACCAGGTTTGGGAGTTACATCTCTTTCCCCTATATCAACAACACATAGTCTCAACAACAAAAAACAAAAACGGTAACAACAATGCTAGAGGTCTGTGGCCAGAAAAAACATTTTGACATTCTAAGAGCCAAAGAAATTAAGAAACCAATGAAGTATTCTAGAAGCCTGGATGAGAGGAAGAACTTCTGTGAGAAAGGAGAAGAAAGAAAGAATTCTATGATTCAAACTCAGAGATGTGAATGAGGTCTACCACAAAAACAGTTTATTCAGCACATCATTCTGGTGTTTTGCCATCTCTTTGTCAATTCATGGAAAGTTTGAAGGATGGAAGTAAAAGTGTCAGCCAGGAAAGCTGCCACGGATGTTCTTCTGGTGGCTTAGTGTTTTCCTTTGTTCATAAGCTTTGGGTTTTCACCCCCAGCCCCACCCTGCACTCCCACCCCCAGTACCAGTGCTGAACCTAGGGCATTCTCACTGAGCTATATTTCCAGCCCTTTTTTATTTTTTAAAATTTTGAGACAGGGTCTCAGTAAGTTGCTAAATTGCTTGGGCTGGGCTCCAATTTGAGATTCTCTTGCTTCAGCCTCCCAGAGTGCTGGGATTACAGGCGTGCAACACCAACCCGGCTGTTTTTCAACTTCTTGAGTCAATTTGGGCCATTATAATTTTTCCATTAATCATCCAACTTATTATTATCATCCAGCTGGTAAGGAACTTCTCCCTCTCCAGGTGAAACCTTTCTCTTTTGTATGACTACTGGGTTCTCAAGGAACCAGGATGTCTTCAGCTGGTGTTATCTTGCCCTTGAGTGCCACAGCATCAAGGACCATTGAGGCCTCAGCTGTGACTGGAGGCAAACTGGAGTTGTTTCCACATGCGATAGCCAGCAAGGCAACATTGGGCCTTAGACAGCTATTGTCATACTTTAATTAAGAAATAATTTTTCCCTGAAATCTATGTAGAAATGCTCCCTACACTCCTGCCTCAACTAGGACTACAGGCATGTACCATTACACCCTCTGCTATTCCAGTTTTGTGAGTTGAATAGATTTTTTAAGGAAGGAAGACATTTCAGCTGAGTGTATTTGTGGCTACAACCCAAAGTTCACTTTTACTTCCACATGTCTCAGATTAAACCAACTGGTTTTGATAATATAAACTTTATGATATTTAACATTGAATGGAGCATGAAAAGTGAGAGTTAAGAAAAGAAAGGGGTATTTGTGCTGGTTGTGGTGGTGTATGCTTGTTATCCCAGCATTCTGGGAGGCTGAGGCAGGAGGATCACAAGTACCACCCCAGCCTGGGCAACTTAGCAAACTAGTGGAAACCTGATTCAAAATAAAAAATAGAACAAGGGCCAGGGATTTAGCTCAGTGGCACTGTGCCTGCCTTGTAAGTGCAAGGTCCTGAGTTTGAGCCCTGGTACCAAAAAAAAAAGAACAAGTCTGAGTATGTAACTCAGTGTGAAGACCCTGTGTTCATTCCGTGATACTGAAACCACACAAGACCAAAAGGGTATTTTTGACACCAGCTACGTGGACACCAGCTAATGCTTTAGTTCGTTATGCAGAGGCAGAAACATGCCTGTGAATGCACCTGCTCAAGCCCCTCGGCCCAGAAGCACAGGATGTGTGTGGGAGGCAGAGGTTGAGGGCTGAGGCTGAGTCCTGGAGGAGCGGAAGCTGGGACCAGGCAGGGAGCAGAGGTGACTTTAGGACATGTGCGGAGGCAGTAGAAGACAGAGCTGCCTCGGGGCATCCATACCCTGCCCTGTGGTGTCCCCTGGGCCCTTGCTGAGCGCCCAGATCTCGGTCACAACCAGGACACAGATGGGCACTGAGGGGGCTCAGTTCTGTCACCAGGCCCTTTACTGTAGGCAGATCACTTTGTGCACCTTTTTATGGTCTGAGGGTGGGTTACTGACCTGTGCCACCATACCAAGCTTGCTTCTCTCAAACACGCAGAGTGGGTTACAGTGACTGCAAAAACCCTTCAGAATTGTTGGGGAAAGGTGAACTAGGCATGTTTAAGTTCCCTATAGGATTTCGAGTAAGGTCTAATCTGTTTTGTTTTTTTGATACCGGGGATCGAACTTGGGTCCTTGAGCTTGCTAGGCAGGCAGCGAAACCACTGAGCTAAATCCCTGGCCTGAATCTGTTTTTTTTTTGGTACGGGTGATCGAACTTAGGACCCTGCACATGCAAGGCAAGCGGCAGAACCACTGAGCCAAACCCCTGGCCCATATCAAATCTGTTATTTTTTTACTGAAAGTCTCTCAGGGTCTAACAAATGTGTGCAATTGACTAGACATTTAGATACACTGTACCCAGTTGGTATTCAGACTGACACCAAGGCTAGGTGTGAAAATATTTCTTTGTCACTAGTGCCATCTAGTGAGAAGTGTTTCAAATGACATGAGTCGCTTAGGAATCACCGTTGAACTGGGGCAAGTTTTGAGAGCGGTTGTCAGTTCTTCCCAGGGAAATGGGATTGGCCCAGGGTCTTGGGCAGGTCAGGCCAGTGCTCTACCATTGAGCCACACCCCAGCCCTAAACTGTCAGCTTTTAAGAGTTACAGATTCTTGAATTTTATTCTTTATAGAATCCGAAGAATAGAATCTTTATACTTCACAATAAAGTTTTTTTATTATAAAATATATTTCAGAAATTAATTTATAAAGAATAGTAACCCAGTGACACACATAATAAATTAGCTGTGTCTCAACACCACAATTACAACTTTTTGGAGAAATAATATAATTGAGCTTTAAAGATAACCCTTGGTAGGGCTGGGGATTTAGCTCAGTGGTGTCTGCCTTGAAAGTGTGCAAGGTCTTGAGTTTGATCCCCAGTACCAAAAAAACCCCCACAAAAAACCACAAACAAACAAGAAAACATAGCCCTTAGTAGTAAAGTAAAATACTGGCCAGGCATGGTGGTGCACACCTGTAATCCCAGTTACTTGGGAGGCTGAGGCAGGAGGATTGCAAGTTGGAACCCAGCCTGGCAACTTAGGTACTGAGCAAGACTGTTTCAAAATTTTAAGAAGTCTGAAGCGTAGTTTAGTGGTTTTCCTAGCATACAAAAGGTCCTTGGTTCAGTTCCTGGTGCCACCCCACAGGGGGAGAAAGGAGAGAGAGAGCGAGAGAGAGTTGTGTGCCCAGTGTTACCAAGCATTGTGGGTACCACCATGTGCCATCTGCTTAGTCCTCCCATGCCTGGGGGACTCTGCTCCCCTTAGGGACACCGAGACTGGTCCATGGAGGTATGCGATGAGTCCACCTTGTCCCGGGTCAAGGCCTGCTCCGGGGCTCCCTGCAGGATCTGCTGAGACCTCTGGGGCAGATGCCTGCCTGGGTCCCCCTCCCTTCCCCTCTGCAGCTGCGGTTCTGCCATTCCTGCTCCCTGACTTCAGAGCACATTTCCCGAGGACCCAGCCTGGAGCGTAGGTCCTGGGTGCAGTCGCAGTGTGAGAAATAAGCTTTGTCTTTTCTGTCGAGGCACAAGGCTGAAGTAGCTCCATCTTGGGTTGAAACGACCCGGCCATCTACTCACTATCCACACTGCCCCCCCCACCCCGCCCCTGCCCCTTAGTATCCTGAGCGCCAAGAAATGGTGACTGTGTGCCTTCTCCCGAACATGGCTGGTTCCCAAGATAAAGAGCCAGGGACTTCGCGTTCCATGCCCCACTTCCCCTCTGCAGCTTACTCAGTGATGCACCTGCCCACCTCGTCAGTGAGCCGGTAGATTGTAAGCCCTTGAATTCAGCCAGTGAATTGAAGGTCAGCAGCTCCTCCTGCATGAGGGCTAAAAGAGGCCGCTCTCCTTTGTTCTGAGTGCCTGCTGCCCCATGCTTGCACCCTTCTGCAGAAATAAAATGCCTTGACGAGATTTCTTGATGTCCAAGTGCTTTACTACCTGGTGGTGTGGTGGGGAACACATCGCAAGTGTGATGTCTCAGGGCCTGGAGAGAAACGAAGTTGAGAGTAAAGGATCGTGGAGTTCGCTGTTGCTCAGGGTTCACCTGTGGTTTGGAGAAAGACAGGAAGCCTGAGGACTGATCATTTCACCAACAGAAGAGGAAGTGTGGAGCCTTAAAGCAGCCTCTAACTCTTAAAGGCTGGGGCAATCAAACTGAGATGTTTGTATCTAAATGTTTACATTTAGGAGTAGCCAAGCTGGGAATGGTGGTGCATGCTTGTAATGCCAGCACTTGGGAGGCTGAGGCAGGAGGATAGCCACAAAGCCAGCATGAGCCAAAAGGTAAGTTCAAAGTCAGCCTGGGCTATGTAACGAGACCCTGTCTCAAAGAACAAACAAACAAAGATTAGCCAAGTTCCAGAAAATACTGAATCTCAACTCCTGCCAGTTCTGCTGTATCCAGGTGAGGGTGCTGATTTGGAAAGAGGAAGACCCTGAGATTTGGATGGGGATATCTGGGTCCCTGCACTAAAAATTGAGTCCTCCGGTTCCATGGGCACTCCAGACTGCAGCAGTGACTCACTCCTCCTGTTTGAAGGTTTGAAGAACACAGGTGCCTGCTCTAGTGCCACCTTAGCTCCCCTGTTGGTCACCAGACCCATAAGAGCCAAGTCACAGGAGTGTGCAAGTGTGTATGTGGGACTGCATCCTAGGGTGCTGGCGAAGGGGACAGAATATGTACTGGAAAAGGAAGAATTTATGAGAACATTCTTTCATGGTACAGGACTTCTACCTCAGCAAGGACCCCAGGAGATGGCGCTAACATACTTTGAGGTTGCCCCTTAGAAGCTCCGGAAACCAAAGTACTGGTCTATAAAAAGCAAGGTGTTGATGCCCTGCAAAGGGTGAGAGAAGGCGCCACAGCGCCCAGACAAGCAGGCCTGCTGAACTAAATACTGCATCCTTCAGGCTGGGAGGGGCCCAGGGATGCTCTGCCACCTAGGGTGAAGAGTGGCCTAGGAGGAAGGGGCTGGGTCACAGAGAGGGGCCTGAGTCTCACCCCGAGCTCAAAGTCAGGCCAATTCGAGGAGGCACTGTCACAGGGTGGGTAACGGAGGCCAGAGAGCAGAGCCACCCTGCAGCGTAAGGACAGTGATTGTATCGAGCAGGGAGCCGGGCATCATGGCCCTTGCCAGTAATCCCAGCACGCTGGGAGGCAGAGGCAGGAGGATTGCAAGTTTTGGCCCCACCTGGGGAATTTAGCAACTTGGCCAGACCCTGTCTCAAAATTTTAAAAAACGAGAAAGGACTGGGGATGTGGTTCAGTGTCAAGGGCCTATTCAATCCCCAGCACTGCAAACCAAGCTGAAAGCATGCTGGCTGTTAGCAGGGATGCCAGACCCATGGCACTAGGCAGCGCCTCCCTCCAGAATCTCTCTCCTAAAATCTCTATTTTCATGCTGGATTTTAGACCTTAATTTCTGTTTTCTATTACTATGGGTTTTTCCAATCACGCCTTTGCAAGAGGCCTTTTTCAACAGGGTTCCCAAAGCCACTGTGCCCTGTGCTCCCAGCCACACTGTGGATTCACCACCCCGCATGCAGAGCTGAGCACTACGTTCATGCCCTGCAGACAGGGAGGCCTTTCTGACCTGAGGAGGAAGCCAGGTCAGCGAGGGAATCTCTCTCAAAGACCTTTTCCAACAGGTGAAGAATCATTTTCCCCATGACCCCACAGGGTTTGTGTTTTTAAATTTTTTTATTAGCACGTGTTTGTAGTACACACTGATGACGTTCACTGTGGGAAGGAGATACATGTACTTCGCCTAACTTTCTTTTTCTGTTCCTTCCTCTCCCTCCTTACCCCTCTCCACTGCAAGATCCCCTTTCCATTTGGTTTTTGCTCTTCTCACAGAGCTATTGCTCGAGGTTGAAACTAGGCTGCTCCCCTTTCAGTCGCTTCCATCATTCTGTTTCCTTGGCCTCTGGCCAACTTTTTGGTCCTTCAGGTCCCAAGAGCCCTCTCCTGAAGTGTCTTTTCTCTGTGACACTTCCCAGAAAGCCTTGCTGAGAAAGCCTGTGCTCATTTCTATGAGACAGAGAAATTACCTTTTGAGATGTGCTAGGTGCCCCTACTAATTCCCAAAGATGTATGTACTCATTGCTGCAAACATGTACTAATCAAAATAATTTATAAAAAGTACTGAGGGTGTAGCTCATAGTAGAGCATTTGCCTAGCATGCATGAGACCCTGGGTTCAGTCCTCGGTACTATGAAGTGAACAACAGCACTATGTGGATGTACCGACTCCCCACACTGCATGTAATCGTGTACTGTAAACATGTACTGATACCAAACAATTTTTAAAAAGATGTATAAATAACCTAGTTATGTATGTGTAGCATTTCATGGAATTATTAGTTGGTATGAATCTCACTCCTCAGCTTATGCCTGCTATGTCCAACTTTCGAAGCTCTTGCTCAGCAGCAAAGAATTTTTAGGCTCCAGGCCCTCATTCAGTCCATGTAGAAAGTTTAATCTCAGACTGGGTGCAACTCGGTGGCAGAGTAGGTGGTACAGTAAGTGATGCCCTGGGTTCAACCCGAGCCCTGCAAATCAATAAATAAAGCTTCATCTCTGTCATATCTAGAGCTGGCTCTGGGATTGAATGCAGAATTTGAGGGCATGCACAGGTTCCCAGGTGGGGGTCACCCACCTGGCTTCTTTGGCCCTAATTCTAGGCCTCTGTTGGCAGGGCTCAGGCCTGGTTTTTTCCCCCACTTACATGTTCTCCCTAGAGAATCCCTTACGCTTCTTGGATGCTGTGTTGTCTTCATGTTGATTTCCCCCTGCTATCCAGAACCAAATTTCTCGCTCTGGATGGCTTATCCATCTGTCCACTTGACATTTTTACTTAGATATCTAATTTTATCCCACACTTTCATGATCAGCAGAGAAATCCTGATTTCTCCCCTTGGACTTTCTCCTCCCCCATTTTCCCTGTAGCTCAACTGGAACACCCATGACCTAACCTCAGTGCCTGTTTTCCCCTTCAGTTATTCAGCAAGTGCACCCATCCCTGCTCCCAAAATCATCTCCGGCCTGTCCAATTCTCCTTATTGCCAGGGCTTTCAACCTAAGGTATTATCACCCCTCAGTTAGGATGCTGTGTCTCTTTCTTGTCTTTCTGCTTGTCTTATAATCATTATTCCACATAGCAGCCAAAGGGTTTTACTAGGACAAAGACTCAGCCTAAAGGAGTGACATTACATATGCCCTAACTCCGCTCCTAACAGCTATGCTCTGTTTCCCATTCAGAATAGAAGCCCACGCTTCTCGTCATGGCCTCTAAGACTCTAAGTGAACTGGCCCCTCCTGCCCTCTTATGTTATATCTGTCTCCTTCTTGCTAGCGGCTCTAACCACACAGCCAGCCCCCTCTCTTTCTCTTTCTCATTTTGAAATAACCCAAGCTGATTTTTGTCTTACCCTTTGAACTTTCTATTTCAGAAATGCTGTTATTCATATTCATGAAGCTGGTCTAGTTAGAGGAGGAAATGTTGAGAAAGGATGATGTTTTTAGGCTTTTAGTTTGATTAACTTGGTGGATGGTCATTCCTTCAAGGTGTGAGGACTAGGGTGGGAGACAGGAAATTTGAGATGTCTTTTACCAGCTGACATCTCTAGAAGGCTTAGGTAGTGTGTTATCTATTGCTGCCTAACAAGTTACCTCCCAATTTAGAGCCCAAAACAACTTTTCTTACAAAATTTTATTTTCTGTGGGTCAGGAACCTGACAGATGTGGCTGGGTCCTGTAGCTCTGGGACTCTCACAGGCTGCAGGAATCTTGGGACCCCTGGGGGACACTCAGATATTTTCTCACAGGATGAGGTTCTGGAGGATTGTTGGACGGAGGCTTCATATTCTCACAGACTGTGAGCCTCCGCTTCCTCAGCTCCTTACCACATGGGCCTCTCCATGGAGGAGCTCACAGCATGGGAGAAAGGCTGAGAGAAGGTGCTAGAAAGATGGAAGTCCTAACTTAGTCCCAGGAGTGCCATTAAATATGTTCAGGGTTCTCCAGAAAAGCTGAACCAATAGGAGTCTGTCTGTCATCTATCTGTGGCTTCAGTCACCTCAGAGAGGAAGAGTGCCTTGATCCGTCTGTAAGCTGGGGGCCTCGGAAAGCCAATGGTCTCATTCCCATCCCGCTCTGAAGGCCAGAGTGCCAGGAGCACAGACATTCGAGGGCAAATGTGATGAAAGCAAATGTCCTGGCTGGAGCTGAGAGCAAATCTGGCTTTGGTCTTCTCTGTTCCATCGGGACCCTCCACGCACTGGGCGGTGACCACCCCCACTGGCAGTCCATGGGTTCAAATGCTGTAGACACACTCAGAAATCATGTTACCAGCTCTCTGAGCATCCCTTAGGCTGGCTGGCATAAACAATTAACCACTACATCAGTTGCTATAGTCTCTGTCAGAAGAAGTCATCGGTTTCAGTCCATCCTAAACAGCAGGTGCTGGGGTCCCTGGCAGCCAGGAGCTATTCTGAGCGCTTTACATGTGTACTATGCACAAGCCTTACAACATACCTTAAGGCATGCTGTTATTCCCAGTTCATGAATGAGATGTCAAGAAGTGACTTGCTTGAGATCCAACAGCCAACCTCGGGGTACAGAGATCTGAGCCGAGACTGCCTTGCCTCCGAGCCTGTGTTCCTAATGAGGTGGCTCTGCCTGAAGTGGGGTCAATAAGAACAGGCATCTGGGCTTCTTGGGAGAGCACTGAACTTTCAGGGGAGTGAGATTTGGAAGATGGACTCACCTAATCCTTGGAGAAGAACCATGGCTGATTTCTAGTGTTTCTCTCTAGCACCCAGACTCCTCCGGGGCCAAGGAGACATGCTTTTATCCTGGTGTTTTCTCCTACTAGTTGTTTCTTCCTTTTCCCTTCTTTCACCAAACATTTACTGACTGCCAACTATGTGTTGGGGAAAATACTAGATCCTGAGGAATACATTGTTAGTTTTCTGATTACAAAAGCTGTAATATAATACAGTTTGAGAAACTTTTAAAGAACTTACTCAAACTGTCTGCTCGGTGTCATCTATTCCTACTTGAGCTCTCTTCCTATTAAATGTACGTTTATTGAATTGTGATGGGATTAGAAGATGAGCAATTTGTAAAGCATCTGCACACATTTTAACCAGGTTTACTACTTTGGCTTTCTCTATTGTCTGCTTAGAAACCAAAGCAACTCTTTAATTTAACATATGATGTTGAAAATAATTTTACAATTAAGTTAATTTTCACACTGCTTTTATGTTCTTTGTCTGCATGTATAAGCACCAAAACACTGTTTTATATTGTACTAATGAATATGTGCTGTATTTTTTCCCTTGGGTCACTAATCACTCACTGTTATGTAATCTCAGCAATATTGAGTTCAGTGCCAAGTCTACAGATTCTACAGTAACCATAATTTAGATGTTAGTTTATAAGCCACTTTTTTCTCATTTGTGCAATGGTTTGTTTTAGTTAAGTAGGCTGGACAGAATTTAGAAGTTTATTACCAAGAAATCTGACCCAGAACCAAGAGAGAACATCTGATGAAGACAAAAACGAAATTAAGCACTTTAGATTTTCTGTTTTCCTCTCTCTCTCTCTCTCTCTCTCCTTCTTTCCTCTTCCTCTCCTCCTCTCTCCTCCCCTCCCTCCCTTTCTTTCTTTCTACTAGCGATTGAACCCAAGGCCTTTGCACCAAACCATATCCTCAGCCTTTAAAATTTTTTTTTTATTTTGTGACATGGTCTTGCTAAACTGCTTGGGCTGGGCTGGAACTGTAATCCTTCAGCTTCATCCTGTCTGAGCACTGGGATTACAAGCATGAGACACCATGTCAGGCTTCCACGTTATTTAATCTATAATTTACTGTTGGGGAATATCATTGAAATGGCAACCTTTTTTCTTAGTCAATAAAACACTTAAAAAATAAGAACAATCTTTGCTAAGTAATTAGATAACTATAAAGAAAAATATATTGTAAAAACCAGTCTATGGAGAATACCAGGAAAATAATGCCATCTGGGAAAATCTAATTAATTTTGATGAGCATATGAGCTATCCATCTGATTGATTATCCTACTAGTAGGAAATTTTGATAAAAGGCAATTATTAATTTCTAAGGGATAAATATGAAACAATCTTATGATAGCTCCATTTGGGCCTTTTAAAAAAGTTTTCATGTTGTTGCCACGGAAAGAACTGATGATTTACATAGGTGTGCCACAGCACTTTTGTCTTTTAGAATTGTCAGAGCTTCCTTTATAAAAGTGCTTATTTTTGTGTGGTTAAGAGATCAATACAGGGCCTGGGATTTAGCTCTGTGGTTTCGCTGCCTGCTGCACAAGAGCAAGGACCTGAGTTCGATCCCTGGTACCTAAAAAAAAAAAAAAAAGAGATCAATACAGGAAAATATCATCATCACAAATTAAATAAAAATTAGCAAACAAGAGGGTTCACATTTAATTGCTGGAAAAGCTCTCTGGGTATTCTTAATCACCAAGTACTTTTAGCATGCTTCTGGGAACTCTGGGGAACTTTATCAAGTAAACCAATAAGCAGATTCCCCATGGCTTCACTTCTGGAAGTTCTGACTGTGTTCTGGCATGAGGCTCTTGGGAATCTTATTTTTCTTTTAAGCCTCACAAGTGATTCTGACAGTAACTCGGGACTGGGAACCATGTCTGCAGTGGTTCTCAAAGTCTGTTCCCTGGACCTACATTCCCAGCATTACCTGGGAACTCATTAGGAATGAAGATCCTACGGCCCCACCCACCACTACTGAGTCCTGTCCTGGAGGTAGATACTATACTAAGGTTCTCTGTTTCACTAAGCCTCCCAGGTGATTTTGATACTTGATAAGGTTAGAAAATCCTTTTTGGTTTTTATACCCAGTCCTTTGGCCCTTTCATCAGACTGAGATGGACACCCAAGTGCTCCTTTCTTTCTTTCTTTGCTACAGAGCTAAGGGAATAGGACTTGGGTACTTATTGAGACCTTCTGAAGTGTGGGAAATTGTAGAATTTAGTTATCTAGTTGTAAGAATAGATCACAAGAAGTTTGTTAACTGAGAAAATTAAGTCATTTCTGGGAAACTTCACAAGTCTGTTTGTTAAAAGAATGCCAGAAAACTTTAATAGACATTGTAAAAGTCTCATGGGCGAAAAACAGGTTTTCCTAGTTTTCTTATTTACCATTTCCCAGGATCAGAGGACCTTGTCTCTACAGGTGGTGAGAGAAATACGACTCATTATGCACATCTGTGATGTTTATGGTGGGCCCGTGGGCTTGATTTTGGCTGAAGTCGCCCTGCTCTCTTGGTACCATCTAATAAGAAGAGGGCTGTGGTGTGCTCTTTGATGTACGGGATTGGTGAACGGAAACAGGGGACTTGTAAATTTACTTGTAGCTTTTATAAGTCACTTAAAGTCACTGGTTATCATCAGATGTTAAAATCAGAAAGACAATAGCCAGAATAACTAAGCTGCTTTCCTACATGTATAAAAGCCTTGCTTCTTCCCTTTGTGATGGTCGAATAGTGCCAGAGGAATTAAACTACTGTTCTTCCCCCAGGCTGTCTCCTTTTCTTTCTTTAAAAGTCAGTCTTTCCGGGGTCTCAGGTCTCCCTCTAGAGAGACCACTGACACTGAAGTAGTGTGGAGGGAAAATGACATTCTTTTTTTTTTGGTACCGGGGATCGAACTTGGGACCTTGAGCTTGCAAGGCAGGTGCTGGAACCACTGAGCTAAATCCTCGGCCCCAAGAAATGACATTCTTAACTTTTCACTTATTGCTTGGGATGGCAAGAACACATGCCATCTCTAGGCCCATTTGTTTCCAAGGAAAACCAGAATGGGATGACAAACAATAACCAATATGGGGCCGTGTCAGAAGCTCTGGGATTTTCAAAAGCTTTTCTTCCCTGCTCCCCAGTCTTTTCGCTTCTCTTTACTCTTGACTGTGATGCTCACACCCTCCACATTTTCCCACACCATCTTTAGCACAGCCATGTAGTTCTTTACATCAACTCAAAGCCTAAAAAGAAAGTGGGCCAGGGATCTAGCTCAGTGGTGCCCATGCCTGCCTTGTAAGCACAAGGTCTGAGTTTGATCCCCAGTATAAAAAAAAAGAAAGAAAGGCCAGACAACAGATGTCCTCTTTGAGCACAAATTTTAGTTTTACTTTCTGATGGTAACCACTCTAGAGCAAAATTTGCATGCTGCATTCTGGATTTTTCTTGATTGATCATCCAGTGTTATTATAATGAACATTAACTGTTACATCCTACAACTGACAACAGTGACACGGACCACAGAAGACTGAAGATGTGTTTGCCCACCAAATGATTCTAGATGTCTAGGGTTTATTCCTTATATCTCTTTATTTTTGTCTTTTATTTAATTTGTGATGATGATATTTTCCTGTATTGATCTCTTTTTTTGCGGTGGGGTACCAGGGATTGAACTCGGGTCCTTGTGCTTGTGCAGCAGGCAGCGAAACCACAGAGCTAAATCTCCGGCCCTGTATTTATCTCTTAAGCACATAAAAATAAGCACTTTTATAAAGGAAGTTCTGACAATTTTAAAAGACAAAAGTGCTGTGGCACACCTATGTAAATCATCAGTTCTTTCCATGGCAACAACATGAAAATTTTTTTAAAAGGCCCAAATGGAGCTATCATAAGATTGTTTCATATTTATCCCTTAGAAATTAATAATTGTCTTTTATCAAAATTTCCTACTAGCAGGATAATCAGATGGATAGCTCATATGCTCATCAAAATTAATTAACTTCCTTGTACCCTCAAGGTTTCATTGAACACACCCAACTATCTCTTTCAATATTTTTTTACCCTACTTCTAATTTTTTGCTTTTAATTTGAGAGGTCTGGAAACCAGAAAACATGTTAGTTAAAATTATGTTTAAACTGAGAACAACAAATTGAGTATAACACTCGATTTGTGTTGAGATTGTGTTAAAGTTAGTATTTTCTGATATTGCATATGTAAAGATTAATAGGATTGTTAAGGCTTGTAAAGCCTCATGCATTCAATAGGTGGGGCTCTTCAGAGGTGGCTGGATCTAGAGTGTGTGATACTAAGATCAAGGATGTGATGCTGGGAATAAGGCTGTGAGTGCTACCTGACCTAAGGGTAAAATATAAAGAGACAGATAAAATATAGGTGACAGAAAGAGGGCTGCGGTTATTATTGTTGCTTTCTACTTGTTGCTTGCTGTTTGGGTGTTTTTGCTGCCTTCTGCCTGCTATGAACTGTTTCCCCTCTGCTATGTCACCTTGCCTTGGAGCCAGCCAATTATGAACTGAAACCTCTACAAACTGTGAGGCAAACAAACCTTTCCTCCTTTAATTTTGGTTGTCTTGTATTTCGTCTCAGCAATGAGCAAAGTAACTAAGACAGGGATTCTTTGAGAAAGCAACATGGCAACACATGCTGAGATCCTTGAAATTCTCATACTCTTTGGTGTGTGAGTTCAAGGCCAATACAGAATGAGATCTAATCTCAAAAAAAAAGAAAATGAGGCTGAGATGTAGCCTAGGGGTAGAGTTCTCACCTAGAAAGTGTAAGGCCTTGAGTTCAATCCCTAGTATTGCAAAAGGACTTTTTTTGGCTTATGGTTTAGAGGTTTCATTACACGATAATTTGGCACCATGGTCTCTGGGCCTGTGGTGGGGGACTACATCATGGTAGGGAGCATGTGGTAGAATAAAGCTGATCACCTGATAGCTGCCAGGAAGTGGGGGGAAGGAGAGAGGGAAGGAGGAAGAAAGGCACTAGAAGGGGAAGTAGGGGAAAAAGAGAGAGGAAGAGTGGGGAGAGAGAGAGAAAACAGTGGAAGATCAGGAACTAAATGTACCCTTCCATGGCGTGTCCCCAGTGACCTGCTTCCTCCAACTAGTCTCCACCTCCTAATAGCCTGTTAAATTCTAAACCCATACATGGATTAATCCATTTGTAAGCTCAGAGCCTGAGTGATTGAACAGTTCTCAACGGCCCTGCTGCTGACTGGGGACCGAGCTTTAGAACATGAGCTTCTGGGGGACATTTAAGTTCCAAGCCATGGGAAATAGTAAATGAAAAAAGACAATCTTCTCATTAATTTTGGGGTTTAGAAACAACATAATAATAATTGCCAAGTATTTTGTATGTTAACTCCTTTAAACCTCACAAAACCCACTAAAATAAGTACTTACCATTAAAATCTCCACTTTGTAGATGAGAAAGCTGTTATGAAGAGTGTAGGAAATAATTGGCAGAGATTCAAAGCTAAGCAATGTGGGTCTGACAGCCTGTGCTTCTGGTCCCTCAACTCTCAATAGGATATCTCAGTTTATGCGTGGTATACTAGCACAATTAATCAGAGTGTCCCACTTCATTCATGAAAGTCCCAATTTGAATGATAAATCATATAATTACTGTAGTTTGAGGTGAGTTCACAGCCATGCTCAAAATAAGAAGACATTTCTCAGTGGATCAGATATTGTGGGAATTTTCCAAAACTGAATACCTGTGGAACCAGCTGGAAGAGGGAACTGGTGACCAGAATGTGGTTGATCTAAGGATATGCGTAATAATCACAAAGGATCTGTGATGACGAGGGCCTTGTGCCTTTAGGCTGTCAAAGCCAGGATGGGGACCAAACCCAACTAGGATGGGGCACAGAGGGTGACTACAGCAGCAATGGTGAGTTCAGGTGTAATTGTCTGCAAAGGTGGTCACAGTACCACTCCTAACCAGAGAGACAGAAGGTACAGTAACACCCTTGACTCTTGGTTTTGTCACTTTGACTGAAAGGAAGTGACAGAAGTGAGACTGTCAATGTCACTGTGATTCTGAGCACTACCCCCACACAAACAAGCCTGGTCTAGTCTGTTGGCAGATGAGACCATGTGGACAGGGACCAAGCTGGCATCTGCCAGACATGCATGCAAAGCTCTGTGGGCCTGGCCAGCTGACTGCACATCTGATGTGGGAGGAAGACCACAGATGATGGCCAGCTGAGCCTGTGCAAACTGCTGACCCACAGAGCTGGGAGCTGAACAACTCATTGTTACTTTAAGCTGGGGTAGCACGGGATGCACCAAAAGCTAACCAATCCACCAAGACACCGAACAAATATTGCCAGCTTCCATCCTTCAGAAGTCTAGGCCTTGTTCCTTTGAAAGTGTCTGAGCAGTTCTTGGGACAGACAGACAGGAACTGTGTCTGATGCCATTTGGGAAAAATGAAAGTCACTGAGCTCAGAATAAACAGCTATGAAATATATTCAATGAGATGTGTGCTTCCTGCTTCCAGAACATAAATCATGTATGTTGCCAAACAGGATAAGAAGAGGGAAAAATTTGCCAGATATCTAAGTTTGCCTTTATGCAGAAATTATTCATATTGTTATACATATATGTGTATCACATATATTCTTTTTTGAAATTACTCAATATGTAATCTTTGTTTCTGGCTTCTTCCACTTACCACAATATTTTTGAGTTGTAGCGTGTACCAGTATTTCATTTTTTTTTGTTAGCATATGTTTTCTATACACAATGATTATATTAGTCATAGGGATTTGGTACATATATACAACACATCTTAATTCTTTTTACTTCTTTACTTCTTTTTAGTCCCTCTTCCTACTTGCAGAAAATCTATTTTGTAATATCTATCTTTTATTTTGCTCTTTAAATTGTATACTTAGGGTTTGTCAAGAGAAACCATGTGATATTTGTGCTTGTGTGTCCAATTTATTTCATTTAGTATGGTCTCAAGGTTCATTCATTTTCCTACAAATGACTCAAATCTATCATTCTTTGTACTTCATTAATTTTTATAGTTACAGTCCACTGTATGCATAAACCACAATTTTTTGTTTTTTGAGCAGAGAACATGCTTTATTGAGTAGATATAGAAGAGCACATTCTACCACACACGAGGAAGGACGTGGTGTCTGTAGAAGGCCTTCACCCCTTAAGAAAACCCCCAGTGAAGTTGCTTTTGGATAAGGTTGAACAGTGATACTGGAGGGGAGCCGCCACGGACCATGCTTAAAACCAGCTCCCCGCACCCCACAGTGAGTATCAGCAGTGTACAGAGATGCCTAGAGCAAGGCACAAATGACCAGAGTCGGGATTGTGGGGAGGGCGACATGTCAGACGTCAAAGGCTGCCCCAAGATAGCAGGTTCTAATGGGTGTGGGAGAAATTAGAGGGAGCAGCTCTTCCTGTACTCGGACAACACCAAAGTAGGAAACCAGAGGAGAGGGGGACGGCGGGACATCCCAAAGAAGAAGAGGAGGAGGAGCTTTGAGAGGTGGAAGTACTTCAGATCTACAGGAGGGGGTGACGCTGCTGGAGAAGCAAACCTCGGCATTGCGGCCACTCTGCCTCACTGAGTCACAGGCTGCGATGTGAAAATCATTTCCGGTCACTCTCAACTTCTCCCAGAGGCTCAGGGCAAAATCAGTGTGACTGTTGTGCAAGTGGAGGGTTGTGCAGCAGAGCTAACCAGTCACCGTGGAGCATGATCAAGAGAGCTGGAAAGTATTTTGCACCTGCAAAAGTAAAGGGGCCAAGGGACAAAAAGAGCATGTTCACTTCAGAGCACTTTTTGGTGAAGCGAAAAGAAGCATCCTTTCTCTTCCACCAAGACTCTGCCCACTGCCCACAGGTGAGCACCGATCCGTACTGAATCACCGCCTTATTCCTCTCGCCATCATCTGATTCAGATGGATTGTTCGCTGTGACCGAGACTAACGCCTGGGAGGCTCTTCGCAAGTCCTTTGCTCTGGTCAGCCAGGTAAGGACAGAAAGGGAGGCATAGAAGGGAGAGCGAGGTGCACTCTGAGGTGAACGGTCCCAGGTGCTGCCCCTTCCCCACCGCTCCCCAAACACGAGTGGGAGGAGTAACCGCAAAGGTCCTGCTGTGGCAACCGCATTGGAGGTCTGCTGACCAGGTGGCAAGAAGCACTGGAACGAAGCTCAGAGGACAGGACATACCTCATGGGGCAGAGGACACGAGGAGGAACCAGTGACTGGACAGGTACAGTACCGGAACAGAACTCCTTGGGTCAGTGCTACGAGGGAGCCGCACCATAGGCTGGTGCGGGTCCCATCCAGGCAACCTCACTGAGGCCGAAACAACAGTTCCTCAGAACCAGCGTCTGCCCTGATCACGAGGGCGGAGCCAGGACAGACCCGAGGGGCGTGGCCTTCCCAAAGGGTACTGCACTTGCCAATCAAGAGAGCAACAGAAATGACAGACAGATCCCTAAGGGATGGATTCCTACTGCTGGGGTTCGCTGGCTCAGAGTGATGGACCACTTTAGGTGCCCTTGGGAGGGGTCCATTTTAAGCAGCTTGGATCTATGCTTTTATTGGAGTTGGACCGTTTGCCCTCTTTGGCTATCCACTCATCAATCAGGTCCTGCCTCTTTAAAACCAGGTGTTTTCCTTTTCAATACTTGAGCATTTGAAGGGCTTGTAGAGTGCTGACAATGTTCACGGGGTTCACAGCCGTCTCCTGGCTGATTTCTTTGATAGAAATCTCTTTGCCTTGGAAATTATGCAGGTAGCGGAGCAGCACTTCTTTCCAGTAACTGCGATAGCTTATGAGCCCCAGATCTGAGAGCGGTCGTTCTGGGGAGCCGACTTTTTCCTCCACTTTGGAAAGTAAATAACTGAAATCAATGAGCATCTTGCCATAGCCCTGTCTCATGTACTGAGGCATGGTAAGGATACAGGATACGTTGTAGTTGAGGAGTGAATTCTTTTCCTTGGAAAAATATCCAATCAGGTGACAGCCAGTGTTGTCCGCTTCTGTCATGACATAGAACAGGAAGGGCTCTACATCATAATATAATGTCTTGTGGTCCAGAAATAGCTTGGCCAACAGGCACAGGTTTTGGCAGTAGACTTTGTTTTTCTTGCCATCTACTTCGAACACCGAGATGGAGCCTTTGCCATATATCTCGTCTCCAGGCGGGTGTTTCCACACACACTTGGCCATGTGCTGGCAGAGTATCGTTTGGCTCTTCATGTATTTTAAACAGAATTCACACATGTAGAGACATCCCAGCTGCACATACTCCTCAGGATAGGGAGAATGGTACCAAATATCAAGCTCATAGTGGCCAAAGGCGATTGTTTTAATCATGTTGCTCCCCTCTGTAATTTGGCCTTGCTGCCTTAACTTCTCCAAATTTGTGCTCTGCGGAAGAGATCCAAGTCATACTCGCTTGTCAGGTTTTCTAAGAGAGTTTCCCAAGTATTCCCGTAGGTCTGCCTGTGCTCCATGTATTTCTCTTTCTGTTCTTTGCTCAGTCCAGAATTTCTTTTCTTCCTAAGTTCAGCCACCTTTTCTTTATATCGCAGCTGCCTTTCTGTTGGTGCCTGCCACCACACACTGGGGACAGCACCTACTCACACTTAATGCAGCTCATGACCTCCACAATTTGTTAACCCATGCATTTGTTGATGGACATTTGGTTGTTTCCAGTTTTTGGTATTATGGATAAAGCTCTTATAAATATTTGCAAGCTTCTATGTGGATAAATGTTTTCATTTCTTTTGGATCTGTATTTAAGAGTAGGTCAAACAATATTGCTATGTTCAATTTCCTGAGGAATATCTAGCATTGTTTAAGATAGAGAACAAAGGGAGGAAATAAATACTCTTTGACTGGCTTCTGTCTCTTGGTGCCTTAATTTTTTTTCTTGCTATAAAGAATTATAAATAGTCCTAAGAAGAAAAGGATCATTGCTATTTTCAAATGATGCACAAAATTTAGATAAAAGATATATTGAAAAACATGTATCAGGCAAATTAACCACAAAATAGTATTATCAATGAAAAACACTAAAAGAGATAAAAACATTTCATAATGATAAAAAGAATATTTATCCAAAAACTGTAGTAGTTCAGAATTTATATGAGGCTGGGTGTGTGCTTATAGTCTTAGCTACTTAGGGAGGCTTAGGAGGGAGGATCACTTGAGCCCAGGAGTTGGAGATCAACATGGGCAACATAGTGGGATCTTATCAATAAATAAATAAATAAATAAATAAATAAATCTAGGTGTGGTGGTGAACACCTGTAATCTCAGCACTCAGGGATGCTGATGCAGGATCACAGCATGGAGGCCAGCCTGAGCTACACAGACAGTACAAAGTCAGCCTAGACTATATAGTAAGAACCCGTCTCAAAAATAGTTTATTTGGAATTTACCACAGATTTTTCAACATACACATATCAGAAACATGTGGAACTATGAGGATAAACTTATAATAATGGTACCTAATTTTAAAACACACCCTGTCTTATTGAATGACAACATATTTGCTCCAAATAAACTTTTTGAAAATTCAATTACCATATTAACAAGCTTTATCTAGCACCAAATACATTATTCTCTTTTTATGTTTCCTTTTTTAATGTTAGGCTATTTTTATTTTTCTAAAATCTTTTGCCACGTTTGTATTGGTGCATATTGATTTATAAAAATGAATAAATTCGTGGGCCGGGGATTTAGCTCAGTGGTACCACTGCCTGCCTCACAAGTGCAAGGTTCAGGGTTGAATCCCTGGTGCCAAAAAAAAAAAAAATGAATGAATTCGTTTTGGTGGATTTGTGCATCACATGATACACTTTGATCATTCCCCCCTCCCCTCCCCCCACCGCAGTTTCACTTTGAGGGGTTCAGTGCAGATAATTTCAATCCTTCGAATCCCCATGGTCACCTGCCCTTACAAATACATTCTCTGCTAACAGGTGGTTTGAAGTGGCTGCCTGGCACACCCACACAGGTGAGCCAGGTTTCCAGGCAGAAGTCCTGGCTGATGGAGTGAGGCAGGGGGATTTTTAATTCTCTCAACTTGCTGGATGATTCTGACCACTCAGACCTTTGTCTCAGATTCTCATAGTTTTACAGATTACATTTAGTTAGGTATCGTATATTGAATGTCTAAGATGACTCAGGTACTGAGTCAATGTTGGGGAGAAGATACTGACCCAGAAATAGTCTTTAACTTCAAGGAGCTCAGTTTATTGGGTGCAGGTGGAAAGGACATTTTAATGCAGTGTGAAGTCAGCATGATGACGATGGAGATTTAAACTGATGAGCAGGGAAATCTTTTAAAAAGTGGAATACTTAATTAGAGACAGGTTTGGGGGACTTACTTGCTGCTAGTGTGGAGACAGGGAAGGGTTACGAGTCAAGGATGACCTGCAGGCTACCTATCCCTGAGATAAGAGATCACAAGAAAGGAGTGCTGAGTGCAGGCAGAAATTGAGGCAGGTCAGTGCTGTGTCTTGAAGGGACTTGGTGGCTGCTGTTCCACGGGCATTTGGATTTATGAGTCTGGAATTAAGTGAGAGATCTGTGCTGAGACAACATTGTGAGTCCTCACCATATAAATGGTGACTGACCCTATGGTTTTGGGTAGTGCCTTAGGTCTTTCTCTTCCACTTCTGAAAACCTGTCAAATGCCAGGCCTTATGACACACACCTACAGTCTTGGCTACTTAGGCTGAGGCACAAGGATTGCAGATATGGGACCAGCCGACAGCTTAAGGAGACCTTGTCTCTAAATTTTTATAGAAACAGGCTGGGAATGTCATTCAGTGGCAGAGAACTTGTTTTGTGTGTGTGTGTGTGTCCCTGTGTCCCTGTGTTGATCCCTAGTACTGCAAAAACAAAACAAAACAACAACAGAAGACAGAGGAAGAGGGTGTCTTAAACTGTTCCAAAATCAGCCTGTACCTTGACCTCCGGGCATGAGCTGAGAAGCAAACCATAACCCACCAGCAGAGGCTTAGGAGGCTTTAGGAGGCAGAATCAGTTCCAGCACCTTCTGATGGAATGATGCCAGAATTCCAGTGGCGTCACCTCGAAATTTCTAGGATTACCAAGTCTTCCAAAGCCAATTAGCTGCCAGAACGCCTATTTGCAGTGTTCCAAACCACCTGTCTGGAGCTCACCCTGGTGGTGCCCAGGCAGAAAGGACACCCTGTGCTGGGAGGTGGCCAGGCCACACAGTGGGAAGAACTGTTCTTGGGCTGAACAGGCACGGGGCAGAGGGTTCTGGGTACCTTTCCGGAAACCCGGGGGGTGGAGCCATTCAACAAAGACTATGGGTAAATGGAGGTGGAGCAGGGGGCAGCATTGTGGAAAAGCAGGCCCGAGGGGCTTCAGGGCCCATTCTCCGGAAGGCTGGCTCTTCAAGGACTTTGCTCCCTTCTGCTGGCAGCAGCCGAGCCCGGGACTGCAGAGCTTGGTGCTTCAGGCTGTTTTTGAGGATGGGATATTGTTGTGCTACTACTTGTCTCCTCTCTGTTACTCTAAGCCCTGCAGGTTTAAACAAAAATTTTTTTAAACTACAACTTGCTCCATATAATCCCTTCGGATTCCTAGGAGAAATTTCTGTTCTATCAAGTTAAGGAATCTAGAGGCAACCGAACTCAGAGTTAAAGTGTACATCTTCTCCAAAATGTAAGACCGTGGGCCTTACCAAACACTCCGAGGAGCTGACTGTAGTGAAGAACACCAGGGAAGGAACACACCAGACAAGTTGGAAAGTAAAACAGACCTTTATTAGTCTGGCCAGACGGCACTCCCAAAGCAAAGTAGCTTAGAGAGGCAACTGGCTCAGAGTCCGAGGCTGTTTTTATAGGGGGTTGAGGGGGAGGTTAACATGTAGATTTAAGAGAAAAGAAACAAGGGCTAGTGGTTGACTGTCACGTACTGATGGTCGGCAGACACACATACACTAATGGTCACGACTGTCACGTACTGATGGTTGGCACACACACACTAATGGTCACGACTGTCATGTACTGATGGTCGGCAGACACATTGATGGATTGTCCTACAGATAGTGGGTCCGGGGATGTCCGTTCTCCAGGCAAACAAGGAGTTGAGTAATTTACCTTTAAAACTCTACGTCTGTTACAAATTTTATCTAGCTTCCCAGAACTAACAAGCTTCTTAATCATTAGCTCACATTTAATTGCAGTCAGGGCTACAAGAATTCTAAGATTACAAGGTTTTGCAGTCCCACATTCCCCACTGATTTTTTGTAACCTAAGTAATCTTATGCATAAATATAGGCATCCATTGTATACAACAACATGACAATAATAGGCATATACACACAACTATGATGACAAGAAAAAGTTGTTTTAACCATTTTAGGTTGGGCAACCACTTAGTTAGCCATTTGAACAAATCCCCACCGTCTTCGTCATGTACTCTTTGAGCCAGATCTTTTAATTGTTTTACCTTTTCTTTGCTCTTTGGACTATTATCGGTAAGACTGAAACAACACATATTTTTTTACCCTTTCACAACCTTGGTGGTGGAAGAGCAACAAATAGTCTATTGTTGCTCTATTATCTAAGATTGCCTGTCTCTGTTCTTGTAACTCTTGGTTAATTAATGCCAAGGCTGCTGAGGTAGCATTTAACCCTTTGACCATCTTGCATGCTAATTTTCACACTGCTTTTTCAGCATGGACCCCTATGGAAGGCAGGGCAACAAAGGATGCTATCATAGTTATTACTTTAGCATCTGTTAACAGACCTACATCATCATCACATTCTGGCGCAGTGTAAGGTGACCAGCGTTTATTTCTATTAGGCACAATCAAATCAGTTCTATCTGGCAATACTACAGCTAGACGACTCAAGCAGCAACGGGTCTTGGTTAAATTTGCTGGAATATAATTGAAGGTTATTTCTTCACAGGTATAAAACCATCCTATTGGCAGGGAGATACAGCAATTGCTATATACAATTTGCTGTGTTATATGGCAGGGCATCCGTTCTGATTGTTTTATCCTCAGACACTTAGTTGTACAATTTTTATACATAGCACATGGGGTCTTATTTGACATGATTACCTTGGGTGTATATAATTTGACAGCATTTTTAGGTTTATGACATGAAGCATGTCCCCAGTTATAACTACCTATATAAGTAAGGTTCTTTCCTGGGAAGTCCTTGAACAGGGTATAGGGTCATATTAATTCTAAAGAGGTGCATACCGGAATAAGACAGCTTCCCAGCACGTAATGGAAATTTACATTAACATTCAGACAGAATTCGGACAGATTAAGCAAGTTTGCCAATTGAATCCATACATTTTTTGTATGATCTAGTCCTCTTGGGGGCAAAACTGCCAGTGTCCCAGAGAACATTATCATGAATGTGAAACATCTCCAGCCCACTCCAGTCTCAGTTTTAGGTTGCCTGGTTGGCTGGTAACCTTTCATTTGTCCTTTGTGATGTCTGCGGGGGGTCCTGCCTTCAGATGGTTGCGATGTATCCAGGCAGAATGTCTGGCTACCTTTACTGTCCAAGGAGTCAACAGGACAACAGGAACCAGTCCCTTCCAAAGTGGTTCCAGGGTCTTGGAGTCAAACCTGCAAATAAAAACCAAATCTCCCGGCTTATAAGGTAGAGGCTGTAAAGGTTTTTCACTGGGACTAGGCATTGTCTTCTGTAATTTATCATGTAGTTCTGACTGAAGCTGATGAACTGCTTTTAAGGATTTAAGTAGTCGAAGGTGGGAAATCTTTTCTTTTAATTCTACATCTACTAGCGGAATGATTGGGGGAGATCACCCATAAACAATCTGGAAGGGGGACAGATTGAGGGGAGGCTTGGGAGTGCACCTCGTTCTGAGGAGGGCAAAAGGGAGAAGCTCTACCCAACCTAGTTCAGTCTCCAAGCATAATTTAGTCAGAATTTCCTTTAAAGTGCAGCTTGTTCTTTCTACCTGTCCTGAGCTTTGAGGCCTATAGGCACAGTGTAGATTCTATTTTATTCCAAGGATATTACTAATTAATTTAGATATCTTAGCCGTAAAGGCCGGACCATTGTTGGACCCCAGAGCTAAGGGCAAACCAAAACGGGGAACTATTTCTGTCAAAAGTTTTTTGACTGTTACTTCAGCTGTCTCCCTTTTAGTGGGATATGTTTCTACCCATCCTGAAAAAGTGTCCACAAAAACTAGCAGGTATTTGTACCCATACATGCCCGGCTTCATTTCAGTAAAGTCCAACTCCCAATGTTCTCCTGGAGTTAGTCCTCTGCGTCGGACCCCAGGGGGCCCAGTTACTTGATTAGCATTTACCTTGAGGCAGGTGGGGCATCGTCTCACCATGTCCTGGGCCTTTTGGGCTGATCCCTCCCTGAAAAAATGAGGTCACAGGGCAGCCATCATTTTTTTCTCGCCAAGGTGGGTGGACTCATGTAGTTCTCACAGCAACGTGTCTGCTACAGCGTCTGGGAGCACCACCTTTTCATCATTGGTGGTCCACCACCCATGTCTTCCTCGAGTCCAGCGTCTCCTGTTCATTTCCACTACTTCTTTATCTGTGTATTTAGGTTTTTCTGGGAGTACTGGCATGGGAAGCAGAACCATTTGTTTCCCCACTGATTTTTGGGCGGCTTGTTTTGCTGCCTGGTCAACAGCATTATTATCAATCATCTCGGGGCTAAGCCCCTTCTGGTGCCGGCGGCAATGGATGATGGTGACCTCTCGGGGCATCCAGATGGCTTGCAGCAGGGCCAATATCTCCGTTTTGTTTTTAATTTTCTTTCCTTCGGAGGTCAGCAGCCCTCTATTTTGATAAATCTCCCCGTGCACATGGGCGGTGGCAAAAGCATACTGGCTATCAGTGAATATATTTATCCTTTTTCCTTTTCCCAATTCCAGAGCCTTAGTTAGAGCAATCGCTCAGCCCTCTGTGCTGATGTCCCTTGAGGTAGCCCTTGTTCCCATTCCACCTGTTGGTCCTGGTTGACCATCGCCGCTCCAGCATACCGTATACCATCGCGAACGAAACTGCATCCATCAGTGTATAACGTTGCCTCTGCGCGGGGGAGGGCCTGGTCCGTTAAGTCTCTATGTCTGTAAATATAAACCTTTTATAACAAACTTGAAACCAACAAGCAAACATACATATTTCCTTGATAAATCATTCTGCACACCTTCTCGACGTACTTAGGCCTTCTGGTCTTGTATATCTCTCTTTATCCTTTTAACAAGACAAAATACAAAATCTTTTCATATCAAAAGTATATCTCCTCTACTTATAGCTTTTTTTAAAATACTTTTTCTCCGTCTCACTTACTACAAACCTTCTATAACAAACTTGTCTTCAGCTGTTAAAATTTTAAAGTGTCCCCCCTTTTTTTTTTTTTTTTTTTTTGTAAAATCTCTTGATGTCTGGTAGAGCACAGTTGCAGTTTCTCTGGCTTTGTTTTGGATTCCAGACCTTTGTAGCCGCATCAGGCTGATAACACAGTGCTGGCCTTGGCTCTCAAAGCCAGAAGTGTTTTTTATTTTGTTTTATGTTCTTCAGAGCTTTCCTAGCTGTTTTTAATCCATTACTTATTATTATTATTATTTTTAGTTCTTTCCAATCTGAATGCAAGCCCTGCTTGACCCTCTTTGAGTCTGACCACAGCACCCAGCCTGCACCTTCCAGTGCCCTGAAGCCAAGCTGTTCTCCTCATGTTCTCTTCATGCATTAGCAACTCAAGTGGAGAGAAAGGCAGCTTGACCTCCTCCAGAGCAGAAGCACTGGGGTTTGTCTGTAACAAAGTCACATTATCTGAGAGGTGAGTCCGCCATGTGAACGGCAGCAGATTTGGCGAGCAGTTGCTGCAAGACCAAAACTAGACAGTTCTCATAGGCAGCTGATTGTCATGGAGCAGGAGCTTGAGTTGCTCCCAGGCTCAGTTGTTCAGCCACAAAACAGAGTGCACAGGGCTCCAAGTTGTCAACTTTAATTAAAATCTCAAGGGAGAGAACTTTTCTTTTTTGTTAAGCTGTCTGGGTGTTATTTTTTTAATCTGTTCTCTAAGTTCCATACATTTAACTATCTTTTGCAGCATTTATTTCAACACTGTAGGCCTGCTTGGGCTAAAAGAGATTGCCTCATGTTTTAGTCTCCCCTTTATTACCTTTTTACATCTGAAGCATCTACCTTTTTTTTTTTTTTACTTTCTCTGCATTCCTTTTGGATGAAACCTCCATCTGCTAAGCTTGTAATATTTGCTTTTCCTATCTTTTTAGCCATTCTGTCATCAAAAGGATCCCTATTATTAAACACCTTCATCGCCACACTCATCAACTTTTCCCTATTTTCTCCCTCAAATCCTTCCATCCACTGCAATTTCTTTCTAATATCTGGGGCCGATTGAGTAACAAATGCCAAATTAATTGCCTGTTGGTTTGCAGGGGCATCTGGGTCAATTGGAGTATACGTATGGTATGCTTCCAACAGACGCTCCAGAAAGGCAGTAGGGGATTCCTCAGGTCCTTGAAGGACCTCGCTTACCTTGCTCAAATTGGTAGGCTTTCGAGCGGCTCCCCTCAAGGCGGCTAGGAGATGTTGACGGTAGTTTTGGAGAGCTTCTCTCCCACCTGAGGAATTAACTTGCCACGGGGGACAGGTGGACGGAAGTTGCACCTCAATACGGGCTTGTTGTTGCTCATCAAGTGGGCCCTCTGTTTCTCCCAACACTGACTTGATGGCTTGCCCTCGGATCCTTTCTCTCTCCTCAGAGGTGAAAAGGGCTTGGAGAAGTTGTTGACAGTCATCCCAGGTTGGGTCATGTGTATGAAAAACAGATTCTAGGAGGGAGATCAAAGCCTGAGGTTTTTCTGAAAAAGGGGGATTTTGATGTTTCCAATTATACAAGTCACTGGTAGAGAAAGGGATATAGACATAATGACTCTGTTCTATTTCCCGAAGAGGTAAAAGAGGAACCGAACCAGTCCCTTCAGTGGGAGCCCTACTGGGACCATAAGCGGCCCCTGTTTGCATGTGGGAGGGGGAGGTTACAGAATCTGGAGATTTTTTTCTCTTCGGGAAAGGGAGGGTAGAAAGGGTTTCGAGATATAGGGCTGGCTTTATCAGAGGAGGAGGATGGCTCCACATAGGGTGGAGGTCTTATAACAAGATCTAAGGGGTCAGGATCTTGTGAGAGCACCAGCTTGGGAACCCAGGCTTTGGCCTCTCAGGGTTCTCTTGGGGCCATAACCAGAATGCGAGTGTTTGTTCGCAGGGAACAATGCTGCAACCAAACTGGAGGCTCCTGACAAGCCTGGACCCAGATATTTATATAAGGAAATTGATCAGGATGACTAGGGTGGCTGGTGACCTTATTCCATACAGCCTGACAGAGGCTAGGGTCAAAAGAGCCCTCTGCTGGCCACCCAACTCCAAAGGCCAGCCATTCCAATTGACACAGGGAGCGAAGTTTTCCACGAGAAAATTTAACCCCATATTCGTCCTCCTGTTCAGGGGAAAAAGCCAATTTAAAATTAGTAAGAAAACAGTCTAATGGGGTGACCTTGGAGTGGGATCCTCCCATCTCTGCCCTTGATGGTTTGGAAGGAAATACAAGGTTAAACACACAACGGACAGGACACTAACGAAAGAACGACAAGACGAACAGGCGCCACAACAAAAATGAAACTAAGTCTTCACAAAAGTGAAACTAAATCTTCCCTTGTTCCTCGTCAGGAACCTTGGGGTCAGGGGAGGCTCCTCGGCTCATCAGCCACCTCACTCCTGACTTAACAAATGGTTGCAACCGGCCAAAAACTTACCTCTGGAGGTTTTCTGAGGTCTGTGCCTGAGAGTCTCCTGCGGGATCCCGCTACAGAGTCTTGGCTGAATCGGGGTTCCTGCCCAGGGATCTCGCTGGGGCCTCCAAAATGTAAGACCGAGGGCCTTACCAAACGCTCCGAAGAGCTGACTGCAGCGACGAACACCCAGGAAGGAAAACACCCGACAAGTTGGAAAGTAAAACAGACCTTTATTAGTCTGGCCAGACGGCACTCCCAAAGCAAAGTAGCTTAGAGAGGCAACTGGCTCAGAATCCGGGGCTGTTTTTATAGGGGGTTGAGGGGGAGGTTAACATGTAGATTTAAGAGAAAAGAAACAAGGGTTAGTGGTCGACTGTCACGTACTGATGGTCGGCAGACACACACACACTAATGGTCACGACTGTCACGTACTGATGGTTGGCAGACACACACTAATGGTCATGACTGTCACGTACTGATGGTTGGCAGACACACACACACTAATGATCACGACTGTCATGTACTGATGGTCGGCAGACACATTGATGGATTGTCCTACAGATAGTGGGTCCGGGAACATCCGTTCTCCAGGCAAACAAGGAGTTGAGTAATTTACCTTTAAAACTCTATGTCTGTTACAAATTTTATCTAGCTTCCCAGAACTAACAAGCTTCTTAATCATTAGCTCACATTTAATTGCAGTCAGGGCTACAAGAATTCTAAGATTACAAGGTTTTGCAGTCCCACACAAAATGCTAAATGTTACTTGGAGAACATTTAACCCCACAATTCACTAAGCTCCATATAGGCTATTTTTCCCATATCTGCTGGAATCAGTTTCATTGCTAAACTGTTCTGTTTCTGGAAGAGGAGCGCAGACAGGCCAGAGCAGGCAGAGCAAGCCAGAGGAGGAGCCCTGGGGCAGCCCCTGGTGCGCCCGCGCAGCTGGCAGGGGAGGGGTAGGTTTTCCATCATAGCCATCACTCAGTTTCAGTTAGAGGATGTACTTGCCTAGCAACAGTATTCTCATTTCTAAAGAGGTTAATATGCAGATGTGGCATTAGGAAGGGAATTAAGTGGAAGACCAAATTACCATTGCCAGCTACCACTGATTATTCATTGCTCCTAAGCAGACAGATGTCTTGGGGTGAAGATGCTCCCAGGAATGTAAACATGGAAGGAGGGAATGGAAATGTGGCCACAGAGCAGACTGCTTCAGGCAACTGGAACCTGATAACTTTAAGGGCTTGACACCTACTCTAAGGAACACTCAGAAAATTGTTTCTAGGAAGAGAGAACCATGAATTTTTGGCATTCCAGATGGTAGTAAGGTTTCTCCAGTAGATCAGCAGCTACTCAAGATATGCTTTCTGCTCATCACTCTTCTGAATTAGTTGACTTGGATACCTGGCAAGAAAATACCAATGCATGAGAAGATGCAGTCCGGCAAGCAGAAGTTTGGAGGCAACAGAAAATAGGCAGAGAAAAGAGAGCAACAGAACAACAAAGGCAGAAATACTTGCGAGGCAGGTAGCAGAACCACTGACAACTGAGAAGCACAACATGCCACTGAGCTAAATCCCATCCCCTAAAAGCCCCACCTACAATTTAGGTCAGGTGATAAGAAAACAAAAGGATATTAAAATTACCTTATTTTTAGTAGGGGTTTCACTTCCTTGTTTACAAACTTACAATTTAGTTTGATTCCCAGTACTGAAAAAAAAAAGATAAAACTGGTGTTGGCATACATTAGAGGTAAAAAAAAGGCATACATTTTCTCTAATCTGAACTGGCCTTGTTTGTTTGATATGTTAAAGAATTTGATAATTCTGGTTTTCAAGAAAATGACATTAAATGTAATATTATCATAAATATTTTGTACATCATTATCTTCTTTTGGATGCTGTACTGCTATACATATTTGTAATTTATATTGCATGCATAAACATTGAAAATCGGCTAAAGTGACAAATTTGTTTTACATTATAACTTGTGAGTTTTAAGAACTAGTTTGAGTAGGTTTTCCCTTTCAATACAGATTTTAAGAAGTTGTGGTATTTTTAAGTACCTTAGATTTCCCTCTCCCTCAAGAGCCAATAATTTACAAATGCAGAAAGCCTTCAGTTCTGATATTTCAAAGCTTTTGGGTGATTTCTGTATCAATTTTATATGTCTGACATAAGGCATGTCACCTGTGTTGTTGGCTGAGGTAACATCATTGATTCATCAAATTATAAAGAGAGGAATAATCATCTTTCACTTACGGTGTTGACTGGTTCACTTTAAAGAAATGGTTTGATACTGTGTACAGATTTGATAGTTTAAAATCCCATTCAATTTTTCTCCACAAACTATATCCAGCCTGATTTTCTCTGGCTTCAGAATTTTATCTTCTTTTTTATTTTTGGTACTGGGGATCGAACTCGGGTCCTTGCATTTGTGAGGCAGGCGGCAGCACCACTGAGCTAAATCCTGGGCCCTGGCTTCAGAATTTTAAAAGATTTTACCTTTTAAAAAGTTACTGCAGGGGCTGGGGATTTAGCTCAGTGGTGCTGCCGTCTGCCTCCCAAGCGCAAGGTCCTGAGTTTGATCCCTGATACCAAAAAAAAAAGTTACTGTATAGGATTTTTAAAAAGTTCTCAACCCTTTAAAATTTAAGATGAAACAGTTGAAAGTAAAGTGTGATAAAACAAAATCAAACCCATTCAGTACCAGGACTACTCACTGCTCAGGTTAAACAGTTAACAACAGTGGACCCTTGACTTACAAACACAATTCATTCACGAGGGCTGGTTGAAATTCAAGTTGGTTGTAAATCAAGACTATTTTTCCCATAAGAAAAAATGCAAATCCTCCTAGTTCATTGAAAATAAAATTTTGTGCTACTATCTGTTTCTTTTTCATAAGTCTTTTTTGTCTATGACTTGTACTCTTAACATTTTGGCCATTCTTTTTTTTTTTTTTTTTTTGGTACCGGGGATTGAACTCGGGTCCTTGTGCTTGCGCAGCAGGCAGCAAAACCACTGAGCTAAATCCCCGGCCCTGGCCATTCTTTTAAGATAATGGTACACAGTGTATTAACTAATGTTATTTTTTAATTAATTTGTTATGAAATTTTGCTTTATTTTTTCATAGAAGTAAGAAGACTTTTTTTTTTCTGATGCTAGGGATCGAACTCAGGACCTTGTGGTTGCAAGGCAGATGTGGCGCCACTGAGCTAAATCCCCGGCCCAAGAAGACTTTTTGAAAAATATTTTCTTTATTAATATTGACGTATTAGATTGAAGTAAAATTTTTTAAAAAAAGAAATAATGGAAATATCCATATGTTCCAAACTTCTCAAAGCACCCCTCATCTAACCTTTTCACAATAAAAAAGGGTTGTATAATGTGTGTAACTTACCAGAAACACCAATAAGTTTCCTAGTGTGTTCACCAAAAAGTTATAAAATGTGCCTAGTTTACCAGAAACAATGATTTCATACTGTACTCACCATTGAAGTTGACATGTTTGACTTGCAGGAAGGGAGGATGAAATGGAAGGTGGCTACTGTTTGGCAGGAGAGCCCGCTTCCATGAGAACATCTGGAGTCTGGCTCTCTGGGGTCCTTTCTCTCCTTGGGAGAGTCTAGCCCACTAGGACCTGCTTTTGGCTCACTAGATCTTTAAAAACTAGTCTGAGGTTGTCAGTTTCTGTCTTGTCTTTAACTGTTCTATAGTATGACATGACATTGTCATTAAGCAAGTGAATGCAGTGGTTGGCTTTTTCTCTGCCTGTTTGGGCCTTCTCTACAAATGTTTGTAGCTCTATTTTTTCAGGATATCCTTTATTTTAAAGAACTTTGCTGCACTGACTGTTGATACTCCCCCTCCCCTTCAGAAAGCTCCTCAGCTGCCATTTGTTGCTCAGCCAGACATTGCTGAAGTTCCTCTGTGGACAGTTCCTCACCACTGTTTACCTTCAAGACTGTGAACTCTGCTATAGTGACAGTGTCATCAACTACAGGGTCAATTGAAGGCTCAGGCTTCTCTACGCAGCCTTCAAAGTCTCTCTCCTGTATAATTTAAGGCCACACTTTCTTCCACCTAGTTCTCAGTGTCGTTAGAGAGACTTTGGCCCAAGATTTCTCAAATAACCCCACACAGGAAAGACCAACATTCGGGTCATAACTCAAGACTTTGGTCATAAATAAAACTAAAATCTGGTCATAACCCAGTTGTTTGTATGTGAGGCCGGTCGTAACTCAGGGGTCCACTGTACTGAGTCCCAGTGGCAGGTGAAGGTCATGCCTCTGGGTATGTGCACTGATGCTCCTTTCCTCACCCTCAGGTGTATGTGCTTGGGTAGTGAACACTGGAGGAACTTTATATCAGGCTTCACCTTGTACAGGCAGGTAGCTGAGATCTCTACTCAGGGCATTCGCCTCCGCTGCTTCCCTCATCTGGCCGCTGAGTCCTTCCTTAGTGACAGACCTAGTGTTGCTGTGCTATCTCCTGCAAAGCTCTCCTGAAGGGTTTTGCAGAGTGTGGGTTTGGGTGGTTTGTGGGCTCCATGGAAACATGGCTGTTAAGAGGAGAATGTCACTGGATATTTAGCTCAGTGGCAATATGCTTGCCTCGCAAGCTCAAGGTCTGGAGTTTGATCCCCAGTACCAAAAAAAAAAAAAGAAAAAGAAAAAGATGAGAATGTCATGGTCTGGCTCACTTTAAAAGCACAGTTCTGTCTCTGGCTGGCTCCCAGAAGTGTGGGAGCTGGCTCTCACACAGGCAAATTGCCACTGACTCATTAACGGGGGGGCAAGCTGTCACATGTGCATTAAACCAATTGAGATCTGGTTCTAGTGGTTACTTGTTACCATAACTACAGAATATTTAATGTTTCCCTAAGGAGTGTGGGCTCTGTTTTATTTACAGGTCTCTGCCTTCAAGAAATCATAATCTCTGTGGGTGACAGACATGCAAGCTACACACAGAAATAGCATGATAGAGGAGTAAGGCATGATAGCGTGGTACAGCATGATAGAGTGATAAGGCATGATAGAGTGGTAAGGTATGGTAGAGTGGTACAGCTCAGGCATCTTGCTAAACATGGACCAGGGGAGACAAGAGGCTAGGGCAGAAGAACAGTTGAGAGATGCAAATCAAAGTGTGGGAAAGCTGAAAGCACACTGTCTACAGAGAGTGTCTCTGAAGGCTGGGGTGGGTGGGTAGCTGGGCTGAAAATGGATAGGCTGTAAGTCTGTAAATGAAGCTTATTTCTCATTCCATAGCACAGACAACCAAATCATCTGCACTGGAATCAACTGAGAGGTACTGAACAGAGGGACTCTGGACTCAGGCAGAGCTGAAAGGTTGGAGCACTGCCTTAGTGATAGGCGAAATTATTATATTTCAAAGCAAGCATTAAACCTTCTTCCCTAACTTGGTCCTTAGAGTGCTGATGTCCAAGTGGACTCCCACCAAAGATGGGACTGGAATGAATTTCTCCCTGGGGAAATGATGCCCAAGGGATGAACTCTGGAGACCTCCCCAAGTTCTGGGGAGGCTTGCTATTGGGAACAGCTGAGCCCTCCAGCTCTGAAATAAAGTGTACAATTCAGACTGCACTTACACATACAGGTCTGGTTAGGCTTTAGGGCCCCTGCTTAAGTATAAAAGAGTAGGTAAGAATCAACAGACATCTGAACAAAGTCTCTGCATGAAGAACTAGATGTGCAACAGAAAGTAAGAACAGAGCTCCCAGAAGAATTAAAACCTACATGCTATGATTTCAGAGACAAAAAACAGTTACTGCTTTCATGAAGAAAGAATAAGATTTTTTTTTTTTTTGGTACCGGGGATTCAACTGAGGTCCTTGTGCTTGCAAGACAGGCGGCAGAACCACTGAACTAAATCCCTGGCCCAAGATTTTTTTTTTTAAAACCATTTTTAGGGCCAGGGATTTAGTTCAGTGGCGCCTTGCCTGCCTTGAAAGCACAAGGTCCTGAGTTCAATCCCCAGTACTGGAAAAAAAAACACCCCCATATTTAAAGGATTTAAATAAAATCTTAAGCTGAGTATAGTAGTGCATGCCTGTAATTGCTGAGACTGGAGGATCACTGTGAGTTCAAGGCCAACCTGGGCTACAAAGCGAAACCCTGTCTCAAAACAATCAGGGGCATGATGGTGTTCACCTGTAATCTCAGCACATGGGAAGCTGAGGCAGGAGGATCACCATGAGTTTGAGGTCAGCCTGAATGACACAGTGAGACCCTGTCTCAAAAAACAAACAAACAAACAAACGAACAATAAACAAAAGAAAACCAAAATCTTGATAAAAATAAAAAACCAATAGAAATTTTAAACCTCAAAAAGTCACATAACTGTTATTTAACCTCTCTGTCTTTATTTTCTTATCTATACTACACTTGATCTTTGCCAAAAGGCTGAAAAGCAATTATTTTCTTATCTATAAAATAACAATAGCAACCCACTGACTCATGTTGACATAGTATTAAATGATTTAGTACACGATACACATATGGTTACTGATGTTGTTTCATTTGCTATTTTTGCAACTTAGAGCAAAGAAAATATGAGCCAGAGACTTCTATTTTGCCAAGTTGATGTTCAAGTATAAAGGCTATAGAGAAATTTTATGAGTGTTTAAGAAACCGGGGATACTGTCATGAATTCTTCCTTTGGAATACTAGAAAACTAGCTTCAGATCATCAAAATGGCTAAAGGAAGCAAGATAATAAAAGCTGGTGGCTCTGGCCATCAGTAGCTCTAACATCACAAAAGGGAGTGAATCATACACTATGTCTTTCCTAATGCAGGAGCCCAGCGCTCTGTGCGGAGCAAGCGGGTCCAGAGAACTGAAGCTTGAGGTGGTGCGCGTGGTGCAGAGGGCAAGGTTATTTCTACACCGTACATCCAGGGGTGATGTGGCTCTGATGGACAGGGTACTCATTTCTTCCTGAGCTCTGGATTTTTTAATGAAACATGACAAGCTGGGTCAAGCATTTGAAGATGCTAGGTTACCAGGCTGGTCTGGAACTTTGGATCTTTCCTGCCTCAGCCTCCCAGAGTGCTGGGATTATAGACATGTGCCACCACATCCAAACAGTGCTTCGGACTTCTCTTTGGAGGGAAATATTCACTAACCTCTGCAGGGCATAACTGAAAGTCAGTTCGTACAGCCTGCTCTCTTCCAGCAAAAGTGAGGAAGAGACAAGAGGAAGCTGTAACTATTTGAGCACCTTCATGAATCTGCGTGCAACTGAGATGGCTTCTTATGTTCAGAGGGTAGATAAACCCAGACTCCTTTCAGTTTGTACCCAAAAATGGAGGAAAATTCGCTGATCTTTGGGGGAAAATGAAAAGGCAGTCAGAAGACCATCCATCACCCACCAGAAACTGGGCAGAGCCCAAATGCCTTACAGAAGGGCTGGGGAGGTAGCAAAGTCTGGAGAAAGCTCCCCTACCAATTCGGTGATGCTTCCCTGGGACTGGCTCCCACTCAGTGCTTGGAGAAAGAGATCTACTCAGAGTACAATCAGCCTGATCAGGAATATCTCAGTCTGAGCAGCTGGAATGCAAATGACAACCACGTATATGCCAGTTCCCTGAGCCAAATCATCCTGACTGCTAAATACTTGCCCAGCTCCTGAGGATCTAATCCAGCACCCGAGCTACACTCCCAGCCCTGTTTTTTCAAATTTGAGACAGGGTCTGTCTAGGTCACTAAATTGCCCAGCCTGGGTTTGAACTTAGAATTCTCCTGCCTCAGCCTTCCAGAGTGCTGAAATTATAGGTATACATCACCACACCTGGCTAGGATTTTTCTCTTCAAGCAAATACAGTCATAGTGTCCACGTTCATGGATTCCACCAAGCGTGGATCAGAAATATTGGGAAAAAATGTGTCTGTACTGAAGGTGTACTTTCTGAAGAGTTCTGGAAGTCCTCTTTCATGAGTGTCCTTACCAGGTATGATCCAAAATATGGGCCAAGTGCCATCCAATGGAAAGATGGCCTCGTAAAAACATCACGGTGTGTCCTTATCCACCTTGTTTATCAGATCTGGCACTGTGCCACTTCTGGCTCAGTCAAAATGACCATGAAAGGTAAATGGTTTCAATCAATCCAGAATATCAAGGCACTGTGCAGCTAAAAACATGAGGAAGGACTCCAGAACCACTTCAGAAAGTGCCAAGTGTGGTGGGATAAGTGTATTTTAAGAGGAGAGTATACTGAGGAGGATTAATGGCAACGTATCTTTTACTATAATTAAAAAAAATATATATATATTCACCGTATATTTTGATCATGCCTTATGTATTAACATGGGAAATTTTGACAAAGAACAATTTGTTGTTTCAAATCATCAAGCCCCATTTGAAAGTGCTGGCTAAATGTCATTGCTCTTACTGTTCTCTATGTAACCACTTCTAGTTTTTCTTTCAGGGTCTCACTATGTAACCTCAGCTGGCCTCAAACTTGTGATCCTTCTGCCTCAGCTGCCTTCTTCTAGATTAACAGTGTCAGATAGGGAAAATGCAAATCAAAACTATAGTGAGATTTCATTTCACCCCAGTGAGAATGGCTGTCTTCAAAAATATAAAATACAATAAATGTTGACAAGATTGGGGGAAGGAATCCTTCCTTCTATACTGCTAGTAGGTATGTAAATTAGTAGAGCCACTGTGGAAGCAGTATGGAGTTTCTTCAAAAGACTAGAATTAAAGCTACCATTTGATCCAGCTATACCACTCCTGGTTATATATCCAAAGCAATTAAAGTCAACAGACTATAGGGTTGCCTATACATGTTTTGTGGCACAATTCACAGTAGCTAAGGTATGGAACCAGCCTAGATGCCCATCAACAAATGAACAGATTTTTAAAAATATGATATTTATATACAACAGAGTACTACTCTGCCATAAAGAAGGACAAATTGGACTCATTTTAAGGAAAATGGTTACACCTTGAGACCATAATGTTAAGTGGGATACATCAGACCCACAAGCTTAAATATTGCATGGTTTCTCTTATATGAGAAATGCAAAGTATAAATAAATTTAAGAGTAAAATAAAAGACAATAGGAAATAGGGAGACAGATCTTTTGCAAAAAAGAAAGGGGCAAAGAGATGGGGAGGGGAAGAGGGGAGCAGAAGGGGACATAAAAAGGATCAAGATGTGTTATGTACATGCAACAACTCCCCACAATGAATATAATCATTATGCATGGCAAATTCGTACTAATAAAGATAAAAATTTTTAAAAAAGAAAGAAAATTGAACCTAATTCTAATGAGGATAGAAACCTAAGACAGATGGAGAGTAACTGGAGAGAAAATCTGGGCGCATCCAGATGCCTGGTTCCAAGAAGGAGGGCAAGACAGGAGTCAGGCGTGCTGGAGAGGGTTCTGGGGGAGGGCACCTTTCGGTGAATATGCCAACTCTCCTGATCTTTAGGCGGGTGATGCTCTGCTATCTCCTCTGACCCATGAATCATGAAATTCTGTTTTGCCTTAATTCTGGTTCCTAGAGGAAGTAGACGGAGTGAATCACACAGCTCAATTCCTAGCACATTATCCTCATTAGTCTGTGTAGTGTCTTTCTCCTGTTTTACTGATTCCTTATTAACCCCATTTCCTATTTGCCCCCTTCCCCTCCTACAGGCAAGCATTCTCATCTATTTAATGTGGTTTTGCTTGCCAGGTTCTTATCAAACAGGTATCTCTGTGTGCAAGTTTTTATAGCCTGTGTCACACTATATGTCTTAGCCTTGAGCATCCTGCTCTGAGGCAGCCATGTTGCAATGTGCACATCTGAGCTACTGTTTCCAAAGCTGTACAGAGCTCTGTGTGTACCTCCACCAGTGCCTCTAATCTCCCTGCCCAGGGCCAGACTCCCAAGTTGCTCCCACTTGCCACACCAGGTTTCCTGTTTCATTGGACACTGTGCATGAGTATCCTACAGACCTGAGTCTACTGTAGCATGGGAAGGAGTTAAATATGGCCCAATGTGCATTCAGTGGTAATGAGTATTTACTGGATTTGTTATGGTACCAGGCACTGTTTTAAGTTTTAGGCATATAATGGGAAACAAGATGGACAAGGTCCTTGCACTCAAAGAGCTCACACTATTATATAGAGAAACAGAACAGCAGCTTTCCAGGTAGTAAAAACATCCTCTGTAGTGAATTAAAACATGACCTGCTACTGCAGAGAGCCCCACAGGCAGAGGGCATGGCAAATACAAAGGATGTCCTTGACATACATGGAGGCCAGCAAGAAGGTGGGGTGGGCAGACAGAGGAGATGAGAGGCAAGGAACAACTCTGTTAGTCGTCTATTGCTATATAACATTATTCTCACAAATTCAGCTGCTGAAAACAATGGATTATCTCGAGGTTTCTGTGGACCAAGAGCCCAGGTAAAGTTTAGCACAGTCCTCTAAGCTTGCAATCAAAGTGTTGACCAGGGCAGGATTTTCAGCTGAAGCTGTGTTTCCAGGATTGAGGAGCTGTTGGCAGAATTTGCTTCCTTGCAGGCCACTGGATTGAGGGCTCAGCTTCTTGCTGGTATCAGCTGGAGGTCGCCTCCCTTCCATACCACTGGGACATTCATTTCTCACCACGGCTGCTGGCTTCCTCAGAGCCAAGAAAGGAGGGAAATTCCCAGCACTACAGGCTATAACCATGAAATGTTATCACAGAAGTGGCATCCCATCACCTTTGCTGAGTTCTAGGTTAAAAACACACTCAGGGGCTGCCCATTCATGGGGAGGGGCATCCACAGGAGTGAATGCTAGAGATGGGGTCAGGGGGTCCATTCTAGGGCTGTCAGAGAGGTTGGGGAGAACTTAGATCATGAGTGACACCTTTAAAAATTTTTTTTCTTCTGGTGCTGTGGATTGAACCTAAGGCTTCCCACATGCTAAGAATATTTTCTACCACTGAGGTATACCCTTAGTCCCTACCATTTTAAGTAATATGATTTTGTTTTTCCCTAAATGGGGTAGAAAACCATTAGGAGTTTTAAGCAGAGGTTTCTATGAGAATTAACATTTTTTTTTTTGTACTGGGGATCAAACTCGAGTCCTTCTGCTTTCGAGGCAGGCGGCGGAACCATTGAGCTAAATCCCTGGCCAGAATTAACATTGTTAAATATCGCTCTGCTTCAGTATCTAGGAGAAATTACAGTTGAAGCAGCAGGGAAGCAAGAAATCCAAGGTGGCTGTGGCGATATCCTCCAAGGTGGCCTGGCTTTGGAGGTCGTGTGTACAGAGGGGCGTGAATAGAACTGCTAACAACTTGACTCACTATGGAACTACTCCCAGGAAAGTTCAGTTGTTTGTTCAAGCTCACAAACTAGCATTGGAAGACTCAGAATTAGACTTGCCGTTCTGGTTCTTATCCAGTTCTCTTTCCACTATGCTTTTACAGATGCCATGATGTAGACAGGGCATTCTCTCTGTGCCCACTCTCATTTCCTGCTCCCTACTCTCACCTCCAAATTTTGCTTTAAACATACAGACACACACACACAAACACACACAAAGTATAGGGTGCTTTGAAGAAGAAGCAGTGTTGCTTTTACTCTAAAAGATCTTTTTAGAATTGGTAACATTAATGGTGATAGTGCTAGGTAGGGCTAGCAGAAGCAAATATCATATCTTAGATGATGCTACTGGAGAGGAGCTCTAGAATTTATGCTACTGTATACATAGCAACACCTGTGACAATGCCTTGTACACATTTATGGAAGCTGGGCAGCCCCAGCACTGCAAAGCAGGTGAAGGGAGACAGTGCTGTTTTCTTGATGTGCACTCTTCTGAGATGTGGGTTATTAGTTTTCTAGATTAGGTAGTGGCATAACAGTGGAAATTGCCTTTATAAAAATAACTTCCAATTACTGAGTAGTATATGCCAGGCAATTTGTAGGTACCTTTTGTCTATTAAATCATGTAATCATCAAAACACTCTCACTAATTATTATCTTATTTTACGGGTAATAAAGCTGAAGTTCTAAGAAGCCAACTTACATTTAGCTTATCCTCTTACCTACCTCTATCTAAAGTTGAATCTCTCTCCTAGACAAAAATAATTTTCATTAATGGAGAAGTGAAGTTCCCTTTAGTCTCTTCTCCCACTATGTTGTACTTCCTGGTGGCTAAGCATTTTGAAAAAATTATGAAGGTTTTTTTTTTGTTTTTGGTACTGGGGATCGAACTTGGGTCCTTGTGCTTGTGGGGGCAGGCGGTGGAACCACTAAGGTAAATCCCCAGCCCTATGAAGTTTTTTAAGGCATGCATTTTTTCCTATTTCCTATGAAAATCAACTTGTTGTTTAATTTCTCTTGTTTCACCATGGCTCAGTAATTAATTTGTTGTCAACTTACAGGAAGAATGTGTCTTCTCTCAGGATTCTTGCTGAGAGTAAGAGAAATATTCTCATTTTTCAAAGTAGTTTACTGAATTTATTTTGGCACAGACATCTGCTTTAAAGCTTTAATGAACACTGCGTGGTTTTAAAGAGGCTAGTTTCCAACAGTCTGAAAAATATCCACACTATGACGAGTGTAAAACAGCTGTAGGTACATGGAGATCAAATAATAAAGAATAACTCAATCATTTTGGGGAGGTAGAGCTTGCTCTCTGAACTTCTGCCTGATACTAATTACAAACAGAATCCAAGGCAGGCACTTCAGATTGGCCAGTGGCGAAGGGACGCTGGGGAGGGAAGAGGGAAGTGCCACAGAAGAGCCCCTTCCTAAATGAGCACACTAGTCATTCCTCTCCTAAAGAATGCTAACTTCAAAGGGACTTGATAGTGAAGCACTATTAGTTAATACATTTGTTTCGATACCTGAAGAAACAGTACAAACAAAACTAGTAGAGACGTATAATTATAAATTTATGAAGACAATAAACCCACACAAATATTAATCTCAGAAACTGGGAAGTCTCTCAAAAATGCACTAAAGGGACTGGGGGTGAAATGTTTGCCAAGAATGAATAAGGCCTTGGGTTTAATCTGTAGGACCACCACAAAGAAAAAACCAGGAATTTACTCTGAAAAAAATGCCATACAATAATTATGACAACTTTTGTTTTTCCTACCTGTAGTCTGCATTGTTCAGCTCTTTCATGAAAAGTTTCTCTTAAATACTGAAAATCTAAGCTGAGTGTGGTGGCACACGCCTATAGTCCCTGCACTCAGAGGGCTGAGGGGTGAGGACTGCTGTGAGTTCTGAGGCCAGCCTGAGCTACACAGTGAGGCTCTTGTCTCAAAAAACTAAAAAACAACAAACAAGCAAAACCCCTACAAACAACAACAATAACAATAACAAACTGAAAGTGTGTGAAAATATAATATTTTTAGACTCCTCTGTTAACTGCTGCCAGGGACTTTCTATCTTCCTTTGGTTTCTTGTTATTTTTCTTGGTCATTTCTTTATTTGGGGTGTGGGAAGTCATCTCTCTGTAAATCCACCGAGGTACAGACTTCTATCACTCACAGTAAAATGTCCAAGGTAATTTCCTCTACTGGGTTTCACATCCTCTGGTGAAATTAATCTTTCCAGTTTTAACAACATGAAGCTACATTAATTGTAAGTGACTGCAGCAGTTATGGTTACATCACTTCAGAGATTGTAGCTTTTGCCAGACAATGCATATTTAAGATCTTCACATTGTCAAGTGATGTAAAGGCTGGCTGATATTTTTTTTTTGGTACCGGGGATCGAACTCAGGACCTTGTACTTGCAAGGCAGGCGCCTGAACTACTGAGCTAAATCCCCAGCCCTGAGGCTGGCTGTTTTTGCTGAAATCAAACCATCCATTGTAAGTCTTTAGTATTTTTGTCTTTTTATTTTATTGATTTGGTTGTTTTGCTGTTTATACCTGCAGGGGTTTCTTTTGGTTTTTTTTTTTTTTTGAGGCAGGGTCTCACTATGTAGTTCAGGCTAGCCTTGAACTCACTATGTAGCCCAGGCTGGCCTTGAAATCATGGCAATCTTCCTGCCCCAGGCCCCCAAGTGCTGGGACTACAGGTGTGCACCACCACATCTGGCTATACTTGCAGCTTTTACAGAAATTCCCACTCAGCTGCAAGAGGGCAGAGGCTGTCTTGTCTCATATTACATCCCTACCCCAATACATAGCAGGTGTCTGGGAAACATCTGTTGAATGAATTGAAATGTGTTCTTCCATCATTGATTTGAAGCATGAAGATGGCATTCTTCAAATACTGCTTCCCAGGTAGCCAGAAAAATCAAGGTGTTATAGAAAGCAAGGAATGAGGACGGGGAAAATAAATGAAATTCTTGAGAAATAAAGTTTTGGCAGCATGTCTTTCAGAACAAGACAGATTTACTGACTTTAAGATCTCCTCTGGCAAGAAAATATTTTTACTTTTAGATGGCACAGGGGACTGGAACCAGGTCCTCACACATGTTAGGCAAGCACTCTACATGGGAGCTACACTCTCAGTGCTGGGACAGTTTTTTTTTTTTGAATCACTGTTACCATTTTTCAAAAGACGGTACAATGTTATCACAGTACAGTCTACTGCAAATGTTGTACTTCGCTTATACAGACCTTACTGAACTGAAAATTAATTATTTTTGCTTTTGCATTCTTCCTCAATTCATTTTCACAAATTAATTTTCCATGCTGGGAACTATATCTGTAAAGATTTATTCAGACTTATCCATTTTAGTAGAATATATAGGCGCTAATGCCAGATCTATATGATCCAAGGTTATGTTCTCGCCTGGTGTGAAAATACCATTGTAAGGCTCATTATTAGCTCAGACTATACAAGAAGCATGACTGCACTGTCATCGACGCCAAGGCACTGACCCAAGCACGCGTCCTTCCTGTTTTTCCCTGGTGTCCAGGGTGAAGGCATAACCCTCCTCATTCCAGGGTCAGAAGCTTGTTCTTTTTCTGATTATGAACAATGACACACATGACCCCTAATATTTTCTGGGCTTCAGATTCAAAGCTACAACTAAATATTAAGATACATAATGTTCCCAGGAACTGAAAAGGACAGAATTAATGGTAAATCACTGTCTCAACACTAAAACCAAGATAAGTTTTGTGTGATTGGTCTGTCTTTAAAAGAACTTTTGCTTTGAGTCTGATTTTCCTCTGTTCTTTTCTTGATAGCCTAAATTATTGCTAGATCATTAGTTTTTGGTCTAAATTACTTTTATCAGCGCCCTGGGGACAAGACCTAAAACAATTCTACTGGGTAAAATAGTTGGACATGTGTTGAGGGCCAGTTTTTGCCCTGTGCTTGTGTTTAACCCGTTCAGGACAAGAAACGTCCTCTTTCAGAAACGGATGCATCTCTAGTCTTTTCTCTTGTGAGACCTTACAGAGATTTTTTTTTTTTTTTTACCAACTCCGGAGTGCCGGTGATACAATCTGCTTCACAGGAGCGAGGCACACAGATGTACAGGCACAATCGCTTGCTGAAGGGTGCAGGCTCCCCCTCAGCTTCCGGGCCGCTCTGCGCTTGGGGGCCGAGACCCTGGGAGGGGTGGGTCTCGGATTCTTCTCCGTTCTTACCCCGTGCCCTGCAGCTCACGCGTGCCCACGCAAAACACGCGAGCCCGAGGCCAGTTATCTGACGGGCCGCGAAGCGCCTACTAGAGACACCTGCTCCCGGCCGCGTTGCACTACCTGGCAGCCGGCCCGCCGGACTACGGCGCACGCGCGCTCAAGCCGACCTCCGGCTCCGGCCGGGCGGGGGCGCCGGAAGGAGGCGGAGTCGGGTGGTCCGAGGGCGCAAGAGCGAATAGGGGCGGGACGAGGCGGGACGCGGCATATATAAGGCACGCACGCTAGGAAAGGTGGCCCTGGCGCCAGCGGTGGAGTCGACGGAGTTCTGACCGCTGTGGGCCGGGCCGGGGCGGGGAGAGGGAGGGGAAGGAGGAGGAGACCCGAGTGCGGGGTGGTGCCGGTCCACCGCTGCAGCCTTCCGGGCTCCCGCCGGCGTCGGAAGGCGGGCCCGGGCTGCGGCAGCGGCGGCCACGGCGGCTTGGGGAGGTGAAGCTGCCGGGCAGGCCCGGGTAGGCGCGGTGGGATGGGGTGTGGGGGCCTGAAGGCGGCGGCTCGCGCCTGCGCCTGACCTGTCTCGGGCTCCGCGTCCGGGGCGGGGCGGGGCGGGGCGGGGCGGGGCGGGACGGGAGGGCCAAGCGGGTTTGAGAGGCCGCCTCGCCCGTGCCCGGGACGCCCTGAGGGAGAGGGCGGCAACGGGACCTGCAGGCCTGCAGCCGCGCGTCACCTTCGGTGCTCGCGGCGTGCGAGAGTGCCCGGGACCCCGTGCCCGAGGGGATGGATTTGCCTCCAGGCCCTAGAGCAATTCGAGGGAAGTTAAGAGTCTCGTTTTAGAAACTGCTGTTTCACATAGTGAGCGTTTGAGGTTTTCTTTGAAATGTTTGTGATTGAGTTTGGCACTGGTTGATCAGGTCAGGAGGTTGCGTTAAGGTCCCCTTGCTTTCGTGAGTGCTTGTGTTCACTTGACCATAGATATTATTCAGAATGTGATTTGCTCCTGTAAGACAGGAGCTCGGGAGCCATTGCTTGATTAGCAGTTCTTCCTGTGTGGAAAATCGAATTTCTGGAAACGTCCCGTGTTGTAGATTTTTGTCGACATAAAGGCTATGCGTATCGGTCAGTGCTAACCGCTAATTACCTTGAAAGTAGTGGGATGGAAGTGCAGTATCCGAAGCACCGTTAGGTTTTGAGCTCACTTCTGTGGAAGATAAGTAATTTTCGGAAAGTGGGTCTAGAGTTTCTAGGCAAGTTAAAGCTTGACTGTGCCCCCTAGTTTACTTTTTACACTTTACTTTTTTCCTCCTCTGTTTCAATGGTGCAACTCTCTTCGTCCCCTTTTGGTTACCAGTCACCTGCAGGCCGGTTAGAGGAGGAAAGAGTGGGGAATATGAAGTCAGCCAAGCCCCAGGTGAACCACAGTCAACATGGGGAAAGCCAGCGGGCTCTGAGCCCCCTGCAGTGTGCTCTCGGTTATGCTGCGTCTCCAACCCAGGCCTATGAGACCTACATCGACAACGGACTCATATGCCTTAAACACAAAATTAGAAACATCGAGAAAAAGAAGGTAACTTTTCCTCCTCGCCCTGTACGTGCATGGTTTTAAACGAGCTGATGATTTCTTTGTCAAGGGTCGTAGGTCTTCTTCATTCCTAAGGCTTTAAACTTAGGTTGTAGATGCCCGAGAACAATTAAAACAGACTGTTTTCTCTTCACAATGTGATGGTACAGGAAAGGTGTTAAATGAAGGGGTAGTATTACAGGGGAGCATTTTAAATTGCAGAGGTTAAAAAGTTATAATATTTATAATTTTGATGTTTTTTATTTTTATAGGGAAGATTTTCTCCCCTAAAACTGTTTCTTGAATGGCAAAATGATTTCCATTATTAAAAGTTGATGTTGTTAAAAAAACCCCCCCAAAACCCCAGGCTATCTATGTAGTATTAACTTTTTGTTTCATTTGTTAACACAGATGAGTAACAGTATCCTTCATAGTAAAATTATTATGCATGCTGCTGTTGAAGTGCTTGAAGAGCTAGATATTTTGGGACAGATGAATTCCTTGAGTGTTATATTAATGTTTCTTTTCATAGATGAGTAACAGCCTGATTTTTATGCTTGTTTTCCTTGTGACTTTATGCAGCAGCTGATATTGCAGCAGAGCTGCTGCAGTCCTTGGACGCTTTCACCTGGTAGGCCAGTAAATGTTTCAGCAGAAATTTTCACCTTGTGAGGTCTTGGCCTAAGATCGGTAGGTGAAAGTATTGTAGACAGCCTTCTGAAGAGAGTCAGGGCTTATTATCAACTTGATGTGTACAGTAAATGCTGATATAAAGACCCAGATCACTTCTCATTTCCTGAGTCATGTAGCCTGTGAAGCATATCTACCTGCACGGTACTTTGTTGTGTCATGATTCTCTTCTGCTTTGGACAGGTAGGGCTGAGCAGTTAACTATCTAGACCAAGACCTTGTTAAGCCTTAGGACAGTTGCTTTTATTTATTTTTTGCCAATCTTCCGTGGTCCTTTTTAAAAAAAGTTGGTACATTTTAGGGCCGGGGATTTAGCTCAGTGGTTCCAGCGCCTGCCTCACAAGCGCAAGGTCCTGAGTTCGATCTCTGGTTACACCCCCCAAATTGGTACATTTTAGATATACATAATGATAACTTCAGCATAGGGAAAGAAAACTTGCTTTTTTTTTTTTTTTTTTGGTACCAGGAATTGAACTCAGGGCCTCACACTTGCCAAGCAGGCGCTGTACCACAGGAAAGTTGGGGTTTTTTTTGGGTACTGGGGATCAAACTTGGGACCTTGCCCTTGTGAGGCAGGCTAAATCCCCAGCCCCAGGAAAGTTGCTTTTAATGGGGAGGTCTAAAGATATTTTTAAGAGTTATTGGGGCCAGGGATTTAGCTCAGTGCTTCTGTTGCCTGCCTCACAAGTGCAAGGTCCTGAGTTTGATCCTTGGTGCCAAAAAAGAGTCTTATTGACTCCCCTTCCCCCTTTTAAAGGTAGGAAGGTAATGAAGGGCCAGTTACTAATAGCTTCTCTAGCCCTCACCGTTTGTCTTTGGTGCCATGCTGTTGATCACAGATGTGATAAGGTGAGTGCCTGGGTCAGCACAAGTGCCCTACTGCTATGAGAGCCGGTCAGAGCAGGGTCTATTAACAGAGCTTCATTAATGGCTTCACCCAGAGGAAAAACTACATGTATGTGTTGCACATGTGCTGTCTAGCTTAGCTGTAGTACCTCTTTAATTTTAAATATCTTTCTAATAGTACCAGTGAGTGATTTTGTTTTAACTTCTGGGAAAGCATTTTAAGACTCTAAAGCCAATATGGGAGAAGCCTGAAAAATGTTTGTAGAATAGTGTAGTGGGTTTGTCATTTTTATGGAGCTCGTTAGTGCAATTTAGTTTTCATGTATTTCCTTAAATATCAAACAGTATGAAAAATAGCATCAGATTGTGGCTCCCATAATGCTAGAAAAGAAATCTTACATTTTTGTACTACTTTTAGGAAGTTACATATTAGGAAAATGTCACAGATTCATCTGGTCACTGAACTAATAGTTTAAGTGTGAAACTAGAGCAGAACTTCTCAACCTGGACACCATTGACATTTTGTGGCAGTTCATTGTTGTGGGGCTGTCCTGGGCATTGTGGGATGTTAAACATCTCCTCACAAGATGCTGCTAGCACTGTCCACCTCAGACTCTCCCAAGTTGGAACCAGAGTCCCTCCAGACAGGGCCAGATATCTCTGGGGGCAAAACTGCCTCTGACAGCACCAGGGGGTGGGGCATTGGTTGATTAGGTAAGTCCTTGTGTGTTAAGTAGTCTAATTACAAATAAAAGACATTAAGAGAAAAAAGCTTTACTGCTCAAGCTTTGAAATTTCAGGCTAATGTTATCTTTTTTTTTTTTTTTTTGGTACCAGGGATCAAACTTGGGTCCTTGCGCTTGCGAGGCAGGCGACGGAACCACTGAGCTAAATCCCTGGCCCAGGCTAATGTTATCTTTGTCTTTAAAATACTAAATATTTTTTTTTTAAATGAGTTATTTGTAACTGCATACAGGACAATATGAAAATAATCGCTAGATGTGCAGACTGGTTGATAGGAATGAACTTGTCCTGGCATATGGCCTCTATCTTGCTCAACCCTCATCTTTTTTCCTATATGAAAATATCCCCCTCCAGTATTTTCATATTCTAACAGTGGTGCATTAGTGTGTGTCCTCTTAAATTTCCCTTTTTATACATACTGATTCCTACATCAGAAACATCTAAGCATGCTGACAGGCACTTCCTTGGTACCCATTTTTGGAAAGCTTGTCCAGGTTCAGTCTTGTTAAATACTACGAAGAGCTTATGTTCTTAACAATTCGAGTGTATGGTCCCCCACTGCCACTAACTGGACTTAGCTGTTCGGTTTTTTTTGTTGTTGTTGTTTGTTTTGAGATGGTCTTGCAGTGTAGTCCAGGCTGGCCTCAAATACCGATCTTCTCACTTCAGCCTCCCTAGGATTACAAGTGTACACCACCATACCTGGCAGCTGTTTGAATTTTTTGGGAGGGAGACAGGGTCTCACTGTGTAGTTCAGGCTGGCCTTGAACTCACTATGTAGCCCATGCTGGCCTCAAACATAGAGATTTCCTGCCTCAGCCTCCCAAGTTTTGGGATTATAGGAGTGCACCACCATGCCTAGCTATTGTTTGAATATTGTTTACTGTTATACTGGGACATCAGATCTCCAGGGATTCTGTTAGTTACGTAGCCAAAAAGTTACTCATGTGAGACTCTTTGTTCAGAGCTGATCCTAAGTGGTGAAACAGCCACCAAACGCATTTCTCCATCTGTAAAACAACCAGAGACTTTATACTGTGAAACAGAACAATCCAAGTACTTCGGAGTTGTGAAAATATATGAAAGGGAAATGTGCAGCCTCTGCTACACTGCTGTGTCACCACCCATACCGACTGCTCCTCTGACTCAGGTGTGTGTGGACGCAGGGTTGCTTCGTGTAAGGCTTCACCCTATGGGGCGTGTTCCTGTTGGAACTGTCCCTTGGGAACTGTTGTGAGCAGCGGAGATGGTTGAAAGACCAGCGTCAGAGCATTCCAGGCTTGGTGCCTTGCACTTGGAGATTACAATCTGTACTTGGTGCTGAGGCTGCTGTGTACCTCTGAGGTGGTGGCAACAAACTCCTGGAGCCCAGTGTTGGCCAGTCATGGTTCTGTTTTCCTACTCAGCGCCCCAGGAATAAAGTAGTGTTGAGTTTACCACCCAGGTGTGCTCACAGAAAGGTGGGAAGTCACACCAATCTCAGAGCAGGCTAATTTTAGTCTGTTTTCCCTGAACGGAACTTGCTATAGTTGCTGCCTGCCTGTAATAAAGTAGTGCCCTTGCATGTTGATAGTTTTCAGAACTGTTTTCAGAGGGAACAGTGTTTGGTGTTTAGTTTATTTGCTTCAGAATTTTATATCAGACTATACTAGATACAAGTTTCTGTTTTGTAGCTCAAACTGGAAGATTACAAAGATCGTCTGAAAAATGGAGAACAACTTAATTCAGATCAGCTGGTAAGTGATTTACATACAGCCTTTTGTCAGACTTACTCCTCTCCTTAATAAAATTCTAGTGAGATCAGAAACTTGATTATCCCAAAAGTAGTTAAAATGCCTTTATGTCTCAGCTCTCGTAGGTTTGGATTTACTTCTGGTGCACTGGCAGATGGTCTGGATGGGGGTATAGATGAAGTGGGAGTGAAGTCCAGACTGAGTTAACATGGAGATTGTTACATTTATGCTGGGATGGATGGAAGGGCTAGAGATCTCAGGGAACGGTCTACCTTGACATCATCTGCTCTGACATGTAAAAACATTTACTGTAGCCTTCTCAATTTCTCCAGCTGCTTCCCCTTAATTTCTTTCTCTCCTTTTTTTGGTGATACTGGGGATTGAGAGTTGGAAACGTGGTGGGCGGGAGGATTGGTGGTTCATTGGCATGGCAGCTGTAAAGAAATGTCAAGGGTGTGCTGTATTTCTGGCCAGAAAAACTTTAACTTCAGTGTGTTATGTCTTCATAACCACAGGAACTTGATTTCTCAGGTAGTATGCTGACAGCTGCCAAACTTAAGTTGTGAACAAATGAGTCCTCTGAGCAGTGCATTGCTTATGTCCACTTGCCCATTTGACGTCTCCTGACTTCCCCTTGTCCCCAAAACCTGTTCCTCACTAGTCTTAGCTGTGTCAGGTGATGGCTTGATTCACCAGAAGGGCATTGGATGTGCTCTTGTTGCCTGAGATACTCATTCTCCAGATGTCTATGGCTCAGCTCCCAGCCTCCTTCAGTTGCTTATTTGAAGGTCATTTTGGTAGGGCCTTTCCTGGCCACACTGTCCTACCACACCCCCATTCATACTCCTTAGCACCTTTCCTTGCTTTAGTTTTCTTAAAATCAGTACTTACCTGACAAACTGCACATTATTATTTTTTCTTGATACTGGGGATTGAAGCCGTGCCTTTACACTGGGCTCCATCCCCAGCCCTTTTAAAATTTTGAGACAGTTTTACTAAGTTGCCCAGGCTGGGCTTGAACTTGTTATCCTCCTCCTGTCTCAGCCTCCCACAAACTAGGGTTTTGTCTTTCTCTTTCCCTTACAATGTAAATGCTATGAGAATAGGGACTTCTGTTTATCACTGCTGTATTCTTAGTGGTTGGAGTAGTATATAGCATATTAGTGGGCATATAAAATGTTTATTATAGATTTACTACATATAAATGATTGAATAGTTGGTCTTTAGATGTGACTGAGCATATAGTTTGTGGTACTTGGAGAACCACCTCCCCTTATACAAGCAATATATATTTAGTTTGCCTTTTTTTTTGGTACTGGGGATCAAACTCAGGACCTTGTGCTTGTGAGACAGGTGGTGGCACCACTGAGCTAAATCCCCGGCCCTCAAGCAGTATATATTTAAAGTAGAAAAATTTTTAAATGTTAAGTCAGAAAAAAGCAAAATGTGTCAGCTTGTCTTTCAGAAAACTGTTGGCAGTATTCTTTAACGCTCTAAGTTCATAGGCATAATGAGTAGAAAGAACAGTGCTTATCAAAGAGTAGGAAGGGGGAGGGTGAAGAGAAGCTAGTTAATGGTATGGGTGTGCAGGTGGGTAGGAGGTTTAATTTGTGAAACTACAGCATAGTAGGTTGACAGCAATTGTGTATTTCAGAATAGCTACCAGCAGTAGAGAGGATTTTGAATGTTTGTGATGCAAGGAAATGGCCAATGTTGAGGTGAGGAGTGTACCATTAATCCTGATGTGATCATAACACATTGTGTACATGTACTGAAATACCACTCTGTACTCCATACTATGTACAGTTTTCTATGTCAGTTAAAAAAGCTCTGAGTTTTCTTTTTAAAGTTGATAATTCTTTACATAGTTCAGACATCAGGAAGTATTTGAAAAGGTGCATTTTCTTTTTTTACTCTTGTCCTTCCTATGTTTAGTTCTTACTATACATGGGGTGATCAAAAGATACTATAAATGTGTAAATAAAATTTTATCACAGTTAGCTAGGCATCGTGGCACATGCTTGTAATCCCAGCACTTGGGAGGCTGAGGCAAGGCAGGAGGCCTTGCAAGTTTGAGGCCAGCCTGGCCTACATAGTGAGTTCAAGGCTAACCTGAAATACATAACAAGACCTTGTATCAGAAAAGCAAAAATGTATTTCAGTAAGAGTCGCATTACTATCAGTTGGTATCAGAATACTCTCTCTCACTTCAAACGCTTATTTCATTGTTCTTGCTACTTTCTGGAGTAGTTCTGGGAATCCTCTTTTGTGAATGTCTTTAAGGTGTGATCAAAATAGTGAATCCTGCTGCTGAATGCCGTCCAGCTGAAAGGCAGGCTCGTACAAACATTACAGTATGTCCTCATCTACCTTATTCACCAGACCTGGTACCAGGTGACTTCTGGCTCTTCCTCACAGTTAAAATTTTTGACCATGAAACATTTTGAATTGATTGAGAACTTTGAGGCAGCCACAACTGTACAACTAAAGACATTGATGAAAGGATTTCCAGAGCTGCTTCAGAAAGTGGCAAGAAGGATGGGATAAGTGTGTTCAGAGAGATGTAGATGAATGGCAATGAATCTTTTGCTGTAATAGATTAAAACATTTAAATATTTACCATATTTTTTTTTATCATACCTTGAACAATGTTAATCAAATACATTCTTTCAAAGTTTTTTTAAACCTTTAGAAACATATCCTTTATACCACCTCTCTCTGTTTTCTAGACAAAATGGCCTACTTAAACATTTCTGGGGGGGTGGTTATCTTTATTTTTTTCCATTCCTGTTTTTCAATAGAGTTTATCTTTTGAGATGACTTAGGGTAAAGCGCAGAGTTACCATGTATGCCCCTTTGCAAGCCCCAGCCCTGGCCTCCCTCTCCATGGACACCCGCACCAGAGAGGTGTGTTTCTTATACCTGATAAACTTGCAGTGTCACACTGTCACTCTTTGTGTTATTTACTCTTTTTTTTTTTTTTGTCTGGGATGAACTCTGGGTCTTACACTAGGCAAATGCACTACCGCTGAGTAACATCCTCAGGCCTTGGTGCTGTATATTTGACTAATGCAAATGTATCTGCAGTGTACAGTAGTGTAATACAGAATAGTTTTGTCACCCTAAATATCTTTTGTGCTTCACTTAGTCATTCACCCTTTATTTAATGTCACGGCAGTGTATGTATAATACATAGTCAAAGTTTGCTTGAACCTTTCTCGTTCTTTTTTCTAATTTTGCGTGATCCCTCAGTTTGGTCTTAAGTTAGCTATTGGGGTGTGTGTGTATATGTTTCAGGAATTAGCTTTTGCATTTATTTTTTTACCTTTTACCTTTTCTACTCTTTTTGCTTCTTTTTTTTTTTTTTTCTTCTGGTACCGGAGATCGAACTCGGGACCTTGCACTTGTGAGGCAGGCGCCAGAACCACTGAGCTAAATCCCCGGCCCCTCTTTTTGCTTCTTTTTGGTTTATTTGCTTCTTTTTCTCTGAAAATTTTCTAAAATTTCTTAAAGTGTGAATTTTCCTTCTAACCCTGCTTTATTAGATTTGATAATTGTATTTTAAATTTTGTGAGAAATCTGATAATTTCATTTTGATTTTCTCTAGTCCAACAGATACTGGCAATTTTTTGAGGCAGAATCTCGCTATGTAGTTCAGGCTGGCCTCAGCCTTGTTGTGTAGCACAGGCTGGCCTTGAATTTGTGGCCCTCACACCTCAGCCTCCGTGTGTTGGAAGTACAGGCATTATGGCTTTGTGCCACCACACTTGAGTCTGTTGCATCCTTTTTCAAGTAGCAACTTTTGTAGCCTCTCAAGGTTGGCCTACAGTTTCCTAAGACTTTACTGAGATTGCTAAAATAAACCTAGATTTCTTCTTTGAGATAGTGAGATTGTGTTAAAGAGGTTGTTTTTAGAGCTCCTTTTGTACCTTTATTATGTTTTGATTCAGATTTGGATTTGAAACGGAGAAGCAAGATTCACATGAGTTCTCTACCAGTAGGAAGTTGATTCTAGAGTGCCTTTTGTAACTGTACTGCATTGTGTTTTCTGGGCTTGAAATTGAGAACCAGCAGTCAAGTGAATTCTCTAGTAGTAAGCAAGAGGCATTTCCACTGAAGTTTTTGTTATTAAAGAATTAAGATTTGGTATCCATCCTTTGCTGCTAAACTCTGATCCTATGTTATATTTAAAGCATCTCCAGCTAAACTCAATAAGTGATTTGGGATCTTGTCTCCTTTACAGTCACACTGTTGTTGTTCTAATCTAGGGGATCCATTCTGTGTAATCATCCTAGTTGATATCCTTGTCTTGGGACCTTACTTTTCAGTTCACTAGTGTTCTTGCATTTAGTGTCCTTTTCTTGAAACAGAAATCTCAATACAAGTTGAGTATTCTATCTGAGATGCTTGGGACCAGAATGATTTCAAATTTTAGGGTTTTTAAAATTTTTTTAACATTTATGTAGTCTTAACTGGTTGAGTATCTCTAATATGAAAAATCTGAAATCCCAAACCCTCTAAAATCTGAAACTTTGAACATGATGTCAAAAGCTCAAAAAGTTTCAGATTTTGGGTCATTTTGAATTTGAAAGTTTTGGATTAGGGATGCTCAACCTACAAATGATTCTGTTCAAACATTTAAAATATTGTTGAAAATCTTCAGCATATTTGAGGGTAAGATTGTTTTGAACTGCATTTTATTTATTCAACAAAATACATTAAGTACCTACTCGAGGAGGTGCAGTGTTAGGACAGTAATAGCTAGGGTGATCTTTACACTCAGGGAGTTTACAGTGTGATGGAGGAAGTAAGCAAATATTTTTTTTTTTTAATGCCTTCAGGAGCATGTTTATTGTGTTTGAGATGATACATCAGTGCTCTCTGAGCTACAAAGGGTAAAAGGAAATCCTCTCATTACAAACTGACAAAGGTAAAACATGTTCGCAACAGCATGAACCACATACTCAGAAATAGATATGGGTTTAATACAAATGACATAATTCCTAGTCATCAACAGCTACTTTTATAACTTCATACAGATAATGAATTAGGCTAAAATGCACTATAATATTTGGTAGACTTCAAGACCAGTATCCTTAGTACATCACAAAATACATTTTGATATCCCAGAGAAACAAGACTTGCAAGTAGGTATTTTAAACATAACTAATCTACAGCTACAAAGTTCTACTCTTAATAGCATTTACCTTTTTGGGGAGTCTCCCAGTCTCCAAAGGATAAAAAAGCAGAGTAGAATCAGTATAACATATACACAGAAGTCCGTATTGTAAAGGCTATAAAGATTTGCAGCACAGTGGGAAGACGCCTCCTGCCCCTTCACAGTGCATACACATTGTGTGAATTACGTTGTATATCTCTTGGTCCACTGTTTGGCTGTTCTGTCATGTTCTGCTCTGTTGGTTAAATACTGAGTGGCTATGCTTCCAACCAGAGGATCCGCGGGGTTGCAGTCTGTCAAAAGGGAACAAATAGATAGCAAAACCTTTGAAATACTCAAAGCAGGACTCCAGTTGTCTTTCAGGATGTCCAGACAGATGCCTCCCTGACTAGTGATGTTGCAGTGATAGATTCTGGTACGGAAAGTAATCTTTGGTGGCTTAAATGGATAATCTGATGAAAATGTGATATCCAGAAAAAACACACCACCTTCATGTACAGAACCTGGTGGCCCAAGTGTAGTTGATCTCCGTTCATAAATGTTATCTCCTTTAGACCCAGCACTGCAGTTAGGAGGAGGATCAAGGGTTATTTCGGCTAGCTCCTTCTGAATTCTCTTAGCACTAGTGGATAACTTAGCAGTGGTTTTGCTAGAGTTTGGTGTTTTTCTTCTGCTGGGTGGCGGGTTTTCTTTCTTCTTGTTCTTCAGGCTCTGGGGTGGCTGGGTCTTGCTGGTCCGCATCTGAACTGCCACTGCTGGTGCTGGAGCTCTCATCATCGGACCTTTGCCTATCACTGGGCATCTTGGTGAACTTATCTCTCTGAAAACCCGGCCTATGCTGTGGGGGAGGGCGAGCGCTAAAAACCCTTCCTCAAGGAAATGGAGGCAGTTGCGGGGGTTGGGGGGGGTTGGGGGGGTGGGGAGGAAAGCACCCTAGGAGGCTCCGGCCGGTGTGGAGCATTGAAAGTCGCCGGAAGTAAGCAAATATATAGGGGCTGGGGGTGTAGTTTAGTGGTAGAGGACTGACTAGTGTGTGTAAGGCCCTGGTTTGAACCCCAGCCCTGGGAAAAAAAGGAAATAAGCAGATACATATATGTTATGGCTTGTATGTAAATGTCCCTCCAAAGCCTGATGCACTCATAGGTGAGGATTTTCAGAGCTGGCTGGACCTAGGGTGTGTGAATGTGAATTAAAGGTGTGATATTGGGATTAAGTATAGGGATAATGGAAGCTCTAACCTAGGTATGAGTGACACCAATAGGCTGGTAGCCTGGATGGTAAAGGGACAGAAAGAAGGCAGACTGCTGCTGCTGCCTTCTGCCTGCCAGGCCATGGGCTGTTTCTCCCTTGCGCTGCCCCTCTGCCATGTCACCCTGCCTCGGAGCCAGCTGACTGTGGACTGAAACCTCTACAAACTGTGAGCTGAAATAAGCATTTCCTCCTTTAACTTTGGGCATGAGTATTTTGTCTCAGCAATGAGAAAAGTAACTAAAATTTTGGTACCAGAGAAGTGGGATTCTTGCTGTGGCATTACCTGTCCATGTGGTTCAGAAGCCTTTGGAAGTGGCTTGCACGAAGAGTTTGGAAAGATTTGGAGATGCTGGCTGAAGAAGCAACCCCGGAATGCTGTAAACTAAACTTGGTGGGAGATTCTGGTCAGAGTTCAGAAGACCCCAGTGCTAATAGAAATGCTGCTGGTAAGGACTAGGCTTAGGAGGTTTCAGTTAGGAACAAGTACTGCATGGCTGTTGTACTTCAGACTATGAGTGTTAGGCTATGACAGGAAATTTGTCTCCATTTTGCTCGTGTCCAGACACTTTGACTGAGACTAAGGGCAGTAAACTAATCTTGTGGAAGAAATTTCAAGGCAATTTAATGTTGAGGCAGTGGTATGGTTACTGTTGGGGGCTTTTAGCCGGATCTATGTTGAGAATCAAGAGAAAGAACCCAGCAGAATGATATAAAACGTTTTGATTTTGGCCAGAAAGAAAGCTACAATAAAATTGCAGCCTGCAAAGATAGAACAATGAACTTGTTTGCTGAAAAGATTAGCAATAAAAAGCCAAGTATTTCAGGAGAGGACATTAGAAAAGATGGCCTGTGGGCATCACAAGAACCAGCAGGGCTTCACTCTTGGCAGCCTCAAAGTTGCAAAGGTGAAAGACTTTGCTTTGAGAAGAGAATCTGAGAGCACCATGTTCCAGAATGGCGGTGGCCTAGAGAATTTGCCTTCAGATTGGTTTCGCAATGCTCAGCAATCCAGGCACTTGACTCCCATAGCCAAGAGAGAAGGAAGGTTGGCTATCGCTCCAGCTGGTGGCAGACCTTGGTGTTATCCCAGTGCTGCTGGTTTTAGGTGCATGCAGAATGCGTGAGTTGTGGGGTCAGGAAGGCTTCCATCGAAATTTCAGAAGAAGGCCTGGGAGGCCAGGCAGTGTGCCCCTGAGAGGTCTGTGTGTGAAGCTGTGAGTGTGAAGCAGAAAATACAGTGGAGACCCCAAATGATTGGAGAGGCCAGAAACATGGATTGCCTGAGGAAAGCTGCATGTAGTGATCAAAGCCAACCCAAGAGAGAAGCCAAAAGAGCTGCAGCCACCTGCAGTACTATAGGGGCAGAACTCATCAAAGGAGTTCACACCTTGCCACAGATTGCCCTGATGCTAGACATGAAACTGTGGGATTTAATGTTTGCCCTGCTGGATTTTGGACTTGCTTTGGTCTCATTCCTTTCTGTTCCCGTATTTGGAATGGAAATGTTTATCTTGTGGCATTGTATCTTGGAAGTATTTAACTTTCATTTCATTTATACAGGGGCTCTTAACTAAGTTTGCCTTAAATCTCAGAGGAGACTGGATTTGGACTTTTCAGCAATGCTGAAACTGTTAGGACTTCAGCAACTCTTAGAGATGGACTGAATGCCTTTTGCATAAAGGGATGCACATGAGTCTTTTGAGGAATGTTAGGGCTTGTTACCTAGATGTTCCCTCAAAGCCTCACACGCTTCTACATGGGGCTTTTCAGAGCTGGCTGGATCTAGGGTGTGTGAACGTGAATTAAGGATGTGGATAATGGAAGGCCCATCCTGGGTGTGGATGGCACAAATCAATAGGCTGGTAGCCTAGATGGAATAAAGAGACAAAAAGAAGGCAGGCTGTTGCTGCTGCTGCTGCCTGCCAGGCCATGGCCTGTTTCCCCTTTCACACCCCCCTGCCTTGGAGCCAGTCAACTATGGACTGAAACCTCTACGAACTAAGCCAAATAAACGTTTCCACCTTTAACTTTGGGTGTCGGGTATTTTGTCTCAGCAACGAGAAAACTAAGACAGTATCTCACGATATTAAGGTGAGGAACAGGATGAGAAGGAATGGTAGTCAGGAACCTAGCCTGGTCTGGAGAGTGAAGAGGGCTTCCCTGAGAAGGAAGTGCTTCTCTTGAGACTCCAAAGAGGAATGGTACTTAGAGAAAAGAAGGGGGAAGAAGTAGAGCAACAGACGAGGCAAATGTTAGTGTGTATAAAGGCCCTGAGAAGGAACAGAATGCTTTTATCAAAAGTCTGAGAAACTGGCAAGAAAACTAGCAGGTATGGAGTGATACAGCTGGAGGAAGCATCAGTAAACATCTCTGCATGTCATGTGATGCTTGTGGGAATCAGAAATGGTAACGATATGCTTTAAACAGGAAACAAATGGAGATTTTGAGTCTAAAAGCAGCTTTGCAGTGTGAAGCATGGTTTGGAGACAGTAAGGGTGGGGTAATCTGGGTGAGAGCTTATGGGAGCTGGCACTGAGGAAGTGCCAGAGGGCTCTTGAGTATGCTAGCTGTACTTGAGAGGTAAAGCCAGCATGGTTTGGTGACTAGATGTTGGAGCAGAGGTTAGGGCCGGAAGTGGATTCATCCTGGAACAATTGGTTGGATGGCAAAGGCATTTTTTAAGCTTGGAAATGCTGGGGGATAAGGTTTGGGAGGATGGGATAGAATAAGGAGCTCAGTTTTCTGTCACTGATTAAGTGCCTATGAGATACTAAGGGTTTTGTCTAGTAAGTATTTAAGTGTATGGCTCCTGAGCATAAAGTGCAGTGGCACACCTATGGCACATATGCCACAGCAGGCTATTACCATTGAAAGCTCTAAAAAGTTTGTCAACATTGGTCTAAAGGTTTATCTGTATGGCTGCTAATGGAACCATTAGAAAAGGCGAGTCTTATCTTGAGCAAGAGTATAGATAGCAGAACTGAAGTGTAATAATGGCTAAAAATACTTAGAGCACACTTACTAGGGGTCAGTCCTGACTCTGAGTGCTTTATAAGTATTAAATCATTTAAATTGAATAACATCTATGAAGCAGGTCCTATTGTGCCTGTTTTACAGGATGCTAAAAACTTAAGGTGAGAGAAGTTAATGAAAGTATTGTTGTAAATAACCATCTGGAAAAGTGGGAGGGAAATAGAAGTTTAATGAAGGGAAAACCAAGAGATGTTTGTAAAGCAGGAGAGTGCCTTTATGTCAAAGGCTGCTGAGAAGTCAAGCAGATGAGAGCATTCAAAGCTCCATTGCTTCAAAGGATGGGACTGACATCACTGACTGGAGCTGCAGTACTTCTGGTGGAATGGTGAGGTCTGAAGAGGAAATGGAGATCATTAACTGTTTTGAAATTGGTCTGAGGCTTGAAAGAAGTGATTGGTGAGAGAGTTGTAGGTTTTTCTTTTTGAGGTTGGGAGTGATTTGGATTTTTAAAATGCTGATTTAAGCATCAACAAAGGAAGAAGCTGTTAGAAGACACTAAAGGGAATGATAGACTAAGGTTTTCTACGAAGACAGAATTGAATAAGACCCAGGGTACAGGTAGAAAGACTCCTCCACAGAGGGAAGAAGCCACTGGTGGACATTTAAGTGACAGGAAGTAGTTCCCATCTCATGCTGCTTTTCCCAACTCAGACCTAATTTCTTTTGAGAATAGATGCAAAGTAGTATTTCTAGTGCTGTGTTCCTCTGAGGATTCCATACTATGGTTATATTGTCTGCCCAGTTCTTGTTTCTTGTAGCTGGAAAGCCTGTCTACCTTTTCTATAATGAAATATATGGTCCAAACAAAATATTGAATGTAAATTATAATGCATAAGAAGGCAAAACAGCAGAAACCACCTTTCAGATCAAATAGTACATTGTAATACTTTTTTTTTTTTGGTACTGGTGATTGAACTCAGGACCTTGTGCTTGTGAGGCAGGTGGCGAAATTGTCAATACTGCTGAAACTCCTTTCCAGTACTTTGTCCTCCCTATAACTGACTCAACTCCACCCCTTCTTTCTCTCCCCTTTTTTATTTTGTGTATCTGGGCATTGAACCCAGGGCCTCATGTATGCTAGGCAACTGCTCTGTCACTGAGCTACATCTCCAGACCTTTTTAAAATTTTTATTTTGAGATGGGGTCTTGCTACATTCCCCAGGCTGGACTAGAACTTGCAATCCACTTGCCTCAGCCTCCTGAGTAGCTGAGATTACAGATGTGTACTATTACACCCAGCTTTGCTTTCAGTTTCATAATTGTCGTAGTCATTTCCCATCTGTGGGACACAATATCTAACACCCACAATTTAAAGGAAGACAGGTTTATTTTGGCTCATATTTTTGGTTCTTAGTCTGGCTCAAAGGCAGAATGGCATGGCAGGGGGACATAACAAAGGAGGAACTGCTCCTATCATGGAGGCCGTAATCAGAGAAGGAAATGAGAAGGTGGGGAGTGAGATGCCTTTCCAGATCGCACCTCCAGTGATCCACCTCTCCCGACCAGGCCCCACCTAACTCAGGTCAGCTATGAGCCCATAATCCAGTCACCTCTCAAAGGTCCTACCTACGAGCACAGGCGGCTTTGGGAGGTTATCCCAGATGGAAACCCTAATGATAGCAGGTGTTAGACTCAGACTGATAGGACATAGGCCTGCCTATCTGTCTAAACTTTTATAGAGATTTAGTATTACCAGGCTTTTCCCCAGCAGCTTTATTGAGATACAATGTACATACTATAAACCCATCGTGGTATATGTACAGTTCAGTGATTTATGGTAAATTATCACCACAGTCCAGTTTTAAAACATGTTACCCCCAAAAGTTCCCTTTCTGTGCCCTAGTTTGTTTCTAGCTTTATATTTTTATATTTTCTGGACATTTCATATAAAATAAAGACTTTTGCTGGCTTTTTTTCTTTTAATGGTACTGGGAGTTGAGCTGAGGGCCTTTGCACTGATTCCAGCCCTTTTTGCTTTTTTTAAATTATGAGACAGAGCCTTGCTGAGTTGCCCATACTGGGCTTGAATTTGGGATTCTCCAGCCTCAGCTTTCTAGAGTGCTAGAATTATAGGCGTATACCACCACTCCCAGCTGCCTCTGATTTCTTTGCTTAGCATAATATTCTAGAGCTTTGGCCATATTACAGTCTGTATCACAATTTCATTTTTTTCATTGTGACTAGTATTCCATTGTGTGGACACATTTATCAGCTGGGCATTTGGATTTTATTCTGGATTGTTCTGAACTGTCATCCTATGCACATCTTTATGTGGATGTATATTTTCACGTCTTTAGTGATACCCTGGGGAAATACTATGCTGCTTTAGTTATTGAGGCTTTTTAGGGCTTCATGTGGTTGGGCAAATTCCCTGTCTTACTCTGTTTCAAATCCACCCTTTTTCCACTTAAGTTTGTGTTAAATTCCAGTGAACAATGCATGCCTTCTCTAATTATCAATTTTGTTCACTGTGAAATCTTTAAAAATCTTGCTCCTTTAATTTCCTGTAGGACGTGGCTTGTTATTTCAGTTAAGATGACTGTTATAGGTAATTTTTTTGATGGATAATGGTTTTATTTTTTACACATAAAGGATGATAAAAACCATTAGTTTCCTAGTAAAGAAAATCCAGCGTTTTAATTCAAAAGTGTATTTTTCATCCCGGTATAAATGTTTTGTAGTTGCTTGTTCATCTGTGTGATATTCATTATACTGCTTGTTTAATAGATACATTTGAATGGTGAATGAATATTGACAAAAGAAACCTTTTATCTGACGGCACTTACAATGTACTGGCAAAATTTGGGCTTGAATTTCTAATATAAAATTTGAATTTCTAGCTAGATGTGGCGGCACATGCCTGTAATCCCAGCACTCAGGAAGGTGAGGCAGGACCATCACTATGAGTTCGAGGCCAGCCTGGGCTATATAGTGTGACACTGTCTCAAAAAACAAATAAATGACTTTCTAGGATTAAAGTTGAAATTTTGCAAATCGTTATTTTTTTCTTTAGATAAGTACTTTTTGTATGTGTAGTAAATATAGTTCATAAAGTTTAAAATTTGTCCTATGTTTAGGGAACACTTATTTTGACTTGATTTTCTTACCACATTTGATAGGAAGCAGTAGAGAAGTATGAAGAGGTGCTACATAATTTGGAATTTGCCAAGGAGCTTCAGAAAACCTTTTCTGGACTGAGCCAAGACGTGAGTGTGTTTTGTTTTTTATGAAACCAGTATAACCACTGACCTTGAGAAAAATGCCGGTGTCTAATAAATGGAGCTAGTTTATCATCTGTCTTCTGCCAGTATCCTGTTGGGGATGGTAGGTTGAGGATAGCTAAGTTTTCAGATTTTTGGAGTTTTAAGGGAAATAGTATCCAAATATGAAACATTGTGCATGAAGTATCAGTTATCTAATGTGTGTTATTTAATTGTGGAGTTTTAGCAATTTTATGGTCACCCATTATCTCCTGGCCCCAATTACAACCCAAGTCAAATTTATTAAGTTGTTTCCACTGCACCTAGAAAGATATTAAATATGCCACAGTGAATAATTTTTCCTGAGGTTTTAACCACCCCCATCTGGATCATTAGGATTTATGAACATCTCTAAGGAGTTTAAAATATTGATACACATCTGTAGGAAAAAAATCTTAGTTTCTTTTGTTTTTTTAATTTATGTTGGAAAATATACAGTATGATGGAAATACTACCAAAAAAAACAAGTAGAAAGTTATCTGTTAGATAAGTGGAAACATATACTTTTTGGATAATGGCAAACCATTCTGTGTCTGTATATTATCGTTAGTTTTTTTTTTTTTTTTTTGGTACTGGGGATCAAACTTGGGACCTTGCACTTGCGAGGCAGGCACCGGAAGCACTGAGCTAAATCCCTGGCCTGTCATTAGATTTTAAGGTAGTATTGTTCTGAGCTTTGGAGTAGGCCAAGGGCTACTCACTTTTATACCTACAGATTATTTGAGGGGAAATTTAAGTTCTATTATAATCTTTTATGTAAGAGCCAACTTCACACCAGAAACAAAGACAAAAATACCTCAAACTTCTAATTCTCCTTTTTTTAATATGCTCATGATGGGGCTGTAATTTATATGTCTTGCTGTCAGGTGGCTCTGAACCACTGGTGGCACATGCATAACTGTCCCACTGGGTGGCACAAAACAGTCCTATTGGTTGATACAGCCACCCAATGGGTCAGTTATACATGTGCCACCCTGGTTTAAGCCAGCAGGGGTGGGTTAAGGAGACATTTGCTGTGGGTTGTTTTTTTTTTGGCAGGGGGAGGTACAAGTTGAGTATCACTTTTTCAAAATGCTTTGGGCCATAAGTGTTTCAGATTTCATTTTGGATTTTGGAATAATTGCATATACATATTGATAGTTTAGGGATGGGATTCAAGTCTTAGTGTGAAATCCGTTTGTTTCTTTTTTAAAAAAATTCTTTTATTGGTACATTGTAGGTATACAACACAATTACATTTCTCATTGGGAATTGTACCTTTACATAATGCATCTTGGTTCTTATTTTTTCCCCGTTCCTAGCCCTCCCTTCACCCCCTCCACCCTTCCCTATTTACAAAGACTTTATTTCCATTTTTTCCATTTCTCATCATTTTTCCATTCCCTTCTTTCCTTTCCCCTGCCCCTCCCACTACCCCTACCCCTTTGGGCCTTTTCTTCCTATTTTGCATTATCGATTATTCATTCTAATCATTGGTACATTTTAGGTATACAATATAATGACATTCATCATTGGAAATTTGCACCTTTACATAGTCTCTCTTGGTTCTTATTTTTCACCCTTGCCCAGCCCTCCCTTCAACCCCTCCATTCCTCCCTATTTACGAAGATTTTGTTCCTTTTTTTCCATTTTCTCATATTAATCCCATTCCCTTCTATCCTTTCCCCTAGCCCTCCCATTTCCTTCCCCTTTGCCCCTTTTCTTCCTATTTCACATTACCTATTATACATTTAGTCCTTATTTACATTTTGAGTTTCTCACACCAGAGAAACTATTTGGTATTTATACATGTGTGTCCTATTTATTTCGCTTAAGAATATCACCTCAATGTGCATCCACTTAGCTAGAACCCTTGAAGAGACATCGGTGTAGGAAAAGATTTTATGAACAAAACCTCAGTTGCCTGTGAACTAGCACAAACAATCAACAAGTGGGATCTCTTCTTATTAAAAGGCTTCTGCACAGCAAGAGAAAACAACAGCAGTGTGAAGAGACAACCCACAATGTGGGAAAAAATCTTCACCTGCTCTTCCTCAGACAAAGGTCTACTATCTTGAATCTATAAAGAACTTAAAAAGATCAGACCTCTCAAATTTAAAGACCCAATCTGAAAATGGGCATCTGAAATGAACAGACATTTCTCAGACAAAGAAGTAGAAATAGCAAATAAATACATGAAAAAATGTTCAACATCACTGGTCATTTGAGAGATGCAAATGAAAACAACGCTGAGATTGCACCTCACTCCAGAAAGAATGGCTGCTATCATGAAGTCAACCAATAACAAATGCTGGCGGGGCTGTGGGGAAAGAGGAACCCTGCTCCACTGCTGGTGGGAGTGTAGACTGGTGCAAGCACTGTGGAAATCAGTATGGAGATACCTCAAAGAACTATGACTGGAAGTCCCATTTGACCCTGCTATTCCACTGCTGAGGATCTTCCCCAAAGAATTGAAAGAATCATACCACAGTGATATATGTGCGCCCATGTTCGTAGCAGCACAGTTTGTGATAGCTAAAACTTGGAAACAGCCCAAATGCCCATCAACTGGAGACTGGATAAAGAAAATGTGGTTTTTTAATAAAATGGAGTACTACTCAGCCATAAAAAATGAGAAATTAGAGACATTTATAGCTAAGTGGATGCACATTGAGCCATTTGTTTCTTATACTCATAGCCAGCAGGTAATTTTATACACTATTTCTAGGGTGTCTGCATTTTGTTTGTTTTTGGTTCTGGGAATCGAACTTGGGACCTTGCGCTTGCGCAGCAGGTGCTGGAACCACTGAGCTAAATCCTCGGCTGGTGTCTGCATATTGATTGTGACCCATCACATGAGATCATGTGTGAGATTTTTCATTTGTGATGTCATGTTGGTGCTCAATAAATTTTAGATTTGGGGGCATTTTAGATTTTGGATTCTTGAATTAGGGATGTTCAGTCTATATTAATATTTGTAAGACATTTTATATTTGCTAGGTTTTAAATTTGTTATGCGTTAGTCATCTTTGGTTATTTGCAAACTGACCATTTTAGTTTAAATATTTTCTTCCTGGAAATAAAAAAGCTCACTTAAACTCAAGAATTTTCTTAAAATATTTGACCTAAAAAGACGTGATACACTTAAATGTGGAAAAGTGAAATCTTGAGGTTAGTATGGACATCAGTGATTGGTCCTTCGCTTCTCACCATGATGAGTTAGAGGTACTGGCTGTGCAGTGTATAGCCTGGACTTGAGTCAGATGTTTGGACTCCCTTCCCTCTCTTTACAGACAATTGAGACAACCCAAGTCACTACTCAGTGGAAAAGGAGATTAAGGCCACACGAGTGGTCAGTTTGATAGTCATGTGATTTATCATCTGATCTCAGTTATTTGGGATTAGATTTTGTAACATGAATTGCTGGCATAGGTGTGGAGAGTTATCAACCTGCTTTTGTTTTAACAGCTACTGAAAGCGCAGAAAAAGGCCCAGAGAAGGGAGCACATAATAAAACTTGAGGCTGAGAAGAAAAAGCTTCGAACTATACTTCAAGTTCAGTATGTATTACAGAACTTGACACAGGAACATGTACAAAAAGACTTCAAAGGGGGCTTGAATGGTGCAGTGTATTTGCCTTCAAAAGAACTTGACTACCTCATTAAATTTTCAAAACTGACCTGCCCTGAAAGAAATGAAAGTCTGAGGTAAGCTAATGAAAAAGTTTTTTTTTGAACTAGGATACATAGTACTTTACTTTAGTCTAGCCATGTGTGTACATATATATATATTTATAAAATTAAAAAAACATTAATTTGATTCTACAGGGGATGCTCTAATAGGTTTAATAGATTGTCCAGAAAGAAAGTGAGTTTGAGAACACATTTCCTTATTTTAACACTTATTTTAAAAATACCTGATCATCAAGTTTTAACCCTACACAAGTGTTAACTATAGTATAATTATATTCCTAAAACTTTTTTTGTATGTTTTTCTTTGGCTTCTTATTCCTGCTGCACTTAAGTAGAAGTAAATAAAATTCAGTATTAAACTTTCAAAGTGAGAATTATTTGTTTTTCTTATGCTCTGAATAAGTACTTGGAGCTGATGGTTTAAAATAAAAAGCCATCTAATTAATTTTTTATCTTGCAGTGAGCCACTTATTTTGTTAACTGAGTAAATCAGTGAACAAGTACAGTAGATCTTTATACTTTTGCTAGATTAAAGATAGGTTGTTCCAACTTTGTGTTTATTAGCCACATTAAGAGTCAGATATGTAGAAGTCAGCCTCAGCCAGCTGTGGTAGTGTATACCTATAATCCCAGTACAGTGGAGGCTGAGACTGGAGGGTTGGGAGTTCATGGCCAACCTGGGCTACGTAATGAGTTCAAGGTCAGGCTGGACTGCATAGTGAGACCTTATATCAACTCCCCCCTCCAAAAAAAAAAAAACCCACACAAAAAGAAAAACAAAAGAAGAAATCTTCCTTGTATCATGAAGACACCTGATGAAATTGAATTGCCTGTGAATATCTGTATGTCCCTATGTCAGTAGTGTACTCAATCTTCACCTGTCTCCCTTCTCACTTCAGTGTGTTCAGAGGACACAGCTAGCTTTAATATGTAAAATGTCAGCACAGATAATTGAAAAAATAAGCTGCTGTCTTTAAAGTTAAATGCAAGCTGGGTGTGGTAGTGTACACCTGTAATCCCCAGCTCCCAGAAGGGTGAGGCAAGAGGATAAGTTCGAGCCCAGCCTGGGCTACAAAGACTCTGTCTCAACCAAAACCAAAAAACCCCACAAAACCCTAATAAAATTAAATGCAGTTCTTCTAGGACACAAACTTGATAACTAAGGAAATGATACTGCATTAGCAGTTGCAGTTCTAAATTCTTGGTCTATTCTTTTTTTTTTTTCGGTACCAGGGATTGAACTAGGGACCTTCTGCTTACAAGGCAAGCGGTGGAATCCTGAGTTAAATCCCCGGCACCTTGGTCTATTCTTGATAATCATATTTGGTAAAATGTTTAATTTTTTTTTTTTTTTTTTTGGTACCGGGGATCGAACTTGGGTCCTTGCACTTGTACAGCAGGTGGCGAAACCACTGAGCTAAATCCCCGGCCCAAATGTGTAATTATTTTAAGGAAAAGTTCTTACGTGGTGAAATCCATATATGGGCATTTAATTACCTTTACAAATTTCAGTTTATTTCCAAATAGTAAAAGGGGAAGGTGAACTCTTGAATGCCTTGACTGTTAATGGATTGTGTTGCATACATTGTGCTGCTTCCTGTGTACATATGTACTTCTAAAGCCACTTTATTCTGCTGCTGCTTTTCCTTGTCAGTGTTGAAGACCAGATGGAGCAGTCATCCTTGTACTTTTGGGACCTTTTGGAAAGTAGTGAGAAAGCAGTGGTAGGAACGACATGTGAGTTTTCTCTACTCTGGACTTATGCAGTAATACTAAACTTTATTTCTGAAAGTTTAGTATGCCATTGAGGGTCTACACTGTGTCAGTCCATCAGAACTTACATGTCTGACATGCCACATTCATCAGGAGACTGATCCCTTTGTTTATTGCTGTTAGAAGCAGCTATTGTGTAGTACTACTTGTTAAAATGGAGCTAAAGGAGAATTTTGAAGTGGCAAGTCAATATGATTGGGAACAAGAGCTAGGTAGTAGTGCTGGCTTCAACACTAGCTTGACCATTTTGGGGTTTGGTTCTCCATTCTGAATGGTAGTACCTGTTCTAGATAAGAATCTTAAATCTGCTTTGTTAATATAAAGGCTTACATATCAGATCAGCATAAGAAAATGTGAATGGTTTGGTTTGTCTATTGAAGCATTGTTGTTTGATATGGAAATGATCTGGAGAGAGTTATTTTGGCTTCCTAAATAAGCCATTGGTCAAATGACCAAATATAAATATCCAGATAAGAAGTACATAGCTCAGTGTCCTGGCTTAGGATAATCAAAACTCACTAGATGCTAATAAACATGTTCATTACTAGCTGTGTCCCTTTTAGAAAATATCCATGTGTAACTACTAAGATTTCTAATTCTAAGTTTAAATCACAATTAAAATGTATTTCATGAGGCAGGCTCTGTGGCATGCCCCTCTAGTCTCAGCTGCTCAGGAGGCTGGGGCAGGAAGATCTCTTGAGCCTTGAGCCCAGGGGTTCAAGGCCATTGTAGGCAACACAGTGAATCTTGTTTCCCAAGTTTTTTTTCTTCATCATAATGCAAAATGATACTAATAGTTTGGAAAATAAAGCCAGGTGCAATGGCATGTGTTACTGCTACTTGAGAGGCGAAGATAGGAGGGTTGTAAGTTTGAGCCCAGCATGGGCAATGCAATGACATCTCTCAAAAAAATAAGTAAATAAAGTGTACATTTACTATACTGCTAAAGCAGTTACACTCCTGGTACCCAATAGATATGAAAATAGATGCTCACGTTGGTTCTTATGCATGAATATTCACGCCAGTTTTATTTGTAACAGTCCCAATTGAACATAGCCTAGATACAGGTCAACTGATAATAAAATTTGGAATAGCCATGCCATGGAATCTGCTCAGCAATTAAAAAAAAAGAGAGATTAATTATCCATATATGAAACAAATCTCAAAATAATTATGCTTAGTGGAAGAAGCCAGACAACAAATGAGTCCATATTGTATAATTTCATTTATATGAAATTCTGGGAAAGACATAACTAGGTTTATAGGTTCTTGGTTACCAGGGGATCAGGAAGGGGATTAATTGGAAAAGGGGTGTGAGGGAACTTTTTGGGTTGACGAAAATGTTTTTGTGTCATGGTTCTGGTGGTGGCAATATGAATATACTACTGTTAAAATTGTAAACAGTAAATTTTGTGTTTGTAAGTTATATCTCTAAGCTGATAAAAAAGGACAAATCTATATCATAGTACTCTTATGAAAAGAATAATAGACTCAAATCAAGTATGGGAGCTCTGCTTAGTTTGGGAATTATGTTTTTATTGGACATTTACAGTGCAACAGTGTTTGGACTTATTTGTAGTGTAGCAACTTCAGCATCACTTTAAGAATTTTCTTTAATGGTGATATGCTGGGAGTGACATACAACATAACTCTAGAGTAAAATCTTATAGAGATATTTAAAAGGTTGTTTAAAATAGGGTGTTCTATTGATTATGTTTGAGGAACTATCCTTTACTTCTCCAAATCCTCGCCTAATAGGGACATAGACTAGTTGCCATTTGTGATGAGTGTAGGACAGATGGGAATGTGTGCATTGGTGACAGAGGCTTGAGTAAGGTCTCTGATTTTTAGCCATTTTTCAAATAGAGGCCCAGCAAAACTTAAGTAATTTGCCAAACTTTGATATTCTAATCTTTCAAGTTTATATTGATCCAGCGTAGTATAAAGATGGGCTACCTGTTTACTTTTCATAGTATTGCCCCACTTGTAATGATATACTATAGCTAGCATAAAATGAGTGTTCCTTTGCCTGTAGTGTGACAACTGTGTCTTAATCACACTTTCTTAGACAAGCACTTGAAAGATCTGCTGTCTAAACTACTGAACTCAGGTTATTTTGAGAGTATCCCAGTTCCCAAAACTGCTAAGGAAAAAGAAGTGTCCTTGGAAGAAGAAATGCTAATGCAATCAGAGAAGAAAAAACAATTAGTGAAGACTGAATCTATCAAAGAGTCAGGTTTGTCTGAAATTTTTCATGGCTGAATTGTAAACAATCATTTTGAAATTATTGCCTTATTTTAATTTTTTAGATCTATATGCATGGTAAACTTGGTGCAAGATACGGATAGCTTTAGAAAACATCTTTAGCTTTTACTACCATGATTGATAGAGTGAACCTTAATAGCAACATTAGGTCATATTCTGTTCCAAGGGATTACATTACTTTAAAATGAGGCTTTTATGGAATTTGAATGAACCTATTTTAACTACCAATAGGATAATTCCATTTAAAATTGTGGTTTAAGTGTAAGGTATAGTAGAATCCAGTAGTGTAGTAGAATGAGAATAAATAATATAAGGTTAAAATACTGATTTAGGGCCAGGGATTTAGCTCAGTGGTTCTGCCACCTGCCTCGCAAGCACAAGGTAGCAAGTTCGATCCCCGGTACCAAAAAAAAAAAAACTGATTTAGGAAAAACTGATGGAATTTGGAAAGGAAATATACTTCTGAAGTGGTCATTTTCTTGGGAAAGAAATATTTTAAATAAAATTTTGCCTTTTTTTCTTGAAATTGCATTTGTAAACAAGGCAGGGTTCCAGTGTCCACTAGCAAGTTTCCAGTCACTTTACAGGTTTATTGCCCTTTAGGACTGCTGCTAGGTCCAGGGCTTTAGCATCTCCTCTCTTCCCTCCCTCCTGACCTTAGACTGATCTGGAAAGCCCTATTTCAAGCTGAGACGACTCATTGCTACCCCCACAAAACCTGAGCTCCAATTCCAACTTTAAAACTGTATTTGTAGGCAGGGGAGGATAACTCTGATTTTCAATAAAAAATAAACTTGTAGTTTAAACTTGACTTGAATGGAATGACTTCTGTAGGAAAGCCTCTCCCTCAAGTCATGTGCTTGATTTTCCCCTCTTTGGGTGCTGGGATGAACCAGGGCCTAGTGCATGCCAGGCAAATGTTCTACCACTGAGCTACAACCCCAGCTCTCCACATGCTCTGGGCTAATAAGTAATAGAATTACTCCTACTGTGAGTATACTTTATTACTGTATTATCATTTTTCTGTTGCTCTGAAGTATGTTGCTGGAACAAATTACAGTTGTAATCAAGTAAAATTGTATTTACCAAGTGTTTATTTAATATTCTTTTGCAGAGACTCTTATGGAACTTGCACAACCAGAGATACAACCCCAGGAGGTAAGAGAGTGAAAGGTCATTTGCTGATCTTGTTGTTCAGGCTTTTGTGTGCTGTGGTTAGGGTGTGAGACACTAGAGCCAGACGACCTGAACTTGAATCCTGGCTTTGCAGCTTATTAGCTTAGTGAGTTGGGGCAAGATTGTTAGCCCAGATGTGTCTGTTATCCTTGTAAAGAAAATGAGGAGGATGATAATAATTAATGCCTGCCCTTGGGGTTATGGTGAGAATTAGTGGAGCTAACCTGAATTACTTAGAATTTGCCCTGGCACACTATAACTGCCTAAATGTTAGCTGCTGTTGTTTTGGCCCGTGTTAGAATTTAAAGATGTGTAGGATTTTGCACTCTCTAGAATTGACTTATTTTGTCCCAGAAGAGTGTATTTGTTCTCTTTTCGAAATGACATTGAAATGGGCCTGGGATTTAGCTCAGTGGCACCGCGCCTGCCTCGCAAGCACAAGGTTCTGAGTTCAATCCTCGGTACCACAAAAAAAAAAAAAAAGAAATGACAGTGAAATTTGTGGAAGTTGAAAAGAATGGGAGAAGGAAAGACACAATATAGTTGCTAAGAAGGAAGTGATGAAAAGCCTAATCATCATTCAGTAAATATAAAGCTAAGCAGTATACCTTCCACTAGTTTAGCTGTCCACTGCCTTAACTTGTACGAGAGCTAAGAAAGTATGTGTGGGGTGTCCCAAGGCTGACAAAGACAGAACAGCCTGTGTAAAAAGGCTTAAATCAAGCAGTTGTGGTACCAGGATCTGCAGTTCTTGCTAGGCTTAAGTGAGTCAAGCATAAATTGCTACTTTTGGAAGTATCAGTTTCTGTTTCAGTTAATTGAGGAAAAGGAATGGACGAAGAAGTAGGTCAGGGCTGGGGATTTAGTTTAGTGGTGCTGCCCCCTGCCTCACAAGCGTAAGGTCCTGAGTTCGATCCCCAGTACCAAAAAAAAAAGAAGTCAGTCTTTTCAAGAAGAGTAAGGACAGAAGTTGCATGGCAGTACAGCAGCTCAGACCAGTGGATATAGGAATACTAATAGAGTTGGAATTGAGAGATGAACATTACTTTCAAAGACTTCTACAAATTTTATGACTCAAACGTGTTATCTCCTTGATTTAGTTTCTTAATAGACGCTATATGACAGAAGTAGATCATTCAAACAAACAAGACAAAGAGCAGACTTGGGAAGCAGATTATGCTAAGAAACCAAATCTCCCCAAATGTTGGGATATGCTCAGTGAATCAAATGGTCAAGAGAAGAAACAGGAATCTTTCAAGTCCTGGGAGTCTCCAGTTAAGCAGCAGGAGGTATCAAATCTTGACATTTCCTTAGAACAGAGGAAACAAGAGATTCCAAAACTCAGGTCAACCCTGCAGGAGGACAAGCAGCAGGAGATCTCCAAACCCAAGCCACTTCCCAGCCAGTGGAAGCAGGACACTCTTAAGTCCAAAGAGGAGCAGAAGAAGCTGGAGACACCAAAGTCTTGGTCAGCTCAGCTGCAGAAAGAAAAGGATCCAAAGAAGCCCATGCCAAAGTCCTGGACACCTGTGCAGAGTGAACAGAATGTCACCAAGTCGTGGCCCACTCCAGTGTGTAATAGTCAGGATTCTAAGCTGCCAGCGACTTCAGAATCCTGGGACCACAGTGCTGAGAGTCAGAAATGCTCCTTAGTGCCACAGTCTCAGATTTCTCCAAAGTCCTGGGGAGTAGCCACAGCAAGCCTCATTCCAGATGAGCAGCTGCTGCCTAGGAAGCTCAACACAGAGCCCACAGATGTGAGTACATGTCCCTGTCTGCGTCTGCTGTAGTAACTTACTGTAGCTCTTTAGAAACAATAAAACACAAGTGAAATTAAAATGTTATGTCCAGTCCACCTTCACTGGGCTTGTCTCTCTTCAACTAGGAAGACCACTGTGAAGTGAATGTGATATTGTAGGTATTGTGAGAGAAAGTGGTGCACAGCCACTGTGGTGGAGTGGGAGCTCAGAGCTGAGCACTGCTGAGTGCAGGCCAACCGTCTGCTTTTTATAGGGTAGGGATCCCATCCCACTGCCCCCTTCCACTTATTTTTTTGGAAAATCTCTACCTGATTTGTTATTTAGAAAAAGGCATTTGTTATGCTAGGTGCTTATAATGGGAAACCACTGAAGGTTTGTAAGGGGAAGTTTCCAGCCGAAGGCTATCAGCTTGTGGTTGCTAAGATGCAGAGACTGGTTCCTTTTTCTCTTAAAGGTCCCACATTTTTAGGCTAAATTCTACCTAAGGGTCTCCACTGTCCCTAAAAAAGTGATACAACACTTTTTTCCCCCCTAGTATTGGGGATTAAGCCCAGGGCCTTTAATTTTTTTTCTTTAAATTTTGAGACAGAGTCTTGCTGAGTTGCCCTGGGTGAGCTTGGATTTGCAGTCCTCCTGCTTCAGCTTCTCAGAGTGCTGAGATTACATGTGTGTGCCACCATACCTGGTTTGTAATATACATTTTAATGAGTAGATTTATTATTTTCTTTAGAAAATTGGAAGCTAACCTAGTATGTCTTAGAGGCTAACCTGAGATGAAAGTTCTATAATTATAAAATGTTTAATACCAAAATTTTAATGGCACCATATGTTATCAAAATAGCACCTAGTTCAGACAAGACCATCCTGTAATGGGTGACACTGTAAATGCTTCACAGGACAGGAGACTTACTTCCTGTGTTTCACTTGGTGCCTCCACCTGGCTTATGGGTGACTTCTGACAGAAGTTGTATTTTTTCTGTATTTTCTTTTACTTATTTGTGGCCACTCAGATTAGTTTATACTTTTATGAAGAAGGTACAGGTTGGTTGCAGATATTCCAAGTTTGGGGAACTATTTAAATTTGTTCAGGATTTGTTTCAAAATAAGAAATTTTTAGAGCAAGGAAAAAATAGGCATTAAGTATTTGTAGTTAGGTTTTGAAGTATGAGATTTACTTTAAAAAGTTAGGCCTTTTTGTTAATGATATTCTATTTTAGGAAGATTTGGCTCATAATGAATAATCTTTGGATATGAGTCTATACAAGTACTGCCTATTATTTTTATTTATTTACTTATTTTTTTTTTTGGTACTGGGGATCGAACTCAGGACCTTGCGCTTGCAAGGCAGGCGGTGGAACCACTGAGCTAAATCCCCGGCCCCTTGTACTGCCTATTATTAAATTATTACTATTATTTTTTGAAGCAAAACATTTGTTGGTACATTTTAGATATGCATAATGATAACATTCCTTATAGAAAATCTGCATCTGTACATGATATATTTTTTTCCTTTTTTCCGATGCCACCCCATATCTTCGACCCCTTTCCCCCTCCTTATTTACAAAAGCTTTGTTTCCATTTTTTCCTTTTATTCTTTTTTCTTGCACCTTCTTTCCTTTCTCCCTCCTCTCTCCCTCTTTCCTCTTCTCATTTGAACAGTTTCTTCCCATTTCCCAATATCTATTATACATTTTGGTTTTTATTTCTACTTTTGGTTTCTCACACCAGAGAAACAATGTGGTATTTAAACATGTGTGTCCAATTTATCTCACTTAAGAGTATGGTCTCAACCATTTAGCTAAAAATGTCTCAAGCTTTTCCTTTATGGCAGAGTAGTATTCCATTGTATTAAAAAACTCCACATCTTTATTCATTCGTCTGTTGATGAGCATTTGGGCTGTTTCTGGGATTTAGCTATTACAAACTGTGCTGCTGTAAACATGGGTCTGCATATATTGCGGTGCTATGATGCTTTAAATTCTTTGGGAAGATACCAGGAAGGGGAATAGCTGAGTTGAATGGAACCTCTAGTTTTAGTTTTTTGAGGCACCTCCACAGTGATTTTCACAGTGGTTACACCAGTCTACACTCCCACCAACAGTGGAGAAGCATTCTTTTTTCCCTACAGCCCTGCAAGCATTTGTTATTGGCTGATTTCTTGATAACAGCCATTCTTTCTAGAGTGAGATGGAATCTCGGTGTTTGTTTTAATGTGCATCTCTTGAATGATCAGTGATGTCAGCATTTTTTCATATATTTATTTGCTGTTTCTACTTCATCATCTGAGAAGTGTCTGTTCATTTCAGGTTCCCATTTTTGGATTGGGTCTTTAAATTTGGGGGGTCTGATTTTTTTGAGTTCTTTATGTTAGGATATTAGTCCTTTGAGGAACAGCTGGCAAAAAATTTTTCCCACACTGTGGGTTGTCTCTTCACTCTGTTGGTGGTTTCTTTTGCTATGCAAAAGTTTTTTAATATAAGATCCCACTTAGTGATTTTTTTATAATACTTCCTGTGTGATTAGGGTTTTGTTCATAAAGTCTTTGCCTTCAGCAGTGTTTCTGTTTTAATATTTAGATCTTTGATTCATTTTGATTTTAATTTAGTAGATGGTGAAAGATATATGTCTAGTTTTAATCTTTGGCACGTGGAAAGCCAGTTTTTCCAGCACCATTTTATTTATTTATTTATTTTTGGTTCTGAGGATTGAACTCAGGACCTTGCACTTGCAAGGCAGGCGGGGTGCCACTGAGCTAAATCCCTGGCCCGAAAGGTGTAGTGCTTATTTTTTTTCCAGTACAGGGAATTGAACTGAGGACCTTGTGGTTGCCAGGCAGGCACAGTGCCATTGTTCAGCATGATTTATTAAAGAGGCTATATTTCTTTCTTTCTTTTTTTTTTTTGGTACCGGGGATCAAACTCAGGACCTTGTGCTTGTGAGGCAGGCACAGTGCCACTGAGCTAAATCCCTGGCCTGAGAGACTATGTTTGAGTGAAGGTGTTTGGCTCCTTTGTCAGAGATAAGTGGCTGATTATGTCTGGAATTGTTTCTGCATCTTCTAATCTGTTCCATTGATCCTTGGGGTTCTTTTTGTTTGTTTTGTTTTTTTGCCAGTACCATGCTGTTTTTATCACAGGAGCTTTGTAGTATAATTTCAAGTTAGACATTGTGATGCCTCCTGCCTTGCCTTTGTTGCCCAGAATTACTTTTGCTATTCTAACTCTCTTCTCATTCCAAATGAATTTTGCATACATAAAAATAACTTGAAAGGATCTATGAACCTAAATATGAAGCCCTAAAAGTATAAAACATTAAGAAGAAATTATAAGGGAAAATGTTTATGAATTTAGGGTAGGCAAGAACTACCTAGGATACAAAAAACATGATGTATAAAAGAAAAAAATGGATAAATGAGATTCCATTAAAATTTAGAACATTAAATGACATCATTAAAATGGAAAGTAGGGGCCGGGGACTTAGCTCAGTGGTTCCACCGCCTGCTGTGCAACCGCAAGGACCGCAGTTTGAGCCCCGGTACCAAAAAAAAAAGAAAAGTAGTCCTTAAACAGACCATATTTACAGTGCATATAACCTATGACCAGAATATGTAAAGAACACTTACAGCTCATTAATAGACAACCCAATTAAAAAGTAGACACAGAAGATGATAAATAGCCAGTATAGCACAAGGAGAGGTGTGCAACTCTAGAATCAGAAAAATACTAATCAGTATAATAACAAGATTGAATTATACACTCACTAGGGAGATGAAGTTAAAAGTTTTAAAAGCCTTGTCATGACTTTTTCTTTTTGTTGGATTCTCCCCCTTTGCGTTTAATTTGTCACGCCCAGTGGATTCATTCTGCTGGGCTTCCTGGGGTTGTGATCCTCATTGTCTTTTCCTAGGGTATTGTCTAAAATTTTTTGGAGTGCCGGTTTGGTATTCATGAAGTTCTTGAGGTGCTCTTTATCATGAAAGTATCTTATTTCTCCATCAATTTTGAAAGATAGTTTTGCAGGGTACATCAATCTGGGTTGGAGGCTGTTTTCCTTTAGGGCTTGAAATACATCACTCCAAGCTCTTCTTGCCTTGAGAGTTTGCATTGAGAAGTCTGCTGTGATTGTGATGGGCTTTCCTTTGTATGTGATTTGTTTCTTTTCTCTCACTGCTTGTAGAATTTTATTCTTCTGTTGGATTTCTGGAATCCTAACTATTATATGCCTATGTGTAGATTTTTTTTGATTAAGGCTAGCTGGAGTCCTATATGCCTCACTTATCTGTGTGTCAAGTTCTTTTCCCCTCCTTGGGAAGTTTTCTGCCATCACTTCTGTGAAGAGTTTTTTTATGTCATCTGCACTCTCTCCTGTTTCTTCATTGACTCCAGTCAGTCTTATGGTATTCTTCTTTGCATTGTCTAGCAGCTGCTGTGTTGATTTCTCGTGTTCCTTACAATTTTAAAGCAATTTTTCTTTTCCTGGTCACTAATTGCAATCTTATCTTCTATATCTGAAATTCTGTCTTCACATTGGTTCGTTCTGCTGTGCAGACTTTCTATGGAGTTTTTAATCTCCTGGAAATCTGTTTACATCTGTTTTATGGATTCTATTTGTTTCCTGTGTTGGGATTCCATCATGTTCCTCAGATCCTCTATTTTTTATCTGTGTCTTCTCTAGATTTATTAATCATGTCTTGCACTATGAGCACAATCTCTGCTGTTATCTGAGAAATTATCTCTGATATCATTTTTCCCCGATCCTCTTTTGTTGCCAGTTCAGAGAGTCCAGGTGGTTGAATATCAGATTGTTCCATCTCGTTTCCCTTTGGGGTTGCTGTAGGTGATCCGGAAGTCTGTTTTTGAGGCTTGTTGATGTGTCTTCTCATTTGCATGGGGATTGGTGCTTCTGGCACCCGTGTGGCTCACCTTCTCTGCCCTAGGAGCGTGGAATGGCGGGGAGGGGGAGCTTCTCTCTGGGTGCTGGGATTGGCTCACCTTCTCTGCCCCAGGAGCATGGAATGGCGGCGGGGGAGCTTCCTTCCAGGTGCTGGGATTGGCTCAGCTTCTCTGCCCTAGGAGCATGGAATGGCGGCAGGGCTCAATGAAATTTTTAATCTCCTGGCTATGTTTGAGTCTGTTTCATGGATTCTGTTTCTTTCCTATGTTGGATGTTCATGCTTTCCATCATTTTCCTAAGCTCTGTTTTTTTTCTGTGTCTGCTCTAGAGTTACTAACCATGTCTTTCATTATAATCACCATGTCTGCAGTTATCTGAGAAACTATTTGTACTTAGATTTTTTCCTAGAGCCTCATTCATCTGCTTTGTTACTTCTGCTGTTACCACTTCAGAAATCCAAGTGTGTGGGTTTTGAATTGCCTCCAGGGTTTGCCTTTGAGCTAGAAGTTTGAGGTTATATCTTGCTTAAGTGTCTTCTCATTTTCCAGTTTGTTTCTAGTTTAATTTCTGGGTTGATGCTTATAAATAGCTTATGGCAAGTAGCTTTATTGCTAGTATTTAGAACCTTTAGGAAATGACCACTTGTCAGAAGTGTTTTTCAGGTGTAGCTGGCTTTTGGGTTTGGAGTCTATTGCAAGATCCTACCTCTCCAATTTTGGGGGGATGAGAAGTTGCTGCCTATTTTGCCTAGCCCTTGGTTCTTTGGCACTGGCACATAGTATTGTTTATGACCATTAGTCAGTCTCAGTCTTGGTGTACCAGGAAGAACAGCTGATGAGAACAATTATATTACCTTGGCTAAAGTAGTACAATCAGCAACAATGATACATCAAATGCAGCCTAGAAAATGACAAACTGTGATAACTATTAATTTACTACCTTTAACTGTATGAACTAGAATTGTAGTTATATAACAAAATCTAAAACAAACCAGAAAATTGTATACATTAACTATGCCTCCAGTATAGCAATTCTTCTCAAAGGAGAAAATTTAAAAGAGGTTAGGAGGAAAAACTAGAGAAATAGAAGAGGAAGAGATTGGAAGCAAGGCTGGAAAACAAAGGAAGATAGTGCTAACTTTGGGAAACTGGTGAAGACAGGGAAAGAGAGAAGGAAGAAATAAAAACAAGAACAAAACAACGACAAATAATAAACTAGAAACAGTGTTCACACTTATATAAAAATAAGAACAGGCTGGGGAGTGGTTAGTTCAGTGGTTCTGCCGCCTGCCTCGAAAATGCAAGGACCCAAGTTCAATCCCCGGTACCAAAAATAAGAACAAGCAAAAGCAATAGAGAAATGTAAGAGAAAAGAAGTTCACTTCATGATGTGTCTGCTGTCACTCGTACATAAAGTGGGCAGACAGAGTCCAGATCCATGTTGATGAATCCCAACAAGCCAGCTGTAGATTTACAGTGGGGTAGTAGATAATTCCAGCAAGCCTGCACCTTTAGTTCTGAAGCTCAGTCTGGTTTCTGGTTGTGAGCCTGGAACCTGTTTTGTTCAGCCTGCAATATCTCGTGTGCCTCCTGCTGGCTTGAACTTGGCTCCTGGACCTCCTGCCAACTTGAATGCAGTTCTGCTTCACCATGATGGAACCAGCCTGAAGCTGTTCTGAGTTCCGAGCTCTATGGGCTCCTCTCAAAGATGGCTATTAGCCAGTCACCCTTTCCTGGGGTACATCTGAACCTGAATAACTTACCAGCCACTGCAGTCTACTGTATCCTCTGTTCTGTTCCACTGATGAGTTTCTCTGTGGAGGCCTCTGGGGTTGCCAGTAGTCACTGTGCAGCAGCAGGTTCCAGCAGTGAGTCAGGGCTCAGGAGAAAGCACCTTGCCACCTCCTTCTTCTGTGTTGAAGTCTCTCTCTTTGCTCTCCCCATGGGCTTCAATTCTCCCTTCAGATCCTTGCTGGGTCCTAGGGACCCACTTCCCTCCTCCTTTTCTTTCTCATGTTGCTATATTGCAGCATCTGGACACCAAATCTTGGAGAGGCTGTTTCCCTGCTGTTTACTACTCTGCCATCTTCTGGAATCTGCCTATTATTAAATTATAAGTTTACTTATTTACCATGATTTATAATGCAGACTTTTTGCTAACAAGTCTACCAAGAAGTGTGAACATATCTTCTAGTGTTCTCTGCCTCTGTGTAATCCTCTTTTTTCTTGGGTGCCATTTTATCCAAAGGCTTTCTGAAAGTCTTAGGTACTCCAAAAGCATGAGAAACCATTTTGTTCAGGAAAGCAAAGCATTTTATTTTATAACCTACCTCTAGCGCAATTCCACATTACAGAAAGACAATTTTAGTACTGTCTTCTTTTGTTTTCATTTCCCTCTGTTCAAGTGCTGATGTTATCTTCTTCCTGGTCCTATAGTAGATTGATAGCCTTATTTCATTAACCAGATAACAGACAACAATAGTTGTAGTCTAATAGCAGTTTTGAGAAACTTATACAGTATTTAAAAACCCAACTTACCTCAATTAAGCTGTTTTAAAAAAACCCTGATTTGAAATTCTGCATATGTTAATGCTGAACCTTTACCATATCAGTATATTGAGAACATCATATTTGTTAAATGGGATTTAAAACCAGGGGTGCTTAGTTGGAAAGGCTAAGGTCATATTGAATTCAGACACCATTGTATTGACATTGTGGGGTCTTTCAGCAACTGCATGGACACATGTCTATAAAATGTAGTGTTTGTCCATCTGTATTGCTATCTCAACTATCTAGAATGTGACTATAGGCCAGGGCAAAGTAGAGCTCAAACCCAAGATTAGGTGATATGAAATTAATCACTACTGCTCCATCTTTTCTCCCCAAAGGAGCCCTTCTTTATTTACTTAAGGTCTATTAACTTATCTGGTACCTTTGCCAAGTTTAGCTGGGTGAGTTCTCAGTGAATTAGAAAGCTGAGAACTCATGCTGATGACTCTAAAAAGTAACTATAAGGTGAGCACAGTGACACACATATGTAATCTCAGTGCGCTGGGAAGTTGAGGCAGGAGATTCGCAAATTTCAGCCCAACCTGGGCAACTTAGGGAATTAGTGAGAATCCTGACTATAAATGAATAAATGAATGGACTGGGGGTGAAGTTCAGTGTGAAGGCCTGGGTATAGTACTGAGAAAAAGAAAAAGAAGTAACTGTAAAGTGTCAATTAGGTATAATTCAAAGTATGAAGAACTTTTAAGCAATATAGCATGAGAGCTAACCACCTCAAAAACATCAGTAGCCCTCAAGAGTATAATTAACTTTTCAATAAAATATAATAAAGTATTTCCTCAAACTAAGAGATATGTGTGTGTATAAAACATTACATCATAATGCTTCTGAAATCAGATATATTGTAAAATTAGGATGTATGTTTAATATGATAGTAATTTTTGCCCTGGGGGGAAAAATAAGTTTTTGTTGCGTGTCATGGTCAGTGGCATCTTATTGCAGAGAACATAGTAGTGTCTGTAATGAAAATACTCTTAGCAAGTAAGTTCTACAATTCTGAGCCTTCCTTTTAAACAAAGACAGTTATTAACATTTTTCTGAAGGGGTGAGAAACTATTAAAAGTTTGCTTAAATTATTTAGAAAATGCATTTATGTGGAAATTCTTTATCTGTGATAAATGAGCATTGTTATTTGATTTAATATGCAGTGGATGTATCCTGAGTTTCCTGAGTCCGGCTGTTGACTTTTGAGTTTCACTTTCATACATGTTGAATTTGTTTTACAGGTGCCTAAGCCCGTGCCTCAGCCTCTAGGTTCTTCCTCTGTCCTTCCAAAGGATCCAGTACTAAGGAAAGAAAAACTGCAGGATCTGATGACCCAGATTCAAGGAACTTGTAATTTTATGCAAGTATGAGCCGTTAAAAAAAGAATCTTATATTTGTAGGTTGCTACCTTGTGATCTGAAGCATTATACGGAAATTGCTAAAGTGTGGACCCGGCTGCCCAGAGTGGCGTGAGTCCTGGCTCTGCTAGTTCTTTTCTGGGTGCACATTAAGTCACTCTGCCCTTTTTCTTTGTTTTTCTTTCTTTTGGTACTAGGGATTGAACTCAGGTCCCTCCGCTTGCGAGGCAGGTGGCAGAACCACTGAGCTAAATCCCTGGCCCTCTGCCCTTTTTCTTTGATAAAATGAAGATAATGACTCTACCTCTTTAGTTTGTTATAGTTTTAATACTTGACATACCTAAAAGTTTGGCAGTTGTTTTATTTTTTGCAGTGTTGGAAATCAAACTTTTGCACAGGCCAGGCAAGTTCTTCAAAACTGAGCTGCATCCCCAGCTCAGACAGTCACTTTAGAGTTTATTTTTGACTCTTGATTTCTTTTTCTATAGAGACTTTTTAGCTTCTTGACATAGTTATTAGCTAGATAATGTCCTTTTTTTTTTTGGTACCAGACTTCAAATTCAGGACCTTGCGCTTGCAAGGCAGGCATTGGCACCACTGAGCTAAATCCTTGGCCCTATATACTGTACTTCTAAGATAATAGGCTATGGCCAACACCATGAATAATTTGAAGGTAATTGCTTTCAAATGAATATTGTAATCTTTGTTCCTATTCATTATTAAAAATTTTGTTTTTAGGAATCTGTTCTGGATTTTGACAAACCTTCAAGTGCAATTTCATCATCACAGCCGCCTTCAGCTTCTTCAAGTAGCCCAGTAGGTATGTAATCTTCCTAAAGATTTAGAGCAAACAGCTTTAGAATAGTTGTTTCTTTTACGAATCATTTATTCTACTTAGCTTAAGGGTTAAACTAAATATGTCTGTTAATCTAACTGTACCTATTGAGCATCAGAGTTAAATATGGATATGTTACTTTTAAGACTTTAATGTGCTTAATGACTTGTTTGTATTTTTTGGAGAATGTCTTTAGATGGGTGAATAGAAATGCTCAATTCTATTTTTATGATTTTTAAATATTTTTCTTGGAGTCATTTCTGTCTAGGCCTTACTTGACTTCTTTGGACTCCAAATCTAGTGTTGAGGCTTTGGGATCTTAACTGTGAGTGAGATTAACACAGTAACCAGCAGTGGAGCCTGGATTTGATTTGATCTGATGTTTCCAGCCTCAGGTTCTTTGCTCTATGCTGGTTTCTCTCAGGCAAGGGAGACATAGCCAAAGCTGCAGCTCAGCTGTAGTGGGCAGTGTGAAGGAGCACAAGGCTGACACAGTGCTTCCTGGGTGAGGTAAGGAGAATAGAGAGGAAATAACTAAAGTGATAGTCACTAACAAGAACCCAAGCTGGAAGCTGTGTGATTGAAAAACACATTAATACACATCACCAGAGGGGAAAAAACCTAAATAGCTTACTTCACAACTTGTGTATTGATTAACTACTTGTGTATTGGTTAATTACTACTTGTGATAACTCAGGTTTTATATTCTAGATTTCTATTACCAGTTATTTTTAAAAGTCATAGTTCTTTTTTGGAAACCTTGAAATTCTGTTTTTACCCATTTAACCTCAAAACGTCAAGAATCACAGATGAACTTAGTATTTCTGACTGGACTTCTTTGGCTGTTTAAGTTCTTGCAGAATGTCTAGCTGGTGCTTTTTCTGTAAAATGTAAATTTTAGTTTATTCCTGGTTGATTGATGTGCATTAACTTTTCTCTCCCCTCCATAATGCTTGGTTTATTTCAGTTTCTGCCTTATCTACAGAGCAAAATATGACCAGTCAATGTGATTTTCTTCAAGAGCCATTACAGGTAACTTCTCCAAATTAATCTTCATTGACTTTTCTTTGTTATTCAGAGAAAGACTTTTGCTTTGGCAAGAATGATCATACTGATTCTAAGGTATCTAAATTATTAAAAATGTTCTAGGTTTTTAGATTAAACACAACTGGTCCCCAAAAGATTCTTCAGTGACTATGCTGAAAGCATCAGTTATAATAGAGAAGGTTAGCTGATTCTAGTAAGAACAGAGCAAGCCTGAAGAATTCACAGGTACATTGTCTGAGAATTTTACTTTGCTACTGAGCTGCATAAATCAGTTAGTATAGTATATCAGTATTATAAAAGATCTGAAGAAAGAAACTTAATTGTTTCTAGTCCATGGTTAACCAGTTCTTGCCCTCCCCTCTGAATACTTCACATTCTGAAGAACTAATTTTCAAAGAGTAAATTTAGAAATACAAAAGGATAGCAAAGTGTGGTCGTGTGTGCCAGTATTCCAGCACTCTGGGAGGCTGAGGCTGGAGGATCGCAAGTTCAGCCCATCCTGGGCAACTTAGTGTCTTAGCAATACCTTATGTCAAAAAAGGGCTGGGGTTGTAGCTCAGTATGAAGACCCTGGATTCAGTCCTCAGTACCGAAAACCAAAACAAAAAAGGATCAAGTTACTGATATGTCTGAATGCCATGTTACATTTCCATTAATGGTAGTTCAAGCTTCACTGGCTTTCTGCTGATTACTTTTAAAAAAGTTTTCTGAGTGTCCCTGTGACAATTTTCTTGACTGTAGCTTTTTGACAGGAGTTAGGTATTTTGGTTGGTTCAATAATTGTAGTATTCCCTTCCAAAAACTTCTGAGTAAATGTAATTGTTTATAGTGGTTTATGTGTAGTTCGATAAGTTGTGCAGTTGTGTTTGTTCAGTGGGGTGTATCAGTGAGGTTCTGCTGCATCCTCCACTCTAGTACTGTTTCACTAGAGGAGTTCCATTTTATCTGCTCTAGCTGTTGGGTTTCTACTGAAGGCCTTGCATTGACAACCACTGATCTGCCCAGTGTAGGAGACCTTAGGTGCAGTACTGTAGGATGCCTGCATCAAAATCCTCTGATCACTTGTAAAAATATGTATTTCTAGGTATTACCTTAGATTTGGAACAGCACTTTAGGCCTGTTCTAGGGATTTATATTTTTAATAAGTTCCTTGGATGAAGCTGTATATTCATATTTGGAACCACTGGTTCCAAATACCATGTTTATTCACTAATACTCAACTGCCTCTAGTTGGTGTACTTAAAGACCAAGAGCTGCTGCTTCTAAATGAATACAAATATAAAGAATATGTCTTTATCTTTTTTTGTTGCTAAGCTTTTGTGGGGGGGGGGGTTGAGGATCAAACCGTAGGCCTTGCATGTGGCTAAGGAGCACTTTACCACTAAAGCTACACACAGCCCCTCAAAGTGACCTTTTAAGTAAAACGTAAGTCTAACAAGCTCAAGTATCAAGTGGCCCAGAGAACTGTAATGTAGCATCACTGACAAGGGGAGCTTTGTTAGTGGTGTTAGTTATGACCCTTCACACCCAGTCCCATTTATTTTGGGCACTTTTCTCAGGGTTTTAATGAGAAGCACAGAAGAAAGGCATATTTTTAGAAACATTCCAATCTCATAATAGTTGTAAATTTTTGATTAAATCAAAGTTATACCTATTTAGGTGTATAAAATGTTCTAAAATCAGATTTTTCTTCCCATAAACACTTTGTTAAGCTTGGTCCTCACTCTTTTAGTAGCATGTCATAAAGGTCCCTTGAAAGGGCTGTGGGTATATATAGCTTCTCTGCTGTTTGGTTACTACTTGTTAGTTTTCCAGTTCACCTGTTAAACTGCTTGAGCTTCTGGGAACTGCACAGAAGCACTTAGATAAAAGAATTGGAGTCAGTCACTTTAGACTGCTGTTGCCTGATTTTCAGTTGTGTGTGATATTCTAGTATCTGTTGTGCCATAGCTTTCCTCCCTAGTTGCCCTTAGTGTTCCATTGGTCACAGTTGTCACAGCCTTAGTGTCTACTGTGCTTTCTCTCAATTTTTATTTTGTACATTCTCTCAACTTACAAGTTTCACGAGAATTTTGGTGCCATGTGGTTTTATGTAGAGTGTATCTTGTTCATCCTTTGAACAACAAGGCTCGTGGAGTGGAAGTGGAGTTGTGATGGCCTGCAGTGTGAGTGTGCATGGGATCACCTCAGTGACTGCTGTGGAGGCCTCATTGGAAGCCTGGTCCCAGGCTTCAGGGCTGAGATTCTGGATGAGTGAAGGTGGGATCTGAAGGGTAGTTTGTGCCCAGGTCCAGAATGGCAGTGTAGCAGACCGTTGGATTTGAATCTTAGCTCTTACACTTAGTTTTAGTGTGATCCTGGGTAAATTTGACCTTTCTGTATGTGATTGTCAATAAGATAGGGAGAGTTGTAGCTGTGAAGCAGGCCCACTGCAAAGTGCTTGGCACTAATGAATGCTAGTAAGAGGAACATTAGGAAGGCTAGGGCCCAAGAAATGCAAGTGAACAAAATGTGCCTTTCACAATATTTTATATCTTCCTGCGTCTAGGCTGCTTCTCCAGTTACTTGTAGCCCAAATGCTTGCTTGGTTTCTACTGATCAGGCTTCTTCGGGATCTGAAACAGAGTTTATGACCTCAGAGACTCCTGAGGTAATAAAAGACCAATTGTCTTGATTTCTTTTCTGTTTCAAAGAATAGAAGAACCAGCTTATCTTACAAAGTACAAGCATGATTAGTTGAAAGATGTAACATTTATATTTATTAATGCATTAGTTTCTATAGATATTTGGTTCTGGAATTTGCACAGGGAACTTTCTTGTAATTTTGCCATATAAGTAGATTTATTAGTATATTGCCTTATCTACTGCCATAAATGTCAACTTTTAATATAAAAGTAAAAAGTTTCACATAGGATTAGGTCAAGTTTCTCACCATGATTACATTGAAGGAATACTTAGAAAAATCTTGTATTTGTATAACTAATGACAAATTTTTAAAAAATTAATTTTAGGGCTGGGGATTGAGCTCAGTGGTTCCAGTGCCTGCCACGCAAGCGCAAGGTCCCGAGTTTGATCCCCGGTACTAAAAAAAATAATAATAATTTTATTGGTTTTTATTTTTTGAAATTAATTTTATTGGTTTTTAATTTTTAAAATTAATTTTATTGGCCTAATGACAAATTTTATAGTATTGATATTAGCACTGATCCACTTAAAATGATCCAGTTTCTTTTTGGGTTTTGCTTTCAGTTTTAAGTTACAGCTTTGGCTATTGAGCAAATCATTGAGATGGATATAGTTTGATAGGATGAATTTTGGGGTGCAGTTTAGCAACTATTAGGTTTTAGTTTGGACTGAACTATTATACGCAGAGAAGACTATGTCTTCACTATAAGATATAAAAAGTCAGTACAGTATATGTGCTGCCGAAACGAGCACAAAAAACGTCAGTATAAATAATCATTTTTTTATGGTGCTAACTTGGTCTAAATTGAGATAACTTGTCTTCTCATTTTCAAAACCAGGAAGTGATTGTTACCACAGTTGTCTGCTCCATATTTTGATTGGGATTGGTTTTGATATCTCTTGAAGCCTTTTGCATTAAAATCTGTTATATCAAAACTTGCCTGTTCTCTTTGATAAGGATTACTTAAATTAGATGAGTGTTGGTTTTCTTTCTTAGGCAGCTGATTTAGAAATATTCCAATAAGTCTTTAAAATAGAGAAAAATTAAAACTAAAGAACTAACCTAAGATTTTTCTTAAACCAATTCCGCTGTATGAATTTGGAATAATATTGGATTCTTAACTGGGAACTCACATTTCAGTGTTTGAAAAGAACTCAGCGCTCATAAAAAGTTCCGCCCCTCATTTGTTAGACTGATTATTAATAGGACTCTTTCACTTAGTCAGCAAACTGTGCACAGCATATACTAGTGTGCATCCTTAGCAATTGAGATTGGAAATTGTAAGCAAAGGCTATTCTCTCGCATTCCTGTGCCCAGTGTCATCCTAAAGAACTTGCTGACTTATGCCAGTGTGGGGTTTAGTGTAAGTTAATGGCTTGTTACATGTCAGGTGATTGCTGATGCTGCATTTCTCCTCCCCAGGCATCAGTTCCCTCAAGTAAGCCACCATCTTCACTAGCTTCTCCAAATCCTCCCACGTCAAAGGGCTCTGAACAGTCGCCTCCAGCAAGCAGTAGTTCAATAACCATTAACACAGCACCCTTTCAAGCCATGCAGACAGTGAGTATGGAACGGACAGGAATGATGATTGCAGTTCATGATTCCACTTAAGAGTCATTGTTTCTCTTGCATCTATTGTACTTTGTGACAAGTTTGCCTTTTATATTACTCTTATTTATAAGGGCTGGTAGAATTTACATTTGTCCTATGGAAATATTGCTTATAAAAGAGAAGTATTAAACCTAGAAGCTAGAGCCCTTAGAATATTGAGTGGGTTTTTTCTCAGAGCATTGTTCGCTCTGAAAATTAGGCAAAGCTGAGGATTCATATCAAACAAATGTAATGTGTGAGTGATTTAATCGCCAGCAGCACTCACACCTCCCTCCCCCGCCAAGGAATATGTGGGTGAGAAATCTAATTTCTAACAACAGCTTAATACTACTGATCATTACTAATAGTGCACTAGGAGTTTCCCTAGCATTGGTACCTGGAAATAAAGGGCACACAATTGAGTCTTGATCTTATGCAGGTTCTTGAAGATTAGTTCATATTTTTGTGTGATATTTTGAATTATGTATTCCTTTACCAATTGTAGTTTAAAACTTTTAAAAAAAGATAATGTTGCAGCTAGATTTATATGTCTATTCTCAAAACATGGACTAGCATAAAAAAGTTCTTTTTGTGGATGGGACCCCATAGTGAGCCAGAAAGTACCTTTGCTGATGGCACTGATGTCCCACAGCAGGTGCTTCAGAGGGCACAGAAAGCAGCACAGTGCAGGAGAGATGGGCCTGAGGACTCAGACATAGAGGTCACTGATCTGCTCATGCTTGGCCAGGTTGAATGTCTTCATTTCCTTGTTTTTTCTCTCTCCCTGTTAGTCCATCCTGTGCAGTACTGCCACACTGGATTTACTGGCTTTTTCTTTTGCCTCATTAAAAGCAAACAGTGGTCCATTACAGAATGACATTTAGTCCTGTGCTGGACTGAATACCTTTTGAAGTCCTGTATAACCTGCCAGACAAGTGCCCTAGGCTTGCCTTACATATTCTTGTCATAGTATATACCTTCTGCCCATGCCTCCCTGTCTCCTCTTTCTGTTTGAAGCCTGTTCAGTTCAAGTTGGTTCTCATTCATTCATTTATTAAGTAGTTATGAAGCCAGTCACTTCTTTTCATCATTGGGCTTGTAGCAGTGAAAAAAAGGGAAGTCTTTATTTTCAAGAAACTTGCAAATCCTTAAGGAGCTGAGAGGGCTAGAGAGACATTCATATACATATACTCTACCAGATGCCATGTGTTGTTTGGAAGAATGTTGCAGCTAGATTTATAAAGCAGGAACAGGAGTAAAGAGCTAGAGATTAATAGAAGTGTTCCTTTATAAATTATGGCTGATCTAGAAGGCTACTTTCTGCTATATGGTAAAAATTCAATGAATTGTAAATTTCACTTACTTTTAATTTTGAAAAAATAATTCCTTTCTCCTATAGCTTTTATTCTTTGGGGTCATTTCTGTAGGGAATCAAATGGAATTGTTTCTCCCTGGGGTAAAATGTGCAGAACATAAAATTTACTATTTAACCACTTAAAGAGTGTGATTTAGTGGCACTAAGTATGTTCACAATGCCGTTCAGCCATTGCACTATTTCCAGAACTTTATGATACCAATTAGAAGTACTGTGCTCATTAAATAGTAATTTCCTATTTCTCCCCCTCCCCAGTCCATCTCTACTTTCTATGAATTTACCTACTTTAGGTACCTCATATAAGTGAAATTAATGCAATTTTTTTTTGATCTGGCTTGTTTCACTTAGCATGTTTTTAAGGTTCAACTGTATTATAGCATGTGTCAATTTCATTTCTTATGGGTAGTATTTCATTTTATACCTCATTTTGATCCATTCTTTGTTGATGCACACTGGGGTTTGTTTTTACCTTGTGCCTATTATGAATGATGCTGCTGTGTACATGGGTGTACACTACCTAGTCAAGACCCTGTTTTCAGTTATTTTGGGTGTATACCTGCAAGTGAAACCAGTGTATCATGTGGTAATTTATGTTTAACCTTTGGAGGAGCTTCCATACTGTTTTCCACAATGGCTGCACCACTGTATGCTTCAGTGCTTGAGGGGTCAGTTTCTCCACATCCTTGCTACCACGTATGTCCTGTCTTTTGGTAGTAGCCATCCTAATGGGTCTGATGTGGTATCTTATTGAGGTTTTGATTTGTATTTTCTTAATGAGTAATGAGGTTGAGCATGTTTTCATGTACTTATTAGCTATTTATCTTCTTTGGAGAAATATCTTTTGAGAATTTTGGCCATCAATAGAAGTTTTAGAATATTGTAGGTTTTTGCTGGTTGGGTCCCCTTAGCTGTTTCCTATGAACCTTCACAATGGCTGAGTGTACCCTTCTCTTTCAAGGTATTTAATGTTAATGCACCGCTGCCTCCACGGAAAGAACAAGAAATAAGGGAATCCACTTATCCACCTGGCTACAATCAGAGTTTTACTACAGCAAGTACACAAACACCACCCCAGTGCCAACTGCCAGCTATACATGTAGAACAAACTGTTCTGTCTCAAGAGACTGGTAAGGTCTTTGCATGTGATATTTTGCAAACTTAGGTAACTAATTTAATAGAAAGCAAGTCTGTAGGGACACCTTCCAAGTCCTTTTCTGACCTAGTAACCATTATTTCTTCACATCTTCCTAAAGTGTTGAGAAAGACGTGATGTGGTTTCACATATTAAATAAAATTGACCTTTTAATTTTGACTTTTGTAGAGATAGAATTTAGATAGTTTGATTTAATCTGTTGGCTGTGTGTGTTAATCTAATTGTTTTGATTATTCTAGACAGTAATTGAGGTTGATAGGGTGCTGTACCTGCTTTTGTGAAGATTTTGAAACCATTTTGTTAATCCTTTCTGCAGATGGTTATCTGGCAATTTTGGCCTCTCATGTAAAACACTTATTAATATGAAGATATAATATATGCTTATTATACTGTTTCTTAGAGATGAGAGACTGTTTTGCTCTTTATGCTGCTATAAATCATGAAAGAATAGGCAGCTTTGTACTTATGTCTTAATTTGAGAAGCACTTTTTGGATTTTTAGAGTTGATATTTTAGCCCCGTATTGTTTTCTAAAACTTAAGCCTGAGCATTCTAGGTGCTTTTTAATCAAATGATAAAGAGATAGTAAATATAACTTCCTGGATTTAGCCACAAAGGACCTTATTCTGTTCTCACCTGAAGTAGGTGATTTACATAAGGGATCTGATTGTTATATGTTTTCTCAATTATGATTTCTGTTAAGATTCATTTCCTCTTACTTCCTAATCTGGATTATTTAGCCTGTTTTAAAAATTGTGATAAAATATACATAACATAAAAGACTGTTTTAACTATTTATAATCATATCATTCTGTGGTATTTACTACATCCAAAGTATTTGCAACCTTCTCCAGAACTTTTTCATGTTTCCCAGCTAAAACTTTATATCCATTTAATACTAATTCCCTCTTCTGTCTTCAGCCCTGGCACCCACCATTCCACTTTATGACTGAATTTGACTTCTCTAGGGACTTCATATGAGTTGCATCATATATTTGTCCTTTCAGAAGTGCCTTATTTCACTTAGATAATATCTTCAAGGCTCTTTGGAATTGTAGCATGTGTCAAAATTTCCTTCCTTTATAATTCAGAATAATTCCATTTCAAATATACACACATATGTATGAATCTTTTTTAAAGGGGAGAAATAAATTAAAGGTTTTGGAATATATTGACTATTGCATATGAAGAGTATTAGACCTTTATTACCATTTAACTTTTGGACTCTGAAATGTTTCCTTAAGCTGCAAGTTACTATCCTGATGGAACTATTCAAGTAGGCAATGGTAGCCTTGCCTTATACCCAGCACAGACGAATGTATTTCCCAGACCCACACAGCCATTTGTCAGCAGCCGGGGATCTGTGAGAGGATGTGCTCGTGGTGGGAGATTACTTGCCAATTCCTATCGATCCACTGGCAGTTATAAAGGTGTGCTCTCAGTCGACTTCTAATTTTATAGAATTGGTTTGCCTTGTTTTTACCTTATTTTGTTCTTTTTGTCATTGATATTTATACTGTAATAGAGACTTTTTTATTAGTGATTCAAAGAATATTTTTCAGTACACCTTTTCTCTATACAAGAACTAACTTTTAAACTATAAAAAGCATATTAATCCTGTGCCTTACTTATTGAAGTGGAAAGACTGATCATCTTGTCTTGTTTTTCAAGGGATGAATTTTGGTTTACATATTTGAATAATTTTTCTTAATTGATTTTGTTAAAAATATGTCATGAAAGATAAACACTTTTTCTAGTTTTTTTGTCTACCAGTTAATACTACAGGAAAGAACATAGAATTTGAGACTATAATAGCGATACTCTTTTAAGTTTTAGTTATGATTACATGTATTCTGGTCACTGCTTGGTATTAGCAAAAATATTACTTAAGACAGAGGCCTTACATATCTGTGCCTTACCACCAACTTTTCCCAGTCCCCACCTGCATTTCAGGAGTAGTAAATCTCTAAACCTGGCTTATTTGAAGTCAGCCATATTTTTTTCCAGACTGGGGGTTGAACTCTGAACCTTGAGCTAAATCCCTGGCCCTGAAGTCAGCCATATTTTACAAATATGTACTTTACTGTGGAAGCAATTTTAGTATGCCTTTTCTTAAGGTATAAGTCTAACAATGGCATTAGAGAATCAGTTTAACTTTTAAGGTTGTATAGTTTATTATGTTTTTGCCCATCATTTTATGTAAGTTGTTTTTTATTAGGTTTTGATACTTACAGAGGACCTCCTTCCATTTCCAATGGAAATTATAGCCAGCTGCAGTTCCAAGCTAGAGAATACCCTGGAGTACCTTATTCCCAAAGGGTGAGTAAGAACAGTTGTCATAGGTGAATAGTGGTACAGTTGTCGATGTTAAGCTATATAACATATATATATATATATATATATATATATGTGTGTGTGTGTGTGTGTGTGTGTGTCGGTGTTTAAACTATATAAAGGGTCATCATTTATTTTGTAGAAGTGTACTTAGTTTTAGAACTACTAGTTAGTCCTGTGGAGAACTGAGTTGGAAGCTTTTGCAATCACCCAAGGGGGATAAATGTCAAATGCTGGTTATATGGAATTGAAAAGGTATTAAGGACTTCATTAATCATATTATTTATATTAACTTCACCTTATAAGAGAAACTGGGGTTCAGAGGTTAAGTAACTTGTGTAAGGTCACTCAACAAGTAAATGGTAGAACTAAGATTGGAATATATGTTTCTTAGCTCCAGCTCATGACCTTAACTTTTCTATATCACCTTCAGCTTAGTGTGCCTAACTATTGAGTATATCAAAATTCTTTTTTATCTTTGTTTTTTTGTTTATTCTGATTTGAATGACTCAGCCAATTTTCTATACTACATATGATAGATGACTGATAGGGTGTTAGACATTCCATTTTATTTTGTATTTTATTTATTTTAATTTTTGAGACAGGGTTTGCTATGTAGTTCACGCTGGCCTTGCACTCACCATGTAATAGACACTGGCCTCAAACTTGCTGTGATCCACCTGCCTCAGGTTTGATTTATAGGCATGTGCCACCATGCCCAGCTAGACATTCCACTTTAGTAAACCTTGGCAGGGCCGGGGATGCAGCTCAGTGGAGCCACACTTGCCTGGCAAGCGAAAGTTCCTGAGTTTGATCCCCGTTACTGCAAAAAACCAAAAAACCCCCAGCTACTTCATAGATGATCCCAAACTTATGATAGTTTGACTTAATTTTTTCACTTTAAAGTGGTGTGAGAGTGATATGCATACATTGGAAACCCTACTTCAGCTTTTGAATTTCGATTTTTTGATCTCTTAATGTGGTGTGATACTCTGCAGTGATCTGTCATCAGTGTGGACATGAGGGTGAACAACCATACTCTTGTGTACTGTGTTATACTCAGCTGTAGTGTTTGGAAGGTTAAGTGTATTAAATCCTTTTTTGGGGGGGGGGGGTTACCGGGGCCCAAACTTGGAATCTTGCACTTGCGAGGCAGATGGCAGAATCACTGAGCTAAATCCCTGGCCCTTAAATCTCTTTTTTTCCTCTCTCTCTTTTTTTTTTTTTGGTACCAGGGATCAAACTTAAATCCCTTTTTGACTTAAAATATTTTCAATTTATGATGGGTTTATTAGAACATGCCTGTCATAAGCTGAAGTGCATGTGTGTGTGGTACCATACTGGGCAAGGTTGTAATCTGAAACACCTGTACTTGAAGCACTGCCAATTGTATGAGGCAGGATAGATGTCTGAATAGAAGCAGTATTGGAAAGAAGTGAACACCTTGGAATTTAAGTGACTTGAGTTTGAAGCCAGTTTCACCACTTCTCTTGCCTTGTGTGACCTTGGGTATATACTTTAACCTGCTGAACTCTAGTTCCTCATCTATTCGGTGTGGACTTACCTGTTTGTTAGCTTTTCCTCTAACTGATGGTTGTGAGGATTTCTCCATGAGGTACTTTGAGGATTAATGAACTAATACATGTAACTGCTTAGCACCACAGTGCCAAGACTGTATCAAGCATGCAGATACTAGTTGTTAGTACATGAACCTCAGGGGCTGTGTGTAAAGAGAGGATATTGATTAATACAGACTTAAGTAATGAAACTATCTATTCATAACAACAGTATTCCAGTATTTTTGTGTTATGCTTTGAAATTTTTTTGAGGAAACATAATAAATTGATAATATGTGGGTATGGTGGTGCAGGCCTGTAATCTCATTACTCTGGGAGGCTGAGACAGGAGGATCACAAATTCGAGCCCAACCTGGGCAACTTAGTGACTTAGAGACCCTGTCTCAAAATTAAAAATACAATAATTATCATAATCATGAAAAGATCTGGGAATGTAGCTCAATGCAAAGGCAGTAGATTTGATCACCACTACCAGAAAAAAAGGAAAGGGAGGGAAGAAAGGGGAAAGGAAAAGAAATTGGTGATGGCTGCTACTGAGAAGAGGACTGGGAATTTGGAGTGGGAATTTCATTATTCATGTCTTCTTGCCCTGTTTCTTCATGGATTGCATGGAGACTGATCTCCTTCATCCTTAGGAGTCACTTGGAAGTCTTGCCCCCTGAACCTTTATTCTTAATTTTTTGGATCATATTTTTAGGCACTATAAGTACATTTATATGATATAATCTTTTCAATTCCACTATCCAAAAACACAAAAGAGAACTCTCCCACCCCATTGTAGTTTATATTAATCTTCACAGTTTGATTTATAAATTGCACAAGAATGAAGACTGTGCTCTTCTTCTTGCTTTATTGTGTCCTTTTAAAATTTTTTTTTGGTTCCGGTGATCGAACTCAGGACCTTACACTTGTGAGGCAGGTGGCGGAACCACTGAGCTAAATCCCTGGCCTGTTATGTCCTTTTATATTGAGGCAAGAGAGAAAGTGCCATGCTGCACTTGTGAGTTTCCATCGTTCCCTAGTATTGTAACTTGTATGTAGTGCTCTGACTGCTTCACTGTTTTGTATTAACCTAATTGGTCAGGCTAATGAATAGATGAAGCAATATTGCCACTGTTGCCTTTGATTTGTTTCTCCTAGTGTTTGGGAACTTCTGACCCTCTTCTGCTGCTGGGGTACTTTAATCTTGTACACTTACCAATCACTAATCCTGTGTAATAATTACTGTCTTGCATTTTTGGTGCTAAAGTGAATATTCATGTATTCATCTTAGGATAATTTCCAGCAGTGCTATAAGCGAGGAGGGACACTTGGCGGTCCTCGGGCAAATTCAAGAGGTAAGAAGTATTAAGTGTTGTTTATTTAACCAAAACATAATTGTAGTTCATTCTGTACTCTGTCAAGTTCCCCCAAAGTACAGCGCTTTCAGTATTTATTTTGAGGTTTTCAGTTTGCTTAACTGTAGTACTAAAAGAGATGCTAGACTACTAGAAAAGCTATGGAAGCCAAGTGTCAACTTAAAGTGTATGTTTTCTGAAAAATACCAGAGCATGATTTGACCTTAGACATATATTCATTGACCTGACTTTTTACAGTTTCATGTGGTGTTTCAAGATGGTGGTTTTTATAATAATACAGTAATGAGTAGGTACTTTTGTGTCAGTACATTGACATAGTCAAATAAGCAATGATTAAAATATAGTGATGAAGCAAAAGCAGTATACTTAATACTTTTAAAAATAATACTTAATAACACTTTTTCAACTATTAAAAGATTCAGTATAACTGAGAAGAAATAAAGAATTAATGAAAATAACTAATTTTTTTTTTTTAGTATATATGCTGCCGAAGCGAGCACAACTATTTTTTTTTTGTACCGGGGATTGAACTCAGGACCTTGTGCTTTTGAGGCAGGCACAGTGCCAATGAGCTAAATAACCCCAGCCCTGAAGATAACTAATTTTGTCATAGGAAAACAATCTTTTCACTTCAAGAAAATAGCCAATACTCGCAATGGTTTTGCATTATGTTTGGGCAACGTTTTGATCTCTTAAGACATTAACATCTTTCAGCTGGGTTTGGTGGCACACCCAGCTAAAATTGTTTTTCACATTAATTTGGAAATAAGCATTTGCTAGGTGTGGTGGGGCACACCTGTAATCCCAGCACTCTAGAGGTTGAGGCAGGAGCATTGTTGTGAATTTGAGGGCAGCATGGGCTATGTAGTGAGTCCAAGGCCCACCTGAATTACAGAGCAAGACTGTCTCACCCCTCCCCTGTAAATAAATAAACATTCACCATAGTGCTTAGTACCATCAAAATATCTTTGAATGACTAGTAGCCAGTAGTTCTAAAAGTTAATTTTTTGGGGTGAGGGGGTACCAGGGATCAAACTCAGGTCCTTGTGCTTGCAGGGCAGGCGGTGGAACCATTGAGCTAAATCCCTGGCCCTTAAAAGTTAATTTTTTATGTAATATAAATTTTCTGGAGTTCTTCTGTATTAGCTGCTTTGAGTAGAAGAGTGATTACTGAGCAATTAGCTGAGTGAGAATTATGATTGAAAGATGAAGTAAAAAGTGTCCAACTTGGATTTTAGTTTTTGCTAATCTTAATTGGTTGTGGTTAAGTTACCCAGCTTTTGGGGGCACGTTTCTTAACCTTAAAAAAAAACGTAATTAGACAAGATTATCTAGGTCCCTTCTGGCTTTAGATAGTATTATCAAAATGTATTACCAGAAAAATCTAGGAAAGTATAATTTAGTTACATTTATTGCTTTTGTTTTGGAATTTACTCTAAAATGTCTTTGTCTGTTTCAGTAGCCGACTAGTGTTAAATATTGTGTTCAAACCTAACTGCTTCATTATGAGAAACTCATTGTTGCTAATAAAACAGCAGGGTGGAGTGATTCTTCTCAGGTGAGCAGCCCAGAAAGAGACAACGAAACCTTCAACAGTGGTGACTCTGGCCAGGGAGACTCCCGTAGCATGACCCCTGTGGATGTGCCAGTGACAAACCCTGCAGCCACCCTACTGCCAGTCCACGTCTATCCCCTGCCTCAGCAAATGCGTGTTGCCTTCTCAGCAGCCAGAACCTCGAACTTGGCCCCTGGAGGCTTAGACCAACCCATTGTGTTTGATCTTCTTCTGAACAACTTGGGAGAGACGTTTGATCTTCATGTTGGTAGATTCAGTTGCCCGGTGAATGGCACTTATGTTTTTATTTTCCACATGCTAAAGCTGGCAGTGAATGTGCCACTCTACGTCAACCTCATGAAGAATGAGGAGGTCTTGGTGTCAGCCTATGCCAATGATGGTGCTCCAGACCATGAAACTGCTAGTAATCATGCAGTTCTTCAGCTCTTCCAGGGAGACCAGATATGGTTACGTCTGCACAGGGGAGCAATTTATGGGAGCAGTTGGAAATATTCTACATTTTCAGGTTATCTTCTTTATCAAGATTGAAAGTCAGTACAGAATTGACAATAAAAGGAATGTGTTCAAAATAGTGGGACTAAAAGAGAAGTAGCTCTTGACCTGGTGACTGATGGCTTAGGATAATCTGTTTAGAGGAATGAGGAGGTCCTCCCTCTTTTGTTTTCCTCCCCAGGTGAAAATTTTCAAGCTGAATGACAATTAGCACTAATCTGGCACTTTATAAATTGTGATGTAGCCTCGCTAGTCAAGCTGTGAATGTATATTGTTTGCACTTAATCCTTGACTGTATTAATGTTCAGCTTACTAAACTGACTGCCTCAAGTTCAGCAAGTTACAATGCCTTGTTGTGCCTCAATAAAAAAGTTACCTGCATCTTCATTTGCTCCCATTTGATTGAACATTTAGTTGAGGGGTAAGATGCGAAGTTTTAGAGTTTATTAGTGATAACTCTATTCATGAGTTCAAGCTGTTACTTTAAAATAAGACTTTTATACATTACAGTTTTTTGTTTTTTTGTACTGGGACTGAACTTGGGACCTTGTGCTTGCGAGGCAGGCGACAGCACCACTGAGCTAAATCCCTGGGCCCATAACAGTTCTTTCTAGGGTCACTTTTCTCTGATACATCTCATTCATTACAAGATTTGATAATTTTACATGGGCTAAATCACACGTTTTCCTTGAGGCAGTTCTCCTTTTTGCAAAAGGCCATATGCTTCCTTTAGTTAGCTCTCTTTGGGTAGCAACTGCATGTACACTAAGGCAAGATGCAACAGCAGATACACGACCTTCCATCAGTAAGACATGCTTTCTTGTGGATCCTGATTTAATTTGAATAAGTCATCAAAAAGTGTAGTTTTTGTGGTCAGGCAGTGCTGTTGTGCCTCGACTGCCACTTTGTAACTGATCTTGGCTAAAGTATCCCTAAGGTCTATCCTTTTTAGTTAAAGACTTTTCCCATATGTAAATGGGGGTGATGCAATATCATGGAGTAGTTGTGAAATTCAGCTAAGCACCTATCTACCTGAAAGACTTCCTGGCATATAAGCATTTAACAGATACGAGGTGCTTCAATGTTTTCCCCTATTTTGAATGCTGCAGGGTTCTCTGTATGTGTACTGTCCTACACAGGACAGTGGACATTGCCAGAGGTTAGTGTTCATCTGGACATAAGCTTTTCTCACACTGCATGGTCTAACCTTGCATAGCTATAAAGTCTCATTAATGACTTAGTAAATATGCCTCATTTATTTATTTATTTATTTTTGGTTTTTGTTGTTTTGGTTTTTTGAGGTAAGATCTTGCTATGTAGTTAAGATTAACCTTAAACTCACTGTGTAGCCTGGCCTGGTTTCGAACTCATGGTGAGCCTCCTGCCTCAGCCTCTCAAGTGCTGGGATTACAGGCATGTGCCACCACACCCAGACTTGCCTCATTTACTTTAAGAAATTTACAAAGGCATTTTGTTGCAGTATTCAGGATTCTATTAAGTATTGGAGGGTGTTCTTATCCATCAGATGTTTAGGTAAGGGAGAGACTTTTGATGCTCTCCTCAACCTGAAGTGTTTGTTAGTCTCAAAAAAATGGTATAAAAGTTTTATATGTATGAAAATTAATATTTTGAGGTAAGTGTAGGTTCAACAGCCAAGCTCTGTAGCCATGTATAAAGGATTGCCAGATAAAAGATTGAATGTGGGTCACTAACAGAACTTCAGCTCGTGGTACGCAGATACTTTGTGGGTTAGGGGAGTGTTCCATTTAAATAAATTAGTGACAGCTGGGCTTTTATGTCCAGAACACAGAGTATACTGAAAAGCAGGGGTTTGATTAAATTATCGAAGGCAAACCTTGGTGTTTAAGACCAGTTGGTCATCAAGTCTAGCCATTATGCTTTCTACTGTATTAACGTGTTCACGATAAGGCTGTAATGCCTGTCTTGCTATTGGGTAGCTTGAGCCACCAGTGGTCCATGTGTAACTATCCCATGCATGAATGTGCCACTTCTTCTACCAGTGATACAAGCCTCCCGATGGGACAGTTGTGTGTGTACCACCAGTGCTTCTAGCCAGTGGGAATGTGTTAATGACTCAGTCTTTTTGTAGATGACTTCTCAAGTCCAGGAATTCTAAGCCACTGAATATATTTAGGAATTGCCATACTGATTTTCATGGTGGTTGTACTAGCTTACATGCCCATTAGCAGATATAAAAGAGTCCCCACCCCATCCTTGCCAGAGTTCCTTTTTTTTATTGTTTGTATTCTTTATGATAGCCATTCTGACAGGAGTGAAGTGGATTCTTAATGTATTGATTTACATTTCCTTGATGGCTAAGAATGTTGAACACTTTCATATAGGGCATTTGTATTTCTTTTGAGAATTCTTCGTTCAGTTCACTTATTTATTAATTGGGCTCTGAGTTTTTGTTTTTGGTGATATTTTTTTTGGTACCGGGGATTGAACTCGGGACCTCTCACTTGCGAGACAGGTGGCGGAACCACTGAGCTAAATCCCTGGCCCGTGGTGGTGTTCTTTATGTACTCTAGATATTAATTCTCTGTCAGAAGAATAGCTAGCACAGATTTTCTCCCATTCTGTAGGCCATCCCTTCACTCTTGTTTCTTTTGCTGTGCAGAAGTTTTTAATTTGTTATAGTCCCATTTGTTGATTCTTAATTTCCTGTGCTACTGGAGTCCTATTCAGGAAGTCTTTATCTGTTCCTGTGCCTTCAAGTATTTGCCCTATGTTTTCTCCTAGCAGTCGGAAGGTTTTCAGTCTTACAGTGGGGTGGGGTGTTTGATACATTTTGATCTGATTTTAGTGCAAGGTAAAAAGGTAAAGATCTAGTTTCAATCTTTTGCATACAGAGATCCATTTTTCCTAGCACTATTTGTGAAAGAGGCTGTGTGTTCTCAAATGTGTGTTTGGTTCTTTTGTCAAAAATCAAATGGCTGTAGGTACGTGGGTTTTTTTCTGAGTCTTCTGCTCTTTTGCTCTGTGTGTCTGTTTTTGTGCCCGTGCTGCGCTGTTTTTGTTCCTTGGGCTTTGTAGTGTAATTTGAAATCGCACATTGTTTTTGTTTTTGTTTTTGAGACAGGGTCTTGCTGTGTAGTTCAGGCTGAATTTGAACTCAGGATGTAGCCCAGGTTGGCCTCAAACTTGAGGCAGTCCTCCTGCCTCAGCCTCCTGAGTGCCAGGATCACAGGTGTGTGCAACCATACCTGGCAAAATCAGGCATTGTGATGCCTCCAGCTTGGCTCTTTTTGCTCAGGATTGCTTTGGCTATTCTTGGGCATTTGTGTTTCCATATGATTTTTAAGATTTTTTTTTCTAGTTCTGTGAAGCATGACGTTGGTATTTTAATATAGATCATATTGAATATGTAGATTGCTTTTGTTAATGTGGCCATTTTGGCAGTGCTGGTTTTGGGAATCCATGAATAAGAGATGTCTTTCCATTTTCTGATGTCTTTGATTTCTTTAGTGCTCTGGAATTTTTATTACAGAGGTCTTTCACCTTCATGGTTAGGTTGATTCTTAGGTATTTTATTTTTTGAAGCTACTGTGAATGGGATTGTTTTTCTCATTTCTTTCTCAGCAGGTTCATTATTTGTTTTTTTGGTACCGGGGATCGAACTTGGGTCCTTGTGCTTGTGCAGCAGGCAGCAAAACCACTGAGCTAAATCCCCGGGCCCTAGCAGGTTCGTTATTGATAATAGGAAAGCTATTGATTTTCCTATGTTAATTTTGTTATCCTGAGGGTTTGACCAGTTTAATGATGAGGCCACAAAAGATTGGAGGCCGATCAATCCTCCAATCTGCCTAGAAAGAGGGGTGGCAAAGGCTAAAGAAAGAAAGACAATAAAGACATAATTTTGAAGTGCATGGGGGTGCTGGGAGATCAGTGCCAGAGTGGGCAAAGACAAGGACACTCTGAGCTAGCCATTATTTATTGAGTATTCACAACAATTGGAGGGAGTATAGGGCAAAGCATTCTTATAATAGCTGGGACGAGATAGTAGGCTAATAAGGAATCTGTCCTTCCTCCGGGTGAAACACTTCTCGCTCTCCTCGCTCTCTTTGCTCCTCTCACTCTTCTCTCCTCTCTTTCCTCTCTTTCCTTTTTCCTTTCCCTTTCCCTTCGTTCTCAAAGAACCAGGATGTCTTCAGCTGATGTAACCTTGCCTTTGATCATCACAGTATCATGGGACCATTGAGGCCTCAACTTGTGACCGGAGGTGCACAGAGTTGTGTTTCTACATACCATAGCTGGCTTGAGGGCAAGGTGACATTGGGCCTTGGTCCTAATTATAATTATGAAATGATTTTTTTCCCCAAAATTACATAGAATGGCTCTTGACAGATCCCCCTTTTTATTGCTTGTATAAGTTGAATCATCATGACCTGTGGTGGCAACATCTTCAGACGTCGTTCGATTTGAGCTCCTCTGCGGCAAAACAGAGCAAAGAGACATAATCCAATTACTACTAGCACAGCAATATAACACCAGAAATGATCCTTTAGATAATGTCATTAAGCTGATCAAGTATATCAGAAAATTTATCCCAGTTTTGAATCTGGTTGTCAAAATCAGCAGTCTGTTGGGACGTAGATAAAACTTCTTTAGGGGGGCCGGAGATTTAGCTCAGTGGTTCTGCTGCCTGCCTTGCAAGTGAAAGGACTTGAGTTCGATCCCTGGTACCAAAAAACAAAACAAAAAACCCTTCTTTTTGGAGGGCATCAAGATCCATAGTTATATTTTTGTGCATTGCTGCTTGTATTAACATGTTCCCACGAGTGGCTAGATCAATTATAAGGTAAAGAAGTAATGCAAAGTCAAGTAATATAATAACATTTGAGGCCTTATTGTAGCTGTAAACTTTCAGTCTGCTCTCCTATCCAGAGAACAGTAGTCTCAAGCACACTTATTTGGGACTGTAGCTTAGCATCTATAGAATGTTGTATTTTCCAGGCCTCGTCAGCAGTCTTGGTCTAATTAACTATGAAATGAGCTGTTTGAATGGAGTAGGATAAGGCAACAGAGGAAACAGCTGTACTTGAAATCAGTAATACCAAAGAGACTGCCAGCAACGATCAGTCCCAGGATTCTTTGTTCTATATATGAAATGATCAAGCAGGACTTGTAACAAATGAGCAGTAGGTGTATATGACCATGGTTCAGTTAAATTAACAGGAATGTTCGATCCCTGGTGCCAAAAAAATAAATTAACAGGAACCCATACTCTAGGCATATTCCCTATGATCATCAGAGACTTATTTTGTTCAGATCTGAAGGGAATACAGTGACTCACGGTGCATTTTTGACAGGTAAAAGTATTAGTATCCCATTGTATGTTCCCATACATGAAAACATGGGTTACAGATATATATGGAAGTGTGGATAGGCCAGTAGTACTCTGTTAACAATATAGTGTTGGGGCTGGGGACTTAGCTCAGTGGTGCTGCTGCCTGCCTTGCAAGCACAAGGTCCTGAGTTCAATCCCCAGTACAAAAAACAAAAAATACAGTGTTGCCAGAATCTGATTTTTAAAAAATTTTTATTAAATAACTTTATTATCAAACACATACAAAAAATTAAAACCACTCAAAGAAGAACAATGCAAGGGGGAAAAAACTACAATAACATTCAAATACAGTAGATCTCAACCAAACAAAACTGAAAAGTGCTTCCCGAATCTGATTTCAAATCATTACTGGACCATAAGCTTCCTTCAATATAGGGAAGAGCCAGTTTTCCATAATGTAAAAACTGGGGAAAAGTTATTAAAATCGTCTATCCAACTTATTTCCTAACTAGGGACAGATTTATTAGTCATATTATCAAGGTTCGTCCAGTTTAATTTATGTGTTTATATTGTCCTTTATTCCCATAAAATTTCCCCATGGTCCCTAGTCAATAAATTCATATGGTCTCAATTTTCCTTATCTTCCTGATTGGCCTCTACAAATATTCCATGGTGGAGGTGCATCTTTATGAAATCCATTCCATGTAATATGAGACTGACAAATTATATGAGCAGGAAGGAATCTATTTGTTCTTCAGCCACATGAATGGAACCTAGAGTTACATTTTTCAGGTGTATGGGCCAACCAGGGCTAAGATGAGGTGCCATAACAATAATTAGACTGTATGGGGCTGGGGATTTAGTTCAGTGGTTCCGCTGCCTGCCTCTCAAGTGCAGGGTCCCGAGTTCCATCCCTGGTACCAAAACCCCCAAAATCAAAACAAAATCTGTGTGGAAGCATCTTCCACACGCACAGGAGGATAAGTACAATGCGAAGTATAAATAACAATTGTTTTATCTTTCATGTCTATAGGGATGACTGGGCCTGGAATCAAAGCTACTATAAGTGAGATGTGTCAGTTCCATAATAAATTTCAGATGGGAGCTCTATCCAAGTAACTGGTCTAAGCAAGGGAGGATTGGGGATGTAAGCCCAGTACTCTATCCCTGACACTGTGGGTATACATACCATGCAGCTATGATAGCCACCATAGCAACAAGCATAGTGTTTGGAGTCTGTGCCAGACTGACATTTTACCAGTCCCTTGGCCTTGTGGATTGTTGACTCAAGGCTCTTGTTTGTAATTGGTTTTGCCTCTATCATCAGTGTGGGTAGAGTTGCTGTCAGCTGATCTTTGAGACTCATCTATGCAAAAGTTGCCATTGACAATCTGGCTGACATGGCAGTTGGCCAATGCTACCATGGGGATTTCTGTCTTCTGTGGTCGCACATTCCTGGATGGCAGTCATGCCAATGATCCATCTCCTATTAAAATAGAAGCATAACGTTTCCTCACATTATTAATGGTATTGAGCCATTTTACCTTTTAGTTAGGACATCCTTTTATAAAACTGTGTCTAGGGTGTGTCTGTAGATTGTCCTTGTAACAATGGAGTTCTGATGGAGTATGTTTACACAAGTGGATTAAAAATTTTTTAAAAAAGTAACAAGATCTAATTGAGCTTGTGGAGTTAGCTCTGCTCCCCCTTTCTGTTTTAGAAGTTGTGCTTTAAAGTTTGATGAGCACATTTGACAGTTGTTTGTCTCGGGGATATATGGAATAAAACTAATGTTTTAGTCTTTAAAGTGATATATTTGGAATAAAAGAGCTGTATATGTTTGTTTAGAACCACTAGCAACCAAATTGATTTAATCTTGTAAGTTATTGGGTCTGTAAATGGCTGCTGGCACCTTTGGAGGATCTTTTTGGCTGGGCCCTCTGTGAGCGGCAGGCCCCACTTATGCCAGGCCCACTGTCTGGAACCTGGGGAGCCTCATTATTTCTCAGATTAGAATTAGTGGAACTTCCAGAAATGTTAGTTATTACCTTGGCTTGCAGACATGCATCGTCGGCAATGTCCATTTTATCACAATTAAAACATTTAACATTTTTACCATTATTATTTTTACCTTGTCTTGTAAGAGCCAGCATAGCTTGAGCTAACAGACCTCCTATGAGTTTCTGAACTGATATCCTGACAAGCCTTAATGTAACTGTTTAAATCTTTAGAGGGTTGCTCAGTGGCCAGAGCCTGTTTACAGTCTTGGTTAGTGTTGTCACAACCAAGTTGGAGAACAAGTATGTTGGCTGCTTGAGCATGAGGAATTTGTGCACAGTTCCTGTAGTCAGGCCACAAAGTGTGTGTAAGGTTCTCTTGGCCCTTGTAAGATATTAAGAAAAGACTGGACAGGAGCCCCATCCTCAGGCACAGTTAGCCAAGCTCTTTTCATTATGTGTCCTATTTATTCAAAAGTCTCAATGATGTACTGGAACTGTTGGGCTATGTTTGCAAACTGTCCCATTCCAAATAACATTTCCGCAGTTATTTCAGCCCTATCACCCTGTATGTTCTTGTCAGCCTGATCCATAGGTTGCTCTTGTAATTGAACATTAAAATGTAAGTATTAACTAGGAGACAGGAACAGGTAAGATAACTCACATCATTAGGCATTAAGTGATAAGTCTCAGATAATAGAATCTAAGATCCCTAAAGTAAATGACCCTTGGGCTCCATTATTCATCACACTCTTTTTTTCTTTTTGTGGTACCTGGGATTGAACTCAGGACCTTGCGCTTGTGAAGCAGGTGCCAGAACCACTGAGCTAAATCCCCATCCCTACACTCTGTTTTAATTCTTTTAAAAACTTAAAGTCAAAAGCTTGATGTTCTACTATTAGCTGAATTTGATTAGCTGGATAAGGTCTGTAGACCATTGGAAAGCAGCAAGTTCTAAGAATTTCTTCCTGCCTGGCTTCTACTTGAACTGCTGCCTGATAACTAGACATGGAAGGCAAGGGCGTTTCTGACCTATATGGCTTGAACATGCCGACTCTGGAATTTCTCCATCAGCCATATCTACCATTAGTTCTTCCCCAATTATAGGGGAAGCACTTGGAGTTTTCAATCTCTTTATGTATCTATCCTTCATGTTGTAATTTTTGGCTCCCCTTTCTATCTGACTTCTCTGTCATCATCCTCCCCGATTCACTCTAGCATTGGTGCTCTAGACAGCTCAATGTTTAAAGGTCTTAAAATAGATCTTACTAATCCCCAAGAGGAGAAAGTTTCTGGTGATACTGTTTCACCCCTGCCATGAGCTCTTTTTAAACTGTAAATAATCCTATACCAATCTTAAATCTAAGGTTCCCATCTGCAGAATCCAAGGATTGAACTCAACAATCTCATGTACCATTTTAGTTAAGGTGCCAGTACTAACTTGTTTAAGCAGCTTATGCAAGAGTTGGATATATTTCTGGTGCTCTATAGCTTGATTCTGCCCCATTTTCCCAGCTACAGAAACTTTCTACAGTGCTAAGTGCTTTATCTTTCACTTTCTTGGGCCAGGGATTTAGCTCAGTGGCACTTTGACTTCCTTGCAAGTGCAAAGTCCTGAGTTTGATCCTCAGTACCAGGAAAAAAAAAACCCCTTCAAACCACTTCCTCTTTGGATGCCTTCCAAACTCTTCCCTTCCTCTCACCACCTTACACACCTGTCCTCCACTCCAGTGGAATCTTGCCCCGTAGGCCTTTGAGTCCCTCATGGGTGTCAGATATTGGAGGCTGATCATTCCTCTAATGTGCCTAGAAAGTAGGGTGGTGAAGGCTAAAGAAAGACAATAATTTTGAAGTACATGGGGGCCTGGGAGGTGAGTGCCAGAGTGGGCAAAGACAAGAACACTCTGAGCTAGCCATTATTTATGGGGTACACACAGTAATTAAAGGGAATATTGGGTGACTCAGAGGGCAGAGGTAATCTTACGTTGATGAGGGTCTTATGTTGATGAGGACAGTGAGAAGGGCAAAGCATTCTTACAATAGTAAGTAGAATGAGATAGCAGGTAATAAGGAATTTGTCCTTCCCCCAGACAAAACTTTTTTTTTTTTATTACTACTCATTTCTCAAAGAACCAGGATGTCTTCAGCTGGTGTAACCTTGCCCTTGATCATCACAGTATCATGGGACCATTGAGTCCTCAACTTGTGACCAGAGGTACATAGAGTTATGTTGCGGCATACCATAGCTGGCTTGAGGGCAAGGTGACATTGGGCCTTAGTCCTAATCATCATTTAATTATGAAATGATTTTTTCTCCAAAATTATGTAGAATGACTCAACAGTGATAGCTTTGTCTTAATTTTTAGCTTTTTGGCAAGTGTTGACCACTGATGCGTACAGCTCATTTGTTAGTTCAAGACAGTGAATGCCATATTATAAAATACCGTCATTCATTACCAATACTGAGAAGACTTTGGCTCACTTGTGTTTATCAAACATTATTTCAAATATCTCAGTGTTGAGCTTATTTGATTTGTACCTGACTCTGGGCTGCAAAGGAAAGGATAACTGTTGAGACACATCAGATACATTAATTTCAGACTCTGAGAGCAAACCTCAACTTATTTTTTTACTTCTGGCACACCTCTTTTTTGTCCTCTCCATCGAAGGGTTACTAGTCAGAAACTAGGTATCTTTGGAATTTTTTTCTTGTTTCAAAGTTTTACTTATTGGAAGATTTCCTTGATTTTACCATGTTATGCACGTTAACTTTCTGCTCAAGGACAAAGTTTTTTCTTTCAAGTTTTATTTCCTATATAGTCTTTCCTACTGTTTGTTCTGTCTCTTATCTGTATTTGGTCAAAGTCTTGTGATAGTTGGTTGACAGTTCATACTGAAAAATGGGGCAGCAAAAATGTACTAGAAACTTTGAGTGCTAGAGGACTCATTAACTTTAGGTTTCACGTCAGCCCCAGGTCTTTCATAGGCAGAAACACCAGTGAGGGACAGATAGAGAAGAGCTTTCTAAGTGGAGTGCAAAATCCAGATGCTATGTAGGATAAGTCAGTTGACACACAAACATTTATCCCCCAAAACATCTTTATCAATGGTGAAAGACAAAAGACTACCCTAGTGAGAAATTGTTGTTCTTTTTGTTTTGTTTTGGTTTGGTTTTTTTTGGTACCGGGGCTCAAACTCCAGACCTTGCCCTTGCAAGGCAGGCAGCAGAACCACTGAGATAAATCCCCAGCCCTCTAGTGAGAAGTTGTTTTAGAGAAGGGAAGTGAATGCAGTGAGTTTCTTGCCTACAAAAATTACTAAGAACCATATGTAAAGTTTTCAAATGCATACTTGGGCAAGGGTACAGGTGAAATGGACACTCGTACTGTAGATGGCAATAAAATTGGTATGTTTTTGCAAGGTAAGTTGGTAGTAACCATCAAAATACAAAATCACATGTGGGGCTGGGGATTTAGCTCAGTGGCACAGTGCCTGCTTGGCAAGCACAAAGTCCTGAGTTCGATTCCTGGTCTCCCCCCGCCCCAATACAAAATCACATACTTTTGACTCAGAAATTCCATTGGTAAGAATTTACCGTGCTCACTTTGGCAGCACATATACTAAAAAAGAATTTACAAATAGTTTTGAAATTATGCCATGCAAAGGTAATTTATAGTATTATAATATCAAGAACTTGAGAAACTAGATGCATATCAAAAGAATTAAAATGGAAAAGGTACAGAGCAGACTGTACAATATCTCCCTTTTTTTTTTTAATTTAAAAGCATATGTTTGATTGCTTTATTTTTTTTCCTGGTAGGATATACAAGGAATTTGATAGTGTTGGCCTTAGGGAGAGGCTTTGGGGATTGAGAAGAGAGGAAGAATTTTACTTTTCAATGTGGATCTTACTGTAGAACTTGAAATGTACATACCTCTTTTTGTTAAATTTAAAGTAAAAGATAAAGTGGTAGATTGGTTTGGCACTTGCTCTACCTTGGATAAAGTGTGAACATTTGTTTTTGTTTTTTTGGTACCGGGGATCAAACTCGGGACCTTGTGCTTTCAAGGCAGGCACTGGAACCACTGAGCTAAATCCCCGGCCCAACATTTGTTTTAATTACTAAACCTTAGGTAACATGGAAGAGTGTTACTACAAAACCTAAGTACCCATTTGTCTTAGTAATACTTGCATTTCTCTCATGATCTATGAAGCACTGTCAAACTTGTGATCTTAATTGGTCCTCACAGTGGCCCTGGTGATGATAAGAGATAAGAAAACAAGCACTCTCAGTGATTGGCTTTCTAAGGTCACTGGCAGGAGGGCCAAGCCCAAGAAGGCTCTACCAGGCCAAGTACAGTTCAGGGTGTTCTGCAGTACTATTTTTGACCTAGTCCTCTGGTGCTGTCGCCTTCACTGTGTGTCCCACTGCTGTCTTACACATGTGTTTTTGGTGCACTCTTCAACTGCACAGTGGCAAACTATACTTTGTGAAGCTGGACTCCATTGATGTCATGAGCTGCAGTTTCTCAGGTTCTGAAGCTAAGGAATGGTATATCTTCGTTTTCAGTGTGAAATGAGGAAAGCTGGAGGAGATGAAGAAACATTTTGAAGGGGCGAAAACTTTGAAAGCAAATATGTTTTGCCCCCTTAATACTAGATCTTTAGCTTCCCTTCCCGTCATATCTATTGTTACAGTATCTGGAACAGTGAGCTGCTTATGTCTGTTCAGAAGTTGTAACCCTGATCTTAGTTCACAAGGCAATTCTTAAGTGAGGTCTGTTGCATTCTTTTAGGAAAGTCTACTTGAGGCTCCTGGTTACATGTGCTACTTTAAAGGAGAGCACCATTAAGTTAAGATATAAAGGCCTTATATTTTGAAGTGGTACAGAGATGCTCTTACATTCATGTCAGGTCCTATGATGCAGAGTGCTGCCAGTATAAACACTTTTGAAACAGATATAAGTATGAACTTTATCGTATGTGCTTATAGATTATTTAACATGGCTTAGAAGATGCACTATGAAAGATAAGAATTTTCATACATTGGTGTTTAACTCCCATTTCTTTACCATATGGACTAGATTCAAACCTAACAGACCAACAGATGAGCTGGTGCCAACAGATGGGGAGGACAGCTGTGTGATATTCCATTTAGATGACTAGAATGTTAAATCTCAAAAAAGGCCACAGTGGCAGTGCTTGAAGTAAAAATTGCTTTTTGTAATTGAACCTGTAATCATGCCAGCAATTTCCCCTCTATGCTGTCTTCTAGGGTAATGCCATGTCATCATATCTGTGGTGTCAACTACTGTGTACCTAGGGGACTCACCATTCTCTGACACTCCCTGATTCCCTCCTCTTCTGCCATTGTTTCTTTCCTCTTCCCCAGCTCTTTTGTGAGTATAGGTGAGGATTTCTAATTGCTCACCAGAAATCTCTAGCTGTATAAACATAAGTGCTCCTAGTTCAGTGTGTCCAAAGGCAACTTCATCTTTTCTCCAACATCCACTTTACGTTTTCCCAGTTTAGTGATTTCCATAGGTTATCAAAGCTTCAAACTTTAGAATCATTGACTTCCCTTAGTTTGTGTGCCCACCTAACTAGATATGCATTCCTATTGCTTCTGCCTATGAAATATCTCAAATCTTCATTCCTACTGCAGATAGCCTGTTTCAGAGCCCTTCTCACATGATCTCATGTATTCATCCAACACTGATTACATATTTTGTACAAGCTTGGTGTGAGATTGTGTCTCATGTCTTTCTCATCAAGGTCTGAGTAAGGTGTATCTTTTCTCCTTTTAAACAGACTGCAGGATTAATTAATAGTCCACATTTGTTGAGCTGTGTCGTGGGCAGCATGCTTACCTCATTTAGCACCCACAGCAGCTCTTGGGAGCAGATGGGGAAACAGGAAGAGGGGTGAGGCCCATAACCAGACTCTGGTAACACAAGACACTGTGGCTGGTTCGAGTCCTGCCCGAAACAAAGTGAGGCTACCTGGAAATACAGAAATGCTCTCATGCAAAGTAACGTGAGGAGAAGAGGGCCTCCACAGTGAGCCACATGGAAGACGGTGTTGCAAGCTGTTTACAAAGTGAAGAAATCTCCGTGTAAAATCTGACAGCTTGTGTTTTTCCCCTGACCTTTTCTATTACCCCTAATTTGATAGCTTTGTTTCTTAGTAACTTGGTCTCAGAGTCTGCCAAAGCATAAAAAGTTTTTATGGAAACATGGATTTTAAAGTATATATTCAAGCTAAAAATTTTATTTTGAGATAACTATAGGTTCATACACAGTTTTAAGAAATAATACAGATCCCATGTTCTTTTATGCAGTTCCTTTCAATGGTAATATCTTACAAAACTACTTTGTAATACTACAACCAAGATAGCAATATTGATACAGTTCAGATACAGAACATTTCCATCACCATAGAAAGTCCCTCAAGTTACCCTTTTTGAGTCATACCCCCTTCCCTCTTGCTCCCACTCCCACTTTAACCATTAGAAACCAGAGCCCCGGGTGTGGGGGGGATGTAGCTCAGTGGCACCCCACCTGCCTGGCAAGCACAAAGCCCTGAGTTTGATCTATGGTACCAGAAAAACAAAAACCAAAAAACAATTTTAAAAGCCCTGATATGAGGGAGAAACCAGAGCCCTGTTCTTTCTACAATTGATTTTTTTTTATTTTAAGAAACTGGATTGACTCACTCAACATAAATCTCTGCAGATTCATCCAGGTTGCTGCATATATTACTCACTTTTGTGCTCAGTGGTGTTACCTGGTATAGAATGGATCAAAGCTTATTTAACCATCCACTCATTGAAGGACATCTGTATTGTTTCCAGTTTGGGGCTGTAATGAGTAAAGCATCTATAAACTCAAATGTAATTTTTTTGGTCGTGGTGGTACGGGGATTGAGCTCAGGAACCCTACATTCCAAGCCCTTTTTATATTTTTAAATTTTGAGACAGGGTCTTGCTAAGTGGTTCAGCCTGGCCATGAACTTGTGATTCACCTACCTCAGCCTTTTGAGTAATTAGGGGTTTTAGGTGTGTGCCATCACACCTGACTCATGTGGAAGTTTTGAGTGACCACAAGCCTTCATTTCTCTGGGATAAATGCTCAGGAGAACGTATTCTGGGTCATATGGTAGTTACGCTTAGTTTATTTTTTTAATGAGGATCTGACAAAATGTTTTTCCAAAATGCTGTATATTGTCTGCTGCTACCACTGATGTATGAGTGATCTCCATTCTCTGTGTCCTTACTAGCATTTGGTGGAATCACTATTTGTTTTCATTATTGTAATAATTGCATCAAGTCTGTCCTCACCCTAAAGCATCTCCTTTAGTGCTACCAGATTTCATTTTTAGATTTGTGCCTTAAAAAACTCAGAGGAGAGTACATTCTGGAAGAAATGTTGTGAATATTTGGATACATCTACTTTAGGGAAAGACCTTGGTTACAACTTTTGTGGAGTCTATTAAGTCTATTAAGTCGATGGCTAAAGTTAGTAAGTGGATGAAATGCCTAAACCAAATGGATGGAGGAGAAAAAGGCTGAGGACAGAGTCCTGAGAAGCACATGTGATTAGGGTTGGGTGACTGAGTAATCAGAAAATTAAGAATATACTCTGCAAAAAAAAGCAAGAGTAACTGGGCATGGTGGCATATGCCTCTAATCCCAACACTTGGGAGGCTGAGGCAGGAGGATTGCCATGAGTTTGAGACCAGCCTGGACTACCCAGCGAGTCCCTGTCTCGAAGAAGTTCAAAAAAAATTATTTTTTAAAAGAGCATATGATGCAGTGTCAGATACCCAAGAGAGACAGTTTAATAGGAAGACTAATGGCATATCTCTTGCATTGTATCTAAAGGGATCACTGTTGATATTTGCTCAGCAGTTTCAGTAGAAATGAGGGAAGACATTGCTCTGAAGTTGCAGGGGAGGGTAGGGGAAGGTAAGTGGTGATACTGTACTGTTTGGGTATTTTGTTTTATACCTTCCCCGAGAGGGGATAGTCTGGCCAACTTCCTCCAGTAATGCAATAAAGACATTGTAATAAAACAAAAACAAAAACAAACAGAAATGAGGGAAGAATTCTGAGGATACTTCTTGAAGTAGGAATGGGAAGTAAAGAAGTACAGGTAATCATTGAGGACCATTCTTTGGACTGAAGAGTATAAAGGAACAAATAATACCTAGAGAACATTACTGAAGAAAGTTTTTTAAATAGGGGAAATGTTTTTAAGCTGGTTAAATTAGTGTTGAGAAAGAGACTGAAAATATTGGGGAAAATCTTATAAATTGTCAATGAAGAGCATATAATAATACTCCAAATTCATTTAATGAAAAGATACACAGAAGAGAGATTTATGGAGCAAGGTTCTTTTGGAGATGGGGCAGAATTTAGTTTCCAGTGGAGGGGAGGAAGTGAATGGGGTAAGTGTGATTAATTTGTGTTTTGTTGAGCTCAGCCTGATAGCTTTTCTCATCTTTGCAAGGTTCTCTGAGGTGGAGTAAAGAACCAGGAAGAGTACAGGGTTGGAACAGCCATGGAAGGAAGGAAAGATGGTGCTGATTAAAGACTAGAATAGGATTGTTTGAGTCTGAGAAAAGGTTGCCTGTTTGTATGGGTGTCAGTTTTGTACAGTGGGTCAGGTAAAGTCTTGAAGAGTTGAATTGAGAGCTTAAAAGGAGGTGTAGTCAGAAAAGAATGGCCTAAGGAGAATTCAGGTAGTGACTAAGTTGGAGAACTTCTAAAAACAAATTTTTTTTAGTGTCTTTATTAAGATATAATTCATATCACATCAAATCACTGCTTCATAATTACCCTTTTTAGTATATTCACAGGATTGTGCAATCATTACCATAATTTAATTTTAGAATACTTTTACCCCCACCCCAAAAAACCCTATAACCATTAGCAGTCAACTCCCACTTCTTCCTTTCCCCCATTTAGTTCTAAGCAAACACTCATCTCTTTTCTGTCTCTATAAATCTGTGTATCGTGGCTATTCCATATAAATGGAATTATACAGTTTGCTATGTCCATCTTTTACTTAGCATAGTATTTTTAAGGTTCATCCATATTACAGCACATATCAAGTCTCTATTCCTTTTTATTGTCAAATAACATTCCACTGTACAGATATACCACATTATCCATTCATCTGAGGATAAACCTTCCAGTTGTTTCTACTTTGAGTATGGTGAATAAGGCTGATATGAATATACACACGCAGGTTATAGTGTGGGATCTGTGTTGTTTTTTTCTCTTGGGTACATACCTAGGAGTGGAATCACGGGGTGCATGACTCAAGTGATTTTTCAAAGTTATTTGGATGCAACTGCAGTACTGTCTCTACATACTCAATGGATGAGGGAGTCAGGAGTATGCAACATTTTTCTAGCCCCATCTTACCATTCACCACCAACTCTCTCTCTCTTATTCTCTCCTTGTCTGATGTTACCCTCCACATTTGCTCTGCATATGCAAAGTACTCTGAGTTCTGCAGTATGAGAGCACATCAGAGCCGGATGGAATTTCCAAAGTTCTATTATCCCAATCATCTTTTTTTTTTTTTTTTTTGGTACCAGGGATTGAACTCAGGTCCTTGCACTTGAGCAGCAGGTGGCAAAACCACTGAGCTAAATCCCAGGCCCTCCCAATCATCTTTTCAAACAGGATTGACCTACAACCATCTAATTCTCAAATGTCCCCCGAAAAGAAACTGCAATTTCCCTTAGTTGCCCATTCTCAGAAATGCCTTCAAATCACTAATCCCAAAGTGTACACACACTATGCAGATACTGAAGGAGAACAATGTTCAGGTTTTCAAACAAGTTCAAGACATCCTCCATAGACCTTCTTTCTTCTCCCTGAACGCATTATCTTGATGCCAGCTCATTTTATGCATCTATAGTATTGCCATGTCTTAAACTGAGTTCCAGGGTGGGAGAGCTCTGCTATCCTTGCTTGAGGTATTTCTCTTCTCCTCCAGTAGTCTTATTAAATTTATTTTCAGAGCCAACAACAGTGCCGCACAATTTAACATCAAGAATTTGGGGCTGATACTGCTTCTTTAACGGCCTGGAATTTCTTTTTCTTCTCAGTTCCTCTCTGTGGCTGGCTGGGCCCCTTCTCAGCAGTGCAAAGGTTCAGGACATGTACCTCCTGTGGCAGCCTGGTGGTGCCTCTGCTGGCACAGCCTGACAGGATGCTGAAGGTCTCCAACAAGTCCTGGACAGGGTGGGAGGCATTGACAGGCGACAGTTCACACTGGGCACTGGGCTCTGGACCTGCTGCAGTGGCTAAACAGGAGCTCATCTAGGTTCTAACTAGAAAAAGAGGACATTGGAGTTAAGATTTCAGAGGGAAAGGAGATGATCATGAGCTCTGAGAGGGAGCCGGTTAATGAAGGAGATGAAAGGCACTATGTTTCTTAAGATCCTGGAGCATTAAGGAGTTTGCATTTTACTTGAAATTTATAGAAAATCAAAGTGACAGACAGTATTAATCTTTCAGAAACTACTCTGATGGCTGTGTGATAATGGGTGAAAAAAAGGTGATAACTGGCAGCAATCAGAGACACAGTAAGCTCATTGCTACAAATTTTTGCACCAAACGGAGGGTCTTGTTTCAGGAGGGGAGGTTTTCTGCCACATTTCCTACCCCCTTCACTAAACCCACTTAATTGAACTAACACCCCACCCCACCCTCTGTCTGGGAATTGAACTCGGGGAGCACTGAGCTGCATGTCCAGCCTTTTTTATTTTAACACAGCGTCTTCTTCTTTTTATTTTTTATTTTATTTTATTTTTTAACACAGGGTCTTCTTAAGTTGCCTAGGCTGACCTCAAACTTGTGATCATCCTACTTCAGACTCTGTGAGATTACAGATGTTCATTACCACGCCTGGCACCAATCTATCTTGAACTCCTGGAAAGATCACATCTCCTCAGCTGTATTTTGTCCATAGTCATCGTTATTATATACAATTAGAACTTTCTTTTCTGGATTACACCAAGGAAAGGCTGACTTGATGTTTTTATTATATTGAAGTTGTGGGGTCAGGGCTGCAGTGGATGAAAACAGTGTAACCCTTTTCTTTACTTTTTATTACTTTTCTGAGAGGGCCTGGGATTTTTCTGAAACTGACATACAAATTCTGACTTCAATGTTTTTACACTCTGAAACTATATCTTTTATGTTACTTGTCCTGTCGAATTGTGAGTTCCTTCATGTTAACCTGAATCTAATTCATCTTGTTCTTAAAAATCCTAGTATTCTGCTTAAAATATATATAAGAAGTGTTCACTGAGTGAATGAATGAACGATGGCTTTCACATAGGAGGGAACTGTATGTATTCTTCTGTAGAATGCATGGTCTCAAGGTTCCTAATCTCTCCTGGAACAGGCTCAGCTGTGATGCCCAAACAGTTCTCGGGCTAACAAAAAGTGTCGCTCCATCTAGCTATGCTTAATTTGCAAGCAGCTGTCAGGAAACAGGCGGCCGGCTCAAGTTTCTCCCACTAGGGAAGAGGCAGGAGATTGTTTCCCGTACAACAACATGGCGCCTGGGTGGTGGCGCTCGGCCGCGGTGTTCCCCCTCGAGGGAAGAAGCCGAGACACTCTCCGTACAGAGTCATGGCGGCCGCCTACAGGAGCGGGTCAGGGCCTTACGAAAGGGGCTGTCGTAAAGGAGGCACCGCTTCCTCCTCTTCTCCCGCCTCCCACCGGCTGTCGTAAAAGGGTGAATGGAGAGCGAATTGTGGGGGGGGAAAGGGGGAAAATAGGGGGCGCGGAGTCGGAGTGGCGCAGCAAGTGGCTGCAGGTGGTGACGGTGGCGGCGGGTAGGGAGTGAGGTAGGGTAGGGGTCGAGGAGGAGGAGGCCCAGCGGGTCCCAGGAAAGCTGAAGCTGCAGTCTGGCCTACTTGCCCGGGGGCCGCGGAGCCCCCAGCCGGGAAGATGGACCTCAACCGGATCATCCAGGCGCTGAAGGGCACCATCGACCCGAAGCTGCGCGTCGCCGCGGAAAGCGAGCTCAACCAGGTGAGGAGCGGGCCGCGCCGGGCCTCCACCTGCACCTGTGGCGCCTTCGCCTCCTCCCGGCCCGCCCGCCTGCCCGGCGGCGTGCTCAGCCTTAGCGGTTCTTGGGAGCGGTTGCTTCTCTGAGTGCGAGGACACGGGGGCGCCGATGGGAACTCGCCGCCTCGTCAGACCCGGGTGCACACTGCTCCACACCCAGCCCTCTTCAGGTGCAGCTGTGGGAAACCCAGCCCTCGCTTCGCCCGCCTGGCAGGACTGCTGTGACAGAGTGGCAGAGTTCTGTTGGCACTCAGGGCAGTGCTGTCGGGGACAGGTTGGGGGAGAGCAAGCGGTTTTGTGTTGTACCAAAGACACATCAAGTGTTTGGAGGTATTTCTTTCTTTTTGCCCTACTGATACTGAACCAAGGGCCTTACTCTTGCTAGGCAAGCACTCCACTACTAAGCTGCACTCCTAGCCTTTTATTTTATGGAACTGGGGCTTGAGCCAGGCCCTCTCGTGCTACATCCCCAGCCTGTTGTATTTATTTTTTTGAGACAGGGTCCAATGAGCTGCCCAGGCAGGCGTCGTGGAACTTGTGATCCTCCTGCTTCATCCTCATGAATAGCTGGGATTACAGACGTCCCAAACAGGCCGGGATGCTCTTTTAAAAGCTAAAATGTGTTAAGACTTTCTTTTGCTCTCCATTCACTGTTCTTCCTAACCGGCCTTGACCTTGATCCAGCGTCATCCCTGTTGAATGATCCCAAACACTAGTTGTTTCCCCCCTTTTCATACATGTACGAGTGAACCATGGACCTCTTACGAAAAGGTTCAAATTAAGGTGTACCCCTAGGAAGGGGCGAAGGCGGTTTGAGGTTGTGATAACCCTTAAAACATGAAGGAATATTCTAAATTGGGGGTTCTCAAATGTTGCCCAGGGCCAGATGCATTAGCGTCACCTGGGAACTTGTTGGAAATGCAAATTATGGGGCTTCAACCCAGACTTTAAAGAATCAGAATCTCTGTGGGTGGAAACCAGTTGTGTTTTAACTAGCTCTCTCTGTGGCTTCTACAGTGTGATAACAGCTGTCTTGAGTAAATGTTTCTGTTGGAGTTGATTTTTCAAGAACAGATACTGTTGCGAATCTTTGAAAGAGATTATTTAAATTGGAAATCTGTGTGGAGTTTGGAGTAGATGAGAATCAGGATTCCCAAGAGATAAGAGGTCAGCGAAACACTGTGGAACAGACGTTGTGTTGAACTGAAGCCCAAAATACCTCAAAAGGAAAGGACTGCCACCCAGAGTAGGGAAAGTTAAAGTCGGTACCTGTCTCACGCTTTGCAGAGTACAAGTGCTGCATGCAGGTTGATTGGCTGGAAGAATAGCAATTCCTGGGTTAGTTAGGAAGAACAAAACAAGGGCTGAGCTTGAAATCTACTAGTGTGAACAGAAGAGGAGGCCAGAGGTTACTTTGATAGTGTCAGTAAGCAACGTATTTTGGAGTTTACATTACACTTTCCTGCCCTTGTTAGCCTAACCTTGCTTTGTTTCTGATTCATCGGTATATAAGTGCAGTTAATGCTGCAGGAGTGGACAGGATAGGTAGTAGGAAGATTTGCAGAACTAGGAGGCATTTAAGGCTCAATTCTATTTTTTTGTGCATAGTATTTCAACCCCAGTCGATTTCATCTTCACCCTGCCCTGCCCTACATCTACACAACTTATCAAAGACCATTTCCCTGAAACTTCTTAAAGTCGCTTATTCATGCACAAGGCCCAGGGTTCACCTATAGGACTGCTAAAAAAATAAAAAGATTGTTATGCCGTTTATTTATCATTTATATTTTATATGTTTTGGATTCTAACATGCTCTAAGCTTTTTGGAATTGTCTGTACGAAGACTACCAAAGTAAAATATCATTTACCCTTATTGTAAAACATGGTTATATTGTTGGGTTTTATATGCTTGTCCTTTTTGTTTTTCTTTTTTAATAGCACTGGGGATTGCACCCAGGCCCTTCACACTGAGCTACATCTCCAGATTTATTTATTTATTTTTTGAGACAGGGTCTTATTAAGTTACTGTGTTGTCCAGGCTGGGCTGGAATTCAAGATCCTCCTGCCTCAGCCTCCCAGAATGCTGGGATTATAGGCATGTGCCACCAAGCTTGGCTGTATATTGTCCTTTACCACACTGTAATATCCTACTTTGTCAAATAAATGAGTGGGTAACCTACCCTAAGTGATTGTAGTCCAGCTCATATAAACATTTTATTTTATTTTTAAAATTTTATTTTTTTATTTTTTAATGTGCTTATTTTTGTAATGTTGGGAGTGGAACCCAAGGCACTGCACATGCTAGTCAAGTGCTCTCCTACCGACCTCTGTCCCTGGCCCCCAGCTTATTTGCTGTACTTTGGTTCTGGTCTCCCTCAGCAGACACACTCTATGAAGGAGGCGGGGCAGCTCCTGCAGTGCAGCTCATCAATCGATCAGTTGCTTGTTAAAAGAGGAGGCAGCTCATCCTAACAGCCTGCGTTCCCAGGGATAAATTCCTACTAGAAGGTCTGTTTTCTCAGGCACACATTTTTCTCTTACCAGAAACTGGTTTGCTGCCTGCCATTTGTGACATTGTTTCTATGGGAAATGGATTTTCAGTTTTTCTCAGGATGCTAAGAGTGAATCTTGCATGCCTTCCTCATTTTTTCTCTACCACAAGTCCCCTTAGCTTCAGCATAGGGGAGTAGGATTAGTAACACATCCTTTAAATCATCCTCCACTTGTTCTCATCAGGGAAATAGAGATATTCTCACTGCCAAGTTTGGAAACCCGCTTTCCATGTAGCTGTGTGTATCTTTTTCTTTCCATGTAGCTGTGTGTATCTTTCTTTCCATGTAGCTGTGTATCTTTTTTGCTTCTGCCTGTCCTGCATGCTGAGCCCAGGGTTCACCACATGCTCAGCAAGTGCTATCCCACTGAGCTGTGCCTCCTCCAGCCCATCTTGCTTATTGTCCTTTAAGAGCATTTCTATATGAATCATATATTTATTGAGTTACATAGTACAGGCAAGGTCACATGCTAGTGGAGTGGGCTGCAGAGAGGTGAGTGATATCTTTGAGGTCATCGGTGTGGGGACCTGTAAGTAGTGGAGTCACTGTGATCCCTTGGCTGAGACCCCCCAAGCTGGGGGGAGAACTGTAACAGAGTAGAGGGAAGAGTAAGCTCAGGAAAAAACCTCATCCTGGCATGTTGGGAAACTAGGAAGGTTATTGTGGTTGGAGCAGTGAGTCAGAAAATGGAAAAACAGCAGGACTTCACTCTATTTGAGGGCTCATAAAATGCAGAACTTAGCTAAGCAAGACAACTTTATTTTCAGAAAACATCACAGACACAAAGTAAATATCCTCAAGAAATCATTGAGAAATGAGTCGTCTTATTTTGTTAGAAATTTGGAGCCCAAAGAGGGACAAAGCCACTGGGTGATATTTGTGAGGAAAGTTGTATGAGAGTATACTTAAATTTACCCTTGAATACTCTAGCTGCCAAATTAACATAGATTGAATCGAAGTTGGAAGAGGACAGTCTTCGAAGTTTTGAAAATGGCAAACAAAATGTGTATAATGCCAACAATGTGAAATTAAATAACTACTTTAAGTAGCTTAATTTTAATGTAAAACTTTTTTTTGTATTTATATATCGTAAGATTTTAAAAAACAGTTTTTATGATTGGAATGAACTATATTTGTTTTATTTTGATTTACTGAAAGATCTTTCAGTAAAAAGTTATAAACTTGAGTTGTTTTATGATATATATGTGGAATTTGTAGAAAACTTGGCTGAATGTATATTAATTTTTCTCATGTAAACTGCTGTTAAAACAAATCTTTTTTTTTTTTTTTTGGGTACCGGGTGTTGAACTTAGGACCTTGGGCTTGCAAGGCAGGCAGCAGCACCACTGAGCTAAATCCCCTGCCCACAAATCTGTTTTTTAAAATATCTATTTTTAAGTTCTGGTGGTTTCGATTAGGGATAAAAAAGAATTTACCTTGAGTATAACAGATTTGAGATTCTGAAGATTGTGGCTGAAAGGAAGAATAATTACCAGGTAATTGAAAATTTTACTGAAGGATATGGAAAGACTTGAAAAGTAGTGTTCCTAGGTGGAAAGGATCAATACTTTGAAGATGTCACTTTTCTCCAAATTAATTTTTTAGTGTTTAATGTTTACACAAGCATTTACCTTAAGTGCTACTAGAAGTAAATTAATAAGAAGTGATTAAGTAAAAGTATGAGTAGTGTGCACAAGCCTAGCTGTGTGTTGAAGGGGTTGGTACCATAGATCCAGGCTCTGTCTAGGAGAAAGCTGACCAGACCCCTCTGGAGCACGGCCTGATCTGTTCTCAGAGTTCCTGAGTATGTTTTAGTAGTGTCCTGGGCAAGGCCACGTGTGGGCTCTGGGAGTGTGGCAGGGCTGCTGAGTAGCCCAGGCACTAGACCTCTGTACGGTGCATGGTCAGAAGGAAAAGGCTGCTCTGTTTTTGTTCTTCGTTTTTTTGCTTCTGAGGTCATGATGGCCAAACGGAGGAGCAGATCGAAGTGGAACCTGCCTGTGTGGTGAAATGACAGGCAGCAGGGTGGAGGTGGAGCTCCCTCAGCACTGTCTCCCTACACAGTGTTGAGTTTGAAAGACGCTGAAGTAGCAGAGGGCAGCTGTGCACATGGCTTTTGGCCCTGTCTTGTGAGTCACAGTGCTCCAGTCTGGACGGGCTCCTCCTTGTTTTGTGCACACTGTTTAACTTATCACGTCTGTTTCGCTGTGTTGGAGCACCTGTGTTCTGTAGATGACGTCTTCTGTTTTTTGTTTTAGTGCCATGAACAGATTTGAAGCACAAATAATCTGGGAAGAAACACTTGTGATGAATAGGTCAAATAAAAGGCTGAGATTTAAAATTCATAAATAGCTTTTTGAATTAAGAAAAAACCAAATATCCCATTTACAAAGTGATAAAGGGAACAAGGAATTTGTAGGAGAAACAGCCCACAAAAAGGAAACAACAAACTTAGAAAAACGCAACAAAATGCTTCCCCCAACAAAGAAACCCAGCAGCCTCCTTAGTAGCAGAGGAAATGTAATTTAAAAGGTTCTAAAGTTTCAAAGGAATGCTACTACTGTACCTATGTTAGATAGATGGACACTCACATTCTACTGTTGGGAGTGTAAATTGGTACACTCTTTCTGGAGAGCATTTTGGCAAACTTGAGTATGAAAGGGAATTATTTTGACTTAAAGTATTTTAGTAATCTTCATTTATCCTTGGAGAAGTTCTCTCACATTAAAAGTTTCTCTTTGACTAGTGATGTATTCAGTAGTAGGTGCTAGTAGCTATTCATTTATATTGCCTTATTTTATAAAAACATTTGTTTGTAATTTCAGTCCTACAAGATTATCAATTTTGCCCCCAGTTTACTTCGGATTATAGTCTCTGACCATGTGGAATTCCCAGTTCGCCAGGCAGGTGAGTTGATTTTTTTTAATCCGTTATAAATAGTTTATTTATAGATGAAAGTAGAATGAGAGTTTTAATTCTAAATATCTGTAATTTTTTGAAAAATTAAGCACCCCTTAAGTATTTCTAAGGCATAAAAACTCACTTGCTTTTACCATGGAAATTTGAGAGGTCAATCCTGAGCGCTCAGATCTTCCCTGGCCAACCCCTGGCCTGCTTCCACCCACCAGTTCCTTCCATTTGTAACATTTTCCTTCTCTCATTTAGCATTCCCAATTTAATAGCTTATCTCCCTAGTGTCTTATGATTTCCCCATAGCCTTACTTTTGGCCTCAGATTAAGACTGGATTTATGTATGTGTAGAATGTCAGTTGTTTTTCTGCGTGGTCTCATGGCTGACCAGGACCTGCAGCATACAGCCACTGCCTCACATCATGGTGTGGAGTATTTTACCACACATCGTTAAGTCCCAGAAAAGAGCAAAATTCAAAATTTCAAGTGTGGTTTCTACTGAATGCATATTGCTTTTGCATGGTTGTATAGTAAAAATATAAGTTAAACCATGGTAAGCCACAGTATTCATTAGCTGAAGAATATAGAGCAATATAAAATACAGAGAAGAAAGTGTCACTCAGAAGTGACCGTCATTGACATTAGGTGAACATTAGTTTTGCTGTATTTGGGTAGAAGGCAGTTTTATAGAAATAAGATCGTAATCTACCTGCTGATAAAAGCATTTAATTTCACTTGAACATAGACATGCTCTTTTTTTTTTTTTTTGAGACAGGGTCTCACTATGTAGTTCAGGCTGGACTTAAACTATGTAGCCCAGGCTGGCCTTGAACTCCTGGCAATCCCCCTGCCTCAGCCTCCCGAGTGCTGGGATTACAAGTGTATGCTGCCATGCCCAGCCACTTGAACATAGAAATGAAGAAAAGAATTACTAAGCTTTGGGAAAATGTTTGTAAAAATATACAGTGTCACTTGACAGGGACACATCCTGAGAAGGATGTTGATAGGCAGTTTGTGATTGTGTAAACATCAGAGTGTTGGTACAGAAACCCACATACATAATATGTTAAGGCCTACCACACATCTAGGCTATGCAGTGTAGACTTTGGTTGTGCAACCTGCGGTTTATGAAAATGTCATTATGTGGCCCATCACTGTATATGATTTCCTAAAAGATTCCTTTGTGATTAAGGTTAAAAAAAAAGAAAAACCAAAAAAAAAAAAAAGAGCCAGGGATTTGGCTCAGTGGCACCCATGCCTGCTTCACAAACGCAAGGTCCTGAGTTCGATCCCCGGTACCAAAAAAAAAAAAAAAAAAAGAAAAATGATGGGAAAAAATTCATGCTGTAATTGTTATTTACTTGAATAAGGTATATAAGGCTTCTATGTAAATTTTTTGCAGCTGTCGGTTGTTTAATCTTTGTTATAAAGTAGGGCAGTTCTGAAATTACATTTTGCTAAATGGAACTGTTTTAATAATCTAAGAATTTATAGTGCCATTGTGAACTTCCTATGAAACTTTTTAGAAGTAACATTTTAAAAGATCTTAATTTATTAATGTTTTGTTTACATGACATATAAACATTATAGAAACACAATTTATATATTAGGTTGCTCTTAATATTCTCTAAGATAGCTGCTGTCAAATTTGGTGCGTAGTTAACTGTTTTCTGTTTATATTATACATAAATATAATTCCTTGGGGATTATTCCATATTACTGCATATACATATGAGGTGCAATAAAAATATATGTTGAATGTTAAATTAAAATGTATTACAACAAAAGATATATCACCACTAATCTCCCTCAAAATAGACTCCCTCCCTTCAGACACACTTATTTCATCTTTCTTGCCACTTCCTGAAATAGTTCTGGAAGTCATCTTTCATGAGTGTCTGTATGAGCTGTGATCAAAAATATTTGTGCTGTCCAACAGAAATACAGGGTCATAAAAACATTAGAATGTCCTCATCCACCTTAGTCACCAGATCTAGCTCTTCCTCAAGGTCAAATGATAATGAAATGTAAAGGTTTTGAATTGATTTATGACATTGAGGCAGTCATAACAGTGTGACTAAAAACATTGATGAAAGGGGACTTCCACAACTGCTTCTAGAAATGAAATTAGGCAAAACAAAACAAAGTGATGGAATGATCTGTTTGGAGCAAAGAGGGGAGGTATTTTGAGGGAAATGATTGGCGATGTGTCTTTTACTGTAATATGTTTTAAAATGTCATGCATTCATCATATTTTTCAATCACATTTTGTATACTTTATAATAGCCACTCAGTATTTGTTGTATGGAGCTACCATGGCTTGTTTATTTATTTAAAAAACTTTTATTAGTAAATTTTGAGTTTGATTCTTACCTGCTCTGTCATGCCCCTTCTTGGTGGACTTTTCTACAAGAAAGGTTTCCTGTACTCTACCATACTTTCCTTAATGTATAGAATATTTATGGACACTGTATCATTTCCTTTTTAAGTTTTACTAGTACATATTTTCAGTACATAATGATTGCATTCATCTTGGGGAGCTCATAGATGTACATGACACATATTGATTATTTTTACATCCTCTTCCCCTCACGCTCTCCTCCTGCCATCTCTTGGTCCCCTTCCCATTTGCAAAAGATCTGTCTCCCTATTTTGTATTATTTATCTTTTATCTTGCTCTTTAATTTAGTTAAGTGCTGGGTTTCTCATATAACAGAAACTATACAATATATAAGCTGGAGTGTCTGATTTACTTAACGTTATGGTCTCAAGGTGCATCCATTTTCCTACAAACGACTCGAAGTTATCTTTCTTTATGGCAGACTAGTACTCCAATGTTTGTAAATGGCACATTTTCTTTATCCATTCATCTATTGATGGACGTATAGGCTGCTTCCAAGATTTAGCTGTAATAAATCATGCTGTTATAAATATGGGTATATGTGTATTACATTAATATGATGTTTTTAAGTCTTTTGGGAAAATATCTAAAGAGAAATACGTGAATAGAATGGAATTTCTATTTTTAGTTTTTTGAGGAATCTCCATACTGATTTCCATAGTAGTTGTATTAGTTTACACTCCCACCAACAATGCAGAAGAATTCCTTTGTCCTTGCAGCCTCTCCAGCATTTGTTATTGATTTTTTAAAAAAATTATTTTATTCTTTATTTTAATAAATTTTATTTTATCCCATCCCCTCTTACACCCCCGTCCCTCCCTATGTACAAAAGCTTTGTTTCCATTTTTCCTTCTATTTTCACTTTTTTTTCTTGTCTCTTCCTTCCTTTCTCCCTCTCTCCTCCTTTGTTCCCCTTCCCATTTGAATATTTTCTTCACATTCCCCTTTTTCCAGTATCTATTATACATTTTAGTCCTTATTTCCACTTTTGGTTTCTCACACCAGAGAAACAATGTGGTATTTAAACATGTGTGTTCGATTTCTCTCACTTAGGAGTATGGTATCAAGGTCCATCCATTTAGCTAGAAATGTCTGAAGCTCAACCTTTTTTATGGCAGAGTAATACTCCATTGTATAAAAAAAACCCCACATCTTCTTTATCCATTCATCAGTTGATGGGCATTTGGCTGTTTCCAAGATTTAGCTATTACAAACTGTGCTGCTCTAAACATGGGTGTGAATATATCACTGTGGTATGATGCTTTTAATTCTTTTGGGATGATACCAAGGAGAGGAATAGCTGGGTCAAATGGACCTCTAGTTTTAGTTTTTTGAGAAATCTCCACATTGATTTTCACAGTGGTTGTACCAGTCTACACTCCCACCAACAGTGGAGAAGGGTTCCTTTTTCCTCACAGCCCCGCCAGCATTTGTTATTGATTTCTTTTTAACAACCATTCTTTCTAGAGTGAGATGGAATCTCAGTGTTGTTTTAATTTGCATTTCACGAATCACCAGTTGGATGGTGAACATTTTTTCATATATTTATTTGCCATTTGTACTTCTTCATCTGGGAAGTGTCTTTTCATTTCAGATGCCTGTTTTTGGATTGGGTCTTTAAATTTGGTTTGTAGTTTTCTTTTTTTGGTACTGGGGATTGAACTCGGGACCTTGTGCTTGCAATGCAGGCAGCAGAACCACTGAGCTAAATCCCTGGCCCTGATCTTTAAATTTGGGGTGTCTAATTTTTTTGAGTTCTTTATATATTCTAGATAATAGTTGGGGATTTAGCTCAGTGGTGCCATGCTTGCCTGGCAAGCACAAGGTCCCAAGTTTGATTCCCAGTACCGGGGGAAAAAAGAAAGGGTGGGATATAGCTCAGTGGTGCTGCACCTGCCTGGCAAGTGCAAGGTCTTGAGTTTAATCCCTGGGATTGGGGGGAAAATACTCAAAAAAACTAGGTAATAGTACTCTATTTGATGAATAGCTGGTAAAAAATTTTTCACATGCTGTGGGTTGTCTCTTCACTCTGTTGATGGTTTCTCTTGCTGTGCAAAAGCTTTTTAATGAGATGAGGTCCCAGTTGTTGATTCTTTGTAGTATTTTCTGTGTGGTCTGGGATTTGTTCATGAAGTCTTTGACTGCTCCTATGTCCTCAAGGCATTCTATCTATTCTCTCTTGAAGCAGATTTAATGTTTTTGTTTTAATATTTTGATCTTTGATCCATTTTGATTTTAGGTTAGTGTGTGTTGAAAGATGTGGCTCTAGGTTCGATCTACAACATGTGGAAAGCCAGTTTTTCTAGCACCATTTATTAAAGAAGTTATCTTTCTTTTTGTTTTTGTTTTTTGTTACCGGTGATCAAACTTGGGACCTTGCGCTTGTGAGGCAGGGGCTGGAACCACTGAGCTAAATCCCCGGCCCCAACATTAGGTCGTTTTTTTGAGCCTGCTCTGTTTTCCTGATATGGGAATTCACTGCTATAAATTTCCCTCATAGGAGATTTTTCTATTAATTCCCAAAAGTTCTGGTATGTTATATTGTCATTATTGTTTAATTGTAGAAACTGTCTGATTTCTTCTTTAATTTCATCTGTGGCCCATTGGTTGTTCAGGAGGGTGTTATATAATTTCTATATGTTTATGAAATTCTTGTGGTTCCTTTTGCCATTGATTTCCAATTTCTTTGCACTATGGTCTGATAATACGCATGGGATAATTTCAGTTCCTTTGCATTTACTTAAGCATGTTCTATGTGCTAGTAAATGGTTTGTTTTGGAGAATGTCCCTTGTGCAGCTGAAAAGAATTTGTATTCTGATGTTGTGGGGTGGAACACTGTAGACATCTACTAAGTCCATTTTTTCAAAAGTTTGGTTCAGTTCTAATATTTCATTGTTGATTTTTTTGTCTAGTTGATCTTTCTATTTGTGACAGTGGGGTATTGAGGTCTCCCATTGCAATGGTATTAGTGCTTATATGATTTTTCATGTCCATTAATAATTGTTTTATATAGTTGGGTGCACTGCTATTTGGTGCATATATATTTATGATTGTTGTCTCTTCCTCTTGGATTGTTTCCTTTACAAGGATGTAGTGACCTTCTTTGTCTCTCTTAATCAATGTTGGCTTGAAATCTACTTTGTCTTTGAATATAATAGCTACCCCTGCTTTTTTCTGGGTTCCTGTCACACGAAATACTGTTTTCCATACCTTGACTTTCAGTCTGTGAATTTGTTTGTTTTTGCTTAAATTCTTTTATTGGTATATTTTAGGTATACAATATGTTTACATTTATCATTGGGTGCTTGTACCTGTACATGATGTATCTTGGTTCTTATTTTTTCCCCATTACCTGTGCGCCCTTCACCCCTCCACCCTTCCCTGTTTACATAGACTTCGTTTCCATTTTTTTTTCTTTTCTCATAATTTTTCCTTTCCATTCTTTCCTTTCCCCATCTCCACCCACCACCCCTATCCCTTTGGACCTTTTCCTATTTCAAAGTATCAATTATTAGTTATTAATCCTTTTAATCCTTATTTACACTCTCAGTTTCTCACACTAGAGAAACTATTTGGTATTTACACATGTGTGTCCTATTTATTTCACTGAAGAGTATGGCCTCAGTATGCATCCATTTAGCTATCAATGACTAGTTTCTTGTTCTTTATGGCTGAGTAGTACTCCATTTTATAAAAAACCCACACCTTCTTTATCCAGTTTCAAGTTGATGGACACTTGGGCTATTTCCAAGCTTTAGCTGTTACAAACTGTGCCGCTGTAAACATGGGTGCACATATATCACTGTGGTATGATTCTTTTACTTCTTTGGGGAAGATACCCAGCAGGGGAGTAGCTGGGTCAAATGGGACCTCCAGCCCTAGTTCTTTGAGGTATCTCCATACTGATTTCCATAGTGGTCGCACCAGTCTGCAATCCCACCAGCAATGGAGAAGGGTTCCTTTCTTTCACCCCCCACCAGCATTTGTTATTTGTTAATTTCTTGATAGCAGCCACTCTTTCTGGGGTGAGGTGAAACCTCAGTGTTGTTTTCATCGGCATCTCTCGAATGACCAGTGATGTTGAACATTTTTTCATATGTTTATTTGCTGTTTTTCCTTCTTTGTCTGAGAAATGTCTGTTCATTTCAGATGCCCATTTTTGAACTGGGTCTTTGAATTTGGGGGGGCTGATTTTTTTCAGTTCTTCATATATTCTAGATAGTAGCCCTTTGTCTGAGTTATAGCTGCTAAAATTTTTTTCCCACATTGTAGGTTGTCTCTTAGCTCTGTTGGTGGTTTCTCTTGCAGTGCAGAAGCTTTTTAATAAGATGAAATCCCAGTTGTTGATTCTTTCTGCTAGTTCCCATGTTGTTGAGGTTTTGTTCATAAAGTCTTTTCCTATGCCAATGTCTTCAAGAGTTCTACCTAACTTATCTTCCAGCAAGTTTAGTGTTTCTGTCTTAATATTTAGATCTTTAATCCACTTCGATCTTACTTAAGTACATGGTGATAGTGATAGGTATGGGTCTAGTTTTAATCTTTGGCAGGTTGAAATCCAGTTTTTCCAACACCATTTATTAAATAGGCTATCTTTCCTCCAATGAGGGTGGTTTACTCCTTTGTCAAAGATGAGGTGGCTGAGTATGTCTGAAGTTGTTTCTGTGTCTTCTAAACTATTCCACTGATTCTTGGGTCTGTTTCTTTGCCAGTACCATGCTGTTTTTATCACAATAGCTTTGTAGTATAGCTTCAAGTTTGGTAATGTGATACCCCTAGCTATGTCTCTGTTGCCCAGAATTGCTTTTGCTATTCTAGGTCTCTTCTGGTTCCAAATGAAGTTTTGAATTGTTTTCTCTAGTTCTGTGAAGTATATTGTTGGAATTTCAATCGGCATTGTATTAAATCTATATAGTAGTTTTGGAAGTATGGCCATTTTCACTATATTGGTTCTTCCTACCCAGGAACAAGGGATGTCTTTACATTTTCTTATATCCTCCTCAATCTCCTTTTTCAGGGTGCTGTAATTTTCAGTGTAGAGGTCTTTTGCTTCCTTTGTTAGATTGATTCCTAGATATTTTGTTTTTTTGGATGCTATTGTAAAAGGAATTGTTTCCCTAATTTCTCTCTCAGCGATTCTACTATTTTTGTATAAGAAGGCTATTGGTTTTTGAGTGTTGACCTTGTATCCAGCTACTCTCTTGAATCTGTCAATTAAGTCTAGAAGTCTTTTGGTAGAGTTTTTTGGGTCTTCTGTGTAAAGTATCATATCATCAGCAGATAATGACAGTTTAACTTCTTCCTTCCCTAACTTTATTCCTTTTATTTCTTTCTCTTTTCTAATTTCTGTGGCTAATGTTTCCAGAACTATATTGAACAGGAGTGGTGATAGTGGGCATCCTTGTCTTGTTCCTGATTTTAGTGTGAAAGTTTTCAGTTTTTGACCATTTAGTATGATGTTGGCTGTTGGTTTTTCATAGACAGCCTTAATCAGGTAGAGATAAAGACTTTTTATTCCAATTTTCTGTAGAGTTTTTAATCATGAATGGGTGTTGGATTTTGTCGAATGCTTTTTCTGCATCTGTTGAGATGATCATATGGTTTTTGTCCTTGACTCTGTTAATATAGTGTATTACATTTTTTGATTTACGAATGTTGAACCATCCTTGCATCCCTGGGATAAATCCGACTTGGTCATGGTGAATGATCTTCTTGATGACCCTCTGTATTCTGTTTGCCAGTATCTTGTTGAGGATTTTTGCATCTATGTTCATTAGGGAGATTGGCCTGTAGTTCTCTTTGTGGGTTGGGTCTTTCCCTGGGTTTGGAATCAAAGTCACACTTGCTTCCAGGAATGAATTTGGAAGTATTGCTTCCCTTTCAATTTCCTTGATGAGTTTAAAGAGTAATGGTGATAGTTCTTCTTTAAATGTCTTGTAGAATTCAGCAGTGAAGCCATTAGGACCTGGGCTTTTCTTTGTTGGTAAATATTTTATTATATTTTCATTTTCAGTGATTGTAATTGGGGTGTTAAGAATTTCTATATCTTCTTCATTTAACTTTGGCAATTCATATGTATCTAGGAATCTGTCCATTTCTTCTGTGTTTTCCATTTTATTAGAGTACAGGTTCTCGAAGTAGGTATTGATGATCCTCTGGATTTCTGCTGGGCCTGTTGTGACTTCCCCTTTTTCATTCTTAATTGCATGGATTTGAGCCTTTTCTTTCCTTTTTTTGATAAGGTTGGCTAAAAGTTTATCGATTTTATTTATTCTTTCAAAAAATCAACTCTTTGATTCATTAATTTTTTTGTATCGTTCTCTTAGTTTCCATTGCATTGATTTCTGCTCTGATCTTTATAATTTCCTCTCTTGTGTGAGCTTCAGGTTTGTTATTCTCTTCTTTTTCTAGGAGTTTGAGGTTCTGCATTAGGTTGTTTATTTGAGCTCTCTCTGTTTTCATAATATGGGCATTCACTGCTATGAATTTTCATGTAGAACTGCTTTCATTGTGTCCCATAGATTCCTGTATTTTGTACTGGCATTATCATTTACTTGTAGAAACTAATTTCTTTAATTTCCTCTGTGACTCATTGGTTGTTCAGGAGAGTGTTTTCAATTTCCAGGTGTTTGTGGGAGTTTTGCAGTTTCTCATGTTAGTGATCTCCAATTTTATTGCACTATGGTCTGATAATATACAGGGGGTAATTTCAATTCTTTTACATTGACTTAGACATGTCCTGTGGGCTAGCATGTGGTCTGTTTTGTAGAATGACCCATGTGCAGCCAAAAAGAATGTGTATTCCGATTTTGTGGGTTGGAACACTCTGTAAACATCTATTAAGTCCATTTGTTCAATAGCTTGGTTCAGTTCTAGAATTTCGTTGTTAATTTTTTGTCTAGATGATCTGTCTATTTGTGATAGTGGGGTATTGAGGTCCCCCACTACAGTTGTATTAGTGCTCATTTGGTTTTTCATGTCCATTAATACTAGTTTTGTATAGTTAGGGCATTCGTATTTGGGGTGTGTGTGTGTGTGTGTGTGTGTGTGTGTATATATATATATATATATATATATATATATATTTTATTTTATTTTTTTTTTGTACCAGGGATTGAACTTGGGTCCTTGCGCTTGCGAGGCAGGTGCCAGAACCACTGAGCTAAATCCCTGGCCCTTTTAATTAAGTGCATATATATTTTTGATTGTCATTTCCTTTTGGATTGTTCACTTCCCAAGGATGTAGTGACCATCTTTGTCTCTCTTAATTATTTTTGGTTTGAAATCTACTTTGTCTGCAATTAAGATTGCTACCCCTGCCTTTTTCTAGGTGCCTGTCACTTGGAGAGCCATTTTCCATTCTTTTACTTTCAGTGTATGAATTTCTTTTTGAGTTAGGTGTGTTTCTTGGATACAGCATATTGCTGGATTTTGCTTCTTAATCCATTCTGCCAGTCTACTTCTTTTGATTGGTGAATTGAGGCCATTAACATTGATAGTTACAATTGATATTGACTTATCCTTGTCATGATGTTTTACTATTGTTGGCTCTTTTATTTCTTGGGTTTTTCCCCCCCTTTCCCTTTAGTTTCTTACCTTGCCTGGTGGCCTCCCTCTGTTGGGCCTCATGGAGTTGAGACCTTCATTGCCTTTTTCTAGGGTATTGCTTAGAATTGTTTGGAGTGATGGTTTGGTGTTCCTGAAATTTCTCAAGTGTTCTTTATCATGGAAGTATTTAATTTCCCCATTGATTTTGAAAGATAATTTTGCAGGATACAACAGTCCAGGTTGGAAGTTGTTTTCTTTAAGGGCTCGAAATACTTGACTCCAGGCTCTCCTTGATTTGAGGGTTTGTGTTGAGAAGTCTGTCGTGATTCTGATGGGCTTTTCTTTATAAGTGATTTGTTTCTTTTCTCTAACTGCCTGTAGGATTTTGTTCTTCTGTTGGGTTTCTGGGATCTTGACTATTATATGTCTAGGTGTAGGTTTTTTTTTGATTGTGGCTAGGTGGAGTTCTATATGCCTCATTTATCTGTATGTCCAATTCTCCACCTCTGTCTGGGAAGTTTTCTACTATTACTTCTGTGAACAGTTTTTTAATGTCAATTGTACTTTCTCCTCTTTTTTCGTGGATTCGTATCAGTCTTATGTTATTCTTCTTTGCATCATCTAGCAGCTGCTGAATTGATTTCTCATGGTCCTTTACTATTTTTTAAAAAATCTCTGTTTTCATGGTCCATTACTGCAATCCTGTCTTCTATTTCTGATATTCTAACTTCAGATTCTCTTAATCTGCTCTGCATGCTTTCAATGGAGTTTTTAATCTCCTGAATATCTGTTTGAATCTGTTTTCATGGATTCCATTTCTTTCTTATGCTGGATGATCATGGTTTCCATTTCTTTCTTATGTTGGGCAATCATGGTTTCCATTTCTTTATGCTGAGCATTCATGGCTTCCTGCATGTTTCTGAGCTCATCTATTTTTTTATGTTTCTGTTCTAGAGCCTCTAATCATGTCTTTCACTCTGCTCACCATCTCTGTAGTTATCTGGGAGATTATTTCTGCTTTGAATTTTTCTAGAGCCTCATTCATCTGTTTGGTTACTTCCTGTGCTATCAGTTCAGGGTGCCCAGGTGGGTGATTATCAGAGTTTTCCACCTCATTTCCCTCAGAATTTGCCTTTTGTGGGGTGGAAGTTTGAGTTTGTGACTTGCTTAAATGTCTTCTCATTTTTGTTTTTGGTGCTGTCCTTGGTTTAGTTCCTGGGTTGATATTTTGAAGTTGCTTATTCTAAGTGTCTTTGTTGATGTATCTAGAACCCTTATGGAATGATTGCTTCTCAGTGGTGTCTTCCAGATATAGCTGGTCTTTAGGTTTTGAGTCTCTAATGGCTCTGAGGCTATCTCATTTTCATTATACCAGGAAGGACAACTGATTAGGTCAACCACAACACCTTAGCCCAAGTGATACAATCAGCAACACCATAGCATCAAATACATCTCAGAGAATGACAATTTGTGGTAGTTATTAATCTACCACCTTTAAAAATGAAGGGCCTCCTTCAGGGTATGTCTCTGCTGTCACAATAGACAATGTGAGCAGCAGTGTGCAGTTATAAGTCAATGTGTCTCAGTAAGCTAGTCCCAGATCTGTGAGATTCAGGCAGGTTTCTGGCTGCAAGTCCCAAGTTGAGCTCCCTGTCCTCCTGTAGGGTTGCACTCTGCAAGGTTCTATTGCAAGTTTCAGCTGCCTTTCCCCTGAAGAAAGTCCAGGTTCCGATGGGAGCTCATGATCCCTCCAATTTACCAGGCATGGTGGTCTGGTGTGCCTTTATTCCAGAGATTCTCTTCACTTTTCCAGTGGGCTTGTTTTCATCAGGGAGCCTGAGAGAGACCCTCTCTCTGTTGTTCACTTCTGCAGCTCAGGACAGTAGCTTTTATGTTCCCCTGTGCCTTTGCAATGTGGAACCAAGTAGCTGCACAGCCAAAAGGCCAGAGGTGGTGGTGGGGTTGTTGTTTGAGGCACCCGTGCAGCCAAGCTGTCGACTGGTGGGGGGTCCTCCTCACCTTGTCTTGTTTGCAAGCCTGTCTTGGTCTCTAGCTGGTGGAACAAGCCGGAGAAAGCAGGTCCCAGTCAGCCTGCAACTGCTCGGCCCCACTCGGCCCCACTCCTGAATTTGTTTTTTAAGTAAACATGTTTCTTGTATGCAGCATATTGTTGGATCTTGCCTCTTGATCCTTTCTGCCAGTCTGTTTCTTTTGAATGGTGAATTGAGACCATTAACATTGATGGTTATAAATAATGTGTATTGTCGTACCTCTGTCATGTTATTTTCCTGTTGTTGGCTTCCTTCTTTCCTTTTCTGTTTAATTTCTTGCTTTGCCTGATAGATTTATTCTGTTGGGATTCTTGGAGTTGTAATCCTTCTTGTCTCTTTCTAGAATATCTTAAAGAATACTTAGGAGTGCTGGTTTGGTTGTCAAGAATTTCTTTAGGTATTCTTTGTCATGGAAGTATCTTATTTCTCCATCAGTTTTGAAAGATAGTTTTGCAAGGTACATCAATCTAGGTTGGCGGTTGTTTTCTTTTAGGGCTTGAAATACTTCAGTCCAAGCTCTCCTTGACTTGAGAGTTTGTATTGAGAAGGCTGCTGTGATTCTGATGGGTTTTCCTTCATAAGTGATTTGTTTCTTTTCTCTAACAGCTTTGAATATTCTGTCCTTGTGTTGAATTTCTGGAATCTTGATTAGTGTATGCCTTGGGGAAGATTTTTTTTGATCATGGATAATCGTAGTCCTATATGCCTCACTTATCAGTATGTCAAATTCTTTCACCTGTTTGGGACGTGTTCTGCCATTACTTCTGAAAACAGCTTTTTTATGTCATCTGCACTCTCTCGTGCTTTTTCATTGACTCCAATCAGTCTTATGTTATGCTTCTTTGCATCATGTAGCAGCTGCTGGATTGATTTCTCATGATCCCTTGCTATTTTTAAGAATTCTCTCTTTTCATGATTGCTAACTGCAATCCTGTCTTCTATATCTGATATTCTGTCCTCACACTGGCTTGTTCTGCTGCATATAGTTTCAATGGAGTTTTTAATGTCCTGGATATCTGTTTAAATCTGTTTCATGGTTTCCATTTGTTTCCTATGCTGGATGTTCATGGTTTCCATTTCTTTCCTATGCTGGGCATTCATGGTTTCCATCATGTTCCTGAGCCCCTCTATTTTTTTAATCTGTATGTGCTCTAGAGTCATTAACCATGTCTTTTATTCTGGTCACCATCTCTGTAGTTATCTGGGAAATTATTTCAGATTTGAGTTTTCTCTAGAGCCTCATTCATCTGCTTTGTTACTTGTGGTGTTACCACTTCAGAGAATCCAGGTGGGTGGCTTTCAGATTGTTCCATGTCATTGCCCCTGGGATTTGCCTTTGGTGAGCTGAAAGTCTGTTGGGGTTCTATTTTTTGTAAGTGTCTTCTCATTTTCTATTTTTTTTAAGTTTGATTTCTGGGTTGATGCTTATAAATTGCTTATGGCGAGTTGCTTCATTGCCAGTATTCAGAACTCTTAGGAAATGACTACTTCTCAGAAGTGTTTTACAGGTGTAGCTGGCTTTCGGGTTTTGAGTCTGTTGCAAGATGCTACTTTTCAATTTATTGGGGATGAGAAGTTTTTGCCTACTTGGCCCAGCCTGCAGTTCTTTGGCACTGGCCTGTAGGTTTGTTTTGTTTTTTTTTGGTACCGGGGATCGAACTTGGGTCCTTGTGCTTGCGAAGCAGGTGGTGGAACCACAGAGCTAAATCCCCAGCCCCTAGGTTTTTTTTTTTTTTAAAGACCCTTAGGCAATCTCAGTCTTGGTATAGTAGGAGGAACAACAGATTATCACAATTATGTTACCTTGGCTAAAATCGTTCAATTAGCAATAACAGCATCAAATACAACATAGAAAATGACAAACTGTGGTAACTATTATTTTGCTACCTTTACCAATATGATCTAGATTTGTGGTTATATAATGAAATCTAGAATGAATCCAAAAATTGTATGCAATACATAAGCTCTTAATATGGCAATTTTACCCTTAAGGGAGAAGATTTAAAAGGGGTTGCAGGTAAAAAATATAAATAGAAGAAGAGGAAGAGATCAGAAGTAAGTTTGGAGGACAAACTTTAGGAAACTGGTGAAGAAGACTAGTGAGAAAGAGAAAAGGAAAAAAATAAAAAGAACAGAACAGAACAACAACAAAACAAACTAGAAATCATGTTCATACAGTCAAGAAAAAACAAAACAAGAACCAGAAAGGAGGAAAAAAAGGAAGATAAAAGAAAAAAAGAGCTGGGGATTTAGCTCAGTGGTTCCAGCATCTGCCTCACAAGTGCATGTCCCAAGTTCGATCCCCAATATGGAAAAAAAAAAAAAAAAGAAAGAAAGAAAGGAAAAAGGAAAAGCATAAAAACATACCCAAAGAAAATTTAAAAAACCCCAAAACATCCAATTCAAGGTGTGTCTTTGCTGTCACTGGTAGGCAGCGTGAGCAAACAGAATTCAGAGCTGAATTGATCCCAGCAAGCCAGCTGGAGCTTCACAGTGGGGTAATGGATAATCCCAAGAAGACTACACCTTTAGTTCCTCTAAAGTTTAGGTCAGTTTCTGGTTATGAGGCTGCAACCGAATTTCTTGAGCCTACAACAGTCTGTATGCCTCCTGCTGGCTTGAACTCTGCTCCCTGGCTTCCTAAGGACCTGAACTCAGCACCTGCACTGAGGCACTTGGAGGCACTAAATGGGGCTGGCCCCTCTCTGAGATGGCTATCAGCCAATCACCCTCACCTGGGTTAGGTCTGAACCCAGATAACTCACTATCTGCTGCAGTCTGCTGTGTCCACTGGTCCGTTCCACTGATATGTTTCTCCTTGGAGGCCTCTGGGGTTGCCAGTAGTCACTGTGCTTCTCTAGGAATGGCCCACTGTTCCCTTGCCAAGAGTTTGTGCTCTGGGAGAGAGCACTGCTTGTTACCTCCGTCCTCTTCATTAAAGTCTCTCTTCACTCTGCCTATGGACTTCACTTCTCACCTCAGGTCCTTTCTGGGTCCTGGGGACCCACTTCCCTTTCTTCTTGCGCCATTATATTCCAGTGTCAAGACACCAAATCTTGGAGAGGTTCTTTCTCTGCTGCTCACCACTCTGCCATCTTCTGGAAATTCTATTACTTAATTTATTGATGACAACCATCCTTTCTGGAGTGAAATGAAATCTCTGTGTTATTTTAATTTGCATTTCTGTGATAGCCAGCGATGTTGAGCATTTTTTTTTGTTTCTTTTTTTTTTTTTTGGTACTGGGGATCAAACTCGGGACCTTATGCTTGCGAAGAAGGTGGAGGAACCACTGAGCTAAATCCCCAGCCCCTGTTGAGCATTTTTTAATGTATATGTTGGCCATTTGTACTTCTTTTGAGAAGTATGCATTTCAATTGGCCATTTTTTGATTGCATCTTTATTTTGGGTGATCTAAGTTTTTTTGAGTTCTTTATATATTCTAGATATTAGTCCTTTGAGGAATAGTTGGCAGAATTTTTTTTCTCATTCTTTTGGTTATCTCTTCATTCTGTTGCTTGTTTCCTTTGCTGTGCAAAATTTTATGTAATCCAACTTGTTGATTCTTGGTGTTATTTCTTGTGCAATTGGGGTTCTGTTCAAAAAATCCTTGCCTTTGCATATGTCTTCAAGAGTTTTACCTTTATTGCCTTCCAGCAAACTGTTTCTGTTTTAATATTTAGATCTTTGATCCATTTTGATTTTAGTAGATGGTGAGAGATAAGGGTGTAAATTCAGTCTTCAAACTGGATAGCCAGTTTTCCCAGCACCATTTGCTAAATAAGAAATTTTTTCCTTCAGTGTATGTTTTTTACCTCAGTCAAAGATCACATTGCTGAATGTGCTTGAGGTTGTTTCTGCATGCTCTATTCAGTTCCATTAATCCGCTTGTCTTTTTTATGCTTTTTTTTTTTTTTTTAAATCACTGCAGCTTTATAATATAACTTGAAATCTGGGATTGTGATGCCTCCTGCTTTTCCCCTTTTGCCCAGGATTAGTTTTGCTATTCTGGATCTCTTCTTGTTCTATATGATTTTGGGATTGTTTTCTCCTTCCGTGAGGAATGCCATTGGTATTTTTGATTAGAAATGCATTAAATCTGTATATCAATTTGGAAGTATGGCCATTTTGACAATATTGGTTCATTCTATCCAGGAACAGGGCATGTCTTTCCATTTTCCAATGTCCTCTTCAAGCTCTTTTTTCAGGGTACTGTAGTTTTCATTATAGAGATCTTTGACTTCCTTGGTTAGGTTAATTACTAAGAACTTAATTTTTCTTGATGGTATTTTAAATAGTATTGTTTTTCTAATTTCATTTTCAGTGAGTTCATTATTTGTGTTAGAAGAACACTATTGGTTTTTGTGTGTTGACTTTGTGTCCTGCTGTGTTGCTGAATTTAGTACTCAGGCTGGCCTTGCACTCACTATGTAGCCCAGGCTGGTTGTGCTTCAGCCTCCTGAGAGCTGGGATTACAAGCAGGTACCACCACGCCTGGCTGAATTTGATTTTTTTTTTTTTTTTGGTACCGGGGATTGAACTCGGGTCCTTGTGCTTGCTCAGCAGGCGGTGAAACCACTGAGCTAAATCCCCGGCCCCTGAATTTGGTTTTTAATTCTAAGAGTCTTGGTAGAATCTTTTGGATCTTCTATGTAGACAATAATGTCATCTGAAATTAATGATAATTTGATGTTTTCTTTCTGTATATTTCTCTTTTATTTCTTTCTCTTACCTGATTGCACTTACCTAATGCTTCAGTAGGAGCGGTGATAGTGGACATCCTTGTCTTGTTCCTGATTTTAGAGGCAAAGCTTTCAACTTTTGCCCCTTTAATATAGTACTGGCAGTAGATTTGCCATAAATTGCTTTTATCTAATTGGAATAAGGTCCTTCTATACCTATTCAGGTTTTTTTTTTTAATGATGAATGAATGTTGGATTTTGTCAAAAGCTTTTTCTGCATCTGTTGAGATAATCATGTGATTTTGTTTTTTCGGTCCTTGTTTCTGTTTATGTGGTACATTACAGTATTGATTTGCATGTGTTGAACCATCTTTGCATCCCTGGGGTGAAGTCTAGTGGTTATGATGTATGATCTTTTTGATGTTTTGCTGAATTCTGTTTGCCAGAATCTTGAAGACTTTTGCTCACTATAGAAATTTTTCTCTCTCGATTCCTTGTCTGGTTTTGGAATCAGGGTAATGATAGCTTCCAGGAATGATTTTGGGTGCACTCCTTCCCTTTTAATTTCATCAAAGAGTTTGAGGAGTATTGGTGTTAGATCTTCCCTGAAATTCTTGTAGAATTCAGCGGTGAATCTATTAGGTCCGAGGCTTTTCTTTGTTGGTAGGTTTTTAAAAAAATTATTATTATTACTGCCTCAATTTCATTGCCTATTATTTTTTGTTTTGTTTTGTTTTTTGGTACCGGGGATCGAACTCGGGTCCTTGCACTTGTGTAGCAGGCAGCGAAACCACTGAGCTAAATCCCTGGCCCTAATTATTGAGTCATTCAAGGTTTCTATACCTTGGTTCAGTTTTGGTAATTCGTATATACCTAGGTATCTGTCTGTTTCTTCTACATTCTCCCATTTGTTTTTTTTTTAGTTTCCCATTTGTTTGAATACACATTTTTATAGTATTTCCTAATAATCTTCTGAACTTTGGTTGTGTTTGTTGTGATTTTGCCCTTTTCACTTCTTATTGTATTAATATATGTACTGTGTTTCCTTGAAAATAAGACCTAAATAGAAAAATCAGCCCTGAATACTAGAGGTCAAAAATGCAGCCCTTGGGCTGGGGATTTAGCTCAGTGGTCCCGGCGCCTGCCTCGCAAGTGCAAGGTCCTGAGTTTAATCCCCGGTACCAAAAAAAAAAAAAATGCAGCCCCAATCACCTGCTTTACCTGCCATTACGGAATAGCAGCGGAATAGTGAGTCATGTATAATCTGCATGACACTGGCCATCACCATGGTAATGATCAGCACTTATTTTTCAGGTAGAACTTTTTTGGGGGGAAACACAGTAGTATGTTTTTTCTTTCCTTCTTTTGGTAAGATTGGCTAGGGTTTGCCTGTTTATTCTTTTCCAGAACCATTTCTTCAAAGCATTCTTTGTACTTTTTTTTGGTCTCAATTTCATTAATTTCTGCTCTCACTTTTATGATTTTCTTCCTTGTATTGGGTTTGGATTTAGACTGTTCTTGTTTGTCTGAGACCTTGAGGTACATTGTTAGGTTATTTAATTGGGCTTGCTCTATTTTTCTAATGTGGCCATTCACAACAATTAAACTTCCCTCTTAGGACTTCTTTCATTGTGTCCCTTAAGTTCTGCTTTGCTGTACTGGCATTATCATTTAATTCTTGGAATTGTTTAATTTCCTCTTTGATTTCTTCTGTGACCCATTGATTATTCAGGAGTATTTTGTTTAATTTCCACATGTTTATGTAATTTCTGTGGCTTCTTTTGCCATTGATTTCTAGTTGCATTGCAGTATGATCCAGTGATATGCATGAGATAATTTGTATTTCTTTGTGTGTGGTCTGTTTTGGAGAAAATTCCATGTGCTACTGAGAAGAATGTATAGTCTCTTGTTGGGTAGAACACTCTGTAGCCATCTATTAAGTCTATTTGTTTGAAGGTGTAGTTCAACTCTGTTATTTCTTTGTTGATTGTTTTTTGTCTAGTTGATCTATTTGTGATAGTGGAGTATTGTGATCTTTCACTATAATTGTGTTGATGTTCATCTGATTATTTGTTTGTTTTATGAAGTTAGGTGCACCACTATTGGGTACATACATTTTTATAATTGTTATCTTTTCCTGTTGAGTTGTTCCCTTAACCAATATGATGTGATATCTTTGCCTCTTCTGACCAGTTTTGACTTAAAATCCACTCTGTCTGAAAATAGGATAGCTATTCCTGCTTGTCTTCTGTGACCTGTTGCATGAAATATTGTTTTCCATCCCTTGATTTTAGTCAGTGAATTTCTTTTTGGATTAAATATGTTTCTTGTATATAACATATTATTGGGTTTTGCTTTTTACCTCATCTGACAACCTGTGTCTTTGACTGGGGAATTGAGACCATTTGCATTGAGGGTTGTTACTGAAAGGGATTGCTTTATTCTTGTCAGTGCACTATTTTCCTGTTGCTGGTTTCTTTTTTCCCTCTACTGCTTAACTACTTGCCATACCTAATGTATGTATTCCATTAGACTTTTTCACATTATTGCCTTTGTTGTCGTTTTCTAGGATATCCTTGAGAATTTTTGAATACTGGTTTGGTGGACATGAATTTCTTTCTTTTTTTTGGTACTGGGGATCAAACTCAGGACCTTGTGCTTGTGAGGCAGGCGGTGGAACCACTGAGCTAAATCCCCGGCCCAGATATGAATTTCTTAAGGTGTTCTTTGTCATGGAAGGACATTATTTTCCATCCAATTTTGAAAAATAGTTTTGCAGGATTTATCAATCTGGGTTGGAAGTTGTTTTCTTTTACAGCTTGAAACACTTCACTTCAGGTTCTTCTGTCTTTTAAGATTTGTGTTAAGTCTGATGTAATTCTAATAGATTTACCTTTTTATGTGATGTGTTGCTATTCTCTAACAGCTTTTAAGATTCTATCCTTGTGTTTGATTTATGAGATTTTGACTATGATGTATTGTGGAGAACTTCTTTTCCGATTGTGGTTACTTGTAGTTCTGTATCCCTCATTTATCTGTAGGTAAATTCTTTCCTCATATTTTGAAAGTTTTCTGGTATTATTTTTATAAGCAGGTTTTCAATTTTTTTTTTTTTTTGCTATTTGTACTGTCTTCTGATTTTCCACTAAATCTAATTAATCTTAGACTAGCCTTTGTGTTAGCTAGCAGCTGTTGGAACCATTTTTCATATTCTCATGTTGTTTTAAAGGTATCTCTGAGTATGGTCACCTGCATCAGGCCTGTCTTCTAGTTCTTCTAGTGACTGTCTTCTAGTGACTTTTTTTCTCACATTGGTCACTTCTGCTCCCCATATTTTCAGTAGACCTTTTTATCTCCTGGATTGCTGGGCTGGTACCTTTTCATGGACTCTAATTCTTTGCTATACTTGTCATTTATGTTTTATATTGTTTTATTTAGCTCAGTTAGATTTTTGTTAGTGTCTTTCATAAGCTCAGTGGTCATTTGTTGAATAAGTATTATCTATCTAGTTATATCATCTTTGAACTTACTGAGCACCTTATTGATCTGTTTTTTTTTTTGTCTCCACCTTTATTAATAGTGTCCTTTGTATAATTCAGGTGTTTGGCTTTTGATTTCCTCTCTATCAATGTCCAGGGATCAGCTTAGAGAGACTTGGAAATTTTTGGAGGCATTTTGTTTCCTTGTTTTCTCATATTTCTATTGTGGGTTTTTTTTTTCCCTGAGGGTTGTGGGTAGGGGAAAGACTTTGTTGCTAGTATGGAGATCTCTTTAGTTAGTGTCTGCTTTCCAGTGATATACTCTGAATGTTGTGAACTAAGGGGTCCTATTAGGAGTAAAAGGAAATTAATAGAATTATATAAAAATGGAAAAGAATAAATAAAAAAGTATATCAAAAGAAAAAACAGCAAAATAAAAAAAAAAAAGAGAAAGTAACTCCCCAAATCCCAAAAAAAAACCAAAGAAAAAAAAGAGATGAATCCCACCCCCTCCCCCTGCCAAAAAAATTGCTCTGTGTTTTTGATTTGAATCTGCCAGATATAGGGAGGGAATAGTGAGTCACTACTAAGACCTGTTTTATTTCTACACTCCTGTTTGTGTGTGTGAATGCTAAGTCCTGCCCTACCTTTCCTGCTGAATGTAGCTGGTTGATGGTGTCCATGCTAGGGCTGCATTCACTCCAGCTGCTTCCAGTTTCTGTGTTACTCTGTGCCCTAAGTCATAGCTTTCTCCACCTAGCTTTATGGCCTGTGGGTTTGCGAGGTTCCCCCATGCTCCAAGGTCCTTGTGTCTGTGTATCCCAGGCTGTGGCAACCATTCAAATAGAGTGTGTCCCTGCTGTGGTTGTAGATGGGGAAAGCAGTTATTCCTTTGAACTCTGTGTTGGATGGGTAGGGGGTCAGGCAGGTTAGTGGACTTAGTGCCAGCACTCTCATACCCACCCTTCTGAAACCCTCAGGCAGTTGATCTGGCTTCTCAGCTTGGCCAGTGAGACGCCAGTGACCTCTCAGGCTGAGCTTACACTTCTCAGGAGGTCTGTGTCTACTTTGGGGCCTCTCCGTGACTGTATCTTGTGGGCAGCTCCTACCCAGTCACTATGGTAGAGTGACACCAAAAACCCTGAATGTGGTTGTTGTGTAGCTTAGTCATGAACAATGAACCCCTTCCCCAAATGGCTCCTTAATACTCTCAAATACAGTGGTGCTGCAGTTTCTTCTCCATCTCTACCCTGTCGGGTGAAGGAAGTCACTTTCAGAGTAAAACCCCCACTCTAGCTGTGGGGTCTTCTTGGAGTGAGTGCTGCTGACCCTCTCCAGCCTTGTGTCAGCAGAGGCAGGTCCTTCTCTCTGGGACCTGGGCTGTTTTTCTGATGCTTTGTTATTTTTTTTCCACTGTGCTCTGTTGCTCCAGCTTCTCTGTAGTTTCCAGTTTTCCTGTCAGCTCCCTCCAAGTTCTTAGAGATCTACTTCTTTTTTCTTCACTGAGTTGTTTTCTAGGTACCTTGATTCCAGGTCCTGGAAAGGCTGTATTTTGCTGCTAGCTTCTACCTTGCTATTTTTAATGTACCATGGCTCACTTAAACAGTTTGATATTGATGGATATTTCTCTTACTAACTCTTTTTTTGTTTTTAATGGAGACAGTGCTAAAAGATGAGCATCTTTGGACATGTATTTCTGGATGCTTGTGGAAATGTTTTCTATAGAATGAATTATTTGAAATGGAAATGCTAGCTAAAACTGGCTAAGAATTTAATGGTATTAACATTTAGAATTTTCTTTTTGGTACCAGGGATTGAACTCAGGACCTTGTGCTTGTGAGGCAGGTGATGAAACCACTGAACTAAATCCCTGGCCCAACATTTAGAATTTTAAATCTTATCACTGAATTACTTTTTCTATCAATTGTACTCTAGATTGTTAGGTTCCCATATCCTTACCAACTTTGTGCAACTTTTCCTCTTCTTTTTTTTAAGTTTTATTTGTGGTGCTGGGGATTAAACCCAGGGCCTCATGCATGTTAGTCAAGAATTTTACCACTGATCTACATCTGTAGCCCCACAACTTTGAATCTTAATCAGTTGTGTAGTAAAGATTTGATACAAATGTAAACAGCATTTTAAAGCATTTTTTTCGTCATAACTTATGTGGATTTCCAGTCTGTTAGCCACAAGGTCAGAGTTTATCTTGGTGATTGGTCACTTCTAATTTATTAGGAAAATGTTCTATCTTAAAGCCCTTTTTATCATAGTTTGGAATATATTGTGTGAAATTCTAAAATTATCTAAAAGTACCATTTATACATTTTCTTCTCTACTTTGCCTATTATTAAAATCAGAAATACCCCAAGAACTTTATGATGTCATCCAGACAGATAATTCATTATTTTAGCATGACATTTAAAAAAGAATGATGTGATGTTTGTTTTTAGGAATAGTTATTTTATATAAAGCTGTAAAGAATTATGGTAATGTTAAGTACTTACCATAGCTCTGTGTAGTTTGGTTTTTATAGAAAAATAAACTTCTCTGTGAATTGGATTAACATTAGTATTTTGTTTTTTAGCTCTGACAATTGGTTTTCTTGATTTTTTTGTTTGTTTGTTTGGCTTGTGGGCCGTTCTGAAAATGACATTAATATTATGTAGTGTGCAAAGAAGGAAGCCCAATTCAGATATGGAATGCAAGAGTTGTGATTGGGAATCTCAAGTCACTTTTGTTTCCAAGCTTTTTTCCTTACGTATAAAGAGGCCCTTTTGTAAAATTTCTTTAATACAAGTAAAAAAGTTTAGAAATAACTTTTTAAAAATTAAGTTTATTGGTACATTTTAGGGTATACAGTACAGTTACATTCATCATTGGGATCTTGTACCTTTACATGATGTATCTCGGTTCTTATTTTTTCCCCATTCCCTGCCCTCCCTTCAACTCCTCCACCCTTCCCTATTTACAAAGACTTTCTTTCCATTTTTTCCTTTTCTTATGTTTTTTTCTTTTCCCTTCTTTCCTTTCCCCTACCCCTTCCACTTCCCCTACCTCTTTAGAACTTTTCTTCCTATTTCAATTATCAATTATACATTTCATCCTTATTTACACTTTGAGTTTTCACACCAGAGAAACTATTCGATATTTACACGTGTGTCCTATTTATAGAAATAACTCTTTATAGTGCATTTTGGAGTTGCTATGGGACGAGGCATAGTTTTGAATTTAACACTGGTGGTTGAGGGCATTATATTAGTCCTGAAGAAGTCATCAGGGTGACTGATGTGGGGTCATCATTTGAAAAACATCATGGAGCTGACCATGGTGGTGCACACCTGGAATCCCAGCTCTGTGTAAAGCTAAGGCAGAAGTATTTCAAGATTGAGGCTAGCCTGGGCAACTTAGTGGCTTATTGAGGCTGTCTCTAAAAATAAAAATAATTTTTTAAAAGGGTTGGAAATGAGAAAAAAAATGGCACGGTTTCCATTTCTGTAACCTGCTTGGTTTTTGTTCTTCTGGTATTTTTACTTTTTGTATGTCCAAAATATGGATAAGGAGATGATAAAAAATTTAGCTTACAGTTATCTAATCAGAGATTGGTGGGTTTTTTTTTTTTTTTGGTACCGAGGATCAAACTTGGGTCCTTGTGCTTGTGAGGCAGTCGAAATCAGATTGTTAAGACCAAGCTCAGTGTTCTAAAATGTAGTAACTAGAAACAAATAGAAGGAGGATGCTGATCAGTTAGAAGCAGCTCAAGAAACATGTTTATTAAAACTGTTTCATTTGTAGGTAGTTTCTCAGCTATTCCTCATAATGTATTTAATTTTATTTTAGTTATAGTTTACATATTTGTTTTTTAGTCTTTTAATAGGTTAGGGAAAGGTGACCAAATAAATTATGATAGAAAAAGGTGACCAGATTTAGAAAGACCTCTTAAAAGCATGGCATTCTGCTTCATCAGGTTTGTAACAGCACCTTCTCAGCCCTTTGAGCTTGTAGAACCCAGACTACTTCTGTAGTTCTGTTTCTGGGTCCAGAGAGTAGAGTTTAGGTGATGATTCACTGTGTTTGAGAAGGAGAGAGGCATGTGTATGTTTCAGAAAGTCCACTTCATACAAATCTGAGGCACGTGATATCATTGCACCTCAGAATAGCTATCATCAAAAAGACAAAAATGGCCTAGCAATCATGAGGCTGAGGCAGGAGGATCACTGCCAGGTTGAGGCAAGCTTGGGCTGCTTAGTAAGTTCAAGGCCAGCTTGTAGCAAGACCCTGTCTCAAAAAAACCCCAAACCAAATAAAAAACAAAACAAACAAACCCCAAAATCAAAAGCAAACAGACAAAAATTGACTGGGGACATAGTTCAGTGGTGGAACATTTGCCTCGCATATTTGAGGCCCTGGGTTCCATTCCCATCACCACAGGGGAAAACAAAAACAAACGTTGCTGAGAATGTAGAGAAAAAGGAACTCTTGGGGGTGGGGATTTAGCTCGGTGGTTCTGCTGCCTGCCTTGCAAGCATAAAGTCTCGAGTTTGATCCCTGGTACCGAAGAAAAAAAAAGAAAAAGGAACTCTTTTACAGTTGATGGAAATGTAAATTAGTAAAGCTACTATGGCAGTTGTGGAAATTCCTCAAAAAACTAAAAATAGATATACCATATGATCTAACAAGGCTGCTGCTGGGGATGTATCCAAAGGACATTAAATCATTCCAGAAAGACATTTGCACTTCCATGCTTATTTATTTATGTTTATTAGTAGCTAAAATACAGAATCAACCCAGATACCTTTTCATAGATGAGTGGATAAAAAAAAATTGGCACCTGTACAAAATAGAATACTATTTGTGTTACTTACTTTTCTCGTGGCTGAGACAAAATACCCAACACCCAAAGTTAAAGGGGAAAAGCTTTATTTGGCTTATAGTTCATAGAGATTTCAGTCCATAATCAGCTGGCTCCAGGGCAGGGTGGCAGAGGGGCAACAGTTCATGGCAGCAGAAGACAGCAAAACAATAAGAGACCTTAATAGCATCTTTCTGCCCCTTTTATCCCATTCTGACTACCTGGCTTAGAGCACTCAGGTGTAGTGGTTTAGTAATCACACACCTTTAATCCCAGCATCACACATTCCAGATTCAGCCACCTCTGACTGTATGAGGCTTTAGGGGGATATCCAGGCCCAAACCAGAACACTATTCCACTGTAAAAAAGAATGAAATCTTGTCTTTGTAGTAACATGGAAGGAACTGGTGGTCATTATGTTAAATGAAATTAGCAAACACAGAAAGACAAATGCCCAGTGTTCTCCTTTGTGGAAACTAATAAGCTAGTCTCACAGAAGAACAGAATGGAACAGTGGTCACTGAAGACTGGGAAGGGCAGGGGGACGGGGATGGAAGTTCAGTAAGGGGACCAGAACCCAGGGTGCAGAATTGCTTCTGGTTCTTCCTTAGCACAGTAAGATGTGTATAGGTTAAAACACACTCTGATAGGCCAGTTGTGGTGGTGCACACCTGTAATTGCAGCCCTTAGGAGACTGAGGCATGGAGATGGAGAGTTTGAGGCCACCCTGTATTACATCCTGAGACCTTGTCTTAAAATACAAGGCCAATCCATGATAGGTTTCAAGATGATTAGAAGAGTTCAAAATTCCTAACACAGGAAAATGGGTAATGTTTAAAGAGCTGGAAATGCTTATTATCCTGACTTGATTATTATATACTATATTCATGTGTTACATTTCATGAATTGTGTGTACTGAATTACTATAATATATTTTGTAAAAAAGTACAAATATTAAATAAAAATAAAATTTAAAAGTTAAAAGATACATAAAATGGTTAAGTGGATTTTGTAGGAAAACAAAATTTAATACTTTATGAATTGGATTATATTAGTGTTTTGTTTTTCAGCTTTGACAAGTAATTAAATTGATAATTTGAATTAAATGATTTAAGGGAGGTTTTTAGATTATTAATATGGTTACTATTATCTTTGGTATTTTTCCTTCATTATCCTTAGTAATCCATAATTATCTGTAAGGATAATTAATATTCTCTTCTCAAATTATTATATTAAATTAAATTTTAATTATATATATATTTAACCATATACAAATCAGTGTGCCTTTATAACAAGCTATCTTGTATGGTGACCCATAATAAAATCAATTTTTAGTTATAAAATTAACAGCATATAATTATAAATAAATTCATGATTTTACCATGCCTATATCTTTGCTGTCTGAAGTTTGCTTTTATTTTTAAGACTAGTCCTATGGGGATTGAAATGATTTTTTGTATAATACAGTTTATTTTCCTTTTTTAATTTTGGTTGTTCCTGAGGATCGAACTCAGGACCTTGTGCTTGCAAGGTGGCAGCACCACTGAGCTAAATCCCCAGCCTCAGTTGATTGTCCTTTTTCCAAAGATTAATTCCATGAAATCAATATGAACTATTGACAGGTTGGTTCATATCCTTAGATCATTCATTCATTCATTATTTTGAACTGTCTACACATTTTTAGTAAATGTGTACTCTGCCAATTACAGTTATAGAACGTAGTAATTATATTGAGATAAAAGATGGTACTAAGTGTAGCGCTTGGTCTAAATTAAAACAAAATCCCTCAGATTAACACAAAGATTATTAATATGGTTACTATTACTGGTTTTTTACCCAAATTGAAATCCTAGGTGAAATCTTTACAGAGATCTTTCATGAGTCAAAACTAATAAAAGAGGAGCATATAGAATGTCAAGTTTATAGTATCATTAAATTTTTATTATGTTTTAGCCAATGCAGAGCATATTGGTTTATACTCTTGTATAATTATTCCTCCTCCCCTTGAGGTACTGGGATCAGACCTAGGGACATATTCATGCTAGGCAAGCACTCTACTACTGAGCTACAACCCAGCCCTGGGGCAATGCTTTTACTAACCCATTTAGTTTTATGTTAAAAGTGTGGTGTGGTGGGCTGGGCTGGGCTGGGGATTTAGTTTAGTGCTTCTGCCGTCTGCTTCACAAGTGCAAGGTCCCAAGTTTGACCAAAAAAAAAAAAAAAACCAAAACAAGTGTGGTGGGTGGGCGGCATTTAGCTCAACACCTGCCTCGAAAGCTCAGGGTCCCGAGTTCGATCTCCTGTACCAAAAAACCAAAAAACCCAAACCACAAACAAAAGTGGGGTGAAAGAAGGGTTGGTGGGGGCAGCAGGGAATCTTAAAGTTACGATGTTTTATGGGTCATATCTTTATTCACATGAGTGTAAGAATATATATATTTAATTACATTCAATGTTCAACTGGGATAGTTAGAAAGTTTCACATTTCCTCTTAAATTCTTGTAGCAAGGGGGGCCGGGATTTAGCTCAGTGGTTTCATCACCTGCTGTGCAAGCTCAAGGACCCGAGTTTGATCCCCAATACCAAAAAAAAAAAAATCTTGTAGCAGTATTTCAGCTTATTTGTTTCAAAAGCTTTTTATTAAAAGTTGAAGGTGGTTAGAAAGGAACAGGAGCCAGGTGTTGTAACTCATACTAACAAACCAAAAACCCCTAAAGAATAGGAAGAAAACATTGTTTATGGATTTTGTTAGCAATAAACAGATAAAAATTTCCTGAGATTTTCCAAAAATATTTGAAGATTAATGTCTATTTTCTTACTAATTATATTTGAATAAATATTTCAAAAGAATTACATAAAAATCTGTTGGGGTCTCCTCGGTGGGAGACTGGAACCTGAAGACAGTATCTGACAAAACCTATTAAAAGAAGGGCACGGGGGACCAGAGCTCCATGAGGAGTTAAGGCAAGGTTTATTGTTAGTATTTTTCTTTTATACATTTTTCAGCGGGATACATCAATCATTAACAGTTTACAGTTTTAGTCAACTAACCACAGTTATACTGTGAGTACATAAAACATCTAAAGAACCATCTGTGCATGTTTAATCTTAATACATTTTATCTAAATCGTCTTTGTTAAAGCTTCTAAAGGATTAGCTACTTTTATCTATTCTTATGTCAAGCAAATATTTGAGAGTCTCAAGGGACCACTGGGGAACAACACTGTGGGAACAACAAACAGCTTTCTGAAGTTATTTTTAACTTCTCTATCTGGGCTTGCCACAGACATCAGGACCATCTGTCTTCCCAAGGCCTTCTGAGGGCCCAGAACTTCTCACATTTTTTTTTTTTTTTTGGTACCCGGGATTGAGCTTGGGTCCTTGCACTTGCTTGCGCAGCAGCTGGCGAAACCACTGAGCTAAATCCCTGGCCCCTCCAATTCTTTAAAAACCATAGAAATTCCAAAATGGTAGTGCAGGATAACAATAAAATCTACAGGAAGAGAAGTAGAACTGTACCTGTCATCAACTCAGCGCTGTGAGAAGTGTAATTTTACGATCTTAATGTGTACCTCATCTGGTCTGGTTTAGAACACCTGTGTTTAGTCTAAAGATACATACATTATGCCTAGATAATTTTTTTGTTATTTAGGCTCTGGAGGTTGATTTAACAAAATGTTTCTGCTTAGACTAGTTAAAGAGAAACCTTTAAATTCTTGCTCATTTCCACTTTACCTCTTGCTATTGATACCTCTAAGGTTTTCCATGCTTAACACTGAAGAATTTAGCCGTTCATGCTCTGTAAAGCTGAGTTAAAGCCATTTTTCTGATACTAACACATTAGAACTTTTTTCTCAAATGTAGCTGCTATCTATCTGAAGAACATGGTGACACAGTACTGGCCAGACCGAGAACCTCCACCAGGAGAAGCAGTCTTTCCATTCAACATTCATGAAAATGATCGCCAGCAGATACGTGATAATATTGTGGAAGGGATAATTCGGTCTCCTGATTTAGTGAGGTATGTTATGCTCTATATGTGGTTACCAGGAAGCATGAAATACTTGGAATTGGGGATGGGTCCTGTTGGATCTGATCATCAGCCTCAAGTTTATTTTTTTATTTTTTATTTATTTTTTGGTACTGGGGATCGAACTTGGGTCCTTGTGCTTTCAAGGCAGGCAGCGGAACCACTGAGCTAAATCCCCGGCCCTCAAGTTTATTTTTTAAAGAGGTATAATAATGAAGATGAACACTCAAAGAAGATTATTTTACTTATTTATCTTTGCATTTTTAATTGCCTCAAAATATTTTGGAAAATATTTAATTGCCATAAATTGCTATAAAAAGAGGTAAGGTAGAAATCACACTTAACCAAAATGTAAATCCTTGCAAAGAGAATAGCCTGAATTCTTAGTCATAGTCCCTTGATTTTTTTACTGTCTGCCTTTCTTTACTTTGATTAATAGAGATTGGTTCTGGGAATTCTCACCTACCACTTTTCATCACCCTTTATTTATATTTTTATTCATATTTTATGAACTGATTATCCTTTTCTTTGAAGGAGATAGGATAGAGTACGTGTAAACTAGAATAATTGACATCAGCTTTTAAAACTCATAGATGAAATTAGATGTGTCGGGCAGCACTGTCTGCTGCAGTGATAGAAACATTCTTTATTCTTGCTGTCCAGCCTTTAGCCATGTGGCATAGGTGGCTTTTCTCCACTTGAAATGTGGCTAGTCATAGGAACTGTACTTTACCTAATTTTGATTCATTTGAAGTGTGCACATGGAGCTAGTGGTGGCTGCTGTGTTGGATAACATAGCTGTAGAGTCATATCAATTTTGCAGTCCTACACTGAGAAGTTTTTTTGGTGTTTGTGGAACCAGGGATTAAATCTAGGATCTTACACATGTTAGGCAAGTACTCTACTATTGAGCCACACCCTCAGCCACTGATTTTGCAATCTTAAAACAGGAGAAACAAAGCCTATTCAAAATATGAGCTAGCAAGTTTCTTTTGAAAATGGAGGGGCAAACCAATAAAGCAGTGGTAGGGGAATATGATTATTAAGATGTTAGTTAGAACTTTAACCCTGAGTGTCTACTATACATTATGATATAAGCATAAAAAAGGAAAGAAGTTTGAGGAGAATGGTAACAGGAACAACAGACATTGAGCAGTTATTCTGATAGTTAAAAATCACCATTGTTCTCGTTGGTTGCCCAAATGCCAGTTGTGGCCCTGATACCCCTGTTGTGATAACATCATATATCCATTTCTTGTCAAATTCTTACAATTTATGACGTCTTTGAATCTTCCAATGATTCTACATAGTGATACATGAAGGGCCATCCTTTGCTTGGCTTGGCATGAGAAAGGACTGATGATGAAATTTTAAAAAAGCTTCAGTTTTTGTTGCAGTGTGTGACAGTGGTGGCACAGAGGATGAAAGATTACTCAGAGATGAGACTTGGATCAATCACTGAGAAACCCATAGGGGCTGCTTCTCTGCCTGAGAAAGCCTCAGGAAACAGCAGTGAGCTGAGACCTCCATGGTCATTTATTTGTAACTCAAGGACATGAGAACAAAGATATAGAAGAAAAGTCCTTGCAACATTTGTGTAGGAGTTTTGGTTGGGGAAAGGGAGAAATGGGGTGCTTTGTTACATGACACATGTTGACTTAGTTCAAGTAGTCTTATCAGGGCAGAGGGGATAAAATAGCCAAAGCAAACATCTCTGAGAATAATTATTGTTGATTCTGCTGACTGCTGTCTTGCAGATCTGCTCTAAACTTAACCATGTGTTCCAGGTGCCTGGGAACTGTTGTTCCCAAGATCCCTTCCTTTTCCCATTCATATCAATCACTCCTTTGGCCAAAGTCTCCCCACATTTTATTGCATAAAAATATGACTTATTCATTTAAGGACAGGTTACTATGGCACAAAAGGGATCTCTGTCTTTATTATGTAACACAGTTATTTGTGGCTTTGCTTCTTCTGTGTCCTTATGGCTTAATTGTAACTGTCCTTGGAGGCTGATTTTCTTATTCTCCAACTTTGTTTAAAAACATTGGAAAGAAAATTTTCTAATACATATTGCAATATAAGGAATCAAACTTATTGGCTCTTCAACTGAATAGTTTTTGTTCTTTTGCACTGTAGAATCCTTTTTGCCAGGTTAATTTTCTTACCAATTGCAAATGACCATGTAGGACATATTTAGTGATAATATTGATTGTAGTTTGTAGAAGGGATGTTTTTCCTCATTTCTTTTTAATCTCAAATACAGTGGAGGTCTCACTAAGGAAATGATAATTGATCTAAGTGTTATGAGCTAACATCTTTTACCTCTTTGTGTTTTCACTAAAGGCATATTCTCTTTTTCTGCCCATACCTTTCCTGTTGCTTTTCTCATTTATTCCTTTGAAAATGGCTCTTAGTTTTCCTCTCCAGAGATGCTTAGTTAATACATACTTCTTTCTCATGCTCAAAGAACAAAAGTTGTGTCTCAGGTTCAGCACACTAGGCTGGCTGAGGCTGATGAGGGGTGGTGGTCATGTTTGGCACACAGAGAGGGTCCTGCAGTGAGTAGGCTTCTGTATCCCTTATTCCTACCATCTGTAGACTAGGTTTGTGTGAAATGATAACATGCTTTTGCCTTCCTCTCCTTTAGGGTATGATTACCAAAATACAAAATATAGCAAGATGAGAAATTTTACAGAGCTGAAGTAGAGTCACTGTATTGAAATTTTTATGAAACTTATATTTATGTTCACTTTTTTAAAAGTTGCCTTTAGGATAAGATAGTTTGAGAGGTTTCATTCATTTTAAGATATCCTCCATTCTGTTTATTTTCAATAAATGAAGACATGAGTTTTTTTTATATGGGACTATTTTTTTTCCTCCCATCCCATGTAGATACAGCCAAGAGCTGCATAGTAATGTTTTGGTCACCCACATAAACAGTGGTGGTCCGTCAAGATTGCATCACCTGGTAGTGAGGTAGCCATCTTGGTTTATGAAAGTGCAGTCTTTAACTGCACTTAACACAACTTAACTGCATGAGACATTTCTTAGAACATTATCCAGGTTGTCAAGTGATGCACGACTGTAGCTGCAATACGGGTAAATAGGAGGTAAGAACACTTTTATGTAAAATATCAGAGGTTTTCGATACATGATACTTGTAACTACTTAAATTTTGCCTTTTTTCCCCTCACCTTATAGAGTCCAGTTAACAATGTGTCTCCGTGTTATCATTAAACATGATTTTCCTGGTCACTGGCCAGCGGTGGTTGACAAGATAGACTATTACTTGCAATCACAGAACAGTGGAAGCTGGCTTGGCAGTTTATTATGTCTATATCAACTGGTGAAGACTTATGAGTAAGTAACTTTGGAAATAAGTTGTATAGAGGGGTCCTTTGTTGGTGTTGTGCAGAATCAGTTTAGCTTGGAAAATGTAGCATTAAACACAATTAAACATATTTACTTGCTGCGTTTCTTTTCGTGTGTGTGTGTGTGTGTGTATGTGTGCACATGTGTGTGTTAGTGGAGATTGAACTCAGGGCCTTGTGTGTGTGAGGCAAGTGCTCTGTCACCGAGCTATAGCCCCAGACCATTTGACTGCAGTTATTTAAAGAGGCTTTAACTTTGTAGTGCATATTGCTGATTTCCAAGACAGTGACATAATACTGTGCAGTGCTTCTCAAATTTGTTAGTTTCAGAACATCATTTACTTACTAGCAGCTTATCCTGGAAACTATGATGTAGAGATATCAGAACATTTGATTTGAAATAAATCAAATCAGGTATCTTTCTGGATGCAAGATAGAAAATAGTTTTTTTTCAGTTTCTTTGTTAGTAACATTCTCCATAAAAGTTGTTTGGGAGGTGGAGGACTAGTATCACATTTAATACTGTTTTTTGGTTTCTCAATAGGATTGATACCTTTGCATACAAAATCCTATAGCTTTTTCTATATTGAATTGGTTAGTTCATGTTCTATTTGTAGATATTTTTAGAGAACATTTTAGATGTATAGCAATTAAAGTGATTTAAGAGCACTTTATAAACTGTTAACTTCTCAACATAGGGTAAATAAGAAAATTCTCCCCATATTATTTGGTATATAACATGAATGTCCATTGAAACTAGCATGTCAGCTTATATTTTATAGAAAAATTGTGGTTTGATGAAAATTAAATGCTAGATAAATTTACATAAGAAAGCTATAGAATAGTCCTCAATTCTTTTAAGCTATTCTTTCTAGAAAGATTTTAGGTATCTTGCCTAAAACAAGGAAATGTGCTCTTAAAATTCCTTTCAACTATTTCCACACTACAAACAGAATATAAGTCTGGCTTTTTTGATGTTGTTGTTATTTGTTTGTTTCTATGTAATTAAAATTTCTCAGTCATTATTTATAGATTGTTGAGGAAGAGGGAAGAAATTACTTTTCTTTTTGTCTTTCTCATGTAGATATAAGAAAGCAGAAGAAAGAGAGCCTCTTATTGCAGCAATGCAGATATTTCTGCCACGTATTCAGCAACAGATCATGCAACTCCTTCCGGATTCCTCCCATTATTCTGTGTTACTACAGAAACAGATTCTGAAGATCTTTTATGCACTTGTTCAGGTGAGTTTCTATTCCAAAAACAGACATGAGCCTTATATTTTTACCTGACACATCAAAAATGCTCAGTACTTGTCAATTATTATTAAAAATTGTATCTTTTCATAGATATTTCTTTAAAAAAACCTTTATGATATTCACAGAAATTAATTGCTCAGTGTTTTGGGCAGCAGAGGAGAGATTCAAAGTCTATGCTGTCACCTCAGTGTGTATGAAGTCTTGGGTGAACATGAACCAGGATTACTTGCCTTAAAAGCTGTGTCTGGGGCCAGGGATTTAGCTTAGTGGTTCCAGCACCTGGCTCGCAAGTGCAAGGTCCCGAGTTCAATCCCTGGTACCAAAAAAAATAAGGAAGAAAGTTAAAAAAAAAGCAAAACCTGTGTCTGAATTACTTGTTCCAAGCATCCGTCAGGCTACATAACTAGTGATGTTACAGCTAATTTCACTTTATGAAAGTACACTCTGTGTTGTTTACACAGCTTAAGTTGCATGATGACACACATTATAGGAGAAAAGGAAGGAGTCTTTTTTTATTGGGAAATCATATTGATAACAGTTTCTCTGTCTTCCATCCAACCTAAAGCTAACAAAGAAGGTTTAGTGTCTTATTTTCCTTGATTAAAATATCTTCTTTTCTTATCTGAAAACTATGATAGCTACTAACATGAGAATCGAAAATACTTAGAAGATAGAGATAATATGTTTGAAAAGCAAAGATATTTAACATTGAATTCTTAAAGGACTTGGTGAATTATTTAGGTCTGGATTAGGAAGAGTAATTGGTTATCAGCCTAAATCATTTGAGAATGAGTACATCAGAACTCACATATTTTCTATTTAAATTCCTTTTGCCAAAAGGATAGCTTTGTTCAGTTAGAAAGTTGAGATTGTTTAGATCTGTTCTATGCTTTCACTTAGGTACCTTTGCGTACCTAAAGTCTCATCTTCTTCATCTTTTAAACTTTTAATAGAGATAATCTAAGCAATATTTTTTTTCAGGTCAGCCTTTTTGTTTTTGGTACTTGGGATTGAACTCGGGACCTTGCGCTTGAGAGGCAGGCGCTGGAACCACTGAGCTAAATCCCAGGCCCACAGGTCAGCCTTTTGGAAGGAGGCAAATCTGAGAGAAGAAAGTAGACTACAGTGGACTGCGAACTTACAAACTCAATTTATTCTCGAGGGCCGGTTGTAACTCAAGGTGGTCCATGAAGGCTCAGGCTCCTCTGTACAGCCTTCATCATCTCTCTCCTGGATACAGGCAGATCTCAGTGTCCTTAGATATTGGCCTAGGATTTCTCACTTAACCCCACACGGGAAAGGATGTTGTCATGTTCCTCCCAGAACTCTTCAAGGGTTCAATCTGCATCTGAGACCATCTCAGCACAAGGGGCCAGCATCCGGCTTGTCACTCGACTTTTTTTGTAAGTTAAAACTAAAATTCTGGTTGTAACCCGAGTTGTTTGTATGTCAGGCCAGTCGTAACTCGAGGGTCCACTGTACTAGGAAAATATATTGCCCCATCTTTTTTAAAAAAAATAAGGAAGATGTATGGTTCCTTTATGAAAGCGATATTTAGAAATTGTCCTCAGGAGGATTGCTTTACCCTGAGGCAAAGTTTTTATTCAGCAAGATGTTCGGCCATGAGGTGCAGAAGTGGTCCATTTATCTAGGGCCAGACTTGCCTTTTCTTTTGGGAGAAAGATAGCTGGGAATCAGGCAATAAAGACAAAGGCTGAGGAAGTAATTGTTTTAAAGCCTCTTCCTCTACTTGGTCTGCTAAAAAGCCAAACTCTAAAATTTTTCTCTCAACCTATTATATATATGCTAAAAACCTATAAAAAACAATGAAAAACCCACAACATATGAAACTATTTTGGTAATCTCTTATGCACCAATCCTCTGAAAGCAATAATTTAAAAAGCTATAAGAGACCCCATTATAGTGATAATGTAAGTAAAACATGGAGCAGTATAAGAAGAGGTGGAGGAATTGTTTCTAAAAGTCTGAGAAGTCGGGCCAGGAATTTAGCTCAGTGGCACTGCACCTGCCTCAAAACCGCAAGGTCATGAGTTCAATCCCAGGTACCAGAAAAAGTCTGAGAAGTGAGATTGATTCTGTCTGTGTAGCATTTATCTGTACATGACTCTTGGATATTTCATACTTATCTCAGAAATTGCCCCTTTCTTCCTATCCCTCAGCCTGCTCCTCTGAATTTTATCTCAAGTTCAGATGCCTCTCCCAGGGCACTTGGAATGGACTGTAAACTTCTTAACCCATAACGCTTGGCCCTCTGCCTTTATCTTTTACCATTCCTTCCCTTTGTGCTTCTATGTGGTTTTTCTTCCAGCTCTGGGGTGTAAGCCTTGTGGGGGCACCGACTGTGTCTGACTAGCTCACTGTTAGGTCTTCAGTGTGCAGCAAGCACACGTGGAATGAGTGGGGTGGGCCCCCCAGTCCTCTCTTGTCACTTGCAGCAGGGGAGGAGGTGTGTGCATGTGCAGTACAGACTGTGCTTACGATGCCACAGTGCAGAGGAAAGTAGTGGAGAAGGGGTCTCGTGAGTGTTTAATAAAGTGAGGGTTTTCATCAAAGTGGTTAAAATGAACAGTTTGATAGAGGAGTAAATGGTAAAAATCACTCACCACAATCTCATGCAGAATAATGAGAATTTCATTAAAAATATTTTTCATTTTAAAAAGCCCAGAGAAACAAATCATAGCATATATATGTCTGAGTTTTAGAAGTTAAAATATATATGTGTATGGATTTAAGTTAAATTTTAAGTTAAATCATGAAATTATTATTTTTATGCTCAAACATTAGTTATTCTATATACTTAACACTCTAATATAGATAAAATCACCAAGTTCATGGAGAGGAGAAACGATTGTGCTGTTCTGTTTTGTAGTATGCATTGCCTCTTCAACTGGTGAATAACCAAACAATGACGACATGGATGGAGATCTTCCGAACCATCATTGACCGGACAGTGCCCCCGGTGAGGCAGGGCTTTTTTCTCTTCCTTGAGAGGCCTGGGAAACTTGGGTTTGGGGCCCTCTTCTAAGAACCTCGTGCATGGTTTAGCGAGCACTGTACCACCAAGCAGGTGGTGAGCCATGGTAGGGTAGACTTCATCACCCCAGCCTGCTATTCAAAAAACAATTCCGACTTTAACAAAACTAATTAATAAAATAATAATACTGTACTCATTTTTAGTAAGCTTAGATAGGCAAAAGTTAAAAAAAATGAATATATTCCTACTAAAGTGGAAAAATAATTTTAAGACAATAATTTCTCCTCTAGTCTCTTTTCTCTGCATTTATATATAATATTTGTAAAAATAGTACATGTAGATACAGTACATGTAGGTATCTCGAAGTTCATTTTTCATCTAAGATGAACATTTTCATATTTTTTATACATTGTCATTTTTATCAGATGCTTCATTTGCTGGATGTTTAGGTTTTTAATTTTTCAGGGTTTTAACTCTAGGGATGTTTATAAATTTTTGTGCACATACATGATTAGATTATTTTCTTTGGGTAAATGCCTAGAACTATACTTTAATGGGCAGTGATTGAGGATGCTGTCATAAGTATACACTTAATTCTAGGTTTGCCTATTTCTTAGGTAAAAGATAGTTTCTCATTTTTATCTGCAGTAATGATATTGTTTTTCATTTATTAAATTAACTTACATACAAGGGGTGATTGAAGAATATGGTGAATGCTTAAGTTAAAATTTTATAGTAAAAGACACATTGCCATTAATTTCCCTCAGAACTCCCCATTGGGTTTGAATACATCTATCCCATCATTCTTGCCACTTTCTGAAGCACTTCTGGAAGTCCTCATTTGTGTCTTTATGAGCTGTGATAAATACAGTGAACACTGCTGTTGAGTGCCATCCACCAGAAGGTGGGGTTGTACAAACACTACAGTGTCCTCATCCACCTCATTCCCTGGATCTGGTACTGTGCAACCTTTTGCTTGCCCCCAAAGTCAAAATGACCATGAAAGAGAAACATTTTGAATCGATTCAGGGCATCAAGGCAGCCAGGACATCACAATTAAAAGACACTCGTGAAAGAGGACTTGCAGGACTATTTCAGAAAGTGGCAGGAACGATGGGATAAGTGTGTCTGAAATGAGGGGTTGCATTTTGAGAGAGATTAAAGGTGATGTGCCTTTTACTGTAATGTATCTTAAAAAATATAAACATTCACTGTATTTCTCATTTGTATTTCATATTTAAAATTTAAGCCAACCTTAAAAGGTAGTTTTTTTTTCTTTTGGAAACCAGGGATTGAACCGAGGGCTAAGCGCTCTCTACTACTGAGCTACACCGCCAACCCCATTGTGGGTTTTCTTGAAACAAAGTGAAGGTTTAAGGTACATACATAAATACACAAAATTTGGTAAATGGTCCAGTGAATTTTGATAACATTGAGTTACTGGTGCTTACATCAAAATGTAGAACTGTTTCCTCATCTCAGAGAGTGTCATTAAGGGACTGTGGTGTTTGTATTTTGTTTTCTACTTATTTGATCCTTTTGAAGATAGGAGATAAAGTGAAGAGCAGCATTGGTTAGTTGAAATTTGCTACATAGTGTCTGTAAAGTGAGAATCTGCATTTGCATAGCAATCTAGCCTCATATTTAATAGTACTTAATCTGTACAAATATTTATTTTACTTTTGTTATTCACATAAATTGTTTTTGTGTAGAAATTTGATCTGGTGTTTTTCATTGTCTTAGGAGACGCTGCAGATTGACGAGGATGATAGACCAGAACTGGTGTGGTGGAAGTGTAAGAAGTGGGCACTGCATATTGTAGCTCGTCTTTTTGAGCGGTAATTCTTTATTATATTTATTATATTAACTCAGGACTGTGGATGATAAAACTGAATAGCTCTCTTGTTGCACTGCAGTATATGATTATTTTTCTTTAAAGCTGTAGAGGGGAAGGAGTCACTTTCTGTTTAAAGTGGCTTGTGATCATTGGTTTTGAGATGATGAGGTGGGCAGCTTTCTATCTTTTCTATTTTTCTATATGAAAATATGGAAAAATAACAAGTCAGTCCATTGGAAATATCCAGGAATTATGCAAGAAGGTGCAAGGCCACTAGCTCCTTAAGAAAAATCTTAATTTTAAAAGCATTTATTGAAAGAAATCTGTTCCATGTTAGATACAGCATTTTCATTCTTGATATTGGTCCTTTAGGGCCTCTTGGTTTAGAAAGCAATGTTTTTGTGTGAAATGTGTAAGTATAGTTAGGTCCTAAGTACGTAAATACATAGCCATAAGTATAGCTCCCCATGAGTTCATTTTGTGGCTTTGAAAAAGGGTAAAATGTTAGTTTTCTGCCCCAAGAAAATATGTCTTTTAATGATTAATTTAAATGAGTGAGCACGGTTTGTTTTAAAATTTCACATTTTAAACATTTTATCTTTGAATTTTAAGGTATGGAAGCCCAGGAAATGTCACAAAAGAATACTTTGAATTTTCTGAATTCTTTTTGAAAACCTATGCAGTGGGAATTCAGCAGGTAATACACATATGCTTTTGGAAGAGAAGCATGATTATTGCTGAAGAGGTAGTTAAGCCATTTCTATGACTTTAAAAATAGATCACAGGGCAGGGGATGTAGCTCAGTGGTGCTGCCGCCTGCCTCACAAGCGCAAGGTCTGATCTTTGGTACCAAAAACAAAACAAAACAAACAAAAAAGTAGATCACAAACACATTACTTCATTACACATTTGTAGAGGATGAAATGGCTGCTCTGGGAACCAATACAGTGCAATTAGTTCTATTATCAAACGTCGCAAGGGAGCTGCCCCAGGACTGCCTATGCTTGACTGCTAGACTGTGGCCCAGACCTTCTAAGTTGCAGAAATGGGGTTAGGTTAGATTGGGTTCACCTGTGAACTCTCTGACCTCTTACAAGTTTCTTTAAACTTTTATGTCTCTGAGCTTTGCCTCTTTCTTTCTTTTTTTTTTTTTTCTTGCAGTACTAAGGATAGAGTCTAAGGGTTGTGCCTGCTCTGCTACTAAGCTGCATAGGCAGTATTTTATTTTATTATATTTATTATTACCATTTTTTGGTGACAGTATTTTACTGAGTTTCCCAAGTGGCCTCAAACTGATCCTCCTGTCTCAGTGTCCCAAGAAGCTAGGAGCTTCACCTCTGTCTATACTTTTATCTTAAAAGTTTTATATAACATGAATTGATCTCTTTTAAGAGTAGTTGAGCTTAGATGTTAAGACTCTCAACTGAGAATTGATGCATCTTAAGCTGCTTGCTGTGACACTCCTGTAATCCAACTACTTGGGAGGCTGAGGTAGGAGTATCACAAGTTTGAGCCCAGCCATGGCACTTTAGTGAGATCTTATCTCAAAATAAAAAAAGGGTTGAAAATGTAGCACAGTGATAGAGCTCTTGCCTAGCATGTGTGAGATCTTAGGTTCAATCTCCAGCATTACAAAAAAAGAAAAAAAAACAACTCCCAAAAAACAAAAACAAAACTTACACATGTGTGTAAGTACAGAATTTGGGAAACATTGTGAAATGTTTCCCTAGTGAAAATTAGGAGTTCTTGAGAAACTTAAGTTAATACAAATATTTAAAGACGTTCAAAACTATAGAGGAGTGTTGCCATTTGGATCATGATATTTTTGTTTATATTTAAACAAAACTTAATTATTAACTACCTGCTGTACCAGGACCAAGATTAATTAGACATAGGCAATGGCTTTAATGATAAAGGAGTATTTTGGGGTTTTCACACATCTTTATTGTCAGTGATACAAAGTTAAGTACATTTAGCCTGGCACCTTAGGGTGGAGTATTTCTGTTTATGGACCATCATTTTGGCTACTAGAACACGTCTAAAAAGTACTATGGTACAATTCAGGAAAACTAGCTATAATTTCCTCACAATTATTTTGTTGGTCCAAAGGACAAATCATTAGGGAAAATTAGTGAATAGTGAATAAAATGATCTATTTAGTAATTCACTGTGGATACCAAGATAATCAGGGAGCCTATGAGCCCTGTTTTCTGTTCCTCTGCGGTTGTGAAATTCCATTAAGCATCCAAGGTTGATGTCCATTTGAAGTGTGTTCAGTAGGATTTTTCTAGTATCATATAAACATATATTTAAAAATAAATCTCATGCCATTGTATCCTTGTCACAAATCCTTTGTACTTGGCTATTTAAGATAAAGGTTTCTGATACTTAAAAATAGTTTTCTTGTGAAGAATTGTTCATTCCACTTTGTGTGAGCTACTTTTTGTTCTCCACTTTGTGTGAGCCACACCTGTGCTAGGAAGAGTGATGGTCGGTATTATTTTTTAGAATTCATTGAGGAAGGAGTTTCTAGGTGATCGTAGGACTTCTAACAAATCTTGTAAACCCGAATAAATGTTACTTGAGTACAATTCATATTCTGAATTTATAAAATTTTGTATGTATTTTGAAAGATTTGGCAGTTCTCTGAGGCAGCGAAGTGCTGGAGACTAGGGTTTGGGCTGTGCAGTAGCACTGCCTCTACCTGATGGCCTCTGGCCCACACTGTGCTCCTGTGTGTGGCTCTCTCCTTATACACAGCTGCTTAGTCAGCCTTAGAGAAAGAGAACTCCTCACTTGTTGGATGTTTACAGAGAACTTCTGTGGTCTGAGATTATAAAGTAAAATTCTCCAATGTTTTCTTCTAAGAACTATTATGATTTTGTTGTTTTTGAAATATTTTTCCATCTGGAGTTTATTTGGGTATGAAGTTTAATTAGGGATCTAATTTAACTTTTTTTCAGAGGGCTAATCAGTGGTACAAGTACAGTTTTTTAAAATAACATTTCTCTTCAATCTGAAAGAATCTTTTGTATCAAGTAATAAAATCTGTTCTGTCTCTTGCTATGTGGAAGTTTTTATTTTTTTATTTTTTAAAATATTTTTATTTTTTGGTACCGGGGATTGAACTCAGGTCCTTGCTCTTGTGCAGCAGGTGGTGAAACCACTGAGCTAAATCCCTGGTCCTATATGGAAGTTTTTAAATGTTTATTCAATCACATCTGTCATTTTTAAAAACAGGAGACTTACTTTATTCTGGAGAGCTAGAAGTAGAATAGAATTTAGATTTTTCTTGAGTAGTTCGACAAGTCAGACAGGACACATACCTAGAAACTGTGATAAGATACCCTTAGCTCAGTATAACAGGGACATATATTAAAAGTACCATGTGAGCTTTCTCACAAAATACTGACTTCCCTCAAAATCTGTTAATTTTTATCTCTGTCTGGATTTTATATCATGCTTAAAATGTTCCCTACTTCTTTTAACCTTATAATTATTCTCTTATCTTTTTCTTCCTATTTTCCTGTAGGTGCTACTAAAAATTTTAGATCAATATAGACAGAAAGAATACATTGCACCCCGTGTTCTTCAGCAAGCATTCAATTACCTCAACCAAGGGGTTGTGCATTCTGTAACCTGGAAACAGATGAAGCCACACATACAGGTAGTGTACAGACAGCAGCTTTCCAAAATTATCCCTCTGTTCAATTAGGTTTTCTAGATATAAGTACTTCCAATCTTATATTTTATGCTTAATATAATTTTATTTCTGTTAATAACTTCTAATGAGTAGTTTTCTGTCTGATATGAAAGGCTTGGGAATTTAAGCTTTGAGATGATTCTGTGAGTGGAAAGACTTGGATTCAGTTGATCATGTTTGAAATCTCGTTTGGCCTGTTTGTTTTCTGTTAAGGCATGTAGTATTTTTCTACCCTTATCGAAAGGTTGCTAGGATTAAATGAAGAATTTTGAAAGAATTTTGAAAACTGTCAGTGGGGCCTCACTAAGGTGGTATTTTGCAGAAAATGATATCTGATACATGACCATTTTCTTCTGTAGGTATGAGCAAAAAAGTTTCTATGCCTTTCTTTAGACAATTAAGTTCTATAGCAGAAATTAAAAATTTTCTTTTTTTATACCAACTGTTTACTTAAAGATAGAATTCAGTATTGCTATTTAAAGAAATAGAGAATGGAAAATTATAGGCCATTTAAGATCTGAATCTTCTCTAAAATGTAAGTTCTTAAATTCTGTAAGATGGTATGTGACAAGAAAAATTCTTTCCCTTTGCCTTTGGTATGTGGGTAGAGTTTGGCTAGTGTTATTTTATTAAAGATCTGACAGATATAATATCTCTTTATTTTGTTTTTGTGAACATCTTAATAACTGTTTGCCTACTCACTTTGATCTAATAGTAATTCTATGCAGTTAATAAAATACTGAGTTTATTTCCTGTATCTCTGTAAAGTAAGAATGAGTAGTGATAGTGTTTGTTCTCCACTTGATATCTTTGGCCTTATTTCTACATGGCTGTGATGTAGGAATAAGAAAGCAACCCTTAGGTTGACTTTTTTTTCTTAGAATTATTCAATTTGAGTAAACAATAAAAGACACTCCTGTTTTTATATAAGTAGTTACTAGAGCATAGAGGGCCTATGGAACGTTGGTGGCAGTGTACAGAGGGACGGCTGGCTAGGAATTTTTTCCCTGAAGCGCACTGTTGTCAAGTAGTTTTTTGAAAATGGAAAAAGAAAATTAAATTTTAGTACTTACTTTGGCAGCACATGTACTAAAATTGGAATAAGACAGAGAAGATTAGCATGGCCCCTGTGCAAGGATGACATGCAAATTCATGACGTATTCTATATTTAAAAAAAAATTTAATATTGCTCATATATTGGCATTTACAACCAAAATGGAAATGTTAGAAATTTTAAAAATAAGAAATCTAACAGTAAATATAATTCTGAGTTGATATTTTCTTCTTTAAGGAACTCAACATCTGTTTAATGTTGAATTGTTAGTAAAACTTTATTATCCCTGTTGTTGCTTCAAAGAATAGTGTTTACATGGTCTCTTTCTCTGTGCTTTTAATCACCTGCTGTTCAAAAAGAGTACTGTAACTCTTCAATGCCATGCCCTCTCAGGGGCTCTTGCTCTTCCACTGTCACTGTAGTGCATTCAGGCTTAAAAGAAGCATTAAAATAAGTGGAAAACTCACACCATAAATGTTGTCCATAAATACATGTTGGCAGTCCCCAAGTTTCAATAGTCTGTACCCTTTGTGCCATTTGTTGTTTTGTTTCTCATCTTAGGAAATCTCTGAAGACGTGATTTTTTCTGTGATGTGCTATAAAGATGAAGATGAGGAGCTATGGCAAGAAGATCCATACGAATACATAAGGATGAAATTTGGTAATAGAGATGGTTTATTTTATTTGTTCATTCCCAGATATGTGAAGTCATATAACTAAATGTATAATTTTAAGCTGGTTTTATTCACTAAATTCCCAAAGTTCTGTTTTACATGATAAACTCTTGGAACTCATGAGTTTGATGTTCTTTTGAACCAAAGAACCTGAGGCCTGTGGATGTCAGAGAGGAAGAGCCACCTACTCCTTCCTTCTGGGGGCTGAAGCACTCATGGAGCCATTGATTACTTTGCTGTGGTGCAGATCTGCAGGGACCAGGCTTTCCTGTGCTTGTGGGATTCTCCATTGTAGATCAGGTTGCTTTCAACTCTGTGGATCCCAATTCTTCTTTTCCTGTGAACAAACTATCCCACAAGGGAATTTGATTTCTCTCCGTGGCTGTATGCAGTGTCTCTGGGGGTCCTTTTAGCTTGCATCTTCCTAGAGCTGTTGAACTACTACATGGGTTATCTGAGTCATTTCCTTTTAACCCCAGTAATAGCAAAACGTTAATTTGTGTACTTCTGGCTCTTCTACAGTTAGAAGCTGTCAGAGAGCAGGAACTTTAATTTGCTTTATTTTGCATTCTTTTTCTTTCTTTTCTTCCTTCGTATTCCTCCCTAGAGTGCCTTCAAAAAATGTTGAAATGATTGCTGGAACTGTAACTAAGGCATGCCCAAGGCACTGTGACAGAGCAGTGCTGTCCCTTGGAGCCTGATGCCTCCACCTGTCTGAGTTAAATCCGTTGGTGTGGATGCCAGGTTATGGGATAGTACTCTTCGAGTGCTTTGTGTGACCTGACTCAGTAAGTGAGGAGGCGCCTCTTCTGGGGACAATAAGTGCAGGAAAGGCAAATGAATGGGTAATAGCATTCACTATCTGCTTTATCTCTCCATTCTACCTTTTTCTTTAGAAAATAATTTCTCGTGCAAAATTTATTATTTTCCTTTCCTCATGCCTCTGTTTTCCTAGTTTGCTTTGACAGAGCAGAATCATGAGCTAAGTTTTTCGTGTCTGTAAGGCATTGTGTTAGTGTTTTATCTTTTTCCTAGTATCTGTGTGTGTGTTTAGCTTCCAGGAAACTCCCACTGTTTCACTTACCATATCTGATAATGTAGTATCTCAGTTTTTAAAAAATGGAGTAATTAAAAGTTTTCTGTATTAACAGTGGGAATTTACATTTTATTGACTGTTTAAAAGAGAATATGAGTAAATCAAGACTATCTAGTTTGCGTTTTTCTTAATCATTTCCTTTTTTGGACTAGAATGCAGTAAGCATTGTTTGATGTGTGTATTTGCTTATGAGTAATTATAGGAAAGAATAATTACTGTATTTTTATATTTCTGTTGTTTGCAATTATGTATACAAAGACAACATGCATATTATCTATTGCATAAATTAATGTGTGTAAGACAATATGCATATTGATATTAATAGTATTATTTTATTTAATAGTATTATTTTATTTATTCTTTCTTTTTATTATACCCTTTGATAAATTTCACCATTTTCCCTAATAGTACTATGATTTGGTAAAAACTGACAAAGAGTTCAGGCTTTGATGTTAAGTTGGCCTGAATATGATTGCCGGCGTAGCCATTTACTTGTATAATGCTGGGCAGGTTATGTAACCTCTCTAAGATGTAGTATCTTAGCTATAAAACAGGTAATGATGGGCCAGGGATTTAACTCAGTGGTTCAGGCGCCTGCCTTGCAAGCACAAGGTCCTGAGTTCGATCCCCGGTACCAAAAAAAAGCCCAAATAGACAGGTAATGATAATGATAATGATATTGGGAGGATTGAATAAGACAATACATAGTAACTAAAATCATAATATAAGCTTGTGCTGTAAAAATCATAGTTTGCTGTCTGGTACAGAGGTACTGTCAAAATACACAGTGAATGTTTAAATTAAAACAAATGTAATACATTTGTAATACAACAATGCCATTACCGTTAATTCCCCCTTATTATACTCCCCCTTATTTAGAACATACTTACCCCATCACTCTTGCCACTTTCTGAAGCCCTTCTGAAAGTCCTCTCTCACCAGTTTTTCAAATGACACCTGAGAGTTTGAGCAGCACCTCTGTGCATGAGCGCTCTGCTGAGATGTCCACAGCTGCTCTCCACTGTGAACCAGCCTCATGTGGCCTGATGTGTTCCTTGGTGTGAGTGATGGTCAGTTAGGGTTAAAATCTGTATGATAATTAACTATATTTTTACTAACATGGTTTAACTTTTTGCAATCTTAGATATTTTTGAAGATTATGCTTCTCCCACTACAGCAGCCCAGACTCTTCTATATACTGCTGCAAAGAAAAGGAAAGAGGTACGTAGTTACCTTCTTAAAATGCAGACTAAAAGATGACCTGTGTTGATTTGATATTCTGTGTTTGTAGTATTTGAAAAGTCATATTGTTAATAGTTATAACTTGTTACTTTTAAGAACTTTTTCCGTGTTAAAGGAAAAAGGTGAAGTATCTTTTATTGTATTTTCTTAATAAATTGTCCTTACTGAGCTTATAGTTGCTTAAAAAAAACCACATTAAAATGGCTTTACTTTTGAAAATGGATTCTTCCATTTCTTTAGGTGTTGCCAAAAATGATGGCGTTCTGTTACCAAATCCTCACAGACCCGAACTTTGACCCTAGGAAGAAAGATGGGGCCTTGCATGTGATTGGTTCCTTGGCGGAGATTTTATTGAAGGTTAAGATTATCAAAATTTAATTTATTTAATAAAACTGTGAAGCACGGGCAAATAAATGTATGAAAGTTGTGGATAATTTAAAACTGGAGGGCCGGGGATTTAGCTCAGTGGTGCTGCACCTGTCTCGCAAGCACAAGGTCCTGAGTTTGGTACCAGAAAAAACAAAACAAAACAAAACAAAACTGGAGACTACTTCTGGATGATTTATTGACTGTAAATATTCTTCCTCTTGCCTGTTTCTTTAATTGAAAAGAAAATTTGGCTTTGATCTGTCGATTTTTCAGTATGAAACTAGTGCTGTGTAAAAAGGATACAAAATAACATTAGTGTTCTTATTTCTACAAAAATCAGTATCAAATTGATCTAAAGAATTGTGATAGAAGTATATTAAATGGAAATCTTTATTAGGAAATGATTCTGACATATGAAAAACCCTTTGATAAGCTGAACTTTCTTTTTCCTGACAGAAAAGTTTATTCAAGGACCAAATTGAGTTATTTCTACAGAACCATGTGTTTCCACTATTACTGTCTAACCTGGGATATCTTCGAGCTAGAGTAAGTTTTCCACGCATTTGTTATATGTCTTAAAGCCTTCATCTGTAAGGTAATTATTGACATAAATATGTTTCCTTAAGAAGTTCTCATATATGTGACATTATTGCAGAATGCCACAATCCCAGTAGCTTCCTACTTTTCTTTTCATAGTCCTGCTGGGTGCTTCATGCATTTAGTTCTTTGAAGTTTCATAATGAGCTCAACCTGAGAACTGCTGTGGAATTGGCAAAGAAGAGCCTGATTGAAGATAAGGAGATGCCTGTCAAAGTTGAGGCTGCCCTCGCCCTCCAGTCATTAATTTCTAACCAGATACAAGGTAAACCAAAGCACTGCTTAGGGGGTTTATTTTTTATATTTTGGAATGATCTTCTTAATTCATTTACTTCCTTCCCTGAGGAAGGTGGGCTTTTATCTCCTTAGAACTTTTTAAGAGTTTATTCTTGCTCTTTTTTAGGAATTCCTATTGATTGTGGTTTCTAGAAAAAATTGAGAAGGAAACAAGTTAGTGACTGGTGTGCAGTGGGGTTGGCTAGAAATTAAATGCCTTGGGTCCACTTTTGATCCTGCTGATTTGCCGTGTTAGGTCAGGTGAAGCATATGTCTGTATTTACATTGTGCGGGTTGACAAGATGGCTTCATGATGCCTTTCAACTCCAGGATGCTATGCTTCTATCAGTTCTGAAAGTAGCAATCTTTCTAGAGAATAATAGCATAGATGATTCATTTATTTGCTTAAAAGAATGTTCTGTTCAAAGTTCAGATAAACCTCTGCAGATAATTCCAGCTTTATGAAGAATACAAGCCTTGTTTACCTCTATTCAGCAGTGTTTCAGTGGACGGACTGGATGTTGTAAACAGATGTGCTGGGAGGAGGGACAGTAGAGATGGGTTAGGGCAGGCTATAGGGCCCATCAGTGTTGGATGTGTTTCTCATTGTTTATGTTTGATATCATAATATTCATGTTCTCCAAGTCAGACTGATGAAAGAGCACATGTATAATTAGAATTTCTCTGAGGGACCATGGCATTTGGAGCAGAACAGTCCTTTCATGTGCAGAACTGCTTATCTGGGTTATGTGTGGGACACCCTTACAGGAGTGGGCATTATTTAGTGCTACCGTATTATTTATTCCCTGCAGGGCAAGTTGGCAGCTAGAATTCTCTGTGGGTATTAACCTGTGTCCCTTGGCCTTGTGCCTGAGATCGTTCCTTTCACCATCTGTGCATAGATATTTTTCACTAATTTTGTTTTATTGCATTAGCTAAGGAATATATGAAGCCACATGTGAGGCCCATTATGCAGGAGCTGTTGCACATTGTCAGAGAGACAGAAAATGATGATGTTACTAATGTCATCCAAAAGATGATATGCGAATATAGTCAGGAGGTAGCATCATTTGCTGTCGACATGACCCAACACTTGGTAAGACTGACATAAATTATTTTATTATGTTAAGTTCTAGGGATTGAACCAAGGTTCTCCTATATGTTAGGCAAGCATTCTGCCACTTTGCTAATCCCCAGCCCTTTTAAAACTTTAGAGTCAAAGTCTTAAAAAGTTGAAGACTGGGCAGAATTTTATGTTAGTTTGGTATAGAAGGTTTTAATGAGCTAAGTAAATTAAACTCCAAAATTTAGAGTTCTGTTTTACTTATAATATTAATATAAAAAGTTTTACTGTAATGACTGATATTCTTGTACGTAATTAGACTTACATGTAATAACATTCAGTCGATCTCTTTTCATCTATAATATTCTGAGATTTCATAGTGGTGTGCCTTGATATAAGCCTTCTAAATTTTCTCTTTCTGGACTTTGAATTCGCAATCTCATTTCCTTTAGTTTAGAGCAAATTTTATATTACATCTTTAATAAATTTCTCCATACTTTTTCCCCCATTCTATATTTCCAAATATGGAATATCAGAGCTGGACTGAGTCTCTAGTTTCCTTAGCCCAACACCCTTTCCAGGCCTGTTCTTCATGTTTTGTTTTCTAGGTGACCTTTTTTAAATCTTCTATTACATTTTTCTTTTTGGTATTGAGTTTTTTTTTCTAAGATTTTGATTTTTGTTTAATAACAACCAGAAGTTAAATATTAGGCAATGGTTGTAATTGCTAATGGATCTTCTACCCTGGTGATTAGAAAAGGAAAGACAGTTGTGTTTAAGACGTGACAGGTTCTGTGATTGTAAGAAAAAACATTCAGCAAAGTGCAGAGCTTAATGTTTGAACAGTGTTGACATTTAGATGTGTGATATTTCCTTTTATTAACTTTTATAGTGGGAAGGAGTTTAACTAAATGAATATTTTAATGTGATTTTCATAGGCTGAGATATTTGGCAAAGTTCTTCAGAGTGATGAATATGAAGAAGTTGAAGACAAAACAGTGATGGCAATGGGAATTTTACATACTATTGATACTATTTTAACAGTTGTAGAAGATCATAAAGAGGTGAGATTTCTGTTTTATTATGATATAATAGTAATATTAACTGAACTTTATATGACCAGTAGGCATGAATTTTAAAGTTTTGGCTGCTGCTGCTTTTCCCTTCCTCTACTGGGGATTGAGCACAGGGCCTTCGCACTGACCCACATCACCAGTCCTTTTCTGAGACAGAATTGGACTGAGTTGCTGAGTTGCCCATGCTGGACTCAAAGTTGCAATCCTCCTGCCTTAGCCTCCTTGAGTGCCAGGATTATAGGTATGCACCGCCATGCCTGCCAAGTCTTGGCCTTTAAATTGCTCCTTACTTTTGGTGCTAGGCTTTAAAAATTGCTCTCAAATTTTAAAGAAACGTTTTAAAATGATTAAGGGGAACTATTACATGTGTATTTACATAGTATATCCTTTTGTATTAAACGGTTCAGTTCTTTTGTGTCCAGGCTAGGTTTTGGGGGACTATCAAATGCCATCCCTGCCTTCTGGGAACCCACAGTCTAATTTTCTTGGTAGAGTGACAGTCATTCAGTCACAGTGACACTCTGTATTAGTCAGCTTTTTTGTTGCTGGACAAAGTACCTGACACCCACAACTTAAAGGAGGAGAGGTTTCATTTGGCTCATGGTTTTAGGGTTTTCAGTCCGTGGTTGGCTGGCTCCAAGGCAGGAGCATCATAGGCAAACGATGTGGTGGAGCAAAGTTGCTTAGTTCCTGGCAGCTGGGAAGCAGACAAGGCAGTGCCAGAGAGGAAAGGGCCAGGGAGCAGACGTAGACCCAAGGTCATGACCCACCCAGACACAGCCTCAAGTGGGTTTTACCCGTTTCTGGGCAGCTCCCAAGCCACTCAAGTGGACAGTCCAGTTTACCTGTAAAAGGACAGCATTCTGATGTAACACGTAGTAGTGGTAGCACAAGACCAGAAGGGAATAAGGGCAAGAGCTTCATAAACCAAATTCTTGAATAGTGTTGGAATAAGAATGTACAGACATTTATGCAGTGCTGTCACAGTGCTGATGTGATCTTATTAATGCCACTGAGAGAGAACAGGTAGCCATGATGTCCTTGTGCAAAAGTGGAAAACAAGGTTCAGGTCAGTTCAGGAGATCTGTTGGCAATCAGAGAGCTAGTAAGATATACATTTTAGTTTATAGTCTGCTTATTCTGATAATGTATCATTTTTTTCCTACTTACGACCTGCAGTTCTTGCCAAGTATAACATGACCTTACCTCAAATTAGATTTTGTTCACTACTTCTGTGAGCCCAGGTTGACTTGTTTGGCTTTCTGTGGCGAGGTCTTAGGAAGCAGGTGCAAATTCTTTAAATAAATTATTAAACCACATGGCTGTTGACATGTGCTGTGTTTATCAGTTACCAGTGGGAGATTGCTTGGTTCTTACAGATGGTTCAGTAGTCTTCTCTTGGACCCAAAGGGATTAATGTGAAATTTTTCCCATATTAATTATTTTATTATTTTTTATTTTATTTTTATATCCTTCCATGTTGAAATTCTGTGGTCTTCTAACAGTAAGACATTCCAAATAAAATTACAAGTAACTTAACAGTATTCTTTTACCTTATATATTTGGAACTTATATTTTAAATTTAAAGAAGTCTTAGGAATCATCTGGTCCATTTTACCTAGTGTGTTGGGGGTGTGAGTAGGAGAATTAGCTGCAGGATTAGTTTAAAATCATAATAGCATTTTATCTTTTTTAAAAAATTTTTTGCTCTTGATATTTATTTTGAATGTCAAATGGTAATGGAGCATGTGAAGTTACTGTGATTACCAAGGGAGAAATGGGTTAAAATAGAGAAACACTAATTGAATCTGGGTTTCGTACCCAAAGATGAGAACACTTAAAACCTTCAGCTAAATAATTTTCCCAATTTTCCCAGTGGATAATTAAAGACAAAACCACCTGGAATCTTTGGCTCCTGATGCCCTCCTTTAATTTGGAACTTTGATTCATTACAAGCAAACTTCAAAAATAGTATTTCCTTAAGAGGAAAAACTACATGTGTATGAAAACATGTGCAGGTACTTAATGTTTGAAGAGCAAAGTTGGAAATTAGACTGGGTGATAAGCAAGTGCATTTTTTAAAAGCATGTACATTTTAATCTAATGGTTGTGTGAGTAATATTCGCAGTTTTTTAAGTTGGAAAATTTTGGATTATTTGAATTTTAACAGCTTTTTAACATGTATTATGAAACTACACCCTACAAATATGTACAATTATTACGTGTCAATTAAAAATTTAAAAATACAAAAAATTGAAACAGTATTAAAATATGCTTCAAAGGATATTTACATGAAAGATACAACTATTACTTATTTGAAAAATATTTAATAGAAACATGTTGAATAATTTAAGTTATAAAATGATATTCAGTGAAATTTTACCTTATCACTCTGTAGTCATTTTACCCCTCTCAGAATGTAGCAATTTTTATCAAGTTTTTTTTCCTAAAAGGTAGAGTTTATATTTTTTCATGACAACAACCACATATTACATGCAGCTTTTAGCTGCCATTTTTTTTTTGTACTGGGGATTGAACTTGAGACCTTGCACTTGCGAGGCAGGTGCTGGAACTACTGAGCTAAATCCTAGGCCCTTAGCTGCCATTTTTAACTTAATCTTGGTGATCCTTATTTATCTTGGTAATCCCACTGTATCAGTTGATAAACAATGTATTTTTAGTGGCTGCATAATATTCTTGCATGATATGTCAAATTTATATTACCATTCCCCAGTTAATGGATGTGTTTTAGCTGTCCCTTGTTTAAGTGGACAGTTGGCTGCAATGACAAGTACTGGTGTAATGGATGCCCTTTGGCATGTCATTAGCACAGGTTAAGAATATGTCTGGATGTTAGAATTGGTGGGTCACAGGCACTGTGTATGAGGAGGCTCGAAGGATGTTGCTCACTTGTCCTACATAGTGTGTACTAGCTTACTGTCCACAATTTGGTCTTCCTAGCCCCATGCTTTCTGATCACTGCCAGTCTAATAGGTTAAAAATGTAATACTGCATTTTGAATTTGTAATCTTATTGTGTATTAGTGAGCATCTTTTTATCAGCTTAAGCCTTGTTCATATTTATTTTTTGTAACCTTTGCCTTTGTTGGCTTGATGTAAGGGGAATTTGACCTTTGTGATACCATTTGATAATATTTCACTCAACTTTTCATTTGTCTTCTCTTCCTCATGCCTTGAGCAGAAATTTCTAATTTTTGGTATCACATTGTTTAGTTTTTTAAATTTCTTTTTTTTCTTTTTTCAGTACCAGGGATTGAACTCAGGACCTTGTGCTTGAGAGGCAGGCGCAGTACCAATGAGCTAAATCCCTGGCCCGTATTTTTTTTAATTTCTTATTTCTGGGTTTGCAGTCACTTTCCCTCTTCAAGATTATAAAACTTTTGTATTTCTTCTATTATTTTCTATTTTATGTTTCAATTCTCTACATCAAAATCTCTCTCATCTAGTAGGAATTTATTTTGATATGAAGTATATGAGAAGGAACTAATTTAATTCACAGTAGCTTTAACAACTCACTATGGATTTAACCCCTGTCCCTGTCATTGGGCTACATTTTGGAATTTTCTTGTATTTTTGCATGTTTAATTTTTCACATGAAGAGTAAAATTAACTTTTGAGAGGGGTCAAGTTCCCCTTTCAAAAATGTCCTGTAGGTATTTTTATTGGAATATTAACATATATTAATTTGAGGATTATGCTGAATTTTAAACGTATTTGTCATTTATCTTTAGATTACACAGCAACTAGAGAATATCTGTCTACGGATTATTGATCTTGTTATACAGAAACATATAATGGGTAAGTTGAAAGGTTTACTAAAAAAGGTAAACTGAGGTTTTGTTTTTAAGTTGATGTACTCAGATGCATTTTTAGCTCTTGAAATTTAACAAGATGGATGATTTGAGAAGGAGAAATTTGGATTCTTTTCAATTTGGGATATTCTTTCTAATGTTAGATACTACTTTTTCATTCAGATAGACCTGTAATACATCCAATTGAGAATTGTTGGCCTTGGAAACTTAAAGGACAGAGAATGTGATTAGATTTAGTTTTTTTCATTTCTTATTTCTGGGCTTGGAGTCACTTTCCCCCTTTAGGATTATAAAATAATTTTTTGTATTTCTTCTATTATTTTCCATTTTCTGTTTTAATTCTCTACATCAAAATCTTTCATCTAGTAGGAATTTATTTTGGTATGAACATTCTCTGGTAGGACATGTTTTCAGAAATGAACTGGGACAGTTGTTAAAAACAGTCATGTTTCTTGCCAGAAGTGGGAATTGTCCTGTTGCAGCCTGTCTTCTGAGTGGAGTCAGTAATGAATGGCAGATGTGACAGTGGCTGGGTGTTTTGTAGAGTATGCAGAGTATTCAGACCCATGCAGTCTGAAATTGGCAGCCCCAGGTCACTTGGATGTGAGGGAAATTCAGGTTGTATATGAAGATGTAAGAAGAGAGATAACTGTGGTCTCCAGTCTTCTTTTTTTTGTTTTGTTTTTTGGTACCAGGGATCAAACTTGGGACCTTGCGCTTGCGAGGCAGGAGGCAGAACCACTGAACTAAATCCCTGGCCCATTAAATTTTTACTTTTTTTTTTTTTTTGTACCGGGGATCGAACTCAGGACCTTGCATTTGCGAGGCAAGTGGTGGAATCACTGAGCTGAATCCCCGGCCCTCCAGTCTTCTGTAGTTCACTTCACTAATAAAAATGTCTAAATATTTGAATATTATTTGAGTAAAATATGATATATATATACACAATGGAAAGACAGCGTTAAAAAAAAAGGAAATCCTGTGTTAACAACCTGGATGAACCTGTAGGACATTATTCTGAGTAAAATAAGCCAGCGCAGAAAGACAGATACTACAGAATCTCACTTATGTGAAACCTAAAAAAATGGAACTCATCGAGAGACTATAGAATGATGGTTACAGGCATGATGCTGGGTTGGAATGGAGAGATACTGGTCAAGATACATGGCTGTCATGAGCAGCAAGGTATTGCATACTTGAAAATTGCCAAGAGAGTAACTTCAAGTATTCTCAGAACAGAAATGGGTATATGAAATAAGGGATATGTTAATTCGCTGGATTTAGCCATTCTACAAAATAATACATATTTTAAAATATGTTGTACACCATAAATATATATGATTTTAATTTGTCAATTAAAAAATAAGTATAATAATTTTTAAAGAGTTTGTCAGTAAAGACCAGTGCTTTCCAAGGGTTGGGAGTGAGAAATAGGGATGAGTTTTAGGGCAGTGAGACTGTTTTGTGTGGTATGGAAATGATGGATGTATGCGCTATACCTCTGTCAAAAGGCATAAAATGGACCATGCAGAGTGAACCCTCGTGTAAGCTATGGGCTTTTGTTAATAATAATAGAAAAACTTTTGTGAGTATTTTTATGGCTTATTTCACATAGCACAGTGACCTCAAGGTCTGTCCATGTTGTAGTAATGATGGAATGTCCATTTCTTCTGAATATATACCACATTTTCTTTATTCAGTCATTTAGGCTTTTCTGTATCTTGGCTGTTGTGAATGGTACTGCAGCAAACATGGAGATACAGACAGCTCTTCAAGATCTTGGATTTAGTTTCTTTGGATAAATATTAGTAGTGAGATTGTTGAATCATGTGGTAGGTCTAATTTGCACTTTCAAGCAATCTCTATTTTCCCCAGGGGCTGCACAAGTATCCATTCCCACCGACACTATAAAAGCGTTCCCTTTTCTTATACCCTCTCCAGTAGTGATCCTTTGTCTTTATAATAGCCATCCTAACAAGTATGATGTGATTTTAATTTGCGTTTGCCTAATGATCGGTCATGTTGAACATTTTTATTTTTGAGACTTCTTTAACTTTTAAATTGCCTTGCTGGCCTTGAATTTGCAATTCTGCCTCAGCCTCCCAGGAAGCTCAGTGTGTCACTGAGCCTGGCCTATGTTGATCATTTTTGCATACACCTGCTAGCCATTTGTATGTCTTGGGGTCTCTCAATGTTACCCAGCCTGGCCTTGAATCCCTCGACTCAAGCAGTCATCCTGCCCCTGCCTTCTGAGTAGCTGGAACTACGATGCATGGCCCATGCCTGGTTCCCATTTTTAAATTATTTATTTTCTTGCTGTAGAGTTCCTAATGTATTTTAAATATTAATTCTTTTTTTTTTGGTACTGGGGATGGAACTCGGGTCCTTGCGCTTTTGAGACAGGTGGCATAACCACTGAGCTAAATCCCCGGCCCTTAAATATTAATTCTTTATCAGATCCATTGCAAATATTTTCTTGCATTCTGGAGGTTGTCTCTTTTCCCTCATTCCCTTTACTCTACAGAAACCTTTTAGGTTGATATAATCCCATTTGTCTATTTTTTGGTGTTGTTTCCTAGATTTTTCGGGTTGTATCAAAAAACATTTCTTAGATCAATGTCATAGAGCTTTCCCCCAGTATTTTCTTCTAGTTCTTTTACAATTTCAGGTGCTAATTTTTTTTAATTCATTAAGTGTATTGGTATACTTTAGATATACAATATGATGACATTCATCATTGGGAATTTGTACCTTTACATGATATATCTTGGTTCTTATTTTTTCCCCATTCCCCTGCCCTCCCTTCAGCCCCTCCACCCCTCCTTATTTACAAAGACTTTGTTTCCATTTTTTCCTTTTCTCATATTTTTTCCTTGCTAATGTTTGTTTAAACCATTCTGAGTTGATTTTTGTAACACAGATGTCTAGTTTTACCAGCATCATCTACTAAAAAGACTGTCCCTCCCCAGTGTCATCTTATTCTCTTTTCAGAAAACTGGTTGACTATAAATACATGGATTTATTTGTAGTGCTCTTTGCTATTCTTTTGGTCTATTTATCTGTTTTAATGCTATGCTAGAACTTTCAGGAATCCTATGTGCAGATAATTTGTTGTTCTACAAGTGATTGTTTCCCAGTACTTGTGATTTCCATCTCATTTTGTTTTCAATAAGGCAAATGTATTATTAACTTCTGAGTGTGTTTTAAATGTTATACAAAAAATATTCAAGTTTCTAGGGTAAGTATTAGTTCCTCCTATGAGAGAAAAACAAAACTTTCAGGTTAGACTTTGCTCAAGAACATGATAGGAGTTATTTGTAATTTTTGTATTGAGGTTTATATTTCTGATTGTGTAAAGATACAATTTACTTTTGACTGATGGTAATTATAATAAATATGTGTGAGAATATAAGAACATTTCCTTTGGGCTCTTCCTTATAGTGGGTGTAACCCTTTTGAGGTAAATTGAAGAATTTTTGCACAAATGTTTAAGTTTCATAAAATGAAAAAAATACAGTATATAGTTATTTGTAAAAATATAACGTGAGCTAAGCAGATATTTTTACCCTGTGTAATTAAGCACTCCGAAGAAAATTTCTAATCATTTGTAAACTTAAAATCCACTATGAGTGAGGCGTGATCATCAATTTCTTCTCTCATATATTTCTAATACAATTTTATAAATATAAACCATATTTAACATGTTATAAAATAAGAAATTAATTTTTAGTATTATAAGAAATGTTAGTAAAAACATCTTTTTGCCTTACTGCAAAGGCAGTGAGGGGAGGACAGGTGTTGGGAAGGAATAAAAGATGGTGAATCTGTAGCTGCTGAGGCAGAGCCAAGAAAGGGGTGCGTGGAACCCATGTGAGATACAAGAGGCCGCATGTGTGGAAACCCACTCTGTGTGGTCTCTGTGTGGAGTTTATGCTGTTTCCTAGCATTCTAACTGGACATTTTCTTCCAGAGTTCTATGAAGAAATTCTTTCACTGGCATACAGTTTAACCTGCCACACTATTTCCCCTCAAATGTGGCAGCTTCTAGGTATTTTATATGAAGTTTTTCAGCAGGATTGCTTTGAATACTTCACAGGTATGGCTTTAGTCATATAATATGTTTGCTTTTCTGTATCTAGGTATTACTTTGCCACTTGAAGTAAATACACATGAGTCCAGTACTAGTAAGAAAATGTTCTTTTTTACCTGTTGAAGGGTGGAGCTATTGTAGCAGTGTCTTTCAGCTGTCAGTAGAGGTAGAGTCTTTTTTTTTTCTTTTCATTACTAAGGATCAAACCCAGGGCCTTTGCACTGAACCACATCTAAGTGCCTTTAAAAAAAAATTTTTTTTGGTACTGGGGATCGAACTCAGGACCTTGTGCTTGCGAGGCAGGCGGTGGCACCACTGAGCCAAATCCCTGGCCCCTTGCCTTTTGAAATTTTGAGGCAGTGTCTAAGTTGCCCAGAGTAGGCTTGAACTTGGAATCCTCCTGCTTCAGCCTCCCAGAGAGGCCTGAGCCACCATGCTCAGTTTATTATGTCTTTAGTTGGTTTGTCCTAGAGTGTATATCCATGTTTAATTCAGTAAATATTTTCTGAGTACTAGCTATATTCTCAGCAGTATTCTAAGCTTAGCAGTACAGCTGTGCACTTTGGTGGCTCTTTTGAAGCTCATATTCTAGCGGGGAAGAGATGGAGGACGCACTCAGGTGACAAAGCGAGAAAATTTACAGTGTCAGATGTTGATGAGTGCAGCGGAGCAGAAAAAGATTTGAAGCAATCACTACAATACATTGTGCACATTGTAATCTTTCTGCCCCACATTTTCTTTACAAGTAGGGCGGAGGTGTCACTCTCATGCCTAGTGTTCTGTGGTCCCTGGGAAAACAGTAAAGTGTGGGGTCCACAGAAGTGTGGTGTTGGGGGGAATAATTTGTTTCTACTCCTGTTGCTTAAGTCTCATTGGAGTTTTGAATTTCCTCCTTAGACATGATGCCTCTCCTGCATAATTATGTGACAATAGATACAAACACCTTACTCTCAAATCCAAAGCATTTAGAAGTACTTTTTACAATGTGTAGAAAGGTAAGTGTGTTCTAGTCAGTTGTTCCAGCGTTCTTACTGGTGTTTGAGTGTTTAGCTTCTTTCTTATCTGTACTCTGCCTTACCCTTATCAACGTATGTTGATCAATTCGCATCTTCAGAATGTGCTTGCAATTGTAATTTGAAAGTTTCATGATATGTGTTGTGTCCAGAAATGTTTAGCACTTTAATATCTGTGTACTTTTTAATTTTCAAAGTACCTGTAGTCATCCCTTGGCTTCAGCCTTGGGAACTGGTTCCAGGACTCCTGGGTGCCCAGATCCATGGATGCTTAGGTCCTTTAAAGAAAATAGAACAGTATCTGCATATAACCATTGTCCATCCTCCTATATACTTTAAGTCACGCTTAAACCACACAGTTTGTCAATCTATGACCAAAGGGCACTAATCTTTTTTATTCTAGGTGAGGGTATATATTAGAATCTGTTAGATGAACATAAAAGTATAAGATAAAACAGTTGTGATACTGTAGTTGGAAAAGGACACCATTAAAAAAAAAAGAATGCTATTCAGTGCATACAAGATAATTTATAATCCTCATAATGGCTGTTGCTATATTTACACCCAGACATGATTGTTCATCGTGTATCTTTGTCACAGGTTAGATTTGCCCTGCTAGGGGTTACAACTTGGAATCTTTGATGACTAAATGTTTTCCTCTCCTCTTTTTTTTTTTTGGTACCGGGAATCAAACTCAGGACCTTGTGCTTTAGAGGCAGGCAGCGGCACCACTGAGCTAAATCCCCGGCCCCTCTTCTCCTTTTAATGAATATATGAATATACAAAACATAAAACTAGATTTTCATAGAGCTGGCAGCAGATTTTAGAAACCTCAAATATCCAGAAACCAAAAAGTTTGCTGTAGATTTGGAAATAAAATATTAAATGTAAAACCTATTGCTTTACTAGAAGACTTGTATTACCAAGGTCTGGTGAGTGCTCTGAATTAGTATATCTAGCTTAGGACCCAGTTCAGTTATGAAAAGTCTATGAAATTTTGAGAAGTTAAGTCAATTTCACATCTAAGCCAAAGGGTTTGAACTGTGTTTAAAAGACTCCCTGAGCTCTGCGATAACCCGTCTTCCTCCATTATAGCCCCAATCTTGTTTCCCCCTTGGTTGTAGTGAAAGTGAGAGAAAGAGAGAAAGCAGTGAATAGACAAGACAGGTCTTCGATTTATCAAGTTGTTAAAATATATTTCATATTGTTGGTTTTAGTGCTAGCTCATATTTGTTGAATTCTTAAAATTAACCAGGTATTTCCTGAGCACTTTATTAACTTATTTCATCTTAGGAGCGAGTTGTCACATTTTTATCAATGAAAAAAACAGAGCTATAATTTCTTTCACTGTGCCTGAAGTGTAGGAAATTGTTCTAAGTCACATAACTATTGTGTTGGAGGCAGATGTGAACCCAGTAGCCTGACTGCAGAGGCTCCCCACACCCTTTAATTACAAGATATAGCTTCTTTCTGTTCTGCCAAATAAAAATTCACCAGGTACACCCCCAAGTGGATGCAGTTTTGGGAAAAGGCAATGAATTGTTGTTCTTTCTCTATCATGCAGTCCCACGTAATGATACCATCGTTGTTTATAGATGGGGTCAGTAAGACACAGAGGTTAAATAGCTTTTCTCAGAACATAACTAACATGACAGAGTTGTGCTGATTCTAGAGCCTGTTTGTATTTAGGTAGGACTCAGGTCTTGATACACTACCCTAAAGGTGGAATTTTACATTTATATAAATAGGGCTGATTATCTGCTTATGAGTTGTTTTCCAACTTGCAAAAATTTTATTGTTCTCTTTGTCTTTGTGGATGTGAAACTTTAAAATCTTTTTGCTGTTATTTTAGTGGCCTTGGGGAGGAAATAAAGTTAAATAGAAATGTTTAATCTATCATCTTTATCTAGGATTTCTTTTTTTGCTTTGTTTTGTTTAGTTTTTCTATGTAGCCCAGGCTGGCCTCAAACTCACAGTGATCCTCCTGCCTTAGCCTTGGAGGGCTGGGATTACAGGCATGTGCTGCCAGGCCAGGCTTGGAATTTCTTTTTTTTCGGTACTGGGGATCGAACTTGGAACCTTGTGCTTGCAAGGCAGACGTGGTGCCACTAAGCTAAATTCCTGGCTAGAATTTCTTTTTAATTCAGTTTTCTTAAACTGTATTTTTCTAGGCAATTACCCAGTGTTTTAAGTTTTAAAAAGTATAAAGATTATGGAGTTCTCCAAAATGTTCTATTTCTAATTTGTATTTATCTCTTACATTCCTAATATTTTAAAAGTTTGCTTTCTTTTTAAAAATAATTTTGGCAAAAGCTATGTAATTCACTGTCTTTTTAAAATTAATCTGCTTTTTTCTGTCATCTCTTTTTGTCTATAATTTTTCTGCTCTATTTCTTTGGGTTTATCTAGATCTTCTTAAGTTTTTGTGTTTGGACTCTTTAATTTACTAACTTTCGATCTTTCTTAATTTCCAATATATAAGCAAGCTATATTCCAAATCATTTCAAATTTTATATATGAGCATGTACATTGTAGAATTATTTATAATAGTGAAAATATGGATTTGATGATAGGACAATAGTCTAGTAACTGTTATAATTCATCTTCTGTGATACAGTACTTACTGGTTAATTAATTATGGAAAATATATCTAATTATGAAGTCCAGGTGGGGAAATGGAAAGGTGTGTAATATCAAATTACAATATGAAAATACAGGTGTATATGGATAAGAATTCAGAAGGAACAGAAAAGAGCGTTTGATTTCTTATAAAGATTTTTCTTTTTATTTGATTTGTTTTGCTGCTTTTAAAGGGAGGCTTCATTTACCTGAACAGTTAACTCAGATAGCTTACTTTATAACTCATATAGCTTTACTTTAATTCAAAGTCAAATAAGTGAATTAATTGTTTCATCTTCTGAGGATTAGAGAAGATATGATAGATATGTAAAAAATAGATTGGCCTTTAACCTTCCTTCTCTGGGTTGACAAGGTGAACTTGAAAGCCATGATTCCCGTGACTGAATTTGTGTGGGAATTGACTTCAAGTGGCCTTGACTGAACACCATGCGGTGCCACTCAGGGCTGACCCGCATTGTGGTCACTGCAGGTCCTGTGTGGAGATGCAGGAGAAGACGCCGAATGCCACGCAGCCAAACTTCTAGAAGTCATCATTCTTCAGTGCAGAGGAAGGGGAATTGATCAGGTAACATGTGTCTGGAAAGTATCTTACTAGACATTATCATTTAAAATGTACCTGCCCAATTGATATTGTGTTATATTTTGGTGCAAAATTTAAAAAAGATCGCCTACAGTTTGTGCTTGCTGGTGTAAATCTTATTTAAATGACAAGAGCCATGCAGTTTTAAAATTGTACCTTGTGTTCTGAGAAAGGGATGCACAGAGAAATACTGTATATAGTAAGTTAAGGAGCTACTAGTAAAATAATGAAAGAAATGCAGGTGTAAATTTTCTTTGGGAGCCCCAGTGATCTACCTGTTCTTTGTGTGTGTGTGTGTGTTTGTGTGTGTGTGTGACTAAGGATCAAATCCAGGACTCCTATATGTAAGTGCACTACTCTGAGCCCTATCAGACCCTGCCCCTCTCTTTGTTTTTTGTATGCTATTTGAATACTCCCTGGGTATTTTTTTTTTATTGGTACATGTTTGCAGTATACAGTGATTACAGTAAATGATAAACATGGGAAGTGGTGCATGTGCACAACACATCTTAATTCTTTTTTCCCTACCTCACTCTCTTGCTCTCTCCAAGTTTCAATCCCCTTCCCATTTGCAAAAGCTCTATTTTCATCATTTTCCCCCTTCAATTCTTTTTTTATCCCTTTTACCACCCTTCCTCTTCCCTCTTGTTCCTTTGAAAAAGAGCTCCCTGCTTCCTATTTATCTTCTACTTTGCCTCATATATTTTTTTCTTATATAAAAGATATATATATATATATTTCTTATATAAGAGAAACTACAATATTTAAGCTTGTGTGTCTGACTTCACTTAATATTGTGGTCTCAAGTTGCATCCATTTATCTAGGAATGCCTCAAATTTATCTTTTTTATGGCAGAATAGTACTCTGTTGTGTATAAATATCACATTTATCCACTCATCTGTTGATGGGATAGGCTCTTTAAAGATTCAGCTGTTAAAACTGTTCTCTTATAAACATGGGTGTACATGTATCATTATGATGTGTTGTCTTGAACTCTTTGAAAAGATACCTAGAAGGGGAATAGCTGGGTGAAATGGAATTTCTGGTTTTAGTTTTTTGAGGAATCTCCATACTGATTTCTATAGTCATTGTACTAGTTTACGTTTGCATCAACAATGTAGAAGGGTTCCTTTTTCCCCTGCAGCCTCACCAGCATTTGTTATTATTTGATTTCTTAATGATAGCCATTCTTTCTGGAGTAAGATGGAATGTCAGTGTTGTTTTAATTTGCATTTCTCTAATGGTCAGGAATGTTTAATCTTTTCTCATGTATTTATTGGCCATTTGTACTTCGGAGAAGTGTCTGTTCATTTTGATTGCTCCCTAGGTATCTTTTCTAACAAGAAATTAAGATAGTGTGAAAAAAATGAAAAAACTTTCTCTTGACCAATTTAAGAAGTATAAATTTGGGGCCAAGGATTTAGCTCAGTGGTTCTGGCGCCTGCCTCGCAAGTGCAAGGTCACGAGTTTGATCCCCGGTACCAAAAAAAAAAAAAAAAAGAAGTATAAATTTACACTATATGTTCTTTGAATATAAATATATATATTTTGATAAGATTAATTTTTGGCACTATAGTGGTATTATATTTAATTACTAAAGAATGTTGAAGCACTTGAGTGAAGTGAATTTTTCTTTTCTTACAGTTTTGTAATAGTACAAAACTGTCATTTAACTCATTTAACTCATTTAAAGTATACACTTTAATGATTTTATGTTCACAGAATTCTGTAACTATTACAACAATTTTAGAACTTTTCATTGTCCTCCCCCCCAAAAAACCCCATGTACCTACTAGCAGTCACTCCTTGTTTCCACAACCTGAGTGTACTCTCAGTCTTCATAGGTTTGCCTGTTTTGGACGCATCACATAAGTGCAGTCAATATTATATGTGGCCCTTTTCTGTAGGCTTCTTGCACTTCGCATAAGGTTTTCAAGGTTGGCCCATATGGTAATGTGCATCAGTACCTTATTCTTTTGAATTGCTGAATAATAGTCTGTTGTATAGGTATATTTATTGTATCTGTCAGTTGCTCATTTGAATTGTTTCCACTTCTGGACTGTTGTAAGTTGTGGATGCTGGTAAGAGTGTTCATATACAAGTTTTTAGATGGACATGTTTTCATTTTCTAGGAGTGGAAATGCTGTGTCACATGGTAAACCTGAGTTTCATCATTTGAGGAAACGTGAGACCATTTTCAAAGGAACTGCACTATTTTCTTTTTTCCATTCCCACCAGCAGTGAATGGGAGTTCCCATTTCTCCATGTCCTGGATAACACTTGTTTTGTCTTTTTTGTTATAGCCATCTTACTGGTCATATGTGTGACATGGTGTCGCCTGTAGTTTTCATTTGGATTTCTCTGATAGCTAAGGATGTTGACTGTCTTTTCTTGTGCTATCTGGCCTTTTGTAAATCTTGTTTTGCAGAAATACAGAATCAGAGTCTATGCTCATTTTTAATTGCATTATTTGTATCACTATTATCGAGTTGTTGGAATTAATTATGTATTCTAGATTTGAGCTCCTTACCAGATACAGGATCTCCAAAAATGTTCCCCTAACTTATGAGCTCTCTCTTCACTTTCTAGATGGTAACCTTTGAAGCATAACAGTTTTAATTTTGATGCTATCAGATTTATTTTTTATTGTTTTGGTTGGTGTCATAGTTAAGAAACATTGCTAAATCTAAGATCATAAGATTTCCTCTGGTTTTCTTCAAAGAGTTTTATGTTCTATGTCTTAGCTTAGGCCTTTGATCCATCTTGAGTTAATTTTTGTTTTTTCTGTGAGGAAGAGATCAAAATTCATCATTACATGTGGATATTCAGTTGTTTCAGTACTACTTCTTGAGAAGACTGTCTTTTCCCCATTGAGTTGTCTTGTGTTCTTGTCAAATCAACTAATCATAAATGTAATATTTGTCCCTTTACTCTTTTTTTTTTGTATTAAATTCTTTTATTGGTACATTGTAGGTATATAACAGAATTACATTTCTCATTGGGAATTGTACCTTTCTCTAATGCATCTTGGTTCTTATTTTTTCCCCATTCCTAGCCCTCCCTTCACGCCCTCCACCCTTCCCTATTTACAAAGACTTTATTTCCATTTTTTCCATTTCTCATCATTTTTTCCTTTCCCTTCTTTCCTTTCCCCTGTGCCTCCCATTACCCCTACCCCTACCCCTTTGTTGTCCCTTTACTCTTATTTTATTGACTTACTTATCTGCTCTTGTACTAGTATTACATTGTCTTTATTACTTTAACTTTGTAGTAAGTTTTGAAATCAGGAAGTTTGAGTCCTTCATCTTTGTTCTTCTGCAAAACCATTTTGGCAATGCAGGGTCCCTTGAATTTCATATAAAGTTTGAGCTTAGCTTGTCAACTTCAGTAAAAAAGTCAGCTGGATTGTGGTAGCTCTTCTGGTAAATCTGGAGATCCTTTGATAAGTGTTCCCATTTTAAGAGTATTTAGTTTTTCAATCCTTGAACATTGAATGTCTTCCTTTCTTCCTTTTATTTAGATCACCTTAAATTTTTTCAACATTTGGTGGTTATTCTATTCTTAAAATATTTGTATTTTATTCTTTTTGATGCTATTTATTACCCATATATTTAAGAAATACAAATGTGTTTTGTGTCTTCCTACCTTGCTGAATTTATTTATTAGTTTTGACAGTGTATTGGTGGATTCTTTATGATTGTCTTTTTTTTTTCCGTGCTGGGTATTGAACCTGGGGCCTTATGCATGCTAGGCAAACACTCTACCATAGAATATGTACCTAGCAAGGATTCTCTGTATATAAGATTATCTGCAAATAGACTTGCCTTTTTTGTTGTTGTTGTTGTTTCTTTCTCTTAGTTGTCATGGCTAAAGTCTTGAATGTAGAATAGGCATGCTGAGAGGAGACAGTTCATCTTGTTTCTGCTCTTAGGGAGGAAAACATTGTCTTTCACCATTAAGTCTAATGTCAGTTGTAGGTTTTTCATAAATGTCCTTCATCAAGTTGAGGAAAATCTTTACTGCTGGTTGGTGAGTGTTTATTTTTTTTTCTCTTTTTGTACCGGGGATTGAACTTGGGTCCTTGAGCTTGCACAGCAGGTGGCGAAACCATTGAGCTAAATCCTCGGCCCTGCTGAGTGTTTTTAATATGAAGAAATGTTGAGTTTTGTCAGATGTTTCTTTTTTCTTGCATCTATTGAGATGACCACGTGGTTTTTGTCCTTTATTCTGTTAAAGTTTAGATGTTCAGTCAATCTTACATTTCTCATATAAACCTCATTTAGGTATAAGTATAGTCCATTTTATATATTTTTTGCCTAAGTTTGCTTTGTTGAACTTAGCATTGTATATGCTAAGTAAATGCTCTAAAACAGCTTTATCATTAGCTATGTTATTTTTTTAAAGTATTTTTGTGCCTGTATTCATAAGAGCTATTAATCTCTTTTCCTTGGTGTCTTTTCCTCTGATGTCTTTGGTTGGTTTTGGTATCAGTAATGCTGGCCTCATAGAGTGATTTTGATATAGGACCTCCAAATGATATAAAGGAAATAATATAACTCCCATTCTGCTAGATGTCAGATACACTGAGTTCGTGTTCCCCAAAATAGGAGAATGAATTGTAAGGAACAAAGAGGTTATAAGTAGGAAATATTTATTGAGAGGGAGAGATTTTAGCTCCTGAGAGACAGGAGGGGGCTCCATTTCACAGGGGAGGTTTTTGGGTTTTGTTTTTTTTTGAGATACTGGGAATTGAACTCAGGACCTTGCACTTGCGAGGTTGCCACTGGATCACTGAGCTAAATCCCTGGCCCACAGGGAAAATCTTATAGAGCAAAATCATGAGGTGGGTACAACGTGGAACAAAATTATGATTAACCAATAAGATTACAAGTATAGCCACTTAGGTAATATTGACCCAATGGGGAAGCAAGCCATGTAGCAAGTGTACATGGAAAGAACAAAGAACTTTTTGGGAAGGGATAGAATCGGAGGTCTTGGTCACCCACCTTGGGGAAGTATGTAGGCCTGGTCGTTTTGTCTTTAACTTGAGACCTGGCCTCCAGCAGATGTGCCTCCAGCCCCAGTTGTAATGTGTTTTCATCTTTTGTATTTGACTCTCTTGAGGGCCTAGCCTTGTCTCACTGCCTGTAATATTTCTACCTAACTTAGCTGTCTATAATAATTTGGGAATCATTTGGCCTTTATTTTTTCAAACAGCTTGTGAGGTATTAGTATTCTTCTTTGTATGCACGCTGGACTTCAGCAGTGAAGCCATCTGGGCTGGTCTTTTCTTTGTGGATACCTTTCAAATTACCAACACAATCTCTATATTTGTTACAGTCAATTTGTATTTTGCTTCTTTTAAAATTTATTTCATTAGTTTGTGTCTTTCTTCATCTAAATTACCTAATATGTTAACATATGGTCAAAATTCTTTCTAATTTAGTCCATTGTAAGTGGAGAAGATAAAGGAGTAATTTAACTCCTTTTTAGGATGATGATACTTGTTTTATTGCTTCCCAATGTGATCTGTCCTAGAGAATGTCCATGTGCACTTGAGAATAATGCATCTCCTGCTGCTGTTGCGTGGTGTGTTCCAAACTGTTATGTCCAGTTGGTTTATAATACTAAGTCTTGCATGTCCTTATTGATCTTCTACCTAGTTGTTCTATCCCTTTTTGAAAGTGAAGCATTCTAGCTGCTGGCATTGAATTGTCCATTTTTTCATTAATTTCTGCTCATTTTGCTTCATATATTTTGATACTCTGTAGTTTCAGTGGTTATATCTTTGTGATGTACTGATCTTTTTATCAATCTCCTTATCTTTATGACTTTTGTGTTTTACTGTTTTGTCTGATATTAGTGTCCTCTCATGGTTGTTGTTTGTATGATATATCTTATGTTTTTCTGTACAGCGTATCGTGAGATGTTTTTAATCCAATCTGACATATTCTACCTTTTGTTTAAATACATTCACAGTTAATATTATTTCCATTATACATGGATTTAGTCTGCTGTTTTATGTTTTCTGTTATGTATTTTTGTTCTCTTTATTCATTCTTGTACTGTTCCTGAACATTGAGTAATTTTTTAATGTCACAATTTAATTCCTTTAATGTTTTTTCACTACATTTTAAAATTTTCGTTCTTTTTTTTTTAAATTAAATTCTTTTATTGGTACATTGTAGGTATACAACACAATTACATTTCTCATTGGGAATTGTACCTTTACATAATGCATCTTGGTTCTTATTTTTTCCCCATTGCTAGCCCTCCCTTCACCCCCTCCACCCTTCCCTATTTACAAAGACTTTATTTCCATTTTGTCCATTTCTCATCATTTTTCCTTTCCCTTCTTTCCTTTCCCCTGCCCCTCCCACTACCCCTACCCTTTTGGACCTTTTCTTCCTATTTTACATTATCGATTATTCATTCTAATCATTGGTACATTTTAGGTATACAGTATAATGACATTCATCATTGGAAATTTGCACCTTTACATAGTCTCTCTTGGTTCTTATTTTTCACCCTTGCCCAGCCCTCCCTTCAACCCCTCCATTCCTCCCTATTTACAAAGATTTTGTTCCTATTTTTCCATGTTCTCATATTAATCCCATTCCCTTCTATCCTTTCCCCTAGCCCTCCCACTTCCTTCCCCTTTGCCCCTTTTCTTCCTATTTCACATTACCTATTATACATTTAGTCTTTATTTACACTTTGAGTTTCTCACACCAGAGAAACTATTTGGTATTTATACATGTGTGTCCTATTTATTTCACTTAAGAGTATCGCCTCAATGTGCCTCCACTTCGGTATAAATGTCTCTAATTTCTCATTTTTTATGGCTGAGTAGTACTCCATTTTATAAAAAAACCACATTTTCTTTATCCAGTCTCCAGTTGATGGGCATTTGGGCTGTTTCCAAGTTTCAGCTATCACAAACTGTGCTGCTATGAACATGGGCGCACATATATCACTGTGGTATGATTCTTTTAATTCTTTGGGGAAGATCCCCAGCAGTGGAATAGCAGGGTCAAATGGGACTTCCAGTCCTAGTTCTTTGAGGTATCTCCATACTGATTTCCACAGTGGTTGCACCAGTCTACACTCCCACCAGCAGTGAAGCAGGGTTCCTCTTTCCCCACAGCCCTGCCAGCATTTGTTATTGGTTGATTTCATGATAGCAGCCATTCTTTCTGGAGTGAAGTGGAATCTCAGCATTGTTTTCATTTGCATCTCTCGAATGACCAGTGATGTTGAACATTTTTTCATGTATTTATTTGCTATTTCTACTTCTTTGTCTGAGAAATGTCTGTTCATTTCAGATGCCCATTTTTGGATGGGGTCTTTAAATTTGGGAGGTCTGATCTTTTTAAGTTCTTTATAGATTCGAGATAGTAGACCTTTGTCTGAGGAAGAGCAGGTGAAGATTTTTTCTCACATTGTGGGTTGTCTTTTCACACAGCTGGTGGTTTCTCTTGCTCTGCAGAAGCCTTTTAATAAGAAGAGATCCCACTTGTTGATTGTTTGTGCTAGTTCATGGGCAACTGAGGTTTTGTTCATAAAATCTTTTCCTACACCGATGTCTTCAAGGGTTCTACCTAACCTCTGTTCCAACTGGTTCAGAATTTCTATTTTAATATTTAGATCTTTAATCCATTTTGATTTTAGTTTAGTGCATGGTGAGAGATACAGGTCTAGTTTTAATCTTTGGCAAGTTGAAGCCCAATTTTTCCAGCACCATTTATTAAAGAGGCTATCTTTCCTCCAGTGAGGGTGTTTGTCTCCTTTATCGAAGATGAGATTGCTGAGAGTGTCTGGCATTGTTTCTGCATCTTCTAATCTGTTTCACTGGTCCTCAAGTCTGTTTCTTTGCCATTACCATGCTGTTTTTATCACAGTAGCTTTGTAATATAGTTGCAGGTTGGGGATTGTGATACCCCCTGCCATGTCTCTGTTACCTAGAATTGCTTTTGCTATTCTGGGTCTCTTCTTGTTCCAAAGGAATTTTTGGATTGTTTTCTCAAGGTCCCTGAAGTATGCTGCTGGGATCTCAATTGGAATTGCATTAAATCTATATAGCAGTTTTGGAAGTATGGCCATTTTCACTATATTAATCCTTCCTACCCAGGAGCAGGGGATGTCTGTCCATTTTCTGATATCATCTTCAATCCCTCTTTTCAGAGTGCCATAGTTTTCAGAGAAGAGGTCTTTGATTTCTTTCGTTAGGATGATTCCTAGGTATTTCAGTTTTTTGGATGCTATTGTGAAAGGAATTATTTGCCCTATTTCTCTCTTAGTGAGTCTGTCATTTGTGTAGAGGAAAGCTATTGATTTTTGTGTGTTGACCTTGTAACCAGCTACTTGACTGAATTTAGTTATTAAGTCTAGAAGACTTTTGGTGGAGTTCTTGGGGTCTTCTATATAGAGTATCATGTCATCTGCAATAATGACAATTTGACTTCTTCATTTCCTATCTTTATTCCTTTTATTTCTTTCTCTTGTCTAATTGCCATGGCTAATGTTTCCAGAACTATATTGAACAAGAGTGGTGATAGTGGACATCCTTGTCTTGTTCCTGATTTGAGTGTGAAGGATTTCAGTTTTTGACCATTTAGTATGATATTGGTTGTTGGTTTTTCATAGATGGCTTTTATCAGGTTGAGGTAGAGACCATCTATTCCAATTTTTTGTAGGGTTTTTCTCATAAATGCATGTTGGATTTTGTCAAATGCTTTTTCTGCCTCTATGGAGATAATCATATGGTTTTTGTCCTTGGCTCTATTGATATAGTGTATTCCATTAATTGATTTTCGTATATTGAACCATCCCTGCATCCCTGGGATGAATCCCACTTGATCAGGGTGTATGATCTTGATGATCTTCTGCATTCTGTTTCCCATTATCATTTTAAGGATTTTTGCATCTATGTTTATTAGTGAGATTGGCCTATAGTTCTCCTTTTCGGTTGGGTCTTTCTCTGCTTTGGGGATCAAGGTGATGCTTGCTTCCAGAAATGAATTTGGGAGTATTGCTTCCCTTTCAATTTCATTGAAGAGTTTAAACAGTAGTGGGAGCAGTTCCTCTCTAAATGTCTTGTAGAATTCAGCAGTGAAGCCATCAGGGCCCAGGCTTTTCTTAGTTGATAAGTTTTTAGTTACCTTTTCAATTTCATTGGTTGATATTGGGTTGTTCAGAATTTTTAGGTCTTCTTCGTTCAACTTTGGTAATTTATATGTATCTAGGAATCTGTCCATTTCTTCTGTGTTTTCCGTCTTATTGGCATATAGGTTCTTGAAGTAGGTATTGATGATCCTCTGGATTTCTGTTGGGTCTGTTGTAATTTCACCCTTTTCATTCCTAATTGCATGGATTTGGGCCTTTTCTTTCCTTTTTCTGACAAGGTTGGCCAATTTTGTTGATTCTTTTGAAGAACCAACTCTTGGCCTCATTGATTTTTTGTATCATTCTCTTAGTCTCCATTGCATTGATTTCTCCTCTGATCTTTATAATTTCCTCCCTTGTTTGAACTCTGGGGTTGTCCTGTTCTTCTTTTTCTAGAAGCTTGAGGTTCAGCATCAGGTTGTTTAATTGGGCTCATTCTGTTTTCCTAATATGCATATTCACTGCTATGAATTTCCCTCGTAAGACTGCTTTCATTGTGTCCCATAGATTCTGATATGTTGTATTGTCACTGTCATTTGATTGAAGGAACTGTCTGATTTCTTCTTTAATTTCCTCTGTGACCCATTGGTTATTCAGGAGCATGTTGTTCAATTTCCACGTATTTATGAAATTTTTTGAGTTTCTTTTGCTATTGATCTCCAATTTCATCACACTATGGTCTGATAATATACAGGGGATAACTTCAATTCCTTTGCACTTACTTAAACATGTTCTATGAGTGAGTATGTGGTCTATTTCAGAGAATGACCCATGTGCAGCTGAGAAGAATGTGTATTCTGATTTTGTGGGGTGGAACACTCTGTAAACATCTGTTAAGTTCATTTGTTCAAGAGTTCGATTGAGTTCTAGTATTTCATTACTCATTTTTTGTCTAGTTGATCTATCTATTTGTGACAGTGGGGTGTTGAGGTCCCCCACTACAATTGTATTAGTGCATATATGACTTTTCATGTCCGTTAGTATTTGTTTTATATAGTTGGGCGCACTAGTGTTTGGTGCATAGATATTTATGATTGTCATCTCTTCCTCTTGGATTGTTCCCTTTACAAGGATGTAGTGTCCTTCTTCGTCTCTCTTAATCAGTGTTGGTTTGAAATCTACTTGATATGCCAAGAGGATAGCTACTCCTGCTTTTTTTCGGGTTCCTGTCACATGGAGTATTGTTTTCCACCCTTTAACTCTTTCAGTCTATGAGTTTCCTTTTGAATTAAGTGTGTTTCTTGTATGCAGCATATTGTTGGATTTTCTTCTTGACCCATTCTGCCAGTCTATTTCTTTTGATTGGTGAATTGAGACCATTAACATTGATGCTTATAACTGAAACGTATTGACTTGTCATTGCCATGACTTTTTCTTTTTGTTGGTTCTCCCTCTTTACATTTAATTTCTTGTCATGCCAGATGGGTTCATTCTGCTTTGCTTCCTGGGGTTGTGATCCTCAATGTCTGTTCCTAAGATATTGTGTAAAATTCTTTGGAGTGCTGGTTTGGTATTCACAAAGTTCCTAAGGTGCTCTTTGTCATGAAAGTATCTTATTTCTCCATCCATTTTGAAAGATAGTTTTGCAGGGTACATCAATCTGGGTTGGAGGCTGTTTTCTTTTAGGGCTTGGAATATGTCACTCCAAGCTCTTCTTGCCTTGATGGTTTGTGTTGAGAAGTCTGCTGTGATTGTGATGGGCTTTCCTTTGTATGTGATTTGTTTCTTTTCTCTGACTGCTTGTAGAACTTTGTTCTTCTGTTGAGTTTCTGGAATCTTAACAATTATATGCCTATGTGTAGTTTTTTTTGATCAAGGCTAGTTGGAGTCCTATATGCCTCACTTATCTGTATGTCAAACTCTTTTCCCCTGCTTGGGAAGTTTTCTGCCATTATTTCTGTGAAGAGATTTTTTTATGTTATCTCCACTCTCTCCTGTTTCTTCATTGAGCCCAATCAGTCTTATGTTATTCTTCTTTGCATCATCTAGCAGCTGCTGGATTGATTTCTCATGTTCCCTTATAATTTTGAAGCAATTTTTCTTTTCCTGGTCACTAATTGCAATCTATATCTGAAATTCTGTCCTCACATTGGCTCATTCTGCTGTGTAGACTTTCAATGGAGTTTTTCATGTCCTGGAAATCTATTTGCATCTGTTTTATGGATTCCATTTGTTTCCTATGTTGGGATTCCATCATGGTCCTGAGCTCTTCTCTAGATTTATTAATCATGTCTTGCACTAGGGGCACAATTTCTCCTGTTATCTGAGAAATTATTTCTGATTTCATTTTTTCCAGATCCTCTTTTGTTGTCAGTTCAGGGCGTCCAGGTGGTTGAGTATCAGAGTGTTCCATCTCATTTCCCTTTGGGGTTGCTGTAGGTGATCTGGAAGTCTGGTTTTGAGACTTATTTACGTGTTTTCTCATTTCGACTGGGGCAGGGGGCTGTTAGCACCTGCATGGATTACCTCCTCTGGGCTGGGAGAGGTGGGACAGGGGCTGGGAGCAGCGGTAGGGATGGTGACCCAAAAGCCCTTTCCTGTGGGCTGGGAGCAGCCGGAGGGATGGTGGCCGGGAAGCCCGTTCCTCTGGACCAGGAGCAGTGGGATGGTGGCTCAGAAGCTCCTACCTCTGGGCCGGGAGCGGTGGATGGGATGGTAGCCCAGAAGCCCCTTCCTCTGGGCCAGGAGCAGCGGGACAGAAGGTGGCCCCAAAGCCCTTTTTTCTGGGATGGGAGCAGTGGGAGGAATGGTGACCAGGAAGCCCCTTCCTCTGGACCAGGAGCAGTGGGACGGGGGCTCAGAAGCCCCTACCTCTGGGCCGGGAGCAGCGGGACTCAGTACCTTGGTCTGGTGGTCTGGTGACCTCTGTGTCTTTGTAGTGTGGAACCAGGTGGCTGCCTGTCTGCAGCGGGGTGATTCGGCGTCTTCCGCGTGACTCAGGACCTTGGTAGGGTGTGCACAGACCTGCCTGTCTGCAGCGGGCTCATGCGGCATATTCCGCACGACTGGGGACCTCGGTAGGGCGTGGGCAGACCTGCCTGCGTGCAGCAGGCTGCCCTTTTAAAATTTTCTTAATGGTTGCTCTGTGTTTTTCATTACTTTTACATCTCTTAGTGGCTTAATATGTATTTTATCTCAGAATATACTTCAGATAAATATTAACTTAATTTCAGTAAGATATATAAATATTACTTCTGTATAACTCTCCTCTTTTTGTATTAGACATATTATATTTATATGTTACAAAGTCAGGAAGCATTTTTTATAATTATTATTTGTAATTTTGTGTTAAACTGAGAAGGGAAAAACAGTGAAGTATATGTTTATAGTTTTTAATATTAACCTTCTAAGTTACTACTTCTGCTTCTTTTCATTTTTTCCAGTGGATTCAAGTCACCATGTAATGTCCTTTATTTGTCCCAGTACAACCTTGCCTACCTCTTTGGTGTCCTTAATGTCAAGTATATTACATTTCCATAAATTATAGGCCCATCAATACAAGTATAACATTGTTTTATACAGTTTTTTTAAAAACAGTTAAGAGAAGTTAGAGAAATATTGTTATTTTTTATAATTATTTAATTATATTTATTGATGCTCTTGTGTGTGTGTCTTTGAATTACCATCTGGGTCATTTGCTTTCAGCCTAAATAACTTCCTTTAGTATTTATTTATAAGGCAGACCTGCTAGCAATAAATTTTCTTCCTTTTGTTTATCTGAGAACATCTTTATTTTATCTTCTTTTTTTTTTTAATCTTCATTTTTGAAAGATACTTTTGCTGGGATTTTCGCTGACAAACTTTTTTTAACATTTTGCTTATGCCGTCCCGCTGCATGTGGCCTCTGTTGTTTCTGATAAGCAGTAATGACTCATATCTTTTGATCCTATTGGGCTTCCCTTGCTCACTAGGGTGATGTATGTTTTTCTGTCTTTCATTATTTTTACTGTGTATATGCATTTGGCTTGCTCTGTGTATATCCTATTTAGAATCTGTGAGCTTCTTGGAAGATTATTTTTGTCAGATTGGGAGGTCTTCAACTATTAGGTCTTTGAACATTTTTTCTATTCCTTCTTTCTGGTACTTCTCTTAAACATACACTGGTCTGCTTAATTGTGTTCCACATTTCCTTGAGACTTTGGACATTTTTTTTGAGTTCCCTCTTTTCCTCTGGTATTTGGACTGCATAATCTTTATCACTCTAAGTGTGTTAATTCTCTCTTCTGCCATTTCTAATCTGTTGTTGAATTCCTCTGGTGAATTTTTAATTTTGCTAATAGCACTGTGTCCCAAAGTTCATTTTGCTTCTTTTTTTTATAATGTTTGTGCTTGCTGATATTTTGAGATTGATAATTTGAGATAATATAATCAGAGCTTCTTTTTTAAAAAATTAATTTTATTGGTACATTTTAGTTATACAATATAATGACATTCATCATTGCAAATTTTCACCTTTACGTAATCTCCCTTGGTTCTTATTTTTTCCCCATTCCCCTGCCCTCCCATCAACCCCTCCATCCCTCCATATTTACAAAGATTTTGTTTCTATTTTTTCATTTTCTCATATTAATTCCATTTCCTTCTTTCCTTTCCCCTACCCCTCCCACTTCCTTCCTCTTTGCCCCTTTTCTTCCTATTTCACATTATCTATTATACCTTAAAAAGTGTCCTTATCGACACTTTCAGTTTCTCACACCAGAGAAACTATTTGGTATTTACACATATGTGTCCTATTTATTTCACTTAAGAGTATGGCTTGCATGTGCATCCATTTAGCTATTAATGTCTCTAATTTCTCATTTGTTATGGCTGGGTAATACTCCCATTTTATAAATAACGCACGTTTTCTTTATCCAGTCTCCAGTTGATGGGCTATTGGGCTGCTTCCAAGTTTTAGCTATTACAAATTGTGTTGCTTTGAACATGAGTGCACATATATCACTGTGGTATGATTCTTTTAATTCTTTGGGGAAGATACCCAACAGAGGAATAGCTGGGTCAAATGGGACCTCTAGTTCTAGCTCTTTGAGGTATCTCCATACTGACTTCCACAGTGGTTATACCAGTCTGCACTCCCACCAGCAGTGGAGCAAGGTTCCTCTTTCCCCACAGCCCCACCAGCATTTGTTATTGGTTGATTTAATCAGAACTTCTTTTAAGAATGGTTTCCTTGGGCTGGGGATTTAGCTCAGTGGTTCTGCTGCCTGCCTCGTAAGCGCAAGGTCCTGAGTTCGATTCCCAGTACCAAAAAAAGAGAATGGTTTCCTTTATTCTTTAAACATGCGTAATGGCTGATTTGAAGTTTTCAGAGTCTGTCTTTGAGGCTTGTCCTGATTCACTGCTGACCCATCTCATTGTCCTTAATAGAGGAACTTCCAGCCCCTTCTTTTTGTTTACCAACAAATTCTCCTCCACAAGCATTATTGAGGTATAATAGACAAATAAAAATTTTGTAACCTTTTTTAATTGATAAAATCACACAGATTGTCTTGGTTACTGTCTTTGTTGCTGGGACAAAATATCTGGCCTTTATAGCTTAAAGGAGGAGTGGTTTAATTTGGCTCATGCTCTAGAAGTTTCAGTCCTTGCATGTCAATGGCATGGTGGAAGAGCTGCAGAGGAAAGCAGCTCAGGTCATGGTGTCTAGAAAGCTGAGGGGATGGAGGCCAGGGGAGGAACCTTCCAGGTCACACCCCTGTGACCTACCTCTGCAAGGTCCCACCTTCTAACAGCAAGCCAGCAGTGGCTCCTGGATAATCAAAAGCTATGCCTGTGAATGTGTGAGGCTTCTGGGGGACATCTAGACATAAATCATAACACAGATATCTTCAAAGGCTGCTTTTTTCTCTTTGTTATTGTGTTGTATTTTAGGTGATGATAGTGGAGGTAAAAAGAAAATTTGAAGTTAACAAAATAAACAGGTAAAGTACGACTGGAATGGGGTATAGACATGTTTAGCTCCATGATTGAGTTGCGGAGAGTTCTGAGCAGTAGGATTCAGTAATGAAAGACAAGATCAGAAGAGTATTGATAAATCCATACCTGAGAGTTGAGAATCTATCCTATAAACCAGTTTATAGGATAGATATATGCAAACAGGTTGGGCCAACCTGTTTTTGTGTGGCTTGGTAACTAAGAATGGTTTTTAGATTTTTGAAGTGTTGTTAAAAGAAAACAAAGCAAAGCAACAGCAAACCAGCTAAAACAAACCAAAACAACACTAACAATAATAACAGAAAATAAGAAGAAGTATATACAATAGAAATTATATGTGGCACACAAAGGAAAAAAAAAATACTAGCTACTTACAGAAAAGTTTCCAAATCCTTGCCATAAACATTTGAACAGAGAACTGCTGACTCACCCCAGTGTGACCTGCCTCCCCCGGCCAATCCCCATCTCCTAAGGTTTCTGTCACCTTTTAATACAGGCATTAAATTATGAGCCCATCAGTGGATTAATCCACTGATGAGGTGAGAGCCCTCATGATCCAGTCACCTCCTGGAAGGTCCCACCTGTAATAATTAGTGTAGATTATATACATATTCAGTATATTCATTGATATCAAGTTGGTCATTGCTCTATGAAGAAGAGTCAGCAAATATATATTTTAAAATATTAATGTATTAATATACACAGATAATTCTAATTCAGACTTAGGATTACATTGTTTTTCCTTAACCCAATTGATCCTTATTTGTATAAATTAAACCAAAAATCTTGGTTCACATCCTAATTACTTTATCTCATACATGTAGTCTCAGAATAATTGATATTATTATTCACATATGATTACTGTTAACATTTTAAGATTACTTGGAATGCTTTTCAACCCCAAAGTATGTGTTTATACTTTAGGGCTGTTATAGTCCAAAATACAGTCAAATAATGAAATTTTAGTCAGAAAGTAAAAAGAATTAAGATATGTATAAGTAACAACTCCTCATGATGAATGTCATCATTATGTACTGTAAATATGTCCTAATAAAAATTATAAAATAGTCACTGAAAATCCCTTATCCATTTTATTCATTTTATCCTAATTTTTAAATTGCTTTTAAAAAAATTAACGGATAACTGCTGGTGGGAGTGTAGACTGGTGCAACCACTGTGGAAATCAGTATGGAGATACCTCAGAGAACTAGGACTGGAAGTCCCACTTGACCCTGCTATTCCACTGCTGGGGATCTTCCCCAAAGAATTAAAAGAATCATACCACAGTGATATATGTGCGCCCATGTTCATAGCAGCACAGTTTGTGATAGCTAAAACTTGGAAACAGCCCAAATGCCCATCAACTGGAGACTGGATAAAGAAAATGTAGTTTTTTTAATAAAATGGAGTACTACTCAGCCATAAAAAATGAGAAATTAGAGACATTTATACCGAAGTGGATGCACATTGAGGCAATACTCTTAAGTGAAATAAATAGGACACACATATATAAATACTGAATAGTTTCTCTGGTGTGAGAAACTGAAAGTGTAAATAAGGACTAAATGTATAATAGGTAATGTGAAATAGGAAGAAAAGGGGCAAAGGGGAAGGAAGTGGGAGGGCTAGGGGAAAGGATAGAAGGGAATGAGATTAATATGAGAAAATGGAAAAAAAGGAACAAAATCTTTGTAAATAGGTTGGAATGGAGGGGTTGAAGAGAGGGCTGGGCAAGGGTGAAAAATAAGAACCAAAAGAGACTATGTAAAGGTGCAAATTTCCAATGATGAATGTCATTATATTGTATACCTAAAATGTACCAATGATTAGAATGAATAATCGATAATGCAAAATAGGAAGAAAAGGTCCAAAGGAGTAGGGGTAGTGGGAGGGGCAGGGGAAAGGAAAGAAGGGAAAGGAAAAATGATGAGAAATGGACAAAATGGAAATAAAGTCTTTGTAAATAGGGAAGGGTGGGGGGGGTGAAGGGAGGGCTAGGAATGGGGAAAAAGTAAGAACCAAGATGCATTATGTAAAGGTACAATTCCCAATGAGAAATGTAATTGTGTTGTATACCTACAATGTACCAATAAAAGAATTTAAGAAAAAAAATTTAATGGATATATAGAACATACACGTGGTCCCAAGTCTAATTTATAAAACAAAGTACAGGGCCGGGGCTTTAGCTCAGTGGTTTCACCCCCTGCTGCGCAAGCTGAAGGACCCGAGTTCGATCCCTGGTACCACAAAAAAAAAACCAAACAAAAAAACAAAGTACATTCAGGGAAGTCCAGCTCCCATCTCTTACCACTCTACCCTTCTTTCTTCCCTGGTTTTTCCCCCATTATTAGTTCATTTTATCATTTAAAAAACAGTAGTTACTTTCATTATCGAGAAACAGTAGCATACTACTGGCTTGCCCTGAAAATAAGACCTGACTAGAAAATAATCAGCTTTGACAACTAGGGATAAAAAATGCCAGCCCTACACAGCTTATCCTTGCCTTAACTTCCCTTACAGAGTGGCCACTGAACAAGAGAATGGTGATGGCAGATAAGGCAAGGATGGGTGGTTTGGGGCTGGCATTTCTGAGCTCTAGCTGTCAAGGCTGATTAGTTACCAGCTGGGTCTTATTTTTGGGGGAACACAACACGCACATTTGTTCCCATCTTGCCACCCTCGCATACTAGTAGTAGATCTTGTAGGTCACACTACAGTCACGCACAGAGATTTGCATTCCTTTTGCAGCCCTGTAGTGCTGTATTTGTGAATTCACTCAGTTTGTCCAGCCAGGCCCCACAATTGATTGTGTTATAATATGTAAAGGGGTAATCTTAGTGTTACTAGGTTATTAAGACTTCAAGATTCCTTTGTATTCTTAGCTGCTTTGCATGTAATAATAAATGTTCATTAAAATGAAATTTTAAAGCATCTCAAAAAGATCCTTTCAAAGTTAGTTTACATTTCCTGTGGTTTCATTGTTTCTTAACTAATTATTTGACCATGGTGTTAATTTTTAATGTAGTTTGTAGCATACATGTGTTATGCTATCCAGTCAGAACTGTGAATACTTTGTATCTAGTGAGAAATAAATTCAGAGTTGTAATTGGAGTTAGATGATTTTATTTTAATATTTGGGACTCTCCACTTTTTGGCCTTTTTCATCTTTTATGTATACTAATAGAATTTTTTTTACAAGAGATATCTGCATGTGTCATACTTATTCTCTGCTCTGTTCATTTATTTCCAATATGATTTGTCAGAGAAAAATCCCACTGCCATCACTTTGCCTTAACCAGAGAAACAGCTAAGTCCACATGTGAGTTATTGCCACCAATGGAGTGTGGCTCTTACAGGATGATCTCCCACTAAAGCCATTGTGCACTTAAGGAGGAAGGAGAGTTCCTGGCACTATTTTGGGACTTTTTATTTATTCCGCTCTCTGGGTTTTGTAAGAATATAAAACTTATAAATAAGTCTTAAAAACAATGTGAGTAAACATATATTGTCGTCATGACTCTTATTTACTGCTAACACTCTCCATCAGCAGGCAGTGTTTGGTGAGTGACTTGGTTGCTCTGTGTGTAGCTGACTCTTGTTTTCCCTTTTTCTTATAGTGCATCCCACTCTTTGTCCAACTTGTTCTGGAGAGATTAACCCGAGGGGTCAAAACAAGTGAGCTCCGCACAATGTGTCTGCAGGTTGCGATCGCTGCCCTGTACTACAACCCTGACCTGCTGCTGCACACCTTAGAACGAGTTCGGCTGCCTCACAACCCTGGACCTATTACTGTACAGTTTGTAAATCAGTGGATGAATGATACAGATTATTTTCTTGGGTATGTGCCTTTTGGATTTTATACTACTTTACTATTTTTGCAAAGTTTACTTTTTAATATGTACATGTGCAAAAATAATGTATTTAGTGGACTGTTAACATAATATTTAATTTTTAGAGAATTAAGACTTTGTTTCAGCAATATAATCTAGTAAAAGAACACAGCTTGGGATAATTAAGGGTCCTATCTCCACTTGCTTTTTACTTATGTGTATCATTATGTCTAGGCAATAAGTTAAATATCCATGTGGATTATGAGACTATAAGTGTCTGTGGCTAAGCATTATGAATAGAGTCAGGTTTCTCAGGAAGGTCCCAGTTGGGTAAAGACAATGTGCTGAGTGTTCCAGAGTGTTTATACCTCTTTGCAGATCTCAAGATAAGCTGTTCTCAAGTGTGGGGTTGGAGGAGTGTTAGTTGTAGCAAGTGCTGCCAATGTAGGAGAGTTTGGCTTTGTGGGAAGCACTCTCTTTGTTTTCAAATGTAGGAAAAGTGAGGTCCCAAGTAGTGGTTATGTTCCTATCTTGGGTCAAACAAACATTGTAGTGACCATGTTGTACTGGAATTTGAGCTAGACTGCTGTCTAATTATTTAAAAGTACTGGAAATAAGCAGTGCTCTTTTTAAGTTTTGTAAAATATCACTGAAGACAGTTTGCTGAGAGAAGTAGACATCCAGCAGGGGTTAGCATGCTGCCATGTGGGTGGGAGATGGCCGAGGTCTAGATTAGGCTGGTAGAGTAGGATTGGGTGAATGTATTATGTATTTACAAGATGCTATGTATGTCCTATACTGTCCACTTTTTTTTTTTTTTTTTTTTGGTACCGGGGATTGAACTCGGGTCCTTTGCACTTGCGCAGCAGGTGGCAAAACCACTGAGCTAAATCCCCGGCCCTTATACTGTCTACTTTTTAGGAAACTGGTTGTTTTAGTTACTTTTCTCGTTGCTGAGACAAAATACCTGACACCCAAAGTTAAAGGAGGAAAGATTTATTGTAGCTCACAATTTGTAGAGGTTTCAGTCTGCTGGCTTCAAGACAGGGTGGCATAGCAGAGGGGTATCACAGAGGAGAAACAAACTATGGCAAGCAGGCAGGAGTCAGTAAAACAGCAAGTAGCAGCAGCCATAACAACCTGCCTCTCCCCTTTTATCCCTTCCAGGCTACCTATCTTTTGGGTGGTAGCCACGCACAGGCATTGTCCACACCCAGAACTATGCTAAACCAATCAGTGGACTAATTTAGTACTCACACATTGTTAATCCCAGCATCACACACCCTAGAACAGTGTGGTGAACCTCTGCATGTGTGTTGCAGCCAGCTGTTTGTTATCATTGAAAGCTCTGATAGGTTTGCCATCACTGCCTTAGATCTGCTACCTCCAAAAAGCCCCACCTATGGCTACCTGAGGCTTTTGGGGGACACCTGGATATAAGACGTAACACTGATATTTATCTTATATTAAGATTAACAAAGTTAAAACTTTGAAGGGAAGAACATACTTCAAAAAGAAATTATGCTAGGGCCAGGGAATTAGCTGAATGGCTCCGCCTCCTGCCTCACAAGCACAAGGTCCCTAGTTCAATCCCCGGCACCAAAAAAAACCCCCAAAAAACAGAAAAGAAAAGAAATTATGCTAAAAGTTATCACTGACAAAGATTTAGAGAGTAGAAATTTGTTCATGTAGTTATGCACTTGGTATTTGTTATAAATGGCATGTGTGGGGCCACATGTAGACAGGCTTTGTGAGAAAAAAAAAGGTTTATTACAGTCCAGGCGTGAATAGAGACTGAGATTGGGGACAGATTTCAGCAGCTACCTGGGAAAGGAAAGTACATTTCTATAGGTTTTTGGAAAGGGGCTGTGATCATAAGGAATATTTATGACTGAGGGTTCAAGGACAGTCAGTGCAGGTGTGCAGACAATTGCTGGACTTCTCAGTGCCAGGGAGATTGAATTTTCTTTATGGCCATCTGTCCTATTTACTTCTTTTTTTTTTTGGTGCCGGGGATTGAACTCAGGACCTTGCACTTTTCAAGGCAAGTGCAGTGCCACTGAGCTAAATCCCCGGCCCCTCATCTGTCCTATTTACTGAGATTAGCCAGTTGTTTGCTGAGAGCGGCCTGTTTGCTTGTGAAGGTCTCATTCAGGCAGGCATGACCTTATTCATATGTGTTTTTCAGTATTTGCAAGCAATTTTTCAGATAGAAAGGCTCTCTCTCTTAGCTATGGCATAGTTGGCCATCCTTGGATAGTGCTTTTTTGGATTCTGTAGAGGCCCACTAGAGAATCCTCTTCCTGCTATGACCAGTTGCTTCTGGTGTACCCTCCCAGTCAGGAACTACATGAATGAGAAAAACTTCAGGTCAAGTGTAGGTCCTGTCATATCCTACTGCTTGGGCATTAGTGACTTAAATAAGCAAGCAGTGTGGATAATGAAGAATAACAGTAGGTCATGATATACTCATCAATTTGTTCTAGTCTTATTTTAAATAAATCATGGCAAGTGATTTTTTTTCTTCATGCTTGCTCTTTTAAGAGTGTTTTACTAATATAGTAGTCTTTTAAAATCTGTAGCTTGTAACACTTTCAAGAAGCACTTCATAGAAAAGTGTCTAATGGCCAGTTTTCCTTCAGGATTGAATTCTTCTTATGCTGTGCTGTAGCAGAGGATACTCAGATTTACTCATAGCCATTAGGATCAGTACACTAGATGTGAGGTTTGTGAACGTGTTTTTGGCACCCGGGTTAGTACAGAGTACATGTACCAAGAAACCTTGAAGACCAGTCTCATGGCAGAGGAGTCTAGGGAACTTCATTTTTTTCCCATTGTATAGGAATTTTATGTTGTCAAATGCACATGTTTGTACTTTAACAGCATTCATTATGCCAACATTTAGAGAATTAGCCTTAACCACAAATTGATATTACAGCAAGATTCATTATAATAATTTCAGGTTCCCATAGGTCCTTGATGGTAATAATTGGTTTACAAAATTTGATTTTTATAGCACTTCATACAGTACAAAATTGGGACTATTTCTGTATAATTCTGATGAATCTTAGCGTATATCTTGGGCATTTTTTTGGTAGTTTCTCTGGATATTGTCTTTATTGCTTTTTGTGTGTGTGTGGTACTGGGGATTGAACTTGGACTTACGCATGCTAGGCAGGTGCTCTACCACTGGTCTACATCCCCACCCCCTTCACTGCATTTTTCATGTTTTTTCTTCACAATTTGGATTTTTCAATTTTTTTCTTCACAATTTACAGGCATCATGACCGGAAGATGTGTATAATAGGACTGAGCATCCTTCTGGAATTACAAAATCGACCTCCTGCAGTAGAAGCTGTGGTGGGACAAATTGTTCCCTCAATTCTTTTCCTTTTCCTTGGCCTAAAGCAGGTCTGTGCTACTAGACAACTGGTAAACCGGGAAGATCATTCAAAAGCAGAGAAAGCTGATATGGAAGAAAATGGTAAAGTTTTCTAATTACAATGCATGTTGGAATTGATTTTGAATTGAGCTTGTGTTTTCTTTGAATTTTAGTTGTTTAGAGTCATTAAGGAGATTTATATTCATTGGTGTACTGCACATTAATAAATATCATGGGCTTGGTTCCTTGTAATTGATTATCTCAAGTGGGATAAATTTAGCTTTGACACTTAAAACTGCCATGATTTTTAAGTGGAGCCTCATGGGTGTTGTTTTAGGTTGAGAAATATATTTGTAACAGAATCAAATGGTCTTGACTATAGGTTAGAAACCTACTGTTTCATTTTCTTGTTTGTGCTAATAGATTTAAGGCAGTAGCCTTGAATTAAATGAACCACTAAGAACAGAAGTGTCAGGACAATAGATTGATAGAAATTGTCTGATTAAAAAAAAAAAAGAAAACAAAAGGACTGATCTTCAAAAATTATAAGTGCTTTACATGTAAATTGAGAACAGAGGACATAAATATGATTTTCTCAATTGAGAGATTGTTAGTGTCCAGACTTTTAGACCATCATTTTATTTAACGATGAGATTATAGAACGTTATGCTGGGGACTAGGAAGGAGCACTGTCCACCTCTTCAGTAGAGTTTTTTCTCTTCTGTTTAAAAACAATTCTTTCTTTCTTTTTTTTTTTTGCCAAAAAAATCAGAATTCTTCCAGAAAAACACATAAGTCTATTTTTATGCTATATTCTGGGATTTTTAGCAAGGATAGATTTAAAACACTCTTCATTTAATTGGCAGTTTGTTCATATACACGGATGTTAAACTGCCCTTCTCCCACTGAAGACACAAAACACCTTCTGATTTGTTTTTCTGAATTCAAAGTAGGTCTTTTGAAGTAATATTTCTTTCTAGATGTTTCCTTTTGTTATATGGAGGGAGCTAAGCATATGCCAATAATTGTAGAATTCTTTTTTTGCTATGTTACGTTCTCTAATTTTTTGCTTTCCTATTTATTAGCTTCTAACTAATGGCTTGAAGGAAAAATTTCTAGTAATATCCCCAGAGTGGCTTGTTAAATTGCCCACTAAAGTGTGGAATGATTAACTAGGAACATTATTTCTTGCTGTCTTTGCAATCATACCTTTGACATGTTTTATTTTTCCTTCCACACATCTGGTCCAAAACTATGATTTCTTTTTTTTTTTTTTGGTACCAGGGATCAAACTTGGGACTTTGCCCTTATGAAGCAGGCAGTGGAACCACCAAGTTGAATCTCTGGCCTAAAACTATGGTTTTTTTGATTTATCCCTAAAACTATCCATGTTTAATGTGGTAGTTTCAGTATGGCATGTTTTATGGAACCAGTTTTATATTAATATTTCCTGGATTGGATTTACTCCAGGATTTTCTTCTTAGGTTGATGTTTATTCTGCATTTAATGCCTTCTGATTACAGAATTCCAGCTGCAGTGCACATCTAACTGAACAGATTATTACTGAAAATAGGTGATATCTAATTTGGGTTTTTACTTTTCCAAGCCGTGTGTAGCTACCTCTTTATTTTTCTTTACATTTTTGTATTTTTATTATTTCTGTGACAGAAATGACCTCCCCATTTGAGCATTTTGGAGCAGTTCATAATGTGCTTAGTTAATTGTTAAGAGACCTTAATTCTCAATGAGAGGTCCTTGTTACTTAGAACATGCATACAGACTCTACAATCATTTTGTCCTTTTTTGACAAAAAGAAGTTATGGGGAACCTGTAGTTAAAAAGTATTCTTACATTAATGGGGCAGCCATAGCATAACAGTACTAATGTTCAGCTGGACCACAGGTTTAGGGAAATTGTGTTCAAAGGGGATGAAGACATTCTCAATTTGGCAAACTACAATAAAGTTTATTTTTATAATTCCAGGTAAGATTATGTGGTAAAATGTCCATTTCCAGAATATTTTATAATCTTTTTTTAATGGACCCTTATGTCCTTTTGTGTTTGATTCTTTTTAAATGATGAATGGATTCACAGAGGAGATTTCCAGTGATGAGGAGGAGATGAATGTGAGTGCTCAAGCCATGCAGTCAAATAACAGGAGGGGTGAGGAGGAGGAGGAGGAGGAGGAGGAGGAGGACTGGGATGAAGAAGTGCTGGAAGAAACTGCCCTGGAAGGGTTCAGCACTCCGCTTGACCTCGACAACAGTGTGGATGAATATCAGTTTTTCACACAGGCTCTGCTGAGTATGTCTTTATGAATCTTGAGATACTTTTTCTAAACTTTATTTCTTCTTGCTAGAAGTTGTTTTAGAATCTGCCCAAAAATTGGTCTGGAGTCTTTTTAAAAAATACATTTTTGTTACAGAAATATCTAAACATACACAAACTGAGAAATTAAGCATATTGAAGCACTCATCAGCCAGTCCTACCAACTTCTTCTCTGTAAAGTGCATGGCAAGGCTTGTAGGTTATCCTCACAGACGAATTTCAGGAGATCTACAGATACTGTTTATCCTTGTGGCATAAATGGGTCAGGCATTGCAACAGAAAAGCAGGAAGTACTGGAGATTGAAGCCAGGGCTTTCATACTGAGCTACACTCCCAGCCCTTTTTTAATTGTTGACTTTGAGACAATGGTCTTGCTAAGTTGCTCAGTTTCTAGGCTGGGCTCAAACTTTTGATCTTCCTGCCTCAGCCTCCCAAAGTGTTGGGATTACAGGCTTGGACCACTGCACCTGCCAAAGGTGTTAAGGGTTCACAGTGGTTACCTAGAAGAGACTAAAGAGAGACTAAAGGAATAGTGATGGAAATGGGGACATAAGGAGAGGCTGGAATGAAAAAGTAAATTTCCTTTTATTTGTGCTGAGTTTGAGGGGAACTGTTGAAACGGAAAGTCCCAGTAGGGTAAGGGGAAGATTCAGCCTAAAGGTATGCAGATCAGAGTCTTGGTGTAGAAGCAGTGCTGAAGTAGGAGTGTGAAAGTTCCACAGCAAAATAGGTTAATAAGTGACTGCAGGTGTTCCCTAAGACCAGACTTCAGGGAACACCCGCAATTAGTAAACTCCAGAAAGAAGTAGAGGAGATGGACTCCACAAGGTGGAGCTCGGTCCCACCTTCCTCTGATGTGCCCCATAGTTGAGTTCTGAGAGGGTGCTCAGAAGGAATTCTCTGTTCATCACTCTGGTTCTTAGGCATTCCTCTGAGATAATAACTGTCTCTGGACTCTTCTCTTTCCCTCCTCCTCCCACACACCCCTGAAACAACAGGTGTGCAGAGTCGGGATGCTGCCTGGTACCAGCTGCTGATGGCCCCTCTGAGTGATGACCAGAAGAGGATGCTGCAGGAGGTGTACACGTTGGCAGAGCACCGAAGGACGGTGGCAGGTCAGCTGGTCACCTCCACAGTGGAGTGCGTGTGGCAGTGCTAGGGGTCAGGCTTCTTTGATGTGCCAGGTGACACTGAAGTAGTATTTTTTAAATTGTTAGAGGCCAAACCTCCAACAATTTCATCCCAGCACACAGGAGGCTGAGGCAGGAGAATTACTGCAAGTTCAAGGCCAGCCTAGGCTACACAGTGAGGCCCTGTCTTAAAAAACAAAATTGTTAGAGACCAAACTTTCATGATAGTGATGAATTGTCATTATTGAATAGTTGTTTTTTTAATCACTCATCACATTCCTTAGCTCTGTAAAAACCTGTGCTTCATTAGTTCTTACAAGGAGCTAGTACCCCTAGAAATGAAAGGTGCATCAGTCAGCATTCTGTTGCAGTGACAAAATATCCGAGGAAATCAACTTACGAGGGGGAACAGAGCATTTTGGCTCACAGTTTTAGCTCATGTCCCCTGGCCCTGTGGCGAGGCAGTGCATCCCAGCACAAGCATGTTGCACAGGAGACCTGCTCACCTCAAGGCCGCTGGGGAGTGGAAGAAAGGGAAGAAGGGGCAAGCATCCCCATGTCCCCTTCAAGGGCAGCCCAGGGACTGACTTCCTCCTGGGACTCACTCCTGAGGCCCCCACCCCTCCTGTCACAGCCTGCTGCCCAGGTCTTTGACATGTGCCTTTGGGGAAATTTAGTAGCTAAACTATAACATGCTCTCCATTTCTATTTTTTGGGCTTTATGTTGGTAACTATTGTTGATTTTCAGTTTTAAGCTGGATGAATTATTTTGTATCGAGATTAGTCACTCCTAGATTATCAGCGGAAAAGATTTTGCAGAAATTTAATAGGAAATATGAACTATATGCATCTAGAGTTTAGAACTCTGGTTCTTCTGTAGAGATTCAGGTCTTCAGATTGTCTGGGTGACGTTTGGGTCCCCTTTCATCCATAGAGATGGAAGATATTAAAAATTCAGCCTTGAGCCAGGGATTTAGCTCAGTGGTGCCACTGCCTGCCTCACAAGCACAAGGTCCTGAGTTCTATCCCTGGTACCCCCCCCCCTAAAAAAAAAAATTCAGCATCAAGGGCTGGGGTTTTAGCTCAGTGGCACCATGCCTGCCTTGCAAGTGCAAGGTTCTGAGTTTGATCCCCTGTACTAAAAAAAAAAAAATCAGCATTGAGACTTGTTATTTCACTCATTTTTAGAAGTTTTTCTGTGAAAAATAAGCATAATTACTTATTGAGATGGATCTGTTAAGGGCTGACATTTACTTTGGCAGAGTAACTAATACTGTGAGTCACATTTCTTCACAGGTCCAAGTATATAACAGAGATGGTGAACCTTTTAGAGCTTTTGATAATAAGCAGCTGGCTGCAGCATGTCTGCCATGGGTTCGCCACCACTGTTATATAAAGAATCTGGCTCTTTTGAGGTTATTCCCAATTTTGTCGTCTTAAATACTCTTTTTTTTTTTTTTAATTACTAGAGGCAAAGAAGAAGATTGAACAGCAGGGTGGCTTCACGTTTGAAAACAAAGGCGTTCTCTCTGCATTTAACTTTGGGACTATGCCCAGCAACAACTGAAGAAAGGGACATCAGCTGATGTGTCACAGATGTGTGTGATTTCACAGGGTGTGAGGTCAGGGGTGGAGGTGAGGGATGCTTTCAGGGCCTCCTGCCGCACCAGGCAGCACTTCTGTCCACTCCTTTCCCTGTGACCCTGCCCACCCCGAGACACATATTTTCAGCAGCTACTGTAATGTATGAGTGTCAGGAAAACAGAATCGTTGCATTGAAAAGGACAACCGTCTGCTCCACACACCGAAAGCCCCGGGTGGCTTTTACAGGATTGGGTCAACATGCACGTCTCAGGTTTTTGCCGTGCAGAATCAATAGATTTATGCGGATAACAGTGCCTTCTGTTGTACATGAATTATCAGAACATTTTTTGGAGTGTATTACAATTTTTTTAAAGCATAAAACATATTTCTAGATATAATGTAAACCTTGGTTACATGTTGACTTATTCTGCATTTTACTCTGTGAATTTACTGTTAGGCAGTTAGCTGCAAGTCATTCTGGTTTCAGAAACACCACTGCTCCCTTCGCCCACCTGACCTGCTGCAGGGGCTCTCTTCAGGGGTTGTAAAATATGCACTGGCTCTGGTTTTTCGTAAGATGTTCTGTGACTTTCTTAAGTAGTGTCTTAGTCCCCCTTCCACCATACTTTTCTACCTTGAAAGGGGTGGTATTTCTTTCAAGATCAGCAAATATGTGTATCAGTTTCATTTGTAACCTGGTAAGTGTAAGTTCAGGAACCAACAGTTGTTTGGCAGCATGTGGCAGGGCCTTATTTGTCACTGGTGTTAACGGCAAGTCTGAGTGCATTCTGAATCATGTTCTTATGCAGTGAATTAATTGTTACACCTGTAGCACATGCGCTGCTAGTAGAGAGGTGCTCCACGTTCATGTTGTCCCATCTTCAGTAACTCATCATTCCGGCTGTGTTGGGCCAGGGTCCAAAGCATTTTATAATGGCATTTTTTTTTTTTATTTAACAAAAGATCCAAACAAATGTAATTTCTTGCTTTCTCACACAGCTGAATTTTTTCCTACCTAATTTGTTTTAGTCGTTATTATAGCTCAGTTTGGCTTCTTAGGTTTTCTAAGCATTGAGTGTGGTAAGATGATCTACAGGAAATATTGCAGGTGGGAGGTTTTTCTGAATTATTCAGAACACAGATCACTGTGTATTCATTTAGTACAATGAAATGTACCTTGAGAACTTGGCATATTATGGGGTGTGATTCAGATTTTCCTTGTTTTCTTTTCCTGTGGGATGTCTGCAGGTTAAATTTCCCATCCATGACTAGTGAAAGTTTTCCCAGGTGCTTCCCCTATTACCATCCCTTATTCACATTAACTGTTTAAAATTTTAGGTTATTTAAGTAATTTTTTATAGGAATAGCCTGACAAGCCATGAGTTTTGGAATCAAATGACCCTTTGCTTTCCCACCCTTCCTTCTCGAGGCATTGAAGCTGAGTGTCTGTCTCCCCCCACCCCCTGGCAATTAGAAGATGGCACTGGGGGAAATTTTAGAGGATTTCGAAACTTATGTCCTATAAGGTCTAATTTTAACGTAATTATAATGCCTTCACACTGGATTGTACAAGGCATGTGATTTTAAAGATTTATTTTGTGATGTATTGTCTTCTGCAGTATTAAAGGGAAAGAAGTATTAATGTGTATCACCTTATCTTGTTTTTAAGCCAGGGTAGTTGTATGATTTTGTTACCAGCAGAGCTAACCTGAATGTGATCTGGTTACCTTGGAAATGCAGGAACTTACATGAATGTACTGTACAATAAAATGAGAACTGATTCCCAGGATTCCAAACTTCTGTGTGAAGCATTTTCTGAGATGTGGAGGTGGTTTAGGCAGGCGATGACCTCTGGGGACCTGGAGCAACGTGACTATTCATCTGGGAGGGCAGTGAGGCTTTATCTGAGTTGATGCAATTCTGCAGGAACTGCACAAGTACGGGGAGTGGTAGGGAGGTCAGGTTGTCTCCTAGACCAGGGCTTCCAGTTGGGCGACAGAGTCTGAGAGAGCAAAAGTCACTTATCCGAATGAAAGGAAGGAAAGGGTGACTAAAAAGGAGCAGTTTTCTAATGGGCTACCACTGAAGAGGAGTGGCTAAAAACGGTCAGGAAAACACTAGCCTTTTGATTCTCAGCATGTCCCTGGGTGACAGTAAGACCCTTCTCCCCACCTCTGAAGTATGTTAGGCCACCCTGAGCCAGTGCATTTTAAGGTAGAAAAGTTATTTTAAATTGCCCTTTCAGGCTGGGGATTTAGCTCAGTGGCACTGCAATCTGCCTCTCAAGCACAAGGTTGTGAGTTGATCTCCGGTACCAAAAACACCAACAAACAGAAACAGGTAAATTACCCTTTCAGTAATAAAATCGACTATTATACAGTTTTCTGCATAGGAAACTGAAAACTATAATAAATCCATGGAGGAAATCAAAGGACACTTGGCCATGTATTAAGGATCTCTTCTGTGTACACACACGTACACACTCTTCATCCGTGAAAAAATCCAGATGTGCCTTCCATGGTAATCCTCCCTGTCCTTCCTCTATGCTCTCCATTGGGATGAATGTATAATGCAGACTCTGAGTGACTGGGAACGCTTTTGCAGTCTGCCAGTGAGTGAGGCTGCTGGATCGGTTAAGAGGATAGTCTGTACTTTGGGAGTGGACTGTGCTTGGAAAGAAGCACAGCAATCATGGCTGATCCTGTGGGCAACAGAATATGTTGCTAGGCAACAGGAGAGGCTGGGGCAGATGGGTGCTGTAAAGGAGGAAAAAGGCTGTGTTACGGGGAAGGGGCTGCATGTGTTCCCCGCGGGGCACGTAAAAAGCCCACCTGGGAGGCCACCCAGCTTGGAGGGGGCTGTAGGGCTTCCCAAATGATCTGGAATGTACAGGGGCTAAGACCACCCCAGGCAGGAGTGACCAGCTGGGACTATCTGGAGGAGCTCTGCAGGCTTGAAGGGAGAGCCCGAGAGATGAGAGCTTCACAGCAGGGTCCCATGAGCACCTTTCAACCGTGGCTAGTGTCTCAGCACACATTTCCTGCTGCCTACTGAGGACAGTGCTCTTTCTCTTCCTTGCAGTCAGACTCTGGGACCTTTGCTGAGGCTGTACCTTCTCCTTGCTGATTTCCATGCTATCTGATTCCTCCAGTCTCACCATGCTCTAGCTCATGAGCATGCCAAGGAGCTAGAATTCCTCCTTTTTTGCACCACTGTTTTGCCTTGCTGTGAATTGCTGTCATCATCAGTCATAGACTAGAAGGTATTTTATAGACATGTTATTGTACTCATATGCCTTGCATCTGGTGGCCAAGCATGGTTAGTAGAATGAACAAATGAATAATTGAGTATCTGAGGCTCTGCCAAAGAGCTTGGAGCCTAGAGACATCTCATAGTCCACAAGACCTACAGACAGGTCCCTGGGGAGGCCCCTGGCTTTTATAAGTAGTGCATGCCACTTCAAGGGAGATGTGTAGGGTCGCTGTGGCCCTGTTTCTTGTTTCTATACCCAGTGCAGTTTTGTGTGCTGGGGCATTCGAGGTAGTTTGGGGTTTTTCCCTCCTCAGCCCTGTTTTCCTGTAGTTTCCCTGACATAGCAGGCCTTTCTCCTAACTCCTTCCACAGCGCAAGTCTCTGCCTGATGCCTAAGCTTGTCTGTCCTGAGGACGCTCACTGCACACCCAAACACATTTCCCTGATTCAAGTCTATTTCCTTCTTGTGTCACCTCAGTGAAAGCCACAGTCATCTCTCTGCCAGTGTCCTCGTATCTTTAAATCTGAGAACTTGCACTCCTGCTCCTGTGTCCTACCTCACTGCCCTTACCTATTGTCCTCACAATAGGATGATTCTTAAAAGTGCAGATCTCAGCTGTATCACAGACTTGGCTAAGACGTCTCAGTGTCTTTAGAATGAAGTCCTTACATGACCTATACTGGCCTAAGTAATTTGGCCTGTTCTCAACTGTCTCATGTGCTAGGTTCCAAGTGCACTCCAGCTGCCTGTTTTCACTGCCTTCAGCTAACTGGTTTCTTCTCTTTCCAATTGGCTCCTGAGCCTTTTGTTGTTGGAAGATTTTAGTTACTGATTCACTCTTACTGGTCTGCTTGGATAGGTTTTATATTTGTAGGAAATTATCCATTTTTTTCTAGGTTGTCCAGTTTGTTCCCCTTACGGCTTTACAGCTGTAATACCAATTTATCAGCATATAATTGTTCATAGTAGTCCTTTATGATCTTTTGAAAAACATTCTGTGCCATTGGTTACAATGTGCCCTCTTCTGTCAAGAAAATATCTCCTGTCAAAGTACAGCCAGGACCTGAGAGCTTCACTGCTGAATTTTACCAAACATGTAAAGAAGAACTAGTGCTAATTCTTCTCAAAATCTTAAAAAAAAATGGAGGAGGGGATTCACCCAAGTTCATTCTATGAGACCAGCATTACCCCAATAACCAAATGGAATAGGGACACAGTAACAAAAGAAAAATTCAAACCAATATTTCTGATGAACATAGATGCAGAAATTCTCAATAAAACACCAGCAAACCAAACCCATCAAAAGAGATTATACGTGATAATTAGGATTTACCTCAAGGGTGCAAGGCTGTTTGATATAAACAAACCAATAAACATGATACATTAACAAAGAACAAAAACCTCTTGATCATCTCTGTAACCACAGAAAAACCATTTGATAAAACTTCAAGATTCGTCATGGTAAAAACTAACAAATTAGGTATAGTAAGAATACACTTCAACAAGAGGCCGTATTTGCCAAATTCACAGCTAACATTGTACTAAGTGGGGAAAAGTTAAAAGCATATCCTTCAAGATCTGGAACAAAACAAGGAGATTTAGGGCCAGGAATTTAGCTCAGTGGTTTCTCCACCTGTTGTGCAAGCGCAAGGACCCGAGTTTGATCCCTGGTACCAAAAATAAAAAAAACAAGGAGACTTGCTTTTACCACTCTTACTCAACATAGTTCTGCAAGTTCTAGCCAGGGCAATTAGGTAAGAGAAAAAAAAAAAAGCATCCAAATCAGGAAAGAAGAAGTCCAACTAGCCCTGTTTGCAGGTGGGATGATCTCACATAGAGGAGAAACCTAAGGGTTCCACCAAAAAAATTGTTAGAAGTGATAAATTCAGTTGAATTGCAAAATACGTCAATATACAGAAATTAGCATTTCACCAATAATGAATTAGCTGAAAGAAATAAAGAAATAGACTACAGATGGACCCCAAGGACAGGAGACAACCAGTGTGCATTGTGCTGAGAGGAGGGTTAATAAAGAGGGAAATGTTCCCATGCTTCCAAGGGAAGCCATGTGGTCTAGCAAAGACCATGACCCTTCCTGGAAGATGACACAACTAGTAGAGGAAAAACAAAGAGCTAAGAGGGTTTGCCCTTGGCCCCAGAAGTAGTGCCTGAGGAGCCTGAGCTGACTTTGATATATCCATAGAGGGCATGATTAATTTTGCTTAACATAAGTCTTGCTTTGACTTGGATTTAAACATCCAAAGGTAAAGTATAACCAACATTATAAAGAGTAATAGTAATAAATCAAATGCTTGATAAATATACAACAAGGGCAACTCTGCCAACTAGCACTCCTTTGTTGGGAACAAAAAAGCCATACTTATGATAAGTGGAGCAATGCCTCCTGAGATATTGGGTGGATTCCTACCCAAGGCTGCAATCACACTGTTGTGTTAAGAGATGCTGACTTGTTTGCTACTGACTGGAGGGCAAGAACTGGGATAAGATGGTTAGCACCAAATGGTACCCAGTGTATCCAGTGGCTCTGTGGTACAAACCTGTGGGCTTGGTTGCTTCCAGGGTGGATAGGAAGATGTACATTAGGATATTCATGGGTCCAAAAGTGCTGGGTTACAGCCATAGATCAACCAGCTGACCTCCCAGTCCTAAGGCACTGATGAACCAGATCAGTTTCCTCCTGGTATAATTGTCTGGGTGGTATCTTTATTCCTTAAATAGGACTTGAGGATGTAATGGGGCACATTGAATCTCTTAGTAACTATCCACAAAAAGGGTTATGAATTCAGAAGTAAAAATGATGATGAGAAAAGCCATTCTACAAAACTAAATGGCCTTAGATATTCTAACAGCAGCACAAGGTGGAATGTGTGCCATTATCAAAGCAGAACATTGTATGTACATTCCTGACAACTCTGCAAATGTATTCTCTGCATCTTGCGATGTACAAATCAATGCAATCTCAGACTGCCACAAGCTTTAATGACTGGCTGGCATCCGATTCCTGGACAACCTGATACAAGAAACTCCTCATTTTTGGGGCTACGATTCTGTGGTTTGAAATTCTTGTCTGTTGCATGATTCATTATTGTTGTGGGCTAATATCTTGTATGTCCTTGCCCTCTTTTTCAGACTATTGAAGGATGATGGTTCTTTAAAAGATGGAAGCTGGTATTCCTATGTCTCCTTTGGATCAGTCAGGATGAGACTTTCTGTCCCTGGCTACTAAGGATCTATGCCCCTCCTTAGCATGAAGCAGTTACTGAAGACAGACCATTGGTCTTTTTCAATCCCTTAAAAATAAGGGACTGACAGAGAGGGAAAATGGGGTGGGATACAAGAAATAAAACTAGGTAAAAGAGGAGCCAAGGGAATCGAGATTTTAAAAATTATACTTTTAAGAAAAACTGCAGCTTCAGGACACTAGCCCATTTAATTATTTTTTCATTTTCTTCTTCAAAAACAGCAAATCTGGGCAGCTCCCTTTCAGCTGCAAATAGGTCTGCCTATTCCCTTTTTACTTGCAAACGGTTCTCTTTCACCGATGAATGGACCATCATTTTGGGATTTCCAATATGAATAGATCATTATCTTATTATGGGTGGGGCATCCTCTCCTACCCACTAGCAATTCCACAGACTCCCAGCACTCAAAACACATAAAAGACCTCCAGTTTCCAACTTTTTTGTGCCTCATTTCTCTGAGCACCCCCAGTAGATTGTCTACTTTCAGACTAAGCTATAGCTGAGGACAATTTAGATTCAGTTTGTGTCAGTTTATACATGTTCTCAAAGAACTATTTTTTTTTTTGCACTTTATTAAATTCTTTCATTGGTACATTGTAGGTATACAACACAATTGCATTTCTCATTGGGAATTGTACCTTTACATGATGCGTCTTGGTTCTTATTTTCTCCCCATTCCTAGCCCTCCCTTCATGCCCTCCACCCTTCCCTATTTACAAAGACTTTATTTCCATTTTTTCCATTTCTCATCATTTTTCCTTTCCCTTCTTTCCTTTCCCCTGCCCCTCCCACTACCCCTAACCCTTTGGACCTTTTCTTCCTATTTTGCATTATCGATTATTCATTCTAATCATTGATACATTTTAGGTATACAAAATAATGACATTCATCATTGGAAATTTGCACCTTTACATAATCTCTCTTGGTTCTTATTTTTCACCCTTGCCCAGCCCTCTCTTCAACCCCTCCATTCCTCCCTATTTACAAAGATTTTGTTCCTATTTTTCCATTTTCTCATATAAATCCCATTCCCTTCTATCCTTTCCCCTAGCCCTCCCACTTCCTTCCCCTTTGCCCCTTTTCTTCTTATTTCACATTACCTATTATACATTTTAGTCCTTATTTATACTTTGAGTTTCTTACACCAGAGAAACTATTCGGTATTTATACATGTGTGTCCTATTTATTTCACTTAAAGTGTATCGCCTCAATGTGCATCCACTTCGGTATAAATGTCTCTAATTTCTCATTTTTTATGGCTGAATAATACTCCATTTTATAAAAACACCACATTTTCTTGATCCAGTCTCCAGTTGATGGGCATTTGGGCTGTTTCCAAGTTTTAGCTATCACAAACTGTGCTGCTGTGAACATGGGTGCACATATATCACTGTGGTATGATTCTTTTAATTCGTTGGGGAAGATCCCCAGCAGTGGAATAGCAGGGTCAAATGGGACTTCCAGTCCTAGTTCTTTGAGGTATCTCCATACTGATTTCCACAGTGGTTGCATCAGTCTACACTCCCACCAGCAGTGGAGCAGGGTTCCTCTTTCCCCACAGCTCTGCCAGCATTTGTTATTGGTTGATTTCATGATAGCAGCCATTCTTTCTGGGGTGAGGTGGAATCTCAGCATTGTTTTCATTTGCATCTCTCGAATGACCAGTGATGTTGAACATTTTTTCATGTATTTATTTGCTATTTCTACTTCTTTGTCTGAGAAATGTCTGTTCATTTCAGATGCCCATTTTTGGATGGGGTCTTTAAATTTGGGAGGTCTGATCTTTTTAAGTTCTTTATAGATTCGAGATAGTAGACCTTTGTCTGAGGAAGAGTAGGTGAAGATTTTTTCTCACATTGTGGGTTGTCTCCTCACATTGCTGGTGGTTTCTCTTGCTCTGCAGAAGCCTTTTAATAAGAAGAGATCCCACTTGTTGATTGTTTGTGCTAGTTCATGGGCAACTGAGGTTTTGTTCATAAAATCTTTTCCTACACCGATGTCTTCAAGGGTTCTACCTAACCTCTGTTCCAACTGGTTCAGAGTTTCTATTTTAATATTTAGATCTTTAATCCATTTTGATTTTAGTTTAGTGCATGGTGAGAGATACAGGTCTAGTTTTAATCTTTGGCAAGTTGAAGCCCAATTTTTCCAGCACCATTTATTAAAGAGGCTATCTTTCCTCCAGTGAGGGTGTTTGGCTCCTTTATCAAAGATGGGATGGCTGAGAGTGTCTGGCATTGTTTCTGCATCTTCTAATCTGTTCCACTGGTCCTCAAGTCTGTTTCTTTGCCATTACCATGCTGTTTTTATCACAGTAGCTTTGTAATATAGTTGCAGGTTGGGGATTGTGATACCCCCTGCCATGTCTCTGTTACCTAGAATTGTTTTTGCTATTCTGGGTCTCTTCTTGTTCCAAAGGAATTTTTGGATTGTTTTCTCAAGGTCCCTGAAGTATGCTGCTGGGATCTCAATTGGAATTGCATTAAATCTATATAGTAGTTTTGGAAGTATGGCCATTTTCACTATATTAATCCTTCCTAACCAGGAGCAGGGGATGTCTGTCCATTTTCTGATATCATCTTCAATCTTTCTTATCAGACTACCATAGTTTTCAGAGAAGAGGTCTTTGATTTCTTTCATTAGGTTGATTCCTAGGTATTTCAGCTTTTTGGATGCTATTGTGAAAGGAATTACTTGCCCTATTTCTCTCTCAGTGAGTCTGTCATTGGTGTAGAGGAAAGCTATTGATTTTTGTGTTTTAACCTTGTAACCAGCTACTTGACTGAATTTGGTTATTAAGTCTAGAAGACTTTTGGTGGAGTTCTTGGGGTCTTCTACATAGAGTATCATGTCATCTGCAAATAATGACAATTTGACTTCTTCATTTCCTATCTTTATTCCTTTTATTTCTTTCTCTTGTCTAATTGCCATGACTAATGTTTCCAGAACTATATTGAACAAGAGTGGTGATAGTGGACATCCTTGTCTTGTTCCTGATTTTAGTGTGAAGGATTTCAGTTTTTGACCATTTAGTATGATATTGGCTGTTGGTTTTTCATAGATGGCTTTTATCAGGTTGAGGTAGAGACCATCTATTCCAATTTTTTGTAGGGTTTTTCTCATAAATGCATGTTGGATTTTGTCAAATGCTTTTTCTGCGTCTATGAAGACAATCATATGGTTTTTGTCCTTGGCTCTATTGATATAGTGTATTACATTGATTGATTTTCATATATTGAACCATCCCTGCATCCCTGGGATGAATCCCACTTGATCAGGGTGTATGATCTTGATGATCTTCTGCATTCTGTTTCCCAGTATCTTATTAAGGATTTTTGCATCTATGTTCATTAGTGAGATTGGCCTATAGTTCTCCTTTTCGGTTGGGTCTTTCTCTGCTTTGGGGATCAAGGTGATGCTTGCTTCCAGAAATGAATTTGGGAGTATTGCTTCCCTTTCAATTTCATTGAAGAGTTTAAACAGTAGTGGGAGCAGTTCCTCTCTAAATGTCTTGTAGAATTCAGCAGTGAAGCCATCAGGGCCCAGGCTTTTCTTAGTTGATAAGTTTTTAGTTACCTTTTCAATTTCATTGGTTGATATTGGGTTGTTCAGAATTTTTAGGTCTTCTTCGTTCAACTTTGGTAATTTATATGTATCTAGGAATCTGTCCATTTCTTCTGTGTTTTCCGTCTTATTGGCATATAGGTTCTTGAAGTAGGTATTGATGATCCTCTGGATTTCTGTTGGGTCTGTTGTAATTTCACCCTTTTCATTCCTAATTGCATGGATTTGGGCCTTTTCTTTCCTTTTTCTGACAAGGCTGGCCAATTTTGTTGATTCTTTTGAAGAACCAACTCTTGGCCTCATTGATTTTTTGTATCATTCTCTTAGTCTCCATTGCATTGATTTCTCCTCTGATCTTTATAATTTCCTCCCTTGTTTGAACTCTGGGGTTGTCCTGTTCTTCTTTTTCTAGAAGCTTGAGGTTCAGCATCAGGTTGTTTAATTGGGCTCATTCTGTTTTCCTAATATGCATATTCACTGCTATGAATTTCCCTCGTAAGACTGCTTTCATTGTGTCCCATAGATTCTGATATGTTGTATTGTCACTGTCATTTGATTGAAGGAACTGTCTGATTTCTTCTTTAATTTCCTCTGTGACCCATTGGTTATTCAGGAGCATGTTGTTCAATTTCCACGTATTTATGAAATTTTTTGAGTTTCTTTTGCTATTGATCTCCAATTTCATCACACTATGGTCTGATAATATACAGGGGATAACTTCAATTCCTTTGCACTTACTTAAACATGTTCTATGCGTGAGTATGTGGTCTATTTTGGAGAATGACCCATGTGCAGCTGAGAAGAATGTGTATTCTGATTTTGTGGGGTGGAACACTCTGTAAACATCTGTTAAGTTCATTTGTTCAAGAGTTCGATTGAGTTCTAGTATTTCATTACTCATTTTTTGTCTAGTTGATCTATCTATTTGTGACAGTGGGGTGTTGAGGTCCCCCACTACAATTGTATTAGTGCATATATGACTTTTCATGTCCGTTAGTATTTGTTTTATATAGTTGGGCGCACTAGTGTTTGGTGCATAGATATTTATGATTGTCATCTCTTCCTCTTGGATTGTTCCCTTTACAAGGATGTAGTGTCCTTCTTCGTCTCTCTTAATCAGTGTTGGTTTGAAATCTACTTGATATGCCAAGAGGATAGCTACTCCTGCTTTTTTTTGGGTTCCTGTCACATGGAGTATTGTTTTCCACCCTTTAACTCTTTCAGTCTATGAGTTTCCTTTTGAATTAAGTGTGTTTCTTGTATGCAGCATATTGTTGGATTTTCTTCTTGACCCATTCTGCCAGTCTATTTCTTTTGATTGGTGAATTGAGACCATTAACATTGATGCTTATAACTGAAACGTATTGACTTGTCATTGCCATGACTTTTTCTTTTTGTTGGGTTCTCCCTCTTTACATTTAATTTCTTGTCATGCCAGATGGGTTCATTCTGCTTTGCTTCCTGGGGTTGTGATCCTCAATGTCTGTTCCTAGGATGTTGTGTAAAATTCTTTGGAGAGCTGGTTTGATATTCACGAAGTTCCTAAGGTGCTCTTTGTCATGAAAGTATCTTATTTCTCCATCCATTTTGAAAGATAGTTTTGCAGGGTACATCAATCTGGTTTGGAGGCTGTTTTCTTTTAGGGCTTGGAATATGTCACTCCAAGCTCTTCTTGCCTTGATGGTTTGTGTTGAGAAGTCGGCTGTGATTGTGATGGGCTTTCCTTTGTGTGTGATTTGTTTCTTTTCTCTAACTGCTTGTAGAACTTTGAAGAACTAATTTTTTATTTTTAGTCCATTTTACCTTCTAATATTTAAAACTTTCTACAAGGCATGATCTTAAGGTGTTGTTTATATGGCCATAAAGTCCTATTTGCAAGCATGCCTGAGTTAAATTTCTACATATTTAGGCCTTATCTCAAGCTATCCTTATAAGTTTGCTCACTTGTGGTAATTAATGTGTTGCTTGCTTAGTGAGTCAGCTCTACTAGCTTACGCACTGCACTGTTTCTCAGGCCCATTCCTGAGGATTCACATGCCTCTCTGCCCTTGGGTTCTATTTTTAGCATCTCATGTTTATATTCAACTCGGAAATTTGATTTTCAGAGGTGCCAGGGTTTAACATTGTGGGGTTAAAGTGATATAGGTTCCCACCTGCTAGATGTAAGTTATGCCAACTTCATGTCCTCTGAAATTGAAGAACTAATTCCAAAGGACAAAAGAGGTTAAGAGTAGTGTCAAGTAAAAGGGCTGAAAACCAAGACCAGACCAGGCCACAACAAGCCTTTATTAGAGGAATAGATCTGCCGAGCTGTCTCTGAACAAAGGAGAGACAAAAGCAATATGGCTGGGGCAGGGAGCATCTTTTATAGAGACTGGGGTGGGGTTTGTAGGGGCTGAGGTGGGGTTGAGTGAGGTAGTGACTAGGGAATGGAGGAGCCAGTGACGTCACTAGCTGGTAGGAGGTGAGCGAGTATTAGGTTACTCTCTAGGCAGGAACAAGGGCATGCTGGGAAGAAGGGTTTGTTCTTTGGTGGGAGCAACCATCTTGGCATAATGTCACACAGGGGAGAGGGCAAGGCACGATAGGAAGAGGACAGCTACTATACATAATAGCTGCTGAGGTAGTGGGAGACCTATCATTCCAGGCTTTTGTTTTATGATAGTTGGATGAAGGTCTCTTCTTCTGGAGCTGCTTCCTGCTGACAAGGGGTGAAGATTGGGGCTAGACCTGGATCTGATGAGGCCCATGGCAAGTGGGGACCTCTTCCTTTTGTCGTACTGGCTGGTACCCTGCCATGATGAACTCCGTGACTGTCTGGCTGGTGAATGTCCTCATTTGTTCCTGCAAGAAATTTTGAAAACAGCGAACCAGGCACAGTCCAAAACAGAATTAAACAGATAATACTGAGGGGTCCCAAGAGTAGTAATAGCCAGGCGAGCCATGAGATCCAGGAACCAAACGTACCCCACCATTGATTAGTACCCTGGGGGACATATCTATCTGGCCCATTGAGTTTTAATTTTTTTCATTTGACATGTAATTTTTAAAATTATTATTATTTGCATAGGTTTTACAGAGACAGCTGGATGTTTAGGGGCTCATTTGTTGTAGAATTAAGAGACTGTTAGGGAAGAGATCATAGCTCCTGATCTAAGGGCCCATGTGTCATGTCCTTGCTCTTAGAGAATGAGTGGAAAAGTGAAAAACACAATTTATATAATCTTTATAATCCTTTTTTTTAAATATAAAAGGTGTATGTAACTGAGCAAATGTCTTTTGGAGGCCAACATACCGATGAATGTAGTGTTACTATGAGCCTGACTTGTCCTTTAAATTCAAGGCCATGAAAACACACAGTTTAGGTTGATAGTTCCAGCAAAGCCATGGAATAGTTGTGTAAAGGACAGTTTTATTCCTGTATCTCTTAGTTTTTGGAGGCCTCCTAGATATATTTAAAAATAAAGAGAACTGATAACCCCAACAAGGACACTGGCCAACTTAAGGTGATGAAGTATAACATAAAAGGCTTGATCTTTTTAGATACAGGTAGGTATCCAGGAAATATGAGCACAATGAGAGAAGAGGCATCATAAACCAAGAACAAGGATGTACATTATTTTAAAAGGAATAAATCTTGTAGCTGCTCAATATAGAACTTATCCTGACTGTGGCTGACAAGCAGGTGATTTTTTCCCAATACTCTTACTTTATGGTTTTTTGTTTTTTTTGTTTTTGATCACTACATGATAGTTAATTAGTTATCACAGAATCAGAAAAACACATCTAAAAGGAGAGATCTGGAGACCAGTGGTTTTTAAGATTGGACACCTGTAAAGAACTTATTTTAATTTTTCTGAAAAGAATCTGTACACGCTTGTAGCTAATTAATGATTTTCACTTCTATTTAGTACCCAAAGTTTTGTCTTTTTGAAATGGCTGTGTCATGAGTGAATCAAAAGATTTTAATGGGTGGGCTGTGTCTTAATTTTTCTGAAGTCTAGCTTTATTATTATGTCATTGTTTTATACCTCTTTTGGTTATTTTTTCTGCAGGGGGTTTAAGACCAGTTAAAATGAGACCTGTGTCAATCAATATGAACCTCTTGTTATCTATTAAGGTCAGTTAAGTCTCCCCAGGCCATTACTTTGGAACCATGCATAGTGCATCTCTGCTTTTCTGTCAGTGTCAGCCATCAGGATGGGTCATGGCCTTGCTTGACCAAGTTGCTTTCAGTGAAAGCATTGGAGATTTTTTTCTTGGTAAACCCTCCTTTGGCACACAGTACATTGTCCTCTGGTGTCCAGCAATCTCCCAGTTTAGGAGGTTGAGTGACTTACCAAAGATGTAGGACCCTGTAGAGAAGGTTCCCTCATGTCCTGGAACTTTGATGACCTTGAGGGGCCAGGGCCAAAATATTGGCTGTCCTCATAGCCCAGTTACCTTTTAGTTTTGGTCTCCAAACTTTAGTTGTTGAACACCCAGAAGAGAGGGTCAATAGCGTTAGCATTGTAACAAGAGTAATGAACTTAACTATTATAATTTTACCTGAATAACAAGCATTTTGGAATTTAAAATATAGAGAACTCTTACTGTTATCAGTCATGGTTGTTTTTTAGTAGTTGAATTCCTGTAGAATAGTAACAGAAAAAGAGCCACAAATAATATTTTAACATGACAATTATGATGACTTTCCCTTTGTAACACATTTAAATGTCCATCTTGGTATAAAATAGCCATTGTTAAATGTACTCATTTTTTAAAAACACCAAAAGTTTTTATCTAAATTATTATCTTTCAAAAAATAAATAAATAAATAATCTTTTGATAGGATATCATCTAAAGAAAATATCTCAGCCCATATATGTATCTGTTGTCATAAATAGCTGGAGTGTATGAAAAAGGCAAATACCTGAATCAAAAAGAGGTTATTATCATAAACAAATATTAGAAAACCTGTACAGTCAGAAAGTATAAATACATTTAGCACACCAGAAAAAATAAAAACTTGTTGTTGTTGTTTTTTTACAGGATATTTAGTCCTTTGAAAATGACCAGTGTAAGCATATCATAATAACATATTTAGAATTTATCCCTTTGATGACAATTGATATAAACAGTATAATAATATATTTAAATAATATTTATTGATATAAGTCTTTTATAAGGCTATGAAAACTATCGGGTCAGTCTGTCGTAAGATGAAAACTGTTGAGGTCCCCCTAGTGAACAAAGACTGGAAAATATTTCCATGCAGCCACTCCTCTGTTCACCAAGGGGAGCCTGCCTTGAACTTAATAACTTTTATAAACAAAACAGCTGTACGATTGGACAAAAACCAAAGATATAAGACAATTCATAAAACTAGAGTCCACTCAAATATATTTAACCCAATGGAATTAAAATATCTTTATAATTTTAGGTTTATAATTACAAATAAAACTATTTAAAACTTTTTATAAGTCGATTAACAGAGATCTCTTGTAGAATTAGAATCAGAAGAAATGAAAACTCCATTCCTGTAAAACTTTATAACAAACTTAAAACCAACAAGCAAACATATATATTTCCTTCACAAATCACTTTTGCATACCTTCTTGACATACCTAGGCCTTTTGGTCTTGTCCTTTTAACCAGACATATAAAATCCTTTTATATCAAAAATATATCTTTTACTTATAGGTTTTTAAATATTTTGTCTCTGACTAACTATAAACCTTTTATGAGGCAGAGAGTCATATGGTCTCTGTGGCCTCTATCTGTCTAGCCTAGCTGAGAGTCCCATTGTGGGAAATTTTTTGATATAGACATCAGGATTAGAGAAGAAGGAGCCTAAGCAGTTTTTAATTTGAGAAAGATCAAAGAAAGAGAATGGCACATGTACTCTAACAATGGTCTCAGTCCCAGCAACCTCTCAGAGAGGCATCTGTGTGGGTGGGGCCAATGTTGGAAGGGTGGGTAGCGAGAATGGGTTTGGGAGATGGTGGGGAATGGGGGAGGAGGAGGTAAAGGAGGGTCACAAGGTGGCAGCAGATGAGGATCACAAGATGGTGGAGAAGGGCCATGTGGTGAGGTGGAAGGAGACAAGGGAGAGGTACAAGATGGCGGAGGAGGATGGTCACAAGATGGTGGGGGAGAAGAAGCATGGGACGAGGCAGAAGGGTTTAGAGGGTTATAAGGTGGGGGAAATGTGAGTGGTGAGTGATCAGCTGGATTGAATATTTTGGAATCAGAAGGAGTGGAATCGGGACGGGTGGGCGGCGAAGCTCAGGGTAGGAGTACTTGAGGAGAACAGGTTTGACAGAGGGAGGGTCGAGAGCATAGGTAGAAAAAAGGCTTGTATGTAAGGGATTTCTGACCATTTGCCATTGCACTGACAGAAGTTGTGTAAATCACACAGTAAGTTAAAATCGAAAGTGCCATTTTGGGGCCATGGAAACCCATTATCTAATTTATACTGAGTCCAAAACTGATTACAATAGAAAACAAGTCTTTTTGGCTTAAAGTCTGGTTCCAACAATCCAAGGGGTTTGAGTTGTGCCAGGAGGCAGCCCAGAGGCACTGAGGGAGGGGTTTAGATTGTTGGGCCCCCATGTTAGAGCGAGTGAGGAGGAGGCAGCTCCCGGGGAGAAGGACAAAGGGGAGAAGCATCCTTGTCCCCTTTGACAATCTCCGAGTGAGTCTCCCAGAGGGAGAGAACGAGAGGAGGTGGGCTGATGGGACATCTCCCAGGGGCATGGTCCTGGGCCCAGTGGCCATGGAGGATTCTCTGACCAAGCACTTGGATTTCTGAGAAGTCCCTAGAGGGAGAGAGAAAGAGACAGAGAACTCGATGAGAGGGAGGCTGAACTCCCTACTCACCCAGACATTGGTGACTGGTGTGGATGTGTAGCATCAGCAATGGCAAAGGTAGAAAGCCCTGGAGGGTCCTGGCAATGGCAGATAGGCTCCGTCCAATGGAGATGGCCAAAAGGTCAATCAACCCTGTCCTGCAGGGGATCATCCATTAATGGACCATCTACCATCTGAGTCACGGGACCAGAAATGTCAAGTAAAAGGGCTGAAAACCAAGACCACACCAGGCCACAACAAACCTTTATTAGGGGACTAGATCTGCCGAGCTGTCTCTGAACAAAGGAGAGACAAAAGCAATATGGCTGGGGCAGGGAGCATCTTTTATAGAGACTGGGGTGGGGTTTGTAGGGGCTGAGGTGGGGTTGAGTGAGGTAGTGACTAGGGAATGGAGGAGCCAGTGACGTCACTAGCTGGTAGGAGGTGAGCGAGTATTAGGTTACTCTCTAGGCAGGAACAAGGGCATGCTGGGAAGAAGGGTTTGTTCTTTGGTGGGAGCAACCATCTTGGCATAATGTCACACAGGGGAGAGGGCAAGGCACGATAGGAAGAGGACAGCTACTATACATAATAGCTGCTGAGGTAGTGGGAGACCTATCATTCCAGGCTTTTGTTTTATGATAGTTGGATGAAGGTCTCTTCTTCTGGAGCTGCTTCCTGCTGACAAGGGGTGAAGATCAGGGCTAGACCTGGATCTGATGAGGCCCATGGCAAGTGGGGACCTCTTCCTTTTGTCGTACTGGCTGGTACCCTGCCATGATGAACTCCGTGACTGTCTGGCTGGTGAATGTCCTCATTTGTTCCTGCAAGAAATTTTGAAAACAGCGAACCAGGCACAGTCCAAAACAGAATTAAACAGATAATACTGAGGGGTCCCAAGAGTAGTAATAGCCAGGCGAGCCATGAGATCCAGGAACCAAACGTACCCCACCATTGATTAGTACCCTGGGGGACATATCTATCTGGCCCATTGAGTTTTAATTTTTTTCATTTGACATGTAATTTTTTAAATTATTATTATTTGCATAGGTTTTACAGAGACAGCTGGATGTTTAGGGGCTCATTTGTTGTAGAATTAAGAGACTGTTAGGGAAGAGATCATAGCTCCTGATCTAAGGGCCCATGTGTCATGTCCTTGCTCTTAGAGAATGAGTGGAAAAGTGAAAAACACAATTTATATAATCTTTATAATCCTTTTTTTTTAAATATAAAAGGTGTATGTAACTGAGCAAATGTCTTTTGGAGGCCAACATACCGATGAATGTAGTGTTACTATGAGCCTGACTTGTCCTTTAAATTCAAGGCCATGAAAACACACAGTTTAGGTTGATAGTTCCAGCAAAGCCATGGAATAGTTGTGTAAAGGACAGTTTTATTCCTGTATCTCTTAGTTTTTGGAGGCCTCCTAGATATATTTAAAAATAAAGAGAACTGATAACCCCAACAAGGACACTGGCCAACTTAAGGTGATGAAGTATAACATAAAAGGCTTGATCTTTTTAGATACAGGTAGGTATCCAGGAAATATGAGCACAATGAGAGAAGAGGCATCATAAACCAAGAACAAGGATGTACATTATTTTAAAAGGAATAAATCTTGTAGCTGCTCAATATAGAACTTATCCTGACTGTGGCTGACAAGCAGGTGATTTTTTCCCAATACTCTTACTTTATGGTTTTTTGTTTTTTTTTGTTTTTGATCACTACATGATAGTTAATTAGTTATCACAGAATCAGAAAAACACATCTAAAAGGAGAGATCTGGAGACCAGTGGTTTTTAAGATTGGACACCTGTAAAGAACTTATTTTAATTTTTCTGAAAAGAATCTGTACACGCTTGTAGCTAATTAATGATTTTCACTTCTATTTAGTACCCAAAGTTTTGTCTTTTTGAAATGGCTGTGTCATGAGTGAATCAAAAGATTTTAATGGGTGGGCTGTGTCTTAATTTTTCTGAAGTCTAGCTTTATTATTATGTCATTGTTTTATACCTCTTTTGGTTATTTTTTCTGCAGGGGGTTTAAGACCAGTTAAAATGAGACCTGTGTCAATCAATATGAACCTCTTGTTATCTATTAAGGTCAGTTAAGTCTCCCCAGGCCATTACTTTGGAACCATGCATAGTGCATCTCTGCTTTTCTGTCAGTGTCAGCCATCAGGATGGGTCATGGCCTTGCTTGACCAAGTTGCTTTCAGTGAAAGCATTGGAGATTTTTTTCTTGGTAAACCCTCCTTTGGCACACAGTACATTGTCCTCTGGTGTCCAGCAATCTCCCAGTTTAGGAGGTTGAGTGACTTACCAAAGATGTAGGACCCTGTAGAGAAGGTTCCCTCATGTCCTGGAACTTTGATGACCTTGAGGGGCCAGGGCCAAAATATTGGCTGTCCTCATAGCCCAGTTACCTTTTAGTTTTGGTCTCCAAACTTTAGTTGTTGAACACCCAGAAGAGAGGGTCAATAGCGTTAGCATTGTAACAAGAGTAATGAACTTAACTATTATAATTTTACCTGAATAACAAGCATTTTGGAATTTAAAATATAGAGAACTCTTACTGTTATCAGTCATGGTTGTTTTTTAGTAGTTGAATTCCTGTAGAATAGTAACAGAAAAAGAGCCACAAATAATATTTTAACATGACAATTATGATGACTTTCCCTTTGTAACACATTTAAATGTCCATCTTGGTATAAAATAGCCATTGTTAAATGTACTCATTTTTTAAAAACACCAAAAGTTTTTATCTAAATTATTATCTTTCAAAAAATAAATAAATAAATAATCTTTTGATAGGATATCATCTAAAGAAAATATCTCAGCCCATATATGTATCTGTTGTCATAAATAGCTGGAGTGTATGAAAAAGGCAAATACCTGAATCAAAAAGAGGTTATTATCATAAACAAATATTAGAAAACCTGTACAGTCAGAAAGTATAAATACATTTAGCACACCAGAAAAAATAAAAACTTGTTGTTGTTGTTTTTTTACAGGATATTTAGTCCTTTGAAAATGACCAGTGTAAGCATATCATAATAACATATTTAGAATTTATCCCTTTGATGACAATTGATATAAACAGTATAATAATATATTTAAATAACATTTATTGATATAAGTCTTTTATAAGGCTATGAAAACTATCGGGTCAGTCTGTCGTAAGATGAAAACTGTTGAGGTCCCCCTAGTGAACAAAGACTGGAAAATATTTCCATGCAGCCACTCCTCTGTTCACCAAGGGGAGCCTGCCTTGAACTTAATAACTTTTATAAACAAAACAGCTGTACGATTGGACAAAAACCAAAGATATAAGACAATTCATAAAACTAGAGTCCACTCAAATATATTTAACCCAATGGAATTAAAATATCTTTATAATTTTAGGTTTATAATTACAAATAAGACTATTTAAAACTTTTTATAAGTCGATTAACAGAGATCTCTTGTAGAATTAGAATCAGAAGAAATGAAAACTCCATTCCTGTAAAACTTTATAACAAACTTAAAACCAACAAGCAAACATATATATTTCCTTCACAAATCACTTTTGCATACCTTCTTGACATACCTAGGCCTTTTGGTCTTGTCCTTTTAACCAGACATATAAAATCCTTTTATATCAAAAATATATCTTTTACTTATAGGTTTTTAAATATTTTGTCTCTGACTAACTATAAACCTTTTATGAGGCAGAGAGTCATATGGTCTCTGTGGCCTCTATCTGTCTAGCCTAGCTGAGAGTCCCATTGTGGGAAATTTTTTGATATAGACATCAGGATTAGAGAAGAAGGAGCCTAAGCAGTTTTTAATTTGAGAAAGATCAAAGAAAGAGAATGGCACATGTACTCTAACAATGGTCTCAGTCCCAGCAACCTCTCAGAGAGGCATCTGTGTGGGTGGGGCCAATGTTGGAAGGGTGGGTAGCGAGAATGGGTTTGGGAGATGGTGGGGAATGGGGGAGGAGGAGGTAAAGGAGGGTCACAAGGTGGCAGCAGATGAGGATCACAAGATGGTGGAGAAGGGCCATGTGGTGAGGTGGAAGGAGACAAGGGAGAGGTACAAGATGGCGGAGGAGGATGGTCACAAGATGGTGGGGGAGAAGAAGCATGGGACGAGGCAGAAGGGTTTAGAGGGTTATAAGGTGGGGGAAATGTGAGTGGTGAGTGATCAGCTGGATTGAATATTTTGGAATCAGAAGGAGTGGAATCGGGACGGGTGGGCGGCGAAGCTCAGGGTAGGAGTACTTGAGGAGAACAGGTTTGACAGAGGGAGGGTCGAGAGCATAGGTAGAAAAAAGGCTTGTATGTAAGGGATTTCTGACCATTTGCCATTGCACTGACAGAAGTTGTGTAAATCACACAGTAAGTTAAAATCGAAAGTGCCATTTTGGGGCCATGGAAACCCATTATCTAATTTATACTGAGTCCAAAACTGATTACAATAGAAAACAAGTCTTTTTGGCTTAAAGTCTGGTTCCAACAATCCAAGGGGTTTGAGTTGTGCCAGGAGGCAGCCCAGAGGCACTGAGGGAGGGGTTTAGATTGTTGGGCCCCCATGTTAGAGCGAGTGAGGAGGAGGCAGCTCCCGGGGAGAAGGACAAAGGGGAGAAGCATCCTTGTCCCCTTTGACAATCTCCGAGTGAGTCTCCCAGAGGGAGAGAACGAGAGGAGGTGGGCTGATGGGACATCTCCCAGGGGCATGGTCCTGGGCCCAGTGGCCATGGAGGATTCTCTGACCAAGCACTTGGATTTCTGAGAAGTCCCTAGAGGGAGAGAGAAAGAGACAGAGAACTCGATGAGAGGGAGGCTGAACTCCCTACTCACCCAGACATTGGTGACTGGTGTGGATGTGTAGCATCAGCAATGGCAAAGGTAGAAAGCCCTGGAGGGTCCTGGCAATGGCAGATAGGCTCCGTCCAATGGAGATGGCCAAAAGGTCAATCAACCCTGTCCTGCAGGGGATCATCCATTAATGGACCATCTACCATCTGAGTCACGGGACCAGAAATGTCAAGTAAAAGGGCTGAAAACCAAGACCACACCAGGCCACAACAAACCTTTATTAGGGGACTAGATCTGCCGAGCTGTCTCTGAACAAAGGAGAGACAAAAGCAATATGGCTGGGGCAGGGAGCATCTTTTATAGAGACTGGGGTGGGGTTTGTAGGGGCTGAGGTGGGGTTGAGTGAGGTAGTGACTAGGGAATGGAGGAGCCAGTGACGTCACTAGCTGGTAGGAGGTGAGCGAGTATTAGGTTACTCTCTAGGCAGGAACAAGGGCATGCTGGGAAGAAGGGTTTGTTCTTTGGTGGGAGCAACCATCTTGGCATAATGTCACACAGGGGAGGGGACAAGGCACGATAGGAAGAGGACAGCTACTATACATAATAGCTGCTGAGGTAGTGGGAGACCTATCAAATAGGAAAGGTTTATTGAGGAACAGGAATAGCTCTTGAGAGACAGGAGGTGTCCTGAGTGGGTGGCCACTGAGACCCTTTGTCAGGTGAATTTATATAGTAAAGTCACAATGTGGGTACAACATGGGTCAGACTATAATCAAACAATAAGACCACAAGTATAGGCCTTTCCACTGCTCCCAGCCCAGAGGTAGGGGCTTCCAGGACACTGTTCCACCACTCCCAGCCAGGAGGAAGGGGCTTCTGGGGCACCTTTCCACTACTCCCAGACCAGAGGAAGGGGTTTCCAGGCCACTGTTCCACTGCTCCCAGCCCAGAGGAAGGGGCTTCCAGACAACCTTTCCACTGCTTCCAGCCAGGAGAAAGGGGCTTCTGGGCTGCCTTTCCACTGTTCCCAGCCCTGAGGTAGGGGGTTCTTGGCTGCAGTTCCACTGCTCACAGCCTGGAGGAAGGGGCTTCTGGGCTGTCATTCCAGTGCTCCCAGCCCAGAGGTGAGCCAAGTGGGCACCAATAGCACCCCGCCCCCCATCGAAATGGGAAGACACGTAAACAAGTCTCAAGACTTCCAGATCACCTACAACAACCCCAAAGGGAAATGAGAAGCATCTGGACTCCCTGAACTGGCAACAAAAGAGGATCTGGAAAAAATGAAATCAGAAATAATTTCTCAGATAACAGCAGAGATTGTGCCCATAGTGCAAGACATGATTAATAAATCTAGAGAGGACACAGATAAAAAAATAGGGGAGCTGAGGAACATGATGGAATCCCAACATAGGAAACAAATGGAATCCATAAAATAGATACAGATTTCTAGGAGATTAAAAACTCCACTGAAATTCTACACAGCAGAATGAGTCAATGTGAGGACAGAATTTCAGATATAGAAGATAAGATTGCAATTAGTAACCAGGAAAAGAAAAATTGCTTCAAAATTGTAAGGGACCATAAGAAATCAATTCAGCAGCTGCTGGACGATGCAAAGAAGAATGACATAAGCCTGATTGGAGTCAAAGAAGAAGCAGGAGAGAGTGGAGATGACATAAAAAAACTGTTCACAGAAGTCATGGCAGAAAACTTCCCAAGCAGGGGAAAAGAACTTGACATACAGATAAGTGAGGCAAATAGGACTCCAAATAACCTTGATAAAAAAAAATCTACACATAGGCATATAATTGTTAAGATTCCCAACAGAAACCCAACAGAAGAACAAAGTTCTACAAGCAGTTAGAAAAGAAACAAATTACATACAAAGGAAAGCCCATCACAATCACAGCAGACTTCTCAACGCAAAGGCAAGAAGAGCTTGGAGTGACGTATTCCAAGCCCTAAAAGAAAACAGCCTCCAACCCAGATTGATATACCCTGCAAAACTATCTTTCAAAATTGATGGTGAAATAACATACTTTCATGAAAAAGAGCACCTTAGGAACTTCATGAATACCAAACCAGCACTCCAAAAAATTCTAGACAAATTCCTAGGAAAAGACAACGAGGATCACAATCCCAGGAAGCACAGCAGAATGAATCCACTGGGCACAACAAGAAATTAAAAGCAAAGGGGGAGGATCCAACCAAAAGAAAAAGTCATGACAATGATAACTCAATATGTATAAGTTATACCCATCAATGCTAATGGTCCCAACTCACCAATCAAAAGAAATAGACTGGCAGAATGGGTCAAGAAGCAAGATCCAACAATATGCTGCATACAAGAAACACACTTAATTCAAAAAGAAACTCATAGATTGAAAGTTAAAGGGTGGAAAACAATACTCCATGTGATGGGAACCTGAAAAAAAGCAGGAGTAGCTATCCTCTTTGCAGATCAAGTGGATTTCAAACCAACACTGATTAAGAGAGACGAAGAAGGACATTACACCCTTGTAAAAGGTACAATCCAAGAGAAAGAGAGGACAATCATAAATATCTATGCACCAAACACTAGTGTGCCCAACTATATAAAACAAATACTAACAGGCATGAAAAGTCATATACACACTAATACAAAGTAGTGGGGAACCTCAACACACTGCTGTCACAAATAGGTCAATTAGACAAAAAATAAGAAATGAAATACTAGAACTCAATCGAACTCTTGAACAAATGAACTTAACAGATATTTACAGAGTGATCTACTCAACAAAATCAGAACACACATTCTTCTCAGCTGCACATGGGTCATTCTCCAAAATAGACCACATACTCACTCATAGAACATGTTTAAGTAAGTGCAAAGGAATTGAAGTTATCCCGTGTATTATCAGACCATAGTGTGATGAAATTGGAGATCAATAGCAAAAGAAACCACAGAAATTCATAAACACATGGAAATTGAACAACACATTCCTGAATAACCAATGGGTCAGAGAGGAAATTAAAGAAGAAATCAGACAATTCCTTCAATTAAATGACAGTGACAATACAACATATCGGAATCTATGGGACACAACGAAAGCAGTCTTACAAGGGAAATTCATAGCAGTGAATATGCATATTAGGAAAACAGAATGAGCCCAATTAAACAACCTGATGCTGAACCTCAAGCTTCTAGAAAAAGAAGAACAGGACAACCCCAGCATTCATACAAGGGAGGAAATTATAAAGATCAGAGGAGAAATCAATGCAATGGAGACTAAGAGAATGATACAAAAAATCAATGAAGACAAGAGTTGGTTCTTCTAAAGAATAAACAAAATTGACAAACCTTTAGGCAATCTTATCAGAAAAAGGAAAGAAAAGGCCCAAATCCATGCAATTAGGAATGAAAAGGGTGAAATTACAACAGACCCAACAGAAATCCAGAGGATCATCAATACCTACTTCGAGAACCTATATGCCAATAAGATGGAAAATATAGAAGAAATGAACAGATTCCTAGATACATATGAATTACCAAAGTTGAACGAAGAAGACCTAAAAATTCTAAACAACCCAATATCAGTCAATGAAATTGAAAATGTAATTAAAAACTTATCAACTAAGAAAAGCCCAGGTCCTGATGGCTTCACTGCTGAATTCTACAAGACATTTAGAGAGGAACTACTGCCATTAATGTTTAAACTCTTCAATGAAATTGAAAGGGAAGCAATACTCTCCAAATCATTCCTGGAAGCAAGCATCACCTTGATCCCCATAGCAGAGAAAGACCCAACCAAAAAACCAATCTCACTAATGAACATAGATGCAAAAATCCTTAATAACATACTGGTAAATAGAATGCAGAAGATCATCAAGAAGATCATATACCCTGACCAAGTGGGCTTCATGACAGGGATCCAGGAATGGTTCAACGTATGCAAATCAATAAATGTAATACACTATATCAATAGAGCCAAGGATAAAAACCATATGATCATCTCAATAGATGCAGAAAAAGCATTTGCCAAAATCCAACATGCATTTATGGTAAAAACCCTACAAAAATTGGAATAGACAGTCTCTACCTCTAGGCTTAGTGGACTGGGTGGCACTAATCACAGTTCTGCTTGTCCGTTAGGGAAGTATGTAAGCTGGGTCAATGTGACTTTGAGTCCTTGCCTTCTTCAGATGCACTTCTAGCCACAATTCTTTTTTTATTTTGCCACTTGTCTGTATTTTTTTATTATAAATACACCCCAGAAATCAATAAAGTATATATATCCAAATCTAAAATTTCAGTTAGTAAACATAAAATATTATTCTTCACTAAATTAATATTCTGTTTTCTAAGAATCTAGCCACAATTCTGATGTCTATTTTCTCACTGTCTTCCTTGAGGGCCCAGTCCCTCTCTGACTATATATTAATTTATATCCAACTTAGCTTCCTATAATAAAAGCACAAGAGCAGAATTGCTTGTGTATCATAATAAAGACAGGCTTTTGGCTCCCCAGGTTCTTTACTGAGCTGTCACTTGGCAGTGGTTATTTGGTAACACTAGTAATTTCATTCTGTGGCGCCGAGAGCCACTGAATTAGAGCAGTGGAATGTGCTATCAATCACGTTTGACCAATCCTCAAACCTCTAAGAGATTTTCAGTGGAATGAAATCAACAGGGTCGAGTTTTACTAACCATTATTAGCAGTGTACCCTAATAATCAGAGGGATATGTTTTTAAAATGCGAAAGGTGCATTTCTCTTTAGTGGATCTATCTACTGTGCACTTTTTGTAAGATTGTAAATGTGGTTTTCAGGGCATTAGTGACACTTGGAAAGCAAAGTTTAAGTATGAAGTTCACACACACACACACACACACACACATGTAATATGTTGCCTGACACTTTGGTCAGTTATAGAGATTTCTACTGGACCAAGAGAATATCTCTAAGTGAATGTACTTTGCTTAACTCCCTTCTTTTGAAACGGTAGAAATGTGCAGAAGTCACAGAACATAGAGAAGGCAATGCCATCTATTAAGAAAGAACATCTGAAAGTCATCATGCAAAAACAGGGAAGTGACTGGGCCAAGGGGGGCTCCGGCCCCAGCCCTTGCACGCTGGGTGAGCAGAGAGGAGCTGCTGGCCTGCACTCCTTCCACCTTCCTTCTCTCTCCAACCTTGGCGGGGAGAGTGGGCCTCTCCTTGTCTTCAGCATTTCAAAGAACTGTTTTGTCCACACAAATTTTGTGAAACTCAGTGAAATATTCTATTGGATTTTGTTTCTTGCCTTAAAAAAAAAAGCATTAACTGGCCAACACAATTTTTTAAGGTCATTGGTACCACTTTTCGCAAGCCTTTGTACTTTATCCTTATCATTTATTTCTCCCTCCAGTTTCTAATCTTTTCTTTAGATATCTCCTCATCTCCCTCTACTGCTATCAGAAAATTTAGTTTGTAATAGAAATATACCAGCCGTATGCGCTAAGCTCATGAGATATCTACTGAGATTTTGGCAGTGGAATGATTCCTAATCCGGTTCACGCTGAATGTTTTGATTAGTAGATGTGAAAGAAGGGCCAAAGGGGAGGAGAAGTGTAGATATGAGAAAGGGTGGGAGGCCACTTGCCCAGTGTGTGCCAGGCTCTGGGTTCCAGTCCCAGCCCTGAGAAAAGTGATCATAAGGTTTTTATGAATAGATATGAGCATACATATGCTAAGGTTCAAACTAATGCCACGAACCCCAAGGTCTGATTAATTTTATACACCTAAGGTCAAATCTAAGTAAATCTATGTCCATAAGCTTTAGATTGAAATCTAAATGTGGCTGGTTCATGTCTACTTTGAGGATTTTCTAAATGTCTACACTGTCTTCTTGACTCTAGTTATTGAGTAATCTAGTATCATTCTGATTTCTTTTTTTTTTTTTATAAGTGAGGTAGTTCTTTTGCTTGGGTTTCTAAATGATTTTCTTCATTTTAAAGATTGCAACTTTACCAAGTTGTGCTTTATTGTCACTGGAGGGGGGCCAACTTTTCCTGATACACAATGTGTCTTTTCAATGGTAGACTTAAATTTTCTTCAGCTTAAAGTATACTTTCTTTAATTATAGTTTCAAATATGTGTCATAATTGGCTTTTACTTTCTTTTTTCGGACTCTCTATATGCATAGGGGTCCTTTGTCTGTGTGCTATCTCTATGATTTTGTCTTCAATTCCTTAGAGCTCTTTCTCTATTTTGATTTTACCTTGCTTTCCTTTTCTATTTCTTTTCTATCTGTTGCTATGCTTCTGTCATGTGGATTTTCCCTCTGCCAATAGTTTGTCCTTTATGTGTGATTGATGTTTTGCTTCCTTTTCTGAGTTCTGCAGTCCTCCTTTTTCTCCCCCTTGCTGTCTCTCACATCATCACTATCACTGTCTCTTCTCTTCCTCCCCTCACCCTTCCATTGCTGCTTTGCCATTTTCCCTCATAACTAAGATTTTACTTGAATCAGATTCTTATCTGCTGTGTGCTGCCTCTTTTTGGTGGACTTGCTTTTCTATGGGAAAAATTTGTGGTGCTGCCCCACGTATTTCTTGTATGGAATTTTCATGGACATTGTCCATTTCCTTTGTCATTTCTATGTGAGTATCATGCATCTGAGCTGGTTACCGACTGCTGGCCATCTGGGAGGGTGGGCGAGTAGGAGACAACTGGCCCCTCTGCGGCTGCGGTGTAGGCCTGTTTGCTTTGCACATCATGTGTTTTCTTTTTTTTTTTTTGGTATCGGGGATCGAACTCTGGACCTTGAGCTTGCGAGACAGGTGCCAGAACCACTGAGCTAAATACCTGGCCCAATCATGTGTTTTCTTATGTTAGTGTCATTCCCTTCTTTTATGTTAGATATGTTCTGGTGTGTCATTTTCATTCCTTTATTGCTCTTCTCACTATATTTGAGTTATTAGTGATTGCTCTGGGAATTACAATGTGCAAGTTAGCATAAAACAATCTAGTTTAGAACAATGCTACTTTAAGATCACTTGTATGTACATTTGTTTCAATACTCCTCTTTCCTTTGCCACCTTGTGTCATTATTGTCCAATTACATCTTTATATCAGCATATCCACATAGCTCTATCATTACCGTTTTATGTAGCTGTCTTTCAAATTAGTTGATAGGAGAAATAAGTAAAGCAGATACATACTTTCATGTTTAGTATGCATTATAGGCAGAATTATGGTCCTCCAAAGACAGTCATGTCCTAATCTTTGAGACCTGTGATTAAGATAGATTACCCACAAAGGGAAATTAGGATTCTAGCTAATCAGCTGGCTTTAAAATAGAGGAGACTTTCTTAAATTAGCCAAGTATGACAATGTGCTTTTAACGTGGAAGAGTAAAGTAGAAGAGTTGGTCTGAGGATTGTGGCACAAGACAGACACAACCCCCCATCTCTGGCATTGCAGATGGAAGGAGATGGGTAAAGGAAGGCAGGCACTGCTTGGATCTGGAAAAGAGAGCTAAGTAGATTTCCCCAGAGCAACCAGCAGAGAATGCAGACCTGCTGGTGTCCTGATGGCTGTGATGATTGTTTTAATTGACACATAATAATAGTAAGTGTTCATGGGATACAATGTGATATTTGATATGAGCTACAATATGCAATGATCAAATCAAGGTAACTAGCATATCCATCACCTCCAATATTTATCAATTCTTTGAGATTGGGCATGTTCCAGGTGTATGGCTGTAGATACAATATTTATCAATTCTTTGTGTGGAAGACATTAAGAATTCTATCTTGTAGCTATTTTAAAAATAATTTAAAAATAAATTAATGTTAACTATAGTTGCTCTTCTGTTCTATTGAACACTAGCACTTATTTCTCTTATCCAACTCTATTTTTGCATCCAATAACCAGCCTCTGTCTACATTGTTACTCCCCCTACTCTTGCCAGCCTCTGGTAACCTATATTCTACTCTATCCATGAGATCAACTTTTTAAGTCTACACACCTAAGTGAGAACATGTAATATTTGTCTTTCTATGCTTGGCTTATTTCACTTAACACTGTGTCCTCAGGTTCTATCCATTTCTTGCCACAAATGACAGGATTCCATTCTTTTTTATGGCTGAATAATATTTCATTGTGCATATGGTCTGTATCTCTATCTTATTCTAGCTCAGTCCTGTAATCTCCTTCTTCTAAGATCTATAATTCATGTGGTATAATGTTAACAATTCTTTCTTAATCTAATATTGGCTCAACAACTGTTCACTATCTGCTTTGACATAGCTGAGTGGTATTGGATAGCTTCTAGAACCTGGAATTCCAACAATAATTGCTCTGTTTACAGTGCAGCTGTTGAGCTGCCAATCCCACCTTATGACAGGGTTAAAGAATTACATGATATGAAATTATTCTGAGATCAACAGATGTGACTATTTGTACTATATTAATTTAAAAATTATGTATTTTAAAGTTTTGATTAACATTTAAACCTTGAGTTTCAGACCACATTGTTTCATGATTTTGAATGAAACTTATAATATCAAGTTCTGATAATTTGTACCAGGTTATAAAAATATTTCTTTGAAGGATCTTTAAAAATCCCTTAGTAATGAGTGGGCCCTGCCTCTAAGTGCTACTTTCGAATTGGGTTTGATAATTTAAAAACAGTGCTTCTTCTCCCTCACTGAACCGAGGTAAGCACACTCTCAAAGCCGAGAGGAGAAAGTGAACAAGCAGTGAGAAGGTGGGAAAATTAAAAATGAGGGCTCCAAAATCCCACAGCTGCTGAGAGTTTTTAAGATGCAAATGCAAAAGCACATGAGGTGACAGGTTTACAGTGTGCCTAGGAAGGGCCGGGACTTCGGGCCAGTATTCAAGAAACCCAACAGCAAAGCCACTGTATCATTTGCCTTGAAGTCCCAGCCTCCCCCTCCCCACTTCCACCTCACCCTGCTGTCCTCAGGGGAAACAGAGAGCCGAGATGCCAGTGTGGGGAAGACATTTCCTGTCCAGGATGGTGGCAAACCTGCCAACTCTGTCCTCTCTTTATAGTACATATGGATTCCAGGAGCAATGCAGGAGTGGACGTGGGATCCCAGAGCTGGCTGCTCTGTGAGTCCTGCCGTGTGGCCACATCGCTGAGGCCATGAGCCACGGTCCAGCTGCAAGGGAGGTGTGACTGAGCCCACATCTGGAGTCTCCAGAGACCCACTCTGAAGGTAGCCAGGAATGCATCTTGTAACCCTGAAACACCTTTTCACTCAAATCCAACAGGGCTTCTGTGCTTGGGTCTCTGTTTTGTGCTCTGTTTCTTCCCAGGCCAGACTCTGTGAGAGGTTGCAGAGAGAACAAGGACAAGTTCTGGAGCACTCCAGACCTGGGTTCAGACCCTGCCGCTGAAAGGGGTATTGGCCACTATCAATTCTTTAGTTTACATGAAATATGGCCTGGCCTGCCCGCACTTAGAGCTCTCATGAGGATTTAGTACAAATGTTATTGATCAGTTAGCGACAGTGAAGATGGTGACAATTAGCCAGTCAAGTGTTTCCAGGATTGTCTTTTCCCCATCTTTGGCTCCCCATGCTGCACGGTGAGATATGTGGTCCCCAGCAAGCATTTCCTGAGTGCTTGCTGTCACATGATCATCTTGAAATCATGACCCTGTGATTAATTTGGGAGTAGGAATTCAAACCACAGACAGATGGCAGCGCACAGATCTTTCAGGAAGCTCATTCCCAAATCCCTTTGACTCACACTTTTCAGCACTTGACTGCTCCCCTCCCCACACCACCGGGGTCTCTACCAGCTGTGCGGGGCTCCTCATGCTGTCCAGATGTGAGGAGAGTAGCAGTCACTCCTCAGTTCCCTTTCCCAATTCTGCCTCCCAAGAGCCTTGGCTTTGCTTAATCCTGCTCAAAGGAGTGCAGGGGGAGAAACCAAGCAGTGGACAGAATCAAAATCCTATTTCTCCTGAGGAGAAGGCTGGGACGCTCATCACTGTTTCCATTTGGATCCCAGCCCACAGGGGACTGGGTGGAGGGCAGTGAGGCAGGCCTGGTTCTCCCACAGGAAACTCTAGGGATGAGCCAAAAGGGACAAGTCAGATCCCTGTCCCCGAAGACTCTGTGCTGGAACTCGGCACACGCTTAGGGCTGTGGCTTCTCCAGAGATCTTCAAGACAATGAAAAAGACCTCAAGACAATGAAAGATGTGGTAGCACTTTAAAAGTACCAAGGCAAAAATCCTCCTTTTGCTAGTGAGCTTGGCAAATAGATAGTCATCTAATATAACTGCAGTTAAGGTGCAGCCCTGACCATCATGGGGGCCAAAGATCTACTCTGCTCCTTTTTGGCCAGTAACTTTTACCACCCTCAGCTGCTGACAGCCGTAGATCTGATTCCTGTCTACACTGGTGCTTTTCTAGAAGGATGCGTAAATGAAAGTGCAGGTATGTACTCTCCATACACCTGGAGTCATAGCTCACCCTTTCCCCCGTAGCCTACTATTTCCTTGTACACAAGTATCAGCGTTCATTTGTCCTTTAGCTGATGAGTGTTCAGGTTGTTTCCAGCTGTAGCTATTGTGAATACAGACATCACAAACATTCAGGTGAGCTCTGTAAGAACACATAAAGGCAGAGACTGGGGTGATGCGTCCTTAAACCAAAATACCCCAAATGCCAGCAAAGCACCCTCAAAGGAGAAAGGCAGGGAACAGACTCTTATCTCACAGCTCTCAGAAGAACTCGTGCTGCTGGTACTTGGATGCTGAGGTAACACAGTTTCTACTGTTTAAACCTTTCAGCTATGATACTTTGTCGCAGCAGCTGAGCCTCTAATATCTCTTCTGTGTTTTCCCAAGCACTCCTGTGGTGCTTTCATAAAAACAGCCTGGAAGAGACATAAAGTATTCCTGAGATCAAAATGATTTCATGTGTCTTTAAGGAGCTGTATGGTACTCAGAGCAATAAGGTTTTTATTGGAATAAAGATTCTTCATTGTTTCTGGCAAGCAGAGAGAGCATGGTTTCATCTATGTGTAAATAAATTTGACTGGACTAAGCCATCAAAATCTGGCATCCACCTCTCTCTAATTTTTTTTGGTACCAAAAATTGAACTTGGGACCTTGTGCTTGTGAGGCAGGCACTGGAACCACTGAGCTAAACCCCAGCCCCTACCTCTCTCTAATTTAATGGGCTGGAAATATAATTGTTTTTGAACAAGAAGCTGCAGTTCGCTGAGCCATCTTTCTTTTGTGTTGAGGAAATCTGCTCCTTCCTCATGGGTAGTGTGCAAATAGAAAGTTTGAATTAGAAGGAAAATGCTGAGCTATGTATTTAGTAACTAAGATTGGCAGGAAGGCTCCAGTGAGCTTTTTAGCCAAGGCTGAGTGGTGTCTGTGACCATATTCTATCTAACCAGTCTTCTTGAAAACGCAGGATTCAGGAAATTCAATTGGATGCTATGGAGGGCTCAGGATGAACTTAGGACTGTCAAGGTTTGTAGAAGCCTGGAAGACGAAGACCCAGGGTGCTGGATTCCTGCCACTCCTCCCTTCCTGCCATCACCCCTCTAGAGGTCAATCCCATGTTGGAACAATCAATAGAGAATTATAGGCCTGTTAGAGGCAGGAAAATGCCAATCTGTCACAAAAAGGTGCTGTACAGCTCCACAAAATTGTATGATGGTGCATTGATGAGAACATATCCTGTGTCTGGGAGTTAAATGGAAGCAGGTTTATAGTTTTATAAGTGAGGAGACTGAGTCTGAGAGAGGCTAGGAGCACTTGCCCAGGCATACTAGCAGTAGATGTCTAGTAAAGGCTTTTGGTTGCAGCATTTTTTTTTTAAAGGAAACAATTCTGGTCACTTGTATTTGCTGTTTTATTGTAGGATCTTGTTCATTATAAAGTGTGGGAGATTACTGCTCTGAGGCTCTGACATCCCTCCCTGGCTCCTTCCTGCCTGGGTGCAGGGGAGCCCTCCTCACCCACTGCATGTGCTCTACCCTGCAGTTAGATGCCTAGCGAGTTCCAGCCCTCGGGATACCACAGATGTGAGTAGAGGTGAAGTCTGAGTGCACACAGGGCTCCTCCCTTGAGTGCCTGCCATTCACTGTGAAAAGAGTATGCGCAGGGTACTAATGACCTGGGACAGGTGAGCGGTGTGGTGCAGCTTGGGGAAGCAGGCACAGCCTCCGAGCACTTGGACTGTGTGTGAACAGCCGAGGACCACACACCACTGCACCAGCCGGGTTGGTGAGGACCCTTGTTTGGGGACCCTCAATTATCACAGACTTTTTACAGGGCTGAAATAGCTGTGGGTTGTGCAATGTAGCACACAGTGCTCCTGCTCCACATGCACTGGAGACTGAAGGAGGCCAGATGGTCTGGAGCCACAGCCCAGGACCAGGTCAGAAGATCTGTGTGGTTGAGGCTTTTCTCCCTCTAACACAGAGCCTTTCTGGAGTGAAGAGCCAAGTCTGCCCGCCTCAGGCAGGTCGCACCATTCTTTTACTCGTGCTCTAACCTTCACATCAACCTCACGAACAGTCATTGCTTCCCTGCTGTGGAATGGAGGGAACTGAGGCACAGGATAGTTAAGACCCTCATCCAGGTCTCAGAGCAGGAAGTGGCTAGCATGAGCATTGAGCCTAGAGGACAGGCTGTCCGGGTGCGGTCATGGGCGGAACCGGAGCTCCCTTCCCCAGCTGCTGGGAGAGCAGGCCTCATTGCTGGTTTAGTCGGACCCTCTCTTGGTTGCTCTTGACCAAGGGCAGTGCTCAGCCCCTACCCCAGGCTTGGTCTTTCTTGGGGTTGGTTCATGTCTAACATGTGGTCAACATGTGGCGTAAAACTCCTGCGCTGGAGGCAGCATGAAGTTTCTTTCCTACTCAAGTACTCTCTGCAAGCTCACTGTCCTCTGCAGTTCCTCCCTTACCTCTTCCCAGCATGAACTCCCCATTGCCTCACAATGCTGGTTTGGAAAATTCTCCCCAGTAAACCTGCATCTCAATATCCATCTCGAAGTGATTCCAGAGCCAGTGCTCAGCCACAGCACTGGGCACATGTCCCGCCCCGTGCTCCATGACGAAGTAGGCTGATGATACCTACCTTGCCAAGAGGATTAAATGTGGCAGCATGTCCCATCCACTTTCTCTCCGGAATGTGTTTCTCTGACTTCGCACCCTCATTTCCCACTACACTGGGGCTGTTTCCCGAGGACCAGCAGGGACTCGTGGACAAACTCCCTGGATATTTATACGGGGCTGTCTGCTGCCTGATTCTACCATCCCCTGGGTTTTCCCTCTCCCCTCCTTTGTGAGCTTGTCCTTCTTGGGTGGTTTTCTGTAGGATTCCAACTCTTCCCTCTAATCACCTGCACATTCACAACTTCCTGCTCCAACTTCTTCACTAACCTTTGGAGTTCTCAGAGCAGCTGAATATGCGTTGCCACTTGATGCCATTTACACTTCCAAAACAAAAAAAATCACCATTTCCCCTGCAAATCTGTTCTTTTTTTAATGTCTTTTTACTAGTGATGCTATCTTTCTGGACCACCATTCAAATGCAGGGGTATGTTTTCTGAGCTGTCTTCTTCCTCCTGTCCATACTGCATCCATGTATATGGCTGATTTTGTCCACACCCCAAACTCCTCCAGCTGTTCTTCCTCTCTGTGCCTCTGTTGTTGTCCTACCCGAGGCCCTCATCATCTCTCCTCTGAACTGCAGCCACCACTACCTCCTTGTGACTTTATACGTCCAACCTTGCTGCTTAAAGGCATCTTCCAAACCCAGTCCAACCTAACTGCCTAAAAGGAAAATTGAATCGTGCCATTCATCTGCCTGAAACTCTTCAGTAGCTCCCCACTGCACACAACAGTGTCAGGCTTTATGTGATCAAAAGCTGTTCCTGATCTGAATGCAGTATAGCAGCTAAGATGGAGGTTTTAGACTCAGATGGGTGTTGGAGGCCCTTGACTTCACTGCTTAGTGTTGTGTGGCCTCGGGTGAAACATTAGCCTAACAGTCTGAGAATGTGGTAAAGACACCTACCTGTGACTATTACTTACCCAGTAGCCACCCACTTCCCAGCATTTCTCAGCCATTCTCGAAGTGAAGTTAGGGCCAGGTGACTTGTGACCAGTTGACAGGGAGTGGAATTGATATGGGGCTGTGAATGTCCCCTCTCTTTTTCTTTTGACTGGGACAATCCTGGAGTTCAGGGTGGCCTTCATCAATAGATGTAGGTGGGCTGCTTGACCCTCACTGGATTGATACAACTGAAAACAGCCCATGATTGTGTTAGGGCACTCAGAGTTCAAGGCTTTTCTAGTACAGCTGCATTCACAGTCTTGATGAAGGCGCTTTGTCATGGAGCTGTTAGAAAGACACACTGAGGTAATGTGGTGCTCCACATGTGCTTTCCATCCTGTCCTGTACTCTTCATGCTTGGTGCTGGGACCTTCCGTTGTTCCCTGGGCCTGGAATGCCCTTCTGTGGCTCCTGTGTGCTTCACAATGTGCCTGGGAGAGGGCCTGTCCTGGTCTCCTTGGCCTGGAGAAGAAGTCTTGGCAGAATATCCCTTCTACTTCACAGCATTTCCAATCGTGCACCTGGACAGATGGTGGTGGTTCTCACACCCTGTCCTTCTGCCCAGCAAGCTGTCTCACAGGTGCCTGAGCCTCCCCCCAGCCCGGCTGGGGCCTGCCTTGCAGAAAGGGCCTTCTCATCCTCTGGCAGAGCTGCTTTCTCTTTGCTTCATGCTTGTTCTTGTCCTTGTGTGATAGAAAAGACAGTTTATCGTGGTGCAATGTGGTAGTGCTGTGTTTACTGTCCACTCATGTGTGGAGGGTCCTGTGCTAAGTTCTGTAGGCACATTATCTCTTTCACTCACAACTGAGGTAGAGGAAGGTGCAGGCACTTGTTTTAGGACACATAGCTCGTAATTGGAAGAGCTAAGATTTTAGGATTTGAACCTGCAGTTATTGTGTCCCCCATCTCAGTTTATTGGCAGAAGTGCCTGGAGAGGGTTTATATCTTCCTCCCTCCCATCCTCCTCTGCCTCCTTTTCCTATTGCTCTTTCTTGTTTTACTTCTCCTCCTTCTCCTTCTTCTCTCTCTCTCCTCCTCCATTTCCTCTCTCTCACTGGGGATTGAACCTAGGGCCTTTGTACTGAGTTATATCCCCAGCCTTCTTTACCTTTTTAAAAAACAAGCCAATGAAACACTACAGCAGAACCTTTGTAGAAATTAGTTTGCAATTGGTGCCTTAATGATATTTCTGGAAGGTCCATATGGTTCTGCTTGTGGTCAGTGAAGTCATGGTGCCTCATTAATACACTTTTTCTTTAAGAAGAATAAGGGAGTCATAGTATTTAGCATCCAGATAACACAAGACAGAAATCCAGCTGCTGATTTCACTTTTAGATATTTATGTCTTGGTGTTCAAAGAGTTCAGTGAGGATTTAGGTTTAGAATTATTTAAGAAAGAAGAAACATAGGAAGAGAAAGCAGAAGGGGAGTTCTCTGTTCATACGGAAGTGAGTTATTTCTCATTTTCTGGTGTTTTGCTTGCTACCCATGTTCCTGGCTTGCATTGGACCTAGATTTAATTCACAGCTGCTTTCTGGGTCTAAATAAATAAGAAATATCTTCATGTTAGGAAATAAAAACCTAATTTTAGCCCCACAGGGTTGTGGGAATCACTCCACACACATAACATAGTTATAATTATCGCTATTATTTTTATTATTGCCCAAATAATAGACAAGCAGTCAGTATCATTTTCCAAAGTGCCATGTACTGCACAAACTGTCATTTCTAAAGTGGAGGAAATGGCAATGTGTAATTGCAGAGATAATCTTGTGGACTTGAAGAGACTAAAAACATCTCCAGGGAGTCCAGGTGATCTCGATTATTGTGCAGTTTCCTGCTGGCCTTTACATGCAAGAAAACTGTGCTTTTCAGCTCCTATAAAACTGGTTATAATGGAGTTGGTAAGGTACACTTTTTTTCTCCTGATTTTTTATTGTAAAAAACATAAAATTTGCCAACTTAACTGTTGTTTAACACACAGTGGTGTTAGGTATGTTCATATTGTGTGACAAACATCACAGTACATTTGCAGAAGTGAAACTCTGGACTTATGAACTCCCCTTTCCCACAGCCCCAGAAACTAGCATTTTACTTCTCTAGGATTTGAATGATCTAAGAACTACCTTATCTAAGAGGACTTTAATAGGGCCTGTCTTTCAGTGTACATTTTACTTAGCATAAAGTCCTCAAGTTTTAAGTTGTAGCATGCGTCAGAATTTCCTTCTTTGAAAGGCAGAATGATATTCCATTGTATTTGGATGCCATATTTTGTTTCTCTGTTTCTCTGTGATGGGCACTTGGCTTGCTTCTGGTTTTACTTATTGTGACTAATACTGCTATGGACATGGGTGGACACATATCTCTTCCAGACCCTTCTTTTGGGTAGATACCTAGGAGTGAAATTGCTGAATCACATGGTAATTCTAATGGCTATACCATATCCTAAGAACAGTTCACAAGAGTTTGAAGTTCTCCATATTCTTGCTTATACTTGGTATTTTCTGTTTTGTTTTTGTTTTTTTTTTGCAGCCACACTAATGAGTTTGTGGTGGTATTCATTGTAGTTTTGATTTGCATTTCCCTTATTATTACTGATATTCAACATTTTTTAATGGGTTTCCTGGCCATTTGTATGTCTTTGGAGAAATGTCTACTTAATTTCTTTGCTTATTTTTTAAAATCAGGTTTTTTTTGTTATTGAGTTTTAACTGCACTGTGCATTCTGGATATTAATTCCTTATCAGATATTATTTGCAAATATCTCTTTTTATGGGTTTTTGGTTTGTTGGTAGTGTCTTTTGATGCACAAAAGTTTATACTTTTCATGGAGCCCATCCTGTCTACTTTTTCTTTTATTACCTGTGCTTGGTGTTATATACAAGATATCCTTGATAAAACCAGTGTCATAGAGCTTTTGACTTGAGAAAAACCTTTATCATCATAGCATCTTAGAATTGTTGCCTAACCCAGCTCAATACCTATTTCAGTAACATCTTAAATTACTCTTTGATCTTCTGGCTTATGTTTAATTGTATCTATGACAAGATGCTCAATTATTTATTTATTTATTTATGGTACAGGAATTGAACTTGGGTCCTTATGCTTGCAGAGCAGGCAGTGGAACCACGGAGCTAAATCCCTGGCCCAAAATGCTCAATTTAAAAAAAAATGACTGGATAACTATTTAAAAAAGTCTAGAAAGACTAGAAAGTCTCTATTCTAAGCTGAAATCCTTGCTTCGCCAGAATCAGTCACCAGTTTTAGTTTGATGCTCAGTTTATCTAAAGCAATACAAAATGAACTTTTCTTGCAATAGTAGATATCTTCAAATGTTTGAGCATCATTAGTTTCTCTCCACCATTTATATTTTGTCTGAAAAACAAATATCCCATTGGATATCATATTTGTGAGGGACTCTAAAAAATGTAGTTTTTTTATTCCGGTCAAAAGAATGTTTACTACTGAGTCATCTATTTATTTATTTGTTTATTTGTTTGTTTTTTGAGATAGGGTCTTGCTACGGAGCCCAGGCTGGCTTTGAACTCATGGTGATCCTCCTGCCTCAGCTTTTGAGTCCTGGGATTGATTATAGGCATGTACCACCACACCTGGCTTTGATTTTTCAATTTTAATGGGTCAATTATCATGTGCATATTAATATAATAAAGCACAAATGTTCATTAGTAATGTTGCCTTAATTATCAATACTTATCTGTACATATGAAAACTGATATATATTTTTAGGTTTACAACGTTGTGTTTTATATTCTGTAGGTGTACAATATCTACAACATTGCCATAGTTTATACACAGTTTGTTCATTAAGACATTCCCAAACAACCAAAAATTATGAGTGTCAGAATCTGGATTGTTCCTTCAACACATTAATCTTATTAAAAGAACCAAATAATGGTTTAATATGATCTTAAGAAAAACTTAAACTTATAGATATGTATTTTTTAATTAATTAGTATTTTACCAGAAAAAATGTGTTGAGTAGTAGTTAAACTCCTGTGTTCAAATAGTGTCTGCATGTGATCTTAGACAAATTACTTTGATTTTTGTGTCTTAGTTTATTTGTATAATGGGCATAATAATAATATCTCTCTTTTAGGGATTTTATCAACAGTTAATTAGTTAATGCATATAAAGCTCTTTGAATAGTCCTTGACACATTTTAGACATTACCATTAGCTCAATATTCTACTCTAAGAGTTTATCTTCCATGTAATGAGTATTTTACCCACTGGTCAATCAGAAAACACCTTCCTTTTAAAAACAATGTTGTTTTCGCAATGTGTTTACATATGTATGCACACATATGGTATATCTATTGATTCATAACGGAAATTATGATGTTAGTAAAAATAACAAGAAGGCTGGTGTTGGAAATGTTCACCAGATAAAGGAATATTCAGAACATCTCCACCTGAAGTTTGGCATTGGTTATCGCTGTTGAAGATTCAGCCAGAAAAAAAAAAAGTATTTCCCCAAGTATCTTTGTATTTGCTCTGTAATATTTTAAAATTCTTTTCTTTACAGACAAAATTATGTCACTTAGAATTTTAAAAAATAATTAGCGTGATCTTAAGACATCAGAGATTCCAACCAGTTACTTTGCCAAAGCAAAGAAACATACACTGTTTCTACTTGTAAATGTTCATCAATGGGCAAGCTGTGTGCACTTCCTTTAGTGCTGTTGACATTAAACACCAATTGAATGCAAGGCACAGATGGGAAAGTAGTTTTTCTCATTGATGAATTTTCAACCTGTTAGGTGACAGAAAATGCGGAGCCCTAACCACAATTCCTGGGACTGTGACTCTCTCATGACTGGTGTAGACACTACATCAAGGTCAAGTGTGGAGTAGCATATAATGGATTGAATATCATGAATATGTAAAATTTATACCATGTATATATACCATGCATACCATGTGCATATAAAATTTAAAGATGTATATACACGTATACACATAAATATACCCAGACATATTTGTAAGGTCAGACCGAGGCACAATTGAGACCACCGAGGCAGGCAAAGTTTAAGCAACATGCAGTGAGTTTATTGCCATCTGGGTGCAGATGGGCCAAGGGTGAGAAGGCCGTTGTCACTGACAGGAGGGTGCTCGTGGTTATATGGGGCATTTTAGGTGGGGGAGGGTGCATTGGCCAAGAGGGTGGAAAATTTTAGAGTCCCACGGGGGATGGACGCGGGGCTGGCTGATAAATGGGGCGGTGCTGAGAGCAGTGGGGCGGCTGCTGGCTTCTTGTTATCTCTGTGCTCCTGTGGATGTGGGTAGCGGGTCTGCTTGGGCAGGGGTCTGACTTGGGAGCCTCTCAATATGTACAAATACAAAAAACGGTGCCTTATATTTACTCTCCTGAAAGGCTTTCAATCCCTATGCAGTGACATACAGCCAGGGCTGCTTGTGCCAGTTTTTAGTTGTGTGTGTGTGTGTGTGTGTGTGTGTGTGTGTGTATGCAAGTGTAGCTGCAAATATGGCCAGAAGAAACCCAGAGATGACTTCTGTTTTTAAATAAACAGTTGACTAAGTAGTACATCAAATCATGACCCAGAACCGCAGCACTGAGTGATATGTGTTTTCTTTTTCCTTTTTTTTTTGGTACCAGGAATCAAACTCAGAACCTTGCCCTTGCCAGGCAGATGCAGCACCACTGAGCTACAACCCTGGCCCAAACATTTTATCTGTTATCCTCTTTGAGAAAGAAAATCAATACCATCCACACTGATGGAACTGGGGAGTAGCCACAAGCACAGCTTTTCCAGATGACTAAACAGGAAGTGGCTGGTGCTGGGGTCTCTGAACACCTTGAGAATAAAGAAAAGGGACTTTACCATCTGTATCATTTCTCAGCCATGCTATTAGCTTTCAGTGACCTTCAAGGCTCCCCAGGGTCACCATGGCTCCTTAGTGACTTGGGCAGGTGGAAGGGCCTCCTGGGGATGGGTGCTGCTTCATCTGGATTCCCTTTACCCACTTAGAGTACCATCAATTACTCAGTTTGTAAATTAGCATGCTTTTAAAATACAGTGGTACCTCGGTTCATGAATGGTTTTATTTATAAACAGTTTGGTTCATAAACAAAAGCATTTGACAAAATTTTGTTTTTGTTTGCAAACTCTACATTGGGTGACAAACACCTCAATCATGTTTTCTGCACAAACACAAACATGGCCATCTTTTCCAAAATCATGAAACAAATTAAGTTTGTGAACTGAGGTCCCACTGTATTGCCTACTTTAGACCATTTTACTGTTTATTTCTTTTTCTTTCTTTTTAGACAGGGTCTTGCTATGTAGTTCAGGCTGGCCTTGAACTTACCATGGAGCCCAGGCTGGCCTTGTGGTGATCCTCCTGCCTCAGCCTCCCAAGTATGGGATTACAGGCATGTACCAGCATGCCTGGCTACTATTTACTTCTATTTTCAAAGAGAGTAACAAAGCAACAGCAGTAATTATCAACACCAGAACTTCCTCCCAATACATTGTACATTAAATAAGATGTGTTTTATAGAGTATCTGCCACACAAGAGCATCCTATGAATTCTTTTTTTTTTTTTTTGGTACCGGGGATGGAACTCTGGTCCTTGTGTTTGCAAGGCAGGCGGTGGAATCAGTGAGCTAGATCTCTGGCCCTTATCAATTCTAATCTTGCTTCTAGAAAGTATATGAAATAAGAAAAGGGTAGGGGATGCTAAGGGTTTGTGTCCTCCATGGAACTCCCAGGTACCCTGAGTAGATGGAGACACACTGTGAGATCCTGGGTCTGTACATTTGTGGAGATGGTTCTGAAAGGAGACTGCGCCTTGTTAAATCATCACAACCACAGTCACGTGCTGCAGACTTTTCTTTAGATGCATGGTGACAGTAACTGGATGGATTTCATAGAGCTGAAGATGAAGATTTGGAGACCCCGAAGTCCCAAGGTACAGCGTGGCTGTCAGCAGCTCGAGATTCTGCCAGGCTCTGTTGTCTGCATAACTGGTTTTCTTGGCAGATAGACCTGGTTGACATTCTCTAATCAGTAGGACAGGCTTTCCTTCTTCTTTTTCCAGTGTTGACTAAAACATATAAATGCAAATCTGAGGTTTTTAAAAGTTCTTTATTCCTGTCTGATGTATTGCCTCAGTTTTTTCAAATTGCTCTTTAAAAGTGAACACAAAGAATATACACAAGAGACTTAAAAAATGAAGATTAAAATTGCACTAATGTGGAAGGGAGAATAAAATGGGAAAACGGCTAATATTTACTAAGCATCTACTATATACCAGGGACTCTTTTTTTGTACTGGGAAATGAACCCATGACTTTTTTATTTGTTTGTTTTGTTTTTTTGCTTAAATTCTTTTATTGGTGGCTCCCAGCCTGGAGGAGGCTTCTGGGTAGGTGTGCTGCAGCTCCGGGCCAGGGTGGTGGCTTCTGGGTGGGCGTTCCACAACTCCCAGCATGGATGAGGCTTCTGGGTAGGCATGCCATAGCTCCCAGCCCAGAGGAGACTTCCAGGTCAGCATACTACAGCTCCCAGCCAGGAGGAGGCTTCTGGGTAGGAGTGCCACAGCTCCCAGCCCAGAGGAGACTTCTGGGTCAGTCTCCCTCAGCTCCCAGCCAGGGCAGGGGGCTTCTGGGTGGGTGTGCTGTGGCTCCCAGCACAGAAGAAGCCTCCGGGTCAGCATGCCACAGCTCCTAGGCCAGAGGAGACTTCTGGGTCGGCATGCTGTAGCTCCTGGCCACGAAAGGGGGGGCTTCTGGATGGGTGTGCCATGGCTCCCAGCATGAAGAAGGCTTCCTGGTAGGTGTGCCATGGTTCCCAGCCTGGGGGAGGCTTCCAGGTGGGCATACCACAGCTACCAGCACAGAGGAGGCCTCCTGGTCAATGTGCCATGGGTCCCAGCCAGGAGGAGGCTTCTGGGTGGGCGTGCCACAGCTCCCAGCGCAGAAGAGGTGAGCCACACTGGTGCCAGGAACAACCCCATCTCCCACCTGTCAAAATGAAAAGACAGGTAAACAAGCCTCAGAAACAGACTTCCAGATCACCTACCGCAAACACAAAGGGCAACGAGATGGAACACTCTGATATTCAACCACCTGGACTCTCTGAACTAGCAATGAAAGAGGATCTGGAAAAAATAAAATCAGAAATAATTTCTCAGATAAAAGCAAAGATTGTGCCCATAGTGAAAGACATGATTAATAAATCTAGAGAGGACACAGATAAAAAAATAGAGGAGCTGAGGAACATGATGGAATCCAAACATAGGAAACAAACGGAATCCATAAAACAGATGCAAACAGATTTCCAAGAGATTAAAAACTCCACTGAAAGTCTATGAAGCAGAATGAGCCAACGTAAAGACAGAATTTCAGATATAGAAGATAAGATTGCAATTAGTGACCAAGAAAAGAAAAAATTCTTTAAAATTGTAAGGGACCATGAGAAATCAATCCAGCAGCTGCTAGATGATGCAAAGAAAAATAACATAAGACTGATTGGAGTCAATGAAGAAACAGGAGAGAGTGCAGATGACATAAAAAAAAACTTCACAGAAGTGATAGCAGAAAACTTCCCAAGGAGGGGAAAAGAATTTGACATACAGATAAGTGAGACATATAGGACTCCAACTAACCTGATCAAAAAAATCGCAACATAGGCATATCATTGTTAAGATTCCAGAAACCCAACAGAACAAAATCCTACAAGCAGTGAGAGAAAAGAAACAAATCACATACAAAGGAAAGCCCATCATAATCACAGCAGACTTCTCAGTGCAAACCCTCAAGCAAGAAGAGCTTGGAGTGATGTGTTTCAAGCCCTAAAGGAAAATAACCTCCAACCCAGACTGATGTACCCTGCAAAACTATCTTTCAAAATTGATGGTGAAATAACATACTTTCATGAAAAAGAGCGCCTTAGGAACTTCATGAATACCAAACCAGCACTCAAAAAATTTTAGACAAAATCCTAGGAAAAGACAACGAGGATCACAACCCCAGGAAGCACAGCACAATGAATCCGCTGGGCATGTCAAGAAATTAAAAGCAAAGGGGGAGAATCCAACAAAAAGAAAAAGTCATGACAATGATGAGTCAATATATATCAGTTATAACCATCAATGCTAATGGTCTCAACTCACCAATCAAAAGAAATAGACTGGCAGAATGGGTCAAGAAGCAAGATCCAGCAATATGCTGCATACAAGAAACACACTTAATTCAAAAAGAAACTCATAGACTGAAAGTTAAAGGGTGGAAAACAATACTCCATGCCAAAGGAATCCCCAAAGAAGCAGGAGTAGCTGTCCTCTTTGCAGACCAAGTGGATTTCAAACCCCCACTGATTAAGAGAGACAAAGAAGGACATTACATCTTTGTAAAAGGAACAATCCAAGAGGAAGAGATGACAATCATAAATATCTATGCACCACACACTAGTGCACCCAACTATATAAAACAAATACTAACGGACATGAAAAATCATATAAGCCCTAATACAATAGTAGTGGGGGACCTCAGTACCCCATTGTCACAAATAGATAGATTAACTAGAAAAAAAACAAACAACGCAATACTAGAACTCAGTCAAACTCTTGAACATATGAACTTAACAGATGTTTACAGAGTGTTCCACCCCACCAAATCAGAACACACATTCTTTTCAGCTGCACATGGGTTGTTCTCCAAAACAGACCACATACTCGTTCATAGAACATATTTAGGTAAGTGCAAAGGAATTGAAGTTATCCCGTGTATTATCAGACCATAGTGTGATGAAATTGGAGATCAATAGCAAAAGAAACTGCAAAAACTTCATAAACACATGAAAATTGAACAACACACTTCTGAATAACCAAGGGTCACAGAGGAAATTAAAGAAGAAATCAGACAGTTCTTTCAAATAAATGACAATGACAACACAACATATTGGAATCTATGGGACACAATGAAACCAGTCTTACAAGGGAAATTCATAGCAGTGAATACTCATATTAGGAAATCAGAGTGAGCCCAATTATACAACCTGATGCTGAACCTCAAGCTTCTAGAAAAAGGAGAACAGGACAACCCCAGAGTTCATACAAGGGAGGAAATTATAGAGATCAGAGGAGAAATCAGTGCAATGGAGACTAAGAGAATGATACCAAAAAATCATTGAAGCCAAGAGTTGGTTCTTTGAAAGAATCAACAAAATTGACAAACCCTTAGCCAACCTTATCAGAAAAAGGAAAGAAAAGGCCCAAATCCATGCAATTAAGAATTAAAAGGGTGAAATTATAACAGACCCAGCAGAAATCCAGAGGATCATCAATACCTACTTCAAGAACCTATATGCCAGTAAGATGGAAAACACAGAAGAACTGGACAGATTCCTAGACACATATGAATTACCAAGGTTAAATGAAGAAGACCTAAAAATTCTAAACAACCCAATATCAGTCAATGAAATTGAAAATATAATTAAAAACTTACCAACCAAGAAAAGCCTGGGTCCTGATGGCTTCACCTCTGAATTCTATAGGACATTTAGAGAGGAGCTACTGCCACTACTGTTTAAACTCTTCAATGAAAATTGAAAGGGAAGCAAAACTCCCAAAATCATTCCTGGAAGCAAGCATCACCTTGATCCCCAAAGCAGAGAAAGACCCAAATGAAAAAGAGAACTATAGGCCAGTCTCACTAATGAATATAGATTCACAAATCCTTACTAAGATACTGGCAAATAGAATGCAGAAGATCATCAGGAAGATCATACACCCTGGCCAAGTGGGGTTCATCCCAGGGATGCAGGGATCGTTCAACATACACAAATCTATCAATGTAATACACTATATCAACAGAGCCAGGGACAAAAATCATATGATCATCTCAATAGATGCAGAAAAAGCATTCGACAAAATCCAACGTGCATTTATGTTAAAAACCCTACAAAAAATTGGAATAGATGGTCTCTACCTCAATCTGATAAAAGCCATCTATGAAAAACCAACAGCCAATATCATACTAAATGGTCAAAACCTGAAATCCTTCACACTAAAATCAGGAACAAGACAAGAATGTCCACTATCACCACTTCTGTTCAATATAGTTTTGGAAACATTAGTCATGGCAATTAGACAAGAGAAGGAAAGGGAATAAAGATAGGAAATGAAGAAGTCAAATTGTCATTATTTGCAGATGACATGATACTCTATATCAAAGACCCCAAGAACTCCACCAAAAGTCTTCTAGACTTAATAACCAAATTCAGTCAAGTAGCTGGGTACAAGGTCAACACACAAAAATCAGTAGCTTTACTCTACACAAACAACAGACTGACTGAGAGAGAAATAGGGCAAACAATTCCTTTCACAATAGCACCCAATAAACTGAAATACCTAGGAATCAACCTAATGAAAGAAATCAAAGATGTCGTCTCTGAAAACTATAGCACTTTGAAAAAAGAGATTGAAGGGAATATCAGAAAATGAAAAGACATCCCTTGCTCCTGGGTAGAAAGATCAACATAGTAAAAATGGCCATACTTCCAAAATTGCTATATAGATTCAATGCAATCCCAAATGAAATTCCAGCAGCATACTTCATGGACCTTGAGAAAACAGTCCAAAAATTCATTTGGAACAAGTAGAGACCCAGAATAGCAAACGTAATTCTAAGTAACAGAGCCATGGCAGGGGGTATTTTAACCTCAAACTTGAAACTATACTACAAAGCTAATGTGATAAAAACAGCATGGTACTGGCAAAGAAACAGACCTGAGCACCAGTGGAACAGATTAGAAGATGCAGAAAGAACTCCAGACACACTCAGCCACCTTATCTTTGACAGTGGAACCAAACACCCTCGCCGGAGGAAACATAGCCTCTTTAGTAAATGGTGCTGGAAAAATTGGGTTTCAACTTGCCAAAGACTAAAACTAGACTTATATCTCTCACCATGCATTAAACTAAAATTGAAATGGATTAAAGATCTAAATATGGAAACAGAAACGCTGAACAGTCTGAAACAGAGGTTAGGCAGAACTCTTGAAGACATTGGGGTAGGAAAAGACTTTATGAACAAAACCTCAGTTGCCCATGAACTAGCACAAACAATCAACAAGTGGGATCTCTTCTTCCTAAAAAGCTTCTGCACAGCAAGAGAAACCACCAGCAGTGTGAAGAGACAACCCACAATGTGGGAAAAAATTTTCACCAGCAGTCCCTCAGACAAAGGTCTACTATCTCAAATCTATAAAGAATTTAAAGAAATCAGACCTCCCAAATTTAAAGACCCAATCCAAAAATGGGCATCTGAAATGAACAGACATTTCTCAGACAAAGAAGTAGAAATAGCAAATAAATACATGAAAAAATGTTCAACATCACTGGTCATTTGAGAGATGCAAATGAAAACAATGCTGAGATTCCACTTCACTCCAGAAAGAATGGCTGGTATCATGAAATCAACCCATAACAAATGCTGGTGGGGCTGTGGGGAAAGAGGAACACTGCTCCACTGCTGGTGGGAGTGTAGACTGGTGCAACCACTGTGGAAATCAGCATGGAGATACCTCAAAGAACTAGGACTGGAAGTCCCATTTGACCCAGCTATTCTGCTGGGTATCTTCCCCAAAGAATTGAAAGAATCATACCACAGTGATATATGTGCACCCATGTTCATAGCAGGACAGTTTGTAATAGCTAAAGCTTGGAAACAGCCCAAATGCCCATTAACTGGAGACTGGTTCAAGAAAATGTGTGTTTTAAAAAAATAAAATGGAGTACTACTCAGCCATAAAAAATGAGAAATTAGAGATTATTTATAGCTAAATGGATGCACATTGAGGTGATACTCTTAAGTGAAATAAATAGGACACACATGTGTAAATACCGAATAGTTTCTCTGGTGTGAGAAACTGAAAGTGTAAATAAGGACTAAATGTATCATAGGTAATGTGAAATAGGAAGAAAAGGGGCAAAGGGGAAGGAAGAGGGAGGGCTAGGGGAAAGGATAGAAGGGAATGGGATTAATATGAGAAAATGGAAAAAAGGAACAAAATCTTTGTAAATAGGGATGGAGGGGTTGAAAGGAGGGCAGGGGAAGAAGGAAAAAATAAGAACCAAGAGAGTATGTAAAGGTGCATATGTCCAATGATGAATGTCATTATATTGTACACCTAAAATGTACCAATAAAAGATTTTTTTTGTATATCCTTTTATTGGTACATTTTAGGTGTTCAATATGTTTACATTTATCATTGAATACTTGTCCCTTTATATGATATATCTTGGTTCTTATTTTTTTCTCATTCCTTGTCCTCCCTTCACCCCCTCCACCCTTCCCTATTTACAAACACTTTATTTCCATTTTTTCCTTATTTAGATCTTTAATCCACTTCGATCTTAGTTTAGTGTATGGTGATAGATATAGGTCTAGTTTTAATCTTTGGCACATTGAAATCCAGTTTTTCCAACACCATTTATTAAACAGGCTATCTTTTTTTTTTGTACTGGTGATTGAACCCATGACTTTTGCACTGAGCTACATCCCCAGTCTTTCTTTTGTTTTCCTTTCTCTTTTTTCTTCTTTCTTTCTTTCTTTATTTTGAGACGGGGTCTCAGTAAGTCACTAAGTTGCCCACACTGGGCTCAAACCTGTGATCCTCCTGCTTCAGCCTCCCAGAGTGCAGGGGTTACAGATGTATACCACCACACCTGGCCAGGTGTCTTGATAAACAGTTTGCATTCATTGGTTGCATTTATGTCAACATTAATCATGAAAACATCTACCATGTTTACTAACTTTAAGTTCAGCTATTAAAAATTGTTGAAATCTTATTTTTCAACAAGTACCTTAAGAATGCATAATCTATTCTACACGAAAAATGAACTCCAGTCAGTTATCTTTTTAAAACTCACACATGAATCTCTTATTGTACAACTAGAACAAAAAAAGTTGACATCGAATTATTTTCCAAATGATCTGGGAACAACATCGTCTCCCTAGAGACCATGAGTTTTTAAAAATAAGGCAGCCTTCTATGGTTTCAGGAAGGGAAAAAGAAAGAAATTATGGTGCTTGGGCCAAATGTGAGGCTTTCAGGAAAGCAGCTGGTGCCACCTGCAAAGTCGGAGTTTCTTGAGGTCCCGTCATTAAAGGTGGCCATGTTCCCTTGTATCCCGGATTGAATGCAGGCAGACCACGGGCTTCTGCCAACAGGAAGGTTTCCTAGCTTTGCAGACACAGCACGGAAGTCCCAGGGAGGACGAGAATCCATAAGGTTTCACGTAATATTCAAGGAAAGGCACACTCAGCACGTGAGGCACCAAGCTCTGGCTACTAAGAAGGGGCACTGAGCACTCGGGACATTACACCGCTCAAGACAGGACAGGCTAGATATATGGAAGGGGCTGCTGAGTGTGGCAGCCAAGCCTCTTACTTTCACCTCAGTTTCTCCAAAGAACTCAAGTTAGTCTCCACGGACGAGCCAGGTCGGATTAGAGCTGCTCTCCCATATTTTCAGGTTGTCACATTCTGTCTATACACCAAAACCAAATATCCAAAAATAAATAAAGAAAACATCCCACCTGGAATCACATTAAGGAGAATAAAGCACTTAAGAATAAATTTAACTAAGGAAAGAGCTGTTTGCTGAAAATTATAAAATGTTAATGAAAAAATAGAAGAAAGCATAAATAAATGGTAAGCTATTCTATTCCCATACATTAGCAAAGTTAATATTGAAAAAAATGTCCATACTATCCAAACAGACCTACAGATTTAATGTAATTTTTATCAAAATTCCAACGCATTTTTCCCATAGAAATAGAACACACAATCCTAAAATTCATATGAAATCACGAAAGATCTAAAATAGCTGAAGTAAATAATGTTGAACAAGAAGAATAAACCTGGAGGCAACATATTTCCTGACTTTAAATTGTATTATGAAGCTATAGTAATTAACCTAGCATGGTTCTGGCATAAAAATAGGTGTATAGACTAGTGGACCCACTAGTCCCATTCAACCCAGAATGAACTTGCACATACACAGTCAATTTACCTTGGACATGGTATCAAAATGCTCAGAGGGACAGAAGTGTCTCTTCAATAAATGGTGTTTAGGAAAATTGGGTGCCCACGTGCAGAATGGAGCTGGGCCCTTACACTACACATGATCTACTCAAAATGAATTAAAGACTTAAATAGAAGATTTGAAATGAGGAAGCTTGTGGAAGAGAACAGGGGAAGACTCCTTGACATTGATCCTTGGCAATGGCTTTTTCTAGATATGATACCAAAAGCATGGGCAACAAAGACAAGAATAAACAAATGAAATGACCTAAAGTTAAAAAGTTTGTACACAGCAAAGTGAGCAATCAACAAAACGAAAAGAACCTGTGGAAGGAGAATATTTGCAAACCATTTGCATGGTAAGGGAGTGATATTCTAAATTTAAAATGAGCTCATAAAATGTAATGGTAGAAAAACAACCCAATTTGAAAAACAGGAGAAGGATGTGATAGGTGTTTTTTTAGAGGAAGATGTACAGTTGGCCAGCAGGTGTGTGATAAAGTCCAGAATGTAATGATCATCAGGGAAATGCATTTCACAATCACAGTGAGCTGTCACTTCACACTGTAAAGGAGCTGTTTGCAAAAAGTCAAAAGGTAAGTACTAGGGAGGATGTAGACCAAAGGGAATCCTTGGTGGGAATGTAAATTGGTACTGTGGAAATTAGTATGGAGGTTCCTCAAAAGAGTAAAAATAGAACTACCATATGACCCAGCAATCCCACTTCTGCTTATATATGGAAAAAGAGAGACCCATCATGATTGCCAGGAGATTCCTGCAATCTCCTGTCATTGTGGCATTATTTGTAATAGCCAGAATATGAAAACAGCCTAGTGTCTCTTGATGGACAAGTCATACAGAAAATGTCATATATATATTTATTATATAATGGGATATTACTCAGCCATTAAAATGGAAACCCTGCCATTTGTGACAACATAGGTGAACCTGAGAGACATTATGCTGAGTGAAATAAACCACAGGAAAACAAATACTGCATGGTATTACCTGTGTGTAGGATTTTAAAAGGTCAATCTCATAGATGTGGAGAGCAGAACAGCAGTTTCCAGTGACCGGCAGGTGGGGTGTATGAAATTTTGGTTATACAATACAACGTTTCAGTTACACAGGATGGGTAAATTCTGGAGAGCTTAAATACAGCTTGATGACTATAGTTAATATATTGTATAACTGAAATTTGCTAAGGAAGTAATGTTCTCACCGCCAAATAAAACAGTAGTAATTACATGAGGTAATGAATATGAGATGTGATCAAAATATATGGTGAATATGTGCATTAAAACATTTATTACAGTAAAAGAAACACTGCCATTAATCCCCCCCCAAATACTCCCACTCACTTTTAACACACTTATCCCCTCATTCTTGCTGCTTTCTGAAGCAATTCTGGAGTCGGCTTTTGTGAGTGTTTTTGTGAGGCCAAATAAAGAATTTGGTGAATGCTGCTGTCCAGTGCCATCTGGCAGGCATGACCTCATCCCTTTTCACTGGATCTGGCACCCTGTGACTTCTGGATCTTCCCCAAAGTCAAAATGACCATGAAGAGAAGTGTTTTGAATTGATTTGGGACTTTAAGGCAGCCAAGGCAATATGCTGCATGATTCCTTGGGGGAGGTTTTGTGTCTGTGGGGACTGAAGAAGCCTGTGGAGAGGGCTTTTATTTGGTGTTCCCATACTGTACTCGGGACATTTCCACAGGCCATGGCTGGAACATACAAGACTTGCTGCTGTTTTGTGTAAGTGCCCTGTGTTGCCCCAGAGAGGGTGTGGTACCCACGCCCATCCCCTCTGTGCTCTCTGGGCATGTGGCAGTGTCCTTTCTGGCTTGTGTGGCAGGTATTGATGTCTGTCCCCACTGAGACTGGCCTGGGCTGGAGAATGCATGCACCTATGCCTATTACATTAAGTTTGGCCCCCAAAAGGAATTAACATTTTAAAATTAGTTGCAGAAATTTAAAAATTTTACATAAAATGTTGGATTGGGCACTTCTTTTGAAAAACTGGAAGATCTGGTGTCTCAAGACTCACTCTAACAGGCACAGTCAATAGAAGCCAACTTGTCTTGAATGAAGCATGGGCTCTTCCTTCCACCTGAATCCCTGCCTGCAAGCATCAAGTGGGGACTGATGTCCCCAGGTGCCAGGCTCCACACGGAGTCATCTCCTCCTCACCACTGCACTGCATTGGGTGCTTATATCAACTGCTGTATCATGGGCTTTTACAGAGCCTGACAGATGGTAGACAGCACCCAGGTTCCTACACTCCTCATGTGCTTCATTTCTATTCATGAAGTTCCTCAGGTGTTGATTTCTGTGAAAGTATATTATTTTTCCATTGATTTTGAAAGATAGTTTTGCAGGGTACATCAATCTGGGTTGAAGGCTGTTTTCCTTTAGGGCTTGAAATACTTCACTCTAGGCTCTTCTTGACTGGAGGGTTTGTGTTGAGAAGTCTGCTGTGATTCTCATGGGTTTTCCTTTGTATGTGATTTGTTTCTTTAACTGCTTGTAATATTTTGTTCTTCTGTTGGGGTTCTGGAATCTTGAATATTATATGTCTATGTGTAGACTTTTTGGATCAAGGCTAGTTGGAGTCCTATATGCCTGACTTATCTGTATGTCAAATTCTTTTTACTTGCTTGGGAAGTTTTCTGCCATTACTTTTGTGAACAGTTTTTTTATGTCATTTACACTCTCTCCTGTTTCTTCATTGACTCTGATCAGTCTTATGTTATTCTTCTTTGCATCATGAAGCAGCTGCTGGATTAATTTCTCATAGTCCCTTGCTATTTTTAAGAAATCTTTCCTTTCCTGGTCACTAACCACCATCCTGTCTTCTATAACTGACATTCTGTCCTCACATTGGCTCATTCTGCTGTGTAAACTTTCAATGGAGTTATTAATGTCCTGGATATCCATTTGAATCTGTCTTATGGATTCCATTTCTTTCCTATGCTGGGATTCCATCATGTTCCTAAGCTCCTCTATTTTTTTTATCTGTGTCTTCTCTGGAGTTATTAATCATGTCTTTCACTATGGTCACCATTTCTGTTGTTATCTGAGAAATTATTTCTAATTTCATTTTTTCCAGATCCTCTTTTGTTGCTAGTTCAAGGAGACCAGGTGGTTGAGTTTCAAATTGTTCCATCTCACCCCCTGGATTTCCCTTTGGTGATCTGGAAGTCTGGGTTTGCATCTTGTTTCAGTGTCTTTTCATTTCTATTTTTTGTCCTTGTTGAAGTTTTCGGTTTAAGTTGATAATTGTAAATTGCTTATTGCAAGTATCATTATTGCTAGTATTTAGAGCCATTAGGTAATGGCTACTTCTTGGATTGTCTTCCTGGAATATTTGGCCTTTGGGTTTTGAGTGCAATGCACTTTGATCAATCTCAGTCTTGGTATACCAGTAAAGACAACTAACTAAAGCAATCACGTCACCTTGGCCAAAGTACTATAATCAGCAACAACAATAGCATCAAACACAGCTTAGAAAATGACAAATTGTGGTAACTATTATTCTGACACCTTTAACTGCATAAACTAGACTTGTGGCTATATATCAAAATCAGAGACCAACCAGAAATATGTTTACAGTTAGTAAGCCCTTTAATATAGTAGCTTTACCCTCTGGGAAGAAGACTTAGAAGGAATTGGGGGTGGGTGGGTAGAAAGATAGAAGGAGAGGTTAAAAGTAGGGTTAGAGGACATAGGAGCATCATGAAAACTTTGGGAAATTGGTGAAGACAGGAGGAAAAGAGTGAAGGAAAGAACAGAAACAAGAACAGAACAAACTAACAGCATCAGGAAAATTAGAAACTGTATTCACACTTTCAACAATAAGAACAATCAAGAAAGTAACAGAATAGGACAAAAACAGGAACAAGAGAGGAGAGAAATGAAGAAGAAGAAAAGAGAAGAGATGAGAAAAAAAGAAGAAAGAAAGAGAGAAAGAAAGGGAAAAAGGGTCCCTTTTGAGGTGTGATTCTGCTATTGCTGTTATACAACATGGGCAGCAGTGTGCAGAGCTGAGTTGATGAATCTCAGGGAGCCAGCCATAGCCCACTGAGATTCAGCTGGTTTCTGGCTGCAAGCTCCCTGACCTCCTGTGCGTTAGAACTCTACAAGGTTCTACTGCAGGTTTGAGCCACCCTTCCCCCATAGCAGGTCCAGGTTAGGTAAGGAGATGCTGGTCCCAGCAACTCATCAATTGCTGTAATCAGCTCTGTCTTTGCTCTCCCAGTAGGCTTCAATTTTCAACAAGAACAAGCCTTGGAGAGACCCTCTTTCTGCTGCTCACCACTGCACCATCTTTCCGAGCTCATATCAATGGTTCTCTGGCCCTAGGTGCCTCTGTTCCACAGATCTGGATCCACTGGACACCCTTGCAGGCGTGGGAAGGCCACACCTCTTGAGGGGTCTAGGAACGGGAGGCCCTCATGTGCTTCACATCTGTCGACTTTGCACAGAAGCTGAGAATGTGTCCCTGCTGCTGACGCACTGCTGGCCACCACCCAGCCCAGGTCAGAAGCAGCCTACTCACTTTCACGCTCACCAGTCATCTCAGCCTCAGATTTTTCTTCCTGTTCATTAATACACTTTTAGCTTTTTCCCCCTCATGCTGGGGCTTGAACCCAGGGCTTGGCACATGATGAATTCACTCTTGGGAGAAAGTTTCAAGTCTGTTCAAGGGAGGAATTTAGATTAGGTGCCCGGTGATTTTGCCCACACTGTTCTGCTCTTGTGGTTTCATGAATTTCTGTGGGGCAGGATGGTGTCACCCCTAGAAGGCAGGCTGGGGCTCCATGGCTCCGGCTGTGTCCTAGGGCTACCTGAGACCATGTGCACCTAGACCCAAGTCAGGGGAATCTGGGTGGACTGGATGGGGCTAGATTAATTGATCCTCAAAAGAAAATTATCCTCTGTAGGAGTGGGGTGCGGTGCCCCATGGTATTTCATGTGCTACCCATAGTTTCTAGTTAAATATACTATAAGAACTGTTGTTACACTTATAAATATCAAACTATGCATTTCTCACAAATACAATCATCTCATAAGTTTTTTTTTCACCTTTACATTATAGCTAGTAGAATTGAATTGATAATTCTAAGCTACTGAGGGTCAACCATGATTAAATGATTATGTGACTTCATAGTCCCTGTGAAGGTCAAGTAGAAGCCAGTGATTTGACATGAGTTGCACAGCAGTGTTTTATTTAAGATGCTCTGAGTATGGACACTTTCCATAACCTTTTGACAACTTGCTACTAGAGTATTCAACCAGAAAAATGAAAGCAGAATGTCCACAGAGTGATAATTACATTAATATCTCAGAGATAACACCTTTAGCTGTGAATAAAAATGTGTAAGACATTTGCATCAGGTGCTGTCAAAATCCAAATGTTATCCTACCCTGCTGCACCTGCTACCAGTGACTTCAGCCACATGTGAACCACAAAGAGGTGCTTTAAAAATCTGTAAAGACTGGAGATTTCAAGAGCATTATTTTAACCAAACACTGTGTTATAACTGCCTTTCCTGAGAAGATACATTGAAGTCAATTTTCTCACATTGTAACCTTCAGAAGGAAAATATAACAGCAAATAAGAGTGATTCAAAGTGCAATTACTAACTTTACTTTTCCCCTCTTAACATTAGAGAAATATATCATAATTTTTTTGAACTGAAATATTTTATTCTCATTTCTGGATATCTCAGCTAGATTTCCATTTTGAAGCCCAAAAAGCTAATGAGAGATCTCAAATGACCTCATATTTCAAGAACAAACCTTTCCAACAAATTCAAACTCAATAGCTTCAAAATCCTGGGTCATTGGAAAGTGTTTCCAGTAACTAGCCATCTTTTCCTTTCTTTTGTGATTCTAAACTTTAAGGAGTTAGTAAAACTTTACTTTTAAAATTTACAAGGTGAGGGGCACTGTAGAAGGGAAATACATGATATTTTTCTTATTGTAGAAGGCTAATTTTCATATTCTGTAGGAGGCAACGAATGATGTTAGAGTAATCTAGTTGTTGGAACTCACTTTCACTCAGTGCATGTTGAATTTAATTTCTCCAGTGGGAGGCTCTGAACCATGCCTGCTTACTGGGGCTGCTGCTAACTGTGGGTGCAGGAAGAAGGGGAGATAAAGCACGTAGGCATTCTTCCATTAAAATGTGTGTGAGCTGAGCTCATCCCAGACAGCTGTCCGAGTACCCCAGCCTTGCTCCACCACTCAGCAGCCTGGTAACAGCAAGCTGAGGGACGGTGTTCCATAGTGGGTTCCTCTCCGTGGATAATGAACATGCAGTGGGGGAAACTGAAAGTGAGTCATGGGGGGAGACTAGAGCCTAGCAAACTCCCCTCTGACTTGAGGTCCTGGCTGTCCTTGGTGTGCATCTTACCTTGAGGAAGAAAAAGTAAAAATTGGATTTTCCCAAGAACATGAAGGATGCTTGAAAGTTATGTTCACCCTTGTCACAACTAATGCAGTTGGAGAGTCATCCTGGTGTCTTGAGCAGCAATGGTCTGAAGAGAAAGGGTACTTACCTAATGGATGGCCTCTAATCCCAAGCTTGCTCCTGTCTGGGGCTGGACAGCATGATGTCTCACGTGGCAACACAACTCCAAAGGGGAGGCAGTTTCGGGGCTACCCCTTCTGGAAGCTCACTGAGTGTCCTGATGTCACAGCCATGGCCACGCACTTCCAGAAGTCCCAACCCCCTGGCCCTGATGCAAGCACACCCTGAATTATTGTCCCCAAGGCCAGGGGACTTTCCAAGTCTTTTAGAAAGCTGAGGACCAATGGTAGTTGAGGCTAATGCTAAATATTTTTTCTAAGAAACATGCGATTCAAGACACTGCAATCCAAAAGCGAAAGCAGATCTACCTCTCCCTCTACACTCTCTACAAAGCAATTATCCCACTCATCTGTCACCAGTGTGGACATTTCATGAGAAGCACGCTCCAGGTTTTGCTCTCCAGTTCATCTTTCACCTTGAGTTGAAATGAATCCTTTAATCTGCCATTCATTCTCTTATCCACCTATCCAGCAGCTCTCCCTCTCTGCAGCCATTTGGAGTTTTCTCAGCACCCAGGAGGATGCAATGGGGATTCCTCCTTAAATTTTTAAAATTTATATTGAGATAGGGTCTTGCTAAGTCACTAAGTTGTCCAGGCTGCACTCAAACTTGTGATCCTTCTGCTTCAGCCTCCTTAGTCACAATTTAAGCAATAAAGGAATCCATCACTTTGAAAGGGAAATGCCAAGAATTCTCAATGGTAAAGAAATGTGTGACATGAACCGCGAACTTAGAGGAGCGGTACTCTCAGGAGACAGTGAAACTGATGTAGGGGAGGCGAGGGGCAGCAGGAAAAGAAAACAGTGGGAGAGGTGACCAGCTGCTGCCTCCTCTTTTTTTTTAATTGTTTATTTATTTACATTTTTTATTTACATTTTAGGTCTACAATACAGTTACAGTCATCATTGGGATCTTGTACCTTTACATGATGTATCTTGGTTCTTATTTTTTCCCCATTCCCCAGCCCACCCTTCCCTATTTACAAATAATTTGTTTCCATTTTTTTCTTTTCTCATATTTTTTCTTTTCCCTTCTTTCCTTTCCCCTATCCCTCCCATTTCCTCTATTCCTTTAGACCTTTTCTTCCTATTTCACAATATAAATTATACATTTTGATCCTTATTTACACTTTTAGTTTTTCACACCAGAGAAATTATTTGGTATTTACATGTGTGTCCTATTTATTTCACTTAAGAGTATGGCCTCAATGTGCATCCACTTAGCTATAAATGTCTCTAGTTTCTCATTCTTCATGGCAGAGTAATACTCCATTTTATAAAAAAAACACATCTTCTTTATCCAGTCTCCAGTTGATGGGCAATTGGGCTGTTTCCAAGTTTTAGCTATTACAAACTGTGCCACTATAAACATGGGTGAGCATTTTTCACTGTGGTATGATTCTTTTAATTCTTTGGGGAAGATACTCAGCAGAGGAATTGCTGGGTCAAATGGGATTTCCAATCCTAGTTGTTTGAGGTATCTCCATATTGATTTCCACAGTGGTCTCACCAGTCTGCACTCCTACCAACAATGAAGAAGGGTTCCTTTCTCCCCACAACCCTGCCAGCACTTGTTATTGGTTGATTTCATGATAGCAGCCATTCTTTCTGGGGTCAGGTAGAATCTCAGCATTGTTTTCATCTGCATCTCTCGAATGACCAGTGATGTTGAACATTTTTCTATATGTTTATTTGCTCCTTTTACTTCTTTGTCTGAGAAATGTCTGTTCATTTCAGATGCCCGTGTTTGAATTGGATCTTTATATTTGGGGGGGGTCGATTTTTTTGAGTTCTTTATATATTCTAGATAGTAGACCTTTGTCTGAAGAACAGCTAGTAAAAATTTTTTTCCCACATTGTAGGTTGTCTCTTAGCTCTGTTGGTGGTTTCTCTTGCAGTGCAGAAGCTTTTTAATAAGAGGAGATCCCAGTTGTTGATTCTTTGTGCTAGTTCCCATTCTACTGAGGATTTGTTCATAAAGTCCTTTCAGATGCCAATGTCTTCGAGAGTTTTACCTAACTTATCTTCCAGCAAATTTAGTGTTTCTGTTTTAGAATTTCAATCTTTAATCTACTTCAATTTTAGTCTAGTGGATGGTGAAAGATAGAGGTCTAGTTTTAATCTTTGGCAAGTTCAAATCCAGTTTTTCCAACACCATTTATTAAAGAGGCTATCTTTCTTCCAGTGAGAATGGTTGGCTCCTTTGTCAAAGATGAGGTAGCTGAGTGTGTCTGGGGTTGTTTCTGCATCTTCTAATATAGTCCACTGATCCTCAGGTCTGTGTCTTTGCCAGTACTATGCTGTTTTTATCACAGTGGCTTTGTAGTATAGTTTCAAGTTGGGAATTGTGATACCCCTTGCCATGACTCTGTTGCCTAGAATTGCTTTTGCTATTCTAGATCCCTTCTAGTTCCCGATAAACTTTTGGATTGTTTTCTCTAGTTCTGTGAAATATGCTGTTGGAATTTCAATCGGAACTGCATTGAATCTGTATAGCAGTTTTGGAAGTATGGCCATTTTCACTATATTGGTTCTTCCTACCCAGGAACAGGGGAGTGCTTTCCATTTTCTTATATCCTCTTCGATCTCTTTTTTAAGAGTGTTGTAGTTCTCAATGTAGAGGTCTTTTGCTTCCTTCGTTAGTTTGATTCCTAGATATTTCATTTTTTTGGATGCTATTGTGAAAGGTATTGTTTCCCTAATTTCTCTCTCAGTGAGTCTGTTATTTGTGTAAAAGAAGGTTATTGATTTTTGAGTGTTGACCTTGTATCCAGCTGCTCTACTGAAACTGTCAATTAAGTCTAGAAGTCATTTGCAGCCTCCTTTTTCTCCAACGAATGCTTGTCTTATCTGTGTTTGTCTGGATTCTCCACACTTCCAGGAGCACTGACTGCTTTCCATTCCTGAAGCCGATATAGCAAGGTACTTGATTTTGGTTGCCCATGCATGTAAGAGTGCCCCAAGGATTGCACTTGTAGGAGAGAAAGTGGCTCTGGGTTGTTTAATTCAGGTTTCTGCTGCAATATGGAGGCCAATATTCTTTATTCACATACAAGATGGACATATACCAAAAATCATAAAAGGAAAATATTTAATTAGATGTTATTAAGTTAATTGGTCTAGTTTTTTAATCATTCAAAAACTTGAGGCTAGTTACAATTTATAGGCAGAATCATAAAAAGTTGATTTTAAAATTTATTTTATTGCTTCAGACTACAAGCTGGGGCAGAACTAGGCAACTTTTTAATGTTTGTGGACTTGTAAATGTTTAAAGTCTATATGTAAAGCAGGGTACCAGTCAGTTCTCAGAGGTAAGGGAGGACCAGAGGAGAATCAGAAAGCCAGAAGCCACCCTCTCCAAACCCAAGAACTTACCTTCCTTTCTTATTGGTACATTTTAGGTATACAGTATAATGACATTCATCATTGGGAATTTGCACCTTTACATGATATACCTTGGTTCTTTTTTTCCCCCCATTCCCCTGCCCTCCCTTCAGCCCCTCCATCCCTCTCTATTTACAAAGACTTTGTTTCCATTTTTTCCTTTTCTCATATTTATTCCTTTCCCTTCTTTCCTTTCCCCTATCCCTCCCAGTTCCCCTTCCCTTTTGGAACTTTTCTTTCTATTTCGTGTTATCTATTATACATTTTGATCCTTATTTACACATTTGAGAGATGCAAATGAAAACAATGCTGAGATTCCATCTCATTCCGGAAAGAATGGCTGCTATCAAAAAATCAACCAGTAACAAATGCTGGCGGGGTTTTGTGGAAAAGGAACCCTGCTCCACTGTTGGTGGGAGTGTAGAGTGGTGCAACCTCTGTGGAAATCAGTATGGAGTTGTTTTTTAAATTTATTTTTTGCTGTTTGACACAAGGGTGCAGTAACCTGTGGAACAAAGTTTTCATCTTTCACTTCTGTGGTTGTTGTCTTCTGTCACCTCCCTGTCCTACTTCCTGCTCTGCCTCCTTATCTGCAACTAATGAGACCTTGGACAAGCCACAGAGCCCTCTGTGCTACACCCGGAAATGAGAAGTCATAAATATTTCTTTCAGATTCATCATTCACCATGATGCTGTATTTCTCTTCATCCTGTTTTGATTATTTTCTGTGAAGAAGTCCTAAATGTATGTGTCTAGCTCCAATTCCTCTCACTCCCAGCTGTCCAGATGCCCTTACAATTTCAAGGTCCTGTTGACATTCAGATTTAAATGTTGACCACTGCTGGTGAGAGTAGAAACTGGTACCCTCAGGACACATATTCAATGCTTCTGGTCCAGGCATTCTAATCCTAGGAATCCCATCATAAGAAAATAATTCAAAATATATTTTAGGAAAACCCAAAACATAAATGCTCATTGCTTGCATCTCTCTCCCAACTGGAAGGAATCCAAATGGCCAATGGCCAGGGAATTGAGTAACTCATAAAACTTTCATTTGATAAATACTAAAATACTATTAAGGTACCTTAGTTCCATATAGTTACATGGAAAATATGCATTATATATGATATTATTATAGATAGGTAAGTTAATTAGATATCTTGTAGGCAGTTAGATAGGGCCAGCCCACAAGGAGCCAACATGGAGGACAATCAAGACACATTCACTAAAGGCCAGCATTGTAAAAGGAAACTACCACACACACATAGGGTAAGTAGCCGTGACTTATATTCTAAATAGATATCAATTACCTGGGTGGGGGACCAGGATCTTCCAAGAAAGATCCCTGACCCACCCCTTACCACCCTAAATCCTTGCTCATTCCTTGTACTCTTGCTATGTGACTTGTTTCCCCATTGGATCCTCATTTAATCAATGTTACCTAAGTGACTATACTTATAATAATCTTATTGGTTGTTCATAGTTTTGTCCACCTTGTGATTTCTCATTGGATCAATATTACCTAAGTGACTGTACTTGTGTGTGTGTGTGTGTGTGTGTGTGTGTGTGTGTGTGTGTGTTTGAGTTATAAAGAAAGGAGGTTTATTTTGGTTCATGTTTTTGGGGGTTCAAAGTTCAAGGGCAGGTGGGGTAGGGGGAGGGCAGGGTTAGCCCCTGGTGAAGCCTTCTGGCTGGCAGAGTCACAAGGTGGAGCTCGCATACCTATGTGTCTTCTGGTCTCTTTCTATGTTTTTAAAATATACATATATTTTTGACATATACAAGGGCTGATCAAAAAATAGCATTGACACCTAAAAAATGTATTACAGTGAAGGACATGTTGCCATCAATCCCTCTTATTTTGATCACACTTAACCATCGTTCCTACCACTTTCTGAAGCAGTTCTGGGAGTCCTTTTGTGAAGGTCTTTAAGAGGCATTATCAATAAAGTGTATGTTCCTGCTGAGTGCCATCCAACAGAAAGGCAGCTTTGTAAAAATAATACAGTGTGTCTTCATCTACCTGATTCACCATGTCTGGCACTGTATAACTTTTTTTTTTAGTTTTTTGAAACAGGGTCTTGCTATGTAATTCAGACTGCTCTTAAACTCACTATGGAGTCCAGACTGGCCTTGAATTCATGGTGTTCCTCCTGCCTCAGCCTCCAGAGTGCTAGGATTACAGGTTTGCATCACCACACCTGGCTGCTGTGTGACTCCTGACTCTTCCCCAAGATAAAAATGACTAGGAAAAGTGAACATTTCAGGTCAGTCATGGGACTGTACCCTGTGAGCATCTTCCAGTGGCCTCACCTCTGCAGATCATGGTCTGAATAAGTTTCCACCCTCTTACTACCATTCACACATAACCCTGGGGATGAAGTTTCCGACACATGAATTCTGGGGGACACAAACCACAGCAGTTGTCATAAGGATGAACTAAGACAATCGATGGGTGGTGGATGTCATGGTAAGTTAGGACATGGCACAAGTGTGAGTTTGGAGGCAGATGATACAGTTTGTGCCCACTGTCCCCAGCAAGAGGTGTGACAGCCCTGGGAATCAAGTTCTCCCCTATAGCAAGGGGTAGCAGCTCCTTCTTCACGGGGCTCTCGAGGGGCTGTGCTGGGGAAGGGTATGAAACTGCCCTGTATGGCAGGATTCTTCCTGTGCTTCAGCTTGCCCTCTGGCAAAGGCTGAATAAGAACTGAATTGGCCAAAACAAGGGAGGGCGAGGGGAGGAGGGTGAACATTAGGAGGAGCGGCAAAAAAAGCCTGAATAATCCCTGCACTGTTTCTAACACTGGCAATGGAGCCAGAGCTCCAAGAAACAGCTCACATCCACGGGGGGGAGGTGAGGAATGGGGAGCACAGGGGCACAGGGCTTTACGAGGAGAGGGCAAAGGAACCCACTGCTCTCAAACCCAGGAGGGCACGGAAGGAGAGAAGAGGGGAGCCTCTCAAGTCCCAGTTTCCTCTGTGACCCCAACTTCCTTGTAATCCACAAAGCACAGCTCCAGGCTTTGAGCCACAGCAATGCTGCTTTCCAATGCTCCCACCTGGCAGTGACTGCGTAGTTGAGTATGCTCAGCGCTGGAGCCCAGAGCAAAAAGACAGGGCTCTGCTAGCCCTGATGGAGGCTGCTTGTGTCTTTCCATGTCCCCCGAGCCCAGGGCATAGCCCCCAGGCCAGTCTCCCCCTTCCCCTCCTGCCTTGTGCTGTCCACTTCCCCTTGATTGGCCTGAACCAGGACATGATGGCAGGGCCAGGGCTCTGCTGGTTCTGGGCTCCACTCAGAGGCCGGGTCATGAGTTCCCGTCCCTTGGGAGCTCAGCCCATAGGCTATGACAGGAAATGTCCCACAGATTAGTGCCTCCTGGGGTGGGACAGCAGCAGCAGGTGGTAGGAACAGGGCAGGGGAGGGAGCAAAGCCCAGACAGCCCTTGGGAGGAGCCCAAGGACAGAGGGTTTCTTCTCCAGGCCCCAGCCTTCAGAGTGAGGAGGTCTGGGGTTTCCCGAGGTCCCTGCTCAGGCTTGCCCCTCAACCTCATCAGCTGGTGCCGCTTAGATCCCTTCACCGACCGACTGTGGTGGCAATTACAGTAGCTTCAGTTTCACTAAGTCCAGTTTCAGAGGTATTATAACTGTTCGAGTAGGGAGAGGGAGGCAGGGGCAGGTGAGGAGAGATAAAGACGCAGCTCTTGAGTTCCAGAAGAGAGAGGGTGAGCCAGGTGCGGTGGTGTGTACCTCTAATCCTAGCACTGAGAGAGGCGGAGGCTGAAGGGTTGTAAATTCAAGTTCCAACTGGGCAACTTAGTGAGACTCTCTCTCAAAATAAAAAAATTAAAATGGCTGAGGATATAGTTCCGTGTGAAGGCCCTGGGGCAGGGGGGAGAAAGTTCTAGCAAGAATCAATATACAAAGAAAAGGCCACTAAAGCCCCCTAAATTAACACTTTCATCAACAAAAACCTGGTTGAGATTTTTAAACATTGCATTTGTTGTCAGGCTCAAAGGGTGGTGCAGTTAAATAATTAGCATAACACAGATGACATCTTTCTAAGAGGAAGAACAAGAAGGCAGTGAGTGCCAGTCAGTGGAAGGATGCAGACAGTGAGAGGAAGGGAGGGGAGAAGCCAGAGTTCTGCTGTCCTCCCTTACTCCAGGCCTTGTTTTCAGATGAGCTTAGGAGTAATCTAGGCAGGCCAGCAATATATTAAAATGTGGTTTTGGTCAAAACCTTGATCAGCACTGGCTTTTCCCCTGGGGTCTGGCACCCTCACCCAGCTTGCTCCTTGACCTCACAGATCATGCAGGTGAGGAGGGTCTGGCATCCCCTCCAATTCCGTGTCAGCATTCTGGATGAGCTCAAAGATGAATTTCACCTGGGTCTTGTAGGCTTGGATTGAGATCTTCTCATTGACTCTGTGAATGCTGCTGAAATCCACAGGCTGCGGAGAGACGGGATTGAACAGATAGATGCCGTTGGTGAGGTTCGTGTAGTGTCTGCTGTCTGTATTACCAATACAAGTTCCTCATGGACTGTCTGTGAAGGGTGAATACGGAAGTTGATTATGGCCTGGGCCACCGGGGGGATGACATTCACCTCGACCCCGGCTTGGAACATGGTGGGTGCCATGGTGGTCCTGACCAGTGCGTTCGTTATGGGATTTTTCTCCAAGAACCTGCTTACAAAGGGCCAAAATAGCTACAGGTTGCTCAAGACTATATTGGTAGGGAAAGGAAACTCGCTTGCCACTTGCTGCAATATTGTCTTCAACTGCCTGGTTCCAAACATGGTTGGCACTGGGGTCTGCTCCAGTCAGCTAATGGCAGCTGACAGGATGCCAATGCTTGTCTCTTTCGGAGGAGCTGAAGAGTGGCTTGGAGTCATATTTACCCAAAGCATGAGGTCCACTGCACCTTTCCCTGAGATGAAAATCATGGAAAAGGGCTTCTTGAGCCTGGGAAGGAAACTATCCAAGATGAAGCTGCCCTCATCCACAATGAAAGCCAGCTGGACACCCATGGCCTGTAGCAGCACCGAGATTTTCGGAGGCCCATTTGTCCCTGATACCTCTTCATCGTGACCCAGAGCAGTGAAGAAAGATTTTTGTGGGATGTAGTTTCTGAACAGCAGGTGCTCCAAGGCCTGCAGGATCGCCATGGCGGAGTTCTTGTTGTCCAGTGTGCCCCGACCATAGATGAAGCCATCACGGTCCCACCTGGAGAACAGGGGTACATCCCAGCCTTCCTCAGGGGCACCTCCCAGCCTTCCTCAGGGGCAGGCATGACATCAAAGTGAGCCAACAGCATGTAGGGCTGCAAGCTGGGGTCTAAGCCTTGCACTGTGAATAGGTGGCTATAGTTTCCTACAACTTCATGCTTGATAAAGCTGGCTTGGAACACTGTAGAAAGGACTCTCTGTATTCTCCAAACTCAGCCAGGGCTGTGGTGTTGGACTCCTCATGGCTAAAAGACATTGTTGGAATCTGGATGGCACAGTTTGTAGAGGTTTTGGTCCAAAGTCAGCTGGCTCCAAGGCAGGGCATTGTGGTGGAGGGGCTGGTCAGAGGAGGTTGATTCTTAGCCTAGTAGACAGGAAGCAGACAGTGACTGTACTTGTAATCTCACTGGTTGACTGTCAGTGGTCTCTCTAGAGGGAGACTGGAGATCCTGGAGAGCACCGACCTTTAAAGAAAGAAAAGGAGACAGCCTGGGGGGCGAACAGCAGTTTATTCTCCTGACAGTGTTTGACAATCACAAAGGAAAGAGGTAAGGCTTTTATATAAAACAGCTTAGTCGTTCTGGCTATTGTCTTTTTGGTTTTAACATCTGGTGATAACAAGTGACTGTAAGTGACTCATAAAAGCTATAGGCGAATTTACACATCCCTTGTTTCTGTTCACCGATCCATACATCTAAGAGCACACTACAGCCCTCTTCTTATCAGATGGTATCAAGAAAGCAGGGTGACCTTGGCAGAATTCAAGCCCACTGGCCCACTGCAAACATCACAGATGTACATAGTGAACCGTATCTTTCTCACCACCTGTAGAGCCATTGGGTCGAAGTCCTCTGACCCCGGACAATGGTTACTAAGAAAACTAGGAGAACATCTTTTTCTCCCATAAAACTTTTACAACATCTCTTAAAGTTTCCTGGAATTCTTTTAACAAACAGATTTGTGGAAATTCCCAGAAACAACTTCTTGATTTTCTCAGTTAACAAACTTCTTGTGATCATATTCTTACAACTAGATAACTAAATTTTACAATTTCCCACAGTTGACTATAGTTTTTTCCACCTTGAACCTGCCTCACCTTGTGGCTTTGTACCATAAAACACCTTTGAGAAGTTGGGTGAGTGGGCAACCCATTTTCCAGTCCCTCTTCTGTTTCTCTTAGACAGAAGCTATCTTTCTCTCAATTTTTTCCTACGCTTAACCTCCATTGTTCCTAGAATTCATTCTTTGATTTTAGAGAACACAAACTAGCACTTCGGATATCTAGCAGGTTTGAGAGTTACCTCTTTCCCCCCTTTATCAATATGATATGGTCATATGAACTGAAACATCTACAAAGTTTCTGCAGGAAATGCTTTATACCAAAATGATAATAACTGTGTGTTCAGATGGCTGATTGTACATGACTTTTTGTTTTGTTTTCTCTTTTTTCTAAGCTCAGTTATGTATTTGTATGCAGTTTATGAAACTGGGGAAGAAATCAATTGTGAAGATGATGTCCTTTTCCTATTTTCTACCACTTTGCTTCTCTCTGGCTCCCCACCAGGGAAGTAGCCTTTGTCTGCTCAGACCTCCAGGTGCTCTGTAATTTCTTTCTTCTTCTTCATTCTTCTACTCAAGTGCCACAGAATCTTTAACAATAGGTTCTGCCCATCCCGACACTCTCTGTGGCAATCTGAGCTTTTAGCCATTATATCGACCATGGCAGCTCCCACATACCCTATTCTCTCTCTGCTCAAACTTGCTTTTCTTGCTTATTATTTACTAATTTCAAAGTTGGGCTCCAGTGTTGGTCTTCCTGTCCTCTCTTTTGTAATCTGCTTCAACTTTTTAACCTCATTACAAATATTTCCCTCTCAGATTCTTTGTGCTGACCAGAAAGCACTTCTGAGCTCAATTTCCATACTTTATACTTGTCAGTCTTCCTGCTTCCTCTCTCCCAACCTACTCTGAAGTTGATATTAGGTGTAATGTCCATGTCCTGAGCATACTGATGAGATTGAAATGGGATACAATATGTGAAAAGTATTACACAAATATTAGGCAGTATGCTGTTGCACCACAATCCATAAAGAACTATGAATTGATTGTTGTTAATGGCTAATTTTTTTCTAATTTTGAAATATTTGGACAGATTCTATATAGCTTATCAATTCCAGACAAAATACTACATATTATGTTGTCTCTAAAGGCAAGAAATCGTGGTCAGTAGGAGCAATGGGAATGGAAAACCCCAGACTCATATTGGTAGAACTGATTCACCTGATGAGGGAAATGGTTTCAGTGTAGTATTTGAAAAGCTATCTTTGAAAATCTTGTAGACAAGACTGAGAAATGTGAGCTGGGTGATAATGATCCAGGTAATTTCATAGCTGGTTGAAAACTTTAACAAGAATTTTGATTAAGATAGAGACCCACTTGAAAAGAAGTTTCCACAGACATGTAGGAGTGCAAATCTATCTGGTGCTGATCTTTTCAGCATTTAATCATTTAAATCCTTAGAAGATGTTCTTGTCAAATTTGTCCAAGTAAAATAGCTAAAAGTATTGATTACACATCCAACATCAGAAAAAGAAGTCCCCTGAAGCCTGAAGTTTCAGACTAGTGTCAAGAAAATGAAGTAAAGAAGAGATTAAATGAATTTTTCCACATAGGTTTAAGAAGTTAGCTGGGTAACAGCTAGATAGGTAAAATTGAAGACTGCCAGTGGTTTCAGCTACTGTAGCTCCTATTTTCTTCCAGTAGTCTCATATGGAGGAAAAGCCCCAATAGTGACTGAGTAGTGTGATCAATGCAGGTCCAGACTAAAGGAGGTAAATGCTATCATGTGACCTACATTGTCCTGAACCAGAGCCCAGCAAGCCTGATTAACTCCAGGTGTCAGATGTTAAGGGGGCAAATGGACAATCCAGAAGTGACACAAACCAGGAAAACATAAATGTAAGGAAACCATGGTGAATGACAAGGAGTGAATAGCAGTGGGTGTTTAGCTTTAAGAGGAGACCACAGGAGAAGTGCTCTGATAGCCATGCCTGTGAGGACAGATGGCCACAGGACAGGAGAGGCGGAGGTCCAGCAGGTGGGGCAGGGCTCAAATACGGGGCTCTTAGGTCCTCAGGGGCCTGTAGCCGTGGGCTGCTGGACCATGTGGTGTCACCACGAAATGAAGTTCCTTGCTGCTAAAGAATGAGTCAAATCAATTGTTTCTTTACTGGCTTCTCTGTGGCTGGATGTGTATCTGTAGCATTCTACAGAAATGGACACACAAAGAGGAAATAAGAAAAACTGGAGAAAGGGGAGGTCTGCTCTGTTTCCCTGGTCCTAAAATAAATAGCCTTGGCAGGTAAAGTGAGACAGGTTCAGTCTTTCAACTACATCCTCAGACCTCGTGGTGCTTTAGCCACGTCTAAGACTGGCAAAGGACATGTGCCCTTCGGGTTCAGGAAAAAGTTTAGCCTTAATAATATGGTATTTTTCTTTAAAATTGTTCACATAGTCAACTGTGTGAAATACAAAACTTTTCATTAGTCTAACTTTGTGCCTTAGTTATATAATGCCTATCTTATTGATTAGAAATAGCGCTTGCCATTTCTTAAACATAAATGAGGTGAAAAATGAATATTTTTGTCTATTTTTGTTCCACTTTAAACTTCTATCTCAAATTAAAAAATTGCCAAGAGTAAGATTAAATATAGAAACACAGTAGAGATAGAGTAAAATAAATTGAAGGTCATTAAACATCTCAGTCATTTTTAAACAGTAATTTTTTGCCAACTTGGAGCTTATTAATCTTGAGTCCTAGAACATTTCATGGCTAAAATTCAGTTTTGTTCTCTGTAAAATAAATACAATCAAAACTTCAGGGTATTATTATGAAAGTAAACTGCCTTTTCAAAAATAATGTTAATGTATTATTTGTGGAGGAATAACACTAATTCAACAAAGACTTAAATTACTACCTTAAAAGTATGGATTGGTGCTTAATGTTGGGGATACTGTGGATTACTATTGTTTTATTTTATTAGTACATGTTTGTGATATATGAGGTTTACATTCATCCTGGGAAATAGGTGCATGTACATAACACAGCTTGATTCTTTTTAAATCCCTTTCCCACCTTTCTATCTCTAAATCCCCTTTCTCAATTTTTATTCTTATTGTTATTATTATTTGTAGTGCATGTTTAAACTAAAAGAGACATTAAGATTGTTCAGCATATTTTTCAGAGTTGGTAAAGGTTGGAGAGGACACAGAGTCCTTACCCAATCCTGTGCTGCTGGTCCCTGGGGCTTGTACATCGAGGTTCTAGAACTGAGGTCTCTCAGTTCACAGTCAAATGCTTTTTATATAACACCACTGAACAAATGGAACCCAAAGTAAGTGAATCAGAATGTGTACTGAAAGCCAGATGTGGTGGCCCAGGCCTGTAATCCTAGCACTCTGGGAGGCTGAGGCAGGAGCATTGCAAGTTCGAACCCAGCCTGAGCCACTTAGCAAGATCTTGTCTCAAAAAAGAAAAGCAAAGGGCTGGGTGGGGGAGAGCTGAAGGGAGGGAGGGAGGCAGAGAGAGAGAGAGAGAGAGAGAGAGAGAGAGAGAGAGAGAGAGAAGGGGAGAGAGGGAGAGATTTTTTTCCTGAGCACCTGGTTTGTGTGGTATACCATGCTAGCTCTTGGCAAGAAGACTGAGTATGTGAAGAGGTCACAACACATTTATTTATTTATTTATTTGGTACCAGGGATGGAACTCAGGACCTTATGCTTGCGAGGCAGGCATGGTGACACTGAGCTCTCTTAAAGAAGCTCAGAGCTGTAGCTAGGAGATAAGTCTGAAAAAACTAGAAATCCATAGCAGGTGGATTCCAGTTAAAGCAGTTCCATGGAGGAACAAAACAGAGAAGCCCTTATCTCCAGCTTCCAGTGATCTGTCTTGGAAAAAAAAAAAAAGAGTACAATTTAGAACAGAACAGATCGATGGGCAGTCTAAACTGCACTCAGGTCCGGGGAGCAGCAGAGAGTTCTGGGCAAAGCTGTCTGGTGAGAAGGTGTAGGGACCCGTGCTCAGCGGTGAGGTAACAAGAGTTCATGTGTTGCTGGCTGGATGGCCCATCAAGGCAAGGGGAGGTTCCATCCAAGCATGCAAAGGAAGGGCTCGGGGATGGTGGGCTGAGGGTTATGGATGAAGATAGCTGAGACTGTCTTCAGAAAACCTGTGTCAGACAAATAGGTGGATGAGGATGCATAGCATATAATATAGAGCACTGGTGGCCAACCTATGGTATGTGTGCCGCAGCTGGCTGTTTGTTATCACTGAAAGCTCTAGAAGGTTCACTATCACTGATATAGAGCATGACAGAGATCTAGTTTGTGTCTATTTAAACCCATGTTAAATTCACTCATGCCAGCCATGGAAAAACTCACCAAAATATCTGTTTGCTTCCTGGTGATTAATTAAATACAAATTGTACCTCAAAGTAACTGACCTTCAGTATAAAATTGTGCATTGGACAAATGTCAATGTGATTCATTAAATAGAAATCATTAGATATAATCTATAGGGTATCTGGCAAGGGTAAAGAATATGATTTAAAAGATATTCTGTCTGGCATAAACATGATAAAGAATCTGTTGTTTGTTAAGGGCATTTCTTTGTATCTGTAAAACTATATATCATTTTAGAGAAGACAAATCACTTACTTGAAAAGTATCTCAATGGCATGACAGCACAGAGCCAGGGCACTGAACAGTAGCATTAAATTAAGTCATTTAGAAATGAGTTAAAAAGAAGGGGTTCAAGATCATCTCAATTTCATGCCACTGGAAATATTTTTTTTCCCCATTAACTTTATTGGTACATTTTAGGTATAAAATACAGTTACATTCATCATTGGGATCTTGTACCATTACATGAGTCTCTTGGTTCTCATTTTTTTCCCCTTCCCTTGCCCTCCCTTCACCCCCTCCACCCTTCCCTATTTCCAAAGACCTTGTTTCCACTTTTTTCCTCTTCTCATATTTTTTCCTTTCCCTTTTATCCCTTCCCCTACCCCTCCCAATTCCCCTGCTCTTTTAGACCTTTTCTTCCTGTTACACAATATCAGTTATACATTTTTAAAATTACAATATTAAGATCTAGGAGACATTACCACAGATTTTACAGAATTTAAAAGGATATAGAAAGCATATTACAAAAATCCTTATTGAAATAAATTTGACAACTTCTAAGAAGTAACTTAGAAGACAAATTAATGAAACTAACTCTAGAGGAAATATAAAATTTGAATAGCACCTATTAAAGAAAGTATATTCCTAGCTTGAAAACCTACCTATATGACAACAGCAGGCTCATAAACATTTTAACTGATAAATTATATCAAACAATTAAAGCAGAAAAAAGAAGGAAAACCTCTCCCCTCATTTTAGGAACTCAACATTGGCTAATCCTAAAACTGGATAAAGATAATAGAAAAAAAGGTATGAAGATAGATAGAAATTTGTTTAACAAAACAATCTCTTAGAAGTCAGATCTGGAGTATGTAGAAAGTGATTTTATTATAGGGATGGCAGTGTTGGTTCAGCATTGGAAGATCCACCCCCAAAAGTCATCATTTTAACAGAGGAAAGGAGAAAGCCATATGATCTTGTCACTAGTTGGAGAAAGAGTATTGGTCCAGATTCTACAGCTGTTCATGGTAAAAGCTATCAGGAGACTAGAAGTAGAACAGAAGCTTCTCAACAGATCAAAGACATGTACTCCATACTTCCAGTGAGAATGCCTTATATGAATGGAGATGATACAATGCTTTCTCCCTAAAGTGGGGAACAAGGGCAGATATGCTTACTCTTCATCTGTCCATTAGACTTTGAAACATAGGTCTAAACCAAAATAGTCTGGCAATAAAATGACACAACTAGGATAGGATTGGCACGGCAGAAACAAAATCTTTATATGTAGATGAAATGATCATTTACAGAGAAAATACTAAGAAATTTTTAGGGGCCCCTAGAACTTGTACTTGAATTTAGCAGGATTAGAAAACACAAGGTATATATAAAAATTCAGGTCTGTGTATACTTGCTATAAATGAAGGACTGGATATTGAAATTTAAAAGTTATGTAGAAGTACAAAGGACCCAGAAAAGCCAAAATCAAAAACAAAAACAGTGTTGGAAGACGTTTAGTACCTAATTTTAAGACTTCTTCTAAAGCTACAGTAATCAAGGCAGTGTTGGTGTGAGGAAAGACATTATAGATCATTGGAATAAAACAGAGAAGCTAGAAATAGAACCACACATATATGGTCCACTGAGTTTTGAAAGATTATTTAACATTAGCATTTTATAGAATATAAACTCAATTCAAGAGCCGAGGAAGAGAGAGTGTTTTCAGCAAACGGCACTAGAACACCTGGTGTCCATATATAAAAAATTAACCTCAACCCTTTTTTTCCATACATGAAAATAACTTGAAGGGATCTATGAACCTAAATAAGAAAGCCTAAAAGTATAAAACTTTAAGAAGAAATTATAAGGGAAAATATTTATGAATTCAGGGTAGGCAAGAACTACCTAGGATACAAAAAACATGATGTATAAAAGAAAAAAAATTGATAAATGAGATTCCATCAAAATTTAGAACTTTAAATGACATTATTAAAATGAAAAGTAGTCCTTAAACAGACCATATTTACAATGCATATAACCTATGAGCAGAATATATAAAGAATTCTTAGAGCTCATTAATAGACAACCCAATTAAAATGTAGACATAAGAAGATGATAAATAGCCAGTATAGCACAAGGAATGGTGTGCAACTCTAGAATCAGAAAAGTACTAATCAGTACAATAATAAGATTGAATTATACACTCATTAGGGAGTTGAAGTCAAAAGTTTTAAAAGCCTTGTCGTGACTTTTTCTTTTTGTTGGATTCTCTCCCTTTGCGTTTAATTTGTCACACCCAATGGATTCATTCTGCTGGGTTTCCTGGGGTTGTGATTCTCATTGTCTTTTCCTAGGGTAGTGTCTAAAATTTTTTGGAGTGCCGGTTTGGTATTCATGAAGTACCTGAGGTGCTCTTTATTATGAAAGTATCTTATTACTCCACCAATTTTGAAAGATAGTTTTGCAGGGTACATCAATCTGGGTTGGAGGCTGTTTTCCTTTAGGGCTTGAAATACATCACTCCAAGCTCTTCTTGCCTTGAGGGTTTACATTGGGAAGTCTGCTGTGATTCTGATGGGCTTTCCTTTGTATGTGATTTGTTTCTTTTCTCTCACTGCTTGTAGAATTTTATTCTTCTGTTGGATTTCTGGAATCCTAACTATTATATGCCTATGTGTAGATTTTTATTGATTAAGGCTAGCTGGAGTCCTATATGCCTCACTTATCTGTGTGTCAAGTTCTTTTCCCCTCCTTGGGAAGTTTTCTGCCATCACTTCTGTGAAGAGTTTTTTTTATGTCATCTGCACTCTCTCCTGTTTCTTCATTGACTCCAGTCTTATGTTATTCTTCTTTGCATCATCTAACAGGTGCTGGATTGATTTCTCATGTTCCCTCATAATTTTAAAGCAATTTTTCTTTTCCTGGTCACTAATTGCAATCTTATTTTCTATATCTGAAATTCTATCCTCACATTGGTTCATTCTGCTGTGCAGACTTTTGATGGAGTTTTTAATCTCTTGGAAATCTGTTTGTATCTGTTTCATGGATTCCATTTGTTTCCTATGTTGGGATTCCATCATGTTCCTCAGATCCTCTATTATTTTATCTGTGTCCTCTCTAAATTTATTAATCATGTCTTGCACCATGAGCAAAATCTTTACTGGTATCTGAATAATTATTTCTGATTTCATTTTTCCCAGATCCTCTTTTGTTGCCAGTTCACAGAGTCCAGGTGGTTGTGTATCAGAGTGTTCCATCTTGTTTCCCTTTGGGGTTGCTGGAGGTGATCTGGAAGTCTGTTTTTGAGGCTTGTTTATGTGTCTTTTCATTTCCACGGGGTGTGTGTGTGCTTCTGGCGCCCACGCAGCTCACCTTCTCTGCCCTAGGAGCTTGGGATGGCAGCGGGGGAGCTTCCTTCCAGGTGCTGGGACCGGCTGAGCTTCACTGCCCTAGGAGCCTGGGATGGAGGCAGGGAAACTTCCTTCCGGGTGCTGGGATGGAAATATTGTGTTTTAGGAAACCCATCCTACCACATCTGTGATCTGGGAGGTATGAAGATGGAGGTTCTCTCCAGTTGTTCATAGTTGAATTCCTACTGAGTTCAAACAGCATTGTTCGCACAACTCTTCAGTACAGGCTAATGAGCAAAGGTAGTAACACTGCAAACAGTCTTATGATTTCTTTTCCTGATGAATTTTGCTGCCAGGTGAAGGAGAATATATCACTGGCTGGTAGTGGATTATCTCAGCCTGCCTTGCTACCCCTAGAATAGTGAATATGTGTACGAGAAACTCATGTTTGCAATTTCTGTCAAGACAGAATTGACATAGGTCTAAGAAGACTGTTGTGGACTGAATGACCTGTGTTCTCCTAAATTTCATGTATGAGTGCCCCAGCCCCTAGTGCAACTGCACTTGGAGATGGACCCTTTAAGGTGGTAACTGAGGTTAAACAAGGTCCTGAGGGTGCAGCCCTAACCCACGAAGCCTTGTGCCTTGTAAGAAGAGGAAGAGATGCCAGAGGAAGAAGAGGAAGATCAGCCAGGTGCCTGGCTCCTAACAGAGAAGACAGAGAGAAAAGGGGACCCTCCACCAGGCAGGGGGAGAAGCCCCTCAGAAACCAGCCCTTGCCGTGCCTTGATTTTGGGCTTCTGGCCTCCAGAACGAGAAACCAAATCTTTGTTGTTTCCACCACACAGAAACGTAACAGTATTTTGTTATGGTTGCCCAAGTAAACTAGTACCATGTCCAACACGAGTCACAGATGAAAACCCACAGTGTGAAATCTATGCAATATTATATATTTAATATAATTAATAATGTATAACACTGACAGGTAAATATGAAATACTGCATGTCATTAGATGGGACCAGTCATCTGTGCCGCCACCACTGGAGCTGTGCTTGGGCACCCACAGACCAACCTGGGGCCGTGTTTAATGGAGCCTCTCAGGGAGATGACAGCTACTTCAGCTTTCTCTTGGAACCATCACAGTAGATCTCTATTAACATTTTGTTTACACTCTCTGAGAATATTTTAAAATATCATTTGTTTTAACCCAGATTGTCTGTGGATTTCCACTGAAAGTTGAATAAACTAGACTTTGCAGGCATGCTAACAGATCTTCTGCCTCTGAACCGCCAGCAGGAGGGACATTTGGATGCTCGTGGAGCCGTGGGTCGCCTCTGGATTTCTCCCCGCAGGACTCCTGCTATGCCGCGGACCCTTCACTTGACCTTCCGCCGAGCGCGTCCAGGGCAATGCGGGTGGCGGGGAGCAGATGCCCTGGACTAGGCACCGTCCGCTGCAGGCCGTGTTCCTGCTCCGCTGCGGCCAGCCGGGGACAGCCTGGCCACACACCAGAGGTGGCTGCACTTTGCACACAGTCTGTGGAACTGCGAGGCCCTTGCGGCGTCTGCGGGAGAGAAAGGTCAGCTCTTAACATCGTACCGCACTGGATGTCTTCCGCTGCGGCCCAGGGGCCTTCACCAAGGAGCGCTTTCTGGGTGACTTCTCTTTGTCGGTGCCACTGTGAGCCACCGGGCCAGCACCCAACACTAATGTCTGTGCGGCCCTGGTGTTCGCAGGCGGCGTTGCCAGAGTCCAGACAAGGCGCCCTCAGGATCTCAGGGGGTGACTATCCGGTCCCACCGTCACCATCACACCCCTTTCCCCGAGGCAGTGTGGACGGGGACTGGCTGTGACCTGGGGGGTCACCGCGGTTCTCTGGCGGCAGGCACAGATGCCCCGCACTTCCTGGTCCGTCCCGGAAGAAACTTGCCCTTCCCAGAGCCTCACCTTGTGGCCATCGGAGCCCAGGTCGGGGTCCCCAGGGCTCTGTACGAAGGCCGCTGGGGTGGCGTCCAGACCTGCTGAGGACACCCCGCCTTTCCCGAGGGCTGCTGCTCGGCCCGCCAGTGTCGCCGGGAAGGGGTTCGCTACACAGCCTTCGAAAAAAATCGTATTTTCCACAATGACCTTAGATGATACAATGTAGCAAATATTTGTCACAATGACCTTCCACTTAATGATACAGTTTAGCAAATATTTATCATCTGTTCTGTGCCAGGTTCTGTGAGGTGCAAGTCTTCGTGTTTCCCAAGGGCTGTGCCTGCTCCTCCTCGCCCAGGATTAGCCCATCCCTGCTGTTAAAGTTTCATGTTCATAATAAAACTGCATCTGTGCTTCTCTTTGTTTTCAAATACTAGCACATTAACTCTAACTCTAGTCACCATGCTGTGGGACAGGTTGCCTGCAGCACTCTTAATACTTTGTTGAAAGTCAAAAATCATCATTCAGATCCTGAACACCTTTTGGTGGTGTGCAAAACACTGTAAACAGCCACTGTATATATGTATGACACATATATATCTGTTTATGTTTTACTCAAAATTTTATTTTGAGACTATTCTTTAATGGGCACTTTTTTTTTTTTTTTTTTTTTTTTGTACCAGGGATCGAACTCTGGTCCTTGTGCTTGCCCAGCAGGTGGCAAAACCACTGAGCTAAATCCCCGGCCCAGGTACATGTTTTTTAAAGGAAGATTTTAAAGTATCCTGCTAGTTTTACCACTAGTTTTATAATTAGCAGAGCTGTCTTTGAGGTTTCTTAAGTCCCTCTCAACATTAACGTGCTGATCTCTAGGTGTTTCCAGGAAAGATGCTGAATTAGGAATCCAAGGTTGAGGGTGACGACCCTCCAAAACAGCCTCTCTGTCATAATTGGACTTGGATGCAATCCCAAACTTGCCAAGGAAGATCTTTTCAAAGTTTCTTACTTTTATTCCAAAGGGAGCTTTGTGGGACTCTATACCTTGTCTCTCAGAGTAGCTGGCTCTGAGGACAGTAAATTTTTTTTTTTTGTAATTTTCATGTAAATTTCATCACTATAGAAAAGTACAGAGAAGTAAAAATCAGCTGAATTATCTCCACCCATAGTAGGTATTGCATTGTTCTAACCAATCCCCTAATAATGGATATTTAAGATGCTTCTATTGTTTCACTGTCACAAACAGAACTACAGTTAATTTTCTTGACTTACATACAAATTTCTCCTTAGGATGAAGTCCTTCAAAAATAACAATTTAAGTTCTTACCACTGTTTTTTTTCCCCCCTAGAATATTTGTTTCCATGAAAATAGGTAATGAAGTTTTAATCTTTGCCAATATGACATGCAAAAAGCATCTAGGTATATTCTTTACTTGCATATTTTATTTAATGCCAGAGTTGAACATCTTTCATGTTTAGGGCTCTTTTTACCTTTGTTTAGAATTATTTTCTCTGTTCTCTTTTCTATTTCATTGTTTATATTTCTATTATTGACGGTTTAAACTGTTTATTACTATTAATAAACAACTGTCATAATTATTTTTCTCACATTACATACCATTTTACTTAGATTAAGGTATTTTGCTATATTTGATTTCTTATATTTCTTTATAGAAAAGTGTTCTTTTATTAAAATGATTTTTAACATTCATGTCATGTTTTAAAAGTCTCCATGCTTCAAGACTAAAACATTTCCCTATTTCCACATACTTACATTATATCATTTAAAAAATCTAACTCATTGGTCCATATGGAACTTATTTTTGTACAAGGATACAAGACTGCCTTAAAAATCCCTTTCCATTACATTATTTTAAAACTTATATTTCCTGTCTTCTAGGCATTGATCTTTGTATTTCTTGCTGTTTTATTTCTTCTTTCTATCTACAGACTCATCATTGCAAGATAATTAGATTTTCTCTTCAGCTGCTGTGGTATGAGTGAAACAAGCTACATTTCGAACATATATCACAGAGAAAAACATTTAGCACAAAATAGTCAAAGAGAAGAAGACATTACTTGCTCCTTATTGCATAAACATTTTTTACCTGTTTTTCTTTTTGGACCAAAAATAGCACAGAGATAAATGGATTTCCATTGAAAGAGAAGATAAAATCACTACATAATGAAATATGTATTCAGTACAAAAGGATCTAGTCCAATGGTGAAATAGTCAAATAGTCAAAATGTTGTTACAAGTAATTAGATGGTTCAAAATATACATGGAATTCTGATCCCTGTTTCTAGGGCAACAAAATGTCAAGTTTCACATTGCATTCTCCAATAATTAACTAAATCATTTATATTTAAGTGGCACCTTCCATATGCTTCAGAAAACTGTGAGGACAGTAAATTTAAATACTTGAGGTTCTCCATTAATGTCCAAGGGGCATGCCTGAAACTCTGCTTCTTATGGGAAACTACACATCTAAAGAAACCTCGAGGGATGTAAGTTTCCAGAAAAAACATCTCATTGGGTAGTTTAGGTTTTTTATGGGAATATTAAAAGATGCCAAGACTTCAGGCATAAGACTTCTCAGCGCTGCCCTGTAAGATTTCTTGGGAATTATCTGGGGATAATTAGTCACTGGGGGATCAGGCTAACAGGTTTGTTATATCTTTAAAGATAGTTTAAAACATTTAGAAGCAAAGTCTTTGAAGTTGAGGTGATAGGTAGTAATTTAAAATTTAAAATCAGCTTTAGTGAGGCAGCAGAGTATATAAATAACGAAATAGACATTTTAAAGTGTGTGAATCAATAAGTTTTGATCCATACCATTGTAATCAAGGTAAAAGAATTGTGATCATCTCAGAAAGTTTCCTCATTTATGGAACACTGATTCTGTGCTAGGTACTTGAAGTGATTTGTTGGCATTATCCCGTTTAATTATCATTAAATATCATGAAATAGGCTGTTGAGGTTGAATTGTGCCCCCACCCCAACACCTAGGACCTCACACTGTGACTACATGTAGAGATCCAGCCTTTGAAGATGATTCAGTTAAAACAAGGCCATTGGGATGGGCCCCCAGCCAGCCTGGCTGTGTCCCTGGATGTGAACACACAGAGACATCAGCGGTGGGTGCTCCCTAAGGAAAGACCACACACAGGCAGAGAAGGCGGCCATCTGGAGGCCAAGGGGAGAGGCTGCAGGAGAAGGCAACTCGGAAGACACTTTGACCTTGGACTTCCAGCCACTACAATGCTGAGAAGATAGTGTCTGTTGTTTAAGCCACTTGGCCTGCAGTATTTTGTTACGGTGTCCCTGGCAGACGAAGGTGTAAGCATTAGCTCTCTTTTTCAACAGCAGAAAACACAGCAAGGTTCTGGGATGCCATAGAATCTGCTCACAGTTGCCCAACCCTGTGGTGGTGGGGCTGAGGCCGGGTCCTGGGCATGTTGGTCCCCACCCCACCTGTCACTTCTGTGTGTAGCAGCTCCCTAAGGATTCCAACACCAGGACGCCACACTGCCGTGTGATGGAGCCATCCCACCACCAGGCCCCCTCAGCCCTCAATCCCCTGTCACTCTAAGTTGTTGGGCACCTGATCAATACCAGGTTGTGAGCTTCGCTGAGGGCGAAGTGCTGCCTCATTGCTCTGACCCTCTGCTGCGATCTGCATTCAGGTGCTGAGATCTGCATTCAGCAGCAAGTCAGCACATGGTTGTCAAACACAAAAAACAAAATCAGATAATGCGTTCTGTTTTAGCTCTTTATAAGTCTCCCACGTTTCCCTTTTCCCAACTGACATTGGGGCCATAATAGTAACTAATTTCATACCTCTGTAGCCCTACAAATGATACAGAAATATTCCTAACAATGACTGTGTCATAACAAGCCTCCCCTGGAATAAGAAAATAATTATCAGAGCTTACTTATTGAGCACTTGGTTCTTAGCAGGCTCTACTAAATAATTTCTTTACCTATCCCCATTAAGTATGTAGTCAAAAGCCAGGATCTGAAATCAGAAGGCCTGAGTTTAAATCCCACTTGTAAACTTCTGTGAGCTATGAATTCTGAGGCAAATTTTATGTCCTTGGTCCTTTGTTTCTTCATCTGAGAAACAGGAATAATAGGACCTGTATAATGAAGGTGTTGTAAAGATGATGTGAGAGTGCCAGACACACAGAGGCACTGTGTGCTTGGCTATTATCATCTGATTTAGCTTTTAAAAATCACCACTCAAAGCTACTTACCTTCTCACTTTGCAATATTAAGAACAATATAATATATTTTGAAATCCAAATATGCAATATCCTTCCACAGTTAAAACTGTTCTACAGAAATGTTCAAATTATTTAATATTTAAGGGGAGGGAGAGGGGATGGTGGGGTAGGGAAAATAAAACTGATCATGGCTCAATATGTGTATGTACCAGTTCCCCAGTGAATGCAATTATTATGTATTTCAAATACAGGCTAATAAAAAACTAAAAGAATTGATCATGAAATTCTGAAAAGGAGCAAAAAGATAAGAAATTTAATAAAAATTTAAAAATTAGAATGATTTTTCCTTCATGTGTGACACCACAATAGCTTTTTATTATAACCATCAGCATTAAACACACAAAATACTAATGCTACACTATTTGGAAATAACACCAGTACTGAAGAATGTCATTGTGCCTAGAAGCTGACCTCTCAGGCAGACATCCAGGAGAGGGCTAGTACAGGTGAACCTATGGCATGCATGTTATTGCAGTTTTCTTTTAAGACAAAAGATGTTACTGCAGAGTTGTTTTTTTCTAAACTAAACGTCCCTGACTTATGAACAAGGAGAAGGTTCATAAGTCGGATTTGCTCTAATCCAACAGTGAGTCTTATACAGTGCATCTGTGAATCTTACACAGTCCGCCTGTGAAAGTTCGAAACTCAAATGTTTGTAAGTCAGGGTCCTACTTTATTTGGGTTTAATTGTGATGTTGGCACTTTGGGATAAACAAATGTGTTTTGAGTTGCAGTTAGCACTGGGTCTCTAACAGGTTCGCCATCACTGGCCTAAGCGCAGACTGTTAGTTCAGAATGCACTCAGCTGACTCAGGGCCTCACAAGGGATGGTGCCATTGAAAATTTTGCAGATGATTTCTAAAGACGAATTTGTAGGTAAGGAGTAGCCAAGAGCTATTTGAGATCTCCATTTTAGGGAGACTAGGCAAGCTGTCTGGAGGGGAGATTTTTAGGAGTTACATGAATATGAAAAGGCAGAAGACCCCTGGGGATTTGAGGTGGGTGTCATGTAATTTCTTAAACATTGTTAGCCTACCTACGGTGGCAATGTGGATCAGGCATCGCTAAAATACCCTAATGCCTTAATTCTGACTGCATCATAAGTAATTTTGGGAAAACCAGAACCCAAATATGGATCTAAATTCCATCTGCATAGGATTTCACCACTGACCATTTTGCCTGAGTTGACAGATTAATTCAGGAAGGGAATAACTAATAAAAGTTTTCCCCAAACTTACCAATCATGTGATATCAATTAACAAGTCCACAGGTTGTTTCCATGTTAGTGAGCACAGCTGGAGTTAATTAGCCAATGAATGAATGGCTAAAATCCAAATCCTTGCTGTCATCCACGTGGCCTGCAAATCTCAGAGGAACATGTCCTGAACCCTTTCTGAAAGTCATGTGATATCAAGGCAGCCATGGAGCCTCAGAACTTCTGGTAGAGGGGCCAGATGACACTGATGGGACTCTGAGGGGCACCTTGTTAAATGGAATGAGCACTGGAAGTAAACATGGCTCAGGACTGGGCCACATTGTTACCTTCCGGTGTCCCAAATTTCCTTGTTTGTTAAATAACACTCAGGTGATGATCTATCATTCTCCTGACAGAGGTTTCTAAATTTCTTACACATTTGGGTTACCTGGAGAGATCTAAAAACCCTAATGACTAAGTCACACCCCGTAATCATTAGTCAAAGTGTCTGGGATGGAAGCCAGGAGTGAATGTTTTAAAGTGATCCCAAGATGATTTTCTTGTGTAGCAAAGCTTGGGAACCACTGCCAGTGGCTGGCTGAGTAAGCCCTAACAAGAGGCTTTGAAATAAAGGAAGAAACTCCAGTTTTGGGAGAATTTAAGAAACACTAGTTACAGGTAGGCTAAATGGGTTTAGCAAGCCACTTGGTGGCAGTAAACTCCTTGTTTTTAAGCACAGTACATGTGAACTGCTGTGGAGGCTTCTGAATTTCTATTCCTTTGTGGGAGCCTTTCCCTCCTTTATTTTATTTTTTTGATTGTCAAAAAATATTTGTCTCAAATGAAAAAGGGTATGGTTTTCCTTTTCTTCTTTCTTCTGACAGACTAGATTATGCATAAAAATGTGACCTCTTTAAAAAATGAAAGTTTGACAGTTAAATTGTAAAATGTTTGAACTAGAGAATCTTTTTAGAATACACATTTTTTATGGCTTCCTCATCCAGTTTGAATAAACACTTATGTATACAGAAAAGAAAATTCTGTGTAGTGTCTTATGTGTCCAAAGTAACTTATGAAACTTAAAATAACTTATAAAACTCACAGAAAAAATCTATCATTCTATAGAAATATCTTTTAATTTTTTCCAGAAAATTTGTCACAATATCTTCCTATATTTTATCCATTATGGGAGGAAGGATGCTCCTAGAAGTGTAATTTAACAGTAATTGGGTATAAGTACGTATTGACATATTTGAACTGCGAAATTTGAGTTTGGTCAATGAAGAACCACAGTTTTAATGTACCTAGTGTATATTTTGGTCCTGGTGAAAATGACAGCCATAGGAAGTTTTAGGACCCTCAGTTTTATTCCAGGGTTTGTCACCAATTGGCTGTAAAATCTCGAGCAGGTCGCTTCAACCTCAGAGTCACGATTTCTCATCTGAAAATGATTAGGTTAGGCAGAAAGATCCTAGGTCTAGGGTCTTTTTTCTTCTCTCTTGAAAAAATTATATATCTGCTAATTTCCCCAAATGCATTCCTGAGAAAGTAGGCATATAACAGCTAGTATAGGAGAAGTTCTTCTGAATAGACTTTGTAAACATATCTTCTATAGCAACTTTCTAAAGGATATAAATTCAGTGTGTGGTAGTGATGACAGAAACTTTATTCAGTTCAAAATCTGAGAGGAAATCAATTGTTTCTCTCTTGCCTGGAGAATCAGTCTGCATTGCAGGTGCTGGGTCAGGGCAGCAATCCTGAGGCAGCCTTGGAGCTTGTTTTTTTTTTTTGGTACCGGGGATCGAACTCAGGTCCTTGCGCTTGCAAGGCAGGCACCGGAACGCTGAGCTAAATCCCCAGCCCCAGAGCTTGTTTTTTTTTTTTTTTTGCTCTGTGATCCAGAAAGAGCTGGTTGTGTCCAGGCACTTCACTTGCCCTGCCAAGATGGAGGATGTAGGGAGAGAAGGAAATTGGAATGTTTATTTTTGTTTTTGGTACTGGGGATTGAACTCGGGTCCTTGTGCTTGCAAGGCAGGTGGTGGAACAACTGAGCTAAATCACCTGGCCATTGGAATGTTTATTTAAATATACTGACCCTTTAGACAGCAGAGTGGAGAGGCCTCACATGGGTCTGCAGTAATTTTGGTTCCAACCCTCTCTTCATTTGCTACTTTGAGATCTCGCTTACACAGTCTTTGAATTTGTTTGCCACTGGTGGCTGTGGTTCTGCATAGGCAGGGCCAGTGTTGGGGTAGTAGTGACAGGGCTTGGACAAACTAGGCAGTCCCAAAGCTAAGTAATTTCAAAATGTATGTAAATATTGATGCTATCAAACCATTCCACAATTTGTGGGAAAGTATTAAACACAGTGCTCTTGCATGTCAACAGTAAACATTTAACTGAAATTATCCTAACTGGTTGCTATAAACTGAATGCTTGGGTTCCCTCCAAATTAATATATGGTATTGAAATCCTAACCCCCAAACCAATGGTATTAGGATGTGGGTCCATTAAGAACTGATTATGTCATGGGGGTGACCTTCACGAATGAGATTATACCCTTATAAACAAGGTTGGAGGGAGCTTGCTTGCCTCTTCCAGTGAGAAAATGCCATCTATGACCCAGAAGGCAGGCCCTTGCCAGATACAGAATGTGCCTCTATCTCGGACTTGCCAGCATCCAGAACTGTGAGAAATACACTTCTGCTGTTTATAAGCTACCAAAAATGTTTGTAGATCTCTATGGAAACTACAAAACATTTCTGAGAAAAATTAAAGGAGGTCTAAGTAAACAGACATAAATCATGTTCATGAGTTGGAAAACTCATAATTGCTAAGATGCCAAAATCCCCAAATTAATGTGTAGAGTCAATAAATCTGAACCAAAACCTCAGGAGGTTTTTCATAGAAATTGAAAAATTGACTCTGAAATATAGGAATAAATGCAAAATACATAAGACTGGACAAAACAGTATTGAAAGACATGGCCATCTAACTTTGACACTTTGGTATCTCCTCAAAAAGTTAAACATAAAGTTACCGTATAACCTAGCAATTCCATTCCTAGATATTTACCCAAGAGAAGCAGAAACACATGTCTACATAAAATCTTTCCAGATATATATGTAGATGCATTTCCATAATAGGCAAAAGTGGATTCAATCCATTGTCCATTAACAGAAGAATGAATAAAAATGTAATATATCCACAATGGAGTATTATTTGACCATAATAAGGAGTGCAGTACTGATACATGCTACAAAATGTGCTAAGCAAAAGAAGTCAGATGTAATTGTACATTCCATTTTCATGAAATTCTCATAGCAGTCCAAACCATAGAGGCAGAACATAGATTAGTTGGGGAGAGAATGGGAGTGACTGTTGACGGATACAAGATTTTGTTTTGGTTTAACCCAAATGTTTTAGTGTAAGGTAATAGTGGTGGCAGCACAATTCTGTGACTATACTAAAAACCACTTGTTATGGCTTGTGTTTAGATGTTCCCCCAAAGCCTCATGCAGTCATAGGTGGGGCTTTTCAGAAGAGGCTGCATCTAGGGTATCATGCTGGGATTAACTGTGTTATGCTGGGATTAAGGATGTGTAATTACTAAATTAACCCACTGATTAGCTTGGCATAGTTCTGGGTGTGGATAATGGGAAGGCCCTCCTTGGTGTGGGTGATATCACCCAAAAGGCAAGTAGTCTGGAAGGGATTAAAAAGGAGAGGCAGGATGCTGCAGCTGCTGCTGCTTTGCTACTTTGCTGCCTTCTGCCTGCCATGAACTGTTTTATCCTCTGTGATTCCCTCCTCTGCCATGCCACCCTGCTCAGAGCCAGGCAACTATGAATTGAAATCTCTACAAACTGTGAACTACAATAAACTTTTCCTCCCTTTGAGTGTTGAGTATTTTGTTTCAGCTACTAGGAAAGTAACTAGCTGAAACAAAATACCCAACACTCAAAGTTAAAGGAGGGAAGGTTTATTTAGCTCACAGTTTGTAGAGGTTTCAGTCTATAATTGGGTGGCTCCATGACAGGATGGCACATGGCAGAGGGGCAACAGTTCATGGCAGCCAAAGGTAGCAAAGCAACAAGGGGCCTTAACAGTGTCTTTTTGCCCCTTTTATCTCATTCAGGCTACCAGGATTACATTGGTGCCAAACCAAATCACTCACATATAGTAATTAAGTAATAATCACATGCCCTTAATCCCAGCAACACACATTCTAGATTCAGTCACCTCTGGAAAAAGAAAGCCCCACCTTATCCACATGAGGCTTCGGGGGGACATCTAAACATAAGCCATAACACTAAGACACAACTACATTATATTCTTTAAAAAACAGTAAAAATAAAAAAAGACTAATAGGAAACTACATATGAACAACACTATATAGCTTTCAAGGAGTCACAGTCATCTAAGGGTATACTTAAACATATAGTATATGCTTGCTGTGCAAGTGATAAAGTAAAATAGGAACAGAAGTGAAAATCCAAAACACAAAGAACTACAGGGACAGAAAACCCAAGTATCCTATTGGCTGTCAAAGGATAAGAGTGGGGCAGGATTTGACTACTAAATGGTGACATGAAGTCTTCTGTCCAGTGATAGAATTGATTATTGTAGTGGTTTCATAAATCTGTATGTGTGTTAAAAATGGATCGCATAATACATCAAAAGAAAAAGTCATGTTTTAAATGAAAGTAGAAGAGATATTATTATTAGACAAGAGGAAGGAAATAAGGGTGGGAGGAGACATGAGAGGGTAATGGGGGATGGATGTGATCAAAATATGTTAATGCATGTGTGAAAAAAGTGGAAAAATGGCAAAAAATCAATGTATCATATGGATTTATCCCCAAAAGGAAATAGTTCAGAAGTCCCCCCCTCAAGTCCATTGTTTTTCTTTCTACAATTTCATTACTAGTGGTTAACCATGATCCAACACTATGAAATGGATAATTCCAGGAATAAAAGAATTTGTAAGTTAAAAAATTAAAAAGTCATTTTAAAACTGAATGTAAAGTTTTTTTAAAATTAAAAAGTATATTGAGAGATTGTTTTTATATTTATTATTTTAACTCATCTCCATTTTTCATAAAGTGCCTATGTTGCTCTTCTCATGTGAGCAAACTCCCTTAGTTTTTACCAAGTCACACATTTTACCAAGTCTCACATTTATTAGTTTGTTGGTTACTTCTCAGTTTAATACATTGTAGGTTGTGCTGTGTAATATTGGTAAGGTTTTGTAGGCAGAATTTGAGAAATGGATGACCCTTACATCTTATTTTCTTATTCATCTCTAAAGGTGTTGATTTCTTTCATTAAATGTTTCTGTCATTAAATGTGGCATTAAATGTTTCCAGTATTAGGCTTGAAGATAATTATTTCTCAGTACCAAAACAGGTTTGTGTTCAAAGTCAGAGGCTAATGTTGTATAGAGCTTCCATTTCTGGGATTGAAATAATTGCTCTCTGATATTCACCACAAGCATTATGAGTAGATTACTACATGTGTCAGGCAACATTTGCTGAGTATATTTCAGGTTGCTTCAGAGCAATTTTGGTTTTGTAATTTCTGCTGTACATCCAGGGAGATCACGTTATTTCAGTTCTCCCTCTAATATTCTTTGTGAGGAGGTGAAAACCAGCAGGCTGTCCTGACAGCTGCTCTCTATCTGGAGCCCTGGCTGAAAGTGATGTCACATACACTGATCTGGGACTGTGTGTTGCTACTGTGCCTCTGGAAAGTGAATTTAGGATCAGAATAAATGTAATTGTGCTAATGTGATAAAAAGGTAGTTTATTTCAGTTGTAATACTGGACTTTTATTTTGATTGTAATGGACTTTTAATTTCACTTTCAATTATTGATAATTATCTCAGCACCAGAAAGTCTATTAGTAGTTGCATAACATAACAAGAGCATAGACATAACATATTTTGGCAAGTATGAACCACATGAGGGTCATGATAGCTGTCACTCAGATAATGAGAACACACGCTTTTATCATTTCCTTTGTCTTTTTTCTTCCTCACTTTTCTGTTTTTTAGCATGTTTCTTTCCATTTCCTTGGATCTCTGCTTTCTGATGTTCAAATACTGTACAGTTCTACATGTTCAGCGTACAGCACAGCACTGCAGCGAAGTAGCTCCCTGCTTCTCTCAGTCCACCTTCAGGAGCTGGCTCTCTGCAGCAGCCTGGTCTCTCTGCATGGCCAAGTGAGAGTCCTGTTCTCATCTGCTGTTAGGTAAACTGAGGCCGACTGCCTGCTCATGATAAGACCCAATAAAAGTTAAAATCACTGTCTTCTCCACAAACCAGTCAGCTTCCCATCTGACCTAAAATTGCCATCTACAAAATCGCTAACAGATTTCACAATACTATAGGGGAAATGTGTTTAGAGGGAATCATTATGATGGCAATATTGCCTCTGAAGAGACCTGCACTTCTTCAGTTGACACGTGAGTTTAAGACTTGAGAGTCCAAGAGCCATAGTCACAGCAAAGATTTCTCAGAGCGGGAGTGACACAAGAACACCCAGTCAGCATCTTTTACGTATGCAAAAAATTGTTAATTACCAAGCCCAACCAGTTGCAGGGAGGATGCCGAATACTCCCACTTCCAATTTTTGATGGAGTTCCTTTTATTGCAAGAAGGTGTTCTACAAATTGCATGTATGAAATTTAAGGAAAATGGACATGAGAAAACCTCTGGGGTGATAAAAGTGTTCTCTATCTTGATGGTGATGTGGATTACAGGTTTCATTCAGTTCTCAAAACTCACTGAACTGTACATTTAAGATCTGTGTAGTCTATAGATCAACTACATTGTCTCAACTAAAGGAAACGGAAAGGTGTTGACACAGGAGATAGGGAGTGGCAAAGCTGGCTGTGGACATGAGCTGGACCTGTCAATCACAAGATTCTAGGGCAATGCCTCAACCCTGTATGTAGAACTTCCCCCGAGCTCCCACCATATGTGGACAGCATAAAAAAGACCGGCCACAGTAGCTCAAGCCCCGTTTGTCAGACACAGTGTGTTCTTTTATTTTGCTTTTACCCTCTTTTTCTCTTTGTTTGGCTCAAGTTTGCTCTGTAGAGCTGGTTTCTTCCATACCCCTTCACCCTGGACTTTTAAAATAAACATTTTAACACCATTGTTGGCTTGTCTTGTCTAATTATTTGTTCGAGGTAAGAAGGACCTGGAATACTTTTGATTGGCGAGCTGTTTCTTTTTTTTTGTGGTACCGGGGATCAAACTCGGGTCATTGAGCTTGCACAGCAGGCGGTGAAACCGCTGAGCTAAATCCCCAGCCCCTGGCAAGCTATTTCTAAAGGAACTATCAGATAACAGTGTGAAGTGTGGAATCATCTCTGTCCAAATTCAGGTGTTAATTCTGTGGGGTACCACTTCTGATTATATTAAAAGCCTGGCACCTGAGGACACTTAAGGTCACAACCCTGCTGTCAGGGGCATGTGCATAACAGGCCACAGTTACATAAGAGTGACAACATACTCAACCATGCATGTGCAATATGCTCATGTGAGGACACACAGCTGTTTTTCATGATAATGTCTTGTTGTGTCTCAGAAAGGGTATATTCAAAGACAGAAGAAATAAAGGCAAGCAGCTTTTGAGCTCTGGAGCTCTGGCTCACATGAACCTGCTTTCACAGATCTCATCTCTGTGTCTTTTCTTTATTAGGAAATTAACTCATTCATGGCACAAAAGACTATATGGACTAGACGAACCCCTTCCCTGGTGCCCCCCATCCAGGCTCAGCCCTGACAAGTTCTTTTTTTTTTTTTTTTTTAATTCTTAAGTTCTTTTATTGGTACATTTTAGGTATACAATACGTTTACATTTATCATTGGGTGCTTGTACCTGCATATGATGTATCTTGGTTCTTATTTTTTCCCCATTACCTGTGCTCCCTTCACCCCCTCCACCCTTCCCTATTTACATAGACATAATTTCCATTTTTTTTCTTTTCTCATAATTTTTCCTTTCCCCTTCCCCTCCCTTCACTCCTACCTCTTTGGACCTTTTTTCCTATTTCAAATTATCAGTTATTCATTTTAATCATTTTAACCCTTATTTACACTTCCAGTTTCTCACACTAGAGAAACTATTCGGTATTTACACATGTGTGTCCTATTTATTTCACTTAAGAGTATGGCCTCAATATGTATCCATTTAGCTATAAATGACTCTAGTTTCTCATAATTTATGGCTGAGTAGTACTCCATTTTATAAAAAAAACCCACATCTTCTTTATCCAGTTTTCAGTCAATGGACACTTGGGCTGTTTCCAAGCTTTAGCTATTACAAATTGTGCTGCTATAAACACAGGTGCACATATATCACTGTGGTATGATTCTTTTAATTCTTTGGGGAAGATTCCCAATTGGGGAATAGCTGGGTCAAATGGGACCTGTAGTCCTAGTTCTTTGAGGTATCTCCATACTGATTTCCACAGTGGTTGCACCAGTCTGCACTCCCACCAACAATGGAGAAGCATTCCTTTCTCTCCACACTCCTGCCAGCATTTGTTATTGGTTGATTTCTTGATAGCAGCCATTCTTTCTGGGGTGAGGTGGAATCTCAGTGTTGTTTTCATCTGCATCTCTCGAATGACCAGTGATGTTGAACATTTTTTCATATATTTATTTGCTGTTTTTACTTCTTTGTCTGAGAAATGTCTGTTCATTTCAGATGCCCATTTTTGAATTGGGTGTTTGAATTTGGGGGGTCTGATTTTCTTGAGTTCTTTATATATTTTCAATAGTAGACCTTTGTCTGAGCTACAATTGCTAAATATTTCTTCCCACATTGTAGGTTGTCTCTTAGCTCTGTTGGTAGTTTCTCTTGCAGTGCAGAAGCTTTTTAATAAGATGAGATCCCAGTTGTTGATGCTTTTTGTTAGCTTCCGTGCTACTGAAGATTTGTTCGTAAAGTCTTTTCCTTTGCTGATGTCATCAAGAGTTCTACCTAACTTATCTTCCAGCAAGTTTAGTGTTTCTGACTTAATATTTAGATCTTTAATCCACTTTGATCTTAGTTTAGTGCACGGTAATAGGTATGGGTTTAGTTTTAATCTCTGACAGGTTGAAGTCCAGTTTTTTCAACACCATTTATTAAATAGGCTATCTTTCCTCCAATGAGAGTGGTTGGCTCCTTTGTCAAAGATGAGGTGGCTGAGTATGTCTGAAGTTGTTTTTGCATTTCTAATCTATTCCACTGATCCTCAGGTCTGTTCTTTTGCCAGTACCATGCTGTTTTTATCACAGTAGCTTTGTAGTATAGTTTCAAGTTGGGGATTGTGATACCCCCAGCCATGTCTCTGTTGCTTAGAATTTCTTTTGCTATTCTAGGTCTCTTCTGGTTCCAAATGAATTTTTGGATTGTTTTCTCTAGTTCTGTGAAGCATATTGTTGGAATTTCAATTGGCATTGCCTTAAATCTATATAGTAGTTTTGGAAGTAAGGCCATTTTCACTATATTGGTTCTTCCTACCCAGGAACAAGGGATATCTTTCCATTTTCTTGTATCCTCTTCGATCTCTCTTTTCAGAGTGTTGTAGTTCTCAAGCAGAGGTCTTTTGCTTCCTTTGTTAGATTGATTCCTAGATATTTCTTTTTCTGGATGCTATTGACAAAGGAATTGTTTCCCTAATTTCTCTCTCAGTGAGGCTGTTATTTGTGTACAAGAAGGCTATTGATTTTTGAGTATTGATCTTGTATTCAGCTACTGTGCTGAATCTGTCAATTAAGTCTAGAAGTCTTTTGGCTGAGTTTTTTTGGGTCTTCTATGTAAAGTATGATATCATCAGCGAATAATGACAGTTTCACTTCTTCCTTTCCTATCTTTATCCCTTTTATTTCTTTGTCTTTTCTAATGCTGTGGCTAATGTTTCCAGAACTATATTGAACAGGAGTGGTGATACTGGGTATCCTTGTCTTGTTCCTGATTTTTGCTTGAAAGTTTTCAGTTTTTGACCATTTAGTATGATGTTGGCTGTTGGTTTTTCATACATAGCCTTAATCAGGTTGAGAAAAAGACCTTCTATTCCAATTTTCTGTAGGGTTTTTATCATGAATGGGTGTTGGATTTTGTCAAATGCCTTTTCTGCATCTATTGAGATGATCATATGATTTTTGTCCTTGACTCTGTTAATATGGTGTATTACATTTATTGATTTATGAATGTTGAACCATCCTTGCATCCCTGGGATAAATCTGACTTGGTCAGGGTTTATGATCTTCTTGATGACCCTCTGTATTCTGTTTGCCAGTATCTTGCTGAGGATTTTTGCATCTATGTTCATTAGGGAGATTGGCCTGTAGTTCTCTTTGTGGGTTATGTCTTTCCCTGGTTTTGGAATCAAAGTAATACTTGCTTCTAGGAATGAATTTGGAAGCTTTCCTTCCCTTTCTGTTTCCTTGATGAGTTTAAAGAGTAAAGGCAATAGATCTTCTTTAAATGTCTTGTAGAATTCAGCAGTGAAGCCATCAGGACCTGGGCCTTTCTTTTTTGGTAAAGTTTTTATTACATTTTCAATTTCACTCATTGTAATGGGGGTGTTTAGAATTTCTATATCTTCTTCATTTAACTTTGGTAATTCGTATGTATCTAGGAATCTGTCCATTTCTTCTGTGTTTTCCATTTTATTAGAGTACAGGTTCTCGAAGTAGGTATTGATGATGCTTTAGATTTCTCCTGGATCTGTTGTGACTTCAACTTCTTCATTCTTGATTGCATGGATTTGAGCCTTTTCTTTCCTTTTTTTGATAAGATTGGCTAAGAGTTTATTGATTTTATTTATTCTTTCAAAAAACCAACTCTTTGATTCATTGATTTTTTTTGTATCATTCTCTTAGTCTCCATTGCATTTATTTCTGGTCTGATCTTTATAATTTCATCTCTTGTACAAGCTTTGGATTTGTTATGCTTTTCTTTTTCTAGGAACTTGAGGTTCTGCATTAGGTTATGTAATTGAGTTCTCTCTTTTTTCCTAATATGGGCATTCACTGCTGTGAATTTCCCACCTAGAACTGCTTTCATTTTGTCCCATAGATTCCTGTATGTTGTATTGGCATTATTATTTACTTGTAGAAGCTGTTTAATTTCTTCTTTAATTTCCTCTGTGACCCATTGGTTGTTCAGGATGGTGTTATTCAGTTTCCAAGTGTTTGTGGGGGTTTTCCAGTTTTTTATGTTATTGAACTCCAATTTTATTGCTCTATGGTCTGATAATATACAGGGGGTAACTTCAATTATTTTACATTTACTTAGACATGTCCTATGAGCTAGCATGTGGTCTATTCTGGAGAATGACCCATGTGCAGCCAAAGAGAATGTGTATTCTGATTTTGTGGGGTGGAACATTCTGTAAACATCTATTAAGTCCATTTGTTCAATAGCTTGGTTCAGTTCTAGAATTTCCTTGTTAATTTTTTGTCTAGATGATCTGTCTATTTGTGATAGTGGGGTATTGAGGTCCCCCACTACAATTCTGTTAGTGCTTATTTGGTTTTTCATGTCCATTAATATTTGTTTTTGTATAATTGTGGGCATTCGTATTTGGTGCCTATATATTTATGATTGTCATCTCTTCCTGTTGGATTATTCCCTTCACAAGGATGTAGTGACCATCTTTGTCTCCCTTAATTCGTTTTGGTTTGAAATCTACTTTGTCTGCAAATAAGATTGCTACCCCTGCTTTTTTCTGGGTTCCTGTGGCATGGAGAACTGTTTTCCATCCTTTTACTTTCAGTCTATGAATTTGTTTTTGAGTTAGGTGTGTTTCTTGGATACAGCATATTGTTGAACTTTTCCTCTTAATCCATTCTGCCAGTCTATTTCTTTTGATTGGTGAATTGAGGCCATTAACATTGATGGTTATCATTGATAGATATTGACTCATCCTTGTCATGATGTTTTACTTTTGTTGGCTCTTTTTATTTTTCCCCCTTTCCCTTTAGTTTCTTACCTTGCCTGGTGGCTTCCCTCTCTTGGGCCTCATGGAGATGTAACCTTCATTGTTGTTTTCTAGGATATTGTTTAGAATTTCTTGTAGTGCTGGTTTGGTGTTCATGAAATTTCTCCGGTGTTCTTTTTCGTGAAAGTATCTAATTTCTCCATTGATTTTGAAAGATAATTTTGCAGGATAAAACAGTCTAGGTTAGGAATTAATTTCTTTTAGGGCTCAAATTACTTGACTCCAGGCTCTACTTGATTTGAGGGTTTGTGTTGAGAAGTCTGCCGTGATTCTGATGGGCTTTCCTTTATAGGTGATTTGTTTCTTTTCTCCAACTGGTTGTAGGATTTTGTTCTTCTGTTGGGTTTCTGGGATCTTAACTATAATATATCTAGATGTAGATTCTTTTTTGATCATGGCTAGTTGGAGTTCTATATGTCTCACTTATCTGTATGTCCAATTCTCTACCTCTGTCTGGGAAGTTTTCCACTATTCCTTCTGTGAATAGTTTTTTTAATGTCAGTTGTACTTTCTCCTGTTTTTTTATGGACTCTTATCAGTCTTATGTTATTGTTTTTTGCATCGTCTAGAAGCTGCTGGATTGATTTCTTGTGGTCCCTTACTATTTTTAAGAAATCTCTGTTTTCATGGTCCTTAACTGCAGTCCTGTCTTCTATATCTGATATTCTTTCTTCACATTCCCTTAATCTGCTGTGGATACTTTCAATGGAGTTTCTAATCTCCTGAATATCTGTTTGAATCTGTTTTATGAATTCCATTTCTTTCTTATGTTGGGTGATCATGGTTTCCATTTCTTTCTTATGCTGGGTATTCATGGCTTCTAGCATGTTTCTGAGCTCATCTATTTTTTTTAATCTGTTTGTGTTCTAGAGCTTCTAATCATGTCTTTCACTCTGCTCACCATGTCTGTATTTATCTGGGAGATTATTTCTGTTTTGAAATTTTCTAGAGCCTCATGCATCTGCCTTGTTACTTCCTGTGCTATCAGTTCAGGGTGTCCAAGTGGTTGCTTATCAGACTTTTCCACCTCATTTCCCCCAGAATTTCCTTTTTGTGGTGTGGAAGCCTACATTTGTGCCTTGCTTAAGTGTCTTCTCATTTTTGTTTTTGGTACTGTCCTTGGTTTAATTCCTGGGTTGATATTTCAAAATTGTTTAATGTAGGTATCTTTGTTGCTTGTGTTTAAAACCCTTGTGGAATGATTACTTTTCAGAGGTGTCTTCCAGATATAGCTTGTGTTTGGGTTTTGAGACTCTGATGGCTCTGAAGCTATTTTATTTTTCTTATACCAGGAAGGAAAACTAATTAGATCAATCACAACATGTTAGTCCAAATGACATAGTCAGTGATACCATGGCATCAAGCACAGCTTAGAAAATGACAATTTGTGGTAGTTATTAATCTATCACTTTTAACTATGTGAATTAAATTAAAACTGAGGACCAAGCCAACATAAGTTTATAATGAATAAACTCTTCAATATAGCATCTTTCCCCTTCAGGGTGGGGAGTTAAAAGGAGGTGGGGAGGGTGGTACAGGTAGAAAGAACAGGTAAGATTAGTGGTGAGGCCAGAAGACACAGAAAATCACACAAACTCTAAGAAGTTGTTAAAGGCAAGAGAAAAATGCAGAATGAAAGAACAAAGATGTGAATACAATCGTCTACCAGCAGCAGGGAGGCTAGATGCTGAATTTACTTTCCTTTAAACCTAATGATAATCAAGAGAAGGAAAAAGAGGGAAAAAAAAACCAATAAGGGAGAAATCTGAATTCAGTGCAGAAAGGAACAAATGGGGGAGATGAGGAGCAATGTGGGACAGCAAGAGAATGAGTGAGAGAGAGAGAAAGAAAAGATAAAATAAAGAAAAGAAAGAGAAGCAAAACTTTGAAGAGCAGAAAAAAAGTAAAAATTAAGAATTAAAAATAAGAGAAAAAAATTTTTTTTTCTCTTTTGCAAATAGCAATAGAAATTATGGGACTCCTTGAGTGTATGTCTCTGCTGTCACTGTAGGCAATGTAGGAATCCATGTGCATATATGAGTCAATGAGTCTCAGCAAGGCAGTAGCAGACCAAGTACAGTGGTCTGATGTGCCTTTATTGTAGAGATTCTCTTTACTTTTCTGCTGAGCTTCAGTTTTCATTGAGGAGCCTGAGAGTCCCTCTTTCTGTTACTAACTTCTGCTCTATCTTGTGGCACTCAGGACAAGAGCCTTTATAATCTCCTGTGCCTCTATAGTGTGGGACCAGGTAGCAGAAAAGCCAGAATGTAGGAGGCGTGTGGTGGGGGGGCAGGACTCAGCTTTGGAGGCGCCCGCGCAGCTAAGTGGACCTCACCATGGCATGGGTGTGGCCCAGGATGGCCGAGGAGCTTCAAGCTGCTTGTCTCTCCTGGCTGGTCACAGCTCAGAGAGCGTTGGATGGGGGTGGGCTGCAAGATGCCTCTGCGATGCTTTGAATTTTTCTAGAGCCTCATTCATCTGTTTTGTTACTTCCTGTGCTATCAGTTCAGGGTGTCCAGGTGGTTGATTATTGGCCTTTTCCACCTCATTTCCCCTTGGGTTTACCCTTGGTGGGGTGGAAGTCTGAGTTTGTGCCTTGCTTAAATGTCTTCTCATTTTTGTTTTTGGAACTGTCCTTGGTTTAACTCCTGGGTTGATACTTCAAAATTGCTTATTGTAAGTGTCTTTGTTGCTTGTAATTATAACACTTATGGAATGATTGCTTCTCAGAGGTGTCTTACAGATATAGCTGGTCTTTAAGTTTTGAGTCTCTAATGACTCTGAGGCTATTTCATTTTCATTATACCAGGAAGGACCACTGACTAGATCAATAGTAACACCTTAGCCAAAGTGATGCAATCAGCAACACCATAGCATCAAGTACATCTTAGAAAATGACATTTTTGTGGTAGTTATTATTCTATTACCTTTGACTGTATGAATTAAATCAAAATCGAGGACCAACCCAACATGTGCTTATAATGAATAAACTCTTCATTATATCAAGTTTACCCTTTGGGATGGGGAGTTAGAAGGTGTTGGGGAGGGAGGGATAGATAGGTAGAAGGATAGGGGAAGGTTAGCAGTGAGGCCAGAGGACACACGTGAGAGAAGGAGAAAGAGAATAATAGAAAAATAAAGAAGAAATCTGAATGAGGGCCAGAACAGGAACAAAAAGGGAGATGAACAATGTGGGACAGCAAGAGAGTGAGTGTATGAGAGAGAGAGAGAAAGGAAAGAGAAAAGAAAGAAGAAGAAAAAAGCAGAGAAAAACAAAAATTTGCAAAGAGTAGAAAAAAAATTAAAGATAAGAGGAGAAAAAAACCCAAACCAATAATACTAATTTTGGAAATAAAAAATAAAAATGAAAATGAAGGGCCTCCTTCAGGGTATGTCTCTGATGTCTCAATAGACAATGTAGGTAGCAGTATGCAGATGTAAATCAATGAGTCTCAGCAAGCCAGTTGCAGACCTGTGAGATTCAAGTCCCAAGTTGACCTCCCTGTCCTCCTGTAGGGTTGAACTCTGCAGGGTTGTACTGCAGGTTCCAGCTTCCCTTCCCCTGAAGATAGTCTCAGTTCCAATGGGCGGTGATTATCCCTCTAACTTACCCAGCTGGATGGGGTGGGTTCCCTGCAACCAGGGATCCCTCCTGGGCATCCGTAGATGTGCCTGGCTGGCGTGGGCTGGATGGGGTGGGTTCCCTGCAACCCCTGACAGGTTCTTAATCACCATTACCTGAGAATGTGACCTCATTTGGTTACAGGGTTTTGGCAGAGATCATCATGATAAAATAAGGTCATTAGGGCTGGCCCTAATCCAATATGCTTGGTGGCTTTGTAAGAAGGGGAAGTTTGGACATCAAGACTTATAAAGGGAAGGTGGCCATCTACAAGCCACAAAGGCCTGGAACAGACCTGTCTCTCAAAGCCTCAGAGAGGCCCAACCCTGCCCACCTCTGGCCTTAAGAACCATGAGCCAATAAATCCCTGGTTTTTAAGCCACTTATTTTGTGGTGCTTTGTTTTCACAGCCTTATTAAACTAACGTAGAAAGTGAGAGACATTTTGGTCCCTGGGTGAAGAATAATTAATAATACTTAAAACATATAAACCACATTTTAGTCATTAACATTTAATATATGTGATCATAATTATCATAAAATACTAATACATATTTAATATTCATAACATTAGAGATAGGTACTATTGTTAGTCCCTCTTATTTTCTTTGTGTTTTTTTGGTACTGAGGATTGAACCCATGACCTTGCACTTGTGAGGAAGTCGTGGTGCCACTGAGCTAAATACCCGGCCCTTATTTTCTTTGGTTTTTGTTTGCTGATCTTTTTCTAGCTACCTGAGATGGAGGTTTAAGGATTTTCAACCTTTCTTTTTTTCCCCTAAAAGTATAATTATCATCATAAATTTCTAAGTACTGCTTTAGTTGAATCCCACAGGATTTTTTATGTTTTATTCAACTTAAATTATTTTCTAATTTCTGTTGTGACTTCTCTGACTCATGGGTTATGTAGTGAATCTTGTATTTCTGCTCTAGTTTGGTTATTAAATTTTCTCCAAAGACTCATGTATTGAAGGTTTATTCTCCAGAGTGGTGCTTTTGGGAGAAGGTGGAGCTTTTCAGCACTGAGGGCCCATGGGAGGTCTTAATGTCACTGAGGGCAGAGTCCTGAGGCAGGTAATGGGGGCCTGGACCACTCCTCTTTCTCTTTTGATTCCTGGCCATGAGGTGGGTGAGTTTTCTCACCATGTGCTCCTGCCATGGGCACTGCACCAACATAGGTCCAAAGCAATCTGGCCGACTAACCATGGACTGGCACCTCCAAAACTATGAGCCAGAATAAGTGTTTCTTTTTATTATTATCTCAGGTATTTCATTACAGGGATAGAGAGTGGACTGACACAAGTTCCAAGGAGTTAGAGATTTTCTTGTTGTGACTGTTACTGATTTCTAAGGTAATTCCTGTGAGGTCAGAAAACATAGTTTCAAGGTTCTGGAATTTATTCATGCTTGCTTTATGATCTGCTATACAATCAATTTTTGTAAGCATTCCTTGTGTATTTGAAAAAAAATGTGATCTGTCCTCGTGGAATACCTTTATCTATAAATGTCTGTTAGGTCAAGTTAGTTAACGTTATACTGATCTGTATACTTCATGATTATTTCAGGTAATTGTTCTATTAGCTATTAAAAGATTAAAAAATTTTCATTCTGATTATAGATTTATTTATTTTCATCAATTTTTGCTTTATATATTTTGAAGCTATGTTATGCGCTTCAGGTAGACTTGCACTAGTTTGCCTTCCAGATGACTCTATCTTTTATCATTTGAATATCTCTCATTATATGAAGCCTACTTTGTCTGATATTTGTTCCATCGGTAATCTTTTGGTTAATATTTGTATGGTTTTCCATTTTTTATCTTTTCATGTTGAATTCTTTTATGTCCTTCTGTATAAGTTGTGGCTCCTATAAGAAACATAAATTTAGTTTTTTCTTTTTAATTCACACTAACATTCTTAATTTTAAAATAGGAATATTTAATCTATTTCTTTGAAATTTTAATTTTTATTAGTACATGTTTGAAGTACATAATGATTACATGCACTGTGGGGGACTGATGCATGTACATAACACATTTTAATTCTTTTTTATGTACCCTTGCCTTCCCCTAGTCTATTTGTATGATTACTAATATATTTGTGTTTTTTAGTTGACTAGCTTGTTTTATGATCTTTTTCCTCCTTTCTTGTTAGACAGTATTAATAATATTTTGATTTTATGAATGAGTAATTTGTGACACTGAGAAATAGTATAGATTAACCAGTAAGTAATATAAATTAAACAATTCATATACCAGTATATGGTAGAATTGAGGTTCAATCTTTGGTCTGGGTAATAGCTAAGCTCTACCAGTTACTGTTTCTGAGAAAAGGAGAGGGAGAAGAGAACTGATAAATGGGGTGGTATCCTAAAATAGTCTGGCATTTCAGTGCCCAAGCTTGCTGGCTGTATGAGTTTCTCAGTTTATTTCCATGTCTGAGAGATGAGAATGTTGATGAATTTCCAGTTCACAAGAGAAGTGCTTTGTGAACTGCTTTTCAGGTGTCAACTACTGTTGTTCTTTTCTCTTGGAGAAGAGAGTTAACAGGAAAGATGAGGAACAGAGAGCTTTACAGTACTCCCTGGCAGGCAGGTGACACAGTATAAAGGCCCCAGAATGGAAAGGCTGGGCCTGTGTAAGGGTGGGAAGATAGGACTTGGTAGGAGTGCCTCAGATGGTTGCCACAAGGGAGGAGTCCCTACTTAAGAGGGAAATTTATGGACCATTCAGCCTTCATGGCAGGATAAATTCATTCTTGACTGCTTAAGGTAGGAAGCTGAGTAAATAAGGGCAGTTCAGATAGATATTAGGTTTTATGCCTGGTATCCTAAAGTAAGATATCGTTTGTAAGAGGAGATTTCTAGTGAATACATCTCATTTCCTTGATTCCTTTAACTGGGTTGCTCCATCTGCAACTTACTTCCTGATTGAGGAATTGTTTCAAGTCATCATTCAAGAGAGGAGCTTAAAAAGACTGAATTTCAAGTAAATCCAGGAGAGCTAATGTGCGGAGGGGGAAGGGAAATGAGCTTCCTATCAGGGGAGAGGACCAATAACTTCGATAATTGACAAAGCAGCCTGGCCTCTGTCAGCAGCATTTATACAAGGATAAAACAATGATGCTCCAGCTTCTGCAGCAGAATGAAAACACAAGCAGAGCTTTCCTGACAGCACTGCTATCGCCCCAGGGCTGTGTGCTCAGAGCTGTCTGTTGGCCTCAGCAGTGTTCAGTGCAGCCATCACAGCAAAAGGTGATGTGGAGAAAACATTTCCTTGTGGACCAGAGGACTCCCTGGTGCACATTTCTTAACAACCTTCTCAACCTTACATTCAACAGAAACCCCAATTTGAATGGACAGGCTTAGTGGAATGGGAAGGGACAGAAAGACACTCACAGAACAATTTTATCTGCTTCTATACAAATAACTCCAAAATCTTGAGAAACTAGGTAAACATTTTTATCATCAATGTGTAGATAATTCAATTTTATATAAAAAGCTGATGATAAGTAAATAAAAATACAAGTGAGGACATTCTAAACACACTAAAAGAGTTCTCATCTTAAAAAAAACCCCACACCTAAATTTACTTGAATCATTCTACTTAATAAACTCTAAACATCTATAAGCTTTAGTATATGTACTGCTGAAGTGAGCACGAAACATCTAGAAGCTTTAAACATCTGTATTTACTTATTTTTCTCTTGAGCAGATCTGAGGTTTTTAGATTGGAGGCAGACTGCTTATTTACTTATAGAAGGTCTTTGTGTTGACTTCCGAGTCCCTAATTTTCCCTTTGGGTTGATGAAATGAAAGATGTCAGCCTGCATCCATAGAGGTACAGAGGAAGGCTGTAAGATGAGAGGGGACCCCAAAACGATGAGCTGGGGGTAACGAGGAACTGCTGAACAGTAGCCTTGTGCTCTCCAAAGAGAGGGAGAGAAACCTTATTTTTTCAGTATGCTTGGGAGAAAAGCAGAAGTTTCCTGTGTATCACAACTCTTTGGATGTAAGGCTTGGGAATTTATTACCTTTTGAATTGTAAATAAATGGCAGAGATAAATCTATAAATTCCCTCAGAAGCAATTTCTGATCTCCATTGCCCACAGAATAGGTATCAATCAATCATTCTTTTTTTTTTTTTCTTTTTCTGGTACTGGGGATTGAACTCAGGACCTTGCGCTTGCGAGGCAGGCGGCACAGCCAATTATTCTTTAACCAGACTGGCAGGGATGTTTGCTCAGGAAACCGTAATTCTGCAGAGCATGAAAACAGATGTTTCTTAACCCCACAAGATGTACTTTGGTAGAATTTTATGTCCCATTCGTGGACAAGTGGTCATCTGGAGACTGCACAGCATAAAGAAATAATGCAAGGCGGTGGTGCAGAGCAATCAGTCTGTGGAGAGTTCTACCTGCTGAAAGTCAGGCACTGGGTACTCAGTGAATATGGTCAATCCTCAAAGTTCAGAAGGGGAGTAGAAAGAGGGCGCAGAAAAAGGAGGAGTGAAGGATGAGAGGCTTTCAAAAGTGGGGTCTGGGCCAGCGGGGGGAGCAAGTGGGGAATGGGAAGAGGTGAATGGTGTAGACTCCTCTTTCAGAAAAGCCAGGAGGCCAAGGCCTTCAAGAAGAACCTGGGAAGTCTCTTTAGATGAGCTCGACATTCTTCATGAAGCTCCACATGATGTCACCTGCAGCTGCTGTGTACGAAACATGGACATGAATTCTAACTTTTAAAAAAAGAACTCCAACTTTGAAAATAACTGTAGTAATCTGGAAGATACAACCTGAGCTATCTTAATTAGTGATTAACTGATACACTTAAGTTTCACAGTAAGTTTTAGTGTCATCTGTCTAAGTTTTTTCCCCTCTGGTGATGTGTATTAATGTGTTTTTCAATCACACAGCTTCCAGCTTGGGTTCTTGTTAGTGGCTATCACTTCAGTTACTTCCTCTCTATTTATTTTCCTTCCCTCAGCCAGGAAGCACTGTGCCAGCCTTGCACTCCTGCATGTTGCCCATTACAGCTGGGGCTTTGACTATGTCACCCTTGCCTGAGAGAAACCAGCATGGAGCAAAGAGCCTGAGGCTGGAAGCATCAGCTCAAATCAAATCCAGACTCCACTGCTGGTTACTATGTTAATCTCACTCACAGTTAGGGTCCCAAAGCCTCAACACTTGATTTGGAGTCCAAAGGAGTCAAGCAAGGCTTAAACAAAAATGACTCCAGGAAGAATATTAAAAAAATTGCAAAAATAGTTTTTGTGCATTTCTTTTCACTCATCTGGAGACTTCCTTCCAACACACACACAGGTCAGTTCCACACATTGCCATGGTTGGCTCTAAAGGCTGGGTTGGCCATCTGTGGCAGGTTGTGGAGGACTAAGGGGATGCCCTGGGAGAGGTAGTTAGGTCACTGTGGGATGTGCCCTTGAAGGGCCACTGGGGCCCAAGGTCCTTTCTGGCTCTGTCATTGTGAGGTGAGCAGCTTCCTCCAGTACTGCTCAGTCGCAGACCCCAAAGCAACAGGGCCGATGGACCATGGGCTGAAACCTCTGAAATGGTGAGCCAAAATAAACTTTATTCCCATTAAGTTGTTTTTTCACACCTATTTGTTGCAGTAGTGGGAAGCTAACATACTTGGAAAGTTCTAAAAACATCCTCCCCAAACTTTAAAGTCCTAATCCTCATCTCTAAGAAGCGGCCATGGTACCACAACTAAGTAAGCATTGAGCAGAAAAGAGTGTTTTGGAATCACAAAGTCGCCTGGGCATGGCTAAATGTTCCAGTTACTTAGGGTGATTCCTGAGATTATAGAGAGCCCGGCTGTCAGGAGAGCTCTGTGTGGAGCCTCTTTGTCCCACTGAGCCTCTCATCAGTGTCCCAGCTGTGTTCAGGGCACACGCGTGTGTGACACAACCTAAGAAATCTGAGATATTAGTCACAATTGTTCAAACACCCTTAAATTTGGCAGTTTGTGCGTTGTTTCTCCCCTAGATATTTCATGACTGAACTAAAACACTGAACTCTACTTTCTTTTCAGAAAAGATACGATTGTGCTGATCTTTTCTCGTGAAAAAGATAACACTTTAAAGTTATTTACGATTTTTCCACTGGAGGTATACAAATTTAAAAGGAGAACACAGACCTGATATATATTTGTATAAATGTAATCCTTAACTAATGCAAGATTCAGACATGTTTAAAGCTAACATGATTAAATCAATGTCAACCCTTTATGGCTCATATGCTGCTTTCAGGTTCTTTTGGTAGGGACTCCACAGGAAGGGCCGAGTCTTCAGTCTGCTGGAATTGCTGAGAACCTGCTCACCTGTGAACAGAAGGCAGCAGATGGTGATTCCTTTGTGGTGGAATTAAGGAATGTGGGACTTAATTAATGTCTTTGATCAGGGCATCAGAAAACTAGTGTTACTGAGACGTATCAAGGTGCACAAACTTTACATGCATTAAAAAACCACACCTCTAGAATGGAACTTCAACTAGATTTACCATTTTTGTCTCCTTTCCCCTTCCACCATGAGGTTCTATCTGAACTGATATAGTTCCAAGGATGAAAATTCTTGCTAATTACATAAAAATAAAAATGTTAAGTGATGTACATTTATTTAAAGAAAAAAAAAGCCATCACTCCCAAAGTTCAAAAGCAAAAAAGGAGGCCAATAAATAAATTGGTGCAGGGAGCAAAGGGATCAGCTCACTTCCTAAATCACAAAGAAGCCAGGTTAGCATAGTTGCATAATTTAGATGTTCTGCTACATTTACAGTGGACATATTTGGCATTTTAATAGGTTTCCTCCATCTCTGCTGCCCCAGGAACAAAATTACAGGGCTGGCTTTTAACATGGAAAAGCCAAGATAGTGTCTAAGTAATAAAAATAGGATCTGTGTTTGTCAAATCCTTGCTCCATCCTGCCTAAGAAGATCACTTTCATTTTGGAGTAGAAGTTTCTTATCAGAGGGGCCAAGGAACACAGGCTGCATTAGCTTAAAAGGCCCCACGACAGCTTAGGAAGCTGTTTTGACACCGTTAATTGGCAAGGACAGCTCCAGAGCCTTCTATATCCCCAGACACGAAAAAGAAAAGAAAAAGAAGAAAAATGTATGTGCTAAAAAACCAAAACAAAACAACCCTTGTGTTCCTTATGTGCTTGAGAGAGGCCCTGAGCATCTCAGTTCATGAACTAGACTCCTGCTTCTTTGAAGCAATTGCAAAAGTGGATTGCCCCAAGGGCTTACTGGGCAAAGTGCTTGGACCTCTGCCGGGTGGTAGGGCTGTCAGGTCAGCATGGTGAGGGGAGCTCTCGGCTCACTGTCTCCCTGATGACAGCAGTAGAAAGGACACTAGGGACATTCCTCTCCTTGATCACCCAGGGTGTGAATTTCTCTTTCTCCCCAGTTTTTTCTTTGTGGTATATGTTGCTATGCATAATAATTGCATTCATTTTTGGTCCATATACATATCACATCTTTTTTTCAACTTTAATTTTTTATTAGTACATGTTTGTAATACATAATGATCACATTCTTCTTGGGGCATTGGTACATGTAGATAACACATTTGGTTAATTTTTTATTCCCTTCCCCTCTCCTTCCTCCCCCTTCTTCGATCTCTCTCTCTCTCTTTTTTTTTTTTTTGGTACCAGGGATCGAACTTGGGACCTTGTGCTTGCAAGGAAGGCACAGGAACCACTGAGCTAAATCCCCGGCCCTAGATCTCTTGATCCCCTTCCCATTTACAAAAGATCTATCTCCTTATTTCCTATTACCTATATTTTATTTTGATCTTTATTTGCATTTTGGGTTTCTTGTATAAGAGAAACCATGTGACATTTAAATTGTATGTTTGATTTATTTCACTTAATATTATGGTCTCAAGGTGTATCCATTTTCCTACAAGTGACTCAGGTTTATCCTTCTTTATTGCAGAATAGTACTCCATTCTGTGTAAATAGCAAATTTTTATCCATTTATTTGTTGATGGACGTATAAGTTGCTTCCAAGATTTCATTATTATGAGTTGTGCTGCTATAAACAGGAGTAAGCACACTATCGCTGTAACACAAGTATCTTTAAATCTTTTGGGAAGATATCTAGAAGGGGTATACCGGGGTTGGATGGAATTTCTATTTTTAGGTTTTTGAGGAATTTCCATACTAATTTCCATAATGGTTGTACTGTTTCAATTCCCACCAGCAATGTAGAAGTGTTCCTTTTTCTCCACAGCCTTGTTAGCACTTGTGTTATTGTTTGATTTTTCCTTTTTTCTCTCTTTCTTTCTTTCTTTCTTTCTTTCTTTCTTTCTTTTTCTTTCTTTCTCTTTCTTTCTTTCTTTCTTTCTTTCTTTCTTTCTTTCTTTCTTTCTTCTTTCCTTCCTTCCTTCCTTCTTTCCTTCCTTCCTTCCTTCTTTCCCTCCTTCCTTCCTCCCTCCCTTCCTCCCTCCCTTCCTTCTTTCTCTCTTTTTTTTGAACTGGGGATTGAACTCAGGACTTTGTGCTTGCAAGGCAGCCATGGTACCACTGAGCTAAATCCCTGGCCCTTTGTTTGATTTCTTGATTATGGCCATTCTTGCTGGAGTGAGATGGAATCTCAGCGTTATTTTAATTTACATTTCTCAAATACCCAGAGATGTTGAGCATTTTTCATGTATTTATTGACCATTTGTACTTCTTCTGAGAAGTGTTGGTTCATTTGAGTTCCCAATTTTTTTTTTTTGATACTGGGGATCAAACTCTGGACCTTGTGCTTTTGAGGTAGGTGGTGGCACCACTGAACCAATTTTTTGATTGATCTTTTATTTTGGGGGAATCTAATTTTTCTGAGTACTTTATATATTCTAGATATTAATCCTCTGGGGAGTAGCTGACAATTTTTTCCTCATTCTATATGTTGTCTGTTCACTCTGTTGGTGTTTTCTTTGCTGTGTGAAACTTTTAAATTTGATATGATTCCATTTGTGTATCTTGGTATTATTTCTTGTAATACCAAGTGGGACTCTGTTCAGAAAGTCTTTGCCTATGCCTATGTCTTCAAGAGTTTTGCCTATTTTATCTTCCAGCAGATTAAGTATTTCTGTTCTAACATTTAGATCTTTGATCCACTTTGATTTTTGTTTAGTACATTGTGAGTGATAAGGATCAGATTCAGTCTTCTGAATGCAGATAGTCAGTTTTCCCAGTATCTTTCTCTAAGGAGGCTATCTTTCCTCCAGTGTATGTTTGGCTCCTTGTCAGAGATCAAGTAGCTGAATGTGTCTGGAGTTGTTTCTGCATCCTCTATTCTGTTCCACTGATCCTCATGTCTGTTTGTATGTGAGTACCACATGTTAAAAAAAAAATCACTGTAGCTATGTACTATAACTTGAATTTTGGGATTGTGATGCTTCCTGCTTTGCTCTTGTTGCCCAGGATTGCTTTTGCCATTCTAGGTCTTTTCTGGTTCAATTTGAATTTTAGGATTGTTTTCTGTAGTTCTATGTGCTGTTGGTACCTTGATTGGGATTGCGGTAGAGCTATGTATCAGTTATGGAAGTATGGCCACTTGGCAACACAGGCTCTGATGTCCTTTTTCATAGAGGTCTTTCACTTCTGTGCTTAGGTCGGTTCCTAAGTATTTAATTTTTCTTTTCTTTTTTTCCTCCATTTAGTTTATTTCTACATTTTAGGGGTATAATACAGTTACCTTCATCATTGGGATCTTGTACCTATACATGATGCACCTTAGTTCTTATTTTTTCCCCATTCCCCTGTGCTCCCTTCACCCCATCCACCCATCCCAATTTACAAAGACCTTGTTTCCATGTTTTTCTTTTTCTCATATTTTTTCTTTTCACTTCTTTCCTTTCCCTTTCCCCTCCCACTTCTCCTATTCCTTTAAATATTTTCTTCCTATTTCACAATATCAATTATACATTTTGATCCTTATTTACACTTTCAGTTTTTCACACCAGAGAAACTATTCAGTATTTACACATGTGTATCCTATTTATTTCACTTAAGAGTATGGCCTCAATGTGCATCCACTTAGCTATAAATGTCTCTAGTTCCTCATTCTTTATGGCTGAGTAGTATTCCATTTTATAAAAAAACCACATCTTCTTTATCCAGTCTCCAGTTGATGGGCAACTGGGCTGTTTCCAAGTTTTAGCTATTACCAACTGTGCCGCTATGAACATGGGTATGCATATATCACTCTGGTATGATTCTTTTACTTCTTTGGGGAAGATACCCAGCAGAGGAATTGCTGGGTCAAATGGGAATTCCAATCCTAGTTGCTTGAGATATCTCTACATTTATTTCCACAGTGGTTGCCCCAGTCTGTACTCCTACCAACAATGAAGAAGGGCTCCTTTCTCCCCACAACCTCGCCAGCACTAGTTATTGGTTGATTTCACGATAGCAGCCATTCTCTCTGGGATGAGGTAGAATCTCAGCATTGTTTTCATCTGCATCTCTCGAATGACCAGTGATGTTGAATATATTTTCATATGTTTAATGCCTGCTTTTATTTCTTTGTCTGAGAAAATGTTCATTTCAGATGCCCATTTTTGAATTGGGTCTTTATATTTAGGGGGGTCTGATTTTTTTGAGTTCTTTATATATTCTAGATAGTAGACCTTTGTCTGAGGAACAGCTGGTAAAATTTTTTTCCCACATTGTATGTTGTCTGTTAGCTATGCTGGTAGTTTCTCTTGCAGTGCAGAAGCTTTTTAATAAGATGAGATCCCAGTTGTTGATTCTTTGTGCTAGTTCCCATGCTACTGAGGATTTGTTCATAAAGTCCTTTCGGATGCCAATGTCTTTGAGAGCTTTACCTAACTTATCTTCCAGTAAGTTTAGTGTTTCTGTTTTAGAATTTCGATCTTTAATCCACTTCAATTTTAGTTTAGTGGATGGTGAAAGATAGAGGTCTAGTTTTAATCTTTGGCAAGTTCAAATCCAGTTTTTCCAACACCATTTATTAAAGAGGCTATCTTTCTTCCAGTGAGAATGGTTGGCTCCTTTGTCAAAGATGAGGTAGCTGAGTATGTCTGGGGTTGTTTCTGCATCTTCTAATCTAGTTCACTGATCCTCAGGTCTGTGTCTTTGCCAGTACTATGCTGTTTTTCTTTTTATCACAGTGGCTTTGTAGTATAGTTTCAAGTTGGGAATTGTGATACCCCTTGCCATGACTCTGTTGCCTAGAATGGCTTTTGCTATTCTAGGTCCCTTCTAGTTCCCGATAAACTTTTGGATTGTTTTCTCTAGTTCTGTGAAATATGCTGTTGGAATTTCAATTGGGATTGCATTGAATCTGTATAGCAGTTTTGGAAGTATGGCCATTTTCACTATATTGGTTCTTCCTACCCAGGAACAGGGGAGTGCTTTCCATTTTCTTATATCCTCTTCGATCTCTTTTTTAAGAGTGTTGTAGTTCTCAATGTAGAGGTCTTTTGCTTCCTTCGTTAGTTTGATTCCTAGATATTTCATTTTTTTTTGGATGTTATTGTGAAAGGTATTGTTTCCCTAATTTCTCTCTCAGTGAGTCTGTTATTTGTGTAAAAGAAGGCTATTGATTTTTGAGTGTTGATCCTGTATCCAGCTACTCTATTGAAACTGTCAATTAAGTCTAGAAGTCTTTTGGCAGAGTTTTTTGGGTCTTCTATGTAGAGTATCATATTGTCAGCAAATAATGACAGTTTAACCTCTTCTTTTCCTTTCTTCATTCCTTTTATTTCTTTCTCTTGTCTAATTGCTGTGGCTAATGTTTCCAAGACTATACTGAACAGAAGTGGTGATAGTGAGCATCCTTGTCTTGTTCCTGATTTTAGCATGAAAGTTTTCAGTTTTTGACCATTTAGTATGATGTTGGCTGTTGGTTTTCCATAGTTAGCCTTTATCAAGTTGAGATAAAGACCATCTATTCCAATCTTCTGCAGGGTTTTTATCATGCATGGGTGTTGAATTTTATCAAATGCTTTTTCTGCATCTATTGAGATGATCATATGGTTTTTGTCCTTGACTCTGTTAATATAGTTACACATTTATACACACACACACACACACACACACATATATACACACATTTATTGATTTACATATTTTGAACCATCCTTGCATTCCTGGGATAAATCTGACTTGGTCATGTTGTATGATCTTCTTGATGACCCTCTGTATTCTGTTTGTCAATATCTTATTGAGGATTTTTGCATCTATGTTCATTAGGGAAATTGGCCTTTAGTTCTCTTTTTTGGTTGGGTCTTTCCCTGGTTTTGGAATCAAAGTAATACTTGCTTACAGGAATAAATTTGGAAGTATTGCTTCCCTTTCAATTTCATTGAAAAGTGTAAAAAGTAGTGGCAATAATTCTCTAAATATTTTGTAGAATTCAGCAGTGAAGCCATCAAGACCTGGGCTTTTCTTTGTTGGTTGATCTTTAATTACGTTTTGAATTTCACTGGTTGTAACTGGGGTGTTTAGAAATTTTATATCTTCTTCATTAAACTTTGGTGATTCATATGTATCTATAAATCTGTCCATTTCTTCTGTGTTTTCCATTTTATTAGAGTACAGCTTCTTGAAATAGGTATTGATGATCCTCTGGATTTCTGCTGGATCTGTTGTGACTTCACCTTTTTCATTCCTAATTACATGTATTTGAGTCTTTTCTTTCCTTTTTTGATAAGATTGGCTAAGGGTTTATTGATTTTATTTATTCTTTTGAAAAACCAACTCTTTGATTTGTTGATTTTTTGGTATTGTTCTCTTGGTCTCCATTGCATTGATTTCTGTTCTGATCTTTATAATTTCCTCCCTTGTCTGAGCTTTGGGTTTGTCTTACTCTTTTTCTAGGAGCTTAAAATTCAGCATTAGGTTGTTTATTTGAGCTCATTCTGTTTTACTAGTGTGATCATTCACTACAATGAATTTCCCTCGTAGAACTGCTTTTGTCCCATAGATTCCTGTATGTTGTTTTGGCATTATAATTTATTTGTAAAAACTGTCAAATTTATTCTTTAATATCCTCTGTGACCTATTGGTTGTTCAGGAGAGTGTTATTCAATTTCCATGTGATTGTGAAGTTCTTGCGGTTCTTATGCTATTGATGTCCAGTTAAAATACACAAGATAACTTCAATTCCTTTGCATGTACTTAAACATGTTCTATGAGCTAGTATGTGGTCTATTTTGGAGAATGACCTGTGTACAGCTGAAAAAAATGTGTGTTCTGATTTTGTGGCATGGAACTCTCAGTAGACGTCTATTAAGTCCATTTGTTCAAAAGCTTTTTTCAGTTTTAGTATTTCACTGTTGATTTTTGTTCAAATGATCTTTCTATTTGTGTGGTCCCCCACTACAATTGTATTAGTGCTTATTTGGTTTTTCATGTCCCCTAATACTTGTTTTGTATAGTTGGGGGCATTAGTATTTGGTGTATATATATTTATGATTGTCATCTCTTCCTTTTGAATTGTTCCCTTTACAAGGATGTAGTGATATTCTTTGTCTCTCTTAATTAGTTTTGGTTTGAAATCTATTTTATCTGCAAATAAGATAGCTACCCCTGCTTTTTTTCTGGGTTCCTGTCTCATGAAGAACTGTTTTCCACCCTTTTACTTTTAGTGTATGAGTTTCTTTTTGAACTAGGCATGTTTCTTGTATGTAGCATATTGTTGGATTTTGCTTCTTTTTTTTTTTTTTGAAGGTCCCAATACTCCTTTATTTATAGTTTTTGGAGACAGGGTCTCACTGTGTAGTTCAGGCCAAACTTAGACTGTGTGGCCAGGCTGGCCTTGAACTTGTGCCCGAGTGCTGGGATCTCAGGTGTGTGTCGCCACACCCACCCTTCCAGTACCTGTCCCCTTCAGAGGCACAGCCCCAGTGACCTAACTCCCCCCAACTAGGCCTCAACCACTTCCTGCTGGCACCACAGGCTCAGGACCAAGTCTTTGGACCCCTGGAAATCTCAACCACAGCAGGCACCTTTAACATCTGGAGGACAGACACCAACACGGGGGTCACTAGTGAATTGGATCCTGTTAGCATGTCTGTATCCCAGACATTTCTACTGTGATTTCATATGCAAAAAAACCCTTTGAAACAAATGACAAAGAGTCACATCTCAGTCTACTAAAGAGGCCACTTCTATTTAAAGATTTAGTGTGATGACCTTTTAAAATTTTTATTTATTTTTGTGGTACCGGGGATCGAACTTGGGACCTTGGACTTTCGAGGCAGGTGGTGGAACCACTGAGCTAAATCCCCGGCATTACCTTTGTTTAAACTTGTGGTTTGTACTCTGGAAGGCAGAACAAAGGAATAACCCTCACTAGCAAGTCTTCACACTGGTTCAACTCAGGATACATAGGACGGCTTAAAATACAAGCCACCACAGAAGCTGGCACCAAACATATCATGTTTACATTTCTTAGTATTAAATGAAGATAATGTTGGTTAAAACAAAAGCACCTAATAAATATTTGTTGCTTCTCACACTGAGCCAAGTAAAAATGACAAATACATCACATGTAACTATAAATTATCCCACAGATCCTTTTGATGAGTATGTCATCCTTGAGAGCAGTTCAACCATTAGCAAAATATTGCATTTAAATAAAGCACTGAAATAAATGCATATCACACCACATTATCAATACACTGAAACAGCGTGCGACGTACAGAGAATGTGACTTTTTTTTTGAATGAGGATTTTTTTTGGTACTGGGGATCAAACTTGGAACCTTATGCTTGCGAGGCAGGCGCTGGAACCACTGAGCTAAATCCCCGGCCTGAATATGATTATTTTTAACTTTGATAATGCACAGTAATTTAACCAGTAAATCAGAATTTGTAAAATTAAAAATGTACTTCCATACATCTGCCCTAATTACTTAAACTGATGATGACAGCTTTAAAACAGTTGCTTAGGTTAAACTGTATTCCAGGAGGAGATTGTCTTCTTCATTCCTTTTCAAATAAAATGCAAATAAGGCTGGTTTAGTGTGAGGAAATAAGAACTGAGAATTCTAGAGGTGAAAGTGAAAATATTTTATATGCTGCTGAGACAACAGCATAAGGTTAGAAGAGCCCAGAACATTTGCTTCCTTAGATAATGTGCACCTTCCCAAGAATCAGGACACTGAACAGACATTTCTCAGATAAAGAAGTAGAAATAGCAAATAAATACATGAAAAAATGTTCAACATCACTGGTCATTCGAGAGATGCAAATGAAAACAACACTGAGATTCCACCTCACTCCAGAAAGAATGGCTGCTATCATGAAATCAACCAATAACAAACGCTGGCAGGGCTGTGGGGAAAGAGGAACCCTGCTCCACTGCTAGTGGGAGTGTAAACTAGAGCAACCACTGTGGAAATCAGTATGGAGATACCTCAAAGAACTAGGACTGGAAGTCCCATTTGAACCCGCTATTCCACTGCTGGGGATCTTCCCCAAAGAATTAAAAGAATCATACCACAGTGATATATGTGCGCCTATGTTCATAGCAGCACAGTTTGTAATAGCTAAAGCTTGGAAACAGCTCAAGTGCCCATTAACTGGAGACTGGATAAAGAAGATGTTTTTTTTTATAAAATGGAATACTACTCAGCCATAAAAAATGAGAAATTAGAGACATTTATAGCTAAGTGGATGCACATTGAGGCAATACTCTTAAGTGAAATAAATAGGACACACGTGTAAATACTGAATAGTTTCTCTGGTGTGAGAAACTGAAAGTGTAAATAAGGACTAAAAGGTATAATAGATAATGTGAAATAGGACAAAAAGGGGCAAGGGGGAAGGGGAAGTGGGAGGGGGTAGGAGGAAGGAAGGGAATGGAATTAATATGAGAAAATGTAAAAAAGGAAACAAAGTCTTTGTAAATAGGGAGGGATAGAGGGGTTGAAGGGAGGGCAGGGGAAGGGTGAAAAATAAGAACCAAGAGAGATTATGTAAAGGTGCAAATTTCCAATGATGAATGTCATTATATTGTATACCTAAAATGTACCAATAAAATAAAATTAAAGAAAAGAAATTAACAATTTGTGGTAATCTAGCACCTTTAACTGTGTGAATTAAATCCAAATCGAGGACCAGATTCTCTCCAATTAGCTCTCATCAAGAGTCACTGGGTGCCATTGTCTGCCATGTACTCTTCCTCTCCGTGGAGCAGAGGCGGCCAGAGCGCCCTCCATGTGGGCCTGGGGTGACGCGGGCGTGGTCCCCAGTGGCACTGGGGAAGGCTTCCTGTGCGGCTGGGAGTGGGTGCCCCCTCCCTTCACCCTGGCCGATATCAACATGAGCCTGTCAGGCGGCTTCATGGCGGAGCTCCTGAGGCCCCAGTTGGACCAGGTGTACTTTCCGCAGCAGCAGCAGCAGCAGCAGCAGCAGCAGCAGCAGCAGCAGCAGCAGCAGCAGCAGCAGCAGCAGCAGCAGCAGCAGGAGGCGCCGCTGCCGGGGGCCGGGCCGATGGGCAGTGTTGCGTCGCAGGCGTTGCTGAGGGCCCGGGGAGCGGGTACGGCGACGAGTCGGTGGGGAAAGGCGGCCCCGACAGCGGGCCCCAGGCGGTGGCGGCGCCCTACATCGCGGGCCGCCGCGCGCGAGCCCCAGGGTCAAGCGGCAGGTGGCTCCCTACTCGCTCGGCCGGCCCGGGATGCCCCCCTGGCGCTGCACCTCTGCTCCGCAGCCGGCCCCGCCCGGCCCCCGCACCACTGGGCCCTGGGGCCTGGGCTCCCGAGCAGGACTAGCCTGACCGGAGGTCCCGCGGAACTGCTAGGTTCCGGGGAGTGTCACCCCGCCCTGCCGCTGCCCCTGGGATTCCACTCCGTCCGGGACGGGCTACCCACCCTGTGCTTCACTACCTAGGGCTCAGGCCGCCCGGTTGCCGCCTGCCAGAGGGCCCCAAGCCACAGAGGGGAAGAAGGTTGTGACCCGGGAAAACGACGGCCGCCCACCCGCCCACACTTGCGGTTAAGCGGGCTTCGGCAAGACCTAGCCCAAGAGTTCGCATCGCAAGGCACACGTGGGGACCCAGACCGGCGAGAAGCCGTACCCCTGCGAGTGGGGTCGCTGCGAGTGGAAGTTCGCCGGCTCGGATGAACTGACCAGGCACTACCACAAACACGGGGCAGCCCCTCCAGTGCCCGCAGCGCAACCGGGCCTTCTCCAGGTCGGACCACCTGGCTCTGCACATGAAGCGGCGTTTTTAACCCCAGAGTGGACATGAGTCTCCCGCACTGCCAGGAGAGAATTCAGAAGTTTTTAAACCTTTCAGGCTGGCCTCCCACAAGGGGAGGAGCCCAGCTGCCAAGCACTGCAGTCTTGGTCAAGTTCCCAGCAGGTCAGATTGTGAGTGGATAATCAGGAGAAAGGAGAAATTCAAGGCAGAAAAATCAAAGAACAGATGGAGTCTGTGACTGGATCTTCTATCATTCCAATTCTAAGTCCAACTTGGACATGCCCGGACTTACAAAATGCCGTGGGAGAGACTGGAAGTTGTGGCTATCAGGGTATCTTTGAGTTGGGAAGGTGGGGAAGATCCGTATTTTGTTTTTTTGTGTGTTTTGAGACAGGGTCTTGCTATTAGTTCTGGCTGGTTTTGAACTCACTTTGTAGCCCAAGCTAGCCTCACAGTGATCCTCCCTAACTCAGTCTCCCCGAGTGCTGAGATTACAGGTGTGTGCTACCAAGCCCAACTAATTTTTTTGTGGAGTTTGTATTTTGGGTATTGAAGGTGAGAAATGCTTTAAATAAACCTATAATATTTTATCTGAAAAAAATTTAACCCATGTATCCTAGTCATGACTTTGCTCTATAATACTTTCTCAGAAAAGTGGGCTCATTGGCAACCCACTTTCGGGTCCCCTCCTGTCTCAGGAGCTATCTCTCTCAATATAGTTGCCTACTCTTTTTTTTTTTTTTTTTGCTGTGCAACCATCACCTTTATTTGGTTCACACCATTTCCAACCTCCCAAGGCGCCCCGGTCCCTGAGAGCCTGCCCTTCCCCAGCAGCCTCTAGCCCGCCTCCCGACTGCCTGTCTCTGCGGCTCTGCCTGCTCTGGGCTTTTCCTAGCAGGGAGCTCACACATGTAGCCTTTAGTGCCTGCATTCATCACTCAGCACCACAGTTTCCAGTTCGTCTGGGCAGAGCCGTGTTGGAGCCTTGGTCCTTCTCCTGGCTGAGTAATATTCCGTGCACAAAGGATGTGTAAGGGGTGTCCGGGCCGTGTGAGCCTCTGGTCACTGAGCACGCTGCTGCTGTGCACATTGCTATGCAGGTTTTGTGCGGCCCTGGTTTCATCTCTGGAGTCGCCACCAAGAAGTGAAGCTCAGGGTCATGTGGTGATGGCCCCGACACGCACACGCGCCAGCGCTGCCTCAGTTCCTGTTTCCTCAGACTCCGTGGTCCCTCTCTGCTCAGTTTTGCTTCCTGTGTCTTCTTTCTGAACCGGTGTCTTGCTCTGCTCCCCAGACTGGCCCCAAATTCCTGGGCTCAAGTGATCCTCCTGCCTCAGCCTCTAAGCAGCGGGACCACAGGTGTCACCCACTGACCGGACCCATGCACAGAGTCATTAAGGGCACTGCATGCCGCCTGCCACCTGTCCGTGTGAGATGGGCCGGAAACGCCACTGGGTCTGAGTAGATGTGGCTTCCCTCGCAGACACCTCACTCTGCACACGCAAACCATCCCCGGCTGGAAGAGATCCAAGACCCAAGGCACTTCCACCCCTAGTCTTCCAGGGAAGGGAGAATCGACCTGGACTGGGAGGGTGGTTTCCTGGGGGAGGCAATTACCCCTGAGGGGAGTATTTTAGTGGTGGTGGTGCTGGGCAGACCCCAGGGCCTTCAGTCTGAGCTACAGCCCCAGCCATTTCTAGGTTTTGGTTTTGAGACAGGGCCTCACTAAGGCTAGGCTGGACCTAGAGATCCTCCTGCCTCAGCCTCCGGGGAGCTGGGATGACGTGTGTACCACGGAGCCTTTAAAGCAGCGGGGAAGTGAGGCCATCCGTGTGTAGGTCTCTCGAGTGCCACACTGCTTAAGTCTGAGTCAGCATGGGGACCTCTCGAGGCCCTGCCTCATTGCAGTAAGGAGGGGAGGGCTGGGTGGGGCTGGGAGGCAGGCGCTTAGCAGCACACTCCAGCCCTGGGATCTGGCAGGAAGGCAGGAAGGCAGGAAAGTTCCCTGGGGCTCAGGAACCCTGCTGTGGGGAAGCGCTGAGGGAGCCCTGTGCGGGACCGGAAGCCCCAGGGCCAGGGAGTAGGCGAGCCCCCAGCTTCCCACCCACAGGCCGATGGGCACCCGTCCCCAGGGCTCGGCTGGAGGCTCTGCCCCCACGGAGCCGAGGCGCAGTCTTCCCGCCTGCCCGCCCGCCTGCCCGCCAGGTGCGGGGGTGCATGGAGTGCCGGCTTCCCGTGGGCCTGGGCCTGGGCCTGGGCCTGCGTCTGCCCGATGGATGGCCGGGCTTCTGGCCCCCTGGTCCCCCGGCTGCCAGCCCTCGCCTCATAGCGGCCGGCTAGGCTGCTCGGTGACCTCACGCGTCTGGTATGAGCTCCACACACTGGGGCTCTGCAGAGCCAGCTAAAAATACCCGGCCCACCGTGCAGGCGACAGGGCCGCAGGGAAACTCGGGCTGCCGGGGCCCTTGTGCACATGGAGGGGCCTGCGAGGCCAGGGTGGCCGGGAGGGAAGAAGGGACCAGGGTGTCTGGCGCGTGGCCGGAGGGAGGGCTGTGTGCGGCCACCGTCCTGGCCGGGAAGCCTGAGCCTCTGCTCTCGAGGGAACTTCCCCCGCAGTCACAGAGGCAGGACCGACGGTGCGGAGACAAAGCGTGCACCTGGGGGGTAAAGTCTCAAACCCAGCTCCAGCTCCAGGGCATGCGCCTGCCATTCCGGCTGCTCGGGAGGGAGAGGCAGGAGGATCCCAAGTTAGAGGCCCGCCAAGGTTGCCTACTCTTAACCTCTTAAAAAAAAAAAAATCGAGGACCAGCCCAATATATGTTTATAGTGAATAAACTCTTCAATATAGCAACTTACCCTTCTGGATGGGCACTTAGAAGGCATTGGGGAGGGAGGGATAGATAGGTAGAAGGTAGGGGAAGGTTAGCAGTGAGGCCAGAGGACAGAGGAAGATCACGCAAACTCTAGGAAACTGTTGAAGACAAGAGGAAAAGGCAGAATGAAAGAACAAAGACAAGAACAGAACAACCTAACAAGCAATAGGGAGGCTAGAAACTGTATTTACTTTCCTTTAAAACTAATGACAATCTAGAGAAGGAGAAAGAGAAGAAAAGAAAAATAAAGGAGAAATCCGAATTAGGGCCAGAACAGGAACAAAAAGGGAGATGAAGAACGATGTGGCGGCGGGGGGGGGGGGGGGGGGGGAGAGGAAAAAAGAAAAAAGAAAAAAAGGAAAAAAAGAAAAATTTGCAAAGTGTAGAAAAAAATTAAAAATAAGAGAAAAAATAATAATTTTGAGAATAACAAAGAATAAAAATGAAGGCCTCCTTCAGGGTGTGTCTCTGCTGTCACAATAGACAAAGTGGACAGCAGTGTGCAGATAAGTCAATGAGTCTCAGCAAGCCAGCAGCAGACGCCTGAGATTCAGGGTGATTTCTGGCTGCAAGTCCCAAGTTGAGCTCCCTGCCCTCCTGCAGGGTTGAACTCTGCAAGGTTCTACTGAAGGTTCCAGCTGCCTTTCCCCTGAAGATAGTCCAGGTTCCGATGGGAGGTGGTGATCCCTCCAACTTCCAAGTGGGGTAGTTTGGTGTGCCTTTATTGCAGATTCTCTTCACTTTTCCAGTGGGCTTCAGTTTTCATCAAGGAGCCTGAGAGAGGCCCTCTTTCTGTTTTTCACTTCTGCTTTGTCTTCTGGAGCTCAGGACAATGGCCTTTATGACCCCCTGTGCCTCTGTAGTGTGGAACCAGGTACCAGCACAGCCAGGAGGCCAGAGGTGGGGGGGTGCTGGGGTGGTGCTGCAGGTGCCCACTCGGCTCTGCTCATCTCTCGGAGGTGGGCTGGCTCCACATGGCTGAAGTCCTCCAGTATTTAATTTTTCTTGATGCTATCATAATTTCTTTCTCAGTGAGTTTATTATTGGTGTACAAGAGTGCCATTGATTTTTGTGTTTGACTTTGTATCCTGCTACACTACTGAATTTGTTAATTCTAGGAGTCTTTTCGTGGAATTTTTTTGTCTTCTATGGATCATGTCATCTGCAAACAATAATAATTTAACTTCTTCCTTTCCTGTACATATCCCTTTTATTTTCTCTTTCCTGATTGCTCTGGCTAATGTTTTGATAACTCTATTGACTAGGAATCATGACAGCAGACATCCTTGTCTTCCTAATTTTAGAGAAAAAGCATAATGTTGGCTGTTGGTTTGTCATAAATGACTTTTACCAGGTCGAGATAAGGTACTTATTTTCTTAAAGGTTTAATTTTCAAAATCATGAGTGGACGTTGACTTTTGTCAAAGGCTTTTTCTGCATCAACTGAGATGATCATGTGATTCTTGTCCTTGCTTCTATTAATAGAATGTATTACTTAAATTGATCTGTGTATGTTGAACCATCCCAGTATTCTTGGAATGAATCCTACTTGGTCATGATGTGTGATCTTTTTGATGATTTGTTGCACTCTCTTTGTCAGTATCTTGATGAGGATTTTTGCATTTATGTTCATTAAAGAGATTGGCCTGGGGCTGGGGGTTTAGCTCCGTGGCACCACACCTGTCTCAAAATCTCAAGGGAGGACCTGAGTTTGATCCCTGGTATCCCCCCCCCCCCCCCGCCAAAAGAAAAGAGATTGGCTTGTAGTTCTTCTTTTTCTTTTCTTTCTTCTTTTTTTTGGGGGCGGGGGTTGGGGTACCAGGGATAGAATTCAGGACCTTGCGCTTGTGAGGCAGGTGGAGGCACCACTGAGCTAAATCCCCAGCCAGTTCTCCTTTTTCATTGGTTTCTTTTCTGGTTTTGGAATCAAGGTAATGCTATCTTTCAGGAATGACCTTGTGAGTATTTCATCCCTTTCAATTTCATAGAGTTTGAGGAGTACTGGTATTAGATCTTCTTTAAAGTTCTTGTAGACTTCAGCAGTAAATTCCACTGGGACCTGGGCTTTTCTTAGTAGTTTTAAAAAATTACTTGTTCAGTTCATTGCCTGATATTGGACTGTTCTAAGTTTTTATATCTTCTTAGTTCAGTTTTGGTAATTCATATGTATCTAGGAATCTATCCCTTTCTTCTGAATTCTCCAATTTATTGGAGTACAGTTTCTCAAAGTAGCTACTGATACTCTTCTGGATTTTGGTAGTGTCATTGTGATTTCCCTTTTTCCTGTTCTAATTATACTGGTACTGTGGATCGCAAACTTAATTCCTTCCATGATTCTGGAAAAGATGGTCACATTCATGTTCATGTGGGAAAGATGGCCATGGTTGTGTTTGTCACCCAATACAGAGTTTGCAAACAAAAACAAAATTTTGCCAAATGCTTCACAAATTGTTTGCAAACAAAATTGTTTGTAAACAGGTACCACTGTACATTGATTTGGGTCTTTTTTTTCCTTTTTTGAGGGTACAACTGGCTACAGGTTTTATTTTTTAAATTTTGCTTATTCTTTCAAAGAACCAGCTCTTCAGTTCATCAATTCTTTATATTTTTTTCAGTCTCAATTTCATTAATTTCTTCTCTGATCTTTATAATTGCCTTCCTTGTACTACCTTTGGATTTGGATTGTTCTTGTTTTTCTAGGATCTTGAAGTACATCATTAGGTTATTTATTGGAACTTGCTCTGTTTTTCTGATGTGGGCATCCCTCTTAGGAGTAGTTTCACTGTTTCCTATGGGTTCTGGTATGTTGTACTGGCATTACTATTTGATTCTAGCAACTACCTAATTTCTTCTTTAATTTTTTTCTGTGACCCATTGATTATTCAAGAGGACATTGCTTAATTTCCATGTGTTTGCATAATTTTTGTGGTTTTTTTTGGTCATTGATTTCTGGTTTTATTGCACTATGATCTGGTAATATACATGGGATAATTTTGATTCTTTTGAATATACTTACTCATGCTTTATGGGCTAGCATGGGGTTTATTTTGGAGAAAATCACATGTGCTGTGGAGAAGAATGTGTATTCTCTTGTTGTTGCTGTGTGGAACATTTTGTGTATATTTATTAAGTCCATTTGTTTGAAGTTGTGATTCAACTCTGATTTTTTTGTTGATTTTTTTTTTTTGGTCTGGCTGATCTATTTGTGACAGTGGGGCATTGAAGTCCCTCAGTATAATTGTGTTGGTGTTTATTTGATGTTTTATGTTTAGTAGTGTTTGCTTTATGAAGTTAGGTGCACCAGTGTTTGGTGCATATAAGTTTACAATTGTTTCTCTTTTAAGGAAATTTTACCCCTTAACCAGTATGTAGTGACCCTCTTTGCCTCTTCTGATCAATTTTAGCTTGAAATCTACTTTGAAATTAGGATAACTCCTCCTGCTTTCTTATGGATTCCTGTTGCATGGAATACTGTTTTTCATCCTTTGACTTTTTGTCTGTGAATTTCTTTTTGGATTAAATCTGTTTCTAGTCTACAGCATATCTTTGGGTTTTGTTTATTAATCTATATCATTGGGGGATTGAGACCATTCACATTGAGAATTATTACTGAAAGATATTGATTTATTCTTGTCATCACATTATTTTCCTGTTGCTGATTTCTTTTTGGCTGTTCTGCTTACCTGCTCATCCTGCCTGGTGTATTCATTCTATTAGACTTTTTGGCATTGTGGGCTTATCTCTTTCTAGGATATCCTTGAGAATTTTTTGTAGTGGTCATGAATTTCTTAATGTCTCTTTGTTATGGAAATGCTTTATTTCTCCATCAATTTAAAAAATAGTTTTACAGAATATAGAAGGCTGGGTTGGAAGTTTTTTTTTTCTTTTAGGGCTTGAAACAGTTCACTCCAAGCTCTCCTGTTCTTTAAGGTTTGTGTTGAGAAATCTGTTGTGATTCTAATAGGTTTATCTTTATAAATGATTTATTCATTTTCACTAACAGTTTTTAAGATTCTGTCCCCCAGTTGGACTTCTGAGATTCTGACTATGATGTGTCATGGAGAACTTCTTTTTTGATTGTGGATGTTTGAGGTTCTACATACATCACTTATCTGTATGTTTAATTCTTTCCCTATATCGGACAATTTTCTGCTCTTATTTCTGTAAAAATTTTTTTTTGGTAGCAGGGATCGAACTCGAGTCCTTGCACTTGCAAGGCAGGCAGCAGAACCACTGAGCTAAATCCTCGGGCCAGTAAAGAGATTTTTAAAATGACATTTGTGCTGTCTTCTCATTTTTCACTAATTTCAATTAATTGTAGATTAATTCTCTTTGTGTCATCTAGCTCTGTTGGATCAATTTTTCATGTTTTCTTGTTTTTAAGTTATCTCTGAATAACTGGTCTCTGACAGCAGCCCTATGTTCTAGTTCTGACACTTTGTATTCACATTGGTCTTTCTGCTACCCTTCTCCAGGATTTCTGTTTTGTAACTTTTTCATGAACTCTAATTCTTTGCTAAACTGGTCATTCATGTTTTGTTTAAATCAGCTAGCTTCTTATTAGTGCTTTTTGTAAACTCCCTGATCATTTTGTTTATTACATCCATTGTCTGCTTAACTATATCTTCTTTGGACTGGCTGAGCACCTTATTGAACTGCTTTTTAATCTCTGTGATTCTTTCAAATAATTTTGTTGTTTGGCTTTTGTTTTCTTCTCCTTTGATTTCCCCGTGGATTAGCTTTGGGAAGTTGGGGGTTTTGGGAAATACCTCATTGCTGTGTCTTCTTATGTATTTATTGCTTTTTGTTTGTTTTTTGTGCTGAGGTTTTCAGGTGTTTATAGTGGGAAGACTTTGTTGCTAATATGGAGATCTCTTTAGTTAGTGTCTGCTTTTCAGTGATACACTCTGGGCATGGCCAACTATAGGGCTTTGCCTTTGTTCCAAGATCCAACCACCTCTCTTAATTTGGGAGGGGAGGATGCAGTGGAATTGGTCTGGCACCCAGTTTTCTGGGACTGGACCACAGTATTGTTAATGATACAAAGGTGATCTGGATATTGGCTTGTGGAGAAAATGTAGTAATATAAACAATTATGCCATCTTGGCAGTAGCAAGAAATCAGCAACAATAATATCATTCAATATGTCTTAGTTACTTTTCTTTCTTTTAAATTATTTTTATTTTTGTGTAAGCTAAAAGGAAATCTACACACTGAAATCTCAAAAGACCTTGGACATGCACATTAACCTTGTAAGAGGTTCTTCTACATGTCTCTTTTTTCCCATAGGAATTTCCCCAAACATTTAAAACTTATAGTTTTTATTGTATATACAGCCTAAACCATAGCAATCTATGATTATGTCATTTTACACTGTGCAAAATCCTCAGAAACTGGTGGTATGACAGAACAACAACAACAAAAAATTGGTAACAATTTCATTGTAAGACATTCATATAATTTGGTCCTTCTCTAAATCAAATTGGTGTAAAAACAGATAAAATCTCTTTAAACCCCTCCAATCAAGTTCTAACAATGATTTATACCCTATAACAAAAGAGTAATCAATGAGATACCTTGCAAAAGGTCAAATAGCTATATGCCAGATTGAAAAGAGTAAAAAAGAGCCCCACAATATTAACAAATGCCAGATCTGAAACAAATCGTCACACACAAAATTAAAAAAAAAATCAAACAGGGACTCTAGAGCTTATTTATGACAGCAAAAGTAATTAAACATAGGATATGAAAAATTAAGAGGCCATTCAATGCAATATGAAAAGACTGAAGGGAATTTCACAGACAGTGGAGATTTGAGTTTTTAATTTTTTTTTATTTCAAAAGTTGTATAAGAAGGACACCACCAGTGTATTTCACAAAGACTGAAATGTATGCACCCCAGAAACACAGAAGAATAAATCTTCAAAAATGTTCACCCCCAATTATTTACATTTTTTTCTAATATAAGTTTAGGACTTCACCAATACTTTTTCTCCAACTAGAGACAGGATCATATGGCCTTTTCCTTTCCTCTGTTAAAATGATGACTTTTAGGGGTGGATCTTCCAATGCTGAACCAACACTGCCATCCCTATAACAAAACCACTTTCTACATCCTGCCAGATCTGACTTCTAAGAGTTTGTTTTGTTAAACACATTTCTATCTATGTTCATACTTTTTTCTTCTGTTATCTTTATCCAGTTTTAGGATTAGCACAATGTTGAGTTCCCAAAATGAGGGGAGAAGGGTTCCTTCTTTTTTCTGCTTTAATTGTTTGATATAATTTAACAGTTAAAATGTTTATGAGCCTGCTGCTGTCATATAGGTAGGTTTCCAAGCTAGGAATATACTTTCTTTAATAGGTGCTATTCAAATTTTATATTTCCTCCAGAGTTAGTTTCATTAATTTGTCTTCCAAGGTACTTCTTAGAGGTTGTCAAATTTATTTCAAAAAAGATTTTTGTAATATGCTTTCTATATCCTTTTAAATTCTGTAAAATCTGTGGTAATGTCTCCTAGATCTTAATATTGTAATTTAAAAAAATGTATAATTGATATTGTGTAACAGGAAGAAAAGGTCTAAAAGAGCACGGGAATTGGGAGGGGTAGGGGAAGGAAACAAGGGAAAGGGAAAAATATGAGAAGATGAAAAAAATGGAAACAAGGTCTTTGGAAATAGGGAAGGGTGGAGGGGGTGAAGAGAGGGCAAGGGAAGGGGAAAAAAATAAGAACCAAGAGACTCATGTAATGGTACAAGATCCCAATGATGAATGTAACTGTATTTTATACCTAAAATGTACCAATAAAGTTAATGGAGAAAAAAATAAGTTTAAGACTTCAGTATATAAATAAATATACATTACTATGTATACCTTTCTAGTGTGGCTTACCAACAAATCAGCTGAACTTGAATTCTTTTTTTTAATTAAGAGCAGATATGCTTTTGATGGTAGGGAAGGGATGGAGGAGAGGAAAAGCACTGGAACCGTCCAGTTCACAGCAGTCATCAGTCTGCTTGTCCTTGGGAGCTTGTGGAAGGTGTTAATGTGGCTGGGAACATCAACACCTTGGCATGCATGAACGTCAAGTCAGGAAGGCTGGCGACCACCTTGACAGCTTCTTCTCTCAAGTGTCCTTCTCTTTTTGGTTTCCTTGTAGATTGCTCATCTTCTCTGCTGTGGACATGAGTCTCGCAAATGCATCAGTCACTTTGAGGCTTGAGGTGGGGATTTTCAGCTTAGAGGCTGTTAACTCATACAACTCTGGATCCACTCCTGGAACTGATCAGATGTGCATGTGTTCATCTCTGCTGTCATGGTGGTTGTCTGACCAATGGAAGCAATTTTTTCTGCAGCAGATAGTGGTTTCAATGGTTCCTTGGTGGGCTCTAACATACCCAATCCTGCTGCATACATGGGCACTATAACAGGCTGCTTTTTATTGCCTGTGAAGTGAATGTTTCCAGTGTCTGTTCCTAAGGAGCACAAAAGCTTCTTGTTGCTATGGGAGCCCCACTGGTATCTCAAGCCATGTGCATCGTGGATATCCTGTAGTTGGTCCACACATCTAGCAGTTCCCCACTTTCAGCTAAGGCCTCTCTTGTTTTTATTGGCAAGGTGCTTGTCTCCAGCAAGTGCTTCAGGGAAATAACTTCCTCTTCAGCATCAGGGAAGGAAAACATCCTTCGAAAATTCACTCCAGGTGGTTTAGTAAAGCTGTTTGAACTGAAGTGGCTGATTCCTGTTAATGACCACTAGCAAGCGTTCCTCTGGAAGTTGCTAAAGGGACACTGCACATCTTGGGGGTTCCTGGAGTCTCAATATTTTCATCTCTCCTATGTGACTGCCAGAGTTCCTATTGATGATGAGCTTCAGTAGCCTGTTGGTCTCGGAAAGCAGCCCAAGAACAGCCATCTTTTTGCTCATCCTCAAAAGCATTCCAGTCTACAACTTGGCTAGGACCAGCTGAACTGAAGTCTGCAAAATCATCAGAGTCTTGAAAGGCATTGCAATCATCTTGAATATTTGGCACAGAATCAAAATCTCCAAACTCACTGTCTTGCCCATTTTTCAGTTTTGAAACAGGTTCAGTGCCAGTTTCACTCGACTTTCTTGCCATCTGACATTCCTCTGATAAACTATCAGAAGTATGTTTTAGGTCTGACTCAGTAAATACCATTTCCTCTTGGCAAGAAGTAGCATTTGTATCCCCAAATTCTCCAAAGTCATCACCTGGTTCGCTGAAATGTGGAAAGTGCTCTAAAGACTCTTCAAAAGTGACATCACTCATTGAATCTCGAGTACCAGTAATGAGGGGTGGAGTGGTGCCACTGGCTGTGCCAACGTCACCAAAATCATCCTCATTGGTATTGTTGCAAGTTACAAAGTCATTACCGCTTTTACCATTTTTTATACTTACAGAATCACCCAAAACATTTTCTTCTGTGGGATCAGTGCTTAGGCTTTGGGAGTTAGTAAACTCTTTCTTCTTTGGAAGAACTAATTTCATCAGCATCCGAAGTTTTAATGGAATATTTAGCAGAAAATAAATCAAGTTCTTCCTTAGTTCTATATTGTTCTTTCCTAATGACTTCTGAATCATCAGCTGAGTCTACCAAACTCCACTACTTTGATTGCAGTGTTGGAAGGCCTTTTTTTCAACACTAAAACCTCTATTAGACACTATGCTTATTTCTGAAACACAAGTATCCTTTCCATCAGTATCTCCTTTATCATCAAAGCTTCTACCCGAAGACACTTCTTTTATAGAATTCACTTCATTGACTCTTAATTTTGTTGTTTTCCCGAATAGTTAGTGTATCTCTATCATTTAAACCACACAGCCTATTTCTTCTAGTTGTATCTTTTCCTTTTTGGAAAATGTAGCAACATCTGGAAACCCTTCAGCAGAACTAAAAGCAGAGTGTAAGTTATACTCATTGCTAAGAGTGCTAAGAAGTTTCTGTCCCTTTGAATCAGCTATTTTGTCCAGATCATCTGTTCCCTGTGGATTTACAGTTTCCAACCCTGTAAACTCATTTGTTAGAACCTCCGGACAAGGAGGCTTTTCACCATTGCAGCTGTTTAACTGTTTGTTTTGATGGACTATGTTCGTATCAGTTCTAAAATCTCCTACAGAAAAACTTCAGGTGTTCCAACATTCTGTTTCTGCTCTACTGCTTTATCTAAATCTCCTGGACTTTCCATGCCATCAATGGAAGTATCTAAAGTTTTAGAAGAAATAATTTCTTTGCTGATGGTTGAAAGTAAAACATCAGACTGTCCTTTCACAGGAGTAGAAAGTTCAGGACTGATGTCCTTATCATTACTGTTCTTCATGGACTTAAAGCTTGTAAGGCTATCTATATTTTCTGAGAAATCATGAATTGGCATAAAATGATTTGAAGATATAAACTCTTCCCTGGGACGAGTAAAATCTGGTGTATCAAAGTTGATGAACCCTATGCCAGAAGGGCTAAATTCTGAAAATCCACCAAATCCCCCAAATTTGTCATCCTCCTCCTCCTCTGCTCCATTATCTAGTGATGGTGGGGAGGAAGAGTATATTCGAATTATGTCTGTACCATTTTTCAGTTGCTTTCAAATAATTATTTATACCTGGCTAGTCTGGGGCACTGTGTTGGGCATGGCTCAGGGGCCGGGGGAGAAAGTGGCTCCCCGGGGAAGGACCGGCTATTCCGAGATGGTGAGAGCGGAAGACAGGCTACTGCCGGCCCTGTCCGTGCAGCGGTGCCATGGACCCCGACCTGGAGTTCCAGCGCTGCCCCGGGACCCCCATCCCACTATCCCTCTTCTGCCGCCCCAGCGGCCGCCCCCATCTCCCCCTCTGCGGAGGCCCCCCACCCACTCCACAAACCCTCTCATCGTGCAGCCAGTTACTTTTCTTATTGCTGAGACAAAATAGCCAACAGCCAGAGTTAAAGGAGCTAAGGTTTATTTAGCTTACAGTTTGTAGAGGTTTCAGTGCATAGTTGGCTGGCTCCAAGGCAGGGTGGCGTGGCAGAAGGGCATCACAGAGGGGAATTAGTCCATGGCAGGCAGGGGGGTGACAGCACCGTAGCCTTCTTTCTGTCCTCTATATTTTGTGCAGGCTGCCCACCCTACAGTGGGCATTGAACCTTAGTCCTAGCCAGCACTATGCCAAACCAATCAGTAGACTGATTTAGTAATCACACACCCTTGATCCTAGCTTCACACACTCTAGATCCAGCCACCTCTGACCCCCCCCCCCATAACTGCACGAGGCTTTGAGGGGCCATCTAAACACAAGATAAATTGGACATTGACATACCATAAGAACCATTAATGCATCACCCTTAATCGTAGGAAAGAGATGTATAATTATAATATAAAGGTTAAGACAAAGCAAGTATTAATATACAGCAAATATCTACTAAATGCAACAACTACACCTTCACTAACACAAGAGAAGGATTCAACAGTAATAACTTAGTTAACTACCTAAAGATTAATAAAGCTTAATAAAGATTAATAAAGACATCGGAGGTTGGAAATGGGAGAATGAAAGAAAAAAATTTGAAAGATTAAACAATGGAAAATGAGGAGAGAAAAGTGAAATAAAATCTTATGAAGGAATACAGAGATATTAATAGAATTAACTAAAGGTAAACAGAAAAGAACAAAGAAGAAGAAGATAAAAGAAAAAAGGGGGACAACTATGGGCAATAAAAAAGAAAAAAACTTAGAAGGAAAAAAGAAAGAAAAAAGAATGAAAACTAGAAAAAGGAAAATTTGCTAAACTATACTAATTAGTGAAGAAGAAAGAGAAGAAAAAAATGAGTCCTTCTGTGTCTGATTTATTTTACCTAGCATTATGTTCACATGATATATCTGTTTTCCTATAGATAACTCAATTTATCATTCTCTGTGGATGAGTAGTACTGAGCTGCTATAAACATGGGTGTGCATGTATCACTGTAACGTTATGACTTTATTTCTTTTGGGAAGAGACCCAGAAGAGGCATATTTGGGTCAAATGGAAGTAATTTTTAAGAACTTTATCTTTTCCTTGTTTCTCTGGATTTAGGCCCCTTGAAATAAATAACTGAAGTGAAAGCACTAAACTAACTTAGGAAAGGTCGGAGTAACTCCCTACAAGTGTCCTTCTGCAGGGTGCTGCCTGTGCATTGAAGTGTGTGTCCGTTCTGCGCAGTGCTGGCCTGTAGCTCCCTTCTGAAATCTTAGCTTTACTCCTGATCCTACTGCGATTGCAGCACTTATAGTCACCAATGCAGAATATTTTTGTCTTTTTTAAAAATCAGAAACAGGAAGTTCACCCTGAGATCTCAAAACCATAGATGAATATCAAGAAAAAATATGCTAATGTATGTGGTTACACACACACACTACTTTGTATCCTTTGAGCTACACCTCTTCCTTTCCTTCTGTCTCTCACTTTCACTTCCAATAATCACTGTTTTATTTTCTATCTGTATGTATATACAGATATATAAATGTGTGCACAGTTCGTGCATGTGCACACGCAGGCACACACATATGTGCAGGCTTGGTGAGAAGGCCTTTTCTATACATTGTGCTCAAAATCAGAGTAGAGACTTTGTTATAACAGCCCTGAACTAGACTTGGCTCTTTGGCATTCATTGTAACTCATGGATTGTATTATCAAACACAGAATCTCGTCTGGATAAGTACAGAGCTTTTGTCATTCCTTTCAGTAGCAAACATCTGTGAATGACAGCCTCTCTTTTTCTAGATAGCAATTTCTCCAGCTTCGCCAGTCACAGCCAAGCACTACATTATTTATGAAATAAGCTGAATTTTATTAAAAGTATTCCTCAAAACTAGAAAAATATAACTTTTGATTTTTATAAATGTGGTTTAAAAAGCCATATGCTTTTCTCCTATTCACCATGTACTCATGCAGGGATAAAACCATATTTAATTAAACATGCGGTTGAGTTATCCTGGGGCTTGAGGTCTTCAGAAAAGCCAAGTGGTGATATTTCTACTGGAAAAATTAATAATTTAAGAGATGTTTGTGTTTTCCTGTCAATTGTCAGAATAAGCTTAAGCATATTTTGAAGCTGACTTCTACAGGTATGTTTACAGAATTTCTGTTTGTAGTTTTTTCTTATCTTGTCTAAGGAAACTTAGAAACTCATCAGCATAAAAAACAATTAGTTCATGGAATTGGAAAAGGCTGGTGAGATTTAGCTGACTGTTAAAGACCTGGTGTGAACACCAGTTGGTTGCTCTCACCATTTTTAAAATCATGTTATTATATAAGAGTAATTAAAAATATTATCATAAGAACATGTGTAGCATACTCAAATAATAACCCTTAATTTTTCACACTGAAATACAAATACAGAGATAAATAGTTCAATGAGCTGCATGGCAAAGGAAGAGGTATGGAGGAAATTGTCATGCAAAAATCTCATTTATTGAGAATTTTATTTAAGTATTGCAAAGTTTAAATATTTGACAAATACAACATACATTCAAGCATCTAAAAGGCCCTTTACATCTAGCAGCAGTTCATTAAGCAGAAGTAAAGTAGGCAGACAAGAAAATTATTTCCTTCCCTCTTAGCCATTATATTTGCCTAAAAGAAAAATGGAATGGAGGATAAAGGAAAATAAATCCAAATGATCTAAAATAGGAGTAATGACATTCTACATTTTTCTTGTACTTTATATCTGATTGAGTATTTTCCAAGCTACCTCTTTTAATTTCCCTAATTTACTAAGTTATTTTAAAATAAAATTTATTATGTATATTTAAGGCATACAAGATGATGTTATGAGACACACACACACACACATAACAAAATGATACAATAATGAAACAAATTAACATATCCATCATTTCACACAGTTACTCGTTTTTCCTGTGGCAGAAACAGTTATCAGGTACTCAGCAAAAATCCTGAATGTAACACACTATTGTTACTTTTAGCCTTCATGTGGAACATTATACCTGCTTCTCTGTATCTTTCCATGTACATCTCCCCTTTTTCTACCCTCCCGCACCCCAGTAACCACTTTTATTTTTCATCTCTGCATAGCCAACCCTTTTAAAATATTCTGCATATAAGTGAGATAATGCCATATTTTTCTTTTTGTGTCTGGCTTATTTCACTTAGCATAATGTCTTAGTTAAAGTGATTATTTTGCCTGTTCTACAATCGAGGAAACTAAGTCTAGGAGAAGCTAAGTAAATTATGAATCATGACAAACCAACCAACAAACCAAACAAACTCAGAAATACTGATTTCTTATAGTGTTAAGAGGCAGATGGTCCTGGAAAATCTGTTTTCCCAAACAGCATGAGAAATGACTCAGCCTTTGGTATACCACTGATTTAGCCCTGTGAGCTGTAGTTTTTAGTTCAGTAGTCAGATAACAGATGCTATATGTAGGCATGCTGCTACCAGCTGATCTTCAGTGTGTAGTAACTGCGACTTTTTACTTTGGCAAATCTATTCTACTATAGTATTTTGCTAAATGATACTCTAAGAGAAATAAAATATTTCTAAAGATACTGAACCAAGTAGATTTCTTCTTTAACTGGGAAAAAGATTTCCTACTATACAAAATAAACATTATGTCTCTGAAAAAGACAGCATAACTAGAAAACCCACATAGAATCAGTAATACTCAATGAATAGGACTTGGCTCATTAGATGTTATATAAAAATTAAAATACAACATGTGATATTTTTAAGCTCCTTCTTTGACCAAAGTTCTACAAACTATGTCTCAAAGAAAAAAAAAATTACACAATATACCACACAGAGATTATCAATTGATTAAATTTATGCAATTAAAGTTCAGATGTATTTCTTATTTCAAGAATTTCCTTTAAAATATGCGCAATCTGTTCAGAAGTCACAGAGTCTTGGAGTCTTTATTGTTCAAGTGATTTGTAGGGAATGTTAGTGTTCAAATAAAATTGCATGAAGTGCTCTAGTGTGTAATTTCCTTTCACTGTACACATCTTGATTTACTTCTTGAATTAGTTACTTTCTCATCACTGGGACAAAATGCCAGGCACCTACAATTTAAAGGAGGAGAGATTTATTTTGGCTCACAGTTTTAGTGGATTCAGTCCATGGTTGGCTGGTTCCAGGGCAGAAACAGTATGGTGGCCAGAGACCAGAAAGGTGAAGCAAAGGCGTTGACCACATAGCAGTCAGGGAGTAGAGAGAGAAGGAAGGAGCCAGGGACAAGAATATACCCTTGCAGGTCATGAGCCCAGTGGCCTGCCCCTTCTCAACTAGACCTACCTCTGAACATGAGACTTTTTGGGGGCCATTTTAGATTTAAACCATAACGCTTGATTTTTATTCTCAGATTTTGTTTATTGGAGGTTAACTATGCTTAGGGTCAGAAGTTTATTTTCTATTTCTTTGTTGATGAAAAAAATCAAAAAGAAATAAATGACTGTAAAAAATTACTCATAAAACCCAGTATTTTAGGACTAACAAATAACCACGGTGAACTCATTTTCAGGGTATGACACTGGATTCTCACCACATTCCTCTTCCTTCTCTGATATAGGGACCCTCTCTCCTGTTTGGTAGCATGATTTAGAGTAAAACCAAGGCTGAAGGGTCAGAAAATTAATCCTGTGGACAGCTGACTGTTCTGACAATTGAAGTTAACCCTATAAGTGCCAGAGAGTAGGGGACTTAGCTAATGAAAAATTTTAAAGGTACTGCCACACTTCTTCATTTTTGTCAACAAAATATTGTGACTATAACTTAACCTGTTCTTGTTCTGGGGACAAGGCAGATGGGAATCTACTTTGGTTGGAAAGGAAAGAGAAATGAATTAGAAGTCAGGACCTACGATAGGTCATGCTCTAGCTGTGGATTTGTGTCTGTGCCCTAGGGTTTTTTGCTATAAAAGTGGAGCCAGTAGCATGTCTCACTAGGCTACTGGGGAACCACTGAGATTTGTCTAAAATCATCCACACTCACAGCCACTGCTACCTCTGTCTGGCAAATGTGGCCATTTCTTTTTGTGAACCTTCTCCTCTGATACCTGGTGTGTTTTCAGGGCCTTGGATCTTTCACAGGAGACAGAGGAGCCGCTAAACCTGCAGGACCTCTGAGTGCTGGCTCAGGTGTCTGCAAAGGCCTAATGAACATGTGCGAGGCTAAAGCATTGCTCATCTACTGAAAGATAATGTTCTTTGTTGTTGCTAATGGCTTTTACTTGCTCTTATTAGTCAAAATATCATCCATTATTCCTCCATCACTGACGCTGTGACAACTCAAATCATCCTGCCTCTCTTTCCCCCACACTGAGTGTTCCTGGGTGTGAAGAATGGATGACCCTCTCCATTCAAAGGATGCCAGAATTTAAAAAATTCTTTTTAGTGAATGCCTTCCAAAGTGCGTAGAACCTTTATCATCCAGAGCAGATGGTCCTCATAGACACCAGTCTAATTTTCCCTGTATCTCTTCATCAGACTCAACATCAAATGGAATGCTAGATTTATATGATTTTAAAAAGACTAGGGCAGTAGTCTTTCAGGAATTCTCACCCTGCCGTTGCTGGGGCTCCCTCCTAGATGCTGGTGACACTAGAGGAGAAACTGCTGAGTAGAACTGGACACCAAAGGTGAAGAAAAAGAAGAGACCAGTGGAGGAGGCAGGAGTTGCAGGACCTTGCACAAAAACCAGATAGGGAGATCTGTGCAGTTAGAAAAGCTTAAAAAACTGATTTCACATAAACAAGAACATCATATTAGTGTCAGAAGAAAAATCACATAAAGTCATCATTAAAAAGAGTAGAATAACACCTCTTGGGAGAGTAAAAGCATAAGAAAGATTTGCCCATGACCCAGATAAAAACTGTAACCTATTATTTCAAAATGAGCTAACAATGATACACACTATGAAAAACATAAAACCAGAAATCAAAAAATATAGAAAGAAGAGGACTACATTCAGAAAAGAATTAGAGATAAAAGCAAAAAAAAAAAAAAAACCACTTTAGAAATGAAGACTACACTAGAAAAAAGAACAAAATAACAAGTACAATGCCTTAGGGAGAATACAAGGCACAGAAGAAAAATTTTAAAACAAAAAGATGGATATATTAAAAATATTTTTAGATGATTCACATGTTGAAAATCAGCATTAGTGGCACATATATACATAAAGCATTCATTCATTCACAGGTGCCTGTGCTGTGTTTGGGGACGTAAAGTATAGCCTCTCTTCTGAGGCCCATGGAGAAGGTGGCTGGGCCTAGAGGAGACCAGGATCACACAGACACAGGGCAGAGGATGAGGTGGAAGACAGTGGGAGTCGTGGGGATCAGCCTGGAGAAAAGGAGGATGGGGGTATGGAGGTGGGCAGACTCTGAGTGCATTCACAGCTAACACTTGCAGAGAAGTACAAGTCAGCGCCCTCGCTGGTCTAAGTGCTTCACGAGAGTCATTGGTTAAATTCTCTCAAGAACTCTGTGAGTTAGGCACTCCACTATCCCCTTTTAACAACCTAATCAATATCCTATCAAAATTGCCTCATCGCCTCATGGCAGAGCATCCATAGGATAGTTTCCAATGCACATAAATGGTATGAAGCAAAAAGATTTTAAAATAAAAATGATAGTGCGTTGATTCTGAAGTATATCTATCTGTGTGATCACTATGTGGCAATAAAGTTTTTGTACCCCAATGCTTCTTGAAGTTAATGAACAAAACTTTCAGACTTATATATAGTGAGAATGTGATTTCTTTAATAAAAAGACACAAAAATAGTGCTAAGTCATCATAAAGGACATTCCAGGCTCTAAATATGAGCACCAGTATAATAATAGTATCACTCCAGCAGAGGAACCATCTCCAGCTGTTAAACCCAGACAACAATGGGTGTTGCAATTTTAATTCCTTCGTGAAACACATGACTGCTAGCACCTAAGGCTATTTTTAGTCATGAGTTATTTTAAAAGTTTATTCAAAGTGAGCTGTGTAAGTCCAATGGTGTTTTCTCCTATTGCATGGATCAGCTTTTCTAATGCTGGGACAAAATGTCTGACATCTACAACTCAAAAGAGGGAAGATTTATTTTGGCTTGTAGTTTCAGAGGATTCGGTCCACAGTAGGCTGGCTCCAAGGTAGGAACATCAAGGCAGAAGGTCACAGCAGAGGAAAGCTCACCTCATGACAGCTGGGAAGTGTCGGAGAGGAAGGGACCAGGGACTAGCTATAGTTTCTACAGTCACATCTCTGTGACCCTCCCGGACACATCCAGAATTGTGCTTTCTAATCTCTTGCTGAGAGGCACTTGTATTTGTTCCCACCCAGGTTTATTTCGGCAAACTTTTAAACTACCTATAATTTAGTAAAGCCTTCTGTATGTGAGTAAAATCTGAGTGTGAGTGGTCATTTCTAAGAAAACCAAGTAAATACAAAGCCTAAAGAGTAAAGTTGCTAAAATTTATAATATTGCTGTTCAATTTTATGTTGAGAGCCAGGGATTTAGCTCAGTGGTTCCGCCGCCTGCTTCACAAGCACAAGGTCCCAAGTTCGATCCTCGGTACCAAAAAACAAACAAACAAATAAACAATTTGATGTTGAGAAACTGTAGAAGATTGGAGGGAAAAAAAGTCAGAAAAATAATGGATTTTCTCCCTAACTTATGTTACAAGTATCTGTAGCTTTTTGTTCCACTTGAAGTTTATTTGAGCAGATAGTAATTATAGATGATGCATTTTGGATATGGTTTATGTGAAAATGTTGGTTTGGTTCTCTTAAGCAAATGGCATTAAAAGGGCTTGGGCTTACTTTAAATGTGGATGAATGATTGTACATTTGTATGCTTTAGACTAAAGTAAAATGTTCAACTTTATATGCTTTCTGATTCTTCATTTTTAATTTTTCGAATTAATCTACCAACTACTGGCAAATTAGGAGTTCACGAAATAGCATCTTCTGCACTTAATCCTAGCAGTGTCACAGTGCTTACTCTTGGGCTCGTTGGGAAGGCCTTTCTCCTGAATTTGTGGACAGCAGGAGCTGTGTTACTGGACTTGCCCTTCCCAGTACGTGAGATGGGAAGGCAGGCACCTCCCTGGGAACTGCAGGGCCTTGAGGCAGGTGACAGACACAGCGCCCCTTGAGTGCTGCCCCTTTCAGCAAGGCAGAGCCACCATTCAGGTTAGAAGAAGACTTTAGGGAGGTGTTCTTGTCTTTCTTTTTGTAATTATTCAGCTTTAAATGGAAACTATAACTTTAAATACAGTATTCTAGTAGGACAAGTTGTTATGGCCAAAAGGAAGGCAGCAGAGGTAATTCTGAAATATTTAAATATTTAAAAAAATTTAAAAATCAGTAAATTGAGAAGTGATTGGCTGGCAATAAATACATTTGACTGACTTCACTGCAACTCTGATTTTGTCTGGGTTTGAAGAGAGCAATATTATCTTGGTATTATCAACTTTTGCACATGTACTGGAGCCTGTTGAGGAGACTTATGTGCACAATGTAAACACTTATTAAATTTTTTTTCTTAAATTCTTTTATTGGTACATTTTAGGTATACAATATGTTTACGTTTATCATTGGGTGCTTGTACCTGTACATGATGTATCTTGGTTCTTATTTTTTCCCCATTACCTGTGCACCCTTCACCCCCTCCACCCTTCCCTATTTACAGACTTCGTTTCCATTTTTTTTTCCTCATAATTTTTCCTTTCCACTCTTTCCTTTCCCCATCTCCTCCCACCACCCCCTACCCCTTTGGACCTTTTCCATTTCAAAGTATCATTTATTAGTTATTAATCCTTTTAGTCCTTATTGACACTCTCAGTTTCTCACACTAGAGAAAGTATTTGGTATTTACACATGTGTGTCTTATTTATTTCACTTAAGAGTATGGCCTCAATATGCATCCATTTAGCTATAAATGACTCTAGTTTCTCGTTCTTTATGGCTGAGTAGTACTCCATTTTATAAAAAAAACACATCTTCTTTATCCAGTTTCCAGTTGATGGGCACTTGGGCTGTTTCCAAGTTTTAGCTATTACAAGCTGTGCTGCTATAAACATGGGTGCACATATATCACTGTGGTATGATTCTTTTAATTCTTTGGGGAAGATTCCCAGTAGGGAAATAGCTGGGTCAAATGGGACCTCCAGCCCTAGTTCTTTGAGGTACCTCCATACTGATTTCCACAGTGGTTGCATCAGTCTGCCCTCACACCAACAATGGAGAAGGGTTCCTTTCTCCCCACACTCCTGCCAGCATTTGTTATTGGTTGATTTCTTGATAGCAGCCATTCTTTGTGGGGTGAGGTGGAATCTCAGTGCTGTTTTCATCTGCATCTCTCGAATGACCAGTGATGTTGAACACTTTTTCATATGTTTATTTGCTGCTTTTACTTCTTTGTCTGAGAAATGTCTGTTAATTTCAGATGCCCATTTTTGAATTGGGTGTTTGAATTTGGGGGGGCTGATGTTTTTCAGTTCTTTATATATTCTAGATAGTAGACCTTTGTCTGAGTTACAGCTGCTAAAAGTATTTTCCCACATTGTAGGTTGTCTCTTAGCTCTGTTGGTGGTTTCTCTTGCAGTGTAGAAGCTTTTTAATAAGATGAGATCCCAGTTGTTGATTTTTTCTGCTAGTTCCCATGCTGCTGAGGTTTTGTTCATAAAGTCTTTTCCCTTGCCAATATCTTCAAGAGTTCCACCCAACTTATCTTCCAGCAAGTTTAGTGTTTCTGTCTTAATATTTAGATCTTTAATCCACTTTGATCTTAGTTTAGTGCATGGTGATAGATATGGGTCTAGTTTTAATCTCTGGCAGGTTGATATCCAGTTTTTCCAACACCATTTATTAAATAGGCTATCTTTCCTCCAATGAGGGTGGTTGTCTCCTTTGTCAAAGATGAGGTGGCTGAGTATGTCTGAAATTGTTTTTGCACTTCTAATCTATTCCATTGATCCTCCGGTCTGTTTCTTTGCCAGTACCATGCTGCTTTTTTATCACAGTAGCTTTGTAGTATAGTTTCAAGTTGGGTATTGTGATACCCCCAGCCATGTCTCTGTTGCCCAGAATTGCTTTTGCTATTCTAGGTTTCTTCTGGTTCCAAATGAATTTTTGGATTGTTTTCTCTAGCTCTGAATTATATTGTTGGAATTTCAATTGGCATTGCATTAAATCTATATAGTAGTTTTGGAAGTAAGGCCATTTTCACTACATTGATTCTTCCTACCCAGGAACAAGGGATGTCTTTCCATTTTCTTATATCCTCCTTGATCTCCTTTTTCAGGGTGCTGTAGTTTTCAGCATAGAGGTCTTTTGCTTCCTTTGTTAGATTGATTCCTAGATATTTCTTTTTCTTGGATGCTATTGTAAAAGGAATTGGTTCCCTAATTTCTCTCTCAGTGAGTCTGTTATTTGTGTAAAAGAAGGTTATTGTTTTTTGAGTATTGATCTTGTATTCAGCTACTGTACTGAATCTGTCAATTAAGTCTAGAAGTCTTTTGGTAGAGTTTTTTGGGTCTTCTATGTAAAGTATCATATCATCAGCAAATAATGAGAGTTTAACTTCTTCCTTTCCTATCTTTATTTCTTTTATTTCTTTCTCTTTTCTAATTTCTGTGGCTAATGTTTCCAGAACTATATTGAACAGGAGTGGTGATAGTGGGCATCCTTGTCTTGTTCCTGATTTTCGGGTGAAAGTTTTCAGTTTTTGACCATTTAGTATGATGTTGGCTGTTGGTTTTTCATACATAGCCTTAATCAGGTTGAGATAAAGACCTTCTATTCCAATTTTCTGTAGGGTTTTTATCATGCATGGGTGTTGGATTTTGTCAAATGCCTTTTCTGCATCTATTGAGATGATCATATGATTTTTGTCCTTGACTCTGTTAATATAGTGTATTACATTTTTTGATTTACGAATGTTGAACCATCCTTGCATCCCTGGGATAAATCCAACTTGGTCATGGTGAATGATCTTCTTGGTGACCCTCTGCATTCTGTTTGCCAGTATCTTGTTGAGGATTTTTGCATCTATGTTCATTAGGGAGATTGGCCTGTAGTTCTCTTTGTGGGTTGGGTCTTTCCCTGGTTTTGGAATCAAAGTCACACTTGCTTCCAGGAATGAATTTGGAAGCCTTGCTTCCCTTTCAGTTTCCTTGATGAGTTTAAAGAGTAATGGTGCTAGTTCTTTAAATGTCTTGTAGAATTCGGCAGTGAAGCCATCAGGACCTGGGCTTTTCTTTGTTGATAAATTTTTTTATTACATTTTCAATTTCACTCATTGCAATTGGGGTATTTAAAATGTCTATATCTTCTTCATTTAACTTTGGCAATTCATATGTATCTAGGAATCTGTCCATTTCTTCTGTGTTTTCCATTTTATTAGAGTACAGGTTCTCGAAGTAGGTATTGATGATCCTCTGGATTTCTGCTGGTCCTGTTGTGACTTCCCCTTTTTCATTCTTAATTGCATGGATTTGAGTGTTTTCTTTCCTTTTTTTGATAAGGTTGGCTAAAGATTTATCAATTTTATTTATTCTTTCAAAAAACCAACTCTTTGATTCATTAATTTTTTTTCATCGTTCTCTTAGTCCCCATTGCACTGATTTCTGCTCTGATCTTTATAATTTCCTCTCTTGTGTGGGCTTTGGGTTTGTTATTCTCTTCTTTTTCTAGGAGTTTGAGGTTCTGCATTAGATTATTTATCTGGGTTCTCTCTGTTTTCCTAATATGGGTATTCACTGCTATGAATTTCCTGTGTAGAACTGTTTTCATTGTGTCCCATAGATTCCTAAATGTTGTACTGGCATCATCATTTACTTGTAGAAACTGTCTAATTTCTTCTTTAATTTCCTCTGTGACCCATTGGTTGTTCAGGAGGGTGTTATTCAATTTCCAGGTGTTTGTGGGAGTTTTGCAGCTTCTCATGTTGCTGATCTCCAATTTTATTGCACTGTGGTCTGAGAATATACAGGGGGTAATTTCAATTCTTTTACATTGACTTAGACATGTCCTGTGGGCTAGCATGTGGTCTATTTTGGAGAATGACCCATGTGCAGCTGAAAAGAATGTGTATTCTGATTTTGTGGGATGGAACACTCTGTAAATATCTCTTAAGTCCACTTGTTCAAAAGCTTGGTTCAGTTCTAGAATTTCATTGTTAATTTTTTGTCTAGATGATCTGTCTATTTGTGATAGTGGGGTATTGAGGTCCCCCACTACAACTGTATTAGTGCTTATTTGGTTTTTCATGTCCATTAATATTTGTTTTGTATAGTTGGGGCATTTGTATTTGGTGCATATATATTTAGGATTGTCATCTCTTCCTCTTGAATTGTTCACTTCACAAGGATGTAGTGACCATCTTTGTCTCTCTTAATTAGTTTTGGTTTGAAATCTACTTTGTCTGCAAATAAGATTGCTACCCCTGCTTTTTTCTGGGTTCCTGTGGTGTGGAGAACTGTTTTCCATCCTTTTACTTTCAGTCTATGAATTTCTTTTTGAGTTAGGTGTGTTTCTTGTATACAGCATATTGCTGCATTTTGCTTCTTAATCCATTCTGTCAGTCAACTTCTTTTGATTGGTGAATTGAGGCCATTAACATTGATAGTTATAATTGAGAGATACTGACTCATCCTTGTCATGATGTTTTACTGCTGTTGGCTCTTATTACTTTTTCCCCCTTTCCCTTCAGTTTCTTACCTTGTCTGGTTGCTTCCCTCTGTTGAGCCTCATGGAGTTAACACTTATTAAATTTGGTTGGGAGTTTTGCAAAGATAGGAGGCAGGACCCAGCCAATTGAAAGGCAGTAATTGGGTGCTGGAGCAAATACCAGAGAAGTGAACACTAGCAGACATAGGAAGCTGGAGACCAATGTAAGGAAAGCAGACCCTGAACTTGCCAGTGGCTGCTTCACTGAGCTCCCATGTAGGGATTATGAATATTTCTTAAAAGTAATGTTCCCTGAAATAAATCAAGAATTTACTAACAGGAAAGGGATCTGCATTATGGTGGTGGCAATGGTTTAAAACTTTTTCTTGAATTTTATCATAAAACTGCTGCTTATCTCCATAGCAAGAGGGCTTAGTGAGCTGCAGCTTGTAAAAACAATGTAGGCCAATGTACTTAAAAACATTCCGTTACTGCACTGATATGACTGCTTTTTTTTGTTGGAAATTATCCTTTTTGCTTTGTTAGTAGTTACTCTAATTTGAGTTTAAATGATGGCTATGCAAATCGTTGCATGGAAATGTCAGAAGATGGGAGGGAGCGGTCCTCTGTGATGGCAAGAGGAGACAGTACTCACAGTGGCCAAGCGGAACTGGTGGAGGAAGCCAAATCTCTAGGACATACTACTTGTTCCTGTTTCCTTCAACTGTAAGCTTCCCATGTGACATTTTCCACTTTGCTTTTCCTGTGTTTCATTTTACAATGAGCAATTTTTTTTGAAGAAAATGAAAATGGGATAAATGGAAAAATCTGTAATTTCTAAGATTATCTGAGTCAGGCTTCTGTGTTTGCTTTCTTAATGCCCTGGGTTAGTACTTCTAAGAGTTTTAATTGAAGTGTACAATTATTTACATATTTTCTCCACAAGGAAGTGTAAAGATCATAAATTATTTTGGCAGATCCAAAATTGTTATTACAATTACAGTAAGCCAAGATTATAATTAAAACCTTCCTTTCAACTTAGAATCTTAATTCCCATTTCTTATATCACTTTGTTATAGAACTGTCAAAGGGACAGGAAAATAAGATCTATCACTTGTACATTCAAGTTTTAACAAAATCAAATTATTCTTTTCATATTAGTAGCCAATGGGTCAAGAGAACTTCTTCAAATTCTAAGTGAGGAAACCAAATGGAAGAAAAGGTAACCGGTAGCCCAGAAGCCAAGAGGTGTGGAAAGGGAAATTTGTTTCCCTCTAAATTTTGGGCTTTCTTTTGATATGGTCCCTAGTTTTGACAGTGAATACACGTACAAGAACTTGTTCTATGGAATGCTTACATTAAACCAAATTCTGAGCTAAGTACAACATCCCATAGATTCACCCATTTAATTCTACTAATGTCTCTATCAGATGGATAGTATTGTTGTCATCTTTAAAGTTGAAGAATCAGAAGCATATTTTTTCCAAGGTTATTCACAAAGCTAGAAAGTAGCAGAGCAGGAATTTGAACAAAGCTTAAAGCTCTTTGCTGTTATGTTTAGCTGTCTCCTGTTCATGATTAAAAGCAGATCTGAGGTTGAGTAGTTGTGTCATGTGAGACCAAAAAGGATCCCAGGAATACCAGCAGCTGTAAGAGTTTGCTATCACCAAGTATATCCTCAATACCACAGGAGGTCTGCTGCTTGCTCCAGCGCAGGAACTCAGAGGGGAATAGAAAATAGAGTGTTCTTTTTGCAGAGGTGGAGGACCATTCAGGCCACAGGTGGAAATCTTTCTTTATGGGGTCAGAAAGTCAGTATTTTTGGCTCTGCAGAGTGTATGTTCTCAAGCTCCACTGTGGAGTGTAGCGTGAAGGCAGCCATGGGAAACACTCACAAAGGGGCACAGCTATGTCCCGCAGCGCTTTACTTAGGAAGGTAGACTATGGGGTGCATGTGACCCCAAGGCTGAAGTTTGCTGACTCCACATCCAAAGCACCATTTTATTCTTAAATTATGGTCAGATGCACTCCCTTATGGACTCATCAGCCCTCTCCCAATGCATGCACAACTAGGCATGCTAGGCATTAGGGAATGCCACTTCAGTCCTAGCATTGACTGAGGTTATAAGTTCTTAACCCGTGGCCTGTGGACACTCCTAAACAGGTTTCAGAGAAGCTATGATACACAGAGAGAAAAGATATTTTATTTTGTGTCTTTCTTGGTACTGTGAAAGACTATGGAGGAAAAATTGATAAAATGATGTCATTTCAGCAATTGTCTTACTCCAAACAAATCGAAAGTGGCCATACCCAAGTGAGTATATATGGTCATCACTGTCCCCAGGAGAGTACAACAGTAATGAAAATAAAATTCCTTGCAACCTGATTATGATTACAAACATTCCTCTTTGGTTCTCCGGGGTTTAGTTTAGGTTTTCTTCGGTTTCAGATCCTGGCTCTTCTTACTAACAGTGTCAGCAGGTACAGATCACTCACTCTTGCTGAGCCTCTGATTCCTCATGTGGAAAAGGGGATTATAAAGATTGAATAAGCAGAGAACAGCACCCCAATAAAGAAGAGCCTTCCTTAGCAGTGCACCAAGACCTGAGTGCTGTTCTTTCTGTGCCTAAAGCTCTTACCCATGGTGCCTGGGGGGACCCATCAGTTGTGTCTCCCTGAAAGTGCACCAGACACCGGGATCTCTTTTGTACAAAGAAGCTCATCTTAAAAAGGCTGAAATTTGACCAAATTTTGGATTTTCTCCAACAGGAAGGCCAATGCTGAAGTTCTGTATGTCTGCCTGTGGTGTTGCCAAGCAAACCCTCCCCATTAGTGAGTGAAGCCTTGGTGGAGCCATATGTTCGGGGTATGGTTGAGTAGGTTTATGGTTTGGAACAGAAGGGAAAACAGAAGCAGGCCTCTGCCAAACATCATCTTTACCCAAACTGTGGATGTTCCTCCTATTTTTCTGAAGCAAATCACGAAGAAATAGGCAGCTAGATTTCAACGTGCAAGTGGACAAAATTACTGACGTCTCAGTATGCCCAGCTCTTGGCTTTTGCTCATTATAGTTAATGTGGGAATTTCTCATCTTTGAAGCCCAGGACAGGGCCCAGAGAGAAGTGTCTTTGATGGCCTGGCTTTGTGCTCTGTGAGCTCTGGGCCAACTCTGATGTGTCCAGGGTCTGTCTCACACGCTGCTTGCTCACCTAGGGCAGGGGCTGGGTCTCAAGGTCATTGTATGTCTATGTTGTCATGCCGATGACACCAACAGCTCACACTGCTTTGCCACGCTCCTGCAGGTTATGTGTTTGCCACCCCTCATCTTCTTCCTGCCCAACTTACAGATGAAGAAGTGGAAGTCAAAGCACTATTGGCGGCCGCAGTCTAGAAGGTAGACTGGTATGGTGGAGATTGAAACCCAACAGCAAAGATTCATTGCAAAAGTCCCCTTCCAGGACTGCATAGGGAATTGAAAAATGAAAGGCACACATGTCAACGTGAATTTTTATTTTCTATCAAAAAAGTAAAATTAAGTTTTAAATTGGTTCCATTTATTTAAAAATATTTACCAGAAGAAGAAGGCAGAGAACACTCGTATTTTTGGCTTCACAGAATCTGTTCCTCCTTGCTCGCCATTCCTATTGGAAGCTCCCCTCTTTGCCTACTGTGTGCAGCTCAGGGGGACCCCAGGGTCTTTGCTGTCTCCATCATGGACTCTGAGCTGGCGGGGTGGGGAAACCTAAATTCAAGGCCAGGGGCTGGGTTATCCCTGCCAGAACTTCTGTATGACAGACAGAAATGGTGAGAATTTTACTGGTCCAATGGGGTAACAGCTTGCTGCCAAGCTACCTGTAGAGGTCCCCTTCTCCTGGAGTTTGCAGGGGCTGATGCTGTGACAAAAGCATAGCAGGCCCATAACAAAAGCATACTATAACACCACAGGCTTGCAGCTCACGCAGCAGAGGTTAGCTTTTTCCCATTCTGGAGACGGGAAGTCCATGGCTGAGGTGCTGGAGCAGTGATTGCTCCTCAGGCTTCTCTCTTGGCTGGGCTGGCATATGATACATCCTCACGGTCCTCACAAGGTCTTCCTCTGAGCTTGCATTCCATGCTGCCATCTGTCTGTGTCTCCGCATTTCCCCTTCTCATAAGAACTCTGGCCACATGAGATCTGGGTCCCCCAGCAGCCTCATTTAATACATCTTTAAAGGCACATTCTCCAAATAGTTACATTTTGAAGTACCAGGGGTTAAGACTTCAAATATAAATCTGGGAGGACCAGATTCAGCCTACCACATTCCCATTTCTTATTTGCATCAAGCTATTTTCCTCAGTGTTTATGTTAAACTGAGAGGCCCCCTCACCCTGTAACCCAGCCCCCTTCTTGTTTAACTAAAGTCACTTTCTGTTGTCTCCCACTAGTGCACACCCAGTGTAACACAGACTGACCAAGTCCCTCCAGGATTGTGTAAACCCTGACATATGCAATGGTTTAATGTAAAAAAGGTTAGTGGCTGTGAACTTTGTTTCTTATCTAAAGTTTGTGGAATCAAATTCTTCTTTTTCTGGTGAGAGAAACATAGAAAGCTTGAATGATTAGGAAGAACTAATGAGGAGGATTACTGGCAGCATTTAAAAAATATTATTTTATTGGTACATTTTAGGTATACAATATAATGACATTCATCATTGGAAATTTGCACCTTTACATAGTCTCTCTTGGTTCTTATTTTTCACCCTTGCCCAGCCCTACCTTCAACTCCTCCATAGATTTTGTTTCCATTTTTCCATTTTTCTCATATCAATTCCATTCCCTTCTTTCCTTTCCCTTTCAGCTCTTACCTCCCCTTCCCCTTTGCCCCTTTTCTTCCTACTTCACATTATCTATTATACCTTTTAGTCCTTATTTACACTTTCAGTTTCTCACACCAGAGAAACTATTTGGTATTTACACATGTGTCTCCTATTTATATCACTTAAGAATATTGCCTCAATGTGCATCCATTTAGCTATAAATGTCTCTAATTTCTCATTTTTTATGGCTGAGTACTACTCCATTTTATTTTAAAAAAACCCACATTTTCTTTATCCAATCTCCAGTTGATGGGGATTTGGGCTGTTTCCAAGTTTTAGCTATTACAAATTCTGCTGCTATGAACATGGGGGCACATACATCACTGTGGTATGATTCTTTTAATTCTTTGGGAAAATGCCCACCAGGGGAATGCCTGAGTCAAATGGGACTTCCAGTCCTAGTTCTTTGAGGTATGTCCATATTGATTTCCATTATGGTTGCACCAGTCCACACTCCCACCAGCAGTGGAGCAGGGTTCCTCTTTCCCCACAGCTCCGCCAGCATTTGTTATTGGTTGATTTCATGATAGCAGCCATTCTTTCTGGAATGAGGTGGAATCTCAGCATTGTTTTTAATAAGAAATCCTCTCTTATTAAAAAGCTTCTGCACAGCAAGAGAAACCACCAGCACTGTGAAGAGACAACCCACAATGTGGAAGAAAATCTTCGCCTGCGCTTCCTCAGACAAAGGTCTACTACCTAGAATGTATAAAGAACTTTAAAAAAAATCAGACCTCCCAAACTTAAAGACCCAGTCCAAAAATGTGCATTCGAAATGAACAGAAATGTCTCAAAAAAATAGAAATAGCAAATGAATATATGAAAAAATGTTCAACATCCCTCGTCATTTGAGAGATCCAAATGAAAGCAATAATAATAATAATAATAATAATTATAATAGATAATGTGAAATAGGAAGAAAAGGGGCAAAGGGGAAGGGGAAGTAAGAGCTGAAAGGGAAAGGAAAGGGAATGGAACTGATATGAGAAAATGGAAAAATGGAAACAAAATCTTTGTAAATAGGGAAGGATGGAGGAGTTGAAGGTAGGGCTGGGCAAGGGTGAAAAATAAGAACCAAGAGAGAAATTATGTAAAGGTGCAAGTTTCCAACAATGAATGTCATTATATTGTATATCTAAAATCTACCAATAATTAGAATGAATAATCAATAATGCAAAACAGGAAGAAAAGGTCCAAAGGGGTAGGGGTAGTGGGAGAAGCAAGGGAAAGGAAAGAAGGAAAAGGAAAAATGATGAGAAATGGAAAAAATGGAAATAAAGTCTTTGTAAATAGGGAAGGGAGGGCTAGAAATGAGGATAAAATAAGAACCAAGATGCATCATGTAAAGGTACAAGTTCCCAGTGAGAAATGTAAATGTGTTGTATACCTAAAATGTACCAATAAAAGAATTTAAGTAATAAAAAAAGAGAAGAGATCCTACTCTGTTCTCTTTGATTGTTTGTGCTAGTTCATGGGCAACTGAGGTTTTGTTCATAAAGTCTTTTCCTACACCAAAGTCTTCAAGAGTTCTACCTAACCTCTGTTCCAGCTGGTTCAGCTTTTCTATTTTAATATTTAGATCTTTAATCCATTTAGATTTTAGCTTAGTGCATGGTGAGAGATATAAGTCTAGTTTTAATCTTTGGCAAGTTGAAACCCAATTTTCCAGCACCATTTATTAAAGAGGCTGTCTTTCCTCCAGTGAAGGTGTTTGGTTCCTTTGTCAAAGATGAGATGGCTGTGTGTGTCTGGAGTTGTTTCTGCATCTTCTAATCTCTTCCACTGGTCCCCAGGTCTGTTTCTTTGCCAGTACCATGCTGTTTTTATCACAGTGGCTTTGTAGTATAGTTTCAACTTGGGGGTTGTGATACCCCCTGCTATGTCTCTGTTGCCTAGAATTGCTTTTGCTATTCTGGGTCTCTTCTTGTTTCAAATGAATTTTTGGATTGTTTTCTCAAGGTCCATGAAATATGCTGCTGGGATTTCAATTGGGATTGCATTCAATCTGTATAGCAGTTTTGGAAGTATGGCCATTTTCACTATGTTGATCATTCTTACCCAGGAGCAGGGGATGTCTTTCCATTTTCTGATATCATCGTCAATCTCTCTTTTCAGAGTGCTATAGTTTTCAGAGAAGAGGTCTTTGATTTCTTTTGTTAGGTTGATTCCTATGTATTTCAGTTTTTTGGATGCTATTGTGAAAGAAATTGTTTGCCCTATTTCTCTCTCAGTCAGTCTGTTGTTTGTGTAGAGGAAAGCTATTGATTTTTGTGTGTTGACCTTGTAACCAGCTACTTTACTGAATTTGGTTATTAAGTCTAGAAGACTTTTCATGGCATTCTTGGGATCTTCTATATAGAGTATCATGTCATCTGCAAATAATGACAATTTGACTTCTTCATTTCCTATCTTTATTCCTTTTATTTCTTTCTCTTGTCTAAATTGCATCGCTAATGTTTCCAAAACTATATTGAACAGGAATGGTGATAGTGGGCATCCTTATCTTGTTCCTGATTTTAGTGTGAAGGATTTCAGTTTTTGACCATTTAGTATGATATTGGCTATTGGTTTTTCACAGATAGCTTTTATCAGATTGAGGTAGAAACCATCTATTCCAATTTTTTGTAAGGTTTTTATCATAAACGCATGTTGGATTTTGTCAAATGATTTTTCTGCATCTATTGAGGTGATCATATGGTTTTTATCCTTGGCTCTATTGACATAGTGTATTACATTGATTTGTGTATATTGAACCATCCCTGCATCCCTGGGATGAACCCCACTTGATCAGGGTGTATGATCTTCTTGATGATCTTCTGCATTCTACTTGCCAATATCTTATTAAGGATTTTTGAATCTGTGTTCATTAGTGAGATTGGCCTATAGTTCTCTTTTTTGGTTGGGTCTTTCTCTCCTTTGGAGATCAAGGTGATGCTTGCTTCGAGGAATGAATTCGGGAGTATTGCTTCCCTTTCAATTTCACTGAAGAGTTTAAACAGTCGTGGCAGTAGTTCCTCTCTAAATGTCTTGTAGAATTCAGCAGTGAAGCCATCCAGACCTGGGCTTTTCTTAATTGGTAAGTTTTTAATTATGTTTTCACTTTCATTGATTGATATTGGGTTGTTCAGAATTTTTAGGTCTTCTTTGTTCAACTTTAGTAATTCATATGTTTCTAGGAGTCTGTCCATTTCTTCCGTGTTTTCCATCTTACTGGCATAGAGGTTCTCAAAGTAGGTATTGATGATCCTCTGGATTTCTGCTGGTTCCGATGTAATTTCATCCTTTTCATTCCTAATTGCATGGATTTGGGCCTTTTCTTTCCTTTTTCTGATAAGGGTTTGTCAGTTGGCTAAGGGTTTGTTAATTTTGTTTATTCTTTCGAAGAACCAACTCTTGGTTTCATTGATTTTTTTGTATCATTCTCTTAGTCTCCATTGCATTGATTTCTCCTCTGATCTTTATAATTTCTTCCCTTGTATGAGCTTTGGGTTTGTCCTGCTCTTATTCTTCTAGAAGCTTGAGGTTTAGTATCAGGTTGTTTAATTGGGCTTGCTCTGTTTTTCTAATATGATATTCAGTGCTATGAATTTCCCTAGTAAGACTGCTTTCATTGTGTCCCATAGATTCTGATATGTTGTATTGTTATTGTCATTTACTTGAAGGAACTGTCTGATTTCTTCTTTAATTTCCTCTGTGACCCATTGGTTATTCAGAAGTGTGTTGTTCAATTTCCATGTGTTTATGAGATTCTTGCAGTTTCTTTTGCTATTGTGATATCCAATTTCATTGTATTATGGTCTGATAATGTACAGGGGTATAACTTCAATTCCTTTGCACTTACTTAAAATTGTTCCATGAGTGAATATGTGGTCTATTTTGGAGAATGACCCATGTGGAGCTAAAAAGAATGTGTATTCTGAATTTGTGAGATGGAACACTCTGTATACATCTGTTAAGTTTATTTGTTCAAGAGTTCGGTTGAGTTTGAGTATTTCATTACTTATTTTTAGTCTAGTTGATCTAGCTATTTGTGACAGTGGGGTATTGAAGTCCCCCACTACTATTGTATTAGTGCATATATGACTTTTCATGTCTGTTAGTATTTGTTTTATATAGTTGGGTGCAGTAGCATTTGGTGCATATATATTTATGATTGTCATCTCTTCCTGTTGGATTGTTTCCTTTACAAGGATGTAGTGTTCTTCTTTGTACTTCTCTTTTTTTTTAAACAGTAATGATCTTTATTTATTTTTTTTAATTTTTTTGGTACAAGGGATCGAACTCAGGTCCTTGTGCTTGCACTGCAGGCAGTGCTGGAACCATTGAGCTAAATCCTTGGCCCAATAGAAATCATTTTTAGTTTATTTATTTTTCCAGTACCAGTGATCGAACTCAGGACCTTGCCCTTGTGGGGCAGGCATGGTGCCACTGAGCTAAAGCCCTGGGCCTTCTTTGTATCCCTGAATCAGTGTTGGTTTGAAATACTCTTGATCTGCAAAGAGGATAGCTACTCCTGCTTTTTTTTGGGTTCCTGTCGCGTGGAGTATTATATTCCACCCTTTAACTTTCAGTCTATGAGTTTCTTTTTGAAGTAAGTGTGTTTCTTGTATGCAGCAAATTGTTGGATCTTGCTTCTTGACCCTTTCCGCCACTCTATTTCTTTTGATTGGTGAATTGAGACCATTAACATTGATGGTTGTAACTGATACATTTTGACTTATCATTGTCATGACATTTTCTTTTTGTTTGCTTCTCCCCCTTTACATTTAATTTCTTGTTGTGCCCAACAAATTCATTCTGCTGTGTTTCCTGGGGTTGTGATCCTTTTTGTCTTTTCCTATGATATTGTCTAAAATTTTTTGGAGTGCTTGTTTGGTATTCATGAAGTTCTTGAGGTGCTCTTTGTCATGAAAGTATCTTAAATCTCCATCAATTTTGAAAGATAGTTTTGCAGGGTACATCAATCTGGGTTGGAGGCTGTTTTCCTTTAGGGCTTGGAATATGTCAGTCCAAGCTCTTGTTGCCTTGAGGATTTGTATTGAGAAGTCTGCTGTGATTCTGATGGGCTTTCCTTTGTATGTGATTTGTTTCTCTTCTCTAACTGCTTGTAGAACTTTGTTCTTCTGTTGGGTTTCTGGAATCTCAACAAGCATATGCCTATGTGTAGATTTTTTTTGATCAAGGCTATTTGGAGTCCTAATATGCCTCACTGATCTGTATGTCAAATTCTTTTCCCCTGTTTGGGAAGTTTTCTGCCATCACTTCTGTGAACAGTGTTTTTTATGTCATCTGCACTCTCTCCTCTTTCTTCATTGACTCCAATCAGTCTAATGTTATTCTTCTTTGCATCATCTAGCAGCTGCTGTATTGATTTCTTGTGTTCTCTTATAATTTTGAAACAATTTTTCTTTTCCTGGTCACTAATTGCAGTCTTATCTTCTATATCTGAAATTCTGTCCTCACATTGGCTCATTCTGCTGTGTAGACTTTCAATGGAGTTTTTAATCTCCTGGAAATCTGTTTGCATCTGTTGTATGGATTCCATTTGTTTCCTATGTTGGGATTCCATCATGTTTTTCAGCTCTTCTCTAGATTTATTAGTTATCCCTTGCACTATGAGCACAATTTCTGCTGTTATCTGAAAGATTATTTCTGATTTCATTTTTTCCAGATCCTCTTTTGTTGCCAGTTCAGGGAGTCCAGGTGGTTGAGTATCAGAGTGTTCCATCTCATTTCCTTTGGGGTTGCTGTAGGTGATCTGGAAGTCTCGTTCTGAGACTTGTTTAGGTGTCTTCTTATTTCAACTGTGTTGTGGGGGGAGTGTGTGGTGTGTGTGTGTGTGCTCTTGGCACATGCACAGCTCATCTCTTCTGTGCTGGGAGTGGTGGTATGGTGGCCCAGAAGCCCCTACCTCTGCACTGGGAGCAGTGGTACCCTGGTAGCATTTTATTCTTCAAAATTTCCACTTATGAATTAATTTTGTCATTTATCTGTATGACTATAACAACTGGTTTTTCAGAAGTTATTAAATGTAATTTTACACTTTATAATAAATAGCAATTGTTACTGTCTGGGCAGTAGGAAAGGTTGAAAATGCAGGTGAAAGTAGAACCAGCAATGCAGTTGAGGGTGTTCCTCTCATGAGACTTCTATTTTCTTGGCATAGTGAGGGTGGTATTGAGAACACTGTAGGTGGCTCACATCTTTATTTCAATTAATGCTCACAGACTATAGGAACGATCAGTCACCCATGGAGTACAGTGATGGGGATGAGAAAAGACATCACAGTGAGCATGGGGAGGTGGGGATGGAGCATGAGTCATCATTTAGCAAAGGACAAGTTTCAGTCACAGCACACCTGAGGACAAAGAACAAATTGTGGAGTAGCAACCATTTTTAAGACATTAACCAGTGAAACTTGAAGCTTTTTCCATAGGAGAAGGAAGAAAGATGATGTTGGGGTTTAGCAAATTAACTCAAGGAAAGTCAAAGGAGGGAGAAAAGGGCAATAGGTGGTAAAGGGTACACATCTAAAAGGGCAGCCACTCAGCACCAGCTGGAACCAGTGGATGGAATCGGCCTTAATGAGGGAAGGCTGCTAGTTTAGTAGGAATGAATGACTGGAATGGGATGTAGACCAGAAATCCACTGGGCAGTTACAAATGATATTGCAGTACCAGCTGAAATCAGATGAAGATCCTTAGAGCTGGAGAAGCATGAGACAGAAACTCCCAGACACAGCATGGTAATGGAGAGTCCTAAAGAATGTTCCCGCATTGCCACCTGCACGGGGCTGAGAGGAGCATCAGGACTGAGGCCTTCATGGTCAATCATAGCAAACATTTACGGCAGAGTTAATGAAAATTGTTTTCCAGCACTTCCACAAGAACTGGGGGAGGGAACATTTCCAAAGTCATTTTACAAGACTCTGATAATAGAGTCAGATGAGGATATTACAAGAGAACAAAATTACAGGCCAATACTCCTGCTGATCATGTGTGCATCCATAGAAGGAGCAGGGAGAACTGGGAGATGTTGATGCGTTTATTGCCTTGACAGTGATGATGGTTTCACATATATATGGCTATCCCACACTCACTGAGATGTGTACACTGAAGATGCACAGATCTTGGGTCAAGCATACCTCAGTTAAGTGGTTAAAAAAGTCCAGGGCTGTGTATAGCATTGTTATATTTAGAAACAGCTTCTTCCACATAAAAACCCATTAGGACATGAAAGTCTTTCATTTCCTCATTTAGCAGCTAGGCTACAGAGCACCACTTAATGTCCTGGAATATTTTGAAGAAAATGCATTGCAATTTTCTTTCTTCCCTCAGTGTGAACACCTTTACCAGTCGCCTGACTGAACAGGGAAATTAGGTGTATTAGTTTCCTTTTGTTTATAGCTGACGTTACAGCCCAGCTCATCATTAATACCATCTCCATATGCTATAAGATATTTGGATGCATGCATATAGTGTAGAATGATGAAACAAATTAACATATTCATTACCTCATTTCATTATTTATTTTTTGTGGTGAGAACACTAAGAGATTAACTTTTACACATCTAATCATACCGGAATAGGGACTCTCTTTAAAACCAACAACCAAATTTCATTCAGTTTGTTTTCTGAGACAAAAGCAACACCCTGGGCACAATGTGAGCTGTGGCCCCGCCTAATGTAACTGTATGCAGAGGGTGCTCAGCCAATTTGTGAGAAGGATGCAGTAGCCTGTGCTGGAAAACAGGATAACTGTGAAGTGCAGGGACCTCCCCCCCCCCGGCATTCCATTCCATGACACTAACTTTCAAAAGGTGCCCTTGCTTCCTTGAGAAAAAAATCTCCTCAGCCCTCTAATGGGTACAGTAGCATATGTGCTGGTTCTTCATTACCACATTGCAGCATAAAATTTCGCCTTGGGCATTCTTCTCCAGACTCCTATAGCTCTGGCTTCAGAAAAAGTCCCACCAGTAAGTTTTTGGATCCTTGTTGGGCCCTCTGACCCCAACTCTTGCATATTACTTACTAGTGTTACAACTCTACTGGCTCTGTGTGTCCACATTTGGAGTCCATGCTTCAGTGGGACACAGCATGGCTTGGTGGGAGACAGCCCCCAAGAGCTCCCTGCTTGTTGGTGGTTATTGGGACCATGGGGATCAGTGCCATCTCTTTCCCTTCTTACTCAGAAATAAGGTAACTCTACTAAGAGCAAACCCTCACAGAGAGCACACTAGTGCTCAGCACTTTACATACAATAAATATCTCATTCATCCTCATCACTGTAAGTCATTATTTTTAATGTTACTGTTTTTACTGGTGAAGATATTGAGCAGAAGAAATATTAAGTGTCTTTGCCAAGATTAAGTTCATATGGTTAAAAAAGGGCAGAGCAAAGGTTTGAATCCAGGAATTCCAGGTTTGGGAGCTTAGAATGGAGTTAATTATAAGGTTTTCATGATGTCAGTGACTGGACCAGGAGTCCTCCCAGGGCTCCCTGCTTCCTCTCCAGGGATGCTACTCATTACATCTCAGGGGCAACTCACTGCCTTGTAGAGTCACTAGAGCTGGTATCTAGAAGAGCAGGTGTGGGGTGAGCTCATCTTGGGGTCACTCAGAGGCATGACCATTTGGCCCTAATGTGGAAGGCAAGAATGGTGATGGGTGAGAAGAATCAGGACAGCTTGTGTTCAGGGAACCCTGATTAAGTGTCCTTCGTCTTCTTAGATGGGTTCCTTTTGACACTTGCAAGGCTCAGGGCAAGAATGTGAGTGGAGGTGACAGGCTCAGGACACATCCCCTCTCTTCTCACATCTGAAGAAATAGCAGAAGCAGGAAAGTCACTCTGCCTTTGCCCTCATTGTCCCCTCCTGGAGCTGGCCATCAGACTTCTTTACGTTTTACCCCCAATATAGGTCCTTAAGACCCTCATTCCAGAGGGTTACTGCCCTGTTAAAAGGAATGTCACCTGGAGACACGGCACTAAAAAGAACTGGAATACAGGAGCCTTGCTAGTTTCTTCCTCAATGTATTGCCATTAGTCCATACCCCCTTGTCCAATTACACTTCCATGTGACTATCCTCTCTTCATCAAGCTTCAGCATGAAAACACAGTTTACCCTGGGTATCCTCAGAACAACCCACAAGGCAATATTTGGATCTCAAGTCCCTGGATTTCTGTGTAGGAATGTGGAGATGCAGAATGAGGTGGCCCAGTCACATGGTGCCCCGGCAGCACTACCAGGACCTGCATTGCCCATGTCCAGCGTCCACTCAGTGCTCACCTACAGCCACTCCTCAGCTCTCCTAAGGTGTGGGGATGGTCACACCAACAGCACAGTCAACCCTCAGGAGGAAGAACGTAGCAATGAGATGGGTGGAGACTTTGGAAGTGGGTCCCAGTCACACAGGGTGGGATCTGGGCACTGAGTTCTAGGACTTGTCCAGAAAGCAGGGATATGGGATTCACATCCCTGAGGCCCTCATCTGCCTCAGGTTCTTCACTGCCTGGGAAGGGCCAGAGCCTTCAGATGCACAGGGACTCAGGATGCGTGCCTATATAATTTAGGATTTAAGTCCCCACCAAAACCCTGAAGTGATACTGTAATTGCCCTCTTTTACAGGTGAGAGGTCACATACTTGCCCACTGATGGACTTTGGTGAGGGACGTCTGCCTTGAAGCCCAGCCCCTATTATGATGCCAAAACTCAAGGGAAGAGGACATCATCTCTTTCCAATTAATACATTTTCTGCAGGCATCTGAATAAAATAGCCAAGATTTCCCCTTCAAAGCTCTCTGTCTTAAGTTTAAAGAAGTGAGAGCCCATAAAAGATGGTCCTAATTAAGCTTAAAATTTTTGGCAAGTGTTGGATTACTTAAAGGCCTGACATAAACATCTTGGAAATTAAGATGTTTCTCTATTACAACAATCTCCTCTTGACATCTGCACCACAGCCAGGGCTGCTCAGGTGTCCTGAGAAATGTACTCACTCCACAGGCTGGTCATCTTTTGAAGGTGCTGAATCAAGTGAATGAGAGACCACAAGTCTTTTGGTCTTCATGAAGATAAAACCAGGGGCCAGCTTGCTCTGGTTCTGTGAATAAATTGGTGCCACTGACCAGAGACCTTACAAAAGAGTCAGTGCACACTTGGATGCCAGACAGCACCATAACCCAGAGAACCCAAGGCCAAACTGCTTTAGCTCAGCATGGAGAATATGCATCTCAGATGTATTTTCAAGGTGTGTTGGAGAAAGGCCTCTGTTGTCTCACTGCATGGAGCAAATCTCTGGCCCACATGGACTGTCTCTCCTTCTCAGACTACAGAATCTCCACTTAGGAACATGAATTTTGGACAAGTTCTTCAGCTTCTGCCAACAGCTAAAGACACTCGCATGAAGCAGGACTACTCAGTGGTGTCTCTATGGGGCAGGACCATGGGGAATTTGTCAGGAAATGCAAATCAGCAATGTTTAGTTTAAAATTGGCTTTAAAACTTTGTGAGCAATTAGACATTATGTAAAGAGTAATACATGTGGATTTTTGCCAACCACTTGCAGTAGCTTTCCAGTAATGGCAAAACAATCCTTTCTCTAATTCACATCAACTTAAAAAGATGATAAGTTTTTAAATTTTGAGACAATTTTTATGTTGTTTTTACTGTGGAATCACTTCTTAATTTAATTACACACAAAAAAGAGAATTTCTTTTCTATTACAAAGAAAGAACTACATCTTTTTAGTGTGTAAATAATTTCATAGCAAGTTGCTCAAAGTGTCTAAATACCAATAGTGATAAGAGACAGACACAATCTTATCATTTTATTGTTGAAAAAATTCAAACTATGTGAATTTATATCTTTTGTACTTTGAAATCTAACATTCTGAAAAAAACCCAACTGGTTTAGTTTTGGTAGTGTGAGCTGAATTCTAAAGTAGAAGAGTCAATCCCACGGTGCGGTTTTCCATGCATAAATGGGACACAGGAGCTTCTTCAGAATTCACACCTTAGCTGCTGAGAAGGCTGCAGAAGCAGGAAGGCCATCTCACCTTGGTGTGAACCTGGCTGGGAAAGTCATCATGGATCCTCTCCCCCCAGCAACAGGTGTGCTGCCCTACACCAGGGGGAAGAAGTGCCATGCAGCATGGTAAGGAGAAGCTGAACAAAAAGGCCCTGCTAAGTCTCCCCCACCTTTAGTTCACTAGCTTTTAGTCCACCAAACATACCTCTGCACGTCGGTCCACAAACACATGGATTTCTCTGTTCCTGGGTGTCTTTATTTCCTTATAAAGACTTTCATAGCATGTAAACTTCTATTGCTCATCTTTTTTTTTTTTGTCTTTGGGGCCTCAGCCATGAATCTTGCAAACGGTGAGAAAAAGAGGTAATTTTCTTTCTCCTAAAACCTCCTTTCGTGGTTTTTTTCAAAGCAGAGTTAGAAGCTGAAGAAAAAATTCAGCCTCTGGGTAAAAGGGCTCTGCTTGCAGCTGTTGCTGGTCCTGGGTGCTGCGGCAACACACATGGAATGGGGTGGGGAACACCAGCACAGGCCCAGGGCTGTAGCAGTAGGGGTACCATGCGGGCAAATTTGTATCACATTATTATCAACAGAATCCAGGGTTCTTCGACTATAGTTAAAAATGCCACTGCACACTTACTTTTCTGTTCACTTATTCTTCCTCAAGTATTTACCCTAGAGTTCACATGGCAAGCCATTTGTGAGGTTCCAGTGAGCCAACATGTCTACGCCTCTGGGAACATGGGCCCTTCTGGGAAGAAGAATGACAGCCTTCAAGCAGACGGCCCGTGGAAACGGTCAGACCTTATTGGGAAAAAGTCTCATGCTGGGCTGTCCATGTGCGCCTTAGATCCAGTGACAGGTATCTTATAAGAGATTCACAGAATGGAGATGTGAGGAGAGACAACGGCTATGTGACAGTGGAGCCAGACACTATCACACACCCCAGGCGGAAGAATGCCCGTCACCCTCAGAGGCCGGGAGAGGCAACAAAGGACCCTGCGCTGCGGGATGTGGAGCGGAGGGCTTTGCTGACCCCTTGATTTCAGACTTCTGTTTTTTTTTTTTTTTATATATTTCCAGTTTTAATTGGAAAAACAAAAATCTTGAAACATGTACATACATTTAGGAGGCAATGAAAGAAAAAGGGGATGATTGCCAATATCCATCAGCAAGTATTTCTGGTTCTATAATTGAGATTTTTCTAGTCAAATTCCAACTTTCCAAGTTTATTTTAAATTTCTTTTCTGTACATTTACCTGTTTGAACAAGATCAACATTAAATAAGTAAAAAAAAATATGGTCTAGAAAATTCTTTATATTTATTCCTGGCAGAAACATCTCGGCTCTAAAACTGATATGCCAATATAATGAAAGGCTCGCTCTGCATTGCATTTAATCAAGTAACATATTTGTATATTTAGGACATAGAGCATTAAAATAAGGCTACTGCTTAATATACCAAAATCCTGGTTAACAAGACAATTTAAGAACTGTCCTCCAAAGAATACAATAATAATAATTTCATGTTTAGAAGGCATGTATTTTGTTACATTTATGTATTTTGGACAAAAATATTGACCAGATAATTATGCTCTTTCACACATGTTCACTGAGTTTACTACCACAGTTTTAGTGCAACAAAGTATCTTTGAAAAGCCACTCTACAGTAATTATGGCAAGGCTCATTAAAATGCAGAGGTAAAGATTCCATTTGTATAGAAACTTAAAAAATAATGCTTGACAAAGGCAAGGATGTTCCATCAGGCTGAATATTTTTACTATACTAAAATATATATAAACATTTCTTGAATTAGTTTTATAGTCAGACTTCTGTTTTAAGCCACCTTGTTTATGGTAATCTGTTGCTGCTGCTCAAGGGAGGATACAAGAGATAAATAAAGTAAAGTGTGATAAATATTTTTGAAGAAAACAATCCTTTTCCTCCAAATCTCCAAAGTTCTCATAAAAAATAGCAACCCAACTGATTGGAAGGATGTGCGGAGGCATAAACACTTTAAATTCAGATTCTTTACTTAGGCTACAGCTTTCGGGGTACAGTAGGATCTTGTAGGACATGGTACTATTCACTGTTTTCCTTGCATTGAACCAAATAGCTTCATATTGGCCCCAAAGCCTCCATATAGTTCACCAATAAATGTTTTCATAAATCGTAAATAGATATACTTTTCATAGGCAGAAAATATAAAAGTTCTTTTAGATTTCAAATAAATATCATATTTCTCTTAAAAACCTAACTTTCATTACATTTTCCTAATACTGTATGTTTTAGACACATGTCTTTAATAGGAAGGTTGTAGCTGAGTTGTAGTGATGGCAAACACCTGCAATACCAGCATTCTGGAGCTTGAGGCAGGAGGATGGAGGCTGCAAGTCCTACACAGGCAATTCAGCAACTTAGGGAGCCAAGGCCTCAACACAGGGCTGGGGATATAGCTCAGTGTGAAGGCCCCAGGTTCAGTACTGAAAAAAAAAGTAAAAGAAAGAGGAAAAACAAAGATTTGTAGTGTAGGAGAGGTAAAAATTGAGTTTACAATTGGGGTGCCTATGAATTAAATAGACAATGGGCATATCAACAGGAGAAAAGGCATAAAATGCATTAATTTTTAATTTTGCCTGTATGGAGGCATCACAGAGGTAGTAATTGCCAAGGGGGTGGTGGAGTTTGCGAGCTTATACCATCTTAATAGGACAAAGGAGGTGGTAGGGGCTATTTCCAGAGGGACAAATGGCTTCTTAGAAAGGGAAACAGGGAACGTATGTGAACACAGAAGACTTCTTTTGAAAGATACATGTGCCCTTAGAATAGATGGGAGATATGACAGTGGTAGTGTCTGCCTGATCATCTCTATATTCTCTCTCTCTCTCTCTCTCTCTCTCTCTCTCTCTCTCTCCCTCTCCCTCTGACACTTGCTCCTGGGAGGGGATTTATGGCAATTAAATTTTTCCTGGAGCCCTTCACCCCCCCTACCCTTCCCTATTTACATAGACTTTGTTTCCATTTTTTTCTTTTCTCATAATTTTTTCTTTCCCTTCCCCTACCCCTCCCACTTCGCCTACCCCTTTGAACCTTTTCTTCCTATTTTAAATTATCAAGTATTCATTTTAATCCTTATTTACACTTTCAGTTTCTCACACTGGAGAAACTATTCGGTATTTATACATGTGTGTCCTATTTATTTCACTTAAGAGTATGCACACAGGTAATGGGGAAAAAATAAGAACCAAGATACATCATGCACAGGTACAAGGACCCAATGATAAATGTAAACGTATTGTATACCTAAAATGTACCAATAAAAGAATTTAAGCAAAAAAAAAATTTTTTTTTTCTGGAGACTCTGAGTTTAGGCAGGCAAGAGATTTTAGGAACTTGAATGCCCTCAGCTCAAAACAGTTTATATAAGAAAGTGGCATAGTTTGGGGCGGCACATTCTGATCTCCTTCATTAGTCTCTCTAACTTTAAAACATCTTACTGAAAGAGTGACTGGTGAATGATAATTGTAACCTGAAGACACCAAGCGTGAAAAACATGTCAGTTCCCTTCGTCCTCAATGGTTTAGTCTCAGGCTTTACCAAACTTCTTTCCCTAAAATGGAATCACTTTATAGGAAGAAAAAAAAAGAATTATCACACTGCCTCTTCCTTTTGCTTTTCGTCCTTCATCTGCTCTTTCTTCTTCTCTTTCCTTCTTCCTTCTGACTTCCCTTCTTCTTTTTCTTCCTAATCATCAAAGCCACATTTAGCTACAAATTTTATGGCTTCTGTTGTTGGTTGGGCTGACCTTACATTCCATAATTTAATACTTTCAAAAAAGCTGGAAAAAGTAATATAACATTTTAAAAGCAGATTTCAGATTTTGAAATTTGCTTTAAATTTACTTAAATTTAAATACAATCTAGATCCAAACTTTACTTTTGATCCATTGAGTCTCTAAATTTACTTTCCTGGGGCAAAGTTTTGAATGACGAGCTCTCCTGTGGGCCTCGGAGATGCCGCTGTGAAATGGTGAAGGAACAGTGCTCTGGCGACTTGGGGGTTGGAAACATTTCCAGAAGTTTGCACTTAACTGCAACTTAGCACTTCACATTCTGAAAACTCCCTAAACCATTTATCAGGCATTTTCCTAGCTCCCTGTCCTACAGGTTGGGTCTAAAGAATTTCTTTACATGCCATATAGATAGACACAGATATAGTTGCATTTTCCCCCTGAGCTATCCTTGGAATAGTCAAAGAGAAATCTGGAGAGCACAGTCATTTGTTTAACCTTCTGAGAATTGATCTAAGTTCCAATTTAACTTTGAACATGAAATATCTTCTCTTACTTCACTGATTTCCTACCAGCCCTAAAACTTAGGACATGTCTCTAGGTATGAGAGACAAGGTAGCCTTGTTAGCAGCAAGAGTTCAGGCTCTTGCGTCAGAAAGATCAGTTACCTAAGGCCTCCAGCTCTGCACTATCTAACACGTTAGTTGTCAGCCAGCTGTGGCTACTGAGTACTTAAACTGTGGTTAGTCTGATTGAAGACATGCTCTTAAGTATAAAATACAACCCTGCATCTTGAAGACACAGTATAAAAAAGAATGCAAGATAGCTCATTAATAGTTTTCAAAGCATACTGATTTCGTGTTAAATATTTGGGAGTCATCAAGTTCAGTAAAATATATATTAAATTGATTTCACTTGTTTCTGATTTAAAGTGTGGATTATAGAAAATTTGAAATTATCTATGTGGTTCACATTATATCTCTATTGGACAGCACTGTGCTAGATCTTAATTTCCTCATCTACTATGTAGTGATAAAGTAGTAATTACCTTGTATGTTGGTTGTACTAATAACATCTGGAGCATAGTTCTAAATAAATGATCATAATATATAAAAACTACAAATAATATAAAATAATATTGATTTGGGTATTTTCTGAAGTAGTTAATTAGGGAATTATTTATGTATTAAAAGAAGAAAGATATAATTTTGAGCAATCCAGTCTACTTTTTAAGGACACCAGGCTCTGTGAAGTGCAGTGGAATGGAAACATTCCAGTTTGGTTCCTGAAAAGGATAAACATAGATTACCATATGACTCAGCAAGTCCACTGTAAGATATATACTCAAGAGAAATAAAAATACAACATATGTCCACCATCAAATTTACACACAAGTGTCCTTCGCAGCATTATTCATAGTGTAGAATTAAAAGGTAAAACTTTTCCTTACCTATCACAGGGTCATAGTTGACACTCCCGTAACAAAGACAGACTAGCAAGAGAAAAGCATGAAATTCTAAGTGACATGAGAGTTTCAGAAGTGGAGCCCGAAAGCCTTCTTCCACTTTCCATAGTGGAAAACTGCATTTTTATGCTAAACCTGATAAAGTGGATAGCTGTGGAGAAACATGACCGGGCAGGAAGGGTATGACCCATTGGTCACAGATAGGGGTGGGGGTCTATCCAAGCCCTGTTGGCTCAGATTCTTTTCTGTGTCTTGGCGTGCAAGTCTTTCCCACTAGGAGTAAGGAATAACATTTGGCACAGTATGATCTTCAGAGATCTCCTTAAGTTGTATGGCTTACTTTGGGGGAGTTTCTGTGACCTGCCTTGGAGGAGAAAGGGTTTCAGGAGAGGTAGGGTAGGAGAGAGACTTTGTTTCTGAGGCTCTTCCAACCTCCTTCAGTTCAAAGCACTTAACATTCAAAAAAGGGTCAGGGCTGGGGATTTAGCTCAGTGGTGCTACCGCCTGCCTCGAAAGCTCAAGGTCCTGAGTTCAATCCCCAGTACCATAAACAAAACAAAACAAAACAAACCCCCAGAAACAAAAAAGGGCCATACTTTTGAGTATTGTGCCCTGATAACAATAGGAAAAAATCAGGAAATAACCCAAATGTCTGTCAACAAAATATGGTACATCTAGGCAATAGAATACTACTTAGTCACAAAAATAACACATGCTACAACATGTAGGAATTTTGCAGACATGCTAAGTGAAAGAAGCTGGTCACAAGCAACCATGTTCGTATATGTTATTTAGATGAACCATGGAGAATAGGCAAATCTATGGGGACGGAGAGTAGGTTAGAGGTGGCCCTGGGCTAGGGGTGGTTGAGTGATTGCTAATTGGTGTGGGATTTCGTTCTGGGGTGATGCAAATGTTCTGGAATTGGACAATGGTGATAGTCTGTGAATACACTGAAAACCATTGGTTTTTACACTTTATGTGAATTATATGGCACATCAATGATCAATAAAGTTGTTATTTAAAAAAGCTTCTACCAACTGACATCCATTAGGATGGTTACTATCAAACAAAGAAGCCCAGAAAATAATAGGTGTGGACAAGGATGTGGAGAAATTGGAATGTCTGTGCACTACTGATAGAAAAGTAAAATAATGTAGCCTCTATGAAAACTGTATGGTGGTTCCTAAAAAAAAAAAACAGAATCACCATATGATCTGACTTCTGATTCATACCGAAAGGAATTGAAAACAGGTCTCTAAAAGATATTTGCCAAGTTTTCATCATTATGACTAAATACCTGAGGTGGGGGAAAACTTAGAAGAGGAGAAGGATTAACTTTGGCTCATGGTTTCAGACCATGGTCAGCTGGCTCTGTTGTTTTTAGGCCTGTGGTGAAGCAGAACATTATGGTAAAAGTGTGTGGTGGAGGAAAGCTTCAGGAAGCAGAGACAAGGAGACAGAGAGCTCTCCTGATCCAGTCACCTTCCAAAAACACTTCCTTTGAACACATGAACTTTTGGAGAGATATTTTAGATCCATAATATACATCTATGTTCTTTGCAGCTTTACTTGCAATAGTCAAAAACAACTCAAGTACCCATTGCCAGATAAATGGCCAAGCAAAATGTGATATGCACATACAATTCATCCTTAAAAAGGAAGGAAATTTTGATGTGTGCTGGAACATGGATGGATGGAACATGGATGAACCTCGAAGACACTATGTAAGGTAAAATTAGCTGTTAGAAAAGGACGGATACTGTGTGATTCCACACAGGTAGCTGGAGTGGTCAGCTTCATAGAGACTGAAAGGAGAGTGGTGGCTGCCAGAGCTGAGGAGGGACTGAGGAGTTACTGTTTATCATGGGTACAAAGATCAGTTCTGTAAGATGAACAGAGTTCTGGGGACAGATGGTGTTGATGGTCAATGAACTGTACTCTTAGAAATGGTTAAGTTAGAAATTTTGTTACATATATTTTACCACTTTGGAGAAAAGCTTATAACCAGGGTTTATAGCTGCAGGTTGTTAGGGTTTGGGTCTAGATGCCCCCTCAGAGTCTCAGGTGGTCATAGGCTTGATCCAGAGTGTGTGAAGCTGGAACTGATTCATGATGCAACGCTAGGCTCAAGGGCAGTAGGATTAAGGGTGTGCGTGCTACCCAACCTAAGCAGTCTGAATAAGATAAAAGGGGCAGGGAGACTCTGATAACTTCCCCTTGTTGCCTTTGCTGCCTTGTGTGTGCCTTATTGTTTGTCCTCTGCAATGTCTGCCTGTTTGCCATCCCTGCCTTGGAACCAGCTGATTATGGACAGAAACCTCTACAAACTGTGAGCCAAATAGACCCCTTCCCTTCCAACTTTTGGTGTCAGGTATTTTGTCTCAGCAACAAGAGAAAAGTAACTAGCACACAGGTTTAATGTAGAAAAATGAAATATATTAGAGAAGCAGCAGGGTAGATCTGAGAGTTCAGTGACTTGGGTTCTTGTTTGTGCCTTATGAGCTCTGTGGCCACAGGCAGGTCACCCAGCCCTGTGAGCCTCTGTGAGTTTATGGCACAAGGGCATAGACAGAGCACTTGGAATAAATTTTATGTGAGCACACTGTGAACCGGAAGCTTTGGCAAACAGGGAGCTGAAGGCATTTAGTTCTCCATGAAGTATGGGGTTCGATAGGTGAACACACTTAAAGCAAACCCCATTTATGAAAGTTTAAATTTACAAAAACAAATGTAGAAGATAATCATTTGATTTATAAGAGAATTTTCTGAAAACACTCTTAAGATCACAGCTTTCCTACAGCATATTATTTATTTCAAAAAGTTTTGATTTACTCCTAACTTTCTCAAGAAAAAAATGTTAGCTCAACTATATATATATATAAAATTTATCCTTCTGTTTATGTTGATATACACACATAGACTAAGAAAACATGCAAGCACTTACACAAATTGTCCCTTCCATTCATTTCATATTATACTCAATTCTCCAATGCCTGGCCTTGTGAAATGAGATTGTGCACAGTATAATCACTCTGACAAATTGATGGATAATAAATCAGGAGACTTTTCATTCAACCTGTCAAGAATAAAATATTGAGTATTTTTGCAGTTTCTAGGGTTGATGTTTAAAGATAGGATACTTTTTAATCATCTCTTCAAGAATCTAGCACAGTATTTGGCACCTGAAGGGACTTGACAGTGTAGCTCAACTCTTGAAGGTAAGAGAAATAAACAAACATGTGCTTAAAAATGACCAAGCCAAGCTGGATCTGAAGATAGGAAGACCCAGAGTTGTGTTTCCCTGGGGCGCTGCCCCTCTTCATCACTTGGGCTGTCTTCCCGCTGTGCCCTGTGCAGCAGGCCTGACTCCCTCCCTCACAGCCCGCTTCGTGTGGTCATGCACAAGTTTTTACCCTAAATAAGAGGCCAAATGGCCAAAGTCAGATTTCTGATAAGTCCAGAGCTACTTCCAAAAAGTCAGAAAAGCAATCTTTTCCCTTCACAGAGCATACTCATCTCTTGGGTTGGAATTAGGCCATTGTTTTCTACAAACCACCATGTTACAATGCCAGTATCCCCACTCTGAAGGAAAGGCATAGTGAAAACATACAACCAGGTGCATCCAGTTCTCTATTCCACGTATTACCACAGCCTGGACAGCATGGCCATGTTCCCAGTCATGTGCTAAGCGCCCTTTAATTATCTTCAGCAATCTGTCTTGGAGCATCTGCAATGACCAGGACACCTGGGACAATCAGAAAGGTGGAGCTCTACATCACTAGAGCTCGTGATCAAGGCTTAAGGAAGAGCTTGGAGGCATGTTGTCTTTGTTTATTTGTTTGTCTCTGTGTTTTAAAACTTTATTCCTATAAGAAATCTCTGCTTTAAAATGTAGCTGACTTGTAGATTCTAATGGAAAAAAAGAAATGCACTCATCAGTTAATAATGTAATGCTGAGGGACCACAGAGGAAGAGAACTGAAATGCTCGAGCCCCTGCCAGTCTCCCAGGAAAGCCACTGTCCTCCACAGGACCAGGGCCTGGGGCCAGCCCCTTTTCAGCCCGTCCCATTCATTCAGGGAAGCACATGTCATAACCCTTTTCACTGCAAGATTTCAAAACTGTAACCTGTCAAACAAGCTTCACTGACCTTTAAAAGCAAAGAAGGTGGGAAAAGAAACGTTTTGTAAATCAAAGGAGAGGAACAACCCACTTTCTGGTCCCCTTTCTGTCTCTCTTAGACAAGCTTTCTTTTTTTTTTTTTCTCTTTTTTTCTCATTTTTTTCCCCATTAACTTTATTGGTATATTTTAGGTATAAAATACAGTTACATTCATCACTGGGATCTTGTACCATTACATGAGTCTCTTGGTTCTCATTGTATTTCCCCTTTCCTTGCCCTCCCTTCACCCACTCCACCCTTCCCTATTTCCAAAGACCTTGTTTCCATTTTTTTCCTCTTCTCATACTTTTTTCTTTCCCTTTTTTCCCTTCCCCTACCCCTCCCAATTCCCCTGCTCTTTTAGACCTTTTCTTCCTGTTACACAATATCAATTATACATTTTTTAAAATTACAATATTAAGATCTAGGAGACATTACCACAGATTTTACAGAATTTAAAAGGATATAGAAAGCATATTACAAAAATCCTTATTGAAATAAATTTGACAACTTCTAAGAAGTACCTTGGAAGACAAATTAATGAAACTAACTCTGGAGGAAATATAAAATTTGAATAGCACCTATTAAAGAAAGTATATTCCAGCTTGAAAACCTACCTATATGACAACAGCAGGCTCATAAACATTTTAACTGATAAATTATATCAAACATTTAAAGCAGACAAAAGAAGGAACACTTCTCCCCTCATTTTAGGAACTCAACATTGGCTAATCCTAAAACTGGATAAAGATAATAGAAGAAAAAAGTATGAACATAGATAGAAATGTGTTTAACAAAACAAACTCTTAGAAGTCAGATCTGGCAGTATGTAGAAAATGGTTTTGTTATAGGGATGGCAGTGTTGGTTCAGCATTGGAAGATCCACCCCCAAAAGTCATCATTTTAACAGAGGAAAGGAAAAGGCCATATGATCCTGTCACTAGTTGGAGAAAAAGTATTGGACTAAATTCTAGAGCTGTTCATGGTAAAAGCTATCAGGAGACTAGAAGTAGAACAGAACCTTCTCAACAGATCAAAGACATGTACTCCGTACTTCCAACAAAAACTCCTTCTATGAATGGAGATGATACAATGCTTTCTCCCTAAAGTGGGGAACAAGGGCATATATGCCTACTCTTCATCTGTCCATTAGACTTTGAAACATAGGTCTAAACCAAAATAGCCTGGCGATAAAATGACACAACTAGGATAGGATTGGCACAGCAGAGGCAAAATCTTTATATGTAGATGAAATGATCATCTACAGAGAAAATACTAAGAAATCTCTAGGAGCCCCTAGAACTTGTACTTGAATTTAGCAGGATTAGAAAACACAAGGTATATATAAAAATTCAGGTCTGTGTATACTTTCTATAAATGAAGAACTGGATATTGAAATTTAAAAGTTATGTAGGAGTACAAAGGACCCAGAAAAGCCAAAAACAAAAACAAAAACAGTGTTGGAAGATGTTTAGCACCCAATCTTAAGACTTCTTCTAAAGCTACAGTAATCAAGGCAGTGTTGGTGTAAGGAAAGACATATAGATCATTGGAATAAAACAGAGAAGCTAGAAATAGAACCACACATATATGGTCCACTGAGTTTTGAAAGATTATTTAACATTAGCATTTTATAGAATAGAAACTCAATTCAAGAGCCGGGGAAGAGATAGTGTCTTCAGCAAACAGCAATAGAACACCTGGTGTCCATATATAAAAAATTAACCTCAACCCTTTTTTTCCATACATGAAAATAACTTGAAGGGGTCTATGAACCTAAATAAGAAAGCCTAAGAGTATAAAACTTTAAGAAGAAATTATAAGGGAAAATGTTTATGAATTCAGGGTAGGCAAGAACTACCTAGGATACAAAAAACATGATGTATAAAAGAAAAAAAATTGATAAATGAGATTTCATCAAAATTTAGAACTTTAAATGACATCATTAAAATGAAAAGTAGTCCTTAAACAGACCATATTTACAATGCATATAACCTATGAGCAGAATATATAAAGAATTCTTAGAGCTCATTAATAGACAACCCAATTAAAATGTAGACATAAGAAGATGATAAATAGCCAGTATAGCACAAGGAATGGTGTGCAACTCTAGAATCAGAAAAATATTAATCAGTACAATAATAAGATTGAATTATACACTCATTAGGGAGACCAAGTTAAAAGTTTTAAAAGCCTTATCGTGACTTTTTCTTTTTGTTCGATTCTCCCCCTTTGCATTTAATTTGTCACACCCAATGGATTCATTCTGCTGGGTTTCCTGGGGTTGTGATCCTCCTTGTCTTTTCCTAGGGTATTGTCTAAAATTTTTTCGAGTTCCAGTTTGGTATTCATGAAGTTCCTGAGGTGCTCTTTGTCATGAAAGTATCTTATTTCTCCATCAATTTTGAAAGATAGTTTTGCAGGGTACATCAATCTGGGTTGGAGGCTGTTTTCTTTCAGGGCTTAAAATACATCACTCCAAGCTCTTCTTGCCTTGAGAGTTTGCATTGAGAAGTCTGCTGTGATTGTGATGGGCTTTCCTTTGTATGTGATTTGTTTCTTTTCTCTCACTGCTTGTAGAATTTTATTCTTCTGTTGGATTTCTGGAATCCTAACTATTATATGCCTATGTGTAGATTTTTTTTGATTAAGGCTAGCTGGAGTCCTATATGCCTCACTTATCTGTATGTCAAGCTCTTTTCCCCTCCTTGGGAAGTTTTCTGCCATCACTTCTGTGAAGAGTTTTTTTATGTCACCTGCACTCTCTCCTCTTTCTTCATTGACTCCGATCAGTCTTATGTTATTCTTCTTTGCATCATCTACCAGCTGCTGGATGGATTTCTCATGTTCCCTTACAATTTTAAAGCAATTTTTCTTTTCCTGGTCACTAATTGCAATCTTATCTTCTATATGTGAAATTCTATCCTCACATCGGTTCATTCTGCTGCTCAGACTTTTGATGGAGTTTTTAATCTCTTGGAAATCTGTTTGTATCTGTTTCATGGATTCCATTTGTTTCCTATGTTGGGATTCCATCATATTCTTCAGATCCTCTATTTTTTTTTAATCTGTGTCCTCTCTAGATTTATTAATCATGTCTTGCACCATGAGCAAAATCTTTGATGTTATCTGAGTAATTATTTCTGATTTCATTTTTCCCAGTTCCTCTTTTGTTGCCAGTTCAGAGAGCCCAGGTGGTTGAGTATCAGAGTGTTCCATCTTGTTTCCCTTTGGGGTTGCTGTAGGTGATCTGGAAGTCTGTTTTTGAGGCTTGTTTATGTGTCTTCTCATTTCCACTGGGGTGGGGTGGGGTGTGCTTCTGGTGCCCACGTGGCTCACCTTCTCTGCTCTAGGAGCTTGGGATGGCAGCAGGGGAGCTTCCTTCTGGGTTCTGGGACTGGCTGAGCTTCTCTGCCCTAGGAACCTGGGATGGAGGCGGGGAGCTTCCTTCTGCGTCCTGGGACTGGCTGAGCTTCTCTCACTAGATTCATTCTTAATTACCCATCTTTCTTTCCTCCAATGACTGATATACCAGATTCACACGCAGACAGAGTGTTCCTTGGAGTGGGCCCCACAGGTCATACGTAACATTCCTCATATCACAGCTCAAGAAATAAACTCAGGAGCTTTGTGTTTATTGAGTTTTGTTTGTTTTATATTGAGAAGTATGATTTCAAAGTTTTTACTTACAGTAGGCCATAACAAAGGGTCACTGCAAATCCCCCGTGTCTCAAGTAGTTATCAGTTTAGGATCCGTACAATATAAACTGTACCTCCTTATAAGTTGCTAGCCATTTTTAGTTTCTTCTATCTTTCCCCAAATATTTATCCAATTTCTCTGTCCTATTCCTCAGTTACTCTAATAGTCCTATCCCACATTATTTCTGTTTTTGTACATTCTACTTTCCCTCCAGTCCAATCCATTCAAAATTTCCTATTACCTTAGAGTTTTCTGGTAGTTCTAACATGAGTAAAACACCTTATTCTGATATGTAAGTGATTTATCAGGATCTCTTACTTATTTTGACATTTCTCCCTCTTTCAACTTCACCTGTAAGAAATTTCAGTCATGGGCCAGGGATTTAGCTTAGTGGTTTCGCTGCCTGCTGGACCTGAGTTTGATCCCTGGTACCAAAAAAAAAAAAAAAAAAAAAAAAAGAAAAAGAAAAAGAAAAAAAAAAGAAATTTCAGTCACTTGAAATAAGCTAAGCCATGAGAAAAGGACCAATGAAATTTTGTCTCCTTCTGGATAAAAACGAGAGGGCAAAACTTTGTAATACATCAATTTAAGCCACGAACATTTCTGCCTGTTCAAAAAGGATGCCTATAAAACTGGCACTCATCACTGGAAAGAAAAATAATTCTCATATATTTTGCTGATAAAATTCTGACCCTAAAACTATACGGTGCTGTCTTAGATCATTTTCTGTGGCAATGACATAACAGACTGGGTAGTTTATGAAAAAAAGGATTTATTTCTTGCAGTCCTGGAGGTGGAAAGTCCATGTTAATGTGCTGCCTCTCCACAGGGCCTCATTGCTGTGTCCCAACATGGTGGCGGGCACCCCATGGTGGGAGAGCGAGCCTGTGAGCTCAGGTCTCTCTTCCTTTCTTACAAAGCCATGAGACCCATCCTGGGAGCCCCATCCTGTGTGCTATCAACATCTGAATTTGGGGATTAAGCTTCCAACATGTAAACTTTTGCAGGACACATTGAGCCCCTTGCAATCCCTGACAGGGAGTGATAACATACACGCATCTTGTTCCCTTTGTGCAGACATCAAAATGCAATTGAGAGAAAGGTGGTGCCTGAAGCCCGATTGAGGTTAGAATGGAGGGAAAATACAGAGAAGGAAAAGACTTGCGTGGCTCATTCAGTGTCATTGCAAGTCACTGTATTAGTTGGCTAGGTAGGGATGCTGGAGCAAAGTGACACAGACTGGATGGCTTCAACAACAGAAGTTAATTTGCTACAGTCCTGAAGCAAGTCCATGCTGAAGAAGTCCACGCAGGGTGACTGACTCTGAAGTCCTTGTCTTTGGCTTGTAGGCAGCCTCTTCAGGGGGTCTTTCCTTTGTGCATTCATGTTCAGGAGTCTAAGTGTCCTAATCTCTCTCTTCAGAAAGACACCATTTAGATTGGGTTAGGGTCCTAATGGCCTCATTTTTACTTAGTTACCTTCGTAAATGGCTTGTCTCCAGACACAGTCACGTTCTGAGGTCCTGGGGGATAGGGCTTCAACACAGAAATTGTGAGGGACACAATTCAGCTCATATCAGGCTTTTGTTTGAACTTTTCTGGGCTTTTCTTGTTAGACTGGCCATATCCGTCCTCTGAGTTCAATGGGTACTTACCTAGTCTTCAGTGGAGGAGACTAAAACATCTAAGGGCAGAATTTGGCTTCACAGTAATTTGAAATAAACATTTAGTGAGTAAAGTGGTCAATTTCCTCAGTGAAAAGAATTACCAACTGAGGTTCCTTCTCTATGTTTCTCTACACTCTTTGGGAAAGCAAAGGATTTCTACAAAAAGGCAGCAAGTCCTATATTCAGATGTTTCCCTTCTCAGATGGTTCTGGTGATGCTAATAAAAATTCACTGGACATAGACCTCATTGGAAACTGGTAAGCACAGTATGTGATACTCAGCCCTTAGAGCTCCTCTGGAAAGTGGTGTCAGGTCAACCCCATTTTATACGGCCATGAGAGCTGAACCATGGAGGTGTCAACTAGAGGCTGGGGTGGACTTAAATGCACTTCCAGATCCTCTAACCACAGTGGGGCTGCCATAAACTGTCAAACATAGGTGTTAAGATAATGAATACATGTTGCCTAGCCTATGTTTGCTATGCAGTTAGGTCCTCAATAAAAATTTTATTTATTGATTTATTTTGTTATTCTGGGTATTGAAACCAGGGCTTTCAGACTGAGCTACATCTTCATCTGTATTCTTACTTTTATTTTGAGATAAGGTCTGGCTAAGTCACTAAGTTGCTCATGCTGGGCTTGAATTTGTGATCTTACTGCCTCAGGTTCCTGGTGTGCTGAGATTACAGGCACCTGCAGATATGTATTATTTTCTGATGATAAAAGGCTGTTGCTGTAGTTTGGATCTGGAATGTTCCCCTAGTCCATGGCCCTGTTGGGAAGTGGGGAAATGAAGAGGTGAGGCCTGCTGAGAAGTCCTCTGCTCATTGGGGTGCATCTTTGGAGGGAAGGGTGGGGCCCTGGTCTCTTCTTTGTCCTTATTTTTGCATCTTGGCCAGGAGTAAAGGGCTTTACTCGGCCACAGGCTCACCAGCTGGATGGGCTGCTCCATTCTGGGCCCCAAATCAATGTGGCCAATCAACTGAAACCACCATAACTAGGAGCCAAAATAACCATTTTTCTCTTTACAAGTTGTCTTACTTCAGATATTTGTACAGCAATGGGCAGGTAACACAAATATTAACAAATATAGCAATACTTTCAGATTACAGCTTATTGAACTTTACAAGGAAAAGTTAATTCTCTGATAGTCACTAGACCCTGAATTCCTTGAGGATAGGCACTATGTGTTATTTATTTTTGTAGCCTGGGAGACCAGGAAATGTGCATGGTATATCACAGAGCCTCTAAGATGTCTGCTGAGTTAAGAATGAATTTACTTATTGACTAGGGATCAGACACATCATATGTATTAAATTAAGCCCCCAATTAATTCAGTTTCAATTATCAGATTTGTGAAGTTGCCTAGGCTGGCCTGGAATCAGTGATTCTTCTGCCTCAGCCACCTGAATTGATGGGATTCTAAATGTGTGCCCCATGTCCAAACCTAACCTGCATATTTAAAATAAAGATCTTGTCTTCTTCACAAAATTCTCATTGGAATGACATTTTAAGCTACATATAAAATACTTGAAATTATTGTCTTATTTTCATTCCTAGAAAATAGCAATAACCTGCTTCTCAAGTTGTACAAAGCCTTAAAAATAGGTACTGGGCAGGCTCCTTCCTTAATTAACCAAAACAACATCCTGATGTGTCTAATGAAAGCTATTCATTCTTGGTTCTTGGGGGATCAACAATTTTGAAATCCATTTCTAATTAAAATGTAGGCTTCTGATAATTTTATTCACTAGTTCAAAATCATAATTTAAAAAATAATATTTTGAGTTATGATAAGTGCCTTTCAGAGAATAGTCATTTTTTTGTTTGTTTGTTTCTTTTTTTCAGACATGATCTCACTATGTAGCGCAGGCTGGCCTCAAACTCGTAGTGATTCTCCTGCCTCAGTCTCCTGAGTGCTGGGACAGAATAGTAATTCTCATATATCTTTTCTGAAATAATATAATTTCAGAGGCTGTTTAGTCAAATGCCTTCATTTTTAAAATGAGAAGAAAACCTGGCCTGAAGAAGCTTCATGTCTTGCTCCAGTATATAGGACTGGTAAGTGGTAGAACCAAGATTGGGCCTTGAGTAAGGGTATTTCCAGGCCTTCCAGATTAGTTACTTTCATGCTGTGGAGACACAATACCTGATACCCACAACTTGAAGGGGGAAAGGTTTATTTTGGCTCATAGTTTGTAGAGGATTCAGTCCATAGTCAGCTGGCTCCAAGGTGGGGCGGGATGGCAGAAGAGAAGCAGTGCATGGCAGCAGGAAGCATAGATAGATCAAGGAAGAAGAGAAGGAGATAGATTCTTCTAGGCCACACCCCCAGAGACCCACCTAGGCCACGCTCCTATAACTCACATCCTCCAACCAGGCTTCACCTCCCATCAGTCATTTAGCTGTAAACTAATCAGCAGACTAATTCATATGACAAGTGTCACACCCTTATGATCCAGTCACTCCCCAAAGCCCCACCTATAAGTGCATGAGGCTTTGGGGGACATCTAGCTATAAACCATAACACCTCGGAACAATGACATTTGAATAAAAGAAGACTACAGAGAAGTTTTGGCACAGTATAAATGTTTAGAGTTCAGTGACTTCATGCAAATACACATATCTGAAGCTCCTGCAGACATTTTTAAGACAGTTTTTTTTTCAAAAACAAATATTCTTGGATTGTTTCCACTTTTAAATCGAAAAAAGCATCAAAGAAGATAATTTAATCATTATTATGAGACTTCACATAATTAATGTTAATTATTTAATAATTAAATATTTCCACAAATTGTTACAATTTTGTTAAATAAAACTTAGGTGTTCAGATGAAGATGGTGTAGAAAGCAACACTGCTAAAATCCTGACTGTCTTCAAGTCAGTACTTTCTATTTAGCTGTGAGCTTGCTCCTAAAGGCAAACCTCTGACATTAGAGTGTGGGTGTGCAAGTGGAGTCTCACCAGCCTTCTGTGCGGCTGTTTTTACACTTGAGATAACAGAAACCTGAGCTTCGCGAGAACCTGTCATCATGCAGAGGATGGTCTCTCCAATATTTCAAAGCCGGGCACAGAGGGCAGGGCTGGAAAGAGGGAATGGTTGCAGCAGTTACCTAGGCATGTAAAGGACTCTCTCGGCAACCACAAAGCCCACCCTGAAGAAGAAGCTGCTGGTGGGAATGAAGGGGAACACCAGGAACAACAAGCCCACGAGAACTTCCTTGTGCTCCAGCCTCTGCAATACACAACAGGGAAGGGCAGGTTAACTTTGGATTACTTCACTTCAGTTAGCATTTCACCACTGCTTTCATTTCTAGTTCTCAGTGACGGAATGGATAAGTTAGCATATACCAACCTTTGCTCTGTGAGCTGAATTTATCCTACAAAGCTTCAGGCTAGAGTCACTGGCATGTCAAAATGCTCATGGGAGCCCTGGACACACATTTGCTACCAAAACATGTAATATTGGCTACTAAGGCTTGTATCCAGATGTCTCCCCAATGTCTTATGAGGTCATAGATGGGGCTTTTCAGAGGTGGCTGGATCTAGGGTGTGTGATTCTGGGATCACAGATGTGATGCTTGGATTGATTCATGGTGAGATGCTAGGATTAAGGCTGCCCTACCTTGGGTGGTGAGTACTGTTCACCTGGGTGGGTTGCCTAGATAGGATATAAGAAGAGGGTCATCCCTTATTGATTGCTGCTTGCTTCTTTTGCTGCCTTCTGTCTGCCATGAACTGTTTCTCCCTTGCGATGCCCCTCTTCCATGCTTCTCTGACTTGGAGCCAGCCAACTATGTACTGAAACCTTAACAAACTGTGAGCCAAAATAAACGTTTCCTCCTTTAACTTTGAGTTGGATATTTTGTCTCAGGAATGAAAAAATGTGACTAAGACACTGGCACAATGGGATCAGTGAACTCTGCTCCTTGCTGTGGGCTGGCCTTACAGCAGTACTGCTTCTTGGTCCTAGAAGCTTCAGAATCCCTGTTGCCAACAAGCCCCTGGACACTGTTCAGGGAGCAAAGCAGATGGATAGAACCAATCATATTGAGCACCTCTCAAAAATAATGCATGTAAACACCATCACCAATAACAAAGCTCACCAGGAGACGCAAAGTTTAGTATGTAGGTAATGGAACACTAATGGTGAGATTTGGGACACCAATGAGGAGGGTTGTTGAGCTAAAGAATTGCTTATCACCCCTCAAATTAAGACAGTAAGCAAGTATTTATTCCATGAAAAAAATTGGAATAAAAATCATTACAATAATTCATTAAATGGAGAAAGCACTTTTCTCAACATCATATGTATTAATTTTTGAAGATTTTCTGTCACTTATAATTAACAGGAAAATATTACCATTTAGTACTACTAATATGTTATAAAAATAGTTTGTATTTTGATGTGTGTATAAGTCTTGGTCACTTACCTGTCACTGGGACACACTACTGAACACTACAACTTAAAGGAGAAGAATATTTGGCTCCTCATTACAGTTTCTGGTCTGCTGGGTCCAAGGCAGGTACATCATGGTAGAAGGGGCTGGTGGAGGAAAGCTGCTCACCTCATGGCAGCCTGGAAGCAGAGGGTAAAGGAAGGAGTTGGGGAGGGAGATACATCCCACCAAGCCATGTCCAGGTGACTGCCTCTAACTGGGTCAATTCCTAACAGCAAGTCAGCTATGGACTTAGCAGTGGACTAACCCACCAGTGAGTACAGGGTCCCTGTGAACCAGTCACCTTCCAAACACAGGAGGCTTTTGTGAGACACCCCAGATTTAAAACATAACAGTATATAATGTAAAAGAATTTGGAGGAAGATCTGTTTAAAATAGACCTGATTAAGATAGAAATATTGTATGATATTTCTTAAAATGATACTCTATATAGAGGACCCCAAGAATGCCACCAAAAGTCTCCTAGACTTAATAACAATTCAGTAGAGTAGCTAGATTCGATAAACACACAAAAATCAATAGCCTTCTCGTACATGAACAACAGAGACACTGAGACAGGAACTGGAAAAACAACTCCTTTCACAATAGCATCCCCTCAAAATGAAATACCTAGGAGTCAGTCTAGCAAAAGAAATAAAAGACCTCTACTCTGAAAACTGAAGCACTCTGAGAAAAGAGGTCAAAGAGGACGTTAGAAAATGGAAAGACATCCCTTGTTCCTGGGTAGGATGAACCAATATAGTGAAAATGGACACACTTCCCAAACTGCTTAATGCAATCTCAATTGAAATTCCAAAAGGATACTTCACAGAACTAGAGAAAACAATCCAAAAATTCATTTGGAACAAGATAAGATCTGGAATAGCAAAAGCAATTCTAGGCAACAAAGTCAAGGTAAGGGGTATCACAAACCCCAACTTGAAACTATACTACAAAGCTCCTGTGATAAAAACAGCATGGTACTGGCAAAGAAACAGACCTGAGGATCAGTGGAACAGATTAGAAGGTGCATAAACAACTCCAGACACACTCAGCCAGATCTCATCTTTGACAAAGGAGCCAAACACCCTTGATGAAGGAAAGATAGCCTCTTTAATAAATGGTACTGGAAGAATTAGGTTTCAACTTGCCAAAAATTAAAACCAGACCTAAATCTCTTATCCTGCACTAAACTAAAATTGAAATGGATTAAAGAAATGGATCTATGGACTGTGAGAACCCCCAGCCCCGGGCAGGCACACTGGGTGCCAGTTTGGCCTTGCGGTCAGACGTAGGTAGCTGCGTCCTGCTCCACCTGGCTTGCCCCACCCACTTGCATCCAGGAGACTGTGAGGACACCCCATCCGAGGCCCACTGGCTGCTGGCTTGGGCAAGTGGGCGCCTGTAACAACAGCCACCGCCCCCCCCACACCTCTGGCCTCTTGACTGTGCAGCTACCCGGTTCCACACTACAGAAGCACAGGGGGACATAAAGGCCATTGTCCTGAGTTGCAGAGGTGAGCAGCAGAGAGAGGGCCTTTCTCAGGCTTCCTGATGAAAACAGAAGCCCACTGGAAAAATGAAGATAATCTCTGCAATATAGGCACACCAGACTGCTGTAATTGGTAAGTTGGAGGGATCATCACCTCCCATATGATCCTGGATTATTTTCAGGGGAAAGACAGCTGGAACCTGTAGTAGAGCCTTGCAGAGTGTGGCCCTGTGGGTGGGTGGGGAGCTCAATTTGGAACTTGCAGCCAGAAGTCTATCTGAATCTCACAGGTCTGTGATGGGCTTACTGGGACTCATTGACTTATAACTGACAGCAACAAAAACAAAAATGAGAGGGCAGTGACGCTCAGCTGGTCCCAGCACCTGGTAGGAAGCTCCCTGCCTCCATCCCCAGCTCCTAGGTCAGAGAAGCTCAGCAGGTTCCGGCACCTGGAAGGAAGCTCCCCAGCTCCATCCCAAGCTCCTAGGGCAGAGAAGGTGAGCCGCTTGGGTGCCAGAAGCGACCCCCCCCCCCGGAAATGAGAAGACACATAAACAAGCCTCAAAAACAGACTTCCAGATCACCTACAGCAACCCCAAAGGGAAACAAGATGGAACACTCTGATACACAACCACCTGGACTCTCTGAACTGGCAACAAAAGAGGATCTGGGAAAAATGAAATCAGAAATAATTACTCAGATAACAGCAAAGATTTTGCTCATGGTGCAAGACATGATTAATAAATCTAGAGAGGACACAGATAAAAAATAGAGGATCTGAGGAACATGGTGGAATCCCAACATAGAAAACAAATGGTATCCATAAAACAGATACAAACAGATTTCCAAGAGATTAAAAACTCCATTGAAAGTCTGCACAGCAGAATGAACCAATGTGAGGATAGAATGTCACATATAGAAGATAAGATTGCAATTAGTGAGGAGGAAAAGAAAAATGGCTTTAAAATTGTAAGGGAACATGAGAAATCAATCCAGCAGCTGCTAGATGATGCAAAGAAGAATAACATAAGACTGATCGGAGTCAATGAAGAAAGAGGAGAGAGTGCAGATGACATAAAAACACTCTTCACAGAAGTGATGGCAGAAAACTTCCCAAGGAGGGGAAAAGAGCTTGACATACAGATAAGTGAGGCATATAGGACTCCAGCTAGCCTTAATCAAAAAAAATCTACACATAGGCATATAATAGTTAGGATTCCAGAAATCCAACAGAAGAATAAAATTCTACAAGCAGTGAGAGAAAAGAAACAAGTCACATACAAAGGAAAGCCCATCAGAATCACAGCAGACTTCCCAATGCAAACCCTCAAGGCAAGAAGAGCTTGGAGTGATGTATTTCAAGCCCTGAAAGAAAACAGCCTCCAACCCAGATTGATGTACCCTGCAAAACTATCTTTCAAAATTGGTGGAGTAATAAGATACTTTCATGATAAAGAGCACCTCAGGTACTTCATGAATACCAAACTGGAACTCCAAAAAATTTTAGACAATACCCTAGGAAAAGACAATGAGGATCACAACCCCAGGAAACCCAGCAGAATGAATCCATTGGGTGTGACAAATTAAACGCAAAGGGAGAGAATCCAACAAAAAGAAAAAGTCATGACAAGGCTTTTAAAACTTTTGACTTCATCTCCCTAATGAGTGTATAATTCAATCTTAATATTGTACTGATTAGTATTTTTTGGATTCTAGAGTTGCACACCATTCCTTGTGCTATACTGGCTATTTATCATCTTCTTATGTCTACGTTTTAATTGGGTTGTCTGTTAATGAGCTCTAAGAATTCTTTATATATTCTGCTCATAGGTTATATGCATTGTAAATATGGTCTGTTTAAGGACTACTTTTCATTTTAATGATGTCATTTAAAGTTCTAAATTTTGATGGAATCTCATTTATCAATTTTTTTTTCTTTTATACATCATGTTTTTTGTATCCTAGGTAGTTCTTGCCTACCCTGAATTCATAAATATGTTCCCTTATAATTTCTTCTTAAAGTTTTATACTTTTAGGTTTCTTATTTAGGTTCATAGACCCCTTCAAGTTATTTTCATGTATGGAAAAAAAGGGTTGAGGTTAATTTTTTATATATGGATACCAGGTGTTCTTTGCCATTTGCTGAAGACACTATCTCTTCCCCGGCTCTTGAATCAAGTTTCTATTCTATAAAATGCTAATGTTAAATAATCTTTCAAAACTCAGTGGACCATATATGTGTGGTTCTATTTCTAGCTTCTCTGTTTTATTCCAATGATCTATATGTCTTTCCTTACACCAACACTGCCTTGATTACTGTAGCTTTAGAAGAAGTCTTAAGATTGGGTGCTAAACATCTTCCAACACTGTTTTTGTTTTTGTTTTTGGCTTTTCTGGGTCCTTTGTACTCCTACATAACTTTTAAATTTCAATATCCAGTTCTTCATTTATAGAAAGTATACACAGACCTGAATTTTTATATATACCTTGTGTTTTCTAATCCTGCTAAATTCAAGTACAAGTTCTAGGGGCTCCTAGAGATTTCTTAGTATTTTCTCTGTAGATGATCATTTCATCTACATATAAAGATTTTGCCTCTGCTGTGCCAATCCTATCCTAGTTGTGTCATTTTATCGCCAGGCTATTTTGGTTTAGACCTATGTTTCAAAGTCTAATGGACAGATGAAGAGTAGGCATATATGCCCTTGTTCCCCACTTTAGGGAGAAAGCATTGTATCATCTCCATTCATAGAAGGAGTTTTTGTTGGAAGTACGGAGTACATGTCTTTGATCTGTTGAGAAGGTTCTGTTCTACTTCTAGTCTCCTGATAGCTTTTACCATGAACATCTGTAGAATTTAGTCCAATACTCTTTCTCCAACTAGTGACAGGATCATATGGCTTTCTCCTTTCCTCTGTTAAAATGATGACTTTTGGGGGTGGATCCAATGCTGAACCAACACTGCCATCCCTGTAATAAAACCACTTTCTACATACTGCCAGATCTGACTTCTAAGAGATTGTTCTGTTAAACAAATTTCTATCTACGTTCATACTTTTTTCTTCTATTATCTTTATCCAGTTTTAGGATTAGCAGAATGTTGAGTTCCTAAAATGAGGGAAGAAGTATTCCTTCTTTTGTCTGCTTTAAATGTTTGATATAATTTATCAGTTAAAATGTTTATGAGCCTGCTGTTGTCATATAGGTAGGTTTTCAAGCTAGGAATATACTTTCTTTAATAGGTGCTATTCAAATTTTATATTTCCTCCAGAGTTAGTTTCATTAATTTGTCTTCTAAGTTACTTCTTAGAAGTTGTCAAGTTTATTTCAATAAGGATTTTTGTAATGTGTTTTCTATATCCTTTTAAATTCTGTAAAATCTGTGGTAATGTCTCCTAGATCTTAATATTGTAATTTAAAAAAATGTATAATTGATATTGTGTAACAGGAAGAAAAGGTCTAAAAGAGCAGGGGAATTGGGAGGGGTAGGGGAAGGGAAAAAAGGGAAAGGAAAAAGTATGAGAAGAGGAAAAAAATGGAAACAAGGTCTTTGGAAATAGGGAAGGGTGGAGTGGGTGAAGAGAGGGCAAGGGAAGGGGGAAAAAAAAAAGAACCAAGAGACTCATGTAATGGTACAAGATCCCAATGATGAATGTAACTGTATTTTATACCTAAAATGTACCAATAAAGTTAATGGGAAAAAATAAGCAAAAACTAACATATAAAAAAAATGAGAAGGCATTTAAGCAAGTCATAAACTCAGGCCTCCACCCCACAAAAGGCAATTTCTGGGGAAAACGAGGTGGAAAAGTCTGATGATCAACCACCTGGATGCCGTGAACTGATAGCACAGGAAGTAACAGAACAGATGAATGAAGCTCTAGAAAAATTCAAAGCAGAAATAATCTCCCAGATAACTATAGAAATGGTGAGCAGAGTGAAAGACCTGATTAGAGGGTCTAGAACAGAAACGGATAAAAAAATAGATGAGTTCAGAAATATGCTGGAAGCCATGAATGGCCAGCATAAGAAAGAAATATAAACCATGATCACCCAACATAAGAAAGAAATGGAATCCATGAAACACGTTCAAACAGATATTCAGGAGATTAAAAACTCCATTGAAAGCATGCAGAGCAGATTGAAGGAATCTGAAATAGAATATCAGATATAGAAGACAGGATTGCAGTGAAGGACCATGAAAACAGAGATTTCTTAAAAATAGTAAGGGATCATGAGAAATCAATCCAGCAGCTGCTAGATGATGCAAGGAAGAATAACATAAGACTGATAGGAGTCCACGAAAAAACAGGAGAAAATACAATTGACATAAAAAAACTGTTCACAGAAGTAATAGTAGAAAACTTCCCAGACAGATGTGGAGAATTGGACATACAGACAAATGAGGCATATAGAATTCCAATTAGCCATGATCAAAAAAAAATCTATGCCTAGACACATAATAATCAAGATTCCAGAAACCCAACAGAAGAACAAAATCCCACAGGCAGTTAGAGAAAAGAAACAAATCACCTATAAAGGAAAGCCCATCAGAATCATGGCAGTTTTTTCAACACAAACCATCAAGTCAAGGAGAGCCTGGAGTCAAGTATTTTAAACCCTAAAATAAAATAACTTTCAACTAGACTGTTGTATCCTGCAAAATTATCTTTCAAAATTGATGGGAAAATTAGATACTTCCATGACAAAGAACACCTGAGAAATTTCATGAAGACCAAACCAGCACTCCAAATAATCTTAAGCAATATCCTAGAAAAAGACATTGAAGATCACAATTCCATGAGGGCCATCAGAGGGAAGCCACCAGGCATGGTAAGAAACTAAAGTGACGGGGGGGGGGGGACTCAAGAAATAAAAGAACCACCAAGAGTAAAACATCATGACAAGGATGAGAAAATATCTATCAATTATAACTATCAATGTTAATGGCCTCAATTCACCAATCAAAAGAAATAGACTGGTAGAATGGATTAAAAAGCAAAATCCAACAATATGCTGTATACTAGAAACACACCTAACTCAAAAAGAAACTCATAGACTGAAAGTAAAAGGATGGAAAACAGTTCTCCACACCACAGGAACCCAAAAAAGCAGGGGTAGCAATTCTATTTGCAGACAAACTAGATTTCAAACCAAAATTAATTAAGAGAGACAAAGATGGTCACTACATCCTTGTGAAGGGAACAGTCCAAGAGGAAGAGATGACAATCATAAATAAATATGCACCAAATACAAATGCCCCCAACTATACAAAACAAATATTAATGGACATGAAAAACCAAATAAGCTCTAATACACTTGTAGTGGAGGATCTCAATACCCCTTTACCACAAATAGACAGATCATCTAGACAAAAAATTAACAACAAAATTCTGGAATTGAATCAAGTTATTGAAAAAATGGACTTAATAAATATTTACAGAGTGTTCCACACCACAAAATCAGAATACACATTCTTTTCAGCTGCACACAGGTCATTCTCTAAAATAGACCACATGGTAGCTCATAGGACATGTCTAAGTAAATGTAAAAGAATTGAAGTTACCCACTGTATATTATCAGACCATAGTGCAATAAAATTGGAGATCAATGATATAAAAAACTGCAAAACTCCCACAAACACATGGAAATTAAATAACACCTTCCTGAATAACCAATGAGTCACAGAGGAAATTAAAGAAGAAATTAGACAGTTTCTACAAATAATGATAATGCCAGTAAAACATACAGGATTTTATGGGACACAATGAAAGCAGTTCTATGCAGGAAATTCATAGCAGTCAATGCCCATGTTAGGAAAACAGACAAAACTCAAATAAATAACCTAATGCAGAACCTCAAGCACCTAGAAAAAGAAGAGCATAACAAACTCAAAGCTCACATAAGAGAGGAAATTATAAAGATCAGAGCAGAAATCAATGCAATGGAGACTAAGAGGATGATACAGAAAATTAATGAATCAAAGAGTTGGTTTTTTGAAAAAATAAATAAAATCAATAAACCCTTAGCCAACCTTATCAAAAAAAGGAAAGAAAAGGCTCAAATCCATGGAGTCAAGAATGAAAAAGGTAGTCACAACAGACCCAGCAGAAATCCAGAGCATCATCTATACCTACTTCAAGAACCTGTACTCTAATAAAATGGAAAACACAGAAGAAATGGACAGATTCCTAGATACATACGAATTGCCAAAGTTAAATGAAGAAGATATAGAAATTCTAAACACTGCAATTACAATGAGTGAAATTGAAAATGTAATAAAAAGTTTACCAACAAAGCAAAGCCCAGGTCCTAATGGCTTCACTGCTGAATTCTACAAAACATTTAAAGAAGATCTATTGCCATTACTCTTTAAACTCATCAAGGAAATTGAAAGGGAAGCAAAGCTTCCAAATTCATTCCTGGAAGCAAGTATTACTTTGATTCCAAAACCGGGGAAAGACACAACCCAAAAAGAGAACTACAGGCCAATGAATATTGACGCAAAAATCTTCAACAAGATACTGACAAAGAGAATACAAAGGGTTACTAAGAAGAGCATACACTCTGACCAAGTAGGATTTATCCCAGGGATGCAAGGATGGTTCAACATTCGTAAATCAAAAAATGTAATACACTATATTAACAGAGTCTAGGGAAAAAACCATATGATCATCCCAGTAGATGCAGAAAAGACATTCGACAAAATCCAACACCCATTCATGATAAAAACCCTACAGAAAATTGGAATAGAAGGTCTTTATCTCAACCTGATTAAGGCTATCTATGAAAAACCAACAGCCAACATCACATTAAATGGTCAAAAACTGAAAACTTTCATGCTAAAATCAGGAACAAGACAAGGATGCCCACTGTCACCACTCCTGTTTAATATTGTTCTTGAAGCATTAGCCACAGAAATTAGAAAAGAGAAAGAAATAAAAGGAATAAAGATAGGAAAGGAAGAAGTTAAACTGTCATTATTTGCTAATGATAGATACTTTACATAGAAGACCCAACTCTGCCAAAAGATCTCTAGACTTAATTGACAGATTCAGTAGAGTAGCTGGGTATAAGGTCAACACTCAAAATACAATAGCATTTTTATATAAAAATAATAGACTCACTGAGAGAGAAATTAGGGAAACAATTCCTTTTACAGTAGCATCCAAAAAAATGAAATATCTAGGAGTCAATCTAACAAAGGAAGCAAAAGACCTGCACACTGAAAACGATAGCACTTTGAAAAGAAGATTGAAGGGGCAGGGATTTAGCTCAGTGTTTCCAGCATCTGCCTCACAACTGTAAGGTCCCGAGTTCTATCCCTGGTACCAATAATAATAATAATAAAAAAAGAAAAGCATTTCAAAAGAAGATTGAGGGGGATATAAGAAAATGGAAAGACATCCCTTGTTCCTAGATAGGAAGAACCAGTACAGTGAAAATTGCCATACTTCCAAAACTATTATATAGGCTTAATGCAATGCCGACTGAAATTCCAACAATATATTTCACAGAACTAGAGAAAACAATCCAAAAATTCATTTGGGACCAGAAGAGACCTAGAATGGCAAAAGAAATTTTAGGTAACAGAGATATGGCTGGGGGAATTACAATCTCCTACTTGAAACTATACTACAAAGCTATTGTGATAAAAAGAGCATGGTATTCACAAAGAAATAGACCCGAGGATTAGTGGGATAGAGTAGAAGATGCAGAAACAACTACAGATATGCTCAGCCACCTCATCTTTGACAAAGGAGCCAACCATCCTCACTGGAGGAAAGATAGCCTATTTAATAAGTGGTGTTGGAAAAACTGGATTTCAACCTGCCAAAGAATAAAACTAGACACATACCTATCACCATGCACTAAATTAAGATAGAAGTGGATTAAAAATTTAAATATTAGGACAGAAACACTAAATTTGCTGGAAGATAAGTTAGGTAGAACTCTTGAAGATATTGGCATAGGAGAAGACTTTATGAACAAAACCTCAGTGGCACTGGAACTTACACAAAGAATCAACAACTGGGATCTTATTAAAAAGCTTTTGCAATGCAAGAGAAACCACCAACAGAGCTAAGAGACAGCCTACAATGTGGGAAACAATTTTCAGCAACTGTACCTTAGACAAAGGACTACTATCTAGAATATATAAAGAGCTGAAAAAAAATCAGACCCCCCCCCCAAATTCAATGACCCAATTCAAAAATGGGCATCTGAAATGACCAGACATTTCTCAGACAAAGAAGTAAAAGCAGCAAATAAACATATGAAAAAATGTGCAACATCACTGGTCCTTCCAGAGATGCGAATGAAAACAATGCTGAGATTCCACCTCACTCCAGAAAGAATGTCTGCTATCAAGAAATCATCAAATAAATGCTGGTGGGGCTGTGGGGAAAAATGATTCCTTCTCTACTGTTGGTGGGAGTGTACACTGGTTGAACCACTGTGGAAATCAGTATGGAGATACCTCAAAGAACTAGGATTACAGGTCCCATTTGACCCAGGTATTCCTCAGCTGGGTATCTTCTCAAAAGAATTAAAAGAATCATTTCTCAGCGACATATGTGCACCCATGTTCATAGTGGCACAGTTTGTAATAGCTAAAACTTGGAAATAGCCCAATTCTCCATCAACTGGTGACTGGGTAAAGACTTTTTAAAAAATAAAACAGAGTACTACTCAGCCATAAAGAAGGAAAAACTAGACATTTATAGCTAAATGGTACACATTGAGGCCATACTTTTAAGTGAAATAAATCAGACATACATGTGCAAATACTGAATAGTTTCTCTGGTGTGAGAACCTGAAAGTGTAAATAAAGATCAAAATGTGTAGTAGATAATATGAAATAGGAACATAAAGCCCAAAAGGGAAGGAGAAGTGGCAGGGTAGGGTAAAGGTAAGGGAAAGGAATAAATATGAGAACAGGAAAAAATGGAAATGAAGTCTTTGTAAGTAGGGAGGGGTGGAGGGGTGGAAAGGAGGACTGAGGAATGGAGAAAAAAATTAGAACCAAGATACATCATGTAAAGGTACAAATTCCCAATGATGAATGTCATCATATTGTATACCTAAAATATACCAAGAAACTTAATGAATTAAAAAAATAAAACTATATAGAACTTTATACATTATGATTTAAAAAATTTCCTAGAAACATTTAAAATAGCCTTTTACTATTATTAATCATAAAATAAATGAAAGAATTTCAAAATAAAAACTGAACTCTGTAATGTACACTAACAAATACTTGAAGTATGCAAAGTAAAAGATTTTAAACATCTTCATGTGTTTGTCATCTGGATTTCATTTAAAACTTTGGTTTTACTGACTACAACATATAGAGAAATAGAAGTTCTAAGAGTGATTTCATATGACTTGGATAATTTCCTTAAACAATTAACAATTTATAATTGTCTCAGTTTTACTCTTCAGAATTAGATGAAGAAAAGACTAGCATGCATAGCATGTCTTTAATTCAAATGGATGCAACAGGTGCATTTCCATGACCTTAAAAAACCTGTAAAAATAGTGAAAGAGACCAGGTCCATGTTATTTATTTAGCTTTTGCTTTTTGAGCAGAGTCTCACTATGTAGCCCAGGCTGTACTTGAAATTACCATCTTCCTGCCTCAGTTTCCCCAGTTCTGGTATTATAGGCATGTACCACCATGCCCAGCAGATTCACGTTATTTAAAAGCTCTGAGCTATTTGTATTATATTATGCAGGTAGGTTATGTATATTATGCAAAGTATACTTCAGTTTGAGAATTTAAAGAATGTACTTTAACAAAGAAGAAACATTTCCACAAGACCCTATGACATCAAGAGCAGATGTTTCTCACTAATGCTGAAAATAAACCCCAGAGAATTGTGCATTCTGCATTCACCCTGAGCCTGTAATTGGGGAGCTCTTTGACTTTCTCTTTTTATAGGTGCACTTTCATTTTTAGAGATTGTTGACTTCATCTTCTGACTCCTTCCAAACACTGATATGAGCTTTTTCCAAAAGCATTCATGTGTCCTCCAGAGAGGGTGGCAAGGGACTGTGATCACCTGTAATCCATCCCAGGAAGTGAGAGGGAAGAGGACCCCTGCATAGTGTGTCCCTCTGAGCCTCCCCGGCCCTCAGAGAGGCCACCATAGGCGCCCTTCCTCTGTGGGTCTCTGGGAGGCCCCTTCCTCCTTATGCAGCTTGGGTGAGAGCTGAGGCCAGCTCCCTGCGTCCACAGGCTCAGGAGCCCCTGCACTGGGCGGGACCCCAAGACCTCAGGTGCTGGGGATGTGGATATGGGAGAGTCCTGGGGCCCTTAGGTTGGAAATCCCAATGTGCAGCTCATCCATTCCTCCACCTGGTTTTCAGGACCCACCTGTCTCCAGCAGATGAACGATGTGCAAATGGGAAAATCATGATGCATGGGCTCTTCCTCCACCAGGCTTTCTACAGAGACATCACAAAAGACATTTGGATGTAATTTCACATTTACCTGTGTGTGGTCTGAAATGTATGTCCTCCCCATAGACCAGGAGCTCCTCAGTGTGTTCATGGTTTGGGACATGTGCTTCCCTCAGTGTCTGGGCTTAAAGATGCTCAGAAAATATTTATTGAATTACTCAGTAAATGAATGGATGTGCTGGGCAAGAAAGAAAACTGGGTGGGAGAATGAGAGCACAGAGGGGCTCCCTGGTGGAGGGGGTGAGCTGGGCCTGAACAATGAATGCATTTTTACATAGAAAACATTAAGGGAGCTGTTAAGGCAAGGAATTTTCCAGACAGAAAGTGCAAATATACCAGGTGGGAAGATGTCCAATGCCATACAATGTGTTTAAGAGGCATCCCACACATGTGGCACACAATGTGTTGGGGAGTAAGGCCAGACATGTGAGTAGGAGAAAGGACATGAGGTCTTCACTTGCTGCAGAGTTGACCTTCATGAACTGAAGAGTCTCATATGCACAGAAAGAAAAGCCTTGCTTAGATGTCCAAACTTGAGCTGTGGCCGGGCCACTCACATTCCTGTGGCCACCGCAGGCAGGAGATTTGTCCTCAAGATGCCCATGTATAAGGTGACACAGGTGAAGCTCGGGCTTAGAGCCAGCAGTGGAGCTGGATTCACAAAGGTTTCTGCTACTCTGGAGGTTGAAGCACTGTGAGTCACATTGCCCTGTGCTATGAGATGAGAGGACGCCTCTGGCCCAGAGGAGGTATACCGTGTACTTTCTACTTAGGCCGTGACTCCCTACTTAGTTGGGACATGCAGATAAGAAAATGCAAGGCACTGGCCTGGGTTCCTCCTTATTTAAAAAAATCTCCCATTTAAGATTATGGCAAACTATTTAAATTATGAAGTTCATTTCTAAAACAGTATTTGTAAATGAATCTTTAACCTAACTTTAATTGTTTACACTACTACTTTTTCTTCCTCCTCTCTAATCAGCCCAGATAGATATAACACATTTAAGAATACATTTGTATAGAATATAAGCGAATATGCCAAGCAAACATGTGAAGGTAGGAAAATTTTTTTTTGCTAGGCTATGGCTAAATATCTTAGAATGAGGAAAACTGGGAGAAAAGCCCAGTTTTGCATCTCGTGAATCACAGATAGGACAGAATTTGCTAGACCATGTGTAATGTATCTCAACCTAACAGTTTTAGATGAAACTCTGAAACAACCAGGAACTAGAATGAGAGATTTGAGGACTTTTTCCAAAGGAAGCGCTTTAATTTCCAAGATAGCTAAGATAGTTTTTAGGAAAAGTGTATGATGGAAACTTATTTAATTCCTAATTTATACAGGAAGGAGAATGGAAATTTGAATGAAAGTGTCTAATAATACAACTACTAATAGTAGTTACACTATAATATACTCATGATCAATTGTGTGACTTCTGAGGAATTACCTTTTTTTGTCCATTAATTGGATGATCACTTAAGAAAGGAGGAGTTGATCTGACCTATCTGGTCTCATAGCAAAACTCGGGTGGGATATTAATACATTCTCTGTGGCAGGTATTATTGGGCTTGATTTTCCTGCACTGCTTAGGAGGAGACAAAAAAGCATTTTCCTGCACTGCAGAGAGCTCAGTCTCTTCTCTCAACAGCTCTGTGACTGTCTCCAGTGTAAACCTGGAACAAACTCAGTGCAGGTGGCCCAGCCATGCACCTGGCCAAGTGGCTGCTGCCCCAACAGCAGGCTTTTTCACACTACAGATCACCACGGATGACAGCTCTGGGCCCCAGCATAACCTGAAAGTCTTTGTTTTCTTTTCCTCTCTCTCTAAGCTCAGCTTCCTGAGCATGACAGCCAGCGGAGCACACAAAGGTACACACAGCCTAAGAGATGCACACACATGCATGGAAAGACCTAGATCACCAAGAGATCTGTGGATTGGTGTAGCAGATACCTCTGTCCAATATTAGCGGGCTGTAGTGGCACAAGCTTCTTGTCCCTCCATAATTTGGTTATACTAAGTTAGTAATAGCAGAGCTCAGTTGAGTTCACTTCCACCCAAGGTCAACTGACTCCAACTAAATTCTTCCCCTCTGAATTACCTGTTCTCTTCTAGTGCCCTCATTCTGCAGACCTGCTTATGAAATTTGTTATCAGCAGGTGTCCCAAGGCTTGCCCAGATCCCCTCCTTCCCACACCTGTAATGAATAAATACTGGAGGTCCTTGGAGGTCTTTGTCTTTGCTGCCCAGAGCAGCTTGGATTGACCCAAGACTCAGTTGCTTTCAAGTCTCTGCATCTTCATTCCCTCTTTCCTATCTCAAAGATGTTGTAATGGCTTAAATGAGATCAAGACCCTCGACCAGGGTTTTCAATAACGTCCATTATAGGTTGGTCCTACAGCAAAGAAAGATTAAAAGTATATTCCAGGGAGCCAAGTCATTTGTGTCACAACTGAATGAATGATTGTGTCTTTGACTGGGTCCATGGTTTAGATCTAAAGAGCCACATGCCCTGAGCAACATATGTATCTGAAATGCAGATGCAGATGGAGGCTGCTCTAGCTTCTATTCTGAAAACAACAGCACAAAGCTGAGATTCAATGACAAAGCTTAAATGGGAAGTTTAGTACCTAGGAGACATAGACTTGTATACGCCATTTTTATTATAGCTGATTCAAAACTTGCTTCTCCAAGGCCAAACTTTCTTTCCTAAAAGGTGAAGGCAGATTAAAAGCAGAGTATTATTTATAAGATCACAAAGTATAAGACAAAAGTGTCTCTTTTATCTATCGTGCATTATTGATTGCCACACAGAAAATGGCACCTCTGCTCTGTAATCTGAAATCAGTGAGGAAAAGGAACCCAAAATAATCTAGTGTTTTGCTCACTTGGTAAAGGCCTAAATATTTTAGAGCTGCACTTCCTGAAGGTAGCCAAAAGTTCATCATGCTTTATCAAATAAATATGGTGAGAATCTCTGGCTTATTTCACACCATATGAAAGTAACAGTAAGTCCAGTAATCTATCTTGGTGGCTGAAAAGAAGAGAGTTGTTTGCCTGTGGAGGAGCTACTATTAATAGTTTTGTGTTGAGCTATCCACATTGTATGCATGCAAAGCAAAATATCTTCTGTAATGAGAATATGTTGCATCTCTTTGGACAAGACCCAATTTCTTACTTCTGAGACATATGGTGATAAAAATGTGATGGATTATTTTGCATCTTAAAAGGTATTTTAAAAACTACTTTCCTAGATAAATCTCTTGAAAGAATAGCTCACTTCTTCCACAATCAAAAGTACATTTAAATAGCCTACCTCCATCACTTAGAAGGGCAGCTGTAATTGACTAATAAAATGTAGCAGTGGATAGGAAAGGAAGCCTTATATTTTAAAGATGATATCAAATCACCTGTATTACTCTGAGTGCAGTGGACATTCCCATAACATGCATCAGGACATGAAAGATGCCTCCATAAAAGAACTGCTTTCCATGAAATGGGATCAACTGAGTTTCAAATGCTATCCAGAGAAGGGAAACTTTAGATGATCCATTTGAGGCTTGAAAATACAGTAAAGATGCTGTGTGAACTCAACACAATGGTCACTAATCAGGCGGTAGTTTTTCCTAGAAAATTCCTCCAAGATTGTAGAAACAAATGTGTTTGCCTAAAAGTGAAGAGTAAAACTGATTTTCTAGCAACACTTGCCCTTAAATTATTACCAACCCCCCACCATATCAGATTAAATTATTCCTCCAGAACCCCACCTTGTGAAAGGCCTTACCTTTCCCTGTATTGTGATTAAATTCAACTGGCCAAAGTCACTAATGTCAAATGGGATTGTGACAGATCTGAATGATTAGAATTTTCCAGTGATTCCAGGAATGTGGACTTTAAAAATATTCCTCTTGCTGTGTTGCTTTTTAATCAAACACCACAGTCCTAGTGTTGGAAATTAAACTAAGTCAATTTGGCTGCTTAAGATCACCATGTCCTTTGTAAACACGGAGTTTCCTGGTGTTTGGAGCTGGATGGGGTGTAACATTGAAAGCATGTTTTGAATAAAACGCAGTTGGCAGTACAAATATTTATTAGCAAGCAAGTACAAAGAGAGTTTTACACCATCTGCTCTTGTGAGCTCGGGACTCACTGCCCTGCCTATGTCTCTCCTCTCCATGCTGGCATGGGGGTGCAGTCAGGGGACAGTGTGATATTGCTTTGAAGTACAACAGCCACCTCTACCTTTCTGGTTCTGTTAGCTCAGGGGCTTTGTGAAGCATGAGGACCAGATAGAGATGGCCTTCTGCTCCGTAAGGCTTCTGGGCTTGCCGGAAACTTAGACCTCTTCCGTTCAAGCACAACGGTGCCTATCCAGTGTTTCTAGATGACTCTCTGTCTTGGCCGCCCCTTGTTTCAGCCATGTAAAAGCACCTTCTAACACCCTCACACCTGAAGAACACAGCTCTGATACGGGCTTTGGCAATAGTGGAAGGGCTATGGAGGCCCCTAAAGAGTATGGACTCTAGAATAAGATGCTTTAAATGCTAATTTGTTTAAATTTGCATTAAAATTAACCTCACACAAATGGAACACAAAGTTAACACTGATGTATTTTAAATCATCACACACAATATAATGTCTCATTCTGCAGCTTTGTCCTTTGCTATTTTGTTTTTTGTGTTTTTAACTTCTTCCTCCCAACACATCTGTCAAAGTGTAAAGCTTTGCTCCCCAAAGACACTGGTGAGAATTTACAAGAGAAATGAAAAAAATTATGAATTTGTAGAGAATTGTATAATGTGTCACTTTGGTTTTACTTCGGGGAAACTGTCACTTAACATATGAATAAGTACTTGTGTGTGAAATACCCTATCCAAACACTTCTCCTCTGAGAGTGGTTTGCAGTGTTTTATGCCTTTCCCGTGGGGACAGACATGGTTGTTGGCAAAAAACAAACAAAAATATTCATGAATCTAATCTTAGCCTTTGCCATTGGTCCAGTACAGACAAGTAAAGCTTCTACTTTCTGGAAACTAGAATACAGATGAAAGTTGTATGAATCTCTTTCTGGTTCTTATCTTGTTCTTACTGGTGACTGGTTAGGAACTCTAAAATAAAAGTTCTCAAAACAATGCTTATTTAAGTGGTGGTGTTGAAGTGATAATTGTGTGAAGATTTCTTTGGATGTTCTTGAAAGTAGGGACAAGGCGATGTAGATAAATTCTAAATAGTGCATGAAAGGGGACGTTACCAGTCTGAAAAATCCACCCACCCACTTTCATATGTCCAAGTCAACACTTTCCAAATGGTTTTGAAGTGTGCCTGATGACAGAATCCCTATCTTAAGTAAACTCTTGGTGTGCTGTATAATGCTAGGATACATTTTGAGAAACATTGGCGTTAAACTATTCTGGGCAGAATGAGATTAAAAAGAATTTTCCACACAAGAAGGCTCAAGAACCCATATCAGAATCTGGCAGATCTTTCTGCTATCTGAAATATATCCCTTTTAAAATACTTTAGACTTGTTTGCTGCTTTTCTGTCCCAGTGGAAGTGAGAGCTGCGGGTCACCATTTTTGTTATAAGAAATCATTATTCATTTAGAGAACCTTATTGCAACATCCTTCTTCTGTCTTCTTGTTGGAGGAGAGACCTAAGATACATCTAATGAATGGGACTCACTGCTGTACGTGCCAAGCACCCCGGCTTTCTGAAGTACCTTTGATGGCTACATACCTGCAGATTCTGCATCTGTGGTACTAACTGGTCATAGACAGAAGACATTCAAAAACCATTCAGAAGACATTTTTGTCTTTTTTTAAACATGATTGTATAGCAAATTTTTATATAATATTTATACTGTATGAGGTATTATAAATAATCTAGTGATGATTTAACATTTATGAGAGGATATGTACAGATTACATGTAATTTTATACATCATTTTACAGAGGGGACTTGAGCATCCTTGCATTTTGATCTCTGAGGGGGCTCCTAGAACCAGTCCCTGTGGATCCTGAGGGTGAGGTGGAGCCACAGTGCTTAAGACACTTCTGTGGTGTTACATGGGGTTAAGTTCTAAAGTTATCAAATGCAGTATAAACCACACAGTCAAAATGACTCTTGAGGGCCGGGAATTTAGCTCTGTGGTTTCACCGCCTGCTGCACAAGCGCAAGGACCCGAGTTCAGTTCCCCGTACCAAAAAAAAAAAAAAAAGAAAGACTCTTGAAAGTCTTTTACATGGCTCCATGTTGGGACTGGCATGCTGTACCTCAAGAAGCCAAACAGAGAAATCATTCTTCAAGACTGGCATGAGTAGCTGTCTCTTCAACTGAGCTCTAAGGTAAAACTTGTATGAGACCATGCTATATGGAAAATGCATATCCCCAACACTAGAATCTTGTTCCTAAGCAACTGCTCATACCACGAAGGAGTGCAGGAACTGAGACTGCCTGAGGAGGGCAGATTCTTGCCTCTCACCCACTGTCTTCTGCAATTAGAGACAACTTTGTGCATATTAGAGACAACTTTAGGCAGAAATTTACCTCCATGATTTAGGTTGTTACTCCGTCTCTCTTCTCTATTTTGGTTTTCTTTTTCTTTTTACCAATCTAGCATAACTAACTTGTGTAAATATATCTCAGTAATATCTGGATACAATTTTTAGCCAAATTTAAAAGATAAAAGTTGGGTCTTGTTGCCTGTGTGTTTTTATTCTACTTAAAATGGGAGCTGAGGCTCAATATCTAATATGTTGCTCTGGCTGCTGGGCTGAAAAGAGACTGGGAGAGAACTGGTGAGGAGCAGGGGGTAGAAGAGAACAGAATGCAGTGACTGGAACTAGGGTAGCAGGGAGAGGAAAGATGTTGGAATGTGTCCTGACAGGAGAGTCAACAGTGTTTAGTGATGTCTTGCATGGAATGTCTGGGGAAAGGAGAGATGGCAAATATTTTGGCCTGAGCAATGGAAGTCTGGCATTTCCATCGACCAGGAAGGGGAAGACTGGAGAGGGAGCCCCGGCTGTGAGCTGAGTGTGGACCACGAGGGTGGCACCTGCCCTCCCAGTGTGGCTGCATGTCCAGAACGTTCCTTTCAGAACATGCTTGCACTCTCTAATTCTTTCTTATAACTTTTTTGGAGGAAGATAGGTATCTGTGTTATCATCAACAGCATTTCCTAGTGTGAAAAGTATTACATACAAAAATGGCATAATTTGTCAAAAGATGAATAGATACGCGCCAGCCCACATTTTCTTTCTTTCCTATTTATTGGGCAGCTACTTCTAGAAAGGGTTTCTGGGGATGATGTCAGCACTGTGTTTTCTAGGATGCTGTGTCCCTTAGGTTTGCCCCACTACAAGGGTACTGTAGGGCTCTGGAAAGCACTAAGGGTTTGCTGATTGGGCATATCCATCGCCAGTGCATCAAGCACTTTCCAGCAAGTTTTCTGTGAATGAGCTTGGTTATCTGCTTTATCCCTAATTACATGTCCCATGGAGTCCTTAGAATAGAAAAGAGTGTGTTCTTAAAATAGCTATTTCCATAGAAGTAAGAAGAACAGAATGGATTCAGTATGATAAAATGTCTTTTCACTTTTATAACTATATAAAAAAATCCAGTATTTTTTTGCAAGACCAAGTGGTAATAAGTTCCTTTTAGAAGAAGATGGAACATTAAGTTAAGAAAAATAATACTGGCTTAAAAAACCAATGCTACCTTTAATTATTTTTGGCACTATGAAATAATAATACAATTCACAAAATCTTGCTGAGAGTCACAATGAATAAAAACTTTTTAAAAAAAGAGTAAAAAAATTAAGAAAAACTTTAAAAAAGCAGTTGGTGAGCTCTTCTCTTTTCAGAACACAATTATCCAAGTCTTCCTTTAATTCAGTAATTCTTTAAGGAGTGAAGATCAACACAAGAAAGATAGTCCTGTACTAAATACTTTGAGCTTTGAAAATGGATTTGTCCAGTGAAGGCAAATAAAAATTGTTAAACTGTTAAATGATATTCCATCATTAGGTCTGCCAGACCTAAGACAAACAACAAGTAGATACAATGCTCCAGTATTAGATTGCTATAGAGCCCATAAACTAAGGAAGAGAGAGTTGTACAACTTCACAGGTGATGTATTCATAATCAACTAAAAGGAATGCTCTGATGGAGACTTTACCAAGGACTTCTGGCTTTCAGACAGCTGTTGAATTTAATGTTGCTTTTCTAGAATTCATTGCATCACTTGCAACAACTTGGGTGAACCTGGAAGATATTAGGCTGGGATAAGTCAGGGAAGTGCCCTACCACTGAGCCCAGCCCTTCTGTCTTTCATTTTGTTCTGAGTCCCGCTGCTGAGGAGATTGGAGAAATCCGTTGCAAGAGGTTTTACGAATAACAGAAAAATATTATTCATTCCTATTTCCTGCTTATTTTTCTTAATTTCTATACTCCTTTAAAAGTGATTCTACTGTTTTCTTTCTGCACTTGCATGCTCAGATGAGAACTGTAATGTCCATTTGTAAGAAGCCATTGAATTTTCCCATTGTTTGTTTCCCTTAACAAACATTTAGGGTTTTTTGGTGGGGGGTGCAGGATGGAGCCCAGGGCCTGCTGTATGCCAAGCATGTGCTTTGCACCATTCAGCTTTAACAGTCTGGTTTTATGTTACGATTCTGCCCTGCTGTTACATCTGAATATACTGTTTTCCTCAGTCATTCTTACGCTTTAAAAATCTGAAAGTATGCTATTAGCGTTGGCTTTTATGACAAGAATTTAAAGAAGCTTCCTGTTCCCTGAGGAGAGGCTGAGAAGAGGTGGGAGAGAGGAGGGTCAGTTTCATAAACTGCACATGTGGCCTCTGATCATGTTTGGACCTTGAAATATGAGTCTCAGAAAGCAGCGAGCTGAATTTCTCTCTGTCTCTCTTTCTTTTCTTTCTCTTAGCCTGATATGTCTACAAAAGGGAGATAGAAGTCCTTACTGTAATCTTGGAGTTAAGCAGTGATAATCTCATGATGGCGATGATGACAGGGACTGAAGCAGCTGTGAAGCGTTCCACACTCCACGTGTGCTGCCCCTGTGCCCAGTATGCCTGTGGCCAATGTCATACCATGGGCCTGAAGGCACAGTGAGGACACACAGCAGCTGCCACAGAGCCCGCCTCTCTGTCTTTGACTTGGGGCAACTCTGCTTCACACAGACCAGCCACGTCCGGCACAGATGGTCTGGCTTCCAGGGTTATTAAAGAGTGGGTGGTATACCAGTTACCTTTAATTAATAACCTGACTGGAAGAGCAATTAGATCATGGGGCACTGTGTTCTTCTGAGGATTAATCACTGCAGTTCATGCTGACTATGCTGTGGGGAGGCAGGACCCCATTGAGGGGTTGCTGGGGGAAGCCTTCGGAGGGTCTCCTGCTCATGCTGTTTCCCAGCCATTATGAACTGAGCAGCTCTGTTCCACCTTGCCCTTCTGCCATGATGCTCCTGCCTTGGAGCCAGCTGACCATGGACTGAAACCTCTGAAATAGTGAGCAAATTAAACTTCCGTAAGTTGTGGGTGTTGGGTATCTTGTCCCAGGGAAAGCTGACCAATACAGTGGGTATAAGATGTGTATGCTATCATGCTGTGGGCCTGACAGCAGACATAATGATGATATCCGTGTACTGAAGAGCTAGAAGCCAGCTGTCATCCTTTTCCTTTGTTATGTAGTTCAGGGAGTGGGAACCCCAGGAGGAGAAATGGTTTGCCTAAAGTTAAAGTGCCTTTTGGGATGGGATGGCTAGGAGAAAAAAACCAGAGCAAAACCAAAAAACAAAAACAACAACAAAAACAAAACACTTGGAAGAACAGGGATCCAGGTCAAAGGACATTGGCTAAGTCTTCTTTGCCAAATTAAGAAAAGTCTTCCACAAATTTATAAGTTCTATACAATTTTCAGTTCTCAAAAAGAACGCCTTTCTGTGTTGTCAGATGGTGTGACTCTTCATATGCAAATCATCCTCTCTTAGTCACCGCCAGATTTTGTTCCTACCTCTTCCCTCCCTGACACATCTGGCCCCAGAACCTTCTCTACCTATCCTTTGAGCTCTACCAGCCCAGCCCCTTGGGCCTCCACTCTGACCCACCCCAGGGTGGTCTCAGGACCCCAATGTCCTCACAGGGCTGGGGGCTGTGGCAGAGCCCCTGGAGGAAGCCAACTGTAAAGAGACATGTTTGGTTTTGAATTGGGCAGAGGGAAGCCTTCTAGAACTTTCTTAGGAATCTTCACTGGTTCCCCCCCCCCCCCCCCCCAGTATTCAAAGGCAGCATTTGGAAAGAGGTCTCACTTCTTCATGGGCCTACTTCTTCCTTCACTGTGTCATTTACCGCCTGCTCCTGAGCAGTCAGGGTAGGTACAGCACTGTGCCAGGCAGGCCATTACCAGTGGCACCATGTTCTCCAACTAAGAACATCTGAGGACAACCGGGGCAACTTTCATTACAGTTCACATCACTACAAGGGGAGTCAGTATTGCAAATTACTGAGACATCCTGACTAAGCTGAGAAGAATTCCTGTAGATCTCTGATACACTGCTCTGCTAAGATAGCCTGTGGATTTTGGTATTGGTGAAGTGAAAAGCATCATTATTTTCTTATTGCTTTGGGTGTGTGTTTACTATATTTTAAGTCTAGAAAGTATTCTGTAGGTAAAGGAGTTTCAGCTGCTTTCAGTCTGAAAACAAACAAACACCAAGTCATTCAACTAACACATACTGAGCACCAACAGAAGCATTGTCTCTATGCCAGGCAAGATAAAACAAACAAGCAAGTAAAACTACTGACAAGGCCTGGTTCCCATGCTAGGGAGCTGGCATTCTGGTGGAGGAGGCAGACATCCTTAGATTTGCTTGCATGTGACCTGTAGTTCTCATCATGTGACAAACTGGATGTACAGAGATTAAAGTGAATAAAGGATGCAGTGGCCCTACGAATGAGAAATCTCTGCTGTCAGCAATCACACTGCTGTTAGATGAAGACGGAAATACAGCTTCTTAACCTCTTTCTCGTGGTCCACATCTTTCTAACCCTATAATCTCTGGGAAAACAAATACGCTTCCTACTTTTTATTAAACACATTGCAGCATTTTAGAGGAGCTGAGAGGGATAGGTCCAGCACACAGATGTAAGAGCAGGGGTCGTTTATCCACAGCCAACGCAGGAAGGCAGAAGTTTCAGGTGGAGGCACCAAATGAACAAGGAGACAGGGTGGTGGGAGTGGGAGGTCGCCTGTTCTAGCACTTTCCACTTCCTCAGAGAAATAGAGAGCCAAGCCCTCAGCTGAGGGTAATGGGGCAGGTGGTGTTTGAGATGAGAGATGTTCGCGTGAAGTACTTGCTCAGGAAGCAAGACCGTGAATGCTGTCAATGGAACAAGGAGGAACGAGCAGGATAGTATGGCTGTACCGTAAAGTATGCAAGGACAAATTGAAGGTGAGGCTACCAAATGAATTTAGAGCAAGAGCTATATGTAGCAAAATAATGAATAAGAATATCTGGGATATTAAAGTACCTTGAATAAAGCATTAGCAATAGCAATGAATCTTTAAACATGATATATTTTAAGGTAAACCTATAATTTTCATTTTCCAATACTGTGTTAAATGCATCAGTAAGCTCATGTTCAAGATGTATTAAAATGATGTATAAACAAGTCTCCGCTTTGGAGTATAGACCAAGTACCCAAGGTGGTCATAGTTACTGAGCTGGAAAACTGACACAAGCAGGTTAGCAGCAAGTTAGCAGCGTAGATAAACAGTAGCAGTGGAAGAGCCTGCTAAGCGCAGCAAGAGGAAGATGAGCCAGCCTGAGACAGTGGCCCCTGTGGGTGGTAAGGGCAGTGCCCAGGGCACAGGTGGGCGTGGGTGGACAGAGTGTGATGATGTAGGGTAGGGCACCTTCCCCACGTGACTGATGGCTCCCAATGAAGAACATGCTGGGGCTGTCAGCAGTTGGCCGGAACAAGGTGTGTTCTCCTGCGCTGAGGTCAGGAAGGGGAGGGTGGACATAGTGAAGGGAGAGGGCAGGAAATGGGCAGGGAGATGTGGTCTAGAAGAAAAAAAAAAGATTGTCAGAGGCGCTGAGCTGCACGTGCTCCACTCTCCAAGTCCTCCTTTATTTTCCACTTGATGTATTGAGACCTGATGCTTATCCCACTAAATTTCATGACAGCTCTTTCTGGAATAGGCAATTATATCCCAAAGTAACCACTTGACCTTAAATGTGGCCTAGCTAACTGTAAAAGGCATTCCAGGGTAGTGTTCAATTTACTGTGCACACCCATGGTGGCATGCTGGTTTGCTCTGTAGGACTGTGTGGCCATCATGCCTTCCGCGTCCTTTTTGGATGAGATATAATAAGAAAAGAACTGCTTAAGAGTAGTGGGGAAGACAGGCTGTGAAGTGGTTCCCTGACCCCTGGCTCTTGTCCTTCATGTCTTTGTGTAATTCCTTCCCTTCAAGTGAGCAGGAACTTGTTGCAGCCATTGGTCTACAGAAAAAGTAAGGGTTCATCACTCCTGTGATGAAATATGTTGTGGAGGTTCTGATCTTGCTTGTAGACTATGGACCAATGCTGGAGACTGCCTCTTTGCATGCTTTGCAGAAGTAGGTGGTCATGTGAGTTGGCCTATGGTGAGGACCAGAAAGGAAAGATTGTGGATGCTGCCTGCTGTGAGTGACCCCTGATGACAGTCAAAAAGAAGCCAGGGACCTCAACCTCACAGCCAAAACAGGTGAATTTTGCCAGAAGCTCACTGGATCTGGAAGTCGATTACTCTCCATTCAAGCCTCAAGGCAAGAGGAGGCCTGGCCAACACTTTGTGCCCCTCCAGGCAAAGTGGGCCTAGACTCCTAACCCACAGCAACTCTGAGATACTTGGTGTGTGTTGTTTAATCTGTTAAGGTTGTGGTACTTTGGTATATAGCAATGGACTGATAACAGTGGCCAGTGTTCTATATTTACTTTCTTGTTGGTGTGTGTGTGTGTGTGTGTGTGTGTGTGTGTGTGTATTTCAGTATTGGGGATTAAACCCAGGACCTTTGCATTGAGCTACATCACCATTTTGTTGCGTTTACTCTATTGGCTTGAACTGTGATTCTCCTGCCTCCACCTCCCAGAGGGCTGGATTGTGTTTTAAGAGACACCTGCTGGAGAATCTTTGTTTTTTCTGTTGGGTATTTGTTTGTTCTTTTGGTGAGAAGGTTTATGAGGGCTGTGATATGAATAAGCATGCAGCTAATCACGAGCCCATCTGAGAACAAGCATCTCATCCCTGAAATGAACACATCTGCTCCCCTCAGCGGGGAGCTGCATTCCCACCATTCCCATTGCGCTGTCATTGGCTGTCCCTTCCACAGGGGAGGCTGCAGATTTCTGCCCATTTGGATCTGAGAATTCTGCTTGTTTTCCATGTGCTAAAGGGATAGCCCATATTTGTGTGGTTAGAAGTGGGTGGATGTAAGAGAAGATGGATACAAAGGTAGATGGGTGGGTGGGACACAAGGTCTCCTCTACTGGTAAAAGAAAAAGACTTCCAGTCACCCTGTCAGAAGGGCTCCACTGCCTCCTACCACGCACAGGGGTCTCTGACTGTGGTCCTTGGTAGGCTGTTGAGTTGAATCTTCCATTCACCCCCATTGCCACCCACGGTTCTTCATTTATGAGCATGCTTCATGATTGGAAAATTAAAAACAACCACAAATACCAAGGTACTTCATGAGAATGTGATGAAAAACCACTGCCCAATGCATAACTCATACATAAAATTCAGGGATGATTCTACTCATTGTGCAGGGAAACCGCACTAGGGAACATGGGAAATAGAAAACTATAAAAAAGAGAACCAATGGCCTTAGTGCTTTTAGAATCAAAATTAGACTGGCCATTTTTCTGATTTATGCCACTCTTTATTGCAAATGAGCATGGCTGGTCCAGTTAAATTTACAAGAGTCACAAAGGAAAACTCAAGTTTATGCTCAGACTACGGTCCTCCAGGGGTATAAACATTAACTGTCAGAGAAGAAAATAGAATCATCAGCCTTCATTGCATAAATACCTTTTACCTCTAACTGTGTGTACATTCCAAAAGAGTGATTATCCAAATCACAAATGTTGAGAGCAAATTAGTTCATTTGAAAATTCATTATTGACAAAGGATTTAGTTCAATACTGAATTTCTAAATGGACCTCTGCATCATGTAAGGTTTTCAGCTATAGTGTATCCTGGGCATAAGTAGTACCAGAAGATGACAGAGACACACAGAATGTTCCAAGTCCTCCAGTAGTCACATCCTCATAAGCAGTAAGGGCCATGTTCCTCAGTGATTCATGCTGAGACTTTTTTTTCTAGCAAATAGTGGCCTGCTGCTCAGGCCAAAGTTTCTTATGAACAAATATAAAACAATAACCAATCTCTAACTTCATCATGAAATTATTTCTGCAGAATAATAAAACCTTGAATTCTGAATTTTGACTCTTCCTGCTGGACAAAATTTTGGCAAATGGAAGAATCTCTAGTTTGCATCATCTACCTATGCTTATCTTCCAACTTCATGTTAAATGACCTGAAAAGTTCTGCAGCTTGGAATAGTGTCTGATTTACTTTGGAAAAGGGGAAGATTATGCACCTGCTCTTTAAATTGCTGTTTTATTTCTTATATGTGTTACCTTGTAGCTTTATAAAATATGGTTTGTCTAAATGGAAGTAAAAATTAAATAAATAGGAAAGATAATTATAACAGGATAGAGTAGTCCAACTCCCTGACTCTTATCAAAGTCGGAAGCAGGAGAAAGTGTTTAGTAAGTTGGACTACAGAAAAAAATTGCAAACATAAGAATGCACTATGTTGAAGTTGTAAGTGGTGTTTGATGTCAGTAAAGGCAAGGTTTGTGTGTCTGGTAGACTTTTTACCAGCTGGAAGGCTGTCTTTTTCTTTCAATCCCCAGCACCACCCCCTTTAGAAACAGAATAGCCAAGAGACCAGAAAAAATCACCTGGACAAAGAAGAGTGGAAGGAGAAGGGATGGTGAGCAAGGTTTTAAAGGATGGAGGCCCGATTCTGTGTGTTCATGAGCACGCACACACACACACACACAGACACACACACACACACACACACACTCCTCCTGCTCTCTGACACCATCGTGCAGCTCCCTGCCCCAGGCATGGCAGCCTCCCTGCTGCACTGTGAACATCCCAGCTCTCTTCTGCCTTAGGACCTTGGCACTTGCTTTCCTTCTGCTTAGAATGTTTTTCCACAGACACCTACATGACCCCCTCCTTCAGTCCCTTCATGTCCCTGCTCAAGTGTCACCTTATTTTTGAGGCATTCCTTGATATCTTCATAGCACCCAGCAATACTAACACACATTTGTACATATGTAACCATACATAGAGACTTACATAAAAGTGCATACATTACATGTGTACCTACTACAAGTATATATGCATACACACAAATATTCATTTTCACTTATTATTTAGACTGTAAGCTTCATAAAGGCAGGCCTTTTCTTGAGAATAGAAAAAGTATGTAGCTCATTGTTAGTGCATAATCCAAACTGGGTGGATATGAGAGGAGAGTGACCCTGTGGAGGACATGCTCACTTTGTTTACCAGCCAAGGTGGGTTAGGTAGAGATGGGACGTGTGGGAAATCACCCTATTGATTATGCCCAAGGAAGGCTGTAAGCAGTACAGGCTGTAAAGAGTTAATCCTGCAACTGGCTTATTTTAAGAAGTGAGTCCGACCAAAGCCTGTGAGACAACACACAGCCAAGGTCAGAGTGACTCTTACCCAAATTCCGTTTCCAAACACAAGAATGCTTTGTCTCTTCTTTTACAAGCCTTGCCTGCGACAGCAACATATCCCTAGCAACTACACATAGCCCCTTCACGTAGCTGCTTTACCCCAACTTAATAGTGATTGTGTCACCAATAAACATTGGTGGTTTTGGCCTTTCCAGGCCTTTGCTTGCTCAATTCCTTGACTCTGTCTCTTTAATTCTGTCTCTAAGTCTTTCTTCTTGCCATGCATCATAGCACCAAGCAGGAGATCAGGATCCACTGTAGGGATCTGTGATAGGGAGGCAGAGCAAGGAGAGATAAAAGGAATGTTTTGTGTTAACATCCAAACTCTCTATATATCTCTGTTACATGTTTGTCATTCAAAACCAGTGACTTTATTGTTTATTAATGAGTTAGACTTTAACTCTTTCAAAATTTAAGGACATAGCTGGGGTTATAAATTCACCTCAAAGAAATTTATTAATATAGTTCATATTGTGAACTATGTCACAGTGTCACTTGGGAAAAGCCTAAGACAACAGGGGTATGATTATTATACTGAGATTCTGTATGCATCTCTATTGTTCTTTTTAGTTACAAAAAAGCCCCTGAAGTGGGGTACTACATACTGGGGACTGAACTTTGGGCCTCTGCACTGAGCTACATCTTGAAGCTATACTGCTTAGATAACTTAAATAAAATATATATGTTGGTATTTCTTAAGCAATTTCTATAATCCTAAAAGAAAGAAAAGAAAACATAGAGCTATATAGGACTACTTTAATACAATAGAGTCAAGATTATTTACCCATATGTTCCCTTTAAAATGTATGCATCTAAACTGCACACTAGTAGACATTTCTTTTTGTTGATTTGAATTTGGGTCAATATTGCTAATTTACTGTTTAGAAACTATAGGAAAAGCTGACATTTCATTGCAGCTTTTTTTTTTCCTTTTCAAATTTAAGCAGGAAAGAAGCCATTTGGAATCAGTCCAAAAGCTAATTGCATTTGGGAGAGGAGTTGCTCTTAAAGCCAGGTATAACTAAAATACTTGTTTTTAAATTGGAAATTTGCACCTTTACATAATCTCTCTTGGTTCTTATTTTTTCCCATTCCCCTGCCCTTCCTTCAACCCCTCCATCCCTCCTTATTTACAAAGACTTTCTTTCCACTTTCACATTTTCTCATATTAATTCCATTCCCTTCTTTCCTTTCCCCTATCCCTCCCACTTCCTTCCCCTTTGCCCCGTTTTTTCCTATTTCACATTATCTATTATACCTTTTAGTCCTTATTTACACTTTCACTTTCTCACACTAGAGAAACTATTCAATATTTACACATATGTCTCCTATTTATTTCATTGAAGAGTATCGCCTCAATGTACATCCATTTAGCTATAAATGTCTCTAATTTCTCATTTTTTATGGCTGAGTAGTACTCCATTTTATTTTAAAAAACCCACATTTTCTTTATCCAGTGTCTAGTTGGTGAACAATTGGGCTGTTTCCAAGTTTTCACTATAACAAATTGTGCTGCTATGAACATGGGTGCAAATATATCACTGTGATGTGATTCTTTTAATTCTTTGGGGAAGATACCCAGCAGGGGAATAGCAGGGTCAAATGGGACTTCCAGTCCTAGTTTTTGAGGCATCTCCATATTGATCTCCACTGTGGTTGCATTAGTCTACACTCCCACCAGCAGTGGAGCAGGGTTCCTCTTTCCCCACAGCCCCACCAGCATTTGTTACTGGTTGATTTCTTGATAGCAGCCATTCTTTTTGGGGTGAGATGGAATCTCAGTGTTGTTTTCATTTGCATCTCTCGAATGACCAGTGATATTGAAATTTTTTCTTATGTCTATTTGCTATTTCTACTTCTTTGTCTGAGAAATATCTGTTCATTTCAGATGCCCATTTTTGGATTGGGTCTTTAAATTTGGGAGGTCTGATTTTTTAAAGCTCTTTATACATTCGAGATAGTAGACCTTTGTCTGAGGAAAGCAGGTGAAGATTTTTTCCCACTTTGTGGGTTGTCTCTTCACACTGCTGGTGGTTTCTCTTGCTGTGCAGGAGCTTTTTAATAAGAAGAGATCCCACTTGTTGATTGTTTGTGCTAGTTCATGGGCAACTGAGGTTTTGTTCATAAAATCTTTTCCTACACTAATGTCTTCAAGAGTTCTACCTAACCACTGTTACAGCTGGTTCAGCATTTCTGTCTTAATATTTATATCTTCAATCCATTTCTATATTAGTTTAGTGAATGGTGAGAGATATAGGTCTAGTTTTAATCTTTGACAAGTTGAAATCCGATTTTCCAGCATCATTTATTAAAGAGGCTACCTTTCCTCCAGTGAGAGTGTTTGGCTCCTTTGTGGAAAATGAGGTGGCTGAGTGTGTCTGGAGTTCTTTCTGCATCTTCTAATCTGTTCCACTGGTCCTCAGGTCTGTTCCTTGGCTAGTACCATGCTGTTTTTAACACAGTGGCTTTGTAGTATAGTTTCACGTTGGGGATTGTGATACTCCCTGCCATGTCTCTGTTGCCTAGAACTACTTTTGCTATTCTAGGTCTCTTCTTGATCCAAATGAATTTTTGGATTGTTTTCTCAAGGTCCATGAAGTATGCTGCTGGGATTTCAATTGGGATTGCATTGAATCTATATAGCAGTTTTGGAAGTATGGCCATTTTCACTATGTTGATTCTTCCTACCCAGGAGCAAGGGATGTCTTTCCATTTTCTGGCATTGTCTTCAATCTCTCTTTACAGAGTGCTATAGTTTTCAGAGAAGAGGTCTCTGATTTCTTTTTTTAGGTTGATTCCTACGTATTTCATTGTTTTGGATGCTAATGTGAAAGGAATTGTTTTTTTTTCTTTTTTTCTTTTTTTGGTTTGTTTGTTTTGTTTTGGGTACCGGGGATTGAACTCAGGACCTTGTGCTTGCGAGGCAGGCAGCGGAAACACTGAGCTCAATACCTTGCCCTGAAAGGAACTGTTTGCCCTATTTATCTTCCAGTGAGTCTGTTGCTCATATAGAGGAAAGCTATTGATTTTTATGTGTTGACCTTGTGTCCAGCTACTCTACTGAATTTGGTTATTAAGTCTAGAAGACTTTTGGTAGAGTTCTTGGGGACTTCTATGTAGAGTATCATGTCATCTGCAAATAATAACAATTTGACTTCTTCATTTCCTATCTTTATTCCTTTTATTTCTTTCTCTTATCTAATTGCTGTGGTAATTTTTCCAAAACTATATTGAACAGGAGTGGTGATAGTGGACATTCTTGTCTTGTTCCTGATTTTAGTGTGAAGGATTTCAGCTTTTGATCATTTAGTGTGATATTGGTTGTTGGTTTTTCATAGATAGCTTTTATCAGACTGAGGTAGAAACTGTCTATTTCAATTTTTGGTAGGGTTTTTATCCTAAATGCATGTTGGATTTTGTCGAATGGTTTTTCTGCATCTATTGAGATGATCATATGGTTTTTGTCCTTGGCTCTATTGATATAGTGTATTACATTGATTGATTTTCATATATTGAACCATCCCTGCATCCCTGGGATGAACCTTACCTGGTCAGGGTGTATGATCTTCTTGATGATCTTCTGCATTCTATTTGCCAGTATCTTATTAAGGATTTTTGCATCTATGTTCATTAGTGAGATTGGCCTGTAGTTCTCTTTTTTGGTTGGGTCTTTCTCTGCTTTGGGATCAAGGTGATGATTGCTTCCAGGAAAGAATTTGGGAGTATTGCTTCCCTTTCAATTTCATTGAAGCATTTAAACAGTAGTAGCAGTAGTTCCTCTCTAAATGTCTTGTAGAACTTGGCAGTGAAGCCATCAGGACCCAGGCTTTTCTTAGTAAGTTTTTAATTACATTTTCAGTTTCACTGGTTGATATTGGGTTTTTTAGAATTTTTAGGTCTTCTTAATCCAACTTTGGTAATTCATATGTATCTAGGAATCTGTCCATTTCTTCTGTGTTTTCCACCTTATTGGTGTATAGCTTCTCAAAGTAGGTATTGATGATCCTGTGGATTTCTGCTGGGTCGATTGTAATTTCATCCTTTTCATTCCTTTTTTTTCTTTAGGTACTGGGGATTGAACTCAGGTCCTTGCATTGGGGAAGCAGGCGGTGAAACCACTGAGCTAAATCCCCGGCCCATCCTTTTCATTCCTAATTGCATGGATTTTAGCCTTTTTTTCCCTTTTTCTGATAAGGTTGCCTAAGGGTTTGTCAATTTTGTTTATTCTTTTGAAGAACCAACTCTTGACTTCATTGATTTTTTTGTATTGTTCTCTTAGTCTCCATTGCATGGATTTCTGCTCTGATCTTTATAATTTCCTCCCTTGTATGAGCTTTGGGGTTGTCCTGCTCTTATTTTTCTAGAAGCTTGAGGTTCAGCATTAGGTTGTGTAATTGAACTCGCTCTGCTTTCCTCATATGAGTATTCACTGCTATGAATTTCCCTTGTAAGACTGGTTTCATTGTGTCCCATAGATTCTGATATGCTGTATTGTCATTGTCATTTAATTGTAGAAACTGTCTGAGTTTGTCTTTAATTTTCTCTGTGACCCATTGGTTATTCAGAAGTGTGCTGTTCAATTTCCATGTGTTTATGAAATTCTTGCCATTTCTTTTGCTATTGATCTCCAATTTCATTGCACTATGGTCTGATACTATACAGGGGATAACATCAATTTCTTTGCACTTACTTAAACATGTTCTATGAGCGAGTATGTGATCTATTTTGGAGAACGCCCCATGTGCAGCTGAAAAGAATGTGTGTTCTGATTTTTTTGGGTGGAAGACTCTGCAAACATCTGTTAAGTCCATTGTTCAAGAGTTTGATTGAGTTCTAGTATTTCATTACTTATTTTTTGTCTAGTTGATCTATCTATTTGTGACAGTAAGGTATTGAGGTCCCCCACTACTATTTTTTTTTTTACTTAAATTCTTTTATTGGTACATTTTAGGTACACAATACATTTACATATATCACTGGGTGCTTGTAACTGCACATGATGTATCTCGGTTCTTATTTTTATCCCATTACCTGTGCACCCTCCCCTCCCACCCTTCCCTAATTACATTACATAGACTTTGTTTCCATTTTTTTCTTTTCTCATAATTTTTCCTTTCCCTTCTTTCCTTTCCCCTTCGCCTCCCATTTTCTCTACCCCTTTGGATCTTTTCTTCCTATTTCAAATTATCAATTATTCATTTTATTCCTTATTTACACTTTCAGTTTCTCACACTAAAGAAACTATTTGGTATTTACACATGTGTGTCATATTTATTTCACTTAAGAGTATGGCCTCAATTTGCATCCATTTAGCTATAAATGTCTCTAGTTTCTTGTTCTTTATGGCTGAATAATTCCATTTTATAAAAAAACCACACTATAAAAAAACACACCACACTACTATTGTATTAGTGCTTTTTTGATTTTTCATGTCTGTTAATATTTGTTTTATATAGTTGGGCGCACTAGTGTTTGGTGTGTATATATTTAATATTGTCATCTCTTCCTCTTGGATTGTTCCCTTTACATGGATATAGTGTCCTTCTTTGCCTCTGTTAATCAGTGTTGGTCTGAAATCCACTTGACATGCAAAGAGGATAGCTACTCCTGCTTTTTGTTTGGATTCCTGTCACATGGAGTATTGTTTTCCACCCTTTAACTTTCAGTCTATGAGTTTCCTTTTGAATTAAGTGTGTTTCTTGTATGCAGCATATTGTTGGATCTTTCTTCTTGAGCCATTCTGCCACTGTATTTCTTTTAATTGGTGAATTGAGACCATTAACATTGATGGTTATAACTGATACGTATTGACTTATCATTGTTAGGCCTTTTCCTTTTTGTTGGCTTCTCCCCGTTTGTGTTTAATTTCTTGTTGTGCCAGATAGATTCATTCTTCTGGTCTTCCTGGGGTTGTGATCCTTGTTGTCTTTTCCTAGGATATTGTCTAAAGTTTTGTGGAGTGCTGGTTTGTTATTCATGAAGTTCCTTGGGTGCTCTTTGTCATGAAAGTGTCTTATTTCTCCATCAATTTTGAAAGATAGTTTTGTAGGCTACATCAATCTGAGTTAGAGGTTGTTTTCCTTTAGGGCTTGAAACACATCACTCCAAGCTCTTCTTTCCTTGAGGGTTTGTGTTTAGAAGTCTGCTGTAATTCTTATGGGCTTTCCTTTGTATGTGATTTGTTTCTTTTTTCTAGCTGCTTGTAGGATTTTGTTCTTCTGTTGGGTTTCTGGAATCTTAACAAGTATATGCCTATCTGTAGATTATTTTTGATCAAGGCTATTTGGAGTCCTAATATGCCTCACTTATCTGTATGTCAAGTTCTTTTTCCCTGCTTGGGAAGTTTTCTTCCATCACTTCTGTGAACAGATTTTTTTATGTTTCCTGCACTCTCTCCTGTTTCTTCATTGACCCTAATCAATCTTATGTTATTCTTCTTTGTCTCATCTAGCAGCTGCTGGATTGATTTTTTGTGGTCCTTTACTATTTTATTTATTTTTATTTTTATTTATTTTTCTGGTATCAGGGATTGAACTCAGATCCTTGAGCTTGTGCAGTAGGTGGTGAAACCACTGAGCTAAATCCCTGGCTCCCTTACTATTTTAAAGAAATTTTTCTTTTCCTGGTCACCAATTGCAATCTTATCTTTTATACCTGAAATTCTGTCCTCACATTGGCTCATTCTGTTGCATAAACTTTCAAGGGAGTTTTTAATCTCCTGGATATCTGTTTGTATCTGTTGTATGGATTCCATTTGTTTCCTATGTTGGGATTCCATCATGTTCCTCAGCTCCTCTATTTTTTAATCTGTTTCCTCTCTAGATTTATTAATCATGTCTTACACTATGGGCACAATCTCTGCTGTTATCTGAAAGATTATTTGTGATTTCATTTTTTCCAGATTCTCTCTTGTTGCCAGTTCAGGGAGTCTAGGTAGTTTAGTATGAGATTGTTCCTTCTCATTTCCCTTTGGGGTTGCCTTAGGTGATCTGGAAGTCTGGTTTTGGGACTTGTTTATGTGTCTTGTCATTTCATTGGGGGGTGGTGGTGGTGGTACTGGCATCTGCATGGCTCCTCTCCTTGGTGCTTGGTGGGGCTCTCACTAAAATACTTTTTAATTCAGTGGTTTATGTGTACTGTATTATTTTTCAAGCAATCATCTTGTTAAATTGTACAGAAATTTCAGCAAGTAAGCTCTTAAGAACCTCTTCCTTGCCAGTAGAAATGTCTTGCAAACAAAATGAAATGTTGGAACACTGAAAACCAGAATTCAAATGAAATAATTTATCCATATACTTTCATTGCTTCGCCCAGCAAGAGTAAAGAGCCTCCTAGCAGTGAAAGAGAAAGGAAGATGAGATGGTGAGGGACTTGCCATCTGTCTGCTGACACCCAGTGAATCATGTGTCCTTTTAAATTGAAACCCTCATTTTTGCTGAGAAAATTTTAAAAAATCAGAATTCTTTACATGCAAAAAGATACTCAAAGGTCTGCTTCTTACCTAAGAAATAAAATGAAACTAAAGTATTTTCTTGCCCTAGAAATGTGCCAATGATTTTGCATATGGAAAATTAAAGCTCTGTGACAGGCTGACACAGCTTTGTGGGGTGCTGCTGCTCAGACATGAGGGGCTCCCTGCCACCCACTTTGCCACCAGGGAAAGTTGGGCAGAGGTTTGCACACCTCTGCCTGCTTGCATCTCCTCTCCCTACTCATGGCATGTAAGCCACACTCATCTCTGATTACCATTTTCTCTGTCAATCTTGCTTTCAGGTGAAAGAGCTGAATGCATGCATAGCACATCCTGTGTCTAGAAGTGTGTCTTCTGACCATCTCAGCTAGCATCCTAGGGTTACAATGGGAGAATTAACTTCAGTCACTTTGGAGAGCCTGTAAAGAATCATCTGGCCTCTTTCCTTAGTGAGGCAACATGCACAGGAGTGGTGAGTGACATCACTGGAGCTAATGCACATGCGGAGGAAACAGGTATCAAGGGTCACTGTATGATTAGCAGTTCAAACTGAAAATGTGTTCAAATGCAGGAAAAAAATGAAATTAAAAGTACCGAAATATAAAGCTTTTTCTTTAAAATATTCTATTATCTCATAAATGTAATATGGCTAATTGTGATACATAAATTACAAAATTAACTTACAGAACTATTTGCAGCATCACAGTTCTATAAAATGCAAAATAATAGTACTTTAGTAATGTAATATTTGATTGATCTTTTGGGCTTATTTTTCTATGAATTCATTTCTACTCCCAGAAACTTCATTTTTAATGCTTTAATGTTTTCAATAAACTTTGTTTTTGCAGATGAGTTTTCGGTTCACAACAAATGAGTGAAGCTACAGATTTCCTATATGATCTCTGCCCTCACATATGGATAGCTTCCCTCATTATCAATGAAGTGGCTTGGAGTAGGAATCCCAAAGTATGCCAGTCTGGCATAAGGATTATTTCTTCATTAAGAAAGAATAGATGGTGGAGAGCACCCTGAGTGAGCTACAAATCCATAAATGGGCCTTCTATATTAAAAGCCTGAGTCTGTCCTAGGCCTATGTACCTTGCCTGTGAGCCAGCAGTTGGCAGGTGGAAGCAGAACTCCCTATGCCACTGACCATGGTGGAGGTTGCAATAACGTATGATACTGTGTTGCCTCAGAGGCAAGATAACATTTCAGTTGAGGACTCTCAACTTTCCTTCAAAATTCTATAGAAGAAACTATTAACCCAAGGGAAAAACAAGTTTCCCATATCAATGACATATTCATACAAGAACTATTTGTTTCTTTCTAGATCTTGCTCCTGTCAGTGCTGTCCACTCTGCTGTTCCCTGCATCTCTCTACATGCTCCCTGGAAAGCTGTGTACTTAATAAAAAGTAACAAGTCCAGAGAGTCAGGGTCTCAGCCTGATAAGAGCTCTGACCCTCTGGTCCCCCTTTTGCATTCTAGATTATTGTTTCTGTTTCTTTTATTCCTCTGTCATACCCTCACCCGGGTGACTGGGGGCCTAGCTAAGTCCCCAATAAGTAGATGCAGGACAAACTCTCTGCCCTCTTCCTGTCTGCTTGGAAAGACAGCATAAATTTCCTTTTTGAAGACACCCCCTTCCTTTCCTGGAAGTAATAACACCTGAGTCCATATGCCAAGAGTCTACACAAACACGTCTCACTAAATAACCCTCATTTTACATTAGCTCCATATACTTACCTTCCCGCAGTTTGCCACCCTGAGAAGCCTAAAATCTTTTTCTTTGTCTTGTTACTTCTACACACACACACACACACACTCAAAAAGCATGCCCATTTGGACACATATGTATGATGTAAAGTGGTATAGCCACCTTGGAAGACAGTTCGGTGATTTCTTACAAAACTAAACAGATTGTTACCATTCAATCCATTTTTTAAAAAGCAACAACAAAAACAAAATGGATAATACAACAATTTTCTACTGTGAGTTCTACTAATAAGAGGAAATGTCTTGCCAGCGAAATGAAATATCTATACATTGAAAACAAGAATTCAGATTCAATAATTTAGCCATGTACTTTCATTGTTTAGCCTTCCTATGAGAAAAGAAATAGGAGAAGATGCCTGAGGGGAGTTGGCCTCCATCCTGGGGGTCTAATCACTCTTCAAATTACTTGACACTGGATTTGTCTCATGTTATGCATGATGCACATCTTAATAAACTTGTTTGTTTTTCTCTCGTTAATCTCGTTTTTTTTTATTAAATTCTTTTATTGGTACATTGTAGGTATACAACACAATTACATTTCTCATTGGGAATTGTACCTTTACATAATGCATCTTGGTTCTTATTTTTTCCCCATTCCTAGCCCTCCCTTCACCCCCTCCACCCTTCCCTATTTGCAAAGACTTTATTTCCATTTTTTCCATTTCTCATCATTTTTTCCTATAATAGGTCATGTGAAATAGGAAGAAAAGGGGCAAAAGGGAAGGAAGTGGGAGGGCTAAGGGAAAGGATAGAAGGGAATGGAATTAATATGAGAAAATGGAAAAATAGGAACAAAATTTTTGTAAATAGGGAGGGCTGGAGGGCTTGAAGGGAGGGCTGGGCAAGGGTGAAAAACAACCAAGAGAGACTATGTAAAGGTGCAAATTTCCAATGAAGAATGTCATTATATTGTATACCTAAAATGTACCAATGATTAGAATGAATAATCGATAATGTAAAATAGGAATAAAAGGTCCAAAGGGGTAGGGGTAGTGGGAGGCACAGGGGAAAGGAAAGAAGGGAAAGGAAAAAATAATCTCGTTTTTTTGTCAGTCGTTTGCAGAGCTTCATCTGGAGAACCCAGGAGAGTAAAGGGAAAGGTCTTTACTCCTCTGCATTAGCCCCCCACCAGAGTGGTCCATTCATTGCAAGTGCTGAATCTACGTTGGCATGCCATTAGCACCCAAAGCTCAGGGTTTACATTAGAATTCACTCTATGCTGTACATTCTGTGGGTTTGCACAAATATGTAATGACATGTGTTCATAATCCTAGTGGCATAGAGTGGTTTCTCTCCCTGAAAAATCCTCTGTGCTCTGCCTGTTCATCCCTCTCTCCTCTCTGTCCCCTGGCAACCATTGATCTCCACTCCACTTACTCTCTTCCAGAATGTTGTTCAGAGTCATACATTGTAGAACCATTTCCAACAGGCTTCTTTCACTTAGTAATATGCATTTAAGTGTCTTCCATATATTTTTGTGGCTTGATAGTTCATTTCTTTTTTTAGCACTGAATAATATTACATTGCCTGGATATACCACAGTTTATTTCTCCATTCATCTATTGATGGACATCTTGGTTAAGTCTATGTTTTGGCAACTATGACTAAAACTACTATAAACAACTGTGCAGGTTTTTGTGTGGAGATAAATTTTTGTTCCTTTTTGTAAACACAAAGGAGCACAACTGATAGATCTCATGATAAGAAAAATTAGAACCAAGATATATCATGTAAAGGTACAAATTCCCAATGATGAATGTCATCATATTGTATACCTAAAATATACCAATACACTTAATGAATTAAAATTTATATAAAAAAGGATCTGTTTGGGCCAGGGATTTAGCTCAGTGGTTTCGCCACCTGCTGCGCAAGCGCAAGGACCTGAGTTCGATCCCTAGTACCAAAAACAAAAACAAAAACAAAAAAAGAATCTGTTTAGTTTTGTAAAAAATCACCAAGACTGTCTTGCAAGATGACCAAAACATTTTGTCTTCCCACTAGCAGTGAGAATTTCTCCACATCCTTGCCAGCATTTGGTGTTGTCAGTGCTCCAAATTTTGGCCACTCTGTTAGACATGTTGTGGCACTTCATGTTTACCCCTAAGGCATAAGCAGTAACTTGGAATTATACTGTAACTAGCACCACCTGGTCCAGGAAGTCCAGATAGGCATCAGTTGCCAGGTGGGTGACCAGAGCATCCAGACCCATCCCTTCCCAAAAATGCCTTTTTTCTTTCCATGTGCCCTTGCTATGTGACCCGTTTCCCTATTGGACTAATATTAGCTAAGTGGGTATACTTGTAATCTTATTGGTTGATTTAGTTTGACCCACGTTGCATTCACCTTGTGATTTTGTTCCCACCTCATGATTTTTCTGTATAAAACATTCTTAGAGAAGTTATGTCAGTGGCAACCCACTTCTGAGGCCCCTCGATCTCTCAGGAGCTCTCTCTCTCAAAAAACCTTTCTTACTCTAAACCTCCATTGTTCCTTAGAATCCATTCTTCAATTTTGGGGAGCACGAACTTGGCACATCTGACATCTAGCAGGTTGGGAATTATATTTCTCCCATATCAATGCCATATTTTACAAAGCCATAAAACTCAAAGTGTGCATGTCTCTCTAGATTCACTATTTTTTAAATGTGGATTTCCAGTTCTAGCACCATTTGTTAAAAAGCATTATCTTTTCTCCATTATAATGCTCTTGTTCTTTTGTTAAAGATGAGTTGGCTATATTTATGTGTTCTCTTGCTGGATTCTCTTTTCTGTTCCATTGATCTATTTGTCTTTTTTCCCCCAATGCCACATCATTAGTTTGAAGTCAGTTAGGGTCAGTCCTGCAACTTTGTCCTTCTCCTTCAATATTATGTTGTCTATTCTGAGTCATTTGCCTCTCCACATAAATGTTAGAATCAGTTTGTTGATAACCATGAGATTATTTTCTGGGTGTTGACTGGGATTGCACTGAACTACAGATCAAGTTGGGAAGAACTGACATCTTGGCAGTACTGAATTACTCCATGCATGGAAATGGAGTCTCTTTTCATTTATTTAGTTCTTTTTTTTTTTTTTTTCCGGTACCAGCAATCGAACTCGGGTCCTTGCACTTGCAAGGCAGGTGGCGGAACCGCTGAGCTAAACCCCCGGCCCACATTTATTTAGTTCTTTATTTTCTTTCATAAGTTTTGTACATTTTAAAATTCCTATTTTGTAGATCTTGTACATATTTTGTTAGATTTATAAGTATGTTTTTGGTTTTTGTGGGTGTTAACGTAGATGGTATTGAGTTTTGATTTCAAATTCTGCTTGTTCAGTGCTGGTATAGAGGGAAGTGATTGACTTCTGCATATTAACTTTGTGTCCTCCAATCTTGCTATAACAGCTTTTAAGTTCCAAGGGTACTTTTGTGGGTTCAATTAGATTTTCTAGATAAATCATTAACAATCTGCATACATTTTATTTCCCTTTCTTGTCCTATTGTATTAGTACTTTCAATATGATGATGGAAAGTAGTGGTGAGAATAGTTTCTCTAGTGTGAGAAACTGAAAGTGTAAATAAGGACTACAAGGTATAATAGATAATGTGAAATAGGAAGAATAGGGGAGGGGGAAGTGGGAGGGGTAGGGGAAAGGAAAGAAGGGAATGGAATTAATATGAGAAAATGAAAAAATGGAAACAAAGTCTTTGTAAATAGGGAGTGATGGAGGGGTTGAAGGGAGGGCAGGGGGAGGCAGAAAAAATAAGAACCAAGAGCGACTATGTAAAGGTGCAAATTTCCAATGATGAGTGTCATTATATTGTAGACCTAAAATGTACCAATAAAATTAATTTTAAAAAAAGAAAAGAAAGTAGTGATGAGAAAAATATATCCTTTTCTTGTTCCTGATCTTAGGGAAAGTATTTACTCTTTCCACCATTGAGGAGGATGTTAGCAAACAGCTTTTTTGGAGATGTTCTTTGTCAAGTTAAAGAAATGTTCTTTTATTCTTTTTTTACTGAGAGGCTTTGTTAAATTATTATTATCACGAATAGCTATTGGCTTTTTGTCATTTTTTTTTTGGCATTTGTTGACGTGATTACATGGTTTTTCTTTATCCTTTTGATGTGTCCTGGCCTTAGTCCCTCCTATAAACTTGAAGCCAGGCAGAGTTGGGTGTTTCCCTCTCCCCAGGTTGGCTCAGCTCTGATATCCCAGGAGCTTAGGCTCTGATTCAATAGCTGCTCCGGGATTGGACCTTATTTCAAAAACAAGAATGTTTTGGTGTGCTTTAAAATGGTTTCCTTTCCCCTCCCTCCTTCCATGGAGAGTTTTCTCTCGAGTACTCACAGTGAAGGCTCCTGCAGGTAAACTCACAGAAGAGTGGAGGCCACCTGAGGACCGGGCTCCCTGAAGTTGTGTTTCTTAGCCTGTCCACACTGCGCTTCCAGCAATCTGTTAATCACAGTTCAGATTTCTTCCTCTGACACTGTTGCTCCCATGGAAGTTTCTGCTCTTGAGTTCCCGCTTCGTGAATTGTGTTCTCTGTATTTGCCTGCTGGTCTCTTCAATTTGGGTTCAGCAGTTTGCCCTGTGGCCCCACTTCTCTTACAGAAAAGATGTTGATTTTTTAGTTTGCTCAGATTTTTACATTGGAAGTTTCATAACTTCATTTTCAGTCAATTTAACTAAAATCAATGTCAGTTACTCCTGGAAAATTCAAGATCACAAGGAATTTTTGTGAATTTTTAATTCTGGGAAGGATTATTTTCCTGATGTTACTATTTTATAATCTATGACATCATTTAGATAATTTTCTAATAAACTATTTCACAATATGAATTTTAGAACACCTAGAGGTGATAGGTTTGACAAAACAATTTCTCTGAAAATATTTAACTTGTCATACAAACCAATTTTGTGTAATTCTGAATTTAATTTTAAGTGTAAATGTATATGGTGCATCTTAATGTTTCTTCTGTTGTTTCCGATAACTTGTTCAAGAAATTGAAAGTGGCCTAATTATTTGTAAATAATTAAAATGTCTGTTTTATGCAATCAATTGTATCTTCAATTTAAAAGATTTAAAACTGTCTTCTTTAATATTCTTTAATAATTGGTTCACCTGAAGGGTCATACAAAAACAAAATTATTTTCCATAGAATGTGTTGATTTAAAAATTTGATTTATTTTTCTAAGTCTTTGAATATTTGCTGTCCATGTTGGAGTTGTTCTAAAGCAAGAATTCTAAATTCTGAAAAGTTCTTATGCTACCTGTCCTACCTTATTGAAATGTTCATGTATACATAAATTTTTATTTTGTAGTAATTTTCTGATAAAGTTTACTCCCTGATTGGAGCAGCTCCTGTCCCACCATTCAATTCAAGCATTAAGAGCCTGGGGACGGGCTCTAGGGACAGGCAGGCCAGCTGGTTTTCCACTGCTGGGCTTGGCCTTACCCTGTGTGGACATCCTCTTTTTCCTAAGCTCAGCGGCTACTTCTCTGCTACTGGCTCTGCTAGTTTGGATCCTGGTCTTGTTTTGGCTCCCCTTTGGGGGTCTGTAGCACCTAGGACTCCTCAGAGGCATGTTGTTACCCACCAGGTGGCCAGGCCTACCAGGCCCAACCCCAGTATCTGCAGGCCTCACTGCTGCTGCAACACGTGGCTTGTGTGCATTGTTCTGCTCAGGGGATGCTCAAAGGTAACATGAAGAATTTCAAGACAGCAGCCATAAGGCACGGGCAGGGCCCTTCTGAGTGCAGACTCATAGCAAAATGGCCCTTTCTCAGAACTGTTGCTCTTCCTATGTGGATGTTAGGTGACTACTTAGTTTTTGCTGGTGGATGGCTATCTCTTTTTTTCCTTTTGAGGCAGAGTCTTGCTGTGTTTGTTGTTGAGACTGGCCTTGTAGCCAGGCTGGCTATGTAGCCTGGGCTGGCCTCGAACATGTGGCAATCCTTCTGCCTTAGCCTCCCAAGTGTGACTGGCCATCTTGATAGGGTTTAGAACCATTCTGGACCCCTTATAGGTGAAGCCCCCTTTGATCACAGTGGGCATTTTGGAGCTTCTTTCATGGCCCTCCTTCTTCCTGGAAATTCTGATCTAGCTCTCATGAGGTTCCTGAGGGATGGTACAACGTGGCTGACAGATATTCTCTGCCTTTTGCTGGTAGAACATTTGTCTTAGCTGCCAGGGAACAAGTCCTTCTAGCATCTCACACATTGACCCCCCCCCCCCCCCCCACACACACCTGGCTTTCTCTGTTCCTCAGCCGCTGCACATCTGAGCCCTAAGGTTGTGGTCAGAGAGTTGCTGTTCCACTCTTGTGCTGTCCTTTCTCCTTTGCCATGACCTCTTTCCCATCACAGTTCTTGGACCTGTAGATCTGGCTTGTTCTATAGATAAGAAAGATTGAAGCTTTTCTTAGACCTGACTCCTGCTCTTCCCTTTCTTCCACTCAAACCTTGACATTGGGGAAAACACTTGTTTTTAATTCTCTAGGAGAGAGGCAGAGGAAAACAGAATGCAATAAGCATAATTTCACAGGCTCTCTTCTGCTATTTGGACTGGACTCTGAGTCATATGACTTTTCTCATGATCCCTTTGTGCTGCCGTCTTCTCTCCCCATTTCTCTCTGTGAGAGACCAGAAGACCAGCCTTCTTTTCCTGGTGCTCACTTTCCTATTATCTCTCTTCACCTTCCACAGCATTTCGTTGCATAGTTTCAGGAAGGATCTCTCCATTCCTGTACTGGGTGAAGATTGAGTTGTATTTCTTTTTCTGTCCCCAGAGTTCCTAGAAAATGAGCCAAGATCTCAATTCTATGACACTTACCTGTTCACGGTATGGTGGAAAAGTACTGTGTAATGAAGTGACCTAGCTTAATCTGGTTTCTACTTTGGTACAGTTCCTAGCACAGTAGGAGTTTATAAATAATTGAATAAATAGTAAATACTTAAATTACAAGTAAGCACTCATGAATTTAACACCTCTGATTTTCTAAACAAGTACATATATGAAATGTATGGAGAAAATTAGTAAGCAATGAAAGTTAACAAAGTAAATAATTAGGTTGAAAGTGACTTTAGAAGTCATCAGGAACCATAGCTTATGACCTGTTTGGAACCTATCTAGAAATGTGATAGACAAATATCACAGACAATTGAAATGGGAGCCTCAAAAAGTTCACAGACCTCTGGTCATGACTCCTGACCCAAAGGTGTTCACCTGTGAGGCCTGCTTAGAGTCATAATTACATTGGCATACTCAGAGCTGGCATACCCAGCATGGCAGTCCTCTGAAATACCAATGCTTTCTGTATGAAAAAATTCAAAAGCCACACAAAATATATTCTCTGGATCCCTTAAACTAGTTTGTTTTCCAGGAGATGCTTAATAGTAGAAATCACAAAAACAAGACAGATCCAAGATCTGTGGATATTTACAAAGCAAATCAGCATTGTAAACCAGGAGTAACATCCCCAAAAAACTTTATCCTGATATTCCTGTGAGTACGCTAAGTGTGGTGGATTAACTAATGGTCAGTTTGGAATGTCCAGCTGAATTGAGTCAGCATGGTTTTGGGCATGGAAGAGCCACCTGAGGATTGTTGCCAATGGCATAAGAGGAGAACTGGAGGAGAAGATTGTATGCTGTTGAATTTCCTGGAGAAGCGTGTGGCTGGTTTTCCTAATGCCAACTCCGCTGTTCTCACTGCCAGAGAAGCCAGCTGGGACAGCTGCTGTTCTCGGGGGAGCTCTGGTCTTGGTCTTGAGCATTGCTTCCTGGCTCCAGTGCAGTCCCTCAGCCTGGTGGCACAGATGCTTCACCCTGCCGACGTAGACTTTCTGGCTTCTACCACTGGCCTTTAGGCCTTCCCAGTGCAGATCCTCTATACAGACTTGCATGAGACATTATTGTGAGCTCTAGGCCTTCAGCTGGACAAGTGCAGGACATTGCCATGGGATCCAGGCCCTTGGCTGGATTTTTCAGGTCTCTGGTATGTGGACAGATCTGTTGCATTTCTCTGCTTTTGACTGTTTGGATGACTATTATAAAATAATCCTATAAATTATGTGTCCTGTATTAAATTTATTTCCTAGCAAACCCTGACTACAACACTAAGTTTCTTTCTGTTGTAAATAGAAACATGGAAATGAGACAGATGACTGTTTATGTGGAAAGTATATTCTTCCAGTCTAGTTCTGCAATTTAAAGAGACATTAATAAAAGAGCATATGGAGCAAGTGTTGAAACTAAAAAAAGGGAGATTTAAAAATAGCATTTCTTTCTTTGTTCTTCCACCAACAGAAAGTTAACATCTCCACGTCATGTATACTAAACAGAAACTGCAAGTATGAAGGCGGAATACAAGTTGTTTGAATATTTGTACAAAAAATTTCAGACTTTATTACACTGTGTTAAGAATACAGGTTTTAAGAGTCAAACGTCAAAATTTCAATGATGACGGCCTTCTGTGACGTGAATTTGCACTGGAGTTCTCAGAACCTTAGTTCATTTCCTCTAAAACACGAAAAATGTTTATGGGATAGAGCTGTGTATAGATTAAATGGAATAATTCATGTAAAGCACTTAGCTCTATATCTTGGCATGTTGAGAAAACTGCGAGAGTGTGTGAAGGAAAGAGAAGAATTATTAGAGGCTTTAAAGATGAATAGGATAACACATTTCCATGTAGAAATAACATCAGGTACATTGGAATGGAAAAATTTTGAGGGAATGTGTTACAGCCTTCTAAAAGAAAAAAAATGTGAACCAAAACCAGGTGGAAGGGTAGAACAAAGAATATGAGGTAAAAATGCTGTATATATAATTCTTTTATTATTAATGGCAACCTGTACATTTTTGTAAGACTCAACTATAGATCTGCCTATTTTTTAATGTGAAAATTCCTCATTTAGAATGATAAGATCACCATGTAATAAAGGCAAAACAGAAAGACTCTTAGTGAATAATGTTGTTTATAAAATAATGCACCCAGATAAATGTCAAGGTATTATAAGAAGTATTACTTATTCATAGTTCATAATTAAAAGAAAGCTCCAGGGAGGCAAGATGTTCTAGTACAAAGGTTTTTGTCATTTCTATAAAGAGGTTCATTTGATGTGCTATTTCACAACAGTTGATTATGTGCAAGTAGAATTCATCTACCCTGCATAACATTTCAAAGCCATCAGAGGCACACAGGGAATGACTTCCGGGGATGAGGGGGAGCACAACTATGAAGTCCTATTTTCAAACACCTAGTATTCAAATTCTAAATGTGATTCTGTTCCTTCTGAATGCTAATGTGTCTCAGTGCATGCATGTGCTTAAGTGTGCCGGTGAATGTGGAGGAATAGTATCATCTGAATTGGAGCAGTAGGTCCTTCCCTAGGAAGGGAGGTCAATTCCATCCTGGCTTTGTAACCCTTTGAAAGACCAGAGTCCTCATAGGCAGCCTTCCTAGATTCAGGGTCCCATGCCAAGTATTGAGTTGCCAAGTATTGGCCCAAAGGGAAGAGAAAAATCAAATATTGTGTCTGTTTCATCTGCCCCAGGTCCAGAATAACAATGCAGTGTAGGCTCAGGGGCCACCCAACCCCACAGGCCTGGGAGAGCTGCTGCAGCACCAGACGCTGCTCAGAGGCCAACAGAGCTTGGGAGGTGAGGCTGGGAGGAGGGAGGCAGTCATCTGTGTGAAACTACCCCTGATCTCTGCCCTGATCTCTGCCTGTTTAGTAAATGTCTTTGATATCTTCACTATAATCACAAAGCAATTAACATGAAAGCTGCTTTTGAGACACAGGGATAATTAAATGCAGGCCTGATCCAGATTCATCCTTTACACCTGCAGTAATTCTCCCTAGGCTGGTAATGGAGCCTGCTTCCACTGTTCCCAGTCCTGCCAAGTTCGAGAGGGAAAGCGTCGTGTGGCCAGGACCATGAAGGTAGAGGTGTGGGCTGCTCTGTTTCTGCACAAGGCATCTGCCCCTGTCGCTTTCAGGCATGCTTGGAACCCTCACTTTGCATGCACTCCAAGCTTTACAATGATGCTTTTATTCCTTAAAGTCCTAAAAAAATCTCATTCAGGCTAAGTGGTGGGCACACCAACACAGTGGATACAAGCCATGCTCAAATAATCACTCTAAGTGCATACACAAATCCCTCAGAACAGACCAAAAAAGACTAGAAAGTCATGTCACAAGGCAATATCCTTAATATAGAGATGTTGAAAGAGGGAAAGCTTGTTTGTACTGAGCATAAAGTGGCAACTCAGAAGATGATTCCTTTCCCAAAACCACTGGCCGTGTGATTAGTGCTGGAGGTACCGAGGGGACATTGGGTGATCATGGAGACAAGATAGTATTTAGGTGTTTTGGATGCTATTGTGAAAGAAATTGTTTGCCCTATTTCTCTCGCAGTCAGTCTGTTGCTTGTGTAGAGAAAAGCTATTAATTTTTGTGTGTTGACCTTGTATCCAGCTACTTTACTGAATTTGTTTATTAAGTCTAAAAGACTTTTGGTGGAGTTCTTGGGGTCTTCTATATAGAGTATCATGTCATCTGCAAATAATGACAATTTGACTTCTTCATTACCTATATTTATTCCTTTTATTTCTTTCTCTTGTCTAATTGCTGTGGTAATGTTTCCAAAACTATATTGAACAGGAGTGGTGATAGTGGACATCCTTGTCTTGTTTCTGATTTTAGTGTGAAGGATTTCAGTTTTGGACCATTTAGCATGATATTGACTGTTGGTTCTTCATAGATGGCTTTTATCAGATTGAGATACAGACTGTCTATCCAATTTTTTGTAGGGTTTTTATGATAAATGTGTGTTGGATTTTGTCAAATGCTTTTTCTGCATCTATTGAGATGATCATATGATTTTTGTTCCTATCTCTATTGATATAGTGTATTACATTGATTGATTTGCATATGTTGAACCATCCCTGCATCCCTGGGATGAATCCCACTTGGTCAGGGTGTATGATCTTCTTGATGATCTTCTGCATTCTATTTACCAGTATGTTATTAAGGATTTTTGCATCTATGTTCGTTAGTGAGATTGGCCTATAGTTCTCTTTTTCGGTTGGGTCTTTCCCTGCTTTGGGGATCAAGGTGATGTTTGCTTCCAGGAATGAATTTGGGAGTATTGCTTCCCTTTCAATTTCATTGAAGAGTTTAAACAGTAGTGGCAGCAGTTCCTCTCTAAGTGTCTTGTAGAATTCAGCAGTGAAGCCATCAGGGCCCAGGCTTTTCTTAGTTGATAAGTTTTTAATTCCATTTTCAATTTCATTGGTTGATATTGGGTTGTTCAGAATTTTCAGGTCTTCTTCACCCAACTATGATAATTCATACATATCTAGGAACCTGTCAATTTCTTCTGTGTTTTCCATTTTATTGGCGTATAGATTCTCAAAGTAGGTGTTGATGATCCTCTGCATTTTTGCTGGTTCCATTGTAATTTCATCCTTTTCATTCCTAATTGCATGGATTTGGCCCTTTTCTTTCCTTTTTCTGATAAGGTTGCCTAAAGTTTTGTCAATTTTGTTTATTCTTTAGAAGAACCAACTCTTTGCTTCATTGATTTTTTTTGTATCATTCTCTTGGTCTCCATTGCATTGATTTCGGCTCTGATCTTTATAATTTCTTCCCTTGTATGAGCTTTGGGTTTGTCCTCCTTTCTTTTCCTAGAAGCTTGAGATTCAGCATCAGGTTGTATAATTGAGCTTGCTCTGTTTTCCTCATGTGAGTAGTCACTGCTATGAATTTCCCTCCTAAGACTGTTTTCACTGTGTCCCATAGATTCCGATATGTTGTACTGTCATTGTCATTTAACTGTGAGAACTGTCTGATTTCCTCTTTAATTTCCTCTGTGACCCATTGGCTATTCAGAAGTGTGTTGTTCAATTTCCATGTGTTTATGAAATTTTTGCCATTTCTTTTGCTATTGATCTCCAATTTCATCGCACTATGGTCTGAAAATATACAGGGGATAACTTCAGTTCCTTTGCATTTACTTGAACATGTTCTATGAGGAAGTATGTTGTCTGTTTTGGAGAATGACCCATGTACAGCTGAAAAGAATGTATATTCAGATTTTATGGGGTGGAACACTGTGTAAACATCTGTTAATTTCATTTGTTCAAGAGTTTGATTGAGTTCTAGTATTTCATTCCTTATTTTTAAATTTTTTTATTTTTGGTACTGGGGATCGAACTTTGGTCCTTGTGCTTGCAAGGAAGGTGGCAGAACCACTGAGCTAAATCCCCGACCCCTCGTTCCTTATTTTTTGTCTTGTTGATCTATCTATTTGTGACAGTGGGGTACTGAGGTCCCCCACTACTATTATATTAGTGCTTATTTGATTTTTCATGTCTGTTAATATTTGTTTTATATAGTTGGATGCACTGGTGTTTGGTGCATAGATATTTAAGATTGTCATCTCTTCCTCTTGGATTGTTCCCTTTACAAGGATGTAGTGTCCTTCTTTGTCTCTGTTAATCAGTGTTGGTCTGAAATCCACTTGATCTGCAAAGAAGATAGCTACTCCTGCCTTTTTTGGGTTCCTGTACATGGAGTATTGTTTTCCACCCTTTAACTTTCAGTCTATGAGTTTCTTTTTGAACTAAATGTGCTTCTTGTATGCAGCATATTATTGGATCTTGCTTTTTGCCCCATTCTGCCAATCTATTTCTTCTGATTGGTGAATGGAGACCATTAATGTTGATGGTTATAACTGGTACATATTGACTTATCATTGTTATGACTTTTCCTTTTTGTTGGATTCTCCCTCTTAGCATTTAATTTCTAGTAGTGTCAGATGGATTCATTCTGCTGGGCTTCCTGGGGTTGTGATCCTCATTGTCTTTTCCTAGGGTATTGTCTAAACTTTTTGGAGTGCTGGCTTGGTATTCATGAAGTTCCTAAGGTGCTTTTTGTCATAAAAGTATCATATTTCTCCACCTATTTTGAAAGATAGTTTTGCAGGGTACATCAATCTGGGTTGAAGGCTGTTTTCCTTTAGGGCTTGGAATATGTCAGTCCAAGCTCTTGTTGCCTTGAGGGTTTGCGTTGAGAAGTCTGCTGTGATTCTGATGGGCTTCCCTTTGTATGTGATATGTTTCTTTTCTCTAACTGCTTGTAGAATTTTGTTCTTCTGTTGGGTTTTGGGAATCTTAACAATTCTATGCCTATGTGTAGATTTTTTTTTATTCCAACTAGTTGGAGTCTTATATGTCTCACTTATCTGTATGTCAAGTTGTTTCCCTGTGCTTCAGAAGTTTATGCAATCACTTCCGTGAATAGTTTTTTTTTTATGTTTTCTGCACTCTCTCCTGTTTCTTCATTGACTCTGATCTGCATTATGTTATTCTTCTTTGCATTGTCTAGGAGCTGCTGGATTGATTTCTCATCGTCCCTTACTATTTTAAAGAAATTTTTCTTTTCTTGGTCACTAATTGCAATCTTATCTCCTATATCTGAAATTCTGTCCTCACCTTTGCTCGTTCTGCTCATAAACTTTCAATGGAGTTTTTAATCTCCTGGATATCTGTTTGCATCTGTTGTATGGATTCCATTTGTTTCCTATGTTGGGATTCCATCATGTTCCTCAGCTCCTCTCTAGATTTATTAATCATGTTTTGCACTCTGGGCACAATCTTTGCTGTTATCTAAGAAATTATTTCTGATTTCATTTTTCCCAGATCCTCTTTTGTTGCCAGTTCAGGGAGTCCACGTGGTTGAGTATGAGATTTTTCCATCTTGTTTTTCTTTGGGGTTGCTTTAGGTGATCTGGAAGTCTGGTTTTGAGACTTTTTTACATGTCTTTTCATTTCAATGGGTGTGTGTGTGCTCTTAGTGCATATATAGCTCACTTTCTGGGAGCTAGGGGTGGTGGCAAGGCAGCCCAAAGGGTGAGCTCCTTGGGGCTGGGTCAGCTCTGCTCCTGGGTGCTGGGTGTGGTGATAGGGTGGTCCAGAAGGCTCCTCCTTGGCCCTGGGGGCAGCTCTGTTCCTCTGGGCTGGGACCAGTGGAAAGGCAGCCTGGAAGGCTCCTCCTCAGATCTGTGGTGGCTCTGCTCCTGTGTGCTTGTGGTGGTGGTATGGCAGCCCAGAAGCTTCCTCCTCGGTGCTGGAGGCGGCCCATTTTTTTTTTTTTTTTTGCTACTGGGGATCAAACTCGGGACCTTTCCCTTGCAAAGGAGGCGGTGGAACCAGCCCAACAAGTTAGACTTCTGCCAGGTTATGCTAAGTGTTAATTTAAAAAGCAGCACTCTGAAATATTGGTGCTCATTAAAGCCCACTAAAATAATTGTGAAGCTTTTAGTTTTTAGTGTTTTTTAAGCATTTAATATTACAATAACTATAGTCTCTTAAAAGTTAAATATAAGTCACTTGTAAATTAAAATAAAGAGAACCTATGGCCTCCTTTAGCCTCATTCCCTTACTTTCCACCAATCATAAACATGCCTGCATATATGTGCATTCCTGGGAGCAGGCTGGGTGTTTCCTTTAGGGCATAACATATTGGCTTACAAGTGTCTTCAGGAAACAGCAGAGACTTCTTGGCCCTTGGCTTCCCAGCCAGTCTCATGTCCCATTCAGACAGTCCTGGGTCACCAACCAAGCCATTGAGCAGGTGCTCAGATGCCCACAGTGCTAGCTCCATTCTCCCCAGACTGCTTCCCAAACCAGGACATTTCCACTCAATGAATCTGTCCACAACTTTATAATAAGATACATTCAAGAAAGCTATTTTAATTTCAGCTGTTGTGTTATTTTGGAAGCAAAATATTTTCTACCATTTTTGTCTTTAATCTTTTTTCCCTTATCTGAGAAATCATGGTGAGGAAACAGAAAATGTTATTTGGAATTATATTTGGGCAACACCTTGCCTGGGGCTGCCAGTTGTCAGGCCATTCAGAGTTACTGATAATTTCCTCCAGTCAAATGCTCATTTTTTTAATGTTTTGGTTTGATTTGGTTTGCATGCAGCAATCTTAGCTTAAGTGTCTTGCCTCAAAAGTTTAAAGTAGAGAACTTCAACTTATTCAAAATTCAGGAATTCCTCCTTGATCTCCTCCAACATTGCTCAGTCGGGTTAGCTATTGTGTCAGTTATCAAGTTACTATGTCTCACCCAGAAGTGCACACTTCACTACTCTGGCTGTGATTGTTGTAAGTGGTACCTCGATTCAAGAACACTTTTGCTTGGGAATGATTTGGTTTGCAAGCAAAAGCGTTTGGCAAATTTTGTTTTTGATTGCAAATTCTACATTGAGTGACAAACAGGACCATGGCCACCTTTCTTGCACAAACACAAATGTAGCCATCTTTCCAAAATCATGGAATAAATTAAGTTTGTGAATGTAGGTATCACTTAGCTGGAACCTGCCACTACTTGTCTTTTGCCACCTGAAAGATGCTCATCTTTGCCAACAGAGAGCACAAAGGAGACTGTGCTCATCTTCCTCTTGGAGCACTTAGGCAATGGACAGGATACCCAGGAAGCTGCAACACCCATGGGGAGGTTTTGTTAGCACTCCTAGGGTATTTTCCTGCTGTCCAGCTCAGCCAGCCACACTTCAGGGCCATGTCTGCCTTCAGGGAGCTCACAGCGTCACCTTCTCCAGTGAGGATGGCTCAGTCTTATTCCTGTGTGCTGCTCCGCCTCAGCCCTAGTGAATGCTCCCTAGGCCCACTGTTCGTATTTCTGCAGCATTCTCTTAACTTTTTATAGCTACTTATAGCTACCTCAGCTATTAATACTTCCTTATGTTAAAGCTTTCCTGCTAAGTGTCTTCTGTCTCCTGCCTGGATCCTGGCTGACCTGGTGTCTTGTCTGCAGACTCCTGTAGCATCCAGCCTCTGCCCCCAGATGATGCTCCTGAACCGTGTCTGTAAGTACCTGCCCATGCCTTGTGTCTCTGCCAACCTGGAAACTGCTGGTATCTCCTTTCTTCTCCTGGTTGCCCTAGCCCTTCAGCACACTGCCCTCCCCACCAAGGGACTGACCATTTTGGTGCCCAGCAATGACTTTCCACACACTCAGCTTGATTCCCTGTGGGAACCTGGACAGAAATCAGAGGGAGAAGGGATGGGAGGCATTTATTTCTCTGTGCATTCTTCTGTGAAGGACCTTAGTGGATTTGCTACTTCACTGACTCTTTACAGGAGCGTCTTCCAGGTTGTGGTAACCATCTCCTTCCTTTCCAGGAGAGAACCAGCACCCCTGCTACTATGCCCAGGTTACCCCATTGTCCTTTGAGGACACCAAGGCTCTAGCCGATGCCTGTGTGGAAACAGTCCTTTTGTAAACACACCCTTCAATTTGACCAATTTGAGCAGTTTTTCTTTCTTTGATTCTGATCTATATCTTGAGTCTCTACCCACTTGTTAAGAAAAAAAGAAAAGACCCTGTCATATTCCAGACAGTGTTATTCCAAGTCCTCGTTTTTCTGGGGATGGAGAATGTGAACCAGTGTTTTTTGACCTAGTTCAGTGCCTGAGCAGAGCCAGAACTATTTTGAATGGATGGAGATCCTCATCTTTTTATTGAACTTTTCAATTCAAACACATGCTTTCCAGGTGAAAGGACACAAGAGGACTGCCACATGTAGGTCTCACTGGAAGTGGGAGGCAGAGGTTTGGCAGTGAGTCACACCTGAGAACATTCCTAAAACCAGTGGCTGCAGCCCTCCTAGGAGGGTGCACCAGGACAAGGTTATCTTCATTTCATGGTAAATCAATGTTTTCATTGAATAAGTTTAAAGACAAAAGTAAGCTCTTAAAAATAAACACAGATGGTTCTTGCAGTTTTCCATTGGATCAAATCACTGCAAGGCATAATTTTGACACTTTTCTCAAGAACGATCCCCCCACACAAATATCCTGGTGGGCTTTCTTTTTTTAAAAACAATATTTATGGAAAACAATGCCAGTTTGTAGGGGGCAGATGGGTAAGCTCAGTGTCTTAGTGGTAATGTGTGTTTCACCTAAATTTCCAACCCTTGGTGTTTTGGAAGGTTGTCTTTTCCCATCTTTCTATCATTTCCATCAAACAGAACCTATGCCAAGAGACCAGAGGAGTTTATTCTATTCTTTTCTTCAACTCTTCCTTTAATAAAATGCAGTCAGATTTATTGTAAGCAACCAGAGTCCACTCTTAGACCACTTCTGAGATGGGTCACTGGAGGAGGACTGCAGGGTCACCCTAAGCAGGAAAGGATACCAGGGAAACAATACCAGGTACTTCCTCATGCTGATACAGGCTTTTGCCTGCTCTCTCCCAGGCTGTTCTAAATTAGAATAAATTGCATATATTTAAGAGAGTGAGTGAAATCAATAATAATGATCCTTAGGCCCCAACATCTTAATGGTAAAATGTGTACAGACTCATTTAATGCAAATTCTGGGATACCCAAGACCATTCTCAATTCTTATACCAGCTCCTAGCTTAAGGGTCCCCAAAGTTTCAGTAATTGTGAGAATGATCTGCAGAACTCACTTAAAATGGTAAAATTCAAAGTTGTAACTATAACAGTGAAAGGTCACGATTAAAATTGGCCATGGGAAGAGGTGCTGGGGACAGAGTCCAGGCAGCTTCTGCACGGGGATCTTCCCAGTGCACTCAGGGACAGTGCCAACTTTCCCAGCAGCCCCCTCTTCCCTGGGGGTACCTTCCAAGATCCCTTTTAGACACTAGAGACTAAGGATGGTATTAAATCCTATATATTATGCTTCTTCCCTCATATACATATCTGTGACAAAGTTTAACTTATAAATTTGGCACAGTAAGAGACTGACAACAATAATAATAAAGAACAATCTTGATATACTATCATAAAAGTTGTTTAAAATTTGTGATTTATTCCTGGAATTTTCCATGTAATGTTTCCAGATTGCCATTGACCCTGGGTAACTGAGACTGTGGAAAGAAAGGCTGTGTACAAGGGGGATGACTTATTGCCAAACAGGAAGGCTCATGTGAGCCTTGGAGTGCAACATTGCTAACTGAAGCTCAGTAGCACAGACATGGTTGGCTGCCCATGTGCCTGACCTCGGGCTCCAGCCCCTGTGAAGGTCAAGCTGAGGCCATGAACACAAATCATCTCTGGCTTGGCCAAGGTCCCTGGTAAAGAAATGTACTCTTATGAGGCAGGACACAGAAGGGGCTTAGAAGTCTCCTTCTAGGAGCTGAAGGCAAAGGCCAAATTTCAGTTTAGGTGAGGTCAGGTTCTTCACTGTATATTTGGGGAATTAAAAAGAGCAGATGCAATGTTCAGAAATTCCATTCAGTATTACTTCTAAATAGAAAGAAAGAAGAATCTTACTATACCATTTTGTTACTGTTAGCATCATCTCCTTTTATTTTCTAGCTTTATATTAGGTAGAATAGCATGAAATGTCTACTACTTTCTAAAAATATGGAGAAGCAAGACAGATCCTTAAGAAATAGGAAAGCCCTAAGGTGTTATTAGGCCATAAGGCCCATCTCTGTCAGTAATAAACAAAACAACATTAAATTTTACACATGCTTGAGGAACAGGAGAACTGGGCTTGAAGAAAGGAGGAAGGAGAGACAAGCTAATGATAATCTGCTTTTTGTGGTTTTCTATCAGCAAACTCCAGATTTTATTCAAAGAGGATTTAATTCAATAAGATTAAAAAGGGTCAAATAGTAGCCCAACAATCTAGCAAAGAGAATTTGTTAAATAACAGTAAGAACAACAACAACAGCAAAATAGAAAGTTAACATTAAATTCTTGAAACAAAGGGAAAAAAGCCTGGAAAAACACTTATGACTGTTAAAGCAATTAAAAATGCCTGTTTCTTGTACAATCAAAAGCTGTTAAGAGTAGATGGTAAAAGTTTCTTGTTCTGAAAAATGTCATGCTTGATAACAAGTCCAGTTAAAGTTACATAGGAAAATAAAATATATTTAATAATTTTATATACAGATTACTGTTTATATTGACATTGGCCTCTGCATTTCCTTTAAGGGTATTTGACACACAGTCAATCTAATTCTTTAAAAGTAGAATGTCAGCCCTCATGTTCCCCTGGTGTAGTCTTCCTATTTTCCTTTTGCTATAGTTTATTCATTTACTTTCTTTCAAGTAGGATTGTCAAGATGAACAAGTCACTTATTTCTTATGTTCCTAAGCTAAGAAAGTGTTAGAATTTTGGGGTAGAAATATTTTCTTTGTTGTTTCAGTGTTGAATCTTTGTATCAGACTACTTTTTATTTTGGAATTAGTCAGTTATATTTATTAAATCAGTTATAATTATTAAATATGAATATTGTGCAAATACCACATTAAGAATTTCTGGGTTAAATGAGAAGCTAAGAACAGAGGTAAGAAATGATAATTATAAAGTAAGTCAGCCAGTTACCTATGATGCAGGCCTTCAGATAGGAGCAACTGATTTGGTTTGGATGGTGAGAAAGAGTGTTCAATCCACAGTCTGCCATTCACTCTCCACCCATTGTCCCCTTTCCTTCCAGAGTGTAATGCCTGACCTGAGTGGGACCCTGTCAGCAAAAGTGCTGGTCTCCACAAAAAACAGGATACCACTAAAGGGCCACGCTACCCTCAGTAAACAGAACAGATAGCCATAAAGAAAATTTAGGACAGGACATACAGTCTTCCGGACACTGGGAAGTCCAGTATTATCTGCACGCCTGCACGGACCATCCTTTGACCCCCAAGTCTTCCATCCCAGATTCCTTAGGATTACAACCCCACCCCCAAAGCCTATAAAAACTTAACTTCTCCTCTGGCTGAGTGCTGATACCTTTCTCAATCTCAGCCTGTTTGCACCTAGACAGAATAAAATCAGTCTTTTGCTCACACAAAACCTGTGTCCAAGTGGCCTTGTGTGTGCCGTTAGTAGCACAGAGGAACACGTTTTTGTCAGAATTCCCGTCTTCTGAACATGTATTATCACTTCTCTCCTCACTGTGACCTCACAGAGTTTTGCAGCTGGGTTGGCTGAATGTCTCGAGGGAGCCTGGACGGCCTCAGACCTGCTTCCTGTTCAGGCCCTCACTCCTGAACTGCTCCTGCAGGTTCTAGGTCAACTGAAATTTTTCTCTCCTCAACACCTGTTTTTCTCCCCCATCTATTTCAATATTGCTCTGCTTGTTTTATTGTTTTTCTTGGGGGAGTTTCCCCACTTTTTTGCTTTGATGAACAAGGCATTTTCTTTGCATTGCTGAGGTACTTGAAGATATTTCTTTATTTTTCTTTGATGACATACATTCAGCACTTAACCAGGGAAATACACTTAACTGGAGTAACTGAGAGTCAGGCTCCAGTCTTTGTGTCTGTTTGTACTGTGAAGTCCTGCTCTTCCTTTAGTTTTCTTGTGTACAGCAGGTCTTAATGCACATGATGATGCAATTGCTGCCTCACTGGGCAGCCAAAAGTGATCCGTTTACTCCATTAGTGGCTCTTTGCAGACCCAGGATAACATCCCTTCTTTTTGCTCTTCCAAATGCCTCCTGTATTCGGGAGAGGGGAAGAGATATTGCCACCAGGCTGGTTACTTCTTCTCCAGCACCAAGAGAAGTCAGGCTTCTGTAAGTCCACCTGCGTTTGCCTGAAGCAGAGCTGCTCTGCTCTGATTTTCTTGCAGCATTTTCGGAGCTGCCAAGTAGTTTTCATCTGAATCAATACTTAATTCCTTCCCAGGCTATTAGTCCTTTCTAACTGTCCCTCACAGATGTCCTTTGATCGCCTCATCAAGGTGATAGGTGATTTGCACAAACAGACTGGAAGGACATGAGCTTTCTTGGCAGTTGTGAACATCAAACAAGAACTGTATGATGAATCACATTATAGAAATATCTGACAGTTTAGTCTTTTAGGGTACATCTTTTCCCTGTGCCATGTATGTTGAAGGACCACTAGCACATTTCACAATTAAACTTTCACTATAATTTTATTTTGCCTTATTTGTAGTAGTTTGTAATTTTAAAATTTTATTTTGCTTTTTAAAAAACAGCAGAATTATTTGTAATAGCTATTTCTAAAAACCAAGGTCCCTTCTGTCTTAACATATCCAGTGGTTTAGTTAAAACCATGCTAAGCTGTACTCTGGTTATGGAGCTCACCTGGGGCCCTTGAGGCTGCTCTAGCTCTGAGCAAACACATATTTGTTGGATCTGGTTTGCATGAACTGAGTTTTGTGAGAGTATTGGCTCTGTCATAAGCATTATTTGATTTGAAGTGAGTAAAAAATGACTGATAGGAAATAATCATTCATATCACAACTTTGGGCCGAATACATTCCAGAATTAAGCTGAGCCTGAATTTGGTAGGTAGAGGGAAATCTCATGAGACTAGCAAAGAGCACCATCCGCTCAGGGGGCTGATTCTGTTGCATCTGTGCTCTCCATTCTAGGTGAAGATTCTGAGCTTGCAGAGTTTTCCTTGTGTAAGGGCATCTAACAAGCTTGTCACAAGTGGGGTCTCTGGAGGCAGGCTGCAGGGCTTGGGCTTCAGTGTCGTGATTTATTGTGTGTCAACCCCAGAGGGTTGATGTGAGTATTAAGTGAATTAATATATGAAAAACAATTAGAATAAGGCATGAATATTATAACTACTCAATAAATGTGATCTACTATCTATTATTACTAATTATGTACAAAAATTCCCAGGAGCATTTTAAGAGTTGAGGTGTAATTTACATGCATGAAGTGCATATCTAAATGCCTTATTCAGTTTTGATAACTGCATATTGAGATGCAGAACATTTCTCTTATCCTTTCCTCTATCCAGATAGCACCTCCCAACAAGCAAAGCCAATGATGTCATTTGTATTACTATATGTTAATTTTTGCCTCTCATAGAATCTCATATAAATGCAGTAAAACAGCCTTAACTTGTTTGTTCTTGAATTCTTTCACTCGGTGTAAGGATTTTGAGATTTAGTAATACTGCTGTATCAATAGTTTGTTCTTTTTCATTATATGAATACACAGTGTCAGTCATCTGGTTGTTTTCCCTACAGCTATGATAAAAAAGCTACTATGAACATTAACTTCCAAGGATTTCATGGTTATGTTGTCTATTTTCTTGGATACCTACCTAAGTGTGGTTTTATTGAGTAATAGGGTGGATGCATGTTTAACTTTAAAGAAACTAGCAATGATTTTACAAAGTGATTGTACATTTTATTTCCACATAGGGAATGTATAAAAATCTCAGTGCTCCAAATTCCACTGGGACAGCATTTGAAATGATATTTTAAACTTTTGTCCACTTTGGTATTTATACAATTGTGTCTCATTATGATATTAATTTGAGTTTCTTGGGTGAGCAATGATTTTTAGCACTTTATTGTACTTTTATTTTCCATTTGTTATTTTTTTGTAAAGCATATTTTCTAGTCTTTTGCCCATTTTTATTGGGTTTTTGTCTTTTTATTATGGAGTTACAGCAATTCTTCTTCCAGTTATTATATGTAAAAGTCCTTTGTCATGTACATGTATTGTCCATATTTTCTCATCAACTGAGGCTTGTTTATTACTTGACAGTTTCTTCAAGGAGCCAAAGTTCTGGACTTTTCTTTTTTTCCACAGAAATAATCTTTACTTCACAATTATCACACCTAAGACAGTTTTCACACATGAGAGTAGCACGTTCCATACACAAGTACCGCTTACATTAATAGCACATGTGTTTTGTTTTCCTGTCTTCTTTGGTAGAACATACTTGACATCTTGCTGGTCTTTCTTAGGAGATTCTTGTGATGTTTCATCTGTCTGTTCTAGAATGTTTGTGAGTAGTTCTTTGGGCAGACACATATTGTTCTTTCCCTGTTGTAGTTGATCTTTTATCAATTCGTCACAATCCTCTAAACAAATTTCTCTGTGATATTTTGTCCTTGTTATTTTCTTTGTAAACTATGAAATCATTTATGCCTGACATGTTTAAGATCCAGTAAAACACAACCATTTGTCAACGTTTTGTGTTTCAAGTGACATCATAGTTGCTGTCTAATTCATCAGCATCTACTCCGCCTTTCATGTCTTTGTAAAATGTGACCATTTCTGGCTTCATCTTTGTTGAGGATCTGCTATCCATCAGAGTCTTCTTCGGTCTTCCAGGCTAGCCTGGAACTCACTACCTAAGCACAGGCTAACCTTGAACTCACAGCATTCTTTTGCCTCAGCCTTCTTCAGTGCTGGGATTACAGGCATGAGCCACTATGCCCACTCACACTGTCAAGCTTATCGTCAAGGTGTAATGTTGACAGAATTAATACTGCATTGTTTTTCTTCACCATATAGGAGGCCAATGTTATATCTTTCTGAGATCCAAAGATTGTATCATACATTTATCCGTTGTGAACTTGCAACATATTTTCAGGAATCTCAGCTTGGTTCTTACAAACAGTTCCTGTGCTAGTCAACTGGTGTTCTTTCAGCAAATGTAACATCGATGAGTAACTCATGAATCAGTTGTCGAATATGACATTTGAGTTACTTTTTGAAATAGGTGCAACAAGTCTGCAAAATAATATGGATTATTACTGAGCAAAGAAAGACCCGGTGGCTGAGTCCAGGATAAATTTCTAAATTCAAGATGTAAAAATATCTTCACATCTACCGGGGCATATATTTTATACCATATTTGGAAGTTTTACTTGGCATATATCAAGCTTCAACCACCTCGAAACAGTGCAAGTTGTTTGTCAATTGTCATGTATTTGGGCAATGTATAAATTGCTTGACAGTCTGAAACAAAGCTTTCAACAAATGAGCAAATAGCCACATTGTTGGATATTTTCCTTTCTTGGTGGGTCTTTTTGTCATCAAAATGTAGGTAATTTTATAGGAAAATGAATCTCTTGAGTGTCTTTATTGTTCTAAAAATCTCATGACTACATCTGTCAGTTCTCCATAAATCCTTTAGATTCTGATGATTAGATGATAAAGTCTTGCTATGAAGGTTTTTAGTTCAGATAGTGAGGTGTCATGATCAATGTTTTTTTGAGCATTACTATTGATGAATATAGAATGTTTTCTTGTATTTCATCGTTAGTGTATTTCAAACCATCCTGTAGCACATCATCCATTACAAACAATTTCCAATATTGAATCACAGTGTTGGCATTCTGTCCAATAAGTTTCACCCTAGGCAGGAACCTAATAACATTTTCTGACCCAATTCTAATGTTGGATCATTCAGGTATACATTATCATTTTGTAGCCTTTTGACTAGTCAAATATTTATTTGTATTACTGTTTTCTTCCACATCTGAATCAAGGTCTTCATTTGGTACTTCTGTCTTATCTCTATCTGTCATATTTGTCATATCTTGCTAACTTCTTTGGCTTACATGATCCAAATAATCAGTAGCCAAGTCACCTGATGACTCACTTTCAACCTCCTCCCAAAGTTGTAAAAGTGGATTTTCACGTAACATTGTACTAAACTGGGCTAATTTGTTGTATTGCTCAGCCAGCTTTACCTGGTACACCAGATACTCCCAATCATCCACAGCAGCAGTAGCTCCGGCAGGGTCTTCATGATGGATGGAAGTGGATAACATCTTCACCTCTCTCTCCTTCTTGCTCTGTGTCCAGGCAGCCAGTTCTGGACTCTTATGAAGTCTTATTTATCATTCTTTCCTTTTATTGTTCAGCTTTCTTCAGTGTCCTAAGAAATACTTGGTGACAAGTTTGCAAAGGTATATTTTTCTAGATTTTCATCCACTAGCTCTATTTTAATTTTCATGTTGGGTCATACGATCCAGTTTAAGTTGGTTTTTTTGTGAATAGTGTGAGGTACAAGTTGAGGGGTTTTTGTTTGTTTTTGAAATCAAGTACCCTAGCATATTTGTTGAAGAGTTATTTCTTTTTCCATTAGGTCATGTTGGTGCCCTTGTTGAATATCATTTGATGAATATGTGGGCCTATTTCTAGCCACTTCATGTGGTCTAATTGATTTATTTTGTCCTTTTGTCAATATCACATATAATAGCTTTATGGTAAATCTTGAAGACAGGTAGGGTAAATCCTTAAACTTCCTTCTGGTTTTGGAAATTACCTTGGCTATTCTTGGTCTTTTGCCTTTCTAAATATTTTTATTTTTTATTTTTTTTGGTACCGGTGATTGAACTTGGGAACTTGCCCTTGTAAGCCAGGTGGCAGAACCACTGAACTAAATCCCAGGCCCTAAATATTTTTAAATAAATATTTTATCTTAGAATAGTTGCAAAGATAATAAAACACTTCATACAATTTATACTCCACACTCAATTTCTCCTATGTTAACATCTTACATTATTAAGATGGTATACTTGTCACATCTTATGAACCAATTGACACTTAAGTATTAACTAAGGTCCATATTTTATTCAGGTTTAATTAGCATTTATTTATTTTTTCTGTCCTAAATACCATTTATGATACATTACATTTAGTTTTTCTTTAGTTTCTTCTAAATTGTGATAATTTCTTGTTTTTGATGGCTTTGACAGTTTTGAAGTACAGATTAGGTATTATGTGGAATCTCCCTCAGTTTGGGTTTTCTGGTGTTTTGCTCATTACTCAAATGGATTTATGAGTATTTGGAAGACCACTGAGATAAAGTACTATTTTCACATGAAAGATGCATGCAACCAATATGACTTATTACTGGTGATGTTCACCTGGATTGTCTGCTGAAGTAGTATCTGTCATGTTTCTCTATGATGAAGTTCCTCTTGCTTCTTTACCATACTAAAGGAAATTACTAGGAACAACCCATGCTTAAAGGTTGATGCATACTCCTTCATGGGAAATATGCACATAAATTACGAGTATTCTCTGCACTGGAGATTTGTCTATCTTCTACTTATTTGCTTGTGTGTGTGTGTGTTTACATATGCATGTATTCATTGTTATCTACATAAATTATTTGGAATTCTGTATGGAAATTTTATTTCTCTTCTCCAATTTATTTATTCACTCAATCATCTATATCAGTATGGACTTGTGCGTAGTTATTTTCCATGTTATAAGCCAATACTATAATACTAATTTAGTTGCTTAGATTGTTACAGCATTGGCTTCTAGGAACCCTTACAGGTTAAGTATTCCTGATTCCCTCTGACATATTCTTCTGGTTATTTTTGAACTTTCCTTACTATTTGGGTACTTAGGATGCCACAGGTTAATCTGTGTATTCTCTGCCTCAGACATGAAACAAACCATTTCTCTAAGGTTCCTGATTTCTTTTATTGGCAATTGGCATCAGAAATGGAGATATAGGCACCAACATGGTCAGTGGGTGGTACTGCTTCTCAGCTGATAGATAATCATGGGGTGTGTATGTGTCTTAGTCTTTGTGCTGCTATAATAGAATGTGAGTCTAGATAATTTATAATGAACAAAAAAGTATTGGCTTTTGTTCTGGGGGCTTAAAAAAACCAGTATCAAAGAGCTGGCACCTGATGAAGCCCATCTTGCTGCATCTTAACATGGCAGAAGGGCATAGGGAAAGAGGAGGGAGGGAGGGAGGGAGGGAGACAACAGGGGGTGAACCTAGTCTTGAGACAATGAACTCACTCTCATGATAACAGCACTAATCCATTCACACACATCCCTCTGAAACTAGAATGTGTGAAGAGAAGGAAAAAGGCAGCTAAGCTTTCCAGAGTTTTGGGAACAGAATAGACTAAACAGTAACCAAAATGCTGACCCACCCCCATCTCTTTGGTGAGAAAAGTGGAGATGAAGAAATGTGAAATGAGAGGCCCCAAATTACATAACAAATGAGGGTTCAGGATGGAACCTGGTAGAATCCAGGTTTCCTGACCACAAGGCCATAGATATGTTCTCCACTCTGAGTTGCTTTTACCGTATTTTCCTCTGGCACAATTTAAGAATATCTATTCTTTATGTCACTGTCTTTCAAAAGAACAAAACAAATCCACAGTGTGATAATACACAGCACTTTTTCCAGGAATAGAAACAAAAGACATTGGTATCTGTTTTAATTCTAAGGTATTTATTCTTTCAGTTATTAATCTTTATTTTTATATTTTTAAATTTAATTTTATCGTTACATTTTAGGGACACAATATAATGAAATTCATCTTTGGAAATTTGCACCTTTACATAATCTCTCTTGGTTCTTATTTTTTGCCCCTTCCTCTGCCCTCCCTTCAACCCCTCCATCCCTCCCTATTTACACAGACTTTGTTTCCATTTTTTCATTTTCTCATATTAATTCCATTCCCTTCTTTCCTTTCCACTACCCCTCCCATTTCCCTTTTGTTCCCTTTCTTCCTATTTCACATTATTTATTATACCTTTTAGCCCTTATTGACACTTTCAGTTTCTTACTCTAGAGAAACTATTCAGTATTTACATGTGTGTCCTAGTTATTTCAAAATGAGTAGTGCCTCAGTGTGCATCCACTTAGCTATAAATATCTCTAATTTCTCATTTTTGATGGCTGAGTAGTACTCCATTTTATAAAAAAACCCACATTTTCTTTATCCAGTCTTCAGTTGATGGGCATTTGGGCTGCTTCCAAGTATTAGCTATGTGCTGATTTGAACATGGGTGCACATATATCACCGTGGTATGATTCTTTTAATTCTTTGGGGAAGATCCCCAGCAGTGGAATAGCAGGGTCAAATGGGACTTCCAGTCCTAGTTCTTTGAGGTATCTCCATACTGATTTGCACAGTGGTTGCACCAGTCTACACTCCCACCAGCAGTGGAGTAAGGTTCCTCTTTCCCCACAGCCCCGCCAGCATTTGTTATTGGTTGATTTCATGATAGCAGCCATTCTTTCTGGAGTGAAGTGGAATCTCAGTGTTGTTTTCATTTGCATCTCTTGAATGACCAGTGATGTTGAACATTTTTTTATGTATTTATTTGCTATTTCTACTTCTTTGTCTGAGAAATGTCTGTTCATTTCAGATGCCCATTTTTGGACTGGGTCTTTAAATTTGGGAGGTCTGATCTTTTGAAGTTCTTTATAGATTCGAGAGAGTAGACCTTTGTCTGAGGAAGAGTAGGTGAAGATTTTTTCCCACATTGTGGGTTGTCTCTTCATGCTGCTGGTGGTTTCTCTTGCTGTGCAGAAGCCTTTTAATAAGAAGAGATCCCACTTGTTGATTGTTTGTGCTAGTTCATGGGCAACTGAGGTTTTGTTCATAAAATCTTTTCCTACACTGATGTCTTCAAGGGTTCCACCTAATCTCTGTTCCAACTGGTTCAGAGTTTCTATTTTAATATTTAGATCTTTAATGCATTTGATTTTAGTTAGTGCATGGTGAGAGATATAGGTCTAGTTTTAATCTTTGGCAAGTTGAAGCCCAATTTTTCCAGCACCATTTATTAAAGAGGCTCTCTTTCCTCCAGTGAGGGTGTTTGGCTCCTTTATCAAAGATGAGATGGCTGAGTGTGTCTGGCGTTGTTTCTGCATCTTCTAATTTATTCCACTGGTCCTCAGGTCTGTTTCTTTGCCAGTACCATGCTGTTTTTATCACAGTAACTTTGTAGTATAGTTGCAGGTTGGGGATTGTGATACCCCCTGCCATGTCTCTGTTGCCTAGAATTGCTTTTGCTATTCTGGGTCTCTTCTTGTTCCAAAGGAATTTTTGGATTGTTTTCTCGAGGTCTATGAAGTATGCTGCTGGGATCTCAATTGGAATTGCATTAAATCTATATAGCAGTTTTGGAAGTATGGCCATTTTCACTATATTAATCCTTCCTACCCAGGAGCAGGGGATGTCTTTCCATTTTCTGATATCATCTTCAGTTTCTCTTTTCAGAGTGCCATAGTTTTCAGAGAAGAGGTCTTTGATTTCTTTCATTAGGATGATTCCTAGGTATTTCAATTTTTTGGATGCTATTGTGAAAGGAATTATTTGCCCTATTTCTCTCTCAGTGAGTCTGTCATTGGTGTAGAGGAAAGCTATTGATTTTTGTGTGTTGACTTTGTAACCAGCTACTTGACTGAATTTGGTTATTAAGTCTAGAAGACTTTTGGTGGAGTTCTTGGGATCTTCTATATAGAGTATCATGTCATCTGCAAATAAGGACAATTTGACTTCTTCATTTCCTATCTTTATTCCTTTTATTTCTTTCTCTTGTCTAATTGTGATGGCTAATGTTTCCAGAACTATATTGAACAAGAGTGGTGATAGTGGACATCCTTGTCTTGTTCCTGATTTTAGTGTGAAGGATTTCAGTTTTTGACCATTTAGTATGATATTGGCTGTTGGTTTTTCATAGATGGCTTCTATCAGTTTGAGGTAGAGACCATCTATTCCAATTTTTTGTAGGGTTTTTATCATAAATGCATGTTGGATTTTTTCAAATGCTTTTTCTGTCTATGGAGATAATCATATGGGTTTTGTCCTTGGCTCTATTGATATAGTGTATTACATTGATTGATTTGTATATATTGAACCATCCCTGCATCCCCGGGATGAATCCCACTTGATCAGGGTGTATGATCTTCTTGACGATCTTCTGCATTCTGTTTGCCATTATCTTATTAAGGATTTTTGCATCTATGTTCATTAGTGAGATTGGCCTATAGTTCTCTTTTTCAGTTGGGTCTTTCTCTGCTTTGGGGATCAAGGTGATGCTTGCTTCCAGGAATGAATTTGGGAGTATTGCTTCCCTTTCAATTTCAGTGAAGAGTTTAAACAGTAGTGGCAGCAGTTCCTCTCTAAATGTCTTAGAGAATTCAGCCGTGAAACCATCAGGGCCCAGGCTTTTCTTAGTTGATAAGTTTTTAATTCCATTTTCAATTTCATTGGTTGATATTGGGTTGTTCAGAATTTTTAGGTCTTCTTCATTCAACTTTGGTAATTCATATGTATCTAGGAATCTGTCCATTTCTTCTGTGTTGTCCATCTTATTGGCGTATAGGTTCTGGAAGTAGGTATTGATGATCCTCTGTATTTCTGCTGGGTCTGTTGTAATTTCACCCTTTTCATTCCTAATTGAATGGATCTGGGCTTTTTCTTTCCTTTTTCTGACAAGATTGGCTAAAGGTTTGTCAACTTTGTTGATTCTTTTGAAGAACCAACTCTTGGCTTCATTGATTTTTTGTGTCATTCTCTTAGTCTCCATTGCATTGATTTCTCCTCTGATCTTTATAATTTCCTCCCTTGTATGAGCTTAGGGGTTGTCCTGCTCTTCTTTTTCTGAAGCTTGATGTTCAGCATCAGGTTGCTTAATTGGGCTCATTCTGTTTTCCTAATATGCGTATTCACTGCTATGAATTTCCCTCGTAAGACTGCTTTCATTGTGTCCCATAGAGTCTGATATGTTGTATTGTCATTGTCATTTAATTGAAGGAACTGTCTGATTTCTTCTTTAATTTCTTCTGTGACCCACTGCTTATTCAGAAGTGTGTTGTTCAATTTCCACATGTTTATGAAATTTTTCCAGTTTCTTTTGCTATGGATCTCCAATTTCATCACACTATGGTCTGATAATATACAGGGGATAACTTCAATTCCTTTGCACTTACTTAAACATGTTCTATGTGTGAGTATGTGGTCTATTTTGGAGAATGACCCATGTGCAGCTGAGAAGAATGTGTATTTTGATTTTGTGGGGTGGAAGACTCTGTAAACATCTCTTAAGTTCATTTGTTCAAGAGTTCAATTGAGTTCTAGTATTTCATTACTTATTTTTAGTCTAGTTGATCTATCTACTTGTGACGGTGGGGTTTTGAGGTCCCCCACTATAATTGTATTAGTGTATATATGACTTTTCATGTCTGTTAGTATTTGTTTTATATAGTTGGGTGCACTAGTGTTTGGTGCACAGATATTTATGATTGTCATCTCTTCCTCTTGGATTCTTCCCTTTACAAGGATGTAGTGTCCTTCTTCATCTCTCTTAATCAGTGTTGGTTTGAAATCTACTTGATCTGCCAAGAGGGTAGCTACTCCTGCTTTTTTTCGGGTTCCTGTTGCATGGAGTATTATTTTCCACCCTTTAACTTTCAGTCTATGAGTTCCCTTTTGAATTAAGTGTGTTTCTTGTATGGAGCATATTGTTGGATTTTTCTTCTTGACCCATTCTGCCAGTCTATTTCTTTTGATTGGTGAATTGAGACCATTAACGTTGATGGTTATAACTGAAACGTATTGACTTGTCATTGACATGACTTTTTCTTTTTGTTTGGTTCTCCTCATTTACATTTAATTTCTTGTCATGCCAGATGGGTTCGTTATGTTTTGCTTCCTGGGGTTGTGATCCTCAATGTCTGTTCCTAAGATATTGTGTAAAATTTTTTGGAGTGTAGGTTTGGTATTCATGAAGTTCCTAAGGTGCTCTTTGTCATGAAAGTATCTTATTTCTCCATCCATTTTGAAAGATAGTTTTGCAGGGTACATCAATCTGGGTTGGAGGCTGTTTTCTTTTAGGGCTTGGAATATGTCACTCCAAGCTCTTCTTGCCTTGATGGTTTGTGTTGAGAAGTCTGCTGTGATTCTGATGGGCTTTCCTTTGTATATGATTTGTTTCTTTTCTCTCACTGCTTGCAGAACTTTGTTCTTCTGTTGAGTTTCTGGAATCTTAACAATTCTATGTCTATGTGTAGATTTTTTTTGATCAAGGCTATTTGGAGTCCTATATGCCTCACTTATCTGTATGTCAAGCTCTTTTCCCCTGCTTGGGAAGTTTTCTGCCAGTATTTCTGTGAAGAGATTTTTTTATGTCATCTGCACTCTCTCCTGTTTCTTCATTGACTCCAATCAGTCTTATGTTATTCTTCTTTGCATCATCTAGAAGCTGCTGGATTGATTTCTCATGTTCCCTTATAATTTTGGAGCAATTTTTCTTTTCCTGGTCACTAATTGCAAACTTATCTTCTATATCTGAAATTCTGTCCTCACATTGGCTCATTCTGCTGTGTAGACTTTCAATGGAGTTTTTCATGTCCTGGAAATCTATCTGCATCTGTTTTATGGATTCCATTTGTTTTTTATGTTGGGATTCCATCATGTTCCTGAGCTCCTCTCTAGATTTGTTAATCATATCTTGCAGTAGGGGCATAATTTCTCCTGTTATCTGAGAAATTATTTCTGATTTCATTTCTTCCAGATCCCCTTTTGTTGCCAGTTCAGCAGGTCCAGGTGGTTGAGTATCAGAGTGTTTCATCTCATTTCCCTTTGGGGTTGCTGTAGGTGATCTGGAAGTCTGGTTTTGAGACTTATTTACGTGTTTTCTCATTTCAGCTGGGGCAGGGGGCTGTTAGCGCCTGCATGGATTACCTCCTCTGAGCTGGGTGAGGTGGGACAGGGGCTGGGAGCAGCGGTAGGGATGGTGACCCAAAAGACCTTTCCTGTGGACTGGGAGCAGTGGGAGGGGTGGTGATCAGGAAGCCCCTTCCTCTGGACCAGGAGCAGTGGGACTCAGTACCTTGGTCTAGTGGTCTGGTGTCCTCTGCATCTTTGTAGTGTGGAACCAGGTGGCTGCCTGTCTGCAGCAGGTTGATTCGGCGTTGCCACTCCAAACTTTTAATGATTAATTTTCAAATTTTTAGTGTGTATGTTCGATAGATTTGCTCACATCCATTCTGCAAAGAATACTACCAGTCACAATTCAGAACAGATGTTATAATTTTCAGAAGTATAAATTGGCATACATGAAAGTATTTGAGATCACAAGTCTTGCTGTCTGGTGTAGAATAATATTCCTAGGAAAGAAATATTAGTCAATCTGTGCTTGCCATGTAAAGATGATTCTTCTTCTATCATAATCACTACAACCTCTCAGAGAACCACTCTTTTAGAAAAGAAGAGAACAATGAAAAGGAAGTGATGAAAGAAAAGCAGAAATAAGAAAAAGGCAAGAAAAAAGAGAACAGAAAAAGAAACCCAAACCTGGATATCAGAAAAAGTAATTATAAAACAAACGACAAAGTAAATTCCCTACATTTCACCTAAAATAATACTTTTATATGTTAAAAAGAAAACAGGAGAAGCTTGAAATACTTGACATACAGCCAGTGGTGGAGAACTCCACGTGGTGACTATCTCCACGGGCATGAGCGCAAGCTTGGTGCTATCCTGGGAGCCGTTTATGGCGGTATCTGAATTGCATGCTAGCAGGAAATAGCTACCCGAACATGTCTTTTCATCAAGATATCTACAGTGCTGAGGTGTGGAGGTGGTAAAATGTGCCTGTGACTTTTTTGATGCATCTTCCATAGAGAGGCAGGGTCTCCATCTCCTTTCTTTGCATCTTGGGGAGCTTGGGTCTACTTCAACTACTGCTGTAAGGCTGAGGTGAAGCTGTGTAATATTTGAGGCTGCAGCTTCTGCCCGGTTCCCTGGGAATGGTCATCCTTGGGGAACTGAGCCATCCTGAGGGAAACTTGCCTATCCTATGTGCCATGCCAGAGAGACCAGCATAGGCCTTCCACTTACTGGTACAGTCATCTATTCCAGTAGTTCTCCAGCTCCCTTTACATTCTTAAAACATAACAACTCAGTATTGCGACCACAAAAAGCATTTATTTCAGTGTCTCATATAGAGCAATGTGTATAATATTAAAAATCTAAAGAGAAACAAAAATATTTACTGATTTAAAAATAACTACACCTATTATGTTGTCATAAATATTTTTATTCAAAAAATGTATGCTTTCTAAAATAAAAGAAGAAATTTAGTGAGCAAGAGCACTGTTCTAATCTTTTAAATGTCTGGTAAACAGAAGATAATTAGATTCTCATATCTGTTTCTGCATTCAGTCTGTTGTGATAATTTATTTTGGCTGAAATATATGGAGAAAATCCAGCCTCAAAGGTGGCTGGAAAAAGATTTTTAAGCATTTTTAGATAACTGTAAATATTTTTCTTTAATATGACACCAGGATTGAGTAAGTGGTCATTTCTTGAAGATTAGCTACAGTTTGGACTCTGAAACTCATTAAATGAAGGTTTGGTGTTCTGCTATATTGAAATTTTGGATCTTTTATCAATGAGTGATTTTGTTATACCATGCACTGTTCATTTGTAAATTATTGCTTCACTGAGCTGTGAGGGCTTAAAATAGCTGTGATGAGCTATTTTATTATATGATATCCAAAATCATATTCATAAAATATCTCATCTATGTCAGCAAAACAACCTTAATTAGGAAGATTATAGTTTGAGTGAAAATTCCTTTTTTGTTATAATTATCAACTTTTATTAAGTATAAGATAAACAGGCTTCACTGTGGACATTTCCCTTCACACAGAAATTCATGCTTTGATTGTGTCCTCTTGCCCTCCTCTCTCTCCCACTCCCAAAAGATGCAAATTTTCCCAAATTCTGATTTTCATTTGGAAGTGTAACTTTTATCTTTGGCAACATACACCATTTTTTTTTTCTGGAAATGAGAGCTCACTTTTTTGAAGTAAATGTCTCCCAATTCTAAAAAAAAGCTTGTTGCCACTCAGTGTTCCAAGTCAACAGAATAGTTCCTGGAAAAAGCAGCAGGTTCAGCTTTGAAGGGAAGTGATCCCATGAGCCCTTTTCTTTCAGACGCCCATCTTGCTTTTGTACACAGTGTAAGTGCTTTGTGTGCACATCCCATTTCATTATGCAAAATGTTAAAAAATTTACTAAAGGGACCAAGATTTAATAAAATCAACACCTTTTACTGCCTGGTCAGTACTGCAAGTATTGAGGGTAGGAAACACAATGAGTTGCCACTGCCTCGACTGGAGCATGGGGCAGTTTTACTCACCATTGCTTTTGCACAGTTGCTGAAGACATCAGTACAGGCAAAAAGAATCAACATTTTAGTACTGCAGTGGAAATAGATTTGGCTCTCTAGAACCACTGAAAGGGTCTCAGGGATGCCCAGGGTTCTGGGGGACCCTATTTTAAGGACCACTGGTTTGTCTTGAGAAAGGAAAGAACTTACCATCCACTCATTGAAATTCACACGGAGACCTGGATATTGCTAAGCCCAAGTTCCCAACCAGCATTCAGCAAAAAGATCCAAGGACATCAACAGTTAGGGACTCTACCAACTGCTAGCCATAAATTAAAAGTAATTTGCTTCCTTAGCTTGTTATTTATTTGGAAGAAGCTTTTAGCACTAAATTCTGAAAGGAGCCAAGAAGCATTTTACTATAGTGATCCATTTTAATATTGAGCTCAGCTCAAGCACTGGAGCAGTTTTCAATAAGCTTTCAGAAAGCACATCAAGGCTGCTTCTCCTTTACCAATCCTCTGGGGTCTGGCTTAGAAGGAATACCAACATTCTCTGCTAATGGCTAGAAATATCAATAATGATTTTAAATAAAGCACCCTAAAACTTCTTCTCTTAAGCTCTTTAGCCTCAGTAAGGAATAATTTTTTGATAACCTCTGATTTTTAAAAAATGAATCCTTTGTAAAGCAAATTGAGACTCAAACTTGGGTAAATCAATTAACATAATGAACATTAAACTTGGGATAGCTTTGTAGGACAAAATCCTGCTCTCCAGTGGAACTACTGCAAGGAACACAGTCCATTGTTAAAGAAACTACCAACACTACACTAACACAAACTGTTTTTCTTAAAGTTTTGTTAGTTCTTACTATTCCTGTCACAAAATAAAATCCTCTGGCCACTCCTCTTCCTAGTAAAATATTCCCATCACCCATTTTCCTGCAGCATTGCAACAGGTCTGGGTATCCTGCGACCAGGAGCACTGAGGGTGCTAAGTGTTGGTGGAGGTCATTGTCATTTCACTATATTAAAACAATTTGAAGAAGTGGGGAGAGAGGAGTGCAGGGGAAATAAAATGATTCTGATGCAATATGCGTACATACCAACCCCCCAAATTGAATGCAATTATTATGCACCACAAACATATACCAGTAACAAAATGAAAAGATATACTTTGGAAATGATGTTAAATTTTTAGTGCATATGGAACTAAAGATCAGAAAAAGGGATGAAGAAATTTGAAATTATGTTCAGATGACAGAATCCCTGGTATAAGAATGATGATAGCTGATTTCTTTCAGGTCTCAGCATTGTCGGCTTTTTGACTCCAGTCAAATTGCAATAGTTGTAGTCATCACGAATCTATGGTAAAAGATCAAAGTACAGTATTCCTACAAACCAAAAGGAGGAAGAATTCTACAACAATGTGTGGCTTAACTCATCATATAAGAAGAAACTGAAGTGTGGAGAAAAGAAGAGGAACTCTTACAAAACTTGAAAATAAGCTTTAAAATAATGGTGTAATCTTTTTTTTTTTTTGGTACTGGGGATCGAACTTGGGACTTTGGGCATGCGAGGCAGGTGGTGAAACCACTGAGCTAAATTCCTGGCATAAGCTTTAAAATAAAATGTTGTTATGCCCACTTTCATGAAGCGCAATCTGTTGTAAGAAAAGCAATAAATAATTGGTCAAACCTTTCTTTGACATCTAATTCTTCATTATGCTTAATTTTCATCAAGATATCTACAGTGCTGAGGTGTGGAGGTGGTAAAATGTGCCTGTGAATTTCTTGATGCACCTTCCATAGAGAGGCAGGGTCTCCATCTCCTTCCCTTGCATCTTGGTGAGCTTGTGTCTGCTTCAATTACCACTGTAGGGCTGTAGGGCTGAGGTGAAGTTATGTGACATCTGAGCCTGCATCTCCTGCTTGATTCCCCGGGAATGGTCATTCTCGGGGAACTGAGCCATCCTGAGAGAAACTTGGCTATCCTACGTGCCATGCCAGAGAGACCAGCATAGGCCTTCCAGGTGACTGTCCAGCTAAGCCTGTCCTTCAACAGCCCAGCCCTTGAGGTGAACGCGGGAGTGAAGATGCCATCCTGGAAGGGGAGCCCTAGCCCTAACAGGACAGGCCAGCTGAGCCAGACAGGCTGGAGCAGCTGGGCTTAGTCAGGTAGTGGAGCCAGGGGATCCTCCTCCTCCTACCCTTTTAAAGTTCCTTACCCTAAGAAAGCATGAGCATAGTAAAATGGCTCTTGCTTTCACTCCTAAGCTCTGGGGGTGGTTTTACTTGCAGTAGATGGCTGGAGGGGTAGCAGCATGGAGGCCTGTGAAACAAAGACCAGCCCAGGAGCTTCTTTTGTGAGTGGTGGTTATGTTATCTCCTCATCTGGCACATCTGGCCACTTCATCAAAGGCAGCAGTGAGTGAGGTTAAGAATGATTTTAGAATGATGAGAAATGGAAAAAATGGAAATAAGGTCTTTGTAAATAGGGAAGGGTGGAGGGCGTGAAGGGAGGGCTAGGAATGGGGAAAGAAATAAGAACCAAGATGCATCATGTAAAGGTACAATTCCCAATGAGAAATGTAATTGTGTTGTATACCTACAATGTACCAATAAAGGAATTTAATAAAAAAAATAAAGAATGATTTTAGAGCAGTCCTGGGGGTGGAGTGGGGGTAAAAGCTCAGCAGGCTCCTCTCCAAACAAATCCATAGTGGCAATGACTTAGTCTATTTATGACACCGTGTCTGTAACACAGACACATGTCCACTGTAGGATTGCAAGAAAGGTGAGGAAGATTTTGCAAGAAGAGAATGGAATGCTAGGTCTGTGAAAACATCAAAATGATACTTAAAAGATTGGCTAACCCTCAAACAGGGAAGGTCATACTATTTATATGCCTCCTCAGTCGATTGAATTTTAAATAACCTGTGACCTTAATTTAGTGCCAACATAAAACTATTCTTTACTCCCAAGCCCATCTTAACTTCTTGATTTACTTGGCTGTATAAAGACAATTACATAAAAGACTTTTAAGATCTTCTCAGGGGAGGCCTAACACTTACCTGCCCCCTCCTACTCCAAAAGTACAAGTATGCATCACAGAAAACATTTTAATGCTCCGTTCATTTTTATGTTAAAAAATGATGGCTGCCTTCTCAAAGGGGGGAAAGCTGTCTTCCTCACTCATGAATGTGGAGACCCTGTCAGGGTCTGGCCCGTTTAGCAGCCCTGTGACATGTTGTCCTGCCAGCTCCATTCTCCAGACTAGCTCGGTGGTTAGTAATTTTTAAAAAAGCAACCCACAAAAGTCTCTTCTGAATCTTAATGTATTAGCAAATACATACACTGTCCCACCTAGAGGTACATCAAGAATCATGCAGTAAACGGCTCTCTGAACAGACACAAAAGGGATGGCGAGGAGCTCTCCTCTCCTCAGAGCCTCACAGGAAGGCCAGGTGTCCAGGCAAGTGAGAAGGGGCTCCGCTCCTGAAGCTGAGTGCTGGCTGGAGGCCCTGGACTGCAGCCTCATATGACACAGCAGACAGGAGCATCCTGGGGTCAGGAGTGAAACGGAGCAAGTTCTAATCCAGAGCTTGCCACTTACTGATAACTTTGTAGATGTGGGCAATGTTACTTAATCCAGTTTCTTTCAAATAAAATGGCAATTGTATGCTCTATCCCAAAGCAGAGCTGCCAGATTTAGCACAAAAAATATAGGAAATCCGATCAAATTCAGTGGTTAGGTTCACTGTTGACCTTATGGGGAAATCTGATTCAGTTTTCCTCCAATCAGTTTGCAACCAGAACTGTAGAAAGAATTAAGGTCATGAACCAAGGTACTGCTGTATACTGAATATTTAAAAAAATATAAAAATGTCTCAACTATTGCATATGGTACACTTAAACTAATATCATTACATGAGACATACTTCAAATAATTTTGCATCCAAAATTAAAGTTTCTTGGGTGCCCTGTGTGTTCTCTGCCCACTGTACCCCGAAGGCCAGCGTTTATGCTTGAGTGAGATGACAGGTGCCCAGTCCAACTCATTTTCTGGTCATGAGAGACAGACAGCAGCTGTTCTCTTTCCTCCTGTGGAAGCTCCTTACACCATCAGTTGTCTGTTCCTAGGCCAGCTTCTTCCTCGCTTCTCTCCAGAGTTAATCCCTTCTTTGACAATAAACTTTCAAGTCTCTCCTATCTATTAAATTTAACATTAAAAATTAAATCAGTTATCCCTGCCGGTTAGCACCCTTTTCTCTCCAGTCTTTCCTGCCAAGTTTGCTGAGAGTGCTTTCCATTGAGTTCTGTTACCTGCTCACTGGCCCCCGCACGAATCATTGCTTGAGTCATCGAGGAACGCCCACCCTCTGCCAGGCACGGCACCAGGGCCTGCAGGGTAACATATGCAAGACTGGCCCGGTTCCTCCCCGCGCTCCACCTCCTTCAGGTCTGCTTTCTGACCCACCAGTCAGCCAGTGTCGCCATGGCAAAAGCCGCTGATGTGCTCCAGGCTCATTTTTCTCTCTTGGCGACCTTCTAAGCAAAGCATTGAATTCCTATTCTGTCTCCTCTGGAGATCTCATAGCTTCCTGAATCCTTACTCTCTCCTATACTCTTATCCCTGGAAAATTCCTCTCTAATCTTTCTCTTTTGAGAAAGGTCTCAGTGTCCTCAATTCTCTCTCTCCTCATACCCATTAGCAGGTCCTATGGATTCTGCAGCACAGAGGAAGATCAGCCCCAAACTGCCTGTGTTCCTTCATGCCCTTTCCACTTCCTTGTCTGGAAATTCTCTCACCTCTCACTTGACAGTGTAACAGCCTCTTGGCCAAGTTCTTGCTTTCACAAAACCACCAGATTGAAATTTAAAAAAAAGCAAACCAGACCATTCCCACTCCATAAAAACAAACAAGGCAGACAAAAACTCCTATAATTCCAGCACTCTGGGAAGCTGAGGCAGGAGGATTTCAAGTACAAATACAGCCTGGGCGACTTAGCAAGATCCTTTCTCAAAATAAAAAATAAAAGGGCTGAGATTCATGCATACTAACATTTATAGCAGCACAATTCATTATAGCTAAATCCTGGAAGCAGCTTATACACCCATCAACTGATGATTAGATAAACAAAATGTGGTATCTAGATATAATGGGATACTACTCTGCTGTAAAGAATGACAAATTTGAGACATTTGTAGGAAAATGGATGCACCTGGAAAATATACTAAGTGAAATAAATCAGACACACAAGCTTAAATACTATATGGTATCTCTCTTTTGAGTAAGGCAGAGTACAAAACAACAAAGGATGGATAAAAAGGGACAAGGGGACAGATCTCTTACAATAGGGAAGTGGTCCAAGGGAAAAAGATGAGGGGTGAGGAGGAGAGAAAGGGGAAATGAGAGGAACAAGGATGTGTCATGTATAGGAATCTAATAGTCCCAATTAATGTAAACACTCTATGCCATAACATGAGCTAAGACCAATGATATCAACAAGTATGAAAAGGTGACAGGAGAACCAGAGGAGGAGGTGGGAGGGCAAGAGAATGGGAAGGGGATTAAAAAATAAAATAATCTGTAGTATGTACCTGTAAGCACTCTCCAAGAAGACTGTGGACTGTGTGAATTGCAAACATGTACTAACAAAAATAAATACATTTTTTAAAAAGGGAGCTGAGAAGGTAGTTTAGTGTGAAGGCCCTGGATTCAATCCTCAGTACTGCAAAACAATAACAACAACAACATCAAAAGAAAACAAAAACAAACAAACAAATCAGCAAGAAACCAAGACTCTAGAGTCTTTCCAGTCCACTCAGAACAAAGCCCACCCTTGCATCCACGGCCAGCACTATCTGGCCCTGCTGGGCCCTGACCTCATCTCTTTCGCCCTCCCACCCTGCCCATCTACACCTGCTCAGGAAGGCCTCCCTGGCCCCCAGCTGGCCCTTGTTCCTGATCACTCTCTTCATGGTGCTCCCACTGCTCCCCCATTGCTGCTCCTGTCTGTCTTTCTTAGGTGAAAGGGAAATTATCCAGGAACAGAAGAGGAGAGGTATAATTTAGCTCCAAGGTAGGAACAAGATAGCAGAAGGTTGTGGCAGGGCAAAGCTGCTCGGTTCTTGGCAGACATAAAGCAGAGCAGGTGAGAACAGTGCCAGAGAGGAAATTGAGGTACCAGACATAGACCCCAAGGCCATTCCTCTGTGACCCACCCAGGCACACCCAGAAGTGTGCTCCACCAAGTACCTGGGCAGATCTCAACGTCAGTCAGATCGGCACACTGCCTTCAGCACCACAGTCTGTTGTACTGTTACTGCTATGTGGTGTCTGCTTCTCCCATCAGGCAGCTCTTTGAGGGTAAGTGTCACGCCTTGCCTGAATGAGACCTTTGGAAGCAAACAGGCTACTCTCAGCAAACAGCAAGGCTATTGTCAGTAAATAGGACAGATGGCCATAAAAAATTTAGGGCGGAATATACAATCTCTCTGGAGCTGCGAAGTCCAGTGATTGCACACCTGCACTGACTGTCCTTGGACCCTCAGTCATAAACATTCCTTATGATCATAGCCCTTTTCCAAAAATCTATATAAGTGTAGTTTTCGTTCCCAGCTAGTTGCTGAAATCTGCCCCTGATTTCAGTCTATGTTCACTGGAATAAACCTTTTTTCACAAAGCCTGTCCTGAATGGTTTCACATGTATTGTTTATAACAGTAAGAATCATATTTGTTTTGTTCCTAGCTTTATCCTTAATGTCCAGTAGTATCCTACACACAGGGTACATGTTGAATGTGAGAATGAACAAGTGAGAGAAAAGTGAATGCTTCCATGCATGCATGGTCGCTGGATGTAAGAGTTCAGTTATTTGAAAAACTCAGAATGTACAGCTCTGAGGTACGGGACTTCTAAGTCACATGGCAGCAGTATTATTCCTTCCACAGAGCTTCTGCTGGTTCTTTATGAAGAAGGTTAGGGAGGGTTATTCAGAAAACAAAAGAACTAATTATTACCCTGGAGACAAGCCTGGCTCAACAGTGATAGGATGAAGAGAGAAAGAAGTGCCTGCAACAGTGAGCTGGAGAGTTTCTGGCCCATCAAGACAGCTGTGGACAGGGCAGGTGGCAGGAGCATCTGCAGCCAGCTGTCCTGTCCTTCTGCCATCAGTGAGGCAAAGCTGAAAGAAACCAGGAGGCAGAGACAAAGTGGATGCCAGAGGAAGGTGGGAAGCAAGCGGACATGGAGCTCATTCTCTGCAAACACAGTGACTGCCCTTGGCTGAATGGAAGGAGAGGGGAGGCATCTGCATAGGGGCCACAGGGACATCCTCCGGTCAGTTTCCAGGGTACTCTTGGGTCTTACATCAGGCTTGATGCAAGCTTGTGTCAGAGTGGTAGTGGCCCCAGTACAGAGTACAGTTAGGAACAATGGAGCCAAGGGAGTCACTCTTCCATCCATTTAATTCTAGACAGTCCCCTATTGTCATTCTTCCTGCCATTGCCTTAAAAGAGATAAAGAATGATGTAACAAATACCTAGGAGAATGCTGATGCTCTAGGCAAGAACATAGGCATGTTGGTTCTAGCCTGACACTCAGACACCTTCACCCTACTCCCACCTCATTATGGGTTCATAAATATGTACTACATCTCATGAATATAAGATCAGAGTGAATTCTGGGACAGCATGCTTGTTGAGATCCCCTAGGATGACTCAGCACCCTGCCAATCACTCCTGTCAATCTCACCTAGAGAGTCAGTGGATGCACCTGGGCAGAGGTGCAGATCCTTTAAATTCCCAAAGCCTGATGAATCTGCACACTGCTGCTACTGCTGTTTGCTGTTATTGCTATTGCTCTGACCTGCATGCAGTGCTTTTACTTTCTACCAATGTTATAGAAAGTCTGATATATGGACTTCCAAATAATACAAGGGAAATATTATAACTCCCAACCTGCTAGATGTCTGACACACTGAGTTTGTGTTCCCTAAAATTGAAGAATGAATTCTAGGAACAACAGAAGTTAAGAGTGGGAAGAATTTATTGAAAGAAAAAGCTTCTGTCTAAGAGAGACAGAAAGGAATCTGGAAAATGGGTTGCCCACTGACCTCCCATCTCAAGGATGTTTTATTGAGCAAAGCCACCAGGTGAGGCAGGTTCAAAAACTATAGCCAACTAATAAGATTAAAAGTATAGTCGCTTAGGTAGTATTGATCCAATGGGAAATCACAAGGTGGGTATGAGGTAGAACAAAACTATGGTCAGCCAATGAGATTACAACAAGTATAGTCACTTAGGTAATATTGATTAAATGGGGATCCAGTGAGGAAGCAAGTCCTGTAGCAAGCATACATGGAATGAATAAGGACCACAGAGGATACAAGATGTGTCTTTGAAAGTTATCATTACACCTAACCTTCATGCAGGATAGCACAAAACAGGTCTTGGGGCAACATCTACTTGTTGGAGGCCCCCATCACCTGTCTGGGTAGTCTTGGAGTGTTACCCTCACACACTTCACAGGGTTCAAGATCACTGCTCTTGTCAATGGACCAGCTCTCAATTTTCTTTCCCATGACCTCTCTCTTTCCTCCACTCGACTCGTGCCTGGTGCAACCTGGCTGTGTGATCAAAATGCGAAACTGAAATAAACTAGACGCAGATTTAAGTTTGTAACTAACAGGTGTTTTTCAATTCCAAATATTTTGCTCATCAGAAACACTTTGTAGTTCTTGTTGGTCAATTTTATGTATATAAATATTAAAAGTTTGAATTTATAAAATAAAATTGTACTAAGAAAATAAATACTATTTATTATGATGAAGTCGCATATGAGGTTACCTTTTTAAAAAGTTGCTACTATTTAAAAAAATTTTTTTTTTGTACCAGGGATCGAACTCAGGACCTTGTACTTGTGAGGCAGGTGGCAGCACCACTGAGCTAAATCCCCAGCCCTGTTACTATTTTTTAAATGAAAGTTTTAAAGTCAGTGTTTTAAGAACATTTGTCTGAATAGTCATCCTGCTATTTGATATCAAAACTTTTTTCATTTTATGAAAATTTTTAATGGAAGAAATTGATATACCTAGCTCCATTTAAAAGAAAACTGCAGCACACAAACAAATACCATAAATACAAAAAAGAAAAAAACCCCAAGTGTGAAGATAAACAATAAGCTGGAAAATATCTACATTTCATAGTGCATATGAAAACTATTTATAAATGAATAAGTGAAAGACCACTAGCCCAATACAAAAATATAAAAATGGCTAAATAATATCAACAGATAGCTCACAGAAAATAAAACACAGAAAAAATTATTATTGTTATTAGTGGTGCTGCGGATGGAGCTCAGGGCCTTGTACATGCTAGGAGAAGGAAGGATTTCAGTCCTGTGCCATATCCCCTGCCCTCAAATAGATTTTTTTAATTAGAAATTTTTTTATTGGTACATGTTTGCAGTACATAATGCTTACATTCATCATGGCAAGTTGTACATGTACATAGCACATCTTAATTCTTTTTACTTCCCCTTCCCCTCCCCTTCCTTCCCTCTCTCCTTCCTCCATCTCTTGGTTCTTTTCCCATTTGGCAGAGATTGAAAACTTTAAAATGACTTATGACTTGATCTGCTTTTGGGGGACGGAAAAGAATGTAAACCAAGCACACTCTAAACACTGTGATGTCCATCTCCTTCACCAGCATTGCACAGGTCCCCAGAACCAAACTGAGCAGTAGGAAGGAAGGCAAAGCCGAGGGAGGGAACTGGTCCCCAGTGCCATGCTGGTCCAGACTCCTAGAGGATGGGGGGCACTTTCAGTCTCAGAAATGTGAGTCTTTATAAAATTGTATGTTGTAAATATGCAGTATATTACAATTTAACTCTCTTCTAACCTTGTCATTACATAGATGGGCAAAAGTTTAGTTTCAAGCCTATAAGTCAAAGAATTATTTATAATTTCAATGTTGATCTAGGTGCAGTGATGCGTGCCTGTAATCCCAGCACTTAAGAGGCTGAGGTAGGAGGATCACTGTGAGTTCTAGGGCAGCTTGGGTTACATAGTGAATTCATAGCCAACCTGGACTACATAGCAAGACCCTTTATTCAATAAAAGAAAACAAAAAACCAGTAGCTACAATGACAAAAACAGCATTAGCAACAACAAAATTCAAAGTTGGAATAGTTGAATGTTTGTAATATGACATTAGATGAATAAGTGATGAGACCTGCTTACAATAAACCCTATTGTCATTAAAAATGATGTGATATATCATTTTTATTGACAGGCAAAAATGTTCCCACCAAATTTTTATGTGAATAATGCAGATTTCAAAAGAGTGTTCACAGCATAAGAACATGGTTTCTAGTGCTAGATGACATGAGCTCAATCATAGTTCTGTCATTTAGCAGGTGTGCATTTTAGGCAAATTGCTTTACCTCTCTGTGTCTGAATTATATCATGTGTAACTTAGAGTAAACACAGAAACTGTAAGTTTGTTTATAATTGAGCATCTGAAGTGATTAATCCATATTAAGAGCTCAAAAATTCTTAGTAATTATTATCACTATAATTGTTTTAGTAAAATGTAGGTATACATGGGTAATTTAGTAGCCACATAGTAAAACTTTAAAAGCAATCCTTTTTGATTTTGAGAATATAGACAACTTTATTTTGGGAAGGCTTATATATATTTTGCAAATATTTTTTAATAAGTATTTGTTGCAAAATTTAAGAGATTGGAGTGACCAATAGGTGAAAGAGGAGGATTTATTTAGATGGGCACTGGCTCAGTGGACTTATGTCCAAAGGCTGAGCCCAGAACAAAGGCAGAGCTCTAGTTTTACACATATCACTGAGAGGGGTTGGTGTACCCAATGGTGCCAAACTTGTGGGTAGGCAAGCAAGTTTACAAAATCTGAGCAAAGGGGTTGTTTTGAAGACTAGGCTAATAGTTCAGCAGTCATAACAGCTTATCTCTGTTCTTTGGAGCAATATAGTTCCACAAATCTCTGAAACTCTGTCTATAATGTTGGGTTGATATGTATGTTTAGGGAGCAATATTCACTGTTTCAACTAGAAAGTTACAGAAGAGCTCATTGACATGTGAAATGAGTGTGTTAGTGTACAGAGGCACTTGGGTAACACAGCTTGTTAGCACACGTATCTGGACACCTCAGGCCTCACCCTATTCCTAAGATGTAAGCCATCCTCAAGAAACCCTAAAGGAGCAAGGGAAAATTGCAAGGTGGAGCCGAACTTCTGTCATCAGTGTTTATTTTATTTATTTATTTATTTATTTATTTATTTATTTATTTATTTGGTACCAGGGATTGAACTCGGGTCCTTGTGCTTGCAGGGCAGGAGGCGGAACCACTGAACTAAATCCCCGGCCCTTCAGTGTTTATTTTAGATGGCCAATGCACCACTTTGTGTAATTAGGAACCCAATGGGATAACAGAAGGGCTAAAGCAAATGTCTCCTCCCCTTTAAAACCAAACCAAAAAAGACCAAACCCATCATAAGTGTTCAGCTAGTTCCCTTTCAGCCCCTAGCTCCATTAGTTTAGAACGGTGCTTTTCAGAAAGAGACCTAGATCAGCTGTGGGATATTTGCTGATAAAGGTTAGCGGAGCTGAAGATCAGAGTTCACAGACTGTAACCCGGCTCCCCAGGGGTTTCATCCAAGGTTCCCCACAGAGCAGCTGGGCCCCTAGCTAGCAGAGGCTCATGGTCAGGCAAACATAACAACAAGGACACAGGGAGGAGCTGAGGTGAATGGGGCAGGATTCTTATGTTCAATTTAATTTTTAACCTACTTCTTTGGAGAGTACATTTACAGCACCCAAATCCATTCATTCAATTATTTATTATTTGAAAAGAATATTTAGAGCCAATTCTGTCTGTGGTCATAGTGCTGGATCCTGGCATGGATGACTAATAAAATATGTGATTGAGAAAGACACACCAAACACTCTAACGCAGTGTAAAAATTAAGGCACACTTATAAAAATCTGTGTAGAGAAGAACAAAATAGTCTATGGAAGGCAGGAGATGGGAGTACTTCAAAGTTAGTCACATTGTGAGTTGACTTTTAAAGTGAAAGGCAGAGTTCACACGAGAAGAGCAGGGGTGCTTTGCAGGCGGTGGAATGAGCGGGAATGGGACTCAGTGATTGGTGACTGGCAGGTTGTAACTTCCTGGAATGACATTGGTAGCTGTCCTCATAAGAGGAGCCTACTTTATATGTAGTTACAAGGAAGAAGTAGTTTAATGAGTAAGTGCAGACCCACACCTCTTCACCTGTTAGTTGTCTCTCGGTGGACAAAATATTCTTAGCTTTTCTGAACTTTGTCTTGCCATTTTAGAATAAGCAGAAACTCCTCCACCCTTCATGGTCACTGTGTTTATTGGGGGATCACTATGCTTAAATCTGTTACAATTTGGATGCATCCCACAAATTTCATGAGTTGAAAACTTCATTCCAAACACAAATGTTAATGGTGGTGGAAGGTGGGGTGCCTGAGAGGTGAAGAGATGAGATCACAGGGCGAGGTCCACAGGAGGCCTTGGTGGGTTCAGACAGGAGGAAGTGAGACCTGTGTCTCCTTATGTGATGCCCATGGCCATCACAGGATGCAGTGAGAAGATCCTTACCAGACGCTGAGCAGAGGCTACAGCCTCTGGGACCTCTTGGCCTCCAGACTTCTGAGCCAAATAAACTTTTATTCCTAATAAATTACCAGGTCTATGGCATTTTTACAGCCACTGACCAAGATATTACCTAAAATAGATGCTCCATATTTCTTGATGGATCTCTCCTTTCCATACCAGAGAGAAAGTCTGGGACCATAGAACATTGAACTTGCTTCCTTCAGTGTTTGGGAAAATCATTTTATTAATTTCAAGTTCATATGGATGTTGCTTTAAGGTAGTTTACTACATAATGTAGTAAATCTATTATAAATCTAAATAAAAATTCAGTTATAAGCATTCATATGCATAGATTGACACCAACTGACATGTAAAAGAAATTCTCTCCTGATCTATATTGATAGAACCCCGAACACTAGCAAATATTTTCATTGTGAGTAGAGAGCTGAAAGCCATTACCATAATGCTGCTGCCAGAACACACACAGTCCATTGATCTGTGACTCTAAAGGGAACTAGGAAATCAAAAAGGCTGGCAGGACTTAGAGGAGGCGGGTGAGGGGAGTGTAGTGCTGTCCTGGTGTCAAAACCCTACTCATCCCACAGTCTGTGAAGCAGCAATTGTAATCAGAGCAGTGGGGAAGCCTGGATCCACTCATGCTACACACTGACCTCTAGACAATTAGCCCAGCACTGTCTGCAGGGTCTCCTGAAGGTCAGACAGGGACCCAGCCCATCACCCTGGGTCCTGCAGCAGAGCTAGGTGTCTCGAGTGCCATCATCACATTATAACCAAACCCCTATAAAATACAGGGGTGACAAGTTGGAATGAGACCATCCCCCTTGGGCAAAGATAGGTCATCTTTAATGATGCCTGAGCACTGCTCCTCACTCTACAGCCCAGGTAGGTGCTACCGGGGGGCCTCAGCACTGGTAGAACACGCCAGGGGACTGTTTTCTGCAGCAGACAATGTAGTGTCCCATGAAGCAGAAGCTGAGAGGGAAATAAAGTGTCAGAGCTGCTGGCACCAATGACAGCTATAAAACCAATTCATTACCTTCTGAATACAACTCAGGACTTGCTATTTACTGGGCCTCTTCAGCCACATGTGACATTGAGACCCCACTCCCAGACACATATTTAACACCTACTTCACCTTGTGCTGGGAGTTATGGAGAAATTAGTGCTCTGATTAACAAGGTGCTTTGTAATTCACTAAAGTGTTTATACCAGGTATACATCAGTGAATATCACCATGTTCTGGGAAGTGTGTTTTATTCCAGTCCACACGCTTTTTTGAAGTTTGCGCTGTCAGGAACTGGGCCCAGGCAGGGAGGCATCTTGCCTCTAGGAGTTGCCCCTCTGCTGGGGGGGTCAACGGTGACACCAGGAGATGGCCCATATTGTGAAGAAAACTAAGCACCATGAGGAGACAGAGCAAGGGGGTCATTGTAAGCAGAGGATCTGGGAAGGCTTCATGAACAAGGTGGCCTGTGAAATGAGACCAAGGACAGAGGAGGAAGATTTTCAGGAACCAGAAGGTGGAAATCTGCATACACTTGAGGGTATAAAGAAGAAGGTGTATGCACGCAGAGGACATAGAGCAACAGAACAAAGACCTGACGCAACATGGGGGCTCTGAAGGGGAAGACATGAAGTGACAAAGGTGTGGAGGAAATCAAAGTGGTGGGGACAAGGGGAGTGACAGCAGGCAAAGCTGGAAGGGCAACTGGTACCAGAATATGAAGTCTTGGATATCACATTAAGACTGGCAGACTTTATTCCTTTATAGTGACTGTGAAAGTGTGGAATACTGGAAAATACTCCGTCAGTCATGGACAAGTTAAAATGCCTGCAAATGGGTGCCACCAATTCCACCTTAGGCTATGGCCCCCTTGGCTAGGACAGTAGGCTGAGCTGGAGAACCTTAGATACCCACAGCACTCTCAGGAACCCCTGAAGGGTCCCCAGGCCTGCCAGGAGGGCAGAGACAAAGTTATTGCTTACCCAGCACCAAGCCCTCAGAGGCATCACAGATGAGCCCCACACACCATGGAGCAGAAATGAATCTCTGCTCCATGCCTGGAATTCCTGACCCAGAGAATCATAGAGCAATAATAAATAATAAAAAAGTATCTCGTTGCTGAGACAAAATATCCGACGCCCACAAGTTAGAAGAGGAAAGACTGATTTTAGCTCACAGTTTGTAGAGGTTTCAGTCCATAGTCAGCTGTCTCCAAGGCAGGGTGTCATGGCAGAGGGGCACCACAGAGGAGAAACAGTCCAGGGCAGAGCAGGTAGGAGGCAGCAGGCATTCTGGGCTTTTATTCCATGCAGGCTATAAGCCTATTGATCACCTATACAAGCCTATTTCCACCCATATCCACAATGGGGCTTCCATTATCCACACTCAGGACTGTGCTAAACAGATTTAGTTATTACACACCTGTTGTAAATGGTGCACGAGAGGCCACTCGGAGTGAGAAAAAGCCTTATTCCTGTCTGGGTGCAAGCAGAGACTGAAATTAGAGAAGATTTCAGCAGCTCACTAGGAGGGAAATTAAGTTTATATAGGGTTTGAGAAGGGGGCTATAATCTCTAGTGGAATGTTCATGATTGAGAGTACAAGGATGGTCAACACAGGTGTGCATATAACACTGCACTCTCCAGCACTGGGAAGATTGTATATCTTGCCCCAAATTTTCTTTTCTTTTTTTAAAAAATTTTTTATATATATATATTTATTGGTACATTTTAGGTATAAAATACATTTACATTTATCATTGGGTGTTTGTACCAGAACATGATGCATCTTAGTTTTTATTTTTTCTCCCATTGCCTGTGCACCCTTCACCCCCTCCATCCTTCCCTATCTACACAGAGTTTGATTCCATTTTTATTTTCTCATAACTGTTTTCTTTCCCTTCTTCCCTTTCCCTTTTCCCTTCCACCATCCCCAAACCCTTGGACCTTTTCTTATTTCAAATTATCAATTATTAATTTTAATCATTTTCATCCTTATTTACACTTTCAGTTTCTCACACTAGAGAATCTATTCGGTATTTACACATGTGTGTCCTATTTATTTCACTTAAGAGTATGGCCTCAATATGCATCCATTTAGCTATAAATGTCTCTAGTTTCTCATTCTTTATGGCTGAGTAGTACTCCATTTTATAAAAAACCCACATCTTCTTTATCCAGTCTCCATTTGATGGGCACTTGGGCTGTTTCCAAGCTTTAGCTATTACAAATTGTGCCACTATAAACATAGGTCCACATAAATCACTGTGGTATGATTCTTTTAATTCTTTGCCCCCAATTTTCTTTATGGCCATCTGTTCTGTTTGTTGAGGATAGCATAGCCCTTTCCTGTTGTTTGGTAAGAATGGCATGTTTGTTGCAAAGGTCTCTTTCAAACCAGGCATGACAACATCCTTAATCCCAGTATCCAGCCACCTCCATGAAAAGCCCCACCTATGAGTGTATGAGGCTTTGGGGGAACATCTAGTTATAAGACATAACAAAAAGTTAAGCCACTGAGTTTTGGGGTAGTTTGGAAATCCTAGACATAGCAGAATATTTTCACTGGGAACCGAGAGTGAGAGCCATTACCATAATGTCACTGCTAGAACAGACACTGCATTGATCCCTGAGCCTAAGTGGAATCAGGAAATCAGGAAGCCTGTGTGAGTTCAAGGAGGTGGGAAGGGGATGTAGTGTCTGCTGAAATTCTTGTTTGGATCACAACATAGCTCTTGCAGTTATTTTTCTGGTCTTCTGTTTTCCTGTGAGATCTACACAAGTCACGGGCAAGGACCTGCCTGAGTCTGTGTACCCCTTCCTGTAGCTAAGAGTGTGTGTTGTGAACTGTTTTTCCTTCTGATGACTGTTTCCAAGGTACTGTAAGCGTGAGTTTGCAGTTGGACTCAAGATCATCTCCTAGAAGTAAAATGCTGACATTTAAGCAATGTAATGTGTGGTCAATGACCCACAGTCAGAAACTCTGCAGAGTGTACCAAGCAGCCATTCTTTTTGCCTCATTAGAGAATTTTTAAAAATTATTCATCTTTTAGGTTAACATTTAAATTTGCAGCATAATTTTAAAGACAATTGGGTTTTGGTTCATCATATATACTGACATTTTGAAATAAAATCTTAATATCACTGCTTTAACTGTACCTGGTGGAAGCTAAACGCCACAGTGATAGGAAACTGTCATCTTTCACTTATACAAACATAAAGAAGCTTTTTCTTAACAGCTGGGATATTTTACATCCATTTTTTCTCCTAGAAAAAAATATTTCTGTTCCATATTCCCCCCACAGCATTTTAGCTTACTATAAAATATAATTATGCCTAAAGGCCTTACTAACTTCCATCCCTCAACATTGTAAGTATGCACAAAGATTTAAGCATTCTAATTTCTTGTAGCTATAAGGCTTTAAATGTTAAAAAATTAATTAGGATTATCATTGCCTTTATTTTTAATATAGACTTGATCAAACCATATACTGGCAACACCAAGTTTGAGGATTAAGTATGAAATGTGAAAATGCACTTTGGAGGTGGTTGCTTTTATATCTGGGATAAATATTACCTATTGCTAGAACAAAACAGAAGGCAGCATCAGCAATATTCTGATTTTTCCTTATAGATGATTCACATAAGAACAGAAGGAATTGTGCTGTGGCAAACGCTCAGTTCTTTGAACTCCTTTCACAATGCTAAAAATCACAATGATTATCATCAAAAAATGTTGACATTGATGTAGCAACTGACAACCCCTTTATTGAAAGCAAGTAACTGGAAGTCATTTGCTGTGAAATTATAGCCTTGATTCATGGTTTATACTTCAGGTCTTAAATATTGCCCAAAGGCCATGTGTTTAGGGCTTGGTCTCCAGGGTCCCCTACTGGGGGAGGCAGAACCTTCAGCAGGTGAGGTTAATGGAAGGAAGAGCGGTCATGAGGGGCGTGTCCTTGAGCGGGATGTTTCCACTCTGACCCTTACCTCTCTTTCTCTATGCTTCCTGCAATAGCATGTGCACCTGTGTGCCACAGACCCCTGCCATTTGTGTGTCTCCTCTGACCCCAGAACAAAGGAGGCAACTGACCATAGTTGAAAACTCCAGAAACTGTGAGCCAAAATAAATCTTTCCTCCTTTTAAATTAATTTTCTCAGGTAAATGTTCACAGTACTGGAAATCTAACTGACCTAATTCATTGTGTCAGTGCTCATTTACTCCCCAAGTTTCTGGGAAAGGCATCAGAGGCTTCACTTTATCAAATGATCCTTTACTCACAGCCGTTACTCTTTCACTTAGAGACATTGCTTAACCCGGTCAGATTAGAATGAGTCCTGAAGTGGGAACACAGTTAATTTCAATACATCTTTGTCAGAATAATACTTTAAAATATGCAAAACATTTTAAGGAAAAATTTGTATTATATATTTGTATATAACAAATAAAACAATTGTATTATATTTGCATATAATACAAATACTATATTTTAACTATTTTCATCAAAGCTTAGAGATTTAACTCAATTTTATAAATGATATTGACCATTTTAGCCTAATTGGGAAAATTAGTCTTCATTATCTAATCAACTACAAATCAGACTTACTTTCTTTCAGAAACCATGGTTTCATGTTTTTTTAAAAAATTAATTTTATTGCTACATTTTAGATATACAATATAATGATATTCATCATTGGAGATTTGTACCTTTACAAAATATATCTTGATTCTTATTTTTCCCCATTTCCCTGCCCTCCCTTCAACCCCTCCACCCTTCTCTATTTGCAAAGGCTTTGTTTCCATTTTTTTCATTTTCTCATGTTAATTCCATTCCCTTCTTTCCTTTCCCCTACCCTGCACCTTTTCTTCCTATTTCACATTATCTACAAAATCAACCAATAACAAATGCTGGCAGGGCTGTGAGGAAAAAGGATCCCTTTTCCACTGTTGGTGGGAGTGTAGACTGGTGCAACCACTGTGCAAATCAGTATGGAGGTACCTCAAAGAACTGGGATTAGAGGTCCCATTTGACCCAGCCATTTCCATGCTGGGTATCTTCCCCAAAGAATTAAAAGAATCATACCACAGTGATACATGTGCTCCCACATTCATAGCAACAGTTTGTAATAGCTAAAACTTGGAAACACCCCAGTCACCCATCAATTGGAGACTGGATAAAGAAAATGTGTTTTGGTTCCACCACTCCCAGTGCAGAGGAAGGGGCTTCCGGGCTGCTGTACCACCATCCCAGTGAGAGGTAGGGGCTTCCAGGCCGCTGTTCCACTGCTTCCAGAGCAGAGGAGGTGAGCCACACGGGTGCCAACAGCAACCCCCCACCCCCGTCCAAATGACAAGACACGTAAACAAGTCTCAAAATCAGACTTCCAGATCATCTACAGCAACTCCAAAGGGAAATGAGATGGAAGACTCTGATACTCAACCACCTGGACTCCCTGAACTGGCAACAAAAGACGATCAGGAAAAAATGAAATCAGAAATGATTTCTAAAATAACAGCAGAGATTGTGCTCATAGTGGAAGACATGATAAATAAATCTAGAGAGGAGCTGCAGAACATGATGGAGTACCAACATAGGAAACAAATGGAATCCATAAAACAGATGCAAACAGATTTCCAGGAGATTAAAAACTCCATTTAAAGTCTACACAGCAGAACGAGCCAATGTGAGGACAGAATTTCAGACACAGAAGATAAGATTGCAATTAGTGACCAGGAAAAGAAAAATTGATTCAAAATTGTGAGGGACAGCAAGAAATCAATCCAGCAGCTGCTAGATGATGCAAAGAAGAATAACATAAGACTGATTGGAGTCAATGAAGAAACAGGAGAGAGTGCAGATGACATAAAAAAACTGTTCACAGAAGTGATGGCAGAAAACTTCCCAAGGAGGGGAAAAGAACTTGACATACAGATAAGTGAGGCATATAGGACTCCAAATAGCCTTGATAAAAAAAATGTACACATAGGCATATAATTTTTAAGATTCCAGAAACATACCAGAAGAAAAAAATTCCACAAGCAGTTAGAGAAAAGAAACAAATCACATTCAAAAGAGTCACAGCAGACTTCTCAACACAAACCCTCAAGGCAAGAAGAGCTTGGAGTGATGTATTCCAAGTGCTAATGGAAAACAGCCTTCAACCCAGATTGATTAACCCTGCAAAACTATCTTTCAAAATTGATGGCAAAATAAGATACTTTCATGACAAAGAGCACCTCAGGAACTTCATGAATACAAAACCAGCACTCCAAAAAATTTTAGACAATATCCTGCAAAAATACAATGAGGATCACAACCCCAGGAAGCACAGTAGAATGAATCCACTGGGTGCGACAAGAAATTAAATGTAAATGGGGAGAATACAACAAAAAGAAAAAGTCATGACAATGATAAGTCAATATATGTCAGTTATAACCATCAATGTTAATGGTCTCAATCCACCAGTCAAAAGACAGAATGGCAGAATGTGTCAAGAAGCAAAATTCAACAATATGCTGCAGGTAAGAAACACACTTATTTTGAAAAGAAACTCATAGACTGAAAGTTAAAGGGTGGAAAACAATACTGCATGTGATGGGAACCCCTCAAAAAGCAGGAGTAGCTAACCTCTTTACACATCAAGTGGATTTCAAACCAATACTGATTAAGAGAGACAAAGAAGGACAGTACATCCTTGTAAGGGAACAATCCAATAGGAAGAGATGACAATCAGAAATATCTATGCACCAAACACTAGTGTACCCAACTATATAAAACAAATACTAACAGACATGAAAAGTCATATATGCACTAATACAATAGTAGTGGGGCACCTCAATACCTCATTGTCACAAATAGATAGATCAACTAGAAAAAAAATAAGCAAAGAAATACTAGAACTCAATCAAATTCTTGAACAAATGAACTTAACAGATGTTTACAGAGTGTTCCACCTAGCAAAATCTGAATACATACTCTTTTCAGCTGCACACAGGTTGTTCTCCAAAATAAACCATATACTCCTTCATAGGACATGTTTAAGTAAGTGGAAAGGAATTGAAGTTATCCTCTGTATATTATCAGACCACAGTGCGATGAAATTGGAGATCAATAGCAAAACAAACTGCAAGAATTTCATAAACACATGGAAATTGAACAACACTTTTCTGAATAACCAATGGGTTAGAGAGGAAATTAAAGAAGAAATCAGATGGTTCCTTTAATTAAATGACAATGACAATACAACATATCAGAATCTATGGGACACAATGAAAGCAGTCTTAGGAGGGAAATTCATAGCAGTGAATACTCATATGAGGAAAACAGAGCGAGCTCAATTAAACAACCTGATGCTGAACCTCAAGCTTCTAGAAAAGGAAGAGCAGGACAAACCCAAAGCTCATACACAGGAGGAAATTATAAAGATCAGAACAGAAATCTATTCAATGGAGACTAAAAGAATGACACAAAAAATCAATGAAGCCAAGAGTTGGTTCTTCGAAAGAATAGACAAAATTGACAAAATCTTAGCCAACCTTATCGGAAAAAGGAAAGAAAAGGCCCAAAATCCATGCAATTAGGAATGAAAAGGGTGAAATTACAATGGACACAGCAGAAATCCAGAGGATCATCAACATATACTTTGATAACCTATACACCAATAAGATGAAAAACACAGAAGAAATGGACAGATTCCTAGATACATATGAATGATCAAAGTTGAACAAAAAAGACCTAAAAGTTCTAAACAACCCAATATCAATCAATAAATTGAAAATGTAATTAAAAACTTACCAACTAAGAAAAGCCAAGGTCCTGATGGCTTCACTGCTGAATTCTACAAGACATTTAGAGAGGAACTACTGCCACTACTGTTTAAACTCTTCAATGAAATTGAAAGGGAAGCAATACTCCCGAATTCATTCCTGGAAGCAAGCATCACCTTGTTCCCCAAAGCAGAGAAAGACCCAACCAAAAAAGAGAACTGTAGGGCAATCTCACTAACGAACATAGATGCAAAAATCCTTAAGAAGATACTGGCAAATAGAATGCAGAAGATCATCAAGAAGAGCATACACCTTGACCAACTGGGATTCATCCTAGGGATGCAGGGATGGTTCAACATATGCAAATCCATCGATATAATACGGTATATTAATAGTGCCAAGGACAAAAACTTTATGATTTTCTCAATAGATGGAGAAAAAGCATTTGACAAAATCCAACATGCATTTATGATAAAAACCCTACAAAAAATTGGAATAGATGGTCTCTACCTCAAACTGATAGAAGCCATCTATGAAAAACCAACAGCCAATATCATACTAAATGGTCAAAAACTGAAATCCTTCACACTAAAATCAGGAAGACAAGGATGTCCACTATCACCACTCTTGTTCAATATAGTTTTGGAAACATTAGCCATGGCAATTAGTCAAGAGAAAGAAATAAAAAGAATAAAGATAGGAAATGAAGAAGTCAAATTGTCCTTATTTGCAGATGACATGATAGTCTATACAGAAGAACTCATGAACTCCACCGAAAGTCTTCTAGACTTAATAACCAAATTCAGTCAAGTAGCTGAGTACAAGGTCAACACACAAAAATCAATAGTTTTCCTCTACATGAACAACAGACTGACTGAGACAGAAATAGGGCAAACAATTCCTTTCATAATAGCATCCAAAAACCTGAAATACGCAGGAATCAACCTAACAAAAGAAATCAAAGACCTCTTCTCTGAAAACTATAGCATTCTGAAAAGAGAGATTGAAGACAATGCCAGAAAATGGAAAGACCTCTCCTGCTCCTGGGTAGGAAGGCTCAACATAGTGAAAATGGCCATATTTCCAAAACTACTATATAGATTCAATGCAATCCCAATTGAAATCTCAGTAGCATCCTTCATGGACCTTGAGAAAACAATCCAAAAATTCATTTAGAACAAGAAGAAACCCAGAATAGCAAAAGCAATTCTAGGCTATAGAGACATAGCAGGGGGTATCACAACCCCCGACTTGAAACTATGCTACAAAGCTACTGTGATAAAACCAGCATGGTACTGGCAAAGAAACAGACCTGAGGACCAGTGGAACAGATTAGATGATGCAGAAACAACTCCAGACACACTCAGCCATCTCGTCTTTGATAAAGGAGCCAAACATTCTCACTGGAGGAAAGATAGCCTCTTTAATAAATGGTGCTGAAAATATTGGGTTTCAACTTGCCAAAGATTAAAACTAGACCTATATCTCTCACCATGCACTAAACTAAAATCTAAATGGATTAAAGATCTAAATATTAAAATAGAAATGCTGAATTGTCTGGAACAGTGGTTAGGTAGAACAAAACCTCAGTTGCCCATGAACTAGCTCAAACAATCAATAAGTGGGATCTCTTCTTATTAAAATCTTCTGCACAGCAAGAGAAACCACCAGCAGTGTGAAGAGACAACCCACAATGTGGGAAAAAAATCTTCACCGGCTCTTCCTCAGACAAAGGTTATCTCAAATCTATAAAGAACTTAAAAAAATCAGACCTCCCAAATTTAAAGACCCAGTCCAAAAATGGGCATCTAAAATGAATAGACATTTCTCAGACAAAGAAGTAGAAATAGCAAATAAACATATGAAAAAATGTTCAACATCACTGGTCATTGGAGAGATGGAAATGCAAACAATGCTGAGATTCCACCTCACTCCAGAAGGCTGCTATCATGAAATCAACCAATAACAAATGCTGGCCGGGCTGTGGGGAAAGAGGAACCCTGCTCCACTGCTGGTGGGAGTGTAGACTGGTGCAACCACTGTGGAAATCAGTATGGAGATACCTCAGAGGAGTAGGACTGGAAGTCCCATTTGACTGAGCTATTTCCATGCTTGATATCTTCCCTCCAAAATTAAAAGAATCATACCATGGTGCTGTATGTGCACCCATGTTTATAGCAGCACAGTTTGTAATAGCTAAAACTTGGAAGCAGCCCAAATGCCCATCAACTGAAGACTGGATAAAGAAAATATGGTGTTTTTTTTTTAATAAAATGGAGTAGTACTCAACCATAAAAAATGAGAAATTAGAGACATTTATAGCTAAATGGATGCACATTGTGGCAATACTCTTAAGTGAAATAACTAGGACACACATGTGTAAATACCGAATAGTTTCTGTAGTGTGAGAAACTGAACGTGTAAATAAGGACTAAATGTATAATAGGTAATGTGAAATAGGAAGAAAAGGGGCAAAGGGGAAGGAAGTGGGAGGGGTAGGGGAAAGGAAAGAAGCGAATTGAATTAATAAGAGAAAATGAAAAATGGAAACAAAGTCTTTGTAAATAGGGAGGGATGGAGGGGTTGAAGGGAGGGCAGGGGAAGGGGGAAAAATAAGAACCAAGAGAGACTCTGTAAAGGTGCAAATTTCCAATGATGAATGTCATTATATTGTGTACCTAAAATGTATTAGGAAAATATAATTCAAAAAAAGAAAATGTGTTTTTTAAATAAAATGGAGTACTACTCAGCCATAAAGAATGAAAAACTAGAGACAGTTATAGCTAAATGGATGAACATTGAGGAGATACTCTTAAGTGAAATAAATAGGACACAAGTTAAAACACCACATAGCTTCTCTGGTATGAGAAACTGAAAGTGTAAATAAGGATCAAACTGTGGGTTTCATGTTTTTATTCAATTAAACCAATGATATCCATTCCTCTGAGAACCACCTCCCTTTTGAATTCGGAGCATTCTCAAACCAGGCAAAATATCCTATTTCTAATGTCATGCTTTTCCCTATAGAAAAAGAGACTGGGTGAAAGATAGAATCTTCACTTGAGGTTTATGGAGCTTTAACTAAAAAAATAAGGGCCTTTATTGACTTTAGGACTTCAAATTATCTGTTGGTTGGGCCTCAGGTTTTCACCTCAGAGGAATAAGCAAGGCATGTAAGAGTCCCTATACCTGCAAGCCAGGACTTATGATGGCAAAGAGGAAAAGCCTGCTGTGAACAGGGGAGAGGGGATGCCTGTGTTTGTTCTTAGGTGGACTACTTCAGGAGAGTGTGCAGATGGAAGTTAAGCCCATGGGAGCTGGGTTCTTAACAGTGTCATTGCATGTCCTTGTCCAGCCTGCAGAGTGGGTGCTGTGATTACTGAGGCAGGACAGGAAGGGTAGGGCAGCTCCCCTCAGTGCCTCAGCAGCACATGAGAGGGCTGCAGAGCCAGAAGGTCTCCATGATTGATTACCTTATTTTTGTTCCCAGAAATGATTGGGCTTCCCATGAAATAACATGGAATCTTCTTTGTAAGTCACAGAGTTTGTCATTCTTGCTTGAAGAATGCCACACTAGCTTTATTATGGTCCTTCTCTACCATTCATGATTTTGCATCCTAAATAGTGTGAATAAAAAGCAGGATAAGGAAAAGGGGAAATATAAATTGAGAACAAGAATAATGAGTCACTGTGAGAACAGGCACCTCAAATGATGCTTGCTGCTTTAAGTACCTTGGGGTATCAATTTTCTGCAATAAAAGGCTGCAGGGCCTTGATTCATAGTTCTAATGGTAATGATGTTAATAATTTTAAAAAAACCTTTTCATCCTGGAAGTTCAATCAAGGCAATTGTAATCATTCATGAAAGGGAGTTGGCAAGCAAATAACTAGTATGTTATTTATAAAGATAAAGAAAATATTTTAGTGGCTTTTTATTTTTGTTCACTAGCTGTTATTTGAATTCAAGGAAGGAGAGAAAAAAATCAATTTAACTTGTGCTTATTTCTTTGGACCATTATTTCCTTGTGTTCCCCTGGGAACAGGATGCAAAGAACAGCACATAAAGACAAGCTGCTGACTCTAAAGATGGCTTTGTCATGGGGACATTGGATCAAAGGCTAGGGGACAGCACAGAATTATAGTTAGTGCCTAGAATGATGTAGCATGGGTTCATGCCTGTCAAAAATATGCTTAACCAGTGGACAAATATCCTTCTAAAACAATGAGTTTGCATTGGCTATAAAGAGTTTATACATATCTTTAAAATACCTTTAGAAAAGCAGAGAAAGACCCAATAGTTATGGATTAGCTATTCAATTAATTAATGAAACATGATTCCCAATATCCAGATAGTCTATAAATTTGAGACTGTCATTTTTCTTTGTTCTGGAAGTATGAAGAAATCACTGCAAATACTGTACTATTATGTTTTGACAGACCTTGGTGTGGTAGAAAAGGCAAGAAGACAGATGCTGAAACAGCTGTTCTCCTTGCTCCACGTGTAATTAGCACCTGAAATACTCCTGCTCTCTCAGTGTTGGGCTCTTCCTGAGTGAAGATGGTCCACAGCCAAGTCCTCCCAGGCCTGAAGTTCAGTCTCACACCCGAGAGACAAGGCTGCTTAGGGTCAGAGCCACCGTTAGGAAGAACCAGGCATCAGTGTGTTTTCTCTACCATGTCCACCAGGAACCAACCTCCCATATGGTGAAAATGGGAGCATCACCAACTACCACCTTGCAAAGGACTCTTGAGGGCATCAGATAGCTGATTCACATTTATAGCTGAAATAAATAGGATGGACAAAATCATGATATTCATAATTTTTACTAAAAATGCTTGTACAGAAATTAACACTCAACTAAGAACCTGAATTATAAGTTCACTACAGTTTAACTAAAAAATAACTCACCCTAAAAAGAAAGAAAATAATTTCTGAGATAGGAATGCAAAGAAAGAGACTTCTAACGTTTGCCTTCTAATTACTAAGTTGTAACATTTCCAAACGGATCAGTGTTGTGGGGGAAAAGACACATGAAAAGAGCATGGTTGGGGTAGGGATGATGGGGTTACCCCTAAAAGATATCAAGTATGAATGTCTACATACAAAGTGTTTGACCAAAGTTCTAGTCTAGGGTTTATTCTTGTGCCTTAACTTGCTCTTGTTATGCCTATAACTCCTCTTTGGTAAATCAATGGACAAAGGTTAAACCAGCACAACATAAACACAGTACATACCACCATGTAATTTTGCATATTTCATACTCATATTCAAAAAAAGGAACAGGAGACAAATGAAATTAATTTTAATAATATATTCTGAGCTAATGTGCCCAAGATAGTATCTTTTCAATCTGTAATCAATGTTCAAAATTCATAAATGAGATATCTTATAATCTTGTGATTTTTGTTCTAAGCCTTTAAAATCCAGTGTCTGTTTAACTACAGAATATCTCACTTTGGATTAACCATATTCCAAGTGCTCAACAGTCATGTCTGCTGACTGGCTGCCATTTTGGTCTAGATGTTACAGAATTCCCAATGCCTGATTGTATGGACAACTCATAATGTACAGAAATTTAAATACCTCCAACTCTGTCCTGTCAGGTCAGTCTAAGTGGACTAGAAAAGAGCACCTGTTGACCATTCCATTCTCATTTCTGCTGGAATATTCAGAACTAATAATGGTGGATTTGGAATTTAGTGATGAGATTTGGCCAATTTGAAATATTGGATACATATAGAATTTATAACCTATAGAATTGTGAACAGCTCAGACTATATCATGAGAAATCAATCTAATTGAAATGGGAAAGACTTGTCTCTCCATTTTCATTCCTGCTGGACTAAATTGAAGCAATCTTGTTCCCATCAAAGACTGGTGGAGTGTGGGGTGGGGCCTGACCTCAGTGCTCTGAAGACAGACTTGAGCTAGTCTGGCTCCTGGGAGGGACAACCAGAGCCTTGTATTCTCATCAGAAGGGGCCTTGTGTGGTGAGATGGTCTCAGAAATCAGAAAGGGCCTGGAGAGGACACAAGAAAAGAGTTTAGGCTCAGTTCCCTCAGTGTGGCCAGATCCACACTGTATCACACTTGAGCAGGCTAAGCCTTTGGGATCGACTGAGCTACCTTAGTCCAGTTTCTATTGCTATAACTGAATACTATAGACTAATTTACAGAAAACAGAGGTTTATTTGGCTCACAGTTCTGGAAGACAGGAAGCCCAACAGAATGGCAGCAGCATTTCTGCAGCATCGGGGGAGGTTTTCTGCTGTGTAGGAGCGTGCAGGGCGTCAGCAGGCAGACAGAGCGGACACACCAGCTCGGCCCTCTCTTCCTCTTCTCATAATAAAGCCAGTAATGCCACCATGAAAACCTTGCTCTCACAACCACCTCTAGTCCTAATTCCCTCCCAAAGCCTCTGGCTCCAAATGCTATTAGCGTGTGGATCTAATTAATTTCTTTGGTAGCTGCAACCTAGGGATTAAGCTTTCAACACATGAACTTCTGGGGGCCACATTCAAATCAGAGCATAAGACATTCACTGAAATCAAGTGATGGTAAGAAAAACAGGCTGTTTCAAAGGCTCAGGGTTTGTGATAAAAGGCTCAGTATAAAGATGAGCCAAGATGAAAGGTGGAAAGGAGGAGAATCCTCAGGGCAGGGTATTTATCATTTCAGTTGTCGCTCTTGTGCAGAAAGCTTGATTCATAGCAGGTACTCAGCAGGTACTGGAATAAGGAGATGGACAAAGGAGTGAATGAATTAGATATTGAAGGAGGATATTTATTCTCAGTAGCTCTCAAAGAGGAAGTTTCTTCTTTGAATTACATAGCCACTGTTTAGTCAAATGAAGCCAACAGCCTGCCCTGTACTAGGTTTAGCACTTTGAATGCACATTGATTAGGTATTATATGCTAAATATGTCATTTGAGCATCCATCCAGATGGGGAAAGTGTTCCTGATAGCCAGTCCCTGACACATGTCCTAACCTAAAGCTATCATTTATCATTATAAATGCTTCATTGTTTTCTTACAGTGAACAGTAGAATTTTTTGTCTCATATTATGCTATATTACTCTAGACATGGATATAAAGACAACCAAAATGACTGTTCATTTTAAGAAGAGAAACAGAATGAAATGTATTTCCTTTGAAAGAGGAAAGAATTTTCATGTGTTTAATATGCAAAGTACCCCTCAAAGGATATAACCTTACAGCCAGCTCACTTCAGTTAATTAGTAAACCTGCCTGATTCTTGTACATCTATATTTGATATACTGGTAACAGAGAGGCAATTTCATCTTAGTAAAAGAAAGATGTGATATGTCAAAACTGGAACATGTAGATGGCCACAAACATAAGTAAAAGCTTGCTTACAGCTCGGCCAAAATATCATCCAAAGATAAAATATCTTGGGACAACTAGAGGGACAGCTAGAGCTTAACATTCCCATCAGAAAGGTCCAGACATGGTGGGAAAGCTTCAGAAATCAGAAAGACCTCCTGCACAGACCCTCAGTAGATTTCTGTGTGCAGCTAACCAATTGAAAAACTTAACTGTTTCTTCTAAGAGCTCGTCAGTGATCTTGCTCATTCTTGTGTCCTCTGGCCTTAGCATGGATAGGCTATAAAGGAAAGTTCACCAATTGAAAGAATACTTAATGGATTGAGTTGGAAGATTATCTCTCAGTTCTGAGTCTCTAACTCTATTAGGTTTAGTCTTCATTCTCATTAAAAAACAGCCCAGATAGTAAGTAGAAAGCATTTTTTTCTGAAATAATCTCAATAACAATCTCTTACAGGCTGAGAACCTTCCAGAATGTGACATATAAGAATGCCTTTGCTCTGTTTAGGACTTCCTCTGCCTCCTCAGAAAGCAGCCCAGAAGGCAGGGCAGTAATGAGCTCACAGGGACCAAAGGACGGAGGTCCTGGAGAGGGGACAGGAAAGGCACTGGGGACACAGTCTGGAAAGCATGAATGTCACGGGAACAGTTCCCCTCTATGCTCTCAGAATCTTTGTAGGTAAAGTATACCTTTCTCTTTTAATTATCCTTGAAAGATAGCTCAAGTTTAAAAAAAAAGACTGTGGTTCTAGGGAATATAAAATATTTAGCAGCCAATTGTAAGGGGGTGGGTGAGAGAAGAGCAGGGTAGTGTTTTACAAGACTCATTTGTATGGAAAGGTTTTATAATATTCTTGCCTCAAAAATGTGTACTCATATTAATAATGCTTGCCTAGTTTCAGGGATCTCACACCTCAAATTTTTAAAAACCCTACTTGAAACACTCTGGATTCATTTAATGTTCCACACCATCCCCATGTACCTCAGGGAAGCAGTCTCTAAATTTTAATTCAAGGCTTGGAGGGTTTGTCATAGCCCAGTCCCCAGCCCCACCTGCTTCAAGGGCAGTAGCAATCCAGGGAAGCTCCTATCTGTCCCCTGTCCTCATCTCTCCTTTGCTTTTGACCAGGCCTCCCCAGAAAACTTTCTCCTGGTAAGAGGGCTCCAATACAGTATCACCTCTCCCAGGAGATTGCCACAAATTACCAGGGCCTACAGTGACATTGCCTGACTCACTTCCTTTTATCCCAAGTCCCCTGGAGCCTGTATGGGAAGGAGCCACTGTGAACACTGCAGGCAGTTACTGGAATGGTATGCAGAAACACAGCATCTCTGGGGACTTCTGGCACCTCCGTCTCAACACATAGGAACAAGGTAAGGAGTCCCTGTCTCCCTGGAGAATTTCTGAAGACTCCGATCAACAGGAAAGAGGGCGTAAATGGAAACCGAGTTGAGTCGAGCCTCTGTGTCTTGTTGGCAGCTTAGAGAATCTTTGTCCCAAGGAGGTAGAGGACACTGCTCAGGGGGGAGTTGAATTTTTTCAGGAAGGCAATCTCTACCTAATTTGTAAAAATCAATGAAAATGTTCATGAAAGCTTATTATTTCAAACTCAGAAGTGCCTTTCAAAATTAAGCATCTCATAGGCTTTTACTATGAAAACATAAAACAAAACTATCAAAATATCAGAACAAAAAGATGTAAGACCTGTGACCAAGTTAGAGCAGCTGGGTTTTGAAATCTCTGCGTGCCCACCAATGTACACACGGGAATCTTAATTTGCCCACTCATCTCTGCTGCGGTCTGTATTACAGTGTCCCCCACAGCTGCCAAATAAACCTTTTCTCTATATGAATTGATTACTCAGGTGTTGGTTGTGCTCATGCAAAGCTGGCCAACATAACCTATATTTTAAAACAAAAGAAAAGAGAATTTCACTTTTGAGAATAGAGGAGTGGAACCAGTTCTCCCCGGTAGTTTTATGCAGAAGGCCAATAGGATTTCAAAGCCAACTCCTTCAAGAGGCATCTCCTATAGTTAAGAGATGGGCTTAGGAGCAGCCTGCCCAGGGAGGGGCAAATCCCAGCCCTGACAGTTCTTGGTTGTGTCATTTGCCAAGTCACTTATTGCTGTGGTGCCATACTTTCCTTATCTGTAAGACTGTAGCATTAATAATGCCTAATCCCCATGGTTGTTGCGAGTATTAAAATGTTTTAATTGTTTAAAACAGAAAATGCTACTTGTAGTAGTGCTACATAATTGTTAGTACTACACTGATTGTTCCAAGCTTTTGTGTATCTAAGGACTACCTAGTATGCTTGTTACAAGTGCACATTCCCTGCCCTCTTCCAACTTAATGGAGATGCTGGGGGCTTGGAACACATTTTAGGTTGGTGTGCACATAGGGTCAATGGCTACAAAACCAGCTCTCTCTGCTAACCCAACACATGTTGTTCATCTATAATTTAAGCTAAAATCCAGGGAAGAAGAAAAGGAAATGTGCTTTAGCATGTTTCTGGTGTCTCCAATAATGAGTTCTACAGCACTCATGGTGAGATTCACAGTCATGCACAGCAGAGTCTGCTGCTTCCTCTTCAACCCTTTGTCTTTCTTTTCCAATCTCTTGCCATTGCCATTGCATTCAAATACTTGAAGCCTGCAGTTTTCCTGTCTTCTTAGATTGCTTAGACAATAAATAACAACATCTGGCTCTTCTTGGTTTTGCTCTGAGGTGGGCACCTTACCTCTTAATCATTTCAGCTGCTCTTCTGTAGCATTCCCTCCAGGAGCCAGTGATCAAATCATCATCCTGTGATGTTTCCAAAGTACTCAATGTGGGGTTGGTGGAACCCAGGGAAACATAGCAGTGCACTTAGAGGCAAGAGCAAAGTTCATGGCCTTAACTCAAGTTCGGTCCACCTCATTCCTCACTCAGCTTCAAAGGGAAGGAGCATGGGGAAAGGGAAGGCAGCCAGGCCCATGAAAGGATTGGACATTGGTCTCTGGCAGTGCAGAGAGACAGGCCCCAAATGCCAACAGGATGGTTCCGTTTGCCCACAGACAAAGCCAAGAAGGCAGGTGTTCTGTGCCCAGTCTCGACAGCAGTTGACACTGACTCTGGCCTGGCTGTGTTTACCTCCTGGTAGATGTCAAACTCAAAGTGCTGTAAAAGAACCAGAGCAAAAGATACTGCATTAATTGTATGACCAAGTCACATTTCTCCGGACCAAGAAGGACACTTTACAGCCTGCAATGTTCAACAGTGGGCAGAGACACCTTCTCTTCAGATAATAGTCTGATGGAGAGATGTGGGTGGGCAATTGAAATGTAGGTTGCTCAAAACAGGGGAGATGTCCTAAAGGCCTGGCCACATAATTGGGAAGGAAGGACTGTCCCCAGCCCCCCAGATGAAGCCCTCCCTTTTTTTGCTGGACTTGGGGAAGAGGGATGAGGCAGTGCAGGGATGGCTGTGGGACTCCCCAGTGGGGGATGATTCAGGCACAATGGTTATGCTTCTGTCTGTCATCTCATACCTGAACTTAGCCCTTCCCCATTCCCTGCAGTGGTTGCAGGACCAGGGGTACATCTACAGGGCTAGAAGCAGCTGTAATTTCAAACCAAGAAACTGCAGCTGTGTTTTTAAGCCTTTACGCCCAAATTTCTTGAAGGCAGGATGGGCTGAGTAGTGACCACCTCATTGGGCAAAATCCGAGCTGTGGGAACAGCCATCCATCTACTTGGAAAGCAGCCCACTGGGTCTGGCTGTGGAATTCATTCTCCATAGGTAGGACGGTTGAAGAGGAAGGTCGTTCTAGAACAGCACTACTGTCTGCTCCACCCCTCAGACAACCCATGGAGAGGAGAAAGGGGCCGCAGCTTGACTTCATCATTAACGGCCAATGATTTAATCAGTCATGCTGTGTAATGAAGCTTTCATAAAATCCCTAAACAGACAAAGTTTGAAGAGCTTCCAGAGTGCTGACCACAAGAGGGTAGTATAGCTGGGTATGGTGCTGCGTGCCTATAATCCCAGCATTTGGGAGGCTGAGGCAGGAGGATTGTGAGTTTCAGGTCAGCCTGGATTATATAGCAAGGCCCTGTTTCAAATGAACAATCAAACAAACAGAAAGAATAAGAAGAGGGCGGCCTGCTAGAGAGGGCCTGGGAGCCCTGTCCCATCCCCATACCTTGCCCTATGCATCCATTTCACTGGCTGTTCCTTAGTTGTCTCCTTTTATAATGAATGCATAATGTAAGTAAAGTACTTTCCTGAGTTCTGTCAGGGGCTCTCAGAAAATTCCAGAAACTGAGAAGGGAGTCCTGGGAACTTCTCATTTGCAGCCAAGTCAGACAGAAGTTGTGGAGACTGCCGGACCTCCTCTGTGGTGGGCATTTGTTGTGGGGCACGGGAAATTCACTGGGGTGGTGCTCTTGGCCCTTGGGGGCAACTGCTTTCATTTCAGTTTAATTCTCCTCTTAAAAAAACAGCTAGCTGGGCTGGGGATTTAGCTCAGTGGTTCCGGCGCTTGCCTCAAAAGTGCAAGGTTCCGAGTTCAATCCCCAGTACCAAAAACAAAAAACAAAAAACAAACCAAAAACCCCAGCTAGCTATGTCTTGAGAAGTATCTAGAAGATTTTGTAATAATCCCCTAAAGTATAAATTTATCAAGGATCCACTCTGTGCGGCTGAACTATCGCCAGACAGAGTCACAGAGATCCTGCCAAGGAGCAGGTGGGGATCTCAGCTTGGCTCGGGTGGGTTCTTGACTCTCTCCATGGAAAAGAATTTCAGGACATAGAAGCGAGAGATGCAGGCAGATTTATTAGGCAGTATTAAAGTAACGCTTGAAGAGAAATAGAGTGCAGGTGTTTGGAGTGCAATGCCCTGTGGTCTCGGGCTAGGAGCAATGGCCTAGGACGTTTATTCTTTGAATCATCTACCATATATCTCATGTCTGTTTCCTTGAGTTCATATTGTGCATTAGCGGGTTAAACAAAAACTTTCTTTATCACCTCGGTTAAACTGCTTAGCTGTGTTTGATGTTTAGAAATATGGGGCCCATTTAATGTACTATTTCTTTTGAAAATGGAAGTCTTTGATGTGACTTGGAATTTATGGGTTTATTATTGAGACCCTTGGAAATTTAGGAGAGATGAGCCTAAAAGAAAACCAGGCCTAGGGAGTAAAGGGAAGCGTCTCCTTGGGTGACTTAGAGTATGTCTTTAATCATAGTTTCCTCAAAACCAGTTTCCTGTTCTCCTTTCTTTATTTCATTTACCTTACCTCAAAACTATTCTCCATGGTAGGAGCTCACACTGTAGTGGAGGAGGAGGAAGCAGATATCTAATGCCAGTTGAGCAGTATTAAAGAATAAGCAAGATAAGTGAGTACTCTGGAAGCTGAGGCAGGAGGATGGAAAGTTTGAGTCCAGCCTGGGCAACTTAGCAACTTGGCGAGACTCTAACCACCTCCCGCCCACCCACCCCCCGGCCAGAGCAAAAGCAAGGTAAGAAAGAGCCAGTGGAGTGGGTTCAGAGATGGCATTTGCTGTCTGAGCACCCATGCAAAGCCCTGGGAGTGTCTAAGGAAGTGCTTTTAGGAGGAGAGATAGCAAGGCAAGGACCTGGAGGGGCACAAGGAACATAAGCATTTGTTTTGCCGGTTTCCAGCGAGTGAGGCAGGGATGAAGTTTCTCAGCTAGCCAGAGATTGGATCACATGAAGCCTTCTGGAACAAAAGGTCTCTATTGTCTGTAAGAGACCAGTGCAGCTGGGTGTGCTGTTTCAGAGGCTGAGGCAGTAGGATCCCTCGCACTCACAAGTTCCAGACCAGGGCAGTCAGCAAGACCCCATGTGGGGTGGGGAATCTCTAAGTAAGGAAATAATACCATTACTTCAGCATGATCAGGCATTCTTTGTTTTAAAGGAGGAGTAACTGTGCTATCAAAGATTGGAAAAATATGCAAATAGTTCCAAAGGAAGGTAGACATTTATTAAAATAGATTTCTTTAAAAGAAGTCTCCATGACTTTATAAAAAACTTTTAGGGCTCAGTACCTTCTTTATTGCTCCACCTCCATCTCTAGTCTAAAGCACGATGACTATATCAGTCTCCCTTCATTCCTAGTCCTCTCTCTCTCTGTCTAACTAAGATGAATAATATTTTGTAGATAATTTTCAAAGGTCTTTTATTTTTTCCAAGTTCTCTGAAGAATAAAAGATCTGGGGCTGTCTCATTTAGGTTGAACACTCTACCCCAAACAAAACCTCTTGGCTCCCCCTATACTGCATTCATTGTTCACATCAGAAATGCTGAAGTCTAAGGTTAAAAAAGACAAACCCTTCATCCAGGTCGGCAGGCATGCTGCGAGCTCTTGAGTGGATGAGTCTGCTGAGGACACACCTCAGAGTCCAATCACCTGCCATGCACACGAGAATTTGGGGCTGTTTTCAGATCAAATCTTAACAGATACCTAATGTAGGGACGCTAAAAGGAGGAAAGAGGTCTTGATACTTAGTTCCTATTTGTATTTAAAGCTTTTGCTGTGATACTCCTGCCTTGGAGGCATCATTGTCCACTCAGCAGTTTAGAACAGTTAATACAGAAGCGCCTCATTGTGGCTCCTCTGGATTCTCACTTATACAAAGCGGGTGGACCATATTCCTGGAAGAAATTAGAATCAGGGCAAGTATGTTTTGTGAAATTTGAAAATTGTTTAATATGCATTTTATTAAATTGCTGCTTTTTGTGACTTTTTTGCATAATTACTTATATGATTCAGGAATGTCCCATGTCACTATTAAGTATGCTAGCCCAATGTCACCATGACAGAGAGTAGGCCAGGTGGATTCTACAGTGAAACAAAGCAATTATTTTTCTCATAACTATTAAAAACAGTACTGGTTCTTGAAGACATTCAGAAAAATATGAAAAAGGAAAATATTTCCCACCTAACACTCAGAAATAACCACTGTGAGTGCTTGGGTATATTTATTGTAGTCTTATATCAATGCACGTAAATACATTTTATTTAATGTAAATTTGGATTATGTTATATTTCTTATTCTGTAAAAAGCTTTTAAAAAAACTATGTAATGGCTGGGGGTATCACAATCCCCAACTTGAAACTATACTACCAAGCTACTGTGATAAAATCAGCATGGTACTGGCAAAGGAATAGACCTAAGGATCCGTGGAATAGATTAGAAGATGCAGAAACAACTCCAGACATGCTCAGCCACCTCATCTTTGACAAAGGAGCCAACCACCTTCATTGGAGGAAAGATAGCCTATTGAATAAATGGTGTTGGAAAAACTAGATTTCAACCTGCCAAAGATTAAAACTAGACACATATCTATCACCATGCACTAAACTAAGATTGAAGTGGATTAAAGATGTAGATATTAAGACAGAAACACTAAACTTGCTGGAAGATAAGTTAGGTAGAACTCTTGAAGACATTGGCATAGGAAAAGACTTCATGAACAAAACCTCAGCAGCATGGGAACTAGCAGAAAGAATCAACAACTGGGATCTCATCTTATTAAAAAGCTTCTGCACTGCAGAAGAAACCACCAACAGAGCTAAGAGACAACCTACAGTATGGGAACAATTTTTAGCAGCTGTACCTCAGACAAAGGACTACTATCTAGAATATATAAAGAATTGAAAAAAATCAGCCCCCCCCCAAATTCAATGACCCAATTCAAAAATGGGCATCTGAAATGAACAGACATTTCTCAGACAAAGAAGTAAAAGCAGCAAACAAATACATGAAAAAATGTTCAACATCACTGGTCATTCGAGAGATACAGATGAAAACAACACTGAGATTCCACCTCACCCCACAACGAATGGCTGCTATCAAGAAATCAACCAATAACAAATCCTGGCTGGGTTGTGGGGAGAAAGGAACCCTTCTCCATCGTTGGTGGGAGTGCAGACTGGTTCAACCACTGTGGAAGTCAGTATGGAGATACCTTAAAGAACTAGGACTAGAGGTCCCATTTGACCCAGCTATTCCCCTGCTGGGCATCTTCCCCAAAGAACTGAAAGAATCATACCACACTGATATATGTGCAGCCATGTTCATAGCGGCACAGTTTGTAATAGCTAAAGCTTGAAAGCAGCCCAAGTGCCCATCAACTGGAAACTGGATAAAGAAAATGTGGTTCTTTTATAAAATGGAGTACTACTCAGCCATAAAGAATGAAAAACTAGAGTCATTTATAGCTAAATGGATGCATATCAAGGCCATACTCTTAAGTGAAACAAATAAGACACACGTGTGTAAATACCGAATAGTTTCTCTAGTGTGAGAAACTGATAGTGTAAACAAGGGTTAAAATGATTAAAATGAATAATTGATAATTTGAAATAGGAAAGAAGGTCCAAAGATGAAGGAGTGAAGGGAGGGGAAGGGGAAAGGAAAGAGGGAAAGGAAAAACAATGAAAAAAGAAAAAAAAAAAGGAAATGAAATCTATGTAAATAGGGAAGGGCGGAGGGGGTGAAGGGCGCACAGGTAATGGGGAAAAAAATAAGAACCAAGATATATCATGTACAGGTACAAACACCCAATGATAAATGTAAATGAGTTGTATACCTAAAATGTACCAATAAAAGAACTAAATAAAAAAACTATGTAAGTTTTCCCATGCAGTTAAATATTCTGCTATATCATGATACCTTGTGGTTGGGGTGAAGGGCGCACAGGTAATGGGGAAAAAAATAAGAACCAAGATATATCATGTACAGGTACAAACACCCAATGATAAATGTAAATGAATTGTATACCTAAAATGTACCAATAAAAGAACTAAATAAAAAAACTATGTAAGTTTTCCCATGTAGTTAAATATTCTGCTATATCATGATACCTTGTGGTTGTACAGTATTATATCATCTGCATGAATCATTAATTAAGCAACCAATTACATTTTTTCTTGCCTCAGTTGCCTTTAGTTTTCCTTTGTTATATTTAACAAATGAGCCAAATTTCAAGCATGAGAAACTGTTCTAATTTAATTATTCTTACAATTACAGTAGTCATTGATCATAATTTTGGAATAATTTTATCTGTTTATGAATTGTTCCTTAGGAATTACTGCCTGGAAGTCCAGTAGAATCGTGAGTTTCAATTTTTTCTCTACTCTGTACTGATAACTGCGGATAAGGATAAGGCCAGGTCTGCCCTCATCCTGAGCCTAAGTATGCTGTACTCTATGTGTTATATACAGTATGTGTACAGTATGTTATAACTGGACCCGGCAGAGTGCCAGTGCTCACTAAGTCTCACTCCTTCCCATCCTCTGTGGTCTTTGTCCCACATGTAAACCTTTAAGTTTCAAATAGCTGCACGTCTCCTCAGACCTATTCCTGTTACCTGGTTTTGTCATCTGCATAATAATGAACGTGGTGGGGTTGGCAGATGGGTAGACAAGAGCAAGACAACTCCTAGAGTCAACTTATTACAAAGTCGACTGTGCTTTTTCTGCATGATTATATACACCAATCAGGTGCAGCTGTAGTATGGGGAGAAGGTGGGCCTTTTGAGTAAATAATGCTGAGTCCATTAGATATCCATATGGAAAGAAAAGAAAAATAAAGGAATTTGGATCCCTACCTTAACACCTTATACAAAAATCAGTTGAGATGGACCATAAACCTAAATGTGAAAGATCAAACGTGGGTGATGGGTCATGGTTATAGATGGGCAAATATTGCTTTATAAGATTAGAAATAGTAATTTAAAAGGATTGATATGTTGGGCTTCATTAAACTCAAGAACTTCTCTCATCAAAAACAGCTTCCATGAGAATAAAAGTCAAGCTACCTTGTGGAGTGACTCCATGGTCAATGCTTTTGCTGTGATCCTCCTCCTCTTCCCGAACCCCCCCCCCCCCATTCTCTCCCTTCTACTTCCCTTCTCCCCTTCTCCTCCTCCTTCTTTCTCCTCCTCTTATTTCCTTCCACCACTTTCTCCTCTTCCTCCATCTCCTACTTCCTCCTCTTCCTATGCTCCTCTCCCTCCTCTTCTTTTTTGTTTTGATGTGTCGCTTTAGGTGACCAAAGAAAGAATTTCTTGAATAACATGTCAGAGTGGAAAATAGTTTTCCTAACAGGTATATAGCACTTGACCAAAATTTTGATGGGTTTCTTAGGATAAAAGTAATATCTGAAACAAGGAATGATTTTTTAAATTAAAAAAATAAAAACAAATATGATGTCAAACTTTTCTTCCCTTAAACTCACAAGCATTGTGGCCAACATTTAAAAAGCAAATATTAGTTTTCTTATAGACAGAGGTGCCACACTTTAGTAAAATCTACCACAGTATCTACCTGTCTTAGTTACTTCTCTCATTGCTGACACAAAATACCCAATACCCACAAGTTAAAGGAGGAAAGGTTTATTTAGCTCACAATTTGTAGAGGTTTCAGTCCATAGTTGGCTGGCTCCAAGGCAGGGTGGGATGGCAGAGGGGCACTGCAGAGGAGAAACAATCCAGGGCAAGCGGAAGACAGCAAAAGCAAGCAAGGGAAAACCATAGCTCTTTCTGTCCCTTATATCTTATCCAGACTACTCAGGGTGGGTAGCACTCACACCCTTTATCCTAGTGCCCTTGATTCTAGTATGGCACCATGAATCAATCCCATCGTCACACGCTCTAGAACCAGCATCTCTGAAGAAACTCCCCCTATGAGCGTATAAGGCTTTGGAGGGATATCTAGACACAAACCATAACATTACCCCTCTCTCTAGATTCAATAATCTACTTGTTAGGCATCACCAACAATCTTCAGTCCCCTTGTCAACTATTGGTACCTTGGTCCTTTGAATTAGAAACATGATTTCTTCCTCTGTGATGCCAAATCAGTCAAATTAATCATGGAAAACATGTTTTATAATGGAATTATCAAATCCATCTCTGAAATTCCTGAGAACTCTTTGGTTCATAGTCAAATTTGAGCTAATTTGACACAACCTTATTCTGTTTTATGCTTAAGTCAGACACAAATTGAAGATTTAGGTTGTCTTTTCACTGGAATGCTGGGCATTGTTTAGGGATTCCTACTGTGGGGCAGAACTCTGTGAGGTACCCAACCCCTTATGAAAAAAAATTCTACCAATATTGTTAGAATGGTTGAGGCTGAACTTAATCTTGAAAATTACCTTTGGATACTAGGACAAAGTAAAGAATAAAGACTGTGATATAGAATTAGTAGAAAATAACTCATTTTCCTTTGTAGTACTTCTATCACGCTTGCTGAAAATCCAATGGTAGGAGCTACAGATGTAGATCTTAGGCTGTCAACAGGATAATTATAAATTGCTTCCTGGTGATGCCAAATTCAAATTCAAATTCAAATATGATTTTCTTTTAAACTGATGGTCCTAACTCTTAAATTCTTATGCCAAATTTAACTTTATTTATTTTTGCAGTATTGGTAATCAAACCCAAGGCTTCATACATGCTAGTCAAGTGCTCTACCGCTGAGCTACATTCCCAGTCTGTCTGTCTGTCCGTCCGTCCGTCCATCCATCCATCCATCCATCTATCTATCTATCTATCTATCTATCTATCTATCTATCTATCTATCTTTTACTCATTTTAAATTTTGAATCAGGGTCTCACTAAGGGGCTCAAGCTGGCCTTGGACTTGAGATTCTCCTGGCTCAGTCTCCCAAGTAACTGGGACTATAGGTGCACTAACTGCACTTGGCTTCCTTAAAAATTTAATGAACAGAATTTTGTAAACTCAGCCAAAATTTCGTACTGGCATTGGGAAAAAGATACAGGGAGTGTGAAGGTGGGAATATTTTTGTTGTTACCAGTTTTGTTATAAAATATCCCATGGCAGTGTATTTTTAAATTTTTTACTTTTGGGAATTAAAATTCTGAGGAAAAAAAGTGAAAGATTTCAAAATAGGCAAAGATTTAGTTTGCCCTTTCATTGGAATGCTGGGCATTGTTTAGGGGTCTGTACTGTGGATATTTGATTCTATAGGGTTTTATGTCTCTTATTGCCTTTTAGCAATGTTATAGTTCTGTAATTTGTAGAAAAGGGTAGAAATGCAAATTATTCTTGTCCATCACAATACAAGTGAATTTTATCCAGTGGAGATGCAAATAGTTATTGCCCATGGATACTGACCAGTTTTATATTTGTGTTGCATGTATCTATATATTTGTTTCACCCTTCCTCATTGCTTGTAAATAGGTCTGTTTCAGATTCTTGTTGACTGGAGAAATAAAAGTAGGATAGATTTCCATTAATTACTCTTCAGAAGGATATTCTGGAAATATTGTGTTGTCAGCCATAATTGGAAAGAGCTGGTTCTTGTGTTGAAATTGAGAATTTCATAACCGTGGAGACTTTAGATTCTTTGTCATGTCAGCACACAGATGTCAGAATTTCTCTTGTTGACTTAGAGGGAAGGGAGCTGCATGTTGAATCACTCACATTTTGTTCAGTGGTTGTCTATTTTTTCAAGATTTTATGTTTAAATATTAAAATGGTCCATTGTTTTGAGTGCAAAACCTAAAGCGATTATAATGTAAGAACTGCGACTTTTTTCCTTTTCTACCTAAATATTAGTAGAAGCTGAATAGTTTGTCTAAACACATTGAGAAATGCATTGGTTTTAGAAGTATTTCTTTAACATCAGAAAACATTCTCTTTAACTCATATTGAAATTGGAATGGGGTGGGAGGATATCTAGAGAAGAAAATCTTACAAACACGCACACACATATATTCCCAGGATGTTTTGCCATCCCATATTCCCAGATTGCTTTTGCCCTCCTGTATTCCCAGATATGCTTTGCCAACTCAACAAATCTGGACAATGAATGCCAGTTTGTCCACATTCTTGGGGGAAGAAAAATTTCAGTTTAACTGGCTTCATACACATTAGTTTAGTTTTTATCTGAAAATCAACTTAGTTGTTCATAATGTAAAATAACTTTCCACTATGGAAACATATTTTAGAAACCAAATTAGCCTAGTGAGTATATGAAATCAGAGAGTGACCAGAGGAAAAGTGTTCCTTTCTATGTGGAAAAGTGGAAATACACTACAGAGTCCCTCCAGCACCCTCTTCTCATGCCAGCTAATGCACTGATTTCAGTCAAGTCATTCATAAAAGAAAGATTTGTAAGCCAAATAACATTCCATAAATATTAACTTTAGAAATATCTCTAATACAAAAGCTTACTTAATATATTTTTCAACAGCTTGAAAAGGTTGTACTTTCTTCTGTGAATATCTGTGTATCTCACTAGTAGGTGAAAGCTACACAACTTTCATTCCAGTTCTACCTTGGCTCCCAGAAGATCTGAGTTTGGTCTTCTGTTCACCTGTGGTTATCCTTAGCCTGAATTTCTAAAATAATCATTCCTCCCCACTAAGATGGAAACCAAGGAGAGCAAGGCCAACATAAAGCCATCTGGCAAGGATAAGCCCAGTGTGGATTTTCTGCAGAATTACGAGAGCTTGCTTATTTGCTGGTGAAAGGGACACATAGTAGCAAACAGCAGATTGGCCATGGTCTACTTCCTAGAAATGTTGGGATGAAAGTGGTTTTAGCATTGACTGGTTCCAACTTTACCTCTCAATCTTGCAAGCACTTGAGGCCCTGAGATTGAAACACAATTCTCAGGTATATTCAGGAATACTCCTAGCCTCCCACCCTGGGCCTGGATTCCTAAGCCGGGCGGGCTGTAGCCTAGCTGCTGACTCCCAATGCAGCAGAGTGTCAGACACCATCACCTTCTCCCTGTGCTGAGAAACAATGGGAAGCCCACCTGTAGTGTCCTCCCCAGCTGAAGCCAGCAGGAAGAGAAGGGATGACAGGGCCTCTGGATGGGTTGGCAGGAGCTGTGCATGTGAACGCTGGCTGTCATGATGTTTTTCTGGAAAGATGCTCTGACCCAGCTGGCTCAGGCTCCCACCGTGGCCCAGCTTTCCACTGGCATGAACTTCAGCTTCCTGCTGGAAAACGTGCCTTCTGCACTGACTACACCCATTACATGAGATTCAGATGGTGATTTTTGGCCTAAATAGATGAGTGAGCATTTCCCTAAGTTGCATTTCATTTTCCTAATGCCACTAATGTTTCTGCTTTCTTGCATCCAATCAATCATTCCATTTCATCTGTGCATTTTATTAGTGAACCATTCACTCCCATTTTCCACACCATTAGTGAAGATGTCGGATTCTCACTGTACCTAATGACAATTCCCATGGTTTGCTGCCCATTGCCCTCCCAGGAATTGGGGGAGGTATTTCTTTGGCCCCTTTTCAAACTCATTATCACAAAGCAGTTTTAACATACTTTTAAAATTCACTTTTCAACAGTTTTTGGGATGTTTTGATCCTGTTTTGGGGAGGAAAGATGGCTGCATGGTGACTCAGCACACTATACACAGCTATTCAGTTCTCGTCTCCACTAAGTGAAAAGTGCAGGCCCATTCATTCATTCATTCATTCACTTTTGTCTGGTAAAGAACAGAAAAGATCACAGCTGTTCCCATAGCCCCTCTGCTTGTTATGGCCTTCTACCAACCACTCTTGTCTACTCCTACGGTTTTTATAATAGATATGAGTCAGGGAGGGACAGAGGCTGGCATGACAAAGTAAGCCCTGGATGCATTAGACTGTTACCCTTTGTAGCATAGTGTGTTTTAGCAAGTCTGTCCTGAGACCCTGATAAAAACCCCAAAAGCAGAATACTTGCATGAAATGAGACATTGTCACCACGGAAAAACCTAAATGAGCCCTCTAGTTTTAATTGATCAGAGTCAGTTTAAAAATCAATAGTTGGAGGTCACACAGTGGACAAGACACTATTAGCTGCCCCTAGCTTTACTGTAGATAGCAGTGGAATATGACAGCACCTGCCAGGGATGTGGAGGTCACTTTTGCTAGAAGCACTGACCCTTTACATGAGCCTACAGAGATCTGCTGGGTGACTGAAAGAGGACAAAAGGCCTGGCATCTCTGACTTCATATTGTGTCTGTCCCCTTTGGTGTCTTAGACTTTGAGTCACATCTATGTGCTCAGCTCTGCAGATAGACATGTTGGTCACTTAAAAATGTTTTGTCTGAGACAATAATACAGGGCTAATTTAACCTATGGCCTGCTGGAGCTGATCCATGTTTTCTTTCTTTTCCGTCTTTTCTGCCCCCACTAAAGCCCAAGCACCTGAACTCCTCTGCTTCTATTGTAGGGCCCAGACCCACAAGGCTGGGATATTTTGTGCAGACTGGTGGTGCGAGCTATGTAAGAATTCAGCAGTGTCTAGGACAAGTTGACTGTTATTACCTGATAGTCCAAGTCTATCACAAGAGAAAACATCCTTTGGAACCAGGCCCCTGGCCAATGGGAGTTACCATATTTTAGTCCTTCCTTGGATATCAGTAGACACCCAGTGGTTCCTTTGTTCACTTTGGGGCACAGCAGCTTTTGTAGACTCCCTTCCATGGAGGTCCTAGTTCAGCTGAAATCTCCTCCCCCCAAAAAATCTTGCCTGTGCAGGAGTGTGTGTGCTTGCAATATTTGGCCCACTCTAATTTCTGCCGTTATCTCTGAGTCAAAGATCCTGACATCTTCTATCAGGTAGAAGCTTTCAGTTTCAATCTATCTTCTAAAATAGCTTGCAGGATATTTTATGAATATTGGCAGGTTGCTGGATTGCTATGTGAATCTCACACAGGTGGCTAACATTTAACTTTGGACAAGCCAACAGTTTTTTTTGTTGTTGTTTTGTTTTTTTGGGTACTGGGGATCGAACTCAGGTCCCTGCACTTGCGCAGCAGGTGGCGAAACCACTGAGCTAAATTCCCGGCCCTACAAGCCAACAGTTTTATGTCCAGAAGGGCAGGTATTGTTTGATAGGTTTCTCTCGTCTTTCACTCATTTTTAGTATACATGTGTTTCCAATTTTGTGGCTTAAGTCAAAGGAAATAAGCCATTAGACAAGGCCGATTTTCTTTTCTTTGTGTTTCTAGGTTGTAAGACATAGAAAGTATTCACATTCCAGGCAAACTTCATTAACAACTTTTCATCTTTGTCATGCAGTCTCTTTACATATGACCACTGGTAACTTTCTTCTTCCTACTATTAAATTACTTTTTAAAAAAATCGGTTGGTATAATGGAAGCCAAACAAAACTATATCTGTTCTATCATTTTAACATATAAAAATATGCACATTTGGACACACATTGAAAGTAAAAGAAAAGCTTGACCTGCTGGAAAATAATTTTGCTTAAATTATTCTTTATTGTAGAATAATTTCTTTCAACATCATACAGATATTATTTATGTGGTATACTCATACATACTAGGTTAGGATATATTCTTCCAAAGCTATAAAAATCAACGTGTTTAAAATCTCTCTCGGGAAAGATTTTCTTTCTGCTTAGAGCCCAAACTGAAAATGACCATCCCATGATCCAAGCCTGATGGCATTTCCTGAGCAAACCATTAAACATTTCCCAGACAAGGGCACTTATGTGAGCAGTGCATGCTGAGGGTCGTGTGAGCTGCTATGGTCTTGGTGCTGGGAAGACATTCCACAGTGCTAGGTGTCAGGTAAAAGGGCCGAAGACCAAGACCAGACCAGGCCACAACAAGCCTTTATTAGGGGAATAGATCTGCCGGGCTGTCTCTGAACAAAGGAGAGACAAAAGCAATATGGCTGGGGCAGGGAGAGTCTTTTATAGAGACCGGGGTGGGGTTTGTAGGGGCTGAGGCGGGGTTGAGTGAGGTAGTGACTAGGGAATGGAGGAGCTGGTGAAGTCACTAGGTGGTAGGAGGTGAGTGAGTATTAGGTTACTCTCTAGGTGGAAACAGGGGCATGCTGGGAAGAAGGGTTTGTTCTTTGGTGGGAGCAACCATCTTGGCATGACGTCACACAGGGGAAGGGGCAAGGCACCATAGGAAGAGGGCAGGAACTATACATAATAGCTGCTGAGGTGGTGGGAGACCTATCATTAGGTATCTCTTCCATAAAAACTTTGTATGTAAGTTCTGGTTACAGTGATACTTACATCTGCATAATATAGTGTACAGCGGTGTAACACAATAGAGTGTAGAGTGACATATAATAGTACAGCACCATATACATAGTATAGTCTAGTAATATAATTTAGTATCTAGAACAGTATAGTAATACCATGTACATAGTAAAGTGTCATATATAGTATCATATATACATCATATACATAGTATCCTATATATCATATATTATCATATACATGGGATAGTATAGTATTGTCACACAGTACAGTAAGTCCCTGACTTATGTATGAGTTCTGTTCCATGAGAAAGTTCGTAAGGTAGATTTATTTGTACCTCTGATAAAGTGAGGCTTATGTGCCTTTAACACAAACACACAATACAAAGCACAAAAAACCAAAGACACACCCAAAATACTGTAAATCAACTATTTTTACTTTTTTTGTCTTTCAATGTATGTGGGATTTTTTAAAAAGTTAATTTTATTGGTACATTTTAGGTCTACAATATAATGACATTCATCATTGGAAATTTGCACCTTTACATAATCTCTCTTGGTTCTTATTTTTCCCCCTGCCCCTGACCTCCCTTCAACCCCTCCATCCCTCCCTGTTTACAAAGACTTTGTTTCCATTTTTTCATTTTCTCATATTAATTCCATTCCCTTCTTTCCTTTCCCCTACCCCTCTCAATTCCCTTTCCCCTTTGCCTCTTTTCTTTCTATTTCACATTATCTATTATACCTTTTAGTCCTTATTTACACTTTCAGGTTCTCACACCAGAGAAACTATTCGGTATTTACACATGTGTGTTCTAGTTATTTCACTTAAGAATATTGCCTCAATGTGCATCCATTTAGCTATAAATGTCTCTAATTTCTCATTTTTTATGGCTGAGTACTACTCCATTTTATTAAAAAAATAACCCCACATTTTCTTTATTCAGTCTCCAGTTGATGAGCAGTTGGGCTGCTTCTAAGTTTTAGCTATTACAGATTGTGCTGCTATGAACATGGGTGCACGTATATCACTGTGGTATGATTCTTTTTGTTTGTTTGTTTGTTTGTTTTGGTACTGGGGATGGAACTTGGGTCCTGGTGCTTGTGACTTACCACTGAAGTAAATCCTCAGAACTGATTCTTTTAATTCTTTGGGGAAGATACCCAGCAGGGGAATAGCTGGGTCAAATGGGACTTCCAGTCCTAGTTCTTTGAGGTATCTCCATACTGATTTGCACAGTGGTTGCACCAGTCTGCACTCCCACCAGCAGTGGAGCAGGGTTCCTCTTTCCCCACAGCCCCACCAGCATTTGTTATTGGTTGATTTCATGATAGCCGCCATTCATTCTGGAGTGAGGTGGAATCTCAGTATTGTTTGCATTTCCATCTCACAAATGACCAGTGATATTGAACATTTTTTCATATATTTATTTGCTATTTCTACTTCTTTGTCTGAGAAATGTCTGTTCATTTCAGATGCCCATTTTCGGATTGGGTCTTTAAATGTGGGAGGTCTGATTTTTTAAAGTTCTTTATAGATTCGAGAGAGTAGACCTTTGTCTGAGGAAGAGCAGGTGAAGATTTTTTTCCCACATTGTGGGTTGTCTCTTCACACTGCTGGTGGTTTCTCTTGCTGTGCAGAAGCTTTTTAATATGAAGAGATCCCACTTGATTGTTTTGAGCTACTTCACGGGCAACTGAGGTTTTGTTCATAAAATTTTTTCCTACACCAATGTCTTCAAGAGTTCTACCTAACCTCTGTTCCAGCTGGTTGAGCATTTCTATTTTAATACTTAGATCTTTAATCCATTTAGATTTTAGTTTAGTGCATGGTGAGAGATATAGGTCTAGTTTTAATCTTTGGCAAGTCGAAACCCAATTTTTCCAGCACCATTTATGAAAGAGACTATCTTTCCTCCAATGAGGGTGTTTGGCTCCTTTGTCAAACATGAGGTGGCTGAGTGTGTCTGGAGTTCTTTCTGCATCTTCTAATGTGTTCCACTAGTCCTCAGTTCTGTTTCTTTGCCAGTACCATGCTGTTTTTTTATCACAGTGGGTTTGTAGTATAGTTTCAAGTTGGAGGTTGTGATACCCCTTGCCATATCTCTCTTGCCCAGAATTGCTTTTGCTATTCTGGATCTCTTCTTTTTCCAAATGAATTTTTGGATTGTTTTCTCAAGGTCAGTGAAATATGCTGCTGGGATTTCAATTGGGATTGCATTGAATCTATACAGTAGTTTTGGAAGTATGGCCATTTTCACTATGTTGATCATTCTTACCCAGGAGCAGGGGATGTCTTTTCATTTTCTGATATCATCTTCAATCTCTCTTTTCAGAGTGCTATAGTTTTCAGAGAAGAGGTCTTTGATTTCTTTTGTTAGGTTGATTCCTAGGTATTTCAGTTTTTTGGATGCTATTGTGAAAGGAATTGTTTGCCCTGTTTCTGTCTCAGTCAGTCTGTTGTTCGTGTAGAGGAAAGCTATTGATTTTTGTGTGTTGACCTTGTATTCAGCTACTTGACTGAATTTGGTTACTAAGTCTAGAAGACTTTTGGTGGAGTTCTTGGGGTCTTTGATATGGAGTATCATGTCATCTGCAAATAATGACAATTTGACTTCTTCATTTCCTATCTTTATTCCTTTTATTTCTTTCTCTTGTCTAATTACTGTGGTTAATGTTTCCAAAACTATATTGAACAAGAGTGGTGATAGTGGACATCCTTGTCTTGTTTCTGATTTTAGTGTGAAGGATTTCAGTTTTGGACCATTTAGTATGATATTGGCTGTTGGCTTTTCATAGATGGCTTTTATCAGATTGAGGTAGAGACCATCTATTCCAATTTTTTGTAGGGTTTTTATCATAAATGCATGTTGGATTTTGTCAAATGCTTTTTCTCCATCTATTGAGAAAATCATAAGTTTTTGTCCTTGGCTCTATTAATATAGTGTATTATATGGATGGATTTGCATATGTTGAACCATCCCTGCATCCCTGGGATGAATCCCACTTGATCAGGGTGTATGATCTTCTTGATGATCTTCTGCATTCTATTTGCCATTAACTTCTTAAGGATTTTTGCATCTATGTTCATTAGTGAGATTGGCCTACAGATCTCTTTTTTGGTTGGGTCCTTCTCTGCTTTGGGGATCAAGGTGATGCCTTCTTCCAGGAATGAATTTGGGAGTATTGCTTCCCTTTCAATTTCATTGAAGTGTTTAAACAATAGTGGCAGCAGTTCCTCTCTAAATGTCTTATAGAATTCAGCAGTGAAGCCATCAGGGCCCAGGCTTTTCTTAGTTGATAAGTTTTTAATTCCATTTTCAATTTCATTGGTTGATATTGGGTTGTTCAGAATTTTTAGGTCTTCTTCATTCAACTTTGGTAATTCATATGTATCTAGGAATCTGTCCATTTCCTCTGTGTTGTCCATCTTATTGGCATATAGGTTCTGGAAATAAGTATTGATGATCCTCTGTATTTCTGCTGGGTCTGTTGTAATTTCACCCTTTTCATTCCTAATTGCATGGATTTGGGCCTTTTCTTTCCTTTTTCTGATAAGGTTTGGTAAGGGTTTGTCAATTTTGTTGATTCTTTCAAAGAACCAACTCTTGGCTTCATTGATTTTTTTGTATTGTTCTCTTAGTCTCCATTGCATTGATTTCTCCTCTGATCTTTATCCTCCCTTGTATGAGCTCTGGGGTTGTCATGTTCTTCTTTTTCTAGAAGCTTGAGGTTCAGCATCAGGTTGTTTAATTGGGCTCGTTCTATTTTCCTAATATGCCTATTCACTGCTATGAATTTCCTTCATAAGACTGCTTTCATTGTGTCCCATAGATTCTGATATGTTGTATTGTCATTGTCACTTACTTGAAGGAACTGTCTGATTTCTTCTTTAATTTCCTCTGTGACCCATTGGTTATTCAGAAGTGTGTTGTTCAATTTCCACGTGTTTATGAAATTTTTTGAGTTTCTTTTGCTATGGATCTCCAATTTCATTGTATTATGGTCTGATAATATACAAGGGATAACGTCAACTCCTTTGCACTTAGTTAAACATGTTCTATGTGTGAGTATGTGGTCTATTTTTGAGAATGACTCATGTGCAGCTGAGAAGAATGTGTATTCTGATTTTGTGAGGTTCAAGGCTCTGTAAACATCTGTTAAGTTCATTTGTTCAAGAGTTTGATTGAGTTCTAGTATTTCATTACTTATTTTTTGTCTAGTTGATCTATCTATTTGTGACAGTGGGGTGTTGAGGTCCCCCACTACAATTGTATTAGTGCATATATGACTTTTCATGTCTGTTAGTATTTGTTTTATATGGTTGGGGCACATTAGTGTTTGGTGAATATATATTTACGATTGTCATCTCTTCCTCTTGGATTGTTCCCTTTACAAGGATGTAGTGTCCTTCTTTGTCTCTCTTAATCAGTGTTGGTTTGAAATCCACTTCATCTGCAAAGAGGATAGCTACTCCTGCTTTTGTTGGGCTTCCTGTCTCATGGAGTATTGTTTTCCACCCTTTCACTTTCAGTCTATGAGTTTCCTTTTGAATTAAGTGTGTTTCTTGTATGCAGCATAATTTTGGATTTTGCTTCTTGACCCATTCTGCCAGTCTATTTCTTCTGATTGGTTAGTGGAGACCATTCATGTTGATGGTTATAACTGAAACGTATGGACTTGTCATTGCCATGATTTTTTCTTTTTGTTGGATTCTCCCCGTTTGCATGTAATTTCTTGTTGTGCCAGATGGATTCATTGTTCTGTGCTTCCTGGGGCTGTGATCCTCATTGTCTTTTCCTCGGATCTTGTCTAAAATTTTTGGAGTGCTGGTTTTGTATTCGTGAAGTTCCTGAGGTGCTCTTTGTCATGAAAGTATCTTATTTCACCATCAATTTTGAAAGATAGTTTTGCAGAGTACATCAATCTGGGTTGGAGGCTGTTTTCCTTTAGGGCTTGGAATACATCACTCCATGCTCTGCTTGCCTTGAGGGTTTGCATTGAGAAGTTTGCTGTGATTCTGATGCACTTTCCTTTGTATGTGATTTGTTTCTTTTCTCTAACTGCTTGTAGAATTTTTTTCTTCTGGTGGGTTTCTGGAATCTTAACAATTCTATGCCTATGTGTAGATTTTTTTTTTTTTTGATCTAGGCTAGTTGGAGTCCAATATGCCTCACTTACCTGTATGTCAAGTTCTTTTCTCCTGCTTAGGATGTTTTCTGCCATCACTTCTGTGAACAGTTTTTTTTAAATGTTGTCTGCACTCTCTCCTATTTCTTTATCATCTCTGATCAGTCCTATGTTATTCCTTGCATCATCTAGGAGCTGCTGGATTGATGTGTCATGGTCCCTTACTATTTTACAGAACTTTTTCTTTTCCTGGTCACTAATTGCAATCTTATCTTCTATACCTGAATTCTGTCCTCATGTTGGTTCATTCTGCTGTGCAAACTGTTAATGCAGTTTTTGATCTCCTGGAAATCTGTTTGCATCTGTTTTATGGATTCCATTTGTTTCCTATGTTGAGATTCCATCATGTTCCTCAGCTCCTCTATTTTTTCATCTGTGTCCTCTGTAGATTTATTAATCATGTCTTGCACTATGTGCACAGTCGCTGGTGTTATATGAGAAATTATTTCTGATTTCATTTTTTCCAGATCCTCTTCTGTTGCCGGTTCAGGGAGTCCAGATGCTTGAGTATCAGATCATTCCATGTCCTTTCCCTTTGGGGCTGCTTTAGTCGATCTGGAAGTCTAGTTTTGAGACTTGTTTATGTGTCTTTTCATTTTGGGGGGGGGATGTGTTCTGCTGGCCCCTGGGTGGCTCACCTCTTCTGTGGTGGGGGCAGTGGTACGGCGGCTCAGAAGATTCACCTCCTCTGAGCTGGTCGTGCCTTGCTCCTCCAAGTATTTTTACTTTTAAGCACACAGCAGCACAGCTGTGACAATGTCCAACAGACACTTGAGCTACTTCTGCGATTGGTTCGCATCTCATAATGTGAAGTCCATTCTTGTCTGTGATGATGTACAACTTAAATATTCATAAGTTGGGGATTTACTTTGCAGTAACATGATGTAGTATATTGAACAGTATAGTAATATCATATACATATCATATAGTACATATATATAGTATAGTATCATATTCATAGTATTATATACATATATAGTATCATGTACACAGTATAGTATCATATACATAGTATAGTTCAGTAATAGTACCACATATATAGTATAGCATCATATGCATAGCATATAGAATCATATACACAGTATAGTTCTGTAATATAATTTAGTATCTAGACCAGTATAGTAGTATCATGTACATAAATATTATCATATACATAGTAGAGTATCATATACATCATATAGCATAATATACATGTCATATAGAATCTGTCCATAATATAATATTGTATCATACACATAGTATAGTCTAGTAATATAATTCAGTATGTAGAACAGCATAGTAGACAGCTTCGTGGTATCTGTAGAAGACAGTAGTTAGAACCGTGACTTTGAAAGCACAAGCCTGTTTTAAAATCCTTGTCCTACTACGTACTAGGTGTGTGATCTTGAGCATATTAATCTCTCTGAGTCCCAGTTTCATCATCTGAAAAATGAGAGCTAAAAGTCTTTACTGTGCATTGATGACTAAGTTGTTGTAAGGCCCACATAGGTAGTGTATGTAGAGTAAGTCCTGACCGTTAATAAGCCCTCAATAATGACTCCTTTTCTAGTTATCTCATGATAGCAGGGTGAGTGCTAGCCTTACTGAAAGCATTGAATAAGAATTAGTGAGGATGTGACTCAGGAGTATTTGGGTAGTTGTATATTTACCTCTTAAGACCAAAGTCTGCAGAGATAGGAACATTAAATCCTAGTTCTATTGATGAAAGCAGGCGAGAGAAGTTTCAGGATGATTCATAAATGATTAACAACTGTAGTCCTTTATATGAAGGGGGCGAGAATTGTTAATATTATAACAACTGTATCCATTTTATTTTGTGGCTTTCTCTTCTGAAATATCCAGAAGGAAAAGAATCAGATGTGCTAAAAGATTTGTGCCCAGAATAGTGAGAGTGGGAATGTGAAGAATCAGAATTGAAATAAAAAGTCCACTGGAAGATATGGTGGGAATCAAATATTTGAGACATTAGAGTACAAAACTAAAGTTGGCACATATTCCCTTCATACTGTCAACAATCTCTCCCCAGACTCTGCTTTGTTTCAGATCTGACAAGGATGTTTACCTCTGTACACATAAGAATCTCCATGTTCTCACTGAAAGGAAAGTCCCCTGTAAAGGAACACATAGGGCTCAGCACACAGAGATGATGACAGAAGCAAAAAAGAAAATGTAGGTGTTGGAAGTGTAGAATCAGTTTTACTTTTTAAAATGTGAGATATTGAAAAGCACTTTGAAAATCTGTGGCTCAGAAACTGAATGCAACATTTGGTTTGACATTTTCTAGTGTCATGATCTTGGGGCAGTTTCTAAGTCACAATTTATTTGCACACCTGTGTTTTAGAGAAAAATGTACTTCCTTTTTACTAACTTCCAAGAGAACTGTCATAAGACTGCACACATGAAACTCCTTTGAAAAACGAGTTCTGTATGTTGGCCTCATTGTCCTTATGATAAAGAAGAGGAACCAGGCAGCGGGAGAGGGTGGAGAGGCAGCCTTGGGTCAGACAGGCCTGTGTTCCATAGTAACTGCTGTTGTCAGAGCAGCTTTGTTGCCTTGGGAAAGTCACTTCACCTTTTGGATCTCTGTTTCCCCATATATAAAAATTGATTTAATAAATGGCACCTCATCACAGTTTTAAGGATTAAGAGAAAGAATGTACATAAACTTACAAGATTTTTGTTTACAAATTTTTGTTGGTGGTGGTGGTGGGGCATGCACCCTAGGTAAGTGCTCTGCCATTGAGCTGTATCAGCAGTTCCTGTGTGTAGTTCTTAAGCCTTGTCTTGTGCCAGGTTGGTATCTTAATCATAAAAGCACTTAAATTTTAAGGCCACATGACCAGCCCAAGTTTACTGAGACATATACCAGCAGATGTAGTACTATTGCTGGAATTTTCTTTGTTGTACCATTTAACATTTTGGTGTAGATTTATTAACATATATTAAGCACTCATGATCATGAAAAATACCTGTTTTGACTCAAATTAGGATGACTGTAAGCTCCCAGAACAAACAAAAAGTATCTTATAATTTAACACCAAGAAGTTTAGAGTTTTTTTCTCTCATGTTGAACAATTTTCCTGCAGTCACATTTCAGTTAAGCTTCAAATGTACTCTTCTTTCACTACAGATCAAAATTGTCAGTGTTAAAAAATTTAACTGAAACTTTAAAAAATGAACAATTATTGAGATTCAAATAGCTTTAGATTTTCTGAGCAGGTAGATATATGGAAGATTACTCTGATGCATTTGTGCCTCTTTGGGTGATCAGGACAGAGACCCCTAGTGTTGGACTAGAACACTGTATTCTCTGTCCTAGCAACATTTCAAGTCCAGGTGTTCAGCCATATATTTTGAATTATAACACAAATACCACAACATAAATAACTAAAACATATGACCTTGTTTCTCAAGGAAATATTTGATCTTGTTTCTATTTTTCTTTAATTCTCATTGATTAAATTAAAGGTCAGATGAAACAAAAGAAAAATTTTATTTTGCATTCCAAATTTAGAAACTATTTAGAAACTAATGGACTGTCACAGGAAGCTGTGCACATGGTGAGGACTTTGACCTTGTCTTCTTTAAGTTTTGGGTCCCCAGAATCTGCTCTTGAGCATGTGCTTAGTGAGTATTTGTGAGGTACACAAGCCAATCTATACTTCTGCTTTGGACTGAGTCCCCAGAATTCATATACTAAGGCCCTAACCCCTTAAGTGATTGTATTCAGAAACTGGGGCTGTTAGGAGGTGTCAGGGCCAAGCACCCAGGGTGTACTGGGAGGGATTCATTTGTCTGCCATGAGTGAGTTCCCCACCAATAAAGAAAGGACATGGAGCTGAGAGCCATAAAAGCAGCAGGAGCAGGCAAGCCAGAGCCAGAGCTCTGAGGTCTCACCTTTATTCTTTCAGTCCTTCTGTTATCAGACATACTGAGACATACTGAAAAACAATAGCTGTGTGTCCTTTTATGACCGTGTTACACATGTGCAGTGGTCTATGCTAAGTCATGTTTATATAACTGTGACCCATTATGTGCATGCCCCCAACAGCAGGGTCATGTCCTTAAGTATCCTTAGATGCCCTCAGGCTTTGAGTCCAGTCCATCAGCAGTGGTTCCTCACAGGAGGCAATTAATGCTAAGTAAGGTTTTAAGAATAGGGTCTCAAAGCAGGATTGTTATTAGACACTGTGTCCTGTTGTCTGGACACACTAGATCTTGTCCTCTTCAAAGAATTGGATGGAGACAACCAATGAATGCAAAAGTTTCATTTATTGAAATAAAAGATGGAAAAAGTAGAAGTGAAAAAGAAGAGAGAAAAGAAGTAGAAGTGAAAAGAAGACAAGAGAAAATATGCCCTGCATACAGAACAGGTCACTGGAAGAGTAAAACAACTGTGCTCATGTGGCCAATGGCTGTCATCTTTTATATTCTTCTAAAATCAGATCTGGGCTTTTGGAAGCTGTTCTGTGCTGCAATTTGCCAGCTTTCTGTGGTTTACAGGTCACACCTCATTGTCCAGCCTCTTTGTCTGCTTTAATCTCCTAACTCAGGGTTGGTGGCTTTATAAGAAAAGAGAGGGTTCTTTTCTCTACTTGCATGGACAAAAGAAAGACTATGTGAAGATGCAGTGACTAGGTAACCCTCTGCAAGGAGAACCCTCATCAGAACTCACTGCTGGCTCTCATCCTGGACTTCTAGCCTCTAGATCCTGAGGAAACACATTCCTGTTGTTTATACCAGTTTATGGTATTTCTCTATGGCAGCCCAAGCAGATTAACACAAAAGTAGAGGCAGAAAGCTTGTCTCAAGGGAAAAGTATCTTTTGAATTTTGTACATGTATACCTTTATACATACCTGTATACATGCACATGTATACCTTTATAATCATCTCATATATAAAAATATAAAGCTTTTATATAAATATATAAAATATAAAGTTATTAAAAATACCAAGCACAAATATATGGAAAATAATTGCGAATGCCACATACATATCCATCCAGCAATGAGAGTACAAGTAAAACACTGGTGTGAATACAAGTCTGGTGTGAGTCTGCACTGGAAAGCAGAAAAGTCTGCACTGGAAAGACCGAAGAGTCTATGCTGGTATCCTGGAGATGATGTGCAAAGATGATGATGAAGGCTGGAGCTCCGCTGGAGAAGCAGAAGTGAGGCTTCCACCTCTCCCTTTTCATTCCATCCAGGCTACAAGCCTATTGGTTGGTGCCACTCACATCCAGGCCAGGTCCTTCCTCCTTAGTAAGTCAGTCATCCAGATGTATGGAGGATTGTGCTAAACCAATCTGCTAGGTATTTCTCATTCTCTTATTCAAGTTGACACCACAGTTAACTATCACAGCCACAGAGGCTTTAAAAGTTGGGTCAGTGGGACACTATGACAAGTCAGCTTGGTTTTAATGATTTTCTGGAAAAAATGACCACTCCAGTCTTTCTAAATTGGAGTACTTTGAGGTGGCTTTTGCTCAGCTCCCATGGCTTTATAGAATTGCTGTCATTTTGGCACCTGGTATGTAAATTGTTATAGTAAAAATAGGCTCCACCTATTAAACCTTTCCTCTGTGTGGCTAAGAACTCTATACCTTATCTCATGGTTGCAAATCAAGTCTTTCTGGGCTTGTAATGTCTACAGTTGCCATGGAGCTCACAATCTAAAAGAGGAAACAGAGATTTGTTACATGAAAACTAGGAACTGTGAAGACTTATTGGGGGAGCTAATCCAGTGTCAGGGACAATGAAATCTTTGCTGAAGAAGCTATCTTTAGCCAAGGTCTTGGAGAACAAGTGGGATTAGCCAATCCAGAAAAAAAACTGAAGAACGTTCCAATGTGAATAACTTGTGTGCAGGTTTGGAGATGGAAAGGGCCCTGGTAGGTAGGAAAAATTGATAAACACTTTTGTATTTGAAATCCAGAGTTGGAGCCAGAGAAGGACTGGAGAGACAAGCTGTGCCTGAGCCAGGGTTAGAAGCACTGTGGAGGCTCATGGTTTTGGATAGCAAGGTGGATTTTTAAGAACTGTTCACTCTGGAATGGCAGTGATGTTCAACAGGCACCTGTGTAATAAGATTCAGAGAACCAAACTCCAGTGGATTAATAAGAGAATTCAGAGGAGGAAGTGTCTAGCAGTTTCTCAAATCAATCATTTGGAATAACCTGGTGCCTTTATTTATGACAGCCACTTTATAAATCATATTGCTATTGAAATTCTAGTTCATATTCTTCCCTCTGGGAAAAATAACTTTTGGTCTTACAGGTGATTTTCTGAGGCAGATTCAGAGGGCACTTGCTGGGTGAGGACTAGTTCTATGATTATGTTATTTTAGCTAAAAAATTTAGTTTTCAATGTTGTTAATCTAGTACTTTTCAGAGACAATATTTTACTTTTAAAAATTAATGGCTACCATACCAAATATTTCTGTGCACAAAAAACCAATAAGTGGATTAAAAATAGTCAATGATAAATATCTATGTAGTTAAGGGCAACATTTACATTGGAAATTACATCTCTGTTTTGGATTTATAGTAAGTGAATAAATCTAGTATTGCAAATTCTCAAGACAGTTGCAGGGAGAACAAGGCAAGTTCAGTCATTAATCACATTGTGAAACTAGACACTGCAGAAAAAGAATTAAAATGAAACTCGCTGAACCAAAATAATATATATTGGAAAATGTATAGATTGGCTGGTCAATTAGGAGACTCAAGTAATACTTATCTTTCTAAACTCTGTCTTGACCTAGAATGGAAAGCAATGATGAATAAAACTTTTCTTCTTCTTCAACTAAATAGGGAATATATTTTTATGTTGAAGTTGCTTTTAAAATTAAGGTTAAGATTATCATTCACATTGATATAACCATATTATGGCTGTTATAATAATAGGGGAATATCTAGTGTGAGAAACTGAAAGTGTAAATAAGGACTAAAAGGTATAATAGATAATGTGAAATAGGAAGAAAAGGGGCAAAGGGGAGCGGGAAGTGGGAGGAGTAGGGGAAAGGAAAGAAGGGAATGGAATTAATATGAGAAAATGAAAAAATGGAAACAGAGTTTTTGTAAATAGGGAGGGATGGAGGGGTTGAAGGGAGGGCAGGGGAATGGGGAAAAAATAAAAAGCAAGAGAGATTATATAAAGGTGCAAATTTCCAATGATGAATGTCATTATATTGTATACCTAAAATGTACCAATAAAACTAATTAAAAATATTAGGGGAATAAAATGTAGATGAAATTGACAATTGGGTCTTTGAGTTAATTAAAAAAATTTTGCTCCCAAAGATATGTGTAATATGTCAGGTGTGGTGGCACATACTTGTAATCCCAGCACTTGGGAGGCTGAGTCAAGAGAATCGCTGTTCAAGGCCAGCCTGGACTACATAGTGAATTTAAGGCCAATCTGAACTACATAGCCAGATCCTGTTTCAATAACGCCAAAATTATATGATGTGTAATATAACAATAAAATGTTGGGTGTGACATGACATTATTAGAATAACAAAACATTAGGCTAATGGTTATTTAAAGATGCCTATCGCCAGTGAGCTATCAGTTTTGTTGGGTTTTTTTTGGTACCAGAGATTGAACTCGGGTCCTTGCACTTGTGCAGCAGGCGGCGAAACCACTGAGCTAAATCCCCGGCCTGTGAGCTATCAGTTTGATAGAACATTTTTCTTTTTGTAGCTACATAGAAAGAATTTTCTAGTTACGCAATTGGGTTTTAGAAACGTTCACAAACATGTAAGAGGTCAATAAAATCAGAATTATGTTGTTACATTTTTAGTTCCTGATTCTAGGTATGTAAACTACCAAAGGAGTATCCTCCCAGAGACTTTATTTTTGTCTTACATTCTTGATGTTCCATAATGGCCATGAAACCATTTTTATTCTTTCTTTGCAATAATTTCTTGACTGCAGCCCATTTGTGGGCCCATCCTGGTCTCTCTTTCTTTTTTGTTTTTTTAATAGCAAACATTTATTGGTACATTTTAGGCATACATAATGATAATACTCATCATTGGGAATTTGCACCTGTACATGGTACATCCTACCCTTTTCCCTCATTCCCCCCTCCATTTTATACACTGTATTGTACACTGTATTGAAATACAGCACAGATAAATTGACTTTCATCTTGCTGACATGTTTATACCATTTAAATGAGTAGTGAAATAAAAAAATGCAAAACTGGTGAGGAATTTTTATCTTCAGGTTCCTTGATTCCATAAATGGCAGTATCATTTCACAATTCACAAAATCTTTTCAGAATTTTACTCTAACTTGGCCACTTCACTTCAGAAAAGTAAATGATGTCCCCACAATCAACATGCTTTACTGTTAAGGAACTCCTGGAATTGGTGATGATTTGATCCCTAGGACCTCATGAAATTCACAGCTTTGATGAAGATTTGCATAACAGCCTTTTGTTGTTGTTTTTCTGAGACAGGGTCTCCCTACATAGTTCAGGCTAGTCTTGAACTCACTATTTGAACTCATGGTGATTCTCCTGCCTTGGCCTCTTGGGTACTGGGATTATAGGCATGCAATACCATGCTTAGCTCCCATAACATCCATTTTTAAAGCTTTCTCACAGGAATTTCCTTGATGTACTACGCAGCACTATTTTATTAAATGTGGCTTGGCAGTGACAATTGCAGTGTCTCTTACTAATTTATAAATCTCTCCTTTTTTTCTTTTTTTGAGACAGGGTTTCACTCTGTAGTTCAGGCTGCCCTTGAACCATCGTGTAGCCCAGGCTAGCTTCAAACTTGAAGCAATCCTCCTGCCTCAGCCTCCTGAGTGCTGGGATTGTAGGCATGAGCCACCGCACCCAGTTTAAATCCCTCTTCTTTACCAAATGACACAGAGTACCACTATAGCTATACCAGATATACTGACAAAGTTTGAAGAAAATCCCCGTTATTTTTACTGCTTCATAAAATGAAGAGATTTAGCTGTATTTTAATGGCATCAAAAAAGCCATTTCTTCAGTGGTAATATGTTCATAATCTATAATATTGCTAAATAAAAACAGCAAGTTGAACCATATCTGTCGTGTCAGCACTTTCGTCTTTTGCCAAAGAATAAAGTTTGAAATTAGCAGCTTCACTCATAAATCTTTTTCAGGAGTTTTTCCCATTTCCTCAATTCATCTAGGCTATCATTTGGTGAGACAAACTGACGTAGAAAAATTAAGCAGGGTGCCTTATTTCTCTTGCCGAAAAAAAGCACTCATCCGTTTTTCACTGAAGACTCTTCATCCTTCCAGTTTTCTTTTTTTGGGGTTCTGTTTGCTTTTGAGATGTTGATGAAGCCGTTCTGTGATTCCAGCATGCTGACAGGCTGAAGCAGGAGGTTCACAAGTTCAAGACCAGCCTGGGCAACTTAGCAAGACCCTGCTAGATATCCAAAGCATGGGTTTGTGTTCTCTAAAATCAAAGAATAAATTCTAGGGACAATGGAAGTTAAGAGTAGGAAAAAAATTATTGAGACAAAGATAGCCCCTGTCTAAGACAGACAGAGGGGGACCAGAAAGTGGGTTACCCGCATCCGGTGTCTTTCACCAGCCCAGGCTGTTATGAGCCAAAGCGGCTGGTTTCTTTTCTACTCTCTCCCTATTTGTATTTTCTTCATCTATGGGTAGAACCAGTTCTCTCAAATGATTTTTGTCATGCCATTTCCAGGGTGGAGAATCTACGTAGACTCATTTTACTAAATAAATCTAAACTTCTCTACTTGCTTTTGGGATCTCCACTATTCTTTCAGCTTTCCAGCAGCATTCAGTATTTATTCTCTAACATGCATGAACATGTCTGCTGGGGGAAAGATGAACTTAGATTAGTGTGCTGAAGAAATGACTCTGGCCCATGGTCACTGTATCAGGTGAAGTGGAGGGGTTTCTGTTGGAGCCCAAGCAGGAGCCAGGAGGGAGGCCATGAACTTGAGATGGGTCTTGGCATGGACATGGGTGACATAAATGGTTTGCAACCTTCTTAGGATGGGTGCTTTCCCAACACCCACTACATTTCTGGAGGGTGTTGGGAAAGCACAACACAAAATGAAGTTTCTTCATTTTCCACTAGTTCTTTCACCCTCAACTTCCATTTAAATGATCATTTCTTTTAAGAAATGTGACCCACCACTCTGGCTTTGTTATCCTGGAAAGCGTTTTTTTTTTTTAAATTTGATTTTGGTCATTCATAGGAGGAAAATAATAACCTGCCCTAAATAGTTGTTTTAAGGCTGAAATAGTTCAATGCTTGTAAAACTTTTAGCTCAGTGCCTGGAACAGAGTAAAAGCTCAATAAAATTTAGCTGTTTGTACCACTACGCCATCTTTCCTGAGTAATCTACAGCAGCTGACTTACATTCCTAAAACACAACCATTAAATCTTGGCACTGGAAGTGATCTTAGAAGGTGTCCTATTATATACTTTATATATGCATATACTATTATATACTCCTTACAGATTTAGAAGTATAGGCTCAGTGGATGGGGAAGGTAAACATCCATCTCTGCTAGTGCCCAAGTTAGAACTTGGATCTCCCAACTCCAAGGTCAGTGTTGCTTTGCTTTAGACCATAAACGTTTTCTGTACATCAGTGTGTTTTTTATCTCAAGTAAAATTCAAGTATCTTAGGGGTATGACCTCTGCTTTGGTGATTGGCCTGCTGAAAAAAGTCTTGGGCCAAAATGCTTCTACCACACTGGCAATACAGAAATTAAATCCAATGCTTTAGGTTACAAATTAGATTACAGTGATTTATGGGCAAAACCATTTTCAGTTCTTACTTGCCACCTAATGGGAGAGATTAAAACAACCTAAATGAGTCATACTTTATTTAATAAGCGTTTTGCAAGGCATATTTTCTAATCATGATTTAATGCTCCCAGGCCTGCATTGCTCTCTGGAAGGAAGTGACCCTTGGGGAGCTGCAATAAAATGGTTAGTGTACCCCTGAGTGTACTCAGCTTAGCACTTGCAAATGTGGCCTTTCCGTTTATTGGGCCCTGAAGAAGAATCCTGCACATCTCCCCTCACTCTCACTCCCCTGGCAATTAGAAAACACACAGGCAGTTCTCTGCAGCATAGGTTAAGAGACCCATCTGACTGGTCAGAATCCTTCACCAATCCAACCAGAGTTTGTTCTCTGGATCCTTGTATTAAAAAACTAATATTACATTATATTTCCTTTGTTTCATATAAAACTAAGCATTCCTCCTAAGAGCCCTAATTGGGATCAGTAGAATGTTTATTCCTCCATTGCCTGACACAGGAAGATTTAGGATTCAATCACACTAAAATAATGGGTTTGTGATTTTCCACAGGGAAATAAATTCATTCACCATTGTCATTGTAGGAAACTTTAGAACTCAGTTCATGATATGATGTCTTTTTAATATTACCTGTGTTTGCTTTTTCTTGCTATCCAGAATTCCATTTCACCTTTCTCATTCATGGTGTCTATGTTTTTAATTCCAATCTTCTTTTACTTCTTTTCCTCACCTCAGTTTTTAACAGTGAACTTTGTGGTTAAAACTTTCCAAATTATCCCCCAAACAATAATAACAACTATAAAAGACTGCCATATTGTTCTTACAATGTCTAACTCTTAAGATAACCAATTTTCATAGAATAGTAGAATTTAGAATCAGAAGGGACTTTAAGAGGGTTCATCAGCCAGACATTTGGGGACTCTTGTTGAAAAGTTTGCCCCTATGTAGGCTGAGTTGTGGGCCCCAAAGGTAGGCTGGAACCTGTGAAAGTTACCTTATTGGAGAGAGGGGTTTTGTAGATGTGATTATTAAGGATCTTGTGGTGAGGAGATAATTCTGGATCATCTGGATGAGCTCCAAATGTTATCACAGGCATTCTTACTGAGGGAGAGGCAGAGTTGACTCTACACAGCAGAAGAGAAAGCATTGCGACCACAAAGGCAGAGACCTGAGTGGTGTGGCCACCAACCAAGGAATCCTGGCAATCATGAAAAGCTGGAAGAGCCTGGATTCTTCTCTGCAGCCTCTGGAGGGATCAGAACCCTGCCACCTCTTGGTTTCTGCCTGCTGGATATGATTTCAGACTTTTTTTCTGTACTGGGTTGAACCCAGGGTGCTCTACCACCTAGCTGCATTCCTATTCCTTATTTTCTGTTTTGAGACAGGGTCTCATTAAACTGCCCAGGCTGGGCTCCAGCTTGGATTCTCCTGCCTCAGCCTTCCAAGTAGCTAGAATTACATGTACCACTGAACTGCCCTGATTTCATGCTTTTTGCCTCCACATGTGAGAAAATAAATGTCTATTGTTTCAAGAGATTGAGCTTGTGGTAATTTATTATAGCTGCCCTGGGAAGCTAATATAATCCTTCTGTAAAAAACTTGAGTTATGTTCTTCTTATTGGCTTAAAGGAGTTTATTATATATTCTGGGCATGAAATCTCTATAGGATGTATAAATTGCAAATATCTTATCTAGGTCCTTGCCTTTTCACTCCCTGGATGGTGTCTTTTCATGATAAGTTTATAATTTTAATGAAATCCAATTTATTAAAATTTTCATTTCTGGTTGGTGGTTTTTAGTTCCTATTTAAAATAACCCATTATTACTCTAAACATTTAGGTCTAAAATCTATCTAGAATTAATTTTTCTGTATGGAATGGAATAGGGGTCAGGATTCATATTTTTCTTATATTCCATTGACCTCAGTACCTTCTATTTTTAAAATGTTCATTTCCTTACTATACTGCACCCATATCTTTGTCATAAATCAAGTGAGTGTATATGTCAGTTTTGGTTGTCTGGGAAGCAGATACCAAGACAGCCTTAGAAATAACAGAGATTTATTAAGGGTAAATGTAAAGGAGAGAAGGATAAATGGAAGAAGGTATAGGAAAAGGCAGGGAAAGCTTCATACCTGTGACGATCATCCATCTATAAGAGAGAGAAGAAAAAGGAGCAAGGTATAAGGAGGGGGCCGGCCAGCAGCAGAGCCAGAGAGAGTCCTAGCTGGGTCCACAGAGAGCTTGGAGGCAAAGGTCACCTGTGGGAGCCATCCTAAACTGGACAGCAGGGACCAGACTCTGAGACTCCTCCATACTCAGTCACCAGCAGAAGCTTCCCAGGAAGAACATGCCTGTCTTAGTTACTATTTCATTGCTGAGACCAAATCCCCCACACCCACAAGTTAAAGAAGAAAAGGTTTATTTTGGCTCACAGTTTGTAGAGGTTTCAGTCCATAGTTGGTTGGCTCCAAGGCAGGGCAGCATAGCAGAAGGGTATCACAGAGGAGGAACAGTCCATGGGATGGCAGGCAAAAAGCAGCAAGCACTGAGCCTTCCTTACCCTTTTGTCCCATCCAGGCTACAAGCCTATTGGTCGGTGCCACCCACACCCAGAATCATGCTAAAGCAACCAGCGGACTAATCCAGTTATCACACATCCATCATCTCACACCTATGATCCAGACATCTTCCAAAAGCCCCTCCTATTAGCACATGAGGCTTTGGAGGGACATCTAGATATAAGTCATAACAGTGCCCTGGACGTGAATGCTGTAGCCGATTGCAAAGGCTCTGTAGCCAGCACACTGTGGTGGTTTCTTGCTTGAAGGAAGATCTGAGCAACACATCTACATGTCTTATCCAGGCCACCCTTGCACCATGCAGATCCACTTCTCCATGCACATTCAGACTCCATGGTTTCCAATAGCCTCTTTCTGAGACAGTGCTTAAAGAGCAAGGTTAGTGGAATGAACAATAGCCATCACTTTTCCAATAGTTCTCAATGCTGCAATAGATATTCATTGCTACCTCCATCCATTTTCCTCAGCTTCAGCTGTCACCTCTGCAAGTCTTTGTGGTTTACTTGATAGTGGCATGCCACGGCAGACCCTGGAAATGTTATTGGAAACTTTTGTAATAGGCTTTAGTCTCTTGTCCAGTGTATGATGCAGGCCTAAGGAAATAAAAAAAACCTGAAAGACGGAATTAAAAGAAACAGAAAGCAGGGCATTAGGATGTCCAATGCTGGCAGAACCAACCGACAGACTGGCTGATGAGTCTAAGGCACTGATTTTTATTGGTAATCAATTGGGGTAAAGGCAAGCTATGTGTAAGGGCAGAACTAAGTATAAGGATATGTAGTTATGTGGTTGTCATGGAAATTATTGTAAGCAAGGCTCATAAAAGATAAGACAAAGCATTCTCGAATTAGGAACAGAATAGACAAAATAGATGGTTGTAATTAGAACCATGTCCTTTTAGTAAGAAGGGTTTAATTGTGGGAACAGAATTCAAGAGTGAGTTATTCTGACCTCAGCATGTAGGCTTTGGCTGGACTCACTTTTATTTTATTTATTTATTTTTGGATCAAACTCAGACCTTGCTCTTGCAAGGCAGTTGCGGTGCCACTGAGCTAAATCCCCAGCCCTGGATTCACTTTTATAAACAAGCCAATTGTGGGGTTAACTCTTTACAGACCGCACTGCTTATAGCCTGCTTTGGGCATAATTAATATCGTAATCTCCTGCAGCATAGCATGTAACCCCTGACTTGTTAGAATCCTTAGAAACCATGCCCTTCACAGGCCAGGGTTGCTGTATCTGCCCACTTACAGTTACACATAAGCAAGGAAATACCCAGAGGCACTCCAGAGCTCATCTGAGCTCACACATATCCCATTTGCCTTGTTCCATGGATCAGTGTTATTTTCCTCTGCTGAAAGCATCACTATTTTCTCATGTGACAGTCCCTAGACACAGACATCCACAGTGCCAGGCAGCAGTCCATGGTCAGTGAGTCCCATGCTTTGTCCCCAGAGGATGCCACTTCAGAGGATGAGAAGCTGTAAGCATGCAGAGAAGAAAGCACCTTACACTCTCAAGGGATATGAGGAAGTGTGGTAAGATGGGGTCACTCCTGCATCTACTCATTGCTCCCTGAACCCATGGCGAGCACCACATGCTGAAGAGGATTGCCTTACAGCTGGTGCTCCACCATGCAACCAGTCCTAGGTGGTGTGGCTTGGGGAACAATCAGTGTGCCCAGGACATGGGTCTAGGTCACACATCCTTCACTGGGGTAGCCCAGACACTAAAATGAATCCTTCAAAGTTAGGCTTTCTTTTCTGAGAGAAGCTGCTTCTCTAGCTTTCTCCTTTTCCAAAACATCTCTCCCTAATCTTTTTTTTTTTGTATTCTAATTTCTAAAGAGAAGCCTCTGTAAACACCCCTTCTCTCCTTGGCTCAAATGAATGGACATGCAGGGAAGTAAAGAGTCTTAGGAGAAGTAGCACATCTGTTTGAAAAGTGTATGCAGACGGTGTTAGAAGTCCCATTTCCTTTTAGCAGCAAGAAGGAGAGGTGGCTAGGAGATGAAGCAGGTCACCCCTCATCCATGATCACACTGTACTCCTGCCCCTTCCTCACAATGAGAACCCTGCACACATGAGCACATGTGGAGACAGACTGGAGGCAGCACAGGGAACTGCCTGTCTCTTTCACAGCTGGCTCTGAATAAACCTTTCTCCCCCAAATTCTATGTCTCCTAAGTTTTGGGGAAGAAGCTAGCAGTAAATCCCCACTTCTGGTAGCACTGGATGGATGCTGTGTTGTATGGTATCAGGCATTCTGCAAGCATCTGAATAGTAGCACTGGCTCATGTTCTTGGCCACAAAGGCAAACAGACCAGGAATAGTTTATATCTGTAAGAGCAGACCCTGAGCCTTCTAGAAGAGTGGGGCGCCTGGTAGACTTGCTGCCCTGTGGCCAGCTGGTTTTCTAGAGAAATAATGCACCCTGAAAGCTTACTCTGGGTCCTTGATGCTGCCAGGCTGTGTATTTGGAGGTGGCATTAACTAGACCAATCCTAATTAGTGGGATCCCAGGACGTTGGGCCCATTTGTAACCATTCCTGAGCATGATCAGAATGCTTATATCTACCTACCAAGCAGATTCAGAATAAATCAGACTGTGGGTTTAGTCCAAAGGGGTCTCTCTTGTGGCCACGGGTGTGAAATGGAGGTGGAGCCTGGTACAAAATCGGTGAATGACGTGACAGTTATGTTTCCTCTAACCAGTTTAACCAGTGGCTCTCAAACTAAGAATATGTACATGTACAGATGGGTACACATACATACACACACATATATGTACAGATAAGCATATATATGTATTATGAATTTTGCCGATGTGAAAAATGTGTATTAAGTTTACAAATAACAGCAAAATGAAAATATTTTTGCTTTAAATTCCATATAGTCAATTGCTTCTTACAGAATGCTTTCTCAATTTTTGCCAAACTTTTATTTCATAGCCAACCTATAATTGCACTTGCAAATGAATTGGTTTGGTAGGGATGTTGATTGGTAGTTTTCTATCAATCAACTTTAATGAGTAAGGCAAAAGGAAAACAACAAAGATATATATTGACCCTTTACTCTTTTACTAATGACATGAATGACTTGTTAGCTGAATTAAATAATAACTTTTAATACTGAAATAATATTTTCTCATTTTTTGTGGTATATACCATATAATGGCTAAAGAAATAACATATTTACGTTTAATCTACCTTATTAAAATTTTTGTGATGTATGTAGTTTATGAAAACAATAAATCAAGCTCTCACTTTAGCAATTGTCAGTGCAAGTGGTATAAATTCTTCCAAAATGGCAATTTCAAACTATTCACATAAGATCACAGAGTGTGAAGTCACACTGTTATAAAGCACTTCTACCATCCAGACATAAATAACCTCAAAAATATAATTCACAGTAAGATGTAGTAATTAGGAAGTAACAAAGTTTGAAGTTTTCTTGCCTTTATTTTAAATACAATTTATTTAATTGTAAGTTTATATAATTATTTTTAATAATAGTTGAGTTTAATAACTGGCTTGCAAAATTCTTAGAAATTTAACATCTGGCTCTGTGAACCAGTACAACCCTGGTGCCTCTCGTCCTACATGAACCTAACCCCAGATGTACCAATTCCATCAAAGGCCAGAATGCAAATTTAATTGAAGCTTGTCTAAATCCAATTTTATAACTTTGTTGGTCTGTCAAGTTCCGACAATGGACTGCTCTAGTACTTGCTCACTGAGAGTCCCATCTCTAGCAGGCACCAGGAATTATTTTTGAGTGGATGCAGATGGCATGGAGTTGTTCCAGAACTTGATGAGTCCACATGGTGCTTCTTCCTCCAGGGCTTGTCAAACACCTGCCAGTGTCTTGTCCCACCACCAACACCTTTAACAGGGGTTGGCTACACAAATGTCCCAACTTCCCCCCAGCCTGGTCCTGTAGCAGTCTCTTCCTGCTGTTGGCCTTGCTAAGCCCTCAGCCTTTCTAGTCCTAGCATTTAGTCTGGAATAGGATTTCGATGTGTGGAATATGCTCTCTCCACAAGCAGTGGAGGTCTACAGGAGCTATGCTTCCTTCTCGGGAGTGAGAGATGCAGGATGCAGCAATTTGTCTTTTACTTTGAAGGTAATGATATGGCTACTTGATGCTAAAATACTTTACTGTTATGACAGGTCTTTGAATCCTTGTAGGGTTTATCTTCCACTCAAAGGAAGGCATATGTCTTAGCAAGACCTCCAGACTTATTGGACAGAGAAGAGGCTGATGTTCCTTCTTCAAGTCTAAAGTGGCAGGGGCTCCCCTTTGTTAAGCAGGTGCAGGCCCCTTCTGTACTCTCAGGAATTTCCGCGGAAGCTGGCCAGTCACTATCTTTGGGGGCCTCAGCCTGCTTTGGCTTACTCATGTGCAGGTTTCCATTCCTTTCCAAACAGGGTGCTGACCTTGGCAGAATGAACTAAACTATATTAGAAATATTCTCTGGAGCTCTGTTATGCTTATGGATTAAATCTTAAGCTTGAGCTTCAATTTTCTTTACCCTCTGGTTGCAGAAGATGAGAACCCGTTTAAAAGAGGTTGATGACAATAGAGCAAAGTAAGCCCAAAAAGGACCTCTGGATTTTATATTTAGCTTTTAATTTCCAACTAATCATTCTCAGCTCTTCATTAACTTTCCCCGAAACATCAACCACTTAGTAAGAGTGCATGGTTGAACTAGCATTAGGGTTATCATTTCTCTTGCATTTCCCCAAAGCCTGAAACATTGCACAAGCTTGTGTATTCCCAGTTTCAGTCAGTTTCTCCTCACTGAGACACAAAACATGACACCCACAATTTAGAGGAGAAGTTTATTTGGGCTCACAGTTTTTAGAGGTTTCAGTGCATAGTTGACTGGCTCCAAGGCAGAAATGGCATGGGAAGGGGCCTGCTGGAGGAAAGCTGCTCAGGCCATGGGGGCAAGAAGCAGAGAGAAAGAAGGGAAGAGCCAGGGAGAAAGACTTACCCTTCTAGGCTAGCCTCCCATGACCCACCTCTTCTCACAAGTCTCCAACTTTTCACAGCACATTTAGCTATCACCAATCCACTGATGAGATGGGACCCCATGATCCAGCCATTTTCCAAAAGCTCCACTTCTTGGTGTATAAGAGCTTTGGGGAACATTCTAGACCTAATCCATAACACCTTCTACCAGGTAGTATCCCTTTTTAGCACCAGTGAGAATGTTCACAGCTGGACTAATAGTAACTGTGCTCCACCTGGCACCAGTGATGGCACTCTTCCCAGCTATGCAGCTGGGTGATGTACACCAAGAGCCCATCTTATCCTCTTGCTGCACCACTTCTGATACGAATTTGGTTTTAGGTTGGGCTCTCTAGCAAGCACACTGACGGAGATCACTTTGCAGAATGTTTCTAGCTTTTAGGATTACCTACCTGGGAAAAAGGAAGGGGAATATTCAGAATTGGGCAAAGGGAGAAGCTGGGCAGTATGCAGCCTCGATGAAGGTCCTGTGGAGCTGAAGCTGAAATGGCCATCAGAGTGTGTGTACTCATTAGGGCAAGAGTGCTGAGCCCATCTTCAGAACCCAGCACCCATCAGTCATTGGATGCACCCTGCCCTGGAAGGGGAGCTGACCTTCATGAGATCATCCCTGTCAGGCTCCCCAGCTCCTAAGAACTGTGAGTGAGGGCTTCCTGCCAGCGGCACTCCCAGCAGCTGGCTTGAGTCCTTCAGGTCTGAAGGGGGATCTGGGGAGCTCGTCCTATTCCTGGTTAGGGTCCGAAGAGTTCCCTAAAGAAGAGATAGGGACTTTAATTTGACCTGCTGGGTGGGTTCTTGACTTTGCTCACTGGAAAAAGATTTCAGGACCCTTCAGTGAGAAGCACAGACAGGTTTTATTAGGTAGAGTTGAAGTACACACTCCTGGAAAATAGAAGGCAGGTCTTCAAGATTACTGTGCAGAATGTTTCTAGCTCTTGGGATTAACTGCCTGGGAGAAAGAGAGGAATTCCAGACATGTGCGTTCTTGGAGGTATCCTTCAAGGCATATGATCTAAGGTGTTTTGCTGAAAACATTCTTTGACCTCTTTAAATCTGTTTCTTCATCTTAAGATCAGGTTGCTGCCATTTACCTATCAGTAGGGTTAATTTATGGATTTAGAAATCTTTAAAGGATTTGATGTGATGGGCCTGGAAGAAAAAAAAAGCCAAGGGGTTAAAGATATGGAGTACAGCGATGGATAACTGGGTACCTTTGTGTCCTGAAATTATGGTTTCCTAAGCAATCCAGGAATGATTTAAAGTGGGAAGGAGGATGTGTGGGATTTATATGCAGACACAAGGTTGTTTTCTGTAAGGCACCCAAGCACTGGTAGATTTTGATATCTGTGAGGTTTCTAGGCTCAATCCTTCCTCACCTTAACAATGAGGATGGCATTATTTTACTTTACTAGTGCTAGGGATAGAATCTGGGGACTCATACATGTTAGGTAAATGATCTACCACTGAGCTACACCCTCAGCTCCTGATTGCAATATTTAAAGAAAAGAAAAATAATCTTTGAAGAAGACAGAGTTTAGGAGCCAAAGCCAATGGCCTTACCTGGTTCTCTGAGTATTTACTGAGCTGGAGAAGGTCAAACACACGCAAAGCCAGAAACTGATACTCAGACCCATGCAACCTCTTAGACAAGAAGAAAGAAGTTTTCTTGGCATCCCTGGATGGCCTCAAGTGAAATAAATCAGACACACAAGTTTAAGTTCTTTTATTTGAAAAACCCAAAATAAAAGTAAAAAGCAAAACAAAGCACAGATAATAGGAAGCAGGGAGATCTTTTCTAAGTGGGAATGGGAACAAGAGGTGGAGGGGGGAGGGAAAGAAAGGCAAAAGGATAACAAACAGAATCCAAGGAAAAGTGGAAATAGAGCTTTTTCAAATGGGAAGGATAAGAGTTGGTGAGAGCAGGGAGGGTTGAGAAGGGAAAGGGAGAAAGAAAAGAAAAAGAATTAATATGTGTTATGTACATGTGCCAACTCCCCATGACAAGCACGATCATTATGCACCGCAAACATGTACTGAAAAAATACATTAAAAAATTTAAACAATAACCTAGGAAGAAACAGCTCAGAAACCAACTTACCTCCAGACCTCCCCAAACAGCTGGTAGAGCAGCTGCACCCTCCCCACCCGCTTAGCTCAGGGCTGCAAGAGAGAGCCCCAGGGTCTCAGTGGTCTGGGATGGGGGAGGGAGTTCCTTCCAAGTTGGGAACCTTTTGCAGGTTGCTGGGCAGCTTAACAGATGAGGAGCAGAAACCCAGGGAGAAGAGAACATGCCTACTCATTGGTGCTGACTGACCCTATCAGATGTCCAGCGGGTCATCAAGACTTGTAAAAATGCAAAGGAAAGGACTCTTCCCAACCATGGTAGTGTCCCGCCTCTTCGGTTTGTCAGTTTCTATCTTGAATAATTTACAAGTCTAAGAGAATGAGTTTGCTGTTTCTTCCCCTGGACTCATCCTTCCCACCATCTGTTGGCGGTGCTCCAGGCTGGGTTGTAGTGGGGGCTAGGGTTACAGAGGGTGCAGCTGAGCCGGAGGGAGACCACGAGCCTTAAATACATACAGACTGTCCTTGGTTCTCAAAGCTCTTGCCGCTGGCCGGGTGAACGTTGTCTCCTTGTTAGAGATGGCACCTTAAGCCCAATAAATTATTAATTTATTTGACAAATATTAATCAAGTAAGCTTTATGTGGAGTTAGTCTTCCAGCCACAGGGGATCCGGGTCCCCAGTGACATTGCTAAGGTAAAGGACGACAGGGGACAGTGACAGTGTAACAGGACACAGTATCTGCTGATTAATGTGTTTGATGCTTAGAAAAGATGGAGTAACAAATGGGGTGATACAAAGCGATGGCTTGGTGAATCCCTGAATGATCACATCTCTGGAAGCAGTCTGTCTTTGTTTTTTGTTGTACCAGGGATCGAGCTTGGGAACTTGGGCTTTTGAGGCAGGCGGTGGAACCACTGAGCTAAATCCCTGGCCCTGGAAGCAGTCTGTTTTTTTATCAAAAAATTTATGTTCTGACTTTTTTTGCAGCAGTATTCATAATTTACCTAACTTTGAGTATTCAGTATTTCACTTTAAGACAAAGAAAAGAAAAGAATGTTTGTGCTGAAGCAACAGCATCACCTCCACAGTCCCTTTCCCAGGGCCAAGACCCACACCCACACCCACACCTCAAAGGAGGAGAGGCTCATTTGGCTCAGTTTCAGTGGATTCAGTCCATGGTCAGCTGGCTCCAAGATAGAAACAGTATGACAGGAAGACGTAGAGGAGGCAAGCTTCTCACGGAAAGGAGAGAAGGAGGGGAAGAACTAGGGACATCCTTTCCAGTCATGCCCACCCATGACCCACCTTCATCCAGGCTGCAACTCACTCCTCATAGCACACTCAGCTATGAACTTAATCAGTGGATGAATCCACCGGTGAATATAGCCATCTCCATGATCCAGTCACCTTCTGAACACATGAGCCTTTGGGGCGTGTCCTTTAGGGCATGTGCTGGTTTAGATCTAGAAAGTCCCCTTAAAGAGCTATGTGCTCAGAGGTTGGGCTTTTGGAAGGTGATTGTGTCATCAGGGCTGTAGCCTCATCAGTGGCCTCATCCTCTAAGGCAGTCAGAGCTGAACGTGCTGTTAGGAGATGGGGTCTGGGTGGAAGAGGCCAGTTACTGGAGGTGTGACCTGGAAGGGCTCATCTCCCTCCCTGCCTCCTTCCTTCTTTCTCTGCTTCCTGGCCTCCGTGATGTGAGTGCTTTCTTCTGCCAGACTTTTCTGCCATGTTCCGCTGCCATCCCATTTCTGCACTGGACCCAGCAGATTGTGGACTGAAACTGAGCCAAAATTAACCTCTCCTTCCTTAAGTTGTAGATGTCAGGTATTGCGTTTCAGTAAGACAGGACATTTTAGATGTAAATCATAACGCTTCCTAACACTTTGTAATACGTGGTTTCTGTTCTCCAGTCCATTGGTCATGTCCAGGATATAATCATCTCTGCATCTCTAATGTGTTCACACACTTTACTCTTTCTAGAAACTGGTTTTTGTATATCTCAAGTATTGTCAGACACCTTGCTACCTCAGGGTATTTGTGCTTTCTGCTTTTTCTTCCTGGAATTTTCTTTCCCCAAATATCCTCCAGGCTGTCTCCTCAGCTCTGCTGGCTCTCCTCTCAAACGTCTTGCATCATCAGTAGAGTGCCTTCTTAGGCTGCCCCATCTAGGACAGGCACTACTTCTCCACAGCACACCTGTTGCTCTGTGACCCTGCCTTCTCTCAGGTGCATTTGCTGCTCTCTCCCATTGCATATTTGCTTATTTTCTTCTTTCCCTAACATAGTGTAAGCTCGTGAGCTGAGCCTCTAACATCCAGAACAATTCTTTCCACCCAAAGCAAAAACAAACTCTCAATAAATGTTAGTGAATGGATGTTATTTGTGTGAAGGTTTAGTAACTTTTCCAAATTTATTAAGGTTGGTCTCCACAGTTTTTCCTAAAGGTCTGTGATGAAGGCTGAAGAGTCTATGCTGGAAGGCTGAAGGTCTGCACTAGAAGCCAGGAGATGATGTCCAAAGTGAAGGCGAAGGCTGGAGCTCCTCTGAAGAAACAGAAGCAAATCTGTCCTTCTTCATTTCACCTTTATACCATCCAGACAACAAGCTGCCCTAGGGTGGGTCTTCCACACCTTAAAATGTGGAATTGCTGAGCCAGTTTAGTTGAGCTTCTTTTAGTCAAGTTGACACAATCTATCAACCATCACATTAGTTAAGCCCTTTTTTCTTTTCCAAACCCACACTTGCTTCTGGTATGATCAGAGCACTTCACTGAGTGCTCACAAGCCATATTTGGTCATCTGCTCTGTACAGTTTTATCATTTGGTGACAGGCTTTCTTATCAATAGAATCTGCTCATTACATTTTAGAAAACTGAGCTAACTGAACTCCAGGTTCCTGGCTCTTCTCTATTACTTCAGTTATTTCTTATAGAAAGGCCTTTCCCATAGTTATCTTCTTACTGCAGTTGCTCCATATCTGGCTTTCCTTTTAATGTTCTGAAATCTAGCTGAGAAAACTTCAAACTCCAGGCACTGTCTCTTAATCTGTTGCAGAAAAAAAAGAAAGAAAAGAAAAAGGGACCAATTTTAGATAGGATGCAGCTGAACAACCTAAAGGTGATGCATACCTCCCATTTGATATCACTTTATATAACTCAGAAAAGTAATAGTAGTAATACCATCTCTCAAGATGATTTTCATGAAAACAACAAGTTCTTTGTCCCCTTTTTTTTTTTTTTTTTTTGGTACTGGGAATCGAACTTGGGACCTTGCACTTGTGAGGCAGGCAGTGGAACCACTGAGCTAAATCCCCAGCCCCTGTCCTCTTTTAAATAAAAGTGGTATTGTATAATCTAAATGTTTGGTTTTAATTGTAGAACATATGGGAATCAGTCATATATATCAAAAATTTGACCTAGTGATTCCTTTTTCCCAAGTATTTCTTAGCTTGTTCCCTCTTCTCCATGTAGACTTTTAATACCAAAGAGAAAAACATGAAATGACCAGTCCTAGAAATGGGAAGTTGGTACTCATTCTTTGTGGCTTTCAATGGCATGGAAATGAGCCAGAATGTTGCAGGTGACTTTCAAAGAATCATTTCATGAAAAAGTATTTGTGGGAGATTAGAAAAATTCAGAAATGTACAAAAATGAAAATAAAACCCATGTGTAATCCCTCCACTGGTAACATTTTGGCGTGTATTCTCCCATTCTTTATTGGCATGCATATATAAAATTATTTAGTGGACACACACTAGTACATATATACTTATTAAACATATGATTGTTTTATTTACTGGAAGTGATACTATAATATTGTTCTACTATGTTCGTTTCTTTGGTTTTTTTTTCACTGGTACTGGGGATCAAACCCAGAGAGACTTTACCACTAAGTTACATCCCCAGCCCCTGTTCTATTTTTTGAGACAAGGCCTTGCTAAGTTGTTCAGATGATACTTGAACTTGAAATCCTCCTACCTCAGCTCCCAAAGTACGGCAATTATAGATGTGTGCCACCATACCTGACTGCTATTCTTTAAAAACTGAACAATAATTATCAGTATTTTCTTCTACAACTCAATTTATTGTTTTACTTAGGTAAGAACTTTAAGACATTTTTTGTGCCCCTATCTTTTAAAAATAAAAATAATATCCTTTGAAAAACATGTAACGAAAATATATTTCCATGTCAATAAATATAGATTCACATTATCTTTTCTTACTGTTGATTGGGAGGTTTCTGAGGATTGAAGCCAGAGCCTAGACATAACACATGTGTGTTAGTTACTTTTCTCTTACTGTTGAGACAAAATACCCGACACCAAAGTTAGGGGGAAAGGGTTTATTTGGCTTACAGTTTGTAGATGTTTCAGTTCATAACTGTCTGGCTCTGAGGCAGGGATGGTAAGAAGCATTGCAGAGGAGAAACAACATGGTGCACATAAGGTAGCAAAGGCAACAATGGACCTTAACAGCTTTGTCCTGCTCCTTTTATCTTATTCAGACTACCTGGATTAGGGCGGTGCTAAATCAATCACTCACACATAGTGGTTTAGTAATCACATGCCCTTAATCTCAGCATCATACACTCTAGGTTCAGCAACCTCCAAAATAGCCTATGACCACATGAGGCTTTGGGGGGACATCTAGACATAAACCATAACAACATGCTAGACAAGTACTGTATCACTGAGTTACAACCCCAGCCCCTTTAAATTTTACTTTGAGACAAGATCTTGCTAAGTTGCCAGAGCTGGCCTTGAACCTGCTATCCTTTCCCCAACAGAGTGTAAGCTCTGTTCTCTGCTTCCTGGCTGCAATAAGGTGAGCAGCTTTGCTCTGCCAGGCCCTTTCACCATGATGATCCTGACTTGGATCCAGCCAACCATGGACTGAAACTCTGAACCAAAATAAACTTCATCTCCTCTAAGTTGTGGGTATCAGATATTTTGTCCCAGCAACAAAATGGCAATGAATACAGGTGGGCACATGATTACTTCAATTATTCCAGTGAAAACAGAAAAGGAGTGGATCACAAGATCTCTTTCTAATTCCCATTAGATGGATCTGTCAAACTATGATCTGGAATGTTTGAAATTCTGTAGGTTACAAATTATGCACACTTCAAGTATTTAGAATAAAGATATGCATGTATAAACTCAGACCTCCTCTTTTTCAAATGAATTGGCAGAGAAGTATTTACTTAAGAGAAGCAAGTCAAAGGCATGAGGGTAAAAACATAGAACTATTTGGGTAAAATGGTTTGGTGGAGTGTAGACAGCACAGAAAACTTTGAGAATGTGTATTTCTCCTCCTCCTCCCATCTCTTAACCCCTATTATCCACAGGTACATTTTTCATTTGGGGCCACTGTAACATATTAACATTTTAAAGGCAAATTTAGAAGTCCCTGTGTTCTACATTTCTATCCCAGGGAAGTTTTTAAGAATAGAGATGAACACTAGTTTTCTCTCTTTTACTTTAGTTTATTTGTAAGCTTATAATTTAGCTACTCAGATGAGTGGGATTTCATATTAGCATCCTTTTAATAAAAATAAAACTATGGGTTTACCTGTCCATTTAAATCTCTGCTGCAGCTATTGATAAGGCTCTGAAGCCCTGATGATCCTCTTGTAGAGTGGTGATTAGATGGTACTTGACAGTACATTCTCTGGAAAGCTGGCCCCAAGTGCTACTGTGGTGAAGATGCACTTATGACTGGTTTGTTTCAATTGCTGATATGATAAGAAAGAGGCCTGTTGATGTCTGCATGATTTCCAGTCACTGTGATTCTGACTTGTGGTCCTGCAGGGTTTGCTTTGAATATTCCACAGTTTAGGTAGAAGCTGAAATCAAGAGCAGGAGCAGGAGGTCTAGGACTGTATTGCACATGGAGTTAAGGGAGTGATATAGGGGAAAACATGACTCTAAACTGCTAGGTGTCCGATATGCTGAGCTCATGTTCCCAAAATTGAGGAATGAATTTTAAGGAACAACAGAGGTTAAGAGTAGGAAAAATTATTGAGACATAGCTCCTGAGAGATGGGAAGGGGACTTGAAAGTGGGTTGCCTTGGGAACCTCATTCTTAGGACCTGAAGGGCAAGGGAGAGGAACCTCAGGCTTAGTAATAGTAGATTTTGCCTTAAGGGCCAGAGGTGTCTGGTTTTACTGTGGCTTACATTTATACTTTGAATGTAAGTAAGGATTGTCTCTTAATGCAAAGAACTTCTGAACATAAGGAAATTTTGACCATTTTCCCTCCGTCTTACAGTAAAATACTAGTTATGAAATAGTACCATAATCAATATTTTCCTCTGCATTTTATTTTGTCTCTAGGGGTAGGCAGACAATGTGCAGGTGCAGAAAAATATTAAACAGCTCTTTCTCAATATATGAGGGTTGAACAATTTCTAGTGCTTAAGAACACATTCTGAAGGGTAAGAGAATTCAACATTGAGTTTCCCATCTGCAAAACAACTAAGGGAAAACAGGGATTCCTTTTAATCCCTACTTGGTTTCTATGTCCTCTCAAGGTGACCCCTGAGGTAACCTGCTCCAGAGCAGGTAGCTGCTATCTGGAGATTAACCAGAAGATAGGTCAGGCTGGACTAGCCACCCTTACCAATGCATGCCCCTATCTTCTATGGAAACTCACACTCCTAACTTCAACACATGTTTCCAAAAGCACAAGCTACAATTGATTCCAACTATAACAGTCATGTTTAAAGAAGGAAGAATTCTGTCTTAGTTATTTTTCTCTGGTTGCTGAGACAAAATACCTGACACCCAAGGTTAAAGGGGAAAGGGTTTATTTAGTTCAGAGTTTGTAGAGGTTTTAGTCCATAATTGCCTGACTCAAAAGCAGGGTGGCAGAGGAGCAACAATTTCTGGTAGACAGATAATAGCAAAGCAACAAGAGACATTAACAGTGTCTTCCTGCCCCTTTTATCTTATCCGAACTACTCAGGGTGGGTAGTACTCACACCCTTAATCCTAGTGCCCTCCAGCATAGCATTGCATCATGAATGAATCATACACTATAGATTCAACCACCTTTGAAAAAGCCCCACCTAAGACTGCATGAGGCTTTGGTGGAACATCTAAACACAAGCCATAATACACGGCTAGCAAAATTAACCAATAATCAAGAGACTCCAACAGCTGCTTTCCAATTCTTTGAAAAAGAGTGGGGGTAAAAATTGAAGGGAAAATTGGAAGTGGTTGGAGCCTTCTCCAGTCTGCAAAAGAGATCACTTCCAGAGATAGAGGTAAGTAATGGCTCAGAAAAATCCTACTCTGGGCCTTAGGCTAAAGAAGTCCCCAAGACATTTGTGTTGTCTACCTAATCACCTAAGCAACCTTCCTTAGCAGCAAGACAAGGAGAAATTTTACTCAAAATCCACTGTAAAATTTCTGTCTCTATATCTGCAATACACATATGAAACTCACAGGTTAAAACTTGTATTCATCATCCAGCAACTACAACTTGCACATTAGTGAAAGTACTTCCCTCCCCTACACACATAATGAGCACTAGGCCTAGGAAGGGAGAGAAAGCCAGGAGGTTGGGGATTGTCCCTTAAACTGAATGTGTTTTTGTCCCTTAAATATTGTTCTTTAGGAAATAGCTCCTTCTGGTTTCACTCAGAAATTCCTTCCTTCCACAGGGTCTCAGGTTCAATTTTCTGAACCTGGAAGATTGTGCCCAGAACACTAAGTGGGGACATTGCTTTTATCTATGTTTTCCTGGACAGACAAAATCCTGATGTCTCATCTAACCTGGAGATGGGTATGTGTTCCTCAACTAAGATGAATTCCCTGTCTTCAGTGTTAGCAAATGCTCATTTTCTATGGGCTCAATATAAAAATTCTTAGTTGTTGGATAGGAGGGAAAGGTTGAGACAGTTCAGGGTTCCTCCCTGTCTAATCTTTAATCTCTACAAAAGGAAAGTACAAAGTGACAAGAAAAGAGGAGAAATTAGATCAGAAAAAGGAAGTCTTTTCTTTTCACAGTGAGTTATTGAGATAATTTGCCCATGAATTATCATCTTCAGCCTGGAAAGGCAAAAGTGGGGAATCTTAAGAGCTGAAATTGCTTCCTCATCAGTGGAAGATTAGACCAGAAAAGAAACTGAGGCAGAAAAGGCTTGATATTCCCTTCTAGAGTTTAGAGGAAGGATCAGGCCAAACTGCCTCTGTGAAACTCGTCCTCCATGTCTTAAGAGTAGCTGCTGGCCTATTGCCTTTAACTGGCACTTATAGTCTCATGCTTTATTAATAGGCATGTATATTTTCTAACCATAAACTAGATTTAATAAAAGACCCATTTTACAGCATTTCGTAAATTCACATTTTGGTCAGTATCAAAATCCACTAGTGGACGCTCAAACTATTTTTCTCTAGCACTGCTACCTAAGATGAGACAATAAATCACAATAGTTGAAACAAATCAAATAGGTCAAGCAAGAAGCACCAATAAATTCAGCAACTAGTAAGTCCTAATGCAGTGCATACAAAACAGAAATACAAGACCTTGTCTGTAAAAAAAAAATGTACCATCAAAGAAACACCATAATCTTCCCATGTTCTCAATTTAAATTTACCATCATTTAAACAAAAAATAATGTGTAAAAAAATAAGGCATAATGACAAAGAGGACAATCTCTAGTTACCTAAATGAGTCATGATCCAGAATCCATGCAACAAAAGCAAACTTTTACCTCCTTCCAATTATCTCAGTGGAATCTCCAAATGATATAGGGGAAATAATATAACTTTCAACCTACTAGATGTCAGATATGCCAAGTTTGTGTTCTCCAAAATAAAAGAATGCATTCTAAGGAACAAATGAGGGTAAGAGTAGAAAATATTTATTGAGAGAGTTAGCTCCTGAGAGATAAGAAAGGACCCCGAAAGTGGGTTGCCATGGACCCCACTTCACAGAGGAACTTTAACAGAGCAAAATCACAAAGTAAGTGCAAAATCACAAGGTGGGTATAATGTGGATCTAAACTATGATCAACCAGTAAGATTATAAATATAGCTACTTAGATAATATTGATCCATGGGGAAGCAGGTCACATAGCAAATGTACATGAAAAGAACAAAAATCTTTTAAGGAAGGGAGGAATCAGGAGGCCCTGGTCACCCACCTAGGTGACTGATGTCTATCTAGACTTTATTAGAATGGGTGATACCAATTATGGTATACTCTTTAATTTATTGCTTATCCCTCAGGGAGGCATGTAGACCTGGTCTTTCCATCTTTATCTTCAGGCCCGGCCTTCAACAGATGTGCCTCCAGCCACAGTTGTGATGTGTTCTAGTCTTCTGCATTGACTCTCTTGAGAGTCTAGCCCTGTCTGACTGCCTATAACATTTCTACCTAAGTTAGCTGTCTGTAATAGGAGGAATTTGGCTAGCATCTCCTACTCGGTGTTTGTATGAGCACATTTCTCAAAAGCACCGCCCTGTATTTCCTGTTATTTTCCACAATTTGGTTAGGATAAATAGTGCGATTTACTCAAATATAAAGAATAACCAAAGTTGGAGTAATTTTAACTCAATTATATAGCTTATCTTTATAAATAATGGATTTTCTCCTAGTGTGTATTCGTATAGGCTGACTGCAAGAGCCACATATCCTGTTTCTAGCTAATATATTTTCATGTATTTCACATCACCCAGCAGCTGCTGGGCTGATATCCATTTGTGACAGCCCTGGCTTGCTTTCGTTGTGGTGTGGCTGGTTGCCTGTATTCTGTTCACACACTGACACAACAAGTATAATTGGAATATGGAAGAATGGACCAAAACTAAAGTATAAGATAAATTGATCTTTTTTCTTTCAAAATCAAATGTTCCACCTGAATTGAAATAATATGTGATGAGCGGGGGAAATAAAACCCCCACCAAAGTATTTTCTTTATCTTTATAAATCATTAGTTGTCTCTGCTTGACAGCTTCTCTTTATTAGTGTTCAAAATTGCCTTTATTGTACCTCTAGGACCAATTACTTTTCTAATTAATTACCATTATTATCATAAGTAAGAACTCCAGAATTTCAAGTCAGGTGTTCAGAGGAGCACATATCCTTTGAGCTGCCTATCATGCTGGGTTATTGTTCTTGTTCGACATTTCTGAATTTTTCCTTACTCTTTCTTTATATTCATAGTATTATTATAGACAGCTAAATTAAGTAGAAATAGTATAGGCAGTCAGACAGTGTTGGGCCCTTGAGGGAGTCAGTGCAGAACATATTACAACATGAGAACACATCACAACTGTGGCTGGAAGCACATCTGTGGAAGGCCAGACCTTGAGATAAAGATGGAATGACCAGGTCCATATGCCTCCCCGAGGGATAAGCAATAAACTGAAGATTATACTAAAATTGATATCATCTGTTTTAACAAATTCTAGATAGACATCAGTCACCTAGGTGGGTGACCAGGGCCTCCTGATTCCTCCCTTCCTTAAAAGGTTTTTGTTCTTTTCATGTACATTTGCTATGTGACCTGCTTCCCCATGGATCAATATTATCTAAGTAGTTGTATTTGTAATCTTACTGGTTGATCATAGTTTAGATCCACATTATACCCACCTCGTGATTTTGCACTTACTTCATGATTTTGCTCTATTACACTTCCTCTGGGAAGTGGGGTCCAACCCACTTTCAGGGTCCTTTCTTATCTCTCAGGAGCTAACTCTCTTAATAATTTTTTCCTACTTTTAACTTCCATTATTCCTTAAAATTCATCCTTCAATTTTAGAGAACATGAACTTGGCATATCTGACAACAGGTTAAGAGTTATATTTTTCCCCTTAATCGGTGTTTTAAATTTAGAATTGTGACTGCTTTGATAAATGACAAAGTTAGCATGACATTCTTCAAATTATAAAGATAGAATGATGTCATCTCTATATTATATTTAAAGTTTTTGAAATTTAAATAGTTAAACTGTGGGCCATGACACAGTTATTTGTCTGAAAATACAGAGTAGCTCTTCTGGCTCTTTGACCTTCCTTTGATCAAGATGGTGCTGTGAGCTCATTTCATTTCCTCACAGCATCCACAGCTGACTTCCACTAAACCAGTTGGCATATGCTATGTGTACAGAAAGATTTTACAAGGGATCCATGAGCTTGGTAAAATAACATCATCAAAACCTCAACCTCCATTGTCCTCGACTGCTTCAACATGTACCTGCAACTGTTACATCAGCCTTGTTCTTTCTCTTTACCTCCACAATCACCTTTCTCTCGATTTACAAACACAGGGCATACCCCTCCCCCAGAATGATATTGTGCCACAAGTGTCAAAACTGCTGAGCCACCAAACCAACACAGTGTAAATACTGGTGTTGGCCACTTTGCCCAGAGCTCATGTTTGCTCTGCCATGCTCTCCTGTGAAGGGTGAATTTGACACTGGGAAAGGGATGTTTTAAACCACAACGGCATTGGCATAAATGGAATGTAGAGGGAATCTGGTTGTTACAGGGATTAAAATAATGTGCCTATTCAAGCTTTAAAGATAAAATCATCTTTTTTTTTCCTAAGGCAAAGTGTTCATATTCGACCAACTGTTTGGATAATATATAGTGACTTTGCCAGTTAGGTTGGTTTGTATTTTCCATAAATTGAATGTGTTATTTCTCAGCTTCAAGAATCTGATGAAAATATAGTCAAAGTATGAGTGTCGGGAGATGGTTTTCCCTGAATAGCTCATGTCCTTGTGCAGTTTAAGCCTTCTGAGAAAAGGACATGTTTAAATAGCAAAAGGCCTTGGAAGCTAGAAATAGCGTATCCCTCAGGAGAGATTGAGAGACACTCCTACCCTCTCTGAAAATGTCGGCTGAATGAGTTGCTTTTAAGTAAAAGAGTAACAGAGACAAGAAACAATACTTGGTTAAGCATTCTAATGTACTTCCCAGAAACAGAAAGGGGCCGCCAATTATTTGCTTTTTCAAAAATGGAGTGAGCATCTACTGAGTTGTCAGCTGATATTTTCACAAAGTTTAACAAAACTTTAAAAAGTTGTGGCATATAACATGGAAGGACTCCAAAGAATGGAGTCGTTGCTATGGCACAATCCCTCTTTCCATTTTCACTAGTACACAAGAGCAATCTATAAAGACAAAACTAGAATTGGAGTTGATGCTTCAGGTTTTCTTCTTCTAGTAATAGGTAATAGTGATCTGAGATACAAGAATAAATACTCCCCCCCACCCCAAAAATGGTCAGAATAGTCTACTAAGGTCTGAATATTGTATCCTGAAAAATTCATGAGTTGAAGCCTAACTTCTCAGGTATCAGGAGGTGTTACGCCCTGAGGGTGAGACCCACATAAATGGTACTTGTGCCCTTATAAAAAAGGTACCAGAGAGCTGCCTTGCCCCTTTCAGCAGGGGAGGACACAGCAACAAGATGTTACCTTTGTGAAAGTGAACCCCACCAGACATTGAATCAGCGAGCACCTTGAGCTTGGGCTTCTCAGCCTCCAGAGTTATAGAAATGAATTTTTGTTATTTATAAGCTGCCTAGTCAATGGTATTTTGTTATAGTGTCCCAAATAAATAAGGGTATAGCTACAGCCATTTTAAGAGATGTATATTTTGTTTAATAAAAATTATAATGTATTTTTATTGATTGTGTATTAATAATTGTAATGACAACTTAATCTAAAATAATTTTAAAAATCGATAGTGCCTATAGCCAAAAGGAAGATTAAATTTATAGGCGTATTTTGGTACAGAGAAATGAGACAATAAATGAAAGAATTTCAAGCACAAAAGAATGTTACACTAAGATAAAATGCTGTGAAGGGAAGTGGAATGACTATATGGGTTTGAGAAGAAAAAAAGATTTAAAATGAGTGTGTTTACATTAGTATAAGTAGATGATCCTAGGCTTCAGCTGTTACTCTGTTTGGATACCACTGGATATACATAGAGAATAATTTTTCTGTTTTATTTTATAATGCCAGCACTTGATGCATCGTAATATTTTCAAGTAATTAAATTTATACTTAAAATTCAAGTATAAATTTAAAAGTGAAATTTGGTACACAGTTAAAATATAAATGAGGGGAAAATGCTACTATTATCCCAAGTTCTGTAGGATGTCCAACGACATTTTGGCAAGCAGTGTCTTCCTTTTTATTTTCCATAGAAAGAATCATAGCAGTGATTAGTTTTTAGTCCAGTTAAAAATCTGTGCTGATAGTAATGTGGGAACAACAACTGGAAGAAAGAAGACATAAGCAGGGCATTTATTTCTCATGCCTGAGGTTCACAGAGGAGATTCGCTGAACTGTAAGGAGCTTGGCCACTGTAATCACTAGCAGACATAATTTAGAGGGGGATGAAGGAAAGGAGAAGCGCCTGTTGGCAGAGGGACCTTTCAGAAGGAGCTCAACAAAGGTGGCTACTAATTGAAAAGAGTCCATGGAAACAAGATAGAGGAGCAAAACAGTCTGTGAGTTGACATTTATTTAGGGAAGGGTGTTAGAGAAGGTCCTTTGTATTTTCAAGAGTGGAAGAAAGGAGTAGGAAGGAGCTGAGAAGACTTAAGTTATCAAATTCCACTAGGAAACGTAAAACAGATAGGTCCCAGCTCAAGAGGACAGTTCTGAGGAGGAGGAAGACACTCAATAGGAAAAAGGAGCGTTTTGTGGGTGACGAAGGAGAACACATATGTATACACACACATGAATAAGGAGAAAAAAGCAATGGGAAATATCTCTTCTTTGGTAAGTAGTGGAAAAAGACCGCAGAAATGATACTAAAAATGAGGCCAAATTTAAATAGCTTTCTTTTCAGCTCAGATTAACATGTCAATGTGCCATAATTACACTATTTTATCTTCTATATCATGTAAAAAACTCAGTAAATACTGAATGAATAGCAGCTGTTTTCAAGGTACTCTGCTAGATGTCAGGGCCTGTGTGGGTAAATATAACCTGATCCCTGCCCATGAATTACTTAAAATCTTACAAAAACAAAAGAGCATTGTCTTAATTACTTTTCTCATTGCTGGGGCAAAATATCCAACACCCACAAGTTAAAAGACAAAAGGCTTCTTTTGACTTACAGTTTGTAGAGGTTTCAGTCCATAGGTGGCGGACTCCAAGGCAGGGCAGCATGACTGAGGGGCATCACAGAGGAGAAACAGCTTATAGCAGGACAGGCAGCAGTGAAGAAGCAGCAATGAATCTCCCTTTCCCTTTGATCTCATCCAAGCTACAGGCCTTTTGAGTGGTGCCACTCATACACTGGGTGGGGCTTCCGTCTTCAGTAAATCCATTCAGCTACACCCAGAACTATGCTAATTCCATTTACTGGACTCTTTTAGTACCACACACCATTAGTCCCCAAATCACATACCCTAGATCAGTGGTAGTCTACCTATGGCACTTGTGTTATTATGTTTTTCTTTTATGACAAAGGATGTGAATGTAAAGTTGTTTTTTTTGTGTTTTTTTTTTTTTTTGGTACCAGGGATCGAACTGGGGATCTTGCTCTTGCGAGGCAGGCAGCAGAACCACTGAGCTAAATCCCTGGCTCTAGAGTTGTTTTTCTAAACTAAAACCTCAGTATTCAGGTTGTTGTGCCCAGATTGCCAAGTCCCAAAGACCACCAGGAGGCCGTTTCCGATGTAAGCACACGAGGGTCGTTTATTCAAGCTCAAGCAGGGACTCTCAATTGTCACCGACACAGCGGATCGAGATTGAGAGCCCCGAGTTCCAAATTAGCAGGGTTTTTATTGAGATTACAGCAAGCTTTGGTCATTAGCAGCCATATGATTGGCTAGTATTTAGCAAGTATGAAGTGCAGAATTTTGATTGGCTAGGCTCGTTGGGGGTTGGAGGGGATTATGTATAGGTTTTTACAAGAAGAATGGGGGGACAAAGGTTAGTGGTCTACTGTCACGTACTGATGGTCAGTAGACATCCTGATAATGGCCACGACCACCCTGTGTGGACAGTCAGCATGTTAACAGATTGTCCTATAGATAGTGGGCCTGGGACATTTGTTTCTAGGGCAAACAGATGGCTGAGTAATAAACTTAGGAATCCCGAGTTGTGGATTACGTCCTTTGTCCCAGTTCAAGCACAAATTTGAGAGAACAAAGGAGACTGCTCCAAAATGGAGTCATTCTGGTCCCACAAGGTTTAATTACAGTGTTGGCACTTTGCAATGAATAAGTGGGTTTGGGGTTGCAGTTTGACACTTGGTTTCTAAAAGGTTCACCATCACTGTACTAGATCCAGCGAGCTCTGAAAAGCCCTACCTATGAGCACATGAGGCTTTGGGGAGACATCTAACCACAAGCCATAACAAGCATGTAAACGGCATTAGGAGCAAGCAGTATGTTGTGTCACAAAAGAAAGACAATTCTCAAATTGGGATGTCAGGGAAGCACTCCTTTACACTTTCTTTTCACAAATATTTGCTAGCACTGTGCTAGCAGCCAGGGGACAATAGCAGCCATGGTGGGCTGTTGTCCCTCGTGGAGCACATGGAGAGAGACCTCTTGCTGACAGGGCCAAGGATGGCTGAGTTCTCCCTGCTGGTGGTCACTTGAGTTTGATGTGAAAGTACTTTGGCCCATTTGTGTTGCAATTTTATATTATCTTTCATTTGTTTTTTTGCACATCCTGGGACCTCACAATCAATGCAGCTGTTGTAATACAGCTGGCTGGTTTAGCATGACACACAAGGCTTTTCTAGTGCGCTTACAACTCTTCTACCTGGGTTGCCTCCTATTATCCTTCCTCCTTCCAATCATTTTGTCCCCCTATTACGTTTTTCTTCCTCTTCTGGAAACCCTCTATGTTGCTTTGGACCTGTGTTCCTTTCCTCTGTGATCTCTGCCTGCAATGAACCTTTGTCCTTCTGGCCTTGAGTGCATGTTTCCTGACTTCTGTTTCCTGAAGGCTTCCTCCTCCTCTGTCCTGTGGTCTCATCTCATAGGGCAGCTCTTCCCTGAATCTTCCCCAGACTCTCCCCTTCCTTCCTGTCTTCCTGTGGTGCTTAGTTTCATGACATGGGCTGTTTCCTGGTGTAATAATTTAGGCTCTCTCCAGATACCCCACTCAGAAAATATCTGAAAAATGGAAAGGACTTTAAAAAGTCCTTGTTCATGGGGATAAAATACTTGCTTATTGAGTGTGGTGCTGCTCACTAAATGAATCGCAGCACGTGCCACTGTGGATGTGTAGTGATTGATTGCTGGCTCCTTGTTTTTCAGAAATGAGACCTTGTACTACTAGAAGCCCTGGGAGGACATAGGGGCACAGGGTAGGTGTTGAGTAGATGTGTGGTGCTTGTATCTAGAAGTACCAGTGTGGCTGAAGAGGTCAAATAAACAATCCCTCCTTAGTTTTTCTCACGAATATCAGATGTGGTGCTAGTGTTAGCAGCTGTGCCAGTTCTTTTTGCTTTCGGAGAATTTATTCCAAGGCAGTCTAGCTTAGGTACAGCAGGGCACATATGCACAGGGCTGCATATCAGCGGGGCTGATATGTATCACTGCTGCCATGGCGTCCCAGCAGCGCTTAACTGGACTGTAGAGTGAGAACGAGGGCTTTGAGTGTCTCAAAACATTAGTGACATTTGCACAGCGTGATACCCTCGGTCCTACTTGCTGTGCTGAGCACCCTCGTGGGTCTGGTGTTATTATCTGTGTTCCATGCACCCAAAGGCACAGTGATGAGTGTTCACCTGGGTCCAAGCACCTGGCTCTGCTCCAGGCCCCGGTGCTGATGAGCCTCATCCACTGATGGACCTTCAGGAGCCCCTGCAGACAGTGCTGGGATAATTGCTCCAGGAGCAGTGTGTAGGCTGAACAGATTTGGGCTTCCCTGCTGCTCTGCTGATAATCATTGCCTCCCAGACTGTCAGTTCTGATGCCAGGATGACACCACACTTCCCTTCCCTGCCTCCTTGAACTCACACAGCCTTTCCTGATTTCCTGATTCCACTTAGGCTCAGGGATCAATGCAGTGTCTGTTCTAGCAGTGACATTATGGTAACGGCTCTCACTCTCGGTTGCCAGTGAAAATATTCTGCTGTGTCGAGGGTTTCCAAAGTACCCCAAAACTTAGTAGTTTAATTTTTAAATTTTCAATTATTATTCTATGGTTCTCTGGGTCAGGAATTCAGGGTGTAGAGCAGGGATTCACTTCTGCTCCATGTTGTGTGGGGCTCATCTGCGATTCTCCTATAACAACTGGAGGAGCCAGGGCACAGGTGGACAACTTCCCTGGAGGCCCAGGCTCTGTGAGTGAGAGTTCCAAGACCATGTGTGGAAGCCACCATTCTCTTAAGGTCTAAGCCTGGAAATGGGCATGACTTGCATCCTATTCTTTTGGCTGTGAGTTACAAGGCCAGCCCAGGTTTAAGGGCTTGAACAATGGGAAGAGTTGATTCAAAGGGGCTTCTTTGGAGGTAAGTTTTCATACTAGTGTAGGTTGGCATAGAATTTCTTTGTGTGTGTGACTTGGTATAATGTATATGTGTGCATATAATTAAGTTAATTTTATGTGGATTTATAATTAATAGGTTAGATAATCTAACAAACTAAATATCATAGCCGCTTAAACCTAAGAAGATGGCATACAGAAGCTATGTAAAAGAACTTATTATTTTGTGGTCATATTTTCCTGAAAGGGAGTGGAGGAGAGGAGGAACCAAAATTTATTATGTCCGATGTGTGTGGTGATTTTTATATGCTATCCTATTTAATGCAATGATTAATGTGGTTTCTTATACTTACAGATAAGAACAGCAAGTGTGTGATGGGAGAAGGGCCACAAATTCTTCCCCACCATAAGATGGGGATTTTATTTCTCTAGATTTTAATTTTTGCCAGCTTTGTGGCCTGTCCCTTCTAGCAGCATGCAGGGATGCTTTGAGCCTGGATCATAGGAATCTGCACACACCTCCTCGGCCTCTTTGAATTCTGTCATTACCATAAGAGCAAGCCTGGGTCTCCTGCTAGGGGACAAGAAGATGCAGGACCACATGGAAGGTGACTGGACAGAGAGGCACTATCCCAGGTGACACCCTAGATGTGGGAGAAAGGCCAATCTAAGTCAGCAGGAGCAAGGGCACTGTGGACCAAAGACACACAGGTGAGCCCAGCAGAGACAGAAGAGCCACCCAGCCGAACTCAGTCCCAGCTGCTGACCAACATAGTACTGGGCTAAGCACTTTTTATTTTAAAGCCACTAAATACTGAGGTGATTTATTGTCCAGTAAAGATTCACTGGTCTATGGAGTTCAGAGGGTCCAAGTGGAACCATGTCCAGAGACATATAGCTAAAGGGTTATGATCCTGACAATTCCACTTTATGTCATATGCATCAGGCCAAGCACATGTGTATAACTGTACATTACTTGTACAATTTTTCACATGTTGATATGGGCTGGTCTGAATTTTAAAAGCTCTTAGGCACAATGTGGCTTTTAATGATACATTTACAAAAGTTTAGATTTACTTAGAGATGGCATAGGGAATTTTACAGACCCAGGATCACATGAAATTAAGAGTCGATGACATTATTTGGTACATTATACATTTGATTTTGTTTCATTGCTTTCTTATTTCTATTTTGAAATTGAAAAATACATTCTTGAAGTGTTTGGAATGTCTGGAACACTCTCAAAGAACCTAAAGTTACTGCCAAAAGGTTTCAAATCTTTACCCACCAAAATGCTATTTGTACCTATTTCTAATTTGAAGATCAGTTAATGAAGAGCTAGCCAATAATTTCAGCTTGCTTTCAGTAATAAACGCAATTACCTGTCCTATTCTATTAAATGTCCAAGATTTTGAATAGAGTGTGGGGTTGGGAGATGGAGCTGGGCCACTCACCTTCAGGGGGATTTATTGTGTGCTTCCTTACTGTCCTTCAAGCTCTGTCACGGGCCCTGGACAATGAGTGACATCTGACCACATGCTGTTCTCCACTGCGGTCTGCTGTCTCTACACATGCAGATGAGAAAGGTGGTGACCCGGGCTTGTCATCACAGATCCCCTTGTTCTCTTGTGATGTAGGGGTGGGGAAGTATGGACAACAAGACTTCCGGGGACTTTGAGTATCAAGTGCCCCAGCAGTTGTGTAATGCATTTTAAAATTTCTATTCATAGCTCAGTTGTGAGCTGCTTAACTTGTCTGTGACCTCAGGGACTGGCACTGAGCAAAGACAAATCACATCGACAGAGTGATGCAGTCTCTATAGGCAAGAAAGCCACTGAGTATTCTGAGCATAGCTGGATCGTTCAAGCTGCACTGGTCTCGTCTTCTGTCCACAGCTACTGCAACAGATGGAACTAATTGGCCATTTGCAAATCAGCAGGTACAGTTTTCAACTCCAAGACCAAGGCGTTTTGATGTTAGCCAATCAGATACAGTTCCTCCCCATAAGTTAATTAATAGAGCAAAGCTGGACCATTTGCTCACCCCCAGGGAGAGAACAAACATGACCACTCCTGCTTCAGTGAGTTAACACTCCTGGCAAAGAACAACCTGATTAGGGCCAATGGCGTTTGTTTGGGTTCATGTTGTGCTTTATTTTTAAAATATGTGATCATAGATGAAAGATTTTTCTTTCTGCTTCTGTAGCAATTATGCCTAGGGAATATGATAGAAGCCAATACCTCCGCCCCCCCCCCAAAAAAAAAAGAAAGAAAGAAAGAAAGAGTGCTGGTTCCAGATTCCTTTTGATTTTCAAAGGGGAAATAAAATTCATATTTATGAAGCTCTTTTTGGCTTTTCAGTACAGCAAATATATCCTGAAGCTAGAAACATATGATAGGTTTGTGATGGGCTTGCTAAGGTTTAGCAATATCAAAAATCAGGTCACACTAGAAAAATATAAAGAATGAAATAATTAGGTACATGGCTATTTAGATAATAACATTACAAAGCCCTTTCCCAGACATGTCCTGGCTTCCTCTCACATTCATGAGCACCTCTCTTTGTCTTCGTGGTTTACCTGAAGGCAGAATCCAAGCACTCTGTCACTGAGGAGTCTGGGCCCCTGCACCGTGCCCTTCAGAACTCTGCCCTGCTGCACTTGTCCATTACAATAAGCATTAGGCAACAAGGCGCCCCTGTGCATTGCCTGGGCACCACACTTAATTGCTCTCAGCTTCAACTGTGTGCCAGCAGCCCCAGCTCCTCTCAGGTGATTACTCCTGCTGGAATGGTGACTCTTCTGAGTGCTGGCTCCCCGAGTGAGAAATCTGAACAGACAGCAGTCACAGCTTATAATCTAACGGGATTCTTTGTATATCCTTTGGGAGAAGTAATCTCTGTTTAACAATGAGGCTCTCTAAAACTGCAGGGTGAGAGTATGGGGAGAGAAGCACAGGTTTCTCCATGAGGCCACCGGGAGTGGTAGAAGGTGGACTTGCTCCAGCTTCTAGCCCAGGACTCTTGGTCCCATTTTCCTTCTTTTGGAGACACAGTATTGTATGCATTTTTGATTCACGATGTGTACTGCATCCTGGAGAAGGGTGTCCTGTCCTTGTGAAGTACTGTGCCCCAAAGTTCTCCTCAGCTATGCATTTAACGGGCCATTCCAATGAGACAGGCTGGCAGCTCCTTGTTGCAGGGCTGTGCCCAATGCAGCCTCTGGTTATGGGACCACTTCATGCCTCCTGCACTGTAAAATGTGTCCCCAGGTCAGCCACAATGCTGTGTGACACTGTGCAAGTCAGACACTCCATTTGCCAGGGCCAGTGAGAATGATGTATTTGTCTCATCTGCTCAGATTAAATTTCTTACCCTTGCAGGGTAGATGGAGTCCAGTATCATCAATTTGGCAGTGCAAATTAATTGACTGATTTCACATTGACATAGTGTTGGTCTCTGTTGCTGGCAGGCTGGATATTTTGCAGTGGCATCGGCTAAATTGGCCTTAGTTGGATAGTTGGGCCCATGTTGCTGACCCAGACATGGCTTCTATCCCCTCCACTGAGACTGCTTCTCCCCTCTGCCCACCATGCTAGCTCTGGGCTCACTGATCACAGAGGTTCCCTGATAGCCCCTGGTTATTTATTTTTGTACTTGGCTGTTTTCTGCCCCCTTTTGGGCACCCATGCAAGTGAAGAGCACACTTGGTACCCACTTCCATGTGTCCATTCTCATCCCCCACCCAGGACATTCTTGTTCTTGGTTGGCCAAGCTTTCTCCTTCTAGACTGCTGCTGATTAGCTGTTTTCTGCTACTCATAATTCCACATGTGTTCTAATTTGGGACCACTTCTCCTCACAACAAAGTAGATGACTGGATGTAGCACTCAAAGCTCTACCTATGGGGAAGATTTTCTCTTGCCACTATTTCTCAAGAGCACTCCACAACAGAGCTGTAGTGCAGCTGCCTCTGGTGGAGGGTTCAGTTTCCAAAGCTTCCATTTGGCATTTCCTATTATGATGGTGTCTACCTTACTGGACAGTGGTGTAACGCAGAGGTTGTCCCACCTACCAAGTATCTTTGTTGGAATCATGTGCTTAGAGACTTGAGAAATGGTCATCAGGTGGTTCTGTGGATCCTTAGGAAGCACTGGGAACAGATTTGTGGCAGGATTCTATGTATTACTGAACATCCTAACCCCGCTAAGACACAGACCATGAGGATGCTGCAGGATTCCAGTGTCAACTTGGATCCTGTGTTCACTAGTTTCCCTTCTTTCCCCACTGCATAGTTTTCAAAAAACAAAAAATCCATAGGTTCCTCTAGGAAGAATTTGTAAGTCATTTCTGTGTATGCTCAGTGGTGTGTGAGAGGGTTCAGGAGACTCCTCTCATTCTGCAGACTTGCCTTCTTCTTTTTTTTTTTTTTTTTCTTTTTGGTACCAGGGATCAAACTTGGGACCTTGCGCTTGTGAGGCAGGCAGCAGAACCACTGAGCTAAATCCCCGGCCTAAGACTTGCCTTCTTTTCAGCCAGTGGGTTCTGTGTATGAGAACTCACTCACATCTGGAAACTGTGCCAGGGACTCTGACTTGTTTTTGGAGAACATTCTCTTCAGACTCCTCTAGCCCAAGCTTGATTTATTTTGATGGCATCCTGAGTCATGTCCATGTTGATTGTCCACGAATGTGGCCTCTAGGACATGGGCCCAGTGATTCTGTGGCTCAGGTTGCTCAGCTCTCAGCCTTGCTGCTGATTATCCTAATTGCTCTCATCTGGGTTTTGACAGCTAAGCCATGCTAAGTGGCCTCTGCTGTTTGGAGATGCTGCCTTCCACATCACAATCAGTGAGCATAACAATGTTCTGGCCTCTCCTCCTGTCAGTTCTTGGTGGCAGACAGACACACTGCTGGCCTACTTACTCACTAGTGTGTTCTTTATGGCTTCAGTAAGTGGTGTATCCTCCTTGCCTTCCTGGGGAGCGACACCACCTGGGGGCTCTCGGGCCTCACAGTGTACACCCATGGCACTGCACCCTTTCTCTGAGCCTTTTAGGCCACTTGCCACTGTCACATATACCCCCTTCTGACAGTTCCACCTCACTCTACCTGGTCCTGTCTCTTTGTGTCTCTTAGGGCCTTGCTAGGGGAAAGTTCACAACATCTCCTAGGATCTTCACCAAGGGGTTAGATGTTTCCCAGAAGAATGCTTTCAGGTCAATAATCATCTCACCTGATGTCATCTTGATCATATTACCTCAGAATACAATTTCCTATGTGCTTCTGCTGACCCAGGCCAGCTAGAGCTTGCAGCAGCTTTGGGGACTGTCCCTTTCCAGTGAGAACTATATATTGTCCCCTCTTCTGGAGGGGAGAGACCTCTGCACCATCTCCTAGTGAGCATGGGAGGAGGGCCAGTTTCAGATAGGAGGGGGCCACTTCTATAGCTTTCAGAAGGCTCTGGGGACACCAGCCTAAGGATTTGGGGCACATCACACTGGGAGTTTCCTCCAATGTATTAGATTTCCGTTCTTTCTCAACCAGGGGCCTGACCTTGGCATAGAAGACCTGCCTTTGGTTCGAGTTTGATTTTCTTAGGAGCTCAGCTACTGATGGTTAAGGCCCAGGTCTAGTGCTCAGGTTTCTCTGCCTTCTCTGCAGGGAGTGCTGCCTTTCTGTAAGCCTGTGAAGATGCTTCTTGGCTCTAATGTGGCTTTTAATCAGCAGTCAACCTTTTGGCTTGTCATGACTCATCCCCTTCCTTCCATTGCCATTGCCCTGGCAATATCTAGCGTGTCAGTAACCAACTAATTCCATTACTCTTGTAACTTCTTTTTTCCCCTACACATCTCAGACATCAGCAAATATGTTTCTTTCCACTTTTACACCCTCCCAACTGACCACTGATGTAAGTTTTAAAGATGAGCTGCCACCTAAGGTTAGCAACAATTTGCACTGGTCCTTGAGGTGAACTGGGGAGATAGTGACCAACCTACAGCTCCAAACCCTGTTAGGACCCCTACACACACACACACACACACACACACACACACACACACACACACACACATCCTAGAACTATTTGTTTTGTAGATGAGTGCCCAGAGAGCAGAGTCTGATATGAGTTCTTCCAGCATGATGATTATGGAAGAGTGTGATTGAGATAAACACCTTTATCCAAGTAGCTATTACCTGCTGGCCATGCTAAGGAGGGATGTGACTTTGGGTCAGCCTGAAGCAGTCTGCATTCTGCAAAGAGGCTGTCATCACTCTCAGAAGCAGGGACAACAGGGTTCTGTTGAAGGGAGATCTGGTGGTGCTCAGAGTGATAGCACAGTGACTGATTAGCAGTGCTGTACTGAGTAGCTCTGTGGTCCTCTCTCTGAGCTTGCTGTGACACAAGTGCTCTTCTCAAGTGCTACCCTCCTCTGTGTGGTTGGTGAATGTAGTCCATGCCCATGGATGTCACTAACAGCTGGCTGGTTCAGCATAGAAGCAGAGAGGAAGACAGAGTTTGAGAATTGGGCAGAGAAACCCAGAGATGCCCTCGCTGACAGGAGCAGTGACCTGGAACCGTGCTGGGGCAAGTGATGATGCCATCACAGGAGCTCCCACCCTGGCTGGTGCTGGCTTCCAGCAGAGGTGCTGCCCTGAGGTTTGTGTCTGTGATAATGTGGCATAAAGATCAGACATCACCCAGACTCGAGGAGATCCATCCTGTAGCCTGCATCACGTGTTTCTCTGCAAAATGCTCATAGGCAGTTGATTACATTAGACAGCTGTTGGGTTTGTCCCATGTCATAATCACACTGAGGGAATTTATAGCTTAAGATTCATGAGTGAGAAGTTGCTACACACACACACACACACACACACACACACACACACACACACACACACACCTCCCTTTGCTTCTGGCTCTTCATGTCACATGCCCACATCCCAGCCTCCTGTGGAATCTGACTCAAGCTAGAGCTCTAGAACTCCAGAGCTCCCTGTGCCTTCCCAGTGTGGCCTCCAGGGCAAGCACGTGAGTCACAGCTAATGCACCCAGGTGGGAGATGTACTCCAAGGTGCTGCCCACCCCAGCCTTTCTGTGTCTTCAGTGATGGAGCTGGAGCACTGCCCAAGTAGGAGCTCATTCACTGCAGTCCACAGATGACCAATTTGAACCAAATGGGCAGATTGTTATTTTATTGTCATACACCCTATTCAAAATAAGTGCAACTTTAGTAGCCCATGTAGTTTAAAACCTGGAAAGTGTAGGCATTTTAATATGTGAGGTACTGATAAGAATGACATGACTAAGCACATTAGAGTTAAAGCACAGGCTGAGAATTTCTTTCCCTATTAAATCCATAAATAGTAACCATTTGACACACAGGCTCTAACTCAGTAATTATCAGGCAAAAATTACTTGATCTTTTTCTTTGCTTGGCTGATTTATTCTCCTACCTTGTCAAATGAAGACTTTTACCTAAAAAGATCCCTCTTCTTTTTCTTTTTAACTTTTCCCCTTCTTTATTCTCCTTGACAGGAAAATGACAGCAGCTCTGCTAAATGGCAACAAGCTGGGTTAGGTCATTAAATTTTAATCACCTTCCTTTCTGTGAAGCTGATAATTGGGGATCATTTAATAGAGCTGTCAGTGCTCTGTAAATCCCTCAAAAAGGAACTGTGTATAAAAGGCAAAGAGCTCAGTTATCACACCATAACCCAAGCTCATCTGGAGCATAGATTTTTATGCCAGATAACCCAGTTCTCAGCCGCCATGAGCCCGAGTACACCCTAGGGCTCATATTGGATTTTCTTTCCCCTCTATCCTTTTAACTAATGTGACAATTACAATGTAATATAGAAATTGGAGGTCAGCCTTCTGTAGCAGACCCAAAGACCCAGGTCTCTGCTCAATTCTTCCCTCTCAAAGGCACCTTTTTGCCTGCACTCCAGGGCTGGAGTGGACCTCCTAGACTGGAGGAAGGGAGCAGGGGACAGAAGGGAACTCTGTACCTTCTGCTCAGTTTTACTGTGAACCAGAAATTGGTTCAAAAAGCACTCTATTAACTTTACAAACCAAACGAAACTACTTCCTAATTCTGTCCACTTTGCTCATTGAACAACTGCCTGCCTTGCAGACTCACCTGAATCTAGCAACTGTCACCTACGTTCTTACAATCTACGGTGGAGACAGACATCACATGGGTAGCCACATGAACACAGGATTGCAATTTTGAAAAGAACAATAAAAGCATGTTGAGCTGATGAGATCTGGGTGATAATGATAATATTTCTGGAGTGCTGTGGCACTGTACCAGGGTGTGCCAAGCCATCAGCAGGTATGGAGGTCATTCAAGGCTCACACAACCCTGCTTTTTGTGTATGTAGAGGGGAAAACAGAGGTACAGAGCATGAGCTTCCAAGTCTCACAGCCTGAACTAGCTGCTGCACTTATAGCAGCAGTGTGTGGGGACTCTACCAAAGCTTTGTGACTATCTGATAGGCACAAAATTGCACCCCAGTGTGCTTCAAGAAAGAAAATGTAGCTTTAGTAAGCAGTGGCTTAGCTATACACAATATTTACATGGCCACAATAATGAAATATGAAAACAGACCCCACTGAGAACTGTGAGAGAAGAAGCTTTAGAGGCTGAGATCTGAGGGGAGAAGGGAAGTGTGTGTCCATGTCTACCAGCGCTCATGTGTGTGACTGCCGCTCACTGCTCAGCGGCCGAATCAGCAATTCTATAGAAAGAAGCCAATATAATGCTTAAAACTGAAAAATCAGTTATACGTATGTTATTGTAAAATATGGTAAATACCAGAAAAAAAATGAAAGAGCTAAAAGGTGAGTCATTGTTTTTTTCCAGGGAAGAGGACTTGAGATGGGAATGGAGTGGGCCGGATGACTGCTGCAAGCTTTTTGTTGCAAGCTTAGCCACTTGGCTTGACTTCATTTTCCCTCTACTTCATGTGCAGCTGGGGCAACAGGGCCTTCCTTCAGCACAGCCCACAGCAGCTAGGCCACCCCAGCCCTGGTCACCTCCAGCCACCTCACTGGGGGAAAGGCAGGCAGCATCAGATCCCTCCCAGAGGAGCCTGGGGTGGAACACGAGAGCACCCCTGGGAGCTGTGTGGTTCATGCTGAGGTGCCAGGCTGCTCTCCCCTCTGTTTCCAGCATTCAGAGTTGCCTGGTCAGCCTGTGATGATGGAAGAAGTGAAGCACCGAGGAGTCAGCCCTTTGTGACCTCTCCTTCTCTCTACGTTCCCTTTCCCCTTTCCCTCCTGTCCTTTTTTTCCTGTATTAAATAAGAGAAAAAAGGCATAGCTGAAGGGATGAAAGGAGAGCAAGCAGAAGTCCTATGTTGGCCTCCATCGGGGAGGAGGGGGTTGGGCTGTGGCATGTAAAGCTTCATCTAAGGAATAGGGCTGGGAGCATAACTCAGGGGCAGAGTACATGCCCAGCATGTGCAAGGCCCTGGTTCGACTTCCAGCATCACCTAAAATATATAAACAAACAAATCAATAATTTTTAAAAGATCAGACCTGTTACTGCTAATCTAGCAGAGCACTCTGGTCACCAGAGAGCATGTGGCCCCAGTTTTGGGGGAGGAAAGCCTTGCCCCAGCCCTCAGCACTCCGTGATCTTTGCATTTGAGATGAATTTACAGCACAAATATGGAAGGGAGGCCAGGGGAGCCTTCTACTCAAAATATTTATGAAGAAAAGGAAAATGCTTTCAGAGCATGAGATTTTCCAAAGGCTTTTGAGATGTATGATTGTTCCCTTTGACTTGGCTATGAAGACTGACAGATTACAGCATGGACAATCCTGCCTCTAATGGACAATCACAATTCTAATGAGAGTTTTATGGGCAGCACTGGTATTTTATCACTTCAAGTTGTGTCTTCTATACAATCCTAGTAAAAATCCTCTTTTGAGCGCCTTTGTTCCTAGTTATTCCCTCTTTGCATATTCCTATCCTTCATTCTTTCATTCCACCAGCCATTCAATTGGCAAATATTTATTAAATTTCTACCACTTTTCAGGGATTGTTCCAGACAGGAAAGAGACTGAATTAATAAAAGGTTTGAAAAGGGGAGGCAATGGAGGATAGGGGTGCTGACAGAGAAGTCAGAGGACCCTAGCTTAAATCATGGCTCCAGTTGTCCTGGATAATTTGTTTAATTTCCATGAGCCTCCATTTCTTCCTGTGCAAAATGATGACAGTAATCCTTTCCTCAGGAGAAGCTGTGAGAATCAAATGTGGCAGAACTCATCTAAAACCCTGAGACAGGGTTAATCATTCAGCAATGGGAGTGCAGAATTGTTAATTGTGATCTGTGTTTTGTATCATTCCTATTGTTTTCCTGAAAGTATGTCTTAGCCAACTTGGGTTACCATAGCAAAATACCACAGACTAGGGGCTGAAAGAGCAGAAATTTACTTTTTAGTGTGCTGGACAATTTGGTTTCCAGGTGCAGGCTTCGTTTCCTGGCTTGCAGATGGCCACTTTATCGTGTTCCCACATGGGAGAGGGAGACAGGGAGAGAGAGAGGAAGAGAGAGAGCAGGCTGGCTTTCTGATTTCTCTTCTGATAGGGAAGCTAATCCCATCACCACGCCCCACCTTTACAGCCACATCTAACCCCGATTTCTCCCACAGGCCCCTCTAAGTGGTTACACATGAATCTTGGGAAGCGTGGACTCGGTCAGTCTGCAGCAAAGCATGAATGCCTTGTGAGAAGTGGTGGATCTGGGCCTTTGAGGTCCATAGTTTGGGAATGAAGTAATAAAGTTGAGCAAGTTTGGTTTTTTTGGTTTCTGTTTTGTATTTATTTTGTTTGTTTTCTGCTGTTGCTGTTGTCATTTAGCTCACATGTGCAAGCTGTTTCTGAGCAAAACCCTGGGGTGAAATTACATTGAGCTCATTACCCTGAAGCTGATATAAATCTGGCTAAATACTTTATTAGGGAAATAAAATATGGGTTGCATATGTCTGTAAACATGGGGAAGGATATTTCCTACTCATTTCATTTATTTAGTTTGCTAATTGTATTTGTTGTGAATGGCTTAAGAGTAGAATTGACTGTACAGGAACTCTGGGGCTGTGGGCATGCACAGCTCTGGATCAGAAGTTTCATCTACTATTTTTCTTCCCCCTGAGTTATTAATTCTGAAATGAGAAATGCTTTGCATTTAGATACTCTTTTCACCACCTGACCACGATGTTACATTAATGAAAATTAATGCACACAAAGCTTCCCTTTAATGTTGGAAAGCTTGAGGATTTCTACATGAAGTCTTATCCTTGTTTTCTCTATTCTTGATATGTGTGTTTTATGTTTTGATGATTGGCACAACAATGTGCACTGAGACAGTTCGTAGCTCGGTGAATTCAAGGACATTTATCTTCTTGTCTGCAGTGGCCTGTGCCACAGGAGGGCCTATTATGTGTCAGGTATCTTACCAGGTGTTGGGGGAAGTGGTAGTCAATGTAACCAAATTCTGTCCTAGGGGAACTTACCTGGTTGATGATCATGACTTTTTAGTCTAAATGGGCTCATTGTTTACCTTGTGTGTATGAATGTTGGTTAGATTTTCATTCAGTGGATTGTAAAAGTCTATTTTAATTACCTTGCAAAACATCATGTAAATTAAATTCCCAAGACAGGGCTGGGTTTAGAGAACAGTTTCACATTTGGCATTAAAGGTATGTAAAGTTAAGTGCTGTAAGGAGGCACACAAATATTTTGAGCAGGATTATTGGAATGAGTTACTGACCCTTATGGGTCATGTTAATATTTTATCTTCATAGATTTCCTGCTTCATTATTTTTCCCTAAAGTAGAAAACATTGTCTAAATTATCCTTATATTGTTTAACCTCTGAAGGTGGAAGGTTAAGCTTTTTTTCCATATAAAACCTTGAGATGTCCAAAGCATTTCAGATTTTATTAGTAGCATCACGCAGATATGACAGAAACTTGGTGAGCTAATGCTGTGAGATTTCTAAAGGAAACAAAAATGTGACTAAATCATGTATTGTTAATAAGTAATAACATTTTATTCTGAAGCAAATTGTTAATTCACCTGTTTCTCCTCCCTCCCTTATTTTAAACAATGCTCTTTGTATCAGTCAGTGTTTACTAGAGAAACAGATTTAATGCAAGATATACAAATACCTAAGAATTTACAAGATTGGCTTACAAGGGCCATCCAGAGTCAGGTGTGAAAGAGTGCACAAGGTCAGTCTGTGCACTGGATCCGAAGGATCCAGTCAAGGTCCTGGGACTCTGTGTAGTGTCTTGTGAGAGTCGGTGTCAGGAGTCTGATGGGTCTGCGATGGAAGCCAGGAGGTGACATCCAACAAGAAGAAGAGTGGAGCTCCTTCCAAGAAAAGGAAGCCTTCCTTTTTCTTTTCCCTTTAAACCATTCAGGCAACAAGCCTATCCAGGATGGGTCTTCTGTCTTCAGTAAATCCCCTCAGCCACACCCAGAACTATGCTGACCTAATTTAGTTGGGCAATTCTTACTCAAATTGACACAATCAGTTATTTATCACATTCCTTGTAGACTGAATTCATATGAGTAGCTCTGAACCTCATTCAGCTGCTACCTGTAAAAATGAAATAATAGCATGAACAAGGTGTAAAATTAAGTAATGAATTTCTGCAGAAAATAAAGCCACAGGTTGAAGTCATATTTGTGAATTCATATTTACTTCACAGATGAAACCCTTCATTTTAAAATCTCTTTATAAGAGTTTAGGCCTGACTAATAAGTAAAGATGCCTAACTCAAAGCACAAACAATGTCAGGAAAGCAGATCTAATTTCAGATTTTTTGGAGGTTCCCTCCTCACTTTTCTATGTTACTACTAGATTTCCTTCATGTTTACATGAAATGTCTTTGCTTAAAGATGTCCTGAGACCTCGTGCTTCTCTGAGTTATACTTTTTAAGATTCTATATAAATGAAATCCTGTAGTATTTGTGTTTCTGTGCCTGGCTAATTTCACTTAACATAATATCCTCAAGTTCCATCTATGTTGTCACAAATGACAGCATTTTCTTTTTGTAGTGCTGAATAGATTCCATTATGTATATGTACCACTTTTATTTATCCTTACATCTTTTGATGCATGCTTAGGTTGATTCCATATTTTGGTTGTTTTTTTTTTTTTGGTACCTGGGATTGAACTCAGGTCCTTGCACTTGCAGGGCAGGCGGCAGAACCACTGAGCTAAATCCCGAGCCCCATATTTTGGTTTTTGTAAAACACTAGGACTCTGTTGGCTAGAATGTAAATTAGTATAGTCACTATGGAACACAGTACGGAAGTTCCTCAAAAAATTAAAAATAGAGCCACCATATGGTTCAACAATCCGACTACTGCATATATATTTAAAGGAATCAGTATGCCAAAGTGATAGCTGCACTCTCTCTATATTGTGTACCATGGTCTTATTATCACATTCAAGGCACCTAACTATAATTTTTTTAATTGTCAGGGTCTCCACTGGGTTGTTATCTGTCTGAGGACAAGAGGCACACAGTGCTTCACAGTATCTCTTCCATGTTAGTGATCATCAGGGTTGGTGGATAAATCATTGTGGCCACTCTAGGCTTCAGAAAAGGGACTGCCCTGTTCTTTAGAAACATGCATTCTAATAAACTAATGACATCACCTGTAAATGCATACCAAACAAGCTTATAGGTTGTGCAGTAGTTAGTTTGCAGAAGAACTCATTCTGCAATGCAAATAATATGATCAGTGACTTAGTGATCACTTTCCCATCACTGGGACACAATACTCAACACCCACAATTTCAAGGTTTATTTTGGCTCACAGTTTCAATCCATGATTGCCTAGCTCCAAGGGAGAAAGAGGATGGCAGAGGGGTGTGGTGGAGGAAAAAGTGCTCAACCTATGGAAGCCAGGAAGCAGAGAGTGAAGGAGGGAGTCTGAGGAGAGAGATACATTCTTCTAGGTCGTGCTCCCAGTGACCACCCCTCCAACCTGGCCCTAGCATGTTCAGATACTGGATTCATCAACAGGTGAATCCACTGGTGAATATAGTACTCCAATGTTCCAATCACTTTGTGTTAGTTACTTTTTTCTCATTGCTGAGATAAAATACCTGACACCCAAAGTTAGAGGGGAAGGGGTATATTTGGCTTATAGTTCATAGAGGTTTCAGTCCAAATTTGACTGGCTCCAAGGCAGGGATGACAAACAGGCATCACAGAGGAGAAACAACATGGCACCCACACAGTAGCAAAGGTAACAAGAGAATTTAACAGCATCTTCCTGCCCCTTTTATCTTATTCAGACTACTGGGATTAGGCCGGTGCCAAACTAATCTAGGTATTAACATACAAGAAAGATCAACTGATCACAGGAACTATGTCATCTTGTCTAAAGTAGTACAATCAGCAATAACAATAACATCAAACACAGCCTAGAAAATGACAAACTATGATAACTAATAATTTGCCACCTTTAACCATAGGTACAAGATTTTATAGTTATGTAACAAAATCTAAGACAAATCAGAAAATTATATACAGTAAATATCCACTCAGCAGGACAATTTTACCCTAAGGGGAAAAATTTTAAAGGGGAGAAACCACCTTTATAGTATATCCTTTCATTTGAATTCAATAACTCAGATACCTCTATTACCTTTCCCAATTTTTTTTTTTGTACCAGGGATCAAACTTGGGTCCTTGTGCTTGCACAGCAGGTGGCAAAACCACTGAGCTAAATCCCCAGCCCAATCTTTCCCAATTTTTACCCAATTGAATAAAAAGCTTTTATAGTGTTTAAAAATACTTTTTATGTTTTAAGTGTGATGAAGTTCCCACAGACTTGTTAAATCTTCCTTTTTTATTGGTACCAAGGATCGAACTCGGAACCTTGCACTTGCGAGGCAGGTGCCAGAACCACTGAGCTAAATCCCCGGCAACTTGTTAAATCTTGATACCCAGAGGAAGAGACATTCTTAGGCATCTTAAGGGATTGGAGAGGGGACTGGGTTGGGCAGGGGCATATCCTAAAGTAGGAAAGAAAATATTTAACTAGGAAGATGCCCGGGTAACTTCATTGCATCATAGAAGAAGGAGAAATGATGGGAATCATTAAGGAATTTATAAAAGAAGCCATAGTAGAACAGATATTGCTCCCTTTTGGAATATTATGTGCTACCTTTCTCTGGGGATTGTCATTAGGCAAGAGGGGTTTTTTTTTGCCCTGAAGAGTCCTGCTTCTATTGCTCTTTAAGTCTACTGATTTATCCAAGCAGAACTCTCAATTTTTTTATACTGAGCACAATGTGAATATATCTATATCCTATATCTATATCATCTACTTGTGGTGTATATGTGCATTAAAAACTTGTTATTCCTTCTGAGTCTCCAGTATATGTAATAAAATGAATTTGGTTGACGTGTTCATGTGAAAGCTTATTGGAAACTGTTGGTACTTAAACTGAACTCACCACTAAAATGGATCATTTCAGTAAAATGCTTCTTGGCTTCATTCAGAAATTAGAACCAAAAGCTTCTTCCAAATAAATCCCATGTTAAGGAGACAAGATTTATTTAATTTATGGGTAGCGTTTTGTAGCGGTTCTAGCTGTCCTTGGCTCATGTAGCTTAGTGTTTGTTGGGTACTGGCAATTTTCATCACCTGTGTGGATTTCAGTCAGTAGAAGATAAACTCTTTCCTTTCTCAGCTGAGACTGTGGAAGTTAGGCGTCTACTGTCTCATATATAAATAAGAACATATATTTAAAGAGATACTATCAGAAGATAGGGATTTATGGTTGATGTACAATCCAGTTACTGTCAAAAGAGCATCTTAGAATATTCTAGGCTGCAAACTGCACAGTCACCTTGTGGAATTCTCAATCTATGTAAGAGCAGTGATTTCAAGATCACCAAACATTTCCCTACTTTTTTTCGAACACAAATTAGAGTTTTGTCCTTCACCTCTGCTCTGCTTTCTGTCTCTCCCTCTCCTTCCTTCTTTTTAAGTAGCCTGCTGAAAGGTTATAACTGTAACAAGCTCAATCTCAGTATATCTTTATATTGTAAAGACCCAGGAGATATATTATAGATAGTTCTTTATGAGAACATAATTCTAGACCAAGCAGTAAATCTTTGTAGTTCAAAGAATTTAGAAGACCTTTTTTAGCAGAAAGAAAATGAGATTGTAGACAAGAAAACAACTTAAAAAAATAAAAATTATTTTATAATTCAATGACAACACTGTGATTCATGACATTATTATCAATAAAATAACCATTATGGTGATCATCAAAGTTACCCTGGACTAGGTTCTTACTAAATTTCAAGAGCTGTAATGATAGTTTACATATATTTACAAGATTTTCTTCTTCTAGAAGCCTATGAAGTAGACAGTACACATGCTAATAGCATGAACTCATTCATGACAGAGTGCTTGGGTCCTTACCTTGCGCTACCATTTATCAGATATATGAACTGGGGTGGATTTATTGAGCTCTCTGTGCCTCAATTTCCTTGTGTATACAATGGCAAAAATACTAATAATTACACCTTAGGGTTGTGAAGAATAAATGAGATAATACATGAAAAATGTTGAAACAACCTGGTACGTAGAGACAGATAATGAGTGGTAGTGTTAGGACTTCCACATGCTTGTTCTATGCCAAATCAATCTTGAAGAATTATTGTTGAGGATCATTTTCTTTTACAATGTGTTCTCTTTCTCTACTAAGTAGGGAGATGGTGTAGTCATGGTTTGACATGTTTATAATAGAAATTATTTCCCCTCTTTATAAGCATGTGACATTTCAAAGGAAATAAAAACAAGAGCATAATGAAATAAGTAATAAAGAAGAAAACTATGCTGAGGTACGGTTGTAAAGTTCACCAATGTTTAGAATGTGCATAGGATGCCTGTGTTAATCCTGAATACAGATGGGTATATTTATTTACAGATAAAAATTTTTTGAAAAGACCCTGCTTGTGTTTATTTATTTTCTTAGGGCCAACAGCTTTAAAAAATTACCCTTTTTTTTTTTTTTTTTTTTTTACATTTTATAGACTCTGCTTTTGGTAGTCAGCTTTCTGTTACTGTAACAAATACCTGAGGTAACTAAGTTACAAAGAGAAAAGGTTTATTTGACTCTAACTACAGACTCATGGGCAGAGTCCAGTCCAGGATTAGTGGTGCCATTGCTTTGGGCCTATGCCCACACATCATGGCAGGGACACGGAGTGGAACAAAGCTATCTATCTTATGGCTAAGAAGCAAAAAAGAAAGAGGAGGAGAGCAGGGTCCCACCATCACCTTCAAGTGTACACCACCAAAGACCTAAAAACCCTTGCTAGGCCCCTTCTCTTGAAGTTTCCACCCAGCCCAGTGGTGATAAGCAAGGGACCAAGCCCTCATTCAATGCATTCAAGCCCTCATCCAGCACCATGGAATAAAGCAACATTAATTAAATAAACAAATATTAGGTTGAAAAGCAATAAATAATGACATATTGTACTAATTTCTAGAGAGTTGAGCTTTCTGTAGGAAGTTAATTTTTGGAGATAGGCTGTTTGCAGTGTGCAAGTCAGGGCCATCTCTATTTACACATAAGCTAGAAAATGCTCATTGATTTTGAAATCACCCTCAGAAGCCATGCGCCGGGAAGACTCACATTAAAGGATTGCCCTGGAAGATTTAACCTCCAGAAGTATTGGTGAAGTATTTAAAAAGAACACAAATCTGGGTTTCTAGGGGATGGCAGCAATTAATTTATCATAAATTGAAAAATAAAGAAAACAAGGCCAAACCACCATGGGGAGTTGGGTGGGTGGAGGATGACACTTGTGTTGAGGTAAAGGCCAAGGGCTCCTTCTGAATCTACTGAGTATATTTTAGTTATTGATTAGAGGAGTGTTAGGTAACTGTTAGTCCTTAATTTTAGATTTTTCTTTTTTGCTTGGAAATTAGCTTTCAGTCATTTTTATTTGTTACTGAATATAAAAGGAATTATGATCTGCACTTCGGCTATGAGGGATGTATATATTTTTATAGTTAGCATGATTGGTTAATTTGATAACTAATTTTGGTTTTTATGCAAAATTTTATCTCAAAGCACTTTGTTACTCTCTAATGATTCCTCATTAAGCCATTTAATTTATAACTTCACATGATGGACAGATACTTTGAAAAACTGAGATGGGGTCCCTCTGGTCCTTCTTTAAGCATAAGAAACAGTTGTTATAATGGTCACACATACAGGGAATAGGACCTCTTACAGATTTCAAGCCTTATCATTGACCTTACTGCTACATTTCTAAAAACTTCAGGGTGTAGAATTATTTATTTATTTAAACCATGAAAATATGTTTATTTTGCAAGTGACTTTTAATTCTTTTGTCTCAGGTACCTCATATTTTTACATAATCACATCTTTTCATGTGAGTTTTTAAACATTAGAATTTGTCAGAAGCTAAAAAAGAAAAACACATTCTTTCAAGCTGAATAAATAACATTTAATTTAAATATTAAAAATTAAAGCTGCTGGGCAACACATTTATTTGTAGGTCCCAAGATAGCTCTGAGGTCTAAATAGGAAAATATCCCTTGTTTTGCTCTTCTGAAAGCTAATGTCACTGCCTAGATATTTCCCTGGTTGTGCTTGGCTGAAAGGTGTAAGAAATGTACAGTAGGAAGAGGAAAATTGGCTCATCTGAGAAGAAACTTGTGCTCTGTTAGTATTTTGCCTTGCTGTGTGATCTTTTTTATTTTATAAAAAAAATAGAACAAAATTTCATAACAAAGTAATAAGAGAGTAAAACAGTTAATCCCCTGTGTATTGCCATGTGATCCTGGGGCGTTATTTCACCCCTCTGACGCCATGTTCTCAACTTTCATGGTGGCAGTTGAAGGATGACTTCCAGGGACACTGGTACATGTCTGTAATCCCTGCACTCTCGGAAACCAAAGCAGGAGGATCCCAAGTTTGAGTCCAGCCTGGGTAATTAGTAAGACCCTGTCTCTAAATAAAAATTAAAAGGACTAAAGATGTTGTTCAGAGGTAGTGCAGTTGCCTAGCCACGTGCAAGGCCCAGGTTCAATCTTTGGTACTATGGGAGTGGAGGTGGGAGAGAAAAGCTTGACTTTTTAAATCTTCGAAGTTCCTTCCAGCATTTTACAAATTGTATTGCTATTTTTCTTCTTTTAAAAATTGCTGGTTTCCCCAATGGCAGGTGAAAAGTTTGAAGTTTCCCTGGGTGTTGGGAGCTGAGAAGGAATCCTCCTTCTGACCTAGTACATTAAATACAATCATACATTAAAAGACAATCATCTCAGGGAGTAGTGGCACACACCTAATCCCAGAACTCAGGAGCCTGAGGCAGCCTGGATTATACAAAGAGATTGTCTCAAAAAAAAATCACATGGGCTGGGAATTAAGCTCAGTAGTTCCGCCACCAGCCTCGCAAGCGGAAGGACCCGAGTTCGATCCCTGGTACCAAAAAAAAAAAAAAAAAAAAAAAAAAAATCACTGATTCATGTAACAGACATATATTCATCACTTTATGCATATCAGTAGCTTAGGAATTATTTGCTTGTTAGAAGCCAAAATGTTTTCAAATTAAGCAAAAATGGAGACTTTATTGGAAGAATACATGAGAATCTTATAGATGTCCACCCTCGATCACCCTGTGATCCCGCTTTCTGGACACAAGAAATGGTAGGTCGTACGGATTAATGTTTTGCCTCTTCAGAAATATTGGCTTCTTTTTTTTTGCCTTTTGTTCATGTGGTCTGCCTTTCATTCTGTCTCCAAGAACTGGCTTTTCCTAATTTGTTGAGTGGAGAGTTGCCTTCTGCCCAGCTTTGCAAGGCCTCTGATACTTCAAAAGAAGTGAAGTAGGATTTCTATGTCCTGATTACAAGTTCTTATGAGAGAGAAGGACTGGCCCAACAGGGTTTAGATGGACACTTGCACTCTAGTGAGAAAGGGCTACAAATAGAAAATGCGATGAAGAAAGTATGCACCCAGCACTGTGAGATCACAGGACCAGCGCCTCCAACACTCAGTCCCCCACCCCGTGCACCGCCTACCTTCTGGCTTTTCTGCTACCTGGTCCCACACTACAGAGGCACAGGAGATTATAAAGACCCTTGTCCTGAGCACCACAAGATAGAGCAGAAGTTAGTAACAGAAAGAGGGCTTCTCAGGCTCCTTGAAGAAGACTGAAGCTCAGCAGAAAAGTAAAGAGAATCTCTACAATAAAGGCACATCAGACCACTGTACTTGGTCTGCTGCTGCCTTGCTGAGGCTCATTGACTCGTATATGCACAGGAATTCCTATGTTGCCTACTGTGACAGCAGAGACATACCCTGAAGGAGGCCCATAATTTCTATTGCTATTTGCAAAAAAGAAAAAAAATTTTTTTCTTATTTTTAATTCTTAATTTTTACTTTTTTTCTACTCTTCAAAGTTTTACTTTTCTTTCTTTTCTTTATTTTATCTTTTCTTTCTCTCTCTTTCACTCATTCTCTCACTGTCCCACATTGTTCCTCATCTCCCTACTTGTTCCTTTCTGCACTGAATTCAGATTTCTCCCTTACTGTTCTTTTCTTCTCTTTTTCCTTCTCTTGATTATCATTAGGTTTAAAGGAAAGTAAATTTGGTATCTAGCCTCCCTGTTGCAGTTAGGTGATTCTATTCACATCTTTGCTCTTTCATTCTGCCATTTTCTCTTGCCTTGAACAACTTCTTAGAGTTTGTGTGATCTTTCTGTGTCTTTTGGCCTCACCGCTAATCTTACCTGTTCTTTCTACCCGTCCCTCCCTCCCCAACTCCTTTTAACTCCCCACCCTGAAGGGGAAAGATGCTATATTGGAGAGTTTATTCATTATAAACTTATGTTGGGTTGGTCCTCGGTTTTAATTTAACTCACATAGTTAAAAGTGATAGATTAATAACTAACCACAAATTGTTATTTTCTAAGCTGTGCTTGACGCTATGGTATTGCTGACTATGTCATTTGGGCTAACATGCTGTGATTGATCTAATTAGTTTTCCTTCCTGGTATAAGAAAAATATAATAGCTTCAGAGTCATTAGAGTCTCAAAACCCAAACACAAGCTATATCTGGAAGACACTTCTGAAAAGTAATCATTCCACAAGGGTTTTAAACACAAGCAACAAAGATACCTACATTAAACAATCTAGAAATATCAACCTAGGAATTAAATCAAGGACAATACCAAAAACAAAAATGAGAAGACACTTAAGAAGGGCACAAATGCAGGCTTCCATGCCACAAAAAGGAAATTCTGGGGGAAATGAGGTGGAAAAGTCTGATAAGCAACCACTTGGACACCCTGAACTGATAGCACAGGAAGTAACCAAGCAGATGCATGAGGTTCTAGAAAATTTCAAAACAGAAATAATCTCCCAGATAAATACAGACATGGTGAGCAGAGTGAAAGACATGATTAGAAGCTCTAGAGCAGAAACAGATAAGAAAATAGATGAGATCAGAAACATGCTGGAAGCTATGAATGCCCAGCATAAGAAAGAAATGGAAAACATGATTGCCCAACACAAGAAAGAAATGGAATTCATGAAACAGATTCAAACAGATATCCAGGAGATTAAAAACTCCATTGAAAGTATGCAGAGCAGACTAAGAGAATCTGAAGACAGAATATCAGATATAGAAGACAGGATTGCAGTTAAGGACCATGAAAACAGAGATTTCTTAAAGATAGTAAGGGATCATGAGAAATCAATCCAACAGCTGCTAGATGACGCAAAGAAGAATAACATAAGGCTCATAGGAGTCCATGAAAAAGCAGGAGACAGTACAACGGACATAAAAAAACTGTTCACTGAAGTAATAGTTGATAACTTCCCAGACAGAAGTAGAGAATTGGATGTACAGATAAGTGAGGCATATAGAACTCCATCCAGCCATGACCAAAAAAATCTACACCTAGACATATAATAGTCAAAATCCCAGAAAGCCAACAGAAGAACAAAATTCTACAGGCACTTAGAGAAAAGAAACAAATCACCTACAAAGGAAAGCCCATCAGAATCACAGCAGACTTATCAACACAAACCCTCAAATCAAGGAGATACTGGAGTGAAGTATTTCAAGCCATAAAAGAAAATAACTTCCAACCTAGACTGTTGTATGCTGCAAAATTATCTTTCAAAATCGATGGGGAAATTAGATACTTTCACAACAAAGAACACCTGAGAAATTTCATGAACACCAAACCAGCAGTCCAAAAAATTTTAAGTAATACCCTAGAAAAAGACATTGATGGTCACAACTCCATGAGGGCCAACAGAGAGAAGACACCTCGCAAGGTAAGGCACTAAAGGGAAAGGGGGAAAAAATAAGAAAAGAACCAACAACAATAAAACATCATGGCAAGAATGAGTCAATATCTCTCAATTATAACTATCAATGTTAATGGCCTCAATTTACCAATCAAAAGAAATGGACTGGCAGAATGGATTAAGAAGCAAAACCCAGCAATATACTGTATACAAGAAACACACCTAACTCAAAAGGAAATTCATAGACTGAAAGTAAAAGGATGGGAAATGGCTCTCCACGTGACAGGAACCCAGAAAAAAGCAGGGGTAGCAAACTTATTGGGAGAAGAAGTAGATTTCAAACCAAAACTAATTAAGAGAGACAAAGACAGTCACTACATCCTTGTGAAGGGAACAATCCAAGAGGAAGAGATGACAATCCTAAATATATATGCACCAAATACAAATGTCCCCAACTATACAAAACAAATATTAATGGACATGAAAAACCAAATAAGCACTAATACAATTGTAGTGGGGGACCTCAACACCCCTCTATCACAAATAGACAGATCAACTAGAAAAAAAATTAACAATGAAATTCTAGAACTAAATGAAGCTTTTGAACAAATAGACTTAATAGATGTTTACAGAGTGTTCCACCCACAAAATCAGAATACACATTCTTTTCAGCTGCACATGGGTCATTCTCCAAAATAGATCACATGCTAGCTCATAGGACATATCCAAGAAAATGTAAAAGAATCGAAGTTACACCCTGTATATTATCAGACCATAGTGCAATACAATTGGAGATCAATAACATAAGAAATGACAAAACCCCCACAAACACATGGAAATTGAACAACACCCTCCTGAACAACCAATGGGTGACAGAGGAAATTAAAGAAGAAATTAGACAGTTTCTACAAGTAAATGATAATGCCAGTACAACATACAGGAATCTGTGGGACACAATGAAAGCAGTTCTATGTGGGAAATTCATAGCAGTGAATCCCATATTAGGAAAACAGACAGAACTGTTAAATAACAATGCAGAACCTCAAGCTCCTAGAAAAAGAAGAGCCTAACAAACCCAAAGCTAGTACAAGAAAGGAAATTATAAAGATCTGAGCAGAAATCAATGCAATGGAGACTAAGAGAACAATACAAAAATCAATGAATCAAAGAGTTGGTTTTTGAAAGCATAAATAAAATCGATAAACCTTTAGCCAACCTTATCAAAAAAAGGAAAGAAAAGGCACAAATCCATGCAATTAAGAATGAAAAAGGGGAAGCCACAACAAATCCACCAGAAATCCAGAGAATCATCGATACCTACTTTGAGAACCCATACTCTAATAAAATGGAAAACACAGAAGAAATGGACAGATTCCTAGATACATATGAATTGCAAAAATTAAATGAAGAAGATATAGAAATTCTAAACACCCCAATAACAATGAGTGAAATTGAAAATGTAATAACAAACTTACCAACAAAGAAAAGCCTGGGTCCTGATGGCTTCCCTGCTGAATTCTACAAGACATTTAAAGAAGAACTAATGCCATTACTCTTTAAACTCATCAAGGAAATTGAAAGGGAAGCAAGGCTTCCAAATTCTGTCCTGGAAGCAAGTGTTACTTTGATTCCAAAACCAGGGAAAGACCCAACCCAAAAAGAGAACTACAGGCCAATCTCCCTAATGAACATAGATACAAAAATCCTCAACAAGGTACTGACAAAGAGAATACAGAGTGTCATCAAGGAGATCATATACCCTGACCAAGTTGGGTTTATCCCAGGGATGCAAGGATGGTTCTACATTTGTAAATCAATAAATGTAATACACTATATTAACAGAGTCAAGGACAAAAACCACATGATCATCTCAATAGATGCAGAAAAAGCATTTGACAAAATCCAACACCCATTTATGATAAAAACACTACAGAAAATTGGAATAGGAGATCTTTCTCTCAACCTGATTAAGGGTATCTATGAAAAACCAACAGCCAACATCATACTAAATGGTCAAAAACTGAAAACTTTCACGCGAAAATCAGGAACAAGACAAGGATGCCCACTATCGCCACTCCTGTTCAATATTGTTCTGGAAACATTAACCATAGCAATTAGACAAGAGAAAGAAATAAAAGGAATAAAGATAAAAAGGAAAGACGTGAAACTGTCATTATTTGCTGATGATATGATACTTTACATAGAAGACCCAAAAAACTTAGTCAAAAGTCTTCTAGACCTAAGTGACAGATTCAGTAGAGTAGCTGGATACAATGTCAACACTCAAAAAACAATAGCCTTCTTATACACAAATAGCAGACCCATTGAGAGAGAAATTTGGGAAATAATTCCTTTTACAATAGCATCTAAAAAAATGAAATACCTAGGAATCAACCTAACAAAGGAAGCAAAAGACCTCTACACTGAAAACTACAGCACTCTGAAGAAGGAGATTGAAGAGGATATAAGAAAATGGAAAGATATCCCTTGTTCCTGGGTAGGAAGAACCAATATAGTGAAAATGGCCATACTTCCAAAAGTACTATATAGATTCAATGCAATGCCAATTGAAATTCCAACAATATACTCCACAGAACTAGAGAAAACAATCCAAAAATTCATTTGGAAATAGAAGAAACCTAGAATAGCAAAAGCAATGCTAGGCAATAGAGACATGGCTGGGGGCATCACAATCCCCAACTTGAAACTATACTACAAAGCTACTGTGATGAAAACAGCATGGTACTGGCAAAGAAACAGACCCAAAGATCAGTGGAATAGATTAGAAGATGCAGAAGCAACTCCAGACATACTCAGCCACCTCATCTTTGACAAAGGAGCCAACCACCCTCATTGGAGGAAAGATAGCCTCTTTAATAAATGGTGTTGGAAAAACTGGACTTCAACCTGTCAGAGATTAAAACTAGACCCATACCTATCACCATGCACTAAACTAAGATCAAAGTGGATTAAATATCTAAATATTAAGTCAGAAACGCTAAACTTGCTGGAAGATAAGTTAGGTAGAACTCTTGATGACATCAGCATAGGAAAAGACTTTATGAACAAATCTTCAATAGCACGGGAGCTAGCACAAAGAATCAACAACTGAGATCTCATTGTATTAAAAAGCTTCTGCACTGCAAGGGAAACTACCAACAGAGCTAAGAGACAACCTACAATGTGGGAAGAAATATTTAGCAACTGTAGCTCAGACAAAGGTCTACTATCAAGAATATATAAAGAACTGAAAAAAATCGGACCTCCCAAATTCAAAGACCCCATTCAAAAATGGGCATCTGAAATGAACAGACATTTCTCAGACAAAGAAGTAAAACCAGCAAATAAATATATTAAAAAATGTTCAACATCACTGGTCATTCGAGAGATGCAGATGAAAACAACACTGAGATTCCACCTCACCCCAGAAAGAATGGCTGCTATCAAGAAATCAACCAATAACAAATGCTGGCAAGGGCCTGGAGAGAAAGGAACCCTTCTCCATTGTTGATGGGAATGTAGATTGGTGGAACCACTGTGAAAATCAGTATGGAGATACCTCAAAGAACCAGGATTACAGGTCCCATTTGACCCAGCTATTCCCCTACTCAGAATCTTCCCCAAAGAATTAAAAGAATCATACCACAGTGATTTATGTGCACCTATGTTTATAGTGGCACAGTTTGTAGTAGCTAAAGCTTGGAAACAGCCCAAGTGCCCATCAACTGGAAACTGGATAAAGAAGATGTGGTTTTTTTAATAAAATGGAGTACTACTCAGCCAAAAAGAATGAGAAACTAGAGACATTTATAGATAAATGGATGCACATTGAGGCCATACACTTAAGTGAAATAAATAGGACACACATGTGTAAATACTGAATAGATTCTCCAGTGTGAGAAATTGAAAGTGTAAATAAGGATGAAAATGATTAAAATGAATAACTGATACATTGAAATAAGAAAAGGTCCAAGGGTTTGGGGATGGTGGAAGGGAAAGAAGAAAGGGAAGAAGGGAAAGAAAAAATTATGAGAAAAAAAAAATGGAACAAAACTCTGTGTAAATCGGGAAGGGTGGAGGGGGTGAAGGGCGCACAGGTAATGGGAGGAAAAATAAAAACTAAGATGCATCATGTTCTGGTACAAACACCCAATGATAAATGTAAATGTATTTTATACCTAAAATGTACCAATAAATATATATATTAAAAAAGAAAGACACGTCTGAATTCCCTTGAAGAATGGGGGAGGGGATAATGTGTTTCAATAGTGGTTCTTCCAGTGAAAATTAAAATACAGACCATTTATTAAGCACATGTCCATCTTGATTTTTCCTGTGTGCAGGTTGCTCTGTAAAGCTTAATTCATTGCATGGTATGCCATTGTCTTAGTTACTTTCTCATTGCTGAGACAAAATACCTGATACTCACAATTTAAAGGAGGAAAGGTTTACTTCAGCTGTTTGTAGAGGTTTCAGACCATAGTTGGCTGGCTCCAAGGTGGGGTGGCTTGGCAGAAGGGCATCACAGAGGAGAAATAATTTGTGGCATGGCAGATAGGAAAAAGCAAGTGCTGAAGGATGTTTTATATTGCAGAAAACCCACTACACTGCTGGCTTTTAGAGATGAAATTGAAAAAGAAAATGGATGTGCACTTATCTCAATGACCAATGTTACCCAGGCAGCAGTTCACTGTACTAATAAGTGTCTGGAAGCTAATGGGCACCACTTTGAACACCTCTTGTAATTGAAGAGGCCAAAGATAACGTATTAATCTTATGATGTCTCAATAAATTTATTATTAAAATATTTATACAAATTTCTCTTTTCCTTGTGTATACATTTTTTGCAGAATATGTATATATATATATAGTGATCCACCTCTTCCTACAGGAGTCACTTCCCAATATCACACCTAGCTATAAATCCATCAGTGGACTAATCCAGTATCACACACCCATGTTCCAGTTACTTCTCAAAAACCCCACCTATGAATGCATGAGGCTTTTGGGGGACATCTAGATATAAGTCATAACAAGTTTGAAATGTAGCTCATGCTTGTTACATACAGGGAATTGGTAAAGTTTTTCTAGAGCAGATAATTGTTTATTTTCTTGTCAAAGAAAGTAAACAAATACAAGGTAAATATATTTTTCTGGCTTGATCATTAAGAAGCAACTTAATGTTGTCTATCTTTTCTTAAGAGCTGTAGGAAGTGCAGCTCAATATCAGACTGCATCTATGAACCGTCAAGGATTCACTTTGACCAAGATTATATGACCAAGCCTGCAGTTTAAAATCTCTTAGAATTAGGGCTTGACTAGAGGAAACAGTGTTTTGTTTTCACATAAGAAAAATTGCATAAGATATTTGAAGAATTGTATTGGTACTTTTTTTCTTGATAAGTGGTTTAGGAATGTGCTCTTACGTGTCTTTGATTATGATGGAATAGCATAGTCTAGTGATCAGGCACCTTGCGGGGCTCTGGAGTCAGGAGTACTTGGTTCAGGCCTAGTTTTGTCAATTAGCACAATTTGAAGCATTCAGTAAATAATTACCTATGTTGTTATTATTATATTGTACAGTATCCTCCTGTAATTGGCTAGATTTTCTGGAATTGGGAATGGAGAGATAGAGTACCAGATAAGCTTTCTGCCCAATGGCAGAATGTTGTCTGTTAATTTCTTGAGAGTTCTGAATTAATTTTTTGTTACTTCTTAGCCAACATAAAAGAAAAGAAAAATATTATGGAGCATTTCCTGTAAGTCAGGAAATCAGTCCACTTAGCTGTCACTATATCCCTAAAAAGCAGACTTTGGGGCCACATTTATAATGTGAAAGGTAGAGCTTAGGGTGGATGATTTGCACAAAACCACCCAGCTAGAAAGTGGTAGATTTATAACTTGAGCTCAGACCCTCATCTGGTGCTAGATCCTGATGACTCCATGCAGTCTGCCCCACATTCTTGAGATCAACCCCTTCAGTCTCTTCTTTGACAACTGGAAATGTTCAGTGGACACAGAGAGCCTTGTTCTGATGTATTTCCTTGTTCTTTGGATCTCAAGTGGCTTTGGCCCACATTTGCATGTGTTGGACACTGATAATCTACTCTGGTTTATTAATGTCACCATTATGCTGGAGATAAGTGAATTTTCACCCTCTATGGCTTGGAGCTCAGCACTTTTTAGAAACACCACATTCACCTTGAAGTAAAATGTGTCAGAGCCCATACCTAAGCAGGCTTCTGATACATTTTTGGACTATAAAATGACATCTAGTTCACTGACAGAATTAAAAGCTGGATCCTGATATTATTGTAATAGATTTTTTTTGTTGGATTGTTCTGTTTCCTTGGTGTTATGGCTTATATCTAGATAGCCTCCCAAAGCCTCATGCACTCATAGGTGGGGCTTTTGGGAGATGACTGGGTCATGAGTGTGTGATACTGGATCATGGGTATGTGATGCTGGATTAGTCCGTTGATGGGTTTATAGCTGGATGTGATGTTGGGAGGTGAAGCCCAGTGGGTCATTGTGGGTATGGCCTGGAAGGGTGTGTATATATTCCTGTTGATCCCTTGATGGTGCTGCTTCCTGCCTGCTACACCCTGAACTGTTTCTCCTCTGCGATGCCCCTCTGCCATGCCACCCTGCCTTGGAGCCATCCAACTATGGACTGAAACCTTTACAAACTGTGATCCAAAATAAACCTTTTCTCCTTTAACTTATGGATGTTGGGTATTGTGTCTCAGCAACAAGAAAGCAGCTAAGACAAATTTTGGTACCAGAGAAGTGGGGTTGTTGCTGTGACTGTACCTGACCATGTGGTTCAGAAGCCTTTGGAACTGGTTCCTGGGAGGAGTTTGGAAAGGTTTGGAGATGCCTGCTAATGAAGGAGCTGTAGAACGCTGTAAATGGAGCTTGATGGGAGCTTCTGATCAGAGCTCAGAAGATCAGGAGGCTGAGAGAAATGCAACTGGTAAAGGCCAATCTCAGGAGGTTTCAGTGGGGAAAAAGGACTATATTGGCTATTGGAGTCCATGCTCTGACAGAAAAGTTGTTTTGATTTTGCCCTTGTCCAGAGACATTGTGAGAGACTGAGATTAAGGGCAGTGGACTAATTAATCTGGGGGAAAAATTTTAAGGCAGTCTAACGTTGAGGCAGTGGCATGGTTATTATTGGGGGTTTTTAGCCAGCTCTATCTTGAGAATCAAGAGCAAATGGCCCAGGAGAATCATTTAGAAAGTTTTGAGTTTGGCCAGAAAGGGAACTCCAGGAACGTTTCAGACTGCAAAGATGAAGCAGAGGAGAACCTAGTTGCTGAAAGGATTAGCATTAAAAAGCCAAATACTTTGGAACAGGACAATAGAGAAGATGGCCTCAGGGCATCATAAGAAGAAGCAGGACTCCAGAAGAGAGGCCAGGTCACCGTGTTCCAGCATAGCAGAGGCCTAGGGAATTTGTTCTTCAGGATTCGGCTCAGCCATCCAGGCACTTGACCCCTAGAGCCAAGAGCAAAGGAAGCCTAAGTACTGCTCCAGCTGGCGGTAGACCTTGGTGTCATTCACATTGTGTTGGTTTTAGGTGCATGCAGAATGCAAGAGTTCTGCATCCCACACTTTCATCTCGTCCTTTCTCTGTCTTCCTTCATCCTGGGAAGCACCACACATAGTACCTCTCTGTACTGCTGTTCCTCTAGTCACTGCAGTGGATTGGTGAAGTGTTTAGTCTGGAGCCAGATTGTCTGGGTGTGGATTCCAGATTCCATGTTTGTGAAGTTGACTAGATGCTTGTATGCTTTTTAGTCCCCAGATCAGCACTCATGGTCCTTTCTCAGTCACTCATAGATGTGCACAAAGCAGAGAAAACCAAGTTGCCAAGGCACATGTTCCCAGATCAAGTTGAATTTGGTGGCACTCTGCCTTCTGGTTTCAGCTCTCATACTTAAACAAGTATCCTTCTCTGCTATTCAGTGCCTTTCCTCCAATTTTTGTGGTAATTTTTTGGTGATTTCACTCTTTAAAATGGCCCCTAAGATTGTGCTGAAGTACTGTCTAGTGTTCCCAAGCTTAAGAAGGTACCCTATAGAGAGAACCCCTGTGCCAGTGAAGCTTCCTTCAGGCGTGAGTCATAGTGCTGCAGACTAAGTTTAATGTTAGTGAGTCAACAACACACTGCATCCTCCAAAATGAAGAAGAAATTCACTTTTTTGTAACACAAGGCCACTCAGAAAAATAAGATATATAAGTTTTGATGAAGCTACTGAAACAATTACAAAGTGGCTAAATTTGTGAATTCAAGAGATAATGGCTGATTGAAAAAAAAAGCATAGTGGACAGTAGTATTGTGAAGCTGAAAGCAAAGAAATTGGAAATATGGTTGGTCATGGTACCCAGGGTCAGGAAAGTGTTGGGACCTTCTCAGCTACCACATTTCAGAATACTATGCAGCATGGCAAATGTCAAACTTGTAGGCAAGGCAGATTCTGCTGATCAGGAGACAAGAAAAAAATTTAAAATACCTCCCAAGCATTACAGAGAAAGATTATGTGGAGAAGCAGATTTTCAATGCTGCTGAGACTGGATTATTTGACAAAGACATCAGCAAAATTTTTCTATATAGCACAAATGACCTTGAAAGCCCTTGGCTTTAAATCATCAAAGACTGTGCAATTATTTACAATAAATGTATATTAAATAAGATGTCAGAAAGACATAAAACAAGGTTATGTATGGTAAATTGACAAAAATATTGTGATGAGAGGATTTCGAGAACTTAGTCTTATATTTCCTCTAGGAACAATGGCTCTGTATTCACCAATTCAGAATTTATTGTGACTTTATAAAACTTAACCACAGCAGATAACCAAATCAATTTCTTAGCCAGACATGATAGCACACACCAGGAGGCTGAGGCAGGAGGATTGCCATGAATTTGAGGTCAGCCTGGGCTACCTATTGAGTTCAAGGACAGCCTGAACTCCACAGTGAGACCCTGTCTCAAAGTAAATAAATACATTTCTTGTCAAAGAATTGCAGAGGTTTATGTAATTTTGGGGTCTAGATAGGCAATTGCAGAGTCTGTGGGCAGGCCAGCTGACTGGAAACTCTTGGGCAGGATGGGCAATGCATTCTGGATGAGGCAGAATTCCTCCTGGATGAGCCCCACCTTAATTATCAAGAATAATCCTCCAGACCGCTGGACTTTCGTATCCCGCCAGCAAAGACTTCCTGTTACTGGACATCCTCAGCAGCATCCCACATTGTCAGTCTTGTACCTTTTAGCCAGGGCGGTGCGTAGGTAGTGGTATCTCCTTGTGGTTTGATTTGCACTCCTTTGATGACTAATTATATTGAACATCACTTCAAATATTTATATGAAAAAGTGTCCATTAAGAAATATGTCCATTTAAAAATTTTTCAGGCATGTGATTTGCACATATTTTCTCCCTATTTGCTGGCCTATCTTTTTATTCTCCTAATATTATCTTTAGAATATTAAGAATTTTTAAGTGTGTAAACAAAGAATGATCACTGACAAATTGTAAATGTTAGCCACATCTACAAAACATCATCACACCACCACTAGATTAAAGTGTGATTGGGTGAGTACTGTACCCTAACTACATTGACATAAATTGATATTTAAGCCTAACCAACTAACCATCATTATTTTTAGGCATGGCTGTGAATGCCTCCATACTTAGTTAACCCTCAGAACAATCTCGTGTAGTTGATATTGTTATTATCTGTATTTTATAAACAAGAAAACTAGGCACTGTAAGCAGAAGTAAGTTGCTTGGAATCAAGCAGTTAGTGTGTAAACTGTAAATCAACCTGAATACCTAGTCTTTGCTCTTCAATTCATGTGTTCACCTATGTAAAAAGGAAATAGCCATGCATGTTAAATATAGCACTGTCCTGACCAACACAGAGGGCTTCTGTCATTAGTGAGACTGGCCATTTGTGAGATTTCTAAGCAGGTGTTCCTGTCTTCTTCCACTATGGGCTTTATCTCTGCCCATCTGAACCAGGCTAGCCTGGTTCTGGGTGTCAGAAAAATCACAGCTATGGTTTAATTGGTCATCTAACAAGTACACATTTTTAATTAGTCTGAAATAAATTAATGCTTGTGACAGAAGCCAAATACTTTTGAGAAACAAAATTCACACAAACAGATCCACCAAATTATGTTCTGATAATGTTTACACAGAACTGAAAGAACCCCAGAAGTCTCAAGTAATCCCCATAATCACAGTATGGCTTAAAGTGTTGTAAGGAGACCACTAAACGCCTCTAGGCAGAGGGATCTGTGATTGCTAGCAATAGCTACTATAAATGTTTCTGTTGCAGAAAGCAAAACAAGTCAAAATAGAAACAGAAATTACCAACTACTGAAATTGAAGTAAAATAAATTTAAATACAATTGAGCTTTGCAAAAAAATTGATAATGGCAGTGCAACACAAATTCATAGACAAAGTGTCACAGTCCAAAAGATTAATTCTTCAACTATTTCCATAATGCAATTCCAAAAGTTTTATTTTGTTTTCTTTAGGTGTTGGTTTGTAGAACTCTCAAAATTGGGGAACTGAGGGAAATTAAAGAAGTACTGATATCCTAGGTGTCGGTGAGGGGCTTGTTTATATGAAACAGATGCTGTGTGTCCTAGAATCACATGCAAAATCAGATCAGGCCACTTTTCTTCAGGTCGGCATGTGACCTCCAGACTTATCAGAAGGACCAACTCAACTCAGCTTGGTGTTGGAGAAGAAACACATCAGCCCTGTGGAAATCTTACTTCCTCTCTCCCGAATACAGGAGGCATTTGGAAGAGCAAAAAGATGGCATGTCGTCCTGGGTCTGTAGAGAATGACTCATGGTTTAAGCCGATCACTTTTGGCTGCCCAGGGAGGTAGCAGATGTTTTATCATATATTTTATGATGTGTCATATACTGTACTTCAGAGTAGTTGATTGTTAAACATAAAAGTGCTACAAATGCTCGAGCCCTACCCCCAGAAGCTAGTTATATTTTCCCCAGAAACGTGCAGAATGTTGGTGTTCAAAAGAAGTAAGTGAATAGTTTCAGGTACACTAATGTTCTGCGGACACTGCCACAAAAATGTTGGGCTTTGTGTTGTCCAAGCAGAGAAATGGGAAACTCCCCAGGATAAGCAATGAAGTAAGAAGAGCCTAGCAGAAACAGGTGAAGAAAAGCAGGCAGGACTGAGGAAACACTCTAGTGGCACAGGATCTGAGGTCTAGACTGAAGAGGAGTGGGGGTCTGAATAGAAAAGTAGCTTCTGTAGGGGCATCAGCCAACCTGAGGCCCACAGTGGTCAGGTCACAGCTAGGCAAGATAGGAGACCAAATGTGCTCAGAAGGTGAGGATTTGACGAAAATGTATTCCTCTGGAAGGAAAAGCGGTATGGGGGTCCTTCACTGACTCTGTAGCCTCTCTACACAGTAGCATGAGGGGCAGCTTCTGGCTGAAGGACAATATGTAGCATGATAAGTCAGTGACTTCCTAGGGAATGTGAAGACTGTGGCTTTTGTGTCAATCAAAGTCATTCTCACAGGTAAGTCAATAAAGTCAGGGATATCCAGGCCTGGAGGTCTGACCCTGGCCCTTGTGATCATTCTTTTGGGGGTCCTCAGAAGGTGAGGAAGGAGAGTCTGGGGTCTCAAAATCAGAGGGCCAGTTCAGATGCAGCACTGCCATTCTTGCCACCGGTGACAAAGCAAGTTACTTAACCGTTCTAAGTCTCCATTTCTTCATATGTAAAATAGGAATAATAACAGCATCTACCTCAGAACATTGCTATGATGATGCCACCAGCTGTGTCAGGTGACAAACTAGATCCTGGTGCCAGCTGTGAAGCGAGACTCTGGCAATCCTGAGTAGGGTGGCTTCTGCAAGCACACCTGTCCTTTGGACAGCTAGTTTGCTTTAGGCCTCGCAGCAACATACCAGGGTACAAGTTGCACTTACTACTGAATTTTTTTTTACATGTAGAAAAATTGGGCTCTGAGAAGGGTTGTGGAGAATAACTGTCATCATTATTTGCATCTAGGTCTCTCTTGACCCAAGTCCACTCATTGTACTGTGAAGTTTCCCATTGGCTGGAGTGGACCCCAGGACACTATCAGGAGTGCCATCTGAGTACAGAGATGAAAGGCTTGGGTCCTGAGTCCCTCAGACTGGAATGACTGAGTGGTGTGGCTGGGTTAAAACCAGTCAAATCTGTGCCGGTAAGCTAAGCAGCATGGAGAGATAGAGAGAGGGCATGGAGGAAGAGAGCCTGCTTTTCCTCACAAGGTGCTGGGCTTTTTTGCCAGAGGAGTGGTTCATTGTGCCAGTCTACTCCAAAACCCTCAATGGGTCCTTCAGTGTGGCTGCTCACGAAGATGCCTACATTTTGGTCCCTTGCTATGTACTGTGCACTGTGAAAGGAGTTTTCCCTTTCAGTATTAACAGCAATTCTCTTAGGTAGTTGGTGTTATCATCTCTGTCATGCAGATGAGGAGGAGACTGAGGCTGACAGGGACATGCCCGGAATGGGAAAGTGTCTGACCTGAGAGCCCCTGACCTGGACAACGCCGCATGGCCTCCCTTGGGCAGCTGTAGCCCAGCTGGCCTTACGTGCACATCTGGCCTCACCTCTCACTGCCCCTCCCAGCAGCCTGCCCTCCCCAGGTCTCTCTCCTACCATGTACTTGTGCTTTCTGGCTGCTGTGGTTTTCATCTATCTCCATTCCTTCTCTTCCATGTTTTCTTTTGCTATAAGGCAATCCATTTGGTACTTCTTGAATGCCCTGCCCGGATGAATGGAATTTACCTGAAAATCTATAGCACTTACAATTCATTTATTCAGCAATAAAATTTACTATTTTGTATTCTTACATTACAAGTTATGCTTAAAATATAGTACTTCAAACATACTTGTCCCATCATTCTGGCCACTTTCTGAAGCAGTTCTGGAAGTCCTCTTTCCTGAGGGTCTTTATGAGGTATAATAAAAAATACAGTGAATGCTGTTGAAGAGTGTCATTCAATGAAATTGAAGGTCTGTAAAAGCATCATGGTGTGTCCTCATCCACTTTATTCACTAGATATGGGACTGTAAGTCTTCTGGATCTTCTAAGAACCAAAGTCAAATGGCCACTAAAGGTAAAAGCTTTGAATCTATTCAAGATATCTAGGCAGCTATAACAGCACAACTAAAGACACTCAGGAAAGAAGCCTTACAGAACTGCTCCAGAAGTGGCAAGAACTATAGGATAAGTGTTTGCAAACAGGGTAGTGGAATATTTTGAGAAGGATTAATGGAAACGAGTTTTTTACTATGGTAATTTCTTAATTTAAATATTCACCATATTTTTTGCTCATACCTTGTACCAAACCTACAAAGTTTATGGCATCTTATCCCAACTCTCAGGAAACCTTACTTTGTGCATTGTCTAACTCAGTCGTGGTGAACTTATGGCACATGTGCCACAGTGGGCACTCAGAACCCTCTCTGTTAGCACATGAGCCATGCCACCCCAGCATTGCCCAAGTGGCTGAGCATCAGATATTCAGAGTTGTTCAGTTTGACTGCAGGGTTGGCACTTTTCAATAAAGAAGTGGGTTTGGGGTTGCAGTTTTGGCACTTGTCTCTAAAAGGTTCAGCATCACTGGTCCAATTTAATAAATAACAATTAACTCATGATTTCAGAAAAAAGAATATACTCATCACGAGAGATAATTTTAAAACACGAGTGAAAACAAATTTATTGTAGAATTACAGCACAAGTTCTAGCTTCTGGATATTAAAATAAAGAGCCTTTGTTCCTCCTTACCCACAGCCCCGCCAGCATTTGTTATTGGTGGATTTCATGATAGCAGCCATTCTTTCTGGAGTGAAGTGGAATCTCAGCATTGTTTTCATTTGCATCTCTCGAATGACCAGTGATGTTGAACATTTTTTCATGTATTTATTTGCTATTTCTACTTCTTTATCTGAGAAATGTCTGTTCATTTCAGCTGCCCATTTTTCGATTGGGTCTTTAAATTTGGGAGGTCTGATCTTTTTAAGTTCTTTATAGATTTGAGATAGTAGATCTTTGTCTGAGGAAGAGCAGGTGAAGGTTTTTTCCTACATTGTGGAGTGTAGACTGGTGCAACCACTGTGGAAATCAGTATGGAGATACCTCAAAGAACTAGAACTGGAAGTCCCATTTGACCCCGCTATTCCACTGCTGGGGATCTTCCCCAAAGAATTAAAAGAATCATACCACAGTGATATATGTGCACCCATGTTCATAGCAGTGCAGTTTGTAATAGCTAAAACTTGGAAACAGCCCAAATGCCCATCAACTGGAGACTGGATAAAGAAAATGTGGTTTTTTTTTAAATGTAGTACTACTCAGCCATAAAAAATAAGAAATTAGAGACATTTATAGCTAAGTGGATGCACATTGAGGCAATACTCTTAAGTGAAATAAATAGGACACACGTGTAAATACCGAATAGTTTCTCTGGTGTGAGAAACTGAAAGTGTAAATAAGGGCTAAATGTATAATAGGTCATGTGAAATAGGAAGAAAAGGGGCAAAGGGGAAGGAAGTGGGAGGGCTAGGGGAAAGGATAGAAGGGAATGGGATTAATATGAGAAAATGGAAAAATAGGAGCAAAATCTTTGTAAAGAGGGAGGACTGGAGGGGTTGAAGGGAGGGCTGGGCAAGGGTGAAAAATAAGAACCAAGAGAGACTATGGAAAGGTGCAAATTTCCAAAGATGAATGTCATTATATTGTATATCTAAAATGTACCAATGATTAGAATGAATAATCGATAATGCAAAATGGGAAGAAAAGGTCCAAAGGGGTAGGGGTAGTGGGAGGGGCAGGGGAAAGGAAAGAAGGGAAAAGAAATATGATGAGAAATGGAAAAAATGGAAGTAAAGTCTTTGTAAATAGGGAAGGGTGGAGGGCGTGAAGGGAGGGCTAGGAATGGGGAAAAAATAAGAACCAAGATGCATTATGTAAAGGTACAATTCCCAATGAGAAATGTAATTGTGTTGTATACCTACAATGTACCAATAAAAGAATTTAATATTGTAGGGGACAGGGGAAGGGGACGTTACCAGAACCTCTGCAGTTAGTCCTGGTCTCCTGCGAGCCACGGTAGCACACGGCGAATTACAGGAAAGGTAGAAAAATGAGACTGAGAAGAAGCTGAGCTTTGGGTCTGATCAGTGCTGCTCTGGGCAGCAAAGACAAAGCCCCCAGTTTACCACACCTTTTATTCAGTACATCGGGAGAAACAAATGTAACAAATGACTTGCAGAGAGTTCAATAGTTCACATTGGGATAAACAAGGTGTAACGGAAGGCTTGCAGAGAGTTCAGTACATCTCCAGCAAACAAGATGTTAATCAGTCCAAGAACAATGAGGAACTGAGCAGATGTTTGTTCTCCCAGGATGTTTCTTGTCCTGGAGAATCACAGCATCACTGGATCACTGAAGTCTCAGTTGTGACCAGAGGCCAAACTGGAGTTATTCTGTAGCTGGGCTGTAGGCAAGAGAACTAGGCTAACCAAATGATTTATCCCTAGAATTATGTAGCATTGTTCCCAACATAATATAGAAAAAATAAAAAAATTAAAAAAATAAAGAACCTTCATCATCTTGATTATTTCAGTGAAATAAAAGTGAATGAATGCAGAACTATAGACATGGAAAATGGTGCCAGAAAAAGACAAAAAGTAGAAGGAACATATGAGAGTCATGTTGTAGTTAACATGTCACTTGGGGCCTGCTCTGTGCCTCAAGTCCTTGAATGTACAAAAAAAAATGCAGGTTCAAAGTCATGCAGTTTAAAACATTTTTTCTTTTAAGAATTTAAAACTTTCCTTGGCATTTTGCACATTGCTTTTTGTGTGTATAATAGTCAGCTTTCTGTTACTGTAACAAAATACCTGACATAGCCAACTTATAAAGAGAAAAAGTTTATTTTGGCTAACGGTTTCAGAGGTTTCAGTTCATGGTTGGGTAACATCGCTGGGATGGGGGGCAGCACATTGTGGCAGTAGTTTGTAATGGAGCAGAGCCATTTGACTCATGGCAGGGAAGTAAAAGAAAAAGAATGATAAAGGGGCCAGGATATCACACTACCATTTGAGAGTATGGACCAGTCACTCTAAAACTTCCCAAGAAGTCCCAGCTCCTCAAGTTTCCTCCACCTCCCAATAACACCAAGCTAGAGATCAGCACCATGGAGATGTAGGCCTTCTTGGGATGGTCGATCCACACCACAGCTGTATGTGCAGGTGTGAAAGAGAGTTCTTTGCAGGACATTTAGGTTTCTATACTTGCCAAGTTAAATCTTTTAGTAGGAGATACTGTTCATTGATAGTGTCTTAGTTATTTTCTCATCACTGGGACAAAACACCTGACACCCAAAATTAAAGGAGGAAAGGTTTATTTTAGCTCACAGTTGAGGCTTCACTACATGGTTGGCTGGCACCAAGGCAGGGCAGCATGGCAGAGGGGCATCGTAGAGGAGAAACAGTCTGTGGCAGAGCAGGCAGGAGGCAGCAGTAACAGTCACCAGCAGCAAGCTTCTCTTTCCCTTTTATCCCATCTAGGCTACCCAGTGTGGGTCTTCCCATTACCCACACCCAGACAATGATAAACCAGTTAATTAGTGGACTAATACAGTACCACACACCCTTAATCCCTGCACTACACCCCTAATCTACATTCATACACCCTAGACCTACCTGTGAGTGCATGAGGCTTTTCAGGGGACATTCAGATACAAGCCATAACAGATAGTATATCAAATAAACATATTTTCATTATTAGTTTCAATTTACTTCTCACTTTATTCTCCAAATGTTCCTTAGGAATATGTAGACTTCTGTTCCTATTTCATACTCAGAGATGATATTTCTAAAAAATCTGAGCTTCCCAGATGTACCATGACTTCTCTCTTTTTAAAATATATTCCCCATTTGCTTTCAAATGTCTTAAAAGGATAAAATGTAGTTATTTTCTGTCATTGTTATATTATCTTACATAAAAGTAGAAAATACAAAAATATTCTCAGAGACTTTTCCCAATGAAGTCGAATTCTCAATGTGTTACCTGCCTTATTCATACCCTAAATAATTCTGTGTAAAGTTTTCTATTAAGAGGTGAGAGCATATGAATCACTCTTACCCTGTTTAATGGCTTTTTAAAATGTGTGCAATTTTCTTTAATATGGAACAGGTGGAGAATAACCAGGAGACACCTTTGTTGGTATGGAGAAGTAACTGGATTGTTCTCATGCTAATGTTTACCATCCTCAGCTGCAGATGCCTGCACCATCAGACTCCTTTGACCTTTCTCAGAGAAGGATTTAAATGGAGAAGCTCTGCTTGTTTGCAGCAAATCTGTTTTGTGGATAATGTAGGAAAAGACATGGTGGTATCTCCTTGTCTAGATGTGACTGTTGTGTTGTTGAAATCAAAGGCAGATGTAAAAGGATGTTCTGTGAGGTACTCAAATCAAGAATTTTGAGTGGTGTAGGTTACTAATAATACATTTGGCCTAATCTTCCACTTCTTAAGTGAAGAAACGCAACTATTTTCTATAAAACACATTTTGAAAATGCTACTTGGGAACTTTGGGTGTGGGATAATTCTCAGGGAGATTGTATTACATGCTGTCATCAGGTCTGCCAGGCCAGTCTTAGGCCAGCCCCTAAGACTTTTTCTGTGTCCATTCAAAAGAGCTCACTCACTTAATATCTTCGCACTTATTAAATGAGAATAAGTGGATTTACATGGACATAACTATAGCTTGTGCTTCAATTTAGAACAACCTTCCTGGGTCCTATCGCCTAGCTACAAATTTCAGGAATATTGCCCCAGGTGGCTTGGTCCCACCCTACCATTCCTTTTTTTTTTCCAGTTTCAAAGAAATTTAATATTATTTACACAGTTAAGGAACAGGTGATACATTTTCATTTGTTAGAAACTGATCTTTCTATAATAAAATAGATTTTAAACTCTGTGTATGTCATTACTGCTAAGGAAATCTTAGCCCTTGTCTGCCTTAAAACAGTATTTGATATAACTTTTGCTGTGCAGTCAGGCCTTCTATTAATTCACCAACTCATTTAAGTCATCCTGTTTTACACTTAAGTCTACAGAGCCGAGGATCCTATTTACTATGGAAATACATTTTTTTTTTTTGCTCTGGTTGTGATAATTGAGACAAAAAAAGATAAACCCACAACATTTTTTTTTTGGTACCAGGAATCAAACTCAGGTCCTTGTGCTTGCAAGGCAGGTGGCAGAACCACTGAGCTAAATCCCTGGCCCCAAACCCACAGATCTTGTTATATCACTTAGGACAAGATAAAAGATCCCAGTTTATGCTTGTAACCATAGCCTGAGTTGTAGGCTCCATTGCTCCAAATAAATAGCTCTTATAGTACTTAATTAGGCCCTAGTATCTAAACAACAAAATAATTTCCCAGATAAATAGCCTTATAGATTTGTTGCTCTGTGGTGACACTATTAACAACCTAGCACATCATCCTTGTTTTAAAGCTGTAACTACACCAAGCATTGATTAAGCTTAAGTATATAGATAATTTTAGTCCCAAGAGCTGTGTTCTGTGCTCTCCAAAAATATCTCTTGGGATGTAACACAAAATTTAAGTCCTCACAATAGTAATTTTATTAAATTAGTTACTTTATAAAACATTGCAGATGTCATACTTGTGAACATAACAATTTACCAAACTGTAGTTAACTGGTGCAGTTTGCTGAGCATGTTTTATAAAGGAAAGGAAATGCCATGACCCTGTTAAAGTTGTTCCACAGCAGCCTAGAAGAAGAAAAGAGATTTGTTTCTCAGACACTTGAATTTGGTAGTTTCCCTCCCCCATCCTGAAGCATGCCATCAATAGAAATAGTCTAATAAATTAAATACTAGATGGTCTATGCACTCAGCAGATTCCACAGTAATTATTGTACTGCAATAATGGAGAAGTTTACCTTCTTCAGCTTCAAAGTTGGAGGGTTTTGGTCATTTAATTTTTAAATATCTTTACTCTGAGATAAGCAGTCTTCTTCACAATGGATTTCTAATATCCTCATTCTCAATTTTAAGACAAAGCAATTTTAATACTAGGTGCACACCACATGCCCTTGCTGCAAACTGCTTTTCTTGACAAGTTATGAAGTAGTTCAAGGAGGGATAGTTAAGGCTGTATTACTGAATGGTGCTGGTAAATACTACATAATTTTTTGTCATGTTGCGATCTTTGTTTCCAATTTAGTGAATGCTATAGACTCATATAGCAACATTATTGCTATATGACAACATATGACAACATTATTAGATCTGTTTTTAAACTATGATTTAGTAGCAATTGAAGTTCCTGATTTTAACCCCTTTGCAGCAAGATCTGAGTTCCCTCATTTGCACATTAGCACCTAAGTGTCAAGGTGTTGAGTAACCAGCACAGATACTGCACTTCTGATTGTAGCATTTGGCAGAACTGAAAGAAAAAGAAGTTGTGCTGCATGTTGAAGGGATTGTGGGCAACAGAAAGAAGACACCAGAAGATAAAATGTCACATGAAGTCTTCATAGTCTTGTATATATCCTCCATCATAACCGCCATAATCTGCCAGATGGTCTTTCATGGTGGCCTTTAATCCCCCTCCAGGAACCACACTTTTCTTCTTTTTGGCTTGGCTTTGCTTTTCTTGCTTCTGTTTTTCACTGCAAAGCACAGTGAGTGAATTGGTAATCTTTTTCAAGTCATCAATTACCAATGAAATACACACATCTTGAACTAAGGCTTCAAAAAACTGGCATAATACAGTGACTTTTCATATTGTGTAATTTTATCTTTTAGTAATTTTCCAAACTCTGTGAAATCATCTCTTGAAGATGGATTCATAGCATCAATTCCATAAACTGTATTATTAACACCAAAAGTTTCTTTTGCTAATTCAAGGTCTGACTCTTTCTGTAATTTCTTTAGCCACAGTTCATGTGCTAATTGTTCTCCCAGTGTCAGCACTTTAGGTTCTTCAGGTTCTTCTAACCTCTTTTTAATTTCTTCTTGCCTTTTCTTCTGTTGCCATTCTTTCTCTTTTATATTCTCTGCTATTTTTTTCTTTTCTTTTTTTTCCATTAAGTTCCTTGGTACATTTTAGGTATAAAATACAGTTACATTCATCATTGGGATCTGGTACCATTACATGAGTCTCTTGGTTCTTATTTTTTTCCCCTTCCCTTGCCCTCCCTTCACCCCCTCCACCCTTTCCTATTTGCAAAAACTTTGTTTCCATTTTTTTCCTTTTCTCATATTTTTTCTTTTCCTTTTTTCCTTTCGCTACCCCTCCCACTTCCCCTGCTCCTTAGACCTTTTCTTCCTGTTACACAATATCAATTATACATTTTTAAAATTACAATATCAAGATCTAGGAGACATTACCACAGATTTTACAGAATTTAAAAGGATATAGAAAGCATATTACAAAAATATTTTTTGAAATAAATTTGACAACTTCTAAGAAGTACCTTGGAAGACAAATTAATGAAACTAACTCTGGAGGAAATATAAAATTTGAATAGCACCTATTAAAGAAAGTATATTCCTAGCTTGAAAACCTACCTATATGACAACAGCAGGCTCATATACATTTTAGCTGATAAATTATATCAAACAATTGAAGTAGAAAATAGAAGGAACACTTCTCCCCTCATTTTAGGAACTCAACATTGTGCTAATCCTAAAATTGGATAGAGATAATAGAAGAAAAAGTATGAACATAGATAGAAACTTGTTTAACAAAGCAAACTATTAGAAGTCAGATCTGGCAGGATGTAGAAAGTGGTTTTGTTATAGGGATGGCAGTGTTGGTTCAGCATTGGAAGATCCACCCCCAAAAGTCATCATTTTAACAGAGGAAAGGAAAAAGACATATGATCTTGTTACTAGTTGGAGAAAAAGTATTGGACTAAATTCCACAGCTGTTCATGGTAAAAGCTACCAGGAGACTGGAAGTAGAACAGAAACTTCTCAACAGATTAAAGACATGTACTCCATACTTCCAGTGAGAACGCCTTATATGAATGGAGAAGATACAATGCTTTCTCCTTAAGGTGGGGAACAAGGGCAGATATGCTTACTCTTTATCTGTCCATTAAACTTTGAAACCTAGGCCCCACCAAAATAGTCTGGCAATAAAATGACACAATTAGGATAGGATTGGCAAGGTAGAAGCAAAATCTTTATATGTAGATGAAATGATCATCTACAGAGAAAATACTAAGAAATCTCTAGGAGCCCCTAGAACTTGTATTTGAATTTAGCAGGATTAGAAAACACAAGGTACATATAAAAATTCAGGTCTCTGTATACTTGCTATAAATGAAGAATTGGATATTGAAATTTAAAAGTTATGTAGGAGTACAAAGGACCTGGAAAAGTTTTAAAAAAGCAAAACAAAAAACAAAAAACCAAAAAACCAAAAGCAGTGTTGGAAGACGTTTAGTACTTAATTTTAAGACTTCTTCTAAAGCTACAGTAATCATGGCAGTGTTGGTGTAAGGAAAGGCATATAGATCATTGGAATAAAACAGAGAATCTAGAAATAGAACCGCACATATATGGTCCACTGAGTTTTGAAAGATTATTTAACATTAGCATTTTATAGAATAGAAACTCAATTCAAGAGCCAAGGAAGAGAGAGTGTTTTCAGCAAATGGCACTAGAACACCTGGTATCCGTACATAAAAAATTAAGCTCAACCCTTTATTTCCATACATGAAAATAACTTGAAGGGATCTATTAACCTAAATATGAAAGCCTAAAAGTATAAAACTTTAAGAAGAAATTATAAGGGAAAACGTTTATGAATTCAGGGTAGGCAAGAACTACCTAGGATACAAAAGACATGATGTATAAAAGAAAAAAATTGATAAGTGAAATTCCATCAAAATTTAGAACTTTAAATGACATCATTAAAATGGAAAGTAGTCCTTAAACAGACCATATTTACAATGCATATAACCTATGAGCAGAATATATAAAGAATTCTTAGAGCTCATTAATAGACAACCCAATTAAAAAGTAGACATAAGAAGATGATAAATAGCCGGTATAGCACAAGGAATGGTGTGTAACTCTAGAATCAGAAAAATACTAATCTGTACAATAATAAGATTGAATTATACACTCATTAGGGAGATGAAGTTAAAAGTTTTAAAAGCCTTGTCATGACTTTTTCTTTTTGTTGGTTTCTCCCCCTTTGCATTTAATTTGTCACACCCAATGGATTCATTCTGCTGGGCCTCCTGGGGTTGTGATCCTCATTGTCTTTTCCTAGGGTATTGTCTAAAATATTTTGGAGTGCTGGTTTGATATTCATGAAGTTCCTGAGGTGCTCTTTATTATGAAAGTATCTTATTTCTCCATCAATTTTGAAAGATAATTTTACAGGGTACATCAATCTGGGTTGAAGGCTGTTTTCCTTTAGGGCTTGAAATACATCACTCCAAGATCTTCTTGACTTGAGGGTTTGCATTGAGAAGTCTGCTGTGATTGTGATGGGCTTTCCTTTGTATGTGATTTGTTTCTTTTCTCTCACTGCTTGTAGAATTTTGTTCTTCTGTTGGATTTCTGGAATCCTAACTAGTATATGCCTATGTGTAGATTGTTTTTGATTAAGGCTAGCTGGAGTCCTATATGCCTCATTTATCTATGTGTCAAGTTCTTTTCCCCTCCTTGGGAAGTTTTCTGCCATCACTTCTGTGAACAGTTTTTTTATGTTATCTGCACTCTCTCCTCTTTCTTCATTGACTCCAATCAGTCTTATGTTATTCTTCTTTGCATCATCTAGCAGCTGCTGCATTTATTTCTTATGTTCCTTTACACTTTTAAAGCAATTTTTCTTTTCCTGGTCACTAATTGCAATCTTTTCTTCTATATCTGAAATTCTATCCTCACATTGGTTCATTCTGCTGTGCAGACTTTTGATGGAGTTTTTAATCTCCTGGAAATCTGTTTGCATCTGTTTTATGGATTCTGTTTGTTTCCTACATTGGGATTCCATCATGTTCCTCAGATCCTCTATTGTTTTATCTGTGTCCTCTCTAGTTTTATTAATCATGTCTTGCACCATGAGTACAATCTTTGCTGTTATCTGAGTAATTATTTCTGATTTCATTTTTCCCAGATCCTCTCTTGTTGCCAGTTCAGAGAGTCCAGGTGGTTGTGTATCAGAGTGTTCCATCTTGTTTCCCTTTGGGGTTGCTGTAGGTGATCTGGAAGTCTGTTTTTGAGGCTTGTTTATGTGTCTTCTCATTTCCACGGCGGGGCGGCGGGGGGGGGGGTGTGTGCTTCTGGCACCTGCGAGGCTCACCTTCTCTGCCCTAGGACCATGGGATGGCAGCAGGGGAGCTTCCTTCTGGGTGCTGGGACTGGTTCAGCTTCTCTGCCCTAGGAGCTTGGGATGGTGGTGGGGGACTCTGCTATTTTTTTCTTTTCTGAAATTTTATTTCTGGTTTTACTTCTGCTTCCTCTTCTTTGTCATCTTCATTATCATCCCAGTTATCCTTTATGTCCTTGTGTTTGTCCTCACCTTCCCAGCAGTCCCCTCTGGCAGTACCACTGCCCACCACCTTCCGCACCAGGTCTTCCATGGAGAATGTGTCTGCATCCCAGGAGTCAGAGTCACCCGCCGCCCCTACCATTCCTTTTTGAAGACTCTGCTATACATAACCAACAGTCTTTTCCCACTCACCTGAGAAAAAGTTTTAGAGTGAGGAATAAATATATCCCTCCATTTAAATGAGTGCCAGGCCCTGGGCTAAGTACAGACAGACACATGGCCATGAGGTCAAGGTCTTACTCTCAGAAACTGGGATGTCTGGTCCAGAAGACACACAACAGGTAGAAACACAGTGTATGAGTCAACAGGAAAAGGAAGGCACATTCACAGTAGGGTCCTTGAAGAAGGGCTTGTTCCCTAAGGTAGGATATGCCCCTCTAGGGGATTGTTAATGCACCAGGCTCAGAAGAAGGGAGATGCTGGCATTACCCTGAGGCCGGAGGAGAAACTTGTAGGAATGTCCCCTTGAGAGGTACAGGAAGTGACACATCTGCATTAGAGCAGCCCTGCAGGGAGAGCACCTCTTGAATAACACCCTGATCTTCCTTTCTCCCCTTCTTCCCATCTCCTGCTAGGGCTCCCTACTGAAGTCACACTGTAGCTAGAGCACACAGGAGTGCATCATTGTAGAGCATATAGGACAAGCTTCTGGACAGGAAGGAGAGGAGCAAGTGGAGCAAATACCTCCGAAGACACACAGCGAACCCATCGAGAGGTCCCCTCCAGCAGGGAAACAGTGAAGACCAGATGTGGGCCTCCTGGCCTGACAAGTTTCATGAGAGTTCACCCAGCCTACAACTGAAACTTGGACTACACAAACCTGACTTGAAGGGAGAGCAGCTAGAAGGATATATAGGAAGTATTCTTGAATTCTGAATAACGAAGAGTTTCATGATGAGAAACCTAGTTGCCGACACGAGGACATGGCCTGGTACACACAGGTAGACCTTGGTATTCTTTTGCATAAAGCAATTTCACAGGGCATCAGGATCAGGTGGTGTGGATGGCTCTGTGCTCCAGTGGATGAAATGAAAAATAATAGCATTCTGTAGTCACATCTGAATGCAGACAAAAGCATGACGATTGTCAAAGCCACAAAAATGGCCAAACATTCTTCTATTCTGGGTGAATGATGGCCCCTGGTTTACAAATGAGAGATTTAGCCTTGTTCCACTGCCTCCATGTTATTAATAAGGTTTATTAAGAAGCTCAATCGTAGCTTCACCCTCACTTCCTGATGGCATGCATCACTAGCCGAAGTGCAAGGCCTTCCTTTCTACTCACATCCATCCATCCATCCTGGCCCCAATCCTAAGTCCACACTAACCTTTGAACCCAGATGTGCCTGGTTCTCCATACAGCCTGTTTGCTTTCTCTGTAAAGAGTAGGAAGAAGCTCAGTTGGCTCAAAAAAAAAAAAGAAAGAAAGAAAAGAAAAGAAGAAGAAGCTCAACTGGCTCAATGCACCAATGTGCTTTGGGAGGGTTTGGCTGTAGGATATTGACACTGGTTACAATTGGGAAAAGATATTTTAGGCTAATAGTGCAGAATGTAAAAATATATCAAATGGAAAGAATATGATATATTGGCAAAGTTGCAAACAGTTAACGATGCTTGAAACTATCTGTGTTTGTTAGAGGCTGTAAATATACTCCCAGGCAAGTGATTAAAAAGAAATTTTACTCTTTCCTAGCTTGTGTAATTAGGTGAGGAAAATAAATAGCATGTAATAATTGGGGGAAAATTGTACATTTTGGAATAACCCTAAATTTACCCATGTGTGAAAGTTAAAATAGCTTCTTTCTAGATTGTCTGATTGGAAAATTATAATAAATTCACAGAGCTGTGCTTTGCTAATTTTTTTTCTGGGAGGGACAAAAATATGGCTTCCATTGTGAGTGTCCTAAACAAGTTTAATTTACCTTCTGGATAATCCAAACCCCTGTGGGATTGTGACAAAATATGAGGTGACTTGGAAGGAGGGTAAGACAATAAGAGGCATTTTACACAGAGCCAGGAAGTTTCAGTTGTTCTTTGAAGACACAGGGGAGTTGCTTCTGAAGTTATAGTTGGCATCTTGCTGTTTTGTGATTTTTCTCTTCAAACCATCATAAATAAAGTAATAGCTGCTAAAATGAATATAGCATTTACTGCATGGCAGGCATCATGCTAAGCACTTGGCACATATTCATCTGTTTAATCTGCACAAGGACCTTGTGAGGTAAATGCTGCAATGACTTTGGGAATGGTTAGGGAGTCTGTCCAGGGTGTATCAGTCAGTGCTTACTAGAGAAATAGACTTAATGCAAGATAAACAAATATCTAAGAATTTACAAGATTGGCTTCCAAGTGGCCACCAGTGGATTGGCTTCCACACTACCAGGTGTGGAAAAGTACACAAGGTCAGTCTGTGTGCTGAGGATCTGAAAGGTCCAGTCAAATGCCTGGAGTCCACTGTAGTGTCCTGTGTGAGTCTGTATGAGAGGCTGAAGGCTCTGTGATGGAGGCCAGGAAATGCTGTTCAAGGTGAAGGTGAAGACTGCAGCTCCTCCAAAGAAACAAAGTGAGCCTTTCCTCCTCATTTCCCTTTTATTCCATTCAGGCAACAGCCTCTTGGCTGCTGTCACACCCAGGGTGGGTCTTCTGTCTTCAGTAAACCCCTTCAGTCACACCCAGAACTGTGCTGACCCAATTTAGTTGGGCAGTTCTCATTCAAATTGACACAATCCCTTAACTATCACACAAAGCCACATAGCTAGTATGGAAGGAGCAGAGCCCAAACCCAGGACTGCTGTCAGCAGTATGCGCTTCACGGACTCGAGTGAGGACAGGGTGTGGAGCAGATCTCTGCAGGCCTTCCCTTGGGGGTACCTTCTGGGCATGCTGGACAGCAAGGCCTAGTCCAGACATCCGAGATGGTTGTGGAGAGTCTGGTGTTTGCCAGCTGCTGCCCCACTCTGCATGGAGGAGCAGAGGCTTGGACTCACTCAGTGCAGCAGTGAGCCCCTCTGCCTTTCCGCAGCTGGGTGAACACCCTAGGGTAGGCTGGTCCAAGCCTGCACCCCCTGACTTTAGGCCCCGGGTGGCTGCCTTGGCTGTGGATGCCAGAGGGCCGTGATCAGGGCTCTCCAGGGGCCCTGGAGAGGGGCTGGCTGCGTGGCCTCCCCTCAGCTTGCAGGGCTCAGGTTCCAGGGTCCCTCATCAGCTGCTTCCATCCAGGTCCCTGACGTCTCCAGGTGTCTGGTGCCGCTCCCTTTGCCTCCTGAATTCTCACTGCCATCACAGCTAATTAGGGCACTGGATCTAAAACCAGGGCCCATATCTCATGCCACATTCTGGCATTCATTCTGCACCTTGTAAACTCAGCCCCTCATTGCAATATTGCCATGAAATCCCTCTCCACTTAGCAAAGCTCCTTCTTCTTTAAAAGGGTTTCTATTGCTTGGCTAACAAAATGAACCTAATGCTTTAAAGCCAGGCAGCACTCTGCTTCAAACTCCTGATTCTCAGAATCCCTTGCTTTTGTAACAGCTGTAAGGCTGTCAGTAGACAACGGCAAGCCCTCTTAAAACAACTTCAAAGTTTTCAGAGAAGAGGTCTTTGATTTCTTTTGTTAGGTTGATTCCTAGGTATTTCAGTTTTTTGGATGCTATTGTGAGAGGAATTATTTGCCCTATTTCTCTCTCAGTGAGTCTGTCATTCGTGTAGAGGAAAGCTATTGATTTTTGTGTGTTGACCTTGTAACCAGCTACTTGACTGAATTTGGTTATCAAGTCTAGAAGACTTTTGGTGGAGTTCTTGGGGTCTTCTATATAGAGTATCATGTCATCTGCAAATAATGACAATTTGACTTCTTCTTTTTCTGTTTTTATTCCTTTTATTTCTTTCTCTTGTCTAATTGCCATGGCTAATGTTTCCAGAACTATATTGAACAAGAGTGGTGATAGTGGACATCCTTGTCTTGTTCCTGATTTTAGTGTGAAGGATTTCAGTTTTTGACCATTTAGTATGATATTGGCTGTTGATTTTTCATAGATGGTTTCTATCAGTTTGAGGTAGAGACCATCTATTCCAATTTTTTGTAGGGTTTTTATCATAAATGCATGTTGGATTTGTCATTCAAGAGATGCAAATGAAAACAACACTGAGATTCCATTTCACTCCAGAAAGAATGGCTGCTATCATGAAATCAACAATAACAAATGCTGGCCAGGCTGTGGGGAAGGAGGAACCCTGCTCCACTGCTGGTGGGAGTGTAGACTGGTGCAACCACTGTGGAAATCAGTATGGAGATACCTCAAAGAACTAGGACTGGAAGTCCCATTTGACCCCATTATTCCACTGCTGGGGATCTTCCCCAAATAATTAAAAGAAACATACCACAGTGATATATGTGTGCCCATGTTCACAGCAGCACAATTTGTGATAGCTGAAACTTGAAAACAGCCCCAATGCCCATCAACTGGAGACTGTATAAAGAAAATGTGTTTTTTTACAAAATGGAGTACTACTCAGCCATAAAAAATGAGAAATTAGAGACATTTATAGCTAAATGGATGCACATTGAGGCCATATTCTTAAGTGAAATAAATAGTACACACATGTATAAATACCGAATAGTTTCTCTGATGTGAGAAACTGAAAGTGTAAATAAGGACTAAATGTATAATAGGTAATGTGAAATAGGAAGAAAAGGGGCAAAGGGGAAGGAGGTGGGAGGGGTAGGGGAAAGGATAGAAGGGAATGAGATTAATATGAGAAAATGGAAAAATAGGAACAAAATCTTTGTAAAGAGGGAGGACTGGAGGGCTTGAAGGGAGGGCTGGGCAAGGGTGAAAAATAAGAACCAAGAGAGATTATGTAAAGGTGCAAATTTCCAATGATGAATGTCATTATATTGTATACCTAAAATGTACCAATGATTAGAATGAATAATCGATAATGCAAAATAGGAATAAAAGGTCCAAAGGGGTAGGGGTAGTGGGAGGGGCAGGGGAAAGGAAAGAAGGGAAAGGAAAAATGATGAGCAATGGCAAAAATGGAAATAAAGTCTTTGTAAATAGGGAAGGGTGGAGGGGGTGAAGGGAGGGCTAGGAATGGGGAAAAAATAAGAACCAAGATGCATCATGTAAAGGTACAATTCCCAATGAGAAATGTAATTGTGTTGTATACCTACAATGTACCAATAAAAGAATTTAATTAAAGAAAACAAAAATCCCCAAAAAACAGCTTCAAAGCCAGTGTCACTGTTTGGGTTCCTAAATCTCCAAGCTTTGCACCTTTGATTTTGGGCTCATTTCTCTGCAGCTCCCAGCTCTGTGTTTACTGTGCAGATCACAGAGCCAAGGTTGAGCTAATCAGTCTGGATCCAATAATGGGCCTTTCTCCTTTTCTTCCTTTTGCTTTGATTATGCAGAGTTCTAGCAAGTACTCCATAAATTATGCAGAGCATTTCTTCAGTTGCAGTAGCATTCTGGTGGCATGATGATATGATTTCCTTGCTCTGTCCTGACATATGGTGAAATTTAATTGCATCTGACAATGCTCTGAGCCTAACGGTGCATCATAGCCATGCTGCACCCTGCCTGCCACACTCAGCAGAATTATCTCCTAGAAGGCTGTGGAGACGGCTGGCCACTTGCTGTTGTTACCCTGTTTTCTGTAATTCGTTAGCTTTCAACTACACACAGGGCTAATGATAAGTCATGAAGACACTGGACAGGGTAATCTTCTAGTATACATTTAATTTCCAAGTCAAAACAAATCTTTCTGCTTTTAGGATGATTTTTATTTTGGTGTTGTTGAGTGACTGACCTTCCTAAATTTTCCTGCTCTGTTTTCAGGGATGCTTTTATTATGTGGAGCTGGTGCTCATTGGGTTATCCCAGTTGTGGCATAGGGTTTGTATGTCCTGTAGTTAGCCTGGAATTGGGATTTTTAGGCTTATTAGAGAATTGATGTATAGAATGGAAAAAAGAATTTTTATAAAGCTGGTGATGGTTGTTATAAGAGATGAGAATTCCAAAAATCCTTGAAGAGAAACAGTTGGTCATCTCTGTCCATGTGTCTGTCTATGTCCTGCTTGAGCTAAAAATCTGGAAAATGTGGAAGAGGGCTATTAAAAATTCAAGCATAGCTCTGGAATTTTCTTAAGGTTGGGTAGATGGTGAGATCTTTGTTGCTAACCAAGGAAATAGTGTATTTGAATATCCTATATGACTCTGAAAGCAGCTTTCATATGAATTAGTTTTGAGTTCTAGTAAACATATCAAAGACATCTCCTGAACAGGCAGAGGTCAATGCAGAGATCTGGGGTGCTCCCACAATGTTGGCCACCCTCCTAGCCCACACCTCCCATGTTCTTCCCACCCTTCCTGAGTAGCCCCAGGGTGCAGGCAGCTGTGCCCCCAGGCCCATGGGGGTCCCTTTGAAGCTACTGAGTTTCAAGGAGAAATGTTAGATGTAGCACAGTACAGCATATGGATTTTTTCTTCCTTTGGGGCCAATACTTAGCCAATCATCAGGCAGTAAAATCAGGAGTTGAGCTTGGGGAAAGAGTTGAAAAAAGGTAAGAGACTATAATGGCATTTGCCTTTTTCTGATAAAGTTTGTTATTTGAATGCAGAGACCCTTTTTTGAAATATATCTTGCATGTTTAAATACATGCTTGTATTTTGAATTTGAATATTTGGTTTAAAAAATCAGGGCAGTATATGAACTCCTTTCCTCCAAGGTGTATTCCAGATAACTGAAGTGTTATACATGGAAGATGGAATACACTATTACACAATGGGGTGTTGCAAAACCAATCAAGTGAACCTCTGTTTAAAAATTACAAAACTTTAATACTGTAGCATCTTGTCTTCACAGAGCATTCAGATAATTAAGATTTGTGAGGAAATACTCATTTTACAGTACCTTAGCATTTATCTGGATGTAGTGTTTTACAAACAAGATTATTCACTAAGAGTCTTATTATGCTCTTATTTCATAGTAATCTTATGATTTTCAACGAGAAATGACAACATTTGGAACTTGCCAGAGAGAGAGCCAAGCTATACAGAATTTTAGAGTTCATTTCTAACTAAAAACATTGATAGCACTTATATTTCACATTCATTCATGAACCATTGTGTATTTTAATTTTTTCAATTTAGAGTATTGAATATGTAATAAGCATTATAATAAAACACTTGGTAAATATTACAGGATTTAGACTGGATTCAGTGAATATCTCCGTCCCTCTTCCAACCCATTCTTTTCCATCTTCTTCATCAGTATCATCTTGAATGTTATTTTTTTCCCCTATTTTCTTTCTGGTTTTATCACATGTCTCTAAAATATGCTTTTAAATTTGGAATTTTTTGAAATTTAGATGAATCAAATCATCATTCTGTATGAGTTGTCTACATTTTAAATTTTAGGTATAATAGATTTCTTTCAATGGCTGTATTTCATTACAAGATTATACATTATGCATCTGTGGTGCTGTAATTATGCTATAGACACTTGGTTTTTCACTATTTTACTACCACAGACAGTCCTGTTAAGAACAACTTTTATATACTTATTGGTATAAATGTGTCAAGCTTTTTTTTTGGTACTGGGATTGAACTCGGGACCTTGAGCTAGCGAGGCAGGTGGTGGAAACACTGAGCTAAATCCCGGCCCTACATGTGTCAAGCTTTGTCTCTCCTAGGATTGATAAATCTGGGTCATAAGGTGTGGACACCACCATTATTAGATGCCCTGAAATTTTCCTCAAGGTGATTTTATGATTGTTCAATCATATTTGCTGAACATCTACAGCCAATTGATCCATGTATCTTTGCCAGCACCGAGGCACTAACATTCTGTCCTGTCTGGGAGATATGAAGTGACATGTCACTATGTATTTCCGCTTGTTTTTTGATGAATATCAATGAGATGATCATATTTTCATAATATACTATTGGCTATTTGGGTTTTCTTTTATGTGCAGAGATCATTTAAGATTTTTGTTTATTTTGCTAGTGGGTTGATTTTATGAACAAAATCACGTCCCTTTAATTTGAAGATTGGACCTTGAAATTCAAAGGAGGGGTCATCAGGCATCCCTTGTTGCAAGTGGCAAAGCTGAACTCATCAAAACTCATCACAATGACACAGAATTTATCAGAAAGTTGAGAGAAGAGGGAAAAGTAATAGAACCACTGAAAGATTTTCATAAAGATGAAGTGGAATTTTAGGCAGAGAACTTGGCCTTCCTGAAGAATTAGTTTCCAGGCATCCATTCCCAGGCCTTGGCTTGGCTATCAGAGTAATATGTGCTGAGGAACCTTATATTTGTAAGGACTTTCCTGAAACCAATAATATTTTGAAAATAGTGGCTGATTTTTCTGCAAGTGTTAAGAAGCCTCATACATTATTACAAAGAGTCAAAGCCTGCACCACAGAAGAGGATCAGAAGAAGCTGATGCAGATTACAAGTCTCCATTCACTGAATGCTTTCTTGCTGCCAATCAAAACTGTAGGTGTGCAGGGTGACTGTCGTTCCTACAGTTATGTTTGTGGGATCTCCAGTAAAGATGAGCCTGACTGGGAGTCTCTTGTTTTCCTTGCTAGGCTTATACCGAGGATGTGTCACAACATTAACAGAGTTGTCTATATCTTTGGCCCACAGGTTAAAGAACCTCCTACAGATGTTACTCCTACTTTCTTGACAACAGGGGTGCTTAGTACTTTACGCCAAGCTGATTTTGAGGCCCATAACATTCTCAGGGAGTCTGGGTTTGCTGGGAAAATAAGCTAAATGGCAGTGATTTTGACACCATTACATTTTGATTGGGACCCACTTCAGAAGCAGCCTTCATGCCAGAGATCTGTGGTTATTCGAACCTTTATTACTAGTGACTTCATGACTGGTATACCCGCAACACCTGGTAAGGAGATCCCTGTGGAGGTAGTGTTAAAGATGGTCACTGAGATTAAGAAGATTCCTGGTATTTCTCAAATTATATATGACTTAACATCAAAGCCCCCAGGAACTACTGAGTGGGAGTAATAAACTTCTGTTAAAGTAAAAAAAAAAAAAAAGAAAAAAAAAAGAAGAAAAAGGGGCCGGGGATTTAGCTCAGTGGTTTCGCCACCTGCTGCATAAGTGCAAGGATCCGAGTTCGATCCCCAGTACCAAAAAAAAGAAAAAAAAAAAAAAAAGAATCAACAACTGGTAAGCCTTGGGTCCTCTCATGGAGAGGCGACCTGGACACAGGTGGGTAGAGAAGGAAGGTGATGCAAGGAAAGAGGAGAAGATGGCTGCTTGCAAGCCATAGAGAGAAGCTGCTGGTGAAACCAGCCCTGCCTGCATCTTGATTTCAGACTTGGAGCTCTGGAACTGTGAGAAAACAACTTTCTCTCATTTAGGCCACCCAGTGGGACTTTGTTATGCAGACCTGAGCAGACTAATATAGTTGTTAATTTTAACAATTTCTTTTATGATTGGTACTTAGTGTGCTTTTGAAAGAAATCCTTTCCCTTTCAAAGTCATGAAGGTGAACAATCTCCCATACTCTACTTCTAAGCGTTTAATTTAACATATTGTGTGTGTGCGTGGAAAGTAACTTGGGAGTGTATTTCTCTTACTCAAGAAAAACCTATTATCAGAATATGATTTAGAAAAGAAAGTCCAGGGGCCGGGGATTGATTTAGCTCATTGCTTTCGCCGCCTGCTGCGCAAGTGCGAGGGCCCGAGTTTGATCCCCGGCACCAAAAAAAAAAAGAAAGAAAGAAAGTCCACTGTTTCCCTCAATGAAGTTTCCATGCATGTGTGAGTATTCTTACTTGTTGTTTTCTAATACTGCATAGTTTTAAATATTATAGCCTTACAATAATTCTTGATAATTGATACAATGGCTACTCTCACCTATTTTATTTTGTTTTGTTTCTATAGGTTCTTAGCTATTCTTGAATGTTTGCTGTTCCAAATTTATCTTATTTTGGTTAAAATCATATTGAATTTATAAGCCAATTTTGGCAGACTTGGTATCAGATACAATAGTCAACCTGCCTGAGATTTTTTACTGTTCTAAATGACTGGCAATGCTCATAAGCAATCATCTCATTTTGCTGACTCGGCAAGCTGATTACTTGCCAGAAAAGAAGTCCCAAGTAATGCACTCTAGCTATTCACACAGTATTTCAGGACCACCTTTGATCTTCCTCTCAATTAATTCTGTAATTTTGGGACTCATTGTTCAGTATGCATTTGAAAAATTATTGATTTGGAATGTCTATGTAATGCAGAGTATATTTTCATGGTGAAACTTTTATTTGTGGAATAAAACAGCTTTCTGATTGTGTTTTCACGCATCTTGAATTTTTAAATTTTCATTTCCTTAGCTCCACTACATATATTTGTTGTCTTTGTCTTTTGATTTAGGCATCATAGTATACGTATGTAGGCACATGGCAAGGTAATTTCTTTTCTCCAGAGCAGCATATCATAAATATTTAAAAATCTACTGACTTTTAATCTTATCAAGTTATTTGTCAAGTTGAATCAAATACAAATAAATACTAATAAAGCAGTAGAATGCCTTTTGCATAGTGACAAACTGTTTTGCTGGTTTTTAAGCCATGAGATTCATATGAACACTGTTGCTCATTTAACAATGATAGCTGACTCCATTGACTGTTTTTTGTGTGCTGGGGCTGTTTTGCAGTCTACCTGTGCTATCTAATTTGACTTTTGCAACAACTGTATTGGATTGTCAGCTCAACCTGCTATAACAAAATATCATAGACTGGTGGCTTAAACAACAGAAATTTATTTCTCAGTTCTGCAGGCTGCAAAGTCCGAGATAAGGGTGTCAAGTTCTAGAGAGACCTTTTCTTCTGGCCTACACACAGCAGAGAGGGAGACAGGGTCAGCAAGCTCTCTACAGGAACATTAATCTCATTAATCTCACCTTTATGACTCATCTGGACCTCACTATCCCCTATTACATCATCTTCAAATACTACACTAAGGAATGGGGCTTCATCATATGCATTTTGTGGAGACACAATTCAGTCCATAGCAGATAATTACTGTCATCAGCTTATTTTCTTGATGGGGAAATGGAAATGAGGAGATTTAAGTACCATACTGAAGGTCACATGATTGTAAGTGGCAGAGACCTAATTTTATCTGGCTCAGAGGAAGTGTTCTTCACATGTGTGATGCTGCTCCACTTGCAAGGTCATCATATGGGAACAATTGGCAATACAGAAAATTTAACAGTCTTTTGACTCTGCCTTCCATATGCCCCAAAATAAAAAGTGATGTGAACAATAAAAAACTCCAGATTTTCCCCTGAATTGTACATTCTCTATCCTAGTAATGCTTACTATAATTTGAAGTTTATTCATTTTCTACTACTCTCTCTTCTCATCATCCTTGTTTTCTCTTTGAAGTTGGTGACTCCAATCACTTCCTCTTGTTTTCCTTATATTTGACTTACTAATGAGTATTTAAAGATATTGAGAAATTTTAATATAAGAGTAATAGCAAGTTACTAAGAAACATGGCTTACACAACCCAAAGGTCAACAAAGAAACAAAAAGGAAAGTAATAAAGTATCTTGAATTAAAATGAAAATTTAATAATGTAAAAAATATAGGTTTGGGCTAAATAAGTGATTATAGGTTTAAACAATTTTATTGAAAAGGAAGATCTAAAATCAATGATCTAAGTAAACAATCTAAGAAATACACTAGAAAGAAGAGCAAACAAAATCTACATAATTAGCAGGGAGGAAACAATAAATATCAGAGTAGAAATCAATTATGTGTAAAACAGAAAAATAGAGAAAGTCAATGGAAACAAAAGGTGATTTTTTAACAAAGCTCAACAGACTAAGTCCTTAATTAAAATGATCAATAAGAAAAAGAAGATACAACTTTCTAGCATTCAGAATGAAAATGAGACATTACTATAAAACAAAAAAATTTAAAGGATTATAGGGACTATTAAGTAAAACTTTATGCCACAAATTAAAAAAATCTAGATAAAATAGACAAATTACTGAAAGTATAAATTACCAAAACTGATTCAAAAAGAATAAGAAAACCTGAAATGGCCTGTTTTAAGAAAATGAAGTAGATTTTAATTTAAAATCTGCTCACAATGAAAAGCCTAGGCCCATATGATTTCACAGGTTAATTTTATTAAAATTTAAACAGAAATAGTAGCAATCCTACAAAAACTCTTCCAGATAACAGAAGAAACACTTCTTAGCTGATTTTATGAGTGATTCAACTATGATATGAAAGTAAAGACATCCTGGAATAGGGAACTACATATCAATACACTTAATGAATATAGACACAAAATAATATTTACATGCAAAAGTATATTGAGTATAAGTGGAGGGGTGGGCATTTTTGTCTTTTCTCTATCTTAGAGGACAAGTCTTCTAACTGCTGAGTGTGAAGTTATACATGGCTTTTTTTGGGCTGAGGTACATTTCTTATATCTCTAACACATTGAGAGATATTTTTTCTTTTAAATCATGAAGGGATGTTGATTTTCTAAAATGCTCTTTCAACATCTAGTGAGATGAACATGAGATTCGTGTTCTTCATTCTGCTTTATGGTTTATCACATTTATTAGATCATATTTTGCATTCCAGTGATAAATCCCAGTTGAACTCTGTGAATGATCCTGTTCATGTACTGTTGATTTCAGTTTGCTGATATTTTGTTGAGGATTTTTGTTCCTATGTTTATCAGGGTTGTTAGGCTGTAATTTTCTTTGCTTGTAAAGTCTTTGTCTGCCTTTGGTAGAAGGGTAATGCTGGCCTTTTGTAAAATGACTTTTAAATGAATTCTTTCCCCTTCAGTTTTTTGGAAGAGTTTAAGAAGTACCTGTGTTAGTTTTCTAAATGTTTGTAGACTTCAGGAGAGAAACCATCTGGTTCTGGACTTTTTCTTTGATGGTAGGCATTTGATTACTGATTCAAACTTTTTATTTGTTATTGGTCTGTTCAGATTTTTAATTTTTTCATGATTCAGTCTTGGTGGGGTATATGTTCCTAGGAGTTAGGGAGATAGCTTCTTGAAAAAATTAAACATGCAAGGTCTTTGGACACGGGCCTGAGGTCACTGGTCACACTGAAAACACCGAATCTGCCCGCTGCAGACAGGCAGGTCTGCAGATGCGGTCCCGAGGTCACTGGTTGTGCTAAAAACACCGAATCAGCCCATGCCCTGGCAGCAATCCACTGGAGCCCCCCCCCCCCGCCTTTGGCCTCTTCTCTGTACCGCCACCTGGTTCCACATTACAAAGACACAGAGGACACCGGACCACCAGACCACTGTACTGGAGCTAATCAAGTTCTCAGCATTTAAAGAATTCCTGTCCAGAGGTAGGGGCTTCTGAGCCACCATCCCACTGCTCCTGGCCCAGAGGAAGGGGCTTTTGGGCCACCATCTCTACCACCACTCCCGGCCCCTGGCCGACCTCTTCCAGCTCAGAGGAGGTGAGCCACGCGGGTGCCAACAGCACCCCCCTGCCTCCCCAGTCAAAATGAGAAAACACATAAATAAGTCTCAAAACCAGACTTCCAGATCACCTACAGCAACCCCAAAGGGAAATGAGATGGAACACTCTGATGCTCAACCACCTGGACCCACTGAACTGCCAACAAAAGGGGATCTGGAAAAAATGAAATCAGGAATAATTTCTCAGATAACAGGAGAAATTGTGCCCCTAGTGCAAGACATGATTAATAAATCTAGAGAGGAGCTCAGGAACATGATGGAATCCCAACATAGGAAACAAATGGAATCCATAAAACAGATGCAAATAGATTTCCAGGACATGAAAAACTCCACTGATAGACTACACAGCAGAATGAGCCAATGTGAGGGCAGAATTTCAGATATAGAAGATTAGATTGCAATTAATGACCAGGAAAAGAAAAATTGATTCAAAATTATAAAAGAACACAAGAAATCAATCCAGCAGCTGCTAGATGATGCAAAAAAGAATAACATAAGACTGACTGCAGTCAATGAAGAAACAGAAGAGAATGCAGATGACATAAAAAAACTCTTTGCAGAAGTAATGGCAGAAAACTTCTCAAGGAGGGGAAAAGAAATTGACATACAGATAAGTGAGGCATATAGGACTCCAGCTAGCCTTGATCAAAGAAAAATCTACACATAGCCATATAATTGTTAAGATTCCAGAAACTCAACAGAAGAACAAAGTTCTCCAAGCAGTCAGAGAAAAGAAACAAATCACATACAAAGGAAAGCCCATCACAATCACAGTAGACTTCTTAACACAAACCATCAAGGCCTGAAGAGCTTGGAGTGACATATTCCAAGCTCTAAAAGAAAACAACCTCCAACCCAGATTGATGTACCCTGAAAAACTATCTTTCAAAATGGATGGAGAAATAAGATACTTTCATGACAAAGAGCACCGTAGGAACTTCGTGAATACCAAACCAGCACTCCAAAGAATTTTACACAATATCCTAGGAACAGACATTGAGGATCACAATCCCAGGAAGCAAAGCAGAATGAACCCATCTGGCATGACAAGAAATTAAATGTAAGGGGGAGAACCCAACAAAAAGAAAAAGTCATGAAAATGACAAGTCAATACATTTCAGTTATAACCATCAACGTTAATGGTCTCAATTCACCAATCAAAAGAAACAGACTGGCAGAATGGGTCAAGAAGCAAAATCCAACAATATGCTGCATACAAGAAACACACTTAATTGAAAAGGAAACTCATAGACTGAAAGTTAAAGGGTGGAAAATAATACTCCATGCAACAGGAACCTGAAAAAAAGCAGGAGTAGCTATCCTCTTTGCAGATCAAGTAGATTTCAAACCAACACTGATTAAGAGAGATGAAGACAGATACTACATCCTTGTAAAGGGAAGAATCCAAGAGGAAAAGATGACAATCATAAATATCTATGCACCAAACACTAGTGCACCCAACTATATAAAACAAATACTAACAGACATGAAAAGTCATATATGCACTAATACAATTGCAGTGGGGGACCTCAACACCCCACTGTCACAAATAGATAGATCAACTAGACTAAAAATAAGTAATGAAATACTAGAACTCAATCAAACTCTTGAACAAAAGAACTTAACAGATGTTTACAGAGTCTTGAACCTCACAAAATCAGAATACACATTCTTCTCAGCTGCACATGGGTCATTCTCCAAAATAGACCACATACTCACACATAGAACATGTTTAAGTAAGTGCAAAGGAAGTGAAATTATCCCCTGTATATTATCAGACCATAGTGCCATGAAATTGGAGATCCGTAGCAAAAGAAACTCAAAAAATTTCATAAACACGTGCAAATTGAAAAACAAACTTCTGAATAACCAATAGGTCACAGAGGAAATTAAAGAAGAAATCAGACAGTTCCTTCAATTAAATGAAAATGACAATAAAACATATCGGAATCTATGGGACACAGTGAAAACAGTCTTATGAGGGAAATTCATAGCAGTGACTATGCATATTAGGAAAACAGAATGAGCCCAATTAAACAACCTGATGCTGAACTTCATGATTCTAGAAAAAGAAAAGCAGGACAAACCCAAAGCTCATACAAGGGAGGAAATTATAAAGATCAGAGGAGAAATCAATGCAATGGAGACTAAAAGAACGATACAAAAAATCAATGAAGCCAAGAGTTGGTTCTTCAAAAGAATCAACAAAATTGACAAACCCTTAACAAACCTTATCAGAAAAAGGAAAGAAAAGGCCCAAATCCATGCAATTAGGAATGAAAAGGGTGAAATTACAACAGACCCAGCAGAAATCCAGAGGATCATCACTACCTACTTCCAGAACCTATACGCCAATAAGATGGACAACACAGAGGAAATGGACAGATTCCTAGATACATATGAATTACCAAAGTTGAATGAAGAAGACCTAAAAATTCTAAACAACTCAATATCAACCAATGAAACTGTAAATGTAATTAAGATCTTATCAACTAAGAAAAGCCCGGGCCTTGATGGCTTCGCTGCTGAATTCTACAAGACATTTAGAGAGGAACTGCTGCCACTACTGTTTAAACTCTTCAGTGAAATTGAAAGGGAAGCAATACTCCCAAATTCATTCCTGGAAGCAAGCATCACCTTGTTCCCCAAAGCAGAGAAAAACCCAACCGAAAAGGAGAACTATAGGCCAATCTCACTAATGAACATAGATGCAAAAATCCCTAAGAAGATACTGGGAAACAGAATGCAGAAGATCATCAAGAAGATCATACACCCTGATCAAGTGGGATTCATCCCAGGGATGCAGGGATGGTTCAACATATGCAAATCAATCAATGTAATACACTATATCAATAGAGCCAAGGACAAAACCCATATGATTATCTCCATAAATGCAGAAAAAGCATTTGACAAAATCCAACATGCATTTGTGATAAAAACCCTACAAAAAATTGGAATAGATGGTCTCTACCTCAAACTGATAAACGCCATCTATGAAAAACCAACAGCCAATATCATACTAAATGGTCAAAAACTGAAATCCTTCACACTCAAATCAGGAACAAGACAAGGATGTTCACTATCCCCACTCTTGTTCAATATAGTTCTGGAAACATTAGCCATCACAATTAGACAAGAGAAAGAAATAAAAGGAATAAAGATAGGTAATGAAGAAGTCAAATTGTCATTATTTGCAGATGACATGATACTCTATATAGAAGACCCCAAGAACTCCACCAAAAGTCTTCTAGACTTAATAACCAAATTCAGTCAAGTAGCTGAATACAAGGTCAACACACAAAAATCAATAGGTTTCCTCTAAACGAACAACAGACTCATTGAGAGAGAAATAGGGTAAACAATTCCTTTCACAATAGCATCCAAAAAACTGAAATACCTAGGAATCAACCTAACAAAAGAAATCAAAGACCTCTTCTCTGAAAACTATGGCACTCTGAAAAGAGAGATTGAAGATGATATCAGAAAATGGACAGACATTCCCTGCTCCTGGGTAGGAAGGATTAATACAGTGAAAACGGCCACACTTCCAAAACTGCTGTATAGATTCAATGCAATTCCAATTGTGATCCCAGCAGCATATTTCACGGATCTTGAGAAAACAATCCAAAAATTCATTTGGAACAAGAAGAGACCCAGAATAGCAAAAGCAATTCTAGGCAACAGAGACATGGCAGGGGGTATCACAATCCCCAACCTGCAACTATACTACAAAGTTACTGTGATAAAAACAGCATGGTACTGGCAAAGAAACAGACCTGAGGACCAGTGGAATAAATTAGAAGATGCAGAAACAACGCCAGACACACTCAGCCATCTCATCTTTGATAAAGGAGCCAAACACCCTCACTGGAGGAAAGATAGCCTCTTTAATAAATGGTGCTGAAAAAATTTGGTTTCAACTTGCCAAAGATTAAAACTAGACCTATATCTCTCACCATGCACTAAACTAAAATTGAAATGGATTGAAGATCTAAATATTAAAAATAGAAACACTGAACCAACTAGAACAGAGGTTAGGTAGAACTCTTGAAAACATCAGTGTAGGAAAAGATTTTATGAACAAAACCTCAGTTGCCCGTGAACTAGCACAAACAATGAGCAAGTGGGATCTCTTCTTATTAAAAAGCTTCTGCACAGCAAGAGAAACCACCAGCAGTGTGAAGAGACAACCCACAATGTGGGAAAAAACCTTCACTTGCTTTTCCTCAGGCAAAGGTCTACTATCTCGAATCTATAAAGAACTTAAAAAGATCAGACCTCCCAAATTTAAAGACCCAATCCGAAAATGGGCATCTGAAGTGAGCAGGCATTTCTCAGACAAGGAAGTAGAAATAGCAAATAAATACATGAAAAAATGTTCAACATCACTGGTCCTTCGAGAGATGCAAATGAAAACAATGCTGAGATTCCACCTCACTCCAGAAAGAATGGCTGCTATCATGAAATCAACCAATAACAAATGCTGACCAGGCTGTGGGGAAAGAGGTACTCTGTTCCACTGTGGTGGGAGTGTAGACTGGTGGAACCACTGTGGAAATCAGTATGGAGATACCTCAAAGAACTAGGACTGGAAGTCCCATTTGACCCTGCTATTCCCCTGCTGGGGATCTTCCCCAAAGAATTAAAAGAATCATACCACAGTGATATATGTGTGCCCATGTTCATAGCAGCACAGTTTGTGATAGCTGAAACTTGGAAACAGCCCCAATGCCCATCAACTGGAGACTGTATAAAGAAAATGTGGTTTTTTACAAAATGGAGTACTACTCAGCCATAAAAAATGAGAAATTAGAGACATTTATAGCTAAATGGATGCACATTGAGGCCATATTCTTAAGTGAAATAAATAGTACACACATGTATAAATACCGAATAGTTTCTCTGATGTGAGAAACTGAAAGTGTAAATAAGGACTAAATGTATAATAGGTAATGTGAAATAGGAAGAAAAGGGGCAAAGGGGAAGGAGGTGGGAGGGGTAGGGGAAAGGATAGAAGGGAATGGGATTAATATGAGAAAATGGAAAAACAGGAACAAAATCTTTGTAAGTAGGGAGGGATGGAGGGCTTGAAGGGAGGGCTGAGCAAGGGTGAAAGATGGGAACGAAGAGAAATTATGTAAAGGTGCAAATTTCCAACGATGAATGTCATTATATTGTATACATAAAATGTGCCAATGATTAGAATGAATAATCGATAATGCAAAATTGGAAGAAAAGTTCCAAAGGGGTAGGGGTAGTGGGAGGGGCAGGGGAAAGGAAAGAAGGAAAAGGAAAAATGATGAGCAATGGCAAAAATGGAAATAAAGTCTTTGTAAATAGGGAAGGGTGGAGGGGTGAAGGGAGGGCTAGGAATGGGGAAAAAATAAGAACCAAGATGCATCATGTAAAGGTACAAGTTCCCAAGGAGAAATGTAATTGTGTTGTATACCTAAAATGTACCAGTAGAAGAATTTAAGAAAAAGAAAAAAGAAAAAAAAGAAAAAATTAAACATGCATTTCCAGTCAAGGCAGCAATTTCAATCCCATGTATCTATTGAAGAGAAATGGAAACTTACGTTCACACAAAGATTTGTACATAAGTGTTTATAACAACATTATTAAGTGTTCCCAGTCAAAAACTAAAAACAAACTAAATATTCATGATCCAGGTAATAGATATACAAAAATGTAGAGCACAGAGTACTACTCTGTAGTCAAAGGAATAAATCACTAATATATGAAAAACCTTGAATAAAACTCAAGAACACTTTGCTAACTATGTTACTGAGCTTCCTCATCACGGAGCCACAATACCCAACACCCACAGCTTAAAAGGAGAGAGGTTAACTTTGGCTCAGAATTTCAGGAGATTCAGTCCATGGTCAGCTGACTCCAAGGTGGGAGCATCAAGGATGAAGGGCTTGCTGGAGCAAAGATGCTTAGTTCATAGTGGCAGAGAGGCAGAGCAGGGGAAGAGTACTAGCACGGAAAGGGCCAAGGACCATATATAGTATCCAAGGCCATGTGCCCACAATGCATCCAGACACACCCATGTACATGCTTTACTAATCTGCTGGGCATTTTTTAACCCAAATAAATTGATGTAGCAGGATTAATGATCTTACTGACTGAAATAAACCAACCACAAAAGACATGTCATAGGTGATTGGATTGTGAAGATGTTTGCAGAATGATGGTCAATTTGCTAAATATCCTCAAGTTTTGCATTCAAAATGGGAAATTAAATTATTACTCAATAAAGCTTTAAAAATATGGGTGAATGGATGCATTTGTATAAAAATACAGTAAAATATTAATAGTTGTCTTAGTTAACATTTCTTGTTGCTGAGATAAAATACCCCACACTCATAAGTCAAAGGAAGAAAGGTTTATTTGGCTCATGGTCTATAAAGGTTTCAGTCCATAGTCAGATGGATCCAAAGCAGGAGGCCATGACAGAGGGGCATTGCAGAGCAGAAACAGTCCATGGTGTGGCAGGCAGAAGTCAGCAAACAGCAAAGCAGGGAAGCCTTCTCTCTGTCCCTTTATGGTCCATCCAGGCTACAAGCCTATTGAGTGGTGCCACCCACACCCAGGGTGGAACTTCCGTTATCCACACCCTTAACCCCAGTATCACACCCTAATCCTGCCACCTTCGAGACTCTCCACAATGACCACCTGAGGCTTTGGGGGGACATCTAGATACAAGCCATAACAATAGTCTATGGTGGGTTTCATGATAAGATTCTTTTGAAAAAATACAAGGAGATTCTTCCTCTTACAGTTCAAATTTTATGTTTTCTCTGAATCTATATTTACTTTCCACCATATTTATCCTAATGTACTTTTAAAATTGAATACATTTTATTTATAATCATGTTTCTCTGCAATAAACATTTGTGTATCTATTTTCAAATTTTAAATTAACTATGACCATAGGGCTATAAATATTAAAAATGTCCCTGGATTTGATTATGACTGTAGACTAAATATATCTGTGGTACATGCAAGGAGACAACAAAGAGTTATGGCAAAGCACATAGACTCTGGAGTCTGAGTGCCCAGACTCAAAGCCCAGCTCTGTCTGGCTCTGTCACCAGCGACAATCTTCCTAATCTTGGAAGGAGTGCAATGCCTCAACTATAAAATGGAGTAAAGACAATGTCTCATTCATAGAGCTCTGAAGGGAATTTGGTGAGTTAAAATATGTACAGCGGTTAGGACCACAGTGAACCTCATATATGGTTCTCACACTTACACTTCTATGCACAAGGTAAACTTTTATTGGAAATGTATGATGCTTACCAGGTTTTGCTAGAATAAGCTCAGTATCAGTGTTATCCTTATTTTCTACACTGCTCAGAGAAAAAATTTAAACATATTAGTAGATGAAAATGGGAGACTCTTCCTCTCTTAATGTACAATAAAACCACTTTGAGTTACATGCCAAAAAAAAATCATGAACTAGTTTTACTTCATTTATTTTTAATAATTCCTCACTGGATCCCTTGATTCAATTTTATTGGGAAGAAGGACTTAGCTACCATCTGACCTGTCAAAATTCTTCCCCCCTCAGTCTTTGCAGTCATTTTCCTTTGTGGCCACAACACCAGCATTTAGATTATATGTCTGTTTGGTGCCTGAGGAATTTTTTTCCCTCTAAGACAACATGTCTTTGTGTTATTCTGGTGGAGGGAAGAGTTATCTTCCTTTAAAAAGTGATAGAAATACCTACTGGGAAAGAGCAACAGCATGATGCTGGACCCCTGGCCTTCTTGGGCAGATCAGTGTCAGGAAACAGTGTGTGTGGAGAGGCTGCTTGGCCTGGGCTCCAAGGCTCTCTGCACCAAGCTAGCTCCAGGCTCCTTCTTTCTATCGTGGCCAGCATTGCCAGACCAAGTTCTCTGTTCTCATCCATATGGGGGCTCAGAGAGGGTCAGTTGCCAAAGGGAACAATGGAAGTTGGGAATAAAATTGTTGCTACAGATGAATATATATTTAATTTTGTCTTCAGGAGTTAATTTGTTTGGATTTTTTACATCAAACGTAGTTTTCATGCACAGTACAATACTGTCACATGTTTCTATCGGTTGTACAAGGATCCATTCCTGTTTAGGACTCTCTTCCGTGCAGTTTGCTGTAAGTGTTGTGTACATGAGTGCTGTTACACATGTGAGAGTACAGGGGCTCATGCGAGGGGAGAAGCAGCAGAGATGAGTCCTAGGGACAGGGTGGTTTGCAGAGCGACCTGGGAGCACCTGATAGCACCTGATGAGGGCAGCAGGAATTCAACAGCCCTTCTTTCATGGCCCACCCGGGGAACCCAAATCACTGAGTGTCTCCCACATGTGCCCCAGCACCCTACTTACCTCCCTTATTGTAGAATTTTATGTTTATGGTGGACTGTCATTTGCAGTGTGTACCCTGAGGTGAGAAAGTTACCAATATCCTAGCTCAATCAAAGCAACTTTTTGGCATTAGAATTTATAGGACAATGCAAAAATTTTTAGTAAGCTTGAGGGAATAGAAATGCAACATTTTGAACTAAAAAACATCTATCTTTTTACTTTGGACACTCCTTCATTTTCGTTCCTCCAACCCATAAAACTAGTTCTTGTGTAAATACTTCCCCTTTCTACTTTGTAAAATATTCAATTTTTGTATGCTCTGAAAATAGCCTTCTAAGGTTCCAGTAGGTGACACGCAGGACATCTGTAGTCCGTGTTGATGACAAACACAGCAGCAGCAGCATTTGGTCAGTCATGTGGCTCCTGGCTACAGCCATCAGAGAGAGCAACTCAAGACTAATTGGCATGCAGCAGGGAGCACTTCTTAGTGCCAAGCAACTTACAAGAAGCCGGCCGTGTCCTCACAGCCTCAAGATTTTCTGCAGACCTGGCAAGGTGGTGCAGGCTCAGTCTGGAGTAACTCAGTCAGGAAGCCGGTTAGCTTTGCAGCAGCTGCTGATTAAAAAACATTGCTCAATAGAATCAGCGGGAACAGAAATCAAGGAAAAAGTTTGTCTGCTTCTCCTCCAGGAAAAAAGTATGTTGTGCACACTGGGCCAGTGCAGGATCTGTTCTGTTCTGTGCAAAAATTCTCACAACAACCTCTTTTAGCTGATCATATCCTCCTTTGGTGCTTTTCTAAGCAAATGAACCATTTCATGTTTGTTCAAGATACAGCTTGCTTTGTGCTATGTCACTCTTTCTGTGCATAATTTTCCTTACATAGATTTTCATAGGATGGTAAGGCATGTGAATAGCATTTTGTGCTTTCCATTGTGTCTTATGCATGCTATATTGCACACATAATTTTTTAAAGTGGAGTCAGAAAGACATTTTGAATTTTAAAGCAGTTTGCAAAGCAAGAGCTGTGTTGTATCTGTAGATGCCAAGAGGTCACAGAGCCAAGCCACTCCGTGCTGTGGTTCCATCGCCACACGAGAGTCGAATTTTGCAAGAAGGGAGAGAATGGATAAAAAGGGGTGGATGTGGGGGTGGGTGGGGAAGTTTCTGATTTCTTTTATGTTTTGCCTCTTTCTTTTGGATATCTGTCCTCTCCCATTTCAGAATGTTTGTTTCTGATATTTTGTATCTTTAAGTATTTCAAAAGATGGTAGTTGTATGTGGAAAAATGTGATTTTGTTTTTATTCAATCCTCTTTAATGTAGAAATATTTTTTCCTTTCTTCCTTCTTCCTGCATTGTTTTTTTAATGTGCTGAATATTATTCTAAAAGTTTTACGTATATTATTTAATGTTTTAGTATCTTATTTACGTATCTATGAGGTTAATATTATTTTTATTGTTATTCTTCTGTTGGACAGAAAAGGGGCTGAAGGTAAAATATATAGACTGAGGCTGGGGATTTAGCTCCGTGGTACCATGTTTGCTTTGCAAGCAGAAGGTCCCGAGTTCAATCCCTGGTACCCCTCCCCAAAATGAACTAAATATATATATATATACATATATATATATATATATATACATATATATATATATATATAGACTGAAGCTTGCTCACTTCACAGAAGATTCATATTTATTTGAGTTCAGACTTATTAGCTCTGTAGAACATAATCATATGTCCTTAAAATGAATCTAAAAATGATTTCCTTAAACTCTGAAACTTTCTCTGAATTTAAAACTTCACACTTTTGCTTTCTCTTTATAGCTAGAATAGAATAGAAATTGATGTTCTTTGTTATATTGTTGTAAAAACAAACAAAACAAAAATTGATTCTTCTCTTTCTCCTTTTGGAGTTCCATACTTGTTCAATACTCTTCTTGCTGATTTTCCTCCTAATTCTAGAACTAGTCTGGAAGAATGTGCATTGGCAGAAATAACACTTCCTTTTATTATCCTATTTTTAAGAGAATAAAATAGCTCACTTTGTTCAGAAGAAAACTAAAAACAGTTTGTTTCAACTTTGTTCCTATCTAAAATGCTGATTTAACTTATAAAAGTTCAAAACATCTTGGATAGGTCTTGTTTTTAATAGACTTTCTGCTTTTATCTGTCTCCTAATAAAACAGAAGTAGGACAATATATTCTGGATTTATGTTTGAACTCTTGTGAATTTTTTCAGTGAAAATGTTTTTTCTTTGGAATTTATTGAATGAATCAAATTGTTTCAGAAGATCTGCTATCCTGGGTGTGCTGTACTCCTAACTGGGAAATCCTAACACACCCTCACTGTATGTCATACATCTAAAAGGACCGGGGAGAGGCTTTTACAGAGCAAAGCCTTGTCACAGTAGCTTGGGCTTTACAGGCTCTCATCCCAGTTGCCTGGAATATTAGTCAAAGTTCTAGGAATCTCTGAGATGTTAAAGACACTTCGCTGGATAATCTCTAAAGTTTCTTGCAATGAAATTATTTCTTTTGTGATTTCTATTGATTATGATTAGCAGTTTCTCTTTGTTCTTCATACGGATTTACTTAGTAAAGTATGTTAAATTAGTTGGATGCTTTCTTGCACAATATTGCTTCCCTTGCTAGGTGTACTGATCCCTTCATTCATTCACTTATTCCATTATTAAATTCTGTGCCAAGTCAAAACTAGGTCCCATCAATCTAAGACTAGGTCCCATCAATCTTATAAACTCTCATAAACTTATAAATAAATATATAAACTTACAAATAAAACTTGTAAACTTATAAAGATGACCCTCTTATAAACTTATAAATGGAACGCTGTAGTTCTCCAGGGTAATTTCATCTTTCTTTGAGGATTATGTTTGTGCAATGCAGCTCTCTCCTTGGACTGAACGATCACAGGAGGCCCAGGTCCCACAGTACTGGGGATACTGCCTGACACATCATAGGATCTCAACAAGCAGTTGTTGAATAGATACACCTCTCTGATCCCCAAAGGGCATGCTAAATAACTGAGGCTCATTTTACAACTGTTGTGATTTTCATGGATTCAAGTACTATAGGGATAGAAAACAGAAAAGAAATATAATGTGAATCTCAATACTCAGAAGTTCCCAGCTCAGGAAAAGAAAAAGGGCCATGAAATCCTACTTCTCTGTGCTGTACTGTGGGGCTGGAGAGGAGGGGAGAGGGAGTAGACAGCAGGAAAGAAAGACTTCTCATGGGAGATGGGACTCAGGGGGAAGAGAACTGGGGAGAGAACATTTCAAGGTCAGCTGAGGAGCAGGACCAACAAGAAACCAGAGGAGGGCCACGTGATGCAGAGCATTGCAAGCATGACAAGGATGCACCTGCAGAGTGTTCTTCCCTGCCTCCTGAGCGGGCACTCACCACTTGTGCTCTGCCTAACACCAGGGAGTGAAGGGCTGCAGCTATGGCCAGGGTAAAGGGCTACTGGGAATTTGAGACAAGGACAGGGTCTTCAGAAAGGAGTAGGGCAGTGTTGGGAGCAGGCATGGAGCTCCGAACATGACTTAGTAGCACAGAATGCCCAGGCTGGAAAGAAAAGGAGGGCAAAACTTGTGCAGAGATGCTAAAGGAAATGCCCTGTTTTAGAAGGAGACAGAATGCTCCTGATCTGAGTAGTAGCTATATTTCTCATGGCCCTCCTGATGGAAGGAGGGTGGCCGGGCCCTGAGCAGAGCCACAGAAGGAGCACGCCCATACTGCTCACCTGTAGCATACTGACCCTGCAACACTGCTGTGTAAGACCGAGACGCCTCAGCGCAATTCAAGCATCCGTGTTATGTCTATTTTGGAGCCTTTAGCCTTCTACCCAGTAATTGCTTCCACCAATCTCCAGTGTGTCTGCCTCCCAACACCCAAGATGGCTCCTGGGGTGACTGCTTTAGCCTTGGAAGAACAGGTGCAGGATGACCTTCAACTGCTCTGGCTCCCACAGATAAGAAAGCCTACTTTCCCTCTCACCATTGCTCCTCCCCTACATCACAAATTGTAAATAGAGCCTACCCTTTAGGTTGTATTTCCCCCATTCTATTCTTTTTTTAAATCCTAATTTACAAAACAAGAGCAGTGATAATAAAAAACAATACTCTATGAACTTTCTGAAAAGAAGGGGTGTAAAAGAGCCAGAGAGCTTTGTAGAATGAGATACCACAGCAGAGACATGAAAGACTACCAAAAATACCCTTAGAGAGTGTCACCAATAGTGTCATTAGTGAATTTCTGAGAAGTAGGAAGCTGATCGTAGTCATTCACTCCAAACAGAGATAATTGCTTTTATGGATGACTGATCCCAAGAGGTTGACGGTTCCTGGAGCCAGAGTTCCAAATGCAAGCATCTGCTTTAAAGCCTGTTAAAGTACTTCCAGAATCACTTCTTCACACCCCACATTTCAGAGAAGAAGCCAAAATGTGGCTAGAAATAATTACTGCAGACTAAGCCCTAATGCTAACAGTGCTACCTCATTAGCCTTGTGGCTTAGAGAGGAGCGAGAGTATATTTGTAATGAGTTTAGAATGGTGATAAAATTAAAGTGGAGTTGTTGGGCAGAAGGAATATGTAGCCCTATCACACTAATGTCTCAACATAAAGGAAATAGTATGGGGGTTGTCCTACTTTCCCTTTTGTCTCTGCCCTTAATGTCCTAGCTGCTCAAGCTCTGGCGGTTTGGGAAAAGCATGTCCCTTCCCTCTAACCTGGTTCCTTCCTGGCAGGTGCCAGAGTAGATGTCAGCCTCTCTATGAAACTCTCCCACCATCAGGCGTGTCCTTTTCTCACTGCTCATGGGCATGCTGGGGCACCAAGTGAGTTATGAATGTCACCTTCTGAGGTTATCTCTTGCTGTAATCCCCTCCCCCAGCCAGAGTTTGAACTCAGGACCTTTCGCTTGCAAGCTTGCAAGGCAAGCGTGGTGCCACTGAGCTAAATCCCTGGCACTCCTGCTGCAATTCTGTGTACAAACAGCCTTAATAGAGTGATCTGATTTCCTGAAAGCAGAAGAGGAGGACATGCAGATGACATTAGTGACGTTCAATTTTGTTCAACAAACATTTTTTGAGGAGTTATTGTGTAGAGTACATGTTATTGAAGCTTCGTACAGATGTAGGACTATCAGATACTCCAGTATGCCACCCAGCAAAGTCCAGTCCCCTTCACAACATCTGTGAACTCTGTAATGAGAACCCGTTGATGAATGGAGCCATGCAGGACATAGGGTCATTCATCCATCAATTTAGACACAGTGAGTGCTGGTTTGGGGACACAGAAGTAAAAATGTTGTAGAAGGAGTTCCTGTTCTCAGGGAGACCCCTGCCTCAGTAGATGCAGGGAGCCACAAACAGGATCAGAACCAAATCATGAAGGACTGCCATAGGAAGGTATTTGGATTTGATTGTGAATTTTGTAGGGACATGTTGGATGCTAACCAAGAAAGTACTGAGGATGTTTTGTGCTTTAAAAAGAACTTTCTGGAAACACAATGGAAGACAAAGTGGACTAGAGATATGGCAGAGCAAATATGCACATAGGGAGACTGAAAAAAGACGACTGACCACTCAGGAGAATCACTCCAGACGAACTCTTCCATCCCCAGTGTGGGTATTTCTGGCCAAATACGGTGCCAGTTTAAAAGATTTTTTTATCATTCAAAGCAAAGATGAATTAAGGATGGACTTACTGGCTTTTGAAAAGGAATTAATTTTAAAAACAAAACTGTGGTTATAATTCCATGCATTTTGTCAAACTTACATTCAATGAGAAGCTTTATTGAATTTGTTAAATTAAACATGAAACCTTTAAAACAAAATTCAAGGATATTCATTGGAAATATTTTATGGCTTAATAGAACTCTTTTTCTCTCATAGAAGACTTATTTATTAATAAGACATCAAAATTCAATTTAAATTGGCTTCATCTTTATAGTGTGCTCTTCCAAAAATTAAAATACCCATTATAATATTAAAAATGTGTAAAAAGTAACTCAACTTGTAAAACTGAATGAAAGCAATAAAATCTTGTTAAGACGTGTAAAAGAAAGAATTTCATCTGTGTGAAATTTCTTAGATGACTTATGAGAGAAATTCAAGTATTTGTCTTTGTGTAGCTGTTAGCTGCCCTATTGTGGGATGTGGTAAAAGAAAATAATTCCCAAGTTAAGATCCAGTTCCCCCAACTCCTCCTACTCCTTCCTTGGAACAAATAGGGCTTTCCTAGTTAAATCTCTTGTGGGATCCATAGTTAAAGATTCTACTCATATAAACTCAGCTTGTCTTTGTTCAGTCTTCATAGTAGATTTGTAACTTCACCTATCAAAAAGTCAAATTCGGTTGCCTGTTAGTCCTAATAACGCTGCAGGAGTTTCCTGAAAGAAATGCTGGCAAAGATAATTGTTCACAGCTGGAGAGTGTATGACAGGGTCTAGCCATGAGATTTGAACCCTGTCCTTCCCCCATTTCTCTTTATTTAATAGGTAAGAGTTGGGCTCCAATGATCTATAATAGCAATATTCAGATTTTTATGATGGCAAAGTTCCATTCATAGCCTAGAAGACTGTGAGATGTGGACTTGATGATATAGTGGTGCTCAGTATTGGGGGTTTATGCAGAGAGCCATTGCCCAGGTGAGGCTGTCAGTGTAGAAGTGGGGGTATTGGCGGTGGGGGGGGGGCGCTGTTAGCCAAAGGAGCTGTTGGAACAGTGACAGGACAAAAGCATCTTCTTTGCTTCCCCACGAAGTTCTTTTATTTAAAACACATAACAGAGAGTTTGTTCATTTTCAAACATTACCAGAACAAATGCAATATAACTCATCTGTGAGACCTACCCCCCAGGAGTATAAAAGATGTCTCAGAAGCTATTCTTGCTGTCATCCAAAAATACTTTCTGGATATCTGTCATGAGTGGATGCCACAGAGGACACTGGTAATGTGGAGACTTGCAGGAGAGTCCAGGGAAGAAGGACATGGTCATGCACAGGTGGCAGACAGGTAGATGTGATGCCAAGTGCTGAGAAAGTGGGAGGAAAGGGGAGAAACTGTGGTAGAGTTAAAGGCACTGACTGAGATCCATGAGATGGACAGCATGAGGTCTAGGAAGGAAAGAATGGGAAGTTTAGGAAAGGAGAGACCTAAAGCAAGGGGTGGTCATCGCGAAGTTAATGAGACGAAAGACTAAAAGTAAGCAAGGTAAACACACTACCTGTTGGAGGTCATCAGCAACCGGAACATGCAGTCTCAGTTAACTGGAATGAAGAGTGAGAAGATGTGAACACAACCTGAATGAGATAAACTCAAGATGGTAGTCATCACGAGTACCAAAATAGAAGAAAATTAAATCCAGCTACCTATATATAAAGCTACCTATATAAATAAACACATGAATAGATGGTTTATCTGTTAATCAATGTAGTTTACTATCTTAACATAACAAACTATAAAATAAAAAACATATATACGATCACCTCAGTAGATGCAGAAAAACATTTGGCAAAGTGCTACAACCATTGGTGGTTTTAAAAAACTACTAGAAAATGAGTAAGGTTAGGTATCATAAGGAAAGAAAGCTTAAGCAGAGAGTTGAAGTAAGAATGAGCACAAGATACAGTGAAAGAGTATTTCAGGCAGAGGGAATAACAATGTCAAAGTTTGTTAGGCACCATACAGGAAATCAAGAGAGACAGGCCTTGCTGGGCACAGAGCCCAAGAAGTTCTCAATTATACCGTCTGTATCTTAAGACCACTGGGAAGTCATTAAAAGTTTTAAGCAAGACACACAGTAGTCTCCCCTATTCACAGGAGATATGTCCCAAAATCTCAGAGGATGCCTGAAACTAGGGCTCGGTCCCCATATGCCACATAGGACTCTCTATACATTATATTTCATTCTTATTGTAAATCTCACCAACCTCAGCATATGAATTTTGCCTTTATTAAATTGAGAACTTTCAGCTGTTCACTTAAAAGGAAACACTTTATGGCTTCTCTTGGACATTTCTAAATTACTGGCATCACTACTCTTGTGCTTTGGGGCCATTATTATGTAAATTAAGGGTTACTTGAACACAAGCCCTGAAATACCTGGATAGTCAATCTGATAACCAAGATGGCCACCCAGGGACTGATGGGCAGGTAGGGTATAAACCATGGATATGCTGCACAAAGGAATCATTCATCCCCTGGACAGGATGGAGTGGGATGGCATGATTTTATCATGCTACTCATCGTGGTACATGCAACTTAAAACTTAGGAATTGTTTATTTCTGGAATTTCCAACTTAATATTGTTCTACTACAGTGACTGGTCATTGTGGAAACCATAGAAGATGAACCTCCAGGTAAACTGCAATCAAATATGTTGCTGTGTGCTGAATAGAAAGAAAGGGAAAATACATATATATAGCCCTATAAAGTAGGAGGTTCTTTGGGCTGGAAAACTTGAAGAACTGTATGATTGAAGGAGGTTAAAGATAGAGGACAGGGGTTAAATAAGAAATAGAAAAAATGCTATTTCTTATAGCAAAATGCTACATCCATTCATGGTTAAAAAAATTATTAGCAAATTAGAAATATAGGAAATTTTTTCAGCCTAAAACATAGCATCTACAAAGAAAATCTGCAGCTCGTATCATATTAGGGGGAAACCTGAACAGAACTGGACAAGAGAAATGAATGATTCTATCAGTCTGTGTATTCAATACCAGACTACAGGTCTTCCCAAGTATAACGAGGAAAGAAAAAAATGCATACAATTTGGGAAAGAAGTAAAACTGAATTTACTCACAGACAACATGATCATGAACCTAAACATTCGGGAAGATTATGTATAAAAATCTACCACAACTGAATTTAGGAAAAATGAGACGGTTAATCTTGGTTGTCAACTTGGCTGAATTGACAGATGCCTAGAGAACTGGGAAGTTACTTCCAGGTGTGTCTGTGGGGTGCTTCCAGAGATGACTGACAAGTAAGCCACCTGGGGGAGGAAGGCCCCCCCTGCAGCTGGACAGTATCATCCAATAGGCTGAGGGCCCAGGGGGAGGCGGAGGTAGCGCACAATCCTGTGCAGGCTCAACTTTCTCAACTCTTCTTGAGCAGCTGGGCCATTCTCCATGGAAGTCTCACTCCAGATCCTTCAGCAACTCTCCAGGGGACTTCCAGGCCTTCAGCCATGGACTGGGCAGTATCCTCCCCCAGCTCGGCAGCCTGCAGAGCACTGTTGTGGAATTATTCGGCCTCTGACCATGTAAACCAATCTGGTAAATCTCTAATAATTACATGCACATCCTATTGGCTTTGCAGAGCACCCTGACTGATACAGAAGGCAACTGGATACAAGGCTAGTTTGCAAGGCTAGTACAGGATAATGCAGAATAATGTTTCCATATACTAGCAATGAATACTTATGAATTTGAAACAATGCTGTTCAGAACAACCAAAACTATGAAATGCATATGGATAATTTTATCAAAATATGTATCAGACAAAGCTGGATGTGGCAGCGCATATGCCCATAACCCCAACACTGTGGGAGGCTAGGGTAGAAGGATCACAAGTTTGAGCACAGCCTGGGCAATATAGCTACTGATTGAGACTCTATTTCAAAATAATAAAGAAAGAAGGAAAGCAAAGGATGAAATAGGGCTGGGATGTAGCTCAAGGTGAAGGGCTGGGTTCAGTACCCAGTACTGAAAAAAAGGGGGAGGGAAGAAGAGCCTGTACACTAAAAACTACAGAACACTTCTGAGGGAAACCAAGAAAGTAAAAAAAAGTGGAAAGATTCGTGTGATATATTTATGATTAAGAACATTCAGTATTGTTAAGATGTTGGTTGGCTTCACTTCAAACAGGGCTAAAGATTCAACATTATTCTAAGTCCAAATATAAGCAGGCTTGCTTACAGAAATTTCTTTTAACATTTAGGATATAACCTAAAATGTACCAATAAAAGAATTTAAGCAAAAAATGTGTAAATAAATAAATGAAGGGGAGTATTTTGAAAGAAAATACATTTAGGATATGTTTGGGGAATTCTAAGGACTTTGATTTGCCAGAAACTAAGAAAAAGTTAGAGACCTTATACTACGCTACGCTATTGCAAAATTTACACGAGGCTGACCAAGACTGTGTGATTCTGACCTATGACAGAGGAATGGAGCAGGATGTCCGAACAGAGGTCCAGGGTGACACGCACATGTGTTCACCAGTTGTCAAGAGATTGTATGGGAAGACTGGATATCTTTATAAGTAAAAAATTAATCTCAATTCAAGATAAGTGAAAACATATATCCACAGAAATATTTGTGCCTGAATCTATAAGGATGATTTATTCGTAATTCCTAAAGTGGGAACAACCCAAATGTGCATCCACAGGTAATTGTATAAACAAATTGGGACATATCTATAAATGAAATGGTACTTAGCAATAAAAGCTACAAATTACTGTTACACATAGCAACATTAATTAATCTTAGAAACATAGTGGTGAGTGAAAAAAGTCAGACCCAAAGGAACATATGCTATGTGCACTTCTAGGAAAGGCAAATCTAACCCATCGTGACAAAAAAGCAGATTAGTATTTGCTCATAAAGGGAGAGGTTGAAAGTCACTGCTTAGGGACACAAGAGAACCTCTGAGGGAGATGAAAATGTATCTATCTCTCAAAATTTATCTGAATAGATACTGAAAATGTGTTTGTTTTATTTCATGTAAATTATACTAAAAAGTGATTCAAAGGTAAAAATAATTATATATACATATATGTTGGTTTTATAGTTTTGCTTTAAAGTAGATCAATGTTATAGATAACTCTGTTCACTGTATCATAGATGGCATTTTTAAAATTAATGCTAATATGCTTTTAGTCAAGGGTGTAAGCTGTATTTGAATTCAGTTCTTAAAATATGAACCACCACTGTAAATAACCAGCAACTTTTCAGTCCACTAAATAAACTCTTTGAAACTATTAGGTTGTACACCTTCACTTATTCTGAAGAGCCTCAGAAGTTATTAAATGCTGTGTTTCTCATCTGTTTTTTTTTCCTCGCAATTCTAATAAAATGAAAGTGTAAAAGATGTTATATTGGCTGATTTCAGTCTGATGGAAAAGTCTGTCTGACAGTCATAAAGGGTGAATGAGAAAATTCTAGTTCTATTTTCAGAATGAATGAGCTAAAACCAGTTAGTGTTTATTTTCCATTGGAGAAACACTTGTTTTTCATTAAACTTTTTATACACAATGAATGGATGATTGATCCCAGAGACAAGCTCAGAATGAGATGAAGTGATGATTTTCCTTTGAAACCTTGGTTAGTTCTTTCTGGTTTATTCTTCTTCAGTGTACCAACTTGTTGGAGGGTGGCAATTTAGTCTCATACTTGTAAACTTTTAAAATCTGGAATTTATGGTGTAAAATTTTTTAGGAATTTAATTTCGGCATGAGTTCAGGTCTCGTGTGTCTTTTAAAAATAATGTAAAATATGACTATACTATCAATCAGATTTTTTAAAAGACAGGGTATGACTGGAATTGTTTTCCATAAATTCAGTTTGCTGCATTAAATGCATACGATGCAAAGCTGTGTATTGGGATGGCAGGGGAAACACAAATAAGAAAGGCACTGTCCCCGCATACTTAGAAAAACTCAAGGACTTTTTTCATTTCTGTATTAATTCACACATGGTTCGGTGATTGGAAATACAGCACTACTGTGATAATACATCACTGAGGAAATGGAAGTGGCTGCACATACAATGGAAACACTGAATTAATCAAGTCTTTGTGAAGGTCATAAGCAACATAAAGCTATCTAGTCTTCAGGTGTGAAATAAAGTAATAGAGGTGTCACTGTGTGAATCAGAATGAGTGGTGGACTTGTGCCCGGGTTGGCCTGTGACTTGGTGGAGGAGCTTTGTACATTAGTGCCGAGACTCCCCTTCCCCAGGATCCATCCCATGTTCAGCCAGGGAATGTGGCTTGGTTTCTTTCCCTAATTATCATCTCAGCTGGGCTCCCTCAGACTACATCTTGGTAGTGGTCTGATCAAACTATATAAGCCAAATTATCAGGGAGAATTTTGAAAGCCAATGTAGAATGTTATCTTTCAGAAAAATACTGCTATGTTTTCCCTTTCCTTCCAGCAAAGAAAAGATTGACAGATATCAGAGTGACTGTTCTATCTCTGAAGTTGTCTGAGTTAGATTCCTTTATTCCTTGAACAAGAAAGACTATCTTTCCCTATCTGTGTACAGACCCAGAAGGCAAAGACAATAGGAGATTTGGGATGTTTAGTAGTAGAGTCAATGAAACTGTACTAATAACGGCTATCTTGAGTGCCTTTAACTAGGCACTGTGCTGAGCCACTTGGATACATCATCTCATTTCATACCTTATAACAATCTTTAGAGGGAAAATTAGGATGATTGTTTTAGGCAGAGTAATCTGAGACTGCAGACGTTCAATGGTGTGCTCAATTCCTGTCATTTGAAACTGGCCTAGCCAGGAGGCAAGCCAGTCTGTCTCCTGCCCTAGGTCCATCACCTCAAGCTGACCTTGTAACAGGGAAGCTGCCTTTCTTTGAGAGCTTAGAATGAAAAGACCATTAGAGATGACCCTGGAAATAGGACCAGAAGGATCAAAAACTTATCCAGTCACAGAGCTAAACCCAAAATGCTGGTCAAGAGGAACGTGTCCTGATTGAAGCCTGTGAAAATAGCCATCATCAGAAAGTCCAGTCATGGAGTAGAGTGAGTCAGGCTGTGCTCACAGGTTAAAGTCCAGAAAGAGACACGTATCAGTGCAGAGATAAAGGCACCTGGTGTGTGTGGTTCAACGGGGCCTGGGTGAAGTTCTGAGTCTGGTATTTGCTTGCTGCACAATGCAGGGCAGTGTGAACACCTCCATTTTCCCTTCTGGAGAATGAAAATGATGGCAATGGTAGTTCCTACCCAGGCAGAGTCAAAACCATGCGGAGGTTCAATCTAAAGCTACTACGAGTATTTGTGGTGTGAGTAATTCAGAAACCCAGAGACAATGCTGGAATGAACCAGACAAAGAAGAATAAAGGAAAAAACTTGCTGGGGATTTAGCTCAATGGTTCTGCCACCTGCCTGGCAAGTGCAAGGACCCAAGTTCGATCCCTGGTACCAAAGGAAAAAAAAAGAAAAAAACTTGTTTTTATTAGAACACAAAGAAATTTGAGGGGAAAGCTGTTTTTCTGTTTTGTGTATTTTGTCTATATATTTGTCTTTTAGTGCCTTGCCTGTGGCTGTGTGGTGATGTAACTACTCTTCCTGCCTACACCTGGCCCATCTGAGGACCAGCATGTGGTTGGGTCTCTGAGGCAGACTTCCTTATTTTTGGGATGCAACTCAGGAGTGGGTCAATTTAAAATTTAGGGTTTTTTTCCTGAATTATGTTTTTTTGTAAACATCTAATGCTTTGGTTGAACTAATAATATAAAATTATCAGGAATAATTTAATAATAGGACAGACTAGAATTTCTAATTTTCTTATCAAATTTTCAACTTAAAATTCCTTTCTGTCTCTTAAATATGTATGCCCAAGTCTACAGTAATAATAGAAACTTTCAGAATTTTATAACCAAAAGTAGCATGTACTACATTTCTGCATAAGCTGTGATTATGTTGTGCACATACACATTACTTGTTAATACACGTTAACCAAATTTAGCAACTCAATATAGAGAAAATATTAAAAAATATAAAATATATTTTCAAATTTATGTGCATGTTTTGAATACTCTGTGCTATTGTCAACATAGTTCTTGTCTCTACTACAAAACTGTCATGGAGAATATAACTTCCAATCTGTTAAATGTCAGATGTGCTGAATTCTTGTCTCCTGATATCAAAAAATGGATTTAAGGACAAAGGAGTTTAAAAGTAGAAAAGGTTTATTGAGAGAATGCTCATAAGAGACAGCAGGGATCCTGAACGTGGGTTGCTGCATAGGTGCTTTGTCCAGGAATGTTTTATACTGCAAAATCACAATGTGGGTAGCTATGGGCCAAACTGCAATCAACCTAAGGGTCACAAGTACATATAGTTGATTAGCTAATATTGTTCCAGTACAGAAGTGAGGCACATAGCAAGGGTATATGGCAAGCATCATTAACTTTAGCTTATCTCTAACTTCTAATGTAGAAAGAACAAAGGGATTTCTGGAAAGGGAGAGGCGTATGGGACCATATGTTCTGGTCACCCAGCTATGCATCTGCTGGCTATCTGAGCTCCTTGGGCCAGAGGTGCTAATCTCAAGCTGCTGTCTATCTCTAGGGAGGCTGCAGGCCTGGCTATTGGGTCTCCATCTTGAGGCCTGACTCTCTTCAGATTTGCTTCCAGCCACAATCTTGGTGTCCCATCTTCTGCACTGACTCCCTTGAGGGCCCAATCTCTCTCTAACTACACATTAATTTCTATCTAAATTAGCTATCTATAATATTCCTCCTTCTAAAGAGATATCCCTAATTGCTGTTAGGAGACTACAGGCAAAGATCACTCTGGCTACTTCCAGCTGGAGAGGGTCATAGTCATGATCAGCAGTCAGATATACTCCTCAGAGCATCTATCTAGAGGACCCTGATAGAGTCCAGGCATTTTTGTCTTGGGTAGGTGTATAGCTTTAAGTCTAGAGAAGACAAAACCAAAGAAATAGTTAAGTATGCATGGTCCAAATGATAGTTCAACAAAACTATTACTAATATGGCCAACAATGTTTCTACAAGGAAGAGCCAGTGATGGCTTCCCACAAAGAGGGTAAGGAGAAGGTCCAGGGAGCTTTGGGGTCTGACATGGCACTAACCTATTATCTAATATCTTGAGTGGCCATTAAGATATTAGCAGAAGGATCAGTAATGTACCCACAACATTCAGCTTTTGTAATTGCACATGTCTCTCCTTTTGCTGCTGTTAAGATGTCTAAAGACATCTGATTCTGGAAGACAGCTTGTCTCATTAATCTTACTTCTCCTTTTAGAAGAGAGATCCCAGTCAAAGTGTCATTGAAGGCACACTGAGAATAGTTAGTCAAGGTCTTGATGTGGTGACATCTTCTAATCCCAAGGAAGGACAAAGATAGCAGCCAAATGATCATATCAGTGAAACACACTCTTAGACATGGATGTTGTAGGTAGGGTAAGTTTGTGGATTGATTGATGCTTTTGATACTCCTGTCTTGTAGGCACATAAATCCCAGAGTGCATCTCCCCACCCACCCATGGGTTAGCCAGTGCTACGAATTTGTTCCATAGGACCAATAAGTGCCTATTTTGGGGCACTTATTGGTCCTTACTTGGGGGGTTCTCATCTAATCCCAGGGTTATTAAACCAGTCTATTGCAAACCAGTCCTCAGCCTATAGAGTTATGATATCTATACATTAATCAGGGAGTGTACGTCTAAGTATTTAGTAGAGTGAGGCCAATGAGAGGAAGAGGAATTTCTTTGGTTCCAACATAAGGGAATCTTTCTACTAAGGCATCCTGCAACGGGAATCAACCTTATATAATCATCTCACATCTGAAAGTTTCAGGCTTGATATCTGTGATTGTTGGCTCTTTTGATAGGGCCCTTACTCTTAGTTAATAGGGGTTCTACTAGAGCCCATTGAGAGTATTCAGTAGCATTTTCAGAAAAAAATCAATTATGTCCAGAGTTGTGAAGGGTGGAGTTGATAGGCCACTCAACTATCCTGTAATGATAGGCTACACTATGAGCTGCTGAGACTTCTTGTGTCTTGTCAATGTAGTTTGTAGCTTATTCCAATCATCTCCTTGAAATGAGAATTCCCACCAAGAGTGTCCTGATGTACTTAACAAGGGGAGCAAGCCACATTCTAGCAAGATGTTTGTTGTAATGACCTGCATATTCCTGTGTCCACACTAAAAAGGAATTGGACTCCCCTTCAAGTGATATGAAAGTAATTAGTAGGGATAGGGGTTACATCTTAGATTACTTATCTGAAGATGTCACTTTCTTTTTGAACAAGAACTTTAAGTCTTCTATGGAGTACTGAGGTTGTTGTTCACTCAGGAATGGTCATTTTTTAAACCTTTTCTGATGACTGTGGTCTCCAGATACAACAAAGGTGTTAGAGAAGGCCCAATGCCAGAGAGATGCCCTGTGTGACTGTTGTTTTTAAAAGAAGGCTTATTATCACTCTAAACTTGCAGAAAGTCCAAATTTGGGGATGATTTCTGAGATCAAAACCTTCACCACCTCTTGGACATTTTCAGTTCTACAAGGGAAGGCCTCAACCCAATTAGTAAAAGTATCTACAAAGACCAATAGGTATTAGACTCCCTTACATTTTGGGATATGGGTAAATAAGCTACCAATTTTCTCCAAGATATTCGTCATGTCTCTGTAAACCCAAGGAACTATAGTCCTGTTAAGAGGATTTTTTTTTTTTTTGGCAGATCTCACATGTTTTAACTATCTGTTTTGTTGTTTGAGAGAGTCTCTTTCCTATGAATAATTTTGAAGCCATCGAGTGGGAGTTATCGCTCTCCAAGTGAAAAGTTTGCTGTAAAGACTTAATAACTTTCCATTGATTAGCATCAGGAAGGAACAATTTACAATCATCTGATTGTAACCATTCTCAATTTTTTTTTTTTGGTACTGGGGATCGAACTCAGGACCTTGCACTTGCGAGGCAGGTGGCAGAAACACTGAGCTAAATTCCCAGCCCTGATTGTAACCATTCTGATGGAAAGAACTGACACCTATGGGAGATAGCCCATTTGATTTCTGACTAAGTCTATTTGGGTCCAGTATGATTGAAGGACCTTTCCCAAATCAGGGGGACCTAAATGGAGGGGTCTCAAGCAGTTTCTGTTACAGCTATGTCAGGTAGTTGGTTATCTTGGGACACTTCATCAACTCCAGTTATGTCTTCCAGCCTCAATTTCCTCCTTTTCAGGTAGAAAGGTGGTAGGGTTTAAGGAGAAGCATGCCTTTATTTGAATGATGGATCCTTCTAGAAGTAGAGCTTGATATTTAAGAAGTTACCTATCTGATAACTATAGGTTCCCTGTGGTGGGAAGAAGTCCTGCCACATTGTGAGGGGTATATACAGTAAGATCTTTACTGAAGGTTAGTTTGTATGCCTCTGGCACCAGAGGAGCCACAGTGGCCACAGCCCTAAGGCACGTAGGCCACCACTTTGATACAATGTCTAATTCATGAGTTAGATACCCTACAGGCTGTTGAGCAGGTTCCCAATCCTGTGTAAGCATCCAAAGTCCATCCCCTTTCTTTCATGGACATATAGATCAAAATGGTGTCCTGTCAGGAAGCTCAGTGCTGGAGCATCCAGAAGTTCTGTTTAAGCTTTTGGAATGCAATTTGGGAAACAGGTTCCTAGGTTAAAACATGGGTATCTGTCTTCTGGGCTTCCCTTATACGCTGGTAAAGAGGTCATGTGATCTCACCATATCCTCCTATCTAAAGGCAACAAAAGCCTGTAATTCCTAGGAATCCTTTCAGCTGTTTCAGAGTCTTGGGCTGCAGGAAGGAAAGTATGTATAAGTTTAATTCTTTAATTCTTTCTTCCTCTGGTCTCTTCCCTAGATATGATGAGGTCCAAATGTTTTATCTCAAGGTGCAAAGTTGTGCCTTAGACCTAGAGACCTTATAACCTCTGTCTACTTGAAAATTCAGCAGAGCACAGGTGCCAAGACTGTGACTTGGAACATTTGAAACATGCCAAATTGTGGGAAAGCACTTGTCCAAAAAGATGAGGACTGTCTCTGAACCCATCGGGCAGCACAGATCAAGTTCTTGGTTGAGAAGCCTGGTCATGAAGATTTTCAAAGGCAAAAGAAATTGGGAATCTGTACGCAAAGGAACACAAAAGAAGGCATCTTTTAAATCTGACACTGAGAACCAACTGGTATATTCAGGAACCTGGGAAGGGAGAGTGTATGGGTTAGGTACCATTGGGTGGAATGGCACTACTGCCTTATTAGCAATCTAAGGTCCTGTACCAACCTGCACTCCCCATTGAGTGGACTCCCAAGATTAGCGTGTTGGAAGAGCTGTTACAGGCTGTAAGTAAACCTTGTGTCAATTATAGGCCCTTTTTTTCACCTTCAGGCCTTAGAGGACATTGTCTCTAGTGAGGGAAAATAGTGGGGTCTTTCAGATGTAAATATTTTTACTGGGGCAGTTCTTACTGGTCTCCTGATTTTATCTTTAGTTACCCATACTTGAGGATTTATTTTGGTCTCCACTATGTACCTAAGCTGGGTGCATGTATATTATAGTATTTAAACCAGATAAAATATCTCTTTCCAAAAAGGAAACTGGACTTTCAGGTAAGATAAAAAAGGAATAGGAGAAGAGAAAACCATCCCAGTTATAGTTAAATATTGTGAGGAATAGGGAACTATCTCCTCCCTGTGACCCTTCTCATTGAGATACGATGACTGGAGGGAACGTCAGGGTTGAAAAGAAGGACCAAAAGACTAGCTCCAGAGTCCAGCAAAGGCTGGTCTCCTTTCCCTCTATAGCCATGGCCACTCAGGGGTCCTCAGTGGAAATGACAGTTCCTGGTCAGAGGGAGAGTGTAAAGGATGCCTTCATGGCCTTTAGTCTTGCTGGAGCAGCAGGGCAGATGGGTCTGATTCCTGGGACCGTCATCCCTGGAGGCAGCCTGAGCTCTAGTGGTCACCACTGCATGCAGGGTGCAGCTTAGAGGCACAGACAGCTCTTATCACAGTCCCTCCTAAAACGGCCTGGTTTCCCAGAGCTATAGCAAATGGGTTTCACCACTAAGTTGTTCTTGGAGTCCCAGGAATCAGACTCAGAGTTTGCTCCTATTATGACCACAACCAAGGCAACTGCTTTCTCTTGGGTTCTGTCTTCTCCCCTTGGTCTCTTCCCTGCCTCAATTATAAAACACTGAGGAGGCGACTCTTCCTAGGGCATTGAGTGAGCCGTCCAGAACAAAAGCCCTACTTTGAAGCTTTCTCTTGATGTCTGAGGTGGAGTGGGTAATAAATCTGTCTTTAAGAATAATCTGTTCTTCTACTTAATCAAGGAATAGAGACATAGACCTTACCAAAGCCTCTTGTAAATGATCTAAGACAGAGGGATTTTCATCTTTTCCCTTATTAATAGTTCACAATTTAGAATGATTGAAGGGCTTAGTTCTTATCCTTCTTAGGCCTTCAAGAATATGTTTCCTATTCCTATCCCCTCTCCAGTTGATGAGCCAGTAGGGATCTTGTATAGGGGCTGCCTGGGCCTTAATAGGAACCAGCTGTTCCCTGACTGTCTCTCTCCAAATGTAACAGCAACCTGTAATGCTGCTTGTTTCTCAATAGAAGTCAATGTTTGACCTAAGAGTAACATTGCATCTTTCCAGTCCAGTTAATTATGTCTGAATTGGTCCCCCTAAAGACCTCAATGTATTTATCAGGATTGTCTAAAAACTTCCCCAGATCTTGTTTGATCTGTTTGAGGTTACTGACGGCAAAGGACACATGGACATGGGTAGGACTGAATTCTCCACCCACCTCCTGTAAGGGATATTACCCCTGAGGAGCTTCAGTGAAATCAGAAGGCCCAGTAGAGGCTTTAGTTAGGGTTGGCTTAGAAGTTTCCTCCTTGGGACATGGAGGACAAAGGAGGGGAAGTTCAAGCTTGGTAATGGTAGATCATCAGATTGAGGCTTAAGAACCAGAGGTATCTGGGTTTTCAGTGGCTTACATGTACACTTTGAACATATGTCAAGATTGTTTCTTAAGGACAAAGAAACTCAAAAAACTGAACTTAGGGTACCTCTGACCATTTCCCCTCTCTCATACAGAGTAACACCATTTGCCTCTACATTCTACTTTATATAATAGTCAGTATTATATATATTATAGTCAATACTTGCCTCTACATCCTACTTGGTCCCCAGGCAGTACCCAGGCCATGTGTGGATGCAGAAAAAGATTAAATGGCATTTTCTTAGAATTTGGGGGTCAAACAAGTCCTAGTGCTTAAGAATACACTCCAGGAGGTCCCAGGCGTGGGTTTGAGCCCTGGCCCCATCTGGCCGGACCAGCCCGCCCAAGCAGCTGAGCCAAGCGCCGTGAAGCTCCCCAGCACCATCCCGGGCCCCGCCCACGCCACGGTGAGGTCCCAGGCCTGGCTCGGAGCCAGGCCCCATCCAGTGCTCCTCTTAGCCACGTGGGCGCCTCCAAGTCCCACTCCCCCCTCCCGCCCCGCCTCTGGCCTTCCAGCTCTCCTGCTACCTGGTCCCACACTACAGAGGCACAGAGGATTATAAAGGCCCTTGTCCTGAGCACCACAACATAGAGCAGAAGTTAGTAACAGAAAGAGGGTTTCTCAGGCTCCTTGATGAAAACTGAAGCTCAGCGGAAAAGTAAAGAGAATCTCTACAATAAAGACACACCAGATCACCGTACTTGGTAAGTTGGATCACTTGGGACCATTATCTCCCATCAAAACCTGCATTATCTTCAGGGGAAGGGCAACTGGAACCTGCAGTAGAACCTTGCAGAGTTCAACCCTGCAGGAGGACAGGGAGCTCAACTTGGGATTTGCAGCCAGAAATCTGCCTGAATCTCACAGGTCTGCTGCAGGCTTGCTGAGACTCATTGACTCATATATGCACATGGACGCTTACGTTGCCTGCTCTAACAGCAGAGACATACCCTGAAGGAGGCCCATTATTTTTATTTATTGCTATTTGCAAAAAAGAAAAAAAAATTTTTCTGTTATTTTTAATTTTTAATTCTTAATTTTTACTTTTCTCTACTCTTCACATTTTTTCTTTTCTTTCTCTTCTTTCCTTTATCTTTTCTTTATCTCTCTCTCACTCTCTTGCTGTCCCACATTGCTCTTCATCTTCCCATTTGTTCCTCTCTGCACTGAATTTGGATTTCTCCTTTATTTTTCTTTTCTCTTTTTCCTCCTCTTGGTTATCATTAGTTTTAAAGGAACGTAACTACAGTATCTAGCCTCCCTGATGCTGTTAGGTGATTCTGTTCACATCTTTGTTCTTTCATTCTGCCTTTTCCTCTTGCCTTTAACAACTTCTTAGAGTTTGTGTGATCTTCCATTGTCTTCTGGCCTCACCGCTAATTTTTTTTTTTTTACTTAAATTCTTTTATTGGTACATTTTAGGTATACAATACATTTACATTTATCATTGGGTCCTTGTACCTGCACATGATGTATTTTTGTTCTTATTTTTACCCCATTACCTGTGTGCCCTTCACCCCTCCACCCTTCCCTATTTATATACTTTGTTTCCATTTTTTTTCTTTTCTCATGATTTTTCCTTTCCATTATTTCCTTTGCCCATCTCCTCCCACCATCCCTACCCCTTTGGACTTTTTCCTATTTCAAAGTATCAATTATTAGTTATTAATCCTTTTAGTCCTTATTTACATTCTCAGTTTCTCACACTAGAGAAACTATTTGGTATTTACACATGTGTGTCCTATTTATTTCACTGAAGAGTATGGCCTCAATATGCATCCATTTAGCTATAAATGACTCTAGTTTTCCATTCTTTATGGCTGAGTAGTACTCCATTTTATAAAAAATCCACATCTTCTTTATCCAGTTTCCAGTTGATGGACACTTGGGCTGTTTCCAAACCTTAGCTATTACAAACTGTGCCACTATAAACATAGGTGCGCATATATCACTGTGGTATGATTCTTTTAATTCTTTTGGGAAGATACCCAGCAGGGGAATAGCTGAGTCAAATGGGACCTCTAGTCCTAGATCTTTGAGGTATCTCCACACTGATTTCCATAGTGGTTGCACCAGTCTACACTCCCACCAACAATGGAGAAGGGTTCCTTTCTCTCCACACCCCCGCCAGCATTTGTTATTGGTTGATGTCTTGATAGCAGCCACTCTTTGCAGGGTGAGGTGGATCTCAGAGTTGTTTTCATCTGCATCTCTCGAATGACCAGTGATGTTGAACATTTTTTCATATGTTTATTTGCTGGCTTTACTTCTTTGTCTGAGAAATGTCTGTTCATTTCAGATGCCCATTTTTGAATTGGGTCTTTGAATTTGGGGAGGTCTGTTTTTTTTCAGTTCTTTATATATTCTAGATAGTATCCCTTTGTCTGAGGTACAGCTGCTAAAATTTTTTTCCCACATTGTAGGTTGTCTGTTAGCCCTGTTGGTGGTTTCTCTTGTAGTGCAGAAGGTTTTTAATGGGGTGTTTAGAATTCTCAAAGTAGGTATGAAATGAAAGCAGTTCTACCCAGGAAATTCATAGCAGTGAATGCCCATATTAGGAAAACAGAGAAAACTCAGGTAAATAACCTAATGAAGAACCTCAAATTCCTAGAAAAAGAAGAGAATAACAAACCCAAAGCCCACATAAGAGAGGAAATTATAAAGATCTGAGCAGAAATCAATGCAATGGAGACTATGAGAATGATACAAAAAATTAATGAATCAGAGTTGGTTTTTTGAGAGAATAAATAAAATCAAGAAACCTTTAGCCAACTTTATCAAAAAAAGGAAAGAAAAGACTCAAATCCATGCAATGAAGAATGAAAAAGGGGAAGTCACAACAGAAACAGCAGAATCCAGAGGATCATCAATACCTACTTCAAGAACCTGTACTCTAATAAAATGGAAAACACAGAAGAAATGGACAGATTCCTAGATACATATGAATTGTCAAAGTTAAATGAATAAGATATAGAAATTCTAAACACCCCATTAACAATGAGTGAAATCGAAAATGTAATAAAAAATTTACCAACAAAGAAAAGCCCAGGTCCTGATGGCTTCACTGTGGAATTCTACAAGACATTTAAAGAAGAACTAGCACCATTACTCTTTAAACTCATCAAGGAAATTGAAAAGGAAGCAAGGCTTCCAAACTCATTCCTGGAAGCAAGTGTGACTTTGGTTCCAAACCAGGGAAAAAACCCAACCCAAAAAGAGAACTACAGGCCAATCTCCCTAATGAACCTAGATACAAAAATCCTCAACAAGATACTGACAAAGAGAATACAGAGTGTCATCAAGAAGATCCTATACCCTGTCCAAGTCGGATTTATCCCAGGGATCCAAGGATGGTTCAACATTCATAAATCAATAAATGTAATACACTATATTAACAGAGTCAAGGACAAAAACCATATGATCATCTCAATAGATGCAAAAAAGCCATTTGACAAAATCCAACACCCATTCATGATAAAAATGCTACAGAAAATTGGAATAGAAGGTCTTTATCTCAACCTGATTAAGGCTATCTGTGAAAAACCAATAGCCAACATCATACTGAATGATCAAAAACTGAAAACTTTCACGCTAAAATCAGGAACAAGACAAGGATGCCCACTATCACCACTCTTGTTCAATACTGTTCTGGAAACATTAGCCACAGCAATTAGAAAAGAGAAAGAAACAAAAGGAATAAAGAGGAAAGAAAGACGTGAAACTGTCATTATTTGCTGATGATATGATACTTTACATAGAAGACCCAAAAAACTCAGTCAAATGTCTTCTGGATCTAATTGACAGATTCAGTACAGTAGCTGGATACAAAGTCAACACTCAAAATACAACAGCCTTCTTCTATTCAAATAGCAGACCCATTGAGAGAGAAATCCAGGAAATAATTCCTTTTACAATAGCATCTAAAAAAATGAAATATCTAGGAATCAACCTAACAAAGGAAGCAAAAGACATCTACACTGAAAACTACAGCACTCTGAAGAAGGAGATTGAAGAGGACATAAGAAAATGGAAAGATATCCCTTGTTCCTGGGTAAGAAGAATCACTATAGTGAAAATGGCCAAACTTCCAAAACTACTATATAGATTTAATGCAATGCCAATTGAAATTCCAACAATATACTTCACAGAACTAGAGAAAATAATCCAAAAATTCATTTGGAAGCAGAAGAAACCTAGACTAGCAAAAGCAATGCTAGACAACAGAGACATGGCTGGGGGCATCACAATCCCCAACTTGAAACTATACTACAAAGCTACTGTGATAAAATCAGCATGGTACTGGCAAAGGAACAGACCTGAGGATCAGTGGAATAGATTAGAAGATGCAGAAACAGCTCCAGACATGCTCAGCCACCTCATCTTTGACAAAGGAGCCAACCACCCTCATTGGAGGAAAGATAGCCTATTTAATAAATGGTGTTGGAAAAACTGGATTTCAACCTGCCAAAGATTAAAACTAGACCCATACCTATCACCGTGCATTAAACTAAGATTGAAGTGGATTAAAGATCTAAATATTAAGATAGAAACACTAAACTTGCTGGAAGATAAGTTAGGTAGAACTCTTGAAGACATTGGCATAGGAAAAGACTTTGTGAACAAATCTTCAGTAGTGTGGGAGCTAGCACAAAGAATCAACAACTGGGATCTCATTATATTAAAAAGCTTCTGCACAAAGAATGGCTGCTATTAAGAAATCAACCAATATCAAATGCTGGCAGGGGTGTGGAGAGAAAGGAACCCTTCTCCATTGTTGGTGGGAGTGCAGACTGGTGCAACCACTGTGGAAATCAGTATGGAGATACCTCAAAGATCTAGGACTAGAGGTCCCATTTGACCCAGCTATTCCCCCACAGGGTATCTTCCCCAAAGAATTAAAAGAATCATACCACAGTGATATATGTGCACCCATGTTTATAGCAACACAGATTGTAATAGCTAAAGCTTGGAAACAGCCCAAGTGCCCATCAACTGGAAACTGGATAAAAACGATGTGTTTTTTTTTTATAAAATGAAGTACTACTCAGCCATAAAGAATGAAAAACTAGAGTCATTTATAGCTAAATGGATGCATATTGAGGCCATACTCTTAAGTGAAATAAATAGGACACACATGGGTAAATACCAAATAGTTTCTCTAGTGTGAGAAACTGAGAGTGTAAATAAGGATGAAAATAATTAAAATGAATAATTGATAATTTTAAATATAAATGTATTGTATACCTAAAATGTACCAATAAAGATACAAATTTAAAAAAAGAATACACTCCAAAAAGTAAGGAAATTTGATATTGAGTTTCCCATCTGAAAAACAGCAAAAGAAGGCAAGTCTTTTTAATGTCCCTTGTTGTTTGATACCAGTGGGGCATCTCCTGGGGTTCCCTGCTCCAGAGCAGGTGGCTTCTAACGGGAGTGTGAGTGGAAAATCAGTCAGATGAATTATCCACCTTTACCAGTGAGCACACCTACTTCTTCTGAATTGCCATTCCTATGTCTTAAGCTCACACTTCCAACTCCAAAGCATGTTTCTAAAAGCAAAAATCACAGTTGAGTCCCACTATAACAGCCTTGATTAAGAAAGGAAGTACTGCAAAAAAGAAAATTAAATCAAGGGGACCGGGGATTTAGCTCAGTGGTTCCAGCGCCTGCCTTGCAAGCACAGGGTCCTGAGTTTGATCCCCGGTACAAAAAAAAAAAAAAAAGAAAAAGAAAATTAAATCAGTGATCAAGGGATCTGTATGATCATCTTCTAAGTTGAGATAGAGAAAGAGAGAGAGAAGAGAGGAGGGAGAGAGAGAGAGAGAGAGAGAGTCAGAAGGGCAGGTTGGAGGGACTCCTTCAGGATATAGTGTTTAGGGGCCATAAAAGTGTGTATTCTAGAGGTAGATTTTTCTGGTGTCACCTGGAGATCAGTTCTCTCCATAGTGTTTCATGATGAGAGTTTCTCTTGCCAGTCAAATGAAAGACCCTTGCTCAAGATCCTGGATAGGCCACATCCTTACATTGTGCCTCCCTAGATGAACATGATTTCTAAGGCTCATCTAACCCAGGGGTAGAGTATGATGTCTATTTTAAAGAATGCCTCCTGATGCCACTACACATCCTGGAGAGTACCTCCTGATATCTCTTCCCATTTCTTGGGAGAGAGAACAAGTGCCTCTTTGGTGTCCTTGTTTATATGCCACTCATTTCCTAAGGGTTCAGGAGCCTCCAATTGGAAAGGAAAAAGATTTTCAAGATTGCAGGGTGAAGCACGTTACTATTTCCTAATAATAGTAACACCCATTTCTATAAAAGATGAGCTGTCAAGACCATACCATTGCCTCCTACTGAATCTTCAGACACCTGAGAGTGTTGAGCTGCAAGCCAATTAGAAGTTTTGACAATCATTCTGGAGAGCTGTCTGTAACAAGACACCAAGCCATCTTGCAACTGCCAAAGTTAAGAAAGAAATCCAAATTCCTGTTTGCAAAATAAAAGATATCCTATCAAAGAAACCAAATATAAAAGGGGTCACAATCTTTCCATGCTCTCAATTTAAACCTGTTATCATTTTGAGAAAAAAAAAACACAACAAGATGTAAGCAACTGACAAACAAAAGATGACAATTCTAAATTACTAAATAAGTCAATCAGTCAAAACACTCCAGAGTGGGGCCAGCAATTTAGCTCCGTGGTTCCGCTACCTGCCTCGCAAGCACAACATCCTGAGTTTGATCCCTGGTACCAAAAAAAAACCAAAACAAAAACAAAAACAAAAAAACTCCAGAGTGGAGCCATGAAACAAAAGCAAACTTAACTCCTTCCAAACATCTCAGTGGGACCTCCAATCTGTCATGGAGAAAATAACTCAAGACCTGTTAGATGTCAGATGTGCTGAGTTTGTGTCTCCTTATACCAAAGAATGGCTTTGAGGACAAAGGAGGTTAATCTCAAGCTACTGTTTATCTCTAGGGAGGCCCTCAGGCTTGCCTATCACACCTCCATCATGAGTCCTGGTGTTCTTAATATTTCCCTCCAGCTACAATTTTGATGTCTCTTCTCCACTGACTTATTTGAGCCCCTCTCTGACTGCCTATTAATTTGTATCTAACTTAGCTTTCTATAATTAAGCCAAATGCACAATAAATATTCTAGAAGTAAAAACTAAAAAAATCTAAAAGCTGTTTTTAATGTATTACACAAAATTTTGTCCTCGAGGTAAATACTCAGTTCCAATTGTTGGTCTACATACTCTCTTCTGCCTATGCCCTTGCTCTTCAACCACTGCTTTCTCCTGGGACTCCCCACTAAAGGCCAGTCAAGATGGTCACCTTGCTACCATCTCTCTGCTCTGTTGCTTGGAAACTTTCCCCAGGTAAGTAAGCTAGGGCAATTGTTCCTATGTTTCAGGTGTCACTACCCATCATTGTCTGGTGTTTTTGTTTTTATTTTATTTTGTTATAGAAACTGTGTTTTAAAGGTACATGGAAGGACTGTGCACAGAATGACTTATTGCCCACTGCTCAATTGCAAGCACAAAATTGGGGTAAATGGAGAAGACAGAGTTAATGTTGAGAGTGTGGACTCAGGCATCAGAGTACACAGGGGCCCATGTAGGTATGTTCTCATGCCTCACAACTTAAATATAAAACCATGGTGGAGCAGCAGGAAGGGATTTCTTGTTTGGATGAGCTTTGTTTGTGCTCAAAAAGATTTCTTTTCATTTGTATCAATACTATTGACACCCTAAATTGTGCTGTGCTTTATTAGGACCACCTACTGTGCTGAAGGGCTTTGACTATGGCTGTGGGGCTGATGTGTAAGGAGCTGTGGTCTGAGGAACCTGAGGGGATGGAACGTCTTCTGTGGCCCCTGTGTCAACTCATCTGGTGAATACTAGGCATTTAAAAAACTTTATTTTGAAATTACACAGAGCAAATTACAAAAATCACATTAAGTAGGAAGTTAACATTGATACAATACTATTAATTAATCTATAGATTTTATTCAAGAATTTCTAGTGTTCTCATTAGTGTCTTTGCTCTGATCTAGACTCCAACCCAGAATTTCACATAAAAATGCATGCCTCTTACATATACATTTTAATTTTTTTGCAAACTTCTGCACCACTTAACTATTACCAAAATCAATATACAGTGGTACTTTTGTTCATGAATGCTTTTGTTTGTGAGCAATTTGGTTTGCAAACAGAAGTAAAATGTTTTGTTTGTGAACTCTGCATCAAGTGATGAACACAACCACAGCGAACTTTCCCACATGAACACAAATGTGGCCATCTTTTCCAGAATTGTGGAACAAATTAAGTTCTTGAACCAAGGTACCATTGTATAGAACATTTTTACCACCCCAAAGGAATCCCTTACCTTCTCAACACTCCACAAGGTTTGCCATGCCCTTTCTTAGGTAATTCTCCCACTGACTCTCAGCCCCTAGAACCACTGATTGACCTATTTCCTGGCAGTATAAATGAAATTACTCTTCTAGTACAGTGGACCCTTGAGTTACAACTGGCCTCACATATGAACAACTTGGGTTATGACATGAATTTTAGTTTTAACTTATGACCAAAGTCTTAAGTTACAGCCCAAATGCTGGCCACTTGTGCTTCCAGAAGGTCTCAGATACACATGTAACCCTTAAAGTGTTCTGGAAGAAACATTACAACATCCTTTCCTGTGTGGGGTTAATTGAGAAATCCTGGGCCGGTGTCTCTCTGAAGACACTGAGACTTCCTGGAAGAAAGTATGGCCTAAAATTATACAAGAGAGAGACTTTGAAGGTTGTGAAGAGGAGCCTGAGGCTTCACTTGACCCTGTGGTTGATGACACTGTCACTGTAGCCAAGTTCATAGTCTTGCAGGTAGACAGTGGTGATATTGAGGAACTGGTGGAGGAACACTCAGAGGAATTGTCTAGAGAGGAGCTTCAGCAACTTCTGGTTGAGCAATAGAGAATGGTAGTTGAAGTGCTTTCTGAAGAGGAGGAGGAGTATCAACAATCAGTGCAGCAAAGTTCTTCTTCTGAAATAAAGGAAATCTTGAAAAAATGGACAGAGCTACAAACATTTGTAGAGAAGACCCAAACAGGCAGAGAAAAAGCCAATAGTTGCATTCTGTTGCTTAAAGACAAGGTCATGTCATATTGCAGAACAGTGTTAAAGAAAAGACAGAAACAGACAACTTTAGACCAGTTTTTAGTTCTGAAAGGTTGAGACCTAGTGATCCAGAAACAGGTCCTTGTGGGTTACAGACTCTCCTTGTGAGAGTTAAAGGTCCCCAGAGAGCCAGATTTCTGATGTTCTTATGGAAGGGGGCTCTCCTTCCAAACAATATCCACCTTACATTTCATCCTCCCTTCCTAGAAGCCAAACATGTCAACTTGAATGGTGAGTACAGTATGAAATTGTTGTTTCTGGTAAACTAGGCACATTTTGTAACTTTTTGGTGAACACACTAGGAAAATTATTGGTGTTTCTGGTAAGTTACACACATTATACAACCCTTTTATTATGAAAAGTTTAGTTAAGAGGTGCTTTGGGAAGTTCAGAATGCATTGTGGGTATTTCTATTATTATGGGCAAAATAGTTACAGATTTTAACTGAAGTTACAACCAGTCCTCACAAATGAATTGAGTTCATAGGTCAAGGGTCCACTGTATTTCAAACACATAGAATCACACAGTGTACACTCCTCTGCATCTGCCTTCTTTTGTTTAGCATAATTACTGACTCATTTATGTTAGTAGCAGTTGTTACTTAGTAGTAGGTTTCTGAAACTTCCTGAACAGTATTTCATTATATGAACTCATGATTAGTTTGTTTGTTCAGCTGTTGAATGACATTTGGATTGCCTCCAAGTTTGAGGTATCCAGAGGAGGAATCATAGGAAGGTAAGCCTAGCTCTACCCTTCTGCCTACTCTTCTTCCAGGTAGGAGTCTTGGGTATCAGAGGTAATGTAAGGAACAGTGGTAGACTGGGAACATAGCCTGTTTTTTTGTTTCATTCTTTTGGTACTGGGGAGTGAACTTGGGACCTTATGCTTGCGAAGCAGGTGGCAGAACCATTGAGCTAAATCCCCAGCCCTTTTTTTTTTTTTGTCAAACTTGGGTCCTTGTGCTTGTGCAAGAGCCTGTTTTGTATTCCTGCTTTAGGACCCTCAAGCAGAGAGAGAACAGTCCCATCCTGTAGCTCAACTCTTAATGGAGGCTTGAGAAAGGGCCCTACCAGCATCACTTCAGGTCACTCTGAGACAGAGGATATCTCATGATCACTGGAAGGGTTACCTTTCACCTCACCGAGGAGTCCAGTTAGGGGACAATAGTTATGCAGAGATTTTTCTACTGATTACCCATTCAGGCTGTCAGGAGCCGGTTTCCACTGGGGGACCCTCAAGCATCTGCCAGAGAGTAGCCCTGGCCATGACCTCTCAATTGTCACTCCAGTTTTCAGTAGTCCTATGAAATCAGAGGTCTGTCTCCTGAAAGGAATCTAGCTGCCTCAGTTGGGGGCTACCCACTTGGAACATCTCCTATCCCTCAGGAGCTTTCCTATCCAGAAATATCTTCCTACTTTTAATGTCCATCATTCCTAGGACTCATTCTTCAATTTCTAGAGAACAAGAACTCAGTGTATCATATAGTTAACTGGTTGGGAGATATAACATTTCATGTTTTATATTTCCCATGACATTATTGGAGGTCCCACCAAGATAACAATTAATACGAGGTAAGAATTTACTTTTATTGATTGCTAAATTATATTAAGTAACCAAAATTGTCATTCTTGTTTGTCACTGCTTGTACCTTTTGTAAATGCTTTGTACTTTGAATTCTTATACATTGTTGTTTTGTTAAAATGATGTTTCTTTAAAAAGATATTTTACTTTTGTAGACAAAGTTTTATGTTTCTGTTCTATATTGATTGCTTGATTGACTTGTTAGACAATGCTGAGAAAAAGTAGTGTTAGATTGTCATCTTATGCCCTTTACCAGTAATTACTAGTAAATTAGAAAATGTAGTAAAAATAAGTCTTCTTTGTAAAATCTAGTTAATAGTTGAAAAATATACATGCCTATTGATAAAATGGAGGACTCCAGCTGTCAATTAATAAGGCACTAGGCCAGCAGCCGCTCTTAAACCCTGGGGGACAGGTTTCACTGAGCAGTCTGGCCCAATCCTTCTCTATACTCTAGAGAAAATGTTGAGCCAGCTCTGCCTCAGTTTCCTTTCTGAGTGAATCAGTTTCTGATTTTTCACTGGTGGGGAGGCAGTCTTAGCTCTTGAGATTCCCCACTCTCACCTTCCCAGGCTGAGAGTGATGACTCAGGGGCAAGTCATCTTGATAACTCACTGAGAGCATGAGAAGAAAAGACCTCCTTTCCTGGTCTCATTTCCAGTCTCTCCTGCCAATCTTATACTCTCCTTTATAGAGGCATGTAAAGTCAGAAAGGATCTCTGAAGTACTCAATGTCTTTCTCCTAAGAACCTTTAAGTTAAGTCCTTAGAAAATGAACACTCTTGCCAAAGCCGAAGATAGGGAAGTCATTGCAGATCAGGAAACATATCCTGTCTCTGGATTAGATGAGACATTGAAGTTTTGTCCATCCAGGAGAGCACATGAAAGCAATGTCCCTGCTTAGTGCTCTGGGCCACAGTCTTTCTCAGGAGACTGCACCTGAGACCCTGTGGAAAAAACTGACCTCTGGGTGAAACAAGAAGGAGCTATTTCTTTAAGCACAACACCTAAAGGACCAAAACACATTTAGTTTGAGGGAGAATCTTCTCTCTCTCATCATTTATGTTTGAGAAAACACTTTGGCTAATAAATCATAGACTAAACATTGGCAAGACAGGCAGCAGCTAGATTCCTTTCAGGAGACAGACCTCTGATTTCATAGAGCTACTGAAAACTGGAGTGACAATTGAGAGGTCATGGCCAGAGCTACTCTCTGGCAGATGCTTGAGGGTCCCCCAGTGGAAACCGGCTCCTGACAGCCTGAATGGTAATCAGTAGAAAAATCTCTGCATAACTATTGTCCCCTAACTGGACTCCTCGGTGAGGTGAAAGGTAACCCTTCCAGTGATCATGAGATATCCTCTGTCTCAGAGTGACCTGAAGTGATGCTGGTAGGGCCCGTTCTCAAGCCTCCATTAAGAGTTGAGCTACAGGATGGGACTGTTCTCTCTCTGCTAGTAAGAGAGACACAAATAGAAAACAGTAACTCGGTAGAGGTTGTTTGACAAATCTTTAAAAGGCTAGAAACTCTGAAGCTCTTGGGAATTAACTTTAGAACTCTTTGGCTACTTTACTACTAGACTGCACCTCTCTATGAGGCCTTACATGGAACGGTGAACAGAGAAATGGTTTGCATTTGTGCTTTGCTAACTAAGAATAAAGGGATCTCAACCAGCTTCTCTCTTCTTCTAAGTGCTTGTGGAGACCTGATGAGTGTACCTTGTGAACTTTGAACAATGTGCAGTCTTTGTCTTGCAGCTGGAGAAGGTTACCTAGGTGATCAGCTCTCTTGGCAGTTTTCTTCACTCCTGAAGATCCCCTGAGGCTTTGGTCTGCTTCTGTCTCTAAAAGCGATCTCTATTGCAGGAAAAAGGTGCAGCCCTTTAATCTATCTGCCTCATTCTCTCTCAAAGATTTAGAAAACAGTGACTTAGATACTTTTGATTATTGGTTTGGCTAATAATGTTTCCTTCAAAAAGACATGATTTTACAACTAAAATCAATTGTATCTTAGGCTTTTGAAATTCATATGGGAGTAAAAACACAAGTTCCCTGGGGAAGGTAAGATTGCGTGCTGGTAAAGGGTGGCTACTCCAGTCCAATTTACCTTCTGGGCTCTCTCCAGACAGCAGTCACCTGCCATGGAGCTGTGATCCTAGAGGATGCTCTAGGAGCATAAGGAATCAATCAGAATCATAGGGACACCTTGTTTCTGTTTGTTTTTTTCAGAATGTGGGAATGCCAAGTCAAAGTCTCTTACTCCTTTGGAATATGTTCTTAAATACTGGCAGAAGTTTGATCCTCACATACTGAGGAAGAACAGCCTAACATTCTTCTGCACCCATGCATGGCCTGCCTATCCTCTAGAGCCAGGATGGAATATAAAAGGAAGTATTAATTATGATGCCATTTCACAACTAGAATTATACTGTAAAAAATGGCAGATGGTCAGAATTGCCTTATGTCCAGATCTTTTTCCGCATTAAGAGATAATCCTGATTTGTGTTCAAAGAGTAAATATGAGCTGCAGGAGGACCAGGCTCCTCTGGTTCTTATCACTAAACCTGAAGCTTTCCACCCTGCCTTTTGGACCCTGAGGACAAAAGTTTCTGAGGCAATCCCAGTGAAAGCTCCACCTTCCAAGAAACTTGAAGTTTTTCCCACTTGCCCTTTAGAGCCTGATATCCTTCCCCCTTATCCTTTAAAATCTAAGGGTGAAATTCCCAAGCCAGCTGTAATTAAAACCTCTACAGAACTATATCTATCCATAGCTAATTTTGTTCAAACCCCTCAAAGACAGTATCCCTTACAGGAAGTAAATGGTAAATATGGGACTACCTATGTTCATGCTCTCTCAGTGATCTAAGACAGGTCAAATGAGATCTAAAAGTTTTCTGATGATCCTGTTATGTACATTGGGGTCTTTAAAGAACTTACTCAGACCTGTGGACTAGAATAGAAAGATGTAATGTTTCTCTTAAATCAAACATTGAGAGACAAGTACTATTAAAGCTGCTACTACATATAGAGACAAATATTATCTTAATTTTGGAAGCTCAAGAGACAGGCAGCCAAGGGAACAATTGGTTCCTATGGGAACAAAAACAGTTTCTATACAAGCCCCAGTGGCCTGTCAATCAGATAGATTAAAATAGAAGACATTTTCAGGCATGTATTCTGGAAGATCTAAGAAAGATGAGAACTAAGTCCTTGAATTATTTTAAATTTTCAACTATTTATCAGGAAAAAATGAGGACATCCCTAGATCGTGATTTGATAAAAGAAAACACTGTAGTTTTTTCCAAAGTCACAGTCATAAAATATGTAGGTAGTATAATATTATGTGTCTCCTCAGAAGAGCTTTCTAGCCAAGACTTTGGTTCTGCTGAATTTTCTAACAGACAGGGGTTATAATATTTCTAGATCTAAGGCACAACTTTGCAGCCTTGAGGTAAAATATTTAGGCCTTATTATATCTAAGGGAACCCAAAGACTGGGGGAAGAAAGAATTAAACCAATTCTTTGCTTCCCATGGCCCAAGATTCTAAAACAGCTGAGGACATTCCTAGAAGTTACAGGCATTTGTGGCCTTCAGATAACAGGGTTTAGTGAGATCGCATGACCCTCTGTTAGCTTATAAAAAACCCAAAAGACAGCCATATTTTAACCTGGGAACCTGTTTCCCAGACTACCTTCCAGAAGCTCAAACAAGCACTTCTAAGTGCCTACCTACAGAACACCATTTTGTCAGGTAAAAAGGCCAAAAACCAAGACCAGACCAGGCCAAAACAAGCCTTTATTAAGAGAACAGATCTGCCTGGCTGTCTCTGAACAAAGGAGAGACAAAGGCAATATGGCCTGGGCAGGGAGTGTCTTTTATAGAGACTGGGGTGGGGTTTGTAGGGGCTGAGGCTGAGGCAGGGTTGAGTGAGGTACTGACTAGGGAATGGAGGAGCTGGTGATGTCACTAGGTGGTAGGAGGTGAGCAAGTATTAGGTTACTCTCTAGGTGGGAACAGAGGCATGCTGGGAAGAAGGGTTTGTTCTTTGGTGGGAGCAATGATCTTGGCATGATGTCACACAGGGGAGGGGGCAAGGCACCATAGGAAGAGGGAAGATACTACACATAATAGCTGCTGAGGTGGTGGGAGACCTATCACATTTCAGTTTGTATGTTAATAAAAGGTGAGACAAGGGCCAGGGATTTAGCTCAGTGGTTTCACCACCTACTGCGCAAGCACAAGGACCCAAGTTCAATCCCCAGTACCAAAAAAATAAATAAATAAAATAAAAAGGTAAGACATGGCTTTGGGAGTGTTTCTACAACATCAGGGAGCCGCTCAACAGCCTGTAGGATATTTAAGTCATAAATTAGATATTGTAGATTCAAAATAATTTACTTTAAAAAAGTCCTAAACAATATAGTTAGACATCTTTATTCTCTTTCAAGAGGCCAAATGCAGCCATTTGGGTTCTTTGATTGTTGGTTTGATTTTTCTGCTTGATAATTCAGTTGGAGTCAATCATAGCTTTTGTCTCTAGAGACATGTTTTGCTAAAGATTGCAGATCCACTCTGGAAAAGCTCCTGATCCTAAATGTCCTTCTACACCTGAGATGGTTAAGATTTAGTTCTTGTGCCATAACTTAAAGGCACTCTTCTGCCCCTTTTCCACTGCCCTGCCCCTGAGAAGTAACACAGTTTTCAACAGTGTTTGGTTTGAGGCACTTCCCTCTTCTGTGGCTGCTGGATTTCAAGACAAAGCTTCCAGAATGGTGAGTCTCCCCTCCATGGAATCCTTCCAGAGTAAAGTTTACCTTCATTTATCTCCAGGCCATATAGAAAACTGGTCTAGGTTTAATCCTGAAACTCTAAAGAAATAAATGTAAAAGTTTTAGCCCAGATTTATCTGCCCTTCAGCCCTTAGACAAAATAAGAGAATGATAAGAACAGGTAACCTGGCTCTGGCCACTTCCTTGCACCTCTAATCAGCTGCCACTGTCACTGGTTGAGATAAAGTCTAAGGGGCACCTTAGATTGGGCACAGAACAAGAGGGATAGACAGGGATGCCTTCTTTACATTTGCTTTTTTCAAAATGGAAAAAACTGTCATAGGTAGACATCTGCATCACAGCAAGTTGGAGCCTTGACAGGCCTTCTTCCCTCACTGTTTAGAAATCACTCTTAGCTCCAAAGAGTGTCACCTAGTCTCTTCTATACCCAAACATGGCCTGAGTGCAACCCCTTGGAGATATTTAGCAGTTTTTTCCTTTAGAGGAAATAATTACATGTGGCTATCAAACAATTTCGGCTATAAAAACAACAATGAGTAGCCTGTGGAGCTGGGTATTCCAGTCAGATAAGCTGCCAGCATAATGCTTGTCTTAAAACCGTCTTTGCTTTCACAGGTGTAGAAGATTTTTCTTTTAATTCTTATTGCAAGAGATCTCTGTTAATCTATAAAGTTCTGACTAGTCTTGTTTATAATTATAAACCTAAAAATTATAAAAGTTATTATAATTCAACTTGGCCAAATACATCTGAGTGCACTCTTGTTTATAAACAAGTTGTCTTATATGTTTGTCCGTCTGTTCAATTTTTTGAAACACGTACAATTGTTATGTTTGAGTTTTTTTCTTTTTGGCATTTTGGATTTTTTAAGATGTCTCCCTGTAACTCAAGTTGGCTCATAGATAAATATAATTAAAGACATGCTTCCCCCAGGATGCCAGATGATCCAAATAATGTTAACTGGTTTTACAAATACAGTACATATTGTTGTCTAGGCAATCTTTCATTGGTCAAAATAATGTGCTGATTGTTGTGATCTGGCTCTCACAGGTCATCTAAAAAATTTTTAAGATAATTAAATGAATACTCGAGCTAAGGAAAACTACTGGACAGGACTTCCCTTGGTAAATGAAGGAGCAGCTGCCTGGAAAAAATTTATTCCAGCCTTTGTTCACAAAGGGGACCCCAATAATTTCCATAGCCTCATGGGAAATACGTTGTTAGACATACTATTGTGATATGTATACATTGGTCATAGTCTAAGTTTTCTGTGGGAAAACAAGGTTTTATTTAAAATGTTCTTGGTACAAACCAAAATGAAGGGACAAAGGGTTTCATGTAACTGATACTCATTGTTATTTCATGGTATATACATCCATGCCTTCTGGGTGTACAGGTCTTCTAAGATATTGTTTACAATAATGATCTTTTTTTTGACTCAAGTATCTGCCTTTTCCTTGCACTCCAGCTACTTGTGATAAGAGGTACATGTCAAGCCAAAATGAGATAACCAGTCAAATAACAGTCTTCTTAAAAACTTATGTGATATATGTTATATATGTCACCACACCTAGGGATGTTCAGTCACAAAACAGTTGAAACAACATCACACACTAAAATTAGAGGCTAGACATTATGAACTCCTAAGGTACATTTATAGGCCAATATGTATGTTCTCTTTAGATGGCATCCTACTAAAGGATAACAAATAAGAGTTTTCTTTATGTCTTTTAATGTCTTGTGATCAGATGGAGGTGTTTGACTAAAAGACTATTCCATACTAAGATGGACATGCAAGTGTTACAAAGAAAGTGTCATCACAATTGTCATGCTAAAATACTATGTATAGCTCTTGATCTTAAATTTCTCTGTAATATATAATTGTTGTCTGTTAAGATTGTGCAGGGATTCAACTACTAAAACAACCATGGCTGGTAAAATAACAGCCCTCTAACTGTGCTATATACTTCAAAAGTGCTTGATGTTTTAACTATTATAATAATTAGGCTCACTGCTCCTGCTGAAATACTTATGTCATTGATCTCTTCTGGGTGTTCAACAACTAAAGTTTGGAGACCAAAACTAGAAAGGTAACTGGGCTGTGAGGACAGCCAATATTTTGGTCTTGGCCTCTCAAGGTCAACTAAAATCCAGGACACAAAGGAACCTTTCCTACAGGATCCTATATCTTTGGTAAGTCACTCAACGTCCTGAACAGGGAGATTGCAGGGCACCAGAGGATAAATGTACCATGCATCAAAGAAGGGTCACAAAAAGGGAAGAGTCTCTCATGCTTTCACTGAAATCAACATGGTTAAGCAAGACCATGACCCATCCTGATGGCTGACACTGACAGAGGAGATGAGAGGCTCTATGCATGGTTCCAAAGTAATGCCTGAGGAGACTTAACTGACCTTGATAGAAAGCAAGAGGTTCATATTAATTGACACAGGTCTCACTTTAACTTGGTCTTAAACACCCGGCAGAAAAAATAACCAAAAGTGGTATAAAATAATGCCATAGTAATAAAGGTAGATATAAAAAGGGGCTCCAGTCACTGACCCCTTCTGGCAGTTTCTAGCTATTCCAATAGCTGACCACAGTTATGGATCATTAGGAAAAACTATGGTAAAATCTATAAGAGCCAGCAGGTTACAATCACTATCTCAATTTACAATCACTATCTCAATTTGTAAGTGTGATCCACCAGATCGACCTTGTAAACAACTCATAACTGCTAAATTACTTCTATGATGGATTCTGAAGTTCCCTGGGACTTCTCCTTATCCTCTCTGTGGAAGACTGTTACTAGCTCTTCCTGGTGGAAACATCTGTTGGCTATACTCATAATATTTCTGTTGATCTTACTATTTGGCCCATGTATACTTAACTGTCTTCCTGGCCTTGTCTCCTCCAGACTCAAAGCTATATGCCTACCCATGATGGAAATGCATGATGCCTATCAAGGATAGACCTCCTGAAGGGTATCCCTGACTGGACAGGACAAAGGTGAAACAAACCACAGCACCACATCAATTAGACTTCCTGGCTGTACCCACAGAAAGGGTCACACCAACCAAAGCCAAGGGGATTTGCTGGAAGGTTATTGGGGGCTCTTGGTATTGTAGACAGCTAAGTGAGTTATAAATATTGCAGCCAGTTATACAGGGCTGGGCCTTTGATTTGGAGGACAATTGTGGCCCAAGGCACATTCACTGAAGCCCAGAATTGTAAAAGGAGAGAAACTACACACCCTTGTTCTTCCCCTGGGGATAAATAGCAGTGATTGATATTCTAAATAGGTATCCATCACCTGGGTGGGGGGTGGGAGGGTCAAGGTTTTTAACCAGCCTCTCCAGGAAATATTCCTGACCCCCACCCTTACTGAAAATCCTTGTATGCTTGCTACCTGACTTGCTTCCCAATTGGACCACCATTACCTAAGTGACTATACTTGTAACCTTATTGGATGTTCATGGCTGTGGCCCACATTGTACCCATGTGGGTTTCACCCTATAAAACTTCTCTGTAAAATGGGGTCTTTGACAACCCACTCCGGACCCCTCCTGCTGTGGGACTGCATAACTCTGTGCCTCTCTAAGCTACTTTGCTTTGGGAGTGCTGTCTGGCCAGACTAAGGTCTGTTTTACTTTCCAACTTGTCCCGTGTGTTCCTTCCCAGGTGTTCTTCTCTGCAGTCAGCTCCTCAGAGCATTTGGTAAGGCCCTCTGTCTTACATTTTGGAGGCACCCTTGGGATCCCCGGGTGTGCTTCACTGCAGTCAGCTCCTCGGAGCATTTGGTAAGGCCCTCGGTCTTACACTGCCCCTCTAGGGCTTTCCTTAATATCTTCCTACTTAAAAAAAGAAAGCTCAGTTAGTGAAACTGGTTTGGATTTTGTGTTGCGGTAGGGCTTCGTTTTCCCCTGCTTTATGCCCCAAATGCCTGCAATTGTAGACTTGGCTCCAGCCTAATTATTCACCCAATTACAAGCACAAAATTGGGAGAAAGAAAGTGTTGAGAGTGTGGGCTTGGGAACCAGACTGCACAGGTTGAAGTCTCAGTTCTGCTAATTACCATACAAGTGACTCTGGCAAGATGATTAACATTGCTGTGCCTTGTTTTTGTTTTTTTTTATAAAGCAGAATTAACAGTAACACCTGCTTTCTAGAGTTGTGAGGACTAAAAATGTTGCTACATACGTTTAGATTTTATTTTCCTTCTCTTTTTTTGTGGTACTGGGGATCAAACTCAGGACCTTGTGCTTGCAAGGCACATGCAGTGCCACTGAAATAAATTGCTACATGTATTTAGAACAGTGTCTGGTCCCACTATGCATTCACTACTTTTTAGCTATTGTTATGTAAATATTCACAATGTTCATGTCCTTCAAGCATTCCTGGACTTTCCTGGAGGGCCAAAGTTCACAGGTGTTTTCTGTCTTCCATTAGGTCCACCACAGAGCTGGACACAGTAGCTGCCCAATATTGACTTCTCAATATTGATATCTGGATTGTTCATTGTTTTCACAGCAATGAGATGAAAGCTGTGTTTTCTTTGGTTTCCCAAACTGAACAGTGTTATTCTAAGTCACTATTCTTTCCAACACATGTTATTAATGTATTGGTATTTCTGAGAATAATATTTGCAGCTCAAGGATCCTCCTGGGAGGATGAAGACTGAGATTTTACTGGCAATAGTGAAGGAGATAGCAAGGTATCAGTGATTAAAACAAGTTTTCTGGTTCTTTGTGGCCTAAGTTTAAATCTGTGTGACTGTGGGCAAGTTATGAGTGTTAGGTATTCCAAAACCCCCACAGAACAGGCTCCCTCCCCCTTCTCCCTGCCCTCCTGGCAAACAGGGACTTTCTACTTAACTAAGGCTTGACCCCTCCTAGTTAATGACCTCCTGCCAAGTTAGGGGCTTTTTTGCCCCACCAGTTTCGGTTTCATGACCAAATGTTCTCTTAAGATAGGGACCTCCTGGAGCTTGTCACTCTGTCCCACCAAATGTCCCCATAAGGTAGGGACTTCCTGGAGCTTGTCCATCTCACCAGATGTTCCCATGAGATAAGGACATCCTGGAGCCTGTTTCTTCATCCCCCAACCAGAATTGGTTGCTATATGCCCTAACTGCAATCACCCACCCCCATCAAAGAATTATGTGCTCTCCCACATGCAAAAACCCCATGTAAGCCTACAGCCCAGCTCATGCGATGGCTGGTCTCCATTTTGTGAGTCAGTCCTGGCAGGCTGCAGACTGCCACCCTAATAAAGCTTGCTTGAGCATTTGTGTGCCCCTTCCTTTTGGCAACCCTTTCAATGAGCACTTAGTGCCTCAACTTCCCCTCTGTGATGCACCACCAATGATAGCCCATGTCAGAGAGTTATACAGTGGGTTCATGTATCAATACAAGTAAAACACTTAGAAAATTCCCCTGCACAATATAAGTATTCTATAAATATTATTATTATTGTATTATTGTATTATTACTATTATTGTATTTTCTAAGGCAGTCCCAGGATCAAATTATGCTGTCATTGGCTTAAATGTGGTACAATTTATTGACCCCTTTATTCCAGTTAGAACTCAGAAAATATGATTACACCCACTTTGGCTGTTTGTAATCTTGGTACTAAATTTACTTAAGCACCTGCATGAGTATGTGCTGTAGGCAGCAATGATTTTATTCACACGGATCCCTTAGAGTTTCTGCTATGCAGCATATTTAGACAGGTGGTGATGGAAGGAAGAAAACACACTGGATTCTGTTTACTGATGATCACAGAGCTAAAGGAACAATGACCCTCAAAAGCCTCAACACTTTGGATTCAACACTCTCTGTCTCTGGTCACTTCCATGAGCCTCATCTGCAATATGGGGACAGTGCTTGCTGTCCTGCCACCTCCATAAGGACTTTCAGGGGTTAAATATTAAAAATGGACTGAAAAGTTTTGTGACCTACAAAAGGTCACAATATGCACATTTATGTGAGTGATTCATATTCTGGCAAATTAAACATCCAGGTAATAGGGAATGCTCATTATAATAAATTAGTAACTAATTAATGAAAATTAAAATGTGTTGACTAAGTCATATTAATATATATATACATAACATTCTTTTCTATTAATCTTTATTCATGCTCACTACTTTTAGAGATGCTGCAATAATTCTAAAAGTTCCTCTGATTAGATCTTGGATGTTTGTCATATATTCTTTATATATTCTAGAAGTTAAGACTCTAATAAAATATTTTCATTTAAAACATCAGGAGTTAAGGTAGAAAACAATACTTTCCATGTGTGGTCTTCCTTCTATCTATAACCCAAACTGAGCATTCTTACATTTTCACCCTTGATTAGTACTGGAGAGAAAAAAGAGAACAATAGAGCAAAAAAGAGTGAGAGAGATAGCAGATGTATGAAGAGAAATTCATTGAATGAGTAATGAAGATATTGTTAGTTCATTTCAGCTCAGTAAACATTTATTAACCATTTTACTATATGTGAGACTTTGGTCTCCCTGAGGCTCAAAAACCTGTGTGAGCGATGAATTAAATACATCATTGACTACATTGAAGCTGTCTTGTAGTAAGGGTGATCATGTAGATACCAAGGGTAAGTTAAGATCAGAGGCTCCCAGGAGAGACAGGCCTGGCCAAGCCAAGCCTTGAATTTTATACTTTGTGTAACTAAGGTACTGACCATTGTAAAGATCCAGTATTCTGTACAAATGGAAATAATGACATCTGCCTACAAGAGTCACTGTGTGCATGGCACATAGACAACTATATAATCATAGGCAAAGAGGATGGTATAGTTATATGCCTAGAGAGTTATATGCATAGATAAGTATTTGCATTGACAGAATGCCAGACATACAGTAAGAGCCACAGATGGTAAATAAGTCATCTGAAATCCAGGGAAGGGAGAAATTAAGTCTAACTGAGGGATAGTAGATACCATCTTGGACAGAGTGGGATTTGAATTTCATCTTTATTAAGAAATAGACAAGTCATGGCAAGGATGGTCACGCTGTGCTGAAGAGGCCATGTGGTCAGAGCTTGGATGGCACAGAGGATGCCCTAGTGCACAGTATAGTTTGGGCATGGCTGCGTGGGGGCAGTGATCATTTGTAGATGCAGCTCACGGTGGTCAGATTCCAGAGCTTCTGAATGCCAGGTCAAGAAATTTGAACTTTAACTTAGGAAAGAGCTACATATTTAAAATGAATCTTACAGTTTCAAGGAGACTTTCACACATTATCATTATTTTTTTTTCTGACACATTACTGGTTTTTAATATAATGATAATTACATTACATCAAAACTTCATACATGGTAAAATATGGACCTTATAATGATCAAAAGTTTCCAAATTTCTGACTTGCTACATGTTAAGATCAAAATATAAGTTAAGGATTTGGTTTTATTGTTTTTGGGCTTTTTTGTTTTGAATTTATATTAAATGTTTTATTTAAAGGCTGTAACATGAAAAAAGAACACAACACAGATTACATTATGATGACAAAGTCAGTGTTCTACATGATAAAAATCAAAACAAAACAAATGTATACAGTAAATATACCAGTGCTGAACACAGTACTTGAAATTTAACCCAAGCTACATATGCATAAAATGATCTGACTACAGGATTATGCAAAATAATTTTCTTAGAACACCAGAATGTCAACCATTCTGACTATAAACTGACTTATTCCCCTAAAGAGTATTTTGAGACAATTTCTATATGACATGAAAAGAACTGACATAACACTTAAATACTACAAAAATAGTTGAAAACATATTTGTAATACAATTCTCTATAAAATATACAGTTAATTTTATTACTTAAAAAATTGAAAAGCAAAAGACCACCCTGAATAATGGTGAAAACCTCAACAAAGAAAAATGCTCATCATTTGGATATCATTGGCAGAAAACTGATAAGATTTTGTTGAGGGGAACAAGGAAGGTATCTAATGAAAATGTAAAATTCATGTAAAATTTGTTCCAAAAGTGTTCATAAAGTTGTAAATTTCTGCTTGTAACATCTTAAAATATTATACCATGAACACACTTTCTACTATTTAACTGGAGGACAAAAGAATATCTTGAAGAAAGCGTTTCTCAAAATGAGGTTCAAAAGCCCCAAAGAATTCTAATATGGGCTTAATGATAAACATGGTAAACAAACACCCTGGGTGATTATTCTACATTCTGAAATGCCCTACAGAAAAGAGCAACACTTAAAACAAGATCCTAAACATATTTCTGACATGTTAGAATTCTCTATAAGTTTATGTTGTGAATACTGCTTTTTGTTTTAAAACAAGTTCCAGACATTAAGAGAAACATACATGCCTCAGAAATGAACACATGAATGTCTATAAACATTTTTCCTTGATGTTTTCATTAGTTTCAAACTAAATTATATGAAGAAAAGACAATACACAACTACAAGCTCTGGAAAAGCAATATCTCTCATGAAATGGGGCATCCAAAAAAGATTAAAAGAGAATTTATTAAATGTTTACAAATCTCAAATCATTCCAAATTCAAAACTAGATCATTAACTAAAATTAGGATGCTATATATCATCCTTCTGTTTTAGTATCATTTTTATGCCAAGGATTTGAAAGGTAACCATCATCATCTAAATGTAAATAAGTTATAATGGTACAATCTTAGTTTAATTTAATTTTAGTCAATGATCCAGTTTCAAATCTAGAACAATTCAAAACATGTTAACATTTAAGAAATTATCCCCCAACCACTTCCAGATGCCCCATTTCATGAGAACCATTACCTTTCCAAAACCTGCAGTTGTACATTGTATCATCCTCATATAAAAAAGATACAAGTATATGTGTTTTAATTCAAAATTGTTGCTATTGTTTGGATTTTCCTGAAGACTACATAAACTAAGCCCAAAAGATACAGGTAATGTGGTTGGAGAGAAACTAGCATGGGTAAGATATTTTACTGAAAAGACAAATTGTTTTCTTGTATCATAAGTAAAAAGAAAAAATATTAGGCATTATGTCCCACTCAACAAATGGAATGTATATACAAGTGTGGTTAACAAGCAATTGGCTCATTGTTATTCAAATAAGTTCATAAAAATCTAATCTATGAACAAAAAATTCCATATTCTCTACTATAGACTATAAGAATCAAGTATTACATTTAAATATAACTTCAAAACAATAAATTTAAATTAACTTCCAAACAACTCTGAAATGGTTAATTCTATCCAGGCTGGTAACAAGTTTTTCCAAGCATTAAATGGCAACATAAGCAAAATGCATAGTTGAAAAATGAAGATCAGACCCCTTCTTCTTCATACATTGTAAGATGATTGATATACTCAAAACCTGCAAATTCATATCCATCAAGCTCCCTCACAATGTCATTATCTTCTGGGGTGAGCTGGACAGGTTCATTAGTAAATTCAGGATCAAAGTTGTCCAAACCAAATCCCTGAGATATTTTGTTTAAAGGGAGGCACCACCTGCTTTTGCTCCATCATGTCCCAGTCCACATTTTGAAAGAATAGATGCTCCTGAACATCAGCAAAGCCCCTGTGAGGATGACAACCCAGTCGTTCTTTTGGGTCTCTGTTCAGAAAACTCTCTAGGCTACTTGTAGCTTGTACAGACAGACAATGAGGTATGAAAATGTCTCTTTCCAAAATTACTTGCCAGAGATTCTCAATTGAGTCTTCATAAGGGTTATCAGAGCTCTCATCAAGATGGAATGGAGACTCTCAGATCAGCATCTCATACATCAGTACTCCAAGAGCCCACCAGTCCACACTGGAACTGTAATGTTCCTCTCTTATAATTTCTGAAGCCATGAAATGAGGAGTGTGGGTCAGGTCTCCTGGCTGTAAGCCTTCCTTACTCAAACAGTAATCAGTGAATTTAATGTGCCCTTCTGAGTCCAGTAATATTTTTCAATTTTAAATTTCTGTGAAGTATTCCTTGCTGATGAAGATAGTGGACTGCTAAACTGATTTCTGCAGAGTAAAATCTGGCATGTTCTTCAGGAAGCATGCTTTGTTGCTGCACACGAAACAGTAGATCTCCCCCCACTGACATAGTCTAGAACAAGAAATAGTCTGCTTTCTGTCTGGAAGTGAGCATGCAGTGCAACTAGAAAAGGAAATTGGATGTCTGCTGTAGAATGTGCCTCTCTCTCTGTACCCAATGAATGTAGAAATGCTCTTTTTTCACTGCTTTCATGGCATATATATGATCTGATTTTTTCAGTTTGACTAAGAGTATTTTCCCATAACTTCCTCTGCCAATCACATGGTGCAAGTAAGAGTCCTCAAGACCTAGACCAGATGAAGCTTTGCCACCTTCCCCGGTGTTCCCTGCCTCATTCTCTTCATCAACTGATTCTAAAGCCTCATGAGTTGAAAGGTTATGTGGGATTGCTGTGTGTGTGCAGGGGCTGAAGCCATGGATGATGGATCGACTGGCACCATGGTCTCTGATGGTAAAGAATGCTGCCCACATTCAATTGTGACAAGTTTGTGGCACTTCTTGTGAACTGAGTTTGCAGTTGGTGCACTTATACACCTGGCGGCCAAGTCTCCCTACACAGTCTGTGCAGACAGCACAGTGAGCTCGCCTGCTGAAGCGTTTGGCCTAAAAAGTGTGGCCATTCACACAATACAGTTTTCTCCAGGGGCCTGCAGCTCTGTGGTGGATGGATTTCTCTCCTCCTGGTCAAGGCATTTTAGGATGTCCTGGTATATAAGATGATGAATGAATTAAGAGCTCAGAATCTTTCTTTAGCTCAGAAACCCTAATGGCCTCTTCTAACTCCAACTGAGGTGACACAGTATATGGGTCTCCTTCCTCCTCTACCCAGTGTGTAGTGAAGAGCTGTTTATTGTCCAAACACCGCACATCTCGATCTTTATCACACAGGCCCTCAGAGGGGATAGAATTCTCAAGAGACCTTGTCGTGATGTCTCTTCCCCAAATCAGGGCCGATTGGGTAGAGGTGTGGGTGGTGGAGGTGCCTGGGAAGAAGGGACCATAGATGGGTTGGCTGCCCAGGGAAACAGGCAGGCAGGGCTCAGATAATGAGAGTGGCCTGACTGCCTGCAGGGACCACACTGGCCGTAATTCTGCAAGGCTCTCTGTGAAGTTGTTTCCAATAGTGGCAGCCAGGCCTGGATGGGTGTACACCAGGCTTCTCAGTGTCTCTTGGGGGCCAGTGGCTGTGACTTTGGTCTCCCCCCCTGGACTTTGACTCTCTAGGTTTTCTGTGCCCAGCTCTGGGGAGACCTGCCCAGAGCTACTAGGTGTTTCTGGGCCTGGTGATACTTGCCCCATGCTCTCCCCAGTTTCTGTGCCATTGGTATTTGGGCTTAGGGAGACTTCACTGGGGTACCTTGATTTTGGTAGGTCACTGGTGGTCACTCCTGGGGAGACCGTCCCTGGGGTGTCTGTGACAGTCAGGTGGCTGCTGCAGCATGGCCTGCGGTGTCTGGATGGAGTCAGCCATCTTCTCAGTCTTTCACAGAGACTTTCTCTCCCTGGGGTCCTGAGGCTGCGGCCTCTTGAAGTGGAGAAGCAGCTCAGCATGTTCTCTGTTGACCGTCTCCAGCCAAGTGAGCTTGGAACACGGCTGTTACTAGATCGTCACACCCATTGACAAGGGTTCCAAGTTCTGTTTGGAGATGTTGCCAAGGAAGTGAGCTCATGTCTTGGGGTTCCATAACCTGAGTCTCCATGTAATAGAAAAGCCTAGAGCCCTGTAGGGATAGTGACCCCTAGGCAGGGAGAGATGAGCCCCTCCCCAAAGGAGTTCAGATAGCTGGCAGAACAGGCTTAATCACCCATAAAAAGCTGACAGTCTGCTGAGGTTGCACCTTCTCTTCATGCTGTAGCCTGCAAAGCTTGGTTTGCTAAGATCAAAAGGAAAAGGAATCTTGGCCCTAAGATGTAAAGGGCCCCTGAAAAGACCCTTCCCTGTTGTCCCTAGTAATGAGTTAAGTTAACCATTAACGAATCAAGTAGGGGGGCCCTCAGCCCAGAAGCAGGATAGGCCCCCAACTACTATAAAACCAGCATCTTGTGCCCCCCTTCAATGGTAGCTCTGTTTTGGGCACCCCTGCCTGTCTCTCTGAGATAAGGCAGCTGTACTCATGCATGCTTGCTGAATAAAAGTACAACTTTGCTTCTATGCTTTCAGTCTCTATCTGATTCTTCCACAACCTTCTGTGTTGTTGGGAGAGTCAGGCCCAGGATTGTGGGGACTCTCCCCCTGTCTCCGCCCATGGCAGCCATTTTTCCTTCATACTAAATAAATCAGTGGCCACTTATTTTGTTATTTTTATCTAAGTATCTATGAATATTTTTATCTTTGTATCATCTATCTGTTAGTTTCTCACTTTTACATTACTGGGGCTTGTACTCTGCATCTCCTCAGTGAACTATATCCTCAGACATTTTACTTCAGATACCCACTAAGGGTCTCACTAACTCACCAAATTGGTCGGGCTGGACTCCAACATGTGACCTTCTTACCTCAGCTGTCCAGCGTGCTGGGAGGGCAGTCACACACCATCCTGCCTGATTCAGTGTGCAACTACAGTGGTCTGGTGTGCCTTTATTGCAGAGATTTTCTTCACTTTTCCAATGGGCTTCCCTTTTCATCAAGGAGCCTGACAGAGGCCCTCTTTCTGTTGCTCACTCATGTCCTATCTTCTGGAGCTCAGAACAATGCCCTTTATGACCCCCTGTGCCTCTGTGCTGTGGATCCCAATACTGTCTCAGCGCAGCCACCAGGGTGGGGGAGAGTGGTGCTCCTGGCACCCGCGCACCTCACCTCCTCAGCACTGCGGGAGGGGGGGGCTCTGCTCCTCCAGATTTTTGCTGTTTTGCACTGTGAAGTACTTCTGAGGATTTTATGTGGCTATGGTGTTCCTGGGCCTACTCTAGAAAGTTGTATAACAAGTTTCTTCTACATGAGGGCCAACCTGATACCAACAACACTGAGCTATTGAAATCTTGATTTCAGGACCTGCAAAGAGGTGAACCTGAAGAAGATAGCTTATCCAGGACAGTCCCCTTCAGAGCACCACTTCTTTACTCTTCATGACTGTGCAGCCAGCTGAGAGCAGCAGCATTTATCAGGAAGAAAGTATCAGGTCATGTGTTGCCAGCAAATTGTTACCTGCTTCCAGATGTAGTGGAGGATGCTTGTCATCCCAGCACCGGGAGACTGAGGATATGCATTTGAAGTCAGCCTCAGCTACATACTGTGTTCAAGGCCAGCCCGAACTACATAGCAAGATCCTGTGCACGGAGCTGGTGTGGCTTCTGCACCTCCATCACAGGGGCTCTCTGATGTCCAAGAGGAGGTAGCACAGCTCCTGGTCCTCTCCTCACTCCCAGACCCTGATGTCTTCACAGAAATCAACATCCTGGTTCAATTATCACTGCATAAGGAGCCATCTCAGAATATAGACTTCAAATATCTTCAGTATTAGGGACCATGAGTCTGGTTGCATCGTGGCTTCTTCAGCTGACCCTGCCTGCATCATTCTTGGAGCAACATTCCATTAATGGACATGCTCAGTAGTATCCCTTGAAAGAACATCTACAAGACACTGATGGATACCATCGATCCTGTGCATGATGAGAGGCACAAATCTTTCTTGCTGAGATCAGAAATATGGCAAAGATTTCTTTTCTCACAATTTTTCTTCCATATCACAGTAGAAGTTGTAGCTGTGCCTCAGAGCCAAGCCCGGCGGCTGCTGGACTCTGAAGCCTGAGCCTCTGTGTGGTGGCAGGAGCGCCATGGACTCCCGCTGCAGCCGGTGTGTTCACTGGGGGGCCGGTACCTTCTGGTGCATGGCTGGCATTCGTTGCCACCTCTCAGCCATGGCTCCAGTCCAGGGTGACCCTGTGGTTGGGCAGCTTGTTGGGGGCAGGACCTGCGTGAGCTCCAGGCTGCTGCACACCACCTTGCCCTGGATGGGCGCCTCCACCCTGCCACTCCCTCGGGCTGCCCCCAGCGTGCTTACAGCCCGGGGGCTGCCCCGCGACTCCTCCTCCCCTCCCCCTCTCCCTCCCTCTCCCCCTCCCAGCATAGCGGGCAGCGTGAGCCACAGGAGGAGCTGTGGTAGCAGCGCGCGGCCCCGCGGGCCCCAGGACAGCTCCATGCTTCGGGCTTGGCCTGCCGCCAAGCGGGGAGTGTGGGCCTAGCAGGCTGCCTCAGTGCGCAGGGCCTCCAGGCAGCCGCGGGGCCGGCCCTCCTGGGCGATGACATGCTCCTTTGTCCGAGACCACTCCTCTCAGCCTTGGGGAGCCACTGGGTCCATTATTACTAAGTTTGTTTTTTGTTTTTTGGTACCAGGGATCGAACTCGGGTCCTTATGCTTGTGGGGCAAGTGGCAGAAACACTGAGCTAAGTCTTCATAGCGTATGAGTTAGGTGAGGCAAATATTACATAATCTCATTGCATATATATAGAATTTAGCCACAAAGCAGTTAAATAACGTGCTCAAGAGTCAATAATAGAATTGGTCCTGAATTGCAACCCCTTTGCCCTGCACACATCTTGTTCAATATGCTACCTTTCTTGTAACATTGCTACTGAAGGTAGCGCTGTGTAAGAGGCCTGGATAGATCTGGTTTTTAAGAAGGGTACTCTCTTTGGCATTAATGGTTGAGGAAAGAGACTATTATTGGGGAGGTGGGTGAGGAAGATCTGGGAGGAAATCAAGGCAAGAGAGAAGAGAGGCCCAAACTAAAGAACTTCCAGACTAAGTAAAAAAGGAATCAAAGCCAGGTGTGGTGGCTCATGCCTATAATCCTTGTGAGGCTGAAGCAGGAGAATGGCAAATTCAAAGCTGCCTTGGACAGCTTAGCAAGACCTTGTGTCAAAATGAAAACATAGAAATAGGAAGGGGTTGGGGTGGAGCTCAGTGCTAGATTGCCCCTGGCTCCAGTCCCTAGTACTATGAAAAAACAAAACAAATGAACAGGTTGAAGGGGCTGCAAGGGAGGATTGGTTGATGTGGAGATGAACCAGAAGCAGCAGCAGCAGCAGCAGCAGCACACAGCCCTGAGGTTTGAAGCCAGAGGAACCTAGGAAGTAGCTGCCAGTGAGTATAGAATTGGAGATGGCATTTATTTTTGGCAAATTGGCTGTCTTTGCAGCAGTGAACCTTGAGAAACAGGAATAAAATTGCAAAGTAACTAATGACACTTCAATAGTTCCTTGTGTTTACATAGCAGAATTGGGTTCTTTATCTCATGATTAGGGACATCAGATGTAATGATTAAGTGTTTTTTCTATTTTGTTCTCATCTATAAAATGGGATTATAATGACCTGTGCCCAGAATTATACCTTGTGAGTTACTATATTTAAATCATCCTCAACATTATCTACTACGTACAAATTATACCCTATGGGTTTTATTTTGCAGATCATATGTAATAGGGAACTCTCACTGACCAGTTTTATACAGATGAGGGGAGAAAGAATGGAGATTTAGAGAATTCTACCTGTGGAGTGTTTCCTCTCTGAATGTATGTATTTCAGCCTCTGAGTTAGAGTGGAGAAAGAAGACCATGTCACTTTGGCTCATTTCCTATTTTGTGTAGGTTAATAAAGAGAAAGAGAAATCTTGAAACAGAGGTCCTTCCTTTCCTTCTTTCCATCTTTCCTTCCCTTTCTTCTCTTCCTTCTTTTCTTTTGTGTCACTTGGAATTGAACCCAGGGCCTTTGCACTGAGCTACATCCTCAGCCCTTTAAATTTTTTTTTTATTTTGAGATAGATTCTTGGTAAGCCACTCAGTTGCCCAGCTTGGACTCAAACTTGGGATCCTCCTGCCTCAGTCTCCCTAAGTGCTGGAATTGCAAGTGTGCACCTCCATGCCTGTCTCAGAGATAATTTCTTTAGCCACTAATTTTCCCATCATACTAATCCTTCATTGTTATGGGAAGCTAACTTTAATTAAGAGTAAATTATTTGGTTGCTTTAGATTCACTTTGTGTGGAAATGGAATTTCTCATGGAGAAAGAATTGTCAAACAAGGAAAAACCTCGTAAATAAAACTTCTGGAAATAGTAATCTCAGTAAGTGCCAGGGAGCCAGAATATGAGAAATTTACATTTGATGGAATATTTTTTTTAAATCTCCAAACAGAGGGCCAGGGCTTTAGCTCAGTGGTTCTGCCACCTGCCTCACAAGGGCAAGGTCCTGAGTTCAATCCCCATAAAAAAAAAAAAAATCTCCAATCATGAAATTTATTCTAGAAAAAAGTAAACCACTTTTAATTTGATTCATGGTTAAACAAACAAAAGAACCAGTCGAGAAACTAAGCTTTCAGGGGCATTTTCCCTTTCAACTCCATTTCTCCCAAGAACCTTTTCCTGTAAGAGCATTATCTGCCCCTTCCTGATTTTGTTAATTTAACCCTGCAAATTGCAGGAGCACCAGGAATTTGGTCTTTGTGGTGTGAAGCTGAAGATGACACCCATAAGGGAGGTAGGGCTGAGGGGAGAGATGCTTCATGAGAGGGGAGAGGTTTCAGCAATTTAGGACCACAGGTAGGATTGAGACTGAAGATTAGAGCTGAGCATTTGTTTGCTTAAGAGACACGTAGATGCAAATGCATATATATATATATATATATATATATATATTCTAGAGTTATGAACTCCCTTAAACTCAACTTGAGACAAGAGCTGCACCTATTGGAGAGCTGACAGTTTCATTGGGCTTCCTTCCTGCAACCCAAGCTAATGGAGGGGAGAGAGAGAGAGAGAGAGAGAGAGAGAGAGAGAGAGAGAGAGAGAGAGAGAGAGAGAGAGAGAGAGATGAATAATGTGGTATCCAGCCCAGAGCTTGCTAAAAGAGGTACACCTTAGTGTTTCCCAGACTCTCTCCTGATTTTCCCCATTCCAAGAGTACATGGGTAGTCAGTTTTCTAAGTGTGTACCAGGGCTACTGACATCGTTGTTATGATTACAGGTGGCCTGATGTCAGGAAAGAGTAGGAAAGAGAATACAGGGAGAAGGTGCATGTCTGAGTGAGCTGGCCTTCTCTTCTCAGTATCACCTGGGTACTAGCTGTTATAAAGTATATGAGTCTCAGCCTCCCTCCCTCCCTCCCTCTCTCTCTCTCTCTCTCTCTCTCTCTCTCTCTCTCCTTTTCGGTACCAGGGATCAAACTCAAGACCTTGTGTTTGAGAGACAGGTGCAGCAGCACTGAGCTAAATCCCTGGCCCCACATGTCTCTTATAAGCATCAACATAGAAGCTTCATTTGATAGCTGTACGGAAAGACATTCCTAGATAGATCTATTCAAGTGCCAAGTTTCAAGACAGATGAGTGGAACACCTCAGAAGAAAAACTGGATTGAAAAAGAATAAGAGAGAAAGGTACCCCTTGTTGTATGGACACTAAAAGTGAAGAGGGACATGGTTGCAGGATTTTATGATGAGACACAGCACTTGCTTCCCCTTTTCCCTTTGATATGCAGTTAATTTGTATGTGGTTTGTGCACAGTAATGTCCTGTGGATATAGCTGAAGAATTTATGTAAAATTTGACATTGGCTAGAAAGTGAATGATCACATCACTTAAAGTTTTAAAGCTCATGGTTGCCTGCTTCTTCCCTTTAGTTGTGATTTGGTCAGCCAACCAAAATATAGAACATAAATCAAGCTTAATTAAGTGCACTATGCAGACCAAGGTTATAGGCTGCCTGCCCCTTGGTAGCCACATGTAGCCCTGAAGGTCACAGAGAAAGTAAGGACATACGAGGTAAAGCAGCATGTACTCCTGATACTTATTCCCTTTGTGACTCTGAGAAAACCACATAACCCACCACCCGTGGGTCCCTCTTCTGTTAGGCATAAGAGACATGTCTGTTTGGGTGACATACAATAACACAATATAACTAAGTTATCCTTCAGAGTAGCACTATGAAGAGTATACTGTTATTGTCCTCACTGTACATGATCAAATGAGACCTGCCTTCTCCAAGTTCTCTCAGAGAGTAAGTGGCAGAGCTGGTCTGAGCCCTAGTTGTGCTGGCCTCAGCAGCCAAGCTGGTAGCCTCAGTCCTTCATTGTGGCCCACCAGGAAAGTGGGCTGCAGGAAACATTTTCAAGTCCTTAAAGAAAAGGTTGGATTTTAGAAGGGCTATTTGGGTCATCAGCTGTCTGGAATATGTCAACTTGAATGAATTAAGAAACCTGTTAATGGAGACCACCCTGAGAGAGCTGCAAATCCATAAATTGGCTTTTCATATTAGTCTGAGTCTGCTTATTGGCCCACAATGGCTTGTCTAAAGAGCCAGATGTTGGTGTATGGGAATGGAACAACTCCCCATGCCACTGGTCATGGAGGAGGTCTCAATGATCTGTGATGTGACATCTTGGATGGCAAGACAATAGCTCAGTCAAGGGCAGCATGACTTGTACACAAAACTGCTAAAATTAATCTATGGGGAAAAAAATTTCCTATTAATCAATGATTTCTTCCTGCTAAAATGTTTTGTTCCCTTGTTGCTAGGGCCCTGCTTGAGTCAGTGCTCTCCACTCCACTGTTCCCCGCACTACCCCTTACTCCTTCAAGAACCTGTGTGTTCAATAAATAGTAACAAGCTTCAGGAGACAGCGTCTTAGTCTGATAAGAGCTTTGACCATCCTGGCCCCACCTTTTAAGCAGTAAAGATCTTGTCTTTTGTTATCCTGATGGTGTACCCTTGTTCAAGTGATTGGGCATCTGATTGGCCCTTGATAACCTGTAGTAGATTAGTGGAGCACAGTGCTGGGTATGTTGGTGGATGATTGACATGTAGGCCACAAACTGAGAAGGGAGGACCCACCCTGGATGTGGGTGGCACCAACCAATAGGCTTGTAGCCTGAACAGAATAAAAAAGGAAAGAAAAAGGAGGTCTTCTCTTTGCTTCTTTGGAGGAGCTTTGGTCTTTGTCATTACCTTTGGATATTGGTCTCCAGTTCCTTTAGGCTTCCAGCCACATTCTTCAGCCTTCCAATGCAGACTCTTGAGCTTTCTAATACAGAATTGCAACAGACTTTGCATTGAGCTCCAGACCTCTGACTTTTGACAGGATCCTCTGGCTCTCCAGCACATACACAGCCATTTTGCATTCTTCTATCTTGATTCTGCAGGTGGCCACTGAAAGCCAACTTAGTAAATCCTGCATATAACTATAACTGTAACTATAGCTATAACTATAACTATATATATATGGTATTAAATCTAGTGAACATTGACAGATAACTATGTTAGTACATATATGCTTTGGAATGCTCTGATAAATAATGTTTATTGAATTTGGTTTATAGATGTACTGTGGGATATTTAATACTCTTCAGTGGAGCCTACTGATATGGTCTGAGAGTGGCGATTTGCTCAGCCACTTCAAGGTACCTATAGCAAGGAAGGGGCATACAAATGTGGTCATTTTCTTGGGTTTGTTGGTGTCCTGATTAGTCAGTTTAGGAAGCCATTTTGGGGGTGATATTCTATCTTGTGAATTTTCTATCAAAAGTTACATATAAAAGTTTTTCTTATCCATGGGTGGTGCTGTATGCCTGTAGTTTCAGGTAGTAGAAAGTCTGAGCCCAGACGTTTGAGTTGAACTTGGGTAATGTGGTGATATCTGTCTCAAAAACATCTTTGTCTTTTGATTTGTAATTTCAGCCACTAATATAATGTGATCATTTACTCAACATTTTTCAATAGAACCAGCTTTGATTTTGTTGATTTTTCTCTATTGATTTACTCTTTTAAATTCTATTGATTTCTGCTTTAGTTTTCATTATTTTCTTTTTTCTGTTTATGATGGGTTTAATTTTCTCTTTCTTTTATAGTTTCCTAAGGCAAAATCTTAGGTAATTGATTTTAGATCTCTTTGCTTTTCTAATGTATGCATTTAGTGCTGTAAATTTCCCTCTAAACATTGCTTTCACTGTATACCCCAGATTTTAAGTTGTTTTCTATTTCAAAATATTTTTAAGTTATCTTGAAAATTATTCTCGACTCCTGCATCATCTAGAAGTGTGTTATTGAATCTCCTCATATTGGGATTAGCCACTAGTTTTTCTATTAATTGATATCTAGTTGAATTCCACTGTGGTTTGAGAGCAGTTACATAATTTCTTTTCTTTTAAACTTCTTAAAGTATATTTTAGGACCAAAAATATAAATCTTGATGAGTGTTCCATGTGAACTTGAGAAGAATATACATACTGATGTCAAACAGAGCGGTCTGTTTATATGCTGAGTCAATCTTTTGCAAATGGGAAGGGACCAAGAGATGGACAGAGAGGGAGGGATGTAGGAGGAAAGGAGGGAAAGGGTGGAAAACCAATTCAGATGCACTGTGTGCACATACCACCTCCCCGTGAGGACCATAATCATTATATACTACAAATATGTGCTAATAAAAAAACTGAGGAATTTCACATTATCTATTATATGTTTTAGTCCTTATTTAAACATATAACAGATGATGTGAAATAGGAAGAAAAGGGGCAAAGGGAAAGGGGTAATAGGAGGGATAGGGGAAAGGAAAGAAGGGAATAGAATTAATATGAGGGAAAATGGAAAAATGGAGACAAAATCCTTGTAAATCGGGAAGGGTGGAGGGGGTGAAGGGAGGGCTAGGCATGGGAAAAAAATAAGAACCAAGATGCATCATGTAAAGGTGCAAGTTCCCAATGAGAAATGTAATTGTGTTGTATACCTACAATGAGCCAATAAAAGAATTTAAGTAATAAAAAAAAAACTGAACAAAATAAAACAGTCTATAGATAGTCATTGTTTGGGGCATTGTTTACCTCAACTAAGTCTTACTAGTTTTCCACCTATTCAGTCTGTCCACTTCTGATAGACTGGGGATAAAGTCTTCGATTATAATAATGGATTTATCTGTTTCTCCTCATAGTTCTATCAGTTCTACTGATAGAGAAGTGCTATACAATAAGACAGGCCCTTACCTTGCCTCCATTTTTTCCCCCCACAGAATGTTTTGTTTTGGAAATGTAAGTTTGTGCTGCTGGGATCCTACCTGATGTATCAAAATGGTTTGTGACTGTTTGAACTGTGCAACCTTTCAGGAATGTTCTGTTAAGCTCTGCCCCCTCATAAGAAGGTTCTCCACTCCTTCTCAGCAATGTTCTTTAACCCTGCCTCTCTGCTTCAGGAATGTTTTGCAACTCCACTCCCCTGCTTCATGGAGCATGCTCGCCTACCCTATAGATCCCTATATAAGGCTGCTCTCATTTCTGGTAGAGAGCTCAGACTCTTCACTGGGGCTTGCTCTTGTAATAAAGGTTTTTTCTCCACCTCTTCAAATGACCATCAGATTCACAAGTCTTCAAATTACAAGAGCTGTGTTCCAGAGACACCACACTGAGTTATAAAGCTCAGCTGTGGCACTTGGCTGCAACACTGAGTTGTAACATTCAACCTTGCCTCTGAGCTGTGGTACTTAGCTGTGACATTGAGCTGTAACACTTGGCTATAGCACTTAGCTGCTCTGCTCTGCCCCAACACTACCTCTCATAATTTTGACACTCTTTCATTAAGCCCATACATTAAAGATTATTAGATCTTCTGGGAAAATGGACCCTTTTATCATTATGTAATTCTCTTCTCTATTCCAGATAAGTTTCCAGCTCTGGAGTCTGCACTATCTGAAATTAACATGGTTAACCCTGGTTTCTTTTGATTAATGTTAGCATGACATATAATTTACACCCACTTATTTTTAATGTATATGTCTTTACATTTAAACTGTGTTTCTTACCAATGACATATAATTGTTTCTTGTTTTTTTGATTGATTCTGACGATCTTTTAACTATGCATTTACACCATTAATGTTCAGAGTGGTGACTAATGTAGTTAGATTCATATCAGCCATATCTGTTGCAGTTTCTGTTGTCTTGATGTTTACTTTTTACTTTGTATTCAAATCAGTGGAATCACTAGATTGTCTTGTTCAGTGTGAGAGGGCATCATCCAATCTGTTGAAGGTCTGAAAAGAATAGAGGTAGAAGAAGAAAGAATTCACTCCTTCTGGAGGGCACTAGCTCTATCTCTTTGAATGTGACTTAAAATTCTGCCTAGTAAACCAGTTTTTGTCTCCTACAGATGACCTAATGATTCTTTTTCTATGATGGACGACAGCCAACCTGCAACTTGCCCCTGGGGTGGGTGTGGTGAGTGATCTCTGTTTTGGGGGACCTCCTGAATCCAGTCCAGGAACAGTCACAGAGTTCTTGGATATTCTGTTCCAGTTTTTCCCAGTGGTTTTTCCTTCTGTGTGCTTTTTAGTTTTAGAGGTTTCTATTGGAATACCTTCAAACTTACAGATTCTTTCCTCTGTCCCAGTCTACTAATAAACCCATCAACAAAAAGGCATTCTTTTGATCTCTGGCATTACTCTTTGGCCCTTTTTAAAAATTCCTATCTTTCAGCTTACATTTTCCATCTGTTCTTGTATGTTATTTTATCCATGAGATTGCTTAGCATATTGATAATTCCAACATCTCCATCTTGTCTACAACTGGTTCTTACACTTGCTGTGTGTCTTCAAAATGTATACTCTGCCTTTTTGCATGTTTTGTGGGTTTTTTCTTGATAGCCAAGCATGTTTTCCAGTGTAGAAGGAACTGAACTAAATAGGCCTTTGGTAGCATCCTGTTAGGTGTGTAGGGAGGGGAAGTGTTCTAGGATAAGGACTCAGTCTCCAGTAAGGCTGTGCCTCTGGACTGTGAGCTTCACAGAGCTTCCCAATCTGTATCCCCATACATGGGACAGTGTCTTAGTCACTTTCCATCACTAGCACAAAATACCCAATACTTGCAATTTAGAGGACAGATTATTTTGGCTCACAGTGACAGTACATGGTTGGCTGGCTCTAAGGCAGAGACAAGAGGGCAAAGAGGCATGCTGAGGGAAAATATGCCCAACCCATGATGTCCAGGAAGCAGAAAACAAAGGGAGGAGCCAGGGACCAGAATATACTTCTAGGGTCACACCCTCATGTGTGAGGCACACCTAACTAGGCCCCACCTCCCAATAGCATGTTCTGCTACTAAACTCATCAATGGGTAATGAATCCACCCACAAATGCAGCATCCCCTTTACCCAGTCACCCCACAACACACGAGAATTTTGGGCACATTTTAGTCTAAACATTTAGTCTAACAGACAGGCTAGGTACCATAGGCAGGAGTTACCCTCACATAAACTCCCACCAGGTTAGCTCTATTTTCCTGAGGGCAGTAACAGAGCAAGGAGAGGATTCCAGTCGTTTCCAGAATGGTTCTTTTTTTCCCTTGAGGGAATTTTTCTCCTGAGTTCTCTGTGAAAATCTGATACAATCTACCAATGTGTGAAGTCCTCTGGGGATAGGGCCCTCTTGATTTGAACTCTCTGCCTGTCCACAGAGAGCCAGTGATTTGTCAACCACAGTTGAGGTTTTCCTCTTGCGCCATCATCTCAGTGGAGGTTCCAGTTCATAGTCCCTGCTCTGAGAAGCTGTGGGCCTCATTTGTCTATTGGTCTCCTCAATTTTGAGGTCAGCACTTTGCCCTGTGAGCTCATTTCACTTCCATGTTATGAATAAGCACTGATTTTGAGTTTGTTCAGTTTTCATATGTTAAGTAATGCTAAATTATTTTATTTGGGGCACTTTCCCCCCTTTCCATTTGTATTCATTTCTACAAATAGAGACACATGGCTTTTATTTGCGGAAGAGATTTTGGGGGGCATTTATTGTTACTGAGCTATTAATAATGATTGTAAGAATAGTCCTAAAATGTATTTACAGGCATTCAATCAATTCTTTTTTATGGCCTTTTAAAATCTCTAAAACTAATTCTGAACAGCACATGGGGAACTAGAGATGGTTACTGGAACTTGAGAGTAAAGTACAGTTGGATTTTATTTGAGAAAGTGAAATATTAATGAATATTAACATCTTAATTTCTACTCCATTGAAATAGTTTCCAAAAACTTGATATTTCATGTTATAGTCATAACAGAAATAATATGATGTCATATATAATAAAATGTGCACACTTCAAATTCTTTCCCTTTTATTTTAAAAATGGCTGGTGGTAATAACTTCTTTTGATATTTGTGTTAGCTGTTCTAGAATGATTTAAATGAAGTTTTCTAAGCCCTCTGCCTTCTCTTGTTTGATGAGCCACTCGCTTTTTATCAGTGAAGGTAGAAGCTGAAGGTAGATAGCAAGTGGTGTAGAGAGTGGTGATTTGGGGGCCAGTAAGAATCAGTGCAGAGAGGACACAACACAATGGCTGATCTAGGGTGTGTGTCTCACATATGATTGCTTTTCTTCTCATTATTTGCAATTTTTTGTTCTCCAAGGAGTCTGGGTCATTTACTTTATGCATTTTAATGGATAGCTTTCTTCTGTTTCCTTTGCCCTAGAAGTTTTTATTGTTGTTTTTTAAAATCCCATCTTATTATAGTGTTTCTGTAGCTGATTTTGTGCTTTTTGTTTCCCATAAAGATTATCTCCCAATTCTATTATATATTTTTAACAATTACACATTTTAGCACAGTGATTATTATTGCTTTTCATATATTGCAGTTGAATAAATTAATCTTGAATATTCATTCATGGGTTATATGAACCAACACTGTGCTGTCTCTTACCTTTGATACACTTTGAGACCCTTTATAAAAGCTTCCCAGAATGTCATCTAGTTGACTGTTTTGTTTCATATTTCCAATTATTCCTCTTCCTAATTTTGTAACATTAGTCCTTAATAATTTTCTCTTTTTTAAAAATTATATTCATCCTCACTGGGATTCTTTCAGTTATAAATCATTATTGATTTTTTAAAGATTTTCTTTCCCTTTAAAACTATTTTGAGTCCTCAAAGAGAAAAGTTATCTTTGCTGGACTCTGCTCCTTTTCTCTTACCTTAGACTGATTTTCCTGGGACCCTGCCTTGGACCTCAAGTCTAAGCATCAGAGCATCCTGACCTTTATAGAGAGGTGCAGCCTACTCCCCAAGATTGCCAGTCTCTGGAAAATCAAGCAGTCAAAAGGAACAGGTGGATGAGAACAAGTAGGACCTGCTACATTGTTGTGTGGTGTGGTATCAGTTAGGAGGCACTTGCCCCATCTCTAACTCCCTGCATTCTAAACTGTGCCATTACAGCTTCCAAAAAGGTTTGGTTGTGGTTTCTTCTCATCTGGTGATCTGAAAGAGCAATTTGTCCCTTTCTTTGGTGAAGGTCATGGCAAATTAGTACCTGGAGTCATTCATTTATGAATCAGATCTTTCCCTTAACTCCCAAGGATCCAGACATTTACACTTTATATAAATTTTAATATTCCTTAGCTGAGGGTTGAGGTGCAAATTTCATCCATGAATTCTCCATAGTCTAAGTGTCTATTCTTAGGCAATGTGTTCTATAAAAAGTAACCCAAAATACACCACTGTGCACATCTTTATTCCCTGCTTTTCAAGACCTCATATTCTTCTATTCTTTGGCTTCAGACTTTTAAAATGTGACAAGTAGGTACTGGAGTATATATGACAGCAAGATTTCTTCCCAAGTGGCTTTTCCTATTGTTTCAAAATATCTGTTTTAGAATTTGATATCTTGACAGTCCATGAAATTATTTTTAATTTATTCCCTAGGTAGGATTTTCACTTTGCTTGCATTTTTATGCCCATGAGTATGCTGCTTATTTTCTGATCATTTCCTTGGCTTACTCCAGAGTTCTGGAGATTTCTCTTCCTTTGTTACCAGCTGCTTCATTTACTCTGTAACTCTGTTTTTACTATCACAAGTTCATCACTGTGGAGATCAGTTCTGTTTCTGACACTTGCTTTCTTTTATAGGATTTATAATTTTCATGGTTCTCTTAGTTTTTGGTGTTCCTTTGTTTAATTGGTAGATGATAATTGTACATGTTTATGGGATACAGTGTGACATTTCAGTACATGTCTATAATGTGTAATGATCAGATCTGGGTAATTGGCATATCCATCCCCTTAAATATTTATCATTTCTTTGTGTTGGAAACATCAAAATCCTCTATACTAGCAACTTTGAAATATGCAATGTCGTCAACCATGTTTTTCTTAGTAAGTGTTATGGTTTGGATCTAGATGTCCAGCCAAAGCCTCATGCAGTCACAGGTGGCTTTTTCAGAGATGGCTGAATCTAGAGTGTGTGATACTGGGGTTAAGGGCATGTGATTAATAAACCAGTACAATGATTGGTTTGGCACCACCCTAGTCCTGATAATCTGGATAAGACAAAAGGAACAGAAAGATGTTCTTAAGCTCTTGTTGCTTTTGTTACATTTTGGCCACCATGTGGTACATTTTGCTACCTGTTGCCACCTGCCATGTGCCTTTCTGACTTGGAGTCAGCCAACTATGGACTGAAACCTCTACAAACCATGAGCTAAATAAATCCTTTCTCCTTTAACTTTGAGTGTTGAGTGTTTTGTCTCAGCAATGAGAGAAAGTAACTAACACAGAATTTGGTACCAGAGAAGTGGGGTCATTGCTGTGACATTACCTGCCCATGTGGCTCTGGAGCCCTTGGAACTGGCTTGTGGGAAGGGGAAGAGTTAGGAAAGGTTAGGAAATGCTGGCTGAAATACCTTAGGCTGTTCTGTAGGGGAGATTCTGGTCAGAGCTCAGAAGACCAGAAAGCTGATGAAGACCAAGCTCAGGAGGTTTCTGCAGGGAAAAAGGACTACATCGGCTGCTGGACTCCAGATGATGTGTGTTATGGCTTAGCAGAAAGTTTGTCTGCATTTTGCTCATGTCCACAGACTTTGCCTGAGACTGAGATTAAGGGCAGCAGACTAATTATTCTGGTAGAAGAAATTTAAAGGCAGTCTAATGTTGAGGCAGTGGCATGGCTATTGTTGGGGGCTTTTAAACCAGATTTATGCTGAGAATCAAGATCAAAGAGCCAAGCAGAATGATTTAAAACATTTTGAGTTTGGCCAGAAAGGAAGCTCCAGTAAAGTTGTGGCCTGCAAAGATAGAGCAAAGGAGATATTGATTTCTGAGAAGGAACAGGTGAATAAAAAAGGTGGCCTGGGGGCATCACACAAAGAAGGAGGACTCCACCCTTTGGAGCATCAAAATTGCAAAAGTGAAGGACTTTGCTTTGGGAAGAGAGCCTCAGAGCACCATGTTCCAGAATGGTGGCAGCCTAGGAAAGTTGTTCCTTGGGATTAGTTTATAGGCACAGGACTCTTACAGCCAAGAAAGAAAGAAGCCAGGCTACTGCCCTAGGTGGCAGCAGACCTTGGCATTATTCACATGGTGCTGGTTGTAGGTGCATGCAAAATTCAAGAGCTGTTGGGAGGCCAGGCAGTGTGCCCCTAAGAGAGCAGTGTGTGAAGCTATGAGTAAGAAGCCAAAGGTGCAGTGGAGACCCCAGAAGTTTGGAGAAGTCAGGAACATGGATCATCTGAGGAAAGCTGCAAGGAGTGAGCAGAGCCAGCCCAAGAGAGAAGCTATCAGAGCTACAACCACCAGAAGTGCCATATGGGCAGAACCACCCAAGCCTTTGGAGTTCACAACTTGCCACAGGTTGCAGGGGATGCTGGAAGTAGAACTGTAGGATTTAATGTTTGGCCTGCTGGATTTTGGACTTGCCTTGGTTCCATTCCCTTGTGTTCCCCTATTTGTACCTTTGGGAATAGTAATATTTATCATGTGCCACTGAATGTTGGGAGTGTTTGACTTTCTTTTCATTTGTAAATGGCCTTGAAGCTAAGAGTTTGCCTTGAATCTCAGATGAGACTTTGGACTTGGACTTTTCAGCAGTGCTGAGACTGATAGGATCTTGGCAACTCTTAGAGATGAACTAAATGCTTTTCACATAAAGAAATGTACATGGGTCTTTAGGAGGCCAGGAGTGGAATGTTATGATTTGGATCTAGATGTTCCCCAAAGCCTCATGTGGTCATAGGTGGCTTTTTCAGAGGTGGCTGAATCTAGAGTGTGTGATGCTAGGGTTAAGGGTGCGTGATTACTAAGTCCATACAACGATTACTTTGGCACCACCTTAATCCCAGCAGTCTGGATAAGATAAAAGGGGCAGAAGGATGCTGTTAAGGTTCTTTGTTGCTTTTGCTACCTTTTGGCCACCGTGACCTGTTCTCCTCTGTGATGCCCCTCTGCCATGTGCCCCTCTGCCATGTGCCTCTCTGCTTTGGATTCCAGCCAATTAGGGACTGAAACCTCTACAACTATGAGCTAAATAAACCCTTACCCCTTTAACTTTGGGTACTGGGTATTTTTTCTCAGCAACAAGGAAAAGTAACACATTGTACTGTAGAACATTACAAGTTACTCTTCCTCTCCAGCTGTCCCGTGTCCATTAACCATCCTTTCTTTGGTAACAACCGTCCTACCTTGTACTTCTTTAAGATCAACTTTTTATCTTCCACATGTAAGTGACAATATGGAGTATTGTCTTTTTGTGCCTTACTTATTTCATTTAACACAATGTCCTCCAGTTTCATTGATGTTGGTGCAAATAACAAGAAGTCATTCTTTTTTGAGGCTGAACAATATTTTATTTATCCATTTATCTATTGATGGGCAACTTGGCTGATTGTATAGCATGGCTGTTATGAACAGTGCTGCAATAAACATTTCAGCACAGGTGTCTCTTTGACATATTGAGTTCTTTTCCTTTTGACATTGCCCAGTAGCAGAATTGCTGGGACAGATAGTAGATCTAGTTCTAGCTTTCTCAGGAAACTTTATAGAGTTTTCTGTACTGGGTGTACTAATCTGCATTTTGACCAGTAAGGTATGAGAGTTCCCTTTTTTCTGCATCTTCTCCAGAATTTGTATTTTTTTGTGTCTTGGACAATAGCCATTGTAACTGAGGTAAGATGATATTTAATTGCGGTTTTGATTTGTTTCTCCCTGATGATCAGGGTTTTTGAGTTTTTAAAAATATACTCATTGGTCATTTGTGTATCTTTTCAAATCATTTATCTATTTTTAATCAGACTGTTTCTTTGCTGTTCAGTTGTTTGAATTCCTTATATATAGTCTCAATATTAATCCCTTGTTGGATAGTTTCCAAATATTTTCCCCATTCTGTAGGTTGTCTCTAAACTCTGATGATTCTTTCCTTTGGGGAAAGAAGCCTTTTAATGGTAATAGAAAATACCAACAAGCTAAACATAAAAGATTCTGAAAACCCAGGTAATGGTAGTAGAAGTATTAGGACAACTACTAAAGAGATCAGAAGCTGGACAAAACTCTCATCCAAAAACTACATGATGGTAGAATACTTTACTCTGATTACTTTAAAAGATGAGATTAACAAAACAAGGTACAAAATACTTTTAGTAGCATTAAAACACAAAAGGAGTAAAAGTAGCATCTTATCTTATTTTGGACCTTTCTTAAAGCAGACTAAATTACCCTGCAATTACATAAAATGGTTTTAAGTGGCGAATTTTTCTACGTTTTTACTTCTAATAGGTTTTGCTATGAAAACTTAGGCTTTCAAAATCTTAGTGGTCTTCTGTGTGTAGCTTGGTGATGTTTGTTATTATGGCTGTTTTCTTATTTCAAATAATATCTCTCATGTGTTTCTCTCTAGTTTCCTTCTCCTTCAGATTACCTCCCTTTCCAAATTTAGCTAGGAAAGTGACCTGTCATTTGTCTAACTTTCCCAGAAATTTCTTTCTTTGGCCTTAACTAAATTGGAGCCATTGAGGTGTGCTTATGTGGGAAGGCAGAGAGTGCCCCACTCTAATTCATCCAGGCCATCATTTTCATCTCAAAAGCATGTATATAGTAGTCTCTAGAATAATCTCTTGTATTATATTGCTTAACCAAAAGGCTTGCGATAATAACAACAATGGCCATAGAACTGAGGACAATTTTTCAACAATTAATTATTCTGAAACTATAGAGTGTATCACCTAGTATTACTGTTTTGTAATGTTCCAAAGCCCTTGGGAGGTAAGTAGGATGAGCAAATGGTTTCTAAATTGACAAACAATTAGACTTAGTCTGAAAAGACTCATTGACTTGATCTTGGTCATACCACATGAGTAGACCTTGAACCTTGGTATTCTGGCTGTAAAGCTTGAAATCTTTCTACTGTACCATTCTAATTTTTAAAAATTTAAACTTTAACGTTAGTTCTAGGGCTTTCGGTTAAGCAGAAAGGATTGTGTCTTAGAATGCAAAGATGTTAGCCCAGAAGTGTCCTTTTTGAATACTTTTTTATTAGTATGTTTTCAGTACTGTTATAGTCAGGGTTTTCAAGGGAATACATTTAATACAGGACACATAATTTACAGGATTATTTTATAATATTCACCCCCAAAAAATCAAATGCAGAGGAGTGTAAGAGATCTGTCCATACATTATAGACCTGAAGAATCCAGCCAAGGGCCTGGGTCCCACAGCAATGTCCTGCACATGTCCCACTGAAGACCTAGAGCCCAAGACAGTGTTCTCCATGAGTCCAGCCAGAGTGTAAGAACCCAGCATAAGACCATATCAGAGGTCTGCACTGGGAAGGCCCAAAGGCCAATGGTGGAAGCTAGACTGCACTGGCAGGGTGAAGGATCTGTGCCACCAGGCTGAGGGATTGCACTGTAGCTGGAAGTGACACTCAAGAGAAAGACCAGAGCTCCCCTGAGAAAAGCAGCCATCCCTGGTGACAGCGAGGACTCAAGCTCCTCCGAGGATGAGAACAGCCAAGTTGGCATCAGGAAAACCAGCTGCAGCAAACTTCTCCAGGAAAATCAACAGCATACAATCTTCCCCTGCAGTTTTCCTCTTATGCCATTGGCAACAATTCTCAGGTGGGTCTTCCACTCCCAGAACCACACGGACTCAGTTCAGCTGAGTATTCCAAGTTGATCATTAGTTAATCTACCACAAGCGCATAGTGAGTACATTTACTGGGGGAGCTGGTACATGTGCTGAACACATCTTCATTCTTCTTTTGTCCCTTACTCCACCCATCCCTCTCTGATCCTTCCAACTCTTGGTCCCCTTCCCATTTACAAAAGCTCCACTTCCCTTTTCTTCTTTCTTTTTTCCATCCCCTGTCTCTCCCTTTCCTCCTCCTCCCTCCATCTCTTGATCCCGATCCCATTTGAAAAGATCTCCCTACTTCCTATCACCTGTCTTTTATTTTTCTTGTTATTTATATTTTGGGTTTCTCACATGGGAAAAACCATGAAATACTTAAACTTGCGTGTCCAATTTACTTCACTTTATATTAAGGTCTCCAGGTGCATCCATTTACCTACGAATGTCTCAAATTTATTCTTCTTTATGTCAGAGTAGTACTCCATTGTGTATAGCTATCACATTTTCTTTACCCATTCATCTGTTGATGGGCATAAGAGCTTTTTCCAAGAGTTAGCCAGCAGTGTCCTTCTAACCTGCTGAGGCTGTGCTGAGCCCCTCACCTCCTGCAATCATCTCAATATTTCCTGGGATAAAATACTTGGCAGTCATGGTGATTGTGGCCTCTTCTTCATCTGCAGTTTTGATTTCTTAATTTCTCAAGAATTTCACCACTTACCTCTTTCCCTACTGCTATTATCTTGGTGAACCCCCTAATCCATGACACCTGTATTACTGAAAACACTGACCTAACTTGTCTTCAGCCCCCAGTTTTCCCTTCTTCAGACCCATTCTCCACATTGTTGTCAATGAATCTTTCTAATTAGCTTCAAATACTAAGTGGTTCCTATAACTTTCACTGTTATGAATATCCTTGGCAAGACATCACTGTGATCTGGACTTGTTGATTTTGCCAGGCTCATGTCTCAATACTTCTTTACTCTCTTCTTTAATGTTAGCCACTGTCCATTCTAAATCACTCATAGTTTCTCAAAGATTCCATTTTGCTTAAAGCTTTCTAAGGCTTCTTTTCCTGGAGTGTCCTTTCCTTTATCTTCAGTGACTGGTGTGCCTAAGACTTGTTGCTGACCTTTCTTATCTTTGGTCTTGGTTATGTCTGATACCCTAGCAACCTATACGTACTACTGCCTTGTTACATGAAGTGTTATTATTGTGCATTTGTTAATCACTGCTCTCCATGATGCAGTGAGTCATTGGAGGTAAGGATCCCTCCTTCCTCTGTATCTCCAGCAGGTTGAACAGTGTTGATCCTAAAATAGACTCACAGTAAACATTTGTTGAATAGATGAATGAACTCACTCTTATAAATCCACTGCCCTATGGTATCTACATCTCCTTCTTTGAATGTTAATGTCACCTCTAATGTGGACACCTATTCTTGTGACTAGCTTGCTTTATGTTCATGCTAAGCCATCTCCAGCTAGACATCCTCTTGTCCACTCAAATATGGAGAAGGCAGAGCTACTCATGTTCTCATCCTAACTGGTATCAGAGCTCACTGTTCCATTACGAGCCTGACCACACAGGTAATACTGATGCATTGGATGACGTATGTTGATAGGACCCGGATATTAGCCTGGATCTTCAAGTTCTCTGAAACTTAAATTGCAGTGACTCCGTTTCCCCTACGTCTTGAAGGATGCTCATTGCTCTCCCTAACTTTTTTCTGACTCCTCACAGACCTAGTATTCACGTGGGCGTATCCCACTTCTGCACATTTTTGCTGGCGAGCATTATATTTCATTCACATCTCTCCCCTTGAAGCTGTCCATTTCATTCCCTTGTTACATATGTCCATACATGTACATATGTCAAAGTCCTGTATTCTTTCTGTTGCAGCAGGAATTTTTCTAGAAGAAAGTACTAGAATGGAGGTTTTCACCAATACCAAGAATTGAGTAGTAGTAAAGCAATGCAGCATAGTTGGAAGGACAAAAAAGCAGAGCATTGATCTGGGCTCTTCTGAGAGTACAATGGCAGGCAGAGCAGGTATTGAGGGTAAGTCAGGAATCCTGAACCAGACAGCCAGAACCAAGTGGCTATGAGAAGGGGCTAAGGTGGAGGATGGGCTTCAAGGATGGGTTGGTGGCCTGCCAACGCTCTTGTAATCTTGGCTCAATTTTCTGGACCAGAACAGCTTGAGTGTTGGGTGATTTGGCCAGGTGGAGAGGCTGAATGGAGCAGAGACAGTACACTCTGTGGGCTGCATTCCTTTGCTTGAAGGTTGTCAATCTACCAATTTGGTCTTGCTCATTTATTCTGAGTGGTGAGAGGTTTTGATTTCGCTCCTATTTTTGTTGTAAAACAATAACTTAAACTTGAGTCTTACGTGATGTCTCCATCATGACCAGTTAAAAGTGCTGTGACTCTTCCTGAATGTCCTCATCTGATACCCTGCTGGGCCATATGGTTCATTTACAGTTAGTGCAGCATAAAGGTTGCTTCTCAAACCTGGCCAGGCATCGAGGATACTGAGACCATGTCACAAGTACCAGTGCTGGGGTGCTGTGTCCTGGCATCCTGATTTAAAATCCACACAGTAGAGTTGAATTTGAGGGCTGATATCATCGATCCATATGTAACTTGTTCTTTAGAGCAGTACCATTTGTATTCATGTGAATATTACTTTTCACAAACCAGATACTTCAGACTCTTATGTATGAGATGAATAGTAAGCAAAAAGCCCAAGTTAATTATGACTCTGTTGGAGCCTATAGAAGATAGCATAAGCTGGGAGCTTTTGAGACAGACATGGGTGTTACCCCTAATGTAGTCATTCTCCTCCTCCTGGCAACTGAAGGAGGGAGTAAGTAGTACAGTGTGTGTTTGATGGAAGCTATCTTGCCTTTATAATATTGAAAATGCTGGCTTTCATATGGAAATAAACAGATACAATTGGACCCTTAGGGGAAGAACATGAACAACCCCCTCAGCATTGTTATTATCATGAGACATAGTACAGACGAGGAAATGGAATAGATTTGCTTAAGTGGATGGGTCTGCCTCTGCTATAGAGAAATATAGAAAAGGCCTTATGCTACTTTGTAGGAAAACAATTGGATAGGAAATAACAGAAAACACTATTTATTCATGGCAGAATTCAATATTTTCCTTTCCAAAAATATTTCTTCCTGACTTTTCAATTTCAAGCAATACATCCCAGGGATTGGAATCCTTACTGGGTTTACTTTAGAGTAAACCACTCCCCACAAGTATTATTTCAAAAATACTTCATGATATGTGAAAATGATATGAAACCCAAATATTAGTATCTGGAGTCTTATTTTGGAACACATGCAGTTTTGCTGGAGCTGTGCCTATTCATTTGTGCACTAAGGCGGCTTCCACAATGCAAGACCAAGCCTAGTAGTACAACAAAGACTGTTTCCTCTCTGTTTACAGGAAGTATTCATTAATTTGGCACACTGCCAGCTCCTTAAATTCAGAAACTGTATCTTTCTAATATTTATATTTTAAGAAATCCATAACATAGTACTTAGCACATTGTTTCTTAACACAAACTTGAAGGAAAATACACTTAATAATAATATGGTACAAACTTACAAACTAAGCTGCTGCTTTTGGTAAGTCTTGGAATGTGTCTTTTTGACTTGACATTTAACTATTGTTTAAATCAGTATTTCTCAAACTTCACCATGCATCAAAATCACCTGGAGGACTTGATAAAGCACAGATTTCCGGACCCCAGCTCTGGGGTCTGATTCAGCAGATCTGAGGCATACTTGAAAACTTGCATTTCTAAAATGTTCCCAGCTGATGGTGCTGGTCCGGGGCCCACACTTGGAATTTTCCAAAACTACTGGTTTATATATGTTTTCCAAACCAAAGTGAACATCCGAATCCCTGAGGAAGCCTGTTAAAATATAGATTTCTAGGTCTAGGCTTGAGGATCTGTGTACCTAGAATGATACCTAAATGTTTCTGGGATTTCTGGGATGCATAAGTATGATACTCTCTGATGTGTTTGCTGCTTTATAGTCACAGAGTTAGTATTACGTTCATGGAATAAGAGACTCCTGGGTTTGGAGGAGATCTTCTAGTTTGCTTGCTTAGTTTTCAAAACTCAAATGACACAGTGGTTGGGTAAACTATGAAATGTTGTCTTGAACCCTAAAAATTAAATAATATAAGATAAAGGGGAAAGAACAGTTGTCCCTCAGAATGGGGTTTGAGCTTGGAGCTGTTGGAGACAAGAAAACTTGCCTCTGGAAAATGGATTGGCAGTTGGAAAATACTGATCATTTGTAATTGGTTTTCTATTTCCTGAAAATGACATAATTCTACATTATGTTTCTAGTAAAATCTTCAATTGCTGAGAAAGTGGTGAAAGTTAAGGGAACAATCCTTTGCTTCAAAAATTGGAACATAATGGCAAAAATAGTTTTTATAATGACAAAAATGCCAGGTTCTGCTGAATGCTGTGTAAAGCTTTTAATTTAAAATTTTATTTCTTGCTGTGTGAGGCTCTAACAAAAATTTTCAACCCCGTAATCATCTGTTGGCTGTGCTGCAAGGAGGGAGCCTAGGCTCAGTCAGCTCCTGCCAGCCCTGATGGGCCCATGGGGAAGCCCATGTTCACCTGCGCTGCTCTGCAGAACAAACAGCCCTGGGCTGGACAGGTGTGACCCAGAAGCAATATTTGGTAATGCTGCAACAGGGAGGGAGCTGGCTTTGGAGCTAGACAACCTGGGGTCACACATGTCCTTGCTATGTGTTTGGGTGACCTTGAGAGAATCACACCCACTGCTTTAGGCTGTAAAATCAAAGAGGTTTCAGTAATGTAAGATAAGCCAGAAGACTTATACCCACTTATGGAATTGTCAGTGTGTCTATTGGTAGATGACAAAGCTCTTGTGTGCAGTTCTGCAGACCTATGCCTGGTGCAGAAGGGCAGTCAGCACACAGTTGCACAAAAACTGAAATAATAAAAATGAGAGAAAATATATGAGTTTAAAATAAATATGTTAGGAAATTAAAAATCACAGTGTAACTATCAGCAGCAAAATAAAGGTACTCTGGGACCTGGAATCAAGGCACCTAGAAAACAACTTGGTGAAGGAAAAAGAAGTAGATCTCCAGAAATTGAGGGTGGAGGGAACTGACAGGAAAACTGGAAACTATGGAGAAGATGGAGAAACAGCACCATGCAGAGAGAAGGATGCAGGCTGGAAAGCTGACCCCAGTTCCTGGGGAAGGGTCCTGCCTTCACTAACACAAGGTAAGCCTGGAGAGGGTAGAGGCTCCAGGGAGAAACAGTGGACTGGGTGGGCCATCAGTGCTAGACACAAGAAAAGCCCAGGATTATTGGAAACTACAAAAACAGTATGAGGCTTTACTATGAAAGTTACTCCTTCCAGTTGGCAAGCTAGAATTGGGAAAAAAAATCCAGTGCAGTGGTCACCGTATTTGAAAGTGAGCTGTTTGGGGAAGGAGTTAGTTGTTTAAGACAGATCTATAGAACAACTACCATTCGGGGTTTCTTGTGTTACCTTACCACAGTGACGGGGTGGAAGGTGGCCAAAAGAGACTGTCGTGGAGAGGGCATGGGCTAGACATACACCCCTTGAAAAGTTTCAGCTCAGGCCAGGAAGGACACACAGGTGTGTGTGTTTCAGAGGGGGCTGGGTTTGTAAGTGCTGGCATAACGTCCAGCAGACTGCTTGCACCTCTTCAAACCCTCCACCCTGCCCTGCTGACATCCAACACACAGCAGGGGTCTGTTTGCTTTCTGATCAGCAATGGAGTAAGGGGTGTGCCTTAGTTCAGATGGCTGCTGTGGCCTGGGGTATACAGATGAAGAGGCTTCAGAAGGAGGGAGGGACCCTCACAAACCCTTGGGCCGTAAAGGTAGGAAAAGAAAGCCATGATTTGGGGCACACAGAGAGACACAAAAATGGAGTGGCTAGAGTGAATATAGTCCTAGGGCAGGCACTATACGTATGAGGAAAGCAGGAGCAGGATTAGTTAGTATGGAAGCAAAATAGATTCTAGTAGGGAATCACTATCCCTCCCTCATATCTCGTGGATTCCAACACTGCAGACCCTGGAAAGAACCTTTTTATCCAAGAGCCTGGAGTAACTTTTTGGGACTCATTTCTCTTTTTCTTCATTGATTTTGAGTTTTTCTTTTCTTCTGCTTTCTTTATTTTTCTTTTTCTTGTGTATTCTTTTCTGTTACTTTAATTCTATTAATTTTTATCTCCTTTTCTTTTTCAAATTTTACTTCTTTCAGTTTCCCATTTCCCACTCCTCATTTTTACTAGTATTAATATTAAGCATTATTAAATTTTAGATAATTACTTGCCTCTATACTATTATTGTTGAGTTCTTCTCTATTGTTAATGGTGGTAGAGTGGTACTTCAGTTCACAAACTTAATTCTTTCCACAATTTGGTCTCAAACTGAATCAGTCATGAACCAAATCAAATTTCCCCATAAAGTCAACATATATTTGTTATTATTTGATTTGTTGATGATAAACATTTTAGGGGGAGTAAGCTAGAATCTTCAGTGTTGTTTGAATTTGCATTTCATTGATGACCAGAGATGAACATTTTTTCAGTATCTTATGGACGTCTTTACTTCTTCTGAGAGATGCCTATTCATTCCTGTTGCTTGTTTTTTGATTGGAACTTTTATTTGAGGGGATCTAACTTTTTTTGCTCTTTATGTATTCTAGATATTAATCTTCTGTCCAAGGAAGAGCTGGCAATTTTTGCCACCATTCTGCAAGTTGTCTCTTTACTCTATTGGTGGTTTCCTTTGCTGTACAAAAGCTTTTTAATTTGATATGATCCCATTTGTTGGTTCTTGATGTTATTTCTTGGGCAATTGGGGTTTGGTTCAGAAATTCCTTGCCTTCACCTGTGTCTTCAAGAGTTCTGCCTATTTTATCTTGCAGTAGATTAAGTGTTTTTGTTTTAATATTCATATCTTTTATTCATATTTATTTTATCTCAGTACATGGTGAACGATGAGAGATATGGCTCTGAATTCACTCTTCTGCATTCAGATAGCCAATTTTCCCAGCACCATATGTTAAAGAAGCTATCTTTCTTCCAGGGTATTTTTGGCCCTTTTTTCAAAGATCAGATGAATGAATGTGCCCAGGGTTATTTTCTGCATCCTCTATTATGTTCCACTGATCCACGTGTCTGATTTTGTGTATGTACCATGCTGTTTTCATCCTGGAAATTTTGTAAAATAATTTGAAATCCAGGATTGTGATACCTCCTGCTTTGTTGTGGTTGCCCAGGATTGCTTTTGCAATTCTGGTCTCTTTGGTTTCCATATAAATTTATTATTGTTTTCTCTAGTTCTGTGATGAATGCTTTTGGTATTTTGATTGAGATTGCATTAAATCTATATATTGGTTTTGGAAGGGTAGCCTTTTACCAGTATTAGTTTGACTTCTCAGGAAGAAAAGATATCATTCCATTTTCCAATGTTCTCTTAAATCTCTTTTCAGAGTACTATAATTTTGACTGTAGAGGTCTTTCACTTCCTTGGTTGGGTCAATTTCTAAGTATATAATTTTTCTTGAAGATATTGTAAATGACATTGTTTGCCTAACTTCTTTCTCAGTGGTTTCATTATTAGTGTACAGAAACATTACTGATTTTTGTGTGTTGATGTTATATCCTGCTACTTTGCTGTATTTGTTTATTAGTTCAAAGAATCTTTTGGTGGAATTTTTTGGATCTTCTATGTAAAGGATTATATTACCATGAATAAGAATAGTTTGAGTTCTTCCTTTCCTGTATGTATCCCTTTTATTTCTTTCTCTTTCCTGATTGCTCTGGTTAATATTTTGAGTACCATATTGAACAGGAGTGATGATAGTGGAAATCCTTGTTTTATTCTAGGTTTTAGAGGAAAATCTTTTAGTTTTCTCCAATTTAATATGATCCTGGCAGTAGATTTGTCATAAATGGCTTTTATCAAATTAAGATAAGGTCCTTCTGCCTATTTTCTTCAGGGTTTTTTTAAATCATAACTGGCTGTTGGATTTTGTCAAAGGCTTTGTCTACATCTACTGAAATAATCATGTGATTTTTTTCCTTGCTTCTGCTTATGTGATATACATACTAAGATTACTGATTTGTGTATGTTGAACAATGCTTGCTTCCCTAGGATGGAGCCTACTTGGTCATGTTGTGTGATCTTTTTGAAGATTTGTTGCATTCTGTTTGTCTTTATCTTGTTGAGGATGTTTGCATCGATATTCATTAAAGAGGTTGGCCTATAATTTTTTTTTTGGTACCGGGGATCGAACTTGGGTCCTTGCACTTGCACAGGGTTGGCCTGTAATTTTTACAAAAATTTAGTCCCTATTAAGTCTATTTGTTCTAAGTTGTGGTTCAACTCTGATTTTTTTGGTTGATTTTTTGTCTAGCTGATCTATTTGTGATAGTTGGGTTTCTCATACACTGCTGGCAGAAATGAAAAATTCAAAGTGCTGTAACTACTTTAAAAAACAGTTTGACAGCTCCTCAAAAGGTGAATTACAGCTCCTCAAAAGCTTAATATGACCCAGAAATTTCCTCCTAGGTATATACCCAAGAGATCTGTAAACATGAAAACCTGCCCATGAATAATCATAGCAGCCTTCAGCATAGTAGTCAAAAAATGGGAACAACTCAAATGCTCATTGGCTGATCAATGCCTAATTAAATATGGTACACTCATGCGATAAAATATCATTGAGCAATAAAATGGGATGAAGAACTGACATACTATGATTTGTACAAACCTTGCAAACATTAGAGTAAGTGAAAGACATCAGCCAAAAAGAGAACATATTACCTAATTCTGTGAATTTAAGATGCCCAGGATAGGCGAATGTATGGAGGTAGAGAATATTCATGGTTGCTTATGGTTGAGGTGTAGATGAAGAAAAGAGGAATGACAGCTACTGAGTTCAGGGTTTCTTTCAAGAGGACAAAAATGTCCTAAAATTGATTGTGGTGATGGGTGCTTGGATCTGAATACACTAAAAACCATGGATTGTATACTTTCCATAGGTGTCTTAGTCACTTTTCTCATGGCTGGGACAAAATGCCCAAAATATGCAACTTAAAGTAAGAGAGGTTTCTTCTGGCCCGCAGTTCAGAAGTTTCAGTCTGTGTTCAGCAGGCTTCAATGCAGAAATGGCAGGAGGAAGGGCCTGGCGGAGCAGAGCTGCTTACCTCATGATGGCCAGAAAGCAGAGCGAGAGGAAAGTAGGTGCCAGGAAGGAAGGCACACCCCTCTTATCAGTCCCACCTCCCAACAGCTGCACCCCCATAACTCAGGGACCTTCCAAAAGCCCCAACTTTGGGTGCACATGATCTTCGGGGTCATTCTGGATCTGAACCCTAACAATAGGCAAATTACAGGGCATATGAGTTATATCTCGGTAAAGCTGTAATTAACATCAAAAATAAATGTTAAATACATTATGAAGCTAAACAAGACTAGAGGTTAGAAATGAACCAAGACTATGTTTTTCAGAAGGGCTTACTATTTTTCTTATTGCTTGGATGTGTTGATTAGATGTGGAAATTTACATTTTTTTCTTTTCTACCACTGTGAACCTGTCTCTATTCATAAAGTAACTGTGTTAATACAATACTAGGAAATTCATAGGGTCTTAATGGAACTTCAAATTCACTTTATATTTATCCAGGGTAAGAAAATTTCTCATTTAAACTTTATGATTGTTTGATGCAATATTTAAAAAACCTGGTATAACTTTACGTAGCGATAGACACCTCTGAGCCGATGAAGGGGGCTGTATTCTCATTCTTTCCCCACAGGTTGATTTCATAGGTACTCAGGGTTATGTGAAAGAGGCAGATCTTCAGCACGTGCCCTTAGCCAAATGTGCAAACACCTGGAAGGAGAGTGAGTGCTTTTCCAGGGCTGTGGATATTTATAAGGCAGCCACGGCACAAGTAAAGAGCACCTTGGTGAAGTATTTTCATATCGGAAGGTATTATTTTAATATTGACTTGATTTACTAAAACCCATCAAATTCATGTTTGTTTATTGAAAGAACTTAGTGCCAGGAAAATAACCATGCACCAGACCCAGTCCGCCCCAGGAGTCTGTTTTAGCAGAGAGGACAGGTACATTGCAGGCAATCACAGGCTAGTGTATGCTTTGGGCACCAGCCTGACATGGCAGGAGCTGTGACAGAGGAGCTTGTCAGAGACAGTGATATCCATGCTGGGACCTGAATGTTTAGGGTTAGAGCTCAGTCACCTGTGAGACTTGACTCCAGGTGAGGGGTGAGCCAATCATGTGCTGTTCCAAGAAATGTAAGACTTCAGGGGAGACACCTGGCCATGAAGACTGAAGTGACAGGTATATGAAGACCACAGAAAAGGGGATTCCAGGTGAAGCCCTGGGGACCACACTCTACCTCAGTCGAATTGGCATGACATGCCCAGACGTAGGAGGTGGTTCAGTGTACAGAGTGGCCTGAAGGTACAAGAGTGTTGTCTTGTGCCTGGCCATTCAATGTGATTCTCCAAATCTTGGGGTCACTATTTCACTCCCTGTTCTTGGCTCCTGTGTGATTCCTCTATTCTTACTTCAATCTCATCTATACTTAAATTGGCTTAAAGGAGTCTCTGTGCTTCTAAGACCACAGATCTTGAACTCAATGGGAGGCCAATGAGCAATGCCTGTAGAGAAACAGCCTTACCTTTTCTACTCTGCTCTTCTCTTCTCTGCTCAGCAATGTGTTTTGGGGCTTTTGCAGACTGGAAACCCTGGAATGTCCCTGAGTGTAGCTCTCGTCTGGACCTTCTGCTTTGCTTTGGTTTCCAGAGAATTTTTCATGCCCTCCTGGGGGACCAGTTTCACTTTCTGTCCTGTCAACTCAAATGGGAACTGGCTGAACTTTATTACTGCTGGCCCTGTAGGCTGGGGCTTCCAACCGGCTCCGAGTCAGCCCAACCTTGGTTTCGCACCACTCTCTCTTTCTTTCTTTCTTTCTTTCTTTCTTTCTTTCTTTCTTTCTTTCTTTCTTTCTTTCTTTCTTTCTTTCTTTCTTTCTTTCTTTCTTGGTACCAGGGCTCGAACTCGGGTCCTTGCGCTTGTGTAGTAGGCGGCAAAACCACTGAGCTAAACCCCTGACCCGCACCACTTTCTTTAAATGAGACTCCCTGGTTTCACCTCTGCTCCAGCACTCATTGGACACCATGAGCTGATGATCATGAGGCCTTCTGCGGCATTGCCAGAGTCTGCTGTGTCCCCACTTGATCTGTGATTGTCAATCCCTCTCAAGATGACATTGTTACCGTAAATCAAAGGTCACCAGGAGACTAAATCCGCACCACTGTTTTCTCAGCTCACCCTTTGGTGTCAATTGGTTGAGGGCATTAGAATAAAAATCCTTCAATGCATAAAATGTTATTTTGTTACTTGGCAAATAGAACTGAGGAAAAGTCACTGGTTCTTGGCCATGCCCTGTGTATGACGGTGTAGCAAGTGAGGCTGGATGTATCAGTGGAGGCCACAAAGCCAGTGTGAGCATGCAATGGGAACCTGCAATGGAATCAGAATAGAAATGGAATCCCAATGTTTTCAGGAAAGGAGAACCCTAACCAAATGGGTTTTTTTATTATCCACACTGAACTGATTTTAAAGCCCAGAGGCATTAAAGAATTAGCCAGAATCAGATCCCAGCTCTTTGGACTCTTCAACAAACCCAAACTACTCAGATGCTCAGGAAAGCAACTTCTCCATCCACAAACACCATCTAAATGCCTGAAAATATAAAAGTTAGGCAGATTGTAGGGCTCATCTAGCCCAGTCCACCATAGGGTCTTGAAGAAATATTCTCAGTACAACACATTTGAGCAGCTTACTTCTTTCTGCAATCATAATCTCAGGTTGCCAACAAGTAAATTTATTCTCCTTCCCCAACAACTTGAATTCCTTCCCATATGCTCTGTATTTGGCAATGCACTACCAATTTCCAGTCACCTAAGTCAGAAACAGGAGCCATGCTTGGCATTGGCTTTCTAGCTTTGTTCCTTTGGAGTAGCTTTCTTTTCGTCTCTGTTACTACCTAACTTGGACACTACACGACCTTCATTAGTGTATGCCCTGTCAGTTTCTTACCAGATCAGTCTTCTTATCTCATTGATCTCTTCCAGATCTCCCTTCTGTTTGAAATCTGCTCCACAGAAAACTATAGAAACAAATTTTATTGTACTGTTTGGGGTTTAAGACTCTCTATAGCCTGTTACAAATGGCTATTTCTCAACTTTATTTCATAGTTATTTCTCCTTTATAGTACACTGCCTGAGCTGTAATCTTATTGTTCTCTGGGAATCTTGTGTTCATTAATAACAGAAGCCTTTTATTCAGTGGCCCCTGCCAGGTTTCTCTCTCTCCCACCCTCCAGGCCTCTAAATTCTACCTTGGTGATTGACAGATCTTCCCATATTCCTGCATCTTTTGTTAGCTCTCCTTTCTTGACCTCCATTGTCAATTGGTGTTCATGACATATAAACCATTCCAGCATGCAGTGTGAATGTCTATGTGTGTGGTTATCACGGTTCTGTGCAGTCATTGGAGGACAGATTTAAGTTAGAGTTGTGTTTTATTAAGAGAAGTGCTGATAGTAACTCTCCAGTTGGTGGTGGAGAAGGTTACTGGTGTGGGAATGAGATGCTAGGGGTATTTATGAGCACAAAGCAGTTGATCCCCTCACCTACCTGTTGTAGCTGCTGCAAGGGAGCACTGGAGTCCCTGTGAAGCAACCTGCTAGCTCGAGAGTGGTGAGGGCAGAATCAGGGGTAGCTGAGGCAGTCAGATCTGCTTGCTGACAACCAGTGAGTGAAACGGCAGGAACTGAGGCAAGGTGAGGCACTGCATCCTGGTCTTAGGACAAGTTGATATTGAGTTTCATGTCCTTGATTAGAGAAATAATGTGCTTTTCCACAAACAGATCAATTTACTGTGTCTCCATAGAAACAGGGGTTTATAATACCATTATAATATCTAAAATACTGAGTCTATTCATCAGATATCCAACGTATCAAAGAATTAAAGGTATCCTTTAATTTTGATCAGTAACATTCTGATATAAACAAAAATCATTTCTTGATTCTTGTTTTCATTTTATATTTTATTTTCATGTACCTATCACAGACTATTCTTATGACAAGGAAGTGTTTTTGGCTCCTGGTATTTCTTCACTGTAAAGTTTTCTCAAAGGCAAAAGAACAGAGCTTTGGTTTTCTTTTTGAACCTAATACATTTTAGAATTTTAAAATCTTAATTTCTTGAACCAAGATATATCATGTAAAGGTACAAATTCCCAATGATGAATGTCAGCATACTGCATGCCTAAAATATACCAATAAACTTAATAAATAAAATCTTAATTTCTTGATTAACTGATGGTTTGGACCTAAAGGACCAGTGTGATTAAGAGATAGTTGATGAATGGCATCTGCTCTGCATTCTCATCTTCCCTTTCTCTTTTAGGTTTTGTTATGAATCCACTTTTTTTGGTTAACCAATGAAAATGTATGACTAAATTGTTTAATCTCAAGTCCTCGCATGTTTTGCTGGGTGGTTTGTTTTGGTAGGATATTTTAATAGCTTTTCTCCCATTAGAAAGATTTACAATAGAAAACTTCTTGTGCTTTCAAAAAGGAGAGTGAGAGAGAGAGAGAGAGAGAGAGAGAGAGAGAGACGATAGGGCAGAAATGTTCAGCCAATCACTTAGTTTGTGACATTTTTGCAGAAATAAAGAAGATAATTAGTTTGACATGTAATTCATAGTCAATAACTAAAAAGAAATGCTTGCATTGCTGATTACAGCTAGCTCAGATAGGCCTCCTAACATGTAATTCACTTTTGGAGTGATTCCAAATGGCTTCTGAATTAGGGTTCTACAGAGAAACAGAACCATGCGCCTGTGTGTGTGTGTGTGTGTGTGTGTGTGTGTGTATGTGTGTGTGTAGAGTGAGAGAGAGAGAGAGAGAGAGAGGCATAAGAGGAGATTTACTGTGGGAATCAGTCCTTCAATATGCTGTTTGGAAACTGGAGAACCAGGGAAGCCAGTATTGTAATTCATACCTAGTGAGGCAGAAAATGTAGGGCTAAGTCTAAAAATGAAAAAGATAATATGTTTTTAAAAAGCTGAAATTTGTGTATTATTTTTCTGATTGCCTAATTTTTTACATAATAAATGTTTTAAGTAATATATGTGGATGAGAAACCATCTGGACACAGGCTTTATGTGAGCAAAAGGCTGGTTTATTCTGTCCGGGTGCAAACAGGTTGAGATGGAGAAAGATATCAGCACTCAGTCAGAGGAGAAGTTGAGTTTTATAGGGTTTGGGGTGGGGTTGTAATGCTAAGGAAGCTGAGATGGAAGGCTTGGGGTCAAAGGACAGGCATTTCAGGTGGGGCGGACAAACTGGACGTCTAGGTGCTGGGGAGATTGTATGCCCTGTCCTAAATTTTTTCTGTGGTCATCTGTTCCATTTACTGAGGACAGCATGGCCCTTTAGTGGTCTCCTGTTGTTTGTGGAGGGCCCCATGTATGCTGAGGGGGGTCTCACTTAGGTCAGGCATGACAATATATATGGACTTATTATATAATAAATAACATAACTTTAAATACTAAAATAAAGTTGAACAGATACAAATGGAGTAAGCAGAAATAAATTCAGAACTAAGATTTGAATACAAAACACAGTATGTATTTCTGAGAAATTTTGCAAAGTACTTAGGGTGTCCTTACTTAAAAGGAGCCTGATAAAAAATACTTTTGTATATCAGTTTATAAATGGACTTTTACAAATGGTGTTTAAAAATAAAATTTAAAAAACCTACCCTCTAGTAAACTCTAGTATATCTGTTAGTTATCTGAGTCAAAGTTCAAGTTTTATCAGTTAGGCCAACCTTGATCAATTTTTATTTTTGGACTGGGAATCAAACTCAGGTCCCGAGTTTGATCCCCAGTACCAAAAAAACCAAAACAAAACAAAACAAAAAAACAACTCAGGACCTTGTGCTTGCCAGGTGGGTGCAGCGCCACTGAGCTACATCCCTGGCCCTAACCTTGAGCAATTTAAAGTGCATTTGGGTCCCTCCTACCCAACTCTCCAGCTTCCTTTATTCCATCATTTCTTGTACAACATTATCATTCTTAGAATGCTGTGTGATGTGTCTGCATGTTGTCTGTTGTCTGCCTCCTTACATAGAACATAAGCTCCACAAGTTCAAAGTTGGTGTCTGTTTTGTTTACTGCTTAATCTCTGGCCTCCAGAATGGTGCTTACCACAATGACAGAAATTCAAATAAAAAACATTAGTACCAAATCAATTATTCTCTCCAATTTGATAGCCAGAGCTTTATAGCTTTAAAGGTAAAAAGCAATATATCAGAATCCCATTCTGGGCTTGTTAGAGGACAGATTGTTGGACATTACCCCAGATTTCCTTATTCTGTAATTCTAGGGTAAGGCCTGGTAATGTCCCTTTTTAAATAAGTAACCCCATCTTGCTGATGGTTTTGGTAGAGGACTCACACTTTGAAAAACACTACTTTATAGAAACCCAAACTCAATAGCATCATGAAATGTTGGAGATAAATGAAATTTTCACATCTGGCATTAGTTCATGGTTTCTTATATTTGTTATATTAATAATTAAGCTGTAGGGCCAAATGTAGTGGATCCTGGGTGGGCATGTCATACGTGATTTCCTTGACATTCTTCCAATTAGTTAAAGACAGTGGGGTGACTCTATGGGCTGCCATCTTATTCAGGTGTGTTAAATATGGACCTTGGTGGGCTGGGTATTTAGCTCAGTGGTTCCACCGTCTGCCTCACAAGTGCAAGGTCCTGAGTTCGATCCCCAGTACCAAAAAAAAAAAAAAAAAAACCCCAAAAATATGGACCTTGGTGATGGTAGAGACTCAAAAGCACATTTTGGCTTTCCCTGCAGTCTTTGTTGATGTGATCAAGGAATGGAAATTTTCCCTTGGAAGGCTGGGAAGTTTTTCTTTTGGTGGAATCTTTTAAAAGAATCTCTAATGTAGCACAGGGGAGAAAGCATTCTAGTTTTTGAGATGGTAAGATTTAGCCTGCATATGATGACTTTCATCCTGAAAATTCTTTGCAAACAATAACTAATGCCTTAGGCAATCCTTGGAGGCAACTTACACTGTCTTACATTTTGTTCTTTCAGAGCTTGGAAGCAGAGGTGTTGCTTTTATCACATGTTTTGTAGCTTCTCTTTTTTAGTTTATTTATATACTAGAAAAGAGATGGGAACTGGGCCTTAAATGTCAAAGTCTTCTGCTGTTTAGTAACCTCTTGAGGTAGGTTATTTCATACCTCAGTTGTTATCTCTGACAATCCTCCTTTTCATGTGCAGTGATTAGTTCCTAAAGGCAATGATCTTAAGGACTTTGACTATGCTTACTGTTATGGTTTGTGTGTAGGTGTTCTGGTAGTCTGAATAAGATAAAAGGGGTAGAAAGATGCTGTTAACCTGTCTTGTTGCTTTTGCTGTCCTCCACCAGCCCTGTGACAACCTGCCTTGGAGCCAGACTATTATGGACTGAAAACTCTACCAACTGTAAGTCAAATAACCCTTTCCTCCTTTAGCTTTGGGTGTCAGGTATTTTGTCTCAGCAATGAGAGAAAAGTAACTAAGACACTTACCATCCAGTAGAGACGGACTTACAGGAAAATGGAGGTCCTTCTTAACAGACATTCTTTTGTCTATGAAAGAACAATAACTGAGATGCATGCAAAACTGGTAGTAAAATAAGCACAACTCTGTTGGCCTGGACATTTTTCAATAATGTACTCACTATATTCAGTGTATTGGGTTAAATTCATTTTGTAACTCCTATGTCCTTATGTTACTGGGTTCTGGGGTTCTGGGGACTCCTTATAGAGATGTTTTCTAGGTTATTCTTGTCTTGAGCAAAGAATTGGACAAAACAATTGCAAAAGATGGCAAGGTTTTACATTTCTTAATGGTAGGAAAAGAAACATGCTCTACAGAGCAAGTCTGGGCCACTTAAATGAGGGAAAAGATGTACACTGTAAAGGGTGAGAGGAACCACTGTGAAAGAGACTATGGTGGCCAAGAGTTCAATGGAGGCTGACTTTTGTATCCCCTACTCCTCAGGTTATCATCAGGTCTAGGCTGTCCTATCAAAAACCTGCTTTTTGCTTTCTTGCAAAAAGGATTAAAGATAGCATTCTCTGATTGGTTCCAGGTGCAGGGCTTTGGAAACTGCTCTGTGCATGTGTTCTGGAACTCCATGATTGACAGGTCATACCCTCTTGCCTAGCCAGCTTTGCCATGCCCTAATCTCCTGCCTCACTCATATTTTAAGAGAGTGGGAAGTCCATAATCAGAAAGAGTGACTTTTATTGGATGAGAAAGTGCACATACAGCATCCTGAAGATCAAACAAAATATTTTTTTCATTTTTAATCATAACTTGACTGATGAAACAAAAGTATTCTCTCTTACCTTCTATCTTCTTCCTTTTCTTAATACTCATCTGGTTGTTAGGATTAAAGCAGTGAATAGAACAAAGATTCCAGCCTCATGGACTTCAATTATAGTTGAGAACAATCAATAAGAAAACTCTGTGTGTATCAGAATTCAGTGCTAAGTGCTAAGCAGATGCAAAGACAGGATGTGGGGGGCCTTGCCCCCCCCGCTAGAACTCTTGAGTGCCTTTTACGGGCATGTCTGGGCCTGCTGCAAGTCTACCCGGCAACAAGGAAGTAGCCCCAGTACCCTCCCCTTGCTCCTTCCCTCTAGCCCTACAGTATATATGCTGTAGCAGCTTCTGCAATAAACGAGACTTGATCAGAAACCTGTCTTGTCTCCATCTCTCGTGTCTCTTGTCCCTTGTCATTCTCACTCCCCCTCTAGGGTCTCCGTTGACTTACCCGCAGGTCGGGACAACGGGACACTTGAGTAAGAGATACTTGGCACACATCCAGAAGATAGTTAGGAGGAAATGTGTTAGGTTTCCATCACTGTGAAAAAATGCCAGAGAAAATCAGCCTTAAAAAAGGAAAGATTTAATTTGGCTCACATTCAGAGATTTCTATACAAGGGCTCAGAGGTTTCAGCCCAGGGCTGGCTGGCTCCATTGTTTTGGGACTGAGGAACATCAGACATCTGGGAGCATGTAGTGGAGAAGGCTGTTCAGCTCATGGCAGCCAAGAGAGACAGAGAAGGGAGAGGGGAGAGGGGAAGGGCAAGAGGGAAGAAGAAGGAGGGGAGAGAGAGAGAGAGAGATGAGAGAATATGAATATGAATGAATTGGGCATTGGGAACAGAATACACACTTCAAGTGCATACTTTTCATGGCCTACTTCTTTAACCAGACCTTCCCACCACACTGAAATTATCAGCTGGGGTCCAAGCTTTCAACCCATGAACTTTGTTGAGGGGGCACTTAAGATCCAAACCATAACAATGAACTACTTGGATATTACAGAGATGAGGATTCCAAAGGTAAAGTAGGTGTCATGCCTGGATGAAAGAGCACAACTGATGTATTCAAGGTGCAACAGGGAGTGTTGAGCCAAAGAAAATCCTTAAGCAGAAAGATACAGGAGCGTATTGAAAAGATACAGATCAGTTCTCATTTTTTCTAACTACTCAAAAACCAGTAGGAGGGGTAGCATAGGTAGAAGACTCAAAGGGTAAATATTTTAATTTCACCAGATATTGTCCATGATTGAGTGGGACTTTTCTTTGGAAATAACTGCAGATTGAATGTAGCAATTGTTTCTCATTGATACTATTTTTTCATAGTGTTAGAAATTTAAGACCTCAAGCTTAGCTTCTTATTTATCACAGGAGAGCCCCCTGTGCCCCTTTATGTGGATCACAGCAAGAATTTTTGCATAAAACTTGGCTCATTCTGTGCCTCTCCATCATAGCCTCCTACTACTCCTATGTGCACTAAGACTGAATTATGTAAACAGTAATTTAGGAATTTAGTACTGCATTGAGTCCTTTGTTAACAATAAATTTTAAAATGAACTAATTTGCTATTGACCATTGTGATTAGAGTAATCACCCCATTGGAGAGTATGTACAGGAGAGATAAAGGAAATTAAAGCTCTGAAGGCTGATCATTCTATTTTCTCCTATGAATAGTTAATGTTTATATCCCAGGAGGACCATAGTCTGAACCCGCATTAGAATTTTCCTTTATGACTCTTGCATATGTAAGCTGGACTAGGCATGCTGGTTCACAATAAATACTGACATAAATCAGGAAAAGAGCCACTCTAATTTTGATTGTTTGGAAGAATTGGTGTCATTGGTTCTATTTTTATAGTTCACCATTTCCCGTTTCTTCAAATGTGGTTTCCCTGCACAACAAGAAGAAACTTCATTGGATTTTATTTATGAGTAATTGATTTAGTGTTGGTTTTTTCATTACATTCTCACAGTCTGTTTTGAGGTTTGGAGTTTTTTTATTATGCATTTTACAATTGTGTGGTAGGTTAGGGAGTAGGAGAGAACACCTAACTGGTCTAATAATGACCCAAACCATGATGAGTCCCATGTTCCTGGTTTGAGACAGTAGAGTCTCCTTTAGAAAGGTGATTTGAAGGGTCCCCCCTCCCCTAAAGTTAAAAATGCCCATCTGTTTCAATCTGTCCTTCCACCTGACCATCCAACTCTCCATTCATCTACCCATCTTCTCTCATACCAGTGCCTCTTATAGCCCACATGAATCATAGACTGTATCTCTGACACCTGGAAAACAAGCTGATTTTTCAGGTCTATATGGGGATGAATCTCCAGATGACCACTGCAGCTGACCACCAGTGATAAGTTGGTGAAAATGGAAAGGTGAGGCTAACATATGTCTTCACTAGGGAGGTGGCTGTATTCACCTTAGGGATTTCCTTTCATGCCTGTCTCAGACCATCTTTTCATTTGTCTCCTTGCTAATCTCTATCATTTCTTCCTCTCAGTAATCACCCCATAAAAAGAACTGACACCTGACCCCTGCATAAGTGGTTGTCATACAAACATCACTCTTCACACACAGATAAACATAACACACATGCACAAGTAATGCAATGAAGTTATTTTCATTGCATTTATATTCACATCTCATGGCCAAATGAATTTGAAGGCTATTAGAAAAATGCATAGAGAACAACAGAATACAGACTAATGCATGTTCAAAGACATGCAGAATGAAACTGTTCTGCTCAGTGTTATCCAGAAGACACAGGTATCTGAATCTGGGAGAGTAAAGGCTTATACTTTTTTTTTGGTACCGGTGATCGAACTCAGGTCCTTGAGCTTGCGCAGCAGGCGGTGAAACCACTGGGCTAAATCCCCTGCCCGGCTTATACATATTTTATGGTACATAAGTTACTTTAGAATACTTCCAAATCTGAGAAGAAGCTGTTGTAAAGTCTAAAAATACTATATTTTAAACAAGAAATTGGAAAAAGTCTTATCTAGGGAAACAGATTTTATAGTGATAATTCCATAATCATGTTGGTTATGTCACATTTTCTGATCTGTATTCTTTTTGAGCTCATCACTAAGAGTAATGCTTTTTATTCTGTGACAATAGTTAAGAAAATTTATCTCAGTGTAGAGCTTATATGTAGAGCTTTTATGATCCATATACCAACCCAGCTGGTGTGTTCCACCATGAGACCCTTGTGACCACATAGAAAGCTCATCATGCTCAGTTCATCATGACTACCATTACCTTAGGGGTGGTCATTGTCACTGGGTGTCCAGAGTGTCTCAGTGAGGCTTCTTAGTTCTATGCCTAGCTAACTCACTCCTATTTTTGTTTAACTGGTCCAGATTCACTTGACTTTTCCACTTGTCATCCTATCCCTACTATTTTACTTACATTGTCCTATTCAGGAACAATAGCATACTCCAAAGCTGAGAATATTTGAAACCATTTCTTGGATTGGCTTCACTCAGTATTGGAAAATATAGAACATAAATTTGCACCACACCTTAAAAGAGAACATATTTGAAGATCTGTTTTCTCATTCCAGATACCTGAGTCATTGCTTTGCCATGTGGTGCAAAGTGTCACTTTCCTCTGTTCACTGTCTTTTCCTTTGGAAATCTGTGAAATTCATGACCAGAGTTCAAATGGGCCCTTGGTACTACCGTGATACTTTGCCCTGGTCCATTCTGTCTCCTTTATTCTTAGATAAACATTTCATACTTTCTCTTCTCTCTGTAACACCGACACATTACTCTTAGCTGATGATTTTGCTTTGCTTTTTACTGAAACATATAAATAACCAGAATTAGACATTCATACTCCTACCATGTCCCTCCACTTACCTGCATCTGAGCCCTATGCTCTGTCTTCTCTTTACGCTCTAGAGTTTATTTCCTCTCACTTATTCCAATGTCATGAATGATCTCTTTTCTTGCATTTTAATGAATCATTTCTAATAGGAAAGAAACAGCTTATCTGGTCTTATAACTCAGTTGTACATCACTTTCCTAGCATTCACAAGACCCTTGGTTCAATCTCTAGCACTGAAAACAACACAAACAAATAAACAAACTAAAATCAAGCAGAAGATGAGAGATGTAGCCTTATCCTTTTCTTAGGAAGTTTTGCTGCTATGAGCCCTCACGGTTTGAGCATCTTGCTATGGTGAATGAGATTCACATGTTAAAGATAATGGGTTTTTCACACAACATGGCCTCTGAGAACTCAGAAAGCCAACTACTTGACATGGTATCACCATCTGTCCCAGATCTGGAGAGCAGGCAATCTCTTCTGGGCTGCTCTAGACATGGCATATTCCTTTTCATCACCAAGCCTTTGTAACAGGTCTCTAAGAGTAATTTGACTCTATATGATTTTGCTTCCTTTGCTGACTTTTAAACACACTCCCACACAAGGTATCAATTCTCAGTAATCTGTGAGCACTATGGAAGTAAGTATTGGTCCTGTTTGTAGTGCCATATCTAAAGTTGTGATCTAACTCACAGGAAAAAAAATACTCTATAATCTTACTTACATGTGGAATCTAAACACGTTGGCTCAGAAAGAGTAGAAAGGCTGTGGAGCAGAGGGATAGGATGTGGAAAAAGAAGATGTTGATTAAAGGGTACAAAGTTTCATTCAGCCAACAGGATTAAGTTTTAGTGATCCATTACACTGAGTGGTGACCACAGTTAATAATAATATATTGTATATTTTTAAATATAAATTTTTAATGTTCTCACTACAAGAAAAATGCCAAATTGGTGAAGTGATAGCTATGCTAATTAGCTTGAACTGTTACTTTTATGTACAAATAAATCAAAACCTTGAATACACACAATTATTATTTTTTGGTTATAAATAAATAAATAAGCAGAAAATGAAAGAAATGGATGACTTAAAGTCCAATGGCAAAGACAGTTAACACCAGTGAAAGATAAATAAGAAAGGTTCAGTCCTGGTACTCATTCTGGCCTCTGTGGAGAAGGTAGATGGACATCCTAATAAAATCTCTAAATAAATAGTGGTTTCTTAGAAAATGGTGAACAGCTGTTCTTCTTCTTCTTCTTCACTGAGAATAAAACAGCAGGAAATGTTTAAAATGTGGTATGAAAGATTTATCTCAGATATAAAAAGGATTTTCTGTTTGCTTGGCTCTGAGATGGCTTCAGGAGGAAAGTTATAGAATCCCTTAATGTGGAAGCTTTTCTTTTTAACCTATTCTCTTTGAAATAATTTATGTCAACAGTTTTGGAGAGACAGTTTTTTATGGAGTATTAAGGGAAATTTCTCAAAATAGAGATTCTGTTATTAAATCCATTTCAGAGCCACTGGGTTTACAAGGTTGCACAGATTTCTTTAACAAGTGCTTTGTGGTCCTTTCCTATATACTCTGCCTTGTGAATTAGAGGCAGGGGCATGGACAGTGAAAATATCTCTAAAATTATTTGATCATGCAACCTATTTTTAAAAGAGGATTCTTTTCGAATTGGTGTTCTTTGGGATTTTTTGAGACACCATGACCCAGATATTTGAAAGTGATGGTGTAAAGTTTAAAAACTTCTCACTTGTGTGTTCCTACTTTCAAAAACAACACAACATTCTACAGAGATAACCTTTTTTTTTTTTTTTTCAGAAAATGCCTGAATAACGTTTCCTTTGAAATCATCTATTTTATGGTTTTATAAAACTTTTCTGGTGAATCACAGTGGTGCAACAACAATGAATGTTCAGGGTTAGAGACGAGTGGTTTCTAAATCCATGGTTTTTATGGCAATGGCAGAGGCAGAAGCTGTAATGATAAATTTGCATCTGTCACTGCAAGTGACAGACAGGTGAGTGTGGACTAGAAGGCTCACAATGAAAGGAAAGGCCACTCCAAGCCATTTCAAGGTGCTGTGATCAGGAAAGGGTCACCCAGAATGGCTTCTTCCTGCTTTACCACAGGACAGCTCCTTGCCTAAAGCCAGAGTGTCAGTTCCCTAATTCTCCCTAACTCAGAGCTTGTGGAGTAAGCTTGCAAGTTCCTGAGGGACTCTGCTAGGAACTACATAAACCTAAATGGAAAGATAAGCTGGGGAAATGTCATCTCTGTATCTGCCTAACTATTGATTTGCAATGAGTCAAAAAATGCAAATAGAAGGGAGACATGGAAAGGGACCCACAGAACAAGGTGGTATATTGTCTGTTTGGTGATTATTTATTTATTTATTGCTGTACTGGTGATTGAACCTAGGGCCTTCACACTGAGCAATATCCCAAGTCCTTTATTTTTAAATTTTTAATTAGTACATGCTTGTAGGACATAAGGATTACATTCATTATGGCATGTAGGCACAATACATAATGTATCTTTTATTTATTTATTTATTTATTTATTTATTTATTTATTTATGTGCTGAGGATCAAACTCAGGGTCTTGCGCTTGCAAGGCAAGTGGCAGCACCCCTGTGCTAAATCCCCAGCCCTGTATCTTCTATTTATTGTTCTTCTCCTCCCTTCCCTCTCCTCTCCCTCCATCTCAAGATCCCCTCCACATTTACCATGGATTTGTTTATGTATTTCCTGTTTTCTATCTTTTCCTTTATTCTTTAAATTATTTATACTTTGAGTTTCTTATAAAAGAGAAATTATGCAATATTTAACCTTATGCGTCTGAGTTATTTTACTTAGCATTATGGTCTCAAGCTGCATCTATTTTCCTACAAATAACTGAAATTTATCTTTCTGTTTCGTTTTGTTTTTTGGTGCCGGGGATCAAACTTGGGTCCTTGTGCTTGCAAAGCAAGCAGCAGAACCACTGAGCTAAACCTCCAGCCCAGAAATTTATCTTTCTTTATGGCAGAGTAGTACTCCATTATCTATAAATATATTTTCTTTTTCATTAACCAATTGATGGGATATATAGGTTGCTTCTGGAGTTTAGTTATTATGAGTTGGGGTTTAGTTATTATGAGCTGTTATAACTATATGTATGTGCGTATCTCTGTAATATGATGTCTACCTCTTTTGAGAATATATCTAGAAGGGGAGTAGCTGGCATTTCTAGTTTGATTTTATGAGGAAACTCCATAATGATTTTCAGTGATCGTACTAGTTTACATTCCCACCAACAATCTAGAAGGGTGCATTTTCCCCTGCGGCCAGCATTTGTTATTCTTTGATTTCTTGATGATGACCATTCTTTCTGGAGTAAGATGTAATCTCGGTGATTCTGCATTTCTCTGATGGCCAGAGTTGTTGAACATTTTTTCATGTATTTATTGACCATTTGCACTTCTTAAGAGAAGAGTCCATGCATTTCAGTTGCCCATTTTTTTATTGTTTCTTTTATATGGTGATGTGTGTGATGATTTTTAGTTATTTACATATTCTAAATATTAGTCCTGTGTCTGAAAAATATTGAAATTTTTTCTCATTCTGTAGGCTTTCTCTTTACTCTGTTGGTTGTTTCCTTTGCTATACAGAAGCCTTTTAATTTGGGAATAAATAATCCCACTTGCTGATTCTTGACATTTCTTGGGCTTTTGGGGGGTTCTGTAAAGAAAGTCTTTGCCTATGCCTAGATCTTCAAGAATTTTACCTATTTTATTTTACAGTAGATTAAGTGACCCTGCTTTAATATCTAGGTCTTTCATTCAGTTAGATTTTATTTTGGTGATAGATATTGGTCAAGATTCAGTCTTCTGCATGTGAATAGCCAGATTTTCAACCATCTGTTGAAGAGGCTATCTTTCCTCTAGTATATGTTTTTGGTCCCTTTGTCAAAGATTAGCTGACTTTTGTGCCTGGATTGTTTCTGTGTCTCAGTTGCATTGATCCACCTTGCTTTTTTTTCCTTTTCTTTTTGCCAGTGCCATGCCATTTTTAACACAGTAGCTTTGTAATAAAACTTGAAATCCAAGATTTTGATGCCTCCTGCTTTGGTCTTGTTGCCCTGGATGCTTTTGCAATTCTGAGTCTCTTCTTGTTTCATATAAATTTTACAATTTTTTTGTTCTAGTTCTGTAAGGAATGCTGTTGGTAATTTGATTGGGAAAGCAAGCAGTCAGTTTCAATAGCATGTCTGCTTTGATAATATTGGGTGTTCAAGAACAGAAGTATCTTTCCATTTTTGTGCTATTCTTCTTGATCTCCTTTTACACTGGGCTATAGTTTTAATTGTATAGGCTTTTCACTTCCATGATTAGCTAATTCCTAAGTATTTAATTTTCTTGAAGCTGTTGTAAATGGTATTTTTTTCCTAAAATTTTGAGTGAATTCATTATTGATGTACAAAACCACTGTTTTGTGTATTGATTTTTGTGTCTTGCTATATTGATGAGATTATCAGTTCTAGGAGTCTTTGGGTAGAAGTTTTTGGGTCTGCTATGTAAAGAATCATATCTTCTGCAAATATAGATACTTTGACTTTTTCTTTTCCTATACATGTCCCTTTTACTTTTTTCACTCTTGCCTGATTGCTCTAGCTAATGTTTTGAATATTATGTTGAACAAGAGTGGTGATAATGGACATTCTTGTCTTGTTCCTGATTTCAGGGAAAAATCTTTCAGTATTCCCCTTTTTAATATGATGTTAGGAAGAGGAGGCTTCCAGATCAATGTGCCACTGCTCCCAGTGCAGAGTAGGAGGCTTCTGGGCCAAACTACCACCACTCCCAGCACAGAGGAGGAGGCTTCTGGGTGAAAGTGCTACAGCTCCCAGCACAGAGGAGGAGGCTTCTGAGTCAACATGCCACAGCTCCAAGTGCAGAGTAGGAGGCTTCCAGGCCAGCCTATCACCACTCCCAGCACATAGGAGGCTTCTGGGTTGACATGCTACAGCTCCCAGAGTAGAAGAGGAGGCTTCTGGGTCAATGTGCCAAAGCTCCCAATGCAGAGTAGGAGGCTTATGGGCCAACTGACCACCAATCCCAGCACAGAGGAGGTGAGCCACGTGGGCACCAGTAGCAACCCCCTCCCTGGCCAAATGAGAAGACAGTTAAACAAGCCTCAGAACAAGACTTCCAGATCACCTAAAGCAACCCCAAAGGGCAATGAGATGGAACACCCTGAAACTCAACCACTTGGATTCCCTGAACTGGCAACAGAAGAGGATCTGGAAAAAAATGAAAGAGGAAATAATTTCTCAGATAACAGCAGAGATTGTGCCCATAGTGCAAGACATGATTAATAAATCTAGAGAGGAACTGAGGAACATGAGGGAAACCCAACATAGGAAACAAATAGAATCCATAAAACAGATGCAAATAAATTCCCAGGAGATTAAACACTCCACTGAAAGTCTACACAGCAGAATGAGCCAATGTGAGAACAGAATTTCAGATATAGAAGATAAGATTGCAATTAGTGGCCAGGAAAAGGAAAATTACTTTAAAAATATAAGGGACTACAAGAAATCAATCCAGCAGCTGCTAGATGATGCAAAGAAGAATAACATAAGACTAATTGGAGTCAGTGAAGAAATAGAAGAGAATGCAGATGACATAAAAAACTGTTCACAGAAGTGATTGCAGAAAACTTTCCAAGCAGGGGGAAAGAACTTGACATACAGAGAAGTGATGCATATAGGACTCCAACTAGCCTTGATCAAAAAAAATCTACACATAGGCATATAATAGTTAAGACTCCAGAAACCCAGAATAACAAAGTTCTATAATCAGTTAGAGAAAAGAAACAGGGCCTGGGATTTAGCTCAGTGGTTTCACTGCTGGCTGTGCAAGCACAAGGACCTGAGTTTGATCCCTGGTACCAAAAAAAACCCAAACAAAAACCAAATCACATACAAAGGAAAGCCCATCAGAATCACAGCAGATTTCTCAATGCAAACCCTCAAGGCAAGAAGACCTTGGAGTGATGTATTCCAAGTCCTAAAAGAAAACAGCCTCCCACCCAGATTGATGTACTCTGCAAAACTATCTTTCAAAATTGATGGAAAAATAAGATACTTTTATGACAAAGAGCACCTTAGGAACTTCATGAAGACCAAACCAGCACTCCAAAAAATTTTAGACAAAATCCTAGGAAAATACAATAAGGATCACAACCCCAGGAAGCCCAACAGAAGGAATCCACTTGGCACACCAAGAAATTAAAAGCAAAAGGGGTGAATCCAACAAAAAGAAAAAGCCATGAAAATAATAAGTCAATATGTATCAGTTATAACAATCAATGTTAAGGGTCTCAACTCACCAATCAAAAGAAATAGACTAGCAGAATGGGTGAAGAAGCAAGATCCAATAATATGCTGCATACAAGAAACACATATAATTCAAAAAGAAACCCATAGACTGAAAGTTAAAGGGTGAAAAACAATACTCCATGCCACTGGAACCCGAAAAAAAAGCAGGAGTAGCTATCCTCTTTGCAGATAAAGTGGATTTCAAACCAACACTGATTAAGAGAGACAAAGAAGGACACTACATCCTTGTAAAGGGAATAATCCAAGACGAAAACATGACACTCATAAATATCTATGCACCAAACTCTAGTGAGCCCAAGTATATAAAACAAATACTAACGGACATGAAAAAATCATATAAGCACTAATACAATAGTAGTGGGGGACCTCAATACCCCACTGTCACAAATAGATAGATCAATTAGACAAAAAACAACCAAAAAAATACTAGAACTCAGTCAAACTCTTGAACAAATGAATTTAACAGAAGTTTACTGAGTGTTCCACCCCACAAAATCAGAGTACACATTATTTTCAGCTGCACACAGGTCATTCTTGAAAATAGACCACATACTCATCACTCATAGAACATATTTAGGTAAGTGCAAAGGAACTGCAGTTATCCCCTATATATTATCAGACCACAGTGCAGTGAAACTTGGGATCAATAGCAAAAGAAACCGGCAACATTTCATAAACACATGGTAATTGAACAACACACTTGTGAATAACCAATGGGCCACAGAAGAAATTAAAGAAGAAATCAGACAGTTCCTTCAATCAAACAACAATGACAATACAACATATCAGCATCTATGAGATGCAATGAAAGCAGTCTTATGAGGGAAATTCATAGCAGTGAATATACATATTTGGAAAACAGTGCGAGCCCAATTAACCTGACGCTGAACCTCAAACTTCTAGTAAAAGAAGAGCATGACAAACCCAAAGTTCAGACAAGGAAGGAAATTATAAAGATCAGAGCAGAAATCAATACAATGGAGACTAATAGAACAATACAGAAAATCAATGAAGCCAAGAATTGGTTCTTCGAAAGAAGACACAATTGGCAAACCCTTAGCCAACCTTATCAGAAAAAGGAAAGAAAAGGCCCAAATCCGTGCAATTAGGAATGAAAAGGATGAAATTACAACAGACCCAGCAGAAATCCAGAGGATCTACAATACCTACTTCGAGAAACTATATGCCAATAAGATGGAAAACACAGAAGAAATGGACAGATTCATAGACACATATGAATTAGCAAAGTTGAACGAAGAAGACCTAAGAATTCTAAGCAACTCAATATAAATCAATGAAATTGGAAACATAATTAAAAACTTACCAACTAAGAAAAGCCAAGGTCCTGATGGCTTCACCAGTGAATTCTACAAGACATTTAGAGAGGAACTACTGCCACTACTGTTTATACTCTTCAATGAAATTGAAAGGGAAGCAATACTCCCAAATTCATTCCTGGAAGCAAGCATCACCTTGTTCCCCAAAGCAGAGAAAGACCCAACTGAAAAAGAGAACTATAGGCCAATCTCACTAATGAACATAGATGCAAAAATCCTTAATAAGATACTGGCAAATTGAATGCAGAAGATCATCAAAAAGATCATACACCCTGACCAAGTGGAATTCATCCCACGGATGAAGGGATGGTTCAACATATTCACATCAATCTATGTAATATACTATATCAATACAGCCAAGGACAAAAAACATATGATCATCTCCACAGATGCAGAAAAAGCATCTGACAAAATCCAACATGCATTTATGATAAAAACCCTACAAAAAATTGGAATACACAGTCTCTACCTCAATCTGATAAAAGCCATCTATGAAAAACCAACAGGCAATATCACACTAAATGATCAAAACCAGAAATCTTTCATGCTAAAATCAGGAAGAAGACAAGGATGTCCACTATCACCACTCTTGTTCAATATAGTTTGGAAACATTAACCACAGAAATTAGACAAGATAAAGAAATAAAAGGAATAAAGATTAGAAATGAAGAAGTCAAATTGTCATTATTGGCAAATGACATAGTAGTCTATATAGTAGGCCTGAAGAACTCCACCAAGTCTTCCAGACTTAATAACCAAATTCAGTAAAGTAGCTGGATACAAGGTCAGCACATGAAAATCAATATCTTTCCTCTACACGTACAACAGACTCAATGAGAGAGAAATAGGACAAACAATTCCTTTCACAATAGCAACCAAAACACTGAAATATCTAGGAATCAACCTAACAAAATAAGTCAAAGATTTCTTGTCTGAAAACTATAGCATTCTGAAAAGAGAGATTGAAGATGATATCAGAAAATGGAAAGACATCCCCTGCTCCGGGGTAGGAAGCATCAACATAGTGAAAATGGCCATACTTCCAAAACTGCTATATAGATTCAATGCAATCCCAATTGAAATCCCAGTAGCATACTTCATGGACCTTGAGAAAACAATCTCAAATTTCATTTGGAACAAGAAGAGACCCAGAGTAGCAAGAGCAATTCTAGGTAACAGAGACATGCCAGGGGGTATCACAACCCCCAACTTGAAATTATACTACAACGCTACTGTAATAAAAACAGCATGGTACTGGTCAAGAAACAGACCTGAGCATCAGGGAAACAGATTAGAAGATGCAGAAGCAACTCCAGACACTCAGCCACCTCATCTTCGACAAAGAAGCCAAACACTCTCACTGGAGGAAAGATAGCCTCTTTAATAAATGGTGCTGGAAAAATTGGGTTTCAACTTCCCAAAGACTAAAACTAGACCTATATCTCTCACCATGCACTAAACTAAAATCAAAATGGATTAAAGATCTAAATATTAAAACAGAAACACTAAACTTGCTACAAGAGAGTTTAGGAAGAACTCTTGAAGACATTAGTGTAGGAAAAACCTTTATGAACAAAACCTCAGTTGCCCATGAACTAGTACAATGAACAAGTGGGATCCCTTCTTATTAAAAAGCTTCTGCACAGCAAGAGAAACCACCAACAGTGTGAAGAGACAACCCACAATGTGGGAAAAAATTTTCACCAGCTGTCCCTCAGACAAAGGTCTACTATCTTGAATCTATAAAGAACTTAAAAAAATCAGACCTCCCAAATTTAAAGACCCAATCCAAAAATGGGCATCTGAAATGAACAGACATTTCTCAGACAAAGAAGTAGAAATAACAAATAAATATAAAAATATTCAACATCACTGTTCATTAGAGAGATGAAAATGAAAACAACACTGAGATTCCACCTCACCCCAAAAAGAATGGCTGCTATCAAGAAATCAACCAATAACAAATGCTGGTGGGGCTGTGGGGAAAGAGGAACCCTGCTCCACTGCTGGTGGGAGTGTAGACTGGTGCAACCACTGTGGACCTCAGTATGGAGATACCTCAAAGAACTAGGACTGGAATTCCCATTTGACCCAGCTATTCCCCTGCTGGGTATCTTCCCCAAAGAATTAAAAGAATCACACCACAGTGATATATTTGCACCTGTGTTCCTCGCAGCACAATTTGTAATAGCTAAAACTTGGAAACAGCCCAAATGCCCATCAACTGGAGACTGGATACAGAAAATGTGTTTGTTTGGGTTTTTTTTTATAAAATGCAATACTACTTGACCATAAAAAATGAGAAATTAGAGACATTTATTGCTAAATGGATGCACATTGAGGCAATACTCTTAAGTGAAATAACTAGGACACACATGTGTAAATACCAAATAGTTTCTCTTGTGTGAGAAACCAAAAGTGTAAATTAGGACTAAAAGTTATAATAGATCATGTGAAATAGGACAAAAAGTGCAAAGGGGAAGGGGAATTGGCAGGGATAGAGGAAAGGAAAGAAGGGAATGGAATTAATATGAGAAAAGGAAAAAATGGAAACAAAGTCTTTGTAAATAGGGAGGTGTGGAGGAGTTGAAGGGAGGGCAGAGGAAGCCAGGAAAAAATAAGAATCAAGAGAGATTTTTTAAAGGTGCAAATTTGTAAGGATGAACGTCATTATATTGTATAACTAAAATGTACCAATAAAATAAAATTTTTAAAAATATGATTTTAGCAGTAGGTGTGTCATAAATGGTTTCTTTGAGTTAAAATAATGTCCTTCCATACCTATTTTCTTCAGGATTATTTTCATGAATGGATGTTGGATTTTTGTCAAAGACTTTTTCTGCATCTATTGAGATGAACGTGTGACTTTTGTCCTTGCTTCTCAATATGTGATCAGTTACATGTATTGTTTTGTCTATGCTGAACCATCCTGTATCCCTTGGACAAAATCTACAGAAAATCTTGGTCATGATGTATGATCTTTTTGAAGATTTGTTGCTTTCTGTTTGTCATGCTTTTCATCATGCTGAGGGTGCTTGCCTCTATGTTCATTAAAGAAATTACCCCATAGTTTCCTTTTGTAGTTAAGTCCATGTCTAGTCTTGGAATCAAGGTAATGCTAGGTAATGCTTTTAGGAAAAAGTTTCAATTTTATTAAAGGGTTTGAAGGTTATTTGTGTTAGATATTCCCTGAAGTTCTTAAAAAATTCAGTGGTGAATCCATGAGGTCCTGGGCTTTTCTTAATTGGTAAATTTTTATTCTCACCTCAATGTCATTGCCTATTATTCAGCTGTTCAGAGTTTTATATCTTCTTTGTTCAGTTTTGACAATTCGTACAGGTCTAGTAATCTGTCCATTTCATCTAGAGTCTGCCATTTGTTGAAATACAAGTTTTCATTGTATTTACTAATAATATCCTGGACTCTGGTGGTCTCTATTATGATTTTTCCTTTTTCATTTCTTATTGCATTGATATGAGTTCTTTCTTTTCATAAGTTTGGCTAAGGGGGAATCTATTTCATTTTTTTTCAAAGAACCACCTCTTTCATTTGTTAATTCTTTGTATTGTTCTTTTCTTAATTTAATTAATTTATGCTCTGATCTTTATGATTTTCTTTCTTGTAGCAGGTTTAGATTTAGACTTCTTTTTTTCTATAACCTTGAGCTACATCATTAGGTTATTTGAGGCCATCTTGTTTTTCTAATGTGGACATTCATAGCAAAAATCCTTCTTAGAACTACTTTTATTGTGCTCCATAGGTTCTCATATGTTGTATTTACATTATCATTCAATTCCAGGAATTGTTTAATTTCTTCCTTGATTTCTTCCATGACCCACTGATTATTCAGGAGTGTGTTATTTAACATGTAGGTGTTTGCAAAATTTCTGTGGTTTCTTTTGCTATTGATTTCTAGTTTTAGGGTATTGTGATCTGACAATATACGTGAAATAATTTTGATTTTTTGTATTTATTTAAGCAAGTTTATGGGCTAGTATGTGGTTATTTTGGAAGACATTTTATTGCTACTGAGAAGAATGTGTAAGGTAGAACAGTGTGTTAATATCTATGAAGTTCATTTGTTCATTAGTATGGTTCAGTGCTGATATTTCTTTGTTGATTTTTTTCTCCAAGTGATCTACTTGTGAAAGTGGCATATTGTGACCTCCCAATGTGATTGTGTTGGTGTTTATGTGACATTTTACATCCAGTAGTATATGTTTTATCAATTTGGGTGCACCAGTATTTGGTACACATATATTTACATTGTTATCTTCCAGTTGAGTTGTTCCTTTAACTAATACATAATGACCTTCTTTGCCTCTTCTGATCAGTTTTAGCTTGAAGTCCATTTTGTCCGAAAATAAAATTGCTACCTCTGATCACTTTTGGGGTCTTGATGCATGGAATCCTTTGCTTTTTAGACTAGAAATTCTTTTTGGATTGGATGTTTCTCTCCTGAGCAGCAAAACATTGAGTTTTGTTTTTTGATTCATTGTACCAATGTGTGTCTTTTAGTAGATAAGTTGAAGCCATTTATATTGGGCGTTATTACCAAAAGTCACTGACTTAATCCTATTATTGCAGTATTTTACTATTGTTGATTCCTCTATTTTTCCCTTTTGTTTAACTGCCCACCTTGCTTGATGTATTCATCCCATCAGACCTTTTGGCTTTTTTTTACTTCATTATCTCTGTGTAAATTTCTGAGAAATTTTGGAGTGTTGGTTTGGTGGTCTTGAGTTCCTTTAAGTGCTTTTAGTTGTGGAATGTCCTTATTTCTCCACCAATTTTGAAAGACAGTTTTACAGGACATAGTAGTTTGGGTAAAAAGTTGTTTTCTTTTAGGGGTTGAAACACTTCTCCAAGGTCTCCTGGCATTTAAGGTTTGTATTGAGAAGTCTGTTGTAATTCTAATGGGTTTACCTTTGTAAGTGTTTGTTTGTTTTTGCTTTTCTCTGACAGCTTTTAAGATTCTCTCCTTGTGTTGGATTTCTGGGATTTTGACTGTGATATGTCATGGGGAGTTTCTTCTCTCATCCTAATTTCTTCTCTCATCCTAATTATTTAGGGTTTGCCTCACTTAGCTGTATGTAGAGTTTGTCCCTTGTACTTGGAAAGCTTTCTGCTATAATTTCTATAAGCAGATTTTTTTTTATTGCATCCATGATATCCTTTGATTTTTCTCTTACTCCAATTAGTCTTACTTAGGTTATCTTTGGTCATCTATTCTTTGGGTCTGTTGGATCCATTTTCCTTGTTCTGTTATTGTTTTTAAGGTATCTGTGAGTATATGGTTTTGTGTGTCATTTTTGTCTTCTAGATGCGACACTAGATTTTGTCCAGTAAGTTTCTCTTTTCACTTACTCTGCCACATCAGTCTTTATCTTTCACTCTCACTTCAGGATACCTGCTTTTCTCCAGTGCCTGATTCAGAGACTCTCCCTCTTGCTATAGTCCCTTAGGTGGTCATCATAGCTCTCAGAATTCTATATTTTAAAAATTACAGTTGAGGATGTTTTTCCTTTTATCTTTAAGGAAGATTGTACTACTAGTTGTGTGGGGCCAAGGACAACTGGGGTGGCCTGGTGGCTCTGTCCTTGCAAAACTTGTGGAAGCCCCCCTCCCAACCCTTTATTTTTTATTTTGAGATAAGGTCTCATTAAGTCACTAAATTGCCCAGACTGGGCTCAAACTTCCAATTTTTCTGCTTCAACCTCCCAGAAGGCTGGGGTATGAGCCACAGCAGCCAGCTCAATTTATTTTAATATTGTGTTAAATATATGTAAGAATAAGTTCACATCAGGGTGCACTTTAGATCTTTAGCTATTGAAGTACCAAATCAGGAGTCTATACCTTTGGGATCAAAATATAATATATAATCAGTTTAGGCACTTCAAAAAATGTACAACTACTGTGTGTTTATACATGCAGTTGTTCCTTGGTATGCATGGGAGTTGGTTCCATGACCCTACTCCAATACCCAAATCTGCATATGTGCAAGTGCCTTATATAAAGTGACATATTACTCTGCTGGCATAAAAACTGTGGACATCCTAGTGTGTACTTTAAATCATCTCTAGAATACTTAAAATATCTAATACAATGTATGTGCTATACATTGGTATACTGTATTGTACTGGAATTATGACAGGAAAAAAGAAGACACATGTTCAATACAGATGCAATCTTTTTCAAGTGTTTGTGATCCATGGTTGGTTGTATCTATGGGTGCAAAACTTACAAATATGGAGGGATAGTGTATATATGAAAAGGAGGGGGAGAAAGAGACGCATTTGGAGGAAGTGACTTACACAAGTGTAGGGGATTGCAAGTTTGAAATTTGTAGGGTGGACTGGGCACCCAGAGAGGCATGATTTGCGTGTTGCATTGCTTCCTTGGGAGCTCAATCTTTTCTGTTAAGTTCATTAGTTGATTAGATGAGGCCCATTCATATTATGGAAGGTGATGTCCTTTATTTAAAGTCTACCCACTGTTAATGTTAATTACAACTAAAGAAATACCTTCACAGCAACACCTAGACTGATGTTTGATCAAAATACTGGATATCATAGCCTTGCCAAGGTGACACATAAAATCAGCCATGTGCACAAGCATTTCCACAGAGTTATCAAAAATTCATTCCATGAGTTATCCAAGCATTTTATACCATTGAAATAAGTTAGTGGTCATATCATGTGACTGGCTAGAGAGGGTGTAAAGGTGGCACCACTGCTCTTACAGTGGTCCGACTCTGGCATCCCAGGAGCCCCATGGAGCCAGATCCTGAGGTCTGTTGCATCATGTATCCCTGTAGGGAATACTGTCAACTGTGTGACTAGGTTATCTATCCAACCTGCCTCAGTCTCCTTATGGTGATCTTTCAGGCAAAAGTCTTGCAAGATAGCCCAAGACAGAATGCTGACTTCCTGACATTGCATGGGTTGATGGTATACGACTCTGTACTTACTTGCTAATAAATATTTACATTCAGCCCAATTCTGTCAAAGACTTGTTCTTATTGCCATATCCCATCTGGCTTTCATTCCCAGAGGCTGCAGGTTTTACAAAGACTCTGGCCTTTCTTAGACATCCAGTGCACTTGCTCAATCCACACCAGGAAGACTTTGGGATTCTGTATTACAGAGTGATCTACTGGGGTTGTGAGAATCACGGAGAATTTTTTCCCTGTGCCACTTGAATGTAGTCCTTTCTGAGTTGGGTGACCTTGGTCAATCTTCTGGCTCCTATAGATTTAGGTCCTCACACTGGGCTAGCTGTCTTCACATAGAAATTATTGAACACCAAGAGCTGTTATTTGTTAACAATTTTACTCATTTCTCTTCCTTCTTTCTTCCTATCTGAAGACTTTAAAATTCTTAGAGAAATTTTTCAGGAAAGCAATAACTCAGTCAGCAATTAAGATATTGGGTTTTCACTCTTCTCTTTACCACAATATTAACTCTCACACAAGTTGTACAATGCTCCCTTTGTCTTATGTGCACTTAAGAGATAATGCAAAGCAATCCTTTTAGAGAGGCATTTCCCATATCATGAATCAGTGAAAATAGGTATTTGAATGTCTGAATTCAGAAAAATACAGGTAGTGAGGCATATAAAAACACAAGAATGTTATGCATTTTTAAACCCCTTCACAGTTCTCTTTTAGGCTAAGGAAGATAAGGGTTTATAAAGAGGAAAGACTATTCAATCAATGGAGTTTTCTCTGAAAATAGCTGTCTAGGCCCTTCTTAGGAAGTGAAATAATCCATCATGCTTTATCACCATGTACTCAGAAGTAGGAAAGTGGACCTTGTCTAAAGAGATACATTATATTTTGATTTAGGAGATGTTTTGCTTTTGGATGAATACATTGATTGATAACAAGAGCCAACTCCACTATTAATAGTAGCTCCCCCCAAAGTGTTATATAAATAAATCTCTCACAGCTTTTCTGGCTGCTAAGATAGATGCACACTGGATTTATTATTTCTTTCACATAATGTGGGCTTGAAGGAAGCCAGGAATCTCTCTGTACAACTGGTTGTTTGATAAAACGTGGAGAATTCTCATCTGCTTTGTGTCAATGTTGCTCTCATCTACCCAAATCTTCACTTAAGAGTGAAGGTAGAACTTTAGGCTTTTACTCATTGTTGGTTTTTGGATGATGGAATTAAAGCCACCCTTTTCCACGTGTCAAAATTTAGTGTCAGGTAGATGAAGTCATTTCTTGAGTTAGGGTGACTAAAAATCTTGGTGACAAGTGTTTTCCTAAAGGAGTACTAAGGAATGGCAGAAGGCCGCTTGTTCTAGGTCTTTACATTTCCACGGGAGCAGAGCCACTAATGTGTGCATCTTGTCTAACAAATAGGCATTAGCTACTCCTCCTTTTCTCTCCCTGTTTTCTGTACTTTGTCATCACTAACTTCTCTGATGGCTCCACTTGCAGGTTTCAGCATTCTGGAATAGGACCCCACAGCCTGGGCCTTACCTGAGCTGCACTCACCTCCTGCGCTGTCACCTCAGGCCTGCGTGGTGATCAAGTCTCGAGGCCTGGGGCTCAGAGCAGCCCTGTGCTCTGCCTCTCCCTCTCAGACCTGGATCGGCTTGGAGCACAAGACTGGGCTTTTGCTTAGGTTTTCTCTCCTTAGTTCCCAGTGGCCATGTCTAGTGCTCATCCCTGAGCTGCGGCCTTCCCTGAAGCCAGGGGGATCTCAAAGAGGTCCTGGAATGTCATCTACTAGAGTTGGGATAAGCATTCTCCAGAGACCCATGTGGTAAAAGCTTGGTCTCCAAGGGGGGGCACCGTTGGGAAGGAGGTAGCACAGCGGGAAGTCCCTAGGTTATTGGAGGCAGGACCTTGAAGGGAACAATGAGACCCTGTCCTCCTCCTTTTTGTCTCCTGCTCTGCTGTGCTGCTTTACCACAGGTCCAAAGCAAGAAGGCCAATTGATCATGGACTGGGACCTTCAAAACTGTGAGCCAAAATATACCTTCTATCTTTATAAGTTAATTATTTTAGGTATGTTGTTACAGTGACCAAAAGCTGACTACCACACCATCTGATCTTCTGCCTGACCTTAGTTTATCCAGCTGATTTTAGTCCTGCCACAGAAGAATACTTACATCTTAAGAACAATGCCACTATAATTAGTCTACCACTATTATTTCTCAGGCCACCACCTCAGTGACTGTCCAGCACTGAATGCTCCAAAATGGGGCTGAGCACCTGAACCCCCTCCCCAAGTGTGTCTCATTGCGTGGATTCCCCCTACACACATCTGGTCAGCAGCTCCCATGCCTGCCTGTAGCCCCAGTCACCCTATTGCATGATGGTTAACTGGATGTGTCAACTTCAGAATGTTTTGGAGTGAGATTAACATTGAAATCAGGGACCTCTGTGTAAAGCAGATTTCCCCCTGTAAGGTGACAGTGCTCAGCTAGTCAGTTGAGGGTCTGATGGTCTCCTAAGGAAGAAGGGGTGCACCAGCAGATGCCTCCAGACTTTATCCACTCTCCTGGGTCTCAAGCCAGGAATTACACTGCAGATTCAGACTTTCCACGCTCAGTGAGCATGTGAGCCAGTTTTTATACTCAACCCCCAAACCCTGTGTGCGTGCGTTTGTGTGTGTGTGTGTGTGTGTGTGTGTGTGTGTGTGTGTGTCTTTGGATAATCTTGACTGACACACTGCCTTGTGTTCTACCTTACTCCTTTTTGTCCTCTAGTACTGGGGACTGAACCCAAGGCCTTCACACTGAGCTACATCCCCAGGCCCCTTTTTATTTTTTATTTTGAGACAGGGTGTTGCTAAGTCCCCAGGTTGCTCAGGATGAGCTTGATCCTGCAGTCTTCCTGTCTTGGCCTCCCAGAAGGCTGGTATTACAGGCGAGCACTACCACATCTAGTCAGCGTCTACCTTACTCTTAAAACACCCACATACACATGTGCACGGACAAATACTCATGACCACACACGTTGAACACACACACAACTTTTCTACTTCATATCCAATTTCCGATCATAGCAGAGACTAACGATAGGGATCAACGGTAAACTTCACCCTACTGGACATTCCCTTGACTGCCACAAAGCCCTGTGATGGTTTATTTCCAAACTGGAAATAGATGTATTCGTATTTGTGCTTTGCCAAATCTCTCCTCCTCCCTAGAATTGCTTAACTTGAACTCTGAGTGGAACTGCTGTGCTCAACTCTGCTTTTCCCATCTTAATCCCTTCTAGAGAAGGGATAGCAGCTATGTCTTGTTTTCCCTTGAACATTTGAAAACATATGCAAGTGATCCCTGACTTACAATGGGTCTGCTTATTTTTGTTTTTAACTGAGAAATGGTGCAGAATAATACCCATGGCAGTAGAAGCCATATCTCAAATTTTGAATTTTGATCCTTTTCCAGGCCTAGTGATATGGGCTATGATACTGTGTCATGATGCTGGGCAGTAGCAGTGAGCCTGGAGCCTGCAGCCAGCTGAATGATCATGAAGTACTGTGGCTTAGATCTAGAATGGCCTCAGATTCTCATGCTCTCAGGGGTGGATTCTGGGAGGGTGGCTAGACCCTGCAGGTGCTCTATTCAAGGGTGGACTCATCCACTGCTAAGTGCAGTGTCTGAGTGTCCTGGAGGAGGCAAGGCCTGGTCTGAACAGGTGTCACTGAGGCTGTGACTAAAAGGGTGCATCTCCTTCCCCCGCTCCCCCTTCTCTCTCTACCTCCTGGCAGCTGTGTGATGAAAGCTTTCCTCCACCCCAACCCTTCTACCAGCCACGGACTGAAAACATGAGCCCAAGTAAACTTCTCCTTTAAGTTCCAGGTGTCTGTATGATGTCTTGGCAACAAGAGAAGTGTCCAAGATGTGAGAAAAACCACCAATACCCTCCAGGATACTGTGTTGCTATATTATGGGGCAGAAGGTTGGATGATATTAAATGTATTTCTGATTTGCAGCACTTTTAATTTATTGGCCTATAACCCCACTGTAAGCAAAGCATCTATAAACAGAATTTATCTCACATTTTTAGATCTATTGTTTTGCTTATTCATGCTTATAGTCAGAAGAAAAAAATCAATACTGCAGTATCCCACCTCACTTCACCCTGAAAAATATGTTTTGCTCTTGTGAGATAAGGGGCTCTGTTTTTAATTGATGTATGATTTATACACAATAAAGTAGTTATGATTTTCACAAGGAGACAAAGTGTATGAACTTCACTTTGTGAGAAGTTCATAACTACTGACTAAAAACCAAACCAAAGCAAATGCATAGGGTACTGCAGAGAGATCCGGGACTGACCCCCAAACCAGAAGTGTAAAATATCAGCTATGAATGATCTGAATTCCCCTCTCCCTTCAGCTCTCTGGTGCTTGTCATGGTGCTTCCTGCAGAAGAAATTGGCCCCTAGAAAGGCCAGATTGTAAAACTGTAAGTCTGTAAAGGCTAATTGTGTGATAATTCATAGAATCATTGGTCATACTAACTAGTCTGAGGTTCATGACTTCAAAATTGTGTGATCTTTTAGACTAGCCTGGCCCTCTTATTCACTCAACTAAAAACTGTTTCATTTTCTGTGGAAAATACCACAAGCCCATGTTTGCGAGGGTGGAAAGAGAAGTATCTAAGCACCTGGCACAAATTGAGATCATTGTGTGGCATGCAGAGTCACTTAAGTAGGGAATTTGAGGCCCCATCTCACAGGACTAGAATTCTGAACCTATTTCTCATAAACATCTACAAAGAGTTGCACAAACAGATGATGTGTGGTGGGTTTCAGAGGACTGAAAAGACAGCATTCTCTTTAAAAGTACTTTAATGAAAGCAAGAAATATCTCTGAAACAACGTGATTGCCCTGAGCAAGTCATTACAGTCTGTAGAGTAAGAAGTAACAAAGAACAGCAAGCACAACTGCAGGATGATGGTGTTGTGGCTTGTGTCTAGATGTTCCCTCCCCAAAGCCTCATGCACTCAGAGGTGGGGCTTTTTCAGAGGTGGCTGGATCTAGAGTGTGTGGCACTGGGATCAATTCATGGTGCAGTGCTAGTCTCAAGGGCAGTGGGAGCAAGGGTGTGAGTGCTACCCACCCTAAGTAGCCTGGATAAGATGTAAGGGACAGAAAGAGCTGTGGTCCCTTGCTTGCTTTGTAATTTTCTGTCTGCCATGGACTGTTTCTCCCCTGAGAGACCCCTCTGCCATGCCACCCTGCCTTGGAGCCAGATGATTATTGCCTGAAACCTCTACAAACTGTGAGCTTAAATAAACCTTTTCTCCTTTAACCTTGGGTGTTGGGTATTTTGTCTCAGCAATGAGATAGAGAAAAGTAACTAAGACACAGACAGAAAACACTGTGTCACAAAAAAACATATTTCTTGCAAGTGTTGGCTCTGTCAGACTGTCATGGAACACTCTTGGGCACTCAAGGTCCTAGAACTGCTAGCTTGACTTCACGTCACTGTGTGTCAGGGCAGTATCAGAGGTGGAAGCAGCCTTCATGGGAAGGCCAGTAACAATCCCGGTGATATGTATGGTACATAGCCTCGGTCACTAATCTTCCCTAGAACATCACATTTCCATTGAGTACATATTATGGGTATGTTTTTGAGAAGACAAATTTGAATATATCATGTGTGCCCTGAAGGGGGTCATAGTGTAATGGGAAAACAACTACAGAACCAGAGACCAAAACGCTGAATTAAGGCCAAGGGCTGAAGTTTGTACAGAGTATGGGAAATACCCAGGAAAGATGGGTGGTGGAGAGGGAGCTGAGTGTAGGGTAGTGAGATAGTGTTCCCTGGGAAGAGAAACCGAGTCTGAAGAGCCCATGATCTATGCTCCACGGCACAGCCAGCCTGCTAATAGCATGAAAATGGAAGCGCAGTTTTGTTGATTCACTCCGCACTTAGAGCAGTATCTCATAGCTTTATTCTTGGATTGTAATCAAAGGGAAAGAGGGGAAAAAACAGCATCTTCGCTGCCACAAGAGGATAGGCGGGATGGGGTGAAAGCCCCCGAGGGCGGCAGGATCCCATGATTGTGAGCTAGGCAGTGTCTGGGGGATTCCCCTCTTGCCTACTGGACCGCCCCTTTCTGGATGGCTCTGTCTAATGCATGCCAATGGGAAAGACTGTGATTTTTCAGAAGACGTGGACCGTGATGGAATCGAGCAGAGCCTCAGCAAGTACATTCAGCTATAGTGGTTGTCAGCTTGGCAAGTGTCTTAATCCAGGGCTGAAAGGGGGCTTTACTGTCAACAGCCTCCCCAAGATTGATAAATTGGATGCAGACAGCTAGAGACCAGAGTTCCCAAATAAATCTTTAGGATTAAAATATAACTGTGCTCTGTGTAGAGTTAGGAGAAACACCCCCAAACCCAAACACATGAGGATCCCATTTCGTTAGAACATGTTAATTAGAAATGGTAATGACAATTAATATTATGAGGCCTGTTTCCTGACTTTGTGGAAAGGCAACAGCTTGACGGAGTCTGCATGGTATGGCCTGGGGCCTCTTTCTCTGTGCACATGCAGCCTCTACTCCTGCATGACTCATGTGTCCGTGGAGAGTGTTTACCTATGAGTGTGTGAGTGTATGTGTGTGTATGTGTATGGGAATTTGTTTCTGTATGTAGGTGTATGTGACTTTGTGTGCATGTATGGGCCTATATGTATATGTATGTCTGACTGTCCATGTTGCTCTTGTCTGTGTACATGTAGACAGCATGTGTATATGTATCTTGGTGTTTCTCTGTATGAGTCTGTCTCTGCATACATGTGAGGGCATGCGCATGTATCAGTGCACTTGTCTTCATGCATCTGTGTTGTCTGTCTGACCACCCACATCTGTATTGTCTGTGTATGTGTAATGTGGCTTGTGTATATTTGTGTGTGTGTATACATACATGTATTGTGTATCTCTCTGTGTCTGTAGTTGTGTTTGACTGTGTGTGTGTGTATGTGTGTGGGTGTTTCTATCCCTGTTCCCTGTGCCCTGGGAGCAACCTTCTAGGTTACACTTAAGCCTCAGGTTCCACTTGATTGCAGGAAATTGCCGCTGTTCCTTCAGCTGCATGGCTGAGGTGGCTGTGCTCATGGTGGCTCAGTGCACTCTGGTGTTAACCGGGGTCACTGCAGAGTCTAACAGGAGTGTTGAGAAGAGATATTTGCCTCCCGCAGTTCAAGAAGACCTACCCAAGCCAGAAAAGGAAGTTTCAAGTTCTGTAATACCTGCCACAGGGCACCTCTTAATATCACACCATGTATTGTCACAGGCTTACCGGAAATAGGTAGCAATGATCAGCTTTTTAGATATATACGTAATAAATGACAGTAGAAAAACTCTAAAATCACATAGTTAATCAGAGGCAGAAATACTGTATGTCAGTGCTGGTTGTATCAATAGTTATTTTAATGTTTGTGCCACTTCTCTTGCTAGTGTAATCAGGAATATGTGCATTTCCATTGGCTTCTTTTCTCAGAAATGAATGCACTATGTTTATTTTGGAAAATGTCACACATGCCTTCTTTCTGGGCTCTCACATTGTATTCGAATTTCATCTGAATTTAGTTGGCTGAAATAAGCTATAATTTTTAAGAGAGTTTTATCAAATAAACCATAAAAATGTTTAGCCAATTTTTGATACCCAGTTTCAAAATTGGGCTCTAATCCCAGGCCTTCTTATCCTTGGAAATGCAGACATATCTCAGTGACATATTTTTGCCAACTTTCTACTTGGCAGATCCATGTGCAATTTGAAGAAATATCATCCTAAATATTTTAAATCCAACTTGGCTGGCTGGGGAGGAGGGAGGGAAGTGTTGTGAAAAGTAGAATTTGACATTAAAGAAGCATTTGTGAATATTATTTTTTTTCAAAATCATTCTCATAGAGTTTGGGTATTTTGTCTTGGTCTTTATTAAATATTTTTAAAATAAAGAAAAAAGTAGGTCCAGATCCTGCCTATCAGGCTGGTGCCCACCTGGAGTGGAGAGAATTGGATGCTGCAGCTCACACTGTGAGATCCCCTTCCTTGTGCTGTGACAGACTTGTGGCCTGGACGTTCAGAATGGGAGATCTTTGCCATCACTCAGCCCACGGGCCCAAGCCTCCCTGGGCACTTGAAGAGAGGAAAAGCAAAAGTACAATGCTGTGACTGGATTCTGGACCTGCCCCTCCTGATTCACTATTTCCTTCCTTAAGGAGATTTTCAGTGACGACTAGGTAGGGTCAGCTTCACAGTGGGCTTTGCTAACCTCTCACTTTCTCTACATCTACCCATCTGCTTTACTTTCCTGCCATTCCTACCTTGTCACTTTGCATTCAAACTCAAAACATGACCCTTAAATACAGAGTGGCATTTTACACCTTCTTGTCTTCATACATTTTGTGCCTTCTGCTTAGAATGTGCCTACCTACTATGTAATTGAAAGGTGCTGTCTTAGTTCGTTTGGGTTGCCATGACAATGTACCACTCACTGACTGGCTTAAAAACAACAGAAACTTACATCTCATGGTTCTGGAAACTGGAAGTCCAAAAGGAGGGGCCAGTGCCATCAGGTAGGTCATGGCACAAACCCATTCTGGGAAGCCAAATGTTACCATCTTACTGTGACTTCATCTGGTGGGAAGAGGGGCCAAAGAGATGGTTTAGGTCCCTCTTGTAAGGGAACTTGCTTCTTTTCTGAGAGCTCTTCTCTTCTGACCTAATTAGCTGCCAAAGTCTTCACCCACTCCTACCATTCCACTGGGGGTTCAGATTTCATCTGATGGCATTTCAGAAGGGTACAAATTTTCAGTCCGTGGTTGGCCAACTCCAAGGCAGAAACAACCTGGCAGAACAGCATCCTATGGGAAAGCTGCTCCCATCACAGCATCCAGGAACCAGAGAGAAAAGAGGAGCTGGGAACAAGAACACCTTCCAGGTCATGCCTTCAGTGCCCTGTCCCTTCTGACCAGGCCCCACCTCTGATCATGAAACTTTTCAGGGGACATTTTAGATCTAAACAATAGTATCCTTTACTAAGGATTTGAAAGTGTGACACTTGGCTAAAAGCTAATGTAGGGGAATTAAATGAAAATTAATTTGGTCCTCATGATTAGACCTTTCAAAAATGGGGATGTTTTGGTAGTATGTTGCTGACTATCATTCCACACACAGTGGCTCCCAATGGCAGTGCTTATTTTGCTTGTGACTCTGCCATGTAGGCTGGGCGCAGTGGGGACAGCTCTTTGCTGAGCTGTCTGGTAGCTTGAAGGCCAGGGTTGGAAGCCTCTCAGGGCTCTGTGATGCAGTGTCAGGCAGGTGATACCAGCTGTCTGATGAGAGTTTTGCTAGAGCTGTTGCAGAACTCACACTCTTAGAGCTGAATCCCAGGAGCACACATCTGGAGACACGGAGTCAGAAAAACAGTAACACCTTCCTTGTAACCTATCCTAAGAAATTATGCAGAATCAGTACTGTCACTTTGCATTTAACCAGGCTCATATTTCCATGCAAATTCAATACAGAACATGTGGGACCAGAAGTATTGCTATGGCCATTTTTAGCAAGTACAGTTCGCTGTACTGGAGCATAAAGAAATTTAATTGAATTGTTATTCCTGGTTTTCCCTTTCATTCCAGTCAGCAAACTCTTTCTCAGGGTGGGTTTTATGGTGGCTGAGAGAATCCTTTCCATGCCCAGGTAATTACTGCACACGATTTCCTTTTGAATGAGACTTGCCCTCCACCAGCAACATTATTTATCCAAAGAGAAAAACTTTTGTGCATATAAAAATTAGATCCATGTGGATTGGAGGTTTTTATTAGGGCAGCTTTGAAAACAGTCCCACAGATTATTATGTAAGATTGAATTCAGACCCATTTACTGTAGTTTGTAATGGTCTGTGCACAACTGAAAGGTGGATGGGAAATTCAGGATACTAATTTGGGCACACATAGCTTCTTAGAAGCCCTCATTTTCCCCGAAATCTTTGACCAGATATCTACATATTCTGGAATGTAATTAAAGTAGCTGTTTAGAAATGTGTTGCTTTGCATAAAATCATTAACTTATTGTGCTTAACTTATTATCGTTCTTTGTAGGCTTGTTTACTAGTCCACGTTTGCAGGACACAATGTTTGCCTTCCTTGTGTAGGGTTGTGTTTCGTCCCCTTTCCCTTCTCTCCCTTTCCCCTCCCTCCATCTCTGGTTCCCTTCTGCTTTGAGAAAGATCTATCTCCCTACTTCCTATTGTCTATTTTTTTATTTTGCTCTTTATACGTTGGGTTTCTTATACAAGAGAAACTGTTTTAATTAACACTTTACTTTTTTAAAGAAAAGTCAAAACTGAGTAAAACCTCAGGAGATTTTGGTCTTGAAAAAATACTCCAGGGCTTTAAATCATAAAGGGTGTGCAGATATTTGTTGTTGTGTAGCCCACCATGAAGCGCCCTGGCACTGGCCCACTCCCTCTCCTTGTCCACTTGCCTTCATTCCAGGGCCAGGCTGCACTTCAGACACCCAGGAAGTTTCTGAATCCGAAGAGAGGGTCTGGCTCTGGCACTAGTTAGTTGTATAGCTACAAGCAAGATATAACACTTCCTTGTGCCCTATGCTTCAAATGGGGGCATCTGCCTAACAAATCTCTAAAATTATGACTTTATGAGTGATATATAATTGAGTGCTATAAACCAAAATTAAAATAAGAAATAAATTTTCCTCTTGACATTGAATTAAAAATTATCAAACCATAAATGTTACTCAAAATGGATTTTAAAAATCTTTTACTGTATTTCTTACCACATAGTTCTTCAAGCTCTCTTGAGGCATTTCACTATTCTGTTTCAATGACTTGACTTAGGGAGTGGCCAGCCCTTACCTGACTTTGAGAAGCAGGTGATTTGTAAATCCTACAGGATTTTCCCTAAAGAGCAGAAATGATACAGTTCTTTGCATCTTGATTGGGCCCTAAAATAACAGTCTTTGAAAGCCTTCCTGATAGCAAAGGCTGTGTTTCCTAGCACTGATTGCCAAGAGGAGACAAGGAACGTTTTTTAGGCCAGTTGCTAACACCAAGGTCATCTTTATCATTAGAGTTTTCATGACTGTGATGGAACAGACATGGACTTACTTAAATATTCATGACCATTCTAAGTGTTTGTTGTTCATGACTTCAAATAGTTCCTATTTTAAGTGCTGATTTTGAGCATGGCTCCTACAGTCAGAGGTTCTGGATTCAAATTCCATCTTAAAGACCAGCTGGGATGACCTTAGCCTCATTGGAGTGAAGTGTTTTGAGCCTTTAATGAGATAATAAAATATTTAGCCCAGCAGCTGGAATAGTCAATATTAAATACATGTTAATTATTTACAATCATCGTTACTACCAGCTCTATCAGAAAGGCAAAGGGGTGGGGCCAGGGATTTAGCTCAGTGGTTCCACCGCCTGTCCCTCAAGCACAAGGACTCGAGTTCAATCCCTGGTACCAAAAAAAAAAAAAAAAGAAGAAGGAAAAAGGCAACGGGGTGACTTTAAATAGTCAAGTAACTTGTCCACTTATACAACTTTTATGTAGCTGTCTTAGAAGGTTTGCTGTTGTTTAATGCCAAATTTCTTAACTTCTGAGCTATATTATAGTTAAGTTATATGTATAGGTAACACATACAGTTAATATTATAAAACCTAGTAAAATATTTTGGTTCTTTCAGCTCTGTTAAGTGATTAAAACTTGATTCTTCCAAGAATCCTACAGTAAAATCTTGCTTGTCTTGTTTATTGTGCCAAGGACTTGCCAGTGAACAAACTCTCATTTCTCATCTGAGTATCTTCTTGGGGTCATAGATTCTGAGGCAGGAGGAAAAAAGTAGAACAAAAGAGTAGAGATTCTGAGTGTCCCTCTGGACAGATGAGAGTCTTTGTGAGCTTATATTATTCTTTCCAGAACTTTTGATCTCTTATTCTTGTGCTAGGATTATATATTTGTGCTCCTTTTTTTTTGTCTTTCCTAAAACCCATGCTAGAGTGCATCAAATGTCTAACATTTCTTAGGATTAATGAAGCAGGAGTAGTTAATGAGAGTGCTCTAAGGAAAGTCACACAATATGATCACACATTCATTCATCTACTGGATTAAGGATGATTTGTTCACTTCAATGCCAAAACCAGATTCCTAGGATACTTAGGAAAACATGAAGGAGAAAAATGAAGAGAGAAGGAGAAAAGAAAATGGAATGAGAATGGAATATCCCAGCATATTGTGGATCAAAAGCAACACAGAATATGGGAGTAGAAATTGGATAATGTTGTAGAGCAAAAAGAAAATTAAAAATAGCCCTCAGCTTAGAAAGAAGTGCTGTTTGACTTTATGCATAAATGCAACATGGGAAATTGTGGTTTTCAATTTTGAGTAAAATCTTTAAATCTTGGCAATCAATTTCAGAAGCAAATTTCATTGCCAAGTAAAAATCTGTATGAAAACAATACTGCAATATTTATTTCTGTCCATACAAAATCAGAAGTGTTACCATGAAGAGACTACTTTTGTTGTCTGACAGTAGGACTGCTTCTGGTGAGACTTCTATGAGTGTGAACTTCCCAAGTCTTTAAAGCCATTGGAGAAAAGAGAGGGTTAATTGAGATTAAATATAGTTGTTGACAATATCATCACTAATAAAGAAATCACTTAATGTGATCAGAAACATAATTTAATGAATCCAGTGAAAGTAACCTTGACCTAGAAGCCAGTGTGTCCAGGAGGCCCTCGGCTGGTTATCACCGTGGGTAAATGAGTCCTTTTCTCACGTGGGCAACAGGAGGGTTGGCCATGCTTAGCCTTGCTGAGACCCATGCTGGTTGGAGTGACACTGTGAAGATGATTTTAGGAGTTTGAGGCTAAATGAAACAAAGAAGGAGGGAGAAGGGGGAGGAGAGGAGGGGACCCCCGTGCCTGGGGACTGCTCTGCAGGGTCCTGTGGCCACAGGAAGGATCAGGACCATCTTTGTGGGCTTCACTGTGAAGGGCAGAGTCCCTGGGAAGCGGAAAGAACAAGGAAGCTTAGACCTCACATGGCAGCAGCAGTGTGGACTTGGTGTCAGGAGGACATGGTCCCCAGCCACTGGGGAGGTGACTGGAGCCTGGGCAAAGCTCCCTCCTCTAGGCAACATCACAGGTGACTCCAGAGAGCAGCAGCAGGGAGGATGGGTGAGACTCAGGGCCAGGGCCAGAGCAAGATAGTTTTCAAGGACAGGTGCTGCTTCAGAGTGTGGAATTAGTTTAAGTTTCCCTCTGTAAGGCACCCTCGAGGGGAGGCTGGACAAGAGTACAACTCCTGAAATGGCTTCTCAAGTAGCTGCAGATTTCAGAAGGTCCAGGATTCTCTGGGAGCAGCACAGAGCCCAGCAATTAGGCAGACACTCCTAGCTCCGTGCTCTGTTTGACAACTCACAGTATCATTCATCATGGGACAGCAAAGGCAGCTGGGCCTGTCAGAAAGTCATTCTCTGGGGAACACCAAGAAATAACTTGATATACAACTTCCTAGTTCTGCCTTCATTATGTCACCCTCTGTGTCTTTGTGTACCTAGAAGCCATCACTCATTCCCTGGCTCCCAAGCCACATCTTATGCATACCTTTCAGTGTAGTCTTCACCCCGGAAATTATTTCCTATTTTCTTTCTTTCCTTGATTTCATCAGACTTCTTATTGTTTTTTCCGACATAGGCACTACTAACCCACACTTCTAGGGGCTGAGTACATTTAGAACCACAGCAGACAGTGCTATAATTTTTACTTCAACTGTCAAATATAGTTTAGAAAACTCATAAAGTGTCTTGGAAATCTAGTTGTTTTTTTTGGTTTTTTCCTGGTGTTCCAAGTCTTTGGTCTTGCATCATTTCCCTCATGCTGAGGGCACTTTTAACCATGTTTTTGGGGGCAGGCCCACTGGTGACAGATTCTTACTTATCCTTCAGCTGAGAATGACTTTTTTCCCCTATATTCCTGAACGCTAGAATTTTGTGTTGACAGGATTCAGAATCCCCTTTCTTTAAGCAGATGAAACATACTTTGCTGCTTCCTTCTTGCCCATGTGAATTCTGATGAGAGATTCAGTCTCGTTCAATTTAGTTTTTTCCTTATAAGTCAAATGTAATTTTTCCCTGTTTGGTTTCAATATTTTTTTATTTATCTGTAGTTTCTGAAGTGTATGACATGCTTTGGTGTGGCTTTCATTGGATTTGTCCTATTTGGGTTATATTCAGCTTTTTGAATCTGTAGGTTTATGTCTTTTGACAAATTTGGAAAATTTTCTGCTAAAATTTCTTTTAGTACTTTCTCAGGCCTACGTCTTTCTTCTCTCCTTCTGAGACTCCAATGGCAAGCAAGTTAGACTTTTGCAATAGTCCTGGTCCCTGAGGCCTGGCTGATTTCTTTTCTATCTTTCTCTCTGATGTTCAGATTTGATGATTTATATTGTTCTGTCCTTCAGTTCACTGATTCTTGCCTCTGTCCTCTCATTCTGTGGTTGAGTCCCTCTTTTGAGACTTCTCTCATCAGTTAATATACTTTTCAGTTCAAAACATTCCACTTGTTTCTTTGTATTTTTAATTTTCTTGGTGAAACTTTTGATTTCCTTGCTGATACTTTCTATTTTTTTAATTTATTTTGAGCATCTTTATAATTGCTCATTGAAACATTTTAACGATGGTTTCTTTAAAATATTTGTCAAGGTTGGAGATGTAGCTCAGTGGTAGAGCACTTGGCTAGCACGTGCAAGGTTCTGAGTTTGATCCCCAGTACCACAAAAATAAATATAAAGTAGATCAAGTCTTTGTCAGATACTCTATCATTTCTGGGTTGGCATCTATTGATTGTTATTTTTCATTAATTTTAATGGTTTTTATATTTGATGAGTGATTTTTGTTTGAAAATTTGGCCTGCATATTTAGAGTGTTATGAGACTCTGGATCTTAATTTGACCTTCTTATTTAGCTCTTTCATGGGTACCTCCCAGGCCAGGGAAGTGGAAGCACTTGCTATTAGTGCCAGGTAAGATTTGAATTTGAGGTATACCAGTTGACCTTTACTGATACCCACCATGATGATAGTGGAAGGGCCTCTAAGTACTGGTGGGTGACAGTGTGACTTCTGATTTCCTGCTAGGTCTGCACTACAACTTCCTTGGCTGGGTCATTACACCCCACAGCCTCTGATCTACCCCACAGTGGATGAAAGTGCCTGTGACCACTGAGTAGTAGTGAGAGCCTTGACTCTCTATCCTGGAAAGAGAGAGGGTTAGGATGGAAGTCCAGGCTTTCTGTGTGGTCTCCTCTGACTCTCAAGCAGTGGGGATGGGGATTACAGGGTTTGGTACCATGCTTGTAGGTGAGGTCCTAGCTCCTCACCTGGCTGTCTCTCCCCCAGTGGTTGGTGGGTCTGAGCAGACTGAATCAGTTCCACACAGCCTGGCAAGGGTGAAGTACATGCCCCTCACTCAGTCTTGCTTGGCACAGGTGGCAATGGGACCATGGTTTTTCTGTGGGGTTGCACTAGAGCAGAGCAATTATTGTCTAAGTCTTTGATCTTAAACTGCTCCTTTCTCAGTCCTTTAACTACAGAAAGTAGACTTTATTGGGCTTCTGTTTTCTTCCTTATCTGCATCCTCTGGCATTTCTGAGTTGCTGTCTAGCCTGGTCCCAAATCCGGGCTATCCATGGCTAAAAGAAAAGAGACCTCATCACTGTGCCATTCCTTCAGTCCCAGTGTCCCTAGTCGGTCTGTCTTCATCTAATAACCTTTCAGAGTCATTTCAGGCTTATTTTACTCATAATGTCTGGAGTTTTTAGCTATAGTCAGTGGAAGGAATAGGGGACAATATACCTGTCCTGTTTTCCAAGAAGTGACAGTCAATTACCTATATTTTACAAGAAATGATTTAAGGGATTCATCATTCTCTTCACAGTTGTCTGCTGATTTGCACACACACTCATTCATGCAGCAGCACTGATTAAGTGCCTGCCAAGAGCCACCTCTCCCCCAGGAAGGCTCCTAACCCCCAGGAGTGGTGCCGGGAGAAGTGGCTCAGGAGGGGAGCCACCTGCCCTTGTTCTCCCCTCTCGGCTCCTTCTGGACTCCAGACCTGCTGCCTGCTGCCCCTTGTTCTCTGGGTTAGGCTTTCCCAGACACCCCGGGAACCAGTAGGATTATAATAAGACAAGCAAAGAAAGCTTGAACTATTTATTCCTGGTCACAAAGCTAAGCCTGTGAGTGCATGAAAGAAATTTCCATGGGAAAAAAGTCCCAAATGGGATTTTTTATAACATGTCATTAAAAAATATTTTATTAGGAAAGAAACCCCTAATGTACAAAAGATTTTTCAAAAGTAAAAGTGTTAAAATAAAAATGCACATACCCTATACCCAGACTCACCTCTTGCTGACCCTTACCCCATTGTCCTTACAGTCTGCTGTCCTGTTCTGCACACGTGGGAACTTAATGTGCTGTCTGCATCCAATTCTGAAGATTGACCCAATAATGTCTGCTATACTACTTTTCTTGCTTCAATATAGAATCCAGTCTAGGATCAATTATTGCATATGTTTTGAGTGTCTCTCTTGTCTCCTTTAATCTGGAAAAATTCATAAATGTGATTTTCCTTCTATAGTAGGGTTCTTCCTTCCAGAGGATCCCAGGAAGTAAGGAGTTATGGCAAGAAGGTGCTCTCTTTTGTAGGCGAGGAGACCAAGAACAGCTGAGAGGGGCTCAGTGACTTGCCTACTAGGGAGGAGTCCAACCAGGGCAGCTAACTCCAAAGCATGTCCCGAACAGGACACTGTAACCCAAAGGCACTGATACGTCATAACAATGGTATCATCTTTTCAAAATTACTGAATATAAGTATGGTTTAAAGAGGGCATAACTCACATAAATAATCTCCATTCACATTTGAAAGTATCGTGGCAAGTGTCACTTTGCCTGAAATCCTAAAATGTTCTAGAGACTAAGATGCTTCTCCTGTGCAGAAGATCTCTCAGTGTCTGCTCATTCCACACTTCACTGGCCCAAATGCTGAGGGAAGGATCTCTCTCCCTCTGAGGGGCAGGGCAGGACTTCTATTGGCAATGGAGACTCAAGTCAGTGAGAACTACATGCTTCTGGGGCCTCCAAAAGGTGTGCAGCTGTCCTGGCTGGGAGGAAAACTGTAGGCTGCTGACCAGAGACTGTTACTCAGGGCATGAAGGAACCACGAAAATGAAAGCTTTTCCAAAAGACAAACTCTAAGTGTCAGATGATTTTTAATTCTTTTTTATTAGTAAATGTTTGCAAAACATAATCCATATGTTGTTCATAAGGGGGAATGATACATATCCATATCTTAATTCTTTTTACTTCCCATTCCCCTCCCTCCACCCCAGATCCCCTTCCCATCTCCACAAAATTGACCTTCCTGTTTTCTATAATCTATCTTGTATTTGGCTCTTTAAATTATTTATACTTTGAGTTTCTCATATAAGAGAAACCCCGCAGTATTTAACCATCTATTTATGATTTATTTCACAGAGCATTATAGTGTTAAGCTGTATCCATTTTCCTACAAATAACTCAAGTTATCCTTCTTTATGGCTAAGTAGTACTCCATGGTGTACATATAACAGATTTTCTTTATCCATTTATCGGTTGCTGAGCATATAGTCTAATTCTAAGATTTAGCTGTTATGATTTGTGCTGCTATAACCATGGGCATGCATGGATCACTGTAATATAATGTTTTCCCATGCTGGGAATATACATTTCACATGATGCACCTTCAAAGCTGTCAGAGAAACATCCTGAGGCCTCAGGGATTGCAGCTGACCCCTGGCATATACAGGTGTTAATTTACTTGTGAGCTAATGGTGCATCTAACATTGAGCATGACTTTATTGAAAGAACATTCAAAATTCAGCACTTAAATAAAGATACTGTGCTTCTGTCACTCATATTTTTATGATGCAGGGCTAATAAGGGAACTTAACAGGACAGGAAAATTAGCAATATTTGACTGCTCAGGTTAGAATAAAATGCATGCTTAGCTAAGCTTTAAAACCTGTCCTTTTAGAACTTTGTGAGCATTTAATCACTGTGTAAATTGTATAAATGCACTTTCATTAATGACTCCTGGAACTAGTAAGTGATAAAAGAACAATACTTGTCATTCTAATTTACAAAAACAATTTTCTAATTTTAGGTCCAGCATTTTTTGTCTTTATAGCTTTTTTGTCTCTTCACTTTATAATTTAATTACATGCAGCTAAAAGATACCTTTTTTCTTTTACGGACAACTGAAATTCTGCCTTTTTGCATGTTAATAAGCTCACAATCCTCTGAGAGTACCTATAAATAACACTAATATATGAAAGTTTTACTATAAGAAGTTCTACTATAAGAAAGGTAGTTGATGTCCCTTGAAATCCAGGGCCCAGGATGGGCCTGGGTCAACAGTATGTTGGCTTCACATGCATTAGCTAATTTAAAAGTTTACTTCTCCTAAATTGCACAATTTATACTAGTACTGTCCTCCACTCAGCTCTCCAGGCTTCTGTCTTGTGTCTGTCCTTCTGAAGGATGAGCCCCCACCAGCCTGACATCTCGAATCCCAAGGGGTGCCAACAGAGGGGCTGTTAATAGGGATGTGGGGAGCTTGGATTTGTGGGCCAGGATGTTCACAGTGCACACCCACGTTGCCTCGAAGAGTTGACCATTGAGTGGGAATGGAGGGGTGAGATGGGGCCGACTCTTCCTGTGGCCCCAGATTCCCCCACACAGAACCTCAGGGTATCTGAGGACTCTGCACTCTCGGATGCATGACCTTCTGGGTTGCTAGGAAGGAATATTTGCCAAATAAGAAAGTGGAACATATTTTCATTTAGGTGTTTACCTTGATTAATATCATTTAAACAGACAGACAAATTTGCCCTGTACCTCACAAATGTTGGGGGTGAGCACTCGCCACCCTCATCGTTGCCCTCATTGTTGGTTTCTTCTGCCAGGTGTGGCATGTAGCTGACCCCTGACACCGGTTAAAGCCCAGCTCTCCCTCTGATCTCTGCACTGTTATCTCTGTAGGTTCTATTTCTTTCCTGAGGTAGAAACAACTTTGAGATTCTGTGGATTGGCTCTTTAGGGCTGCGGTGGGAAGGGGTATGATGAGGCCTGGACTGGGAAGATCATCCAGGATGACTCAACCCTTTGCTGTGAGTTCTGTTCCATGTCTGTCATAGCACAGATCCCTTCACTGCAGTTCAAATATTCCAGTGGCCTCATTTCTCCAGAAAACCTAGGATGAAGGTCATTCAGGAAACACAGGTGTGCTGACATCCAGGACTTCAACTTTCTGTGTTTAATTTTTTTTTTCATTTTTAAAATGTTGGTACTTTTATCTAAATTTTTGATAGTTCTGTCTTGTGGTAGATTTTTTCCAGATGTGTTATCTTTCTATTACTGTGAAAAAAAAATACCTGAGAAAAACAACTTAAAGGAGGAGAGGTTTACTTTGGCGCATGGTTTCAGAGGTCTTTATCCATTGTTTCTGGGCCTGTGTGAGGCAGAGCACCATGGGGGAAGGCTGTGCTGTCCCACAAGACAGCTGGGAAGGGGAGAAAAGGGGTCCCAGAGACCCTCCCCTTCAACTGAGTTTCACTTCCTAAAGGTTCTACCACCTCCTGGCTGTGCCACAGGCTGGGGACTGAGATTTTAGCATTTGGGCCTTTGGAGGTCATTGGAGGTTCAAACTGAGACAGTATCTGTGGCACTTCTAAAAGAGATTAGCAGCCAAACTGCTGTCCTGAGGGAAGCAGACGGCTTCCATGATGAGAATGGGGTCATCGAAACCACTGAGGACCCAGGTGGAGCAGAAGGGAGAGGAAGGAGCATCCTCTCTGCTGGAGGTGGACATTCATCTTCTCAGTCACTAGAGCTCCTGGTCTTGGAACTCTGGACTCTGGAACTTACATCAGAGCACCCCACCCACCCTCTGGTTCTCCGGACCTTCAGCCTCAGACTGGAGTTGCTTCACTGGTGCTCTGCATTCTCAGGACTTCAGACTTGGGTTGAATTATACCACAGCTTTCCTGTGCCCCAGGTTCCAGACTGCAGAGCATGGGAGGACTTGGCCTCTGCAATCAAATGAGTTACTTCCCTCCATAACACCCACCCTGTGTGTGTGTGTGTGTTTAAATTTTGTTTCTAGTATTTCCTTCTCTATTTTTCTATCCCTTCCTCCCCCATGCAGTGGGTGCCATATAGCCTGCAACTGTGGAGAATACTCAGTTCTCTGGATCAACCCAGTACCACAACCATCTAATGTTTCTCTTTGATCCCAGTTATAGCAATTTGTCTCCTGAATCTTCCCTGATTATTGTCTTCCCCTTATTCCATAAAATAAAGCCAGCCTAAATCTAATCCTTAGTTCTTTGAATCCTTAGTAATTGATAGCAGCCAATATGACTGTGAGAAATCAGTAAGCAATGATTCAGATGCAGTGTGGAGAATGGTTAGGGTAGGAAGCAATGGTAGTGAAGAGGACGAACCCTGTCAGAGACGCTGGAGACTGCAGACAATGAATGGGATACAACAGGTGTCCTGGGCAGTGCAAATTCCAAGGCTTGACACACAGGAAGAGGCAAGCAAGATTCTCCAAGTTGAAGCAACTGCAAATATAGAGTGAGGCCTCCCTTTTGCTGCTTTCAATATCAAGGCTCCATGTGGAGTAGAGAGAAAAGCCTTAGCTTCCAATTTGTATTTCCAACTCTTGGTGTCCTCTTGCATGAAAAATTCCACAGGAAACAGGACAAAATAAAACATTTGTTTCTGCTCGACTTAGGAAAGGCTTGTAGAAGAGGATTTCCTTTCCTTTCCATCTCCTTCCTTCCTGGAGCAGCCTCCAGGGGCTCTGGGTGGCTATACCTCCTGGGTCTCACCACATTTTTCCTGGTAACTATGTGCAGGGGCTTTAAAGCCCATCAGATTGAGGCTCAAGTCCTGGTTTCCCATTTACTAGGTGGTGGCCTTGAATAAGTCATTCAGCCTCTGAGAGAGAAGGCTTTCTTTCTGTACCAGCACTCTGGAGACAATCATGTCTGCATTTACAGGAGTGCTGGGCACAGTGCCTATTACATGGGAAATGATAACAAAAGGCAAAAATATGTACTCTTCTGAGTAAAACTTTTCAAACATATACAGTGGGTATGGCTTGTGCCATGGCTAGAAAAATTTTATCCAAACAAGCAGGCAGAATTACTTTCATAATTTGTTGGTTTGGAAATATGGGGTTGTTAAGTTCAAAACTATCTATTTCTGTATGGCTGACAAATTCTTACACAGTGACAAATTTGGTGACGCTGAAATATTCCTGTCTTGCTCCATGCAGGTACCTTACGTCCCTTTGAAAAGCAGTCATTTCTGCATCCTTCTCATGTGTGCATCTCAGCACAGCGCACTGCTGGTGCTCAGTGGAGAGGAGTTGATTTACAGCTCCCTTTGTCTAGAGCCCCTGTCCCAGGTCATTTCAGGACTGGTTCTGAAAGAGCAACAGGGCTTTTGCAGGATTCATATTGTTTCTGTAGGCAGGACCATGTTGCACCTCTGTCTTTCTCTATTTACAACTTCCCTCCAACTTAAAATCCACTGTATTTTGGAATTATGCAACACAACAATGCCCTGAGCTTACACTTGCTATATTTCCTGGGAATTATGGACAACTTACATGCCTTTGTAGCAATATGCTTGTGCATATATCCTTGTGTTCAGGAAATTCAATTCAACCAAATAGTATCAACAGCAGAGTTGGAGAAGGGAATACAAAGAGAAAGAAGGTAATGTATCTCTGTTCCCCCATGACCAGAATGAAAAGTCCAATAAGAAATATTTACCCTACAATTCATCATGCAAGTATGTTTTAGGAAAATGAACACTGAAGCAGAAACCAGAAAGACCAACCACCTCTGAGAAGATGAACAGAAAAGGGAAGTCACACTAGTGTTGGGCTTTTAAAGATTAGCACAGGATATTTGTTAGTTTTCTGTCACTAGGACAAAATGCCTAACATAAATGACTTAAAGAGGAGAGGCTTACTTGGGTTCATGGTTTCAGGGGATTCAGTCCATATCTGGTCAGCTGGCTCAAGGGCAGAAATGACATGGTTGAAGAGCATAAAGAGAAAAGCTGTCCAATAGTGGCAGCCAAGAAGCAGAGAGAGAAGGAAGGAGATGGGAACAAGAATCACCCTTTTAGGTCACGACCACTGACTTGCCCCTTCTGATGACTCCCCTCTGATGAGGCCCCACCTCCTAACAGTGCATTGGGCTATGAAGTCATCAATGGATTCATCCACTGATGAATGTAGTGCTACCATGATCCAATAAACTTCCAAAAACTCCACTCTGGACCCACACGTGAGAGTTTGAGGGAACATTTTAGATCTTAATACAGTGTTTCATCAGATGGAGTGGGAAAAAGAGAGAACTGTCTACCATAGTAACATTGAGACTAATATCTCTAGGAGCATTCAGAGAAGGAGCAGTAGTATGGAGATGATTCTGGGGAATGTAAACAGTGAATAAGGAGTTACGAAGAGGGAAAAATATAAGGAAGATTCTGAAATTTGGAAACTATATAAAATACACACAGTCTTGTCTTCCTGTAGCTTAATGCTCTCAACACAATGCTGTTGACAACTGGTTATTATTTACTTACTTCAGTACAGCTAAGAGTATTTCCTGTATAGTGCTAGGAGTGTCTCTATACATGTACAGGATCATAGCTTGTAAAGTACACATAGTAATTTCCCATTATATAAGACATAAATGAAAGGGCTGACCTGGTTCTGTCAGTGCCCTTGCCTGAATCTCAGCTCTACCTTCCTAATCCAGTCAAGGAAAAATCAGTACAACTCCTGCATTTTTCTAAGCCTTGTAAGACAGAAAATTCTGATTCAGCAAGGTCAGTGCTTTGCCTGCTATATCTATCCATTCCTATTTCCATTTTTCTTCCATTTCTAATGCCACAATAATATAGAAAGCAGTGAGAAAATAAACATTTGAGTAAGAGGAAAGGCTACTGATGAATCCAGTTATCCCAGTTCATGCACAGACCTTGCAGATGTCTGGAGATTGGTCTAACAGAGGACCATAAGATGTAATCTAGGGCTGCAGCACTGGGTGCAGCTCAGTCCAGCCATCAACCAAGGCTGAGTGAGTGAGGAGGTCAGGGTTGGGGGCAGTGGAAGATAGTCACCGAGGATATGTCCCCCATCTCCATCACAGGATAAGCAAGGTCTTCCACTGAGAGCAGGAAGAGGAGTTGGGTCAGGGCACTGGAGAAAAATATGTATATTTGGAATTATGTATGGGAGAATTCAAGGGGAGCTGATACATAGCAACTGAAAGAACAACAGCAGATATATGTATAAAATGCAGTGGGAAGCCTGGGTTATGATGGAGGCGCAAGCTGCAGGCACAGTGTTATCACCCACAGTATGAAGTCGGGCTGCTTCAGACTTGGGGACTGACTGGTCAGGCTTGGGCTGCAGAAAATGAGGCAGGAGGTTTCTGCCCATGGCAGTCCTGATGGTTTCATGTACCTCCCCATCCCCATCCCAGGTCAAGCTGTCTTGCTCTATCAATGTGGATGTATGTGATTGTAGATGACAAAACACTGAAAGTAACCTAAGTAATAAAGGGAGTTTATTGGCTATTGTGGCAGTAGTTAAGATTGGTAACATACTTCAGTGGATTTGGTGGAGATTCAATGAGCTACACATAAAATGCATAAAATGCCCAGGATGTAGCTCAGCGGTGCCATGCCTGCCTGGCAAGTGCAAGGTCCTGAGTTTGATACATGGTAACAACAACAACAACAAAAGCATAAAACAGCTTCTAGTACACAAAAGGTACTCAATAAAGAATCTGGTATCTTAGCCCTGTCATTGAATTCTCCTATCTTTGCATCTCTCCTACCATGAAATCAGCTACTTCTTTGTTCATATACAGTAGGGGAAGTCCTACTTTAGAGTTCCTCCTGGGCCGGGGATTTAGCTCACTGGCACCACACCTGCCTCGCAAGTGCAAGGTCCCAAGTTCGATCCCTGGTACCAAAAAAAAAAAAAAAAAAAAGAATTCCTCCTGCAGAAGAATAAGGAACCATCTTTCTCAAATGTCTCATGTCTGAGTCACATTTCTGGCCAAATGAATATCACTCATTAACATTGTCTATCTTAGAGGAGACACTGTGGTTGGAGAAATGGGTTTGACTTGGGTAGCCAATTCTTGAGCTGGGGGCAGAGATGAAGTCCATTCCTAGTCCAAATTCATGGGTGAGGTGGCAGTCAGATATTTGCTAGTGAGACCACTGTAAAGTTCAGTTAACTGCTATATTCAAGGCAAAAAGTACAACTTGCTTAACTAAAATTGAAACAAAAAATTCTAGGCTCCAACAGAATTGTGAGCCCTACTGTAAAATTGTCATCAGAGAAATGGTCACATTATCTCTATGACTGTTGTGACAAATCATCTCACACTTTGTGGCTTACAAGCACAGAAACAATCTTTCATAGTTCCTAGACAGAAGTTTGAATCCACATTGCTGGGTCACAATCAAGAAATAATCAGGGCTTCACTTCCTTTGGAGGCTCAAGAGAAGAATCTATTTGTCTTATTTACTTTTTTCTCATTGCTGAGACAAAATACCAGATGCCCAAAGTTAAAGGTGCAAACGTTTATTTGGCTCACAGTCTGTAGAGGTTTCAGTTAGTTCCTAGCTGGCTGGCTCCAAGGCAGGGTGGCATGGCAGAGGGGCTTCACAGAGGAGAAAAAAACAGTTCAGGGCCCAGAAGGCAGAAGGAAGCAAGCAACAGCAGCAGCCTTCTTTCTGTCAGCCTTATATTCTATCCAAGCTACCCACCCTTAGGAGGGTAGCACTCACACCCAGGGTGGGGCAGCCTTAGTCTTATCATCACACCATGAATCAGTCCCGCATCACATTCTTAATCCCAGCATCACACTCCCTAGATTTAGCCACTTCCAAAAACCCTTGCCTATGATTGCATGAGGCTTTGGGGGGAGAGCTAGACACCAGCCATAAGACTATCCTCTGCCTCTTTCAGCTTCTAGTGGGCTGGACTGGCATTTCTCAGCTAGTGGCCCCATCACTCTGCTTTCCAGGCCAGCATTTCAGGTCACTCCCTGCTCCGCTTTCATGTCACCTTCTCCTCCATGTACGTTGTCTTTTGTAAGGATACGGTGAATTACATTCAAGGTCCATTCTGATAATCAAGGAGGAAATCCCAGCTGTAGGGTGCTAAGCCTAATCACATCTGCAAAAATACAGCCACAGAAGTGACAGGTCACAAGTTCTAGGGATGAACAGACATATCATTTATAGCCAGCACTCACCTGTTATAACTGTTTTTAGATCAATTACTCTAATTGTATTAATTTTTATATAACACTATATAAAATATATTATATAGGATATTATATATCATGTTATAGGCAATGGTATGTAATATGTAGTAACATTGCATAATACATTATTATATAATGTATAATTATACATAGCATTATATACTATACTTACTATTTTACAGTTACTCTGTGTAATATATAATGTATATGATTATGCAAAATTATGTATGATTATAATATAATCATAACAGTAATTATGTAATATATAATAAATCTTCTAAATATTACTTTATAATAATTATTATATTTAACTTTGGCAGAAACCCTTCTCTAACCAGTAGCCCAGGTCAACAGGAAAAGTTGTTAGTTATTTAGAAGCACATTTTGCAATTATAATATTTCCTTCATTGTAAGATTTCATCAGCTAAAAGCAGCTTGTGAGAGGGGAGAAAAGACTAAACAATAAATTAAGCATCTGCTTCAGTACCATTATTAGAAACATTATAAAAGGGGGGATTACATTTTGGAATTGAAAAAATATGGCAATTTATCTTGAAAGTATCACAAGAAAGTTACATTGTTTAAGACTGGACACTGTATGGATAATTACGTAGATCTTTTAAAAGTGCTTTCCCACGTGAGTGACTGTGCATTCTTGAAAGTTTTCCTGGGCGAATTCTCTGGCCTTTGAGTGGAGCAGGACGGTCACTTCTCTGTTGGTGTACGGAGCTCTCAGGACAATTCTGAGCTAATCTTGACCATGATTCTGGGTCACTTGAGTGGCTCTGCTCCTGAGACAGAGGCCACAATGGGACACAGGGCAGGTGCCTTCCTGGGCCCTTCATCTGCATGTGCATGATTTGTGGTTTCTTCTGAGGCAGTTAGGGGCTTGAAAGCTGCTTTTATTTATTTACTTATTTATTTAAATTCACTGATATTCCTTTCTTCTTTTCTTCCCCAGTACTGTGGTCGGAACCCAGGGATGCTCTATCGCTGAGGCTATTTTATTTATTTTGAGACACTCTTGCTATGTAGTCCAGGCTGGCCTTAAACACACAAACTCCTTCCTCAGTCTCCCAAAAGCTAGAATTACAGGTGTGTATCACCACACCTATCCGGCCCAGCCCTCTTTTCATTTTTTACTTTGAGACAAGGTCATGCTAAGTTGCCAAGGCTGGCCTCGAATTTTCGATCCTCTTTCCTCAGCCCCCAGGGTAGCTGGGATTACAGGCATATGCCACCATAACCAGTTGATTTTTCTACTTCTGAAAGTCACGCTTTAAGTTAAAAATTTCTGTTCTATAAATTTCCATTTGTCGAAAGACACTAGGGAAATGAAATTATTTTATCTTCTCAAGCGGAAGTAAAAAGCAGCTCTTCATAGGTCTTTCTTTCTTCTTTTTTTATTTTTTTGTTTTTAAAATTTTTTTAATTTTTTAATTTTTTAGTGTTTTAAATGTCAATGATCACAAAAACTTCTGGTTTCTCTTCATTATAGACTTGCAATGCTGAATATGTTATTGCTTTGACTTCTGTTCCCCGAGGATGCTTGGAAAGTGAAAATTCTTCTCCCCACCCAGTGGAATGTAATTTGAAATTTCTTTGATCAATTCTAAGCACTTTCACTTCCTTGGACTTCTACTTCTACTGCCTGGAGCGGCTCCACAGTCCCAGTGTCTGTCATGCACGCAAACATGGCCATGGCGCACTGCTCAAACGCCTCCTCCAGAATCTCTCCCCGCGCATGTAACTGGACATCTGCTGCATGATCCAAATATGCATACTTCTGAAAGACTGGAGGATACTTGGCCTTGATTGCTTTCTGGTCCTCAGTTAAATCGTAATCTCTAACATGTTCCTTTTCCTGTGCCATGATTTCTGAACTGAACATGCTACTTCAACCCATCTGCTTTTATTTTTTTTATTTTTTATTTTTTTTCAATTTTAATAGTTGTTTATGTAACTACATCTATCTACAAATGTGTTGCACCTACCTATATTGAAAACTCCATCATACAATGTTACTATCAGTGTTATTAATATTAATAATATTAATATTAATATCAATATTAATATCAGTAGTTTGAAAGAGCTTAAATGGAGAAAAAGTATTATATGTTTCCACTTTTAGGCTATTGGTGCTCTTTTTGTATTCTGGAAATTCCAAGTTTCTCTCTAGTATCATTTTCCTTCAGTCTGAAGAGCCTCCTCTAGCCTTTCTTAGTTTTTTTTCTTTTTTTGTTTTCCCCATTAAGTTTATTGGTACATTTTCAGTATAAAATACAGTTACATTCATCATTGGGATCTTGTACCATTACATGAGTCTCTTGGTTCTTATTTTTTTCCTCTTCCCTTGCCCTCCCTTCACCCCCTCCACCCTTCCCTATTTGCAAAGACCTTCTTTCCATTTTTTTTCCTCTTCTCATATTTTTTCCTTTCCCTTTTTTCCCTTCCCCTACCACTCCCAATTCCCCTGCTCTTTTAGACCTTTTCTTCCTGTTACACAATATCAGTTTTACATTTTTTAAATTACAATATTAAGATCTAGGAGACATTACCACAGATTTTACAGAATTTAAAAGGATATAGAAAGCATATTACAAAAATCCTTATTGAAATAAATTTGACAACTTCTAAGAAGTACCTTGGAAGACAAATTAATGAAACTAACTCTGGAGGTAATATAAAATTTGAATAGCACCTATTAAAGAAAGTATATTCCTAGCTTGAAAACCTACCTCTATGACAACAGCAGGCTCATAAACACTTTAACTGATAAATTACATCAAATAATTACAGCAGAAAAAAGAAGGAATACTTCTCCCCTCATTTTAGGAACTCAACATTGTGCTAATCCTAAAACTGGATAAAGATAATAGAAGAAAAAAGTATGAACATAGATAGACATTTGTTTAACAAAACAAACTATTGGAAGTCAGATCTGGCAGAATGTAGAAAGTGGTTTTGTTATAGGGATGGCAGTGTTGGTTCAGCATTGGAAGATCCACTCCCAAAAGTCATCATTTTCACAGAAGAAAGGAAAAGGCCATATGATCCTGTCACTAGTTGGAGAAAAAGTATTGGACTAAATTCTACACCTGTTCATGGTACAAGCTATCAGGAGACTAGAAGTAGAACAGAAATTTCTCAACAGATTAAAGACATGTACTCCGTACTTCCAGCAAGAATGCCTTATATAAATGGAGAAGATACAATGCTTTCTCCTTACGGTGGGGAACAAGGGCAGATATGCTTACTCTATCTGTCCATTAAACTTTGAAACCTAGTCCCCACCAAAATAGTCCGGCCATAAAATGACACAACTAGGATAGGATTGGCACAGCAGAAGCAAAATCTTTATATGTAGATGAAATGATCATCTACAGAGAAAATACTAAGAAATCTCTAGGAACTACTAGAACTTGTATTTGAATTTAGCAGGATTAGAAAACACAAGGTATATATAAAAATTCAGGTCTGTGTATACTTGCTATAAATGAAGAATTGGATATTGAAATTTAAAAGTTATGTAGGAGTACAAAGGACCTAGAAAAGTTAAAAACAAAAACAAAAACAATGCTGGAAGACGTTTAGCACCCAATTTTAAGACTTCTAAAGCTACAGTAATCAGGACAGTGTTGGTGTAAGGAAAGACATATAGATCATTGGAATAAAACAGAGAATCTAGAAATAGAACACACATATATGGTCCACTGAATTTTGAAAGATTATTTAACATTAGCATTTTATAGAATATAAACTCAATTCAAGAGCCGAAGAAGAGAGAGTGTTTTCAGCAAACGGCACTAGAACACCTGGTATCCGTATATAGAAAATTAACCTCAACCCTTTATTTCCATACATGAAAATAACTTGAAAGGATCTATTAACCTAAATATGAAAGCCTAAAAGTATAAAACTTTAAGAATAAATTATAAGGGGAAATGTTTATGAATTCAGGGTAGGCAAGAACTAGCTAGGATACAAAAGACATGATGTATAAAAGAAAACAATTGATAAATGAAATTCCATCAAAATTTAGAACTTTAAATGACATCATTAAAATGAAAAGTAATCCTTAAACAGACCATATTTACAATGTATATAACCTATGACCAGGATATATAAAGAATTCTTAGAGCTCATTAATAGACAACCCAATTAAAATGTAGACATAAGAAGATGATAAATAGCCAGTATAGCACAAGGAAAGGTGTGCAACTCTAGAATCAGAAAAATACTAATCAGTACAATAATAAGATTGAATTATACACTCATTAGGGAGATGAAGTCAAAAGTTTTAAAAGCTTTGTCATGACTTTTTCTTTTTGTTGGATTCTCCCCCTTTGCATTTAATTTGTCACACCCAATGGATTCATTCTGCTGGGCCTCCTGGGGTTATGATCCTCATTGTCTTTTCCTAGGGTATTGTCTAAAATTTTTTGGAGTGCTGGTTTGGTATGCATGAAGTTCCTGAGGTGCTCTTTATCATGAAAGTATCTTATTTCTCCATCAATTTTGAAAGATAGTTTTGCAGGGTACATCAAATCTGGGTTGAAGGCTGTTTTCCTTTAGGGCTTGAAATACATCACTCCAAGCTCTTCATGCTTTGAGGGTTTGCACTGAGAAGTCTGCTGTGATTCTGATGGGCTTTCCTTTGTATGTGATTTGTTTCTTTTCTCTGACTGCTTGTAGAATTTTATTCTTCTGTTGGATTTCTGGAATCCTAACTATTATATGCCTATGTGTAGATTGTTTTTGATTAAGGGTAGCTGGAGTCCTATATGCCTCACTTATCTGTATGTCAAGTTCTTTTCCCCTCCTTGGGAAGTTTTTTGCCATCACTTCTGTGAAGAGTGTTTTTATGTCATCTGCACTTTCTCCTCTTTCTTCATTGACTCCAATCAGTCTTATGTTATTCTTCTTTGCATCGTCTAGCAGCTGCTGGATTGATTTCTCATGTTCCCTTACAATTTCATAGTAATTTTTCTTTTCTTTCTCACTAATTGCAATCTTATCTTCTATATGTGAAATTCTATCCTCACATTGGTTCATTCTGCTGCACAGACTTTCTATGGAGTTTTTAATCTCTTGGAAATTTGTTTGTATCTGTTTTATGGATTCCATTTGTTTCCTATGTTGGGATTCCATCATATTCCTCAGATCCTCTATTTTTCATCTGTGTCCTCTCTAGATTTATTAATCATGTCTTGCACCATGAGCAAAATCTTTGCTGTTATCTGAGTAATTATTTCTGATTTCATTTTTCCCCAATCCTCTTTTGTTGCCAATTCAGAGAGTCCAGGTGGTTGAGTATCAGATTGTTCCATCTCATTTCCCTTTGGCGTTGCTGTAGGTGATCTGGAAGTCTGTTTTTGAGGCTTGTTTATGTGTTTTCCCATTTCCATGGGGGTGGGTGCTTCTGGCACCTGTGTGGCTCACCTTCTCTGCCCTAGGAGCTTGGGATGGCAGTGGGGGAGCTTCTTTCTGGGTGCTGGGACCAGCTCAGCTTCTCTGCCCTAGGAGCCTGGGATGGAGGCAGGGAGCTTCCTTCCGGGTGCTGGGACTGGCTCAGCTTCTCTGCCCTAGGAGCCTGGGATAGAGGCGGGGAGCCTGCTTTTATTTTTTTTAAGTCTCAGAATGGATGGATCTGGAGGTCCTTGTGTTAAATGAAATGACCAAGACATAGAAAGACAAGTTTTTCCCTCTCATGTGTAAGCTAAATATGTTGATCTGAAAGTAGACTAGTGATGACTGGAGATTGGTGGGAGGATTGTTTGCATGAGTGGAAATATCACCACAAATCCCATTTATACTTACAATTAATATGAATTAATGAAATGTTTTTAAGGATTAGCTTCACTTATCCAGGTGGGCTCAATGTAATCTTAATGACTCTGAAATTCGATGAGGAAGACAATGGAGTCAGAACCAGAGAGGAAGAGCCAATGGGCCTGGCCTGGCTTTGATTAACACCATGAGACAAGGAATGCAGCAGCCTCCAGAGGCTGGAAAAGCCAAACACAGGTTCTTCCCAAGAACTTTCAGGAGGAATTCAGACCTCCAGAAGGAAGTCTGACTTCAGACTTCCAGAAGGAAAAGATAATACATTTGCATTGCTTTAAGCCACTAACATTTTAGTGATCCCTTCTAAGCAGCACTGCTGTGACCCTGGATACTCTCTCTCTCTCTCTGTCTCTGTCTTTCTGTCTCTCTGACATAACTTACAGTCTTGTCTTCTCATCCATTTCCACCCTGCCTCCAGAGCTGTCTTTCTAAAATAGGGTGATGGTTAAGCTTAATTTTCATGTAATTGGCTTGGGACCCGCTTAGGGATTAGTAAAGCACAGTTCTGAGTGTATCTGAATGAGTCCTAGAGGTGAGACCTTTGGTACTATATTTGGACCCTGGCTGCTGCTTCTCTGGTTCCCTGCCCTGGATTCAGGCCACCACGAAGTAAGCATCTTTCCTTCACTGTGCCCTTCTGCCAGAGGTTTTGGCCTTGGAGCCAGATGACCATGGACTAAATCCTCTGAAATCATGAGCCAAATTAAACCTCTCTTCCTTTAAATTGTGGGTGTTGGGTGTTGTGTCCCAGTGACGGATAGCTAATACAAATGGTATAGAATTGGCCTTACTCATCTGTTTCACATCATCCAGTGACTTCCCACTGTTCTAAAATACAGTGGTACTTCTGTTCATGAACTCAGTTCTACAGGATTCTGGTCACAAAACAAACTGGATGAGAATGAGATCAAATTTCCCCACTGAACCTAACCACTGAATTTGATTCAGTTCTTGCCCAACTAGGTTTGTGACCAGAATCATGAAAAGAATCAAGTTCACCAACTGAGGCACCACTGTAAATCCCAAAGGCTCATATACGACCCACATTTGTGACCCTTCAGGGCTGTTGCCCTTCCAGGCCTGCTGTGATTCAATCCCTTAGAAGCCCCTTCTTCTCCCTGGACAGCTCCTCATCCTCTTAAGGCTGACTTCTCCCTACTGTTAAAGTCTCTGCTTAGCTGTAACTGCTTCCTGGAAGCCTTCCTAGTTCCTTACTTTTGGGTTAAGTACCCTTCTCTCTGCTCCTGTGAGATCCTGAAAACCCACCCTCATAAGCCAAGTTATAAACCTTAAGCCTTAAGAAAGGGAGGAACTCTCCATGTCCCCAGCAACTAGCACAGTGTTTAGCACGTGGTGCATATGTATTGAATAACTACACCAACAAAAATTAATTTCCCCAAACCATGTCAGTTCAGAACCACACCCCATTTTAATGGCTCTCCAAGGGCTCACAGATAGGTTGACCTGTTCCTCTCTCACCACTACTGAGAACCACATCTTCATCTATAATAATGGTCTGACCCACAACACTTGACCACACACCGTAAGTGTGCACTTGAGGGGCCTTCACAAGCCCTTCTGCATAGCCTGGTTTGGAATGAGGTTTCTTTCCAAACATACAACTTCTGAAATTTATTCAAACAAAAAGCAAAAACATAGGGGTGGAGAGCACCCTTGAACCTTACTGTGTGCCAAATGAATTGATTCTAATAACAGAAAAAAAACAGAATAGAGAAACAATGAAGGCAAAAAAAGCAGAGAATGAAAATATTCTGCATTTTATAGCTAATTTTTTTAGCTTGCAGACAAGTTTGTGATTGCAAGACATTCTCTCTTATAAAAATAATTCAATCCTTTCTTTAATTGTACTCACACTGATTGAGGCTATTTGATTAAATCTCCATAATCAAAATGCTTGTCCCTTATAGAGACATAAGACGTGAAAGGAAGAAAGAGTTTGCTGAATGCTGGAATTCCCCCTAGAAAGAAGTTTATAATTATCCGCTCCAGGTTCCAACCTTGCAGCAGTGTGGTTGCATCTTCTTCCCACTGCAATCTAAATTAGAAAAGCCAGGTTGGTCCAGTAATCAGAGTTATGTGCTTCCCTAGTTGTACAATGGGGGCACAGGGGTATAGCTGGGACTTCTGCACTCCCAAAAGAAGGTACAGATGAAAAGACAGGAGCTCCCATCCCACCAGTTCTATCTTCATCTCTTGCACATGCAAAAATATACTTATATACTAAGGACACATTGCTCAGTTTAGTTGGCATTCTTGTTCAAATGGGTGCATCTTCTTCTGCATAATTTCAAGACTAGGCATATTTAATAAATCACATTTTACTTATTTTAGAAGCCTTAGCTTAGATAGAGATAATGTACCATTTCAAATACAAGTTCATAAAGCCAGGAGCAAAAACATCAGGTTAAATGACAAATTCCTGGTGACTACTCTTTGTCTTTTTTCTCCTTCATTATTTTTAGCTCAGAATTCAACTCTGCCCCACAATGCCTCATTACACTCCTTTTATGGCAATTTCCTGCAAGCCCAGGTTAGGAACAGGGAAATAGTCTTCCATTGTGCTCAAATAAGTGCATGATACTTATTTATACTCTTCATGGAAACAGTCTTCCACTGTCCTTAAATAAGAGCATGCTTGTTTATGCTTTTCAGACCAGTGTGTATTTCACTTGTCTCCTTCTAGCATGGGTGTGTTTTTGCTTGTCTCTCTTGACACTGAACACATCTGTGGAGGTTCCATAGTTTTTGGACTCCAAGTCTTTGAGTCTTCTTCTCAGTACTCAAGTATGTTATTAAATTTGGTAACTTCAGCTTGTGTTTCAGTTCTTTGTGCTTACACATAAAAATTTCTGTAGTTAAGAAGCAAAGAGATAATAGTTGAATATATGGAAGTAAACTGAAGGTAGATGTCAAAAATATTTTGATGAGCTCTCAGGTCATTTTTCTCACTAATCACTAGGGACACACTAGGCATACAGTAGGCTTGTACAGCTTAAATAGATTTATGTGGAAATTTTATAAAGCAATTTAAATATTCTACTTCATTAATTATATTAGATTGAAAATAAAATGAAGTACTATCTCATTGCCATGCTGAGAATGTGAGTCATTTTACAAATTCATTTGCATATTTACATTTATAAAAAATAAATAGTTCTTAAGATCTCATATTCTTACACAGTGAGAAAGCAAACACTCCATGGAAAAAATGGGTGAAAGACTTGTAACAGACACCACCTCACCAAAGAAAATATGCAGATGGCAATAAGCAGGAAATGATGTTCCACATCATATGCTGTCTAGAAAATGCAATTCAGTACATCAGTGGGATGCTGCTGTATACCTATTAGAATGGCCCAAACCCAAAACACTGACAATAAAAATGCTGGTGACCATGTAGAACCACAGGAGCTGGCAGGAATGCAAAATGGTACAGAGACTTTGGAAAACAGTTTAGCAGGTTTTTTACATAACTAAATATATCCTTAATATTCAACCCAGCAGTTGTGCTCCCTGGGTATTTATCCAAAGGAGAAGAAAACATATGTCAACCAAGAAAACCTGCATACAGATGTTGATAATAATTTTATTCATAATTGCCAAAACTTGGAAGCAACCAAGATGTTTCTCAATAGATAAATGATGAAGTATAGGACACCTACACAATAGAATATGTTTATTGCTAAAAAGAAGCACACTGTCAAGCAATGAAAACACTGATGGACACCTAAATGTGTATTATAAAGAGGAAGAAGCCAGTCTGAAAAGGCTAGGTACTATATATGTGATTCCAACCAAGGTAACATTCTTGAAAATCTGAAACTATGACAACAGTAGAAAGATGAGTGGCTGCCAGCATTAGGGGAGAGTGAAGGCTGAGCAGGTAGACCACAAGAGACTCTTAGGGCAGTGAGACTATTCTGACTACTAATTGTGAGCATGCCATTACACATTTGTCCATACCCAAGGGATGTACAACACAAGGAGTGAACCCTAACGTAAACAGTGTACTTGGGGATAATGATGCATCAGTGTACATTTATCACTGTGACGAATACAGGGAATCCTTTGATCCCGCTGGGGACTGGTTCCTGACTCGCAAGGATATCAGAGCACATGGGCACTGAAGTTGGTCTCCATATCTGCAGGTTCTACATCCTCAGATTCAGCCAACCATGGATCTAAAATATGTTCTCAAAGTTGGGGATGTAGCTCAGTGGTAGAGGGTTTTCCCAGCATGCACAAGGGCCTGGGTTTGATCTCCAGCACCACAAGAAGACAATCAAGCAGACAAACATTTCATATTGACTGCATACTACTCTATGTGTGGGCTTCTGGTCACAGGGGGTGCTGTGTATGTGTGTATGGAGGAAGTGTGCGGGAAACTTCTGTACACCTGCTCAGTTTCACTGTGAACCTATATCTGCCCTAAAAATAGTCTCTCAACACCAGCAACATTGATCAAAACATTCTCAATAATCACAAGAAATACAAACTATAAATGGAGAATTGGACCAGAGTTCATGTTTTGCTGAGGAGTAGAAGATCTATCTGTTTTAGATTTATTAAACAGTCATATTCCTTCAATGGGAAACAGGTTAGCAAAATTTATAGTGATTATCTCTGGGCCATAAGATTATTCTTGATTTTTATTTCCTTCTTAAGATGTTCCTATTTGCCAAATGTTCTGTAATAAATGTTTTATTGCTTTAGCTATTAGAGAATGTCATTTTAAGCTGAAAGGACACAAGCTAGATGAAGTTGACTTTAATAATTAATTAACATTTAATAATCTTAGATGACATTCTCAAGTGGACAAAAAGAGCAGTAAGTTTATCTGAAAGCTATACACTGCAAAGATATGTTTTGGTAATTTTTTTTTTTTTCTATTAGGTTCAAACAGAAAAACAAAACAATCCCTAAAGCAAAGCTTAGAATAAGGATATAAAATGAGCAAAAATCATGAGTGAATTTTACAGTATTACTTTCAGCTTTTCTCTGTCAGAATTACAAAAATAAATCATGTTTTATCAACTATGCTTCTGGAAGAAATGTCTCTCGAGAAATGAAAAAAAAATAAATCTCCAAATATACTGCAGAGTAATTTTTGAAATATTTTATCTTTTCATAACAGGCTGAAAACACTTTCTGCTTTGAAAAGATTATCATTGATGTATGGAGCTGTTTGTTGCAAATATTCAAATTATGGTGGTCATTTTGAAATAAATTGTCACTTTTTAATGTGCACTAGAGAAAGGAAAAAGCACGAGGACTATTTATCATTTTAATGGTTATTTACACAAGTAATTGGAAGAGTGTCTTTACTTTGATGTTACTGGTTTGGTAGACGTTCCTGAGGGAAGGATTCCTCCCTCTTAGGTGTGCGGTTCACACACCAAGTGCTGTATTGTCAATGCTGTCCATGTGCACACACAGCAGGAAGAATAACTGGAGAAATGCAGGCTGAAGGCCACAGTGTCAGACACAGCTCTAACAATCATCTGTCACTGCTGCAACGGACACATCCTTTCCAAAGACAGTAGTTAGATTTGTCATCAGAGCTATATTTCAATAGGTACAAACAATCTGTCTCACTTATAGTGTTTGAATTAGCATGATATTAAATTGGTGTTCATAGGCTCTAATGAGCATTCTGCTTCTACTTTTTATTTTGTTTTTAAAATATTGCAGAATTTACGGCCCCTTAGCTTTTTAGCATAGTAAATTTTCTTTCTGCAGTATGAGCAAAATTTCTCTTGGAAAATGCTATTTCCAAGATTAAACTTAGAACCTGAATCAAAGAAAAAGGCCAAAATCCTTTTCTTAAAGCTTCAACAAACATGAATGCTAGATTTTCTTTGTGTGTGTGGGGGGGTTCTTATTTTACAACTGCTGCTCCATCATAGCTTGTGATTATATATTTCAGATAATCAAAGAACCACTGGGACACCTACTACAGGCTTGTAAGCATTTGTAGTTTGGTGACAGTTACATACTGTTACATAACCCTTCAAAATTACTGGCTTGAAATAACAACAAGCATTTATTTGTTAAAAATCCTGGGCTCAGCTGGGCATCTCATCTCTGCTCCATGTAGTGTCACCTGGACAAACTCCTGTGTCTGCAGACAGCTGACGTCATGGCTGGGTGTGGAGTATATGAGACAGACTTGCTGTTGTGTTCGGTCCTTTGTCCCTTATGGATGGTGCTGGCCAGCTTCTTTCTTCAAAGAGATCTTTTGTGTTCTTGGGTCTCTCTGTGACATGAGATCTGTGAGGGGCTAGCCTGGGCTCCCTTTCATGGCATCTCACAGGAGCCACAGAACAAGAGCAGACAGCCCCAGACTTCTTAGGGACCAAGCCACCCGTTGTGCAACATCTACTGTTGCCGTATTCTGCCAGCCCAAGAAATTAATAATGGAGGGTAGCAACCAATGGTATGAAATTAGGAAGGCATGACTCATTTAGAGCTGTTTGTAATGAAAAGACTACCAGTTATCTTGAAGAATGTTTCTCTTATTCCATTACAGCAAAGGCAAATAATAAACATATTTTTCTCCTCCGGTGACCGTTCAAAATCAGCTCATGGTACCTACATGACAATTACAAAGTAGTTATCTAATAAAACCACAAAAGAAATACAATGAAACCTACTTCAGTAAAGTACAAGGGATGCCCCCCCATGAATATGTTCATGGCTAATACTTGGCTGATTAGTTATAAAAGTCAGTAAAAGCAGGGAATCATAGAAGAAATTTTGTGTGATTTAAACATTTCATTTTAATCTAAAATGAGCAAATGTACATGCATTTACAAATATTTTAATGTCAAGCTAAGTGTTTCATTTTTAGTATGAGTCTACTGATTGTAATACTTACACCTGCTAATGGGGTCTTTGATCCAGAATAAGAGTGGTCCCAATGTCACAGCACACATACTCTACACAGGCCAAGTTTTATTGGAGGAGGAATGGGGCTTCTGCTGAGTTGGAGTTTTAGCTGAAGGGATCAGCAATCAGTCCAGAGTGGGACCAAGGTGATAACTGGCAGAACAAAGCGACCAGCAGGTCTTTACTGATTTCCTGGGATGGGCTAAAGTTCACCAGTTTCCATTGGTCAGGGGCATGATTGTGAGAGGTGTTTCTTTTTGTGACAGACTCAGGCTGCCAGGTGGTCATGGTCCACTTGTTCTCTGGACTACTGAAGTTTAGTAGTTGATGCTGTCATCCCACACGAAACTTCCGGCCCAGTAGCTGTGGCCTGCACTAGGGCTGAAAGACTTCAGGTACTTGGACATTTGTGGCTTCTCAAGAAGCACAAGGGTGGAGTCAAAAAAAAAGAGGGGAGAAAGAAAGAAAAGAAAACACATACAAGCCCTAGTGGGAAGTAGGCCAAGTTACCCCTGCAGCATTGTCCTTAATCTAGTACAGGTTGAAGCAAAATATTTTAAAGTGAGCAACATGTATATGTGCAGTGCTGAGTAGAAGCTGACCCAAGGGTGAAGACAGCCAAGGGGATAGACACAGTCTGAAGACAGAGATGCCCAGCCTTTTATCACATTTTAATCATCCATCAGACACCCACGGGGCCAAGGAAAGAGTCTGTGTTCTCAGCAAAAGTGAACTTCAGGTCCCCAAGAACAAACTTAGCCAGCTGTTATCATAACCCATATCCCAGAGACATTATCTACGCCAAAGCTAGTGGTCAGCTAGTAATATGCTGCCTACCGGTGTGGCCTCTAAAATTTGTAATTTTTAAGTTACTAGGAAGAAGTGAAGCTAAGGGGATTATTCAAGTTTTTCCTTGGTAACAGTTTCTCATTTTATGCAAACATTCTCTTTCTGTGGTTTTATCAGGGTTTGCTGAGACACACCATGTACAAAGGGCGTGTTTCTGCACTCAGGACTCTGCTGTTGTCCTAGCCTTCTGTCCCAGCACTGTTCCCAATGGTGATTCCAATGCCACTTCTTCCTTTTTGTATAAAGACACAAATAATGAAACCAGTGATTATTTTGATAGCTTTAGCATAAAAATTTAAAATGCAATTGTTCCTCAATCTGTTTAAAGAATCAGAGCTTTTTATGTATTCTCTACTTGCTTACAGCTGTCTCACCCACACCTGATTCCATAGCACAATGATTTGAGCAATTCCTCATTATGGTGTTATCGTTCCGCGTCAACTTACATAGTTTTTATAAAAATAGTAACTAGTCATCTTACATTTATTTTTTATCAATTTACAGATAATCTGATTTATGCAATGTTGATGGAAGGTACAGCAGGGATAAATTGGGAATATTCGCCCACCTCTCAGCAAGCTGTGCAGTGCAATATAGTGGTAACAGAAATGCACAGGCTTTCCAGGGAAGGTTCACCAGAGCGTGGGCAGCCACCAATGCTTTACAGAGGAAATGGAAGCAACCTTAATCTAGTACAGGATGAAGTCTTATTATGATTTATGCCCCTGCATGACTCAATTATTGTTTGATTCATGTAGGCTGGTTGTCAATGACTCTGCATCAAAGAATGTAAGCCAGAAATTTCTGTTGCCCAGTGGTTAGAGCAGTCTCACTGCTGTGCCCGCAAACTGCTCACTGTTATGGCTTGTATCTAAATGTCCCCCTAAAGTCTCATACACTCATAGGTGGGGCTTTTCAGAGGTGGCTGGTTCAAGGGTGTGTCATGCTGTGATTAAGTTGTATGATGCTGGGTTTAAATTGTGCAATGCTGAGATTAACAGTGCATGGTTTCCATATTAATCCACTGATAGGTTAAGCGTAGTTCTGGGTATGGATAATAGGAAAGGCCCACCCTGGGTATGGGTGGCACCACCCAAAAGGCAGGTATCCTGGAAGGGATAAAGAGAGATTTCTGCCACTCTTCATGCTGCTGCTTCTACTGCAGCCTTGCTGCCTTCTGCCTGCCATGAACTGTTTCTCCTCTGTGATGTTCCTCTGCCATGCCACCCTGCCTTGGAGCCAGCTGACTTTGAACTAAAACCTCTACAAACTGTGAGCTAAATAAGCCTTTCCTCCTATAACTTGGATGTTGGGTATTTTGTCTCAACAACAAGAAAAGTAACTAAGACACCCATGTTCCACTACACAGTCATCTGGCTTGGTGCCTGTCCTCAGGAGGTCTCCCATCAGTCCCCAGAATCTCTGTGACTAGCCCCTGTGCCCAGGTATGTGGCTATCAGCCATATGCATCAGCCTTGGTGAGAGGTCTTGGTACACCGCCAGCCTTGAAGGGTAATTTCTTCTGTAAAGCATTGTCTATTGTACAAAAATGTGTAAATCTCATCAATTTGATATTGTATACAAACAAGAGCTATGTAACCATGTTCTGGAAACATAAATGTACTTAAACTCAAGTCAAGGGGCTTTTGGAAATGTCTGGTCAATTCCCAATGTGTTTGTTGCTAACTTTTGAACAGAAAATAGAAACTGAAAGAAAAATATGTTCAACAAGGTTAAAGTCCTTGACTTTCTATTAGTAAACGCAAAGGAAGTATATACTTTTGATTGAAGAATCCTCACTAAGTTTTGAATTTGCTAGTATATGAGAAAGAAAATGGTTGAAATATTTTTGGGTGTTGTTGTTATTGTTGTTTTGAGACAAGATCTCTGTGTAGTCCAGGATGATCTTGAACTCACTATGTGGCCCAGGCTGCCCTTGAATTGGTGACAATCCTCCTGCCTCAGGTTCCTGAGTGCTGGGATTACAGGTGTGAGCCCCTGTGCCTGGAAAAATATTTTTGATTAAAATTAATTCAATACATGAGGTAGAGATTCATTGTGAGAAAGGTGCCCGTTTATGTCATCCTTCCTATAAGGAAATATCATTAGACTCAGATAAATGTAGACTAAATAATAACAAAGCAACATGTGATATTTAACAAAATTATTTTATTATAATTCTGATTGAAAAGTTCAGTCAATAAAATTAGTAGGTTGAATACTAAAATTAGAACTTACTAGATTTTTAAAAAAAATGTTTACATGGCTTATTTGAAAAAGCATTTAATTTAAAGCAGCTCCTTCAGGACTACAGCCCCCGCCACCTCCCATATATTTCTGGGAGAATTAAAATATCATTTTCTGTTGCCTGCGTTCGGGAAGCGGAGAGGAGTCCTCTGTTGGAGTGATGCTACTATTTGGGAACTCTCTTCCCCCATGTTTCTTACAATATCACAGCTGGAAACTTGAAATTTATTCCTGATTTCTTGTTGAAATTAAAGCTTCACTAGATGTGCCGTGGCAAGTCTGGCAAAGTAACAAGCAGATGTTCCTCACATCAAAGAAATGAAACAGTATTTTCTTTAAAATGAACTAGAGTTTTAAGTTCAAGGTGTCCACAACGGGAAAGCAGATTTCAAGCAAAGCCCTGTTTTTTTATTCAGAAAGGTTTTCTTTTGTTTCTGGCCTCACACCTGTCTACATTCTAGATGTTTATTTCTGTTGAGTGCCCTCCAGCGGGGGGTCTCAGCTGTCAGGTGGAGTTGGTTAGAAGGAAACAGGCGGTGAACACCTCCGCGCCCTGGATCCTTTCTCTGGACCAATCCTGGCTCCCAGCTCCTCCACCTGGTCTCCACCTGGTCTCCGCCCCGGGGGTCCTTGGGTCTGGGTTCGAGTCCCCCCTCCTCCCACCGTAGCTCCAGCGCAGACCCCAGCCGTCCTGCCTCTCCCCCGTTAGTATCATGCACCTCTACAAAGCTGCAGAAAGCCCGCTCCTTCTGCAGGTCCCTGTCCGCGGCTCCTGTCTGCGCCTGTGTTAAAATCACACTGCAGTAAACACGGGGTCGCCCTGCCTCCTGCACTGCAGGAGCCCCAGGGGGCCAGATAATAACTGCTAAAACAAAGATGAGTGAACAAGAATGAAAATCCTCTGTCACGGCCCTCTTTATACACAGGATTGTTCTGTGCCCTGCAAGGTGTCGGCCCTGTCCACCCCGTGCCAGCCGGGCCTCGCCTCAACACCCAGCGCCCCTGCAGGCCCAGGCTTCTCGGGCTGGGAGCTGCGGCCTGCTTGATGACCTCTGCCATCTAGCGCCCTCGGCCAGGGGTACCAGGGGAACCAGAGAGAGCTAGGTCGCCCTCACGGTAGAACTGTCCTGCTGTGCAACGGTGCTGACTGCCTCCTACAAACCACAGGCGGATGCATCTTCCTGGTATATCGGTGTGGATCCCCTTATACAGCGCGAATCTCGGAAGGACCCTGCTCCCAGGCTGTACTGACCATCCAGTGAGGCATCCAGAGCAGGCAGAGCAGGGAAGCCTAGTGTAGATGGGGTGCTTGTTAGGAATTAGACCCAGGCTTACATATCGCATGGCCCTCTTAGACGAGAAACCCAAAATACAAATAAAAGGCAAAATAAAACACAAGCAAACACAAGCAAAAAAATAAACTATGACTGCTACTTTCCATTTAAAAGAGCAGTGTCAGGGTGCAATTTAAAATTTGATTCACTAAAACCCAACCCACTGGTACTTAAAAGGTTAGTCCCTCATCTATCAGCCCAGTTCAGTTATTTACCAAAACTCATTTCTTTAGGGACAGACAGCAGTGGTCTTACTTTAAATTGTTTTGGGAAATAAACAGAGTCAAGTTCTTCTAAGTCATTTCTTCTGTACTTAACCCATTGTGTGAGGTCAGGTTGTTTAGTGGATCTCTCAATTGAGAATAGGTCATACCTAAGTCAATGCAATTTTTTTTCTTGTTATTTTTAGGCTTTCCATTATGGCCCACAAGTGCAATTACAGCAGAAAATGACTAAATTGTTCATACCAATTCCAAATGAAGAAAAAAAACAGGCTGGGAGGATAACCTATTTTTATGGGAAATGTATAACTCAAATATTATGATAGGAACTAAGTTCACAGGAACTGCAGACTGAAGAGCTCCCAGGAATAGGGGAAAATCTTGGCATTTGTATGCATTTGGCCCCATAAAAGTCAGGTTTAAGAATTTCCAATCATATGTTCCCTTTGACTTTTTTCTCAACACAAAATAGAAAATATCTTACTATAAACATTGTTAATATCAAATAAATGCATTTGTAAAAATGACAATCAGACCAGGGAATCATAGTTTATACACTTGGAAATTAGCAAATAGGAGCTAATGCTACAGCCAGAAATGGCCAGAATCTTTGGGTACTGAACAGATTATATGAAAATCTAAAATAAATTACTAAAATAAAAATAACTTTAATCATACAACTGTCATCAACAAGTAATCTCAGTTTACTGTCCGAATTATGGTTCCATTTTATTGTTTTCTAGACTTCAGCCTGTGGACTTTTGTTTGAAGTTAGGAATAGTAGAGTTGAGTGCTTGGTATATTTTAATTTATATTTTCCTTAAACACTTAGGAAGTTCTAAATACTTTACAAATGTCATCTATCAAAAGTTGACTTTCTATAATGCCATACTTTTTCCATATATAAAATTCTTATTTAATCAAAAGCAAAATTTCTACTTAAAAAATAATAACTCAGCATTACAATTTCCTGAAAATTGAGTTCATTTGGCTTCTATTCCTGAGAATTGATCCCTAAAAGCTAAATAGTTTGCCCAATGAAATAATTATCTTAATGGAAGATTTGATTAATAGGTACACATTTACCATTTCCTTAGTGGACTATTATCTTTAGAAGTTTAATTCTATTGTTTATTGAAAATGGATGGATTTACTGAAAGCATTTGGTTTCTTGTATTTTCTTTTTTTTTCTTGTATTTTCTTTTAAGAACAGTAGTCCTTAATATGATTGATGTAATAATTATTTATGGAATTTTTAATTGGGCCATAATTTACTTAATTTTTTCCAACTATGGTTTTCTCAACTATAAGGTAGGGACAATAAGCATTTTGCTTTAAAAAGTAGTGAAGATTATATAATTTAATTCATGGGGAAAAACCTTCGTAAACTATAAGATATAAAGTATCAACCCCACTGTTGCAGCTCATTGGGTCTGTGTTGTTAATATTTCCCATCTTTCCTTTTTCCTTTGGACACATCCTCCCCTGAGACCTGTGTCCTATTCACATGTCACGTGTACAGTGTCTAGGGTGAAAAGGAAGAACAGTTCCTGCCCATCAGTTTTACTAGTTGCCTTTAAGGAAAAGATGCTAGATACAAATTAGGAGCCCCTCAAATGACCGTATAGTTGTATTTATAAAGTACTTAAGTTTTTAAATGTTTAATTAAAATTAAAATTCCTAACAGATTAGAGATTATCTCCATGACTACCAATTTAATTCCTTTGTGATCAGCACATTAAATTGTTTTTCTTTACTTACTTTGTCCTTTCAACCTTAGAACTATTTAAAACATTAAATACAGTATCTCATAATGAATTTTTAAAATTCAATTCACAGAAACGAAGAAATAATAGCAAGAGAGTCCCTATAAACATTGCAAATAGGGTTGTGAGAAGGAAAACAGAGTGGCTTTTCTTGGTCTTCAAAAGAAAACTTAAAATCAACATTCAGTTTCAGTTCAGTGAAGCATTTGTTAAGTTGTATCAGTAGGGTTCTTTTTGTTTCAGATAGAACAAAGAATAATGACTAAGAGGACTGTGTACAACATACCCACAAGAGTGGGTATGAACACAAGTCAAAATGAACTTAAATTTGTTCTGACAGACATCTCTTGAATTATTCATCTTTCCAGGAAAAAATATCCCCCTTGCCTCTTCTGAAGAACTCAAGCCCCTAGTTCAAATATATCTTCAAAGAAATACACAGAGCTTAGGCACTTTTCTGCCTGTGTCTATACGAAGCTTTAAAAGTGCACGTTTTAAGAAACCATATGCTTACAGAAAATCAAAATTAAAAATGAGGGTTTTTTTTCCTATCTGATCATTGAAGAATCCATTAAAGGAAATTGAGCTTTTTCTGGTAACTGATGTGATGCTGACACATGATGAGAAGAAACCCAAAGGATTTTCACCTAATCAAAGACCCAGCAAGAGAGGATATTTCTTCCAGGAACAAAAAAGCATATCTACACACTGTCCCAATGGAGGGCTGAGCATGGCCGTCCTCTGGTAAGGTGCAGCAAGCCCAGCCATTGCATTCCCAGACAGGCGGGGCTCTTGTCAAAGCCAAATCTTTGCTTTCCCCATTGCAAATTTGAAGTTCTCTCCCTCTGAGCTTCATGATTTTCTGCTACTGCACTCTCTGCTCACAGATTGTATTTTTTCTCTCCTAAGAAAGGGTCATGCCTTAAGAGATTACCTGTTCTGTGATGAAGGACAGAGAAACCTCAAGGATGCCTTCTATTACTGCATGCCATGGAGCAAGCCACCAGCATGGGAACTGCTTCATTATGTGCGCTGGATGCTCTCCAGATCTGTTGGTGGTCAGAGAGCTGAGTTTAGCATAAAGAAATACATAAATAAATAAATCAAACCTTGAATTACAGTCTTGCTTCAGTGTGCTCTTATAAGTCCTCCCTAGGGGCAACGAAGTAATTCTTCAACACAGCTGTGCAGGAAATTTTCTGGGTCAAGACCCCAGTGACTTGCAGGAGGCCACATGATGGCATATTGTTCTACAGCCACAACCGCAGTCTCCACTAGATGCCTCTTGGAGTTGATGCCTGGGAGCTGCCATCCCTAAGTCACTGCTTCAGGGTAGCTGGGGCATAAGGAGGCCCTTCAGTTAGCCAGCTTTGCCAATCAAATATGTCTGGAGAGCAGGGGACGTCCAGGGACGCAGTGTGCTCTCTTTGTCTGGTGCCATCTCCTGTGTCTCCTGAAGCTGCTTCCTAAGTTCTTGTGTAGCCTTTTAAGCTAATGCAGTCTGTCTTGGTTTTTCAGTAGAAAATCCTCCCATCCCCAAATTAAATTGACCTTTGATGGGGCAGAGCAGGGGGCAAGCGTGGCATTTAACTTGACAAGCTCTGATCCTGTTTCTGTTACTTCGGCATTATCTTGACTTTCTTGTGTTGAAAGCCAGCTGCATAGGCTTATTTCTAGTACACTGGGTGAGAGAGATGGAAAGTACCTATTAAAACCCAAATATGCCTACTTTAAATGCAGGAAAAACACCTAAGTCACATGGTGGTGCTGACTGGACTTCTTTATAGTTTTGAGGCAAGGAAGTAAGCTAATTTCCTTGCTTCAACTGGCACAAATGTGGTTTCCTGATGCACAGGCAACTGGTCCTCCTTTACATCTGCTTCTGAACATTGGAAAGATTGAACTGTTTGGGGACCCCCCCACACAGAGTTGTGTATTGTTTAAATATTTTTAAATATATTCTTCCAGGATTTCAATGCCAAAAAATATACCATGTCAGTCAGACTCTACTGGCAGAAGAAAGAAGTAATTAAATAAAATCAAGAGTAAGAACCAGCTTGATAGAAATTTTGCCCAGTCTCTTTTGTGCATAATGTAGATTCCTTACCCAAGGAATTGCCACTGTCTTGTGCAGAAAGCACTGTGTGAACAAGTGGTCAGAGCACTGCAGGCCAGGAACACAGCACGCAGGAAGACTTTCTAATGCCAAGAGTCCAAATATATTGAATACTGATATCTGTTTCTAGGTAGCTGCAAATCATGCACTGTTAGGTGATTATCTATTTTAATACTGTGTCAATGATTTTCTTACCACTGCTTGATTTTGGTGGTAGAATGCTGAAAGATCAAAAAACAAGTGAATTGTGCCTACCTTGCATGATGAAATGGCTTAAAATTCCACTTTTTCCCTCGTCATGCAACTTCCCTGAACAATGAACACAGAAAGGAAAAAGGTGTCAGACTCTACTTCAGCTGGATCCAAAACATACCTTGCACATTTTAAGTCTCCAAGGTATATTTTAAGAAAGTAGACTATCAAAGGCATTGTAATTTCACCAGTTTTAGTTATAGTACCACCATCTCTTCCTCAGCAGAATAATCAAGGCGTCAAGCTTTGAGAGGATGTAATTTCCATCTGAATTAATTCTTCCCCTTGTCAGTAACATTTCTCAAAGTTTCTTCTTGAAAATTCTATAGCTGTTCTTAGATGAACAAGATGGGAGTGGGGGCTCAATGTTGAAATAAATGCAGGAAATGGTTGGTTAAACAAAGATAGATCACTTTACTCCGAGAGCCTTTTATACATTAATAAGTTCTGTGAATCTCTAAGAAAGAAATATAGATAGAGCATTAGCTAAGGAATGAGTTTTTTAGGGAAAATATTTTTCAAGACCAGAATTCCAAGAAATATAATTTGGGGAAAACATGCAGGATGTAACTACGTTACAATGCCCCATTTATGTTACCAGGAAGAAACAATGAGCAGAGATCAGCAGTGGTAACATTTGCTCTTATGGGTAGTGTTTGGATTTTGCTCATTGCCATGGTGATAATGCAGTTAGGTCATAGAAGATTGGATTAGGACTGAGTCCTGGATCTTATGTATTTATTAATGTAAACCCTTATACATGTGGGTGATATTAGTGATAGAAGTAGTGATACTAGCCAGAGTTGAATTGAAACCAACCAAACAAAAATAGAAACACAAAAAAGAACAGTAATGAAACCATATATATGGTTTTATATATTATATATATGCACATATATATATCTTTTAATAAAATAGCTTCTGTATTTGTATCCTTCTTGAGGGCAAGAAATACGCCCATTCATTTTGGTACATCCCACTTTCCCAGGTTCCTTGTATATGCTAGATAATTAATAATTACACCTAAGTGAATTAAAATAACTCACCAGAAATTCAATCGTCACATATCATGCTATCATAATGCCTTGCTTTATCTACAAAGATAAAAAACTAAAATTACCAACAAAATTTTTTCTAAGAATATTTTGAGGTTAAACTTTCTGAAGCAAAAATAAAAATTCTTTCAAAAGCTTTCTGATAAAATTAGAAATGTAATAAACTAACATGACAATAAGACTGATTTTTACTTTTAGTTTCCAAATGTTTTTGTACCATTAGCATGAATGAGCATTCTAAAACTTCTGATTATTCTAAGCATACGTTCTCACGCCTCAGTACGTTTCTGTAAAGTCATGGGTGCCCAGCAGATGTGCATAAGCATTGACTGACATGGTTGCCTTCAAGTCTAGCTTTCATCAAGACTTTGACAAGTATTGGGGGCTGATCAGACCCCCAGTCACCTGACCAAGGGTATAAGGGACAGATTAAGAGAAGACAAGATCTTATTATTTTCTTTTTTTAAATTTTTTTCCACCGTTAAGTTTATTGGTACACTTTAGGTATAAAATACATTTACATACATCATTGGGATCTTGTACCATTACATGAGTCTCTTGGTTCTTATTTTTTTTTCCCCCTTCCCCTGCCCTCCCTTCACCCTCTCCACCCTTCCCTATTTGCAAAGATCCCTTTTCCATTTTTTTGCCTCTTTCCCCTCCTTGCCTCCCACCTCCCTGCCTCCCACCTCCCCTGCCCCCTAGAGCTTTGCTTCCTATTATACAATATCAATTATACATTTTTTAAATTAAAATATCAAGACCTAGGAGACATTACCACAGATTTTACAGAATTTAAAAGGATATAAAAAGCATATTTCAAAAATCTGTTTTGAAATAAATTGAACAACTTCTAAGAAGTACCTTGGAAGACAAATTAATTAATGAAACTAACTCTGGAGGAAATATAAAATTTGAATAGCACTTGTTAAAGAAAGTATATTCCTAGCTTGAAAACCTACCTATATGACAACAACAGGCTCATAAACATTTTAACTGATAAATTATATCAAACATTTAAAGCAGGAAAAAAAAAAGGAATACTTCTCCCCTCATTTTAGGAAATCAACATTGTGCTAATCCTAAAACTGGATAAAGATAATGAAGAAAAAAGTATGAACATAGATAGAAATTTGTTTAACAAAACAAAAAACTATTAGAAGTCAGATCTGGCAGGATGTAGAAAGTGGTTTTGTTATAGGGATGGCAGTGTCAGTTCAGCTTTGGAAGATCCACCCCCAAAAGTCATCATTTTAGCAGAGGAAAAGAAAAACTCATATGATCCTGTCACTAGTTGGAGAAAAAGTATTGGACTAAATTCCACAGCTTTTCATGGTAAAAGCTATCAGGAGACTAGAAGTAGAACAGAAACTTCTCAACAGATTAAAGACATGTACTCCATACTTCCAGTGAGAATGCCTTACATGAATGGAGAAGATACAATGCTTTCTCCTTAAGGTGGGGAACAAGGGCAGATATGCTTACTCTTTATCTGTCCATTAAACTTTGAAACCTAGGCCCCACCAAAATAGTCTTGCAATAAAATGACACAATTAGGATAGGATTGGCAAGGTAGAAGCAAAATCTTTATATGTAGATGAAATGATCATCTACAGAGAAAATACTAAGAAATCTCTAGGAGCCCTGAGAACTTGTATTTGAATTTATCAGGATTAGAAAACACAAGGTATATAAAAATTCAGGTCTGTGTGCATTTGCTATAAATGAAGAATTGGATATTGAAATTTAAAAGTTATGTAGGAGTACAAAGGACCTAGAAAAGTTAAAAACAAAAACAGTGTTGGAAGACATTTAGTACCTAATTTTAAGACTTCTTCTAAAGCTACAGTAATCAAGGCAGTGTTGGTGTAAGGAAAGACATATAGATCATTGGAATAAAACAGAGAATCTAGAAATAGAACCACACATATATGGTCCACTGAGTTTTGAAAGATTATTTAAAATTAACATTTTATAGAACATAAACTCAATTCAAGACCCACGGACAAGATAGTGTTTTCAGCAAATGGCACTAGAACACCTGGTATCCGTATATAAAAAATTAACCTCAACCCTTTATTTCCATACATAAAAATAACTTGAAGGGATCTATGAACCTAAATATGAAAGCCTAAAAGTATAAAACTTTAAGAAGAAATTATAAGGGAAAATGCTTATGAATTCAGGGTAGGCAAGAACTACTACAAAAAACATGATGTAGAAAAGAAAAAAATTGATAAATGAGATTCCACCAAAATTTAGAACTTTAAATGACATCATTAAAATGAAAAGTAGTCCTTAAACAGACCATATTTACAATGCATATAACCTATGAGCAGAATATATAAAGAATTCTTAGAGCTCCTTAATAGACAACCCAATTAAAAAGTAGACACAAGAAGATGATAAATAGCCAGTACAGCACAAGGAAAGGTGTGCTACTCTAGAATCAGAAAAATACTAATCAGTACAATAACAAGATTGAATTATACAATCATTAGAGAGATGAAGTCAAAAGTTTTAAAAGCTTTGTCATGACTTTTTCTTTTTGTTGGATTCTCCCCCTTTGCATTTAATTTGTCACACCCAATGGATTCATTCTGCTGGGCCTCCTGGGGTTGTGATCCTCATTGTCTTTTCCTAGGGTATTGTCTAAAATTTTTTGGAGTGCCGGTTTGGTATTCATGAAGTTCCTGAGGTGCTCTTTATCATGAAAGTATCTTATTTCTCCATCAATTTTGAAAGGTAGTTTTGCAGGGTACATCAATCTGGGTTGGAGGCTGTTTTCCTTTAGGGCTTGAAATACATCACTCCAAGCTCTTCTTGCCTTGAGGGTTTTTGGATTGAGAAGTCTACTGTGATTCTGATGGGCTTCCCTTTATATGTGATTTGTTTCTTTTCTCTCACTGCTTGTAGAATTTTGCTCTTCTGTTGGATTTCTGGAATCCTAACTATTATATGTGTACATGTAGATTTTTTTTGATCAAGGCTATTTGGAGTCCTATATGCCTCACTTATCTGTATGTCAAGTTCTTTTCCCCTCCTTGGGAAGTTTTCTGCCATCACTTCTGTGAAGAGTGTTTTTATGTCATCTGCACTCTCTCCTCTTTCTTCATTGACTCCAATCAGTCTTATGTTATTCTTCTTTGCATCATCTAGCAGCTGCTGGATTGATTTCTCGTGTTCCAATTTTTCTTTTCCTGGCCACTAACTGCAATCTTATCTTCTATATCTGAAATTCTGTCCTCACATTGGTTCATTCTGCTGTGCAGACTTTTGATGGAATTTTTAATCTCCTGGAAATCTGTTTGCATCTGTTTTATGGATTCCATTTGTTTCCTATGTTGAGATTACATCATGTTCCTCAGCTCTTCTTTTTTTTTATCTTTGTCCTCTTCAGATTTATTAATCATGTCTTGCACCATGAGCACAATCTTTGCTGTTATCTGAGTAATTATTTCTGATTTCATTTTTCCCTGATCCTCTTTTGTTGCCAGTTCAGAGAGTCCAGGTGGTTGAGTATCAGATTGTTCCATCTCATTTCCCTTTGGGGTTGCTGTAGGTGCTTTGGACGTCTGTTTTTAGGCTTGTTTACATGTCTTCTCATTTCCACAGTGAGTGTGGGGGGCATGCTTCTGGAGCCCATGCGGCTCACCTTCTCTGCCCTAGGAGTGTGGAATGGCAGTGGGGCAGCTTCCTTTGAGGAGCTGAGAGTGGCTCAGCTTCTCTGCCCTAGGAGCATGGAATGGCTGTGGGGGAGCTTCCTTCTGGGTGATGGGACTGGCTCAGCTTCTCTGCCCTAGGAGAGTGGAATCGAGAAGACAAGATCTTAATGCATAAATGGGGGACCCAGGACGTTCAAAGCTCTTATCTGGCTAAGACACTGTCTCCTGGAGCTTGCCATTATTTATTGAACATACAGCTTCTAGAAGGGGTAAGGGGTGATGCAGGGAACAGTGAGATGGACAGCACTGAGATAAGCAGGGTCCTAGCAATGAGGAAACAAGGTAGGAACAGATTATTGATTAATGGGAAATTTCTTTGTTCCCATGGATTATTTTTTTCCTCTAAAGGAGTTTTTCTGTATGAGTCATACTGCCTTTATCTGCACTATTGTCTTGCCATCCAAGATATCACAACATCATGGATCATTGAAACCTCTGCTGTAACCAGTAGTGTGGGGAGTTGTTCCATTTCCACACACCAACTGCTGACTCTTCAGGCAAGAAGCCATTGTGGGCCAATAGGTAGACTCAGACTTTTAATATGAAAAGCCAATTTGTAAATTTGTAGCTTGTTCAGGGTGGTGTCCATCAGACAAGGGCTCTCTTTAATCTCCGCTAAAGTTGAGGGGTTATATCTGGTCTTCCATCCTCTCTGTAACAGAGTTGACTTCTTACCTTGGTAATGGCAGTATAATGTACCTTCTCCAACAGTCTGATCACTCCCACCAATGTTGGGGTCAGAGTCACAGAAAGGCCTGTGCTTTTTTCCCATTGTGTGTGTGTGTGTGTGTATCCATGTATATGTATGTCTTCATGTTTTTTTTTCAATCCCGTTAGGTGGGATCTCATTGGTTAATTGTGGAATAATGTTCAGTACAGTTAATATTCACCATGGGTTTTAGCTAAATTTTACGTTCAAAATGGCTTCAGCTCTTATGATGGAATACAAAATGAAGGAAATGCATTATATATATTACATAACAAATGCTATTACTGTACTAATATAAATCAGTAATTTTTAAAAAAAATTGACTTTGGAAACCCAAACTCTTGGATTGGAATTGAGAATGATAAACACTGAGGATGAATGAAGAAAACCCTACAGAAGCAGAACTGCCATTCCAGCAATAAGAGACTCCCTAAGAAAGGAAATCAAATGCCTAAATAAATGTTATTATAGTATCTATTTAGGTTATAGGACTCTATCTTGTTTAATTTTTTATTTGTTAAAGTTATTGCTGTTTATCAGTATGTTCTACTTATACCCCAAATAACAGGCTGGAAAATTCCCTCTCACACCTATTGGGGTGGAGGGAGTAGATCATATAATACAATAAAAAATTAATTTCAGGTACCAGGTGGGTGTGGGGGGAATTTTTGCTCTTGGCTAATTTTTTTCAAGCACACCATCTTTAATCACCCAGCTGTGGAATATTGTTTCCTTGTTGTGAAAAATTCCCTGCAGTTAGGCTTAAGGCAGTGCTGAATGTGACCTCACACAATAAGGGGCCAGAGATCCTTCTAAATTTCATTTTGGTAAGACCTAAGCAAGAGGTCTATACTACATTCTTCCCTTTCCAATTTGTATAAATTGCTGGTGATTTTTTCTTGAATTATTACATGTGAGTCTAATTTATTTTTTAAAAGTTATATTTAGAGAGTGGAAATGGCTCCTTTTTACAAGAAAAAAAATTCAAACAAAACTGAGAGAGGACTTCTTTTCTCTCATTCCACTGCACTAAAGTCAGCTCCTGAAGAAGCAATCCCAGCTTCATTGGTGTGATACTATGCTGTTTTCAGAAAGTAAGCTTGACTTTATTTTGTGAGAACCTTGTGATTCCATGATAGATTGGGATGAAGAGAACCTGAGGCCCTGAGAGGTGAGCATCTCATTTATGTTCACACAGATTATTGACAGGGTCCAGACTGTCACCCTGATTTTGGGTAGGTTTTCTTTTTTCTTTCTTTCTTCCTTCCTTCCTTTCTTTCTTTCTTTCTTTCTTTCTTTCTTTCTTTCTTTCTTTCTTTCTTTCTTTTCTTTCTCCTTCCTTCCTTCCATCCTTCCTTTCTTCCTTCTTTCCATCCTTCCTTCCTTCTTTCCTAGCAGAATGGCTGAATTTCAGTGCAGATAATTAAATCCAGTAGGTTAGAATAATTATAATAGTAATGTATAATATTTTGAATTTTCCAGATGTATTTCATGTGCTCCATCTTCTCTAAGTTTTAGAGTACTGTTTGTCACAGCTGCAGTTATCATTTTCATCCTCATTTCACAGATTTGGAAACCAAATTTTGGAGAGCCCGTGTGACCTTAGCTGGTAGGGGTAGACCTAGGATTAAATCCTGCTCTCTTCCCTTTCCATTACCCATAATGCCCAAATACCTCAAAGTTCATGACATGATTTCCTCTTCGGAGAAACCACCCCCCCTGTGCCCTTTTCTGAAGGAAATACTGAATTTCATTTACATTCCCCTCAGCCAGCATCTCTGAGTGGCAGAGGTAGGTGACCTAGAAAACAGCAGGGCTAAGCCACATTTAGATACCTTGGGGATTTATTTCCACATTCCTTAAGCTATTTGTCCTCTATAAGCAGTGGGTCAAAGTCTGAAAGCAAAGAATGATATTTTAAATTGATTTGGACTGGATTTGTTTTCAACTTGTTTTGTCTCTCTGCCTCCCGATAGAATGCTGTTTATTTTTCAGTTGTATCCTTTAGAGTTATTGTCCTTTAAAAAGAAAAAATAATTAACCTTGGTGTTTGCTCCAAGATCCAAAGTTACCTCTTTCAAGGAGACCAGTTTAGAGAGATTGGAGCAGCCCTACAAGCTCAGGACTGTCTGTAGAATTACTTTCTCAGTAAAAATATCTATGCACAGAGGTCCTAGGAAAAGCCCTGGGAATAAACCTACATCTGTTCATGCAAGCTCTGCTGTGACACCACACTGTGGGGTCCCTGGGCCCCTTCGGAGCCAAAAGGCTGCCCAGAGTCCACGGTCAAGGCCTTTGACTGAAAGACATGTGAGGTGTTGATCAGCCAAGAAGCTGTGAAGATTGTACACTTCACATGTGTGAACTGTCAGGTGTATGAATTACATCTCAATAAAATTATTTTTGAAAAGAGAGCCATTGAAGCCTCATTTCAGGAGGACAGGTAAGCTTCTAAAATGGTTTGCTTTTTGAGGGGGTATTTAAGTTTAGAAAGAGGATATACTTTAAAATTTAGGAAATTCCAGATGACTATTATGTAATCACTTGACACTATGAAGGAGCCATTTGCTCTCACAACACAGATCACCCTGAGCTGGCATCAGGCAGTATTGAGACTTCCTAATGCAGATATTTTGACAATGTAATGAATAATGTAGGGCAACCAGAAGCCAAGTATTGATTTGGTTCTCATCTATAAGGAGAATCCTATTAACCATTTGAATTGCATTGGCAGGTGTATTCAGAAAGAAAAGAACAGTTAGCAAAGAAAACTTTATCTGAATTGGCCAGGCAAATATCACAGTTGACAATGCCTACAGAGTGCCTTTTTGTATTATATTGATAAAGCCTGAGATCTCTAAGTTATATATGTTGAAAAAATGGCTAAAATTGAAAATGGCTGAATAAGTTTATAAGCACATCATTATAGACAGCTAAGGTTAAGTAGAAATATTATAGGCAGTCAGACAGGGCTGGGCCCTTGAGGGAGTCAATGCAGAGGATGAGAACACATCCAACTGTGGTTGGAGGCACATCTGTTGAAGGCCAGGCTTCAAGATAAAGGACGGAATGACCAAGCCTACATACTTTCCCAAGGGATAAGATAAATAGTATCAGCCAACCCAGTAAAGTCTAGATAAACATCAATCTGGTGGGTGACCAGGACCTCTTGATCCATCCCAAAATGTCCTTGTTCTTTCCATGTACACTTGTTATGTGACTTGCTTCCCCATTGGATCAATATTACTTAAGCCGCCATACTTGTAATCTTATTGGTTGATCATAGTTTTGACCCATGGTGTACCCACCTTGTGATTTTGTTCTGTAAAACTTCCTTTGAGAAGTGGAGTCATTGTCAACCCACTTTTGGTCCCCTACTGTCTCTCAGGCGCTACCTCTCTCAATAAGATTTTCCTATTCTTAACCTCCATTTTTTCTTAGAATTCATTCTTTGATTTTGGGGAACATGAACTCAGAGTATCTGGCGTCCAGCAGTTTGGGAGTTATATATATTATTTCCCCTATATTGACATGACACTTCACTCTGCCCAATTAACCACAGGCCCATCCTAGTGTAAAGTCAGAGAAATGCATGCCCTGAATCCCTGTGAAAATTATGTCACTCTGAGGGCAACACACTAATGACTCTGGACCTTCTAATAAGGCTGTTCACTTGGTACTAGATGGAACCACGTGATCCTGGTTACACGAGACAAGCAGTGAAAAATAAAAATTGCTCCAGGATAAAGCAAGGTGGTTTCCCTCTGGGAATTTGCCTATCCTTTCTAGTTAAATGGTATAAATCAGTAAGAAACTCTCATCCTCTAATATTCCCCTAGATCAGCAGTTATCAAATGTTAGCACCATAAGTATTACTGTAGCGCACGTTACGATTCAAATCTCTAGGCTCCTTCATGCTAAGACAGGGCTGGGACTAGGACCCAGGCATCTGCATTTGTAAGCACACAGTAATGCCGTTGGCAGTAATGGTTAGGTGAAACTGAAAACTCCTGTGTGTTTAAATTTTAAAATTACCATAAGTGACACATTGCCATTAACCCCCTGCAAAACACTCCCCCTCACTTCAAACACACTTATCCCATCATTCTTGCCACTTTCTGAAGCAATTCTGAAGTCCTCTTTCCTGACTGTCTTTAGTTGTGTTGTGTGGTTGCCTCAATGTCCTGAATCAATTAGAATTGCTTACCTTTTATGATCATTGACTCTGGGAAAGAGTTAGAAGTTGCTTGGAACCAGGTCTGGTGAAGAAGGTGAATGAGACTCACTGTAATGCTTTTTATTGGCAGAAATTGCTGAAAGCACTGGAATTGATTCAGAATATCACGGCAGCCACAAAAAGACACTCACGCAATTGGACTCCAGAGCTGCTTCAGAAAATGGCAAGAATGATGAGATGCGTGTATTCAAAGCGAGGGGGAGGATTTTGAGGGAGTTAATGGAAATAGGTCTTTTACTATCATACATTTTAAATTTTAATCATTCAGTATATATTTTGATCACCTCTTCTACATTTTGAGAGATGTTATTACATGAGATTGTCTTGATCACTTGATTCTTTATATTAGCCTGAATATACCAAGATGCTAAGAGCTAACATTGAAAAAAATGAAAGACTTCTGTAGGGCAGTGTGTCCAAGAGCACAGTGGCTTTCCATGGTAACTCTGTTGCCTTGGTGATGGGAGGAAGCTGGGGATGAGAAGGCATCAGGAAATGCTGTAAGAGTAAGAGAGAATTTTCCTTCCTGTAAAAACTCTGCTGGTTGTCCACTTTGAGTTGGATGAGAAACAGCAGTAACCCTGGTCTCCTGATGCCAAATGTCCATCACAATGACATGAACAAAATCTCCCATGTTCTGCCAGAACCCTCCACATCCCACATTTTACTTTCCACTTGAGAACCTCCAAAAGATCGCATCTCTGAAAGGAGGATTTTATTCACAGATTTTACTCACTAGAAATTAGATTGCTATCACAGCCTGTACATTTTCCCAGTAAACGTACCTGGTTTGAGAGGGAATTTTGCCTTTTCTTATCAATAGTGACACTTGTTTCTCACATGTAGGGTAAAATATTTGCATCATTCTAGTTTCTTGGAGGGTATGAAATTTATTAAAACAAAGCCTCCCCACTTTTTCTTTTAGTAGTTAAGGGCTATTATCATTGTACATAAACTTTTTAGCTCTCTATTTAAAGTTCTTAACACTATACAAAGTGACAGCAGATGTTTATTTTACAAAAGATGTAGACATTTGGGGAGAATTTAGGAAATGCCAGTAGCAGAAATAAAAAGGTTTGATCATGTCCGTGACAACACTGATTCCAACATGTCAAGAAGCCCCCTTAATCACTAAGCCTAGGTTGGATTTCGTCTGTGGTGTGGTGATGAGAGGGAAGATTAAGTCTCAAACCAATTATCTCCATCAGTCAAAAAAAATTACCATTCTGTTTAGTTTGACAGACGCTGTATTACCACTTTTTTACAATCCCAAATTTCGGATTTAAGTTTTAAACTCTCTGACACAGTGTTTTTTGAAAGCATCCCTTCTTTCTTCCATTGTAGAATGCATGCCGTCAGAATGTGTTTTCCCATACAAAAGAAGGAAAACTAGATAGGAGGCAGTGTAGCTGCTTCTGTTAGGTTCTGGTCTAAGGAGTGCTATCTGGGTTATGCAATGGCAACAAAACTCCTAGTGCATTGGCTTTTTATGGAAGCCACACAGAACTATATGGAACACAGATTCATGTTATATGATGGTGAACAATGACTTTTTTTCTCAATCCAAACATCACACTCATTATTGTTATCATCGAGTGAGTGGATCTTCTGCTGCCCAGCCCCACTGCAGTGGGAACCAGTGGGTCACTGTGGCAACCAGTGCAGGCTGTTGGTATGGCCCCTAGGTGGCTGCTTGGTTAAATTGCAGCTGCCTTGACACCTTTCCCCAGTGGGGAACTGAGGAGCCAGTGGATGGAGAGTTCTGGAAGGCATCTGATAGAAGTTAGATAGGACATAGGTCCTAAATAGTTAGCCCAAAGTAAACTGAAGGTCAGGGGCCTAAGTGAGTCAACACAACAGAGGGCCCAAATAATTAATGTAAAACTATCAGGGACTACTGAAATGTGAGACAAAGCACAGGTGCTTAACCAAATGGGAGACCTTGGAGGAAGTGAAATGCAAATGAAGCAACTGCATACTTGCTTTCTATCATTTACATGGTCTCAAAAACAGTATAAAGGCCAATGGACTTGAACATCTGTGGTTTTTCTGCTTTATGGAAACCTCTCTCCCACAAGCAGGGAGCCCTTTTCTTTTATTCTTTCTAATAAACACACATTTGGTCTTTCCCCACCGCTTGCTGCTTGATGTTTAGTGGGCTTCAATCTTCTTTGCTCCAAAACAAGGTCCCAAGAGCTAGAGGTATCCCGTTACATTTCAATCTGTCCAGCATGGAGGGGAAGAAATGGGGATGAGGTAATATAGAGACTTCACACTGGAGCAAGCACAGAGTGGGTCCCCCCCACCAAGAAAATATTACTACAGAGTCCCCTCCTTACTGCTTTGGAATGGCTCTTGCTGTCTTTATCACGGTAGCTGGGTGAGGTCCCTGCTTTGTCCCCTAGCAGCAGGACCTCTGGTACATGAGTAAGGCCTTTGCTCCTTTCCTCCTTTCCTCCTTGCTCCTTTGCTCCTTTCCTTCTGTGTGGGGGAGGTGGTCCCAAACCAGAGGGACTTCAAAGCTTAAAACTAGCCCCAAGACAGCAGCACTTCAAAACACATGCAAATATGTATACTAAATCCTTTCAGGACTGAAAAAAAGCATTAAACACAGGGTTTCCAAGTTGAAACAGGAAGAAAAGGCAGCTGAGAAAATCCTAATTTCCCCAGTACTCATTTGCCCCTTGGTAAAAGGCCTCTCAGATGCAGTTTAATGCAGCTCCCTGATGTGAGGTTCAGGCTGTTGTCTGAGCCCCAGCTCTGCCTCAGCCCTTAAATGACTTGGGGGAGATACTTCCTTCTCACAGCATCTGAGGACAGATCTGCAGTATGTGCAGGCTCTCCAGAGCTCCAGGTTCTTGGGTGAGGTGGAGTAGACATGGCCAAGCGCTCCTCCAGTGTTTGCACAAAGTGGGAGGCAATAGCTGTTGACTGTACTTGCTTCTTCCCCATTTTCTCTTGTAATTTCTACCAGAAGTTCTACTGGCTGATTTCCGACAAAAAAAGGATGTTAATAAGTGAAGACACTCAAATGTAAATGTTGCCCATAAAGAGAAATAAGTTGGGTCTTGCAGTTCTTGTCTCTGTACTAATAATAAAAATAAATAAAATTAATTTAATCTGAAGTGTGTCTCTGGCACTGTGCAAATACTTTACATATGTTCCTTTTTCATACAAAATCTTTAGAATGCAGAAATTAATGCTATTTTCTTCTATATACTTTCTTTGAATTTAATTTGCTAACTTTTCATTTTCTTGAGATTGAATTTAAAAATCACCATTTTTCAATAACCATATTTTGTAATATGATTTAAAGCTAAAATGTATTGCCCTTCTTACTGATATAGGGGGAAAAGATGTAACTCCCAAACCTACTAGATATCTGAAACGTGAGTTTGTGTTCTCTAAAATCTAAGAATGAATTCTAGGAACAACGGAGGTTAAGAGTAGGAAAAATTTATTGAAAGAAAGAAAGCTTTTGTCTAAGAGACAGAAGGGGGACCAGAAAGTAGGCGGCTGCCCACCCCACTTTTCGAAGATGTTGTATATAGCCATGCCATGTGGTGAGGCGGGTACAGAGTGGGACAAAACTATAAGACCCAATGGAAATTTACAAGGTGGGCATGAGGTGGGACAAAACCATGACCAACCAATAAGATTACAACTACAGTCAACCCCGGAATATTGCTTAAATGGGGGTCAAATGGGGAATCAAGTCACATAGCAAGCCTACAAGGATTTTCAGTAAGGGTGGGTCAGGGATATTTCCTGGAGAGGCTGGGTTAAGACCTTGGCCCCCCACCCAGGTGATTGATACCTGTTTAGAATATCAATCACTGCTATTCATCCTACATGGGTGTGGTAGTTTCTCTCCTTTTACAATGCTGGCCTTCAGTGAATGTGTCTTCACTGTCCTCCATGTTGGCTCCTTGTAGGCTGGCCCTGTCTAACAGCCTACAAGATATCTAATTAACTTACCTATCTGCAATATTAACTCCACCTTAACAATTTTAATGTTATGTTTTTGTTTTTACTTTACAATATTTCCTAATTTTCAACGTGATTATTATTTAAAACAATGGTGAAATTTCAATGTATTTGCTTAATTACCAGTCATTTGGAGATTTCTAGCTACATTCTAATAATGCTCTCTAGTTTAATCCCCTTGTGTTCAGAAAACTTCTGGCTTCAATCTTCTAAAATTTGTTGATTCAGATTTGGTTAAGAGTTTTATTGTGCAATTCAAAAGAGTATTTTCATTCATCTTTTTCTCCCAGTATTGAATAATTTAGTTGGGTTAAATTTATTAATTGTGCTATTCCAGCCATATATATTCTTCCTGATTCATGTGTGTATATCATCTGTTGAGAGAAGAGTACTAAAATTTCCCATTTTGATGTGGTATACCTATTTTTTCACTTTTGCCAGTTTTTTCTTTATGTATTTTGAAGTCATATTATGTGTCAAATACAAATTTGAAATTATGATATTATCAGGAAGATAGATCCCTTTATCATACCTAAATTTACTTCTTTATCTCTGTTAAATCATCTTGCTTTAAAGTTTACTTTGAGCCACCACCCAAGCTGGAAGCTTCCCATGGACGCCAGCAGCCTTGCCTGCCCCTGCCCCTCGGACCTCCATGAAGTATCTGAATCCACACAGCAGAGGTGCCAGGGGGAACATAAAGGCCATAGTTATGAGCCCCAGAAGACAGAGCACAAGTGAACAACAGAGAGGGCCTCTCTGAGGCTCCTCAATGAAAATTGAAGCCCACTGGGAAAGTGAAGAAAATCTCTTCGATAAAATCACACTGGACCATCATGGTTGGTAAGTTGGTGGGATCAGCACCTCCCATAGAAACCCAGACTCACTTAGCGGGGAGGACAGCTGGAACCTGCAGTAGAACCTTGCAGAGTTTAATCCTGCAGGAGCTCAGGGACCTCAACTTGGAACTTGCAGCCAGAAATCACCCTGAATCTCAGTAGACTACAGCTGGCTTGCTGAGACTAATCAACTTGGACCCACACACTGCTGTCCACATTGTTTGCCAGGACAGCAGAGACATATCCTGAGGGAGAATTTGTTTGTTTGTTTGTTTTGATATATATTTTTTTCTTTTCTTTTCTTTTCCTCCTCTCTCTCCCTCCCTCCTGGCTCTATATTTCTCTCCCTCTGTGTTCCTCTTCCTGTCCCATTTTGAATTGTTTCTCTCTCTCTAGCCTCTCAGCTGTCACTATTATAGGAAGGTGAACACAATTTCTAGCTTCCCTATTGTCAGTTTGTTCTGTAATTGTCTCTGTTCTTTCACCGTCTTTTCCTCCTGTCTTCAACCGATTCCCACAATTTGCGTGATCTTCCTGTGTCCTCTAGGCTAACCTCTAACCTTTCCCTCTCCCTCCATCTCTCTATCCCTTCCTCCCCAATCCCTCCTAAATCCTTATCCCAAAGGGAAAATTTGCCATATTGAAGGGTTTACTTACTGCAAACATATTTTGGGTTGGCCCTAGATTTTGATCTAGCTCACTTGGTTAAAGGTGACAAATTAACCTCTACCACAAATTGTCATTTTCTAAGCTGTGTTTGATGCTATTGTTGATGCTGATTGTGTCAATTGGGCAGTTTTGCTCCCTGGTATATGGAAAATGAGATTGCCTAAGAGGCATTAGAGATTCAAAGGCTAAAAATTCCAACTAGACCTGGAAGATATCTCTGAGAAGCATCCATAGGGGCTCTAAACACAAGTAATAAAGATACTCACAATGAGAAATATTGAAGTATCAGCCCAGGAATTAAAGCAAAAACAGCACCAACAACAGAATTAAAAATGAAAAGACACCTTGGCAAGACATAAACCCAGACCTCCAGCCCATCAAAGGCAAATTCTGGGGGAAAGGAGCTGGAAAAATATGATACTCAACCACCAGGACACCCTGAAATCATAGCACAGGAAGTAACAAAACAGATGAATGAGGCTCTAGAAAAATTCAAAACAGAAATAATTTCCCAGATAACTACAGAGATGGTGAGCAGAGTGAAAGATATGATTGGAGACTCTAGAGCAGAAACAGATTTTAAAAATAGATAAACTCAGGATCATGCTGGAAACTATGAATGCCCAGCAGAAGAAAGAAATGAAAATCATGTATGCCCAACATAGGAAAGAAATGGAATCCATAAAACAGATTCAAACAGATATCCAGGAGATTAAAAGCTCCATTGAAAGTATCCACAGCAGACTGAGTGAATGTGAAGATAGAATATCAGATATGGTAGACAGGACTGTGGTTAGTGACCAGGAAAACAGAGATTTCTTTTAAATGCAAAAAAATTAAAGTTACCCCCTGTATATTATCACTCTGAAAAAAAGAGATTGAAGAGGATATAAGAAAATGGAAAGTCATCCCCTGCTCCTGGGTAGGAAGAACCAATACAGTGAAAATGGCCATACTTCCAAAACTGCTATATAGATTTAATACAATGCTGATTGAAATCCCACCAACGTATTTCACAGAACTAGAGAAAACAATCCAAAAATTCATTTGGAACCAGAAGAGACCTAGAATACCAAAAGCAATTCTAGGCAACAGAGACATGGCAGGGGGGATCACAATCCCCAACTTGAAACTATACTACACAGCTACTATGATAAAAACAGCATGGTACTGGCAAAGAAACAGACCTGAGGACCAGTGGAACAGATTGGATGATGTAGAAACAATTCCACACACACTCAGCCACCTCATCTTCAACAAAGGAGCAAACCATTCTCACTGGTGGAAAGGTAGCCTCTTTCATAACTGTGTTGGAAAAACTTGATTTCAGCCTGTCAAAAATTAAAACTAGACCTATATCACCATGCACTAACCTAAGATTGAAGTGGATTAAAGATCTAAATATTAAAACAGAAACACTAAACTTGCTGGAAGATGTTAGGTAGAACCCTTGAAGATATTGGCATAGGAAAAGATTTTATGAACAAAACCCCAATAGCATGGAAACTAGCACAAAGAATCAACAACTGGGATCTCATCTTCTTAAAAAGCTTCTGCACTGCAAGAGAAACCACCAACAGAGCTAACAGACAACCTACAATGTGGGAAAAAATTTTAGCAACTGTACCTCAGACAAAGAACTACTATCTAGCATATATAAAGATGAAAAAAACCAGACCCCCCCTAATTTAAAGACCCAATTCAAAAATGGACACCTGAAATGAACAGACATTTCTCAGACAAAGAAAAGCAGCAAATAAACATATGAAAAAATGTTCAGTATCACTGGTCATTTGAGAGATGCAGATGAAAACAACACTGAGATTCCACCTCACCCCAGAAAGAATGGCTACTCTCACGAAATCAACCAATAACAAATGCTGGCAGGGGTCCGGAGAGAAAGGAACCCTTCTCCATTGTTGGTGGGCATGCAGACTGGTGCAACCACTGTGGAAATCCATATGGAGATAACTCAAAGAACTAGGGCTAGAAGTTCCATTTGACCCAGCAATTCCTCTGCTGGGTATCTTCCCCAAAGAATTAAAAGAATCATACCTCAGTGATACGTGTGCACCCATGTTTGTAGTGGCACAGTTTGTAATAGCTAAAGCTTGGAAACAGCCCACGTGCCCATCAACTGGAGACTGGATAAAGAAAATGTGGTTTTTTAATAAAATGGAGTACTACTCAGCCCTAAAGAATGAGAAATTAGAGACACTTGTAGCTAAATGGATGCACATTGAGGCCATTCCCTCAAGTGAAATAAATAGGGTACACATGTATAAATATCAAATAGTTTCTCTAGTGTCTTATTTAAAAAATAAGGATTAAAATGATTAAAATAAATAGTTGATAATGTGAAATAGGAAGAAAAGGTGCAAAGTGGTAGTGGATGTGGGAGGGGTAGGGAAAAGGAAAGAAGGGAAAGCAAAAATGATGAGAAAGGGAAAAATGGAAAGAAAGTCTTTGTAAATAGGGCAGGGTGGAGGGGTTGAAGGGAGGGCAGGGAATAGTGAAACAATAAGAACCAAGATGCATCATGTAAAGGTACAAGTTCCCAATGAGAAATGTAAATGTGTTGTATACCTACAATGTAGCAATAAAAGAATTTAAGGGGAAAAAATAAATTTTACCTTGTCTGATGTTAGTATAATTATGCTATCTTTCTTTTGTTTCAGACCTATATATTTTTCTATTCTTTTAATTTCAAGTTTTCTGTGTACGTAAATCTCTGGGTTTTTAAAATTACTTTATTGGTACGTTTTAGATATACATAGTGATCACATTCTTCGTTGGGAATCTGTACCTATCCGTGATCTATCCTGATACTTCTTTTTTCCTCAATCCCCTCCCCACTCTTCAGCCTCTCTTCCCCTCTTTATTTACAAAACTTTGTTTCCATTTTTTTCCTTCTACTTTTTTCCTTTTCCCTTCCTTTCCCCATCCCCCTCTTTCATTCCCATTTGAATAATTTCTTCCTGTTTCACAATATCTGTTACACATTCTGGTCCTTATTTACTCTCTTGGTATGTCACACTAGACAAACAATGTGGTATTTAAAAATGTGTGTCCAATTTATTTCACTTAACAGTATGGTCTCAAGGTACAACCATTTACCTAGATTCTCCTTTGTGATGGCAGAGCATCCCCCCTTGTACAAAAAAGCCCTTCTTTATCCGTTCATCCATAGATAGGCATTTGGGCTATTTCCAAGATTTGGCTAATACAAATTGTGCTGCTCTGAACATGATTGTACATACATTGCTGTGGTATGATGCTTTTAATTCTTTTGGGAAGACACCAAGAAGGGGAATAGGTGGGTCAGATGGAACCTCTAGTTTTAGTTTTTTGAGGAATCTCCATACTCATTTCCACAGTGGTTGCACCAATCTACTCTCCCACAAACAGTGAAGAATTTCTTTCATCACAGCCCCTCCAGCATTTGTTATTGGTTGATTTCTTGGTAACAGCCATTCTTTCCAGAGTGAGATAGAATCTCAGTGTTTTAATTACCATCTCTCCAATGACCAGTGATATTGAACATTTTTTCTATATTTATTTGCTATTTCTACTTCTTCATCTGAGAAGTACCTATTAATTTCAAATGCCAATTTTTGGATTAGGTCTTTAATTTTGAGGGGGCATCTGATTTTTTTGAGTTCTTTATATATTCTAGATATAAGTCCTTTGTCTGAGAAACCAGTGGCAAAAATTTTTACCACTCAGTGGCTTGACTCTTCACTCTGTTGCTGTGCAAAAGCTTTTTAATAAGATAAGATCCCAGTTGTTGATTCTTTGTAATATTTCCTGTACAATTGGGGTTTTGTTCATAAAGTTTTTCCTTTACCTATGTCTTCCAGAGTTCTACCATTCTATCTTCCAGCAGGTTTAGTGTTTCTGTTTTAATATTTAGATCTTTGATTTATTTTAATTTTAGCTTAGTGTATGGTGAGAGATATGGGTCCAGTTTTAATCTTCAACATGTAGAAAGTCAATTTTTCCAGCACTATTTATTCGAGAGGCTTTCTTCCAGTGAAGGTGTTTGGCCCCTTTGTCAAACATATGGTGGCTGAGAGTGTTTGGAGTTGTTTCTACATTATCTATTTTGTTCCATTGATTCTCTGGTCTGGCTTTGGGTATTTGTTTGTTTGCTTGTGTTTGTTTTATTTTGCCAGTACCATTCTGTTTTTATCACAGTAGCTTTGTAATATGACTTCAAATTGGGGATGGTGATGCCTCCTGCCTTTTCTTTGTTGCCCAGAATTGCTATCGTTATTCTAGGTCTCTTCTGGTTCCAAATGAATTTTAGGATTGTTTTCTCTAATTCTGTGAGGTATGCTATTTGTATTTTTATTGGGACTGCATTAAATCTGTATAATAATTTTGGAAGTATAGTCATTTTCATTATTGTATTTCTGCCAGTCAAAAAAAAAAAGGATATCTTTCCATTTTCTGATATCCTCTTTGATCTTCTTTTTCAGAGTACTGTAGTTTTCAATGTAAATGTCTTTTACTTCCTTTGTTAGATTGATTCATAAGTATTTCAAATTTTTTTTGGATGCTATTGTGAAAGGTGTTGTTTCCCTAATTTCTCTCTCAGTGAGTTTGTTATTTCTGTACAAGAATTCTATTGATATTTGAGTGTTGACTTTGTATCCCGTTATGCTACTGAATTTGGGTATTAAATCTATAAGTCTTTGGTTGAGTTTTGGGCCCTTCTATGTAGAGTATTATGTCATCCACAAATAATGATAAGTTGACTTCTTCCTTTCCTATCCTAATTATTCATTTTATTTCTTTCTCTTGTCTTATTGCTGTGGCTAGTGTTTCCAGAACTATATTGAATAAGAGTCATGATAGTGAACATCCTTCTCTTGTTCCTGATTGTACAGTGAAAGCTTTTGGTTTTTGACCATTTAGTATGATGTTGGTTGTTGGTTTGTCATAGATGGCTTTTATCAGATTGAGATAAAGGTCATCTATTCCAATTTCTGTAAAGTTTTAGTCATGAGTGGGTGTTGAACTTTGTCAAATGCTTTTTCTGGGTCTATTGAGATAAACATGTGGTTTTTATCCTTGGTTCTGTCAATATGGTGTATTACATTTATTGATTTGCATATGTTGAACCATCCCTGCCCCCCAGGATGAATTCTACTTGGTCATAATGTATAATTTTCTTGATGATTTGCTGCATTCTGTTTGTCAATATCTTATTGAGGATTTTTGTGCCTATGTTCATTAGGGAGATTGGCCTCTGGTTCTCTTTTTTCATGGGATCCTTCTCTGGTTTGGGTATTATTGTAGATAGGTATTTGGTATTATTGTAGATAGATATTAGATTATCTTGTAGACAGTTAGACAGGGCCTCCCCTAAGGCACCAGCCCTCAAGGTCCCAGTCCTCACGGTGCCAGCCCTCCAGGAGCCAACACAGCAAGGAGCCAACATAAAGAATGATTGAGGCATATTCCCTGATTAGCATTATAAAAAGAAGAGGCACTACTTCTCCTAGAGATAGATAGCAGTGATTGATATTCTAAATGGAAAATTCCTTGTATGTGACTTGTTTTCCCACTTGACCCCCATTTAATCAATATTACCTGGGTGACTATACTTGTAATCTTATTGGTTGATCATGGTTTTGTCCTGCCTCATGCTGACCTTGTAAGTTTCCATTGGGTCTTATAGTTTTGTCCCACTTTGTACCCACCTCACCACATGGTTTTGCTGTATAAAACATCTTTGAAAAGTTGGGTGGGAGGGCAACCTACTTTCCTGTCCCCCTTCTGTCTGTCTTAGACAGAAGCTTTCTTTCTTTCAATAAATTTTTCCTACTTTTAACCTCCATTGTACCTAGAATTTATTCTTCTATTTTAGAGAACATGAACTACCATTTTGGATACCTAGCGGGTTTGGGAATTACATCTCTTCCCCCTATATCAGTATCAGGATAATGCTTGCTTCCAGGAATGAGTTTGGGAGTATTGCTTCCCTTTCAATTTCATTAAAGAGTTTGAGGAGTAGTAGCATTAGATCTTCTCTAAATTTCTTGTAGAATTCAGCAATGAATCTGTAAGGACCTGGACTTTTTTTGTTGGTAGATTTTTAATTATACCTTCAATTTCATTGACTGGTATTGGGTTATTTAGTATTTTTATATCTTCTCAATTCAGCTTTGCTAATTCATATGCATCTAAATATCTGTCCATTTCTTCTATTTTTCCATCTCATTAGAATGCAAGTTTTCAAGGTAGGTAGTAATGATCTTCTGGGTTTCAGCCAGATCTGTTGTAATTTCACCCTTTTCATTCTTAATTGTATGGATTTGGGTCTTTTCTTTCCTTTTTTGATAAGGTTGCCTAAGGGTTTGTTAATTTTATTTAATCTTTCAAAGAACAAATTCTTCAATACATTGATTCTTTGTATTGTTTTCTTAGACTCAGTTGCTTAAATTTCTGCTCTGATCTTTATAATTTCTTCCCTCATACAAGCTTGACTTGCTCTTCTTTCTCTAGAAGTTTGAGTTCAACATTAGGTTGTTTATTTGAGCTCACTCTGTTTTGTGTTTTTGTTGTTGTTGTTGTTTTTGGTACCGGGGGTCAAACTCGGGACCTTGCACTTGCGAGGCAGGTGGTGGAACCATTGAGTTAAATCCGTGGCCAGAGCTTACTCTGCTTTTCTGATACAGGAGTTCACAACCATAAATTTCCCTCCTTAGGACTGCTTTCATTGCATCCAATAAGTTCCAGTATGTTGTATTGGTATTATTCTTTAATTGTAGAAATTGTCCAATTTCTTCCTTAGTTTCATCTGTGACCCAATTGTTGTTCAGGAAGGTGTTATTTAATTTCCATGTGTTTATGCAGTCTTTGTGGTTTCTTTTGCCATTGATTTTTAATTTCATTGCAATATGCTTGGGATAATTTCAATTCCTTTGCATTTACTTAAGCATTTTCTATGAGCTAATATGTAGTCTATTTTGAAGAACACCCCACGTACAGCTGAGAAGAATGGTTATTCTGATGTTGTGGGGTGGAACATATAATAGACATCTACTAAGCCCATTTGTTCAAAAGTTTGGTTAAGTTCTGATTTTTTTTGTTGATTTTTTGGCCTAGTTGATCTATCTATTTGTGACAGTGGGGTATTGAGGTCCCCCATTACAATTGTATTAGTGCTTATTTGATTTTTCATGTCCATTGATATTTGTTTTATATAATTTAGTGCATCATGTTTGGTGCAATAATTTACAATTATTATCTCTTCCTCTTGGATTGTTCCCTTAACAAGTATGTAGTGACCTTTTTCTCTCTTGATCAGTCTTGGCTTGAAATCCACTTTGTCTGCAAATAGAATAGCTACCCCTGCTTTTTTCTGGGTTCCTGTTACATTGAGTATTGTTTTCCATCCTTTGGCTTTCAGTCAATGAGTTTCTTTTTGAGTTAAATGTGTTTCTCATATGCAGCATATTGTTAGATCTTGTTTCTTGATTCATTCTGCCAGTCTATTTATTTTGATTGGTGAATTGAGACCATGGACACTGATAGTTATGATTGATATATATTGACTTATGATTGTCATATAATTTTCTTGTTATTGGTTCCCTTTCTTTTTCCTCTGTTTCATTGCTTGCCTTGTCTGGTGAATTCATTCTATTGGAGCTCATGGAATTATAGTTCTCATTATCTTGTTCTACAGTGTTCTTCAGAACATTTTGGAGTACTGGTTTGGTGGTCACGAATTTCTTCAGGTGTTAATGGAAGAATCTTATTTCTCCATCAATTTTGAAAGCTAGCTTTGCAGGGTACATCAATCTAGATTGCAGGTTGTTTTCTTTTAGTGTTTGAAATACTGCACTCCAAGTTCTCCTTGAGTTAAGTGTTTGTGCTGAGAAGTCTGCTGTGATTCTGATGGGTTTTCCTTTATAGATGACTTGGTTTTTTTCTCTAACAGCTTTTAATATTCTGATCTTGTGTTGAATTTTTAGAATCTTGACTATTATATGCCTTGGTGTACTTTTTAAAAATCATGGCTAATTGGAGTTCTATATGCCTCACTTATCTGTATGTCAAATTCTTTTTCCATGTTTGGGAGTTTTCTGCCCTTACTTTTGTAAATAGGTTTTCACATCATTTGTGCTATCTCATGCTTTTTCATTAACTCTGATCAATCTTATGTTATTCTTCTTTGCATCATCTAGCAGCTGTTGGATTGATTTTTCAGGGTCCTTTGCTATTTTTAAGAAATCTTCTTCTTTTATGATCACTAACCACAAACCTGTCTTTTGTAGATCTGATATTTTGTCCTCATAGTGGTTCTTTCTGCTGCATATACTTTCAATAGAGATTTTATCTCCTGGATATGTTTGTGTCTGTTTCATGGATTCCATTTCTTTTCTAGTTATTCATGTTTTCCATCATTTTCTTAAGCTCTTTTTTTTTTTAACTTGTATCTACTTTAGATTCACTAATTGTGTCTTTCATTATGTCATCATCTCTCTAGTTATCTGAGAGATTATATCTGATTTGATTTTTTTCTAGAACCTCATTCATCTGCTTTGTTACTTCTGCTGTTACTACTTCAGAGAGCCCAGGTTGGTAACTTTGGAACTGTTCCACCTCATTGCCCCCCTAGGCTTGCCTTTTATGAGCTGAAAATCTGGGGTTACATCTTGCTTAAGTGTCTTCTCATTTTCTTTTTTTTTTTAGTTTAATTTCTGTGTTGATGCTTGTAAGTTGCTTATGTAGATAGCCTTTGTTACTAGTATTGAGAACCCTTAGGAAATAACTACTTCTCAGAGATGTCTTCCAGAAATAGCTGGCTTTGGGGTTTTGAGTCTGTTTCAAGATATTACCTCTTCAATTTATTGGGGATGAGAATTTGCTGCCAATTTAGCCTACCTCATGGTTCTTTGGCACTGGCCTATCGTACCGTTTATAAACCTCAGACAATCTCAGTCTTGGCATACAAGGAAGAACAATTGAGTAGAACAATCATCATCTTGGCTAATGTAGTACCATCAGTAATAACAATAGCATCAAACACAGTCTAGAAAATGAGAAACTGTGGTAACTTAATCTGCCACATTTAAGTCTATGAACAAGATTTGTCGTTATATAACAAAATCTAAAACAAACCAGAAAATTGTATGCAGTAAGTATCCCTTCAATATGGTGATTTAACCCTTAGGGGAGAAAATTTAAAAGGGGCTGAGGGGAAAATAGAGAAATAGAAGAAGAGAAAGAGATTAGAAGCAAGGCTGAAGAATGAAGGAAGATTACACAAGCTTTGGGAAACTGGTGAAGAGGATAGGAGGGAAAGAAACAGAAACAAGAACAAAACATCATCAACAACAAAAAAGACTAGAAACAATGTGCACACTCATATAAAAACAAGAACAATCAAGAAAGAGAGAAGACATGAAAAGAAAAAGGTCCACTTCTGGGCATTTCTCTGCTGTCACTAGTAGATAAAGGGTGTACACAGAGCCCAGATCCATTTTGATTGATCCAAGCAAGCCAGCAGTAGAATTATGATGGGATGGTGGATAATCCCAGCAGGCCTGTACCTTCAGCTCCACTGAAGTTCAGGCTGGTTCTGGTTTCTAGGTTTGAGGCTGGGGCCCAAGTTGTTCACCATGCAACACTCCAGGTACCTCATGCTGGCTGGAACTCGGCTCCCTGCACTTGGATGTCTCCCACCATTGAGCCTCACCCTGACTCTGGGAGTCCCTAGATGGATCCAACCCATAGCTGCCCTGAGTTTTGAGTTCAGCTGGTCCCTTCCCAAAATGGTGACCAGCCAATCACCCTCTCCTGGGAATGGAATGGCAATCACTGACTGGAATGGGATCACTCACCAGCCACTGCAGTTTGCAGCATTCACTGCTCCATTTCACAGGTGCATTTTTCCATGTAGACCTCTGGAATCACCAGTAGTCCCCATGGCTCTGCAGTTTCAAGTCACCCTTCCCATACTGCAAGCTGGGTCTCAGGAAGAAAGGACTGCTTGCCACCTCCCTCTTCTTCATTGAAGTCCTTCATTTCATTCTCTCTGTGGGCTCCAAGTCTTGCTTCAGATCTTTGCTAGGTCCTGGGTACCTCCCTCCCTCCTTCTTCTCATATTGCTATATTATAATGTGTCTACTCAAAATCTTGCAGAGACTGTTTGCTGCTCATTACTCCACCATCTTCCAAATCTCTTATTTTTATAATAATTTTATTAGAAGATAATTTCATACAATATAATTCTCCCATTTAAGCTATAAAAGCCAGGAATTTTAGTATATCCACAGAGATGTGCAACTATCATCATAATGATTTTAGAATACTTTTATTGCTTCATAAAGACCTCCCTCCTATTAGCTATGACTCCCCATAGTCTCCAATCCTCCCTAGCCCTAGGCCTTCACTAATCTACTTTCTGTTTCTATGGATTTGCTTATTCTGGACATTTCCTATAAATGGAATTTTACTATATGTGGCTCTTTATGACTGGTTTTTATCACTTAGCATCATGTTTTCAATTTATGTCCAATTTGTAGCATGTATACTGACACTCCGTTTCTTTTTCATGCCAAATTATATTTCATTGTATGGATATACTGAATATTTGTGTTGTTTCTACATTTTGACAACCATAAATATTGCTTTTATGAACACTCATGGACAAATTTTTATATGGATGTGTTTTCATCTTTCTTGAGAATATATATAAGTGTAGAATTACTGAATCAAGTGATAACTCTGTTTAACTCCTTGAGGCACTCCAGAATGTTTTCCAAATGTCACACCATTTTACTTTATCAATAACAGTGTAAGGATATTTGTTTCTTCATATCCTCAACAGTACTTTTTGTTATATGACTTTTTCAGTATAACCATCCTAGTGGTATGAAGAGGTATCTCTTTATGATTTTGATTGGTTTTTCTCTGCTGACAAATGATGTTGGGTATCCTTTCATGTGCTTATTGGATATTTATATATATTTTTTGGATAAATATCTAACTAGATTGCCTACTCAGCATCTTATTCAGATATTTTAAAGTTTTCTTTTTATTATTGAATTGTAAGATTTGGTTGTATATGCTAGATATGAATCCCTTATTAGATACGTGATTTTCAGAAGTTTTCATCTACTCTGTGAATTATACTTTTATTTTCTTGGTAGTATTTCTGGAAGCACAAAATTTTAATTTGATTAAGTCCAATTTATGACATTTCTTTGGGTGCTTATACTTTTTGTGTCTCTATAAGACACCATTGTCAAATATAAGATTGTGAAGACATGCCTATGTTTTTCTTTATAGTTTAGCTTTTAGGTCTTTTAGCTTTGTAGTTTTTTCTTTGTAGTTTAGCTTTTAGGTCTTTGATCTACTTTGATAATTTAATTTTTGTATAATGTGTAAGCTTAAGGTTATAACTTCATTCTTTTGCATATGGCTATCCAGCTGTCCTACTAATGCTTGTGGAAAAGACTATTCTCTACACATTTACTTGTCTTGACATCTTTGCAAAAATAGTTGAGTGAAATTTGGGCATTTATTACAGGATTCCATGTTTCATTACATTGATCTCTTTGTTCTTAGACCAGAACTACATTGTCTTGATTACTGTTGGTTTGGGATGTATTAATCATCCAATTTTGTTTTTCTGTTCATTGTCTTCTACATAGGTTAGGGTCTCTTGAATTTCCATACAAATTTTAGGTTCAGTTCTCAGTTCATACAATTAATTCAACTGAACTTCCGTTGCAGATTATATCTACTCTGGATTGATATGGGGAGTACTGCCATCTCCCCCCCCCCATTAACTTTATTGGTACATTTTAGGTATACAATACAGTTACATTCATCATTGGGATCTTGTACCACTAAATGAGTCTCTTGGTTCTTATTTTTTTTCCCCTTCCCTTGCCCTCCCTTCACCCCCTCCACCCTTCCCTATTTGCAAAGACCTTGTTTCCAATTTTTTTCCTCTTCTCATATTTTTTCCTTTCCCTTTTTTGACTTCCCCTACCCCTCCCAATTCCCCTGCTCTTTTAGACTTTTTCTTCCTGTTACACAATATCAGTTATACATTTTTTAAATTAAAATATTAAGATCTAGGAGACATTACCATAGATTTTACAGAATTTAAAAGGATATAGAAAGCATATTACAAAAATCTTTTTTGAAATAAATTTGACAACTTCTAAGAAGTAACTTAGAAGACAAATTAATGAAACTAACTCTGGAGCAAATATAAAATTTGAATAGCACCTATTAAACAAAGTATATTCCTAGCTTGAAAACCTACCTATATGACAACAACAGGCTCATAAACATTTTAACTGATAAATTATATCAAACATTTAAAGCAGGGAAAAAAAGGAATACTTCTCCCCTCATTTTAGGAAATCAACATTGTGCTAATCCTAAAACTGGATAAAGATAATGAAGAAAAAAGTATGAACATAGATAGAAATTTGTTTAACAAAACAATTAGAAGTCAGATCTGGCAGGATGTAGAAAGTGGTTTTGTTATAGGGATGGCAGTGTTGGTTCAGCATTGGAAGATCCACCCCCAAAAGTCATCATTTTAACAGAGGAAAGGAAAAATCCATATGATCCTGTCACTAGTTGGAGAAAAAGCATTGGACCAAATTCTACAGCTGTTCATGGTAAAAGCTATCAGGAGACTAGAAGTAGAACAGAAACTTCTCAACAGAGTAAAGACATGTACTCCATGCTTCCAGCGAGAATGCTTTATATAAATGGAGAAGATACAATGCTTTCTCCTTAAGGTGGGGAACAAGGGCAGATATGCTTACTCTTTAACTGTCCATTAAACTTTGAAACCTAGTCCGCACCAAAATAATCTGGCAATAAAATGACACAACTAGGATAGGATTGGCACGGCAGAAGCAAAATCTTTATATGTAGATGAAATGATCATCTACAGAGAAAATACTAAAAAAATCTCTAGGAGCCCCTAGAACTTGTATTTGAATTTATCAGGATTAGAAAACACAAGGTATATATAAAAATTCAGGTCTGTGTATACTTGCTATAAATGAAGAATTGGATATTGAAATTTAAAAGTTATGTAGGAGTACAAAGGACCCAGAAAAGCCAAAAACAAAAACAAAAAAACAAAAAAATAAACAGTGTTGGAAGACGTTTAGCACCCAATTTTAAGACTTCTTCTAAAGCTACAGTAATCAAGGAAGTTTTGATGCAAGGAAAGACATATAGATCATTGGAATAAAACAGAGAATCTAGAAATAGAACCACACATATATGGTCCACTGAGTTTTGAAAGATTATTTAACATTAGCATTTTAGAGAATATAAACTCAATTCAAGAGCCGAGGAAGAGAGAGTGTTTTCAGCAAACGGCACTAGAACACCTGGTATCCATATATAAAAAGTTAACCTCAACCCTTTTTTTCCATACATGAAAATAACCTGAAGGGATCTTAATAGATATATGAAAGCCTAAATATGAAAGCCTAAAAGTATAAAACTTTAAGAAGAAATTATAAGGGGAAATGTTTATGAATTCAGGGTAGGCAAGAACTACCTAGGATACAAAAAACATGATGTATAAAAGAAAAAAATTGATAAATGAGATTCCACCAAAATTTAGAACTTTAAATGACATCATTAAAATGAAAAGCAGTCCTTAAACAGACCATATTTACAATGCATATAACCTATGACCAGAATATATAAAGAATTCTTAGAGTTCATTAATAGACAACCCAATTAAAATGTAGACATAAGAAGATGATAAATAGCCAGTATAGCACAAGGAATGATGTGCAACTCTAGAATCAGAAAAGTACTAATCAGTACAATAATAAGATTGAATTATACACTCATTAGGGAGATGAAGTCAAAAGTTTTAAAAGCCTTGTCATGACTTTTTCTTTTTGTTGGATTCTCCCCCTTTACATTTAATTTGTCACGCCCAATGGATTCATTCTGCTGGGTTTCCTGGGGTTGTGATCCTCATTGTCTTTTCCTAGGGTATTGTCTAAAATTTTTTGGAGTGCCAGTTTGGTATTCATGAAGTTCCTGAGGTGCTCTTTATCATGAAAGTATCTTATTTCTCCATCAATTTTGAAAGATAGTTTTGCAGGGTACATCAAATCTGGGTTGGAGGCTGTTTTCCTTTAGGGCTTGAAATACATCACTCCAAGCTCTTCTTGCCTTGAGGGTTTTTGGGTTGAGAAGTCTGCTGTGATTGTGATGGGCTTTCCTTTGTATGTGATTTGTTTCTTTTCTCTGACTGCTTGTAGAATTTTGTTCTTCTGTTGGATTTCTGGAATCCTAACTATTATATGCCTACATGTAATTTTTTTTTTATCAAGGCTAGCTGGAATCCTATATGCCTCACTTATCTGTATGTCAAGTTCTCTTCCCCTCCTTGGGAAGTTTTCTGCCATCACTTCTGTGAAGAGTGTTTTTATGTCATGTGCACTCTCTCCTCTTTCTTCATTGACTCCAATCAGTCTTATGTTATTCTTCTTTGCATCATCTAGCAGCTGTTGGATTGATTTCTTGTGTTCCCTTACAATTTTGAAGCAATTTTTCTTTTCCTGGTCACTAACAGTAATTTTATCTTCTATATCTGAAATTCTATCCTCACATTGGTTCATTCTGCTGTGCAGATTTTTGATGGAGTTTTTAATCTCTTGGAAATTTGTTTGTATCTGTTTTATGGATTCCATTTGTTTCCTATGTTGGGATTCCATCATATTCCTCAGATCCTCTATTTTTTAATCTGTGTCCTCTCTAGATTTATTAATCATGTCTTGCACCATGAGCAAAATCTTTGCTGTTATCTGAGTAATTATTTCTGATTTCATTTTTCCCAGATCCTCTTTTGTTGCCAGTTCAGAGAGTCCAGGTGGTTGAGTATCAGATTGTTTCATCCCATTTCCCTTTGGGGTTGCTGTAGGTGATCTGGAAGTCTGTTTTTGAGGCTTTTTTACATGTCTTCTCATTTCCACGGGCAGTGGGGGTGCTTCTGGTGCCCAAGTGGCTCACCTTCTCTGCCTTAGGAGGCTGAAATGGAGGTGGGGAGCTTCCTTCCAGGTGCTGGGACTGGATCAGCTTCTCTGCTCTAGGAAAATGGAATGGCAGTGGAAGAGCTCCAGGGGAAGTTTTATAGAGCAAAATCATGAGGTGGGTACAATGTGGGACAAAATTATGATCAACCAATAAGATTACAAGTATAGCCACTTGGGTAATATTGATCCAATGGGGAAGCAAGCCACATAACAAGTGTACATGGAAAGAACAAAGAATTTTTGTAGGAAAGGATGGATCTGGAGGTCTTGGTCACCAACCAGAGTGACTGATGTCTATCTAGACTTTATTGGCGCAGGTGTTGCCACTTATTTTATCCCTTGGGGAAGTATGTAGGCTTGATCATTTTGCCTCTATCTTGAGGCCTGGCCTTCAACAGATATGTCTCCGGCCACAGTTTTAATGTGTTTTCACGTTTTGCACTGACTCTGTTGAGGGCCCAGCCCTATCTGACTGCCTCTTATATTTCTACCTCACTTAGCTGTCTATAATACTAGTATGAGGTTTCCTGAGTTAGCAAGTCTGTGTGTCAATGGTGTAATTTTACAGTTAGTGCAATTCTGTGGTTCAGATATCTACTCTGTACATGGACATAATATGGAAATTCTGTCAAAAGTGTGTTCAGACATCTAAGAACTCTTACACAAGGTAAAATCATCCTGAAGTGTTACCTAAGTTTTCTGAAAGACAGCATAAATCACAATATTTTCCTTGACTTTAGAAAATAATTAAGAAACAGGAAAGATGAATCTAAAATTTTAAGCTAGGTATCACAATAACCAAGAAAATACCTTGTATGTTCCAGGCCCTTTACTAAGCATTACCAATTGTTTAATTTTTATGAATTATGTAGATAATTTTTACCCATGTCAACGATGAAGAAACTGAAGTACACGGGTCTGAAATAATTTGCAGATGAAAAAAAGCTAATATGAAGTAGTTGTTGGATTTGAATCCAAGGAGTCTAGTTTTAGAGACTGTGCTTTTTTTTTTTTGAGACTGTGCTTTTGACCACTATGAGGATAAGGGAAATAACTTACTTAGCAAAGCCTAGCAAGTACTAAATTGTTCAATCACTGCAGGTTCTAGATGTTGTTTTCTTATTATTCTGAGTAGGAATGAGATTATTTTGTTTTCTTTAGGAAGATGTCTGTGATTTTCAGTTCTCTACCAATCCAGACAGAAAGGAAAACGTTTTCCAATATCATTAGAAAACTGAAAAACTTACATAGGGACTTTTACAAAGAGTTAGAAATACATAATCATGACCCTTTTCTCTATTTAACAAATGTTTATTGAGTTACCACTATGTATCCATCCCTGCAGTAGTCTCTGGGGTCAGAGAGGTAAAATAAATTAATACAAGGCTGCTGTTCCCCCATCAGAGGTTATCATCTAGTGAAAATCACAGGCCAGAGCAAACCCCCCAAAAGAATAAATGAAAGAAAAGAGATATTGGCTGTGCTTGCCCAGAAAACTGTTACCAATGACTCCATGGTGCAGATGAGAACCCTGAAGCGTTAGGGACTCGGTGCTCTTTAGTGATTAAGGAACAGAAGTCAGACAGATCACATTCAAACCCAGAGTTAATACTGAGTGACTAGCTGGGTGACTAGGCAAGTGCTGTGATCTCTTTAAACTTACTTCTTTATTTATTTTCAACTGGGAATGGTATTGCCTACTTCAAAGTGCTAAGGAGAAATAAAAGACATGAAATATCACTAAATATGGTACTTGGCAGCAGGAAAAATGGCCAATCAGGAGGGAATTTTCTGGGGAGTTGGAAATGATTGTGGTAATCATTACATGGGTATACACATTTATCAAAGCTCATCAAAATGTCCCCATAACTGCACGCAACTGTCTGCAAAGACACCTAAGACATTTGATGAAAAAAATAATAGGTGACCACCTACAAACTTTTGGGCTCGATTACTTCTTCTACAAATGGTTTTTAAAATATCATTCAAAGTGGCTTGAATCAAACTCATTAGCCTGAGTAATCAGTAATGACTCTCCAGAAGCTTACAGGCAAAGGCAGTCATTCCTCAGAGAGTGAAGAGGAAATGTTCTTGGCCTCAAGGCCTGCATCCCCTAAGCACCCTTAGACTAAATCCAATCATGAGAAGGGATGCTTTTCTTTGTAGTGGGACTTTTAGAGGCAGAGTTTCCAGTGAAAGGCTTTGAGACTTCCTCATAGGACACATACGTGGTAAAGGAAGATTTGAAATACTCAAATTCATCATCCCTATTAAGTGCCAGGTACTCCAATAGAGGTCAATGCTGGGATAAAAATCAAATACATGCTAATAAATCTTTAGTATAAAATTTGTCTTTTTTCTTTTCCTGCTGACTTTGAAAAGCATATAAGTTAAATTGCTATGAAGACAACAAATCCTAGGAATTTCTTGCCTTCATTTCCAAGAAAGTTTTTAGTAAAAATGTTTTTAAAATCTTTTAAGTGGAACAATTCTATTAGCCATAAAATCCAAGATAAAATTGCCAGGGCTTGAACAGTAACAACAAAACTTTTTTTTGAACTTCATTAAAGAATTACTTTAGGGTATGTTTTTGTGTAAAAGCTGAGTGTGTATAAACATAAAGGACTTCCACCATGCCTGGAATAATCACTTTAAATGTTTGATGCCTAAATGAATGAATCAGTAAGAAGTCAGCAATAAGAAAAGTGCAAATGTGGGTTTATTATAAGCACACAATGTTTTAAATCCAGGAATGGGCTGAATCACAGGAGGCAGGGAGATAGGAACGGCTACACCCTTGGGGGAGTGGGACCCCTGCGCCCAAACAACACCTAATCCACATTCATTAAATGTAAGATCTGCATGGGAAATCATGTTTTAAAAGGCTATGTAGAGAACCCCTCCCAAGTAACACTGGGTGGGCCGAGCTGTTCAGCCTGCACCATGGAAGCTCCTGGGCCTGCCTTGTAGAGCCAGCCAAGGGTGGGCTCAGGGCCGAGAGCCACGCTGATGCCCAGTGCAGGCCTGGCCCTGGAAAAAGGTTGGGTCTGCTCAGCAGGTCTGGGCGCCACCCCAGCCACCTTTGTACTGAACCTTGGGGAGCTCGACCTGCCCTCACCACCGCCCCCTCCGCCCGACCCCGGCATGAGCTTTGCAGTGAGGTCGTGGTGAGGGCAAGTTTCTTCAGGACCAGGAGGTGCAGGGCGAGCTCTGTGCCTGCGGCCAAATGACCATGGTGATCGCCCAGCTCACCGCCCATCCCAGTCCACACTGCCTCCAGGAAATGGATGTGATGATAATAAAGATGACAGTGGGACTGGATATTCATCTCCTGAGATTCTGAAGAGGGCCTTGTCTGGACGAGGAAGTGTTGGCTGGTGGCCCAGTGGCTCACAAGCATGAGAATGCAAGGCAGCAGAACAGAAGATCCCTACATTCACCCAACTCTTCCAAGGCAGAACAAGGGGTCACAAAAGGAGAAGAAAATGAATAACAGGTAACAGAATTCTCTGAAAAGTTCACAGAAGGGATGAAGAAAATAGATGAGTTCAAAGAGGAAAGGAACTAAAAGCTCACAGTAATTTCACTCAATATGCCCACAGAGAATTTTGGGGAGATAGATAAGAAACTGGATGAGCTAATGAAGACAGTTCAAAATTTGAATGACAGATTCAACAATGGTCTGGAATCCTCAAAAAAATGTCAGACAGAAATCCTTGAAATAAAACCTATATAGAATTCATAAACTGCAGAAACAACCAATATGAAGACAGAATGTCTGATATTGAGGACAAAATAGTGAATTACATTCAAGAGCTCAAAGAAGCCAAGAAGAAAATAGGAGAACAAGAGAGGATTATCCAGCAACTACTAGATGTCTTTTTTGTGTGTATGCGTGTGTGGTTTTTTTTTTTGGTACCAGGGATCAAACTCGGGTCCTTGCGCTTGCGCAGCAGGCAGTGAAACCACTGAGCTAAATCCCAGGCTACTAGATGTCAATAAGAAGACCAATCTAGGGCTAATTAGGGTTAGAGGAAATCTAGAAGACAGCACAGATGGATTCACTAACATGTTTACAGAAATCATAGAAGAAAATTTCCCAAATACAAGAAAAGAGGTTAAAATACAATGCAATGCTTATAGAACACCAAACAATTATGACAACAAAAGCTCACCAAGGCATATCTTTATAAATTACCAGATAACCACCAAGAAAACCAGAATTTTAAAAGCAGCCAGAGAAAAACAAAAAAAATTCACATACTAAGGTTAACCAATTAGAATCACAGCAGAATTCTCAACACAAACCCTAAAGGCCAGGAGAGCTTGGAGTGAATTATTTCAAGCCCTAAGAGCAAGTAACTTCCAACCCAGATTATCTTATTCAGCAAGGCTATCCTTCAAAATAGATGGAGACATAAGTTATTTCCATGAAAAAGTCCAGCTCAAAAGATATACAAGTACTAAACCAGTTCTTGAGAAAATACTTAAGAATATTCTTAACAGAAATCACAAAACAGACACAGCTAAAAGCACAAAGGAAATTAGTGATGTCAATGGATAAACAGTAACAAGAAAAAAACACCAGGAAAAGAAAAACAAAGATTCACCAACTGATAAAGAAGGCAATGATAGCAAATAAACACATCTCAGTAATATTGCTCAGTGTTAACTATCTCAATTCTCCAAATAAAAAACACAGATTGACAGACTGGGTAAACAAACAAACAAAACCCCCAGAATTCAACAGTCTGTCCTTCCAAGAAACTCATCTAATCGGCCGGGTGGAGGGGCGAAGCGAGCGTCCTTATCCTAGCGATTCAGGCTCAGACCTGCGAACCAGTTAGAGTCGCGGTGTCAGGAACGATGAAGCTGAGCAGAGGAAAACACGTTGCTCTTCGTGGAGGCAGTACAGAGCTTTCAGAAGATATGTGTAAAGAATATGAAATACTGTATTCTCCATCTTGTGAAACCACAAGAAATACTACTGGCATTGAAGAACCAGCTGAAGGAATGATTTTAGGACCCGACGATATGAGTTACCAAATATATGACATTTCTGGAGAAAGCAGTTCAGCAATTTCTACAGAAGATCTAAAAGAATGCCTGAAGAAACGATTAGAATTCTGTTTTTCACGAGAACATTTATCAAAGGATCTTTACTTGATATCCCAAATGGATAGTGATCAGTTCGTCCCAATATGGACAGTTGCCAACATGGAAGAAACAAAAAAGTTGACCACAGATCTTGATCTAATTCTTGAAGTGTTGAGATCATCTCCAATGGTACAAGCTCATGAGAAAGGGGAGAAAGTGAGACCGAGTCATAAACGTTGTATTGGGATTCTCAGATTCCTGAAGCCACACCAGTAAAGGAGGTGAAAGCTTTGTTCAAAAATGAAAACTGCCCCAAAGTGATAAGCTGTGAGTTTGCACACAATAGCAACTGGTACATCACCTTCCAGTCAGATACTGATGCACAACAGGCATTTAAATACTTAAGAGAAGAGGTTAAAACATTTCAGGGCAAGCCAATCATGGCGAGGATAAAAGCCATCAACACATTCTTCGCTAAGAATGATTATTGACTCATGGATTCTAGAATGTATAGTCAGCCCATTCAAGCTCAAGCACAGTATGCCTCGCCAGTCTTTATGCAGCCTGTGTATGATCCTCACCAGCAGTACTCGGTTTATAGTGCTGTGCTTAGTCTTGGTCTCCAAGTCCTGCGCCTTACTTTGAAACACCACTGGCTCCCTTCCCAGTGGTCATTTTGTGAATGGCTTTAACTCACCAGGATCTTATAAAACAAATGCTGCTCTATGAATATGGGTCGGCCGTTCCCCCAAAATCGTGTGAAGCCTCATTTTAGGTCGTCCAGTGGTACCGAACACTCAACAGAGGGCTCTGTGTCATTGGGGGATGGACCATTGAACAGATTAGTTCAAGGAACTTTGCACCTGAACTGCATAACCCTACAGTACCAGGGCATCAAGAGCAAACTTACCTTCCAAAGGAGACTCCTGCTGTACAGATGGAAGAAAATGGGGACTATGGTGGGGCAGGAGGACTCTTTTCAGAGGTCAAAGATGACAAGAAGATGAAAGGATCCCAAGACCCCATCCTTCTGCTGAAGCAAAGTCTCCAACACCAAAGTTTGACTTACTAGCCTCAAATTTTCCTCCTTTACCTGGGAGTTCATCAAGAATACCAGGTGAACTCCTCTTGGAGAATAGAATGTCTGACGTCCTTGAAGGTGTCTGCAAAGAAAAGGAGAATGAAGACTTGCAAGTTAATTGCCCAATACCTACAGAAGATGAGCAGGCAGACTGTTTTTCAGCCCAGCAACTCAGTATGAGTACCAGTCGTCCATGCGCACCTGAGCTTCCTGTATTAAGCACAACTCAGCAAGAAAAGGATACAATAGATGATTCCATCGATCAGAAGGATGTTATCAATCAGATGACTACACCAGTTTCTTCCCCGAGTACTGCAAAGCCATCGAGAGCAAATACAACTTTACCATGTAATAATAACGTAAATGTAACCACAGCTGTGCCCCTACAGGAACCCCAAAAGTTAAGTTACGCTGAAGTATGCCAGAAGCCCCCTAAAGAGCCATCTCCGGTTCTTGTGCAGCCACTACGAGAACTTCGCTCCAATGCAGTGTCTCCCACCAAAAACCAAGAGAACGGAGCTCCTGAGAAGTCTGTTGAGAAACCACATGAGAAGCCAGAAGCAAAGGCTAGTAAAGATTATTCTGGCTTCCGAGGCAATACCACTCCCAGGGGAGCAGCTGGAAAAATCAGGGAACAGAGACGCCAGTTTAGCCATAGGGCTATACCTCAGGGAGTGACTCGACGTAATGGCAAAGAACAGTATGTACCACCCAGATCACCAAAGTAAAAACAAACAAAAAACAACTCAGTTTATTGCCTTCCTTCAGTCCCCTTTCCAAAAATGTTTGAAATTCACTGACTCAGATAAAGCAAGTCAAAGAGAGTTTTGAGATAATGTGGAAACGATTGAAGGAAACTAATACATAATTTCTCAATGAATAAAATTGTAACTGTCGTATTAAATAGGCAAGTTTACATTGCTGGTATTTAGAAAATTACTAACATATTAAAAATCATGTTGCATTAATCTATTTTAAGTCATACCATGTTCAGAGTTCTGTGTAGGGTGTGGTTTTTTTTCTTTTTAGGGATAGTTTGTATAGTAACTGTCTCTTATGTTAGTGACTTACATGTGTACAAATTGAAACTGTAAATTGTGAACACTGGAAAGCATCGTGACATAGAATATAAACATCTTAGTAATATATTAAAATGAATGTAAAGGAGGTTAAAATTACATTACCGTGAAACTTATCTTCCAACTCTAGGTTAAACTTTGGAGATTATATTAGTGGGTAACTCTTAAGAGCTTTGAAAACTGCACATTTCTGTTCAAGCCAGAATTATTATTTCTTTGTAACTTATTCAGCTTGGCAATTGCTTTTGATTTAGTGGATTGATAACATGGTATAATGTATTTACATAGTTTGAAACTATTCGTTTCTACACACTATTTTTAAAAATCATCTACTAGATGAAGCACACAATAAAGCTACCTGTGCCAAAATTTTGGAATTTAGGTCCTTTAAAAAAAGGATTAATAATCATTGGCTACATCTATGATAAAAGTGATTTTGGTTTACTTAGATAATGCTGCAGTTGGTGGAAATAATGAACATTTAAAATGTTAACACCCTGTGAATGCATTGGATTTAAGAGAATAAACTTTTTGTAAAAATCACTTGTAAAGATTATAAATTTAATTACTGCACTTAAAATGAAACATTGCTTCTTTTTGTAGTGTGTCACAGGTGTAGGCTCAGATTACTTGTATGCTTGTGTGATTTATTGTTAGTCCACCCAGTTCTAAATATCTAAAAAGATTCTTTTTTGTTTTGTTTGTGGTGCTGCGGATCAAACAAACCCAGGGCCTCCCTCACCACATGCTATCCAAGGGCTCTACAGTGAACTATATACTCCTGGCCCTAAAGATTCTAACTGAAACACAAGAAGGAAGTTTTCTTTTTGAAGAAAACAAATATATTCTTTCTTTTTCTCTAGACATTATTGAAGTTTAAAGACATGACCAGTTTTTAATTTGTTTGATATTATAATATTTTTAATACAACTTGCCTCATTACATGTAATAGTTCCCATTTGATGGGATATATAGGGAAGAATGTGTGCGTGTGTATGCATATAAAATATATATATTCACAGTCTGTACTTACTGTTTATTTTATTATAGCAGATTTAGGGTTTGTATCTAAATGATGATGCCTGTGAGTTATGTGAAACTGTTGACGACTTTTTTCCCAGCATTACTCTGATGAGGGTGAGTGTTCATTCTAGCTCAACTATTTATTGGTTCTTTAGATGGTGGAATTTAAATATCAAATTTTTCTCTTCACACTTACAGCTCAACCTTTCCTTGGGCTTTTGAAGGCTAAAATTAGGTAGAAATGATATTGAATATATGGTACAATGATCTGCCATAGTTGTTACTGCATGAAGAGAAAAACTCACACAATCTTATCACCTCGCACTTCATAGAGAAGGTACATAGGGGGGCATTGTAAAACCTGTCTCCATTTTCTATTTTGATAATTAAGATTTTCATATTATCTAGAGTCTGTCTCTAATCTGAATATTCTTAGTTTTGCCAAATATAGTCACCGGCATTTAAAATAGTGATCTATTTAAATTATTTTTTCACTGGAATTTGAAGGAAGATAAGACACTTCAGTGACATGGGTTTGTTTTCTTTTATCCTTAATTTGCAGGGGTCAAATGACATGCAGAATTCTAATTTATTTCTGGTAAATAAAGTTAGCTTAAATATTGTTTCACATTCCTTTTTCTTTTTAAATAACCAGATTTGCTTTGCAAAAGGCTTAATGATGAAAAAAAAGGCTTAATGATGGAATGTTAGCACCTTCACTAGTGTAAAGAAGAACAATAATATTGCTGGAACAGAAATAGCATTTAAAAATTACTGAACACTTTAGTTTCATTAGTTAATGGCCTTAATAATTAGTCTCTTGGGTTATACGTCCACTGGTTTTACCTTGAAACAGCAACACTGGAGTTAAATCTCTGATAATTGTGTTGGCAATATACATTAACCGTATTTTAAAGTACCAGGGTTTTTTTTTTATATAGAAAAGATAAAACTCAAATGAGAGCAGTGTGTTCCTTCTGAGAGATTTTTATAAATTCTTAAATATAATATATGATGGGGGGTTTTCTAATTTTTTATACTTCCTTACAATTTGATGGCCATTAATTCAACTTTTTTGGTATATACTAATGTATCTAGTCTGAGCTTTCAAGAAGACATTTCAGTTTCATTAGCTAAATGACATTTTAAAGAAGTGAATTTATTTTTACATTGAGAATAAATTCTCTTGAAATTAATCTGATAACTTCATATTTACTTTTAAAAGTTAAGAAGTTTTTATGAATCTTTGATTTAAATAGTTCCTAACAGTATAACTCAGACAACTACTGGCAGTATATTATGGTTTTATTTTTGATTTTTCACTAGAACATTGATTAGTATGTGGAAAAAATCACCATCAGTGTTGGCTATTTTTTTTTTAAACCTGATTCAGGTGTCTCAAGTGACACCTCTCAAATGTTGGAGTGTGATGGATCAGAACCAGTTATCTGACTTCTATTTTATCCATTCCTTAGGTTTGTTCCCATTGTCAACACCCCCAACCCGCCGCCGCCACCAATGATACGACACATGCTCATGCATAAAATGTTACAATGAGTACATCCTTGTATTTGTATGTTTTCAACATTGCCAAGGTGCTATGGGAAATTAACAAAATTAGATAAAATAAAGGTATTAAAAAGCAAAAAAAAAAAAAAAAAGAAACTCATCTAATCCAAAAAATATTTATAGATTAAAATTTAAAGAATGGAAAACAACATTTCATGCACCAGGACCCAGAAAAAAAGCAAGGGTAGCAATTCAAACATCAGACATGGTAAACTTCAAGCTAAAACTGATTAGAAGAGACAAAGAGAAGGTCACTACCTACTAGTTAAGGAACAATCCAACAAGAAGAGACAACATTGATAAACATATATACACCAAATACTGGAGCACCCAGTATTCATAAAACAAAAACTGCTGAAATTAAAAGTTCTGATAAACACTAATACAATCACGCTAAGAGATTTTTAACACCCTGCTTTAGAAAAGAGATCAACTAAACACAAAACAAATAAATATCAGAGCTGAACCATACCCTTGAACATATGGACTTAGAGGAGATATACAGAGTATTCCACCCCTTTACAACAGAGTATATAGTCTTTTCAGCAGCATGTGGTACTTTTTCCAAAATAGATCACATACTGTCCATAAAGCCTGCTTAAGTAAATATAAAAGAATTGAAATAACTCCCATGCATCCTGTCAGACCACTATGCACTAAAAATAGAACTCAACAATAGAAGAAATTTTGTAAAATGCACAAGCTCCTGGAAAATTAACAGGGTACCCCTAAACAACCAATGGATCACAGAAGAAGTCAAAGAAGAAATTTAAAAATTTCTGGAAGTTAATGACAATGACAGTACAGCTCAATGAAAACTCTAGGACACTATGAAAGCAGTTTGGAGAAGAAAATTTATCACAATCAGTGCTCACATTAGAAAAATAGAGCAAACTCAATGAATAAACTTATGAGAAATCTTAAGGTACTTGAGAAACAACATCAAATCAGCCCAAACCAAAATTAAGGAGAGATATTAAAAAGATGAGAGTAGAAATTAATGAAAATGAGACCTAAAAAACTATAAAAATATCAATGAATCAAAAAATTGGTTCTTAGAAGAAATAAATAAAGCAGATAAGCCCTTAGTCATACTCACCAAGAGCAAGAGAGAAAAGACTCACATCAATGCAATTAGAAATGAAAAAAGGGAAATCACAAAAGACACTGAAAATTCAGAAGATAGTAACTACTTTGAAAAATTATATTCAAGTTAGCAAATTTTGAAGAAATAGCAAATTCCTAGATAAAAACTACCAAAACTAACCCAAGAAGACACAAATATGTTCAGCAATCCAACAACAAGCAATGAAATTGATGCAGCAATAAAGAATCTACCAACTAAATAAAGCCCAGGATCTGATGGATTCACTGCTGAATTCTATAAAACCTTTAAGGATGTTATATCACCAATACTCTTCAAGCTCTGCAAAGAAATTGAAAGGGATGGAGTGCTCCCAAATTCATTTATGGAAGCCAGTATTGCCCTCATCCTAAAACCAAATAAAACCCAACTAAGAAAGAGAACTATAGGCCAATCTCATTTATGAGCATAGATGCAAAAATCCTCAACAAGATATTAATAAATAGAATGCAGCACAGTATCAAAATGATGCTGCATCATGATCAAGTATATGCAAGGATGCAAAGGATGCAAGGATGGTTCAACATATGTAAGTTAATAAATGTAATATATCTCTAAAACAGGAGCAAGCTCAAAAACCACATGATCATATTGATAGATACAGGAAAGGCTTTCAACAAAATCCAACACCACTTCATGATAAAAACCCTGAAGAAAACAGATATAGAAGGACCATACCTAAATATGATGAAAGCTATTTATGAAAAACCAATAGCCAGCATCATACTAAATGAGAAAAAACTAAAACCATTTCCACTAAAATCAGAAACAAGAGAAGGAGGTCCACTATCACCTCTTCTATTCAACATAGTGCTTGAAACATTAGCCAGAGCAATTAGGCAAGAGGAAGAAATAAAAAGGATATGTACAGGAAAGGAAGAACTCAAATTATCATTATTGGCAGATGATATGATTTTGTACATAGAAGATCCAAAGGATACTACCAAAAAAAAATCTTAGAAGTAATAACTGACTTTAGTAAAGTAGTAGGATTCAAAATCAACACACAAAAATCATCAGTATTTGCTTACACCAATAATGAATAGAATGAGAAGGATATTATGAAAACAATACCATTCACAGCAGCTTCAAGAAAAATGAAATACCTAGGAATTAATCCAACCAAGGAAGTAAAAGACCTCTACAAGAAGACTATGGTACTCTGATAAAGATCAAAGAGGACACCAGAAAATGGAAGGATATCCCCTGCTCCTGGATAGCAGAACCAATATTGTTAAAATGACCATACTTCCAAAACTATTATACAGATTCTCAAAGAACTGAAATTAGAAATCCCATATGACTCAGCTATTCCCCTGCCAAAGAGCTAAGTCATCATACTATAACAATACATCCATACCAATGTTTATAACAGGGACAATTCACAATAGCTAAACTCTGGAAGCATCCTGAATACCCATCAACAGACAGTTGGATAAAGAAAATGCAGTATCTGTATATAATGGAATACTTCTCAGCTATAAAGAATGACAGATTTTTAAAAAGCTTCTGCACTGCAAGAGAAACTACCAACAGAGCTAAGAGACAACCTACAATATGGGAAGAAATTTTTAGCAGCTGTACCTCAGACAAAGGTCTACTATCTAGAATATATAAAGAATTGAGAAAAAATCAAACCCCCCAAATTCAAAGACCCAATTCGAAAATGGCCATCCGAAATGAACAGACATTTCTCAAAGAAGTAAAAACAGCAAATAAATATATGAAAAAATGTTCAACATCACTGGTCATTTGAGAGATGCAGATGAAAACAGCACTGAGATTCCACCTCACCCCACAAAGAATGGCTGCTAACAAGAAATCAACCAATAACAAATTCTGGCGGGGGTGTGGAGAGAAAGGAACCCTTCTCCATTGTTGGTGGGAGTGCAGACTGGTGCAACCACTGTGGAAATCAGTATGGAGATACCTCAAAGAACTAGGACTAGAGGTCCCATTTGACCTAGCTGTACCCGTGCTGGGTATCTTCCCCAAAGAATTAAAAGAATCATACCACAGTGATATATGTGCACCTATGTTTATAGCGGCACAGTTTGTAATAGCTAAGGTTTGGAAACAGCCCAAGTGCCCATCACCTGGAAACTGGATAAAGAAGATGTGGATTTTTTATAAAATGGAGTACTACTCAGCCATAAAAAATGAGAAACTAGAGTCATTTATAGTTAAATGGATGCATATTGAGGCCATACTTTTAAGTGAAATAAATAGGACACACACATGTAAATACCGAATAGTATCTCTAGTGTGAGAAACTGAAAGTGTAAATAAGGATGAAAATGATTAAAATGAATAATTGATATTTTGAAATAGGAAAAGGTCCAAAGGTGTAGGGGTGGTGGGAGGGGAAGGGGAAAGGGAAGAAAGCAAAGGAAAAATTAAGAGAAAGAAAAAAAATGGAAATGAAATCTATGTAAATAGGGAAGGGTGGTGGGGGTGAAGGGTGCATAGGTAATGGGGAAAAAAATAAGAACTAAGATACATCATGTTCAGGTACAAACACCCAATGATAAATGTAAATATATTGTATACCTAAAATGTACCAATTAATATATAAATAAAAGAAGAATGACAAATTTAAGACATTTGTAGGAAAATGGATGCACCAGGAAAATATAATGGTGAGTGAAATAAAGCAGACGCACAAGCTTAAATACCATATGGTATCTCATTTGAGTGAGGCAAAGTACAAACAAAGAAAATGATAAAAGATAGATAGAAAGCCACAAGAGGGTGGTCCTCTTGCAATAGAGAAGTGGTCCAAGGGAACAAGGATGAGGGGTGAAGGAGAGGGGAGAAGGAAATGAGGAACAAAGATATGCCATGTACAGGAACTTAATAACCCCAATTAATGTAAATACTCTATGCCATAACATGAGCTAAGACAAATAATATCAACAAGTATGAAAAGGGGGATGGGGGAACTGGAAGAGGAGAGGGGATTTAAAAAATGGTGTAATATGTACATGTAATCACTCCCCAAGATGACATAAACTACATGAACTGCAAACATGTACAAATAAAATATAAAAATATGAAGTTACAAAAATGATCTGCTAACTCAGAGGTAGTATTTCTAACTACATAAAACCCAGATGGAGTTTGCTCCTCATTCTCTTTCACCTTTATATAAGTGACATTTGTTACCATTTTTCAATATTCTGGGTACATATCCTCTGCTATTGAGATTAAAATATAAATTATCGTCTAGAATAATCATGTAGTTTTGGTAATAGCAAGAAGTGCCTGAAATAGTAGGCTCTTTATGTTTTTTGTTTGTTTATTTATTATTGTTCTGCCTGAAAGAATATTTTAAAAATTCAAACACAACATTTTTGACAGGTAGCCCATGCATGCAGTCATAGTATATCAGGTGCATGGTGCTACACTGCAGCCCAGTGACCCCAAAGCTGTTCATTTACAGTCAGTTAAGCCTGAAAGATTCACCAGGCACCAAGACTGGAGCAGGATTTGCATATTTTAGGAGATTTTTCTATGGCTGCAGCATACAATTTTAAAATATGAGCATTCTCAAAAAATATTTTGATTAAAATAATGTATGCTGTGTTTTGTGGGATACACCACTCAGGACTCCTCCCCACAGAGCCACAAGGCTTCCTCAAAAAAAGATAGTGGCTCTGTCCAGCATGGTTTTAGATGCAACTCACCCTCACTCCTTTCTTTTCTAAGAGGACCCTCCCTCTGTCTTCCACCTGGCTGACCACCAAGAGTATGAAGTGGCCTTGACTTGGAAGTAGCACATTTCCTCTACAAGTTTTCTCTAGAGACTGTATCATCCTGGAATTGTTTTATATCAAGTTCTCATTAAAGTCTAGTTGTGAGAACTGTTTACGAAGAGGTGAACCTACTGGTCTTCCTGCTGTTATGTTACAGTTGCACTTTCTGTGCCTCCTCTTCTCCAAGTATCCTCCTGGCTTCCTTCCTCATATCATCGGTCTCAGCTCCAGGGCTGTCATGTTTGAATGTGCTTTCATGTGGATTCTTTCCTGCATAGCAGCGCCTACTCCATCATGTTCTCCATCACCCTTCCTGATGCAGATTTTTCCATGTATTCATTAAAAAACATTTATCTTATTTATTTCTTTGGTTTTTATTTCTTCTCCATAGAATATTATCCACATAGAAGGTGCTCAGTTAAATTCATGGAATGAATGAGTAGGTATAGATTTACGAATATGTAGTTCATCTATTTCTATGTGTTACAAATTTTACTCTTGTATCAAGATGTCCAGATGATTGGAGATTTGCAGTATGCAGTGCGCACTGTATACTTTTATCACATTGTGTCTTTGAATAATTTTTATTCTATATTAAGGACATTAAAGAAATAGTCACAGACTTTATACATTACAGCTCTAGGCTTGGAGATGGAGTCACAGCCACTAGCCAGTGCCTCGTTAGGTGATTTCTTTATGCAAAAACAAATGCAAAATTTCTCTCTTGAATTGCAGATTTGGTTTTCATCAGTGCCTAAGTATCTTTGGCAGCCAGATTTGGGCACTTGATGCACTGGTTTGTATAATGTGCTTTTGTGTTGCCCAGCCCTGAAGTTATTCCTGGGTGTGCCATTTTCCCTCATTTACTTTATGATGTATATATATTTCCCACATGCCATCTTAATTCCTTTGTGGAAAGAGAGGACTTGAAGGCAAAAGTAGAAAAAAATAAAATGTTGAATGAATAGTTACCGGTTTGTTTGTTTCCCCCCAGAACTCAGCCAGAACAGAAAGTAAACACGAACCTGCTTTCCTGGTAGATGAAATGTAGTCTACATACCAGAAATGAGAGCACATCATGTGTTTGGGGGAGTGTTCACAGATGTGAACGTGATTCATGTTACTAATCAGTCACATCACCCTGTGATGGTCACCTGCCCGGTTTTCCCCTTCTAAATTCCCACCCATCTTCAGGACCCCATTCAGCTCCTACTTCCTCCCAGAGCACTCTCCCACCTCTGTGCACCTGTGCTCAGTGCCGATGAACATCTGTGGGCACACGTTGGGCATCCATGCTCGTGTCCTTCCTGTAGTCTGTCCAAGCCGTTGATTTCCATGTCCATTGACTTGAGGTGTGCAGGCTGCCTCCACTTCTGGAAGAGAAGTGCATGTTTTGGTTCTACCACTTCTCCCTAGAAATTCCAGAATGATAACTGTATAGTACCCTGGGCAAATGAGGGAGGCATTGAAAAGCATTGGGTCCCTGGCTCAGAAAACACAGGAGAGGGCAGTGGTGTGACCGTTATGCTCATGTGTGTAACCAGGAGTCAGGTGGAAGAAGACAGCACTTAAACCAAGCACTCAGCATGGCCTCTCTTGGCTTCATTTGTACTGAGTTCCACTTACCCTCTGTGTAATATAAAGAGCAGGTCCCATTTGACCTAGCTGTACCCGTGCTGGGTATCTTCCCCAAAGAATTAAAAGAATCATACCACAGTGATATATGTGCACCCATGTTTATAGCGGCACAGTTTGTAATAGCTAAAGCTTGGAAACAGCCCAAGTGGCCATCAACTGGAGACTGGACAAAGAAGATGTGGTTTTTTTATAAAATGGAGTACTACTGAGCCATAAAGAATGAGAAACTACAGTTATTTATAGCTAAATGGATGCATATTGAGGCCATCCTCTTAAGTGAAATAAACAGGACACACATATGTAAATACTGAATAGTTTCTCTAGTGTGAGAAACTGAAAGTATAAATAAGGATTAAAATGATTAAAATGAATAATTGATAATTTGAAATAGGAAAGAGGTCCAAAGGGGTAGGAGTGGTGGGAGGGGAAGGGGAAAGGAAAGAAGGGAAAGGAAAAATTATGAGAAAAGAAAAAAAAATGGAAACGAAGTCTGTGCAAATAGGGAAGGGTGGAGGGGGTGAAGGGCACCCAGGTAATGGGAAAAAAATAAGAACCAAAATACATCATGTACAGGTACAAGTTCCCAATGATGAATGTAAACATATTGTTTACCTAAAATGTACCAATAAAAGAATTTTTTTAAAAAAGAAAGTATGTTTTCAACCACACCCTGATGTTCTAATTGAACCTTTTTAATTACAGTGCGGAATTAGCCCTTATCCTTGGAATGATGGGGATTCAAAATAGCTGAACCCCCATTCCAGAAAAGGTGCTATTTTCATGTATGAAACACTCCGTGCCCTTGATTTTATTCTGTCTACTGATCTGCATGTTCATCCTCCCTATTGACATTTTTTATAGACGGTAGGTCTTTTAAAATGATAACAAATATATATTTTGTCTTCACTTATTTTTAAGAAATGACAGATATCATATTTTAGAATGAATAATGTAATAGATCTGAGTGAACCTCCAAGATAAACTGATGTAGAATTACTGAATTTCACATATTTGAAATGGTAAGTAATTTTAAAGAAAGACAATATTAGCTATACCATGATCTTGTTCTATATTCAAAGGTCATATCCTTTGCTAGTCTTTCTTATATTAAATTTCACTCTAAAATGCTGTGAGATGTAAAACATAAGTTGAAAGTTTGAAAAATTCTTTCTTAACCTTTTTGGGCAATTGATTTTAGCTTCAAAGCAAGAGTAGCTAGTGGGTGTAACTCAATATCACCCATCCCTCTCTGACTGTCACATTTTTTTCTTGTGATATTAGGGATTGTGCCTAGGGCTTTAACCTAGAATAGTCCTCCACTACTGAGCTACAACCCCAGCCCTTCTTAATTTTTATTTTGAGACAAGTTCTTGCTAAGTTTCCCAGGCTAACCTTGAACTTGCAATCCTCCTGCCTCAGCCTTCTGAGTAGCCAGATTATAGGCACGTGCTACTGTGCCCAGCTGGCTTTCATGTTTTGAATCCTGTAATAACTAAACTATGCTCCTGTACTCACTGCAAAGCACAGAGAATCTGTTAGTAAAATATCCATCTGACCCAACGTTCAGCAGCAAACCATTCCTTTGTTGGTGACACAGTACCAATTTATCATCCCAGTATGGCAGGCACCTGCATTCTAGGAAACACTTGTTTACAGGTGCTCATGACTTGTGAAACACTTGACCAAGTCACCTTTCCAGTGACACTACCTGTCCACTTGCAGCCCCCACTTATTACACACAGGTACATCCTGTTATGGGGTCTAAGAGGATCAGGAAGACAACAGCACACACCAGTTGGCACTTCTCTCTTCCCCAACCAGCTCCATCCAGAGTGCAGGCATCCTTGTGTATGATGCACTCAGGAGGAAATGACTCAGATCTGCCTGAAATCTTTGAGAAGAATGCATCTCTCCACTACACTGGGAACTTATTCCATTTCAGGGCCAATCAAATGATTAGGAAGCGCTTCCCTACCTTAGCTGAAATCAATCCAGAAGTAATTTGCACATTCATTGACCCTGCCCTCCTTCCACCTGAGAGCCTGTTAAGCATTAGACCATAGCTACTCCACTATTTTTCTAATCATGTCTTCTCTAAGCCAAACACCCCATTTTTAAAATATGTCCCTCATTTGCCTGAGTTTCTATACAGTTCTCTTTCTGGTAACATTAGTTTGCTGAAACTTCAGATGATTTAATTCCTCTTTATTAAATCATAGCATCTGGAAGATAAAATACCTTTCAAACTGTTGTCCTATACACTTGAGAAAATATTTACTTCCATGACATTGGAACAATCCTATAGATCTGTAATCTGCCCTAAAAAATGGATTTTTGCATTCATGTGATCATATGACTCAAACTGGAGATGGAGCCAACATATGTCTGTTCTTCTTGTTGTTGTCTTAACGTGAACTTTCATTTAGTTATGTCCCCCCACAATGGTAAAATAATCTGAGTGAAATGATTCATATTTATTTGTATAGATGTTTCTTATAGTACAGTGGAGTTACATCCTGATAAACCCATTGTAAATTGGAAACACTGTGGTTGAAAATGCATTTATATACCTGAATGTGCTGTTAGAAGAGGTGGTCACTGGAGGTGTGACCTGGAAAGGTGTGTTCTTGACCCCAGCTCCTCCTCACTCTGCTTCCTGGCTGCCATCATGTGAGCAGTTTTCCTCTGCTAGGCCCTTCTACTAATGCCATTCCTGCCTTGGAGCCAGCAGACCATGAACTGGACACACTAAAACTGCAACACAAAATAAACCTCTCCTCCTCCAAATTATGGGTGTTGGGTATGTTGTCCCAGTGATGAGAAAGAGATTAATATGACTTACAGTGGGTTTGCATACTAATAAACCCATTGTAAACTGAAAGTATTGTCGGTGGAAATTCATTTACAAAATACGCTTAACCTACCAAGTATCATAGCTTAGGCTTCCCTACCTTAAATGTACTCAGAGTATTAGTTAATCTACAGTTAGGCAAAATTATTTGACACAAACCCTTATAATAAAGTGTTGAGTATCTTGTGTAATTTATTGACAATTCTGGGATGCAAAAACACAAAACAAAATGCTATATCCAAAAACTCTTACAACAGAGCACCCTGTAGAGTAGTGTTTGTGTCTCCTTGTGGTCACCTGAGTGACAGAGCTGTGTGGCTCATTGCCCAACACCACAAGAAAATATTACACCACACATCCTCCCAGCCTGGGGAAAGAGCAAGACAGTTCTTACTGAATGGGCATTACTTCTGTACCATCCTAAGGCAAAAAGATCGTAAGTCAAGTCCTCTTATTTACTTTCATTTTCTTGATATTAGCTTGGAACATTAGGTTTCTGGGACTTTTTGATTTCCTCTGTTACTCATTGTCTTTATACATTTTTCTAGCTATTTTAACTGACAAATTTGATTAGAATGTCTTCTCAAGTGAGCTCATCTCCCCTATGTTTTCCAAAAAAAGTCCTGCCCAGCCAGCATCTCAACTTCAGTTTTACAAGATGCTAAGGCAGATACCCACTAAAGGCCCAGACTCCTGATCCACAGAACTGTGAGTTAATAAATGAGAGTTGCTTCAAGCCACTAAATTAGTTTTAATTATACTGCAACATAAAACATTCTCCCTTCATAAATTTATATACATATATGTTAAGTGGTTTACAAATTTATGTCCCGTTTTGTTCGCTTATAATTGTTATGATGAATATTATTTTTATATTGTTTCTTGGCCTTTGTAAATTGAATTATTAATCAATCACTGAATTTGTGTATCCGAAATTATTTAACAAGTTCTGTTATTGATCATTTAGCTTCCTTTCTATTTTTTTGAGGAAATGAACATCTTCCTGCATATGATTTCTTAAAGATTGACTTTTGGGTGATCAACTTAAGACAGATTCAGAAAGTAGAATTCTTGTTTCCAAAGGTAAGAGGCATTTCACAGCCACTCCTACCATTATCTGAATGGCCATATAATACCATATAATATAAACAAAATCTCAGCTGAAAGCATTCAGGAACACAGAGCATTACTGTGTGTGGAAGTATGGAGAAGGAGGATGAAGACGGATGAGTCTGCAGAAGTGCAAGCTGTGGACTGATACAGAAATCAGAGGTTATTTTTTTTTCCTTTTTTATGTTTTCCTGACTGTTCTGTAGTCTTGAGGTTACTGACTTCTTTAGCTTTAATTTGATAATATTTGGCATTTCCTCTTCAGAGTGGTATCTCTCTGTTGCTTAAATTGTCAGTTTGGTATTGATCATATCTTCCTAGCTGCTGAAAAGACCCCAGAAGGGAAGAGAGCCAACATTTGCCAAGAAGGGACAGGAAAGTGCCAGCTTCGGTGACGACTCACTGCCACATAGTAAAGACGAAGTAGAGAGCAGGGGCTGAAGCCAAGATCCTCATGAAGTGCTCACCCCCATGACTGCTGAGGAAGGGGAGGGCTTGACGGAGGGATGAATACAAAGGTAGCAGGTAAAAGAGATTGCGTGTCTCCAGTGGATCTTGAACAGCACGTGTCCTAAAGAAACAAAATTGCATTTGGCTCTTGTTCTTTTTCCTATGGCTACCATAACAAATAACTACCTACTGATGAGTTAAAACACCAAGAATTTGTTTCCTTACAGTTCTGGAGCCCTGCAGTCAGAAATAAAGTGTTGGAGAAAGCATATACCCTCTGGAGTCTCTAGGAAAGACTCTTTCCTTGCCTCTTACACACTCTGGGGACTTTGGTCATTGCTTAGCTTCCTTGGCTACTAACTACATCACCCCAGCTTCCTCCGTCTTCACAGTGTCTTCTCCTTTGTGTGGTCTCCTTTTCCATGTCTTATAAAGACACCTGCCATTGGACTTAGGGCTCACCTTGGTAATCTAGGATGACCTCATACCAAATTGCTTACCATTACATATGCAAAGACTACCTTTTTTTCCAAATAAATACACATTCAAAGATTCCAGAGGGGTGCCAGTAGACAATTCTTTTGGGGGACCACATTCAACCACTATAGTACTTAATCACCAAAAGTATCTAACTTAGGGAAAAAAAGTTGGAAGGAGGGAATAAAAGATCATTTTGGTCATCATTAGGCTGAAAATATCTCCAGAAATTAAGTAAGCACATAGTCATGACAGCAGATGACTTTCCAGTGTGTATCCCCAAGTCATTTCCCTCTCTCCACTCCTTCGTGGGTTTGGAATGCCACTTCTACCCTTCCATGAAGTCAGCCTGTGGTGCTAGAGATTAGCCATTAGGCAAAGCATGTGAATTTCTGGGTGTAGCACTTGTCAAATTACCAGAAGGATGTCACTGGATACAAAGTCAAGACGTGCCTGACTGCATCTAGCACACTGATTTTAGGAGACCAACACTATTACATCAGAACCATTCTCTGTGTCACATGCATTTGCTATTAAAAGCGACTCACAAAGTTTTGTCTTCTTTTCCTTTTGAACTTATAATGTCTATGAAGACCAAGAATGTGAGGCTGAGTTTGTAAGGGTGATTTTGAGATCTGAAGGATGCATGGACTTTTTAAGTGTGTATTTACAGTGCACAAGAAGGTGGGTTTCTCACAGGGTGATGGGTCTCAGAGGAGTAGGGTGCTGCCCCATCTGTTTTCCTGATGGTCGGAGCAAATATTGGCAGTGGCTGCGGTTCTCCTCGCCAGCAGCTTTCGCCAACTTCCTTAGGTTTGTAGGGTCAGTACTTGTCCAGGTTACAAAATTGAAAGTCTGACATCATAGGATTGCTTTCACCCCAGAAAATTTGGACCAGGAGTTTGGTTACCCCAGAGCCTGGTGGATCTGTAGGATTTTTTTTCCTTAAGATGTGTAACTCCTAATCTGTACTGTGTTGCTACCAGGTCGGCACATAGAAATATGCAATTTTAAATGTAAATTCAGCAAGCTTCTTGGGTAGGTCCATTTAACCTGGACATAAAGCATCCTCCCCAAAGTCTTTGGTCCTGGTAAGCATCCTACTCTCCCATCTGCCTATACTCAGCTCTTGGCAATTCATTAGCATTTGTGGCATACTCTTATTTTATGAGGTCTTTTAGCTTTTCTGCCTCAGGTAAGAAAATGTTCAAGTCCTGTTCCCCCGCAAGTATTTGTGTCTTGAGTTGGTTGTTTGCCTTGCTGCCTCAATTATGTGGTTGGACCAAGAAAAGTAGTTAATTTGCAATTTCCCCAGCTGTTTTCCTATTGTCTGAATGGACTGATGCTCTTTTCAGCACTCCACATCTTCAAGCTAAACCAGAAGTCACCCAGAAGGCTTTAATAACCGAAACTAAAGTAAATAAGCATGGATAGAAGTTGTAGGTATTTTTCTGCATAGGTGATACTGACATAAGTATTCAGCATATTTAGAGTGAATTACAATGCCTGGTGTATGGTTGATGAAAGGACAAATGAATGCTCTTTTTCCCATTTTACTCTTCCTCCCAGGATAAACTAGTATGAATTTTCTTTATTCTTTCATGTATTTTCTTTGTCATTCTCTATTAACAAAGTAATGTAGGGGAGTTAGCCTGATATAAAGGATTTTCTAAAGAGCTCAGACTTACACGACAGCTGACAGTGTTTCTCAGGTGACCCTGGTGAGGAGATTAAGCAGAACCCCTTTTGTTGAGGTTAGATAATGCTAATGGAGTCTGTCTATCAAGCAAAGGAAGTAACTGAATAATGTCTCAGAAATAAAATTTGTGGGGGTGGCAAGACTCGGAATACTGACAGTTATGTTGTACTTTGGGCTATGCTTTTTCTAGCTCTCCAGCCTCGGTAATATCTGCCCAGTTCTTCTAATCATATCTCTAAGGAAAAGTTTGCAGATTGCAGGGAGTAGTGTGGATGGTTCATTAATGAACAGATGCTCATCATTAACAAGGTTTTATAAATCCATAACTAAAAAACATTCCTCTACATTGATGCAGAAACTTCATCCAAGTCTAGGCATAGGTTCAGGGTAGATACTAGCTTCTGTGAATGTCTCCAACCTTCAGTACTGTTCTTTTTTCCTTTGAAAATATACATTATAGAACTACATTAACTGTGTCTTATAATTGGAAAGCTGCCCTTGTATATCAGACACTTATGAAGTATTCTTACTATATTTTATTTATAGTAATTATACATAGAAAATGATTCTACTTTATGATTTGGGCAGAAATACATATACTCTCGGCACATAATGAATACTTATAAATAATGAAAAGAATATTTTTAAGTTTAATCCAAAAGCATCATATCATTTCCCTGGCCCAGCAGACTACCTGCCTTGCAGTAAAATTCTATTTTAATTTTTTCCAGCCTGTAAGGCACACAGGGGTTTTTATTATGTGATAAATTTGAAGGTCTATGGTTTTCAAGAAGATAAATTTATATTTTGGATTTATTTAATATTGACTTGCCCAAGAAGTTTCCTTAATTTATATTTATGTTTTTCAGGCTTACAAATTTATTTTCTTACTCTGTATTTTTACATCTTTGCATATGTTTTCCTAATAATGATTCCACTAATTCCTATTATTAATTCTTTTTTGTTATTCTTTTTTCTTTCTATTTTATGAAAAAATGAAACAAAATTTCATAACAAAATAATAACAAAATAACAGTAGTTAATACATTGTGTATCATTGTCTTCAAAATAGTTAGTACAAAACATTGACAAAATATTGACTTTGCTCTTACAAAGTAAATAGATAATAGCACTATTTTTTCAATAAACTAAGAGAAACTAGTGGTATAAGTGAAATAAATTAAAAACTGTAGGTATTTAACCTTGTATGTCTGACTTAATACTCTTAACATTATGTTCTCAAGTTGTGTCCTTTCACCTACAAACTCCTCTGGTTTATCTTTCTTTATGGCAGAGTAGTACTATATTGTGTATAAATCCGACATTTTGCTTACCAATTCATCTGCTGATGCACATACATACTGTTACTTGATCTAGCTATTACAAATTGTGCTACCATAAATGTAGGTGTGTGTATGTCACCATCATATGATAATTTGAACTCTTTTAGGAAGATACTAGAAGGGGAATAGTTGAGTCAAATAGAATTTCTAGTTTTAGTGTTTTTTGTTTTTTGGTTTTTGTTTCTGGTACCTGGGATGGAACTCGGGTCCTTCCACTTACGAGGCAGGTGGCAGAACCACTGAGCTAAATCCTCGGCCCTAGTTTTAGTTTTTTTAAGAATCTCCACACTGATTTTCAAAGTACCTCTAATAGTTTTCATTCCCATTAACAATGTAGAAGGGTTCCTTTTTCCCCCACAGCCTCTCCAGCATTTGTTGTTATTATACTTTTTTGATGATCACCTTTCTTTTCAGGGTAAAATGATATCTCAATATAGATTTAATATATATTTCTCTGATGACCAGAGATGTGAAACATTTTTTCATGTATTTATTGGCCATTTGTACTTCTTCTGAGACGTGTCTGTTCATTTCAGTTGCCCAGTTTTTTATTGGGTCTTTTATTTGGGGGGAGGGTCTGAGTTTTTTAGTTCTTTACATATTGCAAATGTTAGTGTTCTGTCCAAAAAATACCTGGCAAAAGTTTTTTCCCATTCTGTAGGTTGTCTCTTCACTCTGTTTGCTGTTTCCTTTGCTATGAAGAAGCTTTTTAACTTAGTATGTCCCATTTGTTGATTCTTGATGTTGTTTCTTATGCAACTGGGGTTCTGTTCAGAAAGTCCTTGCCTACGCCTATGTCTTCAAGAATTGTACCTATTTTATCTTCCACCACATTAAGAGTTTCTGTTTTAACATTTAGATCTTTGATACATTTTGATTTTAATTTGATACATGGTAAGATATATGGGTTTTCAATTCAAAAATGGGCATCTGAAGTGAACAGACATTTCTCAGACAAAAAAGGAAAAGCAACAAATAAATATATGAAAAAATGTTCAACATCACTGGTCATTTGAGCAATGCAGATGAAAACAACATTGAGATTCCGCATCACCCCACAAAGAATGGCTGCTATCAAGAAATCAACCAATAACAATTGCTGGCGGGGGTGTGGAGAAAAAGGACTCCTTTTCCATTGTTGGTGGGAGTGCAGACTGGTGCAACCACTGTGGAAATCTGTATGGAGATACCTCCAAGAACTAGGACTAGAGGTCCCATTTGACCCAGCTATTCCCCTACTGGGTATCTTCCCCAAAGAATTAAAAGAATCATACCACAGTGATATATGTGCAGCAATGTTTGTAGCAGCACAGTTTGTAATAGCTAAGGTTTGGAAACAGCCCAAGTGCCCATCAACTGGAAACTGGATAAAGAAGATGTGTGGGGTTTTTTTATAAAATGGAGTACTACCCAGCCATAAAGAACAAGAAACTAGAGACATTTATAGCTAAATGGATGCATAGTGAGACCATCCTCTTAAGTGAAATAAATAGGACACATATGTATAAATACCGAATAGTTTCTCTAGTGTGAAAAACTGAAAGTGTAAATAAGGATTAAAACGAATAATTGATAATTTGAAATAGGAAAAGGTCCAAAGGTGTAGGAGTGGTGGGAGGGGAAGGGGAAAAGGAAGAAGGGAAAGGAAAAATTATGACCAAAAAAAAAATGGAAATGAAATTTATGTAAATAGGGAAGGGTGGAAAAGACAAAGGGCGAACAGGCAATGGGGAAGAAAATAAGAGCTAAGATACATCAGGTACAGGTACAAGTACCCAATGATAAATGCAAACATATTGTTTACCTAAAATGTACCAATAAAGTACAAACTAGCAGAAAAAAAAGATATATGGGCCTAGACTCACTCTTCTGCATGTGGATATCCAGTTTTCCCAGCACCATTTATTAAAGAGGCTATCTTTCCTCCAGGGTATGTTTTTGGCCCCTTTGTCAAAGATCAAATAGCTGTATGTGCCTGAGGTTGTTTCTGCTTTTTCTATTCACCTTCACTGCTTCACATCCCTGTTTTTATGCCAGTCCTATGCTATTCTAATCACTATAGCTTTAGGGTATAACTTCAAATCTGGAATTGTGATATCACTTGTATTGCTTTTGTTATTTGCTTTTGTTAATTTACATTTAAAATTGTATATTTCTATGACCAGCTAATAACACAAATTAGGAATTACATGTCTTAAGAAATAAAGAAATCAGAAGAGACTTCAACTAACTGACCCATCTAAACCTCTTCTACTTCAATAACAGATCCCCAAAGCAGCCCACTGACTGCTCCATTTACCTTGCAACAATATGCATTCGCTTTGCCGTCACACTTTCACACTTGCGACGTTTCCCTCTCCTTCCTTTTTTTGTGTTTTTGTTTTTGTTTTTGTTTGGTACCGGGGATCGAACTCGGGACCTTGCGCTTGTGAGGCAGGCGCCGGAACCACTGAGCTGAATCCCCGGCCCCAAAGGAGTTTAAATTTACTTGAATTTAAATTTACTTTTTTTTTTTTTTTTTTTTTTGGTACCGGTGATCGAACTCGGTTCCTTCTGCTTGCAAGGCAGGTGGCATCCCTCTCCTTCCTTTTTGCATTCAAAAGCAGGGCACTTGACAAGAATGCTGTGCAAGAAATGAACATTTCACCAGGAAAGTGTTCACCTGTTATTTAACACACAATCTCGCTCAGATGCTACTCTGAATAAAGTTACCTAGAGAACTGTTCTGCTTCTCTCTCTGAATCTCACTTCCCTGATGTGTTTCAAAGCATTTTACCTCTGTGTGCTTTACCTTCTGTGTTGATAAAATCATAATTTTGTCCATTTCTTTATATCTCTTATATCCCAAGTGGAATTTCAGGCAGCTAATTATTTGATCATGCAAATGAAAGTTTTCTAATCTATGAACTTCTTTGATAAAAACAAGATGACCTTATTATATGGTTAAAAATCCTAATCAAAGTAACCACCAACAAAATAAATACGCATGATTTTAAAAGAATTGTTCAAGCTTCAAATGACACATACTTAGAACAATATATGAATTACTGTGTCCCGGGTTACTAACTGAGACAGAGCCTTAGATTCTGTTACAGGCTGATTTCCTATTACTTATCTTAATGCAAGATAAGAATAACTTGGATAAATAACAGCCACTGGTAATTCTGGAATATCTTATTAGGTAGGATGTTGGCCGGCAAGCATCTTTATTAAATCTCCACAAATAAAAAAAGATATGGAGTTTGTTTTTGTAGTTATATTCTTTGGTAATTGCAGTAAATAGTGAATGGTTGGAACTTAGTGGCAAGCAGAAGAAAATTAATAATTGATGCCATGACCTACTGATAACAAGAAAGCATCTTACAAGTAGGAAGAGATAGTGAGTACTTAATTAAGTTTTAAAAATAAGGATGTTCTGCTATTACCAAATCTTTCCTGTCATGGGGTTCCCAGATGAGGTTCCTATTATTAGTGGGCCATAATTTAAGTCCTCATGTGGCTGTGGCAAACCAGGGAGATCTTCCAGGGAGGAAATGGCAGGGCCAAGGAGTGGTAAAGATCTTTTCTTCACTTTGCATTTTGCTCAGAATCTAACTGTTGCTCATTAACCATTTAGCTAGTTGGAAGAGGTCTGCTAAATTTCAAAAATCTAGGTGGTATCCTCTTTCTCAAAAAGAAAACAATGCACTGTAAGCACTATTCTAATTAGTGACAGATCAGCTTGCTGTATGGCCTGGTGATGCTGAAGCTAAAACCATAATTTTTTTCTTCTATATTTCATTAAAAACCATTGTTTCCTACATTCCCACCACAGCATGTGAAGGATTGTACATAGCAGGACAAGTCTATCACCATGCACAACAACAGTTAGGGGTTTGGTTCACACTGGTAACTCAGCAGAGGAAGCTGTCCTTATGTCCAAAAAGCAAAAAGCAGGGACATCCTGATCTGATTGTTTTTACTCTTTTCTTGATATGATCGCAAATATCCTGTTAAAGGATATTTCAGTCTGAGTATAGTCACCCCCAAATATTTAATAGCATTTAAAAATATATTTTAGGAAAGAAAGTTATCGATGTCCCTTTCTGAAAATGTAGTATTCTGCAGAGGACCTTCGGAGTGCCATGCTATTACAGCATGGGTGGCTGAGACAGCTCTGTGGTTTACTGGAGTCTTTGTCTGACACTGAGCAGCAGACTGCAGAAACCAAAGTGGAGAGGTGGGCACAATGTGTGATGCAGGCGGTTAGTCCTACAACCTGGAAGCAGAGTATCACTAGCAAATCTATTTCCCAAATATTGATCTGAACATAACACCAGTATAAAATCCCTTACCCAAATCATAGGCACCAAAATTGCTTTTTTATCTCATTTTTCAGTTCTGTGCACTTCCTTCTCATTAAGTATACAGTCAGTGACATTTCCCCTGAACAAATATGCTCTTTTTAAACCATAATAAAATAACTCAGCATTGTGACTCTGGGTCATGATTTAACATTCTTATTTAAAAAGCACAAATAATTTCTCTGGGTTTTGTTGGGCACCCTTGAGGAACACACACACACACACACACACACACACACACACACGACACACGGCATGCATACAAACATACAAAGAACTGTAAACTGTAGAACATACAGACCTCTGTGTAAGCCATTAAATACATGATGAGTATTTATGTCAAGACTGTTTTCTGAATGCTTTTATTAAGTAATACAACATTTAATAAGGTAATAACAAAGCATTTTCTAAGCCCAGGCCAATGAGGTTTTGCAGGCTCAGGCTTGGCAGTGATGATTCACACAAAAGAAGATGAAAAGAATCCTCAAACACATTTTTTCATAGGGTACTGGACACCTTGAGTGCTACCTCCCTTTTCCAGAAATCTTCAGTGAGCAGGAGCACCATGACAAGGTAGAGAAGGTTTAGGGTTGTTTCAATTCCTAGGTAGAAAATGATGTGTACCCCTCGAGACCATAAAATTAAAGAAAATAAATCAGACATAGAAGGTTAGATATCACATGGTTTCTCTTGTATGAGAAACCCAAATTATAAATAAACAGCAACATAAAAGATAGATGTTAGGAAACAGGGAGATAGACCTTTTGTAGATGGGAAAGGGACCTCAGGATGGAGGGAGGTAGGAGGGAGACCAGGGGAAAGGAAAATAAAAGAGGATAAGTTTCAATATGTACATGCACCAACTCTCCATGATAAATGCTTTCAGTATGTATTACAAGCACGTACTAATAAAAATTTTAAAAATTAAAACATGATGTGTATCTGAGTGATTGTCCACTTTGAGCATTTTAATGCTGAGCAGTCTTTACACTGATTTCTTAGATTTCTGTCTTAAATAAAATTTTCTTGGTTCATGTTGGGGATAAAAATTATATGGTTTATTTCCTTTTTTAGCTATTTCTATTATGAGGAATACATATTTCTGTACTTTATTGTTTTCCGTGTTCATCTTAACATGGTGTCTCATTTTTTTCCTTGTAAAAGGCTTGTAAAAACCCTGGGAGGCAGATGAACCATCCTGTATGGTAGCTAATATTATCTCCACTTGAAAGTCACACCATCATTAAATTTATAAACTAATCTGCCAAATATTTATTGAATGCGTGTTATGCGCTAGATATTGTGGGAGTCAAAAGTAATAGAGTAGCGTTAACAGAACTGATAGATGTCTAGAAGATGCTGTGCTTGTCTACATGAAACATGTCTCCCAGACAGGGGGCAGTTATTAATTAATCCATTGCACCATAATTTATGTAAAATCAAAACTACACTCAGTCATGACATGAAAAGCAGTGCTGTCTCAAAAGAGCAAGGGGCAGAAGAAATATTCCATAACGGCCCCATGAAGGAGAGCACCGGCCTAGTCGAGGAACCAAGAGGGAAAGGTGAGAAGGCAGTGCAGACTGGGCGAGTGGTTTGTTCATTGTCCTGGGAACAGCGGGACCTCGAAGGATTCAAGCAGGTGAGTGATGTGATCAGAGGCACAGGCTATGCCGTGAGGGGTCTCAGGTGGGAAGAGAGATGCCTGTGCCATCCACACGGATGTACGGTCAGGGTGGCCTCTGAACTCAAACTGTGTTTCCTTTCAGGTATATCATTTGACTTCCCCAAAAAGCAACCAGGGACTGTCTTAGCCACTTTCCTACCTCGCACCCTCAACTTAGATGAGGGGAGGTCATTTTGGCTCATGTTCTCTTAGTTGGCTCTGAGGCAGGATGGCGTGGTGGAGAGGCCTGGTGGGGGAGAAGCTGTTCCCTTTAGGGTGGCAGGACACAGAGAGCAAGGGAGGAGAGGGGAGGGCCAGGCACTGTCCAGGTCCCACCCAGGGACATCACCCCAACAGCACTCCCTGCCACACACTCACTAGTGTACTCCTCCACCCCTCAGTGCAGGCCTGTGCCCTGGAGCTCCCCAAGGCCCTCTGGAGGGCGAGGCTGGGGGGATTGAGATGCACATCACTGCAAGGACATCTCACTGTCATCCGTGTAGAGGTGGGAAACCTGAAAACTTGTCACAGCCCCCCTGCTTCTCCAGGGGAAAAAGTCAGGGACAATAGGAGTGTTTTGATCCTCACTCCACCCCATTGATTTCATACACCAGCCAACTAATACACAGGGACAAGAAATCTTAACCTTTACTGTTTAAACAGGATTTTCTTTCTCTTATCTTCTTTCATTGTCTTAGTTTCCAAGCTCCGCAGGCATTTTATGCTGCAGAAAAACCAAAGACCCTGAAAGTCATCTAGGAACTTCTTTCACACACACACACACACACACACACACACAACCCAAAAAATCGAGAGAGCAGAACCTTCTTGATAAAGCTCCTGAGATATAAATGATTAATAGAATCGAGACATTAAATTAAATTTATGAATTAAAATGAGTACTCCAGCAGTCTTAGATTGTTGGCATGTTTGTGAATGAATCTTCTGAATGATTAACATCATTTAATGTTATAAATCAACCTCCAGTCTGTTTTTTGTTGACCTCAACGCTGTCTGTCTCTTTCTCTGCCTGGCTGAACTGCACTGCCTGGATATTACCAACAGCTCCTATCTCTAAGCAGGTAGCTCTGTGGACCCCTTGTGATCCTCACCACCCACCCTTTAGATGTCACAGCTGTGCCCTCCTCCCCCAAGAAACCCTCCTGAATGCCCCTGTTCCCAGTGACCTTGCTTCTCCAATATTTTTAAAACTCTTTCCATTCCTACCAGATATGTTAAGCCCATCAGATACTGAGTTAATCTTCTAAACATGACTAAAGTCCCTAAAACAGAAGAGACCGCTTCATCTGTGATCATGTAATTTTGTCTCTCATCTTATAACCCAGAGTTCAACATACACAGCATTGCGCCAAAAGCCATACACAGCTTCCACATTAATAAGAGAATAACAAGTAAACATAAATATTATAGAAAACCATATCGTTTCCTTTTTCCTGCTAAATCAACTTTTTTTCCATCACTGGTGTTTGAACCTAGGGCTTCACACTGAGGTTTATTTATTTTTTCTATTTTGAGACAAGATCTCACCAACTCTCTGAGTTCCCCAGGCTGGGCCTGAATTTATTGCCTCATCCTCCCAGAGCACTCGGTTATAGGTGTTTGCCACCATACCAGCTGCTGAAGCAACTCTTGGAGTGGGTGAAGTGACAAGAATACACAATTTTATTATGGGATAATAAGAGTCCAAATGATAAAACTGTATCATAAAAGTAAATACTGAGTTACTTTTAAACCATTATCAATATTATTACTAGTAATATTAAAAAATAAAACATTTGGAGAAATAGATATTAATTTGAACCTAAACCCTCCACACAGAAAACCATGACAGATTTGAAACAAAAATTATCTGAATAGTAATTATCTGAAGTATAGATTTTTTTTTTCCCAGTAGCATTTTTGTTTTGGTTTGGTTTAGGTTTGGTTTTTTTTGAGACAGTGTCTCACTATGAAGTCCAGACTGGCCTTGAATTCACTGCCACGTAGCCCAGGCTAGCCCCAAACTCATGATCCTCCTGCCTCAGCCTCCTGAGTGCTAAGATTACAAGCATGCACAAACATGTCAAGCCCAATAGCATATGTTTAGTTAAAACTAATTGTAATTTAATTTTTATTATTTTTCATTGACAAATCATAATTGTGTACACTTATGGGTAATTGCAATATTTTGATATTTATGTATTCAATGTAGAACAATTAAATCAAGCTGATTTATGTAACCACCACCTCATTTATTATTTTTTGTAGTGAGACATTCAAAATTTACTCCCTTAGTTATCTTGAGATCTGTAATACATCACACTATGGTCACCTGCTGTGTGATAAAGCCAGAGCTCCTTCCTCCTGTCTAACTTGACTGACAGCACCCAGTCCCTCCCTCCTTCTCAGCCCAGTGGCCACCATTCTGCTTCCCTCTGTGAGGTTCACTTTGTCACGTTCCACATATTTCTGAGATCATGTGGCATCTGATCTTTCTGTGCCTGGCTTATTTCACTTACCAAAATGTCTACAGGTTTATATACATTGCCACTGATGAAAGGATTTCCTTCATTTGTAAGGCTAAATAGTATTTTATTGTGTACACATATGCCACATCTGAAAGATCTTTTTAACTCCTGCCTAATAGCACAATTGTCTTTATAAATATATGCACATTTATATGTATAGACATTACTACATGCATTAATACATTCCTTTGAAAACAAAGGTATGAATAATCATATTGAGGACAGATACATAGTACTAGAACATTGTTCTTTAGACCAAAAATAAATTTAGAGGAAGAGATCATGCATGTTTGAACACCTTTCATATGGCAAGAGAAACTCACTATGTTTTCTGGATTAAGCAGCAAATTTCATCTTAAAATAAAAATGTTCTTGGGAGTAAAGCTCTCTACCAGGGCAATAGGCTTCCTTGCAGGTGGAATACATTTAGACACAGAGATACTTCGGCTGCATGGCTGTGTCCATAATGCTGTGAAATGCATGACTGCATCAGGGGATGGGCAGGGTAGGCAGCTACTTGAAGATTCTGTGGTAAGAAGAAATTTTTATTACAAACTCCATTTATTCTGGAAACAGCTGAAAACCACAATTTTATAACGGGTCACAGCCAGTGGGAAATGATGCACTATAATAGAAATCGCCTGGATTCCCTGCGGGCGTCTTCAGCTTCTTTTCATCCACAAGGGTAGCTCTGCGGGGAAATCACACACTGCAGTTTCCTCCACTTTGGAATCAGCAACTTTTGCTGTACAGGGTGCTTCAGAAAATGATAGGAAGCGGGTCATTGTGGGCTGGTCCTGGCTGGTTCCACAATGATGGCCACTGCAGACATCATTTAAACCCTAATATGTGAAGACAGTGCTTTAAAGACTGTGTTGGGATCCAGTTGTGCGACATGAAGATACAATGTTTTAAAATGTTGTTTATTTGAGCTATAAAGCAGTTGTGGAAATAAATAGATATCAACCACAGACCCAGATGAACCTTGGAGAACTCCAACACATAAAGGCATAACAAGTAAATAAGATTTGTATGGACTGAACTTTCCTGGGTTTTTCTCTTTTTATATCTTTTCCTTCCAATTGAATACCTATAGGTTATTTTTTTTCTTAATCTATGTGAAGATAAAAAGTCATGACTTCTGAAAGGTATAATTGAGCTATATGCAGCATTACACACCTCTAATCTCAGGTACTTGGAGGCTAAAGCAGGAGGAACTCAGATTTGAGGCCAGCCTGGGCAACTTAGTGAAATCCTGTCTTCAAAACTAAAATAAATAAAATGGTCTGGGGATATAGCTCAGTAGTAGAATATTTGCAAAGTCCATATGAGACCCTATGTACCATGCCCAGTACCAGGGTAGGGGCAGGTAAAATTGGGGCAATTTATTCTTGTTTACTAGTTACTGAATAACAAGAATCTCTTGTCTTGGTTTGTTTTGTTTCCAATATGTTTGTGCAAGTTGGGAGGTAGAATTTTACTGATAATAAAGAGAACCACATGGACTTATGGGAATTATGGAGGTATTTTTTTTTTCCTGAAATAAGATCCTGTAAGAGCCGTGGGTCAATACTGAGATTTTGTCCCACAGGGAACATCTGGCTATGTTTAAAGGCTTTTTAAAAAATAGTTTATTGAGGTCTGATCGACTTACAAAAGCTGTGTATGCCATATTTCATGAATATACGTAATTTCACTAATTTGAAGATGAATGTACCTGTGAAATCCTCTCCCATCTCTCCCATCACACCCAGAACTCTTATTTATTATTCAAACAGTGTGGTGCTGACATAAAAGCAATTGGAGAGACCTTGGTGAAAAATACATTTCAGCAAAGACCATGAGGGACAGAGATTTAGACCAGCGCTCTGGGAAAAGCAGGCACAGTGCAAAGGCCCTCTGTGACAGTCAAGGGCCACGCACCAAGGCAAGGAGAGCCAAGGGAAGCGGCAGAGAGGGAGATCAAAGAGGACACTGCCTGGGGACTGGATCCACAAAGTAACCACTGGCACTGTGGCATTCATGCTCAGTGAGCTAGAGGACTTTGGACCACTTTGTTTGGAATGAGCTATCCTTGAGCTCTGTCATTGTCCCCTGTCCTTGGCCATAGTGGCTGAATTTGTTGTTGTACAGGACTGGACCACTCTAAGAACGCAACAGAGCAAGACCTGGCCCAAGAGGTGAGTCCTGGCGCTGCAGACGGAGGGAATGAGGTATGGATGGCCCCAGAGCTGGAAGAACTCTGTCAGACCTGTGGGCAGAGACTTCTTCCCGCATCCTTTGATGGGGCAGGAGGGAGAGGTGAGGGCACTTGCTGCTCTGAGATGAAGTGCGGCTACACGGGACTCGGGCTGCAGGAAGCTTCGGCCTTGGCTCAGAATATTTGGTAATAAAAGGAAGAATACTTACATTCAGAGATGGACTTCAATACCAGATCAAAAAGGTGCCCTCAGCATCCTCTGGGGACAGCTGGCAGCATTATCCTGGCCATGTTATAAGCTACCTTTTTTTTTGAAAAATATCCTATGGCAGTAATAATATTTTCTGAAATCACAGTGATACCACGGTTCATGAACTTCATTCATTCCATGATTCCTGTCACAAACCAAATCAATTTCCCCCTAAGGTTCAATGTCACCTGAAGCAGAGTTCTTGAATGGAAGCAAATTTTTGCTGAGTGCTTCTCTTCGCAAACAGAAGCGTTTGTAAACCAAGGCATTACTGTATAAGATTTAAGTTCCTTAAGAAATAGAGAGTTAAGATAATAACTCAAAGGTCCAAATCTATTTTTTTACTATCAGGCAAAATATATTTCAAGTCAAGAAACATTTAGAAAGTTTAATTATTATGTTTTGATAAAAGGAACAGTTCATTAGGAAGAGATAAAAATTCAAAATACATAGATTAGACAACAAACCTCATGTTCTCATAATATATACAGCAAAAGTTGGCAGAATTCAGGATAAATAAATGGATGACTATATGCTATTCAAGAATTTGTAGATCAGGCATACAAAAAGAAATAAGAATATAGACAACAAAAACACACAAGCTTAAGGCAGCTGAAACCCACGTGTTTATTTATTTTAGTTTATTTTCAATTCACAAATAACATTGTATGTATCTATCAAGTACAACGTGATGTTTTGAAATATATTGTGGAATGAACAAATACAGCTAATGAAGTGTGTGATCTTACGTGGTTAGAACACATAGCTGCTGAAGTTGTTTTTAATGGCTTCCATTAAGGCTGTTGGGGGAGAGAGCATGAAACAGAAATTTGGGAAACTGTGGCCACACTCAGCATTATCGTTTAGATCTACAACATCCCCCCAAACTCTCATGCGTTCAGATATGGGCTTTTGGAAGCTGATTGATGGGGGCACCATACTTGTTCTTGTTAGTGGGCTAGCCCAGTGGTCCATCCTTTTTGGAAGATAATTTCATGGAAGACAATTTTTTCACCAACGAGGGTGCAGAGTTGCGGGTGGGGGTTCTGCATATTCAGAGGAGCTCAAAGCCTAAATCTCTCCGATGTGCAGTTCATAGCAGGGTCCATGTTCCTATGAGAACCTAATGCCTTTCAGATCTGACAGCAGGAGGTGCTCAGGCAGGAGTGGGAACCATGGAGAGCAGCTATAAACACAGATGAAGTGCCCCTGTTCACTTGCCTGCTGCTCATCTCCTGCGGTGTTGTCTGGTTCCTAACAGGACCAATACCGCTCTGTGGCCTGGCTGTTGGGGACCCCTGAGCTGGTCCATGGATCAGTTCATGGCTGAATGTGTTGTCAGGAGGTGGGGCCTAGTCGGAGATAGTCACGGAGGTGTGACCTGGAAGGGTGTATTTTTGTCCCTGGCTCCTCCTACCTTCTGCCTCTCCCTCTGCTTCCTGGTCACCAGGGGGTGAGCAGCTGTCCTCCATCAGGCCCTTCCAGCATGCCATTTCTGCCTAGAAGCCAGTGGACCATGAACTGAGACCGTGAACCAGAGCTCTCCTCCTTTAAGTTGTGGTTGTCAGATACTGCGTCCCAGTGATGGGACAGCTGGCTAACACACTCAGCCCAACTTTCAAGTGAAGGGTCAGAAAAGAGAAGCCTAGGGTGACCAGAGAAGGGGATGGCAGGGCCCCAGACTGGTGCCCTCCATTCAGGAAACTTCAAATTGTTACCCACCTTTCATAGAAACATATCTTTAAAACGCTCAGTTGACTGCACCATGTATGTGAATCTTAATAAATATCAGAAGATTTTGTAGGACCAATAGTTGAGTTGAAAATAATAGTGAAATGTAGGAGTCTTCATTTACTCAAGATTTTATTAATCTTCATCAGAATCAACATTAATAGTACGGACAATTTTAGAAGATCTTTATCATTTGTGTTCAGGCACAAACTCAAGGATTCCAACCACCAGGCATAGTTCTCTGTTCATCCAGTCCCATTCTCTTTTCCATTTTCCTGACAAATGGCACTGTCGGGACAGACAGTGAGCACAGCACCTGGATATCAGTAATAGCAGCAACAACCACAGTGTGCAGCTAGGAGACCCACACATGCAAGCCCAGTGGATGCCAAGAACAGATTGTGCCTGCACCTAGCAGTGCTGTTGTAGTCTATGACCGAAACCTGGAGAGTAGCCATTTCTCTACTACATGTGAGCTTTAAACAGAGCTTTATGGAGGAAATGCATGCTTTTTGCAAGGAACTGAAAGATACTAGTCCTTTACAGGACTTTACAGGAAATGAGTCCGAAAGAAAGGCAGGGCAGATAAAGGAGAAAGTGCACTTATGGCTGGAAGGGGCCCTGAGATAGTTAGCAGTGAGGACTTGCTGACAATGACCTAGACTGAGGCAGACCTAAGGAAGACAGGGGACACTGAACAGAGAGTGGGACCAGGAGTGGCAGGGACAGTCCAGGCAGCCGCCCAAGAGATGGGCAAGTGGTAGGGAAAATTAGCAGTGTATTTCCAAAGTGAAGATACAAATACCTTTCACTGACTGGTGCCCTTGGTCAATCCTCCATTTGTCTGCAGTTGGCCCTTAAAACCTTCCACTGTTCAGCCTTGGCAGTTTAGTGACTTAATGAGACCCTGTCTCAAAATAAAAAATTAAAAATTAAAACTGAAAATCTTTTAAAAGAGGAGGGGTGGCGGATGGGGATGTAGCTCAGTGCAAAGGCCCTAGGTTCAATCCCTAGTACTGGAAAAAAAAAAAAAAAAAGAAGAGGAGAAGAGAAGAGCAAAGAAGGGAGGGAAAGGGAAAGAAGGGAAGGAAGGAAAGGCATGTCCTAAACCAGACACAGGCCAAGGTGGTGAAACTTTGCTTACAGCCATACCTTGGAACTCAATTGCTTTGAAACTTGAATTTGGGTGTGGAAATTTAGTCTGGTAGTCAATGTGCAAACTAGAACTTGTCATGTCAATCACCTCGTGGCTCTCTGGCCTTCCCAGTCAAAGCAATTGTTTGCTACTTGTCTTGCCTCCTAGAGCCAATTAATGACAAGTACAAGGTACCACTTTCCTGCTTTCTTATATCTCCTCACCAGTGGACATCCTTTTGTGCGACTGTTGACGTACTAGGAACCTTGGTGAGGTGGATATCTTACACATATATATTATTGGCATATGTTTTCCATACATAACAATTACAATCATTGTGGGGAATTTGTACATATACATATCGAATCTTAATCATTTTTACTTCCCTTCCCCTTCCTGTCCTCCCCTCTCCCCCATCCCAGGTCCCTTTCCCATCTCCACAAAGTCTTCCTCCCTATTTCTTATCATCTCTGTTGTATTTTTCTCTTTAAATTGCTTATATTTTGGGTTCTTAGTATAAAAGAAACTATGCAATATTTAACATTCTGTGTCTATTTTATCTCTTTCAGCATTATGATCTCAGGATGTGTCTACTTTCCTGCAAATGACTCAAATTTACCTTTCTTTGTGCTGTAGTAATACCACATTCTTACCTTTAAATAAAACTGGAAGCACTAATTAATATCTTGAGCCAAGTGTTCTGATTTCTGAATTCCAATTATGTTTTGCAACCTAAAGGATTTACTTGTACTTTAAGTGTGACCAGGGTGCTCAATAAGCCTGCTAGAGATTTTTATCCAGTAGAAGGGGAAACTGTTCTTCCAGTTAAAATGTCTCTCATGTCAAAGGGTCATTGCAAAATAAAACTCAGGTTGCATTTTAATATGTCTAGCGAGTTGTACTAATTTAATGTGTCCTTTATAGTAGTATCTACTGCAAAGTTGTATGCTGTATTTCAAGTAGGTGTATTAGCCAAGAAATATGTGTTGAGGCTCTGCTCTTTGCTTAGCACTGTGTTCAACACTGACTCTATGGTGCCTACCCTGAAGTGTTTTATCTCTGCAGAGTTGACATCCGGGTGTGTCACCACATAGGCAAATTTTAGAATTGCTATAGTCATGTGAAAAGAGGATTCTTCACAGGCCCACCCTGTCTGGACTTGGCATCATGCATGAGAGTAGAAGTGATTGTTCTAGCTGGAGAATTCAGAGAAATGTGATTATTTAAATAATGGTGACTGCCCTGTCTAGAGGGCACAGAAATGCCTGCAGTTTTCTTTAAATACCTGTGTGTTCTAACACTCCTCCGCTTGTTGCTGGGGGGCCTCTCTCTTAGTTACTCTCCTCCTTGCTAGGATGCAATGCCTGACACCCACAACGTAAAGGAGGAAAGGTTTATTCTAGCTCACAGTCTATAGAAGTTTCAGTCCATAGTCCCCTGGCTCCAAGGCAGAGCAGCAGAGCAGAGAGGTCTGGCATAGGAGAAACAGTTCCTGGCAGGGCAGCAGGAAGCAGAGAGCTCAAAGGGAGGAGAAGGGAGGGAGATGGACCCTTCCAGGCCACGCTCCTGAGGGGCTCTGGTTCCCAACATCACATTTATCTGGCAACTCATCAGTGGACTCATCCATTGATGATGTTATAATCATGAGCTTCATGACCCAATCACCTCCTGAGAGCCTCAGCTATAAGCACATGAGACTTTGGGGGATATTAAGATATAAAACAGAACAGTCTCTAAGAGGAAATAGGTGCCATTTACCATTCTGTGATTAGGAAACCGGGTCCCAGAGGGAAGGTATGAAGAATTTAAGCCTCATTAGAAATTATTCATGGCAGTAGCCTCGAAAATCAAGGAGCAAAGAGCAGCATCCAGAGGATGCAGCATAATGAGCTCCTTGGCAATGTTCTGGAGTCACACCAGTGGTGCCCTGTGGCAGTCTCAAGGCGGGTTCCTGCTGCTCAGCTCTCTGGTCTCCTATGTTTCCCAAGTCTGAGTTCCCACCTTCCTTTCAATTCTGTGAGCAGCTGAGAGTCTTTATAAGTCATTCCTAGAGTTGGTTTCCGTTGCTTCCCATCAAGACTGCTGTCAGATACAAGGAACAGTCTGGCACTTCACTCCTGGTGAGGAGGGGCCCCAGGTACACAGGATTCTTGGGGCATGAGCCTAGTGTGGGGTGAGACAAGGCAATTTCATCTCCTCCTTTTCATAGTTTTGAGGAGCAATTTTTTGCATGCCAACCTTAAAGAAAACAGGGTGAAACCACTCTCTTTCAGTTGGGGTACACTATTTATTACAGAGACTGGCCTGAGGGACAACTTAAGAAGGACATGGGATCCTTTGAACACCCACTGTAAAATAAGCACTTTATTAGATAGCTCATACCTGCTTAATCCCTAACAGCCACTGTGTCAGAGGAGCAGTATTACTCCCATTTTATAATGACTCCGAGAGTTTAAAGTACTTACATAAAAGCATACAGCTAGCATATGCTGGAAGATGATTCCAAAGTTCCTTCTCTTTTGCTCTTAGTATGTACTTAGCATAAGGAACCAGGCTTGCCTAGTTCAGAAATTCTTTGATCTGATGCATCAGAGCCGCTGTCTCAAAGTTGCTGTAGCAACTGCTGCTGAGCTGTGAGCTCAGAGAGGCAGTGGTGGGGTTAGGCTGAGGGGCCAGTTCTCATGATCTGCTAAAATCACCCCAGCATTCCTGTGGTGCAGGAGCCACCGCTGGCTTAAGAGAATCTGCTTCCTAGAGCCTACTCTTAGGAAAACCTCTTTCTTCGCCCCATGCAGCCCCCTCCCCCATCTCCCAGACAAAAGTCCAAATGCCTTCTGGTATTTTGCTGCTTCTGTTGCTATTTATTTTGTTTTAGAAAATGACCTACTTTAACGGTTTCCATTCAGCGTTAATGAACTGTGACATTGCTTAAAATATATAATTCTGAAATGTTCACCATTTTCTTCAGCAATTTGTACAAATGTAGTAATCTGGAAGAAATATGGAGGTGTCGATACGGGAAACATAACAGGTCAAATTATTTTCTTTTGAAAGAGGGAAGGGTGACAAGGATCATTAGGAGCAGAAGATGAATGGGAAAATGATAAATTATGTATTCTGTATATTGACAAGTGTGATTTTTATCTCAGCAAGTGAGGCAGGAGTTACCTTTCACTCTGTTTATTTGAGGACCTCAAAATGGGTAGCTTATGCTGCTCAGAATCCTGTCACTCTTCTTAATTAGAGTCACAAAACTTCTCCTACACTTTGTGACATAAATAAAGAACTACAAACCCTGAGCTATGAATAAAAGAGCAGGTAATGCCCACACAGAAGCACTGGGACAACCAGCACTGGGTGTGAGGAGGACATAGATAATACAGGTAACCACCAGCCTTCCTTTTCACCCAAGATTCTAGGAGAGGTTGAAATAGACAACTAATATGAGAACCAAATTTTCCTAAGATGATGTAATGTGTATTTTCAAACTGTTATGTCTGAAAACAGGCATGATATGAACTCTATAACTTAGACTCAGGTTTATATCTGTTAAGCATTTGATCTCAGGTGCTATCCTCCTGCTCCTTTTTATTCATTAAGTCATTTATATTTTTTAATCTGTAAAACCTTCTACAAGTGAGAAGCCATAACCAAATTTATAGGTTACAATGATAAAGCTCTACTTGGATCTAAGGGTGATTGTTTTGTAAAATATATTCAGGCATTATCCAGAGTAAAACTGTGTTAAGATATTCATTTGTACAAATAGATGTGTTTGTTATTTACTCAGTGGGGTTAAATTTCCAGCACAAGTGATTGACTTTGCTAACTGTAAAGTTTGTAAGTGCAAAGCAGAGACAGTTCTTCAATAGTTGAGTTTAATGTGTGTGGAGAACTTACAATACTGCAGAAGTGTTCATCTGAGTTATGTAAGAGTATTCATATCTCTGGATATGCCTTTCTACCTTTAGGTTCTATTTTCAACATCTCATGTTTATATTCACTTGAAACCTAATTTTCAAAAATACCTGTTTTAAAATAGGCCACACAGTATAAATACAAAAACAGGCTCGTTACTCCTGCATCATAACGCAGGTTTTGACTCCCCGGGTCTTTTGCCGAGCTGTCACTTCCTGTTAGGTATTTGGCCACAATCCTAATTTGATCTAGCCGTGCAGAGAACCACTAAATGAGAATGTGGATCATGTTTTCAGTTAGATTCCATTTTGCCTTGCATACCTCCACAACTGAATAGATAAGAAAATACTAAAAGTGCAGCTCTTCATAACTGACCTATTTCTGCATTACGTACCTTCATGAAATTGTAAATGTGATACCAGGGAAAGTATTCAGCTTCATGACGTTAGTACAGCACTGAACTTTAAGTGTTGGATTTTAAAATAGTGGCTTACTAAGTAAAAATCCCAAGTCAAAAGAGAAGATGTTGGGGTGAATGTACCTTGAACTCTGTCTTTTGAAATGTTTAACAGTGTATAAAATCACTAGATACAGAGATTTATTATAGAAAAACAATGTGCGAAAGTTATGAAATAAGAGTATCGAAGTGGCCTTGGCCAGTCAGCTTCTGCTCCTTTTCTGTGTGCACTGTTGGGGAAGTCAGCTCTGCAGCTTCAACCTTCAGGGGACTCCAGAGCCACTTACCAAACCAGGCCAGTCTCTGGTGTCTTAATAAAGTATTTTAATTGGCACACATTTCTTATTACTCTGTAAAACTTTATATGAACTTTTAAAAAAATTAATCTATAAAAAGCATATTTATGAGACAACATGCCATCGTAAGTCTCAGAGCACTAGTCCAGAGTTTATTTTCATCATACATTTGCCCTCAATTTTCTAATGTCTTTTTATGATACCTGTTTTCAACTTCACTATTTGAAAACTTAGTTTGTATGAACAGACTCACCCATCAAAAACTCATTTAATGCCAATTTAGACTTTTGGACATGGAAATCTGATACATTCTGCACTTTAGAAGTTAGACAAGGGACAATTCAAGACGGGAGTATAAACATACTGTGTCAGTCAACTTCCCATTGCTATAACAAATACCTGTGGTAACTCAGCTTAAAAGGAGGAAACATCTACTCTGACGCATAGTTTCAGGGGTTTCAACCTATGGTCACTTGGCCTTGTTGCTTTGGACCTGTTGGCAGCATAGCTCCCCTCATAGGTGCCATGAAGCAAAAAGAGATAGGAAGGGGTTGGGTCTTGATATCCCATCCAGGGGCATGCCCCCAGTGATCTAACATTCTTCCACTAAGCCTACCTCTTAAAGATTCCTTCACCTACAATAGCACCACATGCTGGGGACCAAGCCTTGAATGCATGGGCTGTGGGGACACTTAAGATCCAAACTACAACATACATCATTGTAAGACCAAGACTTAGACTTAAGTTATAATAATAACAACAACAATAACTTGTTTCCCAGGTTCTGCATGTTTTGGGCTCTAAAATCAATCATGCTACATAATCACATCACATTGAATATTCACAGACTAGAAAATGATATAGATGCTGGGGAGTCAATGGTAAAGGACCTTAAAGATCAGATATAAATACAGATAGAGATACAGATAGAGATACAGATAGAGATACAGATAGAGATACAGGTACAGATACAGATACAGATACAGATGATACAGGTACAGATACAGATACAGGTACAGATACATAGCACAGCCAAGAAAGTGATAATTCCTTCTCTGAGAGGCATAAAATGTTCATCATCCATTCCTCATGCATCCTGCTCTTTTTGAAGATGAAAATAAACTGGAGTTTTTTTGTACATGTGAGCATCCTAGAATTGTCACATGGTTTCTTTGTTATCTTCATTAATTTAGCTTCTTCAAATGACAAAAATGTTGAGGGTGACAAAAAGTAAAGAGTAATCAGGGGCCGGGGATTTAGGTCAGTGGCTCTGCCACTTGACTCTAAAATGCAAGGACCCAAGTTTGATTCCCGGTAGCCCCCCCCCCCCCGAAAAGAGTAATCAGTCAAACATCTCTTATTCCTTTAGAAGATCAGTCTCCTCTACATCAACTCTGTTCACTGATAAAACAGGAGTCAACCTAGTTTGTGTAGATCCAAACTTCAGGTGTACTCTGCAAATTCAGTTAAAACAATGATAAAATGGCCAAAAAGTAAATCTTTGTAAAGGTTATTGTAGCTGAAAAATAGTTACCATAAGCTTTGTAAAAACTATACTACAAAACTAAAGTGTTTGAACACCAGAATTAATCTTTCTTGTGTATTAGATGAGGTCCCATGCACCATTTGCAGAGATAGCTAGTCCTGGTGTCTGAGTTCTTAAATAATAGATTTGAAATGATCTTCCCTCTAAGCATGCTGGCTTTAACTGTTCTCCATTTCCTTTATTCCATAATTTCCTATGTATAGTATACCTGTGGGCTCTTAATAAATGCTAATTGTATGTATCAAGATGTTAATGGCAGTAAGTAAAAGAATTCAGCTAGAAATTCTCCCTGTCTTTGTAAGATAAATGCCATCTGAGTAGGTGATAGTTTGACAATAAAATAAAGTTAGGGGATATTGCACCAAGTCAATTTGGCTTGGTCTATTCTGGCATAGGAAAATTTCCAGTGATTCATCTAAGTAATTTTTCTCCTGTTTCACAGCTCTGATGACTGACAGTTCCTATTTATAATTTGTTCTGATATCCTCTCTTAAGCAATAGTGTATTCTCAGAATGTTATCAAAGATGTAAAATTTTACAGTGTAGTTCTTTCATTCACCCATCAGCATTACTCCAACTTTCTCAACTCTTATTACCAAGTATAAAAAGCATGAATAGAAAATGTGTACTGCCGCTTGCCTCCTAAGCACAAGGACCCGAGTTCAATCCCCAGTACCAAAAAAAAAAAAAAGAAAGAAAATGTGTAATTCAGGATCACAATCCCATAGGGGACTAAACAAAGAGTCCTAAGTTTTGCCAATTTTGAAAACAATTTTAGAGACAAAGGCAAGGAGGATTCTTTCATTTCTTCCTCCTTCACCCACCCATCCATCCATCCATCCATCTACCCGTCCAACACAATTTCAAAGAGGTTGCACAGAGTCTAACAGAAAGATGATTTATTATTTTAATATAATGGTTCTTAAGCCAGCAAAACAATTGAACAACTACTTGCCAAGTACTGTCACAGGCATGAGTCTACAGCGGTGAATGTACCAAGTGAAAAAAGCATGTCCTTTTCCAACTTACGTTCTCAGGCAGGCAAACAGGCAATAAACAAGCATTGAAAATGGTCTCACTTGCTCTAAAAGACACAATTTTTACATCTGAAAACCCCAGATACTTGTATGCATCCTACAGAGCAATTGGACAGGTGTTAGTCAAGACATGGCTGCTATTGCCAGTGCATGCAGATCAGAGCTTGTAGAAGGAGTCAGCAATTTGGAGAAAGTCATGGGGAGTGTAGCAGAGTTCTCCTGGGCAGGGCTGAGTCACCTGACCTCCTGATGGCACAGAACTCAATGTCATGTGGCAAAATAATGAAGTCAATGAGTCCAAGTCACACAATCCAGAACAAAATTCCAACATGCTGAAGTTTTAGTAATATCCTAACCAGTGACGGTGAACCTTTTAGAGATGAGAGTCCAAACTGCAACCCAAAACCCACTTATTTATCGCAAAGTGTCAGCACTTAGTTAAACCTGAATACTGAGGTTTTAGTTCAGGAAAAAGAACCTCATACATTAACATCTTTTGACTTAAAAGAAAACCACAATGATATGCAATGCCATAGGTTCACCACCACTATCCTAAGCAATTTGTTTTGCTGATACTTTTCTCTTGGGTTTGTGCAATAGTGATATATAATAAAAATCAGTGTTGATAAAAGTCTAACATGGCTCTTTCAAAGCTATAAAATAATTTTAAAGTGATAAGGAAACAATATGCGGGTCTTATCGACAGCAATCTTCAATTGATTTACATAAAATGATAATGTTTCCCATAACTGATGGTTTTCTAGGTTTGTTAAAATAAAAGTTAACTGGGGGTCAGGGATTTAGCTCAGTGGTTCCGCCACCTGCCTTGCAAGTGCAAGGTCCCAAGTTCTATCCCCAGCACCAAAAAAAATGTAGATAAAATTTTGGGGGCCGGGGATTTAGCTCAGTGGTTTCACCGCCTGCTGTGGAAGCGCAAGGACCCTAGTTCGATCCCCAGTACCGAAAAAAAAAAAGTTAACTGGCACTAAGGACTTCTGAGAGCACCAAAAACATAGAAGGGTGAACAGGGAATTCCTCAGTGTGGGCAGCTTGCAACTATCCTTAGGGTAGGTGAAGAATCCCACTGAGAAAGTAACACTTAAAACTAGGCATGGTGGTGCACACCTAGAATTCCAGCATTCAGAAGGCTGAGGTAGAGGATCACTGTGAGTTGGAGGCCTGCCCAGGCCACATGATGAGTTCAAGGCCAGTCTGAACTACATAGTGGGACCCTGTTTCAAGAAAAAAAAGTGACACTTAAGAAGACCAAGAGGCTGAGCTAAGAAGGCAGCGAAGACGAGAGCCGACAGGCAAAGGGAAGGACAAATGCAGAGGTCCTGAGCAGGAGCCACCTGGCTTTTGGGAGAAGTGAGCAGGAGCAGAATGAACAAGGGGAGCAGTGGTAGGAGATGAAGTTTGGGCACGAGAGGGGCTCACAGTGAGACTTGGAGATTGTAAAGGATAAATTTGGGGATGACAAAGATTTTTCCATTTCCTCTAAGTTAGAAAGGGATCCTCAGAGGATCTGGAGCAGAGGAGTAACCTGATCCTGCTTATGTATTTTTTTTCTTTTTTAAAAACAGATACATAAAAATTGCACATATTGGAGGTTTGATACATGTAGACGTTACACAGTGTTTAAATAGGGTTAAATATCGGGTCCCCGGCCTTAAGCCCTAATCTCTGCAAGGCAATATGACATAAGGCAAAAGAAAGACACAGGAACAAGACTTAAAATGATAGCAGGGAACTGGGATGGGCCATGCTGAACATGTGTTGATGAGGCTGGGCATGTGGCAAGGACCACAAACCACCAGGTCCGTCAGGATTTATTGATTATATAGGCATGGGTAAGAACAGGGTAGAGGGGCTCATGTGGCACCCAGTGATGTCAGCTGACACAGGCAAAGCTTGTAGAAAGGGGGATTCCGGCATACCTGCAGAAGGAGGGGAAGTGACCGAAGGCTGGTCACGGTTAACAAGTTAGTAAGTTACTGCAAACAATGAAGGGATGGGCAGCTCTGAGGAAGGAATGTGGATTGGAGCCATGCAGTTGCAGTTCTCATTCTCGGAGGCAGTGTTATCTCACTAGGAGCCCTGCAGCTTCACAGATCAGCACGTAGATCTCCCCAGCAGCCATTGGCATGGAAACTGTGCTAGCCTGTGGCGCCATCCCACGTACTCCCTTGAGTCACACAGGCTTCAGTCCAGCTCTGGGTACATTATAGCCAATTATGGGGGGAAATGCCTGCTCCATATTACATCCGGCTCTGATCTCAGTTACGGTGGTGGTCTGCAACAGTTAAACATATCGATTGCCTCAAATATCATTTCTTGTGGTAAAAATTTTCAAAAAAATTTTTCTCTCTAGATTTTGGAAGGCACAGCACATGATTATTATCCCTGGGACTTCTCTCACCTCTCTAATTATAACTCAGTACCCATTGAGTGACATTTTCCCATCCCTGCCATGCACCCTTTGCACCACCAGACTCTGTCCAGCCCCTGGTAACTACTATTCTACTCACTTTCAGATTCCACATAGGACCGAGATCATGCAGTACTTGTACTTTTATGCCTGGCTTCTTTCACTTAGTGATCTTTAATTCCATCCAGGTCGCTGCAAATAAATGGGTTTCATTATTTTTAATGGCTGAATAGTATTCCATTCTGTGTATGTGCCATGTTTTCTTTATCCATTCATCAGCTGATAGACATTTAGGTGGTTCCCATTCCTTGGTCAGTGAGAGTCATGCTGCCATGGACATGGAAGCATGTGTGTGTCTCTTTGTCACACAGATTTCCTTTCCTTTGGATACCTGTACCCAGTGGTGGGATTGTTAGTTCATATGACATTTTTATTTTTAATTTTTTTGAGGAAACTCCATACTGTTTTCTACATGGCTGTACCAATTTACATTCCCAGCAGTGTACAAGAGTTCTCTGTCCTCCACATCTTCACCAGTACTTGTTACCTTTTGTCTTTTTTGATAAGTCATTCTTCCTGTGGTGAGGGGATGCCTCATTGTGACTTTGATTTGTGTTTCACTGATGGCTATTGATGTGGAACATTTTTACATGTGCTGATTGGCCATTTTTATGTTTTTTGAGAAATGTCTACTCAGAACTATTGCCCGTTTTTAAATCAGGTTCTGTGGAGTTTTTTGTTTCTTTAAGGCTTTATGTGGTTTTTCTGTTTCTTTCTTTGATATTGAGTTTTTGCCACTCCTCATATATCCTGGATATCAACCCCTTGTCTGATGTATCTACAGCATCCCTGCAGGTCCTGGATGAAGAGAATAATTAAAAGGAGACCGACAAGCATCAGGGTACCTGCTCAGGCAGCTATGCTCATAACCCAGGTGGAAAACAGGACTCAGACCATTGAAGTCATATTGTGACATTCATCAGAAATGACTGAGTTCGTAGTTCATTAAAGGCGGATACAAAAGTTCTGCTGGTAATCTGGATACAGAACAGGAGGGGAAAAGCATATTTTTTAATCTGGCAAATATAAAGATAAAATTGATATTAACTAAGATGGTCACTGGTCTGGTAGGACTATCAGGAATTAATTTTCAAACAGGTGAAGTTTGAGATATGTGTTAAACATCCAAGGGGAGATCCATGAAACTGAAGTTGTCATTACCATCCTTTGCTAAAATTTCCCCAGTTATTAGCTAGAGTGTATCCTTTCTTAGTTTCCTCCAATGAGAAACTTTCCATTGGGCTTCATGTTCATATGAACAATATTCCCTGAGTTTGGTTTTATTTTTTAGTGCTAGAGATTGAGCCCAGTGCCTTCACACTGAGCTACATCCCTAGCCTCTTTCTTAATTTTTTATTTGGAGACAGGGTCTCTCCAAGTCACTAAGTTGCTCAAGCTCCAATTTGTGATCCTTCTGCCTCAGCCTTCTGAAGTGCTGAGATTACAGGTATGCATCACTACACCCAGTTCTTACATGTTCAAAATGATCTGATACCAAGCCCTGAAAAGAATGCCATCAACAGGCACTATCACTTGCAGGCTCTCCTATAAGTTGGTACTACTATGGAAAATACTTTAATCACATATGTTAAAACTGAATATTTATAAACCCCAGAGCCAGCAATCCCACATCTACATTTATATTCAGAATCTTAACAAATATATCAAAAAACATGAAGGAGAATATTCTTACTAACATTGTTATAGTAACAAAAGCTGGAAATAATCCAAAAGCTTTTCAACCAAAGAATGGATAAATTGAGGTAGATCCTCACAATGGAATGTTGTACAGTTAAATCCAACCATATGAACCAATCAGCAATGGACCATGTTTTATCTCTTCTAAACTATGGCCTTTTATATAACATCTCAGAAATCTCAGCTTGCTTGTCCGAATTTTTTTCTTGACTAGTGTTTGTGCCAGCTCTTAAGATACAGCCTCTAACTTCCAGACTCACCCTCCCACAAAGTGCTTTGTGATATGGGGATCGAGACTGCAAGTCACACCTGAGCTTTGCCAGCTGGCTCTGTGAAAAGCTTTGTCGACAGGAGGCATCAGAGGAGCCTGCAGTGCTAGAGGAGGAGGAAGGGCTTGCTCTTCCCATCTGCTGCCTGAGTCTCCCCTGTTTCTGTAACCCCCACCTCACCCTCAGCAACCTCTCTCCACAAGAGCAGCAGCGGCTGAACCCAACATGGGGCTTTTCCATCACTGGCAGGCCAGGTGGGTAACATCCTCTCCATTGTGGTCTCCCTGCCTCAGAGGCCCAGGTCCCAGCCTTCATCTGAGACCAGAGACACCAGCACCAACTAAGCTGCTCTTCCTCCTCACAGGTCAGAGTTGCAGTCACACAGAGCCTCTTTTCTACATCTGTCACTGAGTTTACTTCATTTTCTGAGCTGTAGAGTATAATACTGACATGACACCTCAGAGTTGTCTCTTTCCTCTTTCAGGGGATAGCGCTACACCCGGATACCTTACACCTGGAACCAGTATTTTATATCAAATTTCTCTGCATTATACTTCTGTCTGACCAACACAGTGGTACATAAAATAATTGTGCCACTTATAATTCATGGAGTTTACATTTGAAGTCAGAAGGTCATATACAGCAAAATACCTTTTAGGAATACCTACACACACAACTCAAGATATTGCTTACTTCTGGGAGGCAGAGATGGTCCGATGGAGAAACCATAAGTAGGCACGCTAATGTTCTCATCCTAGTTGGGTTCATGAGGTTTTTTTATGTTACTTTGTTAATAATACTTAAATACTTATACTGAGGACCTCGGAAATGTTACCAGAAACCTCTGCAGTAGGCTCCAGTCTCCTGCCCAGTGTATGACACAGGCCTGAGGAAAAAAACCCCTAAAAGACAGAACTAAGAGAGACAGAAAGCAGGGAGCCAGGACAACCCATGCCAGTGCAACAAAGGTGCTGGCCAGTCCAAGCCATTGATTTTTATTGGTAATCGGTTGGGGTAAAAGTGAGCTACGTGCAAGGGCAGAACTACACGTGAGGATGCAGTCATGTGGTTTCTATGGAAATTAATGTAAGCAAGGCTCATAAAAGATAAGACAAAGCATTCTGAAATTAGGAACAGAACAGACAAAATATATGGTTGCAACTAGAACATTATCCCTCTATTAAAAGATTTTAGTTGTGGGAACAGAGTTTGGGTGCAAGTTACTCTGACCTCAGCATGTAGGATTTGGCCGGACTCACAAACAAGCCAAATGTGGGGTTAACTCTTTACAACCTACACTGCTTACAGCCTGCTTTGGACATAATCAGTGGGGCAGTCTCCCACATACTTACATCCAAATTCATACACACAAAGACACCATGTGTTCATGCATACATGTATCCATAAAATAAGGCAGTACATTTAACAATGTTGATGGCATAAAAAGAACTCTGAATAATCCATTTCTATAATTGAAAAATCAAAACAAAATGATTTCCCTTTTTACTTAAGGCTTCCATGAATAAAAATTCTAGACTCTTTTCCTTAGTATATTATTTCTTCTCTGTCTTGTGATATTAAATGTGATTGTATACAAGTCTGATTCCATCCTGATTTTCTTTCTCTTAAAATTGAGTTCATCCTATTGCCTTTATACATCTATAGCAGATCCCCAAAAGGATTTGTTCTACATCTTCAGAAGCAGGAGCTTTACCATTGTGTGGCTCGGTATGGTTATGTGTGGTTAAGAGCCAACTTCATTGCTTGCTGTGCTCTGACTCTTCTCTACTTATATGTTAAAATATTCATTCTGTTGCTTTCAGTTGGTTTTCTTCTTTGGAATTCCAATTAAGCATATATGGGCTATGCGTCATCTCATGTCTATGGCTCTGATTTGTCAATAATTTCATCTCTTTGTTTCTCTTTTTTGTTGTTGTTGGTTTTTCCCCTCATTTCTACCCTTTGTGGCCTTTACTGTGATCTCAGTGGTGTCAAATTTCCCTTGAGATCTTTCTAATTATTTTTTGTCTGCAATTTTTTCTCTTAATTTTTTTCCAAGTTCTACACATTACCTTCTGGTTTTTCTTCTTCTCCTCCCTGAGTTTGCATATCTGGGATATGCATATCTATCTTCATTTGCATATCTGGGATTCATTAATTTTTCTAAATCAATAATAGATTGGTTTTAATTTTTATCTGTTCTATAGCAATTTTTCCTTAAAACTTTTCTTTGTAGAAATATCTTGCTGTTCTCACATATAGAATATTTTGTGGATGAATACTATACATTTTTTTTTTTAAATTGTTTGATTACTGTTGTGTTGTTCTGAGTCAGCCTTCTGCAAAAGGTTAGAGGTGTAAGGAGGGATGAGGAGGAGGAAGGATCAAAGTAGCTTTGCTGGCTCAGCAACACCAGAGCTCAACCTGTCAGCACAGCAGAGGACAATTTCCTTCAAATGTGACCCTTTGCCATGGACACATTTCCATTCCTCTCTGAACCAACCCAAGTTCAAGGCAGCTTCTCCAGCCACCCCTCCACTCCCCTGGTTCCTTTACCAGTTACTGCAGCCACCGGACAGAACTCACCTCCCACAGTGACCCACGCCTTTAGATTGTGTATTTTGTTGGTGCCGCCAGAGAAGTTCCCGCTCTGGACCTCCCTGCACCTCCCACACATTTTTCCTTCTCCTCCATCATCCTCCCAACCCTCTGATGTCATCTTTCTTTGCAGCATCTCCCCATGGGAGGAACAGTCTCCAAGGAAGTAATTTTCTAGAGATTTCTGAGCTGCACTCCTGGGCTGCTCTTGGCAGCTCTTACAGGTAGAGTTAGCAGGTTTTCTCTGTCCTAGTTTCACTGTAAACAAGTTTCGTGCTCTTTAAAAACATTCTCTGTGTTTCTCTGTGTGGTATCCAAGAGGAGCTGAGGCGGGTTCCAGAATTAAGCTGGCACCAAATCCTTTCTAGAAGTTCTACAGCTGTGATTTAAAAAATAAACTGCCATTGTATGTTCTTCTAATATTTTTTCTGTCTTTCAAAAGAAAGATGTGAGAAATGAAATTGGCCTGAGATTTGAGGCAAATGTTTTAATTGATTTGTGTTCATCTTAGTTATTTTCTTGAGAGTTTGGGAGCAGAAGAAGGTAGCAGGAATTTAGTGCCCATGGTAAATTGAATATTGAGAACAGGTGGCTTCCACAGGACCTGATCTGTGATCACCTTGATTTCTTCTGGGTTTCTTCAAGTCATCATGGCAAGAGAAGTCAGAGAAAGAGAAGAGAAAACACTGAAACTTTGCCATTAAGCCTTGAAAAGGAATAGAAGGTGCCAAAGGAGACTGAGTACAGAGCCCAGCTGGAGTCAGCAAAGAAAGAAGAAAGAAATCTCTCTCTGCCAAGAAAAGCAATCACCTAAAAGTTGGTTCAGAAATAGTTTCAGAGCTGTATAATCTGAAGAAACATTTCACTATAATTTTGAAAGGCAAGCATAAGTCAAATTGGTAGGAAGTTATAATGTGAAGCATTGTCATTTCTATCTTGCTAAATGTGGTAGCTCTTGTATTAATCTAGTATATTAGTTTTTAAAATATCATATGATTACAGAAAAGGCTCAATCACAACTCCAGGTTATCTACACTCTTCTAGTGAGAGTGGCTGGAACCGGAAGTCTTGTACCCTGAAGAAAGAATTGTAACATGTCCCTTCAGCAACAGAAATGTGAAAAAGTCTGGAAAAACCTTAATATCCAAAGGACCACAACCACTGTGGCTGGATTTCAACGTCTAGACAGAAAACAGGCAATGTGATTTTGGTCAAGAGACTTTTTCCAGAATCCCTCAAATCCCACCACAGTTCCATGGTGGTGAAAATGGTGTCCACTTCCTTCCTACCACTCCATCCAACCCCCCAATAACCTTGCCATCCTTGGCCAGACACTTAACACATGCTACAGACCACTGGGTCTGGGAGCCAACACCACAGCAGAAAACTTCCACGAGCTGGATCTAGCCTGGAGTCTTGATCTGTTTCTCAAATATAGCAACACTTGACTTTATTATAGGGATTAAGACCTATGATTTAAGTGATGTAACATCAACAATCCTCTATTAATCCGATAATGATTCAACAACTGCTCTTTACATCCTTTGACTTAGTGAGCTGTAACGGAGTCATTTTTCAATTTCTGGATTCCAACTACATTAATTGCTATACTTAGAATGCAGCTGCCAAGCCTTTAATCCTTCTTTACAGCAGAGATATTTAATTGAATAGGATTATACTAAATTATACTGAATGTAGTAGTGACTGTATTTGCTTGCACAGTATTAACTTTTAAAGTTTTTTTTAAAATTTGAAAGCAGTCAGATTTTGAGGTACAGGCCAGATTGCTTTGTGTTTTCTCATATAAACTTAAAATACAGGAAAGAAAATAACACACCACTGAAGAAATAGGTGGCAGTTTCTAAACATTTTCTTCAGGACATTTGTCACTCTTAATGATGATACATGTGCATGTGTGCTGCTTTCATTGTGTTCAAAATAATTTAAAATTAAATAGCGTAAACATTGATTTCCATTAGTAAGTGAAATCTGCATCAATACCTTGTGGTAGGAGACCAGAGGGACAGAGATGGGAATAGTGACTGGCACAGGTGCTGCTTGGACAACAAATGTATAGAGAGCACGAGGTTCTGTTGTGACACGGAAAGCACTGAGGATAATGTTTTTTATTATTTTTCTAAAGTCTAGCAGGATGGCAGGCTCCATCCACCTGCATCACATCTCCTTTTGTGCACCCCACTGGTACAGGCCCTGGGGAGATATCTGTCCCTGAGGCCACCAGTATAGCCACCCAAGCCCTCTTCCAAAGAAAAGAGCTCTAGGAGTTCTTCACGTGCTAAGTTGCTTCAGCTTGAGCCTCATTTAGGGAGTGAAACCCACCCTGCTGTCCTGGTCATGCCAACATCACAGGTGGGGCGGGCTGAATAGGAGGGAGGCACTCTGGCCTCTAGTAGCGCTTCCTGTGTCCTGGCAACAGCCTGACTCAGATCCTGTCCTTATGATGAAGGGGTGCCCGGCGTGCACAGGGAGGTGACGTGTGACTCAATTCTTGGACACAGCATTCTTCTTGTCTGAGAGGCTTGTTCCCCAGCCAAGTGCTGTGGTGTGTCCAGAGTGGCTACATGTCTGAGAAGGAAATTGTAACCTGTGTGACCCAACACAGTCATAAACCACAAGCCCTTTCACAAAGGTTTAGGCACATCTTCTGCTTTTCACCTTAAAGAGCCCACCTTACACATCAGAACTTGGGCCTCTGAATCAGGACTTGGAGCATTTTCCTCCCAGACCAAAGATAGTGTGAGGAAGCAGAGAGGACAAGCATCAGGGCTGGAGGTGTGGCTCAGGGGCAGAGCACTTGCCTAGCATAAGCAGCCAAGCATTGTGGAGAAATAACAACAACAAAACCAAACAAGTGTCTGTGCTCCCCAGACATGGGCTCGATTTCTCATTCTGCTGCTTCCTAGATGACAGTCACTGTCAAATTCCTGAGTTCAGATTTCCTATTTATTTTTCATTTGGTTTCGGTTTTGGTGCCAGGGATCGAACTCAGGACCTTGTGCTTTTGAGGCAGGTGCAGTGCCGCTGAGCTAAATCTCCAGCCCTAGATTTCCCATTTCTAACATGGGAATAATCTGCATATAACCAGTTCTACCTAACTCCCCACCAAATTCATCTCAAATAATGAACAATTCTGTTAATATTAACTTGTGTTACAAACATTGCCTTTTCATCCTTTAGCTAAACTGCAAGTATCTCCAAAGCTGTTACGTATTTTGAGCCTCTCCATGTCTGGTTCGCCAGGCCAGTTTGATAGGTGCTTGCTGTGCGCATGACTGCATTGGAGAACTTGTGGACCATACAGGGCATTTGAGAAGGCACTGCCTGCAGAGAGAGAGAGCCCATCAGGAATTCAAGCCTTTACTCAATTTGCTTGAAGACAGTAGAACTCAAAGGCCACTCTTGTGAAAATTCCTTCCTTTCCTACCACTGAACACTCCACAAAACCCAGGCCCTGCTGCTCACTCCTACCCTCACCTCCAGCCTCTCCTAGGCCTCACTCCTCCCTTCACCCCATCCCATCCCCACTCTCTAGACACCAGCTCCCTGCTCCAGAGCCTCTGAAGAGAGACAGCCTTGTTACTTTTCACTGCTGTTTCATAGGACTGGGAAGTTTATTCCTCCACCCTTTTTCTTGCTTCTGGTTCACAGAAACTCCTAGGACTAATTGACACACACTTCTCAGGGAGAGGGAGGGGAAAGAAATGAGCCATGGCAAAAACAGTGCTTCATTTATTTGGCAGTGATAAGATCTGGAACACTCACCTGTGTGTGTCATTTTTATCCTATTCCAGTAGGGTGATGGGATAAAGAACAGGCAGGTCTCTGGTATGCACTGGGGGGCAGGGCTGTTGTTGCGATGTAATACACGGAGGCACACTGTTCCTGACTTCAAAGCCTGGACCTCAGTGGTCTGCACAGTGCCTTACACATCACCCAGAAAGGGCTTAGGCACTCGAAGGAGTCATGAAAATGACTTGGGAAGGGAACAGGAACTGCTGAGATCATAGGGACTCAAATGTGTCTTTGGGGAGCTGGATGACGCTCATGACAATGCATTTTACACTGCGGTAAAACCAACCTGCCTTGTGTTTGTCGAGCAAAGAGAAGAGAAACTAATTCTTTGGAACCAAAAATCTATAAAAGTTTGGCATCTGTCCCTCTACTGTTTCATGGATGGAGAAACGTAAATTCTTTGAACTAGAAGCTGCTCAACTATCATTTTTTTTTGTTCTGTCCACATTAGTTTTGCAGCTTGTTCACAGGAAGTGCTCAGCTATAACATTTTAGAATTAAAGAAGAAAGTGCTCAGTGGACAGAAGCCATGGGCTGAGCACCTGCTAGTACTATCCTTCCATCCAACCAATCTTATTGTGAATGTGTTCAACTCATTCTGTTCAGCTAGAATTTACGGAGGATTCATTTTTCCCAGTGGATGAAATGCTGAAAATTTTTTCTTTATAAATGAGGAAAACCCCTCAAAAGTTTCTAATGGTGTTTAAGAACATTAAAAAGTGCTATGAATGTAAAATGATAAACACAATACCTGATGCTACTAGAGTAAGGCACCTAATCAGTATTTAAGGATGAATGAACAAACATTGTTGCTCTGTGAGTTATGCAATTTTATTCCAAAATAAGTCTGGGAGTCAAGAATCAAAAGAATGAGCTCTGAACTGAGATCATCTCCTGAGACCAAGGTGTGAAATAATTTAAAATGAAGGCCCTGAATTCAGCTTGTTTAGCCTGAATCTAGGATCCAAAACTTACCAGCAAGTTATTGTTTCATTCATCCCTCATTTTCCTCACTAAAAAAATAGGGATAATTACAGAGCTGACCTTATAGGACTGCCATCCTTAAAACTCACCTCCCTGTGGAGTGATTGCAATCCTACCCAATCAGTTTTTCTTCTGTTCCTACCAGTCAGGTACAGATGCCTTCCTGCCAATCATCTAAGACCTGCGCACCAAGCTCACAGTCCTATTGGGCCCTCCTTTGCCATCACATTTTGCCTTTCATCCAGAGCTCTGAGTCAGTCACCTGACCTCACTCATCCTCAGCCCTTCCCACTGTAGCGAACTTGTGGTCACAGCTCACACATTTTTATTTCCCAGATTCTTTCCTCTGAAACTAAATTCTCACAGCTTCCCTCAGTCTACAAGATGTTCTAGACTTTTCCACCTTCATCCTACTTCACTACCATCTAACCACTGAGATGCCTTGGCATCTTGTCTCTTCATTTCCTCCTAGTCAGTCACTCAACCTAAGGCACTGAGTCCTCATTATGTGTCAAGCTCTTGTTCTGGGCTCACAGAGACAAGCAACATGAATGAGTCCCTGTGTTCTGAGAGTTTACATTACCAGTAAGGAAAAAAACAAACCAGTAATACCAAGATAATTTTATCCAGTTACCTATGCTATGTGACATGGTAAAGAGAATAGGAAGGCCTAAGAGAAGAGTTGCTAATCAAGAGATGTGAGCAGCGTGCTCTAGGAAATGAGACCAGCAAAAGCTGTGCTGTGGAATAAGTGAGATGTGTCCTAGAGGTAGAAATAAAGCAAGATTAATGAAGTGGAGTGGATGAGGAAGCGGATAGACTTGAGGAGCAGGAGCACCTATTCATGACCCCAGCCCATCAGGTCAGGGATTCATTTTGGGTTTATCATGTTCCTACCACGAGCACTTAGTCAACAAGTCCTGTTAATTCTACTCACAGCCCTAGTATTTCTTAAAGATGTCTCCACTCTACCCCTGCATCATTGTTCCCCTTGAGAGTTCCATCATCTCACACCTGAATTTTTTTTTCTCTTTATTAAATTCTTTTATTGGTACATTGTAGGTATACAACACAATTACATTTTTCATTGGGAATCGTACCTTTACATAATGCATCTCGGTTCTTATTTTTTCCCCATTCCTAGCCCTCCCTTCACCCACTCCATCCTTCCAAATTTACAAAGACTTTATTTCCATTTTTTCCATTGCTCATCATTTTTCCTTTCCCTTCTTTCCTTTCCCCTGCCCCTCCCACAACGCCTACCACTTTGGACCTTTTCTTCCTATTTTGCATTATCGATTATTCATTCTAATCATTGGTACATTTTAGGTATACAATATAATAACATTCATCAATGGAAATTTGCACCTTTACATAGTCTCTCTTGGTTCTTATTTTTCACCCTTGCCCAGCCCTCCCTTCAACCCCTCCATTCCTCCCTATTTACAAAGATTTTGTTCCTATTTCTCCATTTTCTCATATTAATCCCATTCCCTTCTATCCTTTCCCCTAGCCCTCCCACTTCCTTCCCCTTTGCCCATTTTCTTCCTATTTCACATTACCTATTATACAATTTAGTCCTTATTTACACTTTCAATTTCTCACACCAGAGAAACTATTTGGTATTTACACATGTGTGTTCTGTTTATTTCACTTAAGAGTATTGCCTCAATGTGCATCCACTTAGCTATAAATGTCTCTAATTTCTCATTTTTTATGGCTGAGTAGCACTCCATTTTATTAAAAAACCACATTTTCTTTATCCAGTCTCCAGTTGATGGGCATTTGGGCTGTTTCCAAGTTTTACCTATCACAAACTGTGCTGCTATGAACATGGATGCACATATATCACTGTGGTATGATTCTTTTAATTCTTTGGGGAAGATCCCCAGCAGTGGAATAGCAGGATCAAATGGGACTCCTAGTCCTAGTTCTTTGAGGTATCTCCATACTGATTTCCACAGTGGTTGCACCAGTCTACACTCCCACCAGCAGTGGAGCAGGGTTCCTCTTTCCCCAAAGCCCCACCAGCATTTGTTACTGGTTGATTTCATGATAGCAGCCATTCTTTCTGGGGTGAGGTGGAATCTCAGCGTTGTTGTTTTCATTTGCATCTCTCGAATGACCAGTGATGTTGAACATTTTTTCATGTATTTATTTGCTACTTCTACTTCTTTGTCTGAGAAATGTCCGTTCATTTCAGATGCCCATTTTCGGATTGGGTCTTTAAATTTGGGAGGTCTGATCTTTTCAAGTTCTTTATAGATTGGAGATAGTAGACCTTTGTCTGAGGAAGAGCAGGTAAAGATTGTTTCCCACATTGTGGGTTGTCTCTTCACACTGCTGGTGGTTTCTCTTGCTGTACAGAAGCTTTTTAATAAGAAGAGATCCCACTTGTTGATTGTTTGGGCTAGCTCATGGGCAACTGAGGTTTTGTTCATAAAATCTTTTCCTACACCGATGTCTTCAAGAGTTCTACCTAACCTCTGTTCCAACTGGTTCAGAGTTTCTATTTTAATATTTAGATCTTCAATCCATTTTGATTTTAGTTTAATGCATGGTGAGAGATATAGGTCTAGTTGTAATCTTTGACAAGTTGAAGCCCAATTTTTCCAGCACCATTTATTAAAGAGGCTATCTTTCCACCAGTGAGGGTGTTTGGTTCCTTTGTCGAAGATGAGATGGCTGAGTGTGTCTGGCATTGTTTCTGCATCTTCTAATCTGTTCCACTGGTCCTCAGGTCTGTTTCTTTGCCAGTACCATGCTGTTTTGATCACAGTAGCTTTGTAGTAGAGTTGCAGGTTGGGGATTGTGATACCCCCTGCCATGTCTCTGTTACCTAGAATTGCTTTTGCTATTCTGGGTCTCTTCTTGTTCCAAATGAATTTTGGGATGGTTTTCTCAAGGTCCATGAAGTATGCTGCTGGGATCTCAATTGGAATTGCATTAAGTCTATATAGCAGTTTTGGAAGTGTGGCCATTTTCACTATATGAATCCTTCCTACCCAGGAGCAGGGATGTTTGTCCATTTTCTGATATCATCTTCAATCTCTCTTTTCAGAGTGCCATAGTGTTCAGAGAAGAGGTCTTTGATTTCTTTCATTAGGTTGATTCCTAGGTATTTCAGTTTTTTGGATGCTATTGTGAAAGGAATTATTTGCCCTATTTTTTTTTCTCAGTGAGACTGTCATTCATGTAGAGGAAAGCTATTGATTTTTGTGTGTTGACCTTGTATTCAGCTACTTGACTGAATTTGGTTATTAAGTCTAGAAGACTTTTGGTGGAGTTCTTGGGGTCTTCTATATAGAGTATCATGTCATCTGCAAATAAGGACAATTTGACTTCTTCATTTCCTATCTTTATTCCTTTTATTTCTTTCTCTTATCTAATTGCCGTGGCTAATGTTTCCAGAACTATATTGAACAAGAGTGGTGATAGTGGACATCCTTGTCTTGTTCCTGATTTTAGTGTGAAGGATTTCAGTTTTTGACCATTTAGTATGATATTGGCTGTTGGTTTTTCATAGATGGCTTTTATCAGTTTGAGGTAGAGACCATCTATTCCAATTTTTTGTAGGGTTTTTATCATAAATGCATGTTGGATTTTGTCAAATGCTTTTTCTGCATCTATGGAGATAATTATATGGTGTTTGTCCTTGGCTCTATTGATATAGTGTATTACATTGATTGATTTGTGTATGTTGAGCCATCCCTGCATCCCTGGGATGAATCCCACTTGATCAGGGTGTATGATCTTCTTGATGATCTTCTGCATTCTGTTTGCCAGTATCTTATTAAGGATTTTTGCATCTATGTTCATTAGTGAGATTGGCCTATAGTTCTCCTTTTCGGTTGGGTCTTTCTCTGCTTTGGGGATCAAGGTGATGCTTGCTTCCAGGAATGAATTTGGGAGTATTGCTTCCCTTTCAATTTCATGGAGGAGTTTAAACAGTAGTGGCAGCAGTTCCTCTCTAAATGTCTTGTAGAATTCAGCAGTGAAGCCATCAGGGCCCGGGCTTTTCTTAGTTGATAAGCTTTTAACTACACTTTCAATTTCATTGGTTGATATTGGGTTGTTCAGAATTTTTAGGTCTTCTTCGTTCAACTTTGGTAATTCATATGTATCTAGGAATCTGTCCATTTCTTCTGTGTTGTCCATCTTATTGGTGTATAGGTTCTGGAAGTAGGTATTGATGATCCTCTGGATTTTTGCTGGGTCTGTTGTCATTTCACCCTTTTCATTCCTGATTGCATGGATTTGGGCCTTTTCTTTCCTTTTTCTGACAAGGTTGGCTAAGGGTTTGTCAATTTTGTTGATTCTTTCGAAGAACCAACTCTTGGCTTCTTTGATTTTTTGTATTGTTCTCTTAATTTCCATTGCATTGATTTCTCCTCTGATCTTTATAATTTCCTCCCTTGTATGAGCTCTGGGGTTGTCCTGCTCTTCTTTTTCTGAAGCTTGAGGTTCAGCATCAGGTTGTTTAATTGGGCTCATTCTGTTTTCCTAATATGCGTATTCACTGCTATGAATTTCCCTCATAAGACTACTTTCATTGTGTCCCATAGATTCTGATATGTTGTATTGTCATTGTCACTTAATTGAAGGAACTGTCTGATTTCTCCTTTAATTTCCTCTGTGACCCATTGGTTATTCAGGAGTGTGTTGTTCAATTTCCATGTGTTTATGAAATTTTTTGAGTTTCTTTTGCTATGGATCTCTAATTTCATCGCAATATGGTCTGATAATATACAGGGGATAACTTCAATTCCTTTGCACTTACTTAAATATGTTCTATGTGTGAGTATGTGGTCTATTTTGGAGAATGACCCATGTGCAGCTGAGAAGAATATGTATTCTGATTTTGCGGGGTGGAAGACTCTGTAAACATCCCTTAAGTTCATTTGTTCAAGAGTTCGTTTGAGTTCTAGTATTTCCTTTCTTATTTTTAGTCTAGTTGATCTATCTATTTGTGACAGTGGGGTGTTGAGGTCCCCCACTACAATTGTATTAGTGCATACATGACTTTTCATGTCTGTTAGTATTTGTTTTATATAATTGGGTGCACTAGTGTTTGGTGCATAGATATTTATGATTGTCATCTTTTCCTGTTGAATTGTTCCCTTTACAAGGATGTAGTATCCTTCTTCATCTCTCGTAATCAGTGTTGGTTTGAAATCTACTTGATCTGCAAAGAGGATAGCTACTCCTGCTTTTTTTCAGGTTCCCGTCGCATGGAGTATTGTTTTCCACCCTTAACTTTCAGCCTATGAGTTTCCTTTTGAATTAAGTGTTTTTCTTGTATGGAGCATATTGTTGGATTTTGCTTCTTGACCCATTCTGCCAGTCTATTTCTTTTCATTGGTGAATTGAGACCATTAACATTGATGGTTATAACTGAAACTTATTGACCTATCATTGCCATGTCTTTTTCTTTTTGTTGGGTTCTCCCCCTTTACATTTAATTTCTTGTCATGCCAGATGGGTTCATCCTGCTTTGCTTCCTAGGGTTGTGATCCTCAGTGTCTGTTCCTAGGATATTGTGTAAAATTCTTTGGAGTGCTGGTTTGGTATTCATGAAGTTCCTAAGGTGCTCTTTGTCATGAAAGTATCTTATTTCTCCATCCATTTTGAAAGATAGTTTTGCAGGGTACATCAATCTGGGTTGGAGGCTGTTTTCTTTTAGGGCTTGGAATATGTCACTCCAAGCTCTTCTTGCCTTGATGGTTTGTGTTGAGAAGTCTGCTGTGATTTTGATGGGCTTTCCCTTGTATGTGATGTGTTTCTTTTCTCTAACTGCTTGTAGAACTTTGTTCTTCTGTTGAGTTTCTGGAATCTTAACAATTATATGCCTATGTGTAGAATTTTTTTGATCAAGGCTAGTTGGAGTCCTATATGCCTCACTTATCTATATGTCAAGCTCTTTTCCCCTGCTTGGGAAGTTTTCTGCCATTATTTCTGTGAAGAATTTTTTTATGTCATCTGCACTCTTTCCTTTTTCTTCATTGACTCCAATCTGTCTTATGTTATTCTTCTTTGCATCATCTAGCAGCTGCTGGATTGATTTCTCATGTTCCTTATAATTTTGAAGCAATTTTTCTTTTCCTGGTCATTAATTGCAATCTTATCTTCTATGTCTGAAATTCTGTCTTCACATTGGCTCATTCTGCTGTGTAGACTTTCAATGGAGTTTTTCATCTCCTGAAAATCTATTTGCATCTGTTTTATGGATTCCATTTGTTTCCTATGTTGGGATTCCATCATGTTCCTGAGCTCCTCTCTAGATTTATTAATCATGTCTTGCACTAGGGGCACAATTTCTCCTGCTATCTGAGAAATTATTTCTGATTTCATTTTTTCCTGATCCCCTTTTGTTGCCAGTTCAGTGGGTCCAGGTGGTTGAGTATCAGAGTGTTCCATCTCATTTCCCTTTGAGGTTGCTGTAGGTGATCTGGAAATCTGGATTTGAGACTTATTTACGTGTTTTCTCATTTTGACTTGGGGGCGGGGGGGAGCTGTTGTCACCTGCATGGATTGCCTCCTCCGAGCTGGGAGAGGTGGGACAGGGGCCAGGAGCAGCGGGAGGGATGGTGGCCGGGAAGCCTCTTCCTCTGGACCAGGAGCAGTGGGACGGGGGCTCAGAAGTCCCTACTTCTGGGCCGGGAGCAGCGGGACTCAGTACCTTGGTCTGGTGGTCCGGTGTCCCCTGTGTCTTTGTAGTGTGGAACCAGGTGGCTGCCTGTCTGCAGCGGGCTGATTCGGCTTGTTCCGCGCGACTCGCAACCTTGGTAGGGTGTGCGCAGACCTGCTTCCGCATCCAATGTTTTTGAGGACTGATATCTTGATAATACTATAATCAGTCACCGCCCGGGCGCGCGGACTCGGCGGTGTGGTCCTCGCTGCGGCGCGGTGCAGGGCGTCTTTGGCGTGGGTGGCAGGCGGGGCTGAGGTGGGAGCACGGGCGCCCCTGAGGTGCTCGCCGTCCGGGGCTGCCGGGGGCGCGGGCTGCAGGCTGAGTCACACCTGAAGTTTTATAAGAAGTTACAATATGCCTCTTGTCTCTAGTCTTACTTTCTCATGTCCAAACCCAATAGTCAGATCTAAAATGAAAATCTGACTCTTGCTTTCCACCATCTACAAGATGTAAAAACTAATCTTTTTATCACAGTAGAAAGCTCTTTGTAGTCAAGTGTTATAGTGTAATGGTATAAAATATGGGTTTAAACATAAAACAAATGAGAACACTGGGTCTACTTCTTACTTGTGGTAAAGTCTCAATGCATTTCCTCTCCTTGTGCCCTGCCTGTCCTTTCTGATGAGTAGCATAACATTACTGTGGCGAATAAGAGAACTCTCAATTTTTCCTACTTCCTGATACTCCCAACCTTGTCTACAATCCACTCCCCGTTAAGGTGGGCAAGGCCTGTAATTTGCTTCTACCAATAGAACACAGCAAAGATGATAGATCACTGACATGATGACATTATGTAATACTCCAATGTCTGTCTTTCTGGGAGATTATCCTTGGCTTGCTTTGAACAGGGAAGCTGCCAGGTTGACAAAGAACCAAGGAGAAGCCCAGTGGTCAGTCAGTAAGAAATGGAGGTCCTCAGTCTGTCAGACCACAGGCTGCTGAACACTGCCAACCACCAGAAACAGATCCTGCCCTAGCTGAGCCTCACCCAAGGCTGTAACCTGAGCGGCATCTTGACTGCAGCCTTCTGAGACTGAAACAGAGGGTGGACGGACCCATGTAAAGTGAGATGATAAATGTGTGTGTTGTTGGGAGCCATTGAGTCTGTGACAGTACTGTGAGGCAGTACTGAATAACTAGTGCAGCACTTACCTGGAGCAGAGATCGTTCACACTCGCTCTCTGTGCCCACGCTTCTGTCTTCCAGCCTCTCTTCTCCATAGTTTTCTTGGAATGAATATGTGACTAGCTCTAGGCAGAGCAAGCAGAAGTGCACAGAGTCCAAATTTTCCAGGTGCCGTGGCTTCTATATTCAAGCAGGCTGCTGGAGCTCATGAGGTGGAGAGTTTACCCTTACTGGACTAAGCCACTGAGAGCCCAGGGTCTGTGTATTAACCCTACATTAAAAATCTTGATGTACAACTCCTCTTCTGCAAGAATTACTGTGGGATTAACCAAATAACACACAAAAGCGTTACCACAAATCATGTAAATTAACTCAATAAATGACATCTCTCTGGTTTTATCCAACCTTATGTTCTATATGCCTGCACTCTTGAGCTATTTTTTGAGGTCACAAGCATACCGTTTCATCTCAGCGGCCCTTCATGCACTCCGTCTGTGGGCTCGCACTTCTCAGTCAACTGGACTGAGGTAACCTTCGACTGCGTTAGGAGCTTTTCTTGTTGCTCAGTCCCTGGCTGGAACCTCGCTGCTCACCACCTCCCTGGAGATGGGTGAGCACCTGGATCGAGAGGTCAGAGGCACCACTGAATTTTGTTTTTTACAAATTTTAAACAATATCTTTTCAGGACTTTCCCATGAAATCCCCCAGGCCCCATACTTAGGACAAGAGCTCTTTATTCATGTGAAGAGTATTAATTTCCCATCAACTTCCATTGCTCTCCAGTTTAGACCGAATCCCAGTACTGTTTTTAATCTCTCTGTCATAATTTTAATTCCCAAACCTGTAATCATCTTCCAAACTTGCTCTGTAATTGTAAAGGACAGAGTTCTGCAGTGTGCCAGTTCAAGCCTTTGCATTTGTCTGGTGCTGCTTGGCTCTGGGGTCTCAGCCTCTGTCTTTGTGTGCTTGTTTATTTCTTCTTTTTCTGCCTTCCCAGGGGGAAACTTCCTCAGAAGAAAACTAACTGTGCCTCTGCATTTTCTCTAATTGAGATATGTACTGTAATTTGAAATTCCAGTTTTAATGTCAGTATATTCTTCCCACACCTTAATGGAACTTCACAGTTATAAATAGAATCTCTCTTCTGGACCATTGGTGAAAAAGATTCAGCTCAACAGCCTCACTGTGTCTCAATTTTTCACTTCTGAATCCCAGGCATACTAATAATGATGAACCCCTCTATATAACTCACAGTGTTTTCAGGAGCTCAAGAAATAAGACTTGCAAATAAACATTATGAGTTTATGCATGCATCTGCTAAAGATTCAGGCAGAGAAGTAGAAGGCAGCGATTCTGATATTTTGCTGCATTTCATTTTGGTCTTAAATGTGGCAGTATTTTTCTCCCTAAAATGCATTCATTTTCTTAAGCACTATTCACATTAGCTGTGCATCTGTAATAGAGTTCTCCATAGACATGTAATGACCAGTGACCACGAAGAAAAAGAAAACTGCTGTCTAGATATGACAAAAGCTTTCCATGTACTAGTTATCCCTAGAGCTTTGATGTATCTCAAGCAGCTCCATGATGCCCCAAAGGCTTAATAATGGTATGACAGTCTCTTTAATAATATCAGTGAAAATGACACTTTGAATGGCACTTTCCAATTTTCCAAGCATTTTCATAGATACTATTGCATGAGACATTGCAGAAATCCTGTGCTTAGGTATATAATGCGATTCCGTTTGTAAGGCAGAGACTTTGAGAGGACACCCTTACAGCCAGGGCCAGGGGCAGAGCTGGGAAGAGTACTCAGTGTTTTCCACCCCAAAGCACCTCTCTTCACACACTAGAGTACTTTAGTCACTATCTTCTCTACAGCCACGAACAAGCTTTATTCATCTGAGTCTTAAAAATAAAATCCTTTTCGCATGTATGTCATTATTGCTCTGGGTTCTGGCCACATAAGCACACCAGGAGTGATCGCTCATTAAAAATTCTACTAAGTCGGTTACCTGTTGACCATTGTTAACTTGGGTCAAACCCTCTCAGCTTCAGACATCTGAAAAAAGACTATTTCACTTTCATTTTTTGAAAGATTTTTATTGTGTATAGGGTTCTAGAACAACTTTTTTCTTTTAATATTTTATAGATGTTTCTCCATTGTCCTCTGGCTTATGTTTATGTAATATATTCCATTACTCTTTTAACAATATTTATATTTTTATTTAAAAATTTAATGACATTTATAACTGCTATTTCAAAGTCCTTTCGCCACCAATTCTGTAATCTGTGTTATTTGGGATCTGTTTGTATTGGCTGGTTCTCAGTCATAGGTCAGACTTTTCTGGTCTCTTCCCCCTAATGATCTTTTACTGGATTCTGTGAACTTTGTATGTTAAGCTTTTTAAAATATATATAATTTAATACTCTTCTCCAAAACAGGTCGAATTTATTTTGGCAAATTCAGGCTTGCCAAGAGTCCGTATCTTATGAGTCAGCTTGATCTTTTTTAAGGGTTGTTTTATTTTAAATATTTATTGAGATTGGTCTAGTGTAGCTTTGATCCAGGGCTAGTTTAGCCTTATTATGATATAAGGGTGTTCAGCTGAATTCCGCAAGTATTCAATGAAGACCAAATTGGCATGTGAATATTTAGCAGCTCTGTAGGAGCTTGGAGATTTACTAAGCTTTTAGCCTCTGGTAGTTGTTTTTAGCCTTTAGCCCCATGAAGTTTCACCCTATTCATGTGTTGACATAAAATAGCAAACTGCTTTAAATGATGCTAGAAAATAGTTTATTCTGAACCAAATATGAGTGACTATGGCCTGGGAACATGAGTGCAAGCTACCCTGAATGATATGGCCCAGTGTGGGAGAGGTTACATGAACTTCCATGGTTTGTGTTTACAAGAACAAAAGAAAGACATCAATCAATACTTGTACCAGTTATGTGGTTGGGACCATTAAGTAGGTGGACTGCAGCAAGGCAGGAAAATCTCTTCTGTTGGTGTCAGATGTGACCTCATGGCATGCTTAGCCTTTGGGTTGGAAGAAACTGGAGGTCTGCCAAATTCAGTGATCCATCCTGAGAGTTTTGCTCCATAAACTCCAGGACATGAGGTCAGACACAGAGGTTGGTAGTGAGCAGCTATTCAAAGTACTAAGATCGCTCATGGTAACTTCAGCTATCACCCTTCAGCCTTTCATCTCTCCACAGTCACTGCATTCTGGTTAACTATGGCAAAGCATTTTGCAGAATCTTTAGTACAGATAGATGCAGTTTTCTCCAAGAGCTTCTGTTCACACAGGGGAAGATGAGCATTCAATGTGGCTTCAGTGCATGTTGGAGGAGCTCTTTCCTTCCAAGGCTGCTTCTGTATCAATATTCTTTCCCTTCAGATTCCAACCACTTCAGTACCTGCAAGCCCTGACTCCCTCAATTTAACAAAGCCACGATGATGTTGGCTTTTGTTTCAAGAATGGCTTTCAGTGACAAGTTTCAGCAACACTGAGGCTCCCCTTGCTTCTTTCTCTTCTCTTCTACAGTTGCTCTCCTCCCCAGGTCTGAAAAGAATTGTTTCTTGTAAATGTACCATTTTCTAAATATATACTATGGGAAGGCAAAGTCCTTAGTGTTCCTCTTCTGGAGCTGAAAGAATTCTGCTTACTTATCTAGCTAAGTTACCTTTAATTTTCCAAATGTGTCAAAACATTTACATATGTTTTTCTCTTCTGTCTAAACGACTTTCCTCTTCTCCTTTTCTACCTGACAAATGCTACCTTTGAACCCATGTCCCAGCCATTTCTCATCTGTAAGAGACCAACCCTCAGAGCTGCTTTAATCTTGTAATAATTCTTTGTCATGGCTTTATTATCTGCTTTATCACACTTACTTGGAACACTTTGTTTAATGGATAGGGTCTCCCACTGGGTTGTTGAGGACCCACTGTACCTCTACTGATCTGGCACCACCACCCTTTCCCTACTAGTTAACATCAAAGATTGCTGAACAGCACTGATGTTTCAGGATTGCAACATGATCGCCCCAACTTCAGAAAAAGGACTATTCTTTTCTTCAGAAACATCATGCAAATAAATTCATGGCACCACCTGTAAATATATTGCAAGCAGCTGTTACAGGCTGAAAAGTATTGATCTCATAGAGACAACCAATTTTGGAATAAAAACAACATGATTGACAAAGGAGAAAATAAAGGTTATTGCTCAGGTACTATATGCCAAGTAGTAGCTGACATATGTGAATGTACAATCTAATAATAGCTGACACTTGTTTTCCTCTTACTGTGGATCAGGTGCAATGCCCACCATATTTATAGTATGGGCTGGGTATCCACTATTTGACATTCTTGGGGACAGAAATGTTTCACATTTTGAATATTTTTGGAGTTGGGGTTATTTGCACATATTCTACAAGAAAAAATCATTTTTGTTTCATAAACACTTATACACATGGCCTGAAGATAATTTTATACACTATTTTAGTGCCCCTGTGTTTTGACTGCGACCTATCGTGTGAGGTCAGGTGCGGAGTTTTGCACTAGTGGCATTGTTGATACTGAAAAGCTTTGGATTTGGAGCATTTTGGATATTTGGATACCATTTAACTGGTATTCTAAATTATCATAAAAGTATTATGATAAACCCTTTAATCTCTGTTTCAGAGACAGGGAAAGTGACATCTAGACAGTCTGTGGTTATGGTTAGCTTTACGGCACAGGCAAAATTTGAACACACATAATCTGGTCATGAGTTCACAGGTGTCTGTGCTCCTAACTGTTTGATATACTAGCTCTTCCAAGAAGCCATTCAATTATTTCAAATGCCTTGTGAGTTATTACATCCTTATTATTTAATGATAATAAAAGAGTAAACACTTAAATGGTCCTTTTCAATTATCAGGCTGTATTTTATACACAACAAAATTTTGAGTCATTTCATCTTCAAACTATCCTGTGAGGTAGGTACTATTGTTGTTCTCCAGTTAACAAAATGGAAGAGCTCACACAGCAAGGAGGTAGTGAAGGAAGAGTCTGGGCCCAGCTGTCTAGGCGCAAAGCCATGACCTAAGCAGGACTCTAGGCCTTTGAAGTAGAGGCTAAACAATGTGGCCATGGCCATACTACTGGGAAGGAACAGTACTGAGCCCTCCGATGGCTGCCCTCACACCAGCTCCTCTGTCCACTGCTCCACCCTCCTGCCTACTTGTTTCGTGGCCTGGGTTTTCCTCCAAGTAGCTAGTGACACAGACCTTAGTGCTAAAGAAGCAATGGTTGGGGCAGAAGGAATGTCATTTTGCAATGCTATTGAAGTGAACTCTGTTTTTCTTTAGATGGATTAGCTGCAGGTTTAAAATTTCCAAACATAATTGCCTTTAAAAATTGCCTGAATCTGGAAGAGGAGGTCTTCAGCAAGCTGTGTGCAGATGATTTGAGTTTAATGTATTTGTAGAAGTGTCTGTCAGTAACCCTCTGGTAATATTTGCACTATTTAAAATATAAATTAGAGAAATATGCTGACGTAATTGTCTGCCCTGAGGACTTTTGCCCTAATCGAAGGCTTACTGCTAGTATAACAATTTCCACACAGCCACCCCTCCCAAGGCAGAAGTTGAACTATGTAGCTGAAACTCAAGTGTTCATTTCTGCTTTAAAGTTAGTAAGGAACGTGTTGTGTTGACATAAAGTCCTCTCAGACCAGGACTCTCTGGCCACTGTCTCCTTCCCTCTGCTTCTCTCTCATCCTCCTCCTGAGGCCTAGTCTGCTCAGGAAGCCGGCAGTGCTCTGCTCACAGCCGGGCTCCCTCATGCCATCCTCACCATCCCAGAGTACCCAGTGTGGAGTCTGCCAAGCAGAGCCCAGGAAGGCAAAGACTGGAGGTTGCAGAGGGTCAGTGCCTGGCCAGCACAGCAACAGTCTCAGGAGTGGAAATTTTCACTTCTGCTCCTTCTAGATTACAAACAGTGAATCCCTAACATCTGGCTGTATGTAGGTGATCAATAAATACTTTCAAATAAATAATGTTCTGGAGCAGAAATTGAGCCTATTAAAATATAAATCAGATCGTGACTTAGGCTGAACCCTGGAACCCACCAGCGGCTCTGCGCCCTTGTGCCCACAGGCCCTGCATGGTAGACCCTTCCCTGGCCACCCTCCCCGCTGCCATCACACTCTCTCTGTCTGCCCGTGCCAGAGGTGGTCCTGCCTTGGGCCCTTTGCCATCCTATTCTACAAGAATACTCTTCTCTAAGATGTGCCCTTCGTTTCTCTCATCAACCTTTCACTCTGTGTCACCTTCTCAGAGCAGTCTTTCCTCACTGTCCTGTTTAAAACTGCACACTTACACCCATACCACACAGAGTCTGCATCCCTCCTTACATGCTCTTTCTCCCAAAACTATTATTACTTTTACATTGTATTTATATTGTATATTTTCTCCACTTTCTTTCTAGTACTATGGCTATTTTTGTCATTTTATTATCTTCTGTATTCCTAGCCTGGACCAGTACTTGCCATAAAGCGGGTCATCTACAATATATATTTATGATAATGATGAATGAAAACCAGTTTCCTCTAGCTCCATAAGAAGATGCCCCTTTCATTTGTCACCTTCTCTGTTTCACTCCTGTAGTCTCCCAATTGCATTGACTACCGAACCGAGTTTGTATCACATTAAAATAAATACTTTGTTCTTTTTTTTTTGGCTTAAATTCTTTTATTGGTACATTTTAGGTATACAATATGTTTACATTTATCATTGGGCGCTTGTACCTGTACATGATGTATCTTGGTTCTTATTTTTTCCCCATTACCTGTGCACCCTTCACCCCTTCCACCTTTCCCTATTTAAAAAATGGAAACAAAGTTTATGTAAATACTTTGTTCTTTTTTTTCTCTGAACACTGTTGCCTAATTTTACTGTTATAATATTAACTGCTGAAATAGAAAGGTGGAAGATGTTTATAAACATTATGTAAATAGTTAAAAATTCAAGGAAGGCCGTAAGGACACTAAACAGAGTAAGGTTTATACTATTTATGAAACACTTTTCTTGGTTAATTATTTCAGAAGTTCCTAGCTGGCTTCTAGGAGATGGAGTCCCAGAGGCGAACAAGACTAGTCCCTGATCTCATGAAGCTAGCACAGACAGTTAGCCGATAAACATGAGATTCAGGCTGAAATAAAGGCTGAAAGCAAGACTAACTGATGTACTGGGATGGGGAGTGATAGGGTCTGTCTTACACAAGGTGGTCAGGAAAGACAGAATAGGGAAATCTGAGCACCGATCTAAACAAAGGGAGAAAGTCCAGTGACCACAAGGACAGCATTTTTTGGCTAAAGGAGCTGCAAGTTAAAAGGCCCTGAGATAGAAATGACCTTGCAGCATTTGCCAACTTCACCTCCTGCAATGCTGCCAATACTGTGTGAGGTGGGCCCAAAGGTCAAATGAATGTGCACCTTCAGAGTAGGAATGAGGAAATACAGCAGAATCCAAGCAGGCCTCAGTCCCTCATCTTTAAAATAGATGGAGTTCGTGCCTTTCCCAGGGAACTTCGGGAATGCCGGGGGGCGGGGGGTGGTATGAGACTCCCTGGGGAGCTGGTTAGACTCAGATTCTTGGGTCTGAAGGAGGTATTCTGGAGACACAACTTTAAAATTTTGCAATTAAATAAGCCTTCCAAATGATCTAGGAGCACAAAAATTTGAAAAGGATTCAAATAGATGATCTCAAATGTCTAATCAGCAGTATTTTTATTAAAATGAAACAAAGAGGAATAATTAGGTGGAGCAACCCTCTTGCTGGGATGACAAAGAAGGAAATGTACAAAGCACAACAGATTCAATTCCTAGTTTGCATTGCTCCCCGCTCCTCTTAAAGAAACATTCTTTAAATCATTTATAGCCAAGGCACCTCTGGCGCTATTCTTTTGGAACTCTTCTAGAAAATGCACACATTATACAAAGGTCTGTAAATGCTATAAGCAGACTTCAAAAATGGAAAAAACAACAACAACCACAAATAAAAGTGTTAGAGAAAGCCATATCTGTGGAATTAGGTGGCTTGTTGAAAAACCCAAGAATACACTTTTGCATTTTAAACTTTAGAGCTTTTGTTTTATTTTGTTAATTTGGGCTCCTTGTAGTTCAGGAACATGAAGAGCTCCTTGAGAGTTTATGCAATATTGTGTATGTACATTCATTTTTCAGAGGAGAAGTTCAGTAGTTTTTGTAACATATTCAAAAATGTCCGTGGCTCCAAAAGATTAAGAACCACTCCGCAGAAAGGGAGGTTAACCAAGTCTAGCCAAAAGTTAAATACAAATGGAAAACCAGCAAGATTTGCTTTCTGAACCTTGAGCCATGTTAGACCAAATTCTAACATGGAAAAGAATTAACTCTATGGGTGACATTTTCCTTTGTGTATAAAATATACTCTTCTAGGACTTAGCACCTCATAAATAGCAATTTTATGCCTGTCAGTATTGTCTTGGCATGAGAAGGGAAGGTTACAAGTTCTGGTGGCCTCACTGCACACTTATCCTCTGCTTCTGTGGCTTCTGCTGAGGGCAATGGCTTTGGAGTCTAACTCTAAACAGAAATATACATAAAGTTACACCTACACACACAAAGTATGAGTTTACTTTGGTACTAAATGCTCCTTATTCTATCTTCATATGCAAAAAAAGAAAACATACCTTTTATTTTATTAGCTTCTCCTCTGTTCTAATTCTGTTCACAGTAGGGCAGTTTTCACCCTAGAAGAACAAGAATTTTATATCATAAGGAATCTTTGTGTAGATTGTGGCTGTTTAAAAGTTCCGTTTGGGTCCTAGAGTCAGTGCCACTGAGAGGAACTATATTGGGGAAACAGTGGTAAACTTTTAAGGATTTGATCTGCACTGTTTGTCTCTCATTTTATGCCTTATCCTGGTGTCAATTCTTCCAGATTGCTGAAGGGGATTTACTGTGGAGATAGATGAAATAAAAAAGCAAAGGAAAGCTAAGTCGATGCATTGGCACGTAAAGAACCAGACCTCATTTATAATTTTTTAGTTTCAGTGTAGATCTAGCTGTGGAGGGAGGGTAGGGTGCTTCACTATTCCCCTGTTTTGGTCCAGCGCGTGACCCTGAGTCACCTGGACTCTCTGCTCCTAGCCTCTGCCCTGCTCTCTGTGTTGTCAGCTGGAGTGAGCCAAGTCTTTGCGGCAGTCGCCAGGGCCCGGTGTCTGACTTTCCCCTCCCTTTTGTCATGGTGACTTCAATCCTCAGGCTCCGCTCAGGCAACCCCCACCAAGGGAGACCTGGCCAGTCTTTTCCTTCTGCTGGGTGCTGTGTCTCTCCTCAGAGCCCTGTCAGGGTCTAACGTTCTCTGTAGTTTGCTCTTTTGTCTCTGGCTGGTTGTCACCACACTTGGTGCCTTATTACAATGTGCAAAACACTGCCCTTTCCTGCAGGCTGTCAGCACTGCCCACAGGACACAGGAGGCCTTCCCTCTCATTTCTGCCCTGCTTGCCTCTCACCTGGCTGCCAGACATTGCAGACTGTGTAGCATATGCATGTGGCAGCCCTGTGTCGTTTGTCATTTGTTTCCTCCATCAGAGTACATGCTGTAGGAGGTCAGAGATAATTGATTTTTTTCTATCTTGTTGACTCATATCTAGAATAGTGTCTAATACATGGCAGGACCTCCAGAAATATGTGTTACAATTAATATGTTTATAATTGTCTTTCTTTTTTTTTTCTTGCTCGAGCTACCTAAGTTGTTCTTCTGTTGCAAGCAAAAGAGTCCAAAATTCATACTGACCAACACCAGTGATGACTCATTCTGTGCTGGTGTATGTATACATCTTTGAAAATTCCCTCTGACATCAAACTGAAAATTCCATAAATCCTTCCTCCCCAAATGCTGTATATTTCTTAGTTATAGCTGAAGCAAAATGGAAGAAATTTAATTCCTCTGCCACATGACCACTCTCCAAATAGTTCACGGCAGCTATTCTCACCCTCACCTTGTCTCTTTTCTTGATTAAAAGCCCCCTGTTTCTCTGATTATTCTTCATGTAATTTTGTTTCAAGAAATGCTACTTTTCTTGTTAATCCTTTTGGAAGTCTTAGTTTTTTCCGTATTTCTGCAAGATCACAACTAAATCTAATATTCACACTGGATAATGTGAAATAGGGAGAAAAGGGGCAAAGGGGAGGGGGAAGTGGGAGGGCTAGGGGAAAGGAAAGAAGGGAATGGAATTAATATAAGAAAATGGAAACAAAGCCTTTGTAAGTAGGGAGGGATGGAGGGGTTGAAGGGAGGGCAGGGGAAGGGGGAAAGAATAAGAAACAAGAGAGACTCTGTAAAGGGGCATATCTCCAATGATGAATGTCATTATATTGTATACCTAAAATGTACCAATAAAAGGATATACAAAAAAAAATATTCACACTGGAATTTGAGCAGTACAGAGTGAAGCAGAATTATTACCTGTACTCTTTAAAATACTCTACTTTCACTGAAATATTCTATGGTTGAATTAACCATTTTTGAAAGTTAAAATATAACATTGGGTTACAAGTGTCTTATGTCTCCATGCAGGGCTGTAGCCAATCCAGTCCAGTCTGGACTATATTTAACCAGGAGTCAATGTATGGAAATTGATCTGGATGTCCTAGTCGTCTTTCATCCCAAGTTACTACTCTATATACACACCAAATTATCATCCTATCCATGGTTCCTTCAGCCTGCCACCTTCCATGAAAGGAGGGCCAATCTACTTTAGAAAGAGTTGTTAACCTCTGCAGGTTCAGCTTTATTTTATAGTCCCCCATATAGCCTCTTTTAAAGTTCTTTAACATACATTCTAATGGGATGGGTTTTGACAATTTTTCCCCCATATCTGTTATTGTGATGCAAATTACTCTCTCAAGTACTTTTGATGAAGCAATAATGCACAATAAGACAGGCCTTTCCTTGCCCCCATGTTCCCCGCCCCCCATAAGATGTTCTGTCCCATAAATGTAACTGTTTGGGCTGCACTGTGTTCCCACCCAATGTATCAAAATGTTCTGTGACTGTGCTCCACGATGTACCTGTTCAATGTTCAATGTGTCAAAACTGATCTGTTCAAACAATGTAACTGTTAGTACCTGAGGTTTCTACCTAAATTTCCCTACTTCTAGCTATATCTCCACCCTAAAAGTTTCCTCTCAACTTCCTTTCCCCAACTGGATAAAAACAGACTCTCACCGTAACTTGATGCTCAGAATTAGGAGAGAGAAAACTCCTGTGAGCCAGCAAGCTAATAAAAGGTTTTTCTCCATCTCTTTGAGTAACTTTTGGATTCTCAAATTTTCAAATTGCTATAATACTTGGCTGTGACACAGAACTGTAGCACTGGCTATAATACTGAACTGTTCTGCTTTGCCACACTTTCACTTTAGGAACAGTTTGAGCTCTGTAAAATTAACAAGAAATCCTACTATCTAGAATATATAAAGAACTGAAAAAAATCAGACCCCCCAAATTCAAACACCCAATTCAAAAATGGGCATCTGAAATGAACAGACATTTCTCAGACAAAGAAGGAAAAGCAACAAATAAATATATGAAAAAATGTTCAACATCACTGATCATTTGAGAAATGCAGACGAAAACAACACTGAGATTCCACCTCACCCTAGAAAGAATGGCTGCTATCAAGAAATCAACCAATAACAAATGCTGGCGGGGTTGTGGGGAGAAAGGAACCCTTCTCCATTGTTGGTAGGAGTGCAGACTGGTGCAACCACTGTGGAAATCCGTATGGAGATACCTCAAAGAACTAGGGCTGGAGGTCCCATTTGACCCAGCTATTTCCCTGCTGGGGATCTTCCCCAAAGAATTAAAAGAATCATACCACAGTGATATATGTGCACCTATGTTCATAGTGGCACAGTTTGTAGTAGCTAAAGCTTGGAAACAGTCCAAGTGCCCATTAACTGTAAACTGGATAAAGAAGATGTGGTTTTTTTATAAAATGGAGTACTACTCAGCCATAAAAAATGAGAAACTAGAGTCATTTATAGCTAAATGGATACATATAGAGGCCATACTCTTAAGTGAAATAAATAGGACACATGTGTAAATACCCAATAGTTTCTCTAGTGTGAGAAACTGAAAGTGTAAATAAGGGTTAAAATGATTAAAACGAATAATTGATAATTGGAAACAGGAAAAGGTCCAAAGGGGTAGGAGTGGTGGGAGGGGGAGGGGAAAGGGAAGAAAGGAAAAATTATGAGAAAGAAAAAAAAAAGGAAACAAAGTCTATGTAAATAGGGAAGGGTGGAGGGGGTGAAGGGAGGGCAGGGAATGGGGAGAAGATAAGATAAATTATTTCCACACACTTTCTCTACATAGGTAAGCTTTCTAGTCTTTTTATTATCTCTCTTTTTATCTTTCTAACAAAACAAAACTTTTATCATACAAAATCCTTTCACAGTAAAAACATATCTCTTGTACTTACAGCCTTTTTAATATTTTTTCTCCATCTCACTTACTATAAACCTTTTATAACAAACTTGGCTGCAGCCACTTGGATTTTAAAGTGCCCCCCCTTTTTTTCTGTTCTCAGATTGTTACATTTTTAAATTGACTGGCTGCCAACAGAACAGTAAACTTGAATTGGTGTTCTTATCTTAAATCAATAAGCAGAGTAGGAGAAGAGCAAGTTAACCTTATAATTACAATTCAAGAATTTGCAATGTACAAGAAATATTTTAGGCACACCTATTAAACATCAACTCAAATTGGAAATCAGAAGTACATTTATCAATTAGTTAAAATTTGTAATTTGATTTCTTTTGTAAAACCTCCTTATGTCTGGCAGAGCACAGTCACAGTTTTTCAACTTTGACTATGCAATCCCAGGCTAGGGTTCTTTGGGCTTCCAGATGTTCACAGGCAGTGTCAGGCTGGTGACACTGAGCAAGCTGGCCTTGGGGCTCCCAAAACCAGGAGTATTTTCCTCATTGTTTTGCTCTGCAATCTCTGGAGCTTTCCCAGCTATTTTCATCCCATTTACTTATATGTAGACAGCATGCATTTTCTCATTCCAGTTCTTTTCAACCTGGGTGTGGGTTTCCTTTGACTCCCTCTGAGTCTGACTTCCCAGCACCCTCTTTTGTGAGTCACTCTCATTTCAGGCCTGGGAGGTGGGAAGGCTGCCCTTTCGGCCTAACAAGACGGGTTCCCCTTTGGGTCCCAAAACCTTGCTGCAGTCCTGTAGTGTGCTGTTGCTCCAGAACTGTCCTGAATCCCAACAGGTTCCTTTTGCACTGGCGGTGGCGGGGTGCTCCAGGCTGCAGGAGAGCTGATTCCCTCTCTGAGTTGAAGTCTCACCTGTTGGTGCCTGAGGTCGCAGGATTCCCACAGCTCAGGCCTCCAGGCAAAGAAAACAGCAACTGTGTCATCTCCAGTCCCTTTGTGCTCACCAGAAATGTTGCAAAATTCTAAAAGGCAGGAGGGACCAAATGGAAATCGGGAGGATTTTATTAGGTGTACATCTGACCAAGCTGAATTTGTGTCCAAAGTGCTGGGCACTGGACAAAGAAATGTTTGGGTTTTATGCATTTTTCTGAAGAGGGGTGGTCTTTCTAGTGACATGAAACTGGCAGAGGCAAGCAAGTTTACAGAAGAAGACAGAAAGCAAGTTAGTCATAGCTCTCATGATGACAGTTTTGTTTCTTATGAATCTTGTGGGAACAGGGCATCATGAACTTTGTTTAGGGCATAGTTGACAATCTCATCTATATCCCTTGAGGGCACATAGTTCTTTAAAGATTGTAAAGACTTCATTTACAGAAACATAACTTTCCACCTTATCAGTACTGGGTTGGGTGGGAGAGTCTCCGTGAAGGAAGGCAGATTCCTGAGTAATTAGGACATCAATAGTTACAGGAAAGGATGGAACCTGGGGGGGGGGGGGGACTGCTAGACTGCTTTCAGCTAGGAAAACTGATTTTCTTTTAAATTCTGCTTTAATAAGAATATTCTGCCCTTCTCCTAGGATAGTCACCATGTCTGTTGAGAATCACATCTGACATCATAATCAAACATTTTTCTCTTTTATTTAGAACATACAAGTGCATGATAAGTGGAAAAGATAAAGAAGACCCAATCAGAAAGGTAAGACAAGGAAAACAAGGAAAAAAACTACCAACAATGACAAATGTGGCCGAGAGGCCAAAGAATATGAGCCCTGAGAAACACTGCTATGTTTGGTAGCATGTCTCTAATATCTTCAGGGAGAAGCTTTTCACCCATCTTCAGTCCATTAGGACACAGTTACTCCACATCTTGAATACCAATTCAAAGTCATCACTTTTATCTGATTAAGTGGCACTATCCCTATTACACAGCTACATTGATCTAACCCAGAGCATCACAAGCTAAAAAATTAGAAATTACTATTTGTACTTGCTGCCTACAACTGACAGAATGAGTAGATTCTACTGCTTGCAGGAAAAAGAAAAAAACCTCAGAGACTTTTATTGCTTATTGCACAGAATAAGGACAGCCATGGCATTGTGAGAAATACCAAAGTCCTTGCGACATCTCAGATTAACATACAAAGGAAAGTCGGAGTAGGAGTAGGAGGTCCACCTGCACTGTCTGCATGGTGGGGTTGGGCCTCTGGGGACAGCAGCATCCAGCAGGCAGGACAGGGGTCACTTTGGAGAGGGGATGGGGCGGGTGTTCACCACTCTCCTGCCAGACAGCCTCTGTTCTCTTTCTAAAATACCAGTAATGTTCTTTTAAAGAAAAAAGCCAGATTCTCACATTAGCACAGGATGGGAAACTAACTCAAATGGAACAATCTGACTTTTTCCTAGGATTTAAAATCTTGACTTCATTGTTCCAAAAACAGAATAAAACAGCAGCTGAAGGGCAATCATGACAAGGCTGAATTCTCAGGGACACATTGCTCCTGTAGTTTGTTCCAAGAGCTTCCCACTGTCCTACCAATGTGTCTGCTTCCTACTCAGAGTTGGTTCTGCTGCATGCAAGCAATGATCTCTGATTGGTACAGACACTGATCCAGAAAGAGAACCAGCTCCCTTCTCATCTCCAAAGTCTGAGCCCCAAACTTTCCTTCAGGAAGTCTGGGGAGCAGTGAGCCCTGAGCATACCCTCTACCAGCCTCCACTCTTGGGGTGAAAGGGATTGCTCCTCCTCTGATGGCAATCCACTGTATGCCCCTTGTCATCCTCTTTTCTCACATGTTATGGCTAAAAATCACATCAGAAAAGGGAAAATTTGAAAATTATTTGGATGAAACTTGAACTGAATTTATAACATGACAAAATTGGACACACATATGTTATATACAAAGTTTGGCAAAGTAAGATTAGACCTTATGAGACAAAACAAACAAACATAATATGTTCCAGGGAGAAATGTGACAGATTTGCCAGAAACCACCACACTATAATGAATTCTTCTTCATTGTCACTTTTCTGGTCATCTAAGAAAAATCAAGGCAGATGCTAGGATTTATTACATTACTTTCTTTTTGATTACAGTCAGACATTGTTTCTGTTCACAATTATACTTTTTGGCAGCTCTTATTAATTAGCATTGCCAAATCCAATCATCTGACATAAAATCTGATCAAGTTGCAGCCTACAATCACAGTAGGTCCCAGGACATGCTGGCTTCTCCTCCAGGCTTTCCCTAAATCTAAATGGCATCCGTTTGATCAGTGAATGCCCAGAGGGTATACCCAATTCTCAAGTTAATTAATGTTTGTGTGTTCCATCCAACAAACTTTGTGAGCTTTGAGAAGACAGAAACTGTGAGCTGGTGGAAAAAACACAGACTTAGGAGCCAAATAAAGCTGAGCCTGAGAACTTCCTCCCTGCTGGCCCATTTCCAGGTGCTGCACACCCAGGCAAGTTACTGACCTCTGAGCCTTTGCTTCATCAGGAATTGGAGAAAATAACTACTACTTGGTCACCAACTGTTACTCTAGGTCAGTTCCCCTTTGTGTTTCTTGGGCTGTTTTCTTTTAATGCCTGCTATAGTGTTCTGCATATGATGTACATTAAGTAAGTAGCAGGCATTTTCTATGCAAGATATTTTTGGATTACTAAGTGCATAAGCTGCACTGGGCCCTGAGAAAACACCCATTGGAACAGCAGCCTTTGGTCAGCCTGATTTCTTCACCATCAAGAATCATGGCAGGGGCTGGGGATTTAGCTCAGTGGTGCCGCCACCTGCCTCACAAGCACAAGGTCCTGAGTTCAATCCCCAGTACCAAAAAAAAAAAAGTATCATGGCAGTTGATGGTTCATGGCTCCTGGCTTAATATTATGTCATAGTTCCACCACAATTAACTGATAATTACTCTTTACAGGGAAATCAAAACATCCAGAATTTGGATTGATTAAACCTGAGCAAGGTGTCCATCCTGCAGAACTGACCGTGTGACTTAGCTTTCTTTAGTGTGACTGTCCCAGCTTGGATCTGGGACCTACTCCAGGGCCAGTCAGCAGTTTATGTTACATAGCACAACTGGAGACACTGGTTATAGGGCCAAGTCACTGACTGGAATACCATATTTTCAGAAATGACCAGACAACTTTATAAAACTAAGTTTGACTTTATGAACCCAATAAAGTTCCTTGAACAAAACAGCTGATATCTGACTTTAAGGGTTTCTTGGCCTTAGAGGTTGAATAAAGAAAGCCAGGTAATTTAAAAAATATTTTGAAGACCTAAAATAAAGAGAGAAATTGACCAAAATCTGTAGATAGTGAAAGTGAAGTCTAACTAGTCTGCTAACAAAGTCCAATCTGGAATTCATTATTAAATGAAATCCAGCAATACAGACCTATAAGAAGCCTAAATAGTTAATATTTTCACTACACTCATGAACATAATCAGATGAAGTTTAGTAAAACTATTTTGCAAACAAATTGGTCTTACTGTGACTATCTTTGATAGAAATGAAAGGAGCTATAGGGATAAAAATTATATTTCAGTAGAAAACTATAATGTACCCATTCTCAGATTCTAGCCTTGTCATTGTCTTCCAAGCTCTGCTATCTATAAACTGTTGTGTTCTTGAAGTTCTAAAACTAGAGCTAGACAGCCTGACCTGTGTGGGTCACTCAGGGATTCATGGAAAGGCCCCATGCGTAAGCTCTAATCTAGAAATTTTCTCCATTAACCTTTATTTTTCTTTTGTTTATTTTAGTTGGCTTAGTTCACAAGGGCTCTGGCTAAGGAGCATACTCCAGTATTTGAGATCATTCATAACTGTAATCTCCCTGGATGTGCTACGTTTATCTCAAGGGTCTTAAATCCATGTTCACCAGCATGGCCCTTATGCCAGATATTCTCTGTAGTTAGGCGACAAAATCCAGGTGACCAACAAGAGGATGCTTCTTCAAGGAGCCAGACATCATGAATTATGAGTTTTGTGCTGAGACAAAGACAACTAGGCACGCCAGTGTGCAGGAATGGTATATGTACCCCAGCTCTGGTCGGTATCTCATAAATAAGAAGATGAGGAGGAAGAGGGAAGGCAGGGAATAAGGGATGAGAAGAAAGGAATGAGGATGTGTTCTGCACATGTACCAACTCCACACAAGGAATGTGACTTTATGTACTGCACACATGAACCAAAGGGAAAAACAGAAGGGGATCAAGGGATGGGGGGAGGGGGAGGGAGGAAAGGGAAAGGGGATATAAAAGGCAGTTAAGATGTGTTCTGCACATGTGCCCACTTCCCGAAAGGAACGCAGACATCATGTACTGCAAACATGTACTAATGAACTAAGATAAAAATAAAAGAAGATGACAAGAAGGACAGGATGTTTTCTAGAACCGAAAGGTGGACTGGGAGGTCATCAGCCTGAAATGGCACCAGCCTTGGCATTCCTCTGTAAGCAAGCTGAAGCCACATTGAACAGTGAAGGGGAACTCAGCCTTCACCCATCAGAAGCTGCCCACTTATTTCTAACTGGGGACTTCCCAACAGATCAGACCCATGAAGGCAAGCACCTAGCTACAGCCAGTCTAGTGAGTTATTTTCTTCATGTCCAGCCTGCAGAAGAACATGGCTCATGTTGGAGAGCGGAGCTCCCTGATCTTCTGCTTCTCAGAGCTGCCTGATTCAGGAATTGCTCTTTGCTCAGATAAGCTCTGCTAAATCCAATTTGTCTAAAGTTTTCCCTTTAACAGCTATTACTGCAGTGTAAGTGCAGAAAAGGAAGAACAGTGGGAGGTTTAGAGAAGTGAAAGAAGAGAAAGGTTTTTGATTGATCCTCCAAAGATGTTTGAAGTAAGATTGAGTTAAGCGTGAAGAGGGACGAAGCCATTTCAGAAACACTGCACAACTATGTGTCCACTGTGTATCTGTGTGGTGGTGGGGGGTACAAATGGGCCTCACTGAAATGGACAAAGACCCATGGCTAAAGAGGAGGCAATTATCAGAGGCACACTATGAGCCCCCTAGGAAACTGCTAGAGGAGTCTGTTCTTAATGTAGTATTGAACAAAGTGGTGGTGTAGGCCCTTGAGCAAGGAGAGGAAAATTAACTTAAAATGAACAGTGACTACAGTGAAGAAACTCATCAAGAGGAAAGTTAGCAATGGACCCCTGATATGAGGTCCTGAAGAGTAGATTAGGTAGAAATCACTGACTTTGTGGACAGATTGGATATAGAAGCTGTATTATTTTAGAAAAGAAAAATTTAAAAACAGCCTCAAGGTTCCCATAGTGATAGTGATACAACTGGAATACATCAGGTGGTGGCAGATGGAGCCAGTTTGGGTTGGATTGGTGGGAGCGACAAATTTCATTTGGGGAAGTTGTGCTCTTAGAGATTGTAGTGTCTGAATGGAGGTGATGTTTAGAGACCTGGAAGGACCACTCTGCATTTCGGGCAACATCTTTTATGTAACAAAGATGTGTTGAATCTTTAGTAAATGGAAAGATCTAGAAGGGTCAACACAAATGGTACAATCGCTGCTGTTAGCCGCTTTCCTTCACTTCTCTGGGAGATGGAACAGGAAACATTACTATACTACAAATCAGTCTGTGGCTTGCTTGTGTTTTTTAATATTTTCTAATTGAAAAGTGGGATTCTATACTAAAGACATTAGAAAAATATTCCTCCAAACAATGGGCAGCCAAATTTGTTTTCACTGTTTGTCATGGCAATTGAGCTAGTATTTCCTGAAGAAATGTTTACCAAAGATTCTCTGAACTTAGGCATTTGAAGTGACCCCTGTTTGGGCTTCAGTAGCTTCTTAGACTTGCTATTATCTTTCACATCATGGCCCAAATTATGTATACTTCTCTAATAAAGATAGCTTCCACTTATGAAGTTCATGAGTTTTAAAACTAAAACACTATATATGTATATTGTCTCTTTTAATTTTTTAAATAGTAGACAGCTTGCAAAAATCAAATCCCAAAATGATAAACTACTCAGTTTAGATGACACAGAGAACATTTCGTTCATTCCACGTGTATTTACTGACCACCTACTGCCTTCCAGATGCTGGATTGGGCCATAGCAAGATAGTCTCTGGCTGTCAGACCTTACAATATGCTGGGGAAATACACTAAGGAAATTAATTACTGTAAGATATTATGCTTGTTTTTATAGGACAAAGAGCTATGGGAACATAGTTATGGGGATCTAATCCAGAGGGCAGGAAAAGCCTCACTAAAGAAATGACCTTTACATTAAGACTTGAAAGACAAGTGGTACTAGCTCAGCTAAGGGGGACCCAGATATTTCAGGTAAATAAACAGACAGCATAATTACAAGCTCGGCCACAAGCAGGGGAATGGTTGTTTATAGAAAAAGGAGAAAGTTCTGTGCATTGGATCATGGCACTGGGGGAAGAGATTGATACCAGTTGAGCCCACAAGATACTGAGCCAGGATGAGAATTTAGGCCTGGTAGACACCAGTGTCTCTTTTTCACACCTCTTCTCAAAACCTGCTGAAGCTTGCTCAGAATCCACATTAAACTGCCATTTTCAGGTATCCCAAAAAGCCAAGAAGAAAAGAATTTCTAATTTCAGAATGACAGTTCCTTGGCACTAATGTGTACTTTTGAATAGCAAGAGCAAAGTTTTGAAGATTGCTAATTCTGAAAAATTGGGCCTTCCCACCAGCAACACACTTTAAGCATCAGAGAAGTGAATTCCACTGGGTTGTAGGGGAATTCAGAAAAGAACTGACCAATGGTTTCTTGGGTTGAGCACTCAAAACAACTTACTGTCACTGTTCCTTGTATAAATGACTAGTGAAAGATAGAAGTTCTAGTTTGTATATTTATCTCTGTGAAAATTATTCTCTTTTTTAGAAATATCTCTTCTGAGAAATGAGACTACTTATCAATGAGAGTATCACATTCAGCCATTTTGACATCTTCAGAGAAAGGCTTTCATTTGTAATGTTAATGTACTGTTTTTCACATGGAATATATTTTCCTTAAAAGTACAGGTAAAAAAAAGGTACATACCATGTACATTGGTTGTGTGTATTATCAAAAATGATAAAAAACATAGTTAATGAAGGTATCTGTGTATTTTAAAGAGCAATATTTACATTCTAGATTACATCTTACTTTGTCCTCATTGTAAAAGAATAAATTTAATACTGGAAATTTTTAAGACAATTATAGGAAAGACAAAGAAAGTATAGTATGAATCATTTGTGAACCTAGATGGAGCAGTGAAAGAATTGAAATGAAAGTCATGGGACCACAAATAATCTACATCGGAAAGTACAGATTTGCCTAGTCAGAAGTGAGGTTGAAGTGGTATTGTTTTTCTGACCTAAAATAGGTAATAATAGTAATGAACAAAACATTATGCATTTCCTTTCTGGGATAAGTAAGTTGGAAAGTAAAAGAATATACTTCATATATTAGAAATACTTTTCCAAAAATCTTGCATAATTCAGAAATTTAATGTGAAATGATCATTCATATTGGCATAAATACTACATTTTGGGGATTAAAAGCAATTATTTATACCCTGCAGTTGTGTATAAGATAAAATAAAATATGGCCATAATCTGAGGTTGTTGGAATAATAAAATGTGATAAATGAATTCTTCAAAGATTTTCATCATTGATCAGCTCTAGAAATCTTACTTTTAAAGTTCTTCTTTTGCCAGAAAGAGTTTCTAGTTAAATACTCGACTTATGTTAGAAATGTCATTACTGTAGAAGAGCATGGTAGCATCATGAAATTGAGACTTGCCACAAGTAAATATCCTTTGCGGTTCCTAACGGTCATGGTCTTAAAGGAATAATGTGCTAAACTTGTTTGCCTTATTCCTCTATTTGTGAAGGTCCCTTTACAGCTCATGAAGTTATGGTCAATCATTCTACTTCCCTTTTCCTTTCCTTTAGCCCTTCCATGCATCTCCAGATTGTCTTCCCAGGAGCATTTGCAGCTTTTGCACCCTCCCACCCACCATCAGGCTGCAGGCACACACACACACACACACACACACACACACACACACACACCCGTTGCTTCTCTCAGCAGCACGCCCATCACAGCCCCTACACTTCTCCTCCTCCCATTCTCTATTGTGCTATACACACAACTTCTGGGACTGCTGGTCCATCTCTGCTAGTTTTTATAATGCTGTTTCTGGAATTCTCATTCTTTCTTCTTCCTCTTCCCACTCCATCCTTCGTGAACAATCAATCCTCCCCATGAATAAGCTCCACAATGCCTTTCATGTATTCATTTATCAGATATTTATCAAAGGAGGACAAAAATCTCATTTGACTTTTGGAAAGACCATTTGAAAGGCCACAGGATAACTGCACTGGGGTGGCTGTGGCAGAGACTCCCTGGAGTTGTCTTTTAGAGCTCATTCAGAAGCCCTAGCATAGGATGATGGCTTGAAACAGATCCTGGCAGTAGACATGGAGGAAAATCAATGACTTTGCAATCCACTTAGAGTGTGTATGTAACCTTCATTCCAAGCTTTTCCAGACTTTCAGTAATTGTCTCCTAAAACATTACTTCCAAGTTCCCCTTAAGAACATCCCTACTAGACATGTGACCCACTGCTGCAGCTCTATAACTTATGCAAAGGACTTAAACTCCTATACTTTGGTTTCTTTATGTGTAGAATGGGTCTACTAATATGACTTGCTTCACTGGATTGTTTTTAACACTTAAATAAGAAATATTTAAAAGTTAAGTGCTTGGCCCCAGCAAAAACAAAATAAATGTTGAAATAGCTGTACTATTTACTATTACTATTTACTATTACAATTACTATTGCTTTTATTTTTTAAGTCTTTCTGGGACTGGGTAGTGAATTACACTCCTGGACCTTTTACAATTTTATTTTGAAGGTCTGGGGATTTAGCTCAGTGGTTCCACTGCCTGCCTGGCAAGTGGAAGTTCCCGAGTTTGATCCCCGGTATCCCCCCAAAACCAAAACAAAACAATTTTATTTTGAGACAGGGTCTCACTAAGTTGCCCAGGCTGGCCTTTAACATGTGGTCTTGCCTAGTAGCTGGGATTATGGGAATGAGCCACCATGCCCAGCTGCTAGTAATCACTAATAATTCTATGACTGAGTTTTTCCCAATTCATCTGCAGCTGTGAACATTGTTTTTTATGCCTTCAGTTCTATTTACTCTATATCAATTCATATTCACACAACAGAATTAAGTAATTCAGGAGCTGGAAGAAATCTCAGCAATCATCTCATCTAATGCCCTCACTACTGATTTAGAAACATGGGCACAGTGTTAGGAGGGGACTTCAGGCTCCAACTGCTCCTCCTGCTAGAGTCCTAACTAGTTCTCTAGTCCCCTAACCCCCAGGTTATGGGTCTTTCTGTTTGTTGTATTCTATCTGCTCAACCACACTTTAAGTATCTCAAGGGCCTGGCCCCTCTGGAGACTACAAGCTGTGCATCAGGAAACCCTGCATCAAGATGCCCACTGTTACTCTAGTAATGGGGAAAGGAAGTCCATGTTAATCGGATAGAACAAATTTATGGACAAAAACATTCTCAAGTTCTGCTCACCATAGGGTGAGAAAGATTAATACTGTATCTAATAAGCATTATGCCAGAAATTCAAAGTCTTTAAAAATAGTCATCATACACTCTCAGTATTGAACAATTCCTTGGTCAGTTTTGAGAGTTGCAATAATACAGTCATAGTGCTTTTTTTTTTCTTCCTGGTACCAGGGATTGAACTCTGGACCTTGCACTTGCAAGACAAGCAGCAGAACCACTGAGCTAAATCCCCAGCCCTTATAGTACTTTTGAATGTACCAAGGTGAGCACTTCCAAGTGGGCTCTTCTTGCTTGCTAGGGCTCCAGGGAGAATCAGGTTTCTCTTCCCCTTAGCTCTTACAATCTCCTGTGACTCAGACATCATTACAAAACACAGACGCTTGCACTCCATGCGCAGGTGAGAGGGTGTTTGTACCATGTCCACCTGTTCAGGTTACCCAGTATGTTACAGGTGTCATCTCAGGAGGAACCCAGTGGAGGATTAATTCCCTCTGCAACTTTCATTTTTCAACTCTTACACAATGTGTTCCTTGTTACATTTTCTTTCTGATGACACCAAGCTAAGCACTCCTCCATATCCAAAATCAGTATCTTGAAGGTAATCTGCACTCTCATGTTCTTGCAGCATTATGCAAAATAGCCAAGATGTAGAATCACCCCACATGTCCAGTAATCCTGAATGATTTTTAAAATGTGATGTAAATGCACAATTGGGTGTTATTCAGACTTTAAAAAGAAGGAAACATGCCTTCTGTAACAATATGGATAAATCTCTAAAGCATTATGCTTAGTGAAATAACTTAGATGAAGAAAGACAAATACTGTAGGATTACACACGTGAAATCTAAAAACATGGAAATAAAAGCAATAGAATGGCACTTGTCAGAGACTTGAGTGTAAGACATCATTTGAAGGGTGTATCTGGTCAACTTTCCCATTACCGAGACCACAAACTGGATATATTCTATTTAAGGAAGAAGAATGTGTTTCTGCTCACAGTTTCAGAAGGTTCAGTACATGGCTAGCTGGCTGCAAGGCAAGGACATCATGGCAGAGGTCATGGTGGGACAGAGCTGCTTGTTCATGTAGACCACAAAGCAGAGTGGGTTGGAAAGAACGCCAGGGAGAGATATACTTTCCGAAGGCAGCAACCCACCTCCACAGGGACTGCTGCTAACCATGAACTCCTCTCTGAGTTCACCCTATGGTCCAATCACCACTCTAGGAGTCTCGTGATCCAGATAAGTGGGTAATTAACTTGCACAATGGATAAGAACTGTCAGTTGAAAGACGAGTGAGTGCACTGTCAGGATCTAATGTACTGCATGGTGACTATAGTTAATAGCACTGCAGTGCATACCTGAAAACTGCTCAGGGAGTAGATAGTAAATGTTCTCATCACACACAAAAATAGCACATGAGAGGATGCTACATAAGGTGATGGATGTGGTCACTAATTTGATTTTAGCAATCATTATACAATATATACATATATCCAATCAGCACATATATAAAATCAGCTTTTAAATATATAAAGTTTTGTTTGTCAATCAGACCTTCATGAAGATGCAACAATATCAAAGCTAAAGCTGAAAGTTTTTAAAGAACTTAGCATTCTTCTCGAGTGGACTAATTGGAATCTTGAAACCTTTACTTTCTCATTGACCCCACTCAAGAAGGTAAACCATGAAGGCTCAGTTACTCAGGACTCAGCAACACTGAGTTGATGGTTTTGAGATTCTCAGAAAGGGAATGCACATGTTCATGGTATCTACTTGGCACACTTCGGATCGTAATCCACTACATGATTTCTTTAAGTATTATCCATGTTGAACATTTTTAACACAGTTATTGGCCATTTATTTCTTCATCTGAGAAGTGTCTGGAAATTACAAAGATCAGAGAAGAAAGTAATGAAATCGAGACTAAAAACCGCCTCCCCCCAAAAAATCAATGAATTGAAGAGATACTCTTTGAAAGAATAAACAAGATAGGGATGGAAGAATAGTTCAAAACACACAAATTAGCAAATGTAATATATCATATAAAAAGAAGCAAGGACAAAAATCACATGATCATCATCAATAGACAGAGGAAAAGCCTTTGACAAAATCCAACATCCATTCATTAAAAAAAAACACCTTTAAGAAAATAGGTATAAAAGGACCTTAATATAAAAGCCATTTGGGCTGGGGGTTTAGCTCAGTGGTTCTGCTGCCTGCCTCGCAAGTGCAAGGACCCAAGTTCAATCCCCAGTACCAAAAAAAGAGAAAGAAACAAAAACAAAAGCCATTTATGACCAACCTACTACCAAAATCATATTAAATGGAGAAAAACTGAAAGTTTTCCCTCTAAAATCAGGAACAAGACAATGATATCTACTATCACCACTTTTGTTAATATGGTCCTAGAAGCATTAGCTAGATAATCAGGCAAGTGAAAGATATAAAAGGGATATGTATAAGAAAGGAAGAAATCAAATTATCATTCTTTGTAGACAACAAGATCCTCTAAATAGAAGATCCAAAAAATTCCACCAAAAGACTCCTTAGGATTAATATTCAAATTCAGTAGTGTAACAAAATACAAAATCAACACACAAAAATCAATAGCATTCCTGGACACAAATAATGAACTCACCAAGAAAGAAATTAGGAAAACAACACCATTCACAATAGCATCAAGAAAAACTAAATAGGAATTAACCTAACCAAGGAAGTAAAAGACCTCTGCAATGAAAACTACAGTACTCTGAAAAAGGAGATCCAAGAAAACATTAGAAAATAGAAAGATATCCTCTGTTCCTGGATAGGCAGAACCATTATTGTCAAAATGGCCATTCTTTCAAAACGGATATAAAGATTTAATGCAATCCTTATAAAAGTACCTGGAGCATTCCTCACAGAACTAGAAAAATCCATCCTAAAGTTCATATGGAACCAGAAGAGACCCTTAATACCAAAAGTAATTCTGGGCAACAAGAACAAAGCAGGAGGAATCACAGTCCTGGACTTCAAGTTATACTACAAAGCTATAGTGACAAAAACACCATGACATTGGTATAGAAAGAGATATCTGGATCAATAGAACAGAATAGAGGATAGAGAAACAACTCCAGGCACATTAGTTATCTGATCTTTGACAGAGGGGCCAAAAACATACACTGGAGGAAAGACAGACTCTTTAGCAGATGGTGCTGGGAAAACTGCTATACAAGGTCAGAAGATTGAATCTAGACCAATATCTCTCAAGATCTAAACATTAAAATAGAAAAACTTAACCTGTTGGAAGGTAAAAGAAGTAAAACTCTGGAAGACATAGGCATAGGCAAGGACTTTCTGAACAGAACCCCAATTGCACAAGAAATAGCACCAACAATCAACAAATGGGATCATATCAAATTAAAATGCTTCTGTGCAGCAAACAACCCAGTCAGAATAAAAGACCCAGTCAATTCATGAACAACTGAAATGAATAGACACTTCTTTGAAGTGTAAATGGCCAATAAGTACATGAAAAAATGTTCAACATCTCTGGTCATTAGAGAAATGCAAATTAAAACAATACTGACATTCCACCTAATTTCAGAAAGAATGGGTACCATCAAGAAATCCAATAATTACAAATGCTGGAGAGGCTGTGGGGGAAAGGGAATCTTTCTACATTGTTGGTGGGAATGTAAAGTAGTAGTACAACCATTATGCAGATCAGTATGATGAATCTTTTTCAAAGAATTAAAACTAGAAATTCCACTGGACCCAGCCATTCCCATTTCAAGGTATCTATCTGAAAGAGTTAAAGACATCATATTAGAGAGAAACATGCATACCCCTGCTTATAGCAGCACAACTCATAATAGCTAAATCTTGGAAGCAGCCTGTATGTCTATCAGCAGATGAATGGATAAAGAAAATATGGACTTTATATACAATAGATCACTACTCTGCCATAAAGGAGGATAAACTTGCATCACTTTTAGGAAAAGAGATGCAACTTGAGACCATAATGTTAGAAACACAAGCTTAAATATCATATGGTTAGCAGCACAGTTTGTGATAGCTAAAACTTGGAAACAGCCCAAATGCCCATCAACTGGAGACTGGATCAAGAAAATGTGTTTTTTTTTTATAAAATGGAGTACTACTCAGTCATAAAAAATGAGAAATTAGAGACATTTAAAGCTAAGTGAATGCACATTGAGGCCATACTCTTAAGTGAAATAAATAGGACACACATGTATAAATACCAAATAGTTTCTCTGGTGTGAGAAACTGAAAGTGTAAATAAGGACTAAATGTATAATAGGTCATGTGAAATAGGAAGAAAAGGGGCAAAGGGGAAGGAAGTGGGAGGGCTAGGGGAAAGGATAGAAAGGAATGGGATTAATATGAGAAAATGGAAAAATAGGAACAAAATCTTTGTAAATAGGGAGGAATGGAGGGATTGAAGGGAGGGCTGGGCAAGGGTGAAAAATAAGAACCAAGAGAGACTATGTAAAGGTGCAAATTTCCAATGATGAATGTCATTATATTGTATACCTAAAATGTACCAATGATTAGAATGAATAATCGATAATGTAAAATAGGAAGAAAAGGTCCAAAGGGGTAGAGGTAGTGGGAGGGGCAGGGGAAAGGAAAGAAGGGAAAGGAAAAATGATGAGAAATGGAAAAAATGGAAATAAAGTCTTTGTAAATAGGGAAGGGAGGGCTAGGAATGGGGAAAAAATAAGAATCAAGATGCATTATGTAAAGGTACAATTCCCAATGAGAAATGTAATTGTGTTATATACCTACAATGTACCGATAAAAGAATTTAATAAAGTGCAAAAAAAAAATCATATGGTTTCTCTTGCATGAGAAATACAAAATATAAATAAAGAGAAAAATAAAAGTTAAATAATAGGAAAGAAAATTCTCCCAGTTTTCTCCAAATTATAATACCAACAAAAACAGAAAAATATAATTGCTGTACTGTTATTCTTATCATATCTAATGCATATATCCCTTTTTTAAGATCTAAGAAATCTAAAATATAAATGTCCTTAGAGAATGTGACACTTACAATACAGTTTGAAACAACTAAGATGTTTCATGAATGACTCATATTCATTTGGCAAAGAAGTTTTATTTCATTTGTCAGGAAAAATTGTCGTAGCCTTGGAAATGAACAAGAAAGATCACTAACTGTCCACTAAATCAAAGCTGGAATTGTCTAGTGCAATCTCCGGGGATCCTTAGATGCTGTGGGGAGTGCATGCTTGACTGTCTTTGACAAGACCACTTTACAAGTGTGTAGTGGTAATTTTCCTTTTCTAGAAAACTCATGATAATGCAAATGTTTCTTGCCCATAGCAAAGCAGGTGATTCCTGTTCATTTGTTTAATCAAAAATGAATTTGCCCAATAAAGAATTCAAACATATCTGTAAGTCAGCTTCTCATTGGAACCAGTTTTAATATCTTATTGTTTTCCTCATTAATCAATAAAGTAAATAAACTCTTTGACAGGTTTTCACTTTGTATTTGTATAGGAATTATGATTTTGCCATTCTGAAAAATATGCCTTAACCCAATTTTGGGGAAAAATTTGTTTAAAAACTGAGATTCTATCTTTAGTAAATAGTATATAACATATTTCTATTAGATTTTAAGGCTTTTGTGATGTTTCAGTATTTTCAGGACAGACACTAATTTACAGCTATGTAACTATGTGGGAAAGGTGATAACACAATGGTTAGGCAGGGCTTTGGAATCACAGTGATTGGGTTAAAATCCAAGCTCTGCCCTCTTGGCTGTAGTGCTCTGGCTGGTTGCTTAACCCATTGGGGTTTCAATTTCTTAATGTTTAATAGTGATGCAAGAATTAAATGAATAAATACATTTAAAGCACTTGGGATAACTGCATACTATTTTATTCTGATTTATATTAACTCATTCTCAAAGGCAATGTCTTCTCAAGCATCTCGATGCTCTTAACTTCAGTATGTTCCACCTTGCCCTGGTGAGGGAGAAAACATTATTTAAACCACGTGTATAACTTTTCCCATTCAAGGCTGGGTAAACAAGTCTGCTAAAATCAGAGGTCCAGTTGGCACATTATGGTAAGTCCAACTTGGCCTTCAGTATTATCTCTGCACACTTTGCCAATTATACTCTTACTACAAATTCCCAGGGGATAAATTGTTTAATTAAACAATATGTACAATTACATTTTTTATTCCTTTTATCAGAATTATTATTCCAATTTACCCTCCTATCAACTGTATATGAAAGGACCCAATTCTCCAGACCCCTTTGATATAATGAACCAAGGCATCTCCCCTTGGGTGGCAGTGGTCTGTTTTGTGCACCGAATACGCTTTCTGAATGCTTCCAGAGATCTGATAGCCAAAAGCTCTTTCAGCTGACTGGCTGCTTTCCCCTTCAAGTGACATCTCAGTACCTGGCTTTCGAACTCTTTGGGCCAGTGACATAAACCACCACCGTTCTGGTTCTGAAGTTCCATGACCATCCAGGAACCTCCACCAAGCCTCCTGTGGACCCTTCCAGGCTGGGCTGACTGTGAGGAAGCAGCCCGGACTGCCGAAGATGCCCTCCTGGAAGAAGTCTGCTCTGGGTAGTGCTGGTGCTCTGTTGTTCACCTCTGTTGGCTGAGTGCCAAGGTATCTGAAGATCTTCAGCTGGAAATTCCTGCTGGCTGAAGAAGAATGAGCTACTGAAATCCTCTGAACTCCCACAGCATTCACTGAAAACTATCTGGATGCATTTGAAGTGTCTATTAGAGGAGGCTAAGAAGTGTTTGAAAATTCTTACCAGAGCCTATCCAGATGCCAACTCTCACACTGCATACTTTTCATACTGTTGAAAGGAGGTTCTCATGAGGCAGGTTTAGAGGTAATGAGGGGTCTCTGCATGACATAATCTGAGTTAATTATAAACCATGATGATCCATTAAAAGCTTATCCCACCCACACTCCTTTTTTTTCTTAATGTAAAAGGAAACAACCCTCCTCTTAAAAGAAATAAAGAAAAAACTATGCCATTTATTCTATGGCAGCTACTGTGGGTCACAGCTCATGGGTCCTTTTCCTTCATTTTCCTTCCTGGAATCTTGGTCCAAGCAAAGCTTTTCACTGGCAGAGAATCCGTCCTGGGCAGCAGCAGAGTTGCAGGATGTGCCGGTGAAGGGCATCCTGGTTGGCTTCTGAGAACTGAATCCGGATTAGCCAGTTACAGAGCTCCTGTTAGATCAATCAGTTTATAAGGTTTTGTAGCCAACTTGGAGATCAGAGAGAATACTCGAACATGTAAGCTAGGAGACTGGCAGGTAATTAAAAGAACAGATGGATGACAAAGGCATAGTAGTGCTCAAATAACTGTTTCAGAAACTAAAACAGAAACAAAATTTACTTAAAAGACTTGGGCAGTGACCTAGTGCTAAGTGATTTGGGTGTGTGAGAGTCCTGTCTAGTCAGTAAGAGGAACTTCAGGGCATTCACCTGTGGGGAGATCTGTGTATAACCATAGGCTTTCATGCTGTAATCTTTTGGTCTCTTCATCTTTTGATCACACACCCTTATATGCTCTTTAGCACACACTCTTGGCTTATGTGTATTTATTTATGTTATATGTGTATGTTCTTCTAATATACAATAGTTTGCAAAATAGACATTTTAAAAGGTAAGATAATGTAAACATATATATGATTATCCCTTCCTACCCAAATGGAGTGGATAAACTCACACCATAAATCATTTCTAACCATCTCTGGCTCATTAATTATGCTTCACTTTCAATTCTAGTCCCATCTGAATATGCTGTTTCCTAAATACTAAGTAATCATAGAATTAACCTTGAATAATACATTAATATGAAGGGGAAACATTAGCGAACAATAAAATAGAAAATTTACACATGCATACTCAGGTACACACAGACTATACCAGCAGCTAACAAGAAACTGTGTGAAACTTGCAGCACATGTTTCTGCACCCTGTAACGGGGCTGTGGCTGGTATTTATGACTTCCTTTTGCCATTACACATTCCATGTTTCCTTTTCCATCAGCCAGAGCTTTAGCCAGTCAGACATCTTTACAGAAAGGTGTAAATCATCAATGAGCCCATCCTTTCTGGCTGCTGATGCTTTCAGCTGACTGTGACTATTGGAAAAGGAGGTATTAAGAGTCAGTCAAAGAATGCCCGAGTTCCAGAAATAGTCCTCCCTGCCTATTTTCCATCAACTCAGTTTCCTCTAGGTAATCAAAATTAGTCTCCAGCAACCACAGCACCTCTCCCACTTTCAGTGCTGTTTTCTTTGTAGGAAGAATCCAATATGACCTGGTAGCAGTCTCAAATTCTAGATCTGTGGAACCACTGTTGTAGGACTTTTCTTTTGTGAACCAACTCCTCTAAACATCCAAAGTTAAAGTTACAGTGAGGGGTACAAAAACTTGTCCAGGGCTGGGGATTTAGCTCAGTGGTTCTGGTGCCTGCCTCAAAAGCGCAAGGTCCTGAGTTTGATCCCTGGTACCAAAAAAACAAAAAACAAAAAAACACTTGTCCATATGAGCTATTAAGTCTAATAATGGCAGAAGTCAACCTGCTGACTCCTAGGCCCATGCATCCTGGCTACAGGAGAGGTAACATCATATTCAGTTCTCACATTGGAAGTACACACTAAATCCTGAATGACAAGACCGTACCTTCTCAGAGTTTGTAATTTTTGATGCTCTTATACATGAACGTTGTAAATTTTTATTCTCATTTTGTTTGCTGTAGAATATAAAGATGCAACTGATTTTAGTGCACAAGTTTGAGTATCCCTTAAATGCATGGGACTGGAAGTATTTCAGATTTTGAATATTTTGGGATTTTGAAAAGTTTGCATATACATAATGAGATATCATGAGAGTTGGATTTAAGATTAAAAGGAAAATTCATTTGTTTCATTTATATCATATGCATATGGCTTGAGGGTAATTTTCTACAAATTTTTAGTGCACCTGCGTTTTGATGTCAACTCACCATGTAAGGCCAGGTGTGGAATTTTCCAGTTGTGTCATTGTGTTGGTTTTGGTTTTTAGAGTGGTTCAGTTCACATTTTTGGATTAGCAATGTCTAATGTTTACTAACCTTGATCCTGTGACTTTGATAATTTCATGTATTAGTTCTAGTAGTTGTTTTATAAATTTCCTGGTAATTTCTGTGTATCTAATCATGTTGTCTACAAAGAGAGATTTACTTCTTCCTTCCTGACTTTTTATAATTCTTTTTAATTTTTTTGATTATTGGAATGACCAAGGCCTTCAGTACAATGTTTAAGAGAAAAAGAGGGTGCCCTCTAAGGAGTGTATACTGCACGGTACTTAGCGCACAGTTCCCAATCCCTGGGGCCACTGATAGGTACTAGTCCTTGGCCTGGTAGGAACTGGCCACCACACAGCAGGAGGTGAGTGGCAAGCAAGCTAGCAGAGCTTTATCTGTCCCTGCACCCACGCCCCATCTCTCCCTTCATTTCTGAGCTCCACCTCCTGTCAGATCAGTGAGGCATTAGATTCTCACAGGGGCTCCAGCTCTACTGTGAACTGAGTATGCAAGGGATCGAGGTTTCATGCTCCTGTAATAATAATATAAAGTGCACAATGTAATAATAGCAGAAATAAAGTGCACAACAAATGCAGTATACTTCAATTATTCCAACAACACCCCCGAACATACACATATATACACACACACACAGTCACCACACACTTTAGTCTGGGAAAAATTGTCTTTCAGGAAGCTTGAAAAGGCTGGGGACAGCTGACTTAGCTGGCTCTGGATCTCTGAGCTCACAAACCCCGAGGATAGGGCATTGCCCAGGGGGTGCAAGCGTCTCCTGAACTGAGTCCATGAGTGTTTGAGAACCCTCACACTGAGTTTAATTGCTGCTCCAAGAAAGAACAGTCACTGCTGAGGTGAAGAAGCATGACTGGAGTGAGGTTAGGAACAGGACAACAGACCTAATGCCTGAGGAAGCCAGCCGGAAGGAGTAATCCTTTCTTCCTCTACCTTCCAGGCTACCTCTACTGCCCTCCTTTGCCAAATAGAGCCTAATATAGAATCGATTGATTAAAAAAAAAAAAAATATATATATATATATGCTTTGCAGAATCCCATTTCTAGCATCACCAGGCTGAGCACAGAGGATGAATTTAGAGCAAAGAAACAAAGGCTTAATAACAGGAACTCCAAGAAATATGCCCTGTGGTCTTCTTAGACCTGAGCATGTCCTTTCCCAGACCCCAGCCTCAGTTCCAGAAGTCATTAGAACATTACCTCTGCTTTGTTTCATTTTCGCAGTTTGGAGGTTGGTTTGTGAAGGACTGTTGTGCTCTGGGTAACATATTTTGATTTTGCTTTGAGCTCCCTAGCCAACTGAGATTCTGGGAGGTCGACTCCGGGCATTCAACTTGGTACTTGCGCCCTCTGTCCTATGTCCATTCTATCTAAACTCAGCCCGACACAGTTTCTCCTCTATATTCTTTTCTCTACTTTCCCTGACTCATCATAACTCCCTCCACAAACCTTTCATTTATCTTGGCTCAGAGAAATCAGGCTTTCTTCTAAACATCTCCTGTATTAAATGGTATATTTCTGTTCAATCTACTAGGGGCATTGCAATTTCACCCCTCCTTTTCTTTTGTGCATTCATACATACATTCACAGACACACACACAGAAACTTTAGTGTATGAAGCCTGAAACTTTTTGCTCAAGGAGATTGTGTAATTTGTCACTGTCACACAAGATAGGAGAGGCAGAGTTGATACACCAGGTTGGCTGATTCTGAAGCTCTTCCTCTTCTCTTTCTGCACCCTGCTGCCCTTGCCTTCTTTTTAATACTAACAATAATACTCCACTTACATTCCTTCATTTTTCCAAAGTGTTTTTACGTATCTTGCCACATGTGACAATTACAGCCCCTCTGAAAAGTAAGACAGATTGTATTTTTTCCTCTGTTACAAGGGAGGAAATTTGGCTTGGAACATTTCCTAAAAGAAGGAGGAAAACATTCCCAAAGAAAACATCCAACCACTTGATGACTCTGACTCTGAGTCCATTTTAGCTCATGCTCCATTAAAACTTTAATTTTTAAACATTTAAAGTGAATCCTACATTTATAACAGCTGCAGTCTCTTTTACTTCCACAGCCTGTGCACTTTGAGCACTGTTTGTACTTGTCCCGATGGGTTTATATTCCAGCAAGGCTGTGCAAGGATGGAAATGTCTTTGCTGAGTATTTCTAGGTTTGAACCATATCAGATCAGCCAAGATCATGCTCAGTAGTCAAAAATGTCAAGTCAGAATAAAATTTGTATTGATTTTACTTGGAGGAAACTTTAAAGTATTTTTTTGTATATTAATTGGTACATTTTAGTTATACAATATATTTACATTTATCATTGGGTGTTTGTACCTGAACATGATGTATCTTAGTTCTTATTTTTTTCCCCATTACCTGTGCACCCTTCCCAATTTACATAGACTTTCTTTCCATTGTTTTTTCTTTCTCATACTTTTTCCTTTCCCTTCTTCCCTTTCCCCTTCCCTTCCCACCACCCTTCCACCTTTGGACCTTTTCCCATTTCAAATTATCAATTATTCATTTTAATCATTTTCATCCTCATTTACACTTTCAGTTTCTCACACTAGAGATACTATTTGGTATTTACACGTGTGTCCTATTTATTTCACTTAAGAGCACAGCCTCAATATGCATCTATTTAGCTATAAATGACTCTAATTTCTCATTCTTTATGGTTGAGTAGTACTTCATTTTATTAAAAAACCACATCTTCTTTATCCAGTTTCCAGTTGATGGGCATTTGGGCTGTTTCCAAACCTTAGCTATTACAAACTGTGCCGCTATAAACATAGGTGCACATATATCACTGTGGTATGATTCTTTTAATTCTTTGGGGAAGATACCCAGTAGGGAAATAGCTGGATCAAATGAGACCTCTATCCCTAGTTCTTTGAGGTACGTCCATACGGATTTCCACAGTGGTTGCACCAGTCTGCACTCCCACCAACAATGGAGAAGGGTTCCTTTCTCTCCACACCCATGCCAGCATTTGATATTGGTTGATTTCTTGATAGCAGCCATTCTTTCTAGGGTGAGGTGGAATCTCAGTGTTGTTTTCATCTGCATCTCTCAAATGACCAGTGATGTTGAACATTTTTTCATATATTTATTTGCTCTTTTTACTTCTTTGTCTGAGAAATGTCTGTTAATTTTGGATGCCCATTTTTGAATTGGGTCTTTGAACTTGGGGGGGGGCTCTGATTTTTTTCAATTCTTTACATATTCCAGATAGTAGGCCTTTGTCTGAGGTACAGCTGCTAAAAATTTCTTCCCATATTGTAGGTTGTCTCTTAGCTCTGTTGGTAGTTTCTCTTGCAGTGCAGAAGCTTTGTAATAAAATGAGATCCCAGTTGTTGATTCATTGTGTTAGCTCCTGCTACTGAAGTTTTGTTCATAAAGTCTTTTCTTATGCCAATGTCATTGAGAGTTCTACCTAACTTATGTTCCAGCAAGTTTACTGTTTCTGTCTTGATATTTAGCTCTTTAATCCACTTCAATCTTATTTAGTGCACAGTGATAGGTATGGGTCTAGTTTTAATCTTTGGCAGATTGAAATCCAGTTTTTCCAACACCATTTATTGAACAGGCTATCTTTTCTCCAATGAGAGCGATTGGCTCCTTTGTCAAAGATGAGGTGGCTGAGCATGTCTGGAGTTGTTTCTGCATCTTCTAATCTATTCCACTGATCCTCAGGTCTGTTTCTTTGCCAGTACCATGCTGTTTTTATCACAGTAGCTTTGTAGTATAGTTTCAAGTTGGGGATTGTGATACCCCCAGCCATGTCTCTGTTGCCCAGAATTGCTTTTGCTATTCTAGGTTGCTTCTGCTTCCAAATGAATTTTTGGATTGTTTTCTCTAGTTCTGTGAAGTATATTGTTGGAATTTCAATCGATATTGCATTAAATCTATATAGTAGTTTTGGAAGTATGGCCATTTTCACTATATTGATTCTTCCTACCCAGGAAAAAGGGATATCTTTCCATTTTCTTATACCCTCTTTGATCTCCTTCTTCAGAGTGCTGTAGTTTTCAGTGTAGAGGTCTTTGCTTCCTTTGTTAGGTTGATTCCTAGATATTTCATTTTTTTGGATGCTACTGTAAAAGGAATTAGTTCCTGAATTTCTCTCTCAATGGGTCTGCTATTTGTGTATAGGAAGGCTATTGTTTTTTGAGTGTTGACCTTATATCCAGCTACTCTAATGAATCTGTCAATTAAGTCTAGAAGTCTTTTGGTAGAGTTTTTTGGGTCTTCTATGTAAAGTATCATATCATCAGCAAATAATGACAGTTTCACTTCTTCCTTTCCTATCTTTATTCCATTTATTTCTTTCTCTTGTCTAATTGCTATGGCTAATGTTTCCAGAACAATATTGAACAGGAGTGTTGATAGTGGGCATCCTTGTCTTGTTCCTGATTTTAGCGTGAAAGTTTTCAGTTTTTGACCATTTAGTATGATGTTGGCTGTTGGTTTTTCATAGATAGCCTTAATCAGGTTGAGATAAAGACCTTCTATTCCAATTTTCTGTAGGGTTTTTATCATGAATGGATTTTGTCAAATGGCTTTTCTGCATCTATTGAGATGATCATATGGTTTTTGTCCTTGACTCTGTTAATATGGTGTATTACATTTATTGATTTACAGGTGTTCAACCATCCTTGCAACCCAGGGATAAATCCAACTTGGTCAGGGTGTATGATCTTCTTGATGACCCCCTGTATTTTGTTTGCCAACATCTTGTTGAGGATTTTTGCATCTATGTTCATTAGGGAGATTGGTCTGTAGTTCTCTTTTTGGGTTGTGTCTTTCCCTGGTTTTGGAATCAAAGTAACACTTGCTTCCAGGAAAGAATTTGGAAACCTTGCTTCCCTTTCAATTTCCTTGATGAGTTTAAAGAGTAATGGTGATGGCTCTTCTTTAAATGTCTTGTAGAATTCAGCAGTGAACCCATGAGGACCTGGGCTTTTCTTTGTTGGTAAATTTTTTATTACATTTTCAATTTCACTCATTGTTATTGGGGTGTTTAGAATTTCTATATCTTCTTCATTTAACTTTGGCAATGTGTATGTATCTAGGAATCTGTCCATTTCTTCTGTGTTTTCTATTTTATTAGAGTACAGGTTCTCAAAGTAGGTATTGATGATTCTCTGAATTTCTGCTGGATCTGTTGTGGCTTCCCCTTTTTCATTCTTAATTGCATGGATTTGAGCCTTTTCTTTCCTTTTTTTGATAAGGTTGGCTAAAGGTTTATCGATTTTATTTATTCTTTCAAAAAACCAACTCTTCAATTCATTGATTCTTTTGTATCATTCTCTTAGTCTACATTGCATTGATTTCTGCTCAGATCTTTATAATTTCCTTTCTTGTATGAGCTTTGGGTTTGTTATGCTCTTCCTTTTTTAGGAGCTTGAGGTTCTGCATTAGGTTATTTAACTGAGTTCTCTCTGTTGTCCTAATATGGGCATTCACTGCTATGAATTTCCAGTGTGGATCTGCTTTCATTGTGTCCCACAGATTCCTGTATGTTGTACTGGCATTTTCATTTGCTTGTAGAAACTGTCTAATTTCTTCTTTAATTTCCTCTGTGACCCATTGGTTGTTCAGGAGAGTGTTATTCAATTTCCATAGGTTTGTGGGTGTTTTGCAGTTTCTTATGTTATTGATCTCCAGTTTTATTGCACTATGTTCTGATAATATACAGGGGATAACTTGAATTCTTTTACATTTACTTAGATTTGCCCTATGAGCTAGCATGTGATCTATTTTGGAGAATGACCTGTGTGCAGCTGAAAAGAATGTGTATTCTGATTTTGTGGGGTAGAACACTCTATAAAATCTATTAAGTCCATTTGTTCAATAGCTTGGTTCAGTTCTAGAATTTCATTGTTAGTTTTTTTTCCTAGGTGATCTGTCTATTTGTGATAGAGGGGTGTTGAGGTCCCCCATTACAATTGTGTTACTGTTTATTTGGTTTTTCATGTCCATTAATATTTGTTTTGTATAGTTAGGGGCATTCATATTTGGTGCATAAATATTTAGGATTGTCATCTTTTTCTCTTGGATTGTTCCCTTCACAAGGATGTAGTGACCATCTTTGTCTCTCTTAATTAGTTTTGGTTTGAAATCTACTTTGTCTGCAAATACGATTGCTACCCCTGCTTTTTTCTGGGATCCTGTTGTGTGGAGAATTGTTTTCCATCCTTTTACTTTCAGTCTATGAATTTCCTTTTGAGTTAGGTGTGCTTCTTGTATACAGCATATTGCTGGGTTTTGTTTCTTAATCCATGCTATCAGTCTGTTTCTTTTGATTGAGGCCATTAACATTGATAGTTATAATTGAGAGATATTGACTCATTCTTGCCATGATGTTTTATTGTTGTTGGTTCTTTTCTTATTTTTTCCCCCTTTCCCTTTAGTGCCTTACCTTGCGAGGTGTCTTCTCTCTGTTGGCCCTCATGGAGTTGTGACCATCAATGTCTTTTTCTAGGGTATTACTTAAAATTTTTTGGACTGCTGGTTTGGTGTTCATGAAATTTCTCAGGTGTTCTTTGTTGTGAAAGTATCTAATTTCCCCATCGATTTTGAAAGATAATTTTGCAGCATACAACAGTCTAGGTTGGAAGTTATTTTCTTTTAGGGCTTGAAATACTTCACTCCAGTATCTCCTTGATTTGAGGGTTTGTGTTGATAAGTCTGCTGTGATTCTGATGGGCTTTCCTTTATAGGTGATTTGTTTCTTTTCTCTAACTGCGTGTAGGATTTTGTTCTTCTGTTGGGTTTCTGGGATCTTGACTATTATATGTCTAGTTGTAGATTTTTTAAAATCATGGGTAGTTGGAATTCTATATGCCTCACTTATCTGTATGTTAAATTCTCTACCTCTGTCTAGAAAGTTTTCTACTACTACTTCTGTCAACAGTTTTTTATGTCATTTGTACTTTCTCCTGTTTTTTCATGGACTCCTATCAGTCTTATGTTATTCTTCTTTGTGTCATCTAGCAGCTGCTGGATTGCTTTCTCATGGTCCCTTACTATCTTTAAGAAATCTCTGTTTTCATGGTCCTTAACTGCAATCCCATCTTCTATATCTGATATTCTGTCTTCAGATTTTCTTAGTCTGCTCTGCATGCTTTCAGTGGAGTTTTTAATCTCCTAAATATCTGTTTGAATCTTTTCATGGTTTCCATTTCTTTCTTATGCTGGGCATTCATGGCTTCCAGCATATTTCTGATCTCATCTATTTTCTTGTCTGTTTCTGCTCTAGAGCCTCTAATCATGTCTTTCATTCTACTCACTATCTCTGTATTTATCTGGGAGATTATTTCTGCTTTGAATTTTTCTAGAGCCTCATGTATCTGCTTTGTTACTTCCTGTGCTATCAGTTCAGGGTGTCCACGTGGTTGATTATCCAACTTTTCCACCTCATTTCCCCCAGAATTTCCTTTTTGTGGCGTGGAAGCCTGCGTTTGTGCCTTGCTTAAATGTCTTCTCATTTTTGTTTTTGGTACTGTCCTTGGTTTAATTCCTGGGTTTATATTTCAAAATTGCTTAATACAGGTATCTTTGTTGCTTGTGTTTAAAACCCTTGTGGAATGATTACTTTTCAGAGGTGTCTTCCAGATATGGCTTGTGTTTAGGTTTTGAGGCTCTAATGACTATGAGGCTTTTTTATTTTCCTTATACCAGGAAGGAAAACTGATTTGATCAATCACAACATGTTAGGCCAAATGTTACAATCAGCAATACCATAGCATCAAGCACAGTTTAGAAAATGACAATTTGGGGTAGTTATTAATCTATCACATTTAACTATGTGAAGTATAATCCCCTGTGCCTCTGTAGTGAGGAACCAGATAGCAGAAGAGCTGGAAGACGGGGGTGGGGTGGAGGTGGGGGTGGAATTGGGCCTTGCAAGTGCCTGTGAGGCTAAGCAGAGCACCAGATGAAGGCAGGGCTCCAAGCCGCTCCTGGGACCCCACCGCGCTGCGGGCAAGAACTGGAACACAGCTGAGAAGCTGGAAACTTTAAAGTCTTAAAAATTTGTTCTCCACAGCATTTATCAGCACATTTATATTTTATTCTAATTCTCTCTATGCTTTTGTTATTTTAGGAGTATTGTGAGCTGAATATTTGTGTCCTTCCAAAATTCATATGTTGAAAGAAGGGCAGAGTGGTGCATACATATAATCCCAGCTACCCGGGAGTCTGAAGCAGGATTGCAAGTTTGAGACTACCCTGGGCCATTTAGCAAGACCCTTTCTCGAAACAAATGTTGCTCAGTGGTAGCTTGTTCTTGGGTTACATTACCAGTAACACACATGCATGCACACTCACCAAACACATACATCAAACTGGGTCTTTGATGGGGTGAGTGAGTTATTAATCACCCTCAACAGCTGTCTCACATCAGTGGTGTGAGAGTCTGTGACTCTGCGACCTCCCAGGGTCTTCTCCCTTTGGGAAGCAGCGCAGCAGTTCCAGGATCCCTTACCACTCTGGTCTGGAACTAAAGTTGGCGATCACTCCTCACTCCTTATGAGAAACTTGCAGCAAGTAACTTTTTTATAATGATGAGGTTCATGCTTGTCCCCTGGGCCAGTGGAATATGTAATGTTATGAGAAGTTGTGTTGACTGTTTCCTACTGTTACCTCCTTCTTCTTTACAAGCCTTACCTTGCTGTGTGGACAGGTTTTACATATCAATTTAAGTGGGCCATGGCACCCACTTTTGGCCAAGCAGTTTTCAGTATGTTTTCACGAAAGTGGTGTTTAGAGGAGACTACCTTTTAAATTGGTGGATTTGAGTAAAGGTGGTTACCTTCCAGGATGTGAGAACCTTTGACAAAGAAAGCCTAATCCACCCCAAGAAAGAGAGAGCGCTGCCTGCAAACTGACTTTGGGCCAGAACTCCAAATCTTCTCTGGAGAACTCTGGCTGATACACTTACTTTGACCCTCACAGCCATGGTAAACATTGCCATCACATTTTCACATGGTGAAACTGGAGCTCAGCAGGGTGATATTTCCAAGATTATACAGGTCATATGTGGCAGGACCAGTATCTGAACCTGTGCCCTCTCCATAGTCAGTGCTTGGACTGCTACACTGTATGTTCATCTACCTTGCTGTTCAGTGCCATCCTGCATTACACTATGAATCAATAACCCTCATACAACTTGGAAACACATGCAAAGATCCAGGGGCACTGTCCCTTCAAGTACAGGGTTAGACTCACATATTGGAGCTTTTATGATGGCAGACTTGAAGTCATGCAGTAAAGATCCTTTACCTGGGAGATGTTCAATGACTTTCTCAGGAAATGCTGCATTGCTTGGCTAATGGGAGATTCATTTTCATTTTGGATTTCAAGTAGAGAGTAACTGTTGTTCCCAAGCTCTTCTTTTTATTTCTTTGTGGTACTGGGGATTGAACCCAAGGTCTTCACACTGAGGTATATTCCCAGCCCTTTTTAAACATGTTTGGTTTTTCTTTAAATTTTGAGACAGGGTCTCCCTAAGTCACTAAGTTACCTAGGGTAGGCTAGAACCTGCAACCCTCCTGCCTCAGCTTCCTAGAATGCTGGGATTGCAGATGTGTGCCACCATGCCAGCTTCCTCAAAGGTTGCTAATATATCGCTCTTCTTTACAGCTTTGAATCACCACATATAACCTGACTATATAAGAGTACACTACAGATCACACTGTTAATTATATAAAAATTATAATAAAATGAAAAAATTTATCTTCAATTTTGCCATTCCAACCGTGCAAAAATTCTATTTTTTAATTTTCTTTTCAGTGGGGCTTCATAAACATTTTATTTACAAGTTGTAATTACAGTAGACATACAATGTTTATATTCTTTTTGTTAAAAATGTATTTTAATAAAGATAAGAAAAGTGTTTTCCTTTTCTTGAATTCCAGAAGGAAATTCCAGCAAAGGAAAAAAATGGTGTTGAGGTGTTCCTGAAACTTGAGTACTCTGTAACCAGGCACCTAAGGACAAAAATAAATACAAGTTGTCCTGGTCAACTAGACCATTTTCTGATTTAGTTCCTGTAATTAGAACCTGCTTTCCATTCTGAGTAGGTAAAGGAGGGTCCAGGAAACCCAGGGAACAGTATCTTCTCTGCAACCTACTGAGGACATTGTCTTCTCTAAATTCACATTTTAGTTGCCTGTGTAGACTTCCCAGCTACCTGCATAATCACACTGAGAGGTGCCAGGAAGATGGACTGAAATCAAATCTTCTGTCAAATGAAAAAGGCAAATTCGAATAAAAGTGAGATCCTGGAAAGGCACAAAAGACATGCAGCATTAGAGCAGAAGGGTGTGATCCTTTTTTCCTTCTTCTAATAAAAAATGCATGAATACTCAAGGTTGTGCAATCTGCTTAGCAGAGGCTGAGCTTTCAGGCTGTGCACACCGCGGGGTATCGTGTGGCCTGTGGGTTCTGGTCCTGTGGAAACTGGGGTTCCTGGGGGAAGCATGAATGTTCACAACAACCCCAGCAGTGTCTCTGCAAAATGGGTTAAATCAGTTGGCACGATGAAGGCACAGGTAGGAGTGTGGCATAGGATGCTGCCTCCAGCAGCTCTGGGCAGAATGTGAAATCTTCACTAATGATCCAGAAGAGAGAAGCAATGGCTCGTTAAGGAAATCCACAGATGAAGTGGAATGATTGATTGGATGCAAGAATGCAAAGGGATCAGTAATACCAGTAAAATGAGATTCAACTCATGGAAAAGCCTTGCTCATCCTTCACAAAAGATCACCATCTGGAAATCATTAATGGGAGCCATCAGTCCAGAAAGTTTCAGGCCTGGAGGTAATTCTGGGAAGAAGGTTTTCAGGGCCGGAGGCAGAGCCAGAACCATGGGAGCTTCTCCCTGGAAAGTGCCAATATTTGGCCTGGCTCCTGTGCTTCCCACAGCACCTGACACCCAGCCAGAGTCCCTGAAATGTGTTCTGCTCCCACCTGGTGGCCAGCCTGTCCTCCTGTCCAGCTCTGGCTGGCATAGTGGCTCCAGATGGGCTCCCATTACTGTTCCACCAGGCAAAGCTAACGGTGTGCAACTCTCCAAGCCTCTGAAGCCAATAATTAGGCTAAGGCCAGAGTGTGGGTCTAGCACCTATATGGAGAGTTGGACAGTGTCCAGTGTGGGTCAGGAGATGATGTCTTCATCCTTGACTTGTACCCCTATCTTAACACAAGGTGTGCCCAGTGCACCCACAGCCCCTAGGACCCTAATGGCCTCACCCCTGGGCCAGCCAAGGCTTCAAAGCAGCAGCACTCTGAGCTTCTCCCCTGGCGTCCTGTGGCCCCCTTCACAGGCCTATAACTTCCCGAGGTACTGGGCTGATGGAAGAGCCCAAGTGTCCACCAGAAAAAGAGCCCATGACTGAAAAGGCCTGATATCAACCATGTGTTTCTTCTGGTCACGGGAGGGAGCTCTCCCTCAGACTCCAGCAGAGCTCCTTCTCTCCTTGCCATCCTGACAGTGCTGCCCAGGGTTAACCACAATCTCTCCATGGAAAGGTGGCCCCAGCCCTGGAGCACAGCCAGACACAGCTGCTTCTGTCACATCACAGTGGCCAGCTAGGTGGCTTCTCCTTAGGTGCCAACTATTCCCATTGGATGAGATTTCCCCAACATCATTTCCTTAAGCCTTCTAGAGAGCTAACTTAAAGTTTATGGTGATGTAACATCTGGGAGAGCTGTAGATTCCCAGGCTAGCCTGGAGTGAACTGCTCTGGATGATCGTGTTATCAGAGGAAAGGGCAGCGGTGAGCAGGGTTGGCCTCATTCTCTGCACTGTTAATAGGAGCGTCTGGGCCTGGACCGAGGAATTCAGATCCCTGATGACGCCTTCCCGGAGAGCGGAGACCCCTCCAACAGCCCTTCGCATCCCGCTGCTGGCCGAGGTGAGGACCAGTGTCCAGGCACAGCCTCTGGGAAGCCAAATGCTGTGCAGTGCCCCTGGTGCTGTGGACAGCGGCCCCGGAGGACCCGGGGTCAGATGTCCCCTGGCTGCCGTGACCCTGGCCGTGCTGGCCGCAGGAAGCCCAGCTCCTCCACCCTGCCTCACTTCGCTCTCCTTGGGGCCTGCGCTGCTGGCTAGGAGGACACCGACCCACCCCAATCAGGGCCAGGTACAGGCCTCTGAGCCTCCTGGACTCTGAAAGGAGGAGGCAGGGTGGGAAGCAGCAAAGGCCTGTGCAAGCCTGGCTCTTCTGCAGGTAAATCTGTCTTTTCCGGAGCTGAGTTCACGTCTCACCTCTGTTTGCCTGTCCATCTGCTCTCGAGGGGAGAAACCTGGGAAACCTCAAGGCACTGGACAAACCTGAGATGCTGAGGACTGGGTCCCGGGGTCACCACGTGTTTAGGGTGGATTTTTTCTTCCAATCACTTCTTTCAGAAAAAAAAAAACCCAGCATGGAACACAATTGTGGCAGAAATCAGCAGAAAGTGTGCCGGTGTGTGTGTTTGTGCGTGTACATGTGTGTGTGCACCACAGGATAGGGTCATAGTCAAATGCCCCGGAATGCTCCAAGGGAGAGGAAAATGTACCTCCTGTCAGCCTCTCGGAGCAGTCACCCTTTCCCTCTGGGAGTTGGACCCTAACAAATCCAGAAGGGGTATGGGGTACAGTCTTTACTGAAGCAATGAGGTGCTGGGTATTTCTCCCCATAGAAATGGGTTTTATTACTTACTTATTTTATCCATACGGCACTTTGGTAACATTAGCTATCCAGAATACAGCACTAACAGCTTCTCTGAAATATAGGAAAGGATGCTGGTTAGCTAGTTCAATCCCTTTTTACTTTGAGACTATGCTAAGCACTTTTTATAAAACTTAATGAATTGAGACACGGTCTTGCTATGTTGTCCAGCCTGGCTCCAAACTCCTGGGCTCAACTGATCCTCCTGCCTCAGGTTCCTCAGTGGCTGAGGTTACAGGTGCACCCCACCACACTCAGCTGTTCCACTGAATTACATTAGTCGTTACATGATTAAGAGACAGAGTTGAAAGATTTAACAAATGAACACTCAGGACACTCAGTTAATTTTGATTTTCAGATAAACAAAATATATTGCCTAGAAGGTACTCATACTAGAAAAATTCATCCGACTCTTTAAATTTAAATTTTATTAGTACATGCTTTGGTACGTGACGATCACATTCATGGGGAGTTGATGCCTGTGCATAGCGCATCTCAATTCCTTTTTCATCCCCTCTTCTTCCTCTCCTCCTCCCTCTATCTCTTGGTCCTTTCATTTTGCAGAAGATCTATCTCCTTGTTCTCTAATTTTTAAAATTTTGCTCTTTAGTTTATTTGTATTTTGGGCTTCTCACATAAGAAAAACCATGTGATATTTAAGCTTTGAAATTTGAGTTTAACCGACCATATCATATTTTATCTGGCAATTCTATAAAAAAAAAAGTTTCAGGCTGGACAACATAGCAAGACCCTGTCTCAAAAAGAAGAAGGGGGAGAAGAAGGAGAAGGAGGAGAGGAAGGGGAGGGGAGGGAAGAGAAGAGAGGAGAAGGAAAGGAAGGAGGAAGTGGAAGCAGGAGAAGAGCATCAAAGAAAAGACCAGTTTTTCCTGAAGTGCCTCTTGTGGGTGTGTGTAGCACTGCGCCCGAAACAGCCTGGCTTGCCCTCTCACAGCCGCTCCTGGGCAGCTGGATGCCATTTAAATAGCATCGAGGTACAGACAGAGAGAGCAGACTGACTGCTGTGACTGCTCTCTCGATGTCCCAACTTGCTGCTCTTTACTCTTTGCTCTAGTTTTGTAATAACATACCTTGGTAGAGTTTTCCAGGCCTCCTTTGCCATTGTGAAGTAGAAACATAAACACATTATAGCAAAACTATATGGGAAGCTAGTCGAGAGGACTTTGAATGTTCCCAACACTGAGACAGATACAACAGCTATCCTGATCTGATCATTACACATTGCATATGTATTGAAATGTCAGAGATATGTATAGTTACTGTACTAATTAAAAATAAAAATATATAAAATTCTCAGAAGAAAAAATAATGGCATGCTGTTATTTGGAATTGATTTTATTATTCTAATTGTGTCTGAGAAAAGATTTGGGATTAAACCCTGTGACGTTTTACACCTGAGCTCTATCCACGTCTATGTATTCCTGCCTCAGCCTCCCTATGTGCTGGAATTACAGATGTGTGTCACCATGCCCTGACTGTTGCTTTTTCAATAAAGTTTCTGAATTAGGCAGGTGCCATTGCTGCACTTAATGTTAAGATGAGTATCCTGCTAAAAAGTATTATAGGTAATGGGAAATAGGAAGAAAAGGGGCAAAGGGGAAGGAAGTGGGAGGGCTAGGAGAAAGGAAAGAAGGGAATGGAATTAATATGAGAAAATGGAAAAATAGGAACAAAATCTTTGTAAATAGGGAGGAATGGAGGGGTTGAAGGAAGGGCTGGGCAAGGGTGAAAAATAAGAACCAAGAGAGACTATGTAAAGGTGCAAATTTCCAATGATGGATGTCATTATATTGTATACCTAAAATGTACTAACGATTAGAATGAATAATCGATAATGCAAAATAGGAAGAAAAGGTCCAAAGGGGTAGGGGTAGTGGGAGGGGCAGGGGAAAGGAAAGAAGGGAAAGGAAAAATGATGAGAAATGGAAAAAATGGAAATAAAGTCTTTGTAAATAGGGAAGGGTGGAGGGGGTGAAGGGAGGGATAGGAATGGGGAAAAAATAAGAACCAAGATGCATCATGTAAAGGTACAAGTTCCCAATAAGAAATGTAAATGCGTTGTGTACCTAAAATGTACCAATAAAAGAATTTAAGAAAAAAAAGATGAGTGTCCTGAATTTACTTTTTAAATGCTTTTCTCACTTTTCTTAAGAAGTTTTCTGAGAATTGTTTTCATTCTAAGAAATTAGTATTTCTGACTTTAAAGAAGAAAGCTATGTTTTTGATGTGTTTTATTGTGTTTTAAACCACCTTATTTATATATTTTATAAAGGAGTATTTAGCCAATATATGTATTGAAAATATTTCTAAATACTAGCAATAAAATATTGGAAAACTGCCTAAATTAAGAAAAAAGATAACAGCTTCAATGACATCCTAATACATGAAATACTTAGTGATAAATTTAACACAGTACAGACAGTGTAGCCCAGATCTGTACCAAAACCAAAACCTAAAATGAAAATGAAACAAAACAAAAATGCCCAAAAAACATTGATGGGGAAACTAAAACCCTAAATAAATGGATGTATATGTTATATATTGTATATACATATATAATGTTCATGGATTGGTAGATGCCATATTGCTAGAAATAATCTTTTTAAAATCTGACTCTCTAGAAACTGATCTTGCTAAATCTGCTCATTATTTCTAATAGCTTTTTTGAAGGTTTTTAAAGATTTTTTACATACAAGACTATGTAACCTGACAAGATCATGTAACTACCTCTTACTTTGTCTTTTCTAATACATACACATGATTCCTTTTGTTGCCTTATTGCACAGGCTAGGACATTGTTAAATAAAATTTTGAGAGAGACTTTCTGTGATCTGTGCCTAACCTTATGATAAAAATAATCACTAATCATTTAATGTGATTCTAATACTAGTTTTAACATAAACATACTTGATCAGGTTTAAGGAAGTTCCTTTCAGTGACTACTTTACCAAGAATTTTTATTTATCTTGAAAGAGTGTTAAATTTTTCAAATGATCTCTGCATCTTTGAGATGATCATTTCTTTTCCTCCTTTTAATGCAATGAACTATCTAGTGAACTAATGTAGTCAACTATGTTAACAATGATTTGTAATGTCAAACTCACCTTACCTTGTGGAATAGAGACTACATGAGCATATTTACCGAATTACAAATAATTGATTTTAATTATATATAATGAATTTCATTTGGGATGTTTGCATCTGTGAGCAAGTGAGATTTGGATCTCTAGTTTTTTGTGTTTCACGTAATGACTTTGATTTTGGTAATAGTATAATTTTAGGCTTAGACAAGAGTTGAAAGAAATAGCTTCCTTTTCTATTTTCTGAAAAATTTTATATAGTATTGTTTTATGTCTTCCACAAATATTTAATGAAATTTGCTAGTGTTATCCTTTGAGCCTGGAGTTGTCTTTGTAGGAATGTTTTAATTATAAATTAAAGTTAATTTATTCAATTTATTACAATCTACTTCATTGATTTCTGCTCTTACATTTATTGATTTACTTCTATCTACCAATCTAAAGCTTAATGTGCTTACAGATTTGGCCACAATGTTTATCAGGCAAGATGATGCAAACTATGCATTTTCATTTTGGATAGTTTCTTAAGGCAAGGGTTAGTGCAGGCCAGACAGGGCTCTGAGGGAAGAGGAGGGGCTATGTGGGCCACAAGCAGCCAAGACTGCACTCGGATGATCAGTGGTGGTGACACAGAGCTCTCAAAGCCCCATCCTGGCCATCCTTTAGCTAATCAAGAGGTTGGCTACAAAAGCAGTCTTTAATATTCTCCCGATCCCTAGATGATGTTGTTATGCCAAAACAGAGACAGAACAGAATCTGGTCCTGCTGCTGCTCCTGGCATATGACAGTGACTATGTGGCCATACCTCAAACTATGCAACTGCAGTGTTCATGAGGAGTCAGAGCAGTAGGACAAACAGTCTTTGTGGAGCGCTTCAAGATGTAAGCCCAAACCAGTGAACCCAAGCTGAGAAGCCTTCTCCCAGAGTCCATTCAGGCCTCACTCTGAAGATCTGGGCACCACCTCCATCTGTTTAGAGATAGGTTCTGACCAAAGCATGGTGAACTGTTAGTAATGATGCCAACACTGCCTTGTTAGTTAACATGACGTCCAGAGCTATTGGCATGTCTACTACCACTACTACCACTGGTTGTGGTGATACTTTTGTGACTTTGGCCAAGTTTCTTTCTCTCTTTCTCTGTGTGTGTGTGTGTGTGTGTGTGTGTGTGTGTGTGTGTGTGGCTGGGGGATTTAACCCAGGGCCTTGCACATGCTAGCCAAATGCTGTACCACTGAGCTATAGCCTCAGCCCAGCCCTCAAATGAAGTAAAATATTTCTGACAGCTTTTCTAATGATATCATTCCCATTATACGATGGATAGTATACAAACCAGGTACACATTCGGAGTGTAATTTGCTCTTGGTTTTGCAGTTCCTGGATACTCATTCCAGTGAGGTATGGTTCCTGGGGGAAATCAGAGCCTTAGAATCAGTGTGGGGCCAGGAGCGGAGTTAGGTAGACAAAAGCCAAGGGGTGCCAGTGTCACCCAGAACAGTATGTAGTCTCCTGGGGCCCTGGGTAGGTCAGCTCATGCGTGAGGAGGCTGAGGGCTCACACATCTCAGACACCCAGTGGTTTCTGGTGCTCAGCTAGACAGAGCTCAAAGATGGGAGGGGACAGTGCTCTACCCAGGGAAGTCTGCACCCGAAGTAAGAGTCCTAAGGTTTCACCTTGCTGAGGAATTGGAATCAGATGGTTGGTCTTAAAACAAAGAAAACAGAAATGCCAAAATTTATCACTCTTGAGAAGTGAGGAAGAAAGCAACATCAGCATGAGGTCATCAGTGGAAAATCAGCTTTGGCTGGTGATGAGAACATTGCGTTAGAAAAACATAAAATTCATTGAAACTCTGAAAAATGGACCATTAAAGTATTGAAATCCTTCTGTAAAGTATTAACAAACAATGCCCCTCTCTTGGGACCTCCTCTCCTAACCCCCAGCAATAAGGGGTCAATGCTCAAGGCAGCTGGAAACTTTTAGAAGGAGCAGTAGGGCCAGGCTGGGCTTGCCAGCTGTTGTCACTGTTGTTGTTTTTTTTTTGGTACTGGGGATTGAACTCGGGTCCTTGTGCTTTCGCGGCAGGCAGCGGAACCACTGAGCTAAATCCCCGGCCCAATCAGTGATGTCTTTTTTTTTTTTGGTACCAGGAATCAAACTCGGGACCTTGCGCTTGCGAGGCAGGCGGTGGAACCACTGAGCTAAATCCCTGGCCCGGTGTTGTCACTGTTGAGTAGTTTTAAGGACCATGCCTCATAAGTTAGCCATGGAATTTCAGTTTCACTTCTGGAATCGACCAAGATTTAGATCTTGGCTCTTGAGATACATCATGTCAATATTATTTACATAAAAGTTTTAAAAATAACACTAATTCACGTTTCATACTATAATAAATAAAACCTTGTCAAATACAGAAAAAATGCTTCTTAAAAATAAACATATGACATCAGTCTCTTCTCATGAACCCTTACAATGTTTTTCTAAGCCCCTTTTCTCATCACTGGCCAAAGCTGATTTTTCCACTGTTGAACTTCATGCTGATGTTGCTTTCTACTCACTTGTCAAGAGTGATAAATTTTGGCATTTGTTTTTTTTGTTTTTTTTTTTAAGCTCAGCCATCTGATTCCAATTCCTTGGTGAGATGAAACCTCCCGCAGGACTCCTACTTCAGTACAGACTTCCCTGGGTGGAGCACTGTCCCCTCCCATCTTGCTGCTCCTCAGAAAGAGCTGGGCATCTGAGACGTGCAGACCCTCAGCCTCGTCACATGAGCTGGACCTCCCCTGGGCCCCAGGAGTCTGAAAGCTGCCCTGGGTGACACTGGCGCCCCTCTGCTCCTCTCTGCACAGACACCAGCCTCCCCTCCTGTTGTTTCATTCGAAGGCTGATTTTCAGTTCTCACGTTTGAATGATCTTCCGCATTTCCCCCGTTAGGTCTGGGTGCTGATCGTTCTCCATCTTAGTCCCAGCCCTATCTCTGCTGTGTGCCCTGCTTGTGACAGCTCCCCACATGCACCTGGCCAGGTCTGACTCCATTTTTGCCAAAGCCAGAGGGGCAGAACTGGTATTTTCTGAACTATTTTCTCCAGAGATGCAATTTAGATACCAACAGCCTCTACTGAGTTAAGCCCCTCAGACTGAAGCTGGGCAGCTAGCGTGATAAAAATGAATGTTAAAAGGGCTAAGTTCATTCTGAAATTCAAGTGACACTAGTATATGAAAAGCTAACTATATAACATGAAAACAAAGAACTTGCTAATTCTCCATTTATATTTAAAGAGTAAAGAGTAATCATCTTAGACCATAGTTAACAATTAGTGTTAGATAAAAAATAATCTTTGGGAAGAGAAACTTTAGAGTAAAACAAAATAAGGAATAAACTTCCCTTTTTTGGTGCTTTTAGAAGAATTGCAGGGATTTCGCACAAGGCTATCGGGCAGAAGAGAAGGGACCTGGGGTATTCCTTCCAAAGGAAAGCCGGCAGCAGCGGTGTGAATTGGAAGGCGGGGCTAACATCATCGGCAGAAACACTGGCTATTGCACGCCTTCTCTATGTGTATTTATTCTACTTCATTCAGAAATCGGTAAGAGTCCATAAAATATGTTACTCTATTTTTTAAGCTTTAAAGATAATTATAGTAATATACATTTTTCTTTTTATAAAAATAAAACATTTTCATAACCAAATAAGAGAGTAACTAATTATTACACTGTGCATTGTTGTCTTCAAAGTAGTTACTCAGTACAAGACATAAATCAAAAAGATTTTTACAAAAAAGAAACATAATAGCACAAACTTTTTTTCAATGAACTAAGATAAAGTTTACTATAAATGAAACAAAGTAGCATATATTGAGATATTTTTAAAACAATGGAATATGTAACTGGGACAGTATCTGAACTTCTCCCCACTTCCTATTTATCTCTCTTCTATTTTGTTCTCTATTTGTATAGGAATTATCCCTCTTGCCTCCAGGAGATTTTAAATATTCAGCTTCTAGCAATCTTACCTTTTGTCTATTTGTCTGTATTCAAACATTTATTCATTCCATTGATTAACAATTATCTGGTTCATTACTGTGTGTGTGCAACCTGCCCAGCTGTTGGTACACAGAGTAGCGCTGGAAGTTTAAGTCCTGAGAGAATGTTTACCACATTTAGCACTTGTAAAGCAGAAAGACATAATGTAAAGTCATAGCATTGCTAGTATAACTCAGTTGTATTACTTAAAAGTATATTCTCACGGAGGAGATTTGTATTTATTGTCTTTGCTAAATTTACTCATTTATTTTACTACTGTCTTTAAAAGAAAAAGCCATTCAGTTTTATCTTTCCACTCTCTACTATAAAACTGTGTCTCTCTTTTGTTAGGGGTTCTTCAAAAAGGAACTGGCTAGGAAAATTAATATCTGTTGGTTTTAGCCCTCTTGGCTTAGTTGCCGCTCATTCTTTTGCAAAACTGTGTGTTCGTGACAGAGATATGGCATTCCTTCACAACATGAATAAAACAGAAGCCTACCACGTAGCCTGACAACTAATTCCTAACTTGTCCTCTTGCCAGATAATGTAATGATCTCAGAACACTTTATCAAAAATAATAAATTTAATTTAAAGATTTTGATTGACTATTTTCTAGAATGAGGCAACAGTTTATTCTATTAAATAAAATACATTTTTGATGTGTGAGCAGATAAGTTTGAATTTATAGACGGAGAAGGGCTGATGAGAACAGAAACAGAAGAACAAAAAGCAGGTTTGTCATTTAAAAGTTACTTTGCTTGTAAGACAGGAACACAAGACGGAACAACAGAAAAATGAAATCTGCTTACTTCAGGTTACCTATTTTATAAGGATTAAAATGGAAGGAACATCATTATCATGCCAATTGAAACTGCCATTGTTTGGGAATATGGTCATTATTATTCTTATGATTTATTAGAATCTCAAATAATAGTTTGGGTCTGGTGACTGGTGCTTTGGCATGAATGACTCTGTTTTGATTTTTACTTTGGTCTGCTGAGTCTTACATGGGAGTTTAGTCTCCTATAATTTTTATTTAACAACTGCAAGTCCATGTATCCTGGCTTAATTTACCTACTACTAATAAATTATGTGGTCATAATTTATTCTCTTTTTCTAAAAAAGCTTCAAGAGGTAATTTACATTCCATGAAATTCATCTTTTTAAAGTACACAAGTCAATGGGTTTTCATATACTTTCAGAATTGTACAACAATTACCAGCATTTAATGTTAGAAGATTCCCATTGCCTTAGAAAGAAATTCTGTGCTCATTAGCAGTCACTTCTCTTTCTCCCTCTTCCCAGGCCCTGACAATTAGTAATCTACTTTCTGTCTCTATAGACTTGTAAGCTGGCAATTTTCAACTAAATTTCGTCCTATGTGATCATATCTGCCATTTAACTTGTGTTCTAATACTTTCCCTGTCTCTACTTTCATGTGGAATCATTTCATCCTGTTCAAAGACCACTCTTTGGCATTTCCTTCAGTATTGCTTTTCTGGCAAGAGACTTGGTGTTGCTAATTACATATTTCTTTCATATTTACTGAGCATGCCTAGACCAGGGTCCCCAATCCCTGGACCCTGTTCGGAACCGGTTCCATTGAAGGAAGTGAGCTGTGGGCAGGTTTGCTCTGTATTTATAGCTGCTGCCTCCCCAAGGCTAACTTGATTTGAGCTCCATCTCTTGTCATATCAGCAAGGGCCTTAGATTGTCATAGGAACACGAACCCTATGGTCAACAGTGCATGTGAGCTGTCTAGGTTGTGTAATCCTATGAGAATCTAATGACATACTGGAGATAAAGTGCCCAATGTAATACAGTAGAAATAAAGTACAATAAATGGAATGTGTGTGACTCATCCAGAATGCACCCCCACTCCTATCTGTGGTAAAACTGTCTTCCAAGAAGCCATCCTGTTTGCTGACAAGGCTGGGGACCACCAGAGTAGATCCCTGGAAGCCAGTGGAGAGCCAGTTTCCAGTTCTTCCCTCCTGGAAGGTCACTGTTCAGGGCCCCACCCTGCAAGGGTTTGGATCTGGAATGAGCCCCACAGGGCCCTGTTTCCCAGGTTTGCATGGAGTTGGTGGAAGCATTAAGAGGTGGGGCCTGGCAGGCAGTTGGTGCATCACTGAGCAGGGCATTCTCAGGGAGTCTTAGTCTCTTCTTTCCTTTGCTTCTGGGCCTCACAATAAGCAATCTTGCTCCACCTTGTGCTCCTACCAGGATATGCTGCCACAGGCCCAAATAAATGGGACTGTTGTGGATGGAAGTCTATAAAATTGTGAGACAGAACTGGGGATTTAGCTCAGTGGCACCGTGCCTGCCTTGCAAATGCAGAGTCCTGAGTTTGATCCCAGGTAACAAAATAATGAGAAGAATAAGAATAAGAATAATACTGTGAGACAAAATAAATCTTCTCTCTTTAGAGCTAGTCATCTCAGGAATTTATACAGATAAAGTGAATATTCACCACTGGCATAGGTGATTTCCAGGGCACTGTTCTATAGTGGACCAACTCTCCTTTGTCCCTCCTGACCCTTGAGACTATTAGGGCTCTGCTCAGCCTCTCACTGGTCTCCAGGGAAACAGGGAACCCAAAGGCGGGGCTTGGGCTTTTCCTCTCCAGGCCTGACCTGATCTATTGTAATAATCAGGTGTTACAGGCCAAAGCTGTATTGTTTTGTGTTTAATTTGGTTTCCTACATATTTTCAGAGGAAGACTTGACTGGAATAACATAGCCCCCTCATGAGAAAGAGGGAAAGTCTCCTTCACTTCTTATGCCCGCCACACATTCGTATTTTCTCCAGGTAGCTCTACAAGGAAATCAGTTCCCTGTTTCCTACCTTTCGGTTGCCAGAGATGAAACAATGATGATTAAGCTCCAGATTAGTACTTTTAAAAGAAAGATGGCCCCAAGATTTCTTTCAAAAGTTCCCTTTAGAAAAATCTTTTTTAAGAGCTAGGGATTTAGCTCAGCAGCACAGCACCTGCCTGGCAAGTGCGAGGTTCTGAGTTCAATCCCTGGTAACTAAAGAAAAAAAACCTTTTTTATAGCATCAAGAAAAATGAAGTGCTTAGGAATCAATCTAACAAAGGAAGTGAAAGGCCTATACATTGAAATGACAGTACTCTGAGAAAGGATATCGGAGACCATATCAGAAAATGGAAAGGTATCCCTTGTTACGTAGGGTAGGCAGAAAGCAATAGTGAAAATGGCCATACTTCCAAAACTGTTAACAGATTTTCTTTTTTTGCTTAAATTCTTTTATTGGTACATTTTAGGTATACAATACGTTTACATTTATCATTGGGTGTTTGTACCTGTACATGATGCATCTTGGTTCTTATTTTTTCCCTCATTACCTGTGTGCCCTCCACAACCTCCACCCTTCCCTATTTACAAAGACTTTGTTTCCATTTTTTTCTTTTCTCATAATTTTTTTGCATATCCTTTTATTGGTACATTTTAGGTATACAATAAAATGATATTCATCATTGGAAATTTGCACCTTTACATTACCTCTCTTGGTTCTTATTTTATCCCCCTTCCCCTGCCCTCCCTTCAACCCCTCCATCCCTCCCTATTTACAAAGACTTTGTTTCCTTTTATTCATTTTCTCATATTAATTCCATTCCCTTCTTTTCTTTCCCCTATCCCTCCCACTTCCCCTTTGCCCCTTTTCTTCCTATTTCACATTATCTATTATACCTTTTAGTCCTTATTTACACTTTCAGTTTCTCACACTAAAGAGACTATTTGGTATTTACACATGTGTGTCCTATTTATTTCACTTAAGAGTATCGCCTCAATGTACATCTATTTAGCTATAAATGTCTCTAATTTCTCATTTTTAATGGGTGAGTAGTACTCCATTTTATAAAAAAAACCACATTTTCTTGATCCAGCCTCCAGTTGATGGGCATTTGGGTTGTTTCCAAGTTTTAGCTATTACGAACTGTGCTGCCATGAACATGGGTGCACATATATCACTGTGGTATGATTCTGTTAATTCTTTGGGGAAGATCCCCAGTAGGGGAATAGCTGGGTCAAATGGGACTTCCAGTCCTAGTTCTTTGAGGTATCTCCATACTGATGTTTACAGTGGTTGCACCAGTCTGCACTCCCATGAGCAGTGGAGCAGGGTTCCTCTTTCCCCACAGCCCTGCCAGCATTTGGCTATTGATTGATTTCATGATAGCAGCCATTCTTTCTGGTGTGAGGTGGAATCTCACCATTGTTTTCATTTGCATCTCTCCAATGACCAGTGATGTTGAACATTTTTTCATATGTTTATTTGCCATTTCTACTTCTTTGTGTGAGAAATGTCTTTCATTTCAGATGCCCATTTTTTGATTGGGTCTTTAAATTTGGGAGGTCTGATTTTTTTAAGTTCTTTATAGATTCGAGATAGTAGACCTTTGTCTGAGGAAGAGCAGGTGAAGATTTTTTCCCACATTGTGGGTTGTCTCTTCACACTGCTGGTGGTTTCTCTTGCTGTGCAGAAGCTTTTTAGTAAGAAGAGATCCCACTTGTTGATTGTTTGTGCTAGTTCACAGGCAACTGAGGTTTTGTTCATAAAGTCTTTTCCTACCCCAATGTCTTCAAGAGTTCAACCTAACCTCTGTTCCAGTGGTTCAGCCTTTCTGTTTTTATATTTAGGTCTTTAATCCATTTCGATTTTAGTTTAGTGCATGGTGAGAGATATAGGTTGAGTTTTAGTCTTTGGCAAGTTGAAACCCAATTTCTCCAGTACCATTTATTAAAGAGGCTATCTTTCCTCCAGTGAGGGTGTTTGGCTCTTTGTCAAAGATGAGGTGGCTGAGTGTGTCTGGAGTTGTTTCTGCATCTTCTAATCTGTTCCACTGGTCCTCAGGTCTGTTTCTTTGCCAGTACCATGCTGTTTTGATCACAGTAGCTTTGTAGTATAGGTGCAAGGTTTGGTGTTGTAATATCCCCTGCCGTGTCTCTGTTATCTAGAATTGCTTTTGCTATTCTGGGTCTCTTCTTGTTCCAAATGAATTTTGGGATGGTTTTCTCAAGGTCCATGAAGTATGCTGCTGGGATTTCAACTGGGATTGCATTGAATCTATATAGCAATTTTGGAAGTATGGCCATTTTCACTATGTTGATCCTTCCTACCCAGGTGCAAGGGATGTCTTTCCATTTTCTGATATCCTCTTCCATATCTTTTTTCAAAGTGCTATAGTTTTCAGAGAAGAGGTCTTTGATTTCTTTCGTTAGGTTGATTCCTAGGTATTTCAGTTTTTTGGATGCTATTTTGAAAGGAATTATTTGCCCTATTTCTCTCTCAGTGGCTTTTGTTCATGTAGAGGAAAGCTATTGATTTTTGTGTGTTGACCTTGTAATCAGGTACTTTACTGAATTTGATTATTAAGTTTAGAAGATTTTTGTTGGAGTTCCTGGGGTCTTCTATATAGAGTATCATGTTATCTGCAAATAATGATAATTTGACTTCTTCATTTCCTATCTTTATTCCTTTTATTTCTTTCTCTTGCCTAACTGCCGTGGCTAATGTTTCTAAATCTATATTGCACAGGAGTGGTGATAGTGGACATCCTTGTCTTGTTCCTGCTTTTAGTATGAACAATTTCAGTTTTTGACCATTTAGTATGATATTGGCTTTTGGTTTTTTATAGATGGCTTTTATCAGATTGAAGTAGAGACCATCTATTTCAATTTTTTGAAGGGTTTTTAATCATAAATGCGTGTTAGATTTTGTCAAATGTTTTTTCTGCATCTATTAGATGATTATATGGATTTTGTCCTTATCTCTATTGATATGGTGTACTACATTGATTGATTTGTGTATGTTGAACCATCTCTGCATCCCTGGGATGAATCCCACTTGGTCAGGGTGTATGATCTTCTTGATGATTGTCTGCAATCTATTTGCCAGTATCTTGGTAAGGATTTTTGCATCTATGTTCATTAGTGAGATTGGCCTATAGTTCTCTTTTTCGGTTGGGTCTTTCTCTGCTTTGGGGATCCAGGTGATGCTTGCTTCCAGGAATGATTTCAGGAGTATTTCTTCCCTTTCAATTTCATTGAAGAGTTTAAACAGTAGTGGCAATAGTTCCTCTCTAAATGTCTTGTAGAATTCAGCGGTGAAGCCATCAGGACCCAGGCTTTCCTTGGTTGGTAAGTTTTTAATTACATTTTCAATTTCATTGATTGGTATTGGGTTATTTAGAATTTTTAGGTCCTCTTCATTCAACTTTGGCAATTCATATGTGTTTAGGAATCTGTCCATTTCTTCTGTGTTGTCCATCTTATTGGCATATAGGTTCTGGAAGTAGGTATTGATGATCCTCTGGATTTCTGCTGGGTCTGTTGTAATTTCACCCTTTTCATTCCTAATTGCATGGATTTGGGCCTTTTCTTTCCTTTCTCTGATAAGGTTGGCTAAGGGTTTGTCAATTTTGTTGATTCTTTCAAAGAACCAACTCTTGGCTTCATTGATTTTTTGTATTATTTTCTTAGTCTCCATTGCATTGATTTCTCCTCTGATCTTTATAATTTCCTCCCTTGTATGAGCTCTGGGGTTGTCCTGCTCTTCTTTTTCTGAAGCTTGAGTTTCAGCATCAGGTTGTTTAATTGGGCTCATTCTGTTTTCCTAATATGAGTATTCTCTGCTATGATTTTCCCTTGTAAGACTGCTTTCATTGTGTCCCATAGATTCTGATATGTTGTACTGTCATTGTCATTTAAGTGAAGGAACTGTCTGATTTCTTCTTTAATTTCCTCTGTGACCCATTGGTTATTCAGAAGTGTGTTGTTCAATTTCCATGTGTTTCTGAAATTTTTGCAGTTTCTTTTGGCATTGATTTCCAATTTCATTGCACTATGGCCTGATAATATAGAGGGGATAACTTCAATTCCTTTGCACTTACCTAAATATGTTCTATGAGGGAGTATGTGATCTATTTTGGAGAAAGACCCATGTGCAGCTGAAAAAAATGTGTATTCTGATTTTGTGGGGTGAAACACTCTGTAAACATCTGTTAAGTTCATATGTTCAAGAGTTCGATTGAGTTCTAGTATTTTGTTGCTTGTTTTTTGTCTAGTTGTTCTATCTATTTGTGACAGTGGGTTATTGAGGTCCCCCAGTACTATTGTATTAGTGCTTATATGGTTTTTAATGTCAGTTAGTATTTCTTTTATATAGTTGGGCGCACTAGTGTTTGGTGCATAGATATTTATGATTGTCATCTCTTCTTCTTGGATTGTTCACTTTACAAGGATATAGTGTCCTTCTTTGTCTCTGTTAATCAGTGTGGGTTTGAAATCCACTTGTTCTGCAAAGAGGATAGCTACCCCTGCTTTTTTTCTGGTTCCCGTTGTATGAAGTATTGTTTTCCACCCTTTAACTTTCAGTCTATGAGTTTGTTTTTGAATTAAGTATGTTTCTTGTATGCAGCATATTGTTGGATCTTGCTTCTTGACCCATTCTGCCAGTCTATTTCTTTTGATTGGTGAGTTGAGACCATTAACATTGATGGTTATAACTAATATGTATTGAGTTATCATTGTCATGACTTTTTCTTTTTGTTTGATCGTCCCCCTTTGATTTTAATTTCTTTTTGTGCCTGGTGGATTCATTCTGATGGGCTTCCTGGGGCTGTGATCCTCATTGTGTTTTCCTAGGATTTTGTCTAAAATTTTTTGGAGTGCTGGTTTTGTAGTCATGAAGTTCCTAAGGTGCTCTTTGTCATGAAAGTATCTTATTTCTCCATCAATTTTGAAAGAGTTTTGCAGGGTACATCAATCTGAGTTGGAGGTTGTTTTCCTTTAGGGCTTGAAACACATCACTCCAAGCTCTTCTTGCCTTGAGGGTTTGTGTTGAGAAGTCTGCTGTGATTCTGATGAGCTTTCCTTTGTATGTGATTTGTTTCTTTTCTCTAACTGCTTATAGAATTTTGTTCTTCTGTTGGGTTTCTGGAATCTTAACAATTATATGCCTATGTGTAGGTTTTTTTTGATCAAGGCTACTTGGAGTCCTGTACACCTCTTTTATCTGTATGTCAGGTTCTTTCGCCCTGCTTGGGAAGTTTTCTGCCATCACTTCTGTAAACAGTTTGTTTATGTCATCTGCAGTCTCTCCTGTTTCTTCATTGACTCCAATCAGTCTAATATTATTTTTCTTTGCATCATCTAGCACCTGCTGCACTGATTTCTCGTGGTCTTTTACAATTTTATCAAATTTTTTCTTTTCTTGGTTACTAATGGCAATCTTTTCTTCTATATCTGAAATTCTGTCTTCACATTGGCTCATTCTGCTGCATAGACTTTTGATGGAGTTTTTAATCTCCTGGAAATCTGTTTGCATCTGTTTTATAGCTTCAATTTGTTTCCTATATTGGCATTCCATCATTTTCCTCAGCTCCTCTATTTTTTTTATCTATATCCTCTCTAGATTTATTAATCATGTCTTGCACTATGTGCACAATCTTTGCTGTTATGTGAGAAATTATTTCTAATTTCATTTTTTTCCAGATCCTCTTTTGTTGCTAGTTCAGGGAGTCCCGGTAGTAGAGTATCAGAGTGTTCCATCTCATTTTTTCTTGGGGTTGCTGTAGGTGATCTAGAAGTCTGGCTCTGAGGCTTGTTTACCTGTCTTCTCATTTCGACAGGTGGCAGGGGTGCACGGCTCACCTCCTCTGTGCTAGGAGCTGTGGCATGCCTATCCAGAAGCCTCCTCCAGCCTAGGAGCCATGGCACACCTACCTGGAAGCCTCCTCCTGGCTCGGAGCTGTGGCACACTGACCTGGAAGTCTCCTCTGGGCTGAGAGCCATGGTACACCAACCCAGAGGCCTCCTCTTCATTGTGAGCTGTGGCACACCTACTGGAAGCCCCCTCCAGGCTGGGAACAGTAGCACCTACCCAGAAGCCTCCTCCTGGCTGGGAGCTGTGGCACACCGACCTGGAGGTCTCCTCTGGGCTGGGAGCTGTGGCACACTGAACTGGAGGCCTCCTCTGTGCTGGGAGAGTTGGTAGAGTTTTCAGTCCATAATTGGCTGGCTCCGAGGCTGGGATGGCAAACATGCATCAAAGAGGAGAAACAACATGGCACCTACAAGGTAGCAAAGGTAACAAGGGACTGTTAACACATTTAATGCAATCCCAATCAAAATTCCAATCAGCATACCTCCCAGAACTAGAGAAAACAACCCTAAAATTCATACGGAATCAGAAGAGACCCAAATAGCAAAAGCAATTCTGGACAACAAAGACAAGACAAGGGGCATCACAATCCCTGTTTTGAAGTCATATTACAAAGCTACTGTGATAAAAACAGCATGGTAATGGCAACAAAACAAAACAAAAACAAAAAAAAAGAAAAACAAAAGCAGACCTGAGGATCAATGGAACAGAATAAAAGATGCAGAAACAACTCCAACTATAATTAGCTACATTATCTTTGACAAAGGGGCCAAGCACCTTCACTGGAGAAAAGATAGCCTCTTTACTAAATGGTGCTGGGAAAACTGGCTTTTAACATGCTGAAGATTTAACCTAGATTCATGTCTCTCACCATGCACTAAACTAAGTTAAATGGATCAAAGATCTAAATAGTAAAACAGAAACATTAAATCTGCTGGAAGATAGAATAGGTAAAACTGTTGAAGACATAGGTGTAGGTAAAGACTTTATGAACAAAACCCCGATTGCACAGGAAATATTACAAAGAATCAACAACTGGGATCTTATCTAATTAAAAAGCTTTTGCACAACAAAAGAAAACACCAACAGAGTGAAGGGCCAAACCACCAAGTGGTAAAAATTTTTGCCAGCTGTTTCTCAGACCAAGGACTAATATCTAGAATATAAAAAGAACTAATTAAAAAATCAGATGCACCCTCAAATTTAAAGACCCAATTCCAAAAATGGGAATTTGAAATGAACAGACATTCTCAGATGAAGAAGTACAAACAATATATATATATATATATAAAATGTTTAACACCACTGGTCATTCAAGGCATGCAAAATAAAACAATGCTGAGATTCTATTTCACTCTAGAAAGAATGGCTATCATCTAGAAATTAGCCAATAACAAGTGCTGCCAGGGCTATAGGGAAAAAGGAACCCTACTCCGTTGCTGGAGTAAGTGTAAACTGGTACAACCACTGTGGAAATCAGTGTGGAGATTCCTCAAAAAACTAAAACTAGAGGTTCCATTTGACCCAGCTATTCCCCTCATAGGTATCTTCCTGAAAGAGTTAAAATGATCCTACTATTCTGATATATTCACACCCATGTTTATAGCATTGCTATAATAGCTAAATCTTGGAAACAGGCCCTATGCCCATCAAAAGATGAGTGGATAAAGAAAATGTGGTATTTATATATAATGGACCACTACTTTGCCATAAAGAAGGATAAACGAGTCATTTGTAAGAAAATAGATTCACTTTGAGACCATAATCTTAAGTGAAATAAATTGGACATACAAGTTTAAATATCACATTGTTTCTCTTGTGTGAGAAACTCAAAGGGTAAGTAAGAAGCATAATGGAGGATAGATATTGGGAAGCAAGAAGAAAATACTGAAATGGAAGGAGACCAAGGAGGGGAAGAAGGGGGAAGGGAAGGAAGAGAAAAGGAAAAAAGAGAATGGAAGGAAAAAAATTAGAAACAAAGCTTTCATAAATGGGGAGAGGAATAAGGGTTGAAGGGGAAGAGAATGGAAAAAAAGATATATTATGTACAGGTATAAATTCTCTATGATGAATGTAATCAACATGTATGACAAATATGAATAAATAAAGGTAAAGAAAGAAAATTTTATTAAAATAAAACTTTCCTATGGTTTGCTAGTTCATTTTTACCATCTACTCAGCTTCACAAGTAAATAAAAAAATTAAGCACATTAAGAAAGGGGAATAAACATGACTGATAAAAAATAGCCACATAACTTTGATAGTATAGTGTGGTATATAGTTGTTTGGTAACCATGGGGAGGTATGAAAACTTGTCTCTGAAGCAATCATTTGAAATTTAAGGCATGTGATAATAAAGGTTAATGTTTTGGAAACAAGAATTAACATTTTCCCGAAACAACCGGATCCTATCAATCAAATTGAAAACAACAGAGAAGCCGGGGAAGTTATGGGCAAAGGAGTGGTTCCTGGGCATCAGGAATTGAGGAGGTTTCTCACCTCCAGCCCATAGCTGCAGGGAGGCTGTGGCAGGCTTGTTCAGAGTCAGTGCAGGAGAGGCAGGTGGCCATGCTGTCATTCAAAACAGGGAATATATAAGTAGGTAGGGATTGGGAAGTAGATGCCTAATCACTGCTTAGTAGCAGGTTTTCCATTTTACCATAATGGAGAGAAAGAGAAGTAACATGAAAATTACTGAGAGAGGAAAGGAATGCTTTCACCCTCATCATCATAATTTTCATCAAAGTTCGCTTTTACTGAGCACACCTTGCTAGGTGTCAGACGTTCTGCAGAGCTCTGGATTTAGTCTTCACAATCAGCCCCTGAGTGTCTGTCACAGTTTAGTGGCCTGGCAAGCAGTCCAGTGGTGATCTGGCAAAGAGAGGCCTTGTTCTCTCTGTACATCTTGCCCAGAAACCATGTGATGCAAAATAAAGCAATTAGCTCAGGAACAGGTGTGAGTAGCTGGAGAATTAAAATTCTGCTACTAAGGAAACAGACTTCTGTGGAATCTTCCTTTCCATAAACAACTAATCTTTACTTTAGGGGTAAACAATAAGGCAGGATTTTGCTGGCCAGTAAAAATTTTACTGATGAATAAAGAATTTTACTGACTAGTAAAAAAATTTGCTGACCAGTAAAAATTCTTATGGAACCATCCTTTAAAAATACTTCAAAGTACAAAAGGTGTAATCTTGGTCCTGCTTAAAAATTTATCAGAAATATATTTATTTAAATGAAAGTAATAACAGGTAAAACTTAAAACATTAAGGGCAGATGATAGATAGGAAAACACTTTGTAGAGTGCTACATTTTATTTCCGTGGAAGGTACCTTACTATGTGTTAGTACCCATGTTGCCTCACAGTCATATTCTGCCACTTAGGTACAGTGGTTTTGACTCCCAGACCAAGCCCTGAACAGGGCAGGCTGTCTGGAGGGCAGTTTGTGGGGAGTATAAGGTCGCCCCTGGAGTAGGGTGGGGGCTGCCACAGGTGCAGAGGCAGGTTTTCTTGGCACACAGGGCGAGAGGGTTTATGGCACGATCCAGGGGTTTGTTATTGTCACTACCATCTCTCTGCTACTTGAGTACTGAGCGAAGAATAAAGGAAAAACATCAACACTTGGTTGTTTCCGTAAATGCAAGTTTTTCAGGATCATAAGGCTGCATCTCGAAAGTAGGCAGAATGCTCATTCCGTGAAATAGGTTATCAGATGGCTACAGCACTCTCCTAACCCCTCAAACTCCACAAGAAGGAGAGGGGGAAACCACTGAAGAACAGGGAAATGGAGAGCTGTGAGCCAAATGGAGGAGCAGGAATTTTCTGCTCTGTCCTCTAACTGGAAAGGCCATAATATTCAGCACTTGTCGAAGATGTTAAATTACTGAAAAACAACATCTAACACCACAATAAAGACCTGGCTGCAACATTTTCAATAATATAACTCCCCAAAATGACATCTGTGTGACATTTTTTATTTTTTGTAAGCTGTAGTGAAGTTTTAAAAAGCTTCACTGTATGCCTTTAGATTAACTCACATATGGAAGAACAGTCTGAGAAACAAGACTTAGCAGAAGAGTGAGAAAAGACAGGAGATTGTTATTTCTCCAGGAAAAAAAAAAATTTTTTTTTTGAGACAGGGTCTCACTATGTAGCTCAGGCTGGCTTCGAACTCACAGTGATCCTCCTGTGGAGAGAAATTATTTATCTCCAGTTATAATCTGTATTTCTTGGCATAGAAAAACTAGCATGATAGGTACTCCAACATCTTTGATAACACAGAATGTAAGCCGTGTTGTTGACTTATGGCAGGTGTTTTACCAGGGCCTTTGTGCCCGAGTCCATTAATTTTGGCTGTCCCAGACACTTGTTTGCCAGGAGGACCTAATCTAACTGGAGAGAATTCTGTGACTAGGACTGTCTCTGAGTAATAGGGCTGGCTTTGGCAGTGGCAGCCTGTGCAGTCACAGGAGACTGTGCTCAGGCAGTGCTTCTGGGAGGGCTCCATCCTTAGTATCCGCCAGGCTTGGTGATCTGATCAATAATTCTGGACAGTGCCCCTCATTGAATTTTACCCTCGGCTTCACAAATGATGTACTGAGTCTGCTGCAGGTGGGGACCGGGCAGAGCAGACCTCAAGACCATCTGTGAGGTGGTGATTCCCCCAACAAGATCACTTTTATAATTTAACAAAATAAAGAAGTGTGGCATTAAATGTATTAAAACAATGTGGTGCTGCCCCACATAAAACATGAAACACTTAATATTGATGAATGCAGTAAATATTTATACAGACCAACCAAGCCTTTAGATTTTCCTCATCATTTGCTCTTTCTCAAACAGCCATCAGTATGGAGGTTTGTTATCCACAAATTCACAATCACTTCCAAGCAGCTCTCCTGCAGTGGCTGCTTTTTTGGGTTTTGCTATCTTCCATTTAATTTTTTGAGTTTGCTTTCGTGAATTTTCCTGGAGACTCTAAATGGGGGGAAAAACAGAGGGTTTAACATTAAAGCTTTGGGGTAGCTATTGCTGTTTCTATTTTTCTTGGGAAGTAGCTATCCATTTTTTAAAAAACACTTATAGAAAAATTTAAAAATAGGAAAAATGTCGTGAGGTGAGTTTTAGGCAGTCCCCATAAACTCTTCTCACAATTGCAAGTGCTATGTGTGTTGGGGTGCCCTAGACCATCTCCATTTTGATAATTTGCTGGAAGTGCTCACAGAATTCCTTGAAAACTGTTCTGCTGGAAGCTGTGGATTATTACAGGGAAAGGTCACAGGTGAAACTCAGCCCAGGAAGAAAACACACAGGGACCACCACAGAAGCACTGGACACAGACTTGCTGTCGTTTCTCCCATGGAGCCAGGATGCACCATTCTGCAGGAACACATCACTCTCCACTGAGACAATGTGGGAGGACTACTGCCAGACGCAGAAGAGGCTGCATGTTCTAGTATTCAGGGTTTTGATGGGGCCCATCGCACACCCCCTGAATGGCTCATCTCACCTCCAGTGGCCCAGCTGTCAAGCTAAAGCCTGGATGGTTTCTAACTTGCAGAGATCCTCCTGCCTCAGCCTTCCAAGTACTGGGATTACAAAGGGGATTATTTGCTTCTAGGGTGGGAGCTAAATTATATAAGTGAAAGGAGGAAGTGTGTGGTAAATAAGAGTTGTTTAGAAAGGTCTATTATGCAGATGAGAGTCAGAGTTGTCTCTGGGTTAGCTCTCCTCCTGCTGAGAAGGGGATACCTTTCTAAATGGGAATTTATGTCCTGCTCCTAAACAGAGAGCTTTTAGCTCAAAGCAGTCCTGTTGCCAAAGTGGCATATCTGGTCTCTGTCATACTTTCAGTGTCCAGTTTCCCCAGAGGGCAGAACTGATACTATAAATCACTGTGTAAATCACTGTGTCAGACTAGCAGGTCACCCAAACCCCCAGCAGACTCTCCCAGGACATCCAGGGGCCACACAGTCACTTCCCAGCAGCAAGAGCAAAGGCAGATATCTCCAGATAAGGTTAATTCCTCTCTCCACAAGTATGATGACTCCTGCCCATTTTTATCACTCAAATTCAAAGTCATAATGCCAGTATTGGACAATGTTATTTCATTTGATATTATGCTGGGGTCAACTCATTCTGGTTCACAACAACTGATTTGTTAAATTCTTTGAAATCTTGTAAGCCAGTGGTTAAGCAAAGCCACTATATTGTTAAACTAACAATTATATAAATTAGATTAACTTGAAGATAATAAGCTTATCACTTTATAATTATTGTACTATTAACATGTTCTTGATCATATTTACTCCATTTGTATCCAGCTGGTAAAAATACTGTAGAACCATCCATCACTCCTTCTCCATGTAGGTCACCTTGGTAGCGTGAGGTCAACCAGGGTAAGAATGTTGACACCATGGAATTTAGCACACACTATGAATTGGGACATTGTCTTGTATTCTTTCATGTTGAGAAGGAGCTTTCTGCTGATCCAGCCTGTTACTAGCTGCTATGAGAGTATTTTGTAGCTTATGGCAACATTGGGTTAAATGGCAAATTAATTTGATATATAAAGTACATCTAGAGCTCATGAATCCGATGGGAAATTTTTCTAAAAAAATTAACTCTTCATAAAAATCTGTTTGTGTATGTCTGAATTTAATTTTAAATGCAAATTTATACAATGACATTTTAGTGCTTCCTCTGACATTTCATGTAAATTGTGGAAGTTGTATAAGAAACTAAAAGTAGATATTTTGATTTTATGTATTTAAATGTAAAATAAAAATATGTAATTTAAATTTCATTCATGTGAAAATAGTGTCCTTGTCTGTTTGCAGAATAATGTTAAAATTTAATTTCTGAGACTGCAGATATTTACTTTGTAATGTTGTAGGATTCATCCAGAGACTTGAAACTCTTTGGAGAATTCTAGCAAGTTCTTTTTTTTGATGGGGTTCAGGACATACTATGGCCAAACACAGCCCTTTGAATACCAAGTATTTTTAGCTGAAGGAACTCAAGAAATGGGAGCTGTGGAAAGGACTTGCTGACTTTCCCCTGAAGCAAATCATAAGACCAGTGTTAGTAAGATTTCCGTCACTATAATAAATACCTGAGATAATCAACATTAAAGAGGCAAGGTTTTTTTGGCTCATGTTTTCAGGGGTCCAGCTCATGACCAGTGGACAACACTATTCTGGGCCTGTGGTGAGGCAGCACATCATGGTGGGAGCACCAGGGGGAGAAGGAAAGGAGAGGAGGAAGAAAGGGAAGAGGAAGAAAAGGAGGAGAAGGAAGAGGAGCAAAACTGTGCACCTCAGGCAGGAAGCCAAAGAGAGGAAGAGACGGAGGCTGGGGTCCCACTGTCCTTCTGAGGGCCAACCCAGGGACCTGGAACCTCCCACGAGGCCCCACATCCTTACACTGTGCCACCTCCCAGCAGTGCTACTCTGCAGAACAGCTTTTCACATTCCTTTGGGGGACACCAGATCCAAAGTAGCAACCAGCATGAAGTGGGGCCCTCCCATGTCTGGAGGAAAGGAACACTGTAATCTCCAAAGATGGTGGGCACCAGAAGGGATCTGAAGAAGCAGGCCTTGGAAAGTCCCCCAAGTTCACCTCACTAATTCATCCCCTTTTGGTCTTGGCCCATGTCCATGCTTTGCTACTCCCCATCAAATCATGTATGAAAACAACCAGGGCAACTGTTTCTTCAGGTCTTTATTTCCTTAGGAAGTTTCTTATGTTTTGTAAAATTTATACTAAATTGTATGTATTTGTCTCATTAATCTATCTTTTGTTACACAGATCCAGAAAAGAAGCATAAAGGGTAGGAGGAAAAGGATACTATTCTCTCTGCAACCGAAGAGAATTCTTGCTGTGACAGGCCAGGGTGGTCAGCATCACCTGAGGAAAACGGAAGATAAGATATTGAGGGTGAAGGTGAGGGTTATTACCAAACTGATCTAGCAGGATTCTTGCTAAAACTGGATTTTACAAGAAAGTGTTCCTTTTTCAAGGGCCTAAAAGGTTAAGAGGCCGACCAGTTTGCCTAAACAAAGAAATCTTTCTCTGAAGTTACTTGAAATTTGTTTTATTAAGATACTTGCCCTTGACATACTTTTAGTTTTGTCCTACTCTCTTTGAAGATGTGATCCATTAATTTGCATGAGTGACTTAATCTGTGTGAGCCTCGGGAAGGCTCTTCTGTAGTAATTTATGCTTTAAATTGCTCTGAGTGGACAAAGGGTGTCTTAGAAGGTAGTATTCCTCTAATTACCAATCCTTTAAAAATAATCAAGCGTCTGAGGAACGAGAATTAAATCTCATTTCCTTTCAGGCCCCTTTATTAGCCAAGATGAGTGTTTTACATCTTAAGAGAGGAGCAGTGGGCTTGATGTGCTGGTGTATCAATGTAAGCCTCTCTCTGACATCAGTACTTCTACAGTTTTCCTTAATACAGAGAAGTATTGAATCAGGAAGTGAGGGGCTGCAAAGGAACTGTCTGATTTTAAAAGAAATTCACGTATTGGTCCGTACTTGAGGAAACTCGAGGTATCTCACTACAGATGCTTCTTGGCTCCCAAGGAGTCACCTCTAATCAAAGCAGTGTAAATTGCAGATATCCTAAATTGAAATTCGATGAATACACCTATATCATAACTTAGCAACACGTACCTGGCTGCCACCTTTGTGATTGAGTGGCTGACTGCTGGCTTAAGAAAATGAAGTCTTACTCCACTGCATGTGTTCTGCTTTCTTATCGCGGTAACGTTGAAGAATTATAGGTGGAAACATCATAAATCCTGGACCTTCTCCATTCTGAGTTAGCCTCAAATTCATCACTTGAAGTAAATGCCCCTGGACCCACAGAAGGCTTAGTGCAGCGCTGTGCTCAGAAACCTGGCTCCCTTCTGGCGGGGGGTGGGGGGGGGTGCATCCCTTCTTTCCTTTGCCTCTGGGGTCTCAGCCCTTAGTCTTTCATGTCTTTCCATTGTCCTGGACAGCTCAGAGCCTGCTTTCGACTAAGGAAGATGAGAAGGGGAGGGCAGGAATGTGCCTTTTAGTAAGGTGACAGAAGGGTGACTTGAGGGAGAGGACAGTTTGCTGTCTACAAAAATCTATTATTAGTTGGGCAAGGTGACACACACCTGTAATCCCAGCTACTGGGAAGGCTGAGGCAGAGGACTGCAAATCTGAGACAAGCCTGGGCCCTGTCTCAAAACAAACAAATACAAAGGACTGAGAGTGTAGCTCAGTGGTAGAGTGCTTGCCTAGCATGTTCCAGGTCAAGTCCTGGGTTCAATCCCAGTGCTTGAAAAGAAAAATCTATTATTGAAGTCTCCCTTTTGGGTTAAGATACTTCTGTAGAAATCTATTAATTATAGATAAGACTGATGCATTAGCCTATCAATGATAGCATGTTACACCTAGTACCATTTTGGCAGGACAATTCCACTACTTTGTATGGTGGTAACATGGCACCCACGCATACACAAACACATACACTCTACCGGCAGCTTTGGTCATCCAATCCTACTTAGCACATTGAAGCACAAACTATGCCCTTAATATATTTTTATTATGTGAAGAGGAAAAGCTGTAGTGTGTTGTGTGGGGAAATGAGAGATTTAGGCATGTGTACGGTCTGGATATTAAAACTTAGCAAGTGTCAAAAGGTTTAAAAAAAGATAAAAACATCGGATGTTCAGGATTTCCAGTTTCAGTTCTCATTCATTAATTTCATTTTTATCAAAAACAAAACAAAATGTGAAAGTGAAAAGGGTGAAATATATCCTGGTTTGGAAAATGCTTGTCTTAATTCTCTTTCAACTGCTCAGGTATGTCTTACTAAAATAACCACACCCTACCCCAAAACCCAAAAAACTGGCTGTTGTCTTCATGCAATGCTCAGATAGAACAATTTTTGCTTTATATTTCATTGAAACCAAAGGGCTTAAGAATTTTGATAGGCTAGGAATAAAACGACTCTTTAAATTCCCAGGTAATTTCAGCAAGGAAGCAAGGGGGTATTTACCAGAGGCCTGAGTGAAACATCTTAATGATTTTTCAGTTCTGGAGAAATGCTTGTCACTATCAGCCTGGGATATGTAATTGACTTACATAGTATAAGGAAGTTTAACAGCCCATGCCAAAGGCCTTAGCAGAAGTTTTTGTTTTTGTTTGGAGGGGTTATTTTCTTAAATTTGGATTGCCTGAGCAGGAGCAGTTCAAAAGCCCACAGCCCAGGAAATAATAATCGGATCCAAGAGATCCACTTAGGAGGAAAAAGTAATTTGCTTGGCACCTCCCGGATTGTCTAGGAGTTTAAGTAAAAAAAGAGAACTGTTCCCCAAGCCCATTCTGCGTTCAAACCCACCCCAGTCTCGCACTCAGGCTTCCCTGGCCGGGCAAAGCGGGGGCAGCCGCGCCTTCCCCAACCGCGCTGCGTCCCGCGGGGACACCTGAGGTCCCGGACGGCGGGCGGGTGTAGAGGGCTCCCAGCCGCCTGGTCCCGGGCGACGCCACGGCGCTGTGGGGCGCAGCGCGGACGGGATAGGAGAGGCGGGGGAGGGGGGGGGGCGGGGCGCGAGGAGGCCGGGGATCCCGGGATCTCGGGGTCGCGGGGCGCGGGAGACGCACCGGGTACCAGGTGCCTCCCCCCCGGCGGACGGGGGGCGGGGGCGGGGCGGGCATGCGCAGTGGGCGGCGCGCCGGCGGGCGGGGCGCTGTTTCCCCGCAGCGGGGCCAGGCGCGCGGTGCGGCGCGGAGCGGGCCGGTAAGCCGCGCGAGCCCGAGCCGAGCCCACCTCCCGGTGCCCCGCGCTACCCGACCCCGGCGGGGGAGAATGCCAGACGCGCTGGCGCGGCCCGGGCGGCGGCGGGGACGCGATGGGGGCCGGCGGGGACCGCACGCGCTGCAGGCGGCCGGGTTGCGGGCTGGCGCCGGCCGGGGCCGCAGCGTTGCTGGCCGGGGCGAGCTGCCTGTGCTTCTGCCGCTCTCTGCGCGGCGAGTTCGTGCACGACGACGTGTGGGCCATCGTGCACAACCCCGACGTGCGTCCCGGCGCGCCCCTGCGCTGGGGCGTCTTCGCCAACGACTTCTGGGGCAAGGGCATGGCCGAGAACACCAGCCACAAGTCCTACCGGCCGCTGTGCGTCCTCACCTTCAAGTGAGTGCCCGGCCCGCCCGCCAGAGAGGTGCGGACTGCGGGGCTGGGCTCAGTCATCTGCCCGCGCTCCGCGCCTCCTTCCCGGAGTCCACACCGCCGGCTCTGGGCGCCGGAGTTGAGAGCGAGTTGCCCGCGCGCGCGCTCGGTCCCGGCGGCCGGGGCTCCATTGGGTCACCCGCGCCCGGCCTGGAGCCGAGGGGACGCGGTGGCGGCGGGGGCGACGTCTCCCGGCCGGGCGTGACTCAGAGAGAGGCGCAGCCCCGCGGGGCACGCGACCCGGGGAGGCCAAGGAGCCAGAGCTGCTGGGACTGCATGCGGGGGAGAAGCCGGGAGGGAGCTTCCTCTGCCCAGAGCACTGGCCTTGCGCCCCGGGCGGCGCGCCTTGCAAGCTCCCCCTCTCCGCGGCTCCGTGCCCAGACTTCGGAGGGTGCCGCGCGAGGTGTCTCCGGGGACCCTTGCAGTCCCGGCGGAGAGAATTTCTCTTTTACAACCCTGGAGTCATGATTCAGCATTTCTGGTGTGAGAAGAGTGAAGGGAACCGAGAGTACCTGGGTTTTTGTAGGGTGGGGTGTTTTGCTGTCCCGAGGGAAGTCGAGAGGGGCTCGGTGTGAAGTGCTGTCTCTCCCTGGAATCTCTAGCGTGGCTCCACCCCTTGTAGTTTGGCTGAGCCTTGAAACTAATGGTAATGCGCCGGACAGAACTGGCGAAGTAATGTTGGCTCGGGTTTATCAGCGTTTTAATTCTTTTCCGAGGGGTGTAGGAGGAGCCCGGGGTTATGGTAATAATTATTTGAGAAAGGGTCGGCTGTCCACCCGGCCCCGTTCCTTGAGAGGTGGCTCCTGACTTAGAAAAGGAAACCATGGCAATTGGCAACAATCTGTGGGACTTTGGCTTAATTTTTCCCCTTAAAGTTCGATGTTTGAAAAAGGGTGGGAAATTACACATTCGACTCTGAAGAGAATATAAATTGTTCTCAGGAAGAGTTCTGATTTCTAACTTTCAGTTTTCCAAATGTTTCTTAATGTGTCTTTTGCATAAATATAAATTTCACATCTAGATGGACCTAAATTTTCATTTATTACGTGAGGGCTGTTGATGCAGGTTTGGAAGTTCACCGCGTGAAGAATGCTGGATTTACCACGGCCCCCGGGTGGACACTGGTCCCATCTTAAAAGGTCAGGGCTGTTGCTGGAGGGCCGGGAAGAGTGTTTTCAGGTCTGGATTCTCCAGAATTTTTGAAGTTTTGTTATAGAGGTGGCAGGGACAGAGGAGAGGGATAGAGAGAGGGAGCAGGGAAGGTCAGTGGTGAAGTAGGAAAGTAGCAGGGAATTGGTAGAGAGGGGGGCCAGGAAGCTCTTCATTCCCGGTAATCCATGCTTGTAAAAAGCACTTTGGCTCTGAAAGGCGTGGTTTTTTTGGGGGTGGGGGGGAGTTGGCACCAGGGATCGAACTCTGAACTTTCCACTTTCGAGGGAGGTGGCGGCACCACTGAGCTAAATTCCTTGTCTTGTGGCTTTTTTGATATTACTTGCTGTGAAAGAAACTTTTTGAGAAGATTGAGTTGCAAATCTAGGGAGCGCTCCTTGGAAAGGTGCCCATTCCGAAAGGGAAAGTTTGGGAGCCCGTCCTTCACCTGCATCGACTTACTGAGGACCAGACAGCGTGTCTGGTCTGTCACCTGAGGGAAACCATGCCTTCTGGCACAGTGGCTGCGAGCTGGGGGACACAGGTGGGTTCAGACCCGCTTGACCTTAAGAATGTGCATGGAAGGACAATGTCTCATCTGTTAACAGTCCACTGTGCACTGCTTTACGTAGACATGTCTTTATGACGTTGAGGTAGTTGGGAACAATTCAGGTGGCCCTTTAAAGTTGTGCAATAGGTTTGAGCTTTGTCTTAAATTAGGCTTGTTTGAGCAAAAGCCTTTGAAACTTCACAAACTCATTGCAAAACCCCTTTTGAGAGAATTGTACGTTCCTGTGCAGTTGTGAGTGATTATACAGAGACCCTCTATGCCCCTTATCCTTTTTCTACCCATGGTAACATTTTGCATAGCTTTAGTATAATATTAAGACCAGGAAACTGATATTGATACAGACTGCTAGTACTTTTATTCACATCTCACTGGTTTTACACATATGCTTTTTATGATCTTGGTAAGTATGTGTTTGGTTCTATCACACGTTGATTTCTGCAACTACTGTGTTCCATCTCTGGAACATAGATGGATCAGTTCCCTCTCAAGGATACCTCCTGCTTCCCTATGACATCAGTGAACACCTGTCCATAAATCTCCACCCTAATCCATAACAGTACGAATTCTCTGTCTCTGTAACTTTGTCTTTTCAATAACGTTATATTAGTGAAATCATGTAGTGTATCATATATTGACATTGGCTTTTTTTCATTTGGCATGAATCTGGAGTTTCATTCAGATTGTTCATGTGTGAATAGTTTGTTCCTTTGTATTGCTGAGTAGTATTCCATTGTATGGATACCACAGTTTCCTTAACCAGTCACTGTGTTAAGGATATCTGGGTCGCTTCCGGTTTATGGCTGCTGTAAACATTCAATTGCTTGTACATTTTTATTTCTGTAGGGAAAATGCCTAGATGTACAATTGCTGCATCATATAATGGCTGCATGTGTAGCTGTTTATGAAACTGCAGAACTGTTTTTCAGAAATTCCTACCAGCAGTGTAGGACTAATCCAATTTCTGTGCTTTTTTTTCAGAACTTGATGTCATTTCTGGTTTGTTTTTTTTTGGCTGAGGATTGTGAACCCAGGGCCTCATGTGGGGCTACATCCCCACCCCTTTTTATTTTCTTTATTTTTGATACAGGTTCTTGCTAAGTTGCCCAGGCTGGTTTTAGATTTGTGATCCTTCTGTTTTGGTATTGGGATTATGTGCATGTGCTACCACACCCGCTGTTGCTGTTTTTTTATTATAGCCATTCTGACAGTTGTGTGGTGGGATCATACTACATGTAGTTGTTTCCTTAGTGGCTGATGATGTTAAACATCTTTTTGTGTATTGATTTGTGCTCTGTATAGTCTCTTTGTTAAATGTGACTTGGTGTCATTTGTCTATTTTCTAAGTGCATGTTTTTAAATGTTGAGTTTTGAAGATCTTTATATAGTCTTTAAGTACATGTTGTTTGTCAAGTATGTGGTTGGCAAATAATTTTTTTCCTTTCTGTAGCTTATAATTTTGTCCTCCTGCCAGGGGTCTTTCCCAGTGTACAACACAAACTTTATTTCCTTTATTAAAAGTAAGTGTATCATCTTTGATTCATGGGATGTATGTCACAAATACTGAGAGCTAGAATTTCCCTTAGGAATAAACATAATCGATAGAATAATGCATTTGCTGTAGTGGTGCTTTGTGTGTGTACTAATAAACAGTAAAGGTGCTTGCTCATGGAGTAAAGATGCTAATCACAATTTTTCTCTCATAGGAAATGAGCCAAAGGTGGAAAGAGGAAATGGGTTACCAGAACATCTACTTTCACCAGTTTTGGGGATACAGGCTAGTGAAAGATGAAGACAGTTTACCAGAATGTGATGGCTCTGTGCTACTTCAGTATAGCTGAGTTAAAATTATGTTTCCTGGAATTCCCTTCCCAGGAGTACCCTGCTTTTGGGCTGACCACAGAGGCATTTTCTCTGAGCTTTGGAGGGTGGAAGTGAAGCCATGATCACACACACACGGGGCAGTGTAGACCATAGATTGTTGCAGAAGGCCTGGCTGCCTTGCAGTTAGTGTGCAGCAGCTGAGCCCTGGCTCCTCCACCTTCTCCAGGGCTCCACCTTCAGCCACCTGCATCGCTGGAGCAGGTGTGTCAGGCTCTGCAGGAGGAGAGAACCAGAGGTTTTGCCAGCCATTCTCATTTGGTTGAGCTTTGGAGGCAGCTAGAAACCAGTGCATGTTCCCCACTCATCCTGTGGGGTCCAGCTCATCCCCACTTTCTTCTCTTCTGGAGTGGCTGCCCTGCTGGCCTGGGTCTTCTGTTATAGACACAAGCACACTTAATAGCTCTAACCAGCTCCCACCATTGTGAAAAATCAGCACTCTATAGTAAATCCTTTGCTTCTGGATCATTCCTAGTGATTCTGTTTTGCTGGCCAAGCACTGATAAAAATGAAGTGTTCCTTCAAGTACATTTAGAATTCTGATTAATTTCTATTTCTAATCAAACTTTATACATTCATTCTTTTCATAAGATTGTGTCGAAAGGCATGCAGGAACATTTTTAGATCATAGTAGAGCAGAGCAGAATCTAAACATCTGTGAAAACTGAACCTGCAGAAGTAACCTTTTTTACTTTGCTGCTTTATTCCTGACTGGCCATGAGCTGTTTGCAGCTCTGAATTCAGGAGGAAAGCATCAAGCTACGTTATAGGCACTGTAGACCCTTTGATCCTTTGAGTGTCCCTTATTCATATGATTCTGACTGATTTAAAAGGTACGTAGGTTTTTAATTTTATCCTCCTTCCTTTCCTCTTGGGAAGAAGCTGCTGCAGAATTGTTAGCAGTGTCTTTTCATGCAGTAAGTCAGTGAGGTCAACTTCATAAGGAAAAGGAGTTTTTGATTTTAAAAACAGGGAAACTAAGGTAAAGTAAAGGACCTTAAACTCATGATTCTCTTTCCATTGTTAGGCTATTAGATCATAGTTTGCTACAAAGTCTTATTGAAGGCTTCTGATGGTAGATAAAGCATAAGAGAGAAGTGGGTGTTTTAAAATGTCAGAGCTAAAAAATAGAATATCTTAATATGTGCAGCTGTAAGAATTTGCAGTGTTTTACTGTTTGATTTTGAGTTTCTTTGCAGTAGTTTGCATCTTTTAGTCATGAGCGATACGCCAACTATGAAAATAAGAACCAGCCTCCATCCCCACACCTAAGAGAAATGAAACATTGCTTTTGGTTCTGTTCCTTTTGATTTGGCCTCTGTGGGTTTTACTTTGCTACAGTGTGTGCTGCTCCAAGGCAGGCAGGTTTGTTAAGTCTGTCATATGAGACCTGGGAAGATGGTCTAGGTGCTTGACCAGGTTGTCTGACATACTCAGTGATGGAAACAGCCAAGGTAAGCAGAATTGGAAGAACTGGAGGCAGTAAAGATTTATAGAGAAGAGCCAGGCATGGTGGCTTATGCCCATAATCCCAGCATTTGGGAGGCTGAGGCAGGAGGATAGCCACAAGTTCGAGGCTAGCCTAGGCTACATAGTGAGTTCAAGGCAAGCCTGAACTACATAGACCCTGCCTCAAAGAAAAAAAAAGATTTCATAAGAATGAAAACAAAAAAGCCTTTAAGAATTTTATTGCAGACTCAGGTTAATTTAGAGACCACAGAGGAGGAGACTATGGTTATTGCCTGGGAGGATGTGCTCTGATTCAAGATAAGCTCAGACTGTAGTCTGGTAGGAGGGATGGAGAATGAGAGGAATGTTCTTTTTGGATCATTGGGGTTTTACAAGTAAGCCCCTGAATGAAGGGTTGGAAATCACCTTCTGAAATGCTTTATTTTTTTGATCAGCAAATGTCTTTTCTTTCTTCTTTTGGAGTTACATTCATATTTTTCCAGACTTTGAATATATAATCATTCCACTAAAAAAGAGGGATGAGGAATGTTTGATCATGCCAAAGTAATGTCAGTACTCTGTTTTTGAAGGGAGGTAGGCTTCAGTCCCTCAGGGCACTCTAAACGGACCTCTGTCCACCCAGCCTCCTGGCATCTTTGTTCCTGTACTGGCCAGACTGCACTTCCGGGGCCTAGGCACTTGGGTTTCTTCTTCCCTGATAAGCAAACGGCTTACTCTCTCTCCACCTTTGGTTCTGCCTTGATGTCACCTCAGCCTGGAGCCCTTCCCCAGCCACCTGATCTAAAGGAGCAAATGCTCCTTCATGTGTCACCCCACGTCTCACCTCGTTTGCTTTCCTATCCCTTATTGCATCGTTTTTTTGTTGTTGGCTTGAATGGCCCCTCATTACGTTGTGAGCTGCACAAGGTAGATCTCTAGCTGGAACTCTATGGGCCTGCAGAGTAGGGGCCCAGAAATGATTGTCCAAATAAAGGATTAGCATTTTATTGTCCACTAAAAAAACCTGATAAATCATTTTTGTGACTCTGTGATTCTTTTAGGTTATTAAGATTGGTGCACTTACCTACTTTACCTTTTTTCTTCCTTTGAAAGAGAAGCGGAGATGAGATTAGGAATTTCCGTGGGCACATGTGTTCCCTTGAGTCTAGCTTAGTGGGAGATCATGGGCAGCTTTGATTCTTGAAGGGGTAATCCCTTCTTTAACGTAACTTGCTGAGATTATCACTTGCTAGAGAGGATGAGAATCTTCAGCACTGGGATCTTCCTCCCCTTGGGTGGCATTAAAGCATACATGGTTGTTGAATGCTTGCCACAAAGTTCAAGTCTAGAGACAACAGCTTTACCTTTGAGGCAAACCCAGAATTACAGGAGTTTTGTCCATATCCTTCTCCCAGGAACCTAAAATTCATCCTGTCAGTGCCCTAATTTCTATAAGGAATGACTTTTTTTAGTCAGTGGGGTAGACATGAAATATTTTTTGTTGGATTAAATGAAGTGCAAGGGTCTCAAGCTACTTGATGAAAACAATTAACTGACTAGGACTTCTAGTGTTGCATAAAGAATTTGTCTGGTTTCTGTCTTGGATTCCTGGCAGGGAGCTTTAAACCCTTGGAATTTTCCACATGATAAGAATTTCTCTATTATTCATGGCAGATTTCTGGGGCCACTACCCAAGTCTATGCTAAGGAGGAGGGACTTGTGACAGATCCCAGATGGTCTCAGAATGGAGAGCAGCCATGCTGGGAAGACCAGTCATCTGATTAGAGAGTAGGGACTCTGAGCACTGTGCCATCAGCCCTACCTCCCAGCCTTCTGAGAGGGCAGGGGTTGGAGACTGGGGTCAGTCATGTAGCCAGAGATGCCGTCAGTCAGGCCTATGCCGTGAAACCCAATAGGAACATGACCCCAGCACTGGGTTGAACTTCTGGGAGGGTGATACATCCTGAAGACACAGGATATTTGTATTTCGCAGTCTCCCAGGCCCTGTGCCATGGGTTTCTTTTGTTGACTTGTCCTGATTTGGGTTCTTTATAATCAAATTGTAATAATAAGTATAGTGATTCCCTTAACTTTGTGAATCATTCTTATGAATTATAGAACTGAGAGCTATGGGGAGGCCTGCTTTTGTAGCCAGTCAAGCAGAAGTGAAGGCAGCTAGGGGCCCCAGACTTGTGGCTTATGTTTGAGTGTGTGGTCTGGTGGCATTTGTTGCCTTTCACCTATCATAGCTCTGTTAGCTTTAGGTAGTCATTGTCATAATTGCCCTGCACACATTTTCTATCAAGTGCTCACTTTGAAAAGAAAAAAATTTGCTAAAAATTGCAGATTGATTATAATTATAACCAAGATACAGTGATAGCTTAGTTCATGAACGCTTCTGTTTGCAAACAATTTGGTTCACAAACAGAAGTGTTCAGCAAAATTTTGCTTCCATTTGCAAACTCTGTATCAGGTGACAACATGGCCATCTTCCTCAAAATTGTAAAACAAATTAAGTTTGTAAACTAAGGCACCCCGATATTTGGCATTGCTCTGTTATAATTGTTTGCTGATTCTCTTCTGAAGGTTTTCTCCTGGGACCTGCTGTCTTCCAAAAATAAGCTCCTGACCCTCCTGTCCTTGTTTTTCTCCCTTTCTATGGTATAGTCCTACATGGAGTCCCAAGGAGACATTAATGCCAGTACCACCCCTCCCAGCAGGCAGCTTCCTCCTAGCAGGGAGGATGCCACATGCTGTGCTCCTATCAAATCTGTGCCTTTTGCTATGCCTCCAAATGCCATTCTCCCCTCTGTACTGTTGTTTGCTTTGGCACCTGTGAATTACATTGTTTGCTACTTTATATATATCAGGAGATGATGATTTGCTGATTTATTTCTCGTACTGGAGGGAATGCAGAAGAAGAGCAACTGAAATGATTAAGGACCAATGGGATTTGCCTTAGAGGAAAAACCAAGCCGAACCAGATGTTGTTATTTATTGGTTAAATGATCTAAGAAGACTATGGAAACCACTTATAAGCATTTGAGAGCTGTAATGATAGCAAGAGGCGGGGAAGAATGTATGTGGTGTTACTGCTAGGAAAACAGTTTTCTGGTAAGCTTACTCTGGAGCTAGCTTTGAGACTCACCTGCCTTCAGTTCCCTGGTGCTTGGGGCAGACCTTGGGGCTGCAGTTTGGATCTCCTGATTTAGCTTGTCTTGGGTGGTTCAGGAATCGACAGCTGTAGCTGGTGTTCCAGGGGATGTAGGAACTGCTAGGACTCCTTGAAGGCAGGCCTGTGTTTAGTAGGGCTAAGATGCCGTGATCTGCCTGGCGGAACTCAGAGAGGGAGAGGCTCACCAGCAGCAGGGTTGGGAGGCACTCACCATGTGTTGTCTGCACCTATCCTCCTGCTTCTCCAACGCCTTCCTGTGCCCAAGAAGGCCTGTGACAGAGGGTGGCAGGAGCACCTGTAGCTTGGAGAAGCCCTGCAGACCAGGTCGCTGTGTGGGAGCTGCTCCTCAGAGATGGGCCCTCTGGTGTTGGTGGAGTGATGGGATCCTGGAGGGCAGGAGGGCAGGAGGCCAGGCGGCAAAGCTTCACTGCTAAAGACAGGGTGGGTGCATCTCCTTGTGGGCAGCAGGGTGCAGTGGTGATCAGGGTGTTTCACCCCCAGGCATCTTGGGTGCCCTAGGAATGGGAAAATGCCAGGTATGGGCCAGGAACAGGCTTGAGTGTCCAGAACAGAGAGGCTCACCTCTGACCCAGTGTCCAGTCCTGAGGAACTGCCACTATCACCCCAGGGAAAGTCTCTCAAGTGTCTTTGTCTAAACCAGAGCTATTTTCAGAAAAGAAAATGAGAGCCACAGACTACCGGGTGGATGGTGTCTCCAGCCTCTGGCTGTGGGAGGAGGTAGAGAGCTAATGTCCCCTTTCCTCTGACCTCCCTTTGGGGCAGATTGTGTGCCCTCTGACCTTTTCCAGGAATGGAGGTGGCAGCTGATCTGGTTGCTGGGTACTGCCCTGGTTGCTGGGTACTGCCAACTCAGTTTTCTGGGCAGTTTTATCAGAAGGCAGAGGATTTCAGATGGCAAAGGGGTGATTTGTGGTCGTTCATATTTGCCAAACTCTAGAGGCTTTTCAGGCAGTCAGAGATATCTATTACCATTACTTTTTAAAAAAGTTTTATATCCTACTGCTTGGTCAAGTTGATTTTTAAATAAACGGAAGACTCCTAGAGTTTAAAGGGAAAGATCTTTTTCCAACTTCCAGTGTCATGTAAACTCATTTGCTGTTCAGAGTGTTCACTGAGAAGCAGCTCAATGCTGGGTGAGTTGAATGCATGGTGGGAAGCAGTTAGCTTCTTGCAGGCTCTGGAAACCCTGCTTATAATTTCTTGAGTACTGTTACTAATGGACTTTGGAAAATGGGTGGAGTGCTGTTGTGGTTTCATTTGGGGCATTGTGTGTCTTGGGACAGTGCTCTGTGTGGACGGCATCCTGGCTGTCCTCCCACCTCTGTGGGACACTGGCTTTAAACGCTGAAGTGGTTACTGGTTTGTGTTCCTTCTGTCTTTGAGCTGCAGTCCTGTTACTACTTTGTATACTAATGGTTGAAAACTCAAACTCTGTAGGCGGGTAGAGCAGTATTCTGGATGTAAGATTAGAGTCTTTGATGTGTAATGCTTTACATATCAGGCACCTGAGCCATGTTCTCCTCTTCCATAATGCCTTCTATTTTTCTATCAACTGTCATTTTGATTCTTTTTATTTTCCGTATGCGATAGTGATACAAGTGCAGGAAACGCTCCACTTGCCTGTTTACTAAGAGAAAAACAGTATGTGTATAATGATAACTGCATGGCTCAGCTCCGACTGCAGGAGTCTGCAGAGATGGTGGCACATTGTGGATCCCACCAGAACGGACAGCCCAGCATTCCCATGGAGCCAAACAGGCCCAGCGTTGCCACGTCTTCTAATATTTCAGGCAGAACTGGAAGTTTTTATATGAAATCACCATTTTTAATTGGCAAATTAGAAAAATGGCATAAAGGTGAATTTAAGTAATTTACGGGCTAAACCTTGCCTGTTCACAGTGATGATGTTGGGTCTCATTTTCCTTTTTTTGAGTGACTTAGAGAAAGTGCATGGCTTCCATGTGTCTTTCCTTCATTACGGTTTTTGCCCCTTCAGACTCTTGTGTGACACTGTGGGTAGGACATTCTGCTGGCCACTGGGGATATGCTGTAAATATGCCATAGTCCTCCAGAGAGCCGGGTACCATTCCTGTCACCCTTCTCTAGGCTGAGTGTCCCCATTTCCCAGACTGTCTTGATGAGGCCACATTTCCATAGCGCGCCTGGAAGCTGCTCTAGTGTTCTGGAAGCACCGTGGGGCTGGCTCTTCTCTGGGACACCGCCTGCCCTGCCCTCCCACCCATAGCTAGAGTGGAAAGTGTCCCTCCATGAGCTTCCTGCCCTGATGCCCCTGCCTGCAGAGTTCCGTCCCTGTCCACCTTTTGCTGAGGGGCCTCTCTGGTCTCACTGTGCTGAGCCACTCTAGGAGTACCTTCTGTGTTTCCTGTGTCCCCCCGAGCATGTCATATCCCTGACACATGCTAGGTTCTCACCAACCCTGAGGAGTAATTGAAACGGAACACAGCTCAACTCTTGCAGTTCCTGTCTCTGGCTGTTGGTTTGATCTGTTCTAGTAGCCAGGACATTTTAACTCTGGCTTGAGTGCAACTGAACACTTCTTTACAGTTATAATCTAAGTTGAAAGTGTTTTGTTCTCTTTTATATGCCAGAGTGGATCTTTATTCTCCTCACTGTTCTTACAATTAATATTTTCAGCTGGACATGGTGGTGCACGCCTGTAATCCCAGCACCCATGGGAAGCTGGGGCAGAAGGATTGCAAGTTTGAGCCCAGCCTGGGCAACCTAGTGATCTAGTGAGACTCTGCTCAAAATAAAAAGGAAAAAAGGGCTGGGTATGTAGCTCAGTGTGAAGGCCCTGGGTTCAATCCCCATTACTGGAAAATAATAAAAAATTCAGCTATTTATAGTCTGACTCTCAATCACGCTTGCAGCACATTAACTTCTGTTTCCACATACAAGTATTTGTAATCTTGATAAGCACACACTGTAGTTTCATTTAAGTCTTTGATAAAAATATTGGGAAGAACAGAGATAAAAGCAGCACATTGTGACACTGAAGGGCTCAGTTCAAGGAGACACTGATTTATTATTCACCACTCTTTGCTTTGTGTTGCTACAAATCTGTCTTATATGCAGGGAGATTTCAAGAGATCTTGACAAATGCTTTTTTTAAAATAAAGATGTGATGCATCTGTCACATCCCTCTCCTGTGAAATTATGAGGTTCATCAGTTAGCCCCTCTTTTTGTGAATCCATATTACCTTCCAAAATCAGAGATTCCGTTTCTGTTCTCACAAAGAGGAGATGTCCCTAAAATTTTGATAGCATCTTGTCTCAAGCGCTAACCTGTCTATAGTTTGAAGAATTCACTTTCCATCTTTTTAAACCTTGCCACTTTTATAATTAACATGGCGAGGTACATTCTTGAACACACACACACACACACACACACACACACACGCACACACACAATCATACCATCATGCAACGCTGTTTCTGGTTATTTCCTTATGGAAAATTCCTGGACTTCTCAGTCAAAGGATACATTCTTTTTAAAGCCTTTGGCCTTTGATACATGCTGCCCATCAGAGATCTTCCAGTGGATGCCTACCAGCTGCACGGGAGATTGCTGGTTCTCATCCTCACTGATGTGGTTCGGAAGGCTAGCCCGAGGGGTGCAGCCAGTGGTGGTTGCCATGTGGTTGGTCTCCCCTCTCTTCAGGCACTAAGTCTTGAGCTTTCTAATTTCCCACACCTTTGCTGCAGTGTACAGGTTCCCTTGCTCTGGAATGTGAGGCCACTCTCCCTGCTGGTCTGTTCCCTAGCTCAGCCCACATCTTCCCTTCCATGGGTTCCTGCCCACCAGGCTCCTGTGTTCAGGGTGCTCGCCGGCTGGTGATGAGCATGCACCAGTGCCTGGAGTTGGGTCCTGTGCAACAATCCATTCTTCTAGTTTAGTTTTGGACTGTGACTACTTCAGAGGGATGGGAGTGGATTCTTTTGCTCACATAAAACTTGAGATGTTTAAAATTCTGAATTGAAGCTGGGCATGAATCAAGTCAAGTATTTTGAATATATACGTGTCATTTCTAAAGTTGACTTTTATACTCTTGGTTGTTTTGGCAAAAAGGAGTTGTTTCTGTAAGGGAAGCAAATCAAGGACATGAGAATAATGACCTAGGATTATGGTTTGGTAAAATGGGTTAGAGTAAGTAGACCAGAGTCGAGACAACTACAGGCACCCCTTAGGCTGTACATGCACATGCTCCCCCAAAGAGCCATCCGCTGTCCACTACATTTTCTATAACCCCACAGACTCAATTAGGGGACATTATGTCCTATTAATAAATTAAGGAAACTTCAGATATCTCTGTGTTTTACGTTTCTGTCTCCTGAAAATATTTTTCATTCTGTTAAACAACAATTTCTCTTCCTTTGATGGATCTCTTTCAGTTTCTTTGTGATAGTCTTAACAGTCAACAGAACTTATGAGATCTGTGGGAATCTGTGTTAAACATTTTACACAAACTCTGAAACATTGTGCTTTTACTCATCTTTTTATTTCTGCTGCCCCAGTAAATCCCTCTGTGAGCTGGTAATTAGATGATGCTCCAGATGTGTAATCTGGAAGCATGGTCCCTGGTGGCACCATGGATGAGAGAGCATGTTCAGACCTGGATTGTCCCTCTGTGGCCACAGCCCCGGTCTCCTGGTTCTGCTAGTCTCCAGTAGCCTGGCGTGGGGGTCCACAGCACTTTGGATTTGCCTTTGAACACTCAACTGCTTAGGATGGGCTGGCAGTAAAAGCAAGAATATTATTCAGGTGTCTGCTTGAGTCATGAATTGAGGGAAAACAGAGTCAGTTCCTGCTTGCCTGCTTTCTCAGTGTGACCACAGTTTCCTGAAATAATACTGTATATTATGTATGCATTGATTTCTGCAGATAGGACAGTTCTGAGATAGGAAAAAAGTGGTACTTACTCAAATATAAAATAATCCACTGTTGGGAGTCATTTAAAAATAATTATATAGCTTATCCTTTTAAGTGAGATTTCCCTCTGCTTTCCTTATACTTTTGCTTATAGCTCATTGTAGGTTTTAATTTTTTTGTTAATTATTTTTTACAGGCTCAACATCCTGTTGACTGGCATGGACCCGTTCTACTTCCATGCAGTGAATGTGATCCTACACTGCCTGGTGACACTTGTGCTGATGTACACCTGTGATAAAGCTGTCTTCAGGAGCCGGGGGCTGGCCTTCGCCACGGCCTTGCTGTTCGCCGTGCACCCTGTCCACACTGAGGCGGTGAGTGTAGAGAGCTCAAGGAAGTGACAACCAGCAGCTGTTGGTATTTGTCAGCTACACTGATCTTCTTTCCCTTTCAGAACTGCATCAATTCAGAGCTCTACTAAAGTGTTTATATATAAATCCCCTGCTTGACAACTTTTCCTTTTGAATGCTCAACTTGGCTTTCTCGCGCTACCAGAGTGTAACTGCTTTTCTAAATAGCTGCTGTTATTATTACAGGTAGTAATGAATGGTCACAGTCTTTTTTATTTTCAGAAGAATTTAAATCCTAATGTGTTTTTAGCAGCAAGGGATCTTCTGATATTCTTATACTGTCACGGTTCTGCTCTCCATTGATATTACACCTTTTCTCACTCCGTTTTATATTTATCATATTTATGATGCAGAACTCACTCTTAAGTGCTGGATCAGGAGGGGTTAGACTGATGCTCTGTATGTTAGAAATAGGATGCCTACAAAGCATTTTCCAAGTTATTCAGTAAGAAGTATAGTTACTCTGTGGTGATGAAAATGTATGTAGAAAGTATGGATAGTTGGTGTCCCTGGCCCTTATTAATATACTAACAATTATGCATCAGTTAAGATGGCATTGTCAGCAACCTTGTTTCACATCTTAGCCACCACATCTGGCTTATTTTATGAGCATTGCTAGGGGTAGGTGGAGACTTCCCAAGGAGTGTGTGCCCCACAGGTTTTAAAGAATCTTGCACAGCTGCACCTGGTGCCTGGCCGCTTTCCTACAGTTGACCTGCCTGAGAACACACCTGTGGTAACCATGTCGTGCTTCTCTTCCTTACTTCAGCCTCGGTCACCCTTTCCTCGCTTAATCAGTGAAGGAACACCTCATCTGCCAGGATCTTACCGTGCCCCTGGTGTGCTCTGACTGGAGGCACCTGACCAGCATGAAAGTGATCAGGAGGCCTCCTTCAGTCAGAGCATCGTGCATTGAGAGAAGGGATTCGTATTGCTCCCTGTCTCATATGCATTTTTGAAGAATAGCATGGTATTAAACATATTGGGTGGTGGCCTGTGTTGGTGTTCTGAACTCCGAAGTGAAATAGTTGTCATAGGGATACATAATAGTATAATTATGTAAACTGACACCAGAAGTCTGATTTGACTAATTGGTTTGATTATGAGGATTGGTTTTTCCAGTTAGATTATCTGATGGTTATTTTCCACAAACAGAATTCTAAATCTCTAAGCCCAAGGGGTTGATAAATATCCGCGTGCATATTATATTCATATATATTCATATATATAGATAAAGGAAAATTATTTTATAAAAATATTACTTCTTTTTTGGCAGATTGAACGCAGGACCTTTTGTTTGCGAGGCAGGCGGCAGAACCACTGAGCTAAATCCCCTGCCCCAAATGTTACATTATTAAGGCATTTTTGCCAGCTCTTTTGATAAAACTGTGACTAGCTCAGGTGACTTTAATGATGGATGTGGCTAACTTCTTTCCTTTGATCAAATGAAAGGAGGACCTGGTTGATTTGTTAGCTGGCAGATCATTGAACTGTTATATAAGATGATAGATCATTATGTGAGAATTGCTGATGACTCTGGAGGTCAGAGCATTAAGTTGTTACTTTCACACAGATACTTCTCATTAATGTGAGCAGTCTATAAAGACAAAAGCAAGGATGGGCCTGGGGATTTAGCTCAGTGGTTCCACCTTTTCCCTCGCAAGCGCAAGGTCCCAAGTTCAATCCCCGGTACCAAAAAAAAAAGCCAAAAGCAGGAAATAGAATAGATGCTGTGTGCTGTCTTAATATTCTAGAAACGGTTAGATTTAGCCATACGTAACTGAGCTTAGTGAAAAGAAACTCATTATACTTACATGTTATTAAGATGGGAATTTTTGCTGGTGATTTAGCTCAGTGGTTCTGCTGCATGTCTCACAAGTGCAAGGTCCTGAGTTCAATCCCCAGTACCAAAAAAAAAAAGATGGAAATTTTTATATTTAATGACCATTTTTTCACTTTAGTTATGATGTACTGAATAATTGTGAATTAATAATTGGAATGGTAATACAAAATTAAAAATTTAGCACAGGCTTATGATCACTGGAAATTTTATAAATAAAATAATTTGGGGCCAGTAGGGAGTGACCCTGGGTTCCATCCCCAGCACCAAACATCCAAAAACTAATTGTATGTGTACTTTTCTTACCAGGAGATAATATAATAAATAAAATATTTTAAAGCATAGCTATGTAATACATTAAGAAAAATTGCTGAGGGGAAAATAAATAGAAGTTCAAGTTGAAGAAGAAAGTGGGTACAGTGTCCACTGTTTAAAGAAAAACTTGTTTGTGTTTATGTGGATGGGAGATGAAGAGCTTGGAGTTACTGTGGTCTTCAGATCCCACTGGGCACACTGAACAGAGTGACGCCAGGGCCATGTGCTGCAGTGCTGCTATTTACAACACAGGACATTAGGTACTTTCAGGCATTTAAAATTATGATGACAAGCTGAGTGTGGTCACGCACACCTGTAACTCCAACACTCTAGGAGGTTGAGGTAAGACGATCACAAGTTTGAGCCTTGCCTGGGCAGCTTCTCAGCTCAGTGAGATCATGTCTCAGAATTTAAAAATAATTTAAAATTGTACAGGGTGGGAGACTGGGGATGTACTCAGTGGGAAGGCCCTGGGTTCAATCCCCAGTAATGCACCCCCATTATATATAGGATAACAATTTCAAAATGATAAGATTCTAATGTTCTCCTTGGACATAGTATGAAGAAAAATAACTAAGGGCTTGTATTCCTAGCTATGTAAAATGTGTGACTCTGAGTCAATGACATGTTTTAATCTCAGGTCATAAGCAATACTATATTTCTGACAAACAGTTTTAAAGTATGCTTGAAAGTCTGAACTTAGAGTGTCTGATGGACAGGAAAGAGCAAATAAATAGGGCAACAACAATTTTATTCAGTGGTGCAGAGATGGAATGCACACAACAGGCAGCTTTGGGCTGTGTAATCAGGAGCTGATAGAGCTTAGGATGCATTCTAGGGAAAGAGGTAAATTCAGCAAAATGACCTTTAAAAAAGGGTTTCAATAGGCTCTTGTTCTAATCAGGGAAAAATCCATAATAATATAATTAAAGGGGCAAAGGAGTCTGGGAGCTAGACATTTGTTTGGGAAAGGTGTTTATATTTATAAGAAGACAAGACCCATATAAGAAAGGTGTAAAGAAATTTGTTTTACAAAACAATTTACACTACAAAGTGAAATAGAGATTGCTATTTAATTATATATTTCAGTTCAAGTTTCTGAGGAGGACAGAGAAATAGAAAAAGAGATGTACTTTATAGAAGATAGGATGATGAGATATTTAAACATATACACAAACTGGTGTGGTGGGTCGAGAGTTACTGGGAATTATCTCTCCTTTGTTAAATAAGAATAAAAACAGGACTGTAAGTTGTCTCAGGATGGAGAATTTAATTTTGGGGGTGGGATCTTGCTTAAAAACACTGATAGGATTTTGTATGGACATATTGATAAGATTAAGGCCTTGCTTTAGTAGTTGTATTAGTGGACACATAGTTACTGAGCTGTGCTTGGTGCAGAACCTTCTATAGGCCCCAGGGGAATGTGTGGTTGGGTGTTGGGGCCTCTTGCACAGCTTACTAGACAGGGACAGACTCATCTGTTCACTCAATCTTTCAACAAACATTTGAGAGCATATAGTACAGTGGCCGTAGAATATCACCCTATAGGACGACAGCAGTAAGTAAGGAAGACCCAGAGACTTGAGTTTTTGAGGTTCCTTGGAAGGGTTTCTGGTCATTGTATTTCCTGGGAAATGTATATATTTTTATAAACAGTGAGAAAAATCAGCACAGAAATAAAGAACATTATTATAATTCTGTGAGAATTCCGACATCGTCATCATCACAGTTTTGGATGAATGCACTTGTGTCAAGTTGCAAGCAACAGCAGGAAGAGCTGACATTGGAAGGAGACACCTGCATTTCCAGAGCTGGGATGGGAGGTCGGAGGCGAAAATAGCTTAGGATCTTAGCAGCTGGTCTGGCCTGTAGCTGTTGCCATGTGTTAAATTATGTGTTCTAGCACTATGAAAATGGAGCTCATTCTATCAGATAAAATAAATATTAATCACTCTATACAAAGTATACATTACACAAATCCTGTGAGTGGTACTGCAAAAAATAACAAGTTGTAAGAGCAAATTAAGACCTACTTGGCAAGTTCCACATAGGATTCTATTAACCTTGCTGGGGAATTTCTAAGTTACATTACAGGTTCAATATTCCTAACCTGAAATCCAAAATACTTCAAAACGTGACACTTTTAGAGTGTTGACATGATTTCACAAGTGGAAAAATTGCACACTTGACATGTGACAGGTCACACTGAAAAAACACAGGTGGATACTGTATAAAATTACCTTCATCTATGCAAACATAGGTGGATTTGGGTTTAGACTTGGGTATCCTCCCTAGGGTATCTTATGTACTGTATGGGCAAATGTTCCAGAGTCAAAAAAAATCTGAACTGGTAAGCACTTCTGGTCTCAAGGACTTTGGGAACTCCATCCACTTCTAATGTTTTTTCAGTGTTTGGATATTGGTTGGGGTTCTATGTTAAACCAATCTCTTGTGGATGGAGACCTGCTGTCTTTTTTCATTGCTGAAATGAAATACCAAACATCCACAATTAAAGGAGGAAAGGTTTATTTCAGCCCACAGTTTATAGAGGTTTCAGTCCATAGTCAGCTGGCCCCAAGGCAGGGCAGTATGGCAGAAGGGCATTATAGAGGAGAAGGTCCTTGGCATGGTGGGCAGGAAGTAGAGAGCTTGCCTTTTCCTTTTACATCATTCAGGCTATAAGCCTTTTGGGTGGTGCCACTCACACTGCGGGTCTTCAGTAAATCCATTCAGCCATACCCAGAACTATGCTCATTCCAGTCAGTGGACTAATTTAGTACCATGCTAATCCCAGTATCACACATCCTGGATCCAGCCAGCTCTAAAAAGCCCTACCTATGATCACATGAGGCTTTGGGGGAATATCTAGATGCAAGCCATAACACCTGCTGCTTAAATCCAAAATACACTCTGTCCTTTAGCATATATTTTTTACTTCTTACCATGATTGATCAGTTGCTTTAAAAAAGTTTTTTTCTTGTGGCATTGGATATTTGACCCAGGGCCTTATGTGTGCTAGGCAGTTTTTCTATCACTGAGCTATACCCCCAGCCCTTTTGCCCTTTTTATTTTTTGTTTTGAGACACAGTCTTGTCAGTTTGCCCAGGCTGCCCTTGAACTAGTGATCCTCCTGTGTCAGTCTCCTGAGTAGCTGGGATTACAGGTATATACCACTGCATCTAGTGATCAGTTATTTTTTCATTTTCTAACCATATAGTTCAGCCTGCATTGTCATAGAGCCGAGTCCAACTGGACAAACCTAACATTCCATCTCTGCTTCCAGTGGCCCTTTCTTTTCTAGACTCCATGCTGTTCATCACTGTCAGCAGCCCCTTCCAGAAACATTACTGAATCATCAGACCTCTTTCACTGCTGCTCTTCTGTCCTCCAACTGGAGTGCGTTCTGATTCGTCTTCTGGTATAGACATTACATTCCCCATTGTGAGCTTTCTGAAATCCTCACCTCCTGTCCTTTAAGCCTCAGACTGAGAAGCCAGCCCTTCTGTCCAGCCTCCCACAATCCTCTGGTCAAAATTAATCCTGTTGGTCTTCTCCTGGCAATGATTTCACCTCTTCTCAGGCATGTGACTTCTCCATATTATATTAATACCTCTTCTGATGCCATCAGATGATAAAGTCCCTCCAGTTGGCATGGTATCTGGCAAACAAGAGGCACTTGGAACATTTGTGTTCCCTGGGATAAAACACGATCACTAAGTTTGGTGCTGTTGATTAATGAAAAAATAGGCAAAGGCTGCTCTAGCCACATAGCAGATGATGACAGACACCCTACCCTCAGTGGGGATATAATGCATGCTTAGTGGTTTGGACTGGCCAGGGAGCCTGCTAGTTACCACTGATGTTTTAGCACCTGCTCTGGATTTTTCTAAGGGACACAGGATTCTCCGTATCTTGGTACAGTCAGCCTACATGTACTGCTGCTGCTGCTTCCAGACTGACTGCGGGTGAGAAGCAGGGCTTTTAGATGCCTTTAGTGCATTAGTTATGCTCGCCCGGTTTGTGATTGTTTCACTCCAGTGTCAGTTTGCTTGTCTTGCCATTGGCCCAAGCAGTTGTGCTGTGATGAGCATTGATCTGGGCCCAGAACCTGGCTTTATTCGAGACTCTGGTGGGCTTGCTGTCTCCTCTGTTTAAGCTTTGCAGACCTTGCTGTGATGCTGAGCTGCAGGCCCAAGGAGGCTGTGGGGTAGACTGAGCAGGTCCAGGCTTCACCCAGGACCTGTGTGCAATGGTTACTCTGCAGGCAGTGAGTCTGAGCTGTGTCTGCATACCATGGTGATCCCACACTGCCAGAGCCGACCTGACTGGGCTCGGGTTCCTTATAGATTAACCAGCCAGTGAGCAGTGTGTGGTCAGTAAGAGCTTTCAGCTCTGGGGCTGCCTGTGCAGTTCTTTGGCCAGGTCCAGCTTTCTCTTGGTGTTAGACTAGAATTCTTTTCAGTATGTGACTTGCTGTCAGTGTGCATATACTCGGATTACTTTTTACTAAAATTCTTAACTGTTAGGTATGTTAGACTGTCTAACAAAGTGAAGTAAAGATGTCATGTGTCAATTTTAGCATGGAAAGACAATTTTCGTAACCCATGCAGGAACACCTGTGTCACTGTTGTAAGCTCCATCTTCTTTGAAAGGCAAAGGAAGAAAGCAGTCACACCAGCATTCTCCAGGAGGGCACTTACATGAGTCATTGCTTTAGAGGCAACCCATCACAGTCACACCAAAACCAGATCTCAAGCGGCAATCATGAAATCCCACTCAGATGGCAGAGGAGTCTGTCTTGAAGCCTTGGTGGCCTGGTTCTGGGAATTTGTGGTTTGGACTGGCACTGCGCCCTTATCACGGAGAAGCCCGCTCACTGTGGGAGGGCGTGTGTGGGTCTGTTTCTCAGGAAATTATTTTCTGCTGTTGTTGAGTGATTCTGCAACACACAGGACCTCAGGCTCTATGTGACTAGGGGTGCTGATTTCTGTGCCCAAAATGTTAACCTTCCCTTGGGAGCTGTGTCTCATTTAGCTCTTCTGGGAGCTTTTCTTCAAAGCGTTTTAAGAGCTATATCCCTTTTACCTTTACAGTTTTCTTTGATTTTAATGAAGGGAAATGCACATATATCTTACATAGCAAAATAATGCACAGACTTACAAAGAATTGTCTGTCTCACACTCCACTTCCAGCTCAGGCCACTCTGAAGTAACATCTTTGAAATAAATTCTAACTTAAAAAAACCACAGAATGATTATTCTTTCTCAAATTCACTAATTTTTAACATTTTAGCACGTGTCATTCTTCGTCTCTCTCCCTCTGTGAAAATACTGGATTGTGTCCTGCAACATGTGAGAGTGGGTTGCTTAATTCATGCTGCTTTCCACATTAATGATTCAGTTGTGTTAAACTGAGAGCGTCACTCATAATTTCTTTTTAGTCTTCTTTAGTTTGGAACAGCTGCTAATCTTTATTGTCTTTCTATAATTCATTCATTTAATGTAATTTAGAATTTATGTTAAATGTGTATAATATGAAGTGCTTATATTTATGATTGTAATACATAAATGTTATATACAGTGTGCAATTATAATATAAGTATATATTATGTAAATATATAATTTATGACATATATACTTCGCATATATTAAAATTTGTAATGTAAATAAGAATAGTATAGTATATACAAATTACACTTGATCTTAGCCAAAAGGTCAAGAAGCGATAGTATAGATACAAATTACTATACTATGTAATATAGTAAAATTTAATACTATAGTATATTTAAAAAATCTGTAACATGAGTAAAATAATATAGACATAATATGTAACCTGTAAATATACATAATATGTAAATATATAGAATGTGTAAAATTTGGTATCTAACATATTAATGAATTACGTTCATGAACAAAAGTACCACAGTATAATACCTCTGTAGCATATAATATATTCAATATTATGATTATAAATCATAATATAATTAGGAATAATGTAATATAAACCAGAATAGATTAAGATACAATAAAATGTGATATTATTAAATATTAATAGATTATATTTTATAACTTAAATATATATTATATTTAATATATGACATGTCTATATTTTACGGGCTGTTGTGTTTATTGACTTTTCTTGTGGTTATATTTAGGGTATATTATTCTTAGCTAGAATAATGCATAAATGATATTTTCTTCTCAGGGGTGGTGACTTTAATTTTGATTCCTCAGGGAAGGTATAATGTACTGTAGCACATTTTCTCTGTAGTGTATTTAAAAAATGTTTCTAGACAGTAAGTAGTTGATATGGAAATACTTTGAAGCCATGCAAATATCTTGTGCCTCCAAAGTTTTCATGCACTAGGTTTAGCATTGTTTTTTCAGTTCTAGGGATCTAACCTAGGGCCTTGTGCTGCTGGGCAAGTGCTCTACCACTGAGCTACACCTCCCCCTATTGATATTTTTGATGTTCCTTGTTCTTCCTTTACTCTTTTGGAAGCAAATAGCTGTCTTTTTAATGAAGCAAGAACTAGCCTTCTTTCTCACCCCTTGCTCTTGTAGGTGTGTAATTGCATGTATGTCCTTCATTCATCCTCCACTTGTTATCCATATGGATGCATGGATTTGTTTTTCCAATGGTTTATAATGTATTTTGGCTCTCATTTATTTCAGTATTTTAGTTCATTTTAGTTTTGGTCAGCAAGAGCCCCTTGTGGTTGGCTTCTGTGTCCTTTTGACTGTCATTTTTTCAGTACTTCCTTATTTTTTTTGACATGGGAAGATGATCTAAGCTCCTCTGGAATCTCCCCACACTCTGCTCTGGACTCAGCCTCTCTTTTAAGGAGTTGATGTTGTCTTTAGGGGAGAATGGCTTGTGGTTGGTGCCAGGATGGCTCTTTGCTATGGGATATATTGCTTTTAAGCCCTTTCAGTGGCAGAGCTAAATACACACACAGACACAGACACAGACACACACACACACACACTCTCTTACATGAATGTACACTCTTGTCTAGTAATTATGAGTTCAAACTCATTCTGTTTCGTGTCTAAAGTATAATTCTTCAGCTTGTGTTTTCTTTCTGTAATGTAAATATTCTCTGCTCCATTATCAGTATGATGCTCAAAGACTAGCACAGTGTCCGACAGTCAGTTTGTTCAAAAGATTTTGCGTGTGTGTGTGTGTGTGTGTGTGTGTGTGGTGCTGGGGCTCAAACCCAAGGCCTTATGCATGGTAGGCAAGGCTCTACCACTGAGGTGCAACCCCAGCCCTTAAAGCCTTCCGTGATAAATCAATCAATGAATAAACTTTAATGTTGTCAATTGTCCTTCTACAGAGAAGTTAAAAATAAAGCATGAAAAATTTTCCCTTCCTATTTTTCTTCTATTATACCTTATTTTTAAATATATAGAGTCCATCAAAAAATGTATACACACTTCAGGAAAATAAAAACTTGTATATATATTTTAATACTAATTTTATGGAAACATCATGAGATTAATACAGGTTACCTTTGGACTCTACAATTAGAAGACATGCTCAAAGTGGTGTTCATTAGCTTCCAGACATTTATTTGTATGTGGAACTGCTGAAGTATATATACATTTTCTTGGTGGACTCTATATGTACTAGTCAGAAGTGGTTAATCATAAATGAGAATTTGAAGAACAGTGCATTTTCTATTATACTTTTCATTTATCTAAAATAAAAAACATTTCTGTGGGCTGGGGATTTAGCTCAGTGGTTCTGCCGCCTGCCTGGCAAGCGCAAGGTCCCGAGTTCGATCCCCAGTACCAAAAAGACAAAACAAAACAAAAACATTTCTGTTAGATATTCTGAGAATAACTTTCTGAGTTTTAAAATTGTTACTGTGTTAAACTCCTAGGTGGCTGGGATTGTTGGCAGAGCTGACGTGTTGGCATGTCTCCTATTTCTGCTGGCCTTTCTATCCTACAGCAGGTACGTGTGGCTCAGTGAATCGTGCTGGGGAGAGGAGGGACACTGGGCCAGTGAGTGCTCAGGAAACTTCAGGGATAGGCGCTGCCTTCTTACCCCATGCGGGGCTCTTGTCTTTTTAAGTCCTACTCAGAACTGTATCAGATCATTTAAAAAAGACTACTAGCCCAAAGCTAGAAACCTAAGCTCTTGCTTCCTGATTCCTTTTACTTGTAGTTTCTGGCTGAGAATAGAATTTGGAAATTTAGCTCTGAGCCAGAATACACTGGGTGTAGCACTCTAGTCTATTTGTCTATGACTTATTGAATTTCTCCTTTCCTTTTTGGTCCTAGTTTTTTCCTCTTTATTTTCCTCACTAAACCAACTCAGAGTTTAAAACAACGAGGCTGAATAGAAAGTATTGTTTCTCAGCTATAGTTTTCTAGCCCACATTCCTTTCATCAAAGTACAGATGTTTTTTGCCTTGGGAAAATGAAAGGCAATAAAATAATTTTGCATTAGAGTGTGCCTTCACTCCCATGCAGTCAGATCCTCACCTGTGTTATGTGGTCTCCACATAGGGAGAGGGGAGAGTTGGGAAAACAATGTGAGCAGGGCAGAGGGGTTGGAGTGGAGTGTGGCCCCCAGAAGGACACAGGTCAGCTGTGTCTGCATCGTGGGGAGAGGCCCGCTTAAGGAATTGTGAACCGTGATCTTCAGATTGGCTCACTGACATTCATCTTACAGGGCCCAGAACTCTGTGAAGAGCACTGTGCTCCACCCCTGGTTCTTCCTCAGGAGCATGTCCCTCCCTTCCCAGCTGCCATCCCCACCCTCTCCCTTCTGGAACTTTTGCTAATGTCGGCAGACATTTTTGTTGGACAGCTGAAGGGGCACCACTGGCATCCAGTGGGTCACAGCCAAAAGTGTTGCTAAATAAACACCCTATGATCCAAGGATGCTAAACAAGTGTCCCCAGACAAAGAGTCCATTGCTAGAAAGTGCCAATAGTGCCGAGACTCAAAACTGTTATAAACTAGTGGACGTCTTAGTTCAACAATGAAATGAATTAAGGCTCATGAAGTTTTGTTACAGAGGTTGGAGCCTGGAGTCCCCAGGTCCTGGCTTTGCAAACTCCCACTAAATTTGTAGTCATGAACAGTGTTGTGAAATCTTGTAATTTAAGTCCAAATTTAACATTTGTTTCTTCTTTACTTGGGTGTTGGATCAGAATTAATTGCTTTAATTTAAACTTGTTCTCTGGGGTATCACCTCTGTGTGGGTCATATATAGGAACCTGACTAGCCTGGCAGCGTGTCCACAGCTGTGTGGTAACGAGTGTGTCATGACAGGTTGGTGGTGTGTGCCCTGCTCACTTTTACACTTTATGCTGTAGACCAACTTCCTAGAAAAATGCCTACCTACTGTAAAAGTTGCATGTAATTTATTTGATTATTCTAAGACTGCACAATAGGAAGACATCACAAGCTCAGAAGTACTGGCCTGTGCTTGAGTGGGAGCCAGCGGTTGAGGTGTCTCCGGAAGGGACAGGGACATTTTGGGGGCCACTTCTCTTTTATACAGTGGAAAGACATGATAGCACTATAGTTTTTGAAAAATCCCTGTTGCAAGCTAAGCTGAGAAGAAATAAACTCTACCAAATATATGCTCATGGAAGATAAATTTAAAAACATGGATTGGCCAAAAGAAAAGAAAAAGTTGAAAATCTCACAGAGAGAAGTGCTGTTATATTTGCACTTGTATATGTACTGACTCCTTCGTTTTGCATGGACACTTTAGGCTAATGATGATGACAATCTTGGCATGCACTGAGATGTTCACTCAGCCCCCTGTGGCACAACACTCTTGTCTCACATGCTGGGCACGTGGAGCCCAGTGTGCAGAATAGCTGCTTTGCCTGACCCTGTGGTAACTGCAGAGCAGATGTGGACCTGGTGACTGCCCAGAGCCAGGAGTGTTGTTAGTAACTTTTATACTTCTACTGTTTCTTTTTGATTTTTTTTTTTTTTTTTGGTACTGGGGATTGAAACTTTTATTGTTTCTTTTTTTTTTTTGGTACTGGGGATTGAACTTAGGTCCTTGTGCTTGCAAGGCAGGCGGTGGAACCACTGAGCTAAATTCCCGGCCCCCTTTTATTGTTTCTTAAAAAGCATTCTCTTAAACATTTTTCCACCTTACTGAATATACCTTATATGGCTTTTTAGCATTAATTCATTATTGTTCCTATTTTATCATAATTTGTATATACCATAATTTAAGTACCAAGTTTAGTATTGTTAGACATTTACTTTTTTTCTATCTTACAATTTTTAAATGATTCCATGGTGAACCTTCTTGAAGATATCCTTGCTAACTTACTTAATTGCTTAGGGTACAATGAAACTGATGCTAGATCTTATCTTTAAATGTCTTAAATGACCCACGTTTCTGAGACTGCCCCTATTTTCCAGGGGTCTGGACCAGTGTGGCACTGGGGGCCGGCTCCCTCCCTCGGCTTCACCCTTCTTCCTGTTGCTCAGTTTGGTTCTGGGGACCTGTGCGATGCTGGTGAAGGAGACCGGTGTCACCGTGTTCGGAGTGTGCTTGGTTTATGACTTCTTTTCCCTCCCCCACAAGCAGGACAAATTGTAAGTTACTTTAAAGTTCTGATAGCAAGTGTCGCCTGGGACGAGAATTGCTTTCCCCCAAATGGATAATATTTTGTTAAATGCATCTTACCTTAGATTGTAATATAATAAACAATGCTTATTCCATTAAGATAAACGCATGCTATCTGCCTAGACTTTTCATACTTTCATAAAAGTTAGTAAGGACTGTGGAATTTTGTGGACGCCTAAGTTAGAAACTTCAGTTTTCAACATACCCATGTGAACTGCAAGTTCATACTTCCAGTTTGTTTTGGTCACACACTGCTAAGAGCATCTTCATTCACACAGAATGGTTGTGAACACTGGTTTTTAGCAGCTAGCTTTGAATCTGAGTGTGAGTGAGTTGATCTCTCAGAGTACCCCTGAGTTGGAGTCTGTGCTTCTCCAGGGTTGGTTGAGGGTGTTTGGAAGAGCCTTTTGACATTTGCCCCTAGAGCCAGGCTACATTGAGCAGCAGCACTGACTTACATGGCATTTTCAATGAGAAGCTTAGCCCATTTTCAATTACATAGCTTAAGTCACATTCATTTTATTCTGTGCCTTGCAGATGATAAGAATAACTAAGGTGTATTAAAAATTCAAGCACATACTCTTAATTTCTTCCCCTATCAAATCCGTAATTACCTACAGTTTTACATGCAGACTTCATTTTTCGGTGATTATAAGGCCCTTACTTTTGAACTTTTGATTTATTTTCCTGTCTTGTCAGATGAAGGATTTTGCTTTTTAAAAAAATCCTGGCTTTTTTGTCCCATTCCCTACCTATTTATACTTACAGACATAAACATAAGCACAGTGCTATTGTGTGAGATGTCATTAAATTCTGATCACTTTTCTTCGTGGGGTACAATGCTTGGAGATAACTGAAATATTGGGGAATGCTTGGCTGGAGCCCTGTAAGTTGCAGAGGGAGGCGTGTAGATGGAGCCCAGTTAGCGGCCAACCCGAGCTCCGCCTTGCTGAGGAGCCGGTGAGCAGAGCCCTCCCCTCGCTCGACCACAGGTGGACAGAGGCCTTTCCTCTCTGCTGAAACCATTCACTGTGCTGCTGGCCTTGCTGCTCAGAGAACAACCTGTAAACCCTCTTGCTTCCCTCTTTCCCCTTGCGTCCACCTTGTCTCTGCCTCCTGGCTCCTGTGTGTTTTGCCTCCCTGGTGGCAGAATGACAGGACAGAGGACTGCATGTGTGCCCACCACCCATCCTGTCCATAGCTGTCTTGATGCTGTCACGGAAGTCGAATCTCTGGGCCTGGGATCCTCCAGCTCCTGTTGCCTGCACTTCTTTCTCTCCTCCTTACTCTGTCACTGTTGATTGAATTGGGGATAATTGGCTGGGTGCACACCTATAATCCAAGCATCTAGGGAGGCTGAGGCAGGAGGACTGAAAATTTGAGCCCTGGGTCGGGGATTTAGCTCACTGGTTCCACCACCTGCCTCGCAAGCACAAGGTCCCAAGTTCAATCCCTGGTACCAAAAAGAAAGAGAAAATTTAAGCCCGGCTTTGATACTTTAATGACTTAGTGAGACCCCACTTCAAAATTTAAAAAAAAAGGGGCAGGGGGTGTAGCTCAGTGGGAAGGCCTTGGGCTCCATCCAAGTGTGTCCTCTCCTCCCTACAAAAGGATTATTCTCTTTAATAATCTCTCTTATCTTTATCTTACTAAACTACTAGAAGTTCCCGGGAAGGACTGCTACTGCTGATATGTGATTTAGAAGTCACACAGCTCATTCTTGGAAACTGTCCACCCTCACAGCCAAGCAGCGCAGCGGGTAGTGACATTCCTTCATCCTTCATCCTTTGTCCACCTGTTCAGCACGCAGCCCATTCTGTCCCTGGACAAAAACAAGGCCGAGATGTTTTCCTCTCCGGGGAGCAGAGAGGGTGCTGGGGGTGACATGTCCCGGAACAGCAACACGGGACTTGGTGACAGTTGTGAAAATGGGAGGCAGGAACGGGGCACGTCAGATGTGGAGACGCGGCCCCAAGGGCTGCATGTCCTCAGTGCTGGTACTGTGCCTGGTGCTGCGCCTGGCCCTGTGATCTCCACAGCCACATGTTTGTGTCACAGGTGCAGAGAGCACCTCCTGCGGTCACCCAGTCTGAGTGTGACTGGAACATGGACCCCTGTCCGTGTGGCTCTCGTGTGTAACCCTGAGCACTGTGTGGGAGGACATGGGACAGGGTGGCTGCGTGGGTCCTGTCCCAGGCTGGCTTAGAGATTCTGAACAGTTGGTTGTCTGTTGGTTGGCACCATGACAAGTTAGACCAGCCTAACCAATAACAAATGCTGGCTGGGCTATGGGGAAAAGGAACCTGTCTCCACTGTTAGTGAGAGTGCAGACTGGTACAACCACTGGAAATCAGTGTGGAGATTCCTCAAAAGACTAGGATTAGAGGCCTCATTTGACCCCGCTATTCCCCTGCTGAGTATCTTCCCAAAAGAATTAAAAGCATCATACCACAGCGATGTATGTGCACCCATGTTTATAGTGGCACAGTTTATAATAGCTAAATCTTGGAAACAGCCCACGTGCCCATCAACTGGTGATTGGATAAAGAAGATTTTTTTTGAAATATAAAATGGAGTACTACTGAGCTATAAAGAAAAACAAAGTAGAGACATTTATAGCTAAATGGGTGCACCTTGAGGCTATACTCTCAAGTGCAATAAATAGGACATGCGTGTAAATACCAAATTGTTTCTCGGATGTGAGAAACAAAGTGTAAATGAGTAACAAAATGTATAATAGATATTGTGAAACAGGAAGAAAATGTTCAAGGGGAAGGGGAACTGGGGGATCGATAAAAAAGGCAAAAAGGAAACAAAGCTTATATAAATAGGGAGAGGTGGAGGGGTTGAAGGGAGGCAAGGGAAATGGGAAAAAATAAGAACCATGATATGTCATGTTCAAATTTCCAATAATGAACATGATCATAATGTACACCTAAAATGTACCAATAAACTTTAAAAAAAAGTTAGACCAGCCTAGAGCTTGCGAGTATTGGTGGTGGGGGAGTCACGAACTCCTTTGGGAATTTCAGATTTGTGACTAGACTGAGGCGAACAAACACACACACGCGCACACACACACACACACACTGTATTTGCTATTTTAGAGGACACATTATAGCACTTGGTGGTTCCTAGGATCTTTCATTGTACCATCTAGGCAAGATGGAAGAGGCAGCCATAAAAGCAGATGTTGTAAGCCCTTGCCTATCAGAAGAGCCATTTATTCTTGTATTTAAGGTTGGGCCACATGAATGGGGGGGGGTCTTTTGTTTGACATCATCTTTAGGAGGAAATATTTAAGGGAGGGTCGGCTTCATAAAGACAGCTTCCTTTTTTTTTTCTTCTTTTTTAAAGATTAGGATATAATTTCCAACATGTAGAAAATGACATTCCTAACCCTAGTCCCTACATTCTTTCTGTAGAGATAACCTCAATCCTGAACTTGGCACTTTTCATTTCTATTTTGTTTCTATAGCCTTACTTCATGTGTATGTACCAGTGAATATCAAATAGTAGTATTTTACATATTTTCAAACTTCACATTAATGTTATTACTGCTGTTTTTTTTTTTCATTTAACATTGGGCTTTGGAGATACATCATTGTTGATATAGCAGCTGTATTTTGTTCATTTAACTGCCCTATATAGTTTTTCCGTTTTTCAGGATTTGGAGTTTAGCTTATTTCCCTAGTTTTTCCATTGTAAACTCTGCTGCATGGAAAATTTTTGTGCAAGTGTTTTGTTCTCATCCATGAGGTCTCAGGCATCTGCAGGGCCCTGGAGCTGCCAGGTGCAGGTGGATTCGAGCTCCTGGGTCGCTGCCCAGGTCACTGCTTCTGAAATGGCTGCAGCAGTCAGTGCAAATCTCCCAAGTTTCACACTCTCACCATCATTTGCTAGTATCAGACTGGTTATTTTTGCTTTCTTTTGAATTCTAATTCTCAGAGGACTCATAATAGGAAAATGTTATTAGAGTCTCTTGGTTGGCCCAGCAATGAACAGTTTAGCAAGACCATAATAGTGTGAATCCTGAATACTGTATCACCCAAATATTATGAGAAAAATGCAGTTGAAGGGTGAGGGGTATGTGTGTGTGTGTTAGTGACCGCCTATGGAACAAGTTCTAGTCTTTCTCAGTAGGAAGTCAATGGGATGTTTTCTAAAATTGAGGAAAAAAAACCAGTGTATTGGTAAATACCAGGAATATAGGGCTGGAAGAATCAAGGACGGTTGCTTCTGGGAGCAAGACTGAGCTAGGCAGGGTGCTGGTGTTTGCTCTTGTAAGCCTCGTCTTCTGTTTGACCTTGTTTTCTCCCCACTGTGTGCATGTAGGAGCAATGGGGCCCTCCATCAGCGTGGCCCACAGCGCCCTGGGAGCCTCCAGCTGGCCTCCCCTCTGGCCCACCCTCAGCGGGAGAACGGGAAGCAGCAGATCCCCCACAGAGGAGCTTGGGGTGGCTGCCACCCTGGACTGCCACAGGAGCCCAAGAGCAGTGGCATCCCAGTGTCTCCGCGAGCCGTGTGGTCCCTCATGAGGTACTAGGGTCACTCTCTCAGCTGTGCATGCTCTCATGCCCACCCTCTCCAGTGCAGCCTGCAATCCTCCCAGAATGAAAGCACAGAGCCAGCCAGCACTGCGTGGTGTCCCTCCCCTGTTTCTCTCCTCTTCCCTTGCTCCCTGCTTCTCCTGTCTTAGGTTGCCTAAGAAAGGAGCAGCTGCTGGAGGAATCAAGTGGAGTATGCCCTGGGGAGCAAGAGCAAAGAAGGGAAAGGGCTGGGACGGTTTGACACTTACTGTGGGATGAAAGGGCCTTGGCTGGGGCCAGGGACTGAGATGAAGGTGGCCGAGTTTGGGGATGTGTTTCGGACACAGGTTCAGCAGGGATTGCTGACAGTTGAGGACTTCAGGGCAGCATAGAAGTTAGGCTGCAGTGGGACTGTGAACCCTGTGAAAGTGGGACTTCGTTGGGTTTGCTTGGGATTGGATTCCAGTTCCCAACACAGCACCTGGCTAATAGCAGTTTATATATTTGTGACATGGATACAGTAATGGCTGGATCATAGGAAAGTATTAGAATTAAGCATAGATAAAATATTTTGGGTAAATCTGACAGTGAAGTAACAGGGAGCAAAGATGTTAACTAGAGGAAAGTTAGCTTTTTGTTTTTATTTTTATTTTAAATTTTATGGCTCTGTGTGTGCACACGACTGTGTAGACTGTGTAGATTAACTGAAAGGTGAAGATGTGGGCATAGAAAGGGGTAAGATGAAATAGTGCCAGAAGTATACTGTTATTCCCTGTTTCATAACTGGCTCTCCAAAGAGGAAATCCTGACCTAAGCACCTGCCAGTTTCATGTAAATGCTCCCGCTGTGGCTGACATGTGTGTCAAGCCTGAGTATGACACTAACCATGGCGTAAGGGGGCTGTGCCTGCCACCGGGCCATTTCCACCAGGCAGTCCAGTAGACATGAATAATCTCAGGAGCACGTGTAACAGCAGGTGGAGTAAACGAACCAGGAGGTGGTGAGCTGGAGCACCTTTGCTTTCAGTGCAGTTTATTTAAGCTTATATAATTTAATTCTCAGTAGTGATTCGTTTTAATACCTGACTTACAAAATTCCTGCACATTTAACAGTCAGCCGTTGCAAGCCACTGCTGGACAACTTCAGCATGGTGGTGAAACGGCCCTTCAGGAGCACGAAGGAAGCTTGTGTGGCCACTGTCTGCTGTGTTGTGGGAAGTGGACGAGCACCTCCCGTGTGTTGTCCAGTTCCACATCACAGTGCCTGCCTCAGGTCTGTGCTGGAATCCTCACCTACTTGATCTGGATGAGTTGTTTTGATCTCTGAACCTGAATATAATGCACACTGCAGGCTGGCTGGTGGGACCGAGAGGAGGTGGCAGGTCTTGGCCGGCACACAGCACTGTTCTGCTGTCAGTGTTAACTTGTGTTGTGGACACTGTGTCCGTGTGCTGTGCAGGTTGCCTAGTGAGGGTGGTGGACCTGCTAGTGGACAGGAAGGGATGAATTTGTAGGATCTTTGTAGTTCAGTTCCATTGCGAGTTTTTGTATTGCGTGCATCCTTGTGAGGTGGACAAAAAACATGGGCTAAACAGTGTCTGGTAAAGTGTTTTCAGAAATTATGTACCGTGTACAGGTGCAAATTCCCCACGATGAGTGTTATCATTATGTATGCCTAAAATGTACCACTAAATGTTTGGCTATAAAAAAAAAAAGAAATTACCTAATGCTAGAACAAATCCAAGCCCAGGGAAAACCCTACTGCAAGTGAGTCATTAAGTGGGCTGATTTTATGTGTGATTCAGTGGCTATCTTCTTGGGGGAAAATATAAAGAAAACCAGGACTGAGGACACACATCTTGGAAAGAGATCCTGTTTCAGGTGCTACTACCTGTTAGTGAATTTTTCTCCTTTTTTTTGGTACTGGGGATCGAACTCAGGACCTTGCATTTGCCAGGCAGGCATGGTGCCACTGAGCTATATCCTTGGCCCTGAATTTCTCTATGTAAAATGAGAAATGTTTCTGTGTAAATATTCCTTCCCCTGCCCTCTTCAAAACATCAAAGTCATAAACATGTGGACATGTTTTCCCTTTCCCACTAGAAAGTCCAGTGAGTTCCAGATGAAATCTTATCTTCATTCCTCATGTATGTACCCGATTATTTCATATGTAAATAACAATGACCATAGTAGGGGTTGAGAACAATACTTGGATGTTCCCACTTTGCCCTGCTACCCTGACGGATCTGTTCTGGATCATTCATGGACAGTGTTCACTAAGACCTACTGTGTGTGGCAGGTGCTGTTTTTTGATGCTGAGACTGTGGCAGAGAATAATCCCCTTCTCTCAGAACTTAGCTAAATGATGATCGTGACATTTTTACTTAAAAGTGAGCTCATCTTCTGCCTTTCTGGGTCAGACAGTGGTCAGGTTTTCACTTCAGGGGATCCTGAAAATTTTTCTTACAAACACCTTGAACATGATGCAAATCAAGAAATTCAGGTTCAGCACAAGAGGAGTTTAGCACTGAAATGCAGTTGTAAGGTAATTCAATTCAGGGGACTTGGGGAGGCATGTTAAGTATTTTGACCTTTCCCGATGAAATGGGGAACTGATCTTTTAAGTGTCATTTTAATGCTTTATTTCCATAGGCCTTGCACTGCACTCTTTTCCCCTAAGAAGGAAGGGCTGTGCAAATTAAACTCCTGAGGTAAACTTTTGAACTTTTATGGCACATGGATGAGCCTATGAGGAGAGTGAATGTGTTTGAGATCATTATTAACAGCTTTGAGAGTGACTCTGAGCAAGTGAAGGGAGATTTTCAGTGACAGAAAAAATCAGTGTTGGAAGCCTGTTACTGCCGAGTATCGACTGGGGTCTCCTCAGTGTTGCGTGCACTGACTGTGTTGACTAACTCAGATTAGCCTCTTCCATTCTCCTTCAGCCGCTACTTCAGATAATGAAATGAATCTGTGAAGATGTGGGTCTACACAAAACTGTATCCAACAGTTAAAAGTGAAGTTTGTGGATTCATATTTATGTAATAGATCCCCCATGCCTTACTTTAAAATCCCTTACTGAAAGTGAAAACCTTAATGATGAATGTTTAGTCAGGATACAAACTACCATAGAAGCAGATATTAACCAAGATTTCATTTTAGGGCTGGGGATTTAGCTCAGTGGTTCCAATGCCTGCTGTGCAAGCTCAGGGACCAGAGTTCAATCCCCGGTACCAAAAACAAAACAAAACAAAAGATTTCATTTTAAAGAGATCTTGAAGAATTTAAATTGCAGCTAATAGTTTCTCCCTCACTTCCTTCACCTTGTTTAAGGATGATCTGGGCACATTTTGCTGTGGTGTTAGCTCTCTTCAGTAGTATGAATTCTTCCGTCTTTAAATGGCTGTGACGTGAGTAGGGTGCCGTGTGTTGGTGGTCAGTGTAAGAAGCAGTGGCTTTGACTGCATTACGTGATGACCCTGTCCAGAGCCAACCAGTGTAATTACAGTTATGGGTTATTTGCTACCCATCGGAACCTGTTTATACCTAGGCTGCTGTCATTTGAACACAATACCAGAATGATAGCCTTTTCTGCTCTTTGTGCCAAGCACCCCAACTGTTTTCACAGTTTCCTGTTCTCTTAGTCTGGCCTGCTGATGGGGCTTGCTGAGGCTTTGCACTGGTGCTGATGCTGGGCAGCAGGCGTGCTCAGTGAGTGCCAAGGCCCTGCAGAGAGGAGGTGAGGGTTGGTGAGAAGGACACGTAGGGTAGGGAGGATGGAATTGATAGAAATGGTGAGAAATGTGTTTCAAAAAATAAAATGAACTAAACTGTTGTTTAAAAATAAACTGTGTGATTGTGTCAGTGTTATAAGGCTTAATTACGAAGGGTTTGGGAATAGTGTCCTGTGCGTGTTTACTCTTTGATGGGCTCATTTTGTCGAGCTGGTTCCCCTAAGTCCTTTTAAAGTCATTTTCCTCAAAGATGGAACTTAACAGAGAAGTATTTTCCTTCATGGATGGAGAATTTGAAGAGAGGCTTTCTTTTCCTTTACTGTGTCCTAACTATCAGTGAGTCATGTTACTTCCAAGGAACCAGACTAGAGTGTGTGGGCTAAGCAGGTTTGACCATGATAAGTTTGTCTGAAAGCTTGTTGAATTCGGCTTTGGTTCTTGAACTGAGCTAAGCACAAGAATAGATCATTTCAGTGAAGTGCTTTTTGGCTTCATTGAGAAGTTAGCTTCTTCCAAATAAATCACATGCTAAGGAAGCAAAATTCCTGTTAAATTATGGGTAGCAGTTGGTAGTTTCTGACTGCTGACAGTCCCTGGATGATTCTGCTTCATCTTGATTGGGTTCTGTTCTTGGCAGTCCTCAGTCCCTGGTGATTCCAGTCGGTGGGTGATGAGTTCTTTCCTTTTTTGGTATAGAGCAATCAAGCCCAGGCATCTGCTTCCAGCTGGATGCGCAGGGACATATGTTGAAAGGGGAAACTGTCAAGATACAGGCATTTCTGGTTGGCATGCCACTCCATCACTGTCACAGCAGGCACTTGGAAGGTCTCAGGTCTCATGCTTTCCGTCAGCTCATCAGATGCCATCTGGATGCTCAACTTCTGGCCCATGTGGCTAAGCCAGCGGCAGCTGTGACTTCAAGGCCATCAACCAGCTCTCCCTCCTGCAGAACACAGCAAGAGCTCTTAGGGTGTTAGAGAGAGTTGGCTGATGATTTCTTTGCTCTTTTAGTTTATGCTTCTGCTGTCCAGCTTAATTTCTTTTCCCTTCTTTCTCTTTTTCTTAAACGTAGCCTGCTGAGAGCTTGGGATGATTGTAATAAATGCATTGTCTGTTCATCTTAACATCATAAACACCCGAAGAATATAAAAGTAATGTCTTCATGAGAACATAATTCTGTGCCAGGTAATAGAGCACTGTGGTTTCAGGTGTTTTGGTGGGATTTCCAGGTTCTTGCTCAAGAAATTGTCTGGCACAGATTTTTATCTGCTGCTTTATAGTGTCAGTTTAATGTGGCAGAATCATAAAGATATGCACAGCTTGAAAGAAATGTTAAAAAAATTTAAGAAGTGTTTGGGAAAGATATTTACATTTAGTCCAGTAGAAGGAAGACAGAATTGTAGGAATGCAAATGATTTGTAAATTGTCTTACAGTTTAGATGCAAGCATTGTAATCCTGATTTCTATCACGATCAACATTGGGGTGCCGCTGTACACTTACCGATGCCCAGAAATCATGGTGAAGGTGTTAAATACAGCACACACTTTTAATTCTTATAAAACCTGGGAGGTAAGCAGTGTATGTAGCAGGAGAGAGCGTTTAGGAAGGAAAATTGTAGTCTTGGTTTGAGTTGTTTACAGTGTTTGGTTACTTTTCTTATACAAGCTTATAATAATTAAGAGAGAAATAGATTGTAAAAGAAAAACATTCTTGCTGGGTGTGGTGATGCATCTATAATCTCAGCACTTGGAAGGCTGGGGCAGGAGGATTGCTTCGAGTTCAAGTCCAGCCTGGGCTACATAGTGACTTCAAGACCAGCCTGGACTACAAAGGAGACCCTGTCTCAAAAAAAAAAAAAAAAAAGCCAGGAAAAGAAAGAAAAAGCATTCCTATAGCCATGATGGCAGTGCTTCAGAGTTTAGCAAGGTGATAGGATGCCTGTGATAGAACTTCATTCTTCAGTGACGAATTCTATCCTCATTATAAATTGTTTCAATTCATATTTATTCTTAGCTTCTGAAAGGAACAGTTGATTTTTTTAATTAAAATTTTTTGTGTATTTAGAATTACTATTGAATAAAACATCACTTTAATGAGCAACTCATTAGGTTGAAAATCAAATAAAGACATAATTACTTCTTTTTTAGATAGGTGACTTAATAACCTTATAGGAAGATGTGCCCTATGTTATGGATTTATGAATTTTTAATGTTAATCATATTATTCAGACCATGATCTTTATTACTTTATATATAAGCTGGAAGTGCATATTGATTTTGAAATCACCCTAAGCTCCTGTCGTCATTAGGGGCCCAGCATTAAAGATTTTCCCTTAGTGATTTAACCCGTACAAGTATGGTAAAGTGCTTAGAGGAAACAGAAGTATGGATTTTTAGGAGATGAAGGCAAATAATGTATCATAATTGGAAAAAATAAAAACAACCAAACCCAAGTGACAGCCAGAGCTGTCAGTGTTGTGTTTCATGTTAACAGATAGACATGCCCTGGGTGTGTGATGAATAACCAGGATGTTTCAGCCTTGGAGTATTTTGTTTCTGATGGTTAGGTCTTTATCATAGATTTGTCTTCATACTTTGCGTTTGGCTTCCTTAAGTGATTTCTCTTTATGACGTGAAAGGAGTGTGACTTTGAAAGGAATGATGACCCATACTGCAGTTATGATGAAAAACAAAAAGGCATAGATTAAAAAAGTAGTCTTTAATTACAAAACTGCCATTTGGGTTGACAGTGCGTTCAGGGAGAGGTTGTGCATTCTTGGCTGGGACAGCTTGTTTTTCCCTTCTTCACAACTGCAGTGCAGGTAAACCTTCCTTGCTGGTAGTTGAGATTGCACCCCAGTCCCCGGAAGACTGTACCAGTGTGATTACGGCTGATGCCCAAGAAAACAGAATGTCCAGAATGTAAAACCCTTATTATTGCCCATGCTCATGGTTGTTTATGAAAAACCTGAACAGTGCAGAGTTGCTGATTCATTTCTGTTTTGTTTTTTGAAGAGAATACCTATATCCTGGCTTGCACTGGAGATAAAGGAATGAGAGGCAGTGTGGGAGAGTCTGGCTGTAGAGACCTTGGCTGGACTTGGCCTCTGCTTTCCCGAGCCTCTTGGACCGGTTGCCTGTGTCTGTGTGGGTGAAATGCCAGGCGGCGGGGGACAGGGAGGTGGTCTCATGTCATTTGGTACTCTCGCTAGTGTCTGTTTTCTTTAGCTCTCATGAAACTATTTTCCTTCCCTCCTTCCACCCTCCTTGGCCTGTGTGCAGGTAGGAGCTAAATGGGAGGTGGTGGTTGACCCTTAAGGAGATGTCACAGTGACACAGTGAGTGACTAAACAGACTGAGGGAGACATTGTGCTAGTGTATTTGTACTCACTTTTCTCTTTTCCTCTTCCATCCGAGATTCTTGACTACCTAAACCTTTGGAACTAGGTTGGGTGTATTGATGAGCACCAGTGTGCATGGTGGCACACTCCTGTGATCCCAGGTACTTTGGAGGTTGAAGCAAGAGGATTCTGACTTCGAGGCCTGTCTGGGAAACTTAGCAAGACCCTGTCTCTAATAAAATAAAAAGGGCTGGGAATATAGGTCAGTACTTCCTGGATTCGATAACTAGTATTCCCCAAATCTTCCCTAAAAACCCAGAACACAAGAAAAGCATTGACAGGAAAATGTTGCTATTAAAAAGATTACCTTTTAAAAGATTATTTGTGTGGCACCTTTAAACTTCATAGAGTTGTGCATTTGCAAACTGACTCCCACTGACTTTTTTTTTTGGTTTTTGGTTTTTTGAGACAAGGTCTCCCTTTATAGTTCAGGCTAGCCTCGAACTCACAGTGATCCTCCTGCCTCTGCCTCCGAAGTGCTGGGATTACAGGCATGCACCACCACGCCCGGCCCTCATTGACTCTTAAAAGGCAGTTCATGATTCATTTGATGAATAAGCTTTTTAAAAATATTGTTTTTGTACTGGAAACTGAACCCAAGGCCTTGCACATGCTCTACCACTCTGCCTGATCCCCAGCCCTTGATTAAAAGCATTTATTAAACACTCACGGCATACAGATATCATAGGGGTCATTTGTCTGTAAAGAACAAAACTTTCAAAAAACTTATTCAGGCAAATTGGGCAGAAGGAAAGTCTCGAATCTGGTCTTACCTGAAGACAGATACTGAGGCTGCTTTCTGGACTTAGGATCTAGCAAGATCAATACATTTACTTACTTTTTCCTCCTCAGGGCTTTAAGTCTCTCTTTTCCTTTCATTAAAAAATCCATATTTTCCTTTCTTCCTCATTTTAAAGACTGGGTTTCTTAATTGGGTGAGTGCAGATCTGAGAGAGAGAGAGAGAGAGAGAGAGAGAGAGAGGATATGCACCTTGGAGCTCAGCATTGTGGTAGTGGGAGTCATAATGCAAGATGCGGCCGAGGAGTCCACAGGTCTGCTGGGAAGTCTGATTCTGAGTCCAGACAGGACATATTACTTAAATGTGAAGATGAGAAAATTCAAACCACGGCTCAGTGGTACCATGCCTGTCTCATAAGTGCAGGGTCCTGAGTTCGATTTTGTGTACTAGAAAAAAAAAAAGAAATTTCAAACCATTTGATACTATTTTAATTTTGAGAATGACATAATGGTGTTGTAGAGCTTTTTACCATAAGTGAATCCTGCATATTTGTAAAAGCTGAGTATTTTCTGTTTGTTAAGATTGTCTCTTATATGAAAATTTCTTTGTACATTTTTTGTTGTTCTGTCATTTTGTGGTTTTCTAGAGTTTTTATATTTAAGGAGAGTGAACAGGAGCCTTGAGGATACATTTGTTTTCTTAGCCCCTCAGTAGGGTGTCTGCTATTTATCCACACATTGTAATTGATTGAAGCTTCTTCAATTTATGATTGTCTTCCAAGGAACAGAATATAATTGAAACCTGGTAATCCGTTCCTATTATCCATCCAATATTCTGAGTTTATAATTTTGATTTCCAGTTTCTGATTAAAATTATCATTTCTTCTTATGTGTGTTTTGTCCGAGCAGCTGTTGTATTTTGTAATGGAGCAGAAATTGCTTTTCTACATGTCAAAGAAATGAGCAGATGCAAAGTAAATATCTTCTTCTGGCTTGATCTATTGGATGCTCTGCACCCTAATATTGACTGTTCTCCCCGGCATTACACCAAGTGCAGCTCAGTGCCCAGTGGCAGCCATGAGCTGCCCAGGATTCTCTCTGGCCAAGATAAATTCTGATCATCTCTGCATGTCAGGCTCTGAGTTCTGGAGCTTGAGTAGAAAGAGTCAGAGTTTAATGTTCACATAAGGAAAATAGCACGTTGACCTGCAGAGCTGTATGGATGGAATTTCCTCCAAAAGGCTTCTAGAATTTCCTTCCTTGTTAACCCTTAGTGATGGTGGAGTGACACAAGCTCAGTGGGCAGTAACTTGCATCCTGGAGTCACACACAGGGCTGAGATTTCTTATGTAGTTGCACTACAAACTTGAAGAATCTGATTTCTAGATCTACAGATCAGCTAGAAAGTTGGAAGTCTTGGTTTTGAAAAAAGAATTACAGTAATGATGATCCTAAAGGACATGGATTGTGTAGAGTGTAGCATGAGGCCTAGCAGGACACAAACACCCCATTCGTGCTAATCTAGTCTTTCTACAGCGAGGAAGGGCGTGGGGTAGGTGCATGTCTATTAGTGCATCTGTGGGCCTGCTTTGCCATGTCTCAATGTCTTCATCAGCACCTTTGCAATGTCTTCATTATTCATGATCTCCTTCCCATTATGAGGCAGAAGGAAGCCAGTGGGTGCTTTGCCCAAGTTGGGGTGAATGTGGCTCACCGTGTCCTGGGAAGGTGAAAGGCACGGCTCAGGGAGGTTGCATGATTTGCACCGCGTCCCATAGCTAGAAAGTGGGAGAGCTCGGATTTGAACTCACTTTTATCTGATCTACTTAGCTGGGTTCCCCAGGCTCTTTATAGTGTTTTCCTGAGAAGATTTACATGAACAGGAAGAACTGTTGTGGGATGGGCAGAAGTACCCTACGAGCGCCACCCTGTTGCATGGGTTTCTGGTGTGCTGGGGTCGTGTGGCTCTCTGTCTTCTCTGTGGGGCACTGTGGCTCTGCCTGGCTTATAGATGTGTCCCTGTCAGGCTGGAGGTCAGAGGACTTATCTCTTCAGAGTACCCGATCCAGCAGTGTGCAGAAAGACATCTTCTCTTTGAAGTGAGATTCGGAGATATGTCACATTCCCCCGTAAGCAGTCTTCAGAGCAGCCTGAAGAGCCCCGGAAGCAGCAGTGGCCTGCTCTGCAGCCCTGTTAAGTCTACCTGCCCAGGTCTCTGTTGGAGGGTGGTGCTGCTCTCTGTGGAACTTCCTAATGTGTGTGCACAAATGTGTGTGTGTGTGTGTGTGTGTATGTATGTGTGCATGGTATTGCTCTGCAGATGGTTCAGAGTTAATGTGTATCTGTGAAAGTACCCACCACGGATGTAACTGAAGTGAAGTTTGCTTGTGGTCATGGTGGCGCACTAGGGAGTCTTTTTTTCAAAGAAAAACAAAAAGAAGAAAAAGTTGCCTTTCTGTTATTTTTTGTTTGTTTTTGTCTGAGGAATTTAAGATATTGAGGAAAAATAAAACAGATAATACAGTATACATCTGTGTTCTTGCTCTCCCCAAGGAATGAAATGTCCTGGTGTAGTCTTCAGTCTGCTTTGACATTGCTCTGGGTCTCATTCCCTTTCCATCTCCTCAGTGACAAGTCCTGTTTGGGCTTCCTGTGCGGAGGCTGCTTTCTGAGACCATACCTGTCCCATATGAATTACGGTACCTCCCCTGGTCAGTCCAGTCATACAGTCAATTTCCCACATAGGAGAAAGAAGGCTGGGAGGAGAATGTGCCCTTCGAAGCTTCAGGTTTTCTCTTGTCATGATCTCTGGAACCTGCAGGCTGAACAGACCCGGGCTGTCTTTGAGCTGGGTAACCCAGAGAGATCTAATATGAGTCATACACAGCTGACTCAGCATCTGGCTTCTCTTCCCTTCCTTTGTTGTCACCTGCAACAAGCCCTGCTGCTGGGGGCAGGTTGCTCTGATCCCTGGTTCTGAGCCCTGTCTGAGCTGGACTCTTTGAAGTACTGTCTTCACCTTGGGAGGGTTTGTCCTTTTGCTCCATTACAAATGGAGTGAAGTTTCTTCTGTGTCTACAGACTTCTGTGTTAGGATGGTTTATTAAATGTTATCACTCAAACCAGTGGACATTCACAGGCATTTATTAAACACCTATGGCACTTGCTGCATGCACATAGTTGTAACCACTTTCCATACATTAACTTACCCTCAGGACAGCACTGTGTGTTTGTACCATTATCACTCACTTTTACAGACTCAATAATGACACAGGAAAGGACAGTAATCATTATGCACTGCGAACATACACTAATAAAATTTTTTAAAAATCCAGCTAACCTGGAAGTCATGTCCTTGTGGCTCAATCTTCAGTCTTTGGGCACATTTTGGTGGGAAATTTCTTAACTTCACAGAATGATCCTTGTTTAATGAGGTCACATCCTTGAAGAACTCAGAGGGTTACATGCCTTCTTAAGGGTCTAGCCTTCGGGTTGTCAGGGGCTTTACCTCTTTACAGTGGCAATAAATATCTTGAGGAACAAGGATTCTCCCCTCCTAGAAATATCTACCATAATGGCTTCTGTTCTAACAAGCAAAAGAAGAAAATAAAAACTCCAAATAACCAATTACTGAGACTAAAGCAAAATTAAGTGTTATTATAAAAAATGAGCTTGGTGGGCCAGGAATTTAGCTCAGTGGTGCCGCCGCCTGCCTCACAAGTGCAGGGTCCTGAGTTCAATCCCCAGTACCTACCCCCCAAAAAATTAGCTTGGTGAAAAATTGCCAATGGCAGCCCAATATTAAATACATGGGGGAAATGTCGTAAATTCTGAGTCTGTTGCTGAAATATTTTCATATGTGTACATCTTTTTCTGTTTGGCCTGTAGAATTGTCATAGTAACTTATGATCTTAAAGCTTCTGTGCATAGGTCACCCATCTGCTCACTGCTGCAGCGCAAGGAAGGAAAGCACACACCAGGAAATGAGAAAAATGGAGGGACTGGTATCCAGGGGAAGGGGCAGAGGTTCATCCACGGGAGAAATTCTTGCATTTCCTAGATCCCACATAAAAAAAAAGCATGTCACTATTTCTTCAGGTTAGTAAACACACATGGCCTTACCAGAGACAGGCGAACCCAGCAAGGTATTTCAGAAGAAATAAATCATCCCTGCAGACATCACAGTTGTGTTTTCCTAAAGTTCAGAGACGTGTGGAAATGTAAGAAGACAAAAGGCAGTATCTCATTAGGTATCATGGTTTCTTTTGTCTGCTCATGAGAAAGCACAGGCACCAACTTAACTTTTAGGGCATGTTCTGCACCTGGGCAGTATCAGAGAGAGCAGCAGATCTTTATGCTATGAAAGGTAGAGACTCAAGCATTCGTACCAGAAGCAAATATACTCCCTAGGAAATTGTTGGATGTAGGTATTCAAAAGGAGAATAAGCAAACAGCTTCAGGTGCATTAACGTGCTTTGGAAGCTGCAGTGAAAAGAAAGTGGCCTTGGGTTGTCAAAACAAAGAAATGGGAATTTTCCCAAGTAAACAGTACAGAGAGCTGAGCAGTATTGAAACAGGTGAAGAAAAGAGCATGATGTGTTGAGTTACAGGAAAGTTATTGATGGCCTAGAAACAGGAGACTGACCAAGAGTGAATAAAAAAGCTGCTCATAAGAAATTAGAGATCACAGTGAGGCATAAAGCCAATCTGATTGCAAATTTTGTCAAGTTGCAAGTAGGAGAGGGCGAAGGCAGGCTGTGTTCAGGAGATGGAAGATTTCATTAAAAAGTGTTGAATTCTAGACAGAAAGGAGACCCGACAGGGCAAGCAGCAAGGATCTTTGGGTGACTCTTGTGGCCTCCCAGTGCCACTAAAATGGCTGTCACCTCCTTGGCATTAGGAATTAAAAGTGTGGTAATAAATAAGTGGTTGTGTAGGAGGTGTTAGAGATTTCCCTTGGATTGTGGCTTTATGTCAACCAGAAGTCATCCTAGAGATAATGAGGTCAGGGCACCCTGGGCTGGGGGCTGGCACAGGCCCATGCTGGCACCCTTGGGTTCTGAGAAGGTAGGGAAGGACTTGAGGGAGACATTGGATCTTGAAGTCAGACCACCAAGGTGCAGCTGCCCCTCCTCACCTTAGGGACCCAGCAAGTCCTTCAGCCTTTTTAAGCCTTCATTTTCTCATGTGCAAAATGGGAATCCTAACAGCATCTACCTTGTGGAGCTGTTTGTGGGGTTAACGGGCCAACACGCAGTTCCTGGTACCCTGTATTAGTTGATTCACTGCTTGTCTTTCCTTTATCTCATTTAAGCCTCGCCATAACATATCCAGGTTGGTTTTACTATTTCCATGTAAAACAAATTAAACTCCTAGAAAATAACTTGCCAAGAGTCATGGATGGAATCAGTATTTGAACCCAGGTCTTGGCTGACCTAAGTCTGTGTTCCTGTGCTGTGAAGAGTGGTGGAGGCTGTTCCCAGATGAGTGGTCAGGCTACTGTACAAAGCTTCCTCTGATGGTGACAGAGCAGACTGAGGCCCCGCGCTGCGGCTCCTAATAAAAACATTGTTGCTCGATGTGTGCGAGTACTGTGGTAAGAGTTGCTGTTTAATAGTTAAAGGATCTCTTTGAGATAGGTACTATTACCTGTCAACATTTATGAATGTGGAAACCTGGGTCAGGACAGTAGGCAGGGGGACCAGATTTAGAACAGGATTTGTTTGACCTTAGAGACAGTCTCTCAGCGGAGTTCTAATGGTTCTTTCTGTCCTTGTGTCTGGTGCCTTCTTGCCGTAAGAGTCTGCTGTGCTGCTGAAACATGCACCTTGTGTTTCTGCTGCCCATGGGTTCCTTGTCATCATCCCTGAACCTACACGTTTCCATATTCATCCTGCCTGAAGCCAGCCCTTTAAGGTTCCTGCTCCTGTGCACCTGGCTAGGCTGGTTTCTCCCATCCTCAGGCCCACTGCATTGAGATTGTTGTAGTGATTTGTAGTATTATACATGGCCTTTTCAAGATGATTTTGAAGTCTTTAAGGTGTCGTTAAAAATAAATCCCAACAATGTTTAGTACTGTATCTGAAGATGTAATTTGTATTTTATATAAATTCTTCAGTTGACTAACTTGAAGAAAAAGATATTCTGATCAAAGGAAATAATCACAATACATGTCCTAGTTTATGGGAATCAGAATAAACATGTTAAATGTTGTAATTGAGAAAGGGGAGTGATCGGAAGAAAATGTATATTCCTGTGAAAAGAATATCTGAAACCACAGGGGAATTGATACTCCAGTTTAGAAAAATTGGATCAGTCAGGTGCCAGGAATCTTTAAAGATGCAACAAAAAGTGATATCTACTATGATTAGAACAGTCTGTGTATGTCAGTGTAGTCATACACCATCATTTCATTTTCTTTTTAAAATTTTTAAGTGGATCTAATGTGTGAACTTGTTTTTATATTAGTATTTATATTGGTTATTTATAACGTATATATATAACTTATATTGGTTATTTGACTGCATCAAATGAGAAGAGAAAATAAAATTAATATTAAATTCAGAGACTGTAGTACACTTTCATATGCAATAAATAGTTCTTGCTTAAAAGAAGAAGTTTGTAAGGTTTTTTAAACTTTGTTCCAAGAACAAATAGTTACTCTCTACTGTTTTACTTTTATGCTGTTAAAAAGTCTACTTTGTTAGAATTTTAGATGATTATCAGCCTGTTTCTTTACTGAATTAAATTCTCATTTAGTAAGAACTAGAGCTCACTGAAAGAAAACTGCAAAAAATAAATTTTCATTAATTTATCTTTACTCCTGACTGATCATTGCTTCCTCCAAGCTGCAATTCATGATGTTCCTCGAGAAGATGTGGTATTCATTCCTGTTTGATTTAGAGTTAACAGGGTGGGCCTTGCAAAAAGGCCTTTTGTACCTACTATACTTTGCATAAATAAAGCAGAGATTAAAAAACTCATGCTCAGTCCAACAAGCACTAATGAAAATACCAACATTGAGAGGGTCTTTCCCCTTTTTTGAACAAATACTAAGTAGAATTTTTCATTGTGATTCCTTCCCCTTTTTATTTCTCCAGATAAATGAATACTAAGTGAACCACTAAGATTTTGGACTTTAAGAACCATTATTCCTGGATTACTGGGTTTCATTCTGGTTGGCAACAGCTGAAGAGAGAGCAGGTGACCCCTGTGTTGGCATCAGGACATAATGAAGCCATTTCGTTGCTAATGGCACCGTCTGCTGTGCATGGCAACACTGTTGTCCCAGTATCCCTTCTGAAGACAGTTCTAAATGGAGTCTCTCTGCTTGCTTGCAGTAAATCTCACTTTCTGAGAAGGAAAAGTGGAAAAAGATAATCCATAGCATTTTCTGGAGTAATATTTTGGTGAAACTTTCAAGCAGATGTGGAAAAATGATTTTGTAGAGCCTCAAGCTCAGAATTTCAAGTGACACATATTACTAATAATACATTCAGCCTAATCCATCTGCCTCCTAAGAAACGTGCTTGGTTTCCACAAAATATACTTTTTAAAGAAAAGTGCTAGCAAAGATATTTGTGTGTGTGGGATATTTTTTTTTGGCTAATGGAGGGAGCTAGATTGCATGCCATGGTTTGAATTAATGGAAGAGCCACAGGACTCACCTTGTGTATCTTATTATTCTATTCTATTCTACTCTATTCTATTCTATTTATTTGGACAGATTCTCACTATGTAGTCCAGGCTGGCCTTGAACTTACTATATTGCCCAGGCTGACCTCTAACTGCAGTCCTCCTGCCTCAGCCTCCAGAGTATTGGGATTACAGGTGTGTGCCACCACTCCTGCTCCATGTTTATTTTTTAAAATCCTGTACTCTAATAAGGTGGAAAACACAAAAATGGACGGATTCCTAGATATATGAACTACCAAAGCAGAATCAAGAAGATACAAAAATTCTTAATAACCCAGTATAAGTCAATGAAATTGAAGATTTAATTAAAAACCTACCAACAAAGAAAAGCCCAGGCCCTGAGGGATTCACTGTTGAATTCTACATGAAATGTAGAGAAGACCTAATGCCATTACTCTTCAAACTCATAAATGAAATTGACAGGGAAGCAGTACCCCCAGGGTCATTCCTGGAAGCAAGCATCACCCTGATACCAAAATCAGAGAAGGATCCAACCATAAAGGAGAACTGTAGGAGGGTGACACAGGGGCTGCCTACACTGGCAGGGCAGTGTCCTCAGGCAGAGGGGCTGTTCCCTTTGTCTCCTGGATTCTCACTGCCATCACAGCTGATTAGGGCACTGGCTCTAAAAACGGGGCTGATACCTCAGGTGCCACATTCTGGCATTCATTCTGCACTTTGGAAATTGCAATATTGCCGAAAACTCTTCTGGCCACTTAGCAAAGCTCCTTCTTTAAAAATGTTTCTACTACTTGGCCAACAAAATGAACTTGATGTTGTATAGCCAGGCAGTTCTCTGCTTAAAACTGCTGATTCTCAGGTTCTCTTTCTGTTCACAGTAACTGGAGCATGCCACTGCTCTCATGCGTGTGTGTGAGTGGAGAGTAATAAACTCTCTTTTTACTCAGCATTTCAAACAGGCTTCAGTGTTTGGTCCACCAACCTCCCAAGCCTTCCTTCCCCCTGTGATCTGGGGCTCCTTCACTGTTATCCTTAGCAATATGCAAAATCTCAGCTTTGCATTTAGGACAATCAGTGTAGGGTCATAGTACTGAGCCTGCCTGCCTTTCTTTTTCCTTTTTCCTTTTTCTTTGATCATTCAGTGCTATAGCACAGGCTCCATTAGTCACACACTGGATCTTTCCAGATGCAGAGCTCCTGGGCCGGTCCGTGTTAGGGTTTCATTGCTGCATTTTGACATTTGGGGCGATTTAATTGCCTGTGAGGATGTTCTCTGCCTACTGAGGAAGGAGAATCAGTTTCCCCTGCTGTGCAGCAAGGCCTTCTGGAAGGTGGAAGGGTGAGCTGTTTACTGTCTTATCACCCTGTTTATGTAATTCATTAACTCCTAGCCACATACAGTGCTCCTGTGCTTGAGTCACCCAGATACAGTGTTTAGAAGGGCTAACCCTGTGTACGCACATTGAGCATCTAAAGCTAAGTAGCTCCAGAATATTCTCTATATAGAAGCTGTCATGTTACTATAGAGAGAACATTGTGTTATATATGTAAGAATATTCTCTGTATTGAAGCTCCTGCGTCACTGTCCTCCTGACTTTTCCTGGCCTGTTCTCATGAATGTTTGTCTTATGTGTTATTGATTTCCAGTGATTATTCCTGTTGTGGCTTGTGAGCACCATATTCTATGGCTAGCATTTAAGTGTGGATGGGATTTGGGGCTGGTTAAAGGCCAAGGGTGCAGCACATCACACATTGTTACAAAGCCCATGATAAGCGTGCACAGCAGACAGGAAGAATTCCAAAAGCAGCTGAAGGGAGTGTGGCGCTGATTGCCCTCCTGCAGGGACACAGTTGGCCTGGCTATTTATACGCTTGTCTTGGCCACATGCCTTATTTCCTGTTGAACTCACAGACTCAGATGCAGATTGAAGAGGACTTTATTAACAGTATAGGGAGACCTTCTCTGGGGTTGTATTTAGATTGGGAAATGGCATGGAATCTCTTCCAAGCAGAGTAAATATTGTGTTTAAATGTCCCTGGTGCCCTGAAGGACAGTGTTCATGTTAACAACTTCGTTATAAAGATAGCAAACATGGCCAGAGAGCAGGGGATGCTTCTGTGACACAGACTGCTTCCTTTCCATCTCTCTTTGCTCTGCATCACTGGGTCAGGACCCCAGCAGTGTGGGGTGTAGGTGTCCCCTGTCTGTGGATCAGGTGGTGTCTGAATTGTATTCAAAGATCAGTGAAGGACCAGAATATGATGCCATCTATGTTTCTAAATTCTGCTCAGCCCAAGTACTTGGCAGTCAACCCAGTTGAGCTGTGGAATCCTGGGCGTAGGTGGGTCTTGAAAAATTTAGGAGAGGCCGGAATGAAATTCTTCCACCAGACAGTCTGTCTTTTGGATTCAGACTCATGTCTTTGAAGTATCATTGGCAGAGGGAAAGATAATTTTCAATTTGAATAATGGTTTAAACAATTGGAAGTCTTAAAAGTCATTGTTTTTGCTCTGGACGTCAGTCCGGTGATGACTTTGAGCTGCTGTTGATGGAAAATTGAATGCCTTACCAGATGATGGACGATTGTGAAATAGCAGGTCAAACAGACATCTTTCCAGGAATGACAGAAACTTCATTCCTGAAACATTTTATCTCTGTAGGGTATATAACTAATTATGAACAAGAAATAAATAATGATATATTTCATAGTATTTTGTTTATTCACTGGTAGTTTTCAATTCTGGTTTTATCACATGGTGATCTGATAGTTCAGAAAGAGGAAAGCACTGCATTAAGAACTTGACAGAGATACAACAAAGTTTTATGATGAATTTTAGATTATTTAATTGCTTTTTTATTAATATTTTTAACTATGCCATTGTAGCTCATTTGTTGGTTCACTTTTGAATAAACTGTTTTACTTTAAAACTTAAATTAGCTGGTGATTTAGCTCAGTGGTGGTGCTGCTGCCTGCCTCACAAGTGCAAGGTCCCAAGTTCAATCCCCGGTACCAAAAAAAAAAAAAAGATTGGCCTAAAAGTTAAATTTTGCGTAAATAAAAAATTTTACTAAAATTCATGTAAAGTCAAAAAATTTCCTTTATATCAGGTGCCTTTTCCCCAGCCTATTCTCTTCCCAAGATTTCAGTGGTAACAGTATTGTGAATTTTATTGTTTATTGTTCCCCTATTTTTCTTTATTGTTTCATTACATAAGTTTGTATGTTTGTATTTATTTGATAAATTTGTGTAAGTTAAGCCATGCAACATATATAATTTGGCGACTTTCTTTTCCAGTCAATACTGTGTTCCTGAGACTCATTTATGTTACTGTTGGTAGCTCTACTCCATTAGATTCCCAGCTGTTTAATACTCTGGACAGTGCTCAAAGAAAATTGTGTTTCAGTTTTTTTCTATCACAAATAGTCCTTTTGTAAGTGTTATTTATGTGTGATACATAAGTACTTGAATTGCCCTAGGTTATGTTCTAGATGACATTTTTCAGGTCATAAGGCATGCATATCTTCATCATTATTTTAGACCATTTTTTTTCTCAAATCGGTTGCAACAAGATACACTATAGTCATCAGAATATGTTTAATGCTTCATATTTTTGCCAACACTTGATATGGTCAATTTTGCAAATTTGGTGTGTATGTGTTTTACATTTGGTATTTACAGTGTTTTAGTCTGTTTTACACTAAGTACTAATAAGATTGATCATTTATTCATATGATAATTGTTGTCCCCTTCAGTTTTTTTCCCTGTGAGTTGCGTGCTTGAGTCATTTGCTCATTTTTCTATTGTGCTATTCATTTTAATGTAGTAGAACTTATCAGTCTTTTCCTTTATGGTTTGTTTGGTATTTTCGCTGTTCTAAAGTCATGAAGATGTTCTATATTGTTTCTTAAACATTTCTATAATATAATTTTGACTTTTGTATTTAAAAGTTCACTTTATCTTAGTCTGCCTTTCTTTTCTTATTTTGCATATTGTAACTGATAGGGTAAAGTGAATCTTTAAAAATTAGGATGTTTTAGAAAGATAAGCTATTTATCCTGCTGCCTCATGCTGAGGAGTGGAAACCGCCAGCCCAGCTCTGGAGCCAAAGAGGGAAGATGGAATGTTTCCTGGGCCCTTGGTGCCTGGCTCGGTCAACATTGTATTGCCTGGCTTTTGTTTACCCCTTGTATAAATTGGAGTATTTCTGTTCCTGGGGGTGGGAGATTTGGGGTTAGGGAGGTGAGGGTTGTACTAGCTGCCCTCCCACTTTGGCAAAATTATGAACAAATTAATTTTTCTATTTTTATGGGCTTTTCTCTTATTTTTGATAATGGGCAGGCAAATGAATTCTGATAGGACCCACATTCAAGCCTTTGGCTGAGGCCCTGGCAATCATATTCACAAAGTCTGCCCGTATGATTTATAGAAAAGTCTGTGTCTTAGTCACTTTCTTCATCCCCTGAGACATAATACCTGCCATTAAATTTCAGTCCATGGTCAGCTGGCTCCAGAAGAGAAATTACACAGCAGAGGGGCACAGAGGAGGAGAAGCTGCTCGTGTTATGGTGGCCAGAAATCAGAAAGCGAAGAGAGGAGCTAGGAAGGAAGATAAACTCTTCCAACCCTGCCAGACCCCACCTTCTTACAGCAAAGTCAGCTTTACTGCCATAATCTATTTACCTTTCAAAAGGCCCACCTATGAATGTGAGAGTCTTTGGGGGGACATCTAGATATAAACTACACAGTCTAGCCCTTTATCATTGATCTACAGGGCCAACCAAGACTGCCATAAATTAAATTTCTGCAAATCTGGGTCAGTTTCTGGTTTCTCTATTATGTTCCTTTGTCTTCCATGCTACTATTTAGTCTTCATTGCTGTAGCCTTAAAATAATTCTCGTTATCTGTCAAAATAACAATTCTGTCCTCCATTTTTTTTTTTTTTGGGTACTGGGGATCAAACTTGGAGCCTTGCGCTTGCACAGCAGGTGGCAAAACCACTGAGCTAAATCCCCGGCCCCAATTCTGTCCTTCTTTGTAATTACTTGGTTATTTCACCTTTATGAATTGATACCTTAATGATACTGAGTTTTCTTATCGTAGATAAGAAATTATATTCATATGTCCAATTATTGAGATCTTTTGTGTCTTTACATAATATTTTATAATTTTTCATGTAAAGCTAACATTTTCTTCGGCTATTTGTTTATTTGTGGCACTAAGGATTGAACCTAGGGCCTTAACACTGAGCTACATGTCTAGCCCTTTTTATTTTTTGAGACAAGGTCTTGCTAAGTCATGAAGTTGACCAGGCTAGTCTTGAACTTTCGATCCTCCTGCATCAGCCTCCTCTAGTTCTGGGATTATAGGTGTGTACCATCACACCCAGCTGGCTCTTTAGGGTTTTTTTGATACTTTTACAAAAGATATTATTTTTAAAATTATATTTTCCCACTTTTTAATGTCAGTGTATAGAAATAAAATTGAGGTTTGCACCTTAATTTTCACATTTAGCAACACTGGTAAACTTCTGTTCTAATAGTTTATCTGTAGAATCTTTGAAGTCTTCTAGATATATAGCCATATCATCTGCACACCACTTTTTTTCTGTCTAATCTTTATAGGTAGATTTTGCTTCTTTCTTCTGCATTAACGCTCTAGTTGCCAAGACAGTCACAGGAAGCCACCTCTGTAACTTCCTCCTCTTTACACAAGCGTGTTCATGGTTACCAGCAATCGCACTGTAAGTGTAGAGTGTAGCTTCTAACATATAAACCCTTAGAAATGTATTTAGACTTAGCCCTTGGCTCAACATGGAGACACAAAACCCAGCAGATCACCAGTCTGCCACTCTTTGTGTATAATCAACATTTATAAAAGATTTATGTAGTTTTTTGAATTATGGGTGCAAATTACTGCAAATTATATGCCAAATGTGTAGAGACCCTGAGGCACCCAGTACCTTTCAAAGGCTCCCTTAGGTACAAAGTGTTCTTGTACTGGTAGGAACAAGTTATTTGCCTTTTTTTTCTCATTGTCTCGTGGGTGTGCAGTGAGTGTTCTAGCCTACATGACAGGATGGTGCAACAAAAATGGATATAGAAGAAGATAAAAGAATACAACAGCCATCTACTAAGCCAGATGTTAAGAGATTTGCAAAAATGAAGCCCTATTTTAACTAACATTTTTGGTTTTGGTCTTAGAAAATTACATTCCTTAAAAGTTATGTTGTTTAACAAGTATGGGTTTATCATTGTTCTTTTAAAATTATTAAAAATGGATACTTTAAGTTCTCAATTTTCATTTCTTATTATAGTAAACAGCAACAGAAATAACCCATATAAACAAAAGCTTGTTAAAATTCTCAATAATATTTTAGTGTAAGGTGTAAAGCAGGGAGTGAAGGAGTGGAAAGGGGGCCTGAAACCAAAATTTTTGAGACACACTGTTTTTTAACTGTTATTCAGATCTTTTATGCTATTACTGATTATTGATATCTCTTTTGGTCTTTTGAAGCAGTTACTAAAAAAGTGTTATTGTTTCTCTATGAATGTTGATTTGTTTCTGTTTCCTTGGAGTCCTGGCAATTTTGTTGTCTATGTATTAAGCTATGCTGTTGTAAGTTTAGATGGTCTCTTCTTTTTTTTTGAGACTGACTGTTCAGGCTGTCCTTGAACAGATGGCGATCCTCTTGCCTCAAACCTGCCAAGTGCTGGGAGTGCTGAGTGCAGGTGTGCACCACTATGCCTAGTGTAGACGGTTTCTTCTTGATTTGACTTTGACATCACTTAGTAATGATTTTTCTCTTGAAGTATATCTACAGTTATTATAGCTCTGCTGGCTTTCTGCACATCAGTGTTTGCCTGATACAGTTTTCTGTCTCTTGAAGTTTGGGTCATATTTCAGGTATACTCTTGTAAGCAAAGTTGAAAGTTATCTCTCAATACATATATCCTGTTATCGTGTGTCTTATTTTCCATCTTCTTGGATTTTTTTCCATCTTTCTACACATACACCTCTCCTCCAGTATTTAACATCATTTTTCTCCCCCTCCTCCACCTCTGCCTCCACTTCGTTTGCATCTTCCTTCTCCCATGTGTGTATGCATGCATTTGTTTGTGTTACTTGTGATTGAACCCAGGGCCTTCTCACTGAACTACAACCCCAGCCCTTTTTTATTTTTTATTTTGAGACAAAGTCTGGTTGAGTCGCTGTGTTGCCTGGGCTTGAGTAGCATTTGGCACATGTAACACACATTAATTCTTTTTTCATCCCTTCCTCTATTCTGCCACTCCACTTCCTCCATCTCGTGGTCCTCTTCCCTTTTGCAACTGGTCTAACAGTAAGTCCTCGACTTATGAACATTTGATTTGCGAACTTGCAGAGATGTACTGTGTAAAGACGCATGAGTGTGCTCTATAAAACTCACTTTGTCAGATTATGAACAAATCTGACTTATGAACATTCTCCCAGAATGGAACTCATTTCTTAATCAGGAACTTACTGTATCTCACTAATTCCTATTATCTGTTTTTATTTTGCTCTTCTTTTGTAATTTGGGTTTGTCATATAAGAGAAACTATGCTATATTTCAGCTCGTGGGTCTGATTTATTTCACTTAACATTATGGTCTCATGGTGCATCCATTTTCCCAAAACCCAACATTTTTTTTTTATTGGTACATTTTATTGGTACATTTTAGGTATACAACTTGTTTACATTTATCATTGGGTGCTTGTACCTGTACATGATATATCTTGGTTCTTATTTTTTTCCCCATTACCTGTGTACCCTTCACCCCCTCGGCCCTTACCTATTTACATAGATTTCATTTCCATTTTTTTTTCTTTTCTCATAGTTTTTCCTTTCCCTCCTTTCCTTTCCCCTTCCCCTCCCTTCACTCCTTCGTCTTTGGACCTTTTTTCCTATTTCAAATTATCAATTATTCATTTTAATCATTTTAACCCTTGTTTAAACTATCAGTCTCTCACACTAGTGAAACTATTCAGTCTTTGCACAGGTGTGTCCTATTTATTTCACCTAAGAGTATGGCCTCGATATGCATCCATTTAGCTATAAATGACTAGTTTTTCGTTCTTTATGGCTGAGTAGTACTCCATTTTATAAAAAAAACCACATTTTCTTTATCCAGTTTCCAGTTGATGGGCACTTGGGCTGCTTCTAAGCTTTAGCTATTACAAACTGTGTCGCTATGAACATGGGTGCACATATATCACTGTGGTATGATTCTTTTAATTCTTTTGGGAAGATACACAGCAGGGGAATAGCTGGGTCATATGGGTCCTCTAGTTCTAGTTCTTTGAGGTATCTCCATACTGACTTCCACAGTGGTTGCACCAGTCTGCTCTCCCACCAACAATGGAGAAGGGTTCCTTTCTCTCCACAACCCCACCAGCATTTGTTATTGGTTGATTTCTTGATAGCAGCCATTCTTTGTGGAGGTGGAATCTCAGTGTTGTTTTCATCTGCATCTTGAATGACGAGTGATACTGAACATTTTTTTAATATATTTGTTTGCTGCTTTTATTTCTTTGTCTGAGAAATGTCTGTTCATTTCAGATGTCCATTTTTGAATTGGGTCTTTGAATTTGGAGGGTCTGATTTTTTTCAATTCTTTGTATATTCTAGATAGTAGTCCTTTGTCTGAGGTAAAGCTGCTAAAAATTTTTTCCCACATTGTAGGTTGTCTCTTAGCTCTGTTGCTGGTTTCTTTTGCAGTGCAGAAACTTTTTAATAAGATGAGATCCCAGTTGCTGATTCTTTCTGCTAGTTCCTGTGCTGCTGAGGTTTTGTTCATGAAGTCTTTTCCTATGCCAATGTCTTCAAGAGTTCTACCTAACTTATCTTCCAACAAGTTTATTGTTTCTGTCTTAATATTTATATCTTTAATCTGCTTCGATCTTAGTTTAGTGCATGGTGATAGGATTGGGTCTAGTTTTAATCTTTGGTAGGTTGAAATCCAGTTTTTCCAACACCATTTATTAAATAGGCTATCTTTTCTCCAATGTGGGTGGTTGGCTCCTTTGTCAAAGATGAGGTGGCTGAGCATGTCTGGAGTTGTTTCTGCATCTTCTAATCTATTCCACTGATCCTCAGGTCTGTTCCTTTGCCAGTACCATGCTGATTTTATCATAGTAGCTTTGTAGTATAGTTTCAAGTTGGGGATTGTGATACTCCCAGCCATGTCTCTGTTGCTTAGAATTGCTTTAGCTATTCTAGGTCTCTTATGGTTCCAAATGAATTTTTGGATTGTTTTCTCTAGTTCTGTGAAGTATATTGTTGGAATTTCAATTGGCATTGCATTGAATCTATATAGTAGTTTTGGAAGTATGGCCATTTTCACTATATTGGTTCTTACTACCCAGGAACAAGGGATGTCTTTCCATTTTCTTATATCCTCCTTGATCTCTTTTTTCAGAGTGCTGTAGTTTTTAGTGTAGAGGTCTTTTGCTTCCTTTGTTAGATTGATTCCTAGATATTTCATTTTTTTGGATGCTATTGTAAATGGAATTGTTTCCCTAATTTCTCTCTCAGTGAGTCTGTTATTTGTGTACAAGAAGGCTATTGTTTTTTGAGTGTTGACCTTGTATCCAGCTACTCTACTGAATCTGTCAATTAAGTCTAGAAGTTTTCTGGTGGAGTTTTTTGGGTCTGCTATGTAGAGTATCATATTGTCAGCAAATAATGACAGTTTAACTTCTTCTTTTCCTATCTTTATTCCTTTTATTTCTTTCTCTTTTCTAATTGCTGTGGCTAATGTTTCCAGAACTATATTGAACAGGAGTGGTGATAGTGGGCATCCTTGTCTTGTTGCTGATTTTAGCTTGAAAGTTTTCAGTTTTTGACCATTTAGTATGATGTTGGCTGTTGGTTTTTCATAGATAGCCTTAATCAGGTTGAGATAAAGACCTTCTATTCCAATTTTCTGTAGGGTTTTTATCATGAATGGGTGTTGGATTTTGTCAAATGCTTTTTCTGCATCTATTGAGATGATCATATGGTTTTTGTCCTTGACTCTGTTAATATTACATGTATTACATTTATTACATTTATTACATTACATTTATTGATTTACGAATGTTGAACCATCCTTGCATCCCTGGGATAAATCTGATTTGGTCAGGGTGTATGATCTTCTTCATGACCTTCTGTATTCTGTTTGCCAGTATCTTGTTGAGGATTTTTGCATCTATGTTCATTAGGGAGATTGGTCTGTAGTTTTCATTTTGGGTTGGGTCTTTCCCTGGTTTTGGAATCAAAGTAACACTTGCTTCCAGGAAAGAATTTGGAAGCCTTGCTTCCTTTTCAATTTCCTTGATGAGTTTAAAGAGTAATGGCATTAGTTCTTCTTTAAATGTCTTGTAAAATTCAGCAGTGAAGCCATCCGGACCTGGGCTTTTCTTTGTTGGTAAATATTTTATTACATTTTCAATTTCACTGATTGTAATTGGGGTGTTTAGAATTTCTATATCTTCTTCATTTAACTTTGGCAATTCGTATGTATCTAGGAATCTGCCCATTTCTTCTGTGTTTTCCATTTTATTGGAGTACAGGTTCTCGAAGTAGGTATTGATGATCCTCTGGATTTCTGTTGGGTCTCTTGTGACCTCACCTTTTTCATTCTTAATTGCATGTATTTGTGCCTTTTCTTTCCTTTTTTTGATAAGGTTGGCTAAAGGTTTATCGATTTTATTTATTCTTTCAAAAAACTAACTCTTTGATTCATTGATTTTTTTTTGTATTGTTCTCTTAGTCTCCATTGCATTGATTTCTGTCCTGATCTTTATAATTTCCTCTCTTGTACGAGCTTTGGATTCGTTATGCTCTTCTTTTTCTAGGAGCTTGAGGTTCTGCATTAGGTTATTTATCTGAATTTTCTGTTTTCCTAATATGGGCATTCACTGCTATGAATTTCCCGTGTAGAACTGCTTTCATTGTGTCCCATAGATTCCTGTATGTTGTACTGGCATTTGCATTTACTTGTAGAAACTCTTTAATTTCTTCTTTAATTACTTCTGTGTCCCACTGGTTGTTCCAGAGGGTGTTATTCAGTTTCCATGTGTTTGTTGGGGTTTTGAGGTTTATGTTATTGATCTCCAATTTTATTGCACTGTGGTCTGATAATATGCAGGGGGTAACTTCAGTTCTTTTACATTTACTTAGACATGTCCTATGAGCTAGCATGTGGTCTATTCTGGAGAATGACCCACGTGCAGGCAAAAAGAATGTGTATTCCGATTTTGTGGGGTGGAACACTCTGTAAACATATATTAAGTCCATTTGTTCAGTAGCTTGGTTCAGTTCTAGAATTTCCTTGTTAACTTTTTGTCTAGATGATCTGTCTATTTGTGATAGTGGGGTATTGAGGCCCCCACTACAATTGTATTAGTGCTTATTTGGTTTTTCATGTCTATTAATATTTGTTTTGTATAGTTGGGGGCATTCGTATTTGGTGCCATATATATTTAGGATTGTCATCTCTTCCTCTTGGATTGTTCCCTTCACAAGGATGTAGTGACCATCTTTGTCTCTCTTAATTAGTTTTTGTTTGAAATCTACTTTGTCTGCAAATAAGATTGCTCCCCCTGCTTTCTTCTGGGTTCCTGTGGCATGGAGAACTTTTTTCCATCCTTTTACTTTCAGTCTGTGAGTTTCTTTTTGAGTTAGGTGTGTTTCTTGTATACAGCATATTGTTGCATTTTCCTTTTTAATCCATTCTGCCAGTCTATTTCTTTTGATTGGTGAATTGAGGCCATTAACATTGAGAGTTATAATTGATAGATATGGATTTATCCTTGTCATGATGTTTTCCTTTTGTTGGCTCTTTTATTTCTTATTTTTTTCCTCCTTTCCTTTTAGTGTCTTACCTTGCCTGGTGGCTTCCCTCTGTTGGGCCTCATGGAGTTGTGACCTTCATTGCTTTTTTCTAGGATATTGTTTAGAATTGCTTGTAGTGCTGGTTTGGTGTTCATGAAATTTCTCAGTTGTTTTTTGTCATGGAAGTATCTAATTTCCCCATCGATTTTGAAAGATAATTTTGCAGGATACAACAGTCTAGGTTGGAAGTTACTTTCTTTTAGGGCTTGAAATACTTCACTCCAGGCTCTCCTTGATTTGAGGGTTTGTGTTGAGAAGTCTGCTGTGATTCTGATGGGCTTTCTTTGTAGGTGATTTGTTTCTTTTCTCTAACTGCTTGTAGGATTTTGTTCTTCTGTTGGGTTTCTGGGATCTTGACTATCATATGTCTAGATGTAGATTTTTTTTGATCATGGCTAGTTGGAGTTCTATATGCCTCACTTATCTGTATGTCCAATTCTCTACCTCTGCCCGGGAAGTTTTCCACTATTACTTCTGTGAGCAGTTTTTTTCTGTCAATTGTAATTTCTCTTGTTTTTTCATGGACTCCTGTCAATCTTATGTTAATCTTCTTTGCATCGTCTAGCAGTTGTTGGATTGATTTCTCGTGGTCCCTTACTATTTTTAAGAAATCTCTATTTTCATGGTCTCTAACCGCGATTCTGTCTTCTATATCTGATAGTCTTATCTTCAGATTCCCTTAATCTGCTCTGGATACATTCAATGGAGTTTTTGATCTCCTGATTATCTGTTTGAATCTGTTTCGTGGATTTCATTTCTTTCTTATGTTGGGCGATCATAGTTTCCATTTCTTTCTCATGCTAGGCATTCATGGCTTCCAGCATGTTTCTGAGCTCATCTATTTTTTTTAATTTGTTTCTGTTCTAGATCCTCTAATCATGTCTTTCACTCTGTTCACCATCTTTGTAGATATCTGGGAGATTATTTCTGCTTTGAATTTTTCAAGAGCCTCATTCATCTGTTCTGTTACTTCCTGTGCTGTCAGATCAGGGTATCCAGGTGGTTGGTTATGGGACTTTTCCATCTCATTTCCCCCAGGAGTTACCCTTGTTGGGGTGGAAGTCTGAGTTTGTGCCTTGCTTAAATGTTTTTGGTACTGTCCTTGGTTTAACTCCTGGGTTGATAGTTTGAAATTGCTTATTGTAGGTATCTTTGTTGCTTGTAATTAGAACCCTTATGGAATGATTGCTTCTTAGAGGTGTCTTCCAGACATAGCTGGTCTTTAAGTTTCGAGTCTCTAATGGCTCTGAGGCTATCTCATTTTCCTTATACTAGGAAGGTTCATTGACTAGATCAATAACAACACCTTAGCCCGAGTGATACAATCAGCAACACCATTGCATCAAGTACATCTTCAAAAATGACATTTTGTGGTAGTTTATTAATCTATCACCTTTAGCTGTGTGAATTAAATCAAGACCGAGGACCAACCCAACATATAGTGAATAAACTCTTCAATATAACAACTTTACCCTTTGGGATGGGGAATTAGAAGGGGTTGGGGAGGGAGGGACAGATGGGAAGAAGTATAGGGGAAGGTTAGCAGTGTGGCCAGAGGACACAGGTGAGAAGGAAAAAGGAAAATAAAGAAGAACTCTGAATGAGGATCAAAACAGGGACAAAAAGGGAAGATGAGCAATGTGGGAGAGCAAGCGAGTGAGTGTAAGAGAGAGAGAAAGGAAAGAGAAAAGGAAGAAAAGAAAAGAGAGGAAAAACAAATATTTGCAAGGAGTAGGAATAAAAAGATAAGAGGAGCAAAAGAAAAGAAAAGAGAAAAAAACAAACTAATAATACTAATTTTGGTAATAAAAAAAACAATGAAGATGTAGGGCCTCTTTCAGGGTATGTGTCTGCTGTCACAATAGACAACGTGGGTAGCGGTGTGCAGATATAAGTCAATGAGTCTCAGCAAGCTAGTCTCAGACCCGTGAGATTCAGGCAGATTTCTGGCTGCAAGTCCCAAGTTGAGCTCCCTGTCCACCTGTAGGGTTGAACTCTGCAAAGTTGTATTGCAGGTTCCAGCTGCCCTTCCCCTGAAGATAGACCCGGGCCTGATGGGAGGTGAAGATGACTCCAACTTACCCAGTATTGTGGTCTGGTGGTCCGGTGTCCTCTGCGTCTTTGTAGTGTGGAATCAGGTGGCTGTACAGAGAAGAGGCCAGAGGAGCGGTGGGGTGGGGTGGGGTGGGGTGGGGTGTGTGTGTGTGTGTCCAGTGGAATGCTGCTGGCGGGGCGTGGGCTGATTCGGCGTGTTCCTCGCGACTGGCAACCTCGGTAGGGCGTCCGCAGACCTGCCTGTCTGCAGTGGGCTGATTCGGCGTGTTCCGTGTGACTAGCGACCTCGGTAGGTCCCAACCCAACATTTTAACTTCTCTGATATTAGGGTGCAGTTTTCAATTGTAATTGTCAGGGGTTTTTTTCCCCCTCCTTGTCATAAATAACTGCATTTAAAATCCTTGATATTACAGAATTGATAAAATTTGGAAATTCATATTATATTTCAGATAATTCCTATTTATGAATTCCTGTTTGCAGGTCTGATTTTGGTATCTGTTTTTCATCTGTAGGCTCTCTTCTGGTGCTTTGTTTTCTTGTAATTTTTAACTAACTCTGAGTTCATATTTCTTGGCACTCTTTCTTTATGAATACTCTCGTGCCTGAGTTGCATGATCTGCATTTCTGCATCTGCTTGTGGATGGTCTAAGACCCAGGAGTCCTTTAAATTTCCACTGGACGTGGAGAGCCAAGGGAATGAACTCAAGCTGTAAAACCTTATTCTGGGCAGTGTGATTATAAATTCTCAAGAAGTTGTTTCCCTCCTAGATCATGTCAGTGTTTAGGGCAGTGAGATTTCGTTGATATGCCCTTTCAGTAGAGTATAAGCCTTTGTGCAGGGGACAGGATGGCTTTCATTGACTCCACCCTGTGTGGTCCCTGGGCTTTGATTTGTTCTTCCAAGCCTGCACAGCTAGGCACTAGAAACAGCTCAGCCACAACCTCCTGTTTTTGCCTGACTTTGGTCTCTGAGTTCTTACTCAGCTCATCAATATATTTACAAAATGGATTTTAAAACAATATTTTATCTAGTAGTTACAGTTGTTTTTCTATGTAAGAATTTATCTACAACACTGCCAGCACAGAAATTTTCTACTATCATCCTCTGTATAGGTATGGATGTTACCGGGACTGAAACTGGCTTCATCACATGACAGCTGAGTGGCTTTTGAGCCGAGGTTGCCTGTCTTCAGGGAGAATCTGTGTTGGGGACTCTGTAATCTCAGAATGAATCCACACTACATTCTCTGACTGTTCACAGCGAGTTGCAGGTCCCTTCTATCCTGCCTGGCCTGTTGGCAATCAACATGTCCTCAGTTCCTGTGCTCCCCTTTTTAGTTGTTGTGTGGTCATGATGACTTGAAGGCATCTTGATCACACCAGGTGAATGTCTGTGTCAGTGAAACTTTGTATTTTTGGAGTAAAATAATCATCAAGTTATCATCAACCATTAACTGCCCCCACCCCAGCAAATACTAATTTTTAAAAATAAATTTCGGGTTAGGTTCATGAGAAGAATAAAAGTGTAACCAATAAAGTATAAAATACTAAGATACAGAGCCAGGTGCAGTGGTACGTGCTGTAGTCCCAGGTACTGTGGAGGCTGAGGCAGGAGTATCACTTGAACCTGGAATTAATAAGGCAGCATAGAAAGACCCTATCTCTAAATAAGAGCAATAGCAGTAACAAAATCAAGATGCAAGTCTCTGGGTAAAGTAGAACAAAAATACAGAGAAGTTTTGAATGTTTCAAAATTTGCAATGGCAACATCCAACAGAAAAAAATAACGCTAATAGTGAAGTAAAAAAATTTGCAATGGCTTTTTTGGAATATAATTTTACATACAGTTCCACCTGTAATGTTTGGTTTCCTTTCCTTAAATGTTTTGTGTTGTTTCCCTGAGGGTAAAGTCTTGGTGGCATGTGCAGGTCCCTGTGGCAGGTAGTTTCCTTCCCCAGAGAAGCAGATCTGCACTGTTCTTAAAGTAGAAAACATGTGTGCCTTATCCCAGTAGCTTCTATGATTATCTACTGTAATCATGTACCAAGGAATAGCAAAAATTATTGAATATTTTTGCATGGAGACAGTGGTTTTTAAGCAAAAGAATTTATGACACTGGTATTGCTTAATTAAAAATACTGTATAAACATTTGGAAACATATTTAAGTGTATATTGACTATTATGTGCAAGATACTACTGTAGCAGTTCAGCACTGTGCTAGCTCTTTCATCCTTACTACAGCTGAGTGCCTGGGTCCTTTTATTAGTTCCAGTTTCCAGTCAGGCAAACAGTTGCTGACCTAAGTTACGAGGGCCAAGGAAGTGGCAGAACCCTGATTAGAAACCACATGGCCAGCTAAGACTGATAAGCTGCTCCTCTTGAAGAGTATAGAGAATTAAATTATTGTTTTTACGTATGAAATCACTGTTTTTCACATCTGTCGTATACTGTATAAATGAAAGTTACTATAAAAAGTAAATGAAAATTTGTTTTCCTCCCCAAATCCAGATTGTTTCTTACTCTTTGTGAAGCTTAACCTCTTTGTTTATATATATTTTTCCTTTAGCTTTGCTGACACTACTTATCCGTGAGAGGGTTATTCTCATTACTTAATAGATTTATTAATGCATATTTTAATTTTGGACGATTTCATAAGAAATGAAAAAGCACCTTAGTAAGAACATGGTTTTTATAATAGATGCAAGCACTTCTCTGCCCTGTTTTTTCTTATGTTATTTTTTTAAACTAATTTTTACTGGCTCAAGTTTCCTGTCTCTTAAGTGCTTATTTTCATTTTTTCCAGGTTTATTGTTTTAATAACTTTGAATTGTGTAGTAGCAATGAATCAGCAAATAAGGAATATAACATGTTTTAAAAGAGGGTCTAAGCGTTTATTCATTATATTGCCTTTAAAATGCTTAGTGTTTTTGAATAGCTAAGAGGTACTGAGAAGTCAGACACGAAGGCTACAGATAGGTATTTTGTGAACAGCGAATCTCCTGCTGCCCGTGTTCTACCCATTTCTGTCCATAGGTGGCCGTTTATCTAGGATTAGGTTGCGGGACGGAGTTTTATGGCTTCATGAGATCTTCTTGTCACGTTCAGTTTCTTAGATTTCAGTTGCTTTTATTTTATTTTATTTTATTTTTGTGGTGCTGAGGAGGAACCCAAGCCCTTGTTTGTGCTGGGCAAGTGCTCCAGCCCTGGTCTACACTGCACTCAGCGTTTCTTGTGTTGTTCTGTTTTCTGCATCAGATATTTATATTATTATTCACCCATACTTAATGTGTTCTTGTCTTCTGGGTATGGTTTTCTTTGTATTTGTATTGTCTAGAGTTTGTTGAATTACTTGAATCTGTAAATTTATGTCTTTCACAAAATAAGAAAATTTGGGACATTCTTTGAATATTTTTTGTGCTTTATTCTCTCTTGTCTTCCTCTGGAACTCCAGTGTTAGAATATTAGATGTTGTTCTGTGTTATTGCTGAGAGACTGCTCGTTGTTTTCTTTATTTTGAGATTAGATAATTTCTTGTGGTTTATCTTCAAGTTTATTGAGCTTCTCTAGTGTACTTACTTCTCTGTTTTTACTAGTGCTGAGGACTGAACCTAGGGCCTTGCTCTTACTAAGCAGCTGCTCTACCCCTGAGTTACACTCTCAGCCTTCTGTATACTATTAAGGCCATTTGTTGTATATTTTTTAGATGTTACAGGTTTTTAGTTCTAGAATTTTCACTCAGTACTTTTAAGGATAATTTTTTGTTTTGTTTTTGCTGAGATGAGTTTTGTTCATTCACTGTAAGAATATTTCCTGAGCATATTTGTAATAGCTAGTTTAAGTATGTCTCCTGATTCTGACACCTAGGTCACCATAGATTGCCTTTTCTGTTGACGTCTGGTCACATTTTCCTATCCTTCATATATCTGGTGGAATAGTATCTTGGACATTGTTAACGGTATGTTGCAGAGACTTTGATTCTGGTTGCATTCCTTGGAATAGTGTTTTGTTTTAGTAGGTGCTTAACTTGGCTGAACTCATACTTTCCTTCTGTCTCTCCCGCAATGAAATGGCAACTGAAATCTTTGTTTAGATCTTATCCCTTAGCTGGACTGGATAGAGTTTTGCTTTGCAGTACACTACAAGTCAGGCAGAGATTTGGGCAGAGTTTATATTAGAATTTGAGACTCTCTTCTGTGGCTCTGTTATGTATGGGATTTCTGCCAGCCTTTACAGCTATCGGATTGCTCTGGATTCTTTGTTAAGTTCATAAGACAAGGAGTTTCCATCAGAGGTTGTATTGACTGTGCCATCCTCTCAGATGGAAGCCGTGAAATCAGGAAAGTTTTAGTGATGCTTCCATCTTCAAAGTATTGGTTCCCCTGTGGTTTCTGCCTGTTTTTGATTACTCTTTAGTGCCTTTAGACACTTACATTTTTGCATTAGGTAGAGATTTTAAAGTTATTTTTGTGGGTGTATGTGAAATTTGGTCCAATATAAGATATTCCACAATGATTAGGAATAGAAACCTCCTTGTGTTTATTTTCACTTTTGTTTTACCTTATAACATGCCTAGTAATTAGGAATATGGTTTATTTTGGTAGTTTTTATGTATTGCAAGTGAGCTGCATTGTATTGTAGGGTATTTTTTGGTAAGTATCTATCATTACTTAGTTATTACTATGGTCTTTCTCCACCAAAACTCATATTGAAAGTTAATTCCGCATTATGTCAGGGCTAGGGGGTGGTGCCTAGTGTGAGTGTTTGGGTTAGGGGGACCCCCACACATGGACTGGTGCCTTTCTTTTGAGAGTGGTTTAGCTGTCACAGAGTTTGCTCTGTCTTCTGTCTTCTACCCTTACAGATTTTTCTTTCCACCAAGAGACCCTTACTAGAAGTCAACCAGATGTGGGCACCCAGCCTTCGGTTTTTCAGCCTCTGGAACCATGAACTAGTATAAAACTCTTTATAAGTTACCCACTCTCAGGGGGTGTTCTAGTATAGCAACAGAGAACAGACTAAGACAATCAAGGTAAAATTTAACTGAAGCATAATTATTGAGTCATTAGTTTCTAATGAAGTGCAGGTCCTGTGGAAGGAATTATGAATTCCACTATGACAAAACATGGAAAATTCCACAATAGTAAATGATTATTCTCCTATCGAGTTGCAAGTGACTATTTCAGGAAAGTGTTACCTCATATCCAATGCAAAATATTTAAACTGAAGAGTATAACTGTAGACTCTCTTAAAAACCTTTAGCAACTGTACGACTTAAATGATAATGTTAGGTTTTTATTTAGGAATACAGATAAAACTTTATGTAAATAGAGTGATTCTTTTTATTAAGTTAGGAGAAAAGATTGATTTTTTTGTGAGACACTTACTAGAAAACAGTCGAAGGTTGGCGCTGAGCTCACATTAGGCAGGTTCCATTGCACCATTCAGGTCAAAGAAATTATTCTTTCTTAGTCTATGATAGGTCTGTGGCTTTTAAACATTTTGGTCCATATATGTCTGCATTTATTTTTTAAAAAATGTATGAACTCCGTCTTACATTTATGTTGGCATTGAAACTTTTCTATCGTAAATATTAGGTGTTTTTTTTTTAAATATTAGGTATTTACAAAGACTGTAATTTCCCATGTTGTATCACTTTTGACAATTTAGATAAAACTGGTATACTTCTGTTTAAAATATGTCCCATGGAATATCAGCACTAAAAGTGTATTTGTTATCTGCCATCTCACAATTTAAAAAGGTATCACTTCTACTATATCACTTAGAAATTTACATATTCTTTTTAGACTTTGAACTAATATTTCCATTTCATTTGGCTGATAGGATTTATTCCAATTTTATGCAGTGCTATGTTTTTATCAACCATTGTATATATCATATTTCTTTGCAATAAAAATCTGCCAATAAATATGATTTTTAAATTTGTCTCTTATGCTCTAAGTGTTAAATTTTCTTTATATTAATTATAAATAGTATTAGTAAACAGTTTTTTGCAAGAGTACTTGTATTATTTTTAAAACATATAGAGGCAGCAAAATATAATATTTAACATGTTGCCACTGACGTGAACCACCAGTGATACATGCATGGCTTTCCCATCGGGCGGCTTGTACCCCTGGTGGTACAAACAGATCTGATCATTTTTACTGGTCTTTTTACCAGTAAAATTAATAAAAAGCCACCCAGTGGGACAATCATGCATGTACAACTGGTGGTTCAAGCTAACGGGCAGTGAGACATAATTATGGCATCGTGAACATGTTAAAAATATGAACCCTGGAGCCTGAATAAGTGGACTCAAATCCCAGCTCTAACTCTAGTTGCTCTATAGCTTTAGCTACTTTCTCTATAAAATGGATATTAAGAATTATAATAACCTAATATGAATGCTGTAAGGATTAAATCAGTTAATGTATGTAAAGTACTTATAAGAGTTGCTAGGCCATAATAAACTATATACCAAGTGTTTGCTTTATTATTCTGTCCATAATTATTAAAAGTAAAAAATAAAATACTGAAATGCTTTTCTTTTTTTTTTTTTTGGTACCAGGGATCGAACTCGGGTCCTTGCGCTTGCACAGCAGGTGGTGAAACCACTGAGCTAAATCCCTGGCCCCTGAAGTACTTTTCTTTATTAGATGAATGTTTAATTTTAAAAAATTAGTTCATGCATTAAATGAGTATTACTGATGGAATGAGTATGGGTTCAGTTGTAACTATCCCGATTTTTTATTTATATGCTTACAATGAAACATTTTTATATAGATGAGTAAATTAAAATGAAAAAAAACTATCTGAACTCCTTTTGGATTCATTTACTGATCTTTCATAAATATCATTTTAAATGATCTCTCAGTGAACAGTTCTGTAAGTCCCACTTCAGCTTTGTTGAAAGCATCCATTGGAACTCACTTGACTGGAAAAGTGATCTTTCTCCAGCCTTTATGGTCATTTTCTTTTGCAGCAATGATACCGGCATTTCTAATTAGACGTTTTTTTGGGTGCACTGAGAGAATTTACTATGCAAGACTAGCTAACGGGCTTTTCTTATAAAAGAAGATAGGTTAAAAAAATATATATATATATTTGTGTGTGTGTGTGTGTGTGTGTGTGTGAAGAGGGAGTGAGGGTTAATAGGAAAAGGCAGGTAGAAAAGCGAATTAAGAAGTGGTGCCTGGCCTGAAGCACATTGATTTTAGAAAGGGTGTGTTTTCTCTGGTGCACACAACCCACTCTGGGGTACCTCTTTCCCTTGGACACTTGAATGAAGACATGTCCTACCCAGCATCTGCCAGTCCCTTCTGGGGTTCACACACCATGGTCTGCGGGCCCGTGGCAGGCCTTCAGTGGTACTTCAGTGGGCCTGTGGGAGCAAAGGGAATGCAGTCGAATACAGAGATGTTTGCCCATTTCACCGCATTGATTACTTGCACTCAGAGTGTGAACGCGGTGGTCTTGCTGTGAAGCAGGGCAGCAGGAATTATACTAGTGATTATTGTATACACTGGCACTCCTGTGGTTTAAGAAACCCACTTTTACTTCAGAATATCCATAGCTAAGCAAGTACTTTTTACTCAGTCCCAACACTTGGGTAGACATCTTCTTCACGTTCTCTGTGAGAGATGAGCATGCGGAGGAGCAGCATCTCCAGAAGCTGTCTCTTCAGTTGTCTGAGTAGTGAGCTGAACTAGTTAACATTTGTAAAGAACTAAACTTCATTTTTGCTAGAAAGATTTGCTCACAGACAGAATACCATTTTAGTCAATTCTGTGTTGCTGTGACAGAATACTAATGATTTATAAAGAACAAAACTTTATTCTCTCAGAGACCCTTAGTATGTGAGTTTGAAATCAAGGCCTGGTGTCTGCTGGGGAGAGGGGCACCTGAGCTGTGTGTCCCAGAGAGGAGGACTGCTGTGTCTTTCTCTGGCAGAAAAGCAGGGTGGATAGCGCCATTCTGGTTGTATTGATTCATTCACGAGGATTCCACCCCCATAACCCAAGCAGCTCCCATTAATCCCACCTCTCAGCACTGGCTCTGGGGATTCCATTTGCAGCATGTGAAATTGAGGAGACACATTCAAGCCACAACAACAAGGTTACTTAGGTTTGAATATAACAGGCATTTTCTCCAAAATGAACAGTGAACGTTGTTCTTGAAAACAACTGACAATATTTATTGTTGGAGTTAAAATTTTCCAACAGAAATTGAAATTTTGGAAACTGTGGTTATTTTATATAGTGGCACCTAACATTAGAATGCTAAATACACACACACACACACACACACACACACACACACACACACGCACGCACGCACACTGGGGGAGGGAAGGGGGGGGGGGAGAGAGGAGAGAGAGGAGAGATTGATTTTAAGGAATTGGCTCAGGGACTTGTCCTGAACCTAAAGGCTAGTAAGTAGTAAGTCAGGCAGAATTTTCACAGTGCAGTCAGGAGGCAGAATTTCTTTTTTTTCTTTTAAGAAGGGAAGACCTGAGTCTTTTTCTCTTAAGATTTTCTGTTGATTGGGCTGGGCCGGACCATTTACATTATGGAGAGAGAGATGTTTTACATGCAGACAGAGACTGCTGATTTAAATATTAAGCGCATCTAAAAAATACTTTCACACCATTTGCTCTAGTGTTTGATCTAACAATTGAATACCATACCCTAGCCAAGTTGAGATATAAAATTAACCATCACAATAGATAAAAGATTCATTTGAAATTGAAGACAGGCCGGTCGGTAGATTCTACATTGCAACTAAGCTTTAAGAAAGCACCCTTTCTTGAGATCAAAGAAGAATGTCTACAGTTACTTAAAAAGCTATTAAAATAGCCTTCTATTCCCTAAACTATGCAGCAGTGTTTTTTCTTTGTATACTTTCAAATAGCATACAACAGATTGAATGTGGAAGGAAGTAGGGGAATTTAGTTTCTATAAAACCAGGTTTTTAAAGAGATTTGCAAAAATATTTAAAAATGTTACAAGCTTTTTACTCCTTTTTGGTTTTAGGCCTTTAGGTTTTTAAATAAAATATGTTAAAAGACAATCGGGCTGGGGATTTAGTTTAGTGGTTTTGCTGCCTGCTGTGCAAGCGCAAGGACCAGAGTTTGATCCCCGGTACCGGAAAAAAAAAAAAAAAAAAAAAAGGACAATCAGTTTGTTGTTAATTTAATGAATTAATAAATTTTACACTTTTCTTTTTTGTGTTATGACCCACTTAAAAAATCTTTAGTATAATTTCTGATATAAGTGTCTTTTGACAGTTGCTGCATTAGTAAGCAAAGAGTGATAGGCTATAAAAGAATTAATTCTTACCATGTTAAGACAGCATGTGTTGGAGTTAAACATTTCCTTGAAGTGTTGACCTACACACCTCACACAAAGTACCGAAAATCCTTGGTTTTCAATCTTGGGACCTGGCAGATGGTGCACACAGGATGGATTCGTTTGAGAGAAAAGCAAAGCACAGCAAATACATATTGTTTTACTTTTATAATTCTTCCTTCTAAATTATCATTCAAAACTAGTTCCTGAACTAGTTTTACCATTTAAAAATACTTTTATATTTCCTTCTCTGAAAATAGTCTCCTAAGAGCTCAGGTAGATTCTGCCTAGGACATCTGAGGTCCAGGCTGGTGGCAAGTACTGGCCATTTACCTTGTTTGGTTTCTCAGTCCTGTGGTCCCTGAAAGATCCCTGAAATAGGAATAGGTTCCGAGGCCCAAAGAAAGAGCAGCTGCAGACCCATGGGGATGCTGCAGGGACTCCCAAGGAGTCCACTGTGTCCTCACATCCTAAAGATTTTTTGCAGACCTTTGAGATGGTGCAGGCTGGGTTTGGAGTTGCTCAGCTGGAAGCCAGTTAGCTTAGCAGCAGCAGCTGATTAAGAAAGTTGTTCAGGGGAAATATGGGAAATGAATGAGAAGCATAGAAAAAGAGTCTAAGAAAGAGACCTGTCACACCAGGGAGTGGAAATCAGACCCCCCTCCCCCCGCCGTGTTTCCAGGAGTTTTGCCTGCACTCTTGGGTTGTCTCTTCACATTATGTTCCTCTGTGTAATGATGATGAGACTCATATTCTGCAATCAGAAAGTACTTAACGCTTTCAGTGTGTTTCTCTGTACTCTATGATTAAACCCCTATAGGAACCTCAAAGAACTTACCTCGTAAGTCAGTGGAAAGAATAAGACTTAAATTACTAAAAGCCTCTTGTAAAAAAAACCATGTCATTATTAAGGCGTTATGAAAAAGTCTAGTGAGGCATGGTGTTGCACCTGTGAGCCTATCTATTTTGGAGGCAGAGATAGTAGGACTGTCGCCCAGCAACTTAATGAGGCCCTGCCTCAAGATTTAAAAATTGAAAATGCTGAGGTTGTAGCTCAGTCAGTGCTCCCTGGGTTCAGCCTGCAGTACTAGAAAAAACTTCTAAGCACATTTTGGAGAACAGGTGTTTATTGGGATAAAGGGTGTCCAGTGGAGACTGGCACCATTGCTGTTTGCAATATGGTCCTACAAGGAAAAGGGCAGCCTGGGCACAGCAGGCATGCCTGTGGTCACAGAATTCTGGAGGCTGAGGCAGGAGGATTGCAAGTTTGAGCCCAGCCTAGGCAACTCAGTAACTTAGTGAGACGCTGTCTCGAAGATTTTTTAAGAAGTAGGAAAAAAAAAAATCTGGGCTTGTATCCCAGTGTGAAGTTCCTGAGAGAGACTCAGAGGGGAGGATTTGCTCAGATTCCTTTTTCAGAGTTTTCTTTCTTTCCTTTGTGAATTTGTGAAATTTTCATTCAAAACTTTTCATCTAACTGTACTTGTACTTTAAAAAGCACAACATGAAAGTGGACTGTTCTGTTCCTTTGGAATTTAATGTGGCTTTTCCTCCTTTGAAGGTCCTTTTCACACTCCTGCCTATGTTACTTTGGTTATGTTTTCTGAAGTCTCCACATCTTACACTAAAGCTTTCATCTATGGATTATCTCATTTAATACACCCCCCCCCCCTTCAGGTTGCTGTTACTGTTCTCCTTTTACAGAAGAAAAACTGAGGCAGTGAGAGGACTAATGCTATTAACACTATTAACTCGGGGTCCCACCCAGTTTGAAAGTGTCCAAACTCGGTCTGATGGGGTCACCATGTTTTTATGACTGCGGTGTCAGATTATTTTCCATTTGCTGAAACTTTTCTCCAAATGTTGAAATTTGGTTTCTTCCTTCGCTTTTGCATTTTCTGTGTGTTTTAGATGGAATAGAAATTTTTCTTTTCTCAAATACTATATTGTGCAGAATGAAACAAAGTAGCATTTAAAAATACATATTTTTCATCTTGACTTTTGACCCTTGTTCTGTATCTTTCTTAGTGATTTTTCTGTGTAGCAGAATCAGCCTGAAAGGAGTGCTCTTGGCAGAAAGAGTGCTTCCTTATATTCCTGTTTATGACAAAAATTACTTCACTTTCTTGGGAAGCAACTGAAGCAATTTTTGTTGGGACTGGGCCTTGAGTGAAGATGCTGATTTAGTGGCAGAGGCCTACAGTTTGGGTTATTTGTTGTACCAGAGGCTGCATCTCCTGTTAGAGGCCTCCTGAAAGAGGTGCTCGTCTGTGGGCCCAAGAGAGTGCAGTCTACCCTGTGTCTGGGTTTGTGTGTGTTTCTGATGTGGTGTTCTGAACAAACCCAAGTTGTCCTCCTGCCTGAGTCTGAGCACTGTGTATGGCAGTGTGCAGGTGGGGCCCAGAAGTGGGCAGGGGTGCTGCCTGTGAGTCAGGTGTCCTTCACCTGGCTGTGTGCTATGGGGCACCCCGTGGCAAATGTGTGAAACATTAGTTGTGTGTTTTCTTCTCCTCAGAGGGAGTTCAGTGCTTAGGAACTCTTTTAGGTGGTATCTGACCACAAAGCAAACACAGATTGTCCCAGTTTGACCCAAATTATTTGTTCTTATGATTTTTAGTGTCTATTATAACTGCATTTTCTTTTTGTTGTTTATATGCATTGGTAGCTTTTTTCTTGCTAACTTCTTATTCTTTTTTTTTTCTTAAATTCTTTTATAGGTACATTTTAGATATACAAAACATTTACATTTCTCATGGGGAATTGTACCTTTACATGATGCATCTTGGTTCTTATTTTTCCCCATTCCTAGCCCTACCTTCACCCCCTCCACCCTTCCCTATTTACAAAGATTTTATTTCCATTTTTTCCATTTCTCATCATTTTTCCTTTTCCTTCTTTCCTTTTCCCTGCCCCTCCCACTACCCCTACCCCTTTGGACCTTTTCTTCCTATTTTACATTATCGATTATTCATTCTAATCATTGGTACATTTTAGATATACAATATAATGACATTCATCCTTGGAAATTTGCACCTTTACATAATCTCTCTTGGTTCTTATTTTTCACCCTTGCCCAGCCCTCCCTTCACCCCCTCCATGCCAATACCAAATAGTTTCTCTGGTGTGAGAAACTGAAAGTGCAAATAAGGACTAAAAGGTATAATAAATAATGTGAAATAGGAAGAAAAAGGGCAAAGGGGAAGGAAATGGAAGGGGTAGGGGAAAGGAAAGAAGGGAATGGAATTAATATGAGAAAATGGAAAAATAGGAACAAAATCTTTAACTTCTTATTCTTTACCTGTATGTACTCATTCACTCCTTTACTTGTTAATTTCTTATTGTTCAAGGCACAGTAGGAAAGCAGGCCACTAGATGTCAAAACAAATCACATGACCTCGTTATGTGATGCCATGCCTTCCACTATAGCCACCATTACCTTGTGTAATCAGGCATTTGTGTGTTGTCTCCCTCAGCAGATGGTTGGTTAGGGCTGGTGTCTGTCTTCTTGTCCTGGATCTCACAATGCTGGGCACTGCCTGGCATATTGAAAGGAGGTTAAGCAATATCTGTTGAATGAAGATGTCTTGTGTTGCTCCAAGCACCGAGTGTCCTGACAGGGGTTTACTTCAGACTCGTTGTGGATAAGTCATCACTAGGAATTTGAGAGCTGGATGTGGTTTTGAACGGTGAGGGATAGAAACAACAGTGCTATACAATTCCCTCCTCCAGGACCTCGTTTGCAGTCCAGTAGAGGAGACAATGGAGCAGACTGGAAGCCTCAAAAGTGCAGTGGGAAGTGAAAAGTCAGAGGGAGTGGGCATCAGGGAAGGCAGAAGGGTTTTTGTCCCCAGAGATGTGATGCATGAAAAGACAAGGAAGGAGGAACAGTTGGGGAGGGGACATCCTGGGCAGCTGAAGCTCAGAGTCAGCAGGCAGGTGGCATGGACACGCTACACAGGCTAACGTAAGGATGACATGGATGATGCTCAAGCAGGGGAGCGTGACTCTTCCTGTTGCTGTGCTGCCTCCCTCTACCTTGCTGAGAGTCTGGGGGTCCAATGGAAGGAGGGCATGTGATTCCCAGAAGGGGTTTCATGAGAAAGAGTGGTTGGGGAATGGCAGCTTCGCGAATGCTATAGCCTGCTACCAAGGGTGCCTGGAGCCAAGGACAGAGCAGGACAGGAAAGGGTTTGTGTGCAGCAGATAGGAGGATAGCACAAGGCAAGATCTGGAGATGAATTGTATACAGCTGAGAGAACTCTACTAGTAGAATATGTTTTAGCCATCCTTCATCCATGTTGGGACCATGATGGCCACAGTGATGGTGGCTGTGGCAGAAGCCAGCTCAGGAAAGGGTGTCATGATGCCTAGCACAGGGGTTTGTCTAGGCTGTAGACATGGGGGGGTCCTTGTATGACAGTGAAACTGTTCCCCAAGTAGCATGAGTCCATGCTTTACTAGAAATCGAAATTGAAACTACAGCACACATTTACAGAAAAAAAGACTTTAACTGGAAATCTAGAGGGAAGATAGAAAAGGACTGCAACTTAGGTAGCTGAAGGGGGCACACTCTGATACAGGGGTTCAGACTGGCCCATGCTTAGTCTGAAAAGGTGGGAGGCCAGCTTTCAAGGGTCAGCTGGTGGGCTGGGGTCCCGGTGATCATTATCTCAATCCTGGTGTCACAGCTCTGGAATCCTCATGGCGGAGGGAGAGTTCCATTCCCAGGTAGGACATCTCTGTCTTCGGCGTCTCAGTCATGTGGGCCCCACCTTTCCTGGAACTCAGATGATCACAGGTTTGGGACAGTGGCTGGAGGCTTCTAGGTGTTGCTGAATGACCCTTAAACTCTGTGTCCTCACAGTCGAAGGGGGATGAAATCAGGTATATTCTGGATAGCTCCTAGCCAGACACTCTCTAAATGATCAGCCTGTTGCACTGCAGAGCTGAGATTTGACCCAAGATTTACAGGGACAAAGGATGTAAAAGAAGGTCAGGCTTTGCTCTGCTTTTAGTTACCTGTTAGGCATCTGTATGCCCAAGTTAATAGCAAAAATGGCTTTTAAGTCCCTGACTATCCCAGAAGAACACAAAATCATGCTTTTAAATGAGTAGCAGGCAAAGGCTGGGGTTCTGTCAGTTCCCCATCCCTAGTGATCACTGACCATGTTATGGCTTTGTCAAGACCAGGACAGTTCCAGCATATTCTCTGTTCACCTCTCCACATCCGCAGTCAAAGGCAGCACTTCTCTGGGGAGTCACGTGTCTGATGAGTAGTCTGCCATCAGCATTAATGGTCCCCACAGGACCTGGGCCAGTGTTGGCTAACCTTTTAGAGACCGAGTGCAACCAAAACCCATGTATGCATCACAGAGTGCCAGCACTGCCCCTGTGTGTGCTGTGATCCGAGCTCAGCTGCTGGGCCAATGCTGGGGCAACTTAGCTCATGTGCTGATAGCGAGGGCTCTGTGTGCCCAAGGCGGCACAGATGCAGTAGGTTTGCCACCACTGACCTAGGCTTTCCACATTGAACTAATTCTATTCTTTAGGGTTCGAACAGTTTCCTTCTTCTGCTGTCACTAGAATTCCAAGTTTTTCACCCACAGTGAAATGGCTGTTTTCTGTCCTCTCTTTTCACTATCCCCCCCCCGCCCCGCAGCTGTTTCTTTAAGCTTGCTTTTACTTTATGCCATTCTGTTACACACATCCACCCCCACCACACATACACCCATCAACACTGGCCACAAAGTGGTATAAAAATTACAGTGCAGAAACTAAAGTTTACCAAAAATACTCAACCTGAAAGAAATGTCATCGACAAAATTAACTGGTAAACTCAGGGAATTTATTCTAGCTTGGCAGTGTTAAAATAATTATATCCATGAATGTCTGTTTCCAAGTGATTTAAGATTCTTGGAGCCAGTGTTCCAGATGAAAGCAAATGCACCAAACCCTGTTAAGTACACTACTTCCATAATCACCTCTTCATTTTCCCACAGTTCAGCAAAGAAGCCAAAATGTAGATAGAAGAAATTGGCTCCCAAATCCTCAAGCTAATAGTGCTGCCATTAGCGTTGTGGCTCATTTAGGAGCCAAGATATACTTGTAATTCATGTAGATCAGAGATAAAACAATTGTGCATTGGTTGTGCACAAGGAAAATACAATTCCTTTATGTCTCAACAAACAGAAAATAGCAGCGAGGACATACTACTTTTCTTTAATGTTCCTGCCTGCTCAAGCACTTGCCGCATGTGAAATGCTCACCACATCTAACCTTTCTTTATTGTGGCCCCAGTCAGCATTCAGCGTCTCTGTGAAACATTTCCTGACTCCTCCTGTGCCTTTCCCTGACTCACAGTGGCATTGTATTTGGGTACCAAATACTGATTCAGTGTGTGTTGTGATAAGAGTCTGTATTTCCCTTTGAGCCAGTGTGCCATACACCTTTAGTAGTGCTACCACCCTTAGTAGATGCTCTGATTTTATTTATAGAAGGCATTGGTACACTGGGAGAAACATATTCTGGGAAACCAGTGGGGATGGGATAAAAAGAGGTTATAATTAGAATTACAGCTTTCCTTTAAATAACCCATTACAGCTTATCTTAGTCACTTTCCTGGTCACTGAGACACAATATCTGATACCTACAAATTAGTGGAGAAGTTTATTTTGGCTCACAGTTTTCATTCCATGGTTAGCTGGTTCCAAGGCCGGAGGGGCATGATGGAAGGATCTGACAGAGGAAAGCTGCTTATGTCATGGTGGTCAGGAAGCAAAGAGAGAAAGGAGGAACCAGAGGAAGGTACACCCTTCCAGATCACACCCTCTCAGTGGCCCACTTCCTAACAGTGCATTCAGTTATGGATTCATCAGTGGATTTATCCATGGATGATCTAATCAGCTTTCAAAAGCCCAACCTTTGAATGCATGAGCCTTTTCTTGGACATTCTAGATCTAGATCATAACATAACTGATGTAGTGGTCTTTTTTCTTCCCCCAGCCCTGGATATTTCTTGGGAATTTGAAAGATTCAGTAATATAAGAAGTAGAATATGTACTTTTAGTGCATCAACATTTTTATCTTGAGGCTTGACCTGCTATAGGAGAGGAGAAAATTTTTCTCTCTACCTCTTGTAATTCTTCTAAGGGACAGACTCTATACAAAAGACAGATTAATAAGAGAAAAATTGAAGTTTGGTAATATGTGTACTTCATGTATACATAGGAAATAGTCAGAGAAATGAGGAAATCTTAAAGAGGTGGTTCAAGTTTGGTTTAAATCCCAAAGTCCGTTGATACAAGAAGGAAAGGATATGGCAAGCCTGGTAATGAAGACAGAGTGGGAAGAGTGGGGTAAACAAGTATGAGGTGTGTTTGCAGTCATGCTGGTCTCTTCCTTGATGAGAATCTCTGGTGCTTTAGTCTTCATCCTTTTCCTGGTTACTTTTCTCGTTGCTGAAACAACAAATACCTGACCCCCCAGAGTTAAGGGAGGAAAGGTTTATTTTAGCTCATAGTTTGTAGAGGCTTCAGTCCATAGTCACCTGGCTCTAAGACAGGGTGGCATGGCAGAGGAGAAACAGTTCATGGCAGGAAGAAGGCAGCAAAGCAGTGAAGTAGCAAGCAGTGACAAGCGACAACAGAGACCTTCTTTCTATCCCTTATATCTTATCCAACCTACCCACATTTAGGGCAGATAGCACTCACATCCAGGGTGGGACAGCCTTAATCCTACCCAGAACTATGCCAAGCCAATCATTGAACTAATTTAGTAATCACACACCCTTGATCATGCACTCCAGATCCAGGTATCAAGAAAAGTCCCACCTGTGACTGAGGCTTTGTGGGGGACATCCAGATATAAGCCATAACAGAGGGACACATCTTTACAAAGGATATTTCCTTTATAGATGTAAATTTCCCTTATAAAATGGTAATTTCTGTTCTGTTTTCAGAGCTTTTTTTTGGTACCAAGGATCGAACTTGGGACCTTGTGCTTGCGAGGCAGGCGGCAAAAACACTGAGCTAAATCCCCAGCCCTCAGAGCTTTTTTGTTATCTCTACTTTTTAAAAATAATCAGCTCAAAATAATCTTTATGCCAAGGAAGTATATTTTGAGTGGTGGCATATTTTGTTCTCCTCCACCATCAGTTGATACCTGGGGCAAAGTTCCCTGAACCTGAGCAGTGGACCAACTGTTGCCTCTTGGGATCTGAAGAGACCCTGGTGTCACAGAATTAACCCGTCATGTCCTGGCCAACACAGGGTCACCATCTGCATTTGTCTCTACCGTGAACTCACCCATTCCTGAGGCCCCTATTCTTTTGCGGTGAGGAAAATTTGTCTGATGTTTCTGCCAATAGTACTGCAGATATTTGCAGGCAGCACTTTTTCACTTATATAATTCTGTCCCAGAACAAACACTTTCACGTTTGTCTCGGTTGCTTTCCTCATCTCTGCAACAAAATACCTAACACTTGCAACTTGAAGAGGGAGAAGTTTATTTCATGTTTTAGAAGTTTTGGTCTTTGCATGGTCAGCCAACTCTGAGGCAGAATGTGGTGGCGGAGGGGCTTGGTGAAGAAGAGTATCGAGGTATGGCAGACAGGAAGTAGAGAGAGTCAGGAGGAGCCCGAAAGGGCGGCAGACCTTTCCAGGCCACTTCCAACTAGGCCTCACCTGCTAACATCACTTTTACCACTGAGGAGTGTAGTGCCCCTACGGTGAAAGCACCTCCCCAAATCCCTGCCTAGGATCGTATGAGACTTTTGGGGGGACAGCTAGATATAAACCATAACAACATTCTGAGCTTTTTAAAAAATATAACTTAGTTTTAAGTTTTCTTATTATTCTGATTGTTCTTCTTTAGCTATGCTAAATTAATTAATGTCTGTAGGAAAATGAGATACCCAGAGGTGAATTCTACTCAAAATAGAGAGAAGAGCCAGCACTTTCTTTTCCGTGGGCTGCAGTTTTGTTCCGGCAGCCTACTCAAATCCTATGCATCAGACAGAGGACCTGTTTTTGTTTGGATTGTCAGCAAACTCTGAAAGGTCTTGTTGAGCTTCACTTTGTTCTACTTCTGCCCTCAACCTATGAAGTTGGAAAGTCTTAGGTTGTGATGCCAAAAAAATTGTCCAGTTAAATGTCAGTGTGTTAGATTTGATCTCTTGTTCTTGTCTGAGATCTCTAAGGTTGTTATTGCTACCTCTTCCTCCACCTTCGTAGTTTAACCACCTTTGAGAGCTACAGATGTTGTGATAACCTGGCAGGCAGTTCTCTTGTGAAATTAGTTCATCTATCTCTAACATTCCTTTCCTTCCATACTGACTTTTACCATAATCTATTAATTCACTTATTAATTACTCCTTCTAGGTGCACGGTTTAAAATTAAGCCACTTTATTTTTGAAGCTACAGAATTGGACCTGGCATAACTCTCTGTTATATTTAATAAATACATTAGAATTTTGTACAAATATATGAATGACTGAGCCATAAAGTTTGAGGAGAAACTGAGCTAGGCTGACATTTAAATTTGACAGCAGGGGCATAAAGCAACAAGAAGATGAATTAAATGATTTCTAAAATTTTCAGCAGGGTAAGTTCCTATGCTTTGCTAGTTTTCACTGTCACATTGGAGTCGTCACTAGCAAAAAAGTACAGATTGGCATTGCCCATACCCTTATCAAGCTAGTGATGTCTTCCAGAAACAAAACTAGATTTCTCATAGTTATTCTAAATCAATAAAAAGTGAAATCTACAGTATTTTGTAGTTGGTAGAATTATGTTCTGCCAAAAATAAATTGCTGTGAAAATCTTTATCAGCCATGGTGATTTCAGTTAGGTAAGCTGTTCTTAAAAGCTTTCTCTTGATTCTGACATACCTTGAGCTTTTTCTGAGCTTTATCATTTAAAAGAAAATTCTTCCTTTTGAAAGAGGATTTTCTACACAATAGATAACTAGTACAGTAGTTCAGTGGACAGTGTATTCATTCCTATTTCTTGGCTATTGCTGTCATCAAGTGACCAAATTTTGAAAGTCAAAAGAAGGTGCATGAGTGATTGTCACAGAAGAAACAAGAGAGCCTCGTGAAAGACACTGGGAGGGAAGAGGTAAGCTAGGAACAGTCTCATAGTGTGGTGCGCGTAGCCCTCACAGTCTTTTGACCAGGCTGACAGGCCTAGAACCGCCTCTCTGGAGCCATACCACTTACAGGACAGCACCATCTTTGTTTCCTGGTGTTGCTCAGTGGATGACTGGGAGCAGCCTGAGGAGAATGTACCCTGACAGGCCAGGTGAACACTCTTAAGAGGATGCAGTTGGGGCCAGGAGTCACAAGTGGCACTTTTCAGGGTCCCCAGTTCTCTGTGAGTGTACTTTCATGTATTTTGTGAAATCTTTCAAAGAAGCTTATTTTGGTGGGCAGGTGTTTTAAATGGCTGTCCTCTCCACAAGAATCTCACTAGCCTTGAGATGCAGCTGGGAATTGGGAGGTTTCACAAAAGAATCGTTTTGTTTTGAGATGGGTGTCACTGTGCCCGGACTGGTCTTAACTGCTGGGACTGCAATTGCAAGTCATTGTGCCTGACTCTAACTATAAGTTTTTCATGGGCTGGGGATTTAGCTCAGTGGCAAGGTGCCTGCCTCGCAAGCATAAGGTCCTGAATTCAATCTCTGATACCAAAAAAAAAAAAGTTTTTCATAAAACCTCAAACTTGTGAAGTATCTGGGCGTTACTTAATACATTTTGCCACGTTCTCCTCATGACAGTGAGTAATGTAAATTTTCTTTAAAAATAACCTTACAGAGTACTAATTATGGGCCAGGCATCAGATTTATTGTGCCACTTCTTTTGGTCCAGTGGCTTTATTCTCATTTTAGGGGTGAGGTCATGGAAGCATGAAATGGTTCTGTGATTGTCTAAGCATCTCATTGGGCACTGGATTTTGTGTCATGATGAATGAGAAACTGTTTAATCCAGTAGATACTTTCTGAGGACCTAAAAAAACACCACGATGAGCAATGCCATGTGAATTAGCCCTGCTCGTAGAAGTGTACAGCACAACTGCAGGTTCCCCCTTGGAGTGTGTAATCAGCTTCACCTACCTCTTCTGACTACAGAGCAGCTGAAGGGCAAGTTGGATTTAAGGGGACCAGGTAAGACCATCAGAGACAGAGTGAATCTTGTCAAACAACAGTGTGCATCTCTTGAAGACCAAGTATCAGAGCCACCAGATGAGCACTTGCAGGCAGTTTTGGCTCTTCCTTCATTGATGTAAAGATGAGTTAGATTGACCAGGAAAGTCTTCTGTGCTGATGGAAGAATTGAGCTCAAAAACAACTGTTTGATTATTATCCTCTAAGTTTTTTCCTCTACTTTATGTGAATTGTGTTAGATGTTTCTGATTCATTTCAATTAAGTTAGATTTCCTACACACAAAATGACATTCCAAGTAGTCATGGAGGACTTTTGTTTTTACCTTAGTGGAACTTTTCATTCTACTTTGTATTTTCTTATAAGATGCAACAAAATTCAATTTATATTGCCTTTACCTTTATTGTTTTCTCAGAACTGAGTTATCCATTTTTATGTCAAAGTTTATTTTGAAATTAGATGTGAAATTCAGAGTCATGAAATTGAGACTAACCATTAAAATGACTTGTGCTTAGGTGAATATCCCCAAGTTGATACACTAGGAATATTCAGGGACCTTGCTCTCCATGGCTTTTACCTGCTTTTCTGCAGAATTCCATGGAAAGAGAGTAAATCCTTAGTTACAAGCTTGGTTCTTCCTCTTCCCACTGCCTTGGAACACAAAAGGTATTCCATCTTGTAGGGTCCATAATTAAAGATTCAGTTTGTGCATATAAACCCAGCTGGTTCTCTCCTAGTCTAGAGGATAGATTTATAACCTTACCTATCAAAAAGTCAAAATCCTGTTTCCCATCCATCCTAATAACACAGTGGGAGTTTCCTGGAGGGGATGCTGACAGGCCTAATTGTTCACAGCTGGAGAGTGCAGGATTAGTTTCAGCAGTGAGCCATTAACCCTCTCCTTCCTCACTTTCAGAATAGGAGCTGAACTCCAGAGAACTGTAACAGATACTCAGATTGGTAGAACAGATCTGCTCATATTTTGGCAAGACTCATAAGACACTGACCTGGATTTGGTACAGTAAGGAGTGATACCAGAGGTCTAGGATTCAGGCAAGGGTATAGCCACGAGGATTACTATGTTTGGGGGACTCAATCAAATAATGCTGGAGCAGTCAAAGTACAAAAATCTGTTCTTGCACCATGTTCTATGAAGCTCTTCTGTCTCTTAGATGGGAGACTGATGGGGAGTTTATCTGCCTAAGACTACAGAGGAGACAGGATGGGCTCCATAGAGTAGGGGTGATGGCTAATTCATGTGCTGTGTTATCCAGGCTACAGGGTGCTCGTATGGACAAACGTCATTCTGGATGTTTTTATGGCAGTTTTTGGATGAGGTCACTTTATAAATTGGTGAATTTTGAGTATAGCAGGTTGTTCTCAGTAACATGGGTGAACCTTGTCCAGTCAGTGGAGGGTTGCCTAGAGCAGAAAGCCCCGTTCCACTTAAGCAGGAGGAATTCCCCACTGGCAGCTCTTGGTCTCCATCTGCACTTCAGCTCTCCTGCCTCCAGGGTCCAGCCGGACACTGCTGACCCAGTCTTCACCTGCCTGCCCACCCCGTGCAGACTGGGCTCAGCAGCCTTTGTGATCGCACAAGGAAACGGATCCCAGAGCAAATCTCCCTGGGTCTGTACCTGTGTGTTCTGTTGGTTCTGTTTCTCTGGAAGTCTGACAGGTACACTCGGTCTCCTGTAGAGGTAGTTACTTGAGACACGGGACCCCTTAAACATTACAGAAGCCTTTCCCATCTCTTCTATGCATGTCTTCATCCTGAGGCACTTCCAGAGTTGTGAGAGGCACCAGGGTGGGTAAGGGAGTGCAGAAGAGGCCTGCACGCACATAACTGAGGCACAGTGCAAGCCCATTAGTAGGTAGTGGAGCCTATGTTTCAGAGTTGGTCTGCTTGACTCTCTTCCTTGTTTCTTTGATGTTTTTCATTCATTCATTTGACAAATACATATTGGAAACATGCTATATGCCAGGAACAGCTGTAAGTTCTAAAAATAAATTGGTAAACAAAGCTAGTACAGTCTCTGGTGGGACTTCTAAATCTGCTTTCATGATTTATTAGACAAAGCCTATTTCTATAGACTTCCATGGTTTCCAAAAATCCTTTAGATATTCTCCTTTTGTTTTTCTTTAAATGAGCAGCATTTCTTTTATGTCAATTATAATAATAAGTTCTTCATATTTTATTTTAATAGAAATTATAAATAAAGAAATAAAAAATTATACATGTAAAATAAGTAATGATAATTTATACAAAAGACTTCTTCCATGTATTGGGATTTTTTTTTTTCTTTTTATTTACCCCAACCCAATAAAATTTAAGAATTTAACTTGTTAATGGTCCTGGAAAACATCAGTGTGGTGTGTGTGTGTTTGTGTGTGTGTGTGTGTGTGTGTTTCTTAAATTTTAAAATTAAAACCATATGAGAAGCAAAAACTGTAGTTTTAACTGTTTAACTTTTAGCTTTATTTAAATGTTCCATTTGAATCATAAAAATTGGAATGAAGTCAGATGCTCATCTTTAAAAAAAATGGGGCAGAAGCTACAAAAGAAATGTAATACTCATTGCCCTTTCCTTTAGTTTTCCTGGAAAATGTGTATTAGAGGAAGGTTCAAGCTCATGTGTGAGTATCAACAGGGTGCTAAAATTGGAAAGAAGAGGAATAACATTGGTGTTAGGTTGCTTCAAATCTTAGCAAACCAAAAGATTTCTTTTAGTTCTCAGAGTTTCTCAGTGTATCATTAAAAATTGATATGAAACTGGACGGCAACTGTATTACAACATTGGTGAGGTTCCTAGTTCACATATGGGGAGTTGGCATTGACTGCTCTTGAGTTCTACTCACAGTTAGAAGTTAGGTTTCAAAAACTGCTTATTCCACGAGTCTTTTCCACTTACTGTCAGAACAATACATTATTTTGTCTCCCCTTCTTACCTTTCAAGCAGTAGAGTTTCACCTTCATGTAACCTTCAGCGACTTAGACCAAATGTATATGGGGGGTTACGCCCTTCCCCAGAAACACACCAACACACATGTACCAGATGGAGATAACATGCTTCTGATAGGAAGGCTGGGATAAAATGTTGAGGCAAGGAGCAAAATATCTTTTTATGTTATTTCACAGTTCATTAAAATACTTTATTCCAGCCCAAGTTGTATTCAAACATACCTCCTTTGGAAAAACACGAAAGTAATAGGAGTCATAGAAAATAACTGCCCTCAATCAAGAGGAGAAATTTGGGAAAATCTGAAAGCATGGGAACATAATCTGCAGCTGGCTTGTGCTTAAGTGAATTACATTTATTTCAGTCATGGAAAAGGTTGCTTCCTGTTTGCTCAGTAGGGCATAGTCAAATCCATCACAAAAGCTGCTTCCATAATTTAGGTTGAAGACATACATACAAAGGACTTATGTTTTCCTGGTCAGAAATAAGTTAGTGAGGTTATAGGATGGTTTACTTTTTATTTTTGTTTTTTGGTGCTGAGATTGAACCCAGGGCCTTGTGCATGCTAAGTGCCCATTTACCATTGAGTGTCCTGACTGGACTATTGTCGCTTATGTGGATATCTGCCTGGGCATTTTAATAATTTTTTTATCCCAGGCTGTCAGATTTTTCTTTCATGAAAATATTTATTTAATTTTATAGTGGAATCTGGTGAACAGATGCTTGTCAGAGTTTATCACTGCCATATAAAAATGATACTAAGAGTATTTTGTTGTAAACTTTATTGAAGCATAATTGAAATAATGTAAAATCTACTCATTTAAAATATACAATTTTAAAAATAAATTTAAAGAGTTATGCAAACATCACTACGATCCAGTCTTAGAACATTTCCACCATCCCTTAAAGACCCTTTGTGGGCTTTTGTAGTCAGTTCTCACTCCCAACCTCATCTCTGTGTTTGTAGATATTTCTTTTCTAGGCATTTCATATAAATAATAAAATACATGTTTTCTAGACATTTGACATAATAATATATGTGTTCTTTTGGATCAGGCTTAACTTGGCATATTTTTGAGCTTTGTTCATGTTGTAGCATATATCAGTACTTTCACTTGTGTTTATTACTGAGTAGTATTTGTGTGCATTTTGTTTATAAATGTTGTGTTGTCCATTCATTATTAAGTAGACATTTGGGTGATTTTCATTTTGGGGTATTAGGAATAGCCAGGCTTTATGCATTCCAATACAGGTGCTTTTATTTTTATAGGGATGCATAGACACCAAGGAGAGGAATTGCTGGGTTATATAGTGAGCCTAAATTTTTATTTTTGCTGAACTCCTTCCCAAGCTGACTGTACCATTGACATATGCCATCTGTAATGTGTGAGGGTTCCAGTTAGGCCACATCTTTATCAACACTCAGACTGCCTGTGTGTTAGACTGTGGCCTCATAGTGGGTGTGAAGTGGCATCTCACTTTGACTAATGCCTGGTGATGTTGACCCTGCCTGTCCTTTGAAGCTGTTTGGGGAGACCTTGGCTGTTATCGTATTTCATTGGTTCTCAAGATTCAAGTATATGTGTGCATGTACGTATTTTTCTCCTGTAACCAAGAATGGCATAGAACGTACCATAGGAGAAGGAAAGGACTGTAAGAAGAATTGAGGAGAAAAGTGAAATAAAGGTGATGTCGAGGGAAAGAAATATGAATATGGACATAGGGTTATGGAAAATGAAGGAAAAAGAAGCGTTATTAAAAAGAATAAATTGCATTTTTAGGAAGCAAGCTCCCATTTTTGTAGAGATAGCAGTGGAATTCAAAAGACACGAGCACCTGTAGTGTATTGGCAGTGGTGTGAAGAGTCTCTGTGGCTATAATGACATGAATGTCATGAACTTACCTCAGAAATTGCTTGATACAGAATCCTTGTGAGTTATTATTAGTTACACTTGTCTCCACAAGAACATGCTTATCTATCCCTAGCTTCTTTCTTTCGTTTATTGTGGTCTGCTTTATGCCCCTTCCTGAAGTGATCTTGTATCTTCTGGACCCAGCATTAGGCCACACATGGCCACCTCGTACTGGTGACTCTTGAATGGGCTCGGATCACATCCTTTGTCCTTGTAGCACACTCATGTGTACAGCCCACTCACATTTGCCCTTGTTCTGCCTCTGTCCTCTTCATCTCAGACTTCCGTACGCCTCTTGGTGTGGGGTCCTTTTTTAAAATTTTGAGTGTATGAGTTGTTACATCACTCCATGATGTGCCATTGAACACCATGGGGGTTTCCCTGTGTGCACTAACATCTGAACAGTTGAAAATTGTTTCTTCTGTTTTGGGTTTGGGTGATGATCAATTTTACTGTAAAAAAACCCAACCCTTAGAGTTTTCATCTTACAGCAGTTATTTAATACTGATCTCAAAAGGAGGCAACAGATTTTCCCAAAATGTGATAAAATTAGATGTATATTCATATTCAAAGGATTTCTTATTCTGCTCAAAAGAATAGAGAGACACACTCATCAGTATTTAACTGCTTATCACAAAGTTAATGTCCATATGTGAGTTGTGGTGATCAGTGCCGTGGCTGTAGTTTTAATAAAGAGACCAGAGCTTCCATATAAAAATGATTGCTATATCTTCAGTGATTTTGCTATAAACTTCATCCATTTTCTAATTTCTCAATATTGTTTAGAAAGTCTTATTTTGGAATTCCCATCAGTGCCAGTTTATGAGCCTAACAAAAGACCTGATCTCATTACTTTATTGTCACACTTCATATAGAAGCTGCTAAAACAATATGCCTTAGTAATTGAGATTATAAATAAATTGAGATTCCTATTTCCTATATTGCCTAGTGCTCAGTTAGCCTGTTTGGAAATGTGAAAGTACGCTTTGCCTCTTATCTTAACCTCATAAGAAAAACAACCTGTGTAAAACAGGAATACACTGATTGTAGCACTTCCTTCCTCTAGAGGGGGGTCCATGACTCTTTCACTAGATTTACTACTGAGCCTTTCTTGCCATATATTATGAAAAATCCTCTAGGAGCTTTTGTGATGAATCCATTTTTTTATGATGATCTATACTTGTCCAAATTATGTTATGGGAGGGATTGGTTTCAAAATATACTTTGAGTTTTGTTGCGTTCCATTCATTCTGTTATCTGTTTGGAATACCAAACAGGGTCAACAGAGATGAACATAAGCATGGGTATGATTGATGGGTGCAAAAGGACATGGCTAAATGTGCTGTGGTCTTTCCCATCATAGCCACCACTTTAAGAACACACAGCTGTTATAGTGCAGTAGTAAAGCAACAATTCCAGGAGCTTAACCCCCTTACTGTAGTGATGATGAATGCCTGGCTTTTGGAGAGGCAGACTCCTCCACAGAGGAAGAGTAAGAAAATTACTGGGGCTCAGAAAAGGACGTATTTACTCATTTATTTATTGTAAGAGTCCTGGAAGGTAATTGTCATTAATTTTAAAACATCATGATTTGCATCATAATCTTAAATTCTGAATGCTTAGGGAAGTATTAAAAAATCTTAGTGCCTCAATATTCTCCTTTGTGTATTTTATAAAAGTTAAATTTCTAAAAAGTGAAATTTAGAGTCCAGAGCCCCTCACATTGTAGATATTTTATGAGAAAAGGGATGTATTTTGTTAGATATGCTGCTGTGTCAAAACAAAACAGTATATTGGCTGTGTGTGTGTGTTTGTGTGTATGTGTGTATGTGTGTGTAGTGGATTGTGGAAGACAATGGCTTATTTTTCTCTCATTTAAATGAAGTCTGGAGGTATATGTTCTATGGTTGTTACGAGGGCTCTACAAATTGCCTAGTTCTTTGTTCTGCCAGTCCATAGTTTGAAGGTGAAGGTTAGTGCCTGATATGTGGTTAAGAGTCTCTCCTGAAGTTGAACTAAGTGAATGCATTTTAGTTGTAAAATAAAAATTTGTGGGAAAGATATGTTCTTACCATCTTGAGCTCAGTTACTTAAAAAAAAAAGTACTGTAGTACTTCCTAGGTTGGCAGTAAAAACCACTGTTTGTAATAGAAAAGAAAAAATGTTCTTGAAGTTGTTACCACATTTTCTGTGTAACTGTTAGAAAAAATTCTGTGTTCACTATAACTAGTCATTCACAGTAACACTGTTAGAAAACAACAATGACACTCAGGGTTGTGTATGTGTTTGTGTGTCGCTATCTCTTGTTTCTTGCTAAGCATTCTCACTGTATTTTCATTTAAATCTCACTGCAACTTCTATCTCATACATAATTAGGTAGTAACAGAATCAGTATTTGAATCCAGTGCTATCTAATACTAGAATCAAAGATTTTTTTTATGAGGTGCTACGGGTTGAACCCAGGGCTTTGCATAAGCCAGACAAGTGTCTACCACAACCCACCTCAAACCAGAGTTCACTTCGCACTGAAATATGAGCAAAAGAATGAGAAAGAGGATCAAAAAGAAAAGAAAAGAAAAAGAAAAAGAAACATTTCTCAATAACCCTAGTTTTGCTATTTTTTAGCATTAGGAAATAAATCAGACATGAATTTGTTCAAAGCAATGTAGTACAAAGAACTAAGAAAGTGAAAACTGTCTTTTTGTGTTAAAATTGTCATCTTTGGAGATGATGCTAATGTCAAATGAGATAAACTGTGCTCTGAAATGAAAAAACATGTTTTGAAATTATTCATTGTTAGTTTAGCTCACCGCATCAGTAGATCGCAACCATTTGAGGTTCAAGTATTCTTTGTAGCCTCCTTTAACTAGTAAATGTCAATAAAATTACACTAGAAATCCTTTTTTCCCAGAGAAAGTGAAAAAATGAAAAACTAGGATTTGTTTCTAATCTTTCTGACCTACCAATGCTAGTATTTTTTTTTTACTTAAAGTGTTAAGAAATAAGTTATTTTCAGTGAATTTATAAGCTACCCTGTTATAGACACCTCAACTCTATAATAATTAGGAGAGCCTATTTGCAAGCAGGCTTTGCTTGGTTAAGTATGTTGCATTTTTAAATTTTTCATGTTACATTTTCTGCTTTCTGTAAACTACTGGATTGCCTAAAAGAGCAAATTACGCAATTTTTTTTCTTAAATTCTTTTATTGGTACATTTTAGGTATACAACACATTTACATTTCTCATTGGGAAGTTGTACCTTTACATGATGCATCTTGGTTCTTATTGTTTCCCCATTCTTAACCCTCCCTTCATCCCCTCCACCCTGCCCTATTTACAAAGACTTTGTTTCCATTTTTTCCATTTTCTCATCATTTTTCCTTTCCCTTCTTTCCTTTCCCCTGCCCCTCCCACTACCCCTACCCCTTTGGACCTTTTCTTCCTATTTTGCATTATCAATTATTCATTCTAATCACTGGTACATTTTAGGTATATAATATAATGACATTCATCATTGGAAATTTGCACCTTTACTTAATCTCTCTTGATTCTTATTTTTCACCCTTGCCCAGCCCTCCATTCAACCCCTCCATCCCTCCCTATTTACAAAGATTTTGTTCCTCTTTTTCCATTTTCTCATATTAATTCCATTCCCTTCTTTCCTTTCCCCTAGCCCTCCCACTTCCTTCCCCTTTGCCCCTTCCTATTTCACATTACCTATTATATGTTTTAGTCTTTATTTACACTTTCAGTTTCTCACACCAGAGAAACTATTTGGTATTTACACATGTGTGTCCTATTTATTTCACTTAAGAGTATCGCCTCAATGTGCATCCACTTAGCTATAAATGTCTCTAATTTCTCATTTTTTATGGCTGAGTAGTACTCCATTTTATAAAAAAACCACATTTTCTTGATCCAGTCTCCAGTTGATGGGCATTTGGGCTGTTTCCAAGTTTTAGCTATCACAAACTGTGCTGCTATGAATATGGGTGCACATATATCACTGTGGTATGATTCTTTTAATTCTTTAGGGAAGATCCCCAGCAGTGGAATAGCAGAGTCAAATGGGACTTCCAGTCCTAGTTCTTTGAGGTATCTCCATACTGATTTCCACAGTGGTTGCACCAGTCTACACTCCCACCAGCAGTGGAGCAGGGTTCCTCTATCCCCACAGCCCCACCAGAATTTGTTATTGGTTGATTTCATGATAGCAGCCATTCTTTCTGGAGAGAGGTGGAATCTCAGCGTTGTTTTCACTTGCATCTCTCGAATGACCAGTGATGTTGAACATTTTTTCATGTATTTATTTGCTATTTCAACTTCTTTTTCTGACAAATGTCCGTTCATTTCAGATGCCCATTTTCGGATTGGGTCTTTAAATTTGGGAGGTCTGATTTCTTTAAGTTCTTTATAGATTCAAGATAGTAGACCTTTTGTCTAAGGGACCGCTGGCGAAAATTTTTTCCCATATTGTGGGTTGTCTCTTCACACCACTGGTGGTTTCTCTTGCTGTGCAGAAGCTTTTTAGTAAGAAGAGATCCCACTTGTTGATTGTTTGTGCTAGTTCACAGGCAACTGAGGTTTTGTTCATAAAGTCTTTTCCTACCCCAATGTCTTCAAGAGTTTAACCTAACCTCTGTTCCAACTGGTTCAGCATTTCTGTTTTTATATTTAGATCTTTAATCCATTTTGATTTTAGTTTAGTGCATGGTGAGAGACATAGGTCTAGTTTTAGGCTTTGGCAAGTTGAAACCCAATTTCTCCAGTACCATTTATTAAAGAGACTATCTTTCCTTCAGTGAGGGTGTTTGGCTCCTTTGTCAAAGATGAGGTGGCTGAGTGTGTCTGAGGTTGTTTCTGCATCTTCTAATCTGTTCCACTGGTCCTCAGGTCTGTTTCTTTGCCAGTACCATGCTGTTTTTATGACAGTAGCTTTGTAGTATAGTTTCAAGTTGGGGGTTGTAATATCCCCTCTCATGTCTCTGTTACCTAGAATTGCTTTTGCTATTCTGGGTCTCTTCTTGTTCTAAATGAATTTTTGGATTGTTTGCTCAAGGTCCATGAAGTATTCTACTGAGATTTCAATTGGGATTGCATTGAATCTATATAGCAATTTTGGAAGTATGGCCATTTTCACTATGTTGATCCTTCCTACCCAGGAGGAAGGGATGTCTTTCCATTTTCTGATATCCCCTTCAATCTCTTTTCTCAAAGTGCTATATTTTTCAGAAAAGAGTTCTTTGATTTCTTTTGTTAGGTTGATTCCTGGGTATTTCAGTTTTTTGGATGCTATTGTGAAAGGAATTGTTTGCCCTGTTTCTCAGTGAGTCTGTTGTTCATGTTGAGGAAAGCTATTGATTTTTGTGTGTTGACCTTGTATCTAGCTACTTTACTGAATTTGTTTATTAAGTCTAGAAGACTTTTGGTGGAGTTCTTGGGGTCTTTGATATAGAGGATCATGTCATCTGCAAATAATGACAATTTGACTTCTTCATTTTCTATCTTTATTCCTTTTATTTCTTTCTCTTGTATAATTGCTGTGGCTATTGTTTCCAAAACTATATTGCGCAGGACTGGTGATAGTGGACATTCTTGTCTTGTTCCCGATTTTAGTGTGAAGAATTTCAGTTTTTGACCATTTAATATGATATTGGCTTTTGGTTTTTTATAGATGGCTTTTATCAGATTGAGGTAGAGACCATCTGTTCCGATTTTTTGTAGGGTTTTTATCATAAATGCATGTTGGATTTTGTCAAATGCTTTTTCTGCATCTGTTGAGATGATCATATGTTTTTTGTCCCTGGCTCTATTGATATAGTGTATTACATTGTTTGATTTGCATATGTTGAACCTTCCCTGCATCCCTGGGATGAATCCTACTTGGTCAGGGTGTATGATCTTGATGATCTTCTGCATTCTGTTTGCCATTATCTTATTAAGGATTTTTGCATCTACGTTCATTAATGAGATTAGCATATAGTTCTCTTTCTTGGTTGGGTCTTTCTCTGCTTTGAGGATCAAGGTGATGCTTGCTTCCAGGAATGATTTTGGTAGTATTGCTTCCCTTTCAATTTCGTTGAAGAGTTTAAACAGTAGTGGCAGTAGTTCCTCTCTAAATGTCTTATAGAATGCAGTGGTAAAGCCATCAGGACCCGGGTTTTTCTTGGTTGGTAAGTTTTTAATCATCAGTCATTTCATTGATTGATACTGGGTTGTTTAGAATTTTTAGGTCTTCTTCATTCAACTTTGGTAATTCATATGTGTCTAGGAATCTGTCCATTTCTTCTGTGTTTTCCATCTTATTGGCATATAGGTTCTCAAAGTAGGCATTGATGATCCTCTGAATTTCTGCTGGGTGTGTTGTAATTTCACCCATTTCATTCCTAATTTCATAGGTGTGGGCCTTTTCTTTCCTTTTTCTAATAAGGTTGGCTAAGGGTTTGTCAATTTTGTTGATTCTTTCAAAGAAACAACTCTTGGTTTCATTGATTTTTTTTTTTTGTATTATTTTCTTAGTCTCCATTCCATTGATTTCTGCCCTGATCTTTATAATTTCCTCCCTTGTATGAGCTTTGGGTTTGTCCTGCTCTTCTTTTTCTAGAACCTTGTGGTTCCGTGTCAGGTTGTTTAATTGGGCTCACTCTGTTTTCCTAATATGATTATTCACTGCTATGAATTTCCCTCGTAAGACTGCTTTCATTGTGTCCCATATATTCCGATATGTTGTATTGTCATTGTCATTCATTTCAAGGAACTGTCTCACTTCATCTTTAATTTCCTCTGTTATCCATTGGTTATTCAGAAATGTGTTGTTCAATTTCCATGTGTTCATGAAGTTTTTGCAGTTTCTTTTGCTGTTGATCTCCAATTTCATTGCACTGTGGTTTCACTGCACAATATTTATACAGGGGATAACTTCAATTCCTTTGCACTTACCTAAATATGTTCTATGAGCAAGTATGTGCTCTGTTTTGGAGAATGATCCCTGTGCAGCTGAAAAGAATGTGTATTCTGATTTGGTGGGGTGGAACACTGTGTAAACATCTGTTGGGGTCATATGTTCAAGAGTTTGAGTTCTAGTATTTCATTGCTTGTTTTTGTCTAGTTGATCTATCTATTTGTGACAGTGGGGTATTGAGGTCCCCCACTATTATTGTATTAGTGCTTATATGGTTTTTCCTGTCCGTTAGTATTTGTTTTATATAGTTGGGTGCACTAGTGCTTGGTACATACATTTATGTTTGTCTTCTCTTCCTCTTGGATTGTTCCCTTTATAAGGATATAGTGTCCTTCTTTGTCCCTGTTAAGCAGTGTGGGTTTGAAATCCACTTGGTTTGCAAAGAGGATAGCTACTCCTGCTTTTTTTCAGGTTCCTGTCACATGGAGAATTGTTTTCCACCATTTAACTTTCAGTCTGAGTTTCTTTTTGAATTAAGTGTGTTTCTTGTATGCAGCATATTGTTGGGTCTTGCTTCTTGACCCATTCTGCCAGTCTATTTCTCTTGCTTGGTGAGTTGAAACCATTAACATTGATGGTTATAACTGATACATATTGAGTTATCATTGTCATGACTTTTTCTTTTTGTTTGACCCTCCACCTTTGCTTTTTTTTTTTTATTTTTTGGTACTGGGTATCGAACTCAGGTCCTTGCACTTGCGCAACAGGGGATGAAACCACTGAGCTAAATCCCTGGCCCCTACCTTTGTTTTTAATTTCTTGTCATGCCCTGTGGATTCATTCTGCTGGGCTTACTGGGGTTCTGATCCTTGTTGTCTTTTCCTAGGATTTTGTCTAAAATTCTTTGGAATGCTGGTTTGGTATTCATGAAGTTCCTAAGGTGCTCTTTGTCATGAAAATATCTTATTTCTCCATCAATTTTGAAAGATAGTTTTGCAGGGTATATCAATCTGGGTTGGAGGTTGTTTTCCTTTAGGGCCTTTAGGGCTTGAAACACATCACTCCAAGCTCTTCTTACCTTGAGGGTTTGTGTTGAGAACTCTGCTGTGATTCTGATGGGCTTTCCTTAGTATGTGATTTGTTTCTTTTCTCTAATGGCTTGTAGAATTTTGTTGTTTTTTTTTGGTTTCTGGAATCTTAACACTTATATGCCTGTGTGTAGAGTTTTTTTGATGAAGGCTACTTGGAGTCCTGTATGCGTCGCTTATCTGTATGTCAAATTCTTTTCCCCTGCTTGGGAAGTTTTCTGCCATCACTTTTGTAAAAAGTGTATTTATGTCATCTGCACTCTCTCCTGTTTCTTCATTGACTCCAATCAGTCTTATGTTATTCTTCTTTGCATCATCTAGCAGCTGCTGGATTGATTTCTCGTGGTCCCTTAAAATTTTAATGAATTTTTCATTTTCCTCGTCACTAATTGCAATCTTATCTTCTATATCTGAAATTCTGTCTTCACATTGGCTCATTCTGCTGCATAGACTTTCAGTGGAGTTTTTAAATCTCCTGGAAATTTGTTTGCATCTGTTTTTTGGTTTCAATTGGTTTCCTGTATTGGCATTCCATTGTGTTCCTCAGCTCCTCTATTTTTTTTTTATCTGTATCCTCTCTAGATTTATTAATCATGTCTTGTACTATTTGCACAATCTTTGTTTCTATGTGAGAAATTATTTCTATTTTCTTTTTTTCCAGGTCTTCTTTTGTTGCTAGTTCAGGGAGTCCAGGTGGTTGAGTATCAGAGTGGGCCATCTCATTTCCCTTTGGGGTTGCTGTAGGCGATCTGGAAGTCTGGTTCTGTGGGTTTTGTTTACCTGTCCTCTTATTTTCACACGGTGGCGGGGGTTCCTGGTGCCCGCAGGGCTCACCTCCTCTCTGCTGGGAGCCACAGCACACCTACCCGGAAGCCTCCTCCTGCCTGGCAGCCGTGGCACTCAGGTCTGGAGGTCTCCTCTGTGCTGCTAGTAGAATATCTTTATGGAAAGCTGGAAAAGCTGCAGGAGAGAGGCAGAAGGGGTGGGGTGCATGATGTTTGAGCTGGGGGCACTTTTTGCCCTTTTGGGGGAATTGAGAAAGTCTCTCTTTCCTTAGGGAGTTCACCCATTGCCTGGGTATCCAGGTAGTTGACCAAAGCCCACTCACGTGCTCCTCCTCAGCTTGCTCCCTTTTGCCCATACAACCTGCTTGGCATATTTGAGGGTCTGATGTGACAATCAAGGGGTGGCAGTGAACTAGGCCAGTGTGGAGAACCTATGGCACATGTGTTACTGTGTTTTGGATTTTTCTTTAGACAACAGATGCTAATGTATAAGTTGTTTTTTGTAAAGTATATCTCAGCTTTCAGGTTTAATTGCAGTGTTGGTACTTTGCAATAAAGAAGTGGGTTTCAGTTTACAGTTTGGCACTTGGTCTCTAAAAGATTTGCCGTCACTGAACTAGGAGAATGTCCACAGCCAAATTATAGCTTTGTATGTTCTCCAAAAGTTAGATTCTTTTTCTCTTCTCCTTCAAGGAAGGAGGGAGCCGACAGACCTTGAAAGTGATTAACTCCTTTTCTGTACTTATCCTAGGGTAAATTTATTCAGTTTCAAGGTGAACTAACCATCCTTCCTCCCTCCCTCCCTCCCTTCCTTTTTTCTTATGCTCTTGAAGGACAGACCATAAGTTTGAGTACTTTCCGCTCAGTTGTGTCACTGTTCTTGTCACATATATATCCTCTCCTTTCAGTAACCTCTGAGGTAGAAATCATTACAACAGTTTGACAGGGGAGGCTCCTGGGACCCGCGGTTAAAGGGCTTCCGTGGTCTCCCAGTTTCCAATGGGGTTAGCCAGGTTCAGACCTGGTATGTGTGACTCCATGGCCTGTGGCCGTTCCATCATGCTCTGCTGTCCTTTTCCAGGTGGGAGAGCCCTGTCTGGACAGCAGAGACAAGGGCCTTAGAGATCCCTAGGACAACCAAGACATTATACACAGAGGACTAGAAAACTTAGCAACCCTCAGTATTATAAAATTATGTCCTAAATATTTCTTTATAAGGAAAATATAAATTGTTATGACTTTTGTCTAGATGGACCCCCCCCCCCCCCCCCCGCAAGCCTCATGGGGTTTTAGGTGGGGCCTTTCCAGAATTGACTGGATCTAGAGCGTGTGAGGCTAGAATTGATTCATGGTACAGTGTGAGGCTCAAGGGCACTAGGATTAAGGGTGTGAGTGCTGCTGGCCCTAAGTAGTCTGGATAAGATATAAGGGACAGAAAGACACTGTTAAGGTCCCTTGTTGCCATTGCTACCCTGTGGGCACCATGAACTGTTTCTCCTCTACCATGTGCCACTCTGCCTTGGAGCCAGCAGATTATGGACTATTATGTTCTAAAATGAGACCCTTAAGTCTAGCAGAAAATTAAAGAAGAGTTTTAAGAATTGTGTAACCAAAAGAAGGCCTTACTCTTAGAAAATCGTATACACCCAATCATGATGTCTTTCTAACTTCCACAGTCCTGATAGACATTTTGCTTAAACAGTAAATCCCTGACAGTATAAATAATGATTGTTTATATGCTATGTGTATTTTGTGCTAAGTCATCATGAATCTCATCTCTCCTCAGCAATCTAACAGATTTCTCCTCAGGAGCTTTGAGTGTGAGTGAGGATCGGAATTTAAAAATAAGACCAAACTGATCAGCGTTGAAGCCTCACAGCCATCACTGTTTAACAAGGCATATCTGTCCTCAGTGTGAAAGAGTTCCGAGTGAAACGGAACTTGGACCCTTTCAACACGAGGCTCTGGCAGTGAGGTGAAGTTTAGGGTTGCTTGGTGAGAGGGTGCAGGAAGTGACTCCCTCGGTCCCTTGCTTAGCCCTTGTGGACCCACGGCCAACTCTCCTGTCCAAACCTGTGTGCGGGGCCGGGACCGTGTTGGTCTCTGGATGCTTTCGTTTGCATGGAGAAAGGCATCTTTGCTCTTGCCCTGATGACGCTGTGCATTGAGTTGGGTTGTTGGCCTCTGGCTTTGCTGCAGGCCTTTGAGTGCAGGGCAGGGTCATGTTTACTGAGAAGCTTGGTTTGCAGGAAGCCCAGGATGCCAGGCACCCTGCCTAGCCCAAGCTTGTGACACCTCTGCCTTCAGCGCCTGCCACTGTGAGCCCTGTCAGGAGTATGTGGCTGAGGACAGTTGGGGCAGGGTGGGCATGGAGGGTCCTCACTGAGAGGGGTTGGAGGGAGGGGCTTGGTAGAGCTGAAGGGAGAGTTCTTCCCTTTCCCTGCCCTAACGCTGAGCTACTGGGACCTGGGGCCCAGAGCCCAGGCTCAGGTGGGTGGGCCTGGCCTGTGCCTTGCACAGATGCAGTGGGTAGCGAGAGACATGGCTGACCAGTGGTGCACAGTGAGCTCTGCTCTAGCAGCAGATCCCCCTGGTGCTGACCTGTGGGGTCACAAACTCCCGGGGTGGGGACTGAGCTGGGAAAGGCACCTCTGCCGCTCCTGTTGCTCATCTTGTCCGTGTGCTGCAGCCTGGTGCTGTTCCTCCTGGCCCCATGGCCTTGCCCACCTCTTCCCTCCTCGCTTCCCCCACAGCTTCCCTTTTGCTTTGAGCCTGTGTTGAGTTCTTCATTCTCTGAAGTCCTCCAGTCTGTCATGCTCTCCCTCCGAGCCAGCAGGCAGGACAGAGATGCCTGGTGGGTGGTGCTGGGAGTGTCAGCTCTGGACAGAGGACACAGAGTCAAGTCCAGCCGTGCTCAGTGCTGGCTCAGTGATCCTAGGCAGGTTCATTCACTTTGTGAGTGCTTCAGTTTTCCCATGTATGAAATGAGGCTAGCAATAGCACCTGCATCATAGTTGTTGTATTAGTGCATTTGAAATTCAGTGTGTTATACGGTTGTTCCCTTAGAAATGGCTCGCCCATTAAACATATTCCAGGTCCTTCTTGCCTGAAACAAAGAGTTGAATGAGACAGGCCAAAAACAGTGACAAGGATTATTTGAAAAGTGGGGGTGAGGGAGTAATGGGTTCTGCACAGCAAACTTGGGCCAAACAAGAAGACAAGGGAAAAGCAAAAATAAAAGTACACTTGAGGTCTGGGAGGCCAGGGTGGGCTACCATGAAAGGCATGTGACCGAGGGCTCTTCATAGCATCTGTGTCCTTTTATACTGTTCACATCTCATGAGAACCTGCAAGAACTTTACATACGGGGTCCTGAGAGGAGTGCTGAACAGATCCTGAGATCCTGCCATTCCTCTTTCCAGCCAGCCAGACCCATGCCCTATCTCTGATCTCAGAGGTGTGTTCGGAACAGTGTCTGGCCTATGATGTGCATGAGTCAACGTTAGCTATTATTTAATTGTTAAACATAGCCCTTTATCCCTTTCAAATATTGCATCTAGGACCTCATTTAGTTCCTAATATTTTCCTTGTCAAATTTAATGTTGGTGTCTGAGTAGCTTGTCACTTTTCACAGTGATGAACTTTGTAGCAGCATTTTGTGAACTTTCTCAGTTGGTCAGCTATGTCTTGGTATCCTGAATTCCTTTCCTTTTAAACGTATGTCAAAATGTGTTTGTACTCCTGAGAGAGTGTTTGAACTTTAAGCATCTTCCTGAGAAGATTCGGACAGAGATTCTGTTGGCAGGGAGAGGAGAGGTGGCAGAAATGTGTGATTAGGCACAGGCTGGATTTATATACTCCGCTCTTATTAGCTGGGGACCCTGGGTGTAGTTATTGGGCCACAGCTCCCCAGTCTCTGCACTTGCAAAATAATATACCAATAGGACCCTTCTACAGGAATGTGCTAAGGATTGCAGGAATGACTCTCCCATCTACATAGTAGAGGGTACCTAAATGGTAGCTGCTGTCATCATTGTCGACTTGAAGTGTATTTCACCATTGCGCTCAGCCATTGCCAATGCTGAATACTCTTTTTCATTAGCTTAATTGTACTTGAGTGTATGAGCCTGTGAGATTCAGAAAGTAGGGTTGTAACAACATTGGCTATTTCTGTTCTTTTTCTTAGTGCTCAGGTGCACTTGTGTACCTGCACAGATGTATATTCCAAGTTGCAGCACTTCCATGGCAAGCATTCTATAGAGTCTGTGGTGTGCAAGAAATCTGGATGGTTGGAAATAAGGGAAAACCCATGCAAATGCATGGGCAGAGGGACTGTGTGGTGCAACTGGAAGGCACTGAATTGTCCTCTGGAAGACTTGGTTCCTACTGCTTGTTAGGTGTGGGTCTGTAACACCAACCATGCTGTCTGTTATGGTGCCCTCAAATATTTCTCAAGGATTAAATATCAGAACAGATGGAAAGTTTTTTGGCACAGAAATGTCACACAAATACAGAGCCTTTTGCACAGGGATCTTATTTTGGCAAATTAAATATTGTGATCAGGAGAAAGTTTATATATTCCAAATTAATGTCCAATTAATAAAAATAAAGTACATTAAGAAAATACTTAATGCCAGAATCATACTACTAGATAAATGTAACACATAGTTTTTGACTTACTATAAATCCTGTTCACCTACTTGGACCAGAACCTCTCATCTGTTTCTAAATCTGATTATCTCAGAAATTTCCAGTTTCTAAATCTGCTATCTCAGAAATTTCCAAAATAACTGTTGTCCATCCCTGGTGCCCACCAGATCCTGCTGGGGCTGCTGTGCCTGCTATTCTTTATCACCCCCTCGGGTGGGCACTGTACCAGTGTCGGGTGTCTGTGCCATTGGACTTCGGATCAGGCAGTGTCTCTGCTGAGGTCTTCATCGACTGCTCACTGCCATGAGAATCAGTCCTGGCTCTACAAGGGGAGTGACTTGGCTTGCTAACCTGCTCAGTGTCTCTGCTCAGCACTGCCCGAGTCAGATCCTTTACTGGTCCTGCGCTTGTTTTCCTACTGCGCCTGGGTGGCCTCTCCCGACCCCAGGACACTGTGTGTGTTCTCTGTTTCTTCTATCCTCATCTCATTCACTTTTCATCTCTCTAGTGTTGGCTTCTTCGCCAGTCTCATGGGGCCTCCTTGTCAGTTTATGCTTCTGCTGGCTGCTTGTCCCAGCGGGGCTGGCTGGTGGGACATCTCACCATGCAATAGCACCCTGGCAGGTCTGTTTACTCTCTCTGCCATCTTTTCTCACTCCGAATTTCTGGGCCAGCCAGCTGTACACAGACAGAGCTTGTTCTTCAACCAGCAGCAACCACTGCAGACATTGACCTTTAACATGGGCACAACAGGGCCATGATTTGTATGTCTTGCTGTCAGGCAGCTGGAGTCACTGGTTAGTGGTACATGGATGACTGTACCAGCAGGCAGTTTTAAAAATTAATTTTATTAGTAAAAAAAAATCCAATAAAAGTGATTAGATCTGTTTGTACCACCAGTGGTACAAGCATAGATACTCTTCACCTTATAGTGAGATTATGTCCTAATAAGACCATCAGAAGTTGAAAGTGCACGTAAACCGCCTCATCTATAGAATGCTGTAGCTTAGTCACATGTTACACCTACACTGCAGAGTGCCGGTGTTTCCCCTCAACGATTGTGTGTCTTCCTGGAAGTCATGGCTGGCTGCTGCTGAGAAGTCATGATGAGCATTTTGAAAGCATCATGATGATTGATGGCATCAAGAGAAGTTGCCGTACAACATTTGCTTAGCTCAGGGAAAGATCAAAATTTATTGATTGACTAGTTAGTTGAGACAGGATCTGGCTATGTAGTTCAGGCTGCCTTGAACTAACTGTGTGGCCTGGGCTGGCCTTGAGCTCACAGCAGTCCTCCTGCAACTCTGTGCCCAGCTAGACCAGAATTTAAAATAAGGTTTCTACTGAGTGCATATTGATTTTGCAGAATTGTAAAATTTTTAAAAAATCACCAGTTGAGCCATTATAATGTAAGACCGAGGGCCTTACCAAACGCTCTGAGGAGCTGACTATAGTGAAGCACACCCAGGGATCCCAGCGGTGCCTCCAGAATGTAAGGCCAAGGGCCTTACCAAATGCTCCAAGGAGCTGAAGTGGAGCACACCCGGGGATCCCAGCGGTGCCTCCAGAATGTAAGACCAAGGCCTTACCAAACGCTCCAAGGAGCTGACTATAGCGAGGACCACCCGGGAAGGAACACACCGGCCATGTTGGGAAAACAGACCTTTATCAGTCTGGCCAGACGGCACTCCCGAAGCAAAATAGCTCAGAGAGGCAACTGGCTCAGAGTCCAAGGTTGTTTTATAGGGGGTTAAGGGGGGCGGTTAACATGTGGATTCACAGAAAAAAAGAACAAAGGTTAGTGGCTCACTGTCACATGCTGATGGTCAGCAGACATCCTGACTAATAGTTACGACCACCCTGTTTACAGATTGTCCTATAGATACTAGGCCCCGGGACATTTGGATTTAGGGCAAACAGATGGCTGAGTAATCTCGCCCTATTACTGATTGTCCATTGTCTCGAGGCAAACACACTCCAACCATCAAATTTACAACAGAACCTAGGGGAGTAATTAACTTTTGAATCACACAGTCCCACAATAACTGAGGGACTGTGTGGGGGTGACACTTACCTTTATGCTGTATGGCAAAGTGAATGCTTTGGAGTTCCATACGGGTTTTGGTATCACCTCTCCTGCTTGTTAGCAGCAAGGTCGTGACTACATAACTACTTCAGGTTCGTTCTTAAGATGAGGGCAAGTGTGGACTCACAGGGCTGGTATGACATAAAAGCACAGTGGCTGGGTCATATTAAATACACTGTGCTGGCCCTGTTACTGATGAGTTGAAGATTCCCTGTGACTAATAATGGGAGATAAGGCTGATATTACCCAAACTGAATTTTTACTATATTATTTGAAGAGTTAAAAGTTGGGGTCTCCAAATAAATTAATTGTAAGGGAATATAAATTTGATCCTGATTAAGTTAATGAAGCCTCACTGTGTTACCGTATTGACCTTTGTCCCTGAGGACCATGACCTTTTCTGTTAGTTAATATTTCTTAGCTTTTTTTTTTTTTTTTCGTTTTCACCTATTAGACTGCCTCAGCTGTTTTGTTCCCGTCCCATTCCAACTTTGATTTTCAAGATGGTTAAAGGAACTGTCATTACATTCCCCTGCACCTTCTCAGTCTTTATGTCCCCATTTTATGTATGATAAGCTAAGTAAATGCTTCTTTGTATGGAACATGATTGAGTTAAGAGTATAAAATTTCTGGAGGATAAATTTAATGGAGCTAAAGACTGGGTATTGAAGGTCAGTTGGGTTTCTGAGTAGATAGAACTGAGAAATTCCTCACTGTCTTGTTGGAATAGTTCCTGCCCTTCAGAACTTTGGTTTGCATATCAAAGGAGGATCAAAGTTGTTATTTCCTCTGCTGTATGCCTTTGCTTCCTAGCTAGCTTCAGATGAGGCACTTCATTGGTTCAAGGACAATGTATTGAAGGAGGAACCTGTAGAAACTTAAGTTTCTTTTGTTGCTTTCTAAGCTTTTAATCTTTTCTAAGGTGAGCTATGTCTTTGCTATACTTTGGTCAAATGAGAAGTCTTCTTCCAAAGAAAAGCAGTGTTTTCGAATTCCTATTCTAAAATTTCTGAATTAAAACTTTTTTTTCAAGTATATGATTCTTTATTAATATTCCTTTCTACCTTGAAAGAGCAAATCAAACTAGTTATGATTGGTATTCTAGAAAGAATTCCCTATACAATTAGTTATAATTTATTGGTATAATGTTGAATAGTTACAATTTTAGTGTATGAGAGGTTTTACCACGGGGAAGTCACATTTAGGCAAAAATTGTCAGTTGTGTGGATTCTGAGAATTGGAAGTCTTAGATAATATTCATTTAAGCCATCAAGGATTAAGAAAAGGAAGGTGGTACAATTCAAGTGGCTTTCCTACTCCAACCTGCTGTATGCATCCTGAAATGTGAGCATTCATATTTCGTACCATGGTCTAGCACTGTAGGGCCAAGGAGGGGAAAGATTTTAAAATTCTGTTCAGATCACTAAGCACTTACTGATAATCTTATTATATGTGTAAAAGAAAAAATATTCTCCATATAGATAGCTAAGTTAGGTAGAATATTTATAGGGAATCAGATAGGGCTATGTCCTCGGGAGTCAGGACAAAGATTACCTATCTTTAGGGACTACGCCTCAAGATAAAGGTGAAATTGATATAGGGGGAAGAGATGCCACTCCCAAATCTACTAGGTATCCGAAACAAAAGTTCGTGTTCTCTAAAATCAAAGAATGAATTCTAGAAACAGCTGAGGTTAAGAGTAGGAAAAGTTTATTGAGAGAAAGAAAGCTTCTGTCTAAGAGAGACAGAAGGGGGACCAGAAAGTGGGTGGCCCACTCACCCCACTTTTCAAAGAAGAAATGGACAGATATTTAGATACATATGAATTAACAAAGCTGAATTGAGAAGATATAAAAATACTAAATAACCCAATACCAGTCAGTGAAATTGAAGGTATAATTAAAAATCTACCAACAAAAAAAGCCCCGGTCCTTACAGATTCATTGCTGAATTCTACAAGAAATTTAGAGGAGATCTAATGCTACTACTCCTCAAACTCTTTAATGAAATTGAAAGGGAAGCAGTACTCCCAAACTCATTCCTGGAAGCAAGCATTATCCTGATACTGATATAGGGGGAAGAGATCTAATTCCCAAACCCGCTAGGTATCCAAAATGGATTGAAAGAAAGAAAGCTTCTGTCTAAGACAGACAGAAGGGGGACAGGAAAGTAGGTTGCCCTCCCACCCCACTTTTCAAAGATGTTTTATACAGTAAAGCCATGTGGTGAGGCGGGTACAAAGTGGGACAAAACTATAAGACCCAATGGAAACTTACAAGGTGGGCATGAGGTGGGACAAAACCATGATCAACCAATAAGATTACAAGTATAATCACCCAGGTAATATTGATTAAATGGGGATCAAATGGGAAGACAAGTCACATACAAGGAATTCCCCATTTAGAATATTAATCACTGCTATCTACCTCTAGGGGAAGTAGTCCCTCTTCTTTTTATAATGTTAACCAGTGAATGTGCCTCAGTTGTTCTCCCTGTTCGCTCCTGGAGGGCTGTTCCCTTAAGGGAGGCCTTGTCTAACTGCCTGTAAGATATCTAATTCACTTACCTGTCTACAATAAATGACCAGGCCTGCATACTTTCTCAAAGGACAAGATAATAGGTAACGCTGGGCCTAATGAAGTTTAGATAGACATCAGTCACCCAGAGGGTGACCAAGACCTCTGGACCCATTATTTTCTAGAAAAAGTCTTTTTTTTTTTTTTCTCCCAGTACTGGGGATTGAACTCTTGAGTTCAATCCCCAACCCTAGAAGAAGTCTTTGTTCTTTCCATGCACACTAGTTACGTGTGACTTGTTTCCCCATTGGATCACTGTTACCTTAGCAACTATACTTGTAACCTTATTGGTTAATCATTGCTGTAATGAATGTTGTACCCGTGTGGGTTTTGCTCTGTAAAACTTCCCTGTAAAGTGGGGTCTCTAGCTACCTATCTGGGTCCCCTCCTGCCTCCCAAGAGCTATCCTCTCAATAAATATTTTCCTGTTTTTAACCTCTGTGGTTTCCTGTTTTTAACCTCTGTTCCTAGAATTCATTCTTCGATTTTAGAGAATACAAGCTTGGAGTATCAGACATCTAACAGGTTGGGAGATGTAATGTTTTCATATTTCATCTCCTGTATCAAAAGCACAGTTATGAAATCATGGAAAGAAAGCCTTTATTCAAGATGGAGCAGACCTAATGCAGTCAAGAGATGGTTTACTGTGGTGGAGTTTTGCAGTGGAGGAGAGAGTTGTCTGTAGAATCAACACATAGGAAATTATAGCCAAGGAGCAAGATGTGGATGGGTCAGTGGATAGAAAATCACTAAAAGGAAATATTACAGATTGTTTTAGTCACTTTTCTCATTGCTTAGACAAAAAACCAGCCACCCAAACTTAAAAGAGGAAAGGTTTATTTAGCTCACAGTTTGTAGAGGTTTCAGTCCATAATCAGCTGGCTCCAAGGCAGAGTGGGATGGCAGAGGGGCATCACAGAGGAGAAACTGTGGTGGACAGAAGGTAGCAGAGCAACAAGGGACAACCACAGCTCTTTCTGTCCCTTATGTCTTATCCAGGATACTTAACACTCACACTCTTAATCCTAGTGCCCTTGAGCCTAGCATTGCACCGTGAATCAATTCCAGCATCACTCACTCTAGATCCAGCCACCCCTGAAAAAGCCCCGCCTATGACTACCTGAGGTTTTGGGGGGACATCTAGACACAAGCCATAACACAGATAAAAGGGTATTCTGGTTAAACTTTCCTAACAGAATTCTTGATGAAGATAAGCCAGGATAATCAGACATCATCTGGGGGATGGCAGAAGATGAGGAACCTGATCAGATATTTTGGAAGATCAGTTATTAAAATCGAAGAGTTCTTGCTAAACTGATTTAACAACTTTCTTACTGAAACTGGATTTTACAACAAAGTGTACAAATGGGCCTAAGAGAAGGTTCAGCAGCTTGACTAAAGTTTGATCAAGCACAGAATCTGTATGTAATGGACTGATGGGGACAGTCCCACTGTCCCACTGTGTTGTGGGCTGGAGAGTAGGAAAGGATGAGAGAACTCAGCTCATGGCCTGATCCCTGCTGAGCTTAAGGATCTCTGCCTCTGCCCTACTGTTCATCAAAAAAGGACACTAGGGCCAGGAATTTAGCTCAGTGGTTCTGCCACCTGCCTGGCAAGTGCAAGGTCCTGAGTTTGATCCCCAGTACCAAAAAAAGGGATGCTGTGTCATTTTGGCTTATTTTCCCATTTACTGTTGGTCAACAACTAGCAATAGAAGTCTTGAAGGCTTATTTTCCAGCCACTGATCTCTTTACTATTTTAGGCTTTCATTCCTTTGGGATATAACATTTTAGGAGTAAATTGCATGGTGCCTTTTACTTAACTTTTTGAGGAAATGGACTTTCTCCAAGAATTTCTAGTCCAGAGGACACTTTATAAATATAACTTACTGAAATAACTGTTGTAGCAAATGTTCAGTAAAACAGTATATGGGGAAATTCATTTAAGTTTAGCATTGAAAAAGATCCTAAACTCTGTGGTTTGTTGTTCTATAGAAAGGAAAACCACTGCTAATTTTTCCACTGTGTTACAATAGACTAGCAACAGAGGGAACTTGAGAAAGGAAGCTTCCAAAAGCAGAGCACCCAGGAAACCCTTCTCTCATTCAGAGGGTTATGGTTCCTGTCCTCCCCAGCACCTTCTCTACCCACTCTGCCATTCATTCTCTTTGACCTCAGGCTGCTCACTATCTTCTCTCTTGCAAAGGAAACACAGAAAAAAGAGGCTTGGTCTTGGTTCATCGGCCTGAAAATGAGTCACAGTAGAGGTAAAGGCGAAAGAAGGGTGCTTAGCAATGCTTCACCTTTTAGGGATCACAGACCTTGTGTCACAGAACATCAAAACCAAGGACTTGGCCGCAGAAGAATCCACTGATGCAGACCTACACTGATGCAGACCTCCATGAAGCTTCATGCACAACTGCAGGCCTCCCTTAGTGCCCCTTCTGGGACAGCAGCCCTGAACCTGTGCTATGAGAGCTGCGCATGTTCCTGGCCTTCCTCCTTGGCAAGGTCCCTGTTGGAGTCTAAGAGAGAAGAAAGGAGGTTACCAGTGCTTGTTAGTTGCTGACTGTTTTGTGTTTCAGGGCTCCTCATTTTCTCTAGTCTTTAAAACTTGAATAGTCAGATTTGAGCCTTGGGTCACTTGCAGAGTTTTTTATGAAGCAGGATAAGGAAAAGCAGAATGGGGAGGAAGAGACCTATTTTGAAGCAAGACTGACCCAGGTACAAATCGCTTGTTACAGAGGAACCCTGTGCATTTGTAAGCAGGCCTCAGGGTGGTTGTGTCTGTGAGGATACTGCCCTGTGAGGCTTTCACTTGTCCTTTCAGAAGGTTCCCCTGGATGGGGAGACCTCATTCACATGTGGATATGAAGAGCTGCTGGGGAGAAATCTTTTGAAAAAAAGATGAGTTAAAAGGAAAAAATGGGAAAGGGGTGGGGAAACGAAAGGCTGTGGTGGAAAATGCCTACTGGATTATGCGGTTTGATTCAGCTTCTTTCTTCAGTCCACACTTTAAAAGTAGACATTTGCATGGAGCTGGGACTGTTAACATAGCGCCTCTTGCTTCCCTTTCATTGTCTTTATGAGAAAACCACCTGGTCCTGTCTTCCATGTGCATGTCTGGACTCCTCATTTGTGTGAGTAAGAAGCTGACAATCTTGTAACCCATTTGGTTCTAAGGGCCACACACGGATGAGAAAATTCTTCGTTCATTGTCCATGTGTGAGCTCTGGTCCACCACCGATATTCCCTAACTTAAACTTTCTAAAAACTACCTAACCTTATGCAGCTTTAGCCGTCTCTTTTCTTAGGGTTAAAACATGTGTGAGATATTTTGTGAGAAGAGGACATTGTGCTCCTCAAATTACATTATGTGGGTAAATGCCAGCTCTTATTTTTTTTAACATTAGCCCTGTGACCAGTGTAACCATAAAGTTGTCAGAGTGACTAGTAGGTTATTTATGGGAAATAGCAACGTTTATAGCTAACAGGGCTAGTCCTTTTCTGTCATCTGTACTTTCCTGTAAAGCAGATACTTTACTTTCCTGTAGCTGTTATTGTCCCCCAGAGTGAGAAAAATTAATGTTCAGAAAAACGAAGAAACTTGCCCTGGTCTCCTGGGTTGCATGTAGCAGCTCTGGGGGTTCGAAGTCAGTGCTCTGCGTGGATCTAAGGCTGCATTCTCAGCTTGGTGCTGAGCTTGGGAGCCTCAGCACATTCACGTGGAAGGGGGAATATTATGCAGTAGACTCTTGGACTTACCTTTTTTTTGTTTTTCTTTTCCCATTGCAGGTCTCTGACAGCAAGCAGCGATAGGAATTGCCTGCTTACCATGAGGCCATTTTTTAAAAGGGCCATTTTGGTTGTAAGTTATGTAAGTATATGTATCCTCCTTCAATACCTAATAAGTAATCAGAGGCATGATCCAGGTTATTTAATAGAATCAACCATAGATTCTAGCAACATGATCTTGATGTCTCAGAATTTATAGGCCATAAATGTCGCAAAACATTGGAAGGTATATGCAAAAGCATCCTAGATATCTGTGAACCTACAGACACACACACAATGTGAACTGCACAGTATTTAACAAGTCCCTTTCAAGGTGCTAAGGCTGAGCTGTCTCTAGAGGTGGTGATATGGCCTGGCTGGACCATTTTCTATTGTATAACAGATGTTCCCAAACTTGGTGGTGTAAATACAGTCTCCACGTATTTGTTCTAAATGCTTTAATTTGGGCAGCCTGCAGTGGGGTCATTCTTCTGATCATCCTGATCTTTGGTGGGAGTTATTTAGGCAAGGTTTTTTCACCTACCTAAAGAGAAGATCAGTACATGCTCTTTCTTTGTTGTGTATCCTCCTCTTGGGCCTTTCCCTATGGCCACTCTTTCTAGGATAGGACTTCCCTACAACGGGAAGCTAGGTTCTAAAAGAAGGAACCAAAGATTGCGGTTCTTTCTAGGGTCAGACCTAGAGTTACATAGTGTGTCTTCTGCCATATTCTCTTGGTCTTATGTGTCAGAAGACCAAGCCAGATTTGAGGGGAGTTGACTATTTCTTGATAGTAGGAGTGAAATGTACAGATGGAGAGGAAAGAGATTGCTGGTGGCTGTCTTACCAAATCTTCTTCTTCTCTTAAGGTCATTATCATTTTGTACTTCCGTCTGTGGATAATGGGAGGATCTATGCCCCTCTTTTCGGAGCAGGATAATCCAGCTTCGTTTTCGCCTTATATTCTTACAAGGTCAGTAGAAATAATTTTTTAAAATTTTACTTGGTATTTGTTACATAGTTTTAACATAGGTCTGTGTCTGGGTAAGAAGGAAAGTACTATCCTACATTTGGAATTCTTTTCAATGACTGTAGCTATGTTGTTAGTGTTATTGCTGTTGTTCTCATTGGTATATGTGTGTTTATTCAGCAAATATTTTATTGGACACTGATTACCAATAATATATTAAGTGGCTTATATGGCAAATGTTGGAGAACAAAGCACAGAGAAGTAAATTAAAGTTGATGGTCATTGTAACCTTTTGTAAGACTAAAATCATTGAGTGGTTCTAAGTGACAAACAGATGAACCACAGCTTTTGGTAGGATATGAATAATTGTATATTGTCATTTGTCCATAAGAGTTATAGAAACATGGAGTCAGGAAGTGATACTGGTCATGGTCTCCAGTTCATTGAGATGTTTCACTCCTTGCTTGTGTCATCTGCTGTGATATTCTGTTGAGGCTTGTGGATGTAACTGTATTTGACAATTTTCATAGCTTTTTTCAGAACATATTGCACTATAATGTTTTAAACATTAAGATGTGCTATTCTTATATTTTCATAGTTATATATATACCTTTGAATATTATCTAATACCATTTTTATGATAGTAATATCCCCTTTTTGTATTTGAAAGAAATAATAAACCTTAAACTTTGATCTTAGCCCATTTATGTTTTGGCTTATTTTTGTCTCTTAGGAATAACAGGTTTTTGTCTTGTTTATATGCCAGGTAACAATCTTTGCTTTATAGCACTCATTTACCTTATATGTTTTAATCAGTAAATTTCTCTTTACTTCATATGGTTTTCTTTATTTCTAGCTTTTTTCTTGTTATTTATTTTTATTTTTGATGTTTAAGATTGAACTTAGGGCCTTGCATGTGCTAGGCCACACTTCGCCCCTGAGCTGTACCCTCGGCCCTTCTTCTTTTCATTTAGACTATTTTCCATTTAAAAGGATGCCTTCCAAGTTGATTGATGCATTTTTATAATGTCACAAATCTTTTTTTTACTTTCAACATATATTAACTATATGGAGTATTCATGCAGAAATTATTTGGTACCTAATCTCTAGTGTTGACTTAACTCTTACGCATTTTAAAATCTTTACACATATTTATTAATATCTTGGATTTTTCAGAGTGTTCAATTACTCTTTAAGCTTCACATCTCTAGTTTGCTTTTTGCTGTGTTGCAGTCCTCTTGCCCTTTTAAGATACCTCTCACTGACTTTCAGAATCTCCAGGGCTTGTTATCTGGGTATTTTTAGCTATGATCACTCATTGATAAATTGTTTCAGGTTCTCTAGCCCCTTAAATAGCTACTTTCTGCATTTAAGTGAAAATGAGCTTTGCCAGCTCTTGTTCTTAGATGATGGTCGCGTTTCTTTTGGCTTTGGGTTGGTTTCCTTCCAAGCTTTCTCATCTCCTAAATTTGAGCATTTGTTCTTATCTTTACAATTAGATGTCGCCTGCTCCCTGCATTTGCCAGAGTCCAACAGCCAAGATGCACAATTAAAAGAGACAGTGGAGCAGGAGCACACTGCTCTCAACTCACAGCCAGCTCTTTTCATCAGAGAAGAGCTACCATTAACCCAGTGCCTGCCTCAGGGTCCTCGGGGCCTTTGGTCTCTGACTGAATTTCAGCTCAGTGCCCACAGAAATAAGCTGTACTTTGCTTGTAGTACCTCCAAACAAAAAAAATCTTTGGAGAACCCCTGGCAAAATTAGGGTCTCAGGCCAGACATTCGCTGGGGTTCTATCTTTTACCTTTAGCCAGGCTTTCTGTCTGTTAGCCCTTGCGGAGGCTCAGTGACTGCACTGGGGAAATTCAGTACATAGACAGCCATAGAATATGATATCTTGAGAACCACACTTTTATTATCTTCTTTCTTCTTTTAAATAAGGTATCTTTCTGTTTTTGAGGTTCAAACTTAAAATCTGTGGATACTTAGGGACATTTCAGCTGACAGTTGTGAATGGCTTTTCATATTTTATTAAAATAGCTGCCTTAGAACAGACTTCTGTAAGCATCCTGGGATTGTCTCACTTCTTTGCTGAGGAGGTTTCCACTCCACCTATGTACTTCATGCCTCTGGCAGGCAGAGGGTCTAGGATTGGATTATCTTGGTCTGTTTCCTGGTTTGGCTGGAGTTTTGATTCTCTGTGTCACTTGCCCGTGATGTGGCCAACCTGGGGATCAGTCTGCTCGTCCCAAGCTTGTCCCTTGGCTGTGTTGGTCTGCTTCGTGGGAAACTTTGTTCTGCACTCACCTTCCAGGGGCTGAAACAAAACTCCTAGTGAGTGTAAGGTCTCTCTTCCTGGCCAGTAGATGGCTGCTTTCTTGCCAAGTGCTCACATCATGAGTGAGGAATGAAAGTTTACTGTCACGTCTTCCTGTGAACACATCAGGGCCCCTGGTTCAGGGGCCGGCCATGCCCTCCTGTGAACTCAGTACCTCCCTGCAGGCGTGGCTCCAGACAGTCACAGAGGAGCGATTTGAGGGCACAGTCCCTGACCACTTCTCTTGCTGGGTTATAAACGTCTCTCAACTCTCAGTAACATATTCGCTTCCATTGTTCAGGTACTATTTCTTCTTTTCAAGTAAGTATACTTATTATCAAGTGAGAATTTTCAGTGTCTCTACATCCGGTTGTTGCTGTGTTTATTAATTACATACAGGTTTTTAAAGACCCTACTATCTTTTAAGAGTAGCTTGGTTAAGTTTTCCTTTGTTTCTGATGGCTTCCTCTGACTTCACCGCTGATGTTCCTCTCTTAGGTTTGTTATTTCCATGTGTTTAGCTCAGAGGAAATACCTTGTTACTTCTGCTTAACTGAACAGAGATGAAAATCACTGTGGTGTGCTCACAAGAAACCTTTGTGAAGAACAATTGTCTAAGACATGAAAATAAAACAGAAGAAGCCTGTGCAACTTGCGCTAGAATATAGAACTTTAGTATCATATACTTATTATTGCTGTTTATTACAGTTTACAACACCGTCATCTTAGAATTTAATGTATAGTAACCTGATAGTTGGGATAATTAATTTTTTCTCTAGTAGAAAAAAACTTCAATATTACAGTTTTACTGCTTTGTGGGACGTTGAGCAAATTTGTGTCAGATTTGGTAGTGTTATTTCTATTTTTCCACTCACTATGAAAATTCCAATTTTAAAAATTGAATTCTGTACTCTGTATATGTATATATTTATCTTATATGTGTATTCAGTTTACTTAATTTTAAAAGTAGGTTTTGAATAGTATACACCTCATTTATTAAACTGTACAATTCAGTTATTTTTTTGTATACTCACAGAATTGTGCAGCCATTACTACAATCAATTTTAAATATTTTTGTATCCTGCACCCCCAAACCCATATTCACTAGCAGTCACTTCCTCTTCACCCTTGCCTGCCAGCCCTTGGCAGCCCTGGCTCTGATTTCCATCTCTGTAGATGACCCATTCTGGACCTGTCCTGTGAGTGGAATTGTCTCCTGTGTGGTCTCTGACTGTCCGTTAGCGTCATGTTTCAAGGCTCAGCTATATGGTAGCATGCATCTATATTACATTCTTCTTCATTCCCCATCAGAGTCCCATGGTGTGGATGGATATACCACATTTTCTTTTTAAATTTTTAAATAAATTTTATTTCATCCCATTCCCCCCTCAAGCCCCCTCTCCTCCCTAGGTACAGAAGCTTTGTTTCCATTCTTTCCTTCTACTTTCACTTTTTCTTTTTCCAAAAAAAAATTTGTATTTGAGTGGTTTCTCCTTTTTGGCTGAGTACTGCTGTTGTATGCTTTCTGTGTGGGTGTGTTTTCGTTTCTCTTCAGTGTGTACCTGCATATGGAATGGCTGGGTCAGAAGTGTAATTCTGTGTTTAGCTCTTTGCAGATCTACTAGACTGTTCACCAAGGGAGCTCTGTCATTCTACTTCCCACTGACAGTGTATGAAGGTTGTAGTTTCTCCACATCTCCAACTTTCTGTTTTTTTTAACTTCTAGGGATTGAATCCAAAGTGTTAACACTGAGCTACATCCTGAGCTCTTTTTATCTTTTGCTTTTGCAACAGGGTCTTGCTAAGTCTCTTCATTGCCTAGGGCTCAAACTTAGGATCCTCCTGCCTCAGCCTCCTAGAGTACTGCAGTTACAAGTGTGCTCCACTATACCCAGCTCAAAACTTGTCCTTTTGATAATCTTTATATTTTTATTATAGCTAATCAGTATAAAATGGTAACTCCTTATGGATTTGTTATATTTCCCTAATGGCTAAAGACGTGGAACATCCTTTCATGTGCATATTGGCCATTTTACTATGTTCTTTGACACAATCTCTATTCATACGCTTTGTCTATATTCTGTTTGAGTTGTCTTTCATTATTAAGTTGTAATATTATTGTGTCTTTGAGTCTTTATCTATTCTAGATACAAATCCTTTATTAGAGTTATGCAAGTTCTCCCTTTCTGTGTGTTCTTTTCACTTTCTTGATGTCCTCTGAAGCATACAAATTTTAAATTTTGATGAAGTCTCATTTATTAATCTATTTTTGTGTTACACACAAGAAGACTGCTTAGTTCTCTTTTGAACCACTTTTGCCAAGTATGTGCTTTACTTACTAATAAATTATATAAACCCTTTATTTTTACTATTTGTATGAGGATCATGCAAGATTTAATTTTTTTAGCAGTACTGAGCATTGAGCCTAGGACCTTGTGCGTGCAAGACAAATGTGCCCCCCCTGCCCTGCCAGCTCTTTTCATTTTGAGACAAGTCTCACTAAGTTGTCCAGGCCGACCTCACTTGAAATGCTCTGAGATGCTCGTGCCAGCTTGCCTGGCTTGTTTCAATATTTTTAAAGTTATTATTTGATATAGTTTGTTAACAGCATTTTGGCAGCCATATAGAATTTGACTTATTCTTGACCATTGGTCATGTCAAGCCACAAGGCAAGTCATTAAGATCAATAATCTTTTACTTTTCCATTTTAACCTAAATACTTAGATTGTATTAGCTGTCAGTTGATCCTTCATGATGGATCAATAACTTTCCCATCTATTATTAAATGAGATTGTGTGGATCAGTTGAGTGACATGACACTGAATTGTAAATGCTGCTACTTTCCATTTAAAAATAGCAGTGTAAAGGGCAAAGAACAGAGGACATAGTATTCTGATTGTACAGCTTTCACTGCCTCTTGACAAGCAAGTTTCCCTAGGCCCACTGTCCACTCAGTAGTGCAGAGCAAATGACCTGCCAGTCACGATGATGACTTTTCATTTCATTCCTCACATCCAAGCAGTCCCATGATATTGAATTTCTTATTTCTAGACCTTGTTCATTTGTAGCCATCCGTTCCCACCGGCCCCATCTCCAGGAAGTCTCTCATGGTCTTTCTCCGGTGTTACCAGAATAGCTTCCTGACTTGTCTCTCTCCCCACCATTTGCTCTCCTCAGATCCATCCACTACACCATTCCTAGGTGGTATTTCTAATGCTTTCAATATCTAGAAGGTGGGTGGTTCCCTGTTCCAGGGATCTGGCCGCTGCTGCTCCCTTTGCATCCATCTCCTAACCCTTTACTCTGCCCTTCCTTCTAAGCTTACACCTAACCCAGAGTCACTGCTTCAAGTCCTTTGTTCCTTACAGCCCAGTTTCTGCAGCTTTCCAGTCCTACAGTACCATTTCCTTTATGCTTTGGTTGCTGGGTCTTCTGTAAGATCTTTTTTTTTTTCACAAGGAGTAATCATTTTATTACTATAATCACAAAATCATAATTTCTGTACAGGAATGTAAAAGTGAACATTAATAATGCATTGATAATTCATTTCATTAAGAAGGTAAACGTACTATAGAGCATAAAGAAAAAATATTGTAAAATTTTCTGGCCTTGCAGTGCACATTGTAGTGCAAGTATTTAAGACACAATAGTGTTCAATTCAGCAAAGTATTGCAGAATGTCATGCCACAGTCCACTTAATTCAAAGACAGGACATGCAGCAGTAATAAAAAGTCAGAGTGTGTGTGTGTGTGTGTATATATATATTTATTTATATGTAAAAAAACACATGTAATTCATGAAATATATAGTGGTTTATTTGGATGGTTTTAAATGAGTTCATTGTGGAGTTCAGGATAACTGGAGCAACATCCAGTGTCTTCTTCAGTGGAACAATCTTATTGCTAGGCAATGGCTTTGGCTTCAGGTAGGAAAGCCTCCCAGTATTTTATCAGCTGTTGCTGTGTTTGTACTAATGATTCTAAGTACTTGATGATAACAGTTTTAAAATCCTTCACTTGTTCTTTCTCAAATCTTCCTGCTTCTTTTCGAATTGTTTTAGAGATCTGTTTAAAATCTCTCCTTGTACTTTCGCCTCCCACTCTCTTATTTCATGTTTAGCTTGCTGTATTTTATCTGGTTTGTTAGCGACCATCATTTTTGCCTCAGTCTCACGTTTTTTGAGCAAAGTAATTTGAGCATCTTCCCATATTTGCCAACACTTCATTCGATGGTCAAACACACCTTTCACTGCAGAAATAAGACGAATGTAGTCACTAAGTAGTTCTGAAAACATGTAAAAGTCAGCAAAAGCTTGTTCTTGATGTAACTGGTCTATTTTTCTCTTCAACCTCTGCAAGCTGAGACAAAGCTCTAGATAAAGCAGTATGATCCTCAGAATTACCTAACATGGCAGCACTTTTAGCAAAGGCAGCTAGCTGTATTAGCTGAAAGTTCTTTGCTATGACAGACCAAAGCTTCGACACTGGCATGGGAGTTTCCTAAGCTGCTGGCCGAGATTCTCAAATTGTTGCTGCTTTTCTTCACACCACTCTGAACTTTCCAAGAATTGCCTTAAATCAGGATCCTGTAATAAAGTTCGATGTTTTACTGTTCTTTGAAGATACCTTTCAAGTGCTGCTCTTCGTTTTTCTACAAACTCAGTGGTTGATGAATCTTCTTTACCTGCTTTGACTTTGGTCATACCTACTATACTGTTCTCTGGAGCTGGTGGCACAATATAACCAACATGTAAATACTTGCTTGCTAACTTGCTGTGCAAACCAAGAAAGTTGCTGAATCTTCTTTTAACTGAAAATTCACTCTTACTGAACATGGAAAGAGAAGTCTTCGTTGTTACTGTGTATGCCATGTAAGCATTCATGCCATCACCAACTTTCTCTGGATCTGACACACCAATTTCTATATCAAAAATATCTCCATTTGCTTCTTCTTCAGTCTCTTTCCTGGATCTATCAAAGATCACAGGAGCTGACATACTCTTTGACTCAATTCTAGGAGCAATGAATGTAGTAGGAGTGACTGGTGTGACTGCAGGAGAAGGATCCGAGGACAGGATAGGGTCTCTTTCTGGGCTGTCCAAAGAAACTTCTTCTGTGGCTTCTGCAAAAAGATCTTCTCTGTCATCATCCAGTACAACTTCTGATGGTTTTGGGCCATTGGAGTTTGCACTGATATCCTCTGTAGGAAGACTAGCTGGTTCTGGAGATGATGGACTTGACTCCAACGTGGAGGCAGTGCTGGTGAACAGGTCCTCCCCATACTCCAGCTCCTCAAAGTTGGTAGGCTTCCCGTCACCCAGCGCAGGAGGTTCCCTCTCGGCCGCCATCTTCGCTTGCCAGGATGACTGAGTACGGGGCCTAGCGGACCCGTCACATGAGCACGCATGCCTCTCTTCTGTAAGATCTTGCTGGCTTTTAATTCATCCTTGAGAATATATTTTTCTTCTACTAAACTTTATTGTTAAAGATTATTTGCCAGTTTTTCTTTCTCATGAAGAAAGGCATTTCTCAAGGGCAGAGACCATATCTAAATAACTTTGTCTCTCTGGTCAATTATATAGATTATGCTGTCCATATGCAAGGGAGAACTACAGTTATTGTTTATTGTATGGTGGGTAAATGAAGAGTGGACTCCTCTCTGATATATCTGCTGCTTCTGTGGATATGATACCTGCCTTTACCTTTCTGTTTTTGAAGCCATTTCACACTTCCCTCTCTGCATCTATTGTTGTTTTGCTTTTTGTCATTAAGACATTTTTCAGCTGAGCATGCTTTTGTATACTTCAGCCAACCATGGAGTAAAAAATCTTTGCAACTATGAGCCAAATAAATCTTCATGTGGCACAAACATCATGGCAGAGGGTCATGGTAGAGGAAAGCCACTTACCTCATGACAGCTGGAAGGAAGGAGAACAAGAAAGCCAAAACAATAGATACATCCTTCAAAGGTGAGCCCCTAGTGACCTTTCTCCTCCAACTGGGCTCCACCTCCTAATAGCACATTCAGCTGTAAACTCATCAAGGGATTAATCCACTGATGAGCCGATTGCCCTCTGATCCAATCACCTTCTGAAAGTTCCACCTCTGAACAGATGAAACTTTGGGGGAACATTTTAGATCTAAACTGTAACATTTCACCCTAGCTTCCATGAGGCTCATGTCCATTTTGTTATGCAAAATGCATGTAGTCCACCTCTAAGCATTACCAGAAAGTCTTAATAGTTCCAGCTAGCATTGCTCAAAAGTCCAAGTTCAAACTCTCTTCTGAGACTCATGTTCCCTAAAACAATAGCACAGGATAAACATTCTCATTCTAAATGGAAGGAATAGGAGAATAGAAAGAAATCATTCCAGAGCAAGACTGATTCCTAGCAGGGCAAACATTAAGTCTTGTAGCTTCCTGTCTGATGTCAAGGTTAGGTGAACCCCAGACAGATTGGCCAGCCCTACTTCTATGGCCTTGCTGGTCACAACCCATGTGGTCTCTGTTCTGACTGGCTCTGTTTGCTGCCTGCAGCTTTTTTGGCGGATGTTCCATGTTCATGACATCTCCAAATTCCTGGGATCTCCATTGCTGCTTCATCTTCACTTCTACCATTCTCTCAGGGGCTCCTGGCAGTGTCTCTGACACTGCAACACATTTTTACCTGGCTTCCTAGACCTTCTTTAGTAACCTGAGTAGAAGCCCCTGTATCCCAAAACTCTTGAATTCTGTCTGCCTGCATGATCAGTGCCATGGGGACAACACCAGGGTCTGTTCCCAGCTCAAGCAGTAACCAGACCCCCTTGGACCATGGTTGCAGTGGTTTCTGTCAGGGTACTGAGTGTAATGAAATGAATCCTGGCCAACTAATTCCTTAGGAGGCCCTTTCTGCACAGTACATCAAGGCATTATCTTCTCATATGAAAAGTTTATACCTTTTCACTCTTCACCTGTAATTGGTGGGGTCTTGAAGATTTGAAATGATGTTAAGGCATCTTCTTATTTTGGCTCAAAGTATTTTTTTAATGACACCAATTTTTTCAGCCATCAGCCATACCTCTTTTGTTGTTTATTTTTGTTTTTGTTTTTGGGGTTTTTTGGTACCAGGGATGGAACTCGGGACCTTGTGTTTACAAGGCAGGCAGTGAAACCACTGAGCTAAATCCCCAGCCCAGCCGTACCTCTTTTGGCCTAAACTTTGCATGTGGTTCCTTTCTGACCAAACAAGCATTTTTTATATCTTTGTGCTCTGCCTATGTTCTCAATTCTTACTATATAACTGGCTAAAAGGAGTCAGCAGTATCCATGCTATTGCATGAATATTATGCTGACTTACAATTTCTTCCACCGTATTAGTCCACCACCTTTAAGTTCAGCCTCCCGTAAAATCTTAGGACAAATGTAGATAGGTTCTTTGCCAGAATGTAACATAAATGGGCTCTTTTCCAGTGCCCAATAGAGTATTTATTCTCATCTGAAACCTCTTGAGCCTGGCCTTTACTGTCCTTGCTCCTATCAGTTTTCTGCTTTTCTGACTTCCAACCAGGACCATTCATCAGGCTCTGCTTTATAGCTTTCTAGGGCTTCTCTAGCCTGCGTCTCCTAGCTTTTCCAAACTTTTTCAGCAAACCATTTCTAAGAGATTTTAAACTATAAAGTCAGGTATAGTCATAGCAACAACCTAACTTCTCAGCTGCAATTTTCTGAATTAGTTAGCTTTCTGCCACTGGAACCAAATACTTGACATGTACCACTTAAAGAGGAGAAGAAGAGAAGTTTATTTAAGTTCATAGTTTCATAGGTGTCAGTCCATATTCTGCTGGCTTCAAGGCACAAACATGGTAGAGGGGCATGGCAGAGGAAAGGTGTGCAACTCATAGAAGCAGAGAGAGCCCAAGAACGCCAGAACAGTATGCATACCCTACAAAGGCACATCCCTAATGACCCCCCTCCTCCAACTGGGCCCCACTACCTAATAGCACATTTAGTTATAAATTAATCTGCTGATGAGTGTAGCACTCCCATGATCTAATCACCACCTAAAAGTCCCACCTCTGAACACATGAGACTTTTGGGGGACATTTTAGATTCACACCATAGCATTCTCTTTCCTCTTCTGTTCTTCCCTTTCCATTCCTTCTCCTAACATTTTTGATACAGCCCCAGGATATAGAGGCTATTCCAGACTAAATTATCTCTAAAACCATTCACATTGATCTTACTTTGGTGACCCTAGGCTATGCTGAGGTAATAGCAAACTCTGAATTCAGTGGAAATGGCTTAACATAGAAGGATTATTTTGCTCATAAGATTATTTTGCTCATAATTTTGCTCATAAGAAGATGGCTGTGGGTCTTGCCATCTTCCAGATTACCATCCTGCCATCTGAAATAGCTAAGTTGGTTTAGCAGAGGAAGAGAAAGTTTGAGGGTTCACACTTCTTATATTGAAACTTTACATTACATATTATGAAAGTAGGGGGAATAAAATAAAGAGCTTCCTGGGCCACGGATTTAGCTCAGTGGTGCTGCCACCTGCCTTGCAAGTACAAGGTCCCGAGTTTGATCTCCGCTACCAAAAAAATGAAAAATTAAAAAAAATAAAGAGCTTCATGCTTTGTTCTTCTTCCCTGGTTTCAGTGTCTGTCAACTTCATCCAGTCTTCCTTCATCAACACCCCCACTCACTTTCAACCTTTTTCATTTTCCCTGACCCAGCACTGAATGGTTTTGAAAGCAGTTCCAGATATAAGATCAATTCGGTCAACATTATTTTGTCTTTTAAAAAATATAACCACAATATCTCTGTGATATCTAAAAATTGACTCCATTCCCTATTGTCATCAAGTATTGATTCTACCACACCATTCGTGTCAGCTTTAAGAGGCCCATGTCACTTCTGCCCAGACCTGCACTCCAGAAGCTGTCTGCCCCACCAGGCTGTGAGTGGGCTGGGAAATGCAGTCTCCCATTCTCTGTAGAAAATTAAACAGACCTAAGGCATTCATACCTTTGTGTCTGACATGGCCTGTGATGGTGTTTGCCTTTAAAATAAAAACAACCAAAAAAAACCCCACTCAGATGATGATTTGCTCCCTGAGAGAAATTCCAGGTTTAGCTTTTTCAGAAACACATTTTTCTCCTCCTGTATTTACTATCAGCAAGTATCCTCAAGCCTGTTTCAGGAACCACTACAACATAACCTGTCAGCTTCCTGGAGTCCTCACAGATAATCGTTGTGTTTACTTACAACATGAATTTCCGAGGCCAAGTCCTATGTTCCTCAGGGCTCAGATAGGTGCCTCCTCTTTTAGGAAGCTTTCTGTGACTCAATGCCATGACTGCTTCCCCTTCCTGCCTCGGCATGTGAATTTTTTCAGTACTTTATTTCTTAGCATTTTACCAAGAACTGGTCAATGAATGAGTGAATGCATGAATGTGTTAACTTGGGAAGCTGGGGGTTTTTCCATGTGAGACTCTCCCAAGAGCAGATATAGGGTAGGTTCCTGGGATGACCCTGATCGAAGGTGACCAGTTCATGGAAGTAGAAATCAAAAAGTTAATTGTGAAAACATTCTGCACGCAGACTGAAGTCTTGACTCACATTGCTTAGAGCCCTGTGGGTAAGAATTGTTTTCAGGGCCTTTAAAATTATCTTCTGGTTTCATTAGACTTTGGCTCAGAGTCTGGTATGAAATAACTCCCAGTAATACTATTGGATGAGTAAGTGGCAATCCTGTTACCCTTAGCAACCTTGGGAAGGATTGAAACTTGTTGGCCTCCTTTCGGAGGGGGTTGTAACACCCCTGATGTTCCCCTGTAAGCACCCAGAACGTGATTGGCATTATTAATCTTCCCCTCCCTCCATGCCTTGTCTAGTTTTTAATCTTCAGAAATAGTTGCAGGGGTATGTTGACTTGTAACTTCACAGCGGCAATAGAATGTTTCCCTGAGAATGATGGAATTTATACTGGGGACACTGGTTAACTTGCATTACGTGTATGGCAAAATACAAATACAGTACTGTGTGGTTCTGGCATTAAGTTCCAATTCCTTCTCTAGAAGGATGGTGGAGCCCTTAACTGGAGTGTCTGAGGGAGCTGTCCCTGCCTGGCCCAGTCTGTATCCACTCCTCTTTGTCACCATAGCTTTCTGACCTCATGTGTCCATCACCGTTCTGAGCCTTCAAAATCTAAATGATTAGCTGTAGCTGCATTTAATTAGTTACAGAGACTTCTCTGTTATCTTTTTTGTGGCTGCTCAAAGTCATTTTGTTAAATTCCTTTTTTTTTTAACAATGAAGACAATTTTGCCCTCATAGTTTCAGATCCCCTCAGCCATCCTGTCCCTACTCGCAAATGGAATTTCTATAGGAATAATGGCCAGAACAGAAGTTTTCACCACAGATAAATTGGTGAGGGAAGGCAGATGTCGGGTTAAGACAAACAAAAGTTGAACTGAGAATAGTTACAACAAAACAGGATGACAGTTGGGTGTTCTTGAGAATGAAAGAGGACTGTAGACAGGGCAGAGGGTGGGTTTGGAGTAAAAAATCCCAAACCAAAAGAATAAAGCCAAGGCAAGTGATGTAACTTAGAGAAGAATGAAAATGATGCGTGCTTTCAGTGTATTTCTGTTGTACTGCACTGGCTTAGAGTGAGCACAGGGCTCTGGGCTGGATCCAGGACAGGGGGAAAGGGAGGGTAGCTGTCTCTCTGCACTGGTGTCTGCCTCTGATTCTGGTGGTATCTTCCCATCTGCAACCGACTTGTCCTCAGCTGATTGTGAATGGTGGGAGAAATTCTTACTGCACTTTTACTGTGGAGACTTTTGATTTCCGTCTGAGAACAATTCTCTTCAAACCCAAGACCATGGTTGCTTGGCTTCTTATAAATTAACCCCCAAGTATTTCCCTGACTAGAGCTTTGCAGGATTTTATAGTCCACTCACATGTGCCTCAGAAACAGCTGCACAACACATTCAAGTACAATTCTCGGGCCTAATGCCCAGAGAATCTGCCTCTGAGGGTTCAATGGACATACATTCGTGAGGAGATGGATTGGATTTATGTGTAACTTGTCCTGTCAGAATGGTGTCTTTTAGCCCAGGATTTACTCTTCTGTTTCTCTAAGTAAGTGTCTTTAGAAATGCAATACTTCAGCACTCCCTCCTGTAAATCTGAAATGATAGGTAAAATCAAAAGCCTCAGAAGCACCACTTCTGCATAGGTTTGGAACCTGCAGTAGAAAGAACATGTTTCCTCTATTCAGGCAACTGTCTGCTGCCTATTAATTGGGTTTTGTTTTATGAGATTTGCAGGGGCCAAGGGATAAAGGAGTGTACATTTGATGGAAGAAGTATTGTCTTCATAATATTGTAAATGGTTGTCTTGCAGATCCACGAAGCAGATGAAGTAGGATTTTCAGTGAAAGAATACAAAGTCCTCCTTTCAGTAACATGTTTTTTCATGTGCTATAGTTCTGGATAAGCACCTAGAATAGATTTGCTTAAGTGGGCAAGTAAGTTTCTACTGTTCAGAAATAAAGCCAGAGGCTTCTGTTACATTGTAGGAAAAGATCAAGACAAGAAATAATAAGATTAAGGTAGATCTCAACATCTTCCTTTTAAATACACATCTTTCTCTGTTTTCCTATTTTCAGTTAATGATTCCAAACAGGCTCACAACCTTAATCTCGATTGGCAACCTTACAACCTTTTTTTCCTAATAATTATGGCTCTGGACTCCCTTCATGTGGAGGCTGTCTCATCATCAACTCAGAACATATCTTTATTGAATTTAAAAGCTTTTTTTAATATGAAATAACACCTTGTAGGGAAAAGGGAGAGTAAAAATGATCAAGATCTGATAAGTACATGTACTCATTCCCCAGGATGAACGTAATTATTATGTAGCATTAACAAATACTAATACAAAATAAAATAATACTTTGTTTAAAGAAGGCTGTGCAGAATGAACTGTGGTGTTCATGCTTCAGTGGCCAGCAAGACCTTTAAAACTTTGCTTTTAAAAATGGAACTGAAGATATTCTGTTAATTTAAAGCAACAGTTATCAAACCAGAAGTAGTAACAGAATCACCAAAGGAAGCGTGTTTACAATGAAGATTCCCTGTTCCATCTCACAGATGTTCTGATTGAGTAGGTCGCAAGGCTTCGTGATAGGCCACTGAATCCATATGTGACCAGCAGCCTGTGTGTTTCTGGGCCTCCCTCCCTCCCTCTCCCCTCTTTAGTGGTGCTGGGGATTGAATCAGGCCTTGCTCAGGCTAGGCACACTACTTACTGAACACTCGACTGAGCCACTCCCCCAGCCTCTTGGAATCACTCTTTTTGAGACCCATGGATATAAACAGTGCCCTAGGTAGTGAGGGAATCCCTTTGGGGTCAAGGACTACCCTCATTATGTATTTCATTTTATTTTATAGCGAAGTAGCTTCTTGAGAATGAAAGAATTGTCAAGGCCATTGAATGTAGTTTTCCAAACTAAAATAACACAGTGTTGTAGTAATGTATCTCACTTTTCTTGGATACTGGGAGTAGAGGAAGGAATAGGAGGAAGGAGGAGGAGGAGGGGAGGGAGTCAGAAGAGGGAAATTGTGGAGGTAGCACATTTCATCTCAGGACTAGGGACCATTCATTGGAAAATGATGATCTAGATCACTTATTGATATTTTATTTATTCAAAAGATTGTTTAATCCTTCATATCTACATAGTCTATTTTATTGCAGTCAGGAATTCCAGAGAAACTGATACAAGTAAAGGAGTAGTCCTTTTATTTTCTGCTAGCAATGAAACATAAAAGCAAAAATGACTTTTCATGGCCGAGGATTTAGCTGAGTGGTTTTGCCGCCTGCTGTGCAAGTGCAAGGACCCGAGTTCGATCCCCAGTACCAATAAAAATAAATAAATAAATAAAAATAAAAAAATGACTTTTCATAATGACTGCAACACCAGGTCCAAACTTAAATCTTGTATTCTTGTTGCAGAGTGTCCTAAGCAGCACCTGCAGCAGCACAGTCATCTGTTGGGCACGCTGTCAGAGGAGGTTGTACTTGATTCTGTGTCAGTGTCAGCCCTGCCTGCATTAACTGCATGAAAGCTCAAGTTCATCTGAGGTGCATTAAGCAGAGAGTCAATCGGTCCTAGGTTCTTCTCCATGAAACAGCAGTGTCTCACCCATCATATTTCCTTTCAGCTCTCCATGTTAACAGAGATGTGAATGCAGGACTGATAGAAGTGGAGAACTGTACTGGAAGCCTTGTTGTGTGTGCAGGCTCTGCATGTCCTCTACAGCAGGAATGAGGGTGATGATCCTTATATGCAAATGCATTGTAAACCAGAAAATGTTGTACATCTTAGCAGGATTCTCAGTATTGTTGTAGGAGTTCGTTAATAGGCCAACAGGATAGCCCAGTGTGTAGTAACCAGCAGCGCACAGGCTGTGCTTGATGAGGGAAGTATATTGGGTTGAAATAAAGATGTTGCTAAGTGCTTTTTAGATAGAAAGGGAACAAAAGTATGAACAAAGACGTGAACCACATTTTGTTTTGCAGAAACTGCTCTTTTGCAGATATCTGGGTAAGAGGTTGCTAGCGATCTTAAATGATGAACTTCACTTTTTTAGCTACTGTGACAAAACTGTCTCTATTACTAAGATAACCTGTTAATGGGACATTTCAAAGGTCAGACAGACTTAATGGACTTTCACATTCACTTTTTCCGTAGTAGGAGCAGTTTTCACTTAAATTATATGCATTGCAGTTTAATGCAAAAGAAGTACAAAATAAGCCTGGTATAGATTTATGATGATGCTTATATGAGTCCTCTGATCTGTGTAGAGAGGGGTACAGCAAAAGAGAAAGAAAGAAAGACAAAGAGACAGACTTTCAAAGTATATGGGGGGCTGGGAGGTCTATGCCAGAGTGGGTACACACAAAGACACTCGGATCTGGCCACTACTAATTGGGTGTACATAATAATTGGAGAGAATATGAGGTGACTCAGAGGGTGGCAGTGATCTTATGCTGACGAGGGTCTTATGCTGATGAGGACAGTGAGATGCACAAACCATTCTTACAAGGAATTTGTCTTCCTCCAGGCAAAACCTTTCTCTTTTTTATTACTACTCAGTTGGTTCTCAAAGAACCAGGATCTCTTCAGCTGATCCAATCTTGCTGTTGAGCATTACAGCATCACAAGACCATTGAGGCCTCAGCTGTGACCAGAGGCACATAGAGTTATGTTTCCATATGCTATAGCCTGCTCACCAGCAAGACACTAGGCTTTAGAGGAACCCCTAACCACAATTTAATTATGAAATGATTTTCCCCCAAAATTATATAGAATGGCTCTCGACATGAGACAGAAGTCTTTCACTGCATGGTCTCTTCTGTTCCATAGAGGCCCACGAGCTAGTGTGGCGTTAGGTGCTGAGCAGGCTGCAGGGAAGAATCTGCATTCTGTGCCCTTCAGCTGCATGCCAGGGCTCCTGGGAAGGTAGTGGATGGAAGTTCGGGTGGAGCTTCAACTGGATTGTCTTTGGGACATGCTCAAGGGACTATGGGGCATGTTTCTGGGTGTGTCTGGCTGGGTCATGGACATGTAGCCATGGGGTCTGTGTCTGCTCCCTGGTCCCTTCCTCACTGGCACTGTTTCCCTGCTCTGCTTCCTGGCCACCACGAAGTAAGACCTCCCCATGCCCCTCCACCATGGTGCTCCTGCCTTGGAGCCAGCTAACCATGGCTTGGATTCCCTTAAAATATGAACCACCTTAAACCTCTCCTCCAGCAAATCGTAGGTGTCAGGTATTGTGTCTCAGCTATAGCAAAGCTGACTGATACAAGCAGGTTATAGACCTGTTTTTGTTGGGTTATAGAAATGTATATGTCATCTTAGGTCAAAATAAAAAATAAAACTCAAGTATTTCCAGATTTGTAGGCATTATTTGAATGTCAGGCTGATCTGTTACAGTTTAGAGTGAGTTTGCAGGGCCAGATGCTGAGGAAATAACTATACACAAGAAATAGTCCCTGCCCCTCCCCAGTTAGTTTCCATTTCAGTGGTGAGGACAGGCACCATGGTGGGCAGACACAGGGTGGTGTGCTAAGTCCTGAGCTGTGGGCCACCACCTGGCCGGGGGAAGGCTGTAACAGAGAAGGCTTGTCAGAGGAAGTCAGGCTTGTGCTGGGACCCAGGGTAGGAGCAGTGCAGGCTGAGCCACCGGTAAGAGTTGGGCCTAGAAGATGGGGTGAGCCATTTGGGTGCTGCTCTCAGGGTTATGAAACCTAAAGATGTGACAGCCAGCCTTGAAGTGACTAGTGTGTTAAGACAAGAGAAAAGAAGAGGCTGGGATGGCCCTGATGACATTGCTCAATCCTCAGCTCTGAACAACCCTGAGAAGCCACGGACAGAGGGGCCAAAGCTTGGACAGCTGGGCAGCCTTGAAGGAGGCCTAGCGCCCAAATTGCTGATGACTCGTGGTTTATGATTCTACAAAGCCCGAGTCACTGAGTTAGTTACTCTAAGCACCCTGTCTTTGGATTCTTCTGGAATATTTTAGAGTAGCCCTGCTTTAATTCATCTGGTTTGATTGGCCACTAGTCCTTACTAGCCAGAGGTTTAACAAGATACAGGGAGAAGCTGGCCAGCGAGTGTGTGGATCCCCTTTCCTGTTTCCTTAGAGCCTGGGAATGGTCTCTCCATCTCTGTTCCTGGGTGCTGCGCAGCAAGCAGTCTGCACTGCTGGTGGGTCTCGGCCCAGTGAGAGCCACAGTACTTGCCTGGCACTTCTGCTCCGCTGCCACGGCCCTGGACCAGCATTGGCTGTGGCTTTCTGCTGCCAGCCTGGCCTCTGGGGCTTGGGTCTGGCTACCAGTCATCCTATCCTTGAGCATACTTTTCATTGATTTCCTGTTCTTTTGGGTTTCTCCATTATCATTGTAAGGGTCATCCACGTTGTGTTCATTCTCATTGCTGAACAGATTTCCTTCACTGGATCTCTTACATTATATCTACTCATTTTATGGGAGATGTCTCTCATTTGAGGCTGGTAAGAATGGAACTGCTATGAGCAGTGTTGTAAATGTGTTTTGGTGAGATGTGTACCCGGTGTCTTTGGGTGTAAACTTAAAAGTGGAATTGCTAGGTTATGAAATAGGCGTGTATTTTGTTTCCATGGAACTTCCTACAGTTCTCAAAGTGCTTCAGTTTATGGTAGTGTTTTAAAGTTTTGGTTGCTGTATATCTTTACTGACAGTGGACATGATATTTTTTCATTTTAGAGTCATTTTATATTTCTTTATATTATACATTTTAAATCTTGAATTCTTAACTCTTAGGAAGGGACATGTTCATGTATTGTTTAAAGCTGTTTTTTGGTGGCCCTGCCGGACTCTGCCTTCCTATATTTAAATTCTATGGAGATTCTAGGATATCCTTCCTTCAGTTTTTGTAACCTGTCATTTCTTAGAACTCCACTGAAACATGATTTTCTATTGCTGTAGGTAAAGAGTGACCCCCCTCATACTTTTGTGCACTCACAGACAGGGCTTTCGGAGGTGATACGGTGATAGGAGCATTGTCTTCATCAGTGAATTATTGAGGAAAGGAGTACAGAACTGCATGTGCTGCTGGGAGATGGCGCCTGGTCCGAAGAGGTGTCCCTGGGACAGTGACCTGGACAAGCTCACCTCCCTTCCTGGCTCCTTCCTTCTCTCTCTGCTTCCTGGCCACCACACAGTGAACAGCTCTCCTCTACCCAGGCCCTTCCACCATGCTACTTCTGTGTGTAAGCCTGCTGAACATGGACTGAAACTACTGAAACAGCCAGAATAAACCTCTCTTCTTTTAAGTTGCCAATGTTGGGTGTGTTGTCTCAGCAAGGACAAAAAGTGACTAAGACAGTACTACACCCAATCACATAATGTACGTTTGTGTTTTGACCCCCATGCAATGAAAATACCCTTTGTGGAGAGCAGGGGCTAGATCTGCAGAGCAACTACCAGCACTTACAGAATTCAAGGGAAGATTTCCTGAGCTTTGAGAAGGGTAATGCAGGAAGGAAGTGGTTTTCTTTGGCAATTCTTGGAGAAGGTTATGGCAAGGAAAGAAGATGCCACGATGGTAATAACCAGAGGATACCTGCCTAGTTGAGTCATTGTGGTTTTGTAGATGCACCACACTGAATTAAATGGAATCCTTTATTATCATAGCCAGCATTCCAGAGTGGCTCATGCCAAAAAGACTCTGGAAAAAGGAAAGGCAGTTTGCAGGGTCCTTTTAAGGGCTCTTCTATTTGGGGAGGGCTCAGGGAGAGGAGGAGCACAAAGGGAATTTCACAGGAGCAAAACTTTGCTAAGTCAGTGGGCTCCGAGGCAGTTTCACACAGTTTAATTAAAACAAAGTATCACATAGGTGTGGGAGTCTTCTGTTTACAAGGTAGTAAAGACAATATAGTTGCAGACTCCTCTACCATAAGGTCACAAAGATAACATATAGTTGCAGACTCAAACAGGATGCACTGGCCTGTTATGCATTAACTGAGGGAACTCCCAAGGTGGGGGGAAGGTGACCCCCCCCAGAATCACCCAACTTTACACACGTTAAGTCAGGTACACAAATGGAGCCTGGTTGGCTATCACAGTTGGGGCACAGGAAGGCTGTAGAGACCCTTTGAAGCAGAAGTGGTCATTCAGGAATTGTGAGGATGCAAATAGGCAACTTCCTGGGAAGGGGAAGGACAGACCACCCAAACCTAGCAGGTGGAAGTAGAGTTAGGGCAGGGCAAAGTGCTCCATTGTTGAAGTAGAAGCATCTTCGGCTGAGGCTGGTATAGCAGCTGTGTTGGCAGATGCCCCACCAAGAGCAGACAGGTTCGTTCAGTGGACCCAGTGCCTTGTCTGTATGGATCAGTAAAGCATTCTGAAAGCAAAGGAAAAAGAAGGCTCCTTTGAGCAGTAATATTTTATGGAAGATAACAAGAGCTATTTATTTGCGGGGTGTTATTTTGTTATTGGTACCTGGTGTAGGCATCTGTCTAGGACAAGGAATTATTTTGGGCTTCGTTAGCTTTTAGAGACATGGTTTTGGGCTGGGGATTTAGCTCAGTGGTTCCGCTGCCTGCCTCGCAAGTGCAAGGTGGAGAGTTTGATCCCGGTACCAAAAAAAAAAGTAGCACTAGAGACCTGGTTTTCCCGAAGGTAAAAACAGAATCTGTGTATATTTTGTGGTTAAAGCACCCTTTTTTCTTGATTAACTGAAGATTTTGATTTCCAGAGCCAGTGTTTTGGGTTCCCTTTGATGAACTCCCTTCCCTCCACAGCCACAGCTTCTCTTTTTCATTTGTTTCTCTTCCGAAACTGCTTTTCAATGAAAATGCATGACTAAATTGTTTAAGTAGAATTCCTGGCTCTCTGTGTTATATATTCCACTTTTTTGGCAAGATATTCGAGTGGTTTTCTTGCTATTGGCAGAATTTATAGTAGAAAATTAGTAAATAATTCATTTTGGTTTTGCTTTTGCTTAAAAAAAAAAAAGAGAGAACCCAGCAGGGCGGAGATACTCCACTGATTATTTCAGTTCTGAAAATTTAGCAGAGATAAACAACATGATTTGCTTGAATGTAATTCATTGTTGAGGCAGTGTTAAAAAGAAGTTAAGTACTCTAGTTGTTGATCACAGCTAACTCAGCTGGCCTTCTTTTGGAGTGACTCCAAATGGCTTCTTTGTGCTTAGCCTTGCAGAAAAACTCCAGTGCTATGTCGGTATTTCAGATAGTACTTAACGACTGTATTAACAGCATGATCTGAATGCATACGTGCACTGGAAGATAGGAAACATCTCTGAGCATCTAAAGATAACACAAATGTATTAAAAGGAAATATTGGGCAAGGTAATAGTCTTGAACTTCCTGGTGTTATAGGGAAGGGAAGTTGCTTTTTAGTTCTCTGATTTACTTTTACTTTTTGAACCTATTTGGGTTACAGTCTTTGTAAAAAGTCACAGTGATTTTTCCTTTAGAAACATCTAAACACATTGCAATTAACATTTAAAATATTATTCTTTATTTTTTTTGTGTAAGTACTGTCAGGTAAAAGGGCCAAAAACCAAGACCAGACCAGGCCACAACAAGCCTTTATTAGGGGACTAGATCTGCCGGGCTGTCTCTGGTGACTTCACTAGATGGTAGGAGGTGAGCGAGTATTAGGTTACTCTCTAGGTGGGAACAGGGGCATGCTGGGAAGAAGGGTTTGTTCTTTGGTGGGAGCAACCATCTTGGCATAATGTCACACAGGGGAGGGGGCAAAGCACCATAGGAAGAGGGCACCTACTATACATAATAGCTGCTGAGGTAGTGGGAGACCTATCAAGTACAACGTTGCAAGTCTAGGAAACATAGGAAACTCAGGAGAGAACTTGTAGGGCAAAGCCAAAATGTGAAATTAAAATTAAGAAATTCACACTAGCATGGTCAAGCTACAATTAGAAATAAGCTAAGAAGGGGCTAGGGATTTAGCTCAGTGGTTCTGGTGCCTGCCTCGCAAGCACAAGGTCCCGAGTTCGATCCCCAGTACCAAAAAAAAAGAAAAGTAAAAGAAATAAGCTAAGAAAATAGTATTTTTCCAATTCCACTGACTTCCCCCCTTAAAGTTTTACTATGAAAAATATGAAATGTGCATACGAGTAGAAGTAGCAAAAAGAACTCCCCCACACTTACCAGTGTCAAAAATCATAAGCCACAGCCCTGTTCCATCCACTCTCTTCTCCCTTACCTCAATCATTTTGAAGCAAATCTCAAGCTTTTGGATGAAATCAAGATATAAACTCATTTCATGTATTTAGATTTTATGATATGTTTCCAAAAGACAGAAACTGTTAGAAATTATTACCAAAATACCATTATCATACTTTAAAAAAATTAATGATAATTCTCTGTGTCCAGTTGTGTTGTCAGTCAGCATTTAGGGATTTTTCCAGTTGTGTATAAATGATTAGTTTTGATAATAGTGTGAGTGAATAGGATCCAAACACAAGTTGCAGTTGTTTGATGTCTCTTAAGTCATCTTTAGCTTATAGATGCCCCCTACCCTATTATAATATGCTTGTTCAGGAAACTAGATCACTTGTTCTGGTGGTTCCAACATCCTGGTGTTTGTACATCGTATCCCTGCAGTGTCATGTGATGCTTTCTCTTGTTGGCTGTATTGTTGTAGGCATGCAGTTAGTTTTAGGTCTTGATCGAATTCAGAATTTTGGTTTTATCTGTGGGGGACTGCAGTACTGGGCTTTAAACCTGGGACCTCATGAGTGTTAGGCAAGCACTCTCCCACTAAACCACATCCTTACTCATTTTTATTTTTTATTTTGAGACAGGGTCTCACTAGTTGCTTGGACTGGCCTAAGACATGTGATCCTCCTGACTCAGCCTCCAGAATAGCTGGGTTTTTAGTCATGTGTCATCGCTTCTGGTTTTTATTTTTATAAGACTACTACATAGGTGTGTGTATTTCCTCCACAGTACAGTAGGTTCTTATTTCCTTTTTTATGATGTTAAAATTAATTATTGGTTCTGGGCATCTGATTTAGTCAGACCCAAATATTAGAAAGTACATAATCAGCTCTTTCCCTGATAATTTTAGCACCTATTGATGATCACTGCCTACATCTATTATTTCAAGAAGTAGATTTTTTAAAAGCAATTTTTAAGAGTCAAGGTGTGGCTGAGTTGACGCAGGTGTCTATTTTTCCTGTAAAGCCTTCCCACAGAGTTCTCTCGGAGCTGTCAGCCTGGAATGCAAGCTCTGTCCGGCAGCTTTCTCGTATTAGTGCACAAGTCCCTCTAGTGTTTGCTGCAGGAAGATGGGTGTTCTGTGGTTCCGAAGGACAGTTTTAGCTCAGGAATTTAAAGATGTGTGTGCTTCTACAGCTGTTACTGTGGCTGTCCAGGGCTCAATGAAGCGTGACAAGTGTAGTCGGAGCCTACCAGAGTGACACCATAGCTTCCTATGGAGTAGGCAGTCTTCTGAGACAGTTGCACAGGCCCAGACTAAAGAAGGAAGAGTATACTTGTTTCTGTTACAAGATAAAGCTCGGCCTGCATCAAGATTTCAGCATATATGATACTATTTTAGTCTTTACCATTTTATTAAAATTTACAAGAGAAGGAAAAGTGCCAAGAAGGAGCACTGAATTATTCCCACTATTTCACCTGTTTCGTGCGGGGATTTGAGCGTCCAGGCAGAGGTCAGTCTTCAAGGCGATGACCATTGATTCTCTATAGCCAATGGAGGGGAATCAGGAAGGAGAGGAGGTCAGCTCGGGAGGGCTGGGGATGGTAGCTGCATGTGGACAGGAAGTCAAGCTAGATTGACTTATTAACACCAGGTGGCAACTCAGGAACACTCTCACCTAAGCTCTTTGCCAGGAACCCCTGTCGAATGGGGAGAACGTTTCTCTAGGGCCTGTGTGCTTAGTGTCCATCTCAGTCCTCTTTCTACCTCAGGCTCTGCTGTTTTCCCTGTTAGAGGACATGGAATTACTAATTCTTGTTAATGCCATGCACTGTTAGAAACAAACTTGATTAAGCATTAAAAGTGGTGAAAACAGATTTTACTCCATGCAGAGACCCCTGAGCCTGTTGAAGGGAGGCTGGGGAGGCTTGTGAGGCTCCACAGGGGCAGAGTCCTGAGCACTTGCAGAGGGCTGGCCCAGGTCAATGCGGAGAAGCCACTGTGCCTGCGAGCTGGCAGGGACTGAGGATTCTGTCTCCCCGTAGAGATTGGGGATAGACCCTGGCCTTCTCGATGATTACATTTTAAAGGAATGGCTCTGGGTCCTTCAGAAAGATATTTCTGAGTTGTAAGAGATATATATTTACAGTCCTAACCCCTTTTTCATAAATGCTCTAAGGAAGGGCAGTCAGGGTTGTGGTTAGTGTGGACTAGAGCACAGGATAGATTCTTCTGGCAGCATTGGCAGCAGCTATTCTAACAGAGGTGCTGAGATCCTCCAGAGAGATGGCCTTGTGCTCTGGAAGCTGGGGAGAGTTACTGGTTCTCTAGTGTGGAAGTCTGGACAGTGAGCATGAGCTGAGACTTATGGCTCTCAAGGGCTAGAACATTGTTTAATGGACGTGGTGACTGAACAAATTTAAGTAAATTGACTTTCTTCCACACCTAAAGGGATGAATCTACTTCTTGCCTAGTCCCAGCCAGGAAAAAGGATTAACACCTCTCCATTGTCATCCTCCCTGGATCCACCTGGCTCCCCTAGTCTGCTCCCACTTTCCTCCTCTTGAGGGTTAGACCTGCCACTGTGAACAAGGGAGTTTATCTCCCTATCACAGTTGTTTTGATTTTTTGAAAATAACTTCAATATAGTTCCTTGTTTTATAATGATGAAATATTTTCAAATCTCCTACAGGATCGTGGGCACTATTAAGAGAAGACAGTTCCAGTGTTTCTTACCAATGAACTCTTACCCCCAATAGGCTAGCATTTCTGCCATATGCTTTAGTAAAACATTTCCTAAGCAGAATTTATTTCAGGTTGTAATACATTTATTTGCATGGTAACTTTTAATATACATCACAGAAACTGTTTGTTTACCATTGCAAGGCCACAGCCTAACATAGTGGGTAGAAGCTGTTGCATATATTCCCAGATGATCAGTTTAATAAATACATGAGTGAATGGCTTCACATCTTGTCTTGTCTTCTTTGGTAACATTGGCAGAATAGAAATATTATGCAAACATGGTGAATGAATTCTTGCAAAGTGTTGTGGATCTTGAGTTGTATTCAGTGATTCTTCTTCTCTTTGTAGATTCCTTACTTATTCCTACCTCTTGGCCTTCAACGTGTGGCTTCTGCTTGCACCTGTTACCCTGTGCTACGACTGGCAGGTTGGCAGTATTCCTCTGGTGGAGACCATATGGGACACGAGGAACTTAGCCACTGTCTTTCTGGCGGTCGTGATGGCCTTACTGAGCCTGCACTGCCTAGCTGCCCTAAAGGTAATTTTCCTAAAAATCGAATGGATTCTGCATTTGAAGATAAATAATCTACACTCACTAATGTTCTTTTTTCACAGGGTTTCTGGGTCTAAGTTGAATCTGCCTTGCTCGTAAAACCTTGTGTAGTTCACGTTTTCATAATGGATAATATATATTTTAAAGACTTTAGCTGAGTTAACAAACCATGCCCACCTTAATCAGATGATTTCCTTGACTATTATTCCCACTTTGTAGATAGTAGAAGTTGAATCTGAATTTTACAAACAAGTTTTTTCCTCCTGAGGTTGGCTATTTCTTAAACTAATTTTATTTAATGTACTTTATTTGATAAGTGAAATATTGGAAATAATATATTTATAAATGCCTGCAGTATAGTTAAAACTACTTCCACTAATGACTGCCTGAAGTAGTTGAGTGATTCCTTTCTCATACCCACCCCTAAAAGAATAAGACTGGACAAAGTTACTAAATTCAACAGTTTAAAAAATAGCACTGGATTACTTATGAAATAACTGCTGCACAGGCTAAAATGCCCTTTGCCTGAAGGCATCCCTATACTCCTGGAACTGGTGGTAGAAATCGATGGGTTTACTGGCTCAGCATGGTTTGGGAGAAGAGCAGAGTATCTAGAAATGTAAGGAGAGATTTTGTGAGCAAGAAAGCTGTAGAGGGCTGAGATGATATACTGTAACATTCATGGCTGACTACAAAGTAAGAACTGTGCATGGACTCCCTAGGGAGCATAAGGAAAATTAAAAAGCTGGGGGATTCTCTGATTTGTCACAAATTTTAATGAATTCTTCCACCCATACAGAGGTTTGGCAGCAGAGGGTGGAAGCTTCTGTGGCTTGAGTTGTCTCTATATTACCTATGTCCATATCGTTGACTGACCATAAATCCTTGCAGGCTTGAGGGAGATCCTCCCAAGATCCAGGTAAAGAAAAAAAAAGTCTAAGCAAAAATTTCAGCACTTGTCAGAGGAGTAGATTTTCCAGTTTAACTGACAAGTTCATGAGCTATATTAAAAGAGTAAAACCAGCAGTTTTTGAAGAACAAAATTACAGTCACTACGATACATGACATACAATGTCAAGTATTAACCAAAGATTACTAGACATACAAAGAAATAGAGTGTCACCCAAACACAGTTAGGGGTTTAAAAAAAAGCAATAGGAAAAAGAATAGAAGTGAAATTCAAGAGCTAAACCTCTTGTTAATTCTTGCTGTTATTTCTTGTGCAACTGAAATTCTGTTTAGAAAGTCCTTGCCTATACAAATGACTTTAAGCATTTTACCCATTTTATCTTCCAGTAGATTGTGTTTCTGTTTTGATATTTAGATCTTTGATCCATTTTGATTTTAGTTTAGTACATGGTGAGAGATATGGGTCCATCTTCAATCCTTTATATGTCACAAATATGAACTAAATAACAATAATGATGATGCTGAAAATGGGGAAAGAGAATCTAGAGATGGAGGGAGAGAGGCAGGTGAGGAGGAGAAGGGGAATAAAAAGAATCAAGGTATGTTAAGTACATGTATCCACTCTCCAAGATGAATATAAACATCTTATAATGCAAACATGTACTAAAAAAAAGTGCTAAACCTACATTTAGTTGATTTTTTTTTTTTACAAACTTGCCAAGGTAATTTAATGGGGGAAAGAAAAGGGTAATCTTTAAATAAAATGTTTGAAAATGACTGAATATCTCTGAGAAAAAATGTTAATCCTGCCTACTATATACTGAAATGTATTCTGAATTCTGAGTGTATTATAGACCTAGACAAAAGAACTAAATAAAACCAGAAATTTCAATGAAAACAGGAGAAAATCTTTGTGAAAAATCTTTGAGAAAATCTTTGGGTTAAGCAAAGATAGACTGTAGAAAGTAAACACTGTAAAAGAAAAAGTTGAGAAATTAGACACCATCAAAACTAAAAGTTTTGCATATCACATGATAATGTTAACCAAATGAAAAGGCAAGTCACAAATTGTTAGGAAATATTTGTAATACATCTGTCTACAGAGAATTTGTATCTGGGATATTGAAACATGAAACTGAAAATCATTAAAAAGGGGCAAAGAATTCAAATGGAGGGAATTAATATATGTTATTCTGCCATGTTGACTGTTTAAGGTAAAAAGCATGTAAGAAACAGTAAGTACAAAAAGATCTTCATGCTTTCCAATCCAGTATATACATAATTGACTCTAATTGCTTCTTTGGGCTCTTGTGCTACAGAAAACTTGTATTATGCTTTTTAAAAAATCTATATTATGTTAATTATTGGACCCAGGTGGACCCTAAGAGGATGGTCCCTACAAGATATTTCACTAAAGAAGACATACAGAAGTCAATAAATGTATGATAAGATGCTCAGCATCATTATAGCTTTTAGGAATATTCAAATTACAGCCACAGAGAGATACCATTAGAATCCTCAGAAAGACTCACAATACTAAGTGTTAGCTAATATGTAGAAACTAGGACTCTCATACTTTGTGGGAATAAAAAAATGGTTCATTCACTTTAGAAAATGTTGGAAGTTTCTTAAAAAGTTAAATACAAATTTGAGCAATTTTACCCATCAGTATCTATTAAAAAGAAATGAAACCATATGCCCACACAAAAATCTTGTGACTATTTGTAGCTATTTTTTAAATTTTTAAAAAATTTTATTGACTATGAACTTTCAGATTAAATAAGTTCAGTGAATCACAAACAGAATAAACATAAAAACTTACAAAACCAGGAATAGATAATATATGACAATCAATAAATAGAAAAGGCAAGATTTACCAGAATTCAGGATAGCAGCTACCTTTGGTTATGGTTTATATCTAGCTGTCCCATAACCCCTCACACATAGGACCTTTGGAGGGCAATTGCATTATGGGGGCTTATGGCTGACTTGCGCTTGGATGGGATCCAGGCTGGAGAAGTTGGCCCACTGGGGTTGTGGCCTGAAAGGATTTATTTCTTCCCTCTTTCTCTGCTTCCCCACTGCTAGGACTAGAGCCAACTCTCCTCTGTAATGACCCTGGGTCATATCTCCCTGCCTTGGAGCCAGCCCACTATGGACTGAAGCCTCTACAGACTAAACTAAAATAAACCTCTCCTTTAAAAGGTTTGGGTGTTAGGTATTTTCTCCCAGCAATAAGGGAAGTAACTAAGACAGATTTGGGTACCAGGGATTGGGGTCATTGCTGTGACTACCTGACCATGTGGTTCAGAAGCCTTTAGAACTGTTCATGGGAGGAGTTTGCAGATGTCAGCTGGAGAAGCAGTGCTAGAATGCTGTGAGCCAAGCTTGGTGGGAGATTATGTTCCAAGTTCAGAAGGCCAGAATGTTGACTGTAATGCAAATGAAAAAGACCAGGCTCGAGACGTTTCAATTGGAAAGAAGGACTCCATTGGCAGATGGACTCCAGGCTGTGTGTGTTATTCTCTGGCAGGAGAATACATTTGTCTACATTTTGCTCATGCCCTGAGAATTTTGGAAAGTCTAAAGATTAAGGGCAGTGGGCTAATTAGTCTGGTGGAGGAAATATCAAGGCAGTCTAAATGATACAGGGGGAAGAGATGTAACTCCCAAACCTACTAGATATCTGAAACATGAGTTCGTGTTCTCTAAAATCTAAGAATGAATTCTAGGAACAACGGCGGTTAAGAGTAGGAAAAATTTATTGGGAGAAAGAAAGCTTCTGCCTAAGAGGGACAGAAGGGGGACCAGACAATGGGTTGCCCACTCACCCCACTTTTTGAGGATGTTTTAAACAGCAAAGCCATGTGGTGAGGCGGGTACAAAGTGGGACAAAACTATAAGATGCAATGGAAATTTACAAGGTGGGCATGAGGTGGGGCAAAACCATGACCAACCAATAAGATTACAAGTACAGTCACCCGGGTAATATTGATTAAATGGGGATCAAGTAGGGGAGCAAGTCACATAGCAAGCCTACAAGGATTTTCAGTAAGGGTGGGTCAGGGATATTTCCTGGAGAGGCTGGGTTAAGACCTTGGCCCCCCACCCAGGTGACTGATACCTGTTTAGAATATCAATCACTGCTATTCATCCTACATGGGTGTGGTAGTTTCTCCCCTTTTACAATGCTGGCCTTCAGTGAATGTGTCTTCACTGTTCTCCACGTTGGCTCCTTGTGGACTGGCCCTGTCTAACTGCCTACAAGATATCTAACTAACTTACCTATCTGCAATATAATGTTGATCCGATGGCATGGCTAATGTTGGGGGCTTTCATCCAGCTGTATGTTGAGAATCAAGAACAAAAGTCCTCACTGAATGATGTTTTGAGTTTGGCCAGAAAGGAATCTCAGGTAAAGTTGGGGTCTGCCAAAATGGAGCAAAAGAGAGCTTATTTACTAGATTAGCATTAAAAAGAAACCAAGTACTTTATAGCAGTACAATAGAAAAGACAGCTTGAGGGTGGATTGGACAGACCCTTCCAGGCTCTAAATTGCAAAAGTGAGACTTTGCTTTGAGAAGAGAGCCCCAGGGCACCACCACCTAGAAAACTGGCTTCCTAGGCTCCCTTTCACAGTGCTCAGCCCCTGCAGCTGTGATTCAAAGAGCCTTGCTACTGCTGGGGCTGGGAGGCAGACCTTGGCAGCATCTATGTGGTGCTGTTTTTAGGCCCTCGAAGAGTGTAAGAGTTGAGGTCAGGAAAGCTTCCACCCAGATTTCAGAAGAAGGCCTGCGAGGCCAGGCAGTGTCCCCTGAGAGGGCAGTGTGTGAAGCTGTGAGTGTCAAGCCAAAGTTGAGGTGGAGGCTGAAAGATTGGAGAAGGCAGGAGCGTGGATGTCTGAGGAAAACTGCAAGGGAGGAGCAAAGTTGGCCCAAGAGAGAAGCCAGGAGAGCTGCAGCCTCCCACAGTGCCACAGGGGTGGGGCTGCCCAGGCTGTGTAGTTCAGTGCCACCACATTGTGCCCTGGGTGCTGGACATGGAATTAAGGGATTTAATGTTTGCCCTGCTGAGTTTAAGTCTTGCTTTGGTCCCATTCTTGTCTCTCTCTTCCTCCCATTTGGAATGGCAGTGTTTATCGTGTGCTTTTATATGTTGGAAGTGTTTAACTTTCTTTTTAATTTTTATATGGGCTTGTATAACTAAAAGTTTGCCTTAACTCTCAGAAGCCTTTGGACTTGGACTTTTCAGCAGTGCTGGAACAGTTAGGACTTTGGCAACTTTTAGAGATGAACTAAGGACAGTAAGAGAAGCACATGAGTCTTTTGGGCACCAGGGATGGATTGTTAAGGTTTAAATATAGCTGTCCCCCAAAGCCCTGTGCTCATAGGCAGAAACTTTGGGAGGCAGCTGGATTATGGGGGATTATGGCTGACTTGCTGTTAGGCTTGGAATCTGGTTGAAGGTGGTGGGTCGCTGGGAGTGTGGCCTGGAAGGGGTTGTCTCTTCCCTGTCCCTCCTGTCCTCTGCCTTCCCACTGCCATGCCTTGAGCAGCTCTCTGGCAGGGTCTTGGACTGAGGACTGAGGACTGAAACCTCAGACTCTGTCACCCTAAATCCACCCTTCCTCCTGGTATGGTGTCCCAGCCACAAGGGAAGTAACTAAGATACCAGTGGAAACAATCCAGATGTCTTCACTTGTAAATGTACAAACTCAGTGTGATAAATTACACAGAAATCTAAAGAAACAAAGCACTGATTCTAAAAACAGCATGAATGCATACTTCAGACACAGTGTGTTAAGTCAAAGAAGACAGACATTTAAGACTGTGGTATAGAACTTTGAAAAAGCCAGATAAACTACATTACCCTTCTGGCCATCATTTTGGAAGGTGAATTGGCTGACTGCGTGACCAAACAAACTCTCCTGTTCTCCAGACACAGCCAACTGCCACAGAAAGACCACAAAAGAATCTTCTACCTGCGAGGCATGTGTCAGCCAGAGCAAACATTTTCAGAACAAGTGATGCCAGATCAGATCACTCTGCCTGGTTCCCTTCCACTGTCCCTTGATGGGACACACCGTGGTTCCGTATGCCCTTGTCTCTGTGCAAAAATCACCATTCCTGTTTTTGAGTAAACACTTCCTGATAGGTCTCCCACTACCTCAGCAGCTATTATGTATAGTTGGTGCCCTCTTCCTATGGTGCCTTGCCCCTTCCCCTGTGTGACATCATGCCAAGATGGTTGCTCCCACCAAAGAACAAACCCTTCTTCCCAGCATGCCCCTGTTCCCACCTAGACAGTAACCTAATACTCGCTCAGCTCACCTCCTGCCACCTAGTGACATCACCGGCTCCTCCATTCCCTAGTCACTACCTCACTCAACCCCGCCTCAGCCCCTACAAGCCCCACCCCAGTCTCTATAAAAGACTCTCCCTGCCCCAGCCATATTGCTTTTGTCTCTCCTTTGTTCAGAGACAGCCCGGCAGATCTATTCCCCTAATAAAGGCTTGTTGTGGTCTGGTCTGGTCTTGGTCTTCGGCCCTTTTACCTGACACTTCCTATGCTTATTTAATAGCCTGACTTACTAATGCTAAATGATTTCATTAATATCAAATCTTTAAAAAGGCAGAATTGCAGTGGCAGACAACATGTGGAGGTGGGGATCACTTGTGAAAAGACTTGAAGTAACTTTGGGGGGATTGCATGCTTCTTAAAGTCTGATTGTGGGACTGGTTGCTGGGCTACATGTTTACAAAGCTCATGAACTTTCAAAATGCACCAATTCTCTTGTGTGTAAAATGGACCTCAGTAAAGCTGAAAACATGATTAAAATGTCACAAGTAGATTGAACACTGGAATGAATACAGAACTAAAATTTAAATACAGATCCCAAATTTTGATGAAAAAAAATCAAATGATCAAAGCATCTTATTTTCATGATTGAGGTGAAAGTCATACCTTATATACAATTACCATTTAAAAGCATACTGTAGTGGTACCTTAGTATATTCACAGTGCCATGTAACTACTAGCTCTTCATAGTTTCTAAGCTTTTTACACATAACCCTGTAATCATGTGCAACTGCCCCTTCCCCATCCCATGGTAACCTCTGAGCTGATTGCTGTTCTGTGGGCTTGCCTGTTCTGAATATGTCATGTACAGTGGTACCTCCCTTTACAAACTTAATTTACTTTATGATTTGGGGGAAGTTGGCTGCATTTGTGTTTGTACGTGGAAGATGCCTGTTGTCATGTTTGTCACCCAGTGCAGTTTGTGAAGGAAAGCAAAAGTTTACCCAACTCTTGTCTGTGAACCAAATTATTTGCAAACAGAATCATTTATGAACCAAGGTATTACTGTAAATGGAATTGTACCGTTAAGTGGCTTTTGTGCCTGGCTTCTTATACTTAGCATACTATTTGTGAAGCTCATCAAAGTCGAAGTATATATCAGTATTTTGTTTCTTTTTGTGGTTAAATAGTATTTCCTTGCTTATATCTGGTATAATTGGTCTCTAATCATCCATTGATCGGTATTTAAGTTTTTCCTACCTTTGACTATCACAAATAATGCTTCTGCATATATTTGTATTTCTCTGTGGACATATATTTTCATTTCTCTTGGATGTATAACTAGAAATGGAATTGCTAGGTCGTAACACAATTGTTTTTGACTTTCTAAGCAATTCCCAAACCATTCTTCTCCCCTATTCAGTGATTGCCCTATGTTACATTCCCATCAGCAATGTACAGAGCTCCTATATCCTTGCCAATACTTTTTTATTTTTTGTTATTTAGATTAAAAACATCCTAATGATATGAGAAGATGTCTCATTGTGGTTTTGATCATTTCCTTAATGACCAGTGACACTGAACAACTTTTCCTGTGGTTTTTGGCCACCCATGCATCTTCTTTACAGAAGAAATACCTTTTCAAGTCCTTTGCCCATTTTTAATTGGATTACTTATCTTTTTGTTGTTGAGTTCTAAGAATTCTTTTTATGTTCAAAATATTAAACACCTAAAAGATACCTGATTCCCAAATATTTCCTCTCATTTTGTAGATTGTCTTTTCACGTTCTTGATAATGTCCTTTGATACACAGACGTTTTTAATTTTTATGAATTTTAAATTGCCTGTTTTTCTTTTTGTTGTTTATGCCTTTATTGTCAGATCTAAAAACATATTGCCAGATCTGAGTTCACGTAGATTTAGGGCTGTGTTTTTTTCTACAAGGCTTATGGGTCTAGCTTATATTTGGCTTGCCGATCCATTTCGAATTCACTTTTGTCTGTGAAGCAATGTAAGGGTCCAACTTCATTCTTTTGCATGTAATTATCCAGTTTCCTCTGTGCCATTTTTGAAGACATTATTATTTTCCTCAGACACCATACAATAACCATCTCAGTCACTTGTTTGTGAAGCAGTTATATAAAGTAAAGATAATGTGAAGAACCATTCTCAAGAAATTGGCCTGCCGGTCAAGCCCACATTTCACCTTAGTGAGGCCTGACTTCACCACCATGCTTCAGACACAGTCATATATTTCTGCTCCTTTCCTTGTCTCCTTTTCACCTTTTTAACTATTCTTCACTGTACTTTTAGTTTCTAGAATGTTGTTTAATGTGGTTAATTAATTAATTTTCTATTTCTGCTAGCCACAACACAAGCCCCCATGAGGACAGAAGTTTTGTTTTCTACCTCACTCACTGCCATATCTGTTACCAAGAGCTTGCCACACTCCAGGTTGATTCCTTAAATCCTACTGTTTGCTATTCAGTATAAATTATCTAAATAAGTACCAAAAAGTGAACAGTTACGTTCAGTTAGATTTCAGGATGACCGATATCTAAAGCCTGTAGAGCACCATGCTCAGTAGCAGGAGCTCATGTTTGGGGGTCAATGTGCGTTTGTGTTATCAGACATCTTGCTCTGTTGTAACTGATCTACTGGAGCAGACAAAGTGGAGCCTGGGTTGGTCCATCAGAAATGGTTTTCCTTGACTTCTCCCCAGCTAGCTAAAGGCAATGGTGAATGCCACAGCTATCACCTTGATCAGCTGTGTTAAATACGAACTTTCACAGGGGTGTAGACCCCACTCACAGGTAGCCCTCCCCAGAGTGTCCTTGATACCATGATGAACAAATGGAAACTTCTCCTTTGGAAGGCTGTTTTTCCTTTTCTTTTGTGGAATTTGTTTCAGTCTCCTAAACGCTTGGTGTAAAACTTAGCACATTACTGCAGCTGTGTTAATATTTAGACCTGCGGTGACTTTTATCTCAAAAATTCTTTGCAAACATTTACTAGATTCTCCAGCAGTTCTTGGAAATTGCTGATGCTTTTTGCATTTTCTCCTTTCAGAGATTAGAGACAAGGATTTGGCTCCTAGCTAATGTTTTTGTGCTCTGGCTTTTTTTTTTTTTTTTTTTTTTACTTTTTTACATACTAGAAGAGAGATGGTCTGAAATACTGGAAGAGAAATTGGTCTTAAAAATTGAGTTTTCCTGGGGCCAGAGATTTAGCTCAGTGGTGCCGCCGCCTGCCTTGCAAGCCCAAGGTCCCGAGTTTGATCCCCAGTACCAAAAAAAAAAATTGGGTTCTCCTGATAGTTAGGAAACTATTAAAAGTGAGAATAATCCTGCCTTTTCTGTGTGATGGTTTATTACTAAAGATGTGATGTTAAGGGCTTTGACGCAAGACAGTAAGCAATAGGATTAGACTTTTGAAATAGAGCTCTTCTTTCATGAAGATTTTCCTTTATTAAGAAGAAACATTGGAAGACATATGGGTAATATCACCAAAATAAGCCCAGGAGTGTCCACCTAGAATAACATCTAAAGATGTGTGTACTGTATGATTAAGTCTTGAGTTGAAATTATTTTATAATCCCTGCATATGTTCTTAAATTTTGAGATAGACTACAAAATTAGTGTCAGCTAAGAAATTACTGGTTTAACAATTATATAGACCAAGATCAAAGAATCATAGAAAATAGTTCTTCTATTTTCACCTTTGATTGAGTTTCAGTCTTAGGAGACCAACCTAGGCTTAGACTTGGGAGAATTGTTCCCTTCAGCCTCACTAGTGGTACCTCGGTTCACAAACTTGCTTCTTTCCATGATTCTGGTAACAAACTGAATTGGATGAGAACTGAATCAAATTTCCCCAAAAGGGCAGCATTGAACCTAACCATTGAATTTAATTCAGTTCTCTAACTCAGTGTGTGATGAGAATTGTGGAAAGAATCAAGTTCATGAACTGAGGCACCACTGTACTTCTTCTTTTATTGTCTTAATATTGAATGAATGCCTATTAGTTGGTGGATTCAGACAATGAACAGAACCAAAGGCCCTGCCTGCACAGAGCTTATTACATTTATACACCCCAGGTTTATCTCTCTCTGTTGTGTGTTCACAGAGGTCAGGATTGAACTTGTGCATGGGTCAGAGGCACAAACCCAGTGGAAGAATGAGTAGAAGAGAGTGATCTGAGCAGAGGGAAAGCAAGTACAAGGTCCCAGAGCAGGAAAGTACATCATTCCCAGGTAACCAGGAGACAGGTGCAACTGAAACAGGAGCAGGTCAGGAGTAGAGCTTAGGGAATGATGTCAAGGAGATGCACACGTGTGTATATTGTGGATACGTCTGTTGTGTTAAGTGTTGGCCTGTTTTCCCTGATTCGACCTTCTTCTTCTTGACCAGTCTCCATGGGGTGCTCAGGTCTTCTTGAGGGGCAGGTGTGGTGGGCAGGAAATGAGATTAGGGGAGAGAGACCAGGTCCTTTACCTCCTTCTGTGTGTGGGATGGAGTGGGAATGGGGATACGGGAGATTGGAGATGGTGACTGGAGGAAAAGGGCAGCTCTAGAGTTACTTTTGAGTCTGAAAGATATACAAGTCTTTCTTCTGCTAATACTAACCAGAGTTTTTTTTGCCATCATTTGGGCACTATTCTTACTGATAATGTTCATTTCTTTATCAAAACCCTTCTGTCTCCCGACCTTGTCACCAGCCAGGGCACGGAAGGGCTGGTACTCTTTCCTGTTACAAATTTATTTGTACTTATTTGAATTTTTATTAATGTTCAGTAATTAAATTTACAGAGCTACAAATTAACACATTAAGAAATGAATAGCAGTTGTGTCCTTTCTCTAGTCCCCACCCCAAATCCCACCCACATGGGCCTTTGAGGAATGTTTGCTCTTGTGCACTTTACACATGCTGAAACAAGATCAGATTCTTTCTTTTCAGAAGTAAGTTAAGTTGGAAGCCACTACAGACTGTGGTCTCTTCCAGGCCACTTTCTCGCCCATTGGGCTGTCGCTGAGGATCAGCAGTGAAAGGAGGGTTGGACTTTTGATGAGCTTGTTCCAGAACTAGGGTACAGAATCTGAATGTTGCATTTCTTTAGAAATAACCACAGAATGATTTTTGTTTGCCCCATTTTCATAGCATAAGAAACTTAAGACCTCCAGAGTAGTTTATTATTTATCACAGAAGAGCTCACTTGGCATCTTTGAGAGTTTAAAGTAGAATTTGTCCCATTCTGTGCTTGCCTTTGTTTCCCCTTCCTGCTCATGCCTGTCCTCTCTAGGCATGTATTTGAGCTTCAGCTACACAGTGTGGAGAACAATCTAGAATTCATTATTGGTTTTAGCTCTTCTTAACCAGGAATTTTACAGTGAACTAGTTTGCTCCCACCCTTTGTGATAAGTATGACCACTCTGGGAATGAATGTCTAGTAGAGATAAAGGATATTTAAGTCAACAAGGCTGTTAATTCTAGTCTTTTCTATGAATAATGACTATCTAGACCCTGTGAGAACCATAGACTGAACACACTTGAGTTTTTCTTCACGGCTCTTGCAGACTTTATGTCACACTGGTGACTTGCAATAAAAAGTGACATACATCACGAAAGTAGCCAGTCAGATTTAGATTGTTTAGGGGAGTTAAAACCACTGGGCCTCTTCTTTATAGCTCCTCATTTCCAGTCCCTCTAGTGCAGTTTTGCTGTGTTACGGGGGAAATAACACTAAATTATATTTGAGAGTAATTCATGTATTATTAGTTCTTTCTCATATTCTTACAGGGTATTTGAGATCTTAAGGGATTTTTATGCTTTTTATAATCTTGTAGCAGAGTTTTGAAAGGACAGCCCAAGAAGAAGAAAGAGGTTAATGACACTGGACTTTCTAGATAATGGTCTGGACGGTGACAGGGATGTCTTCTGGGGTTGGATGTTAAGCAATGGAATTCTCACCCTGCTTGCGTCCTCTAGGTGTAGGCTCTTTGAAGTTTCTCATTTGTTTGTTTCATTTTTAGTATCAGTCATAGTTGGGTCCCAACCTGTCTGCCAATTTTCAGTCTCCTATGTCATTCTCTTTCAGTCAGTCTAACTCACAAGCTACAGCTGTGAGGCCTGGAAAACAAGCCGGAGTCTCCGATCCCCAAGGGTATAAACCTGCACCCTGACCGTGACTGCCAGTGACAGCTGAATGGCAGTGGAGGGGTGGGGTGGGGACAGGGACAGTGTATCCCCTCACCGAGGGAGGGGGCAGATGCCCTCTCAGGGGCGTCCTTTCCTGCCTGTCCCCAGCCTTGCTCTGATTTGACTCCATCCTCATCCATTTGTGACTGTGTCACCCTGCTCACCGGAAGAGTGGACAGAGATACCCAGTAGACAGATGTGCTCACGTCCCTGGATGAGGTCCTCATGAAGTCTTGACGTGGCCCACTGGCCGAGTGACCACTGGTGCCGTTAATGACTGCTGTTGCCTCCACTTGAACCTTGTCCTGAGTGGGGATGCTTTCTGCTGCTCGGTCATGGTCCTCCAGGTCTGCAGCTGTGGTCAGTGTGGACAAGTTTCCATGCTGCGGAGCTGGAGTTTTCATTTGTATTGTTTTTCTGATGCCTGAAAATGAGCTCCCCCTTCATCAGATGCAGTGCTGAGCAGTAGAGACATCGGGTCTGCACCTTATTTCAATATGGCGTGTGTTTGAAGATTGTGACTGTTTCCTTCCATGGGGTTTTATGTCATTATTTTGCTGCCTGTGATACACATGGTATAGTGACTTATTTGGCAGTCTCTCTTTAGAGTCATCACTGCCCGAGGAGAGTGGGAGCCAGTCTCCTCCTGTGAGAGGCAGCCCCGTTGTGCTGAGGCTGAGCGAGGGGGACCCGAGGAGCAGGGAGGTCAGCCCCTGCCAGTGCTGTGCGTCCTCACCTCTCCAGCCTGCAGACCCATGACAAGAGGTCAGCCACAGGCACGCTTGGCACAGTTGCAGCACACGGGAAGCACAAAATACCTCAAAGCTGCTTTTCATCGTCGTCATCATTGCCATTGTCGTGAGATTATCACTGCTTAGCCCAGGAGTACAATAAAAGCTCTTGTCTCCATTTTATAGAAACGCTAGGCTTACAGAGAAAAAAGAAATCTAGTTTACTGCCTTTTTTTGGATGTATATATTTCAGAGACCAGGCATGCTTATATTGTGTAATCATAATCTGTGTGATGTTACTGTTTTTTGGGGTAGATTTGTTTTGTGTTTTTATTTTTGTTTTGTTTTTGAGACAGAGTCTCCCATTGTAGCTTAGGCTGGCCTTGAACTCACTATGTAGCACAGGCTTCCCTCGAACTCAGCAGTCTTCCTGCCTTAGCCTCCTGAGTGCAGGGATTACAGGGTGTACCACCATGCCTGGTCATTACTGTTGCTTATGGAGATTAACATCTCCTCTACCACCCCTCTGTCCTTGCCTCAGGAATTCTTGTTGCGAGAGCTAATGCTAGTAACATACCTTCAGATCTTTAATGCCGAAGCATAACATGCCAGGGCATATTAATAATTCAGATTAACAGCTGGGCACAATGTAACATAAAATCGCTCTGCTAGTTAAAATGGAATGTTTATCAGGTGGAGGAAAATAGTTCCGAATACCACCAGCATATATATAAATGAACATTCAAGTGAATCAGCTCTAAACCTCCAAACTCGAAAATTATTATAGATGTTTCTAAAGATACATGACAACTTAGCAAGAAGATTTAGGAAAGGAATGAATATCTGTATATCTCTTATCTGTCTGTTCAGCTGCCCACTCATCCATCCATCCACCCGTCCATGCATCCATCTGTCATCCTGGAACTTGAACCCAGGGCTGTGTACATGCTGAGCACACTTGCTGCCTTCGAGCCCACCTCCCAGCCCTCATTTTCTTTTTCCTTTTATTCTTAAACCCTCACGCTGCCATTGGTGGCCTTCTGTCTTTCCCTCCGTGTGGATGTTAGAATAGACACTCGAAGTGCAGCTTTTGGTTGTGGCCATCTGACAGCCAGAGGCCCTGAGCCAGGGCCTCCCAAGTCTTGCCTTGTCAGTGATTACTGTCGCCTGGGATGGGGTCTTCCTTGGTGTGGAACTTTTTTTTAAATTAATTTTATTGGTACATTTTAGGTATACAATATAATGACATTCATCTTTGGAAATTTGCACCTTTACATAATCTCTGTTGGTTCTTATTTTTCCCCCTTCCCCTGCCCTCCCTCCAACCCCTCCATCCCTCCCTGTTTACAAAGATTTTGTTTCCATTTTTTCATTTTCTCATGTTAATTCCATTCCCTTCTTTCCTTTCCCCTAGCCCTCCCACTTCCCCTTCCCCTTTGCTCCTTTTCTTCCTATTTCACACTATCTATTATACCTTTTAGTCCTTATTTATACTTTCAGATTCTCACACTAGAGGAACTATTCGGTATTTACACATTTCCTATTTAATTCATTAAGAGTATCTCCTCAGTGTGCATCCATTTAGCTATGTCTCTGATTTCTCATTTTTTATGGCTGAGTAGAACTCCATTTTATAAAAAAAAAAACAACCCACATTTTCTTTATCCAATCTCCAGTTGATGGGCAATTGGGCTGCTTCCAACTTTTAGCTATTACAAATTGCTACTATGAACATGGGTGCACATATATCACTGTGGTATGATTCTTTTAATTCTTTTCGGAAGATACCCAGCAGTGGAATAGCGGGGTCAAATGGGACCTCTAGTCCTAGTTCTTTGAGGTACCTCCATACTGATGTCCACAGTGGTTGCATCAGTCTACACTCCCACCAGCAGAGGAGAAGGGTTCCTCTTTCCTCACAGCCCCGCCAGCATTTGTTATTGGTTGATTTCATGATAGCAACTATTCTTTCTGGGGTGAGGTGGAATCTCAGCATTGTTTTCATCTGCATCGTTCGAATGACCAGGGATGTTGAACATTTTTTCATATGTGTATTTGCTATTTCTACTTCTTTGTCTGAGAAATGTCTGGGTTGTCTCTTCACACTGTTGGTGGTTTCTCTTGCTGTGCAGAAGCTTTTTAATAAGAAGAGATCCCACTTGTTGATTGTTTGAGCTAGTTCACGGGCAACTGAGGTTTTGTTCATAAAATCTTTTCCTACACCGATGTCTTCAAGAGTTCTACCTAACCTCTGTTCCAGCCGGTTCAGCATTTCTGTTTTAATATTTAGATCTTTGATCCATTTCGATTTTAGTTTAGTGCATGGTGAGAGATATAGGTCTAGTTTTAACCTTTGGCAAGTTGAAACCCAGTTTTTCCAGCACCACTTAGTAAAGAGGCTATCTTTCCTCCAGTGAGGGTGTCATTAAATCATTTGTTTTATTCTTTGCCTTCAAAGGGCCATTACATTATCACAAGTCACACCATTTAGTCAGAAAATAACTTGCCCCTCTGAGGTGTAGACCTCAGGTGAAAGATTGCTGAATTTATTGGTAAAGAATTAGATAGTTATATAAAGGAAAAGAAGTTTTCAGACATCACTAACAAGTTTATTTTTCTTGATTTGTATGCTTTTACTCAGAAGGTGCCACTTTTTGAGAAATAATTTTAATTTTTAACACTTGTTATTTCTCTTAATTTAATGATTCATACTTCCATAAAGGTTAACTATTATCACTTAGCTTTACAATGCTTCTGATTATTTTTAAATTTGAAAAGGTCAAAAGATATTTTTGTAGCTCCTGGAACTATTCTGAACTTTGTGTTTCCGTGAGAACTTAAAATTTGTATTTAAAGAAGCATATTTCCTTCCATCGTATTCTAAGAAATCCATGAAATATGCAGTTCAGATGCCCAGAGATTAAAGGAGCAGAAACAACCCCTCTGTGTGATGTTATGGTTGCTTATGAAAATTACCCCCCATCTTCCACTTTCGTGACAGGGAGCTCCTTCAGATTGTTATTGCAAGAGCTACTGCCCGTAATGTGCTTTCACGTAATAACATCAAAGCCTAATGTGGGAAGGCAGTACCCATTTCCACACAGGAGAGAAGTCATGTGGCAGCTGTCTTTTTGTGTCCGGCTTATTTTGCTTAACATGGTGACCTCCAGTCCTATCTATGTTCCTGCAAATGGAAAGAAATCATGTTAAATTCCTTGTAGAATTGGAAAATACAAAGGAAGCGGAAGCAATGCCCAGAGTCTTTGATGGTAGGCTGAAACACAGTGCCCAGCCAGCCTAGAAAGGAGCAGCATGGGGAGAATCAACATAGAATACAACTCTAAAACCACCAAAAATCTCTTCTTTTTGTGCATGCATTGCCTAAAAGTAGGACAGAGTATCAGAAAGAAAGCATGGAGCAGTGATGGTGAACCTTTTAGAGCTTTCAACTGTAACAAACGGGCCATTCAGTATGTGTGCCATAGGCTGCCACCACTGCCATAGAGTGTTTGTAATATGAACCTTTAATGTTTACATACCTACATTATTTCACACCAAAATGTTGCTAAGAGGCCTTCAGAACTCCCCTGTGGTGTACCAGGAGTAAAGGAAATAGTACCTAGGAGTGCAGGTTGCTCAGTATAAAGTGCTGTCTGTGTGCGGTGTCTGGGTCTCCAAGTGGACGCCTCGCAGTCAGCCTTCTGCAGTTTCACTCCCGCATTGACCCTCTGTTTGCCTGCACTGAAGTTCTTAGGGTTTCCTCAGCCTCCCCTCTCTCATGTATCACTTTCAGCCCGTCAGGATATCTTGTCAGCCACACCCTGACCCCTTCTCCCCACCCTCACTGCTGTCACAGCTCAAGCCACCCTCCTGCCTCCCTGGAATGCCAGCACGGCCTTCCAGTCAGGCTCCCTGCTCCTGCTGTGCCAGTGGACCTGTCTACTCGAGACACAGTGACTGGACTTGATATTTCAAATGTAAGTCTGGCCATGTTTGTGCAGTAGCTCAGTCACTGTAATGGCTCCTTGTTCCCCTCAGAGCCAGTCGTGATCTTTGTTATGGCCAGAAAGGTTCTCCATGCTCTGACCTCATCCTCCCTGATTCCGTTATCTCTGTTGCTGTTTTCTGAACCATTTCTGACTATAAAGTGAGGATTATGGCTGGCTGCTTAGTCCCCACTAAATTTCCCTTAACTGCCCTTCTCACTGAGGCACTCCCTAACCACCATGTTTAGAACTGCAGCTCACTTCCTGTCTGTCTTATGTTGTGGATACCCCTTCCCAGCTTCAGTCTTGCATACACTTGTTGCTCATATTCCTTCTCTTTTTTCTCCCTCTCTGGGAGGATAAAGATTTTTATCTCACTGGTGTATGCCAAAGAGCCTAGAGTAGTACCTGGAAAAAAAAAGATGAAAGTGACTGCTACACCGTTTTAAGTGGCTGCCTTTTAAGTATGATGCCCATCTCCTTCAATGGAAAGAAAACATATTTGTTCGAAAACAAGAACCAAGATATATCATGTACCAGTACAAATTCCCAATGTGATCCAAATTCCAATGTGATTGTAAGGTATACCTAAAATGTGATTAAAGTGAGAATGATCGTAATATATTTGTGGTAAATATGTAAGTTCAGGACGGTTCATTTAGAGAGGAAAACAATTAGATATGATGTAGGCATTTCATCTGTTAGCCACTTACTGGTTCCAGACATGCCGAATATGGAAAATGAAGACAGTGTGAGAGCTAGTGCCTGCTTTCCTTTTTACCTGCATGCTGTGCTCCTCACCTTGGAAGGAATCACGCTTATAAACTCAGACATGATCTAAACCTGGCTCACTGGCCAGGAAACTTTCCTGCTCTCAGCACTTCTTCTGGCTGGAGTCAGGACTGCGGGGCACAATAGAAGATGGTGACCAGCTGTGTCCTCCTCTCCTGAGGACAGAACAGCAGACAGTGCATCTCACCATGGCGTGAAAACTCTACTTGAGATGCAGTAAAAACTCTTGTGGGTCAGACAGTGTGATGACTTTTTAGGACAGGTTATAAAAACTCCTGTGGTGGGAATTCTTGTAATTTAATTCTACTGGAGAAGTTTATACCAGTTTTTCTCAAATATGCTAAAGCATCATACCAGACAATAAGCAAGCCTAGTCCAAATGAATATTCTATAGTGAAATGTATTTTCAGAAGCATGGGGTTTAAAATGTCAAGCATATTTCCTTACTGTAGGACTCCACAGAGTCTATACTCTGCCCTAAGCCTTGTGAATTTCCCAAAAAGTACCTAGGGAGTGGTCATTCACAGATTGATTGAATGTAGAAACTCCTCCTGGGGGCTCCCTGTGGGTCAGTGTTCTTGGAATAGGCTTTTCAGGGTGTGAGAATGGCTGTGCATGTGGACTTGCCTTCTTCATAGCTTCAAAAACGATAGCAGTCCAGCAGCATCAGCAAAAGCATTTCTGTATTCTCCCTTTAACAGTACCGGCTGGAAAGGGGTTCTTTGGAAGGCAATTCTTTGTGAATGATAAGCCCTCAAGACCACTTCATGGACTTCTGTGCAGGCTGTTGTTAGAAACATGTGTGTGTTGGACACAACATCTGTTCTGCTGAGCGTCTGGGTGGAGTGAGGAAGGTGGGCGCCCTGCATACAGGGTCAAGTCTGGGGAGCTGGGTGTCACCTACAGTTGCTGATTCTTAGTCCTGTGAATGGCAAGTTCCAAAGTGAGATCACAGTGGCACAGTAATGTATCTCTCCACATGCACTTTTCTTTTAGCTGGAATAAATAAAAAATTATATTTTCACCTCCTTAACTGCCGATTTTAAGAGGACACTTGACAGAATACTCTGAGCTGTGCTGGAGTGGAAAGCGAGCTATTCCTGCTTGGTCCCCATCGTGAGCTCCTCCCAGGGCCCCTGCTGCGGGGGGTGCTGGGGCAGAGCTGGAGCACACGGGGACTCCAAGGGGGTTGTGTGTGACTGCTAATAAATGGTTGCACGTTTGGCAGTTTCATCTGAGACTTGCTGTCGTTTTTGTATCCCATCTGACTCCAACTGCCAGAGGCCACCACTATGAAAGGAATTGGCAACTTTCAGTGGCCAAATTGGCTCTGTCTATTCATAACCCAGGACTCTGGCATTTGGTATTAAAGAGTAATTGGGAAAACATTTGTTAATGTCAGGCTCCCTGGCATCGCCTTGGAAGTTCTCTGTTCCAGTGCATCACAGGTCCTTTGGATTTGGGTGACTTTGGTTGGTAAGCCTTAGTTTTCTGCTTATTATGAACCAGGGGCCTCACAAGGCCAGTGCCGTTGCACTTGAGATGCATGCAGTGCCGGTGCTTGCATTGCGATGTAGAGAAACACAGGGATTCTTAGCTTTTCCTCTAACACATTTTTTACCTACTATCTTGTGAGCAATTCCCAAGAAAACTATAATTTCTGCCTAGTGACTGTGGGTGGGGGAGGCTCTTCCTTTTCTCTTAAGTCAGAGCTGACATTGTATGAAGCTTCCTCTTGCTGTGTACTCTTCAGAGATCTAGGTCATTGTCATTCTGTGGGATGTGGCCCTTCCGTGCTTTAAAGTGATGAAATAGGGGTGTGCTTGCTGCATCATTTGACAGCATTTTCGAGCATAGGGCCGTTGTCTCCGTCCTTTGCCCCTTTGTGTTAGTCCACTGTGTTTGCCCTGTCAGCTCAGCAGGAAGGCTGTGTGCATCTGTCTGTCCGGTGTGTGCGGTGTGTGCAGTGTGTGCAGTGTGTCCGCCGGTCCTTTCTGAAAAGACCCTTTCACCACCTCCGCAGTTACCTCCCAGGCCTTTATCATCATGTGTCAAGGGGAAGAATGGGTTCTGTCCAGTGAAATGCAGCCCACTTTGACGGTAGGAGATATTTTGAGTGTGGCTAAGTACATTAGATGAGGATCAAAGCCACTTTAATAGCAGCACCTCAAGAAGTTCAACCAAATGTCCATTTTTAAAAAACATGTTTTGGTTCTTTCCTTCTTTTTAAAAGTTAGCCTGTGTTTGTGATACAGAGGCATCTTGAGCCTTTCACTTCCCCTCCTCCTCCCTTCGACCTCCACTGTGTATAGATTCCCTTCCAAGCTCCATAATATCTACCTCCCTGTTTCCTTACTTCTTTTATTGTGCTCCTAAAGTATTTATACTTTGAGTTTCTTGTTTAAGAGAAACCATGCAGTATTTAACCTCTGTCTGATTTCCCTTAGCATTATGGTTTCAGGGTTCACCTACAGGTAACTTATTTTATCCTTTTTAATAACTGAGTAGTACTCCATTTTGTACATATACCATATTTTCTTTATCCATTCATCTCTTAATGTAGGCTGCTTCTAAGATTTATTAAATTCCTTATCACTTTCATACAGACAAGCTGAAGTAAGCCAAATACATCTCTGTCTATTTGCTTGTTAAAGTGTGCTAAGTCATTATCATTAGGAAATGCTGCTTCAGATGTTTGGTTCTCCACTAAATTAGTGGAACAATATGCATCTTACAGATCCTTCTCCTTATTAATTTTAGATACAGAACAAGTGATCTGTCTTCTGTGTAACAGTTCCATGTGGGTAGATTAATCATGCCTTTTGATGAGCGTGACTTGCTGTGTGAAGAAGTAATACATTCAGTCTGTTTCTTAATCCAGAGAGGTCTACAGCTTCCTGGTCTAGAGGAGAGCATCTCCTAGACAGAGTTCTGGAGGTGTGGGTCAGAGGAGGAGGACCACAAGGCAGAGCCGTTCATGTCTGCACATCTGCTTTACCCTTGGCCTGTTTCTTCCCCTGCATCGAAACTCCATTCCGTCCTGACTTTGCCTGTGTATTGAGCTCCATCTTGGTCTTTCCCAGTCATATTATTGCTTTTGGACCCAGGATTCCGTGGCTGTGACAGGCTGGAGTGTCTCTCGAAGGTCCTTGTGGTAAAAGCTGGGTTACCACACTCTGGCATCCCTGGGAGCCCTGGAACCCTTAAGAGGAGGAGGAGGGGCCTAGTAGGAAGCTCTGAGGCCATGTGGAAGCCCGAGAGGCAAGGATATCCACACCCTAGCTGCTTCCTGCCTCTCTCTTTGCTTCCTGGTGACCATGAAGTGCATAGCATCAGTGTGCAGTGCTGGTAAAAGATGGAGCTTTTCCTGCATATTCTCTTTTGCTTCTCTAGGAACTCCTGGTCCTCCCTCCTTGGGACAGGCCTTCTCCCTGCTGGGGATCCTGGAGTACTTCCCCCAGCTCCTCCTTTCTCCTGACCTCCTTTGGCTCCCCTCCATCTCGGCACATGTGAACACAGGCAGCAGCACCATTCTTTTGATTTTGCGCATCCTTCTGCCTGTGTGAATACCTGAGTGAGTATAGTTACAGATGAGCTCCAAGATGTAATCAGTGTTACATCCCCGAAAGAGCCATGCACAAATGGTTCATAGTAAGCATTCAGTAAGCATCTGTTAAAGAAAGAAGGGTGCTTAGAGCAGTAACAGGTTATAAGAGTTTGTGAAATCTAAAATTAGGAAGCCTTTCTCCCCCTTAGCTGTCCACTTAGCTTATTCTCTGCTTATCTGTGGTCACTGGAATGTGGATGTTGTTTTATTGCTTTCCTTACTAAGAAGGGTGATGACGTCCAGATATTTGATTTCTTATGGTGAAATGATCATTATCTTCCCTTCACTCCTTCTCAGGTGTAGTACTGATTTACATTTCAGTAACCAACATCTGTCAGATACCTGCTGTCCTGTTGTGGTCACTGGGTCCATGGATGTGTCCAGTCTTCCGGAGGATTGGTGGTGGGAGGAGTAGGTGGACCACCTGAAACCCTTCCTGAAATCCATGCAGTCAAAATACCTGATAAAGGATGCACATCACATGCTGCATGTCCCATTGCATCCTTGTGGCTTGTGGAATGTTTGTGCTTGTGTTTATTTGCACAGTGGATCAGTCATTCCTCTGTTAGAGGACCCTGGCAGGGATTTCTGGACTCCTCCATTAGCATTGTATTGCTGGCTGCCTTCCAGTTTCAGGATTGTACCCCCTGCCTGTCTGTTTCTGCTACCACAACAGAAGGCAGCGAAGGGCAGGGTCTTTCTTGACACTCCCGCCTCAGTCTGAGCCCTAGCTTCTCCCTGCCTGGCTCAGTTTCCATAAGTGCCACAGCTCTGGAAGCCCTCACATCTTTATCTCTGATGATGGGAATATGCACATCCCTCGGAAGAGCAGCTCAAGATTCCAGGGGCCAGTGTGGCACGGAGCAGGCTTGACTTTCACCCACCCTCTTCTACTCATGGTGTCCCCAGGCTGCTCCTTGGCTGCTCAGCCTGTCTTGTTCTGGGCACACACAGACTATTTCATAGCTTTAGACCATACCTGTTCTACCACCCCTTTCCATCTCTCTAGTCAGATGCTTTTTAAAAACCATGTAGCGTTCCAATGTCTTCTTTGTTTTTGTTCATAATAAAAGAGATGAAAAAATTTCATTTCTGACTTCCCACGTCTCCATAAATTGCTTTAATAGTTTCATTCTAACCAAGAAGAGACTAACTTAGCAACATCTTTCTAATTTACTCCTTTCCCTCCACTCTTCACTAGTGCTTACTTAAAGGAAATGGAGGGTGGTGGGCCGGGGGGACTGGTTTGGTTTTTTTGTTTTCTTTGTTTTGTTTTTGTTTTATTTACACTGGACTGCTGTTTTCCAATAAGGTGCCTTCTATACAATGTTTGCTTTTATTTTTATTTAAACATTTAAAACATATGTAAACAAACTATTGAATTAGTTTCTTCTTCATCAAGTAAAGCAGCTTGAGGACACTCAGCAGCCCACCTCATTCAACCCTACAGAGGAGTCATATGCTCTTGTTAGATGAGAAGCACTCATTTCAGGAACCAGGGTTTGTGAGCAGGTTCAGGCTGCTGATGAAAAGCAAATCTAACAGAAAACTCTGTGAACAACAACAACAAGACCACTGAAGTCCAGATCAGAAACCTGGTATGTCAGCTCATGAAGATGCAGATTCTCCTCTGCCCACAGCACTCTACTCATTACCACTTCCGGCAGCGCCTCTTGGCAGAAAAAGTTTGGCGGGGGGAGGAAGCACGGTTTAGGTTGGCTGCAGAGACATGGGGCATACACGTCTTCTCTCCGAGGAGGTGCAGTTTCTTCATTCATTTCCCCTTTTAAAATTTACTCTGCGCATTTATGGGTAAACTTTAGAGCTCGTGAACACAAGGAAATGGTATCATGGGCTTGAGCCTCGTAGTATGTGGCCTGGCAGTGTGCTGCTGCGGTTCTCAACCTGAGCCACTTTCTTTCCCGGTTCAGCTCATCCTGTTGACTGTGGACTCTGGGAAATGCAGGCTCCAAGCCTATATTCAAGATGTGAGTTGTGTCTACACCTATGGCCTGGTGGCTCTTTGGACCTAAATCGGGACCCCAGTTAAATGTCTGATCACCAAGGAGTGCAGCAGATGCACCTGAGCTTCAGAACCAGCTTCACGTTTTCTTACTTTCCTTGCCACAAGATGAGCCAGAGCTGACCCTGGCATGACTGTCACAGGGTTCAGATTGCAGGTCTTGTTGGAATCATATAAGTGGTCTGTTCATTTGATATTATAATAGTAGTAAAAATTCAAATCTTCTTTTTCTTCAGCTACCAAGTGATCTCTCTCTCTCATTTGCCAGATGAAAAAAAAACCATCTCAGAAAGGTGTTTGTCTTTACTGTATTTACACATTTTAAGTGTTTTATAGATTCAATGGCCTTAGAAAGCGTGGTTTACCCAAGAGCATAAGCTTAAGGGGAAGACAGTGATGAACATGTAAAGAGAGGACCAAGTCAAGGTGTCCCAGAGCAGGCTCCCACCGGCTCATCTGGGCCATTGTGCCGGCCCTTCTTTACAATCCACATTGCTGCTTCTGCTGTGGTAGTGTCATGTTGCTCATTTGTCAGCCAGAGTATTGGAGGAAGCACAGGAATCATTTACACTGATGTGGGCGGGGTTAGTGATATTAACAAGGAACGATGACACCTGCCAGGTGATATGGAAGGACAAAAGACAGGTGCCACCACCAGAGGCCTGGGGAGAGCAGTAGCGAGGCAGGGTATATTTGTCTTTTTGATACTGTAACAAAACAACAGGGGCAGGCTACTCTATAAAGAAAAAAACTTATGCAGCTGACTGTTTAGATGCTGGATGTCCAAATGGCATGATGGAGGCTGCTCCTGGCTGTGTATATCATGGTAAGGATGCAGTGTGGCTTGCTGTCTGTGGGGTCTTTCTCGTCTCTTAATAAAGCCACCAGGATTCAAGCAGGGAGCACCACCCCCATGACCTAATCAGATCTAATCACTACCCAAAGATTCCACCTGAATCAAATTCAAGTTCCATATGCTTAATACCCTTAAAACCAACTCTGAGAATGAAACTGCTGCATGAGTTGAAGGGACAGCCCATATTCAGACCATAAAAGAAAGAGACCCCCTGTAGGAGCAGACCAGGGTAGACCAACCATGGCCAGACAGAGGAGGAGGCAGGGACAGCTGTTAAAATGCAAACAGTCCCATCAGGGAAGGCTGAGCCTGGCATCCCAGGGGGAGGAGTGAAGGTAATTTTGTGCAGAGCACGAACAGAATTACTGCCCCCAGCTGCCAGGCTCTTCTGTTCTTCCTCTAGCTTTGCGTTGCCCATTCCAGCTTCAAAGTAGTCCTTTTGGTTTCTCAACTGGAATGCTTGGGGTGAGGTCACTTTCCCACCCCTAGAGCAGTCTGAATGATCTTCCTCCTAGAGAGAATCTGTAAATATGAAGGCACTATAGATGCAAAGTTCATAATACTGTAAAATGCAGAATCAGATGTGCCTATGTGGAGGCTCACAGATACATTTACTGTAGACAAGGCAGGGTGCTGGGCTGCAAAAACTTCTTAAAACATACAGAAGTGGCATAGGAAGTGTCCGGTTCCCAGGTGGTGTGTGAAGATCTGGAGGAATTTGCAGCCATGAGGAAGATGTCTCTCATAATAAGGTCGTCACTCTGGCGTGGGTGCTGATACAAGTCTAGCCATTTCTGGAGGACCCAGAAATCTAAACCAAGGAGGATTCCAATGCAGGGCAATAGTTCTCATCTCCATAGAGTTGTGAACATGAGTTAAGATGTCTTTACACTTGCAGATTGCATTGCCGTACTACAGGGTGGTCTTTGGGAGGCCTTAGCCAGAGGATGAGCTGACCAGTGGCCCTGTACCCTCTGGCTCATCCAGTGCAGCCAGAACAAACCCTCCTGTGAGGTTGGCGGGTACTGGCAATCAGGTGGAACAGTATTGGGTTTCAGGTGATTAAAGTACTTTGGCTTCCTTGGTTACAACATTAATAATCATGTATTGAATATTTTAATAAGTCAAATATTCCAAATAATAAAATTGAATTCTAGTAAGTAAAAAGTGACATTTTCTCCCTAGACAAGAAGGTCATATGGCCATGTGAGAAGAAGTAATAGCAACAGCCATGAGGAGAGCAGGAGCCCTGCGGGAGAGTTACATGTGCCCTGATGAGCAGCGTCTTTCTGCAGGGTCCTTAGCAGATCCTCTTGGACACTCAGGGACTGGGGACTTCCACCTTAAATTAATGTTGCCAGTTCTGTATTTCAGAAGATTACCCTCCTCCCCCAAAAAGATTTCCTTGTTTATGCATCTGTGGTGGCCCCAGCCTTCATCACTAGTCTTGACTCATGGGACACGTATTTGCTGAGTGCTGGTTATGTTTGCCATAATCAGACAAATTTAAATATGTGTAGAGACCACCGTGAGGGAACCTAGAGTCTAATGGGGGAAGTAGACTCATAAGCAGGTGTAGAAAGGAGCATAAGTCCTTATCCATGCTAGTTGTCTGCTAGGCAGATGCCTCAATCTCGGGGTTAGAGTGGGGAGTTCTGCTGTCACCAGCTTTCCTGAGGATTGATCAGTTGGATGCAGACAGCTGGAGCCCAGGGCTACAAAATAAATCCTTAGGGTTGAAATACAATCTGTAGAACATTGTGAAAACATTTATGCCCTCAATGCACTGTATCAGTTCTCTGAAACCTGTTTGGAGAGGAGAGGAAATGTACCAGTAACAGTGGTGATGATTTCTATCATAGGCCTGTTCTCTGGCTCTCTGGAAGGGAACAGCCCACAGCCCACGTTGGATGATTTGGACAGAGAGGAGACCTATTTTCATGAACACTGACCTGCACACTGCCGGCCAGAGTGTATGTGTTTGTGTGTGTGTATGTCTTTGTCTGTGTCCTGTGCCTTGACAGATAAACTGGGAACAGGAAAGGGAGGGCATAGACGGGAGTGGGTTTCCTGGGGCAGCTCACGGATCTGAAGGCAGCCCTGATCTTCCCAGCTCTGTGGTCAGATGTGTGTCTGCTCTGATGCTGGCTGTGTGGGTTTCTGCGCTCACAGGGCGAGCAGTTGAGATGAGAGTCTAACCTCTCAGCAGCTCAGAGGGGCTTCTCTGTATTTCTTCCAGGCCAGAAAAGAACAATCAAACCTAACACTTGTCACAGCAAATCTCACACATTTTTCCTACAGATACTATCTGCTTGCTTGCTTGCTTGCTTTCTCTCTCTCTCTCTCTCTCTCTCTTTCTCTTTCTTTTTTTTTTTTTTTTTTTTTTTTGGTACTGGGGATCGAACTCGGGTCCTTAGCTTTCGAGGCAGGCGGTGGAACCACTGAGCTAAATCCGCGGCTATCTGCTTTCTTTGATCCATCCCATCATCAGACTAAAGCTCACAGAAGTAATTTGTCTGAAGTTGCAGAGTTAACCAGACAAATAGGGTGTATTACTAACATCTGTATTATTGAATCTTTTTCCCCTGTCTCTTTCCTCCCTGATATAATTTAGAGGAAGTAAATCCCATTTTCTTCCTTTCTTAGAAATGAATACACTGTGTACCTTGAAAAATATCATCAATTTTCTTTTTCCCCCTTGAATTTTGTTTGCATTACATCCTGAACTTACTTGGCTGAAATAAGCTAGAAATTCTTTAGCCAAGTTACAAAACTGGGCTTGCCTCCCTCCCAGTCATTGTCCTTCCAGGAGATTCAGCCACGTTTCTTCCTAACTTCACATCTTCATGCTTGTCAAATTGATTTGCTGTTGAAAGAAGAAGTATGTTTTTAAATATTTTTAATCTCTCTTGACCGAAGAGAAGGGAAGATACAAGCATATCATCAATTTAATTAATTTGAAGGTGATAACTTTCACGAATGTTGTTTTCTCAAAGTAAGATAATAAATGTCATTGAGTTTGAATACTGTCTCCCTACTTCATTGTTTTTAAAACAAAGAAAAATGCCCTATAATCCCAGCCTGGGGGCAGTAGGGACCCTAAGCTCATAGCTCAGGACTTCGGTGACAGGGATTTTGGATGCTCAGGAAATCTTCATAATGACCCAGCTCCAATGAAGGCTGGCCTCACTCATTTTGTAGTCAAGTTTGGAAGGTCCAGCACGCCGTCCCAGTCCCAAGACAGCTTGGGGTGTATTGTGGGGACACTACAAGCTGAGGCTAGACCTTGACCCTGTGCTTCCACTCTGTTCCTTCTGCGCCTAAGGGACTCAGCAGTGCCCCCCTGCAGCCTTGGGGTGAAGGTTAGTTCACATCAGGGCATGCAGAACCTCCTGATCTGTCACCTGCCACTCAGTCTAGCCTTCCTCCCTTTGTCTGTTCCCAGCTGTGAACACTCTCCCCCAACCCCACCTGTCTGCCTAGTAAGCATTTATTCATTTTTCAAGCCCAGATTGTTAACCATCAGCCCTCCACCTGCTCCCCTCTTGGCAGGTACCTTTATTCACTTACTGATTTATCCAGCTAATATTTGCCCCAGGCCCCAAGGTGAGCACTTTTGGGAGCTCCCTGCCTTGGGGAGCTGAAGGTCAGACAGGAGGGCAATGTGCCTGTCAGGATGCAGCCATCTAGGGACTGCGCCTGGCTCTGCAGAAACGGACGGAGGACAGAGGAGCCTCACATCAGGATTTCCAGTCTGAGGCTCCTCCACTCTCCCATATCTGTCTCCAGCTCCTGAGGCTAAGAGGTCCCATCCAGTGCAGGGGCTCCGGAGCCTGAGGATGCGGGGTAGTGGCCTCTGCTCTCACCTGAGCCACCTAGGGAGGAAAGGGCCTCCCGCCAAGGCTGCTTAGTCTCCCCTCAGAGGAAGGGCAGGAAGGCCACCAGGGTGAGGAAGGGGCTGTGGACAGGCTGCTCTGATGTGAAGGCGACCCCATCTCAGGATCTGATGACAGCCTTTCTCTGAGGGCCAGAGAGGAGGGTCATGGATGCACTGTGCAGGGTCACCGAGCCCTGTGCCGCCTGAGCCCAGGATGTGTAGATCGTGCTCTTTACTCTGCTTCCTAGGGTAAATTAACAGGAAGGTTAGAAACCTTCTGAAGGCACATGAATGCCTCTGTAGAAAGCACTTCTGCTTTTGGAAAGAGTTATTTTTTATCTCTAATAAATAAAAGTGCACTCAAAAAGAATGTCAGTGAGCTCCTCAATGAAAGGTTCTGGGTAAATTTGTGGCATATAAGACACTCTAGGGTTTATTTTCAGTGTTAGCCAGAAACACCTGCCCTTGATATCACAGAGTTCTTGTAAAGATGTTTACTTAGTCTTTGTTAAAATATGTACTTTTAGCTCTTCACCTTTTATGTACTTTGTAAATTCAAACTATAAATTATAACATTAACTCAGAATGTTCAAATGAAATGAACCTGCTCCTGTTTTCTCTTTTACCCTTTTTTGGGTCAATTTCAGTAGATCTAGAAATAGAACATTCTTTTACTTCCATTTGACTTGAAAGCTTGTAATATAAACTATTTTCTTCTCCTAAAGGCATGAAGCCTTGAGATTATTACTAACAGAAGTAACCATTATTATTTAAGGAAAACTATCCAAGTTATATGGAATCATTCCCAGAAGTTATATTATTCTATATGTTGTAGTTAGTTTAAAAATCTAGGTGATGTTTTTAAAAGATATTAAAAGTGTTTAAAATCCTTTTTTGCACAAAATATTTGTAATTTTTATTAGGGAGCTTTATTTATATTTATGAAATTCTTTTATTCTTTATCACTTATTAAAAGTAACAGACTATTTAAATGTTTAAAAGAAACATTCCGTATTATAATATAGAAATTTCTGTTTGGTTTTTTTCTTAAACTTTTTTAAAGAAAAAATAATACCCAATCCATTAAAGTTTATTTTAAATAGAACCCTCTTTAGATATGTCTGTATCATCCTTATGCTTGGAAATACAAAGTTTTGTGTGTTTTTTTTGTACCAGAGATCGAACTCGGGACCTTGCACTTGTGAGACATGCAGCGGAACCACTGAGCTAAATCCCTGGCCCAAAACAAACTACTTTTTACAGTGTTCGTAGTAGTAACATGTTGTTAGTAGTAAAGAGAAAAATTTCAATTATTAAGATCGTTACAAATTAATTTATACAATCTAAATTAATTACACAAAGATTAAGAAAAATCTTTGCAAATATTAAAGAAAGGTCTTTTGTCAATTTAATGTATTTTTTTTTTTTTTTAGTACCGGGGATTGAACTTGAGACCTTGCACTTGCTAGGCAGGTGTCAGAACCACTGAGCTAAATCCCCAGCCCAATTTAATGAATTTTTGTAATGACTTCTTCATTACAAAAATGTTCATGGTGCAATTTATTTTCCAGGCTTAATTTGAGAGGTGCTCAGAAATTCTGCAATTCAGTTGATCCCCCCATTGGTGCCTAAATCTCACCATTAGCATTTTTATTTCCTCTGTGCTGAACTTTGGTTCCTTGATGAGCTTTTTTTTCTTCTTAAGGAGCTCTCTTTTAGAGACACAATTTTCAGTGTGATTGGTTCTGTCCATCTGCTTTGTTTCTGGACACTGCCCAGGTTCCCTGGGGGACAGGGATTCTGAAGCTTCTGGATGCAAGAAGCAGGGCTGCTGTAGGCCCAGCTCAGAGCAAGGAGCAGAGCTCACTGGCCCAGCTCTGTCAGTAGCACATGTTTTGGTGGCAGATGTGTGTCCAGGGCTCCCATGAGCATTTTGACATGGCATTGATTCTAACCTGAGGCTTTGTAGGATAAATTCAGCTCACGGGGCAAAAGGTTGGCATATGCTACTTGCCCATTCCATCACTGAGAACCAGAAATGAAAGCAATGGTGAAATGCTGACTGAAGTGGAGTAACCAAAGTTAACCTGCCCTTCCCTGTTGTGTATTGCAGAGGCTGGAGCACAAGGAAGTCCTCGTGGGCTTGTTGTTCCTGGTGTTCCCGTTCATTCCCGCCAGCAACCTCTTCTTCAGGGTGGGCTTTGTGGTGGCCGAGAGAGTCCTTTACATGCCTAGGTAACTGCTGCAACCATTCCCTCTTTCCAGCCCTGCCCTCTGTGCCCAGCTTTGAAATATTGGAGAGACCATCCTCTGCATGATGACAGGTTCTCGCGAAGCTCAGGTTTCTGTTATCTGAAGTGTAAATACAGCTGCACAGAAGGCTGGTGAGACTCCACTTGCACACTCACACTCTAGTGTCAGAGGTTTGCCTTTAGGAGCAAGCTCACAGCTAAATAGAAAGTACTGACTTGAAGACAGTCAGGATTTTAGCAGTGTTGCTTACCTCACCACCTTTGTCCAAATATGTTTTATTAAATATAATTTTCTAGAAATATTTGATTTGCATAAAATATTAATGATGACCAACATCTTCTCTTTTTTCCTTTCCCTGTTTTTAAATTTAATTTAACAATGGGAATAAATGAAGAAAATGTGTCCTTGAGAAAAAAATGATTTAAAAATTATGGAGGACATTCGGACGTGTGTGCTTTGTAGTGTTGCTTGGCTCTGAGTCCTTGAACAGCACCAAAGCTTGTCTGTCCTCCTGTCTTACTTAGATGTCATCCTTCCCAGGCTGCATTTCTGTCTAGATGCTGGGAAGCATCACTGAGTCAGGTGACAGTCTTATTTTTGCTATTTACCAGTTGTGCAGCCTTGAGTAAGACATCAAGCTTTTGCTTCAGATTTTCTCATTTTTAAAATTTAAATTTTAGTGACCTTCCTAAAATTAATATTTTGGTGTATCCACCTGCCATTTCAAGCAGTTCATTCTCTATAAGTTCTACAATAACTTCTGAAATTCTGTAAGAATGAACTTTTCTAAAAGGCAGTATCACAAACCAAAATATTTTAAGAAAATTGTTTTTGTTTATGAGATTATGCTTGATATTTCTAAACATGCATAGTTGGAAATGAGCTTCATGATCTCCGATTGCCTCACCCCAAGAGCCTCACAGCTTTCCCAGGACTTGGCAGTGTGGTGTTTTGACTTGGCGGGGGTGGGAGGTAGAGAGGCATCCATCAATCCACCACCTTGCTCTCAGTGTCCTTAGGACCATGTGTGAAGGAGGTTATTCCTTGGTAACACTACTTGACGAGGAAAAGCTACAGTGCAGTTTTTCATGTTCCATGCTGTCCAAAGAGGGGTCTTGTGCGAGCTTGCCCATCATAAGAAATACACCTAGCCCATAGACATCACAGCAGCCCTTGGGCTGTGGGGAGTGTTTTCGCTTGTCCCAGTTAGTCCTTCTCTGCAGTGTGATGATTCCGGTTCTTCATTCAACAGATATTTATAGAACATCGGTGCCACAAGTGCTGCACAGCATCTGCAGTTGCATCTGCAGTTGCAAAGACAACTGAATGTCAGGTCTCTTCTCAGAGTTTATTAACTGTTCATTAACAAAATGAAGTTTTTTTTACTCTGTTTAATAGGTCCTGATATTCTCTAAAGTACTACTTACTGTACTTATTAATTAATATTAGTCTACCATTAATTGTGTCCAAACATTTATTGAGCATTTATTGCATTTTAGTCATCATGCCAAACATGTTGTATTCTTCATATCCATTGATTGGCACTGTGAGCAGAGGCTTCCCAAAAACCTGGAAACCCACACAAATTCTGGCTTAAGCATTAGTATGATTTCTCTAGGCTTCAGTTTTCTCCACTGTATAAAGTTGGGGATATAACAGCACCCAACTGAGTGGTATATGTAATCAGTAAATGAGATAATCACATGCAAAACTTAGAGAGTGTTGTGCATTATACATGGCTGGAGAATATTAAGTATTATTGTTAATATAAGCTGGTACTATTGTCATTATTTTACCATAATGAAGTCTGAGCTCTTGAGAGGTTGAGGGGCTTTGCCCAGGGTGACATGCTTTACTGTGGGGCAGAGCTGATGTGCAGATCCTGGTCTACTGACCAGACCATACCTCCTCTCTCACAGGTATAGCTCAGTATTCTTCTCAAGAAAGAAAAAGAAGAAAATGTAAGCATGGCAAAGTCATTTTGCTTTGCTCCATTTGGTGATGGAGCCTTGATACTTCAAAGAACCTCGAGATCTGACCCTCAGGAGTCTGGTGTTCCCAGTGAAAAGGAATCACAAGTGTGGCAGGGGTTTCCTAGTCTAGGTACAGTAGATAAGAAGGGAGAATGAAGTGTCTGGCCGTATGGAAGTAGTATCTTATTTAATGGGCTTCCTCTCACCCAGACAAAAGTCCCCCAAATGCCCCTAGGACTGCACCAGCTTGGGTTCTTCCCATGCTGCTATGTCTCTGGTGGCCTCTCTGTAATGTCATGTATTTCTTCTAGAAATAAAATGCTCCCTTCCCCAAGAAATGATATAATTTGGGTTAAGATAAAACTGATCCATATGAGAGAAGCATCAGTATTGCCAAGAACAAGTGCCTGCCACTGAGACCCAGTTTGGATTTGCTTTATGTGGCCAACTCCATGACGAGGTGCCCTGAATCACTTTCAGTGAGGTGATCTTCATTGCAGAGGTCGCTCTGTTTCTCTCTCAAGTTCTGTGTCTCTGCATTGCCATGTTGTTACCAAGGCACTGTTTTCTGATGCTTTCTCCCAACTACTCAGTGACTCCTGGATTCATTTCTGTGTCACCTCTGTGCCCAGCAGTCCATGAGCTTGTAGAGCTGGAGTTTTAGCAGGCCAGAGTCCTGTGGTCAAGGAGGTAGAGATATGGTCCTGCCCCACGGGGTTACCTGGGGCTGATGACAGGGTCTGGTCACTGCATCTGTAGTCCTGATCATGTCAGAGTTTAATGTGGACCAGGAGGCGTGGTTGTTTGAATCCCAGTATTTCTTCACATCATCACTCTATAGAAACTTGTGAGGGAGCTGCTTTACTTATGGCCCTGGATTCTGTGCTCATCCAAAACCGTGCCCCATTAGCTGGCCGGGCTGAGTGAGAAATTAAAGCCTTTGAGGAAACTTCTGTGGCATGTCTGTAGAGTATTTCTTGTTACTTTGTCAGAGCCGTTTTATAAGTATCCGAGTTCCCTTTGACAGTGAAAGTCTGTCTCGGAAAGAGATATTACCTGACAGTGGCTACTGCCCTGTTGCAGTAGAAAATTGAGGCCAGTGGGGTAGAGAGCTACTGAAGTCCTCCCTGGGCCAGGGGGGAATGTTAAAAAAGACACCCAACTTGTAATGCTTCTGAAGAAGGTGAACTTCCTCCTGCTCACTGTGTTTGTTTCAGGCTCTTGTGAAGCCTTAAAGGTTTTCATACTTGGTCATCCAGCCTCCCCAAAGCCTGGCTGAGTCTACCAGTTCTAAGTGCTGATTTGGCCGTTTTACAAGAAAAGCCCAGTGATTCAGACCATCAGTGCCCTTTCGTCTCCTGAATTTATGCCTAACAATGAGGAAGCCACTTAATTCTTTTGACTTCTGCTTCCATCCTAACCCAGAAAAGTCCTGTAGCAACCCCTTCTGATTTGTACTTGGAATGTGGATAAAAGGGACAGAAATCAGCTGTTCACTTAGCACTGCATGGCTTTTAGGATCAGGGTTTTACTATCCGAAGACATTGGGAATAATATTTTCTTGATAAATGTCAGTTTGTACATATCTTTTGTGAACATGGAGGAGAATTTGGGAGTTGAAACCATTCTTTCATAGAAATTTTTCTCTCTTATTCTTCTCCCAAAAGAAGCATATAATTTTATGGCTTTTTTTGGTATTTTATGAAAAACCACATTAGAAGACTTCAAAGGACTAAATTTTCTTAGAATTGATGAAGCAGAAATAGTCGAGAAAAGCTCTCAGAAAGTAACTGAATACTCACCCGCCTGCCACATTATGGGTGATTTATTCACTTTGGGGCCAAAGAGCAAATTCCTGTGCTACTAGAGGAAAACTTGAATGGACAGGTCAAAGGAATTGATAGGAAGAATTGAAGGCAGAAACAATATTTTGGTTAAAAGTAATAAAACAAAAACCTGAGGGCATAGAAGTTCAACAGTATGAATTTTAGGGGGGAAAAGAAAGTAAAAACTACCCCATGCTTTTAGAAAGACATGCATTTGTTCTGTGTCACCCCAGCACTCATGGCCACATTAGACATGGAGCCTTAGAAAAGAGTGAGCGTCATTCATCTTCAAATTTGAGAAGTTTCTTCAAATCCTAGTCATTTGAAGTGAAAATTTTGATTTTGTCCTAGTTGCTGTTGGTGTGATACTGCAGTGCCTGCTCCTCAGGAGGCAGACTGAGAGGCACCCGCTGTGTGTCATGCTCCTCTCCTGTGTGGCACCTGCCCTTCTGGTCACCACCTGTCCAGGGGCACATCTGCTCAGAGTCACTAGAGAAAGGTCCTGATGATTTGAGAGTATAGAGTTAAATCTATGCAGTTTTATAAAATTGTGAAATTATATCTTTCCTAGATTCTCCATATCTGTCATGCTTAGAGACAGCCCTTTGGCTTCTTTCCCACCCCCGCCCCCACAATCTTTTAGAAATTTTAATAGTTTCTGAAATTGCAAACTCTGATGACCACAGTGCTACATAACCTCTAAGGGCCTCACAGAGCGACATTTCAACTGCTTTATGATCCAGGATAACTTTGTGAAGCCAGGCTTCCTCCCTGTAAGCCTCTTCTGCAGTGGTTTCCTCACATGTGGTGACAGTTCTGCCCACGTTCAGCTGGACAGGTGCAGTGGGGAGGGCAGGTGTGTCCCGGGGAGAGGAGCAGAGGAAGGAGGCCTGGGGCCTGGGGACCTGCCCTGCAGGGTCCAGTGTCCACAGCAAGTGTCAGGACCATCCATGTGGGCTCCGCTGTGAGGGGTGGGGTCCTGAGAAGCGGCAGGAATGGGGAAGCTTAGACACTCACAGGGCGGCAGCAGAGAGGACTGGGTGTCAGGAGGATGTGGTCCCCTGCCACTGGGGAGGTGACTTGAGCCTTGGCAAAGCTCCCTCCTTGAGGTGACGGCACAGATGGCTCCTAGAGAGGAGCAGTGGGGAGGATGGGTGGGATTCCGGGCCAGGGCTGCAGCCTGACTTGGGCAGGGGCTCTCAGCCAGGTCAGACTCCCCAACAGCAATACAGGGGATTTGTGTTTTGTCTGAGGCCAGGCTGGTAAGAATGGGACAAGGCTGAACTACAAGTAACGCACCACTCTGATTTTATGGGGCTAGGTCCCAGGAACAGTAATAAGTCCTAGAGCCAGGCAGAGCCAATACTCAGAGCTTAGCCTTTGTGGATTCATTCTTTGTTTGAAATTCTCATAGTGTGATGCATTAGAGTGATGGCCAAGCAGCCTGGGCTTGTCAATGAGCCATTCAGTGAAAAGTCTAGGAGTGGATTAATTGAAGCTTTCACAGTTACAAGGTCAGGTTCACCAGTCTCCTGAGAATACATGCAAGTAAGAAGACACACGTGTTCCCTGGATTACTCAAGTTCATCCAGTTATCTTGAGTGTTGGCCATGAACCCATTTTTTTATACATCTTTGTCACGATCAGCTTAAAACAGCCAGGTTCTTGTGTCATAACAAGAATGGTAGACTGCTGAGGAGAAATGCTGTGTTCTGTTGCCTTGGAGACCAGAGAAGACAGAAGGAGAAGGCAAAATTAATGATGCCACTGGACGGGAATCAGTGCCAAAATCCAAAATTTGCATAATAAAAAGAAGTAAGGGAATCTTTTTACCTCTGATAAAGTCCTAATGCTTTTGAATGTTATCTTCCATGTTACTCACCATACCTCAGAAGAAACCTGAGTCTGTGAAGCCTTCGCATTCTCGCCTCTTGCGCTCTTCCCCTCCTCTGGTCCATAGCAGGGTACAGGTCCAGCATCAAGCTGTCAGAGGCTCCCTCTGGCTCAGGACCCCACCTGGGGCCTCAGAAATCAGTTCCAGTTCTACCCAGAATGCCACAGGAGGACAAAGATTTCTGTTCAGATGGTTTGTCTCTGTCCTGCTGTGCCATTGGAGCTGTCCCACTCAGCCCACTGAGACCTGAAGACAGAGAAGGATGTGAGGTCCCTGATGAGGCCTCATTCAGTGAGGGCAGTGCCTGGATGTGGAGGCTCGGTCAGGGAGGCATTCATGGGCCAAGGGCTACGTGAAGGTCAAGACCACAGAAGGAAGCAGGGCACTTTGTTGAGGGGCCCGGGTGAACATGTCTAAAGCTGGAGATTGTGCGCCATGGACAGCATGACATAAACAGAGCAAAGGTGAGAAGGAGAGCAGAGAGGAGGTCAGGGTGCCCATGGACTAGGCTCCATTGGCCAGTGTGTCCTGCTGAATGGGTTGTGCTCAGTTCAGGGAACAGGTGTGGATGGGTTTGAGCAGGAATCATAGCGTTAATTTTGCAGAACCCCAATAGTTACAGAAGATCAGTGTTTAAGTCTTTTAAGTCTCAAGTGGTGAACCGCAAATGTCTTGGAAACTAGGATTTAAAGGTACAATTTGAGGGTATAATTTAGATTCAGATGAGATTAAGTAGGATAATATATGTGGAGAACGTTGCAAGCTATACTAGGTGGTTTCGAGTCATTATTCCAATCTACCCTATACAAATGAGGAAATTGAGGAATCAGAATCGAAGGAAATCAAAGCACCATAGCTCTAGGCCATTCCCTTTTCCTTCACTTTTGCTTCTGCAGACCTCTGCATCTCTTTGACCTCATGTGCTCAAAAGTGAGGAATTCAAAAGTGAAGTCAAAGGTGAGCAACCATAGCTTAGCAGATTGCCATCCTGTGATAGTTAAGTACACGTCTTGAAGTGCCATGGTGCATGAGCTATGAAACACATCTCTGTGGGTGAAGGGAGACATTCACGTTAGAGGCCACATCCCCAGTGTGCCACTCAGACTGCCTGGAGTGTGTGGATGTGGACAGACCTGTGTTGCTACTGTGGCCTGTTGTCCATCGAGACCCATCATTCACGGGGGCAAATTTATTTTTCCTCTTCTCTTGAATGCCACACAGGGGAGTTATTTCAAACATTGATCTCTTTATGAGAATTTTAGTGATCCTAAAACAATCTTTCTTTACATTTTTGGAAGCCTTGGTTATGTTGTTCTCATCAGTGGTGGGACTGTCATTTTATATGTCTGTGTTTTCTTTTGGTACTCAACACAGTAGATGCCAGATTTAAAAATGCACGCACGCGCACACACACACACACACACACACACACACACACACACACACACCCCAGTGAGGAGCTGAGAGGCACTGATTGGTGACAAGGCCCAGGCCTATGCGGACTGGCAGGAGCACAACAGCAGCAGGCTGGACTCCACTTGCCCCTGCTCGAAGGTGAAGGTACTGGGGTCTGGGGTAGTCATATGTGAAGAAGTAAGGGTAGAAATCGGGTGTAGAGATGAGTGTGCTGTGGAAGTGACAGAAGGTTGTTTTTCTGCTTTTTTTAAAGAAGTAGCTTTAGAGGTGCTTGGCTTTGGGAAAAAGGGAGCCCCAAGTGGAAAACTTAGTTGAGTATGTAAACCAGGCAGGAAGAAGGCAAAGACAGTCCCCTGGTGATAAACAATCATGGGTCTAGTTATCTCGGGCCCCACCTGCCTTGGTTGATCCTTAAATTACCCTCTGTCTCCATGTCAGTTTCTGATCCCTTCACTCTCAGTGTTGCACTACACTCATGGAGCAGCCCCTGTTAGCTACCAGGTACTCAGGGAGCAAAAACAGCTAAGTTACTATTCTGTCCTTAGGCTATTAGCCTGAACTTCCAAACACCAAATGTTTTCTTTCTTATCAGTTTTGAATGTGAAAACTTATTTATTGTGCATTAATTCACCAATGAAATTTGTTGTTGTTATTTTTGAGACAGAATCTCAATAGGTAGTTAGTTTTAGGCTGGTTTTGAACTCACTACCAAGCCCAGGCTGGCCTCAAATTCATGGCAATCCTCCTGCCTCTACCTTTCAGGTGCTGGGATTACAAGTGTGTATCATCACACCTACCTTCACCAAAAGAATTTACTTTGTATTCTCTTCACTGTCAAAAAGATACACATTTCAGAGTGTGGAGGGACTTGAAATGGGTATCATGGCATATTCCATGGTACATGAGCGCACAGTGATAGAACTGCACAGTTGTACATATTTTGGATACTTTATGCAGTATTTATACCATAAAAATTATGTGTGAATCAAACCTTGTTAAGACAAGTAATATTGTACAAGGAATTTTGCAGTTTTAAGGGTCCTTTGGTGGACATTCTTTCTTTTTTTTGGTACCGGGGATCAAACTCAGGACCTTGTGCTTGCGAGGCAGGTGTGTGCCACTGAGCTAAATCCCCAGCTCCTAGTGAACATTCTTAAAATCTTCATAATTGTCCTGTAAAGTAGGTATTTGGCCTCAATCTGAACTTTTCAAAGCAGAGTTTGCTTTAGGCATATTTATAGACCTATTTACATATCTTATTTGATGTGTGGCTAGTACAATAGTCTGCTGAAAGCACACATGACCACAAAGTGCTGCACTTGACAACACTGACACCTTGAACTTCACCTTCTGTTGAGAGAACACATTCGTGTACATTAGTTCATTTATTCCAGACAACAGCTTTGTCGTGTAATGTGACAGCAACATTAAGCCCTTTTAGTACAAATGAATAAGACTCTGAGACTCTCACCTACTGAGCTTTGATCACAGAAGCCACCAGTGAGTGCCTGAGGAAGTCCGTTCTCTTGACTCTGTTCCAGATGCTTTGTTATCTTAAGGGTTTTCTTTCCTTTGCTGTGACACTCCCGACTCCCATCTTCACAGGCATACCTTTTTCCCTCCACCTGCTGGTGCCTGGGCCTTGAGGTGTTACTGTCTGTAGAGGAGCCTGCTGTGTAGACATTAGTCTCTACCCAGATATGTACAAATGGTACAGATTTCCTGTCTCTTACTCTATTTAGTGGAAAATAATTGGCAGATAATTGTATTATAGCATAATAATGTTATCATTTAAAGTTTAGCATCAGGCCGGGGATTTAGCTCTGGTTCTGCTGCCTGCCTTGCAAAGCACAAGGTCCCGAGCTTGATCCCCAATACCAAAAAAAAAAGTTTAGTGTGTACCAGGCATTGTACATACTATGAAATTATTGTTTTCTTTTATAAATTAAGGAAGCTAAGAATTAGAGAATTTAGATCGTTTGTCAACAACAGGTGTCAGAATGAGATGCAAACCAGGGATTTTTTGACACCAGCACCCTGCCTTATTTCTCAATAGAGTCTTTAAATTTTAGGCTGGTAAGTGACCATTAAGGCTGAGGGGAAATGTCACATCTTCAAAGAGGTAAAGCGAAAGGTGAAACCCATAGCATTTCTCTCCAGTTTTTCCATAAATGTAGGAAAAGGACGGAAGAAGCCTGTTTCATGGAGCACAGCATTTGAAGGAGCTTCTGTTTTTTTGGGTTTTTTTGGGTGCCGAGGATTGAACTCAGGATCTTTCGCTTGCGAGGCAGGCATAGTGCTACTGAGCTACATCCCCAGCCCTGAAGGAGCTTCTTATTCTTCCTCAGGGGGCCCAGCACCTGGCACAGGAATGTAAGGAGAACTCCAAGGTGCCCCTGGAATTCTTTTCTTGGAATGTGAATAAACTTTCACTCCAAATACATTCAGTGTTCTGGAAATGTCTTCCCATTTGTTTAATGTTTGAACTAAAGAGCAGGGCAGAAATGGGGACATGAGTCACAGCTGGAAGAAGCTAGCAGCAGCAGGGAAGTTCAGTCTGAGGAGTCGGGCCCAGCTTCCTGGAGCTGGGAGAGAGGATGTCACAGCACCAGCCAGCTGTCCTCAATGCTGTAAACTCCAGGGCTTGCTAGTGAGCCAGCTCAGGCCAATGGCATCAGATAACTTGCAGGGTAGTATTTCAGATGAGAGGAAGCTAATTAGGGATAGCTTTCATTTAGACTCCTAAATTTGGGCTTCTTTGAAGGCATAAAAATGTGAGATTGTGCCCATCTTATATATTTGTTCATAGATAACGCTCATGGTTCATCTGAGCTTGTGGACAAATTAAAGATAGAACCTCAGTTACATGTAATTAACAAAAAGTGGAACCTAAGCCAATCCATAACATGGTTAGGCCAGAGGTAGAAAGTTGCAATCATGTTAGGTTGATGTAAGATCAGTTGGGTTGATAGCCCGACCAGTTACCGAGGGATGCCCGGTCACCTGAATGAGGGTACAGCAGGGGATGCAAGAATAATATACAAAGAACAAAGAATAATGAATGATAGTTTATTACTTAGGCATCCGGGAATTGATCTTTACCTCTCTCCTGGCTAAAGACCACCCAATGTTAGCTCTGTTCTGGCTAAGACCAGGAGCTCTGGATTAGTCAGTATTTATGGTTATATAACATGTAAGTGGAGCGTGAAGGTAGATGTAGGGAAGCGTAGACCTAATGTACTAATGAGCCAGGCTGTAAAGGGGGAGTAACTATGTATACTTGGAAAGAAAAGGTCACAGTTAACAAGCCACCTGTTCTTTCTTTTAGGTCGTAGCTAATAAGCTACCTGCATTATCTTGCTAACATTTGATCTTGGAGAATGGTTGCACAGAGTCATAATTCCACAGCTGCTGTGTTTCCTTTCTATTAGAGATGTCATAACCTAATTGATCACTGAGACCTCAGTTGTGACCATTGACATAGGGAAGTCTGTCTCTATACACCAGTCGAAAGGTCAATTAGCAAGTCACACTTAGGCCTTGGAGTGACTCATAGTTTTAATCAATAGCCAGATTCATAAGCCAAATCAATAATATTTAAAGCCTGCTCAGTGCGGTTTCAAGCTGGTCTCCTGCAATCAGTGCTACCCAGCCTTTTAGCACCAGGGACTGGTTTTGTGGAAGATGATTTTCCATGGACTAGGTGGAGGCGAGATATGATATGGTTTGGGGATCAGGTTCTCATAAGGAGTGGTCAGCCTGGGTCCCTCACATGCACAGTTGACATTAGGGTTTGTGCTCCTGTGAGAATCTAATGCTGCTGCTAATGAGCGGCTGTGGATATAGATGAACCTTTGCTCACTCATGCACCACCAACCTGCTGTGCAACCAGTTCCTAGCAAGCCACTCCCACTGCTGGTCTGGGACTTGGGCTCTGGTGATGCCCATGTACTTGAAGAGTGAAATGGTGTTCTTCTGTCACCTAAGAACTTCTGGATGTTGTTCAGGAAGCTATATTTGTACTACAGACACAGTGATTAGCTGCCACCAGAGTTCTCACACAGCAAATTTAAAACCTTGTTATGTTATTGCAAAAGGGCAAACATTGTTGGTTTGCAGTTTCTGTTAAATTCTCTTTGTGCACCATGAAAGTCGAAGGGAGAAATGGAAGTATCTCAGTTGTTCAAGCACTGTGCATCAGAGCTGCTGTCAGTACAGTGATGTTCTGAATTGGAGATCCCACTGGCTGTGAGCAGAGGGTGGTGTCTGTATGTGCGGAACAGTGCTGTTTGCCAAGCATTCTTTGAAAAGCCATCCTTGTGCCAAGCTGAGCCATTTGCCTTGGGCTCTCCAGGTTATGATTTTCTCCAGATTCTGTGGTGTGCAAGGCCCCTGTGTGCCCTGGGCTGAGGATGTTAGTGGTCAGCAGCCCCGAGAGTCCCCAACAGAACTAAGCAGAGCAAGCCAGACACTGGCTCCGTCTCCCTGGAGCCAGGCAAGCATGTAGTCTCTCCTTTGCTTGATTGTTGGCTGTCCGTGGGAGCCCTGGTCTTTCACATTTCTCCCCTTGCTGCTGAGAACTACGTTAAAGGCAGATGTTAAGAGATGAAGTTTCACAATGGAGAAACGTCTTGATCTCCATGATATTTGTGTCAGGTTTTAAAGAATGCGATACTGTCCAAGAAATTTGCAGACCTAAGTAGAGATTATTTTATACGGTTTAACATTCTTTAAAGCATATGTAAATACAAGGACTTGGAGAAAAGAGTAACAGTGTTACTGGATAGGATGCTTGTGTGGAGGGGAAGGGAATGGTGTTCATTTTACCACAGCAGGAGCCCTCAAACTGTCTGGCCCAGGACTCAAGTCTGGCCCACTGCTTTGTTTTGTTTTTGAAGAATAAGTTTTATTGGATCACAAATGCTCCCACTCATTTCCCTCCCCTTGATGGCTGCTTTCCTACTGCACATACAAAGTGGAGTATAAATGACAAAACCTTTGTATCCCTGCGGGCATGAAAAGAACTTCCACTCTTGCCCCCTGAAGGTTAGCCTAGTTAAATCTGCTGAAATAGGCTGATCCTAAGCAGATTCACAGGAGGAGAGGTGTACTGGTCCACTAATGTGTGCACAGGAGCCACATCGAGTCCAACTCTCTGAGAAGGGCAGATGGCTGAAGCTCAGATGCCCTCTGAGGGGAGAGGGAAGTAGGGACATAGGTGGCTTCTGGGGGGAAAGCAATGATTTCTGGTAGGGGTGAATGGGAAAAAATAGGCAACAACCTAGGCCAAAGCACTCTGCGCTACATGTGGTATTTGGTGTTTACTCTTTTCCTCTGTGATATGAGTTTAATCTTCCTGAGTTAATGAAATTTCTGTAAGAAGATTAAAAGCCATTGTGTTTCTCTTTGGTGGATCCAGTCTTTTTGTAGATAAGGGAAGATCAGAGGAAGCCTTTCCCTGCATATTTCAGGGAAGAAGAGAGGCTTGAGAAACAAGAAGATGGGGAAGGTCAGAGAGACCCTAAGCCCGCTTCTTTACTTAACATACGAAGGCACCATACTTTGGGGTATCATTTTGCAAACCCCATACTTAAAAGCCAGTTAAGGTTTGCCAACCTCTAGATTAGAGTGTAGTCTTCAGATTTGATTCATTACAGCTTTTAGGGCTGTGAGCAAGTTAATTCCTCTAAGCTTTAGTTTCTTCATTAATGAAGTGGAGGATACTGAGGATTAAACATTTAAAATAGTAACATATGTACAGTTCTGTCCTTTCCTCTAGGACCTACAGATGTTATGGGCAGGCACAGTGCCTGGCACATAGGAAGTACTCAATAAACTGTAGATATACAAAATAGCTAATTATTTGAGTTGTTATCTTAATTATTGTCATCTTCTGCCACTTTTTTGACCTTTGCTCCAGAATTGGTGGAATTGTCTTCTTTCCTCATTGTTGGGTCACATGGCAGCTCTGCTTCCTACAGAGTCTGTCAGTGGAGCGTGTGGGAAGAAAGTGGATCATCCTATGTTAATGTATGAAAAACATGGAATCCGGGCATTCATGTCAACCTCTATATCAGGACAGTGTATGGAGCATAGTCCTGGAATGTAAATTCCTGGGTTCTCCTGTCTGCTAATGTATGGCCTAATTGGGGAAATCAGTTAACCTTTCTCTTCTTCAGTGTCTTCTCACATTAAATGCTAATGTGACCCATAGGGTTGTGAGGACGTACCGAGGTCAAAGAAGTATTTGGGTCATAAGCAGTGCTGGTTCTTGGTGGTGCTTCTTTAGGGAGGTGAGAGTGGGAAGTGAGCTGGAGTCGGAGACACATATACCTGCAAGGTACATTCTCCCAGCGTTTCAGGTGTTTCAGCAAGCCCATGTTAAGATCTCAGCCTCCTCTTTGGGTTGATTTATTTCTCCATGTAACATATGACTATAACATCTGACATGTTTTCTTTACTTGTTTATTAACTATTTCCTCCCACCTCATTACTTTGCCAGGATAAAGATTATAGTCTTGTTCACTGGTATTGTTCTTGATGTCTGAAATTATATTAATACATAGTGGATGCTCATTAAATACTGGTGAGTGAAGGATGGAGCCTGGAGAACTTCATCTAGTCCCAGAAGCATCCTGGTTGTTGTGGTGGGAATCAGGCTGGGGCTAGATGAATAGCTGACAAGCAGCCTGGTGAACTGGAACACCCATTGTATGGGACAGAGTAATACTGACAATGCACAGTAACAAAAGATTTGTAGGGAAGCTCTCACCTTTAAGATCGAATGTGGGAGTTGTGGAAGTGGGAAGAGGTTTGAGGTTTGTTGTTTCTGGGGTTTGCACTGGGGTCTTTGTTCTGGCATGTGCAAGGCTTCCATAAGGTCCCTGTGGCATCAAATCCCATGCCTGGGGTGGGAGCTGGAAACACAGGTCTCCATAGCTCCAATCATCGTCCCCAGTGGTGAGTAGGGTGGAGACTAACTGTAGCCCAACAGTGGACCCTAGAGTCTACCCTGGAGCTTTACAGTGCTAGACCAACCAACTTACAGTATGTAAAGAAGGAAATGGACCTCAGCCTGATCCCAGGGGCTGCAAGTCAGAAACCTGAAGGGCTTTCTTTTATTTTCTACTCTTCATACCAAGGCACAGACATTTAGAAAGGAGAACAGACTGTGCAGAGGTGTTCTTTGAAAGGGGATGTATTTAGAGATAAGAATATTTGGTTGTTTCCTTTTACAAGATCAACTTGTTCATTAGATTGCAGTTCTTTGAGAGCCAGCATGTGTTTTAGTCTTCATTATACTTTCAGGGTCTAGAATATTGCAAGAGAAAGAGTAAACAAATAATTGAACAAGCACATAGACTGTATTTATTTTGGTCTTCTGATAGTATTAGTTTTGGACTAATGTAGGACTGTTTTATTCAAGCTTCCTTCATTCTTAAGATATTCTAGAGTAATTAGTAGTTAACATCATTTGAAAGTAGCTGATTTTGACTAAGATGAACCCAGCAATTCCGGGTACAAACTAAGTTTATGTTCTTTTGCACCTGCTCAGCAGGTGGGAATCGTCTTTATGGGTGCATTTTTGGGCTGGTGTGAGGGATTGTATCCTGCCCCCCAAGATAGAGCTCTTAGAGATGTGACACCGATGTGTCTCAGATAGTATGTGAGCTCTGTGCCTGTCAGGAAAGCTGTGCCTCTCAGTACAGCTTGTCTGTGATGCGCTCATAGCTGTGCAGCACAGGGATTGGCTTCCGGGTGGCTGGAGGTGGGAGACCTAGACTGCAGCCTGTCCTTGGAAATAAATCAGTGCTCTTGCTGACCAACATCCTGCCCAGAACCTGATAGTGAACCTCAGAGAATGTCACAAAGCTGGGAAGGGATCTACTGTTAACATAGGACTCCAGATTTGGGCTCATGGTGCCAGAAGCTGGTATACAGTGCCACGAGCATGTCTAGGCCAGAGAATCCATTTAACACTGAAGGACATACATGTGGATCTCTGACGCTCATCATGCTAAAATTCAGGGAACTGGAGCCACAAGATGAGCCTGTCACTAACACCAAAAAATGGGCAGATGTGCTAGTGCAACCCTTTGGAGAATGCAGGTGGAAATGTTGTACTTGACAGGGGACTTTCTCTTCGCTTCTGTGGCATGGAGGAAGCTTCGTTAGAAAGTGAGTTAATGGGCTTGGAAGCTCAGGGGTCCTCTGCACTCCACAGTAATTCTGCCCTCTGCCTGTTTTCCAGCATGGGCTACTGCATCCTCTTCGTGCATGGACTAAGCAGGCTCTGCACGTGGCTGAACCGCTGCGGCGCCACCACCCTGATTGCATCCACGGTGTTGCTGCTGCTACTCTTCTCTTGGAAAACTGTGAAACAGAACGAAGTCTGGCTGTCGAGGGAGGCCCTGTTCAGGTATGAGTGGACAGGCAAAGGGGTGTTTCTTCCCATTTATCTCATTCCTACAAATTTGTTTCCAAACAAATGAGGTAGCATGGGTTGGTGTTGTTTATTAATCCTGAAAATTACTTTCAGTAAAGTTTTAAATGGAAGATATAACTTTATTTTGAGTTTTAACTTTGGATGTTTTAAATGATATATAAAATTTAAATTGAGCTCCTTGTAAGTGAATTTATGAAAATAAGACTCAGGGGAAAGCTTTTAGGTGTGTGAATTCGTGTGGAAACAGTCCTAATGATGAGTGAGGGTGTAAAATCCGCCATAAACAAAATGAAACAGATGAGCCTAATTCTCTGCTCAGTCAAGTGGGTGGTAAAGCTGAGCACACAAGAGGAAGGAAGGGAAATGCGGTCTGTTTAGAATACGCTGCTGTATTAAGTTGTGACCTGTGATCTGATTGCTCTATTTTAAACGTTAATTTTGAGTAAGGAAATGAGAGACTCTTTCATGTTTGCATAGATTCCTGTCATGTTTCTGAGTATAACAGTGTCAGCTTAGAACCCTGAGCATGTCCTGAGTATGAATGTTCTTTGGGATCACCACTCATTGTGCTGGGCCCACAGCTGCCCTGTCCCACTCGAGCCATGGCGGCGGTGACCTACACTTGGCTCTTGGCATGGCCATGCTTGTTTCCCAAGAGCATTTGCCTGTCTCCCTGAGATTCCAGGCTCTCTTCCCTTCCACTCCTGCCCTCACTTATGGCCTCTGGGGCACCTTTCACAGCGTGGTGTTTCCTCAGTTCCCCGGCTCAGCTGGTACCCAGCACTTACTCTTTGAGAGCAAAGAACTGAAACAGTTGGGAGCGCTTAACAGGAAGGGAAAACATCGGAAGAGCAGAGGAAAGCATGCAGAGCTGAAGGCAAAGTTAGGAGCCGAGTGCACTCCCCAGCGAAGCAGGGTCTGGGCAGTCTGTGCTCAGCTTGCCTGGAGGAGGGAACTCATTCTGCATTCACATCAGAGTCGAGGAAGGGAAAGCCTTTGGCCCAGCTTAAGGGTGGTTACCAAGGCTGGGTCTCCGAAGAGGCCTTCTGCCTTCCATGGAAGGAGTTGGGGCTGGTGAGCACCTTGCACTTCCTCCGGAACTGTACCAACTGAGGCACAGTGCTGGGAGACAGGGCAGCAAATGGATGTGTGGGTGAATGAACCAACAAATGAACAAGACAAATATCTGCTATATTAATTTAAAATAATATATCCCACTTTACTACTTTGGCAATTTAACTTTCTTAAAATTTAAAAAATTAGCTTGGCATGCCCATCCAATTATTTTATCTACTTAATATTAGTATATCGTCAATGTTATCACCAATGTTGCAATGTAGGTGTTTTTGGGTTTTTTTTTGGTGGTGGTGGTGGTGGTGGTGGTGGTGGGTATGTAACAAAGAGCCTTGTGCTTGCTAGGCAAGGACCCTGTCACTGAACTATACCCCAGCTGCTTTTTTTTCTATGATTTTTGATCCATACAACCTGCAGAATGACTCTCAGACCTCAGAGTCTGTCCAGTCTGGGCTGTAGCCCTCCACAGTTTCTCAGAACACAATGGATCCCCACCCCCCAAGGTTGTTCTGTAAACACAGGGTTATTCAAGTTCAGTTAAATAATAGAACTTCCTCCTGGTCTCTGTTGGCTTAATTTTCTTTCTTTTATTTTTAGTAATTAGTGATTTTATGAAGAACTTAACCAGGTCTGCCTGTGTTGAACCCCACCCAGGTGAGGTACTAGCAGTGACTGTGTCTTCCGGTAACACTCACTGCTTCATCAGAGCAACGTCAGGGAGAGTTTGGCAGCAGCAGTTTATTTCAGGGACAGTATGTTAGGGTTCATACTGTCTACAGCAATCTTAACAAAGAAAAACTAAAGCAAAGTACACTGACTACACTCCAGAAGCCCCCATTCTGCCGGATGGAAGTGTGTAGGAAGCAGACAATTGACCAGTAAAATTCAGTCATTCCACATATGTGTTTAGAGGGCTTGGGCTGAGAGGCCTTTGGTGGTCAAATACAATTTTATGTCATGGGCAAGTCAAAGCTATTATTATATTTTAGTAAAGGTTGCTTTTATCTAAGTCTTGATGTAACTCTTAGGATTCTGAGACCTTAAGATTATTCTTTTTTCTTTAAGGCCAGTTGCTTGTGTGGATTTGCTGTGAGGAGTCAAATTTTGCTGGTAATCTGTGAAGTAGGTTAGGGTTGGAGCTAAGTGTGGGATCAGGAGTTAGACTTTCCGGCTTTACTCTAAGCCATTAAATAGTTGTATGATCTTGAGCAAGCTATGTTACCACTCTGTGCTTATTTTTTTCACTTAAATATTTAGAATTACAGTGTTTATCTTCAGAGTATAGTGTAAGAATGAAATGGTGAAAGATGTGTAAGATGGTGTCTCACATGTGGTAAACACATGTAAGGTTCTAGAATGTGAGAGAGAGGTTGTCCATAGCACAGCTTGCGGTCTGTGTGGGAGTCAAGCACATGAGAATGCAGTATTTCAGGCAAACACACTGTTAGACACAGAGCTTTGTATGAGTGCAAGCAGGTGACTAAGACCGAGGGAGGCCAGCAGGGACCATTCTGTTGTAGGTCTAGCTGAGTATTCAAGAATGAGTGAATCCTAACAGCTAAACCTAGGAACTAGCTGAAAGAAATAAGAAACAATTACAGTAGTCCCAGAGTTAACAGTGCCCTCGAGGAGGCCCTGGTTCTGTTTTCTCCTCTGTTCCAGACAGTACATCTATCCTCGGTTTGTAGGACACATAGCCTCACTGAGGCCTCTCTGATTATGTGGGATGGTTTTGCTTGGCAACACTGAGATCAGTTTTAAGACAGACCTTTGTGTTAGAGAAAACACACGTGGTGGCCAAGCTCCAGCCTTCCAACCTTCCAGCCGAGGACTCATCTCTCATGAGAGATCACAGTGTGTGGCATATTTCTAGGACACACAAATGCAGCACCCCTGCACAGCTTTGTTCTGCTGTTGGCTAGAAGCTTACACACAAAAGCACAGGAACCCAGCATGGCATCTCCTCAGACTTGCAGGAGGTAAGTTGTCCAAGCTGAAACAGCTGTTAGAAGGAGCTAGGATTTGAACCCAAATCTGGTGTAAAGGCCAAATGAAGATAAACTTGGCCACATCTTTTTTTTAAATGTTTGTTTCTAACCCAAACTATACTCAGTACACACACACACACACACACACACACACACAGGCACACACACACACGCACACACGGACGGACGGACGGGTGAGGATATCATAATTATAGATGGAAAGAAAATTTTCTTTAATTCTTTTAACAAGAATCTATTCTGTGTCCTAACCTGGGAAGAGGGTAACTGACAGCCCAGTAACAGCCCAGAACTTCACGTTTGTTTGGAGTGAATAGGAACAGTTGATAGATTAACCCCGTCTTCGGAATACCTAGAAAAACAGACTGCGTCCAGCCCAGAGTCTCTGAGCCCCATTCATGAGCTGTTTCCATGGCCACTGGTGAGCAGTTCATGGCCTAGACCATCCTCCCGCTCTAAAGGAAGCATCTTTTGCTGTCTTCTCCTCTGAATTGCTGAGCCAGAGAGATCAGCAGATCTCCCAGGGCCTGTAAGGGCCAGATAGGAGACATTTTAGGCTTTTGTGCCATTCAGCCTTGCAGCTACTGTATCCAACTCCAGTAACTGACTCTGCCATCAATCATCTCAGGAAAGAGGTCCAAGACATATGTGAACTCTTTGGCTCCTCTGTGGCCCTCAAGGCTGTAGTTTGCTTGCCAGCAGGGTGCACATTGTGACAGTGAAATGTTCTTTGGTTCAAGTAGTTCTAATGTTACTAGTGTCCTAGGGTGCTGTTTTGGCTTAGCATCAGATGTTGGCTAACTTCAGAGATGGTTCTGACCATCTCTTGGCCTCGGTTAAAATCTCTGCTCCACAGATTACCAGGTCTATCATTTAGAAAATTACCTTCATCTCTCTGAGCTTAAGTCTCCCTATCCTTAGTCAGGTGCAATAATACCCTCACCTGGTAGAGTATTAGGAGGACTGGTCAGGAGCTGACCCTTGGGACACAAATAAATGCTTGACCCAGTGCTTGGCTTACTCATGAAATGAGCATTCTGTAAGTATAGCTGTCCCACACATGCTGGTGTGCACCCTCGGTCAGAGCAGCATTCATAATTGAGGAGAGCCACAGATTCTTCTGGCTTGGCTTTGCTGTTAATCTTTGGTTGTATACTACATACTGACTTTTTTTTAATGTTCATTTCCTAACCAGAAATTTGGGGATTGTTCTGCAGTAATCACAACAAAACAAATATGCGCTCTAAAACCATAGAGAAATACCTGATAAAAATGGCTATTTTTATTATTTCCATTACCTTTCAAGTCTTTTGTAAGTAAAAGGTGTGAAGGAGAAGTGTGAAATGCGGGTGTTAAAATCCAGAGGTGAAAGGCAGATTTTTCAGATTTTTAAAATAATCCTTGTACTTATTAATAGGGCTCTAAATCATCCATGTGGTCTGTGCACATTCCATTTCTCTGTGGGGTAAATACTTGTAAAGCTGGATGTTGCCATTCAAACTGGAAGTGCCAATCAGAGCATCAAGGAAGAGAAGGGGACACGGGCCCCACAGGACAGGTGACCTGGCCAGCTGTAGTTTCAGGGAAAGTATTTCCCTTGGCTGGTTGTTAATTTTCCTTTTTATCACAAACTATCCATTATAAAATGAGATCCTAGAAAAACATAACAGAAAAATATCACAGCGAATATAAAGGTCAAGCACAGCAGTGGAAAAACCCGTGTGTTTGTTGCCCCACCCCCTCTGCTGGCCTGTTAGGAATATTATTCTTTCCTAATGACACTTTACAAGGCCCCACTCTTCTCCAGGATGTTCCCACGGCCCACATTGTTACTCTGCGGTTAAAAGGTAAATTAGAGTACTGCGTCCCCTGCCCAGAGGGAAAGATCAATGTCCGTAACATGTCAGTACTGTCCAAGCTGGAGACAGAGCTGTCTTCAAGATCTACCTGTTGCCACCAGCTATTGAGTTCTGGGAAGAAAACTTACAGATTTTCCCAAATAGAAATTCAATTTTCTGAACTTGTTACAATTATTCAGACCCAGATTGTGCCTGTATGACTAAATTCACTTTGGGTACTAGCCATTTTAAAGGTTATATTTTTATGCATTTAGTTTGTAACATGCAAATAGAAGGATTCAATGAGCCAAAACCATAAAGCATATCACAGACAAAGGTGGTGTTGGTGTTCCAGCTCCCCCCTCCACATGGAGCCGACTGCACTGTGCCTGAGAGATGCCTTTGCTGCTGGGCCAGAGCACCAGTCAGTCTGTGCCAGCCCCTGCTCTCTGGGCTCAGCTTTCTCTTCTCTAACATGATAAGGAGAGAGGGGATGAAATTGTCACTAGCACCTTCCTCAGGTCCTCCAGTGCTGTGAGCCACTGTGCACCATCAGTGACAAGTCCTCAGAGGGCTCACATAAAGGCATTGCATGGCTGCTGGACTACTCTATCCATCTGTCCATCAGTCCCTCTGTCCATCCGTCCTTCTGTCCATCTAAAAGCAGAGGTTGGAACTCTTTTCTCGTGTGTGAAAGGCCTGAGTATTTCCTTTGTCTGCAGCCACTTTTGTTTAGAAAACAGGGCACACATAGATCCCACCTCATCTCAGCCCCTGGGAGCCCAGTGCAGAAACATGGAACCCTGTGGCTGAAGTGTAACTTGGCGAGCACAGAGCACAGAGGAGTGTGCTTTGTGAATGGTAGAGTGTGAGGGACAGGTAGAGCTCTGTTCATTACAAGACACAGGCTGCATCGGTAGCGTCTGTGCACTGTGAGCTCACAGCCTGCATGCTATCTTGGCAGCCTCAGCGATGCCAGAGTTGAGTGTCACTGGCCGTCCCCAGGTGTTCTCCAGGAAGCCAGAGTTTCATCGACTCCATCTATGTATGACATTTATTTTTACTTCTTTCAGGCTCAGCATAAAGTAGAGAAAAAGGAAAAGGAAACAAACTTCTTTCTTCCATGTTTTTTTCTTTTTTTGCACTTTTTAAAATTGTACAAATTAAAGGAGTACATGACATTTTGATACAAAGACTGATCAAAAAATATGGTGTATTTTGTTATAGCAAAGACACATTGCTATTAACCCCCTTCAAAATAACTTTCCTTCAGACACACTTATCCCATCATTCTTACCACCATCTGAAGCAGTACTGGAAGTCTTAATATCTTTGAAGTGTGATAAAAAAATATGATAAATTCTGCTGCCAAGCGCCATCCAACAGAAGACAGCCTGGTCGGAACATTGATGAGGGAGGTGTCCTCATTGACCTTATTCACAGGGTCTGGCACTGTACAACTTCTGGCTCTTCTCCAAAGTCGAAATGACAGTGAAAGATAGCATTTTGAATCAATTCAGGACATCACGGCAGCCAGGACAGTGCAACTAATGACACTTGGGACAGAGGACTTCCAGAACTGTTTCAGAAAGTGACAAAAATGATGGGCTAAGTGTATTCAAAGTGAAGGGGAGGATTTGGAGAGGGAGTAATGGCAGTGGGTCTTTTACTGTAATAAAATTAAACATTTACTGTATTTTTGATCATACTTTTTTTGTGTATCCATAGTGAACTGCTAACCACATGTAAGCAGTTAAACATATCTATCATTTCTCATGTTCCCTTCTTTGGTAATAAGAATATCTGAAGTCTGAACACATTTTCATTATACAATACAGTATTAGTTATGCACCTCCTGCTGTACTTTTAAGGCTCTAGAATGATCCTACATGCCTACATCTCCCCATCTGAGTGATACAGACTTTGCTAGGTCTTTAGGAGCTGTGAGACTACCCTGCCCTAACGTGCTTCCTCGGTAGGTTTTAGCACTTCTTGTGGAATTTTCCTATTAATCTACCTTTAAATTAAAAATTAAATGAAAATCTGTTATCTGAGAGAAGTAGCACATTAAAGGACAGTTGCCCCAAAACTGAGTGCTCATCAGCTGTTTCCCATTCTCATTTAATTAAGTTCCAGAAGTTTTCTCACCATACACTGCCCTCAAATCCTTCTGTCCAACTTCATCACCCCCTGCTACCACCTCCTTGCGGTGAGGGAACAGAACCCAGAAGCAGACTCTGGGTCTGAATCTTGTCCCTGGCACTTGACAGCTGGAGGATCTTATGCCAATTAGGGTTTTGACAAATGGATCCTCTCCTGCCTCTCTATCCTGGGTCATCTTCAAAGCCTGCACACTGTGTGTGCCTGAGGCAGGCAGCCTCTGCTGTGAACCAGTGTCCATCAGAAGGTGCAGGCTCAGAAAAGCTGCTTGGCATTGGGACAGCCATAACCTTTGGTGGTGACCCATACCCTCCTCACACTTCAGGGCTAGGGTTATGGTGGTTGTTATGGTCAGAACATTGTTGATGTTCCCCAAAAATTCATAGGTTGAGTCCCCAACTTCCAACTTCACACTCTTTGGAGATAGGACCTGTGAGGGCGGTGGTAACAGGTGAATAAAATCCTGAGTGGGACCTCAGGCCAGTAGGTGTGGGGCTGTGACACGGAGAGGACAGGGAGGGACATGGTAGTGTGTGTCCGCAATCCCAGCTCTCAGGAGAGCTAAGGCAGGAGAGCTGAGAGTTGGCCTTTGAGGCAGCATGGGCTTCTGAGTGATCTAGTGAGACTCTCACAACATAAAAAGCAAAGGGAGAGGTGGGACTGGGGATGTAGCTCAGTGCATAGGCCCTAGTTCAATCCCCAGTACCAAGAATAATAGACAAAACCGACAGAGGGAAACCAGAGATCTCGTCCTGAACATATCCACCAAGGAAAGGCCATGAGAATGTACCCAGAAGCTGCCATCTATAAGCCAGAAGAGAGCCCAGCACCAGACCCTGAAGTGCCTAGAACAGCGATGGTGAACCTTTTAGAGACGAATGCTCAGACTGCAACCCTAAACCCATTTATTTATTGTAAAGTGCCAACACGGCAATTAAACTTGAATACTGATGTTTTAGTTTAGAAAAAATAACTCACATTAACATCGTTTGTCTTAACAGAGAAACTAATAACATGTGTGCCGTAGGTTCACCACCACCGGGGCTAGCACCTTGATCTTTGACTTCTATCTTCCAGAATTGTGGGAAATACATGATTCTTATTGTTTAAGCCAAGATGTTCAGTTATGGCAGCCTTATTAGACTTAAGCACATTTTTTAATGTTTCTGAGTAAATCCTCATTTCCTTATCTAGAGAATAATTACACTTGCATTCATTTTCTTTTTAAATTAGCCCAGACTTACTACAGGGACATACTAATTCCAATAAAACTAACGATTAGGGAGGTCAATCTCCAGTACACTGCCATATTGATTCACCTTTATAGACAATCTCAAATTAGTTTTTGGAAAGAAAAGGACAGGAAGCTATGGAGGGAGGAAAAAACTGAATCACCCTGAACGTGTACAGGACCATTCCCCGAGGAATCTCTTCCACCAGTTCCTGCCGCTGCCAGCTCTGCTTCCTGAACAGCTTCCCACCATGCCCATGAATGAAATTCTAATCACCCCCGTCTCTCCCTCCTTCCTCTTTCCCTCTCCCTCTCCTTCTGCTCTCTTCTCAGCATTTCCCTTAACACCTCTCCCTAGGGTCACCCTGCCTCTGGGCTTTCCTCCTTCTGGCCCTTTTCACACTGCATCTATTGCAGTTCTTCACAGATGCTCAACTCTGGGTCTTATTTCTGTGCTAAAAACCATCCCCTGAGTTCCCAGCAGTCTTCAGATAAAACCTAAAGACTCCACTGTGATCACAAAATCATAAAACCCTCAAGCTTTCACTTCTTTCAGTCTTGTCCTCCTGTGATCCAGCACCTCTGAGTTGCTTCTGGTCCTTCAGCAATCCAGGTTCTTTTCCTCTGCTGAGGAGGACACTCTACTGAAGACACTACTGCCTCTTGCTGTGGAAGCTGATGTGACTCTCTCTGTCCTTCATTCTCGGCTTTGCTGGCCCTGCAAACCTCCTCATCAGTTCTATATCCTGGGCCTGGTTGGCACCTTACTCATTGCCATGTTGGCATCACCCACCTTTCCTAACTGTATTTCCTCACCCCAAGAAGCTCCCTGCAGGCAGGGACGCACCTGACCTCTGTTCCCAACATCTGCATTGTACAGTAGGTACTGAATGGGGCTGTATGCAGGCAATGAGCAGTTGTGCCATCTACTGCCGTTCAGAGAAACACTGGCAAGCCAGTTTTGTCAAGCTGCTCTATCTGAATTCTGGAACCATGTTCTTTGTAAGTGATTCTGCTTGGGCCTGTGTTTATGCTTCGGTTTTCTTTTCCTCTCACTCAACCCAGACCATCCTTACCAGGACCAGGTCTGTGTCAGTAATGTCACACAGCCCACCAGCTTTGCTACCTGCCGTTGTTGAGCAGCTGAGGACCTTTCTGAGTCCCTGGACTCACTGCCAGGTCTTGGATGAGTTTTCTTCCCACTGTGACACCACTGAGGACCCTGTGTGCCAAGGAGGGAGGTGGGAGAGTCTCCCGCTAACCAGTTGCATGGGCTCCAGTGCTGAAGGGATCTAGACTGGTAGGAGGACCCGGGGAAGAAGGCAGTGGGTAAGGGTACTGTGTGTCCTAACTCATCCCTGTAGTAAAGAGGAGATGTGGTCAAGGGCTGTTGTCCTTCTATGAAATCCACCAAATCTTTGGTTCCTTTGGTTCTTTATCTTGTACATGGAGGTCACTTAGGCTATTTCATTGAGTCTCCATGAATAAAAAAACCTGAAATAGGCATGAAAGGAGGAAAGAGTTTTCCTAGTGCCAAAATTCCCCCTAAGGATCTATGTCTAACATTCCCACAGCCCCTGTGATGTTGCCTCTTCTGCCCACTGCAGCCTGGCTTGGAAGCCAGCCTGGCCTGAGAGTCACAAGGTTGCCTGATGCTCTTGTAGAATGCATCCTCTTGTCTGTAATCCGGCCTTGCTATACTCTTGCAAACGCTTGGGAATGATTGCCACACTTTGCGCAGGTTCCCACATCCCCAGCAGGTGGAAAGGGCCTTTGGTTTAACAGCTGAGAACATTTTGTTTGTATTCTGCTGCCTCCATTGTTAGCCATAGAGAATAATGTTTAGTAAGTCATATGTTTCACAGATTTTGGAGGCCTTGTTTTAGATGGATGTAGTGGGTATTTCCCCTGCGTTTTCATGAACCTGGGTAAACGTGAAGAAGGCTGCCAGTTTTCTTTGGCTGATCTGTTTGTTTCTGTTTTAGGTCTGGAGTTGAGACTCTGCCCCACAATGCCAAGGTTCACTACAACTATGCCAACTTCCTGAAGGACCAGGGCCGGAACAGGGAAGCGATCTACCACTACAGGACTGCGCTCAAGTAAGTCAGTGCAGGCAGGCATGTTGTCTCCATGTGCTGCTTCCCTCCCAGGGCCCAAGGGGCTGGTTTCTCCTGACCCTGAGCACATCCTTGGAGGAGGGATAGTTCTGGACTCTTCAGTCTTTGGGCTGAGCATTCATATCTGATATAAAAGTGATAAGTCTAACTTGCTTCTCACATGGTGTCTTCATTTAAAAGTTTGATTGTTAGCCAGATGTAGTGATACAAGCCTGTAATCCCAGTACTCTGGGAGGCTGAGGCAGGAAGATCTCAAATTTAAGGCCAGTTTGGACCAGTTAGTAACTTAGCAGGACCCTGTCTCAAAATAGAAAACAAAACAAAAAAGGGGCTGAGGATGTGTAGAGGTCCTGGGTTCAATTTCCAGTACCTCCAAAAAACATTTTCAGTGCTCTACACATTATGTAGTGAACTCATTCTAATATCTGTGTACATACAGAGTTAGTTGTTTAAAATATCCTGGGGGGATGGGATGTTTATTCCAATGAATTATTAACGGTATGTATTAAAGGACTTGTATGAAGATATCCAAGTGTAGAAATGAAATGCACTGGTGGTTGTGTTAGTGACACCGCACTTGGTCACCATGTTGGGAATATGTTCATTACGTATGTATCTGGGTGCATGTCCGTTCTCTGCCACTTCCTTGCATTTCTCCACTGGAAGGAAGGATGCTACACTTGGTCTTGGATATGACTTTAAAGGACAGTTACAATTCAAGTTCTATGCTACCAGCAGCACTGAGTGGTATGCTGTTGAATCCACTCTGCCTTTCCAGATGGTTTTCCTCTAGAAGGTCTCAGATTATAAACATATTTAACATAACACATGGAGACGTGGGGCCACAGTGTGGGTCTGGTCTGTTTCCCGAAGGCCCCTGGCTTGAGACCTTGTCCCTGTTGTGTGGTACTCTTGGGAGATGGGGGGGTATTCAGGTCATCGAACTCATGCTCTTAGGGAGGTAGGACCCAGCTTCCTTCTCTTCTCCTGTTTGTAATGCCCCCCCTGTTGTGACGTGCAGTGGGGCAAGTCCTGGATTGAGACCCCCAAAACTGAGAGCCAGGACACACTTTGCATTTCATACGTGATCAACTCAGACATCTTACTGCTGTGACAGAACTCTGACCAGTACACATGCCACCTGAGTGTCTCCACTGGGCAGAGGAAGCGGGTGAATCTACTCTTTTGTTGAATGCCATGGTGCTCACAGAAACCTTTCGAAGAGGCTTTTGCACTATCACAAAGTGGCCCAAGTGTGTCAGGTCTTTGTGGGTTCTGCTTTGGGGCATGCCTAACACATACACCTGGAAACTCCTGCATTTCACTAAGTGCCACTGGAACTGTCTTAGTTGTTTAAATCATTATTGTTGTGTTCTACATAAGCATATTGTTTATCCTTCAAAATTTTTTAGACTTCAGGACCTGCTACTTAGTATTCAAAAGTTTAATATATACAAAGGTTTTAAATCATGTATACCAAGTTTGCTGTCAAATACTTTTTCTCATATTAGGAGAGATGGGAGTCCCGTAGGCATGACTGTAACCAAACTTTATGTTGAAGAATAGTTTTTATTAAGGGAAGAAAAGGTAGTTTTAAAGATTTAATAAGGAATTATATTCTTTCACTGGCAGAAAGTGTCTAAAATGTTTACAGTGCTTGTCTCTGGCTGGAAGATTATGGCTTGACTTTTTTCTCCTTTATTAATTTTTGTTTGTTCTGAATGTTCCATAATGCACTTGTTTTTGCAAGAAGAAAATGTCACTTTTTAAAAAACATATCCTTTCCAGAGGACTTGTAATGTATATTGTGGCTTTAATAATTAATCAATGTTTAACAATTTTAGATAGCATTCTTGAAGGGAAGAAAAGAGCAATAAGTTCATCTAAGAAATACTGGTTGGAAGGAAGTATGTCAGTGTCTTTTAAATTTTGTTTCATTATAATGATTTTCTGTCAAGTTCAAACACAAAAATAAGACATACGCGAAGGCATAGCTCAGGGCAGAGATCTAAATTAAACGAGATGCTCTGGCAGTTGATTTTACAGAACTTTAGTAGCTGGTTGGGTGCTTCTTCCTCTTCTTACCTGTGAAACAGTGGAAGTGAATGTTTGCCTTGGTAACTTGCTTCTGGAAGAAATGTGTCCCTTCGGAAAGGGGAAAACAGTTAAAGCTATAAATGTACTGTGTGCTGATTAGTGAGTTACTTAATGCTCTCAGACCAGATTCACAGCACTTCTGATTTAAAATGTCATTGTTTGTGTGTGGAAGTTCTGCGGTGAGCTTTCAGCGGACGTGGGTGTTTCTCTGTGTGTAAGTGAATTGTCACTCTGTTTAGGGAGCAAAGGAAAATGCCAGCACTGCTCATCGCTGGATGATTGTCCCTTGGTGCCTTGTACTGAAATCGCTCTTTCGTTGTGGAAGTCTCTGGGTCAGAGGATCCTCTCCTCCAGATTGTTCCACCCCTATTTAACTTGAGTATGTCCCGTTTTCTGTGTTTGCACACAGCAAGAGCGAGATTGAGGAAATAGACAGTTAAAGGCAGTATGACCTGGAATCAGTTCCAGCAGTGGTCACTTTTCTGTTCTAATGTGTAGATCCCAGTGCATTCACCAAATTAGTCATGAGGCTTGTATCTCTTTTTAGCTGGCTTGTAATTCTAAAAATAGCGTAGTGTTAAGTTGGTATTATATACAACATAAATATTCTGCTTCTTTTAAAATCTTTTTTAAAAATGTGGAAATGCTACTGACTTCTCCCTTTTGGTATGCCTCATGTACTGTGTAGTGCAAGAAAGCTCTTCCTGGACAATGCTGTAGCTAAGGTTGGGTGTTTAGGTTAAGACCTAAATCATTAAAGGGGCTGGGGACCAGAACCCTTTCTTTTTTTTTAGTTCTTTTATTGGTACATTTTAGGTATACAATTCATTTACATTTATCATTGGGTGTTTGTACCTGAACATGATATATCTTGGTTCTTATTTTTTCCCCATTACCGGTGCACCCTTCCCCACCTCCACCTTTCCCTATTTACATAGATTTCATTTCCATTCTTTTTTCTTTTCTCATAGTCTTTCCTTTCCCTCTTTTCCTTTCCCCTTTCCCTCCCTTCACTCCTTCATCTTTGGACCTTTTTTCCTATTTCAAATTATCAATTATTCATTTTAATCATTTTAACCCTTGTTTACACTATCAGTTTCTCACACTAGAGAAACTATTCTGTATTTACACGTGTGTCCTATTTATTTCACTTAAGAGTATAAACAGAACCCTTTCTTGATACCCTCAACAGATGTGAATGTTGGCTTTGCTTTGCCACAAGGAGTAGCTGTCATATTTACATCCACTGCAGGACTAAACATGAAGCCTGGGTTCTCCGTGTTGGTAAATCAAAGCCAGTGATGCCTACCATCTGCCTCCAAAGCTTTCCGATCATCAGCTCCTCTGGGAATGGTTCCTGAATTTCACCCCATGTCAGGGGACACAAAGTCCAGAGACCACCCAGCAGTCAACTCTTCCTGCACAAAATGTCTCATCTGATAATCCCCAGAGGAGAAGCAGGACTCCACTGAATAAGATGTGGGAGATTCTGAGTATGTCCTTGGCCACAAGTGTACTTTATTGTTAGCTTAAAAAGACAGCTAAAAAGTGGAGAATCATAAATCATGCACACTCTTTGAGTATTTTATTTTACCCTGAAATTTCAAATGTACATTCCATTAAAAAATCTTCCAATGCCAAACCGAGTCTACTTCTCTGAGTAAGAATCTCCTGATTAGAATCTGCAAAAACCACATCCATAATTCATTGCTATGGTTAACAATTTTGATGGTTTAAAGTAGAATACAAATTTAAAGGTACTCCCAAAGTGATTTGGGTAGACAGATTTTTTAAATTTTTTCCCGTCTAGTCTTTTATAGTTTTATCATTTGCATCTAATTCAACAACAATTTTTAAGAGTTTCCTCTATTTTAGTATTTTTCATAGAAATAACAGTTCTTTTCCCCCCACATATTTTATGAGTTTCCAAGATATTTCATTGTGCTATATAACTGTAGTGAACACCACCGCTGGAAAAAATTTGTTAATAAACATAACTGACATTTAGCAGTTATGTAACAACCCCTGGGAGCAGAAGGGCCCAGGCTCACAGAGCAAGTTTACTACGTCAAGACCTTCTACCAATATAATTTACAGGACATTCAGAACATCTGGAAATCCAGTGACACAACTACTAGGCTGTCTTGAAAGAGCTTTGATTATAGATGATAGACCCACAGAATCATTTTCATCTACTGTTTGCAGTCCTCACTTGATCCAGTTACTGGTTGGTTAAGATGGGTTGGTCACCTTTATAAGCTGGACCTGGAAGGTCCCTGAAGACTTCTGTGTCGAAGGCTTTGTCCCCACCTGGTGGCGCTGTTGAGAAGTGGTAGAAACAAGGAGGTGCCCAGTCCAAAGAAGTAGCTTACTGGGGATGTGTCCTGAAGGGTGCACCTTGTGCCTGCCCTTTCCTCGTGCTCTTTTCTGCTTCCTGGCTGCCAGGAGGTGAGCAGCTTTCCTCATCCGTGCACTTCTGCCTCCATGGACTCCTCCCTATAGGCCCAAAACCCACAAGGGGCAAGCAACTATGGATGGAAACTGTGAGCCAAAACAAACTCTCTTCCTTCTAAGTTGATTCTCTCAGGGCCTTTATCACAGTACCAGAAGGCTGACTGACAAACAGTTACCAGGGGAGCCAGGTGGCCTACGGAAAGGGTGAGGTGTGGTACAGTCATGGCAATGTTCACGGGGCATCCCAGCCCCAAATTGGGTGTCAGGCTGTCTCCATGCCATCCCAGGGCAGTCACCTTAGGGGCTGAGGCTCCCTGAGGCTGAACGTAACTGCCCAGAGCCGCCGAGCTGCATCTGGGGAAGTAAGTGCTTGGACCAGAAGTGAGAATCTGGTAGCACAAGACAGTAGCCAGCTTGGTTTAGAATTTCTTGTATAGGTTAAGTATCCATTATCTGAAATGCATGGGACCAGAACTGTTTTGAATTTCAGAACATTTCAGATTTCAGACTTTTGGAATAGAAATTCTCAACCTATTATAGTAAATCTGACTGTTTTACCAGAGTACTGCAGGCGGTGGATCCACTGAGCTAAATCCCTGGCCCTGTTTAGATATTGTGTTAAAATGTGCTACCTACCTCATAGAGTTGGAGGATTTCAAGATAACTTAAAGCAATGTTAGTAACATCCCCAGGGTTCTGACCATTTCTGCCCCATCGCATGCATATCCCCTCTTACTGGATGACCACAGTGTTCTCCTAACCCAAGCCCACGTCCTTCCCCACACAGTGGTTGGGACATGCGTTTCCTGTCAGTGGCTCTAAGCCATCACTGTCTGCTGTGTGCTGCTCTTCATGTCCATCTCCCCGGGCCCAGGAACATGCCAGTCATGTTCCTTCTTTCCTCCCAGAACACTCCTGCCTCTGTGGCTGCTCCCGAGCTTCCCTGCCTACAGCAGCACCTCCTGCCCTCTCAGTGCCCTACAGTCTTGTGAGTCTTCTGCGCCTCTCTACTGGAAAGTGACTCCTCCCTCAGGAATCTTTATCCTTACCTCCAGCCTGGAGACAGTGCCAAGCACGTGGCACTTTATAAATATGTTTGGATGAAACAGTGCTACATGTGGTTTTAAAGCATCTGAAGAAGTCTTTAAATAGTAACTGAGGTATAGTGTAAAAACAAATAGCTATCAATTGTAGAGATCCTAAATTACTTCTACCAAATGTGTGTCCACCTCCAGACCTGTCTTCCTCTTCCTGGGCACCCCGGGGATAAGGGGTGAACTTGTGATGATTAATTTTATTTGTCAACTTGCTCAGGCCATGATATCCAGGTATTTACTCAGATTATTCTAGAAGTTTCTGGGACAGTATTTTTCAGATGAAACTCTTACTTAAATAAGTAGACTTTGGCCAGACATGGTGGTACACACATGTAATCCCAGCAGTCCAGGAGACTGAAGCAGGAGGATTGTAAATCGAGCCCAGCCTCGGCAATTTAGCAAGAGAATGTCTCAGAAAAGGGGTTGGGGGCTGGTGAGATAGCTAGAGAGAGAGAAGGACTTTGAGTGATGCAGATTGTATTCTGTGGGTGGGCCGCACTGAGTCCTTTGCAGACTGACAGAGAAAGACTGAGGCCCAGAAGGAGAGGGCGCACCTCCTCCTGCACACCACACTGCCTCAGCCTTAGGCCAGCCTTCCTGCATCTGCCTGCCCCTCCACCAGCCTGTGACCCAGTGCCTTCCAGTGAATTCATCCCACACCCACCCTGGCACTTCTTCTGATGTCTCTCCCACGAAGGCTGATTTCTTGCTTGTTCTCAGGGTTCCATCATTTCCAAATTTCCAGAGATCATGTTTATAATAATTCTTTAAGATCCTTTGCACCTCCCCTGCAATGGCACTTTCCTGTTACTGTTGAAATACTCTGCAGTTGCTGTCACCTCTACACAGCTGTACTTGGCAGCCTCTGTTTCTGTCCCCTCCTGCCTTTCACACTGTCTCCTTCCTCATCTCCCCTCTCCACATGGCAGGGTTCCTGGAAAGCCAGCGTAGTCTTCCTGATGTTGCCTCACTGCTCAACCAGCTGCAGTGTGGCTTCGGCTTCTGCCCTCCCTGAAACTGCTGTTGCCAGGGCCACTAGCCTCCTCCATGCAGATAAACCCTGGGGTATCTGGCTGGGCAGAGTCACTTGCTTCAGCTGAGCCTGACTGTTGATCACTTCCTGCTCTTCACAGCAGGGTTTCCTTTAGCACCTTGTGTTTATGCTGTGGTGATGCTTCTTTGGATTTTCTGCTGTTCCTTGAGACTCCTCTGTCTGTAAAACCCTTATTAGAGCAGTCATCTACCCTCCCCAGTCCCCTAAGTCTGCTTCTCTTCTCAGTCTTTTTCACTTCTTTCTGAAGTGTTCCTTTCCTTCCCAGAGCTCCCAGAGTGTCTGGACATTGGCCAGCTCTTAGATCTCCCGTGCCCCCATACTGTCCCCTGGCCGGCATGGCCGTCTGCTCACTGCAGTCACACTCTGCTGCTCGCATGATGTCCAGCCCCTGCACCTCTCCTCCATCTTCCTCCCCTCCTTGGCACACTTGCTTCCTCTTCCTGCTCTACTCTGTCACCACCTACCTCTGTTCTCCCTGTGAATCCTCATCATGTGGATGTGGCTGGGTGCCTGCTCCTCTGTGTCCCCAGTGCTCCTGTCAGCTCTGGCCCCTCTCCCTTCCTCTTGGTACTGGCCACTAGAACAAGTTGGCTTTCTTATCTCTTACTCAAAGCCTTTCCGGGAGCCGGGACAGCTCTCTTTCCTGTTCTGGGCTTGTAGCAGAGGCCTTGGCCCACTGTAGGTGCTTAGTAAACAACCAGGTGAATGTGACACGTAAGGTCACTATCGCAGGAGGCATGGAGTCGGACAGGAGACCGCTCCCCAGTGACAAGCAGTGCTTCTCGGCCAGAATAGCTCTTCCTGGTACAGGGCCGCTGTGTGCACTAGAGGTATTTGTCACCCCTTGCTCCCACCCACTCTGTGCCAGTAATGAGCCCCGAGTTGAGGTTGGTGTTCTGTCTCCTTTCCATCCCTGACTGCCTGTGCTGGCATCACCTATTGACTAGGAACATGGATGTGCTTTTCCTGCCCACTCTTGCCCCATCTTAAATTATTCCATCAACTGGCGAGCATTCAGCTAGGGGAGGTTAGCACAAGGATCCCTGGGGACACAAGAGTCTCCTCATAACAGTACCTAGAGATAGCTTTTTAAATGCGTACATCTGGAATTCCATTTGGTGTTGAGTGTATTGGAACAATTGCCTGGTCCCTTTGAAGATGATCTGTCTCAAATGATGCGGACTGACAGGTTCTGGGGTGAGTGCTAGACCGAGAGCATTCCCGCATTCCCAAAGCAGAGTCACTTGACCTTCACCCCTGAGAAACCTCAGTCGAGGAGAAGCACATGGATGCAAGAAGACGCGAGCATCCACTGGGCTAGCGATGAAGAAATAATGGACGTTATGTGATGGATGGAAGCAAGTCAAACCCTGCTGGGAGCAGAAGAGAGAATGATATTTCGGACAATGAAAAATCTCTGAGGGAGAGACCGAGCTATTCCATCCTGGCATGAGCTCATCACAACCCACGCCAGCCCACCCAGAGCACCTACATCGGACCCTGAAGGGTTCGGTGTGCACAGTGTCGCAGTGTGACGGTGGAGGCCATACTCTGCTTTTCATTGTGCACACAGGAGCTGTGTGCTCACAGAGGTCAATAGTTACCAACCTTATTTTTCTAGACAAAGCATCCACAGAAAAGACACAGCTGGAAAGTCACCCATGGCTTCTGACTCTAAACCCAGTTATTTTTCCCTCTGCCAAGGTAGTTTCCTAACAACTTGCCACCAAAAAAAAAAACCAAAACAAAAAAACACCAAAATAGCTCACCCTGGTCACTCCAGGCCTCTGAGAAAGGGCGATTACACTCATCATTTCTATTTAGGAGTAGACAAGTATTTCAGTCCAGTACATTTCCCAACCTCAGAGGCACTCTCAGGAGTCAGGAAAATTTAGCCATTTAAATGACTCAGTTCTTGAGGACATCCGAAAGCCACGGTTTTTCTCCTCAGAGTCGAAAAATGGGCTGGGCAGAGTCCTTCTGCATCACTGTTGTAGGTCATTGCTTGCTAAAAGTCAGATAATTTTGGTGGCCCCTAGTTGGAGAATGTGTCACGTCTCTCTAAATTGCATTTGAAGTTTCATCTCCAAGTCTGTCTTTAATGGATCAGAAGGAACACAGTGAAAAAGAAAAGGAAAACAAAATAGCACTTGCTAGGTATTTATGGCAGTTTCAAGCAATTAAAGAAAAGACTAATGAAATTATCAATAATTTACTGACGTGATGATTTTATCACATGAAGGAACCAGCACTTAAAGTAAGCCAGACTGTCAGCATTGAAAATATGCAGTCAACTACTGAAATGAAGTTTTTAGTTTGCTTTGTGTATATTTTAGTCCTGTGAAATTTAGCTTTTATAGTTGAATTTTTTTCCTACCCATGTTTTTCTTCTGGGTTCTTTATTTTCTCAATAGGAAATACCAAGTAAACATCTGACCTTGTATATTTAACTTCAAATTCATTTGGAAATCATAGAATGGAAATCACACAAATCAGGGTGTGTACGTTCTGAAAGGAAATTCCAAACTGTAGCACATGAGGCAATATTATTTCAACAATGAAATGCCTTATAAGTACCCAAATGAAAAATGAATAGCATCCTTAGCTTTTAACAGATTGTACAAAATTTATATTAAATGACTAAAGTATAATACAAAATCAAACTTTAGTTGTACACATCTTACGTCTGTGGATATTTAAAGCTTAGTGACAGATCAGAGAGCATGTGCATATATTACTGAGTGCTATGAATCCCAAATAGTTTTCATGATTCTATGCTTTTCAGAGAACTGTAATTATTTTGCATGGCAGGAGACAGTTTTTCCATTGAATAAGAATCTCACTAGCCAAACTTCCTGAGTACTATTTATATAGTTTTATCACTGAGAACTAATTCTTATATGATCATAGTTTGAATGAATTGGTAAGAGGAATAAAAAGGAGAAATTATTCCAAAGGGGAAATGTTGATTTGTAGCAATGTATTTATTTGCTGAAGTTTGAAAAACTCCTGAATTATTTGGGAAATAAATAGATTTAGAGGAGCCATTTGACTTCTTTACACTTAAGAACATGTGTTTCTGAAATGTTGTTTTAAAATTAATCTAACATTAGTTTTTTGAGCCTCCCTTTACTTGACTATAAAGTTGTACAGTAGTTGCACTTAGGGAATTAATTTTGAGGGTTAAATGTGACCATGTATGAGAAAGCTCTTCTGAGTGTAAGGTACCCCTAACACATCCCAGGTCCTTTGGGGCCTGCTTTCTTTTTATTCTCTTTCCATTAGGCAGCTCTCTCTCCCTGTTCCTGTTAGATTGTTTGGGTTCATTCTTTAGTGATCAAATGGCTAGGCCTGGGGGGCCAGGGAATAATGTCCCAATTACCTGCTTTATTAATGCTGCTTAGGGAAATGCTACTGGATCAAAACCATAGACCCTTAAATGCTCAAACAGATGTTATGATAAGCAAGAATATAAATTATCCAATACTTGAAAAAAATTCTCTTCTGTTCATAATAGCTGATACGGAGATCAGAACCCGATCTGTGTAAATCTTTTCCAGAGAGGGGAAAGATAAGCTTCCTCATCCCCTAGAACTATTTTGACAAAATAACACAGTTTCTCCAAAATAAATTTTTAAAATTTAACTCATTGAAATAAAATAAATCTCCAAAAACAATACAAATGAAGATTAAGACTGTGAGAAGGAAAATCCAGAGATGATTCACACTGGTCTTTTAAAAAATAGGCCTAAAAGAATCACCACTCTGGTTCTTTCCAGGGAACTCTCTTGAGGTTTTTGGGGGGAAGGCAGTAATCACTAACCAGACTTTTGTAAACCATACCTGCAGAAGTAAGGCAAGAAAGACTTTGTTTATTCTAACAGTAGCAACATAACGACATAGGCATTCTTAAATTATTCGTCTTTCCAACAGAAAATTTGCCTCCTGGGGATCTTGGAGTTGAATTAGACCCAAGCTAATTCAAACCTGAGTTTATTTAAAAAGTAAAACCACAAAATAAATTCTGCCCTCATATAGGTCTGCAATACATAGTAGAAGAGTATGTTTTAAGAAAATGTTTACCTGTGCATCAATTTTTAAGATATTTTCCCTGACCTGATTGTTAAGAATCCTTTCAATGAAATTCTGCACAGTTTCATAAATAATGCCGCAGCTATTTTGATAAGGTAAGCCAATAAGAGCATTGCTCCAGACCCTCACTACCATCACCAAGCAACACCTATGCGTTTTCCAGGTGCAGGCCTGTGGCTGGTGGACGAGTCAGTGTATCTCTGCCCACACCTGCAGCCTCTTGCTGATGTGTGGGGACCTCTGGTGAGTGTCTGCCTGTCCACTGACAGCGGGCCTTGCCTATCCTCCTGGGCCTCCCCAGCAGCTGCAGGCCACCCTCACTGCACATGCCCTGCCAAGGCCTCTTCTCTCACAATGCTGCCATTCGCGCCTCCCCACTTTGTTCTTGATGCTGAGTGTTCGTGGACTCACATTGTTTCTGACCAGGAAGTCGTTTCTGTAGTCAGTGAGCTCTGAAGTCCATGAGTGCTCATTTAAATACAGCAGAGTCCTGAGTGAGCACAGAGCCTGTGGAGCTGGGCTGACCAGCAGCTGGTGAGGACCGGACACTCGCAGAGCAGGCAGCACCTTCTTTCGGGGTGTAGGTGCCACCTGTAGGGGCTCCTGTACAGTCAGCCTGTCCTCCATGCTTTGCATTGCACCTTCCATGGTTATTTTGTGGACTCTAGAGCCTAGGTAATGTGGAAAAGAGAAAAAGTCCTTCTGAGATAAAGGAAAGCACCGGTCCTGGACATGTTTCCTATCACCGCTGGTCCTAGAGCTGCTGAGAAGCATGAACATTCCACTCCCAGTCAGACACCTATGCTCACCATTAGAAAAGAGCTTCTCTGGAAGAATTTGAGTCCTGGATATGTTTCACTCTGCTCTGATTTCCACAGATCCCAGGGTTCCCAGAACCTTCCTCTGAGCATGGCATGATGGGCAGGAACAATAGCATCCTTCCCCCTTCATGGTAGCCCTGGTCTTCTCTGGTTCCATCTCTGATGGGTGGCCCAGCATTGGTCCCCAGAAACTCTGAAGCTGGTTGTTCAGGGGCTCCCATGAGCAATGCTCAAGTTGCCCAGAGAGGGGTGAACACAGCACACAGGCTGCTCCACGTGCTTTTTTTTGCCTGATTTCATGTAAATACCCTTCTCCTAACAGCTTCCGAAGCCACCGCGGATAGAACGGGGCTTTCTGGCTGTGAGAGGACGAATCTGAAATGATTCTGTCCCTTGTTAGTCCAGAGAAGCCTTCCAAACCATCTTCCTAGCATTCTGTCAGAGAAGTTCCTTCTGCTCCTTGAGGGAGCGGGGCAGGGTCACAGAAACAGGAAGCTGTGGGTGAGCAGAGATAAAAAGCAATGCAGCCTGTCTTCTTTGGCCTTTCAGCATAAGAGCCACTCTGTCCCCAAATTAAAATGACCTTCTTTCAAGGTCAGAACAGGGAGGCCAGCATGGCATTTGATTGTCAAGAAGCGTGACAAGTCCAGCTTTTATTTTTGTTACGTGGGTATTATCTTGGCTTGCCTGCATTCAGAGCCAGCCAGCTTCTCAGGCTCACTCAAGGACAGTCTGCTGGTGACAGAAATGGACCACCATGCTGGACTGCTAAACATATCTTCTCCAAGTGTGTCAGGAACAACCAAGCCATGCCGATTTAGGTTCTGTTCACTTTTGAAGTGAGGAAGTGAATGGATCCCTTTCCTTCTTAATCAGCATAAATTTGCTTACTGATATATATCCCACATTCATTTATACTTGCTTTTAGACCATTAGAAATGCTAGTTTTAACTTCATTGTGCATTATTTAATTTTTTTATTTTTAAGTATGTTAAGTTTTCAAATTTTTATTTCAAAAACTGTATCCAGCCAGATGGAACCAAATTGTAGTAGATGAAGGGAAATGAAAAAGAAATGAAGGGAAAAAAGAAAAGAAATAATCAAGAAAGGGAAGATGGAGAGCCACTTTGGGGATACTTTATTTTGGTGGAGAGATGTTACACATCATCCTGTCTCAGCTGTGGCCGCTGCTGTGTAATTGGAAAATGTCTTTGTCGCCCCTCTGCTAAGGAACTCACCACTGAGGCAAAGAAGAATTTATCACAGAAGTTGAGAGTATTTGTAGGCCCTGAAGGACAAAAATTAATTTAATCCTGGTAGATTTACTATTATTTATGTTTGCTCTATTTGGGAGTTATTTATACGTCTACATCTCAAGTATGTGCTCCTATTGATTCTCCTTGAGCTATAGAAACAGCTGACCATTGAGATGTGACAGAGACCGTTCTGAGAGGGGAATTCAGCATTGTATTTGGCTGTGGACTACCGTGGTTCACCACTTCCAATCCCACAGGTTGTACCCACGCCACGCGAGTGCCCTGAATAACCTGGGAACGCTGATGAGAGACACGGCCGAGGCAAAGCGCTACTACCAGCGGGCCCTGCAGCTCTATCCAAAGCACAGCCGTGCGCTCTTCAACCTCGGGAACCTCCTGAAGTAAGTGGAGCATTAGCTGTGAGCAGGCAGCCTTTCACTTCTGAGTTCTAAGCCTTCCTTTCCCAACACTCATTCTGTTGTCCTGCTGGTCTCTACCTAGAGCCAAAGGGTTTCCAAACTTCGGGAGAAGGTGTTATTCATCTCAATTCATTCTCTTCCCTTTTAGTCAAAAAGTGTTTCCCAGAGTGTCTTTCTGGAAATACTAGTTCTGGGGGATGTTCATAGATTGTAGAGGGTAGTAATGGGGAAGGCTCACATGATCAAATAAACTTAGATCAGATGTGCTGAGTTAAGCAGAGATAATCCCTGAATTGCAAGAAGCTTTAATATGCTGATACACCTTGTGAATCTTTAAGAAGGAAACTGAGACAGTGTTTCCCAAAGTCTGTCTTCATCTCCTTCCTTTCTCCCTCCCTCCCTCCCTCCCTGTCCCTCTCTTTCTTTCTTTTTTCTATCTATCTACCTACCTACTCTCTGGCATTTTTCATAATACACTTTGGGAAAAGCGGTGTTCCCTAAAGATGTACCCAAATGGCATAACCACACTGTCACCTGGGATGATTGCTGGGAATGAATAGTGGTGACTTTCACTCTTAGTCATGGACTCTTAGCTCTCAGGCACAATCTCTATTCGCTTTCCACTCACTGCACTGATAGAGGTTGGCAATGTGGTTAGTTACCCAAGACTAAAGTAAAGGGTTTTCATCTTGTGTTTTGGGATTAATGTAACCTCTAGGCATGTTGCTGATGGTCCTGGCAATAATAGAACAATGGTGGTAGCTGTAGAACTTAGCTTCAAAACTTACAAAACAATTAAAAATATCAAAAAATGGAAATTTTAAAAGATGAACATGACTTGAATCAGACAGTAATGATGTATTTATCTGTCCTGTCAGAATGCTGACAATACACACCCTCACTGAATTGTTTTCGATTTCCAAACTTACAGAGAGCATGCTTGGCTGCCTCCCTGGCACATACAAGGCTGATGGTTTACTTTGTGCTTTTATCCTCTGCTTCACAGGGCTGTCCTCACAGTGTCCATAACTCAGTGAGGTGTATCTTCTTTTCCTTCTTCTTTGCTCCTTGACTTTTACATATTCATATAAATATTGATCCTTCTTACTAGTTTGAATGTTAGTGCATATTTTTACTTAATCTAATTTCAGCAGAAGCATTTGGTTGAGTCAGTCACAGAATAATCTGTATCCTACGAGCTGAGAGGTACCATCTTAGGTTGGAAGTCTTATGTTTAAGAGCGGCTTTATCCATATGCTGAAATACATAGCCAAGAGAACACTATTTGATAAAGTAAAAGAAATAAAGTATAAACAGCTGAACAAACTTATTTTTTCCAATTAGTCAACACTGTCAAAACCTGATGAAAACTTGAGAATGGTGAAAACTAACAGAATGAAGACTGCTCACCTGTGGCAGAAAAAGACATTTTAGTACTCCTCCAGTGCTCCCGCTAAAATTAGTAGCAGATAGAGGTGTGAGGAAGTGAGTTCCAGTCACCATAGATGGCTAGACCCGGGTGGATATGATGCCTTTGTTTACCCTAATACTTTCACAAGCACTGTTTCTTTATGTGAAAGTCTAGGGACTTGTATTTTAAAGTCACTGTTGTATCTGTATGTTCTACTAATGGCACAAATATTATAATGGCTAGGTAAAATCCTCTCAATGTCTTTTTAAGTACCTGGATTCTCTACTACTGGTTTCAAAAATCGTATTGATGAGTATTTTTTTTTCCAAAGAAACCAAATAGAAGATCTTCACTGTGAAATGACTTTTCTCATTAGAAATGCTGGCCCATACTTACAGTCATTGTGTTGTACAGAATGTGCTGTACAGAATGTGTTCTGCTTGGAAATGATGGCTGAGATTCTTTCCAATTTTATCTTGATAAGACTTGAGCAAGTTTTCTGAGACCCTTTATTTTGGTGATACTCTTCACAGTGCATAAGGAAGAGGAGGAAACTGAGGTCCTAATAAATGACGTGTAAAAGGCACCTTTGTTACCTTTTGCCCATTCACATTATACTACAGAGCAAAATAGCATTTATCCTAGTGTGGGTCAATCTTAAAGTCCAAGAGATTAAAGTGATATTGATTGTTAATACTTGTGTGACACCTTCCAGTCTGCAGCCAGGTAGTATATATACATGCAAAACCCATCTCCCAAGGCTCCTTTAGGGAGCTTGTGTGACCTTGGCTTAGGCTGTGGCCACCCCAGGGCTGAATGTCTGGCCCTGCACACCTCATCCTGTTCCTTTTCCATTACCATGCTGCCCAAATCCAGCAACTACCTCATATTAAACTATCTGATCGCATGTGATTTGGTTGGAGGGGTACTAGAAATTGAACCTGGGGCTTTTGCACTAAGCTACATCCCCAATCCTTTTCTATTTTTTAACGCTGAGACAGTGTCTTGCTACATTGTTCAGTTGTCCAGGCTGGGCTTGAATTTATGAACCTCTTGCCTTACCCTCTCAGAATGCTGGGATTATAGGCATGTGCCACCATGCCCAGCTATGTGATTGTACTTTGGGAGAACACTAGTATAACTGTGTCTCTGCAGGGGACAATAAAGGTGGTTATGGTGAGGTTGCATTGCTGAGTGACAGAGAGAAGTGACCCAGAGAACAGCAGAGCTAATCTACGTTTAGATAACTATGAGCTTTGCATCTGCTTAATATATTTATATATATTGTTATATTAATACATATATTAATATTAATACAGTATATTAATATTATAGTAGCCAGGGTAAAAAGCAAGAAAAGTAAAGAATATTTTAAATGTGGTGTGATTTGATGTTTTGATATTTGTTTAAGACTATGCCCCATTTCTCTTTGGAATTAGCTCTTGGCTTATTAGAATTGTTCACTTTTAAAAGTCGACCTCCTCTATGTAATGTACAACTTAATCCTCACCCTAAGAACTCAAGCCATCTCTAGATGAGGGTATTTTAAATTTAATCTCTCTGAGAGGGCAGGACTATTATTATTCCCTTTTATAAATGAGGACACGCAGACTGAGAGAAGACAAGCAGTGTGCTGGGTGCTCTGGGAAGTTAGTAGATGACAAGGTGCAGAACCTAGGTCCATCTGCACTGATTACCCCAGCCCCAGTCAACCGCACACGACTTTCTTCTTGGGCCTTAGAGCTGAACGGCAGCCTGAAGCAACGTTGTCCAGCAGAGGTATAGTGAGCACTGAGCATGGAATTGAAAACATAAAGAGGAGACATAAACTGTAATAACATTTTATTTAACCCCAATATTATAAATTATTACTTTAATATCTAGTTAATATTTAAAATAAGTTTTAAATTAACAATTTAAAATGTTGATGAGACAGCATGGATTCTTTTTACACTGCATCTTTGAAGTCTAGTTTGTGCTTCCCTTAAACAGCCAATCTCAGACACGCCATCTTTCCAATGATCAGCAGCCCCGTGTGGCTCGTGGTTGCTATTTTGGACAACACAGACATTTATTGATAACCTTGACTTTGCGGAAATATAAGCCTCTGTCTAGGTCCGGTGCTGTCCTGGTGAGTCTTTCCCAGTGTGGCCACTCCCTCAGGTCCTCCTAACTCAGCAGGCCACGAAGACAGTGGCTTGCACGAGACATTTGGCCTTCCCTGCACAACAGACAGCCCTGTGCTGGGGCCCTCTGATTACCACCTTGATTCCTCTGGAGTGAGCATGGCACTCCGTCCACTTCTGGCTTCTGAAGTCTTCATTTCATTGCTTGTGTTGTGTTTTGTTGAGCTCCTCTATGTCCCGTATCTGCTCTTTCCATCCGACCTGTGGATTTAGGAGCACCTCAGAGAAGGTCACTGCATGACCATTGCATGCACACATACAATCCAAATGTCAGTGCTTGCCATAATCCTGCCACTGTTTTCCTCAGTTTCTAGTCTTCTACCATTCCTTTGTAGGCCCAGACACAAGCCAGACTGATCCTGTGTCCAGATACAAGAAACGCTAACCTGCCAAACTACATTTACTAAGGCTATTCCCAGAGTTTCAAAGCTAAAACTCTTATAGTTTATTTAAAATGTGGTATCATTCACCTCTTAGCATCTTCTGGTCAGTCTCTGTCAAAACTGAATAATTTAGGAAGTGATAAGGAGCTGCCTGCTTTCTCAGGACTCGGGAGTCATGTGTATATAAACAGATTGTAATTTTTAGGGTATTTTTGTGGGTGTCTCTTCCTCACAGCTGATCTTATCCATGCCATGATTGCTAATGGATTGAGTTTGGGTAGTTTTAAATCCATAGCATAGTTTACAAAGATCGTGGCCTTTCCTCTACCTTCCCTTTGCTGTAAGGGATGCAGAAAACCCTGCTGCAGCCAGAAGACAGCTCTGCACAGGAAGCACCATGGCTGAGAGCCAGGCACAGAGAGCCCCTCATTTTGTTTATAGTCTCATGAAGGAGTTGGAATGTATCATTTTCTTCCCCTGCATAAATATGTCTCTCAGAGGAAAAGCAAATGAGCCAGCCTGCTTTGTCAAGAACAGGAGTTTGTCCTGAAAAACATTTTCCGTCCCTTCCCTGTCCTTATCTTCCTGGATTCATTTGTAGTCTGATCCCTTGAGCTCCTGTGCTGTGTAATAGCTAGAGGTAACACTGGGTACAGATCAAAGAAGGAACAATGAAATTAGAGCAGAAGACTGCTTAGGACCCTCACTGTTAGTTTCCTTTTTGCATGTGGCATCTTACTTCGGGATACCAAGCACCTCAGCCTTTTGTCAGAACCCACCAGGAGATCTGCTTTGCCCTGGCACGGAATCTAGTCTTGGGATAAATGTTGCTGGAGATGATCCAAAGGCTTTGAGTCTAAAATGCTTGGTGTAGACCAGGAGGAGATGAAGGACAGAGGAGGAGCGTGTGTTCCCTGCATCTCCTGGGCCAGCGTCTGCCCGCGGCTTGCAAGGCCTGTCCCAGAAAGCCTGTGGTGAAGTGGAGCAGGCCTTTAGGGCTCTGCCCTCTCTTGGTGTGGCTCCTTACCAGTTGTGCCAGCCTTACCCCTATTCCTTTCTTCCACAAACGGCCCATTCCCCAGCCTCGAGCTCCTCTGCCATGCCACTTGTCTTCTGGGCAGCATGATAGGTGTATTGGTCACTTTCCCATAGCTAAGACACAATGCCCAATGCCTACAGCTTCAAAGAGGAAAAGTGTATTCTGACTCATGGTTTCAGTGTGTTTGGTCCATGGTTGGCTGTCTCCGAGAGAGAGAGAGAGAGAGAGAGAGAGAGAGAGAGAGAGAGAGGAGAAGAGAATACACCCTCGTGAGTCATCATGCCCTTAATGACCACCTTTTCTGCCAGGCCCCACTGTCTAACAGCACATTCAGCTCTGAACTCATCCGTGCATTCACAGCCCAGTCACCTTCCAAACCCATGAGACACTGGGGACAGTTTAGACCTGAAGCATTGTAGCTGGGCTCTGTGCCTTTGTCATGCGGGCTACCTCCCTCCTCCAAGTAGGAGGGACAGTGGCACCTGAACTTCAGTGGCAGCTGGCAGTACACCTCGCCATGTGTAGGGACAGCCAGAGGACAGATACTGTCACTCCTATCAGACAGAAACTGGCTGGGACAGAGCTGTGTGCCAGTCAGCTGTGTGGTGGCACTTCTCGGCCAGTACTTCCTGTCATCCATGCTGCCACCGCACTGCCCGGTGTCCTCTCCTTGGGATAGCAGCTGGTAGAATGCAGTGAGCTTGAGTCTCTGCTCTGCTGTGTATGAGTATGTGAGCTTTGGAGAGCAGCCTTTTCTTGTAGTACCTCCAGTTTTTTGTGTACCTAGTGGAGTAACTGCATCCTTCATGAGTACTAAGCACTATAGTATGTGTAAACACTTAACATAGGACCAAGCTCCCAATAAAGATGAATAATGTTGAACTATTATTAATTATTTATAAACCAAGGACATAATTTCTTACTTCCAGTTGGAGGCTCAGCTTCTTGGTATATAGTCAGTAATGGGACAGTCCGTTCATGCCGTTGGTCAGATTTAGGCAGTACTCAACTTCTCCAAGACTCAGATTCCTTCTCCTTCAAACCAGGGATAGGACCCATAGATCCCACAGAGCCCTCCAGGAGCAGGGATCCCTTGCTTTCTGTGACCACAGAGCTCTACCATCCTCAAGGAACTTGTGAGTAGAAGGCCACCAGGGGAGAACCCGAACATTTGTTGTCAGAGGCAGGACTTGTGCTGTGGCCACATCCCGCCTTTTCTGACCTCAGGCAGTGAGAACTCTGGCTTCGGAGTGGGGTGGGGAGGGGTAGGTGGAGCTCACATTCCTTGTGTCCTCCTCTGTGGTAGATGCTGGGTGGAGATCACCGCATGGGTTCATTGAGTCCATCGTAACAGGGACCTGGACGATAAGGACTCATGTGCACCTCTCACACATCCAGTTAGGGAAGCTCCTAGAGGTAGAGCACTGCACCCAAGCCATTGGCTCTGTGTAGGCAGCAGCCGGCCTGAGTCTAGCACCAGGGATCCTCTCAGGCCCTTGTCTGTGGGCCACGTGAGCCCAGGCTAAACTCAGCTGTCCCCACTGACTGCTCGTCCAGTTCTGGGTGTGGGAGCAATGTATTATGCTTTCCTCAGGTCCCAAAAGGGTTTGGCATATCTGTGTACAAGCTTTAAAATGATGCTGGCTTAGGACTGGTTTTGTACTTTGAAGTGACACTGTTTTGGGGCTGATTTTGAGCTCTGAAATCATACTACCTTGGGATTAGCTCTGCCTGCCACCTCCATGCCCCTGTGACACAGAACTGGCTCTGCAGATGCAGGGGCAAAGCTGCCATGGCACAGGGTCCTTCTGCTGGGTGCAGAGCAGACAATGAAGACACCAGAGCTGTTCAGAGAAGAGAGGGAGAAGACTCAGGACACGTTTCCGGGCCTGCCCCAAGCCTGGACAGACCAGCACTCTCCGTCTGTCCGCTCCTCTGTCTGCAGCCGGGGAAGGCTGTAGGAGAGAGTGCGTGATCTACTCTCTAAATTTTAGCTATCAGGAGTATGATTTTGAATTGAAAAAAGGATCTTTTTTATTCTTTTGGGGGGGGGGTACCGGCGATTGAACTTGGGTCCTTGCACTTGCGCAGCAGGCGGCGAAACCGCTGAGCTAAATCCCTGGCCCATGATCTTTTTTATTCTTTACTAGCACATAGTATGAACATATCCTCTAAACTGTTGTAACTGACTTCTGTAAGACGCTAAGCAGAGAAATCAGGGTGAACCTCAGGAAATAAGGTGCTCTGTGTCTGTTGCATTACCCAGGATGGGATGTGCTCAGTAAACTTGAACACAGCACTACACAGCATATATCCAGCTCTCTTCTTTTTCTGCACAGGAGCAATAGTAGAGCTGTAGGAAATGTGTGCTTTAAAAGATCATCTCAGTCAGCTGTTTACAACTTGACTTTCACAATTCAGTTCTTCAGAAGGGCTAGTAAAGGCTGTCTGCCAAAAAAAGAAAAAAGAAAACACCACACATTCTTTTGCATTTGTGAGAGACATCATTTTTGGATCCAGTAACAACATGACACAACAACAAAACACCCAACAAAGGAATAGTCATGAGGGCTGCTGAACTCTCTGAGTTCACACTGTGGTTAATGGGAAATTTTATAGCTGCCAAGTAGATCATCAAATCCATTTATTACTGTTACTGGCATTTCCCAACTTCTCCCCAAATGTAAGTAATTTTTTAAAGCAAGCATCTGCTTTCACTTTAAATTAATGTGTTGTGAGATTTTAGACAGGAATCCAGGAAGTTTTCTAAATTGACAAACTTCACAGGTCCTTAATTACTGAATAAAAATGTGGTGAGGCTTAATTTGCTTCTGCTAAATATCTTTCATTGAAATAGAGCCAGGAGAGTGAGAGGATGCAGTGTTTTTACCTAACGCACAAGAGAAACAGTCCCACTTCCAACATGGGAAGGGGGCTCCCTGTGGAACTGCAAGCATTTCCGAGTGATGCTGGCACATTTTGAACAAGGTGACATTTCTACTTCATCTTTCTCTTATGAAATCGGTGGTGGTTGTGACTGGTCCCAGTAACCCATTCTCAGGAATTTTAGCTTTTTGGAAGTTCCTGGGAGAAAATTTTAAGAGAATTTTGCTGCTCCCCCTGACCCCGGGACGAGGTTTCTGTTACCATGACAGTGCTCACCTGGGTGTGACAGGCTTCACTGAGGACGACACACAGCATAGTGCCTGAGAGTAGAGTCACAGCTGCCTCTGCCAGCTGCAGTGCCTCCAGCCCACCCCACCCGCCCCCAGCCTGCTGCCACATTCTCCTGGTATGCACATGCTCCTGTAGTAAGGCAGATCACCCTGCAGGTGAGCTTTCTCTGTGGCCCAAGCTGTTGCAGGGAAGCTTCTTTCTTCTTGTCTAGCTTTTATGATCCTATTACATTTAGCCTCCTGTTGATCAAGCAGATACAGATACAAATCAGAGCCGAGTCTCTTGCAGTATAAAGACCACCCGTGGCAGCATCATCTGAGGGGCTCACTAGGAATAATGATTCTGCCAGGTGAAGGGAGCACACCTGTACTCCCAGCTACTTGGGTAGCTGAGGCAAGAGGATACTGAGTTCCAGGCCAACCTGGGCAATGTAGGGAAACTGTCTCAAAATTTAAAAAGAGTTGAGGATGTTGCTCAGTGGGAGACCACTTGCCTAGTGTGCATAGGGCCCCAGGTTCAATCCTCAGTACTGGAAAAAAGAAAAAGAATAATTTATTCCTGAGCTCTACTCAGGACCTTCTGAAGCTTCAAAGTCCTGGAATACTGCATTTTACAAAATACCTAGGGGGTTTTAAGCACTAAAATTTCATAGATTGCCCTGAGGGAGAAGTAAAGACAAGATATTTAGGTGATGGAGGATTGTAGTTCCTCATGCAATGGCTGTACTTGGCAGACAGAGAAACAGGGTGCTGAGGAACAGTAATACCACCCAGTGTGGAGCGGCCCTCTACCTTCTGCCTTCTCTCCTGTCTGCAGTTCCATCAATGCCCGCCAAGTCCTGTTACAGAAAGAAGCTGGTAGAGTACTGAGAGTCATCCGAGTTTCCAGAGGGCTTCAGGCCATTTCTTTCCATGACTGCACACTTGGTCTCTGGCTGTGCAGTGAGGCTGGATTTTATCTGTTTGCTCAGCAGTTAACTCCGGCCTTTTCTGTATAATTCAGAGAAACTGACTGTGATCTTAGTAACCTGTGTCACTACTTGATTAGTTCAGAGAAAAATGTTATTGTAATATTTTTCCTCTTCTGTTCCACCTGGCACCTGGGTCAAAATAGCTCCCAGGGAATCCCACATAGACAGGGTTGGCATGGACAATGGGCTCCTGGATTCCCTAAATTACTTACCACAGAGCCAAAATGAACACATTAGGAAGTTTTAATTCCTTCTAACGCTGACCCCAGGGTGAGTCATTTAATTCAAGTGTGTAGGGAGTTTCGATTAAGAGATTTCATACTGTCTGTTTAAAATTTTCTGCCTTTCTTGTCCTGCCTGCCCCTTTTAACACAGAAGTCATTGCTTCAACTTTCTTGCTTATAAATTGTCCGGTTTAATTAAAGAAGCAGTTCAGAATCCTCCTGGGTTTTGTAGCCTAATTCTCCCTCGTTAGCAGTCACACCTCAGAGTGTGGGTCCTCTCCTCGAGTGGCCTTCTAGAAGCCAAGTCCCTCTGCCTGGGCCTTCACTGCCAGGCATCCTGTAGAGTGAGGCACCCAGGGATTTGGGATTGGATTGTTACTGGTGTTATTTTACCTTTAATACAATGCTGCTAATGCAAGTTGTTAAATTGAAGATCTGTCATGGTAACACACACAAAGAAAAATCACTCAGACGTCTAATTTAAATTTTTTGTGTATAGTTTGAAAAGTAAAGTCATATTACTTGAGAAAATTTCAAAAACTCCATATTCTCCTTTATTTTAAAAATTAAGAAGGGAGAGTATAGTATTCTATGGGTGATTTTAGAAGCATTAAATGAACTGATAAAAGTAAAATATATATAGTACTCCCCAAAATATATATAGTAGCATGTGCCTGAGCCACAGGATGCTCAGCCCTGTCCTGGTTTTTAAGTTTGTACTTTTCACTACTCCACAGTGCCTGCCAAGAATCAGTAAAGTGGACTCTTGACTTACAAACTCAGTTTGTCCCCAGGGGCTGCATGTAACTCAGGTTGGTCAATTGAAGGCTCAGGATCCTTTACGCAGCCTTCAAAGTCTCTCTCCTGTACACAGGCAGATCTCAGTGTCCTTAGGGAGACATTGGCCCAGAATTTCTCAACCCAACACAGGAAAGGATGTTGTAATCTCCTTCCAGAACTCTTTAAGGGTTAAATCTGTATCTGAGACCATCTGGAAGCATAAGTGGCCAGTGTTCGAGTCATAACTCAAGATTTTGGTTGTAAATTAAAACTAAAATTTTGGTCCCAAGTTGTTCATGTGTCAGGCCGGTCGTAATTCGAGGGTCCACTGAAATTGAATGTTGTCCTTGTGATTCCACGTTAGGTGTGGGCTGTTTTTTTCTTCCTTAAGATCACTTCTGTAAGGGCCGGGGATTTAAGCGCAGTGGTTCTGTCACCTGCCTTGCAAGTGCAAGGACCTGAGTTCAATCCCCGGTACCAAAAAAAAAAGATCACTTCTGTAATAATGAAAGAGCTATAGAGACGAATACATGAAATGGGTACTTATATTATCCTTCCTTGTCAGATTTTGTTAGAATATCAAGAAACTCACTTAAGGAAGTTTACAGAGATCTAGAAATAAAGAAAATAATAAAACCATGCTTTTTCGGAATTTTAAATTAATTTTAATTAAGTGTAGTCATTGAATTTCTACTGCATGCAGATCACTGTATTAGTCACTAGGATTTTAAAGGTAAGATGGATAAGATGCTGCCCGTGAAGGGACTCTGACCTAGTGGTGGTCACAGAACACTGGAGGAAGGCCTCACAGAGTAAACACAGCCATGCAAGTGTGGTCGTCAGCGTATGGATGGATTCGAAGTTCTCACTTAGTGTCCTGTTGTTAGAGTAGCTATGTGATGGAGTAAACCACCTAAGATCTCTAAATCTCAGTTTTTAATTTTGGTTGGGATAGTATTTATTAGCATTATTGTATAAATCTTAGAATAATTATGCCTAACTCATAATGCATAATGAGCATTAAAATAAATTGTGCATAGATATCGCTTAGCATGTTGCTTGGCAGAGAGTCCAGGAAAAACTGTAGTGTACCTTACAGTTGTATGCGCTAGTGGGTAGACCAGCACCCACAGGAGGCGGGGTGGGGGTCCGCTTCGCATGTTGATCAGGGCCTGGGAGGAGAAGAGAGCCCAGTTCATTGAAATGTGGAGAGGGGAGCTGATAGGCCTTTTGGAAAGCAGTTCCCTATCATCCTGTTTTTAAATGAAGACACACACACAGTAGACATAGATAGACATGGATATAAAATTGACATAGATACTCATTGAGTATCCCATGTTCAGAGTGCATAAGACCAGAAGTGTTTCAGATTTATAAGTTTTTCAGATTTAAAAATATTTACATAGATTTTACTGATTGAACATCTCTTACTCAAAAATCCAAAATTCTAACTGCTCCAAAATCTAAAACTCGTTGTGAAATATTTGAAAAGGTTAAGATTTTGGAGCATTTTGGACTTTCAGATTTAGGGACACTTGACCTATATGGATGTAAATACAGACTCACATACTCCAACCCACATATACAGTGTAAATTTTTTTTGTAATCATGTTATATACTTAGGAGTTCTGATGAGAAGATTGTGCTTTGATGGGTAAGTTGGAAAAGGCTTTGCTAGGGGACCAGAAATTGAGTGTGAGGTGCCATGGTAAGAATGTCCGGCAAGAGCCACAGCCCTGGGGTGAGTCTTCCTCTTGCTTGGGTCCAGGGTAAATCTGTTTCCACTACTGTGAATCAAGGAGGTTGGATTCAGCCATGATTCTCAAATCTGGATGGTCATTCCATAAAGAACTTCCTGTTAAGAGATCCAACTTATCTTAAAACTTATCTTAAAATTTAAAAATGAGAAATGGGCTAGGGATGTAGCTCAATGAAAAGGCCCTGGGTTCAGTTCCCAATACCAGAAAGAAAGAAAGAAAAAAAGCAACAGTCCCAGGTGATTTTAAGGTCCAACAGAGAGAGAGACTCAATGGAACAGCTAATCTCTTAGGTTCGGCAAAAGCAGCTCGCAGGGCCACTCAGTCTGGCTGGAACCATGGGTCCCTCTGTGTGTCTGCAGTGTTGGTGAGAACCATATTGTAAACTAGAGGCTAAGAGTCTGTTTGTAGACAGTTGAGCATTAGTAAAGATTTTTATGGAAGGGAATATGTTGAAAGTGAAGCTCTGGAAAAATTTCAATTGTCTATATGTAGTAAAAGGAAAAGCAACTAAAAGCAAATGTGTGAAGTGAGATGTTAATAAGCAAAACAAAATAAGATGAACTCTGGACTATAGTAGTCCAGTGGAATTGTAGGACTCTTTCCCAGTTTTAAACTGTTGGACAATTATCAGAGGCACATATGCCACAATGTGGATCTGAAAAGGGATGCTACTAAAATCAGACAGGGTTTGAAATGAAGTTTGGGCCTCATATGGTAAACATATTGCTAAATAAACCAAGGAGGTTCCATCTAGATAAATTTGTCTGCCATAAGTTACTGTGTCAAACCACACCTATTCAACTCCTGACAAATGCTGCACAAGAGACTGTTAAAAAATAAACCCTTTCTACCCCTCTGCCTTTCAGAATCCACAAATAATCACTTACAGATTGTTTGGGTTTTTGTTTGAAAACCACTGTCTGAGCAGTACAGGAGGCCTGGCAGCCCTGGTGCCCGGCAAGCATCAAGGCTCCCAAACCACACCAGCACCGCCCAGGCGACAGGGCCTCAGGAAATGCCCTCTGCCTGAGTCCTGGCATCTTACAAAACTCGGTGACCAGACTGAACACATAGTATGCTTCCTCAGTCAGTCCCTTGAAGGATTTTTAGAGGTATCATTTTTCACAAGGAATCTGAGTTCCCTGCAAGTAGCTGTGAGGTTAACTTTTCCATTGTATCCCTGAGGTTAATGGACAACCTCAGGTATTTATATTTATACTACGGTGTTGTGGTAATTAATCTCACTGAGTTCACATAGAATAGGCCTAGGTTTGCTTTTTAACTAATGTGACTGACAGATGAGTACCATAAATCATTACTATCATATTGCTATGTGATTTCCCTCTGCCGATTTTGAAGAACATCCAACTAAAATATGTCCTGTAGGACTTAATTTCCAGCCTAATCCCTAAGTCTGTATTGTCCTTTGGATTGTAGGATTTCCAAATTAGTATTAGTAAAGATTCATGAACTCCTAGGAGGAAGAGTTCTGCTAACCATCAAATCAACGGTCATATTACTAGTGTTTTTAAAAATACATTTTCATTTTTAAAACATATTAATGGGGTGCAGAGAAGCTCAGCCGGTCCCAGAACCTGGAAGGAAGCTCCCCCGCCTCCATCCCAAGCTCCTAGGTCAGGGAAGGTGAGCCGCGTGGGCACCAGAAGCACCCCCCCCCCCGGAAATGAGAAAACACATAAACAAGCCTCAAAAACAGACTCCCAGATCACCTCCAGCAACCCCAAAGGGAAACAAGATGGAACACTCTGATACTCAACCACCTGGACTCTCTGAACTGGCAACAAAAGAGGATCTGGGAAAAATGAAATCAGAAATAATTACTCAGATAACAGCAAAGATTGTGCTCATGGTGCAAGACATGATTAATAAGTCTAGATAGGACACAGATAAAAAAATAGAGAATCTGAGGAACATGATGGAACCCCAACATAGGAAACAAATGGAATCCATAAAACAGATTACAAACAGATTGCCAAGAGATTAAAAACTCCATCGAAAGTCTGCACAGCAGAATGAACTAATGTGAGGATAGAATTTCACATATAGAAGATAAGATTGCAATTAGTGAGGAGGAAAAGAAAATTTGCTTTAAAATTGTAAGGGAACACGAGAAATCAATCCAGCAGCTGCTAGACGATGCAAAGAAGAATAACATAAGACTGATTGGAGTCAATGAAGAAACAGGAGAGAGTGCAGATGACATAAAAACACTCTTCAAAGAAGTGATGGCAGAAAACTTCCCAAGAAGGAGAAAAGAACTTGACATACAGATAAGTGAGGCATCTAGGACTCCAGCTAGCCTTAATCAAAAAAAATCTACACATAGGCATATAATAGTTAGGATTCCAGAAATCCAGCAGAAGAACAAAATTCTCCAAGCAGTCAGAGAAAAGAAACAAATCACATACAAAGGAAAGCCCATCAGAATCACAGCGGACTTCTCAATGCAAACCCTCAAGGCAAGAAGAGTGATGTATTTCAAGCCCTAAAGGAAAACAGCCTCCAACCCAGATTGATGTACCCTGCAAAACTATCTTTCAAAATTGATGGAGAAATAAGATTCTTTGATGATAAAGAGCACCTCAGGAACTTCATGAATACCAAACCGGCACTCCAAAAAATTTTAGACAATACCCTAGGAAAAGACAATGAGGATCACAAGCCCAGAAAACCCAGCAGAATGAATCCATTGGGAGTGACAAATTAAAGGCAAAGGGGGAGAATCCAACAAAAAGAAAAAGTCATGACAAGGCTTTTAAAACTTTTGACTTCATCTCCCTAATGAGTGTATAATTCAATCTTATTATTGTACTGCTTAGTATTTTTCTGATTCTAGAGTTGCACACCATTCCTTGTGCTATACTGGCTATTTATCGTCTTCTTATGTCTACATTTTAATTGGGTTGTCTATTAATGAGCTCTAAGAATTCTTTACATATTCTGGTCATAGGTTATATGCATTGTAAATATGGTCTGTTTAAGGACTACTTTTCATTTTAATGATGTCATTTAAAGTTCTAAATATTGATGGAATCTCATTTATCAATTTTTTTTCTGTTATAAATCATGTGTTTTGTATCCTAGGTAGTTCTTGCCTACCCTGAATTCATAAACATTTTCCCTTATAATTTCTTCTTAAAGTTTCGTAATTTTAGGCTTTCTTATTTAGGCTCATAGATCCTATCAAGTTATTTTCATGTATGGAAAAAAGAGTTGAGGTTAATTTTTTATATACGGATACCAGGTGTTCTAGTGCCGTTTGCTGAAAACACTATCTCTTCCTCTGCTCTTGAATTGAGTTTAGATTCTATAAAATGCTAATGTTAAATAATCTTTCAAAACTCAGTGGACCATATATGTGTGGTTCTATTTCTGAATTCTCTGTTTTATTCCAATGATCTATATGTCTTTCCTTATACCAACACTGCCCTGATTACTGTAGCTTTAGAAGTCTTAAAATTGGGTGCTAAACGTCTTCCAGCATTGTTTTTGTTTTTGGTTTTGTTTTTGGCTTTTCTGGGTCCTTTGTACTCCTACATAATTTTAAATTTCAATATCCAATTCTTCATTTATAGCAAGTATACACAGACCTGAATTTTTATATATACCTTGTGTTTTCTAATCCTGCTAAATTCAAGTACGAGTTCTAGGGGCTCCTAGAGATTTCTTAGTATTTTCTCTGTAGATGATCATTTCATCTACATATAAAGATTTTGCTTCTGCCGTGCCAATCCTATCCTAGTTGTGTCATTTTATGGCCAGACTATTTTGGTGGGCCCTAGGTTTCAACGTTTAATGGACAGATAAAGAGTAAGCCTATCTGCCCTTGTTCCCCACCTGAAGGAGAAAGCATTGTATCTTCTCCATTCATACAAGGCGTTCTCACTGGAAGTATGGAGTACATGTCTTTAATCTGTTGAGAAGTTTCTGTTCTACTTCTAGTCTCCTGATAGCTTTTACCATGAACAGCTGTAGAATCTGGACCAATACTTTTTCTCCAACTAGTGACAGGATCATATGGATTTTTCCTTTCCTCTGTTTAAATGATGACTTTTGGGGGTGGATCTTCCAATGCTGAACCAACACTGCCATCCCTATAACAAAACCACTTTCTACATCCTGCCAGATCTGACTTCTAATAGTTGTTTTGTTAAACAAATTTCTATCTATGTTCATACTGTTTTCTTCTATTATCTTTATCTAGTTTTAGGATTAGCACAATGTTGAGTTCCTAAAATGAGGGGAGAAGTGTTCCTTCTTTTTTCTGCTTCAATTGTTTGATATAATTTATCAGTTAAAATGTTTATGAGCCTGCTGTTGTCATATAGGTAGGTTTTCAAGCTAGGAATATACTTTCTTTAATAGGTGTTATTCAAATTTTATATTTCCTCCAGAGTTAGTTTCATTAACTTGTTTTCCAAGGTACTTCTTAGAAGTTGTCAAATTTATTTCAAAAACGATTTTTGTAATATGCTTTCTATATCCTTTTAAATTCTGTAAAATCTGTGGTAATGTCTCCTAGATCTTAATATTGTAATTTAAAAAATGTAAAACTGATATTGTGTAACAGGAAGAAAAGTTCTAAAAGAGCAGGGGAATTGGGAGGGGTAGGGGAAGGGATAAAGGGAAAGGAAAAAATATGAGAAGAGGAAAAAAATTGGAAACAAGGTCTTTGCAAATAGGGAAGGGTGGAGGGGGTGAAGGGAGGGCAAGAGAAGGGGAAAAAAAAATAAGAACCAAGAGACTCATGTAATGGTACAAGATCCCAATGGTGAATGTAACTGTATTTTATACCTAATATGTACCAATAAAGTTAATGGGGGAAAAAATAAATAAAATGGCAAAGAACGAAAAAACATATTAATGAAAGAATTACTTCAGAGTATATTTTAGATAGAAACCTGGATGTATGTAAATATAATGCGCTTCCATGAGTCTTGCAGACACTCTTAGAATTTTTTCTGAGTGAATTTAACAAGAAAACACTAAGAGAACTGTAACGCAAATTTATTATAACTGTATGCCTCTAAAGCCACATACCAAGGATGATCCATTTAAGAGTATGTGTTAAACCTCTTATTTTCAAAGAGGAATAGGAGTTAGTTAGACCCTAATAAGAAGATAGTATGGAAGCCATCCATTGGGAAATAGCTAAGAGCCTGGCACATAATAGACAAGATAAATGTTTACTAAATTAAAACCTTAAATCCAGGGTCTGTGTTGGAATCATGGTTTCCACACCCACCCCGCTGCAACCTCGGTGATAGGAAATCCCCCTTCAGGTGAAATGGACTTGTAACCCTTTGGAGCTTGAGCTGGAGTCAGGATTAGTTTTGGCTCCATGTAACTTCATCATACAGAAACTCGACCTGTAGGGGATTGCACATGGAGCTACATTTGGCTGCCATTGATAATACGTGGAGCGGTTCTGCTGAAATCTCAGTGTATGTGGAGATCACCTGGGAATCATTTGAAAATTCAGGGTCTGGGACAGTAGGCCTGGGTCGGGCCTCAGAGTCTGCATTTCTGACCAGCTTCTCAGTGATGCTGAGGCTGCTGATCAGTGAATCTCACTTGCAGCAGCTGGATCAGGGGGGTGGCCCTAGGCAGTCAGAAGGAGCAGGTATGGTGCGATGGGAGGGGACTCCTGAGGCCAGTTCTGTGAACAGAGCTCGGTAGTGCAGCTCTTCTGAATCCAGATTTCCTCATTAGAAAAATGAGTGTAACAGTAAAACAATAATACCTACCACATGGGATTGTTGTGAGAATTACATTAATAATATTATGGGGAAATTTATGAGAACGTATGGTGCATAGTCACTGCTGAATCCATGAATAATAAAAACATGATCACACAGCCCTGCACTGGTAGCAGTAAAGATAGGGAACATTTAGGCTGTGTGCTTGCTATAGTACAGGGTTCTCTGTTTTCCACCCTTTCCAGGCTGTTTGTAGTATCTAGAACTTCACAAGGATCAGCAGCAAAGGTATCACAGGGAAGAGTACACTTTTGGCTTCACAGACATTGATGTGAGGCTCATGACCAAGTGTCTCCCATGGTACTGTCCAGAAAGAGACACCCACTCAGGCCTTGAGTTCACTTTGAGCTGAAGTTAATCACCAGGAGAATCCTCAAATTCGGAAGACAGAACCAACTCCAATTTTCAGTAAAAGCTCATTATTGTTTGCCAGCTCACAGTCACAGTGTTTTCTAATTTCATAAATCATGCGTGAAAGTTTTCTCCCTTACACATAAAAGCAAAGATGAACCTTGGGAGGCAGGCCTGGCTTGTCCCTGGTCAGTGACTCAGCCACCATTAGGAGTCAGCCTACAGTGATATGGTCAGAAATGGGGCAGATCGTCTTCTGTGCTCCTGTAAACTGGCTCCAGGGCTACTCAAATTGTGCCCCAAAATTGTTCTTCTAAAGGTCAGTGTTTCTTGTTCACAAACTTGTAAACTATTAAGTAAAATTCTCAAAAAGTGCATAGCAGGTTGGGAATTCAGCTCACCAGTAGAATACTTTCCTAGTGTGCACAAAGCCCTGGGCTTGGTCCCTAGTACTGAGGAAAAAGAAAAGGTATATAACAAGAAACAGAAGGTAGAACACTCAGATAAAAACCTGCCACATCAGCTCCATCCATGGTCCCATTTGACTCATTTGCAGTGAAATCCAGAATGAATCAGCTAATCAGTGCTAAAAGAAATGAGATTAAGTCTAGTCAAAGGATGTAAGCCAAGTGTTAATAAAAGATGTTCTCCATCTCCCTTATTATCTATAGGTCCCAGGAGAAAAAAGAAGAAGCTGTTGCCCTTTTGAAGGAGTCCATTAAATATGGTCCAGAATTTGCAGATGCATATTCAAGTTTAGCTTCATTATTGGCAGAGCAGGTAGGTGTTTCGACTTAACACAGTAGTTGTAAATGTGACTGTTGAGTACATAAGTTAATGTTACACAGATTTTTGTACTAATGATTTGACTAATGATTGATAGTGAACATCTAATCTTTGTCAGTTTTCTCAACAGAAATTAGAAGCCTTGTTTTCTCACTCCAGTATTCCTTGTGCAGTGAAGGTGTCCTTCTTTAGACAAAGATGGTGCATTACAGGTGCCTGATATATTCTCTGTCACTCTGGGACAAAAAGTCTGTTGAGAATAATGTATGACATTTGCCACTTTTGTTGCTGTTTACTTGTCATATTTTTCTGGTGGATTGCTTATGGGCCAAGGGGAACTCAGTGTGGAACCTATTATTGGCAGTCTTGAGGACCCTGTGTCTTAATGCCTTTGCAAAAATACCAAGCTGGCAGGATGGACCCTGAGAGAACATTCTGCAGGGCATACAGCAGAGGTGTGTTCTGAATCCCTCTTTTTCTCACTTGTCTAAACGACTTGATACCATTTTTTAAGAGTTCTGGACGCATGCCCCTGGCTATGGGGAAACAGATGTAAGTTATCTTCCCTGCATAGATGGTATATGTGTTGTTAACACATGAAAATTCCCTTGATAGACCTTAGATTTTGCTGTCACACAATTGCCAGATTGTCTTTAAAATCAAACTCGACAGCTTTCAAGATGTCTTGCAGCATTCACTTGGCTTAAACATAAAGAAGGATTTGATACTGCATGTCTGTTACTTAGGGTACAATTTGCATTCAAAAAACACTGGAACTTCCACCAAGAAGCAAAATTAGGACAATGTATGAAGAGTTAAATGACAAATATTATAACCTTGTTTTCTTGCTCATACAATCGTCCTTCAGCATCTGCAGAGGATGAGTCCAGGGTCTCCCTCAGATGCCAGAATCTGTGTGTACAAACCCTTAATAGGAAATAGCATAGTATTTGCATCCTTCTTGTAACCTCTTCATATCTATAGATTACTTACAATAGCATATCTAATATGAGGTAAATATTGTACAGATATTTAGGGAATAAAGACAAAAAAATTCATTGCAGATACAATCCGTGGACAAGGAACCCATAGATACAGAGGCCACTTGGGCTTGCCAGTGGGATAGGTGGGCTTTGGAGAAAAGCCTTGTCTGTGATGGATTATCTTCTTGATTTTGGTTTGTGTGTTTGTTTGTTTTGTGGTACTAGGGATTGAGACAGGGTCATGCTAAGTCATTAAGTTGCCCACGCTGTGAACTTTTGATCCTCCTGCCTCAGCCTCCTGGAGTGCTGGGATTACAGATGTAAGCCACTGCACCCAGCTGCTTGCATGTGGTTGTGTTCTCCAGTGTACACTGGCAGTCCTTAGCTGTCCTTGACTTGTGTGGAAGTAGGTAGATGCGGGTTTCTTAGAGAAGAGATTGGTTCCATCCATCACCATCCCTGTTTCTCGTCTCGTCCTGGCTCCTTCCTTCCCTGCGCCCTTGGCCTGACTGGTGGCTTTTGGAGCTTGAGGCTGCCAGTCTGTCTTCCTCTCACACTGACTGTCCTCCACCCACATGCTTCTCCTCAGCAGCCCCGTCAGTGTCACAAGGTCTGCTGGATGATCCTCTGTGAGGGATTTCCCCACTGTGTCCTGTTGTCTCGTTCTGCCTTCATTACCCGATTTCCCTGCTGCCCTCTCAGAACAGCTGTCTTTGACCTTGTACCCTCCCATAGCCATGTCAGTGTGGTTACAGGTTTCTAGCCAGTGAGTAGCATGCGCAGCAGCATCCACTGATGGACATGATGGCTGGGGCCACACTGCTCTGTGCCTGGATTGTGTCCTAGCGTGATGACCTGCCTTCCCCCAAGGACTCGGAGAAGCCGCATGAGAGCCTGACTTTGTCACCTCCATCAGCCATTGGTGCGGGGTGAGGCCGTCTCCTGAGATGTCAGTGTCAAGACTGGAGGAGGAATCCTACCTGCTTTAGTCTCATGAAGGCCGAAACTTCAGAGTGACAAAGGAGCTTTGTTTTATTTCTAACATCATGCACGAAAAGCCCTGTGACTGGGGGAGCAGCTGTATCCCCCTCCCTCTTGCCTCTGCTCACTCCCCGTCGACAGCGCCTGGACTGCATAGTCTGCTTCTCTTGTGTGGTCTCACTCATGGGTGTGTCATTCTCCTCAATAATTTATTTTGTTCAGTTCCTGTTCTATATTTTTGAAAACTGCTCCAATTTCATTGTGAAATTATGAGGTATGAGAAAGTAAATAAATGAATCTTTGTCTTAGTAGTTACCAGTTCCTCAACTCTCTGGCAACATTTCCTTGTTCTTCTTAAGGAAAGTGACTTTATGTTAAGTGGCAGTGTCACTTACTACACCAGTGGGGAATTCTTCACAAACAAGAATGGGATTTGTGTGTTTTCACGCAGTTCCCGCATCTTCTGTTCTTTCTTCTAAGTCTTCCCTTGACTCAGAAACAGTTCAACCACCAGTTCTTCCATCTTTCTTCCACTTCCCCTTCATGGTGAGGTATTTTTTCAAAGAGCTTCATTTATAGGAATCCTCAACATACAAAACTGATCACATGTTTTTATGTCTCACATTAATATCTAACATTAAAATTTAAGTATTATATTGACTTTTGGTGTCTCAGACTTATCTTCCTCTCTTATGAGTACAAGTTTAAGAAAACCAGCATCTTCCTTAAATACCTGTTCTCTCTTAGGGCTTAGCATAGATCACTGCGTAAGGCAGGCTGCAAACAGCAGCTCTTGGCTTCATCTGCTCTGGGATTCGGTTGCCTGGGACCTGGATCCAGGACCATTCTTCATAGTAAGCAGCACACAGACTTGAGCCAGGAGGTCAATACTTCACTGAGCCTCAGTTTCCAAATCTGAAAATTGATTACTATTCTGAATTAACCTTAATGTAGCTAATAGCTCTTACTTTTCTTTTTTGGTTTTTTTGAGACAAGGTTTTGCTATGCAGTTCAGGCCAGCCTTGCACTCACTATGTAGCTCAGGCTGGCTTTGGACTGACAGCAATCTTCCTGCCTCAGCCTCCCCAGTGCTGGTATTATAGGCATGTACCATGACAGTGCTAACATTTTAAGAGTGTCTAAAACTGTCTTCCTGAACATCATCTAGGTTCTAATGAATGTTTTAATGAGTAACTCAGGGCCCCACTGTAATTAGCGCCATCATTTCTATCAACCAAAATATTAATACGCTAATATTATAAAAATAATGTGCCTTAATATCCTAATGTTTCAGTGGTATTCCTTTTCTAAATTAATGAACTCTGAAGTTCATGAAAAGTTAATACTTTAAAAACATACAGATGTTTAGTGAATTGAAATTTATTTTAGTTCATCCTTCAGTATCTTTTAATTCATTCTTACTATCAACAAATTCTATAGCAGTTAGAAGCTTTCTCTTGTTTCATTTTAAAGAAAGCAAAGGCAGTTTTCAGATAGAAATTTTAAAAGCACAGCATGGATACTTTTCCCTCAGTTATTTTTAAGAAGTGTCAGGTGGATTATTTAAAACTGATTTCTTGATAAGCCTAATTTTGGTGAACCACTGTGGCAAACTGATGTAAAGCTACTGCAGCTCACATAATGGAAGTTGTGAACAACTGTTAAGGAAAATTATGACTGAGCCCATGATATTTTCTGACATACAAAGGTCAAATCATCTGGTAGTCTTCTCTACGCTAGATGTGAATACAAAATGCTATGCAATCTAACCAAGAGAACAATGGCAAGATTGAAGGGTTCTCCTTCCTTCCGCCCTTTGGAGGATTGATTTTAACATGATTGGGACAAGGCAGCTGTTAGGGTGAGCCGGGCTCCCTCCCTCTCTGACCTGCTACGTCTGTCTTCATGTTTGGAATTCCTTAGTAAGGAAGGAATGCTTCCCATGCACAGGCCAGCACAGTGAAATGGCTAGAGGGAAATCTGGCCAGCCCAACATTCTTTGGTAGCAAAGGAATCTGTTTCTTCGTGGCACTGCATGATTTAGCAGTATCATAGCATTTCAAACTCACTGAGAATATGAAGTGATATTTATAAGCCTGGCTCATTCTGTGGCACACTTGCAAAGCTTTCCACTCGCCGAGCAGGTCATCTTCCAGTGCCCACATGGGTGGGCCATGCTTCCCAACCTAATGCTGACAACAAAAAAAATGACCAAAATAAATCACCCATTTTACAGGCATGTTTACAGAAAATGTGAGAGGATTCACCTTTCTCTGTATATAATATCAAGGTCTTTATATCTGCCTAAAATTTCTGATTTTCTAGGACATTTTAGTATTTTTTTTTCTGCCATTCAATTTATTGACTACACTTTCTAGCTATTTCAGTGGGAAGATTTGATAAAATAGCTTCTACTTATTTATGACTTTAATTTTTAAAAGCTGTTGTGAACATTAGTGGCAGATGTAGGAAACTCTCCAGCTTGACCACTCTCTGACCGGAGTCTTTGGGTAAACTTACTCAATTTTTAGTTAACGTATTGATTCATATTTTCATCTAGCTCACCTCTTAGTCTTGTCTCCAGGAATGTTTCAAAACACTTTGTTAGATACCTGCAGAAAGGCTTGCCTTGATGTGTGGGTCCACATGGCCCATCAGAAGGGAAGCAGGCAGATAAAAGACCTCTGTCTGAGTGAAGCTCAGCAGGTCCCAGCACCCAGAGGGAAGCTCCCCGCCTCCATCCCAGGCTCCTAGGGCAGTGAAGCTCAGCCAGTCCCAGCACCCAGAAGGAAGCTCCCTGCCTCCATCCCAGGCTCCTAGGGCAGAGAAGCTCAGCAGGTCCCAGCACCCGGAAGGAAGCTCCCCCACCACCATCCCAGGCTCCTTGGGCAGTGAAGCTCAGCCGGTCCCAGAACCCGGAAGGAAGCTCTCCCACCTCCATCCCAAGCTCCTAGGGCAGAGAAGGTGAGCCACGTGGGCGCCAGAAGCACACCCCCACCCCCCCACCCCCCCGTGGAAATGAAAATTCACAAAAACAAGCCTCAAAAACAGACTTCTGGATCACCTACAGCACCCCCAAAAGAAAACGAGATGGAACACTCTGATACTCAACCACCTGGACTCTCTGAACTGGCAACAAAAGAGGATCTGGGAAAAATGAAATCAGAAATAATTACTCAGATAACAGCAAAGATTGTGCTCATGGTGCAAGACATGATTAATAAATCTAGATAGGACACAGAAAAAAAATAGAGGATCTGAGGAATATGATGGAATCCCAACATAGGAAACAAATGGAATCCATAAAACAGATACAAACAGATTTCCAAGAGCTTAAAAGCTCCATCGAAAGTCTGCACAGCAGAATGAACCAATGTGAGAATAGAATTTCACATATAGAAGATAAGATTGCAATTAGTGAGGAGGAAAAGAAAAATTGCTTTAAAATTGTAAGGGAACACGAGAAATCAATCCAGCAGCTGCTAGACAATGCAAAGAAGAATAACATAAGACTGCTTGCAGTCAATGAAGAAAGAGGAGAGAGAACAGATGACATAAAAAATCTGTTCACAGCAGTGATGGCAGAAAACTTCCCAAGAAGGAGAAAAGAACTTGACATACAGATAAGTGAGGCATCTAGGACTCCAGCTAGCCTTAATCAAAAAAAATCTACACATAGGCATATAATAGTTAGGATTCCAGAAATCCAGCAGAAGAACAAAATTCTCCAAGCAGTCAGAGAAAAGAAACAAATCACATACAAAGGAAAGCCCATCAGAATCATAGCAGACTTCTCAATGCAAACCCTCAAGGCAAGAAGAGCTTAGAGTGATGTATTTCAAGCCCTAAAGGAAAACAGCCTCCAACCCAAGTTGATGTACCCTGCAAAACTATCTTTCAAAATTGATGGAGAAATAAGATTCTTTGATGATAAAGAGCACCTCAGGAACTTCATGAATACCAAACCGGCACTCCAAAAAATTTTAGACAATACCCTAGGAAAAGACAATGAGGATCACAAGCCCAGGAAACCCAGCAGAATGAATCCATTGGGAGTGACAAATTAAAGGCAAAGGGGGAGAATCCAACAAAAAGAAAAAGTCATGACAAGGCTTTTAAAACTTTTGACTTCATCTCCCTAATGAGTGTATAATTCAATCTTATTATTGTACTGCTTAGTATTTTTCTGATTCTAGAGTTGCACACCATTCCTTGTGCTATACTGGCTATTTATCGTCTTCTTATGTCTACATTTTAATTGGGTTGTCTATTAATGAGCTCTAAGAATTCTTTATATATTCTGGTCATAGGTTATATGCATTGTAAATATGGTCTGTTTAAGGACTACTTTTCATTTTAATGATGTCATTTAAAGTTCTAAATATTGATGGAATCTCATTTATCAATTTTTTTTCTGTTATAAATCATGTGTTTTGTATCCTAGGTAGTTCTTGCCTACCCTGAATTCATAAATATTTTCCCTTATAATTTCTTCTTAAAGTTTCATAATTTTAGGCTTTCTTATTTAGGTTCATAGATCCCTTCAAGTTATTTTCATGTATGGAAAAAAAGAGTTGAGGTTAATTTTTTATATACGAATACCAGGTGTTCTAGTGCTGTTTGCTGAAGACACTATCTCTTCCTCTGCTCTTGAATTGAGTTTATATTCTATAAAATACTAATGTTAAATAATCTTTCAAAACTCAGTGGACCATATATGTGTGGTTCTATTTCTGAATTCTCTGTTTTATTCCAATGATCTATATGTCTTTCCTTACACCAACACTGCTTTGATTACTGTAGCTTTAGAAGAAGTTTTAAAATTGTGTGCTAAACGTCTTCCAACACTGTTTTTGTTTTTGTTTTTGTTTTTGTTTTTGGCTTTTCTGGGTCCTTTGTACTCCTACATAATTTTAAATTTCAATATCCAATTCTTCATTTATAGCAGGTATACACAGACCTGAATTTTTATATATACCTTGTGTTTTCTAATCCTGCTAAATTCAAGTACAAGTTCTAGGGGCTCCTAGAGATTTCTTAGTATTTTCTCTGTAGATGATCATTTCATCTACATATAAAGATTTTGCTTCTGCCGTGCCAATCCTATCCTAGTTGTGTCATTTTATGGCCAGACTATTTTGGTGGGCCCTAGGTTTCAACGTTTAATGGACAGATAAAGAGTAAGCCTATCTGCCCTTGTTCCCCACCTGAAGGAGAAAGCATTGTATCTTCTCCATTCATACAAGGCGTTCTCACTGGAAGTATGGAGTACATGTCTTTAATCTGTTGAGAAGTTTCTGTTCTACTTCTAGTCTCCTGATAGCTTTTACCATGAACAGCTGTAGAATCTGGACCAATACTTTTTCTCCAACTAGTGACAGGATCATATGGATTTTCCCTTTCCTCTGTTTAAATGATGACTTTTGGGGGTGGATCTTCCAATGCTGAACCAACACTGCCATCCCTATAACAAAACCACTTTCTACATCCTGCCAGATCTGACTTCTAATAGTTGTTTTGTTAAACAAATTTCTATCTATGTTCATACTGTTTTCTTCTATTATCTTTATCCAGTTTTAGGATTAGCACAATGTTGAGTTCCTAAAATGAGGGGAGAAGTGTTCCTTCTATTTTCTGCTTTCAATGTTTGATATAATTATCAGTTAAAATGTTTGTGAGCCTGCTGTTGTCATATAGGTAGGTTTTCAAGCTAGGAATATACTTTCTTTAATAGGTGTTATTCAAATTTTATATTTCCTCCAGAGTTAGTTTCATTAACTTGTTTTCCAAGGTACTTCTTAGAAGTTGTCAAATTTATTTCAAAAACGATTTTTGTAATATGCTTTCTATATCCTTTTAAATTCTGTAAAATCTTTGGTAATGTCTCCTAGATCTTAATATTGTAATTTAAAAAATGTAAAACTGATATTGTGTAACAGGAAGAAAAGTTCTAAAAGAGCAGGGGAATTGGGAGGGGTAGGGGAAGGGAAAAAAAGGAAAGGAAAAAATATGAGAAGAGGAAAAAAATTGGAAACAAGGTCTTTGCAAATAGGGAAGGGTGGAGGGGGTGAAGGGAGGGCAAGGGAAGGGGAAAAAAAATAAGAACCAAGAGACTCATGTAATGGTACAAGATCCCAATGATGAATGTAACTGTATTTTATACCTAATATGTACCAATAAAGTTAATGGGGGAAAAAAAAAAAAAGACGTCTGTCTGCTGCACTCACCGCTGTCGTGAACATGGGGTCACTGGATGAGTCCTGGCACCAGCGGAGCCAGCAGTGTCACAAGCCCTTGAGGATTGGTCCAGGGTTAGCACTGCATGCCTTCCTCTGGTGGGCCATAAAGACAGAAGTGACTCCATTTGGGCAAAGCAGAAGGTTTGAGAAGGGGGCATATAGGGAATGGGAAAGGAGATGTTACCAGAGACCCCTGCAGTGGGTCCTGGTCTCCTGTGAGCCACTACAACACAAAGCTAATAAGAATAAAGACAAGAAACAAGACTTAGAAAGAAAGCTGTGTCTTGAGGCTGATCATTGCCACTCTGGGGAACAAAGACACAAGGCCCCAAGATCATCTGTTACTTATTGAATACAAGCATGGGAAAGAATAGAGCTGGGTATGCTTTGAATGTATCTAGTGATACACTGTCAAACATCTGGCATGATGGCACCAAGTAGGGCAATAAGGGGGGAAGCACTGCTTATCTTGCTTGGATAAAACAGGTACTGGGACCAGGTGCAATTAGCAAACAACCCATCAGGCCAGCAAGAAGCCATAATTCAGGGGAGAAGATTTTAATTGGGGTCACACAGACCTCAGCTGCACATAACTCACAGACGAGGGCCTGGGTTTCTGTGGCAGCCATTGAGGGAAGGTCTAGACTTGACCAGTCCGCCATCTGAAATGCCCATTTCAGTCACATAGAGCTTTGGTCTGACTCCTGATATAAAACAATACAGCCGAATTATGGAAAGCAAGAAGCAGGTGCCACTTGTAGCCCACTAGTACTGGGCAAGGATGTCTACCACCGGGGTGGGGGTGGGGATAGAAAATAGGTTAATAAGTCAGGACAGTACACAGTGAAACATAGTAAAGCCCGTCATGGAGCCTAAATAGGAAGCAGAGCTGCGTGTCTGAGGAAAGGATTTTAAACTAGGCAGGTAGACAGTCTTGTGGACATGTGTGGGGTGTTTTGGAGGAACCTTAAACATGCATCCTGGTATGAGCCTTGTTGAGGAATAAAGTGAGGGCAACCATTGTGGAAAGAAGATTGCCTTTGTGGTGGGGACTGTCAGCAGGGGAGGGACGGCAAGCAGAGGCCTGGAGGACTGCAGGTTAGAGCATAGAGAGCCCGGGAAAGCAGAGAAAAGCAAGCTTTAGAGGAGAATGAGCTCAGCTTTTGTTTCCAGTTACACAAGTAATAGAAATATATAGTAAAAACTGTGACAACTAGGAGAAAGTAAAATATATTCACACTTTCACCCTTAGTAAAATATCTAGAAACAACAGATATCATTTTTGTATCATGCTGGCATTTCTGTGATATTTATGTTGTTTTAGTACTTATATTTACCTATGGTTTGGGTCCTGTTCTTTTCACTGCCATGAAGTTAAGGATAATATTATGTATGTTCCATGGTATAATAATGCCCTTTATAAATCTCATCTTTTTTTATTGCTTCCTAGTTTAAAATAAGGCATTGTAATTCACATAATAATATGCCTACTGCTGGTTATTGAGATCCTTATTTTTCCTTTCTTTTTACTTATGGCAATGAACTTTTCCTTTCTAATGGCTTTTCTAAAAATACCATTCTGAGTGATCCTAATGATGCATTGCTAGAAGTAGAATCCTGATGTCGAAGAACATAAATGGATGTCCTGAGTCCTCAAACAGGTGAGGAAGTTTCCTTCCAAGAGAGGCCGCAGTCCCTCTGCCACTGGAAGTGCACAGCCTTTAAGCCTTGCATGTTTTCACAGGGATGTTTAAGTGAAATGGCATTTGGACAGCTGACAGAGGGAGAGATTGGGGAAGGTAGATTTGGGGATTCAAATAAATGAAACAATACTATGAACAGGCAACTTTTCAGAAAGGGAAGTGAAGAGCAATGGTAATATGAAATAGGTAATGTGAAACCTTGAACGGCTTTTGTGACCATCTCATTTTGTGAACAGAAATGTAAGGTGGATGGAATGAAGCAGCTGCCCAAGGTCTTGCACCATAACTAGTGGTGAGAGTAGGTCTAGCTTTGGGTTCTAGAGCCCTCAACCTCTGTTCCTGTGTTGTCTGGTACCAAGGAGCCATGGACAGACAGTGGTAACTGGCAGTGGTTAATGCAGTTGGAGGGGGCAAGAGTGAGAAAGGAGAGGTGATTGCGGAAGCCTGGGGGATGCATTGTCATAGAAGTTAGAAACAAAAGTCTCCAGGAAATAGTTGGTGTCCCTCTGTGTACTGTAGCAGAGTCGAGAAGCCTCGGGACAGAAGATAGCTCTTATTTGAAGTCAGGGTGGTCTGTGGCTTGGTATTCTCTCTTGGTTCCCGTTAGCACTCAAGGCTGGCGGTCCTCCAGCTTTGCAGACAGATCTATAAACATTTATAAGCCCGCTGTCACCATGACCAGCCTGTTCTCACCACAGATTATATAGCTTTGCATTACAGTTGCAGTAAAGGAAATAAAATTAACATTGTTTATAACTCTGACCCACTGTAAATTATTACTAGCCCCATGTTTATAGCATATCGAAAACCTCAATTAATTAATATCATAACACTTACAATATTTCCCTTTCATGTATTTTGGGATATGGCTTCATCCAAGATTGAAAAGAAATATGGAATGACAAAATATAAGTTCAAACTATAAATCAAAAAAGAGGTCCAGGGTCAGTTTCTCTCCTTCCGCAAATGCCATCTTTGGGTAGATTTGGCCGTGTGTGTGTGGGCTAAGTCAACTTGTAACCAGACCCTGAGAGCAGATTGGTTTCATTATTGAGCACATATGTATTGAGTACCTAGATACCGCTGAGCACTAGACATAGTTGAAGTAGCAAGGTTTGTCCTTCCTTCAGTGCAGTGCGGAGTCTGGAAGAGAAGGGCATCCTTAAATAAAGAACCAGACCCCCCCCACACCCAACACCAGGGTTACAGTCACGCACAGAGAACATAGGAGTGTGGTGCTTAAGGGGACCTAACCTGATGCAGGGGAGTTGCCCAGCGGTGACATCTGATACCCGAGGACCTGATGATAGGTATCAACTAAGAAAAAAGAAACAAAATTTTTCTGCCACAAAGAACAGAGTATATGAGGACACTGGCGGGGAGCAGTGTGCACTTCCCTCAGCTAGAAAGTTACAGACCTGTAAGTGTAGAGAAGGGGACAGAGTGCTGTGGAAGAAGCCTGCGATTTTGTGCCCATGTGGGGTCCCCTCCTGCCCTCAGCCCGGGACTGTGTCCCTACTGCGGGCGCCTACTCTTAGTTTCCTCTTTGGTTTTCTTTTACTGTTCTTGGCATTTCCTCTTTAAAGGGGTTCTTTCTCTTCTGCTTCAGTTATCACTTGGCTGGAGATAAGAACGTCCAGGGCTAGAAAATACTTAGCATTCCCTCAGGAAGGGTGAGGAGGAATAATACCAAGTCAGTTGATTAGTTTCAGGTGGACGTGAAAGATAATATGCCACCAAGTTTGATACGGCATCTCTCATAAATATTCTTGCTGATGACTTATGAGTTGAGAAACTGTTTTGTATAGAAAATAACAGAGTGAAAAAGCAGCCCTCATTTTTTGTCTTTTGAACTGCTATGTCTTGAACAGTTTCTTAACCAAGTTACTGACTTGAGTTTAAACAGCCATTGTCCTAACTTCACAGGGTCATCTTAGCCCATAGAGCCAGGTGGCTAAGGGGATGCTCCCCCTTGACTGGGCTTCTCCTCAGGGACTGGGGTGAAAAGCACTGGGAGAAAGCAGTCCAGACACATGGCCACGATGCCAGGCACCAGCAGTGCCCTTTCTGTCTGTCCTTTACCACTGTGGAGTAAAGGACCCCCCTTCCACACCTTCTCCACACTATGCGTGCTCATGGAGCCAGCTGCATGCCAAGTGCTGGTAGAGTCTGGGGTCCAGGAAGGTTGTTATAGCCTCCCTAAGAGGACAGGAAGTGGTCAGCCTGTCTCCCTGACTCTCTGCTGAGAATCCAGCCACTTTCTCATGGCTACCTGACCTGACCACAGTTCTGAAAAGACTCTGTCCTCTTCCAACTGAATGCCTGCATGAAGGCAGATTTTACTCACATACTTAAATAAGCAACAATAAAAAGCATATAAAGCCAGGCATGGTGGCACATGCCTGTAATCCCAGTGCTCTGGGAGGCTGAGGCAGGAGAATTACCAGTTTGAGCCCAGCTTGGTTTAGCAAGACCCTGTCTCAAAATAAAAATTTTAAAAGGGGATTGGGGATGCATCTCAATGTGAAGGCCCTGTGTTCACTTTCAGGAACACACACACACACAGCATATAGAAGCATATTGATCCCAGCACTGAGGGAGGCTGAGACAAGAACATCACAAGTTCCAGTCCTGCCCGAGCAACTTTGTGAGACCTTGTCCCAAATAAAAAATTAAAAAATAGAGTCTGAATATGTAGCTTAGTGGTAGAGTGCTCCTAGTCCCATAGTAACTGCAAAGATAGGTAGGTAGGTAGACAGACAGACAGACAGATAGTAGATGGCATATTAGCACAAAAGCCATATGTATGAGAGTTCAGTAGCTTCTATTAACTCAGACATGAAAGAAGTTTGCAGAAATGTAAATCATTGCCACCATTCTAACTAGTTTTGCTTTGGAAAATATATTCCATGTAAATATTTATGTTTGAGTTTATTTTGAATAAATTAATAAACATCTTGAAAATTTCTCAGCTTCTTTTCATTGTGGCAAATACAGACAGATGTAGCCCATATAAATGAAAGGTTTACGATAGCCCCAGAATTTTTTGAGTTCGAAAAGGCCCTAAAACCAAGAAAGCTAGCTCTTGCTGCACAGAGCCAGTGTCTGTCTGTCATCCAGGCTGCTCCCTACTTACCAGCTGGCCCACAAGGGCAGATTACAGTCGGGGGATTTCACAGAGCACCCGCTTCTACCTGCCCTTCCTGGAGGCAGAAACATGCCCTGCAGGGGATGGGAAAGCGGGGAGCTGCACACATCCATGTTTAACTCCTACTTGCAAAAGCTGCTTGGTGCTAAGGCTGTGCTTGGCTGGGCTCTGGTGTGGAGCTGTGTCCCTCTCATGGCCCCTCTCTGGGCTGCACACGTCCATGGAGACCAGGAATGGGCAGGCTTCTGGTTCAGGACTTGTAAGCGGAGGAGGTAATCAAAGTGAGCACTTGAAACAGGCCCCTGGATTAGATACCTTACCACTGAAGAGCAGTATCTTGCCTTCCGCCTGGAATGGTGGCCCCTCTGTTCCTCAGTGGAGTGCGTCACTCCTGCAAATGCAGAGCCAGTGAGGAAAAGGATAGAGGTGGAGGACAGTGTTCACGGGGCCTTGAAATGGTCCTCGGGTCACGGAAAGCACAAGGCTGGGTCCGTTCTCTGAGGTGTGATCTTTTAAGTCCCATTGCTTCTCTGCACTTGGAAAATTATGGTTCTAGGGGAAATTCAGCTCAGAAGGACAAAAGCAAGAGAAAAGTCCCAGATGAGAAAGGTAATCTCTTTGCCTGTAGGGTGGTAGGGAAGGAGAAAGGGTCAGACTGCATCAGGTGGAACAGCAATCGCACTAGGAAAACATTGTTTGGTACTGTATTTTATTTTAGCAAGTGGGTCCTGGAAGACATCCGCGTTACTCCTTTCGGGGAAAGCAGCTTTGGTTTCACCCAGCTTTGGTTGTAAAGATCGTTTGAAGGTCTCAGATGGCTGCTGGGTTTTTTCCAAACACATCTTTATGTTACTAGCTCCTGGCATTCATGCTCAGCAGGGTCCTTGGGCTGAGGGATGACAACATCTGTCTAACCCAGGTCTGGGTGCTGCCCCTGCACCTTGTGCTGCTGCTGGTGACAGTAACATCACAGTGTCCTCTTGTCCGAATCCAACTCAGCTGTCCACAGGGCAGCAGTGTGCTGTGTTGGACACTCTCCTGCCTCTACTGTGTGCATGGCATGTGGGTGGTGCTTGCAGAACATTTATTTGGGGGATGAATGCGTGGGTGGATACATGGATATCCAAAAATATGTCCTTCTTGATGCCAGAACTATTCTTGTTGTTTCCAGAAATACTGCTTTTATTCAGGAGTCACCATTTCCTTGTGTCCCTCTGAAAACCTAGGTTCTAACTTTTGTCCCCAGGGAGCTCAGATTTTTGAGTATCATAACCACTTCATACCCAAGTGTCTTCATTTGACTTTTTTTTTTGAGACAGGGTCTCACTATGTAGTTCGAGCTGGCCTTGAACTCACTATGTAGCCCAGGATGGCCTCACACACACAATAATCCTCCTGCCTCAGCCTCCTGAATGCTGGGGATTACAGCTGTGAACCACCACACCCGGCTCCAAGTTTCTTCATTTGTTAAAAACCATGGTGAATTAGTCTGTTCTTGTTCTTTCAGTGCTAGTATTCCGTGCTCTTGGTGGGGTTTTTTGTTGTTTTTTTTGGTGGAGGTGCTGAAAATTGCATCCATCATATTTTAAATAAATGCTTGTGAAATTTTTATTTTACCATGTAAATGTGTCTTAAAAGATCCAGATAAATTGGAAAATTTATCCTTTAAAAAGAAAGATGACAATGTCAAACACTAACACTGCTGAAATAGTAACCCAGGCAGCTTAAGTTTTTAGAGACTGATAGTGCAGTTCAGGATTACTCTGGCTAGTTTTTCTCTGGTTGCTTTTAAGATATTGAGTGATATTTGACCTCTGTATCATGGTGACTAAGAAAAATAAAGGAAAACCCAAGTGAAACTTTTCCCCATAGAAAGTCACGTGGAGAGAGACTGGAAGCTGCTGGCTGAAGCACCTCTTGGAAGTGGTTGTGCCTGGTGTGGCCGCCTGGACTTGAGGCTCACAGGCCTCTTCAGCACTGCGAGCACATGTGGCTGGACTTGTTGGGCCACTGGTCTTTGTGCTCCTCCCATAGAAGATTGCATTTCATTCTCGGTGCCTCTGCCGCCCTCTCCCAGCAGTGCAGGCTGAGTCAGTCCATTGACAACAGTAGTGCTCCTAGTAAGGCAGGGAGGTGCAGGGCTGGGCCGGGCATTCAGCTCAGTGGTTCTGGAGCCTGCCTCGAAAGCGCAGGGTCCCAAGTGTGATCCTGGTACCAAAAAAAAGGCAGGGAGGCATAGGGCTGGTGTCGCACACAAAGCACTAGGCATTTGCTGAGCATTATCCCAAGGACTCCAGTCTTGCAGTCTCAGCCATCTAATTCTACTGCACACCAGGAGACAGGGACCATTGTGATTCCTGTCCTACCTGTGGGGCACAGGGAAAGGAAGGGTGCACAGGCCAGACGCAGCAGTAGGGCTGGAACTCTGAGCCACTGCAGTCGAGCGCCACCGCCAAATCCTCAGTTTCTGTGCACACTTTGTATGGAGATTGCAGCTAACAGGGGCTGAACAGCTGGATAAATGAAAACACCCAGCAGTGCCTTTTATTTATTAATTGATTGGAGTCTTACATAATTTATATTCGCTCTTCCTCATTTACCACACACACAGTGTGTCAGCCCTGCAGTGGACAATGTAGTCATAGAACATTTCTTCTCTTTGTAGATTGAAAAAGAAATATTTTGAGATTTTCATTCATCTTTATATTGAGTTGGACAATTTATTGAAAAAAGCTCTACATTTTTAGAAGCATGGATCCACATTTTTTGCAGGACTATGGATTTATAATTAAAATAAGTGAAATTTGCCAAATCTGAGCCTCACTTTTTTCCTGAACACTGCACAGTTATGGGGAGAAACAGATGGCTTTGATCACTCTACAGAGGAGAAAGCATGTTTCCGTTCTGGGTCAAATCAGATCTTAACTTACTTATTGCTGAGTGCTTTGTGTGAGTATCTAACACATTTTTATTCACAGACTGAAGGCTCAGCATCTGAGAAACCAAGCTCTGCCCTCCCTTTGGATGTGTCTGGTAGAAAGCTCAGCAGTAAGAGCTTGTGATAAGGTTTTTGAAGCGTTCATCCTCAGTGTCTTAAGGACAGATTTGCTGTATGCTTTACACTGAATCCTTTCCTTTCACCTGACCTGCACGACAGCAGCAGGAAATGCAAGTGTATACAGGTGGATAATTCTTAGAGCCTTTGATTAACTAGATTTTAACTTCTATATTGTATTTATTTATTTATTTTTTGTACTAGGGATTGAACTCAGGTTCTTGTGCAAGGCAAGCGCCAGAACCACTGAGCTAAATCCCCAGCCCTAACTTCTAGATTTTAAAAAAATCCGTGACATTGACGATCCCAGTTGTTTGTGAACAGTGCACCAAAAAATTAATTCAGAATTGTTAGAGTGCTAAAGTGAATCTTGTATATTTAGCCTTTCATTTTTTTAGCTTTTTATTTTTATTAGTGCAGTACATGTTTGTGGTCTGTAACACATAGTGATTACATTCCTCATTGGGAGTTGGTACATGTATATAACACATTTTCATTCTTTTTATGTCCCCTCCACCCCCTTCTGTCTCTTGTCCTCTTCCCATTTACAAAAGATCTATATCCTTGTTTCCTGTTATCTCTCTTGTATTTTGCTCTTTAAATTATTTATAATTTGAGTTTCTCATATAAGAGAAACCATGCAATATTTAAACTTGTGTGCCTCATTTATTTTGCTTAACATTATGGTCTCAAGGTGCATCCATTTTTCCACAAATGACTCAAGTTTATCCTTTCAACTAAGTCTTTAAGTGAATAGAAGATAAAGGCAGTTAGAAGATCGGCTGTTGAGGATGTGGTGATTGGTCTGGGCATTGACAACAGGCCAGAGATGAGACTCAGAGTGGTCACGTGATGCGTGGGGTCTTTAATCACTCAGAGACGAAGAGCAGTACACAGTGTGATGAGCTTCAGAAATACTGAAAGCAAAGAAGGAAGAAGGCAGATCCCCCCCAAGAATCTGCATCAGTCTTCCCTCTCCACATCCTTTAAAAACTTCCCAAAATCAACCTTACAGTATAGGTCAGGAAAGTGTGGTCTCTTCGCAAATGCAGTTATCAAACAAACCCCTCAGTGTCCTTCCCCTCCAGAGGCTGCCTCTGAACACAGCCCCACAGTGCTGCATTTCCATTACTGTTCCATCCCATTCCAACAGCTCTTTTCAGACTTTTTCCACAGGTAGGTCTCAGTCCATCCAGGTGTCCCATTTTAGTAAACATCAGCTTTTTGGCCCTAAAGGAAATAAACACAGATATGAGTCAATTCCGTATGCACACTTAATACTGACTTTAATTCAGGGAGAGTTCATATTTTAGGGCCTATTGTGTAGTAGGTGCCCAGTAAAATTACTTGTCCTACTACTGGTACTCAGTTCATTGATTTTTAAAAACTTTATCATATCTTTTTCTTGTCCTCTAAAAGGAAAGATTTAAGGAAGCTGAAGAAATATACCAGGCTGGTATAAAGAACTGCCCAGACAGCTCAGATTTACACAACAACTATGGAGTCTTCTTAGTTGATTCTGGTAAGTGAAATGAGCGGGGAAACTGTTTTGTGGCAATGAGATAATACTGTCTACGAAGCAGAGAGACAGTATCGCAGATAATCGCCAGAAATCAGATCCACCGGCTTGGCAGGAAACTTGTACTTCCAGTGTCATGTCCCACGTCTGTCACTTCCCAAATCTTCAAGCTCAGTTCAGTACATTCTACCCATTTCTTATGATCAAGTCTCAAGGAAAACTTGGAGGCAGGAAGTAGCCTTGTTGATTTGGTCCTATTCTTCTTTGAGTGTCACTTACAGAAATTGATAAGTTTGCAATGGTGAAATGCTCTCCTACAATACTATAGAACCTGCCCGTGAACCTTATCACTCACAGATGATAAATACTTCGCTTTAATTGAGGAAAGAGGTTTCTGGAATTGTTTCATTCTTCCTTTCTTGATCCGCATTACAGAATCAGCATTACTATAATTTCACTTTTTTTTTTGGTACTGGGGATTAAACGTGGGTCCTTGCGTTTTCAAAACAGGTGGCATAACCACTGAGCTAAATCCCCGGCCCCATCATTACTATAATTGATACAGTGTTCTCCTATGACAGGTGCTATGTAAAATTCACTTTCTTCATCTTATTTCATGCTAAGCATTACTAGGCAGGGACTGTAGTTATGATTTGTGCAGAGCCCCGTATACCATGGGCATGTAATGAATACTTATAAGTGATGAAATGATATTTGAATTTAATGTAAAATATCCCTTTTTCTTGTTGACTATTAAGACTCACTGCCCTGCAGTGAAATTCAGTTTTAATTATTTTTTCAATATGAAATGCTTGAAAGGATCTTTCTTTTCTAGGATATGTGAGGTTCTTCTGTTTACAGAATATATAAATCCACAGTGATACATCTGGAAATGTAACCTCATTTTTGCATATAAAATTGTTGTCTGGTGCCACCTGCTGGCTTATCAGCTGTACAATAATAAATTAAATATAAAGATAGGAAGACTGGAAGAGTCCTCTTCCTATCCTGGTCTGCGCCTTGGTCTTAAACTTCAGAAGCAAACGGCTCCACCACCCACTCCTTAAAAGAATGATGTCCACACCCTGGCCACGTTAGATGTGATATCTTTGCTGCCACCTAGTCACACTTGGGAGACTTCTGCAGATACCCAAGGCCCCATTCTGCTGGAACCAGACTCATCAGGCTTAGTCATGTGGCCAAGGTACCACTAGGAAGCTTCTTCAGGGAACCGAGGGCTTCACACTTGTCCTGGCCTGTGCCTCACTCACCTGGATGTTTGTCTGACATCTTAAGGGTTTCGCAGTTTACACCTATACCTGTAAAGTAGAAGTTTCATTTTTGTTTCTGTTTTAAATATCCTTTAAATCCCAAGAGGCAGCGAAATAGTATCAAAAGTATCCAGAATGAATGCTACAAAGGTGGTGCAAATAAAAGCAATTTAAAATATGTGATGCATGGGATAAATGCAAGGGGGCATTATTGTTGTTTATAGTCGCATTAAACAAATGCTATTTGAATAAAAAGTATGATTCCAATAGAGATTGTCAGGACAGAGCAGATTGTTTCAAGCAGCACTCACTTGCCGTGTCACAGTGAAATGACTGAAAGTAACCCCAAGGCCTGGTGTCAGAACTGTGGTCTCCTGCAGTGCTGTTCCAAGTGTGCATATGGGAGGTGGCTGTGTCTTGGGTGAACAAGTTGCTGATCCCCTCCAAACATCTTAGCCACAAAGGCGGTGACCAGAAAACACTCTGACTAAAATAATAAAGTGAAGGAAATAGGCTTCAATTTTTACTGCTTTTTAATCATTAATTTCTTCAGAAATGTAAATGAAGAAGAAAATGGTACAAAGTTAAAGCACAGATGAGACACCAAAGTGCAAGCTAAGTTGTAAACTGAATAGTTGGCGATAGGTCTGTAATACCAGAAGGAGCGATTCGAGCTGGGACCCCGGGGCCCCTCACCTCCTAACACAGGCTCTGCTCTCCCCCGGTTGCTCTCCCCAGGGTCCCCTGAGAAGGCCGCAGCCCATTACCAGCAGGCTGTCATCCTCAGCCCTCATCACCACGTGGCCATGGTGAACCTGGGCAGACTCTACAGGTCGCTGGGTGAGAATGACATGGCTGAAGAATGGTACAAACGGTACAGTTCCTGTGATTTTTGTGTGTTTGTTTTTGTTTTTTGAGACAGGGTCTCACTATGTAGTTCAGGCTGGCCTTGAACTCACTAGCCCACTCTGGCCAAAAACTCCTGGTGATCGTCCTGCCTCAGCCTCCCAAATGCTAAGATTACAGGTTTGCACCACCATACCTGGCTCCTTTCTTCATTTTCTAAGTTGCCCAGAGACCTCAGAAGATGCCACCAACTTCCCGTTTAATTAGAAGAAACAGGCTTTCAGAATACGGTATTAGCAGATTGCCAGTGCAGGATCCAGATTCTCATTTCCAAAGAGAACAGTCCCGTGGTATGGATGCTATCCTAATTAATGACTTTTTCCCTGCTGGTTAACCGTAGTGCTAAAGCAGTGTTGGAATTTCATTTCCACTTTAGTTAATCCATAATTTCCAAACCACAAATAGCAAGTTCCAAGTGGGAATGGGGGAGGTGCACACACCTCAGAGCAGAACCGAGGCCATCCCTTGCATGAGTGAGGCCCCTGTCAGCAGAGACATGTTTATGCTTAGAGGGTGGCTCAGCTAAGACTTCTGGAAATGTGCTGTTTAGAAGAAAAGTGTTGGTTTGCCTTTATCCAAACTCAGAGCCCTGCAGGTGGCCCGTGAAGCTGAGACCCTGTCTCCCTTGGGAGCACTCTACTACAACACCGGCCGCTATGAGGAGGCACTACAGGTGTACCACGAGGCTGTGGCACTCCAGCCCTTGCAGAGGGAGCTGCGTCTGGCACTGGTGAGTGGCAGAGGAAATGATGGGAAGCTGGGCCCAAGCTCAGGGCGGGTCAGGAGTTGGCACAGGGTTGCTGTCTTGCAGTCCACGGCATGATGCTCACATCACCAGGGCTGCAGCCATCTGCTGCACACAGATACTATAAATCCTCAGAGCTTTGTCTCAAAATAATTTCAGACTTAGAAAAAGTCGCAGGGTTGGGATGTAGCTCAGTGGTAGAACATTTGCCTGGCCCTAGCATGTATGAGGCCCTGGCGCTACTCCCCAGCTCTGCAAAATGAAAAACAAACAAGTTGCAAAGATAATAAAATACTCTTCAGTACCGTTCACTGAGCTCTGTCAACTTTTAATGTCGGTGCATTCTTCTGTCACGTGCGTGGTATACACACACTCACCTACTGCAGTACATGTGAGTTAGTTATAGCTGTCAGACTCCTTTATCCTAAGTGCTTATGCACATAGTTCCTAAGAACAAGGATCACAGTCCAGTTATCAGACTCAGGAATATTAACATGAATATCAACAGTGTTTTGATTTCAATGTTTAGAACGTCTTCCTTTTCTTAAATGTGCAATAAATCACATTTGTTATCTTCTTGCAAACATCCTATTCTTTTGAAATCATAGAAAATTGTTTGTCTTTGGATATTTTAGTTGACCTTTGTTAAGAAGCACAGCCATTTCACTGGATATCTTCAGCATTCTTGGCATTCACACACAAATGCATGAACATAGCTTAAGAAATAAAGGAGCAGTAGAGAATGACAACCTACAGGCTGGGCACTCTGCCTTCCCTCTGATTCTCGGGGTAGATGCTAAGATGTGGGCAGAACTATCTTCTGAAAGCCTCTGTTTACGGGTGCTTTGTGTGATGAGCAGCCATGAAGCACCTGCTCAGCTGAGGCCTGTGTGCTTTTGTAGGCACAGGTTTTGGCAGTGATGGGCCAGACCAAAGAAGCTGAGAAGATGACCGAGCACATCGTATCAGAGGGGGCCGAGTGCCTGGAGTGCTACCGCCTCCTGTCGGCCATCTACAGCAAGCAGCAGGACCACGACAAGGTAACCACGCCCTCAGCTTCCTGAGTGGGAAGAGGTGTGTGCCTGTGGTCCTCCTGTTTACGCATTCCTTGGCTGAGAAGCCTTGAACCCTGTCAGCTAGGATTCCTAGTCTCACAGGGGCTTCTCATAGATACCTCTTACCTCCTAAGCTGTATATGAAATGTCTATGTATATGAAATGTCTATGCTTTGGCTTTTCCATGGTCTAAAGATTTGATATAATTTTATCTGTTTGGTTTTAGTTAATTCTAGAAAGACTGACATTCATGTCCTTTTAGCATTTTCCATGTTTCTTCTAGAATAGGTTTCGTATAATCCTCCTAAGAGCTCTGTAAGGCAGGCCAGAGTTGCAGTTGCTGTTGTTTATCTCCACTTTGAAAATCACGTAACCAGTGAAATCATGAGCCAGCTCAACATTTGTTGAATGTGTGCTATGTGCTAGATGCTAGAAATAAAGTGATATGCCAAAAACAAAGAGCCGCTGCACCATCCCCACGCTGCTTGTAGTAGAGGGGAAAGACTGAGCAACTAATTACACCAAGAGTGTGACTGCCTATGCCTGGAGACATCAGAGAGTGATGCATTGCCCCAGAGAATGTGACCGGGGCACATGACCAGTCTGAAAGACCAGACTTCCCTGTGAAATGAGGTGGAGAGAGGGCTGGATCATGAATCAGAGTAATTCAGCAGAAGGGGCAGGGAAGAAAACATTCTGGATAAGAAACAGCACATGCAGAGGTCCTGTGGCAGCAGCACACGGCCTGTCTGAGGAATGGGCATCAGAAAGCAGGGCTGCAAACAGATTGCTGGGCTCCCTGGGGTTTTGTTCTTTACCTCAGGAGAATGTTTGGGGGTTTGGCAGCAGAGGGGTATGATCAGATCTGTGCTTTGAAAGGCTGTTTGCTGCAGAGATGCAGCAGGTGGGGCTGAGGGAAAGAAACCAGGAGCACGAGAGGGGCTGTCAGGGCAGCCTCGCTTTCACTCAGCTCCATTTCACCACCTCCCTGTAAGGTGACCGGGACTCCTTGTTCTGGGTTCGCTTTTATTTTTGCTTTTTTGTCATTGATGTATTAAGGAGCTAGATATGGGAATTATTTTGTTAGAGCCGTTAATTCTCAAGGAGAAAATCAGAGAATGCAGAGTGTGTTTTGGTTGTTGTACCCCAAATAATACCCATGAATCCACAGTGTACATTCCGTCAGGAGTCTGTGTTTATTCCGTCTTTATTCTGCACCTCCGCAGGCGCTCCATGCCATAGACAAGGCGCTCCAGCTGAAACCAAAGGACCCAAAAGTTGTATCAGAACTTTTTTTCACAAAAGGCAACCAACTAAGGGAGCAAAACCTTCTTGATAAAGCTTTTGAGGTAAAATATATAATACTTGTTACTTAATTTATAGATTACAGTGAGTTCTCCTACGATCTGTAATGAAGCGTACATAGCAAATCTAATGCATTGGGGTGTCTGCAGGGCGAATTTCGGGTTAACTGACATAGTGTGATCCACTGATTTTTATATTTGAGCTCCTGGTTTGTGATTACTCCAGAGTTAGGCAATGCAGCCTTTTTTGCAATTACCACCTTTAACTTGATTGTCCAAACATTCACATTTTGGCCTCAAAATAACCCAACTACCTGTCTCTGTCTTTCTGTGTTTGCCTTTAAGAACAGCCTGCTGCAGCTGCACTGGTGCCCGGGGAGCCTCAGCCCCTGTCCTCAGCACCCAGCTCCCCACCAGTTCTGCACTCTCTCTGGTGCACACTTCTGTCCCCCTCCCTGCGGGCCCTCCTGACTGCCCTACCTCAGTGACCTTGTTTCCTCCAGCTCAGAAAACTCCCTCTCCTTGAGGCCTCAGTTACAGAAAGTGTCATATTATGCTGTGCTGTCAAGTGCTCTCTGTCACTCTCCTCCATGTGTGTACGTGTGTGCGTGTGTGTGTGTGTGTGTGTGTTGAACATTCCTTGTGAGAGGGACCGTTTTCTTCTCTGTTCTAAAACATGTTTTGTATCTTATGCGTGTTCCATAGCTACAACACTGGAATAAAATTTATTCCAAATTAAAAGTTCAAAATCAAAAAGACATATAAAAACATAAATAGTGTTACAGAAACACCACACTTTAATGATGGCGATACCACACTTTAGTGGTGGTGGTAAAGCCACAGGTTGGAATTAATGAAGTTATAAAATTACACTGTAGGTCAAAGTAAAATCTAAAATGATATAATTGTGGTAGGAAATAAATAAACAAGTGGCTTTTAAAATATCACTGGGGGCTGGGGTATTGCTCAGTAGAGCCCTTGCCTAGCATATGAGATGCTCTGGGTTCCATCCTCAGCACTGCAAAAAATAGATATACTATAAAGAAAAATCCAGTGGATCGGACGAACATCGCAGAGTGGCAGGGCTCAAAGGAGAGTGGAAGGAGGTTTGTTGGCCACCATTACTGGGTACTTCGTTCTGGTACTTCTGTGTAGGATTCACATGTATAAAGTAACTTAATCTTTGCAGAAATCATTTAGGAAAGAACTGGTTGTTGTTGTCACTCTGTACCGCTGTAAGCTGAGATTTGGAGGTCATATAACTTGTTCAGGGTCACCCGGGGTGGAAGAGCCAGAGCCAAGGTGAGAGTCAGCCTTTCTTTTCTGCACTCACATCTCTGCTGATAGAAATTAAACCGAGAGACAAACTTTGAGGTTTATTTTAGCATCCTTTTAAGCATATAATTTCTTACCATTTACTTCTTTCTCCTAAAACTGGAGGAGATGGATTAGAATTTATTTGGTGGATTTTTTACATTTTTTTACATTTTTGCTAATAAAAATAGCAATGAATATTAAAATACATACAGAGATACACAGCTTTGTAAAGTTGTTGGCTTCACTTAAGGAGAGTGCTCTCAAAGTTAGGGCTGTGTGATGAGTTGAACTCTGATGCAAAACAACTCACAGTATTAAAAATCTGCCTCATAGATACTGCATTTAGTAGGTTACACATTATTCAGACAAAAGAAAATGTTAGAGGGATAGGTAACTTCAGACTTTTCATGTGGCAGAAGAAAAAGAGACTTTCTGATGATTAAAACTATCCCCTGGTAAAGCAGATCAGTGAGCATCTCATTTCCAGATGGAATCCCAGGCTGAGTAACCAGGTCAGTGATATTATAGAAGGTGCTTCAACATCCAAATCAAGCTGTCTGCAAACTACTCTAGGTTCTGATTGGTTTTTTTTCTTTTTCTTTTTTCTCAGTGCTAGGGATTGAATTCATGCCCTTACAAGTGCTAAGTGACTTCCCCCACCACTAAGCCATACTCCTGGCCGCCAGATTCTTTGATTTCAAATAGACTTTTTTCCTTACCAATTCCATTTATAGTGAAGAAGGGCAAAAAGTGTGGTTTTCTTGCAGGTCAAGGCCAGTGGGAAAGAATGCCTGATTGTAGACATCACCTGGTTTCCCAGCAGGCAGCCTCAAGTGTGTGAATCCACAGATTAGCTCTGCAGAGAAATTGCACAGCTCAGTTTCTTTCACTTTAGAATCATCAACTTTAAAAATAACAAAAATAAGCAGGGCCTCCTTCAAGCTGGTAGTGGTTGGTTCCATTGCATTAACGACTTATATGGTTACACATGCAGGAAGGCTTCTCATTTCCTAACCTGAAGCTCTTTCTTATTCACTTAGAGCTACAACGCAGCTGTGGCTCTCAACCCAGAGCAGGCACAGGCCTGGATGAACATGGGTGGGATCCAGCATATCAAGGTAGGAGACAGCGTGCTTTGGTGGCCTCACCGAGATGCTCCCATCTCACTTTCTGTCTTTCTTCTCTCAAAGAACTCAGAGCCCATTTTCACTTTCCTCTTCAAATCATTTGAATCCTGCAAATGTAGGTGTTCAAAGTGAAATTAGCAGAGCTTGTGTTCATTTTTTATTTTCTAGACATTGAATATCATGAAGCTATTTTAATATATATATATATATATATATATATGTAAAGTAGGTTCCATGACTTTACTAATTATAATGAAAATCATGTACTTACAAGGAGTATCATCAGGTAGTAGTTAAAATCTTTGTGTGAACTGAATCCCTAATGAAGCATGGTGGGGCTTATTTTCCTCACAAATTAACTCACTCTTAACACTAAATGTGTGTTAGTACTTTCCTATGGGTTATGTCCAAGGTACGTTTTACTCTACCTTCTTACTGAAAGTTTGTTTCATTTTGCTCTCCTCTCCTGAATAAGAAAAGCTAACTTTGGATCTTTCTGCCAAGAGTGTTGGAAGAAGACCTTCACAGTGGACTGTTGTTTTTAACTGATAAAGTCAGAGGATTCACCATGATTGATTGACTGATTCATTCATTCAAGGCACAAGTATCTGTGGGTTGCAGGCTGTATTGTCAGGTGCTGTTCTAGGCACTGGGAACACAGCAATGAACAAACAAGGCAAAACTCCTGTCCTGCAGAGCTGACATTCCAGTAGGTGGTGACAGGCAGTGAATGAATGAATGAATGAATGATTCCAGTGCATATATGTACACTAGAATCTATCAGATGACGCTAAGTGCTATGGAAAGGGAAAGAGGCAGCAAGCAGATTGGGACTGCCGGCCAATGGCTGAAATTTCAAATTAAGGTGGTTAGGGAAGGCCTCGGTCAAAAGGGACATTTGAACAGAGTCCTGAAGGCAGCAAGCCATGTGGCCTGCCAGGGACAGAGCATGCTCTGAGGTCCTGAGGTACAGATGTCCCTGCTGTGTTTGGAGCAGACAGGAGGTAACCTGCACATTGTGCAGTTCCTTGAGGGGGATTTGTAAGAACTTTTGCTTTTATGACACAAAAAAGTTGTGGTCCTTGGAGGAGTTTGAATGGGAAGATATTATGGTTGGGTGTGTTTTAAAGGATCCCTCTGATTTAGCCACCTTTCTTTACCAAGCGTCTGTGGGCCTCTGCAACAATAAAAAGACCAGTGAGGTGAACAGCAGGCGAGCAAAGCCTCACAGGGACCACGGTTCATGCAGTAAAACTGATCGCTCTCAGACTTGGCAGAACACACCTGAGCGTGAAGACAGTGGATAGGCCAAGAAGCCTTGGACCCGGAAGCCGGCAGGCCGGGCCTTGCAGAGCTGGGGCAGGGGCAGCGGTCAGTGTCCAGAATGGAGCTCGCGCCCTCCTGACTCCGAGAGAGTCCAGCACTGCCTAGTTGGGAAGCATATGATGAACTTACTTGAAAGAGTATGATCATAAGTTTAAGTATTTTAAAGTGCGTATGAAGTAGTTATGTTTTCAATAATGCGCTTGCTGTATTTTCAGATGGAAAGCAACGGAAATGGAAATTAAAGTTGTTAATTGGAAAAAGTGTGACAAATAATTTCAGGAGTCTCCCAAAAGTCTAGAGATAGAAAAGATAATATATTTATTGTATGGTTGAATTGGATGCTTTAAATTTAGAAGTACTTATTAGAAAAGGTATCTGGAGATTGAAGAAGGATTATTGAATACATGATTTTTAAATGTAACTAACATTAATTAAAATTAACTTATCTTTTTTTGTTGTTGCAGACATCATGTATTAGATTGAACAATACAAAACTGCCACATTTGTAGTTTAATAATCGGTGAATTGATATGATATAATCTAATAGAAATATATAGAGCAGCACATGGCTTGGGTGTGGTAGGCTGCAGGATCTTAAAGAACAGTCATGAACTTGTGTGTCTTTGGCATTGCCCAGCAGTATGCACATACAGCAGAGCTGTCCTGTTGCAGGGCCTGGGAAGCTGATAGGCAGCCTGAGGGCCACAGGGAGGCTGACTCATAACGAGGCTTTTCAAGGAGGAGACACTAGATAGGGAGAAGGGAATGAGTGTGGTGGTCCTCTCTTACTCTTGCTGTGTAGTCATAGATACTTCCCTTGTCCTGGACCTAAATGCCTAGGGACAGAAAGGTTTCAGATTTGAATTTTGTCAAGCTTTAGAATATTTGCATGGGTGGATGAATGGATGGATAGATCGGTATTGGGAATAGAACCTAACTGCAGGTATGAAATTTGTGTTTCACATGTACCTTATGCTCATTGCCTGAAGACAGCTGTCTGCCCAATTTGTTGTGCACATGAGGCCAGGTGACATCATGTCAGTGCTCAAAAATTTCAGATTTTCAAGCAGTTTGCATCTTTAGATTAGAAATACTCAACCTATAATACTTTCTATGATGTTTTATATATGATAAAAAGCTTTAATACATTCTTTATAATCAAAAGCTTTCCAGCCACCAGCCTGTGTTAGATGTGCTATTTTAAGTCTGCCTCCTGATAGGAAGATGTGTTTTCTAGAAGGCCTGTTGTCCAAAAGAGACTGACAGTGGAAATGCTCTGTGTCCAAACTGGCCAAGGAGACAGTGACCACCAGCCACGTGTGGCTGTTGAGCTGGTGCAACTGAGGAACAGAATTCATAATTAATTGTAGTTAATTTAAATTTCTATAGGCACATGTGGTGAGTGGCAAACATATTGGCACTGTTCTAGAAGACAGATCATTCAAATTCCTTACCTAGCATGGAATTAGAGACTTTGGATTAAGGGATACAACTTAAAAAAAAATAGGGCTTCCAGTTTAATCAAGAGCAGTTGGAGGGACAGAAGATGAAGTAGATTTTGTGTGAAAGAACAGAGAAACGTGAATCCAGAGCCCGTGCCTGGGGGAGCAGTCAACATCAGCTGCAGGGGAGGTGCCCTGTGAGAGCTCTCCAGGAGCCAGACGTGCAGGCGTCTGCATGCATGTACTCAGCTTAGTAAAAATCAAAGGATTGATTTTACAAAGGGTGATAAATCCATGAGTTGAAAAAAATGATAGAATCCAGCAAATCCACACTCCCACTTGATCAGCAGTCTGTTTAGCCTCTTTTCAGAGTCAGTGTTAATAATCAGAAATACTTCCCTGTATTGTACATATCAGCGTCTGGATTCCCAAGGTAGTTTCTTACCCTGCTGTCCCCACTCCCTTTCACTGGTGTGACTAGTGAGCAGTACGAGAAACAGATGCTGCACAGAGTGGGTCTTCACTTCCTCACAATAGATAACATGCATGAGAGCTCTCTATCTGGCAATGTCTAGACTCTGGACACAAAGTTACTCACTTAGAAAACAGCTGAGCATCCAGTGGACATGAATTGTTAATTGCTAGTTAGTACTTTTACCCTAAGAGATACAGTTTTAAATTGTGATAGAAATCCAGAGTCACTGGTGTTCATCCACATGGCAGGTATAACTGAAAATCAGGTGAAACAGATCATACTTTTCAGAATAGAGAGAACTCTTAACAGTCTTAGTTCTGACACTGCAGGACAAATCTGAAAGGATGACTCAATAAAGGAAATAAATAATTCATTTCGGATCAGGAAGGGGGCTGGGCAAAGGTAAGAGTTGTGACCCATTTGCTAGGGCCCGTCAGGTGCCAGGCACACACAGTTGCTAGAGATGAGTGCTGGCAGAGGGTGGGCACAGTGAGAGTGTGCTCTGAGAGTGTGTAGCCATTACATGTGGCCACACACCTTGAGTAGCACATAAATTTGACCCTGTATTCTTATCATCTTTTCATTATATAGAGCCTGTTTTAGGCAAAGGCTGCTATTAGGTTTTAAGTTGAAGATTAGAATAGCTACTACCTCTAGTAGATCTCAACTATTTTCAGAAACACACCCCCTCCCAGGCATGGCTCCATTTGGTGGGAGAGGACACTGCCAGCCCCACGGGAGCCCTAGGAAATGCTCTTCTCCTGGAAATCTCTTTCTGCCTTAGCTCACTCATCTTTCTGTAATTCTTCGGATTCTCTATCCAGTCTGGCACTTAAAGGAAATGGATTCGCCAAAGCAGTGACAGACAGAATAGAATTGCACATCCAAAAAATGTGTCTGTGAGGACATCACTGTTGGACAGGACAGGGCCAGCCCCTCAGTCCGCACCCCCTCAGAGCCATGGTGATCCAAGTGTGATTGTTCTCTCTTCTTCCCCATAGGGAAAGTACATGTCTGCCAGAGCTTATTACGAGAGAGCCTTGCAGCTGGTTCCAGACAGCAAGCTGCTGAAGGAAAATCTCGCCAAATTAGATCGCCTAGAAAAGCGGTTACAGGAAGTTCGAGAAAAAGATCAGACATAGCGCTGCCCAGCCCAGTCTTATAGGACCGTGGTGGTGGCTCCAGAAGAGGATAGAGTGACAGAGGCCTGGCTGTCGCATCCACAGGGCACAGTGCCATGTTCAGGGTGGCACATCCTGGGACATCTGCTGGCCTCCCTGTGTTAAAGACTGCATTGTCTTGAAAAAAAGAAAAACAGCAAGTCCAGCAGGAAGTTCTGAGAGGGGCAAAAGGCAGCAACTACACATTTTATAGATTTTTGTTCAGTCTGACTCCCCATTTCGCTCGATACATTTCTATGCTTTTGCATCCTGGAGACCTAATTCCATTTCTTCCTTAGACTTTGATGTCCCAGAAATACAGAAGTATTGAAATGCTGTAAAGGAGAGGATCTATTCTTCATGGGATGAGCTGTTTCAAAGAGGATAAATCCTCTAGGGAAGCCGTTTGGGAATGTGTACCAAGTGGAGGTTCAGGAATGACTTTTGGAGAACCATACAGACTGTATGAGAAAAAGGGCTATTGTTGAGTGAGCTTTATCTGAGATCTTCCTAAGGATGCTACTAGAGACCTTTTGAGGAGTAAATTAAATTCCGCTCTGGTGTGAGTTTTTCCATTGCCTAATACATCAAAAAGGAAGCTTCTGGAGTTATATATGGGTATCTTTATCCCAGCACGAAAATCAAGAGCTTGATGCCCCTAATATTTTAAATCATAGGTTTTGTTACAAATATTACTGGAGTAGTGGTTCTACTTGAAAATTTCAAAAGTGCATTTAAAATCATAAATGTTCCCATCTTCAAATATATTATTATTTTGGTGGAGAAAAATAGTATATTCTACATAGAAAATATTAAAGATATTAACTAAGAGAAATGTCCTACTTTGTTATCTTAATGTTTAAATATCATGAATTTATTATATTTTGAAAATATATTTGAACTGAGAAACCTACAATATATAACAAACTCTTCATAGACTAACTAGAGGGAAAGAGAGCTCTATTTATTTGTCTTCCTAGGCTTAGTGAGAATTCTGTACTTAAAACATACATGATCAAGACCTGGTATTTGTCCTGTATTTGTAATTTTGGAGATTTCATAGAGAATACTCTAAAAACCTAAGGAAGTCTAAATTCATAATTTTAAATATATATATTTGTATTTAAAGGATAAGGAAGGCAAAGTTAAACTCACAATTTGGCATTTATTTTTAGGTTATTTATTTCATAACTTATAAAATATTTAATATATACGTACTTCTTTTTTCTCTGTACATAGTGGTTTTAATAGCAGCTTCCAGAACTGAGCATGTAAAATACAAATCTAAATTACAAAACAGTTCAGCTTTAACAGTCCCTAAAAAAATTGTATTATTTGCCGCTAACGTTAACAGAATTCGGGATCAGCCTTCAGTGTTTAGGTGGCGGTATGTTTTGGAAGAGAAGTTGGAAGGCCTAGTTCTGACTTGGTCATTATCATTAAAAACAGAAACACCCCAAGTGGGTGGCTGGCCGTGGTACTGAGCAGGTGTTGCAGAGGTGGTGGCCGCAGGCTGCTCAGGCAGGGTAGAGTGAACCTTCTCCCCTCACACCCCAAGGTCAGGAATGTTTCTCTCTGTGTTACTCTTTTGGGTTTTGTTTTTGATTTTTTGGTACTGAGGATCAAACTCGGGACTTTGTGCTTACGAGGCAGGCGGCGGAACCACTGAGCTAAATCCCTAGCCCTGTGTTACTCTTGTTAAAGGGAAGCCCATGTTCATGGAGGAAAACTTCTTTGGGAAAGAATGGTAGGGGGAATGTTTTAAATACAAACAGTGGCAGACTTTTGAGGTAGCATGTATCCATTTCTCTGTGTTAATAACCCAATAGCATATATGTATTACCATGATGACCTTCTGTTTCTAAGTCTTTCAGTCTTGTAGACCACAGATTTATCCAAAATCTTATTTTCTTCTCCCTCAAATTATAATTCTAAGGCCACAACCAAAAAAATGTATTATAGCATTTATTGTCAAGTAACCCTCTACCCCTAAATTTACAAACAGGAAGCCCTCGCTACAAACATTCATTATCTAGGATATTTATCACAGCTTTTCACAGTAGTCTGAAATTAAAACTCATGTTTTGGAAATTAATGGAAAAGATTGAGCCCCAAATTCTGAAGTAATTATGCCTTACTTGTAGTGCTAAGAAAAGTTATGAGTATATATTTGATGGACAATTAAAGTGGCAATTACGGCCTAAATGTTTCTGAGGGGAAAAGAGTCATGTGGCCTGCAGGAGACTTTCCTAGGCTGCCTGAGGTTCCCGCCCTACCCATCTGTCTCTGTCTGCCTCTTTCTTCTCTGCCCCCCCCCCCATTCTCCGTCTCTTCTGTCACCACACACCAGCATCTCCTTGAATGTTAAAAGTAAGCTTTGTTTAAAAAGGGAAAAGAAAGTAACATTGTTGGATCAGATATTTTTATCCTTCACCGAAATGAAGCCAGTGAAATAGTTTTTTCAGTTGAAATGGTGTCTATAACAAAATAAATCTCACTCTATTTTTCAAAAACATTAAGTGTATCTTGTATGTTTTTATTTGGTCCTCATAATGTGAAGTGATCAGTGCGGTTCATTGCTATCATAATAGAAAGGGAGAGCCTTGGCGGGTCACAGAGACGCCCTGTTGTGCCCTTGGCAGACGTGTTTCTGCAGTGCAGGGCAGGCCCGGCCTCACAGATGAGCCTTCCACGTGGTCTCCCGAGAGTCCGGCTTTCAGGTGCATCCCTCGCCTGGTTGAGTGCTCTGCCTAAATTCGTAATGATGCCAAAACAGGGGCCCTGCAATTTCATTTTGTACTGGGTCCTGGAATTCTGTAAGAAGTTGTGGATAGGAAGGGAAGTGGCTGAGAACAAGGCAGGAGTTCCTTGGTCTGGTTGAAGACTTGATCTAACGGTCAGGACCCTTCACTGTTAGGTGAGCAGCGGTCTTTCCTGTGCTGTATGTAAAGTTCATGTACAGATTCCCTCTCCTCCCAGTCTGTCTATACCGACCTTCAGTCCTATCTACAACAAATTCTTATCTTCACGCTAATCATATATGGCAGTGTATGTCCTTTAATACTTGAAAATGGCTTTAGTGGTGTTTTTTAACTTTATTAATTGTTCATTCAAAATGTTTTAAATGACTCAGTTGTTTTGAATTTATTAATGGCACTCATCAAACTTGATTCAATGCTGTAACATAGATGAATGAAACCAAAGATCCACATACCTTGGAGGGAAATAAAATTTTACTTTAGGGAATACGGAGGTGATACACTCTTGGGGGATTGTTTACAATGAAGCCTATCACAAAGCAAAGAGGATTGTGAGCACTTTAATTCCAACTCCCTGAAGTACTTCAGAACCCTTAACATAAGACTGAAATTTGTTGGAGGTGGCACCTGGTTTGGTACAGAATTTCCCAGTACTTGTGCAGCTGCTTTTCAGCCAAACCAAATGAGAACATCCAGGCCTTCCTATGAAGGCTGACCCACAGGAACTCTAATTTGAGGGAGAGTTAAAAGTACGGGTGTCATTTCTTATTCTCTCTGTTAGACATTCCAGACTGCTGCCTGCAGAGCTGTGTTGGCTGATAGTCACACACACTGGCTCGTCTTAGGAAACCACTGTGCGGACTCTCAGACTCCCTGCCTCCTGGCTGTCCCGGTGACAATTCTAGCAGGCAGCTAGGCTAGAAATCACCACGAAGGCAGAGCTGGCAGCTTTCATGGCAGTTTATGACTTTTGCAGAAGAGTTGTTTATGATCCTTTGAAATTTGTTCTTTTAGCTAGTAGATGCAAATGAGCCAAAGACTGTGCAAGGGTGATTTATAGCATGATGGATTGGTTTAAGGTTGTCTGTGATTGACACGCTGGTGGTTGGGGGTGGTTTTGCACTTGCTGCAACCCATTGACAATTTGGCTTTATGTTTATGCACAGAGTTCTTAGTTCTGGGATGCAGAGGCATCGCTTTGCCATTCACAGGCACTAGACAAGGTGCCCAGTATATAAAACTGGTATTTTTATGACTCAGAGAAGGTGTCCCAGGGTGAAGAGCTCATAGCTACATCTGTGTCTTTCTGTGTGACACATACATATGAACTTCGGTTAAGCATTTGTTTTTCTTTGCCCTCTTTCTGTCCTTCCTTGTTCTTTTCCTGGAAGAGCTAGAATTGAAATTTGCACCTTGTGGAGGCTGAGCACACGCACTACTAAGAGCTACATCTCCAGCCCCTGTCAATTATTTCTTAACTGTACCTACTAGAATATTTTGGAGGAAAGAAATACCCAAACAAAAACATTTCTCTTGATTTGTGGTGGTCTCACCCTTGGAACACAAGTCTAGAGGATATTAGTGATGCTTTCAAAGCAGATACTTAGAGGTGTCCCCACCACAGCCTGTTTACAAATTGCATATGCTTTGATTTGATTGTGTGTGGGTAACATTTGAAAAGAGTATACACCTGTCAAGTCTTGCATTTAGGCTGCAGGTGAAAGAAAACTTAGTGTACCAAAAAACAGTATAGGGAAATACTACAAATTTAAATGGTTAGTCTTAAAGCTTTTGATACAAAATAAAAATATGTTGAAGTTCTAAAAAGAACATTTCTCTTGGGCTGGGGATTTAACTCAGTGGTTCTGCTGCCTGCATTGTAAGCCCAAGGTCCTGAGTTGGATCCCCAGTACAAAAAAAAAAGAGCATTTCCCTCAGTATTTTTGTTTTTATAAGCTCTTTGTTCTAAAGAGAAATAAAATAATTAAAATCAAAATCATAAGATATTTATAGCAGCCAACGAGTTCATATCAAGATGTTCCATTTTTATTACCAAGGATCTTTTCAATTAAAACCTTTAGGAGGTGTAACTCATAAAATCAGCACCTGTCACAATACATGGTCATTATCAGTTTGTGAGCTTTGATCACCAGTAATTCCCATTGGGAAAGAGATGTTGAACTTCAGAGATCTGAGACTTTCCTCACACTGTCAGTGTGCACCCAGTGTGTACTTGTGTCACGTGTTGTAGATCTCAATGTGTGTACTGTCCTTTGGGGACCATTTATCTTGTTGATTCCTAGAATGAGGACCCTAGTCCAAGAATCAAGACATCTGAGTTCTAGTCCTAGTTTTGCCTTCAGGGAGCCACCAGTATCTCAGTCTAACCCCTCACCCTGAGCACTGGGCAGCCTGAGGGTCCCGGGCAGCCCCATGAGCCTCTGCAGAGAGACTCACATCCTGTTGACAGGGCTCTGCACCAAGGAGAGAACCCATGGGTGTTACTCTTTGTTTAAATGATTCTCAAGAGCTGAAAGCTCACTGCAGCAGAACACAGACTACTCTGAAGATTGCTGAACTGGCCCAGTGCTTTCACTTGATAGAGGTAATTACTTTTATTTCATAGTCTGTGCACTTAGAAATTCTTAGCAATTTTGTTACTTTACTGGGGAAAAAGACAACCCTTCCTCATGAGGAATTAAAAGATGTGTAGAAGTGATGGCTTGCTTTAATAACATGGAGATGACTGGGTTTGCTGTGACTCACCCTGTTCTCAGGAGGAAATGAAGGGAATCGTCATCTTTGTTCACAGAGCTCTTGGTTGCTGTTGGAACCCTTGTATGTAACTGTTACTCTCGTTACTTTGCTGTGTCAATTAGAAATATGTATCCCATAAAGTATTTCTCCCATTGAGTCTACTTATACTTTGCCTAGATCTTTCCAAAGTAAAATTTATGTAAATGTCTATTTTATATAAAATATGATTTGAAAACTATGCCTGGCTTCAGTCTGTTCTGTGGTTGGTATTCATTGCACCAGCAGGTGACACTTTTTTTTTTGGTACCGGGGATTGAACTCAGGACCTTGCGCTTGTGAGGCAGGCAGCCGAAACAATGGCTAAATCCCGGGCCCCAGCAGGTGACACTTAAATTGGAAAAAGCCAGTCGCCATCCCTCCCTCACTCATCCCTGCTGTGTGTGCTTCCTGGCTCCCTTCTGCTCACACTGAAGCTTGACCATCAGCACTGGCCCTGCACGTCCCCTCCCCTAGTCTCGCTTAGCAGATGTCTTCACCTCTTTTACAGAGTTAAGAAAAGTTAGAAAACAGATGCACCCTCAGTAGCCCTGCCATCCGTTTACAATGTGCCTGCACCAGTTCTGTCTTGTACTCTGCCTGACCTCTGGATTTTGCCTCTTGGGAACTTTGTTCCTCAACTTTTCTGTTGCCTTTTAACTTCCTCCTTCTGCTGGTTCTTGTCAGTTCTACCTGAAAATACAAATAAGGCCTGGGTGTATTCTCTAGCACCAAAAAAAAAAAAAAGATTAAAACAACAAAAGCAGGCGACCATCATTGAAGCTATCTGGGAAAATCCTTTATTCTATCTCTAGCTGCTACATTTCTTTCTGTACTTCATAGCCGAACTTTGAACAGCAAATCATGATTGTTGTACTCTAGTGATGCTATGTCTGAACTAAGACAGATTTCCCCTGTGTCGCAAGTCCATTCTGGGATGGTCCAGGCCACTCTGCTCCCTGAAGTCCTATTCTTTTCTAAAGTTACCTTAAAAAGAAAAGGATTCTTTCATCAGGATGCATCAGTAGAACCACAGACCACTTCCACCAAACCCCCGTCTTGGCAGCAGATGTGAATCTGGAATGAATGAAAGATCTGGAAGCTACTGTTGTGTATATACTTTTTATTGAGTGAATCTTTTCTCCTTTATTGACAGGGATTATTTATTAAGCCTGTAAGGGGTGAATTCTGTACATAAAGACCAGGTTGTGCTTGACTGAGCCTGTAGATTCTGAACTTGATGGCAGCCAGCACATGCAGACTTCCTGATGGGACTCAGCCCAGACACATGCACATTACTTTCACAGAAGAGCTTGGTACCTTCCTGAGCCCTCTCCCAATACTGTGTCCTCTGGGCCTTATGCTTGAAAAGCAGGAGTCAGTCACTGCTAAATATCCAAATGTGCCCCTCCAAGAACAGTGCTGTCTAATGGAACTTTCTGTGACAATGCAAATGTTTGCTATTCGAGGCATGATCAAAAACAGTGAATGCACAGATTTTTAAAAATTACAGTAAAAGACATCACCATTAATACTCTGCAAAATATGACCCCTCAGTTCAAACACCATGATCCCATCCTTCTTGCCACTTTCTGAAACAGTTCTGGAAGTCTTCTTTCATGAGTACTGTTACGGCAGCTTTGATGTTCTGAATCCATTCAAAACGTTTTCCTTTCATGGGCATTTTGGCTGTAGGGTAGAGCCAGAAGTTGCAAGGTACCAGATCCAGTGAAGAAGCTGGATGAGGATGCACTGTAATGTGTGTGAGTGTGGACAGAATTTGCTATAAATATTTAGCCAGTGAGGGATGATCAAAACAAATAGTGAATGTTTAAATAAAATAATTTATTATAATAAATGACATTGCCATTGATGCCCCTCAAAATACTCCCCTCGCTTGAACACACCTGTCACTCTTGACAATATGCCTTTTACTGTAACAAGTTTTGTTTGTAATTTAAACATTCATCATATCTTTCGATCACCTCCTGTATGCTTTGTTCAATATAATAGCCCCAGGTGACTGGTAAGCATTTGAAATGTAGCACTAAACTTTTATTTAAAGTTGTATTTAAATGTAACTAATTTAAATAGCCACACATGACTAAAGTCCACTGTTGGAACAATTAGGCCCTGGAGCTTCTCAGTGATGTGGGACATGGGACATAAAAATCACAGACACCCGTTTGGGTCCATAGGACAAGGAGACTGAACATGTTTCCAGTCCGGATGACAACCATGTTTTCCAGGCCTTGCATCAAAGTGTCCCTGCTGTCTTCCACAGCTCAGAGGTCATCACCTCTGGCTGTGTCTCCTGCTTGCTGCTGCACCATGGTCCTTTCCTCCCGACTGCCTTCTGCTCTCCTGTCCTGTGCACCTTCTGCCTGTTGCCCCTGTTTGCTACCATCCTGTCTCGGAGTGCTTTGTCACATCCTGACACAGGAGTGGGAGTAGAGGACAGCAGACACACCCAGAATGCCTGCTTAGCCTTGCCCTCATTTTCTGACAAAGTATGGATCCATTTCAAATTCTGGCTTTGTTCCTCTCAGGCTAACCTATGACTAAACAATATTTATGGGAAAAATGCTAGCCTGGCCATCTCCTCAATGAGTTACTTGTATTTAAATGATGCATCCTTCAGCTTGGGTCATGCTATTTATAAACCCTAGGGCTTCACCCAGCTTCTTGGAGGAGGAGGATGGCCACCCCCTGTGCAGGGAATGGAAACAGAGCCATTCTTCCACAGAGCTGTGTCCCCAGCCCCTCTCCTTTAAGAAAAATTCTTTTTGAAACAAGGACTCCTTCACTTGCTCAGGCTAATCTCAAACTTTCAATCCTCCTGCCTCAGGTTCCCAACCAGCTGTGACTACAGGCAGCCCTGGTCACATCCGGCCAGGCTGGGGTACCTTACACCTTAATGAGTCTCACTGGCCTTTCAGAAGCGGGCCTGCCCGTGCCCAGTGTGTGAGAGGGTCAGTAGCCCCCAGGCCTGGACTGCATTCCCTCATTAGGAACCAAACTCATTAGGACTCAGAGCTCTGGGCCAGTCAGTACCAGGTCACTGAGATCTGCACCCTGCAGCTGGGAGGAGCACACAGCCTGGCTGGGAGGTGGTGGTGCTGCTGCTGCTGCTGCTGCTGCTGCTGCTGTTCCTGATGCTGCTCACACTGACCCTGGCCCTGCCCTACCATCTAGGTGAGAAAACACCTGTCATTGCCCTGCCCAGGGTCCTGGGCCTGGAAGTGTGGGCATCAGGGCTGAGTGTAGGGCCGGGCTCCTTCCTGGGGCATGGAGCTGTTGCAGGGGGGTGAGTCCATCATCCACATTTGTGCCGAGTTTACTCTGAGCAACAGCCTTAGGCCCTGCATCCCTCTTTGGTGGTGGCCTGTGTCCCCAGCATTTTCCTAAAACCCAGACCCTATAATGTGTAGGACACTGCTGACCAGCACTGAGAGCCCACCTCTGCTTTTCCAGAGACACCCTGGGCTGCAAGGTCAGGGTGTTCCCAGGGAGGGTGGGTTCCAGGGCATTTGGGGCAGGGCCTACTAAGGCTCCCGGAGAGCAACCAGAGACATGCTAAGGGGATGGGGGTACAGGCTCCTGAGTGGTGTCAGAACAGCTGAGCCAGTCCAGGAGAAACCAGCCTTGAGATTCTGATTAAGTGAACCCTGAGTGTCCTGCAGACACTTGCTCCTGTACAGGACCAAGGTGCAGAACCCATGCCGTCAGTTTGGGAAACAAGGAACTGGCTATGGAAGCTGAGATGTTCCACAATTCTTAGTTGGAGAAAGTCAACTGTTGGTGGACAGCCATGGCAGGTTGGAATGGCAGAGGCCTTCACTCCTCAATGAGAGGATGGTGGGCCACTCCTGTGTCCAAATATCAAGACTCCAGTTGGATTTGTAGTGTTTTCCTGACCCCATCTACCTGACTCCCAGCAAGTTTACTCCACAGGGATTACCTTCCTAGCCAGTTTGTCTTGATAATATAAGACTGCTAGGGCAGGTGGAAAGAGTTGTTTTCGAATGCTTCTGAAGGAGAGGGACATTATTTGTGTTCCTTACTTTCTTTTAGGGCAGGTCTCCCTAAAATTAGGTGAGCCAACCTTTTGTGGAGTGATGGAAACCACCCTGAGTGAGCTATAAATTCATAAATTAACTTTTCTTATTAAAAGTCTGAGTCTGCCTGTTGGCCCACAGTGGCTTGCCTGAAGAGCTGGCAGTTGGTGTATGGGAAAGGAACAGCTCCCCATAGCACTGGTTATAGCAGAGGTCTCAATAATCTGTGATGCTGTGACATCTTGGATGGCAAACAATAGTGCAGCTAAGAGCAGCATGACTTGTACAGAAAAATTCCTATAGAGGCAAAAATCAATCTATGGAAAGAAACAAATTTCCCATTAATCTATGAGCTGTTCTTGCTAGAATGTTTCATTCCCTTATTGCTAGGAACCTGCTCACATCAGTGGTCTCCAAAGAAGCTGTATGTTTAATAAATAGTGGCAAGCTCCAGGAGATGGTGTCTTAGCCTGATAAGAGCTTTGACCATCCTGGGCCTGCCATTTATGGAGTAATATCTTGTCTTGTCTTTTTAATCCTGCCACCATATCCTTGGTCAGGTGATTGGGGGACTGATCAGCCTCCAGTAGTGGAGGAAGCTTGCTCCAGGAAAATTGGATTATCACAACCTCATTGCCTGGAGGACCTAGAGAAGTAGGTGGAGGATTCCCACTCCTCGTCAGGCCTGGATTCAGGGCTGAGGTGCTGGGAGAGTGACACTCTAAATACCGGGAAAGGCTTGGCCTCAGACCACGCCCTCCTTGGCAGTACTGGGGATTGAACCTAGGGCCTTAGCACTGAGCGACATCCCAGCCCTTTTTTGTTTTTTATTTTGAGATAAGTTCTCACTAAGTCCAAAGCTAGCCTGGAACTTTCAGTCCTCACCCAGCTTTCCTAACTCTGCCACCTGGCCCACCTATTCATGGTATTCCTTAATTCTGGAGACCAAGATTCTCTGTGTTTCCTGCTCTACTAAAGAGAGATGTTCCCAACTATCACAGACATCACCTATAATTTGTGGATTTAGTGCTTAGGTAGAGGTGGTGGTTAATTATTCTAAACAAGAATTAACATCAAAGCTGGTTGTGATAGCACATACCTGGTATCCGAGCACTGTAGGAGGCTGGGGCAGGAGAATCACAAGTTTGAGCCCAACCTAGGCAGTTTAGCAACTTAGTGAGACCCTGTCTCAAAATAAAAAATAAAAATGAGCTGGAGATGTAGTTTAGTGTGAATTCCCAGTACAGGAGAAAGAAAAGTTAAGTTGATGGTCCAAAATTTTAATAAACTGAGTTTAATTCATTACAGGGGATAATACTGTAGCAATAACAAATGATTGACTAGATTAAAATAAGGTACTAATAAGAAGAGAGGGACAGTTCTAAGAAGTAACCTTTATATCTTGTTAAAAATGGTACTTAAGCAGGACGTAAAGAAAAACAAGTTCTCAGCCTTGGGTAGCTCCTCCCCAGAATACCCCCCATAGCTGTAAATCCTGGTTCTGTTGTAGATAAAATCAACTACTATGTCCTATAAACAAAGTTTGTGACACTCTGTTATTCATAAGGCTGTATCTTCTTTCAGGCTAAGTTACAAAACTGTCTGTTCTTGTCTTGTTTCTGTAAATTCCTTATTACATCTCTAGAAAGACCAACCCCTTTAACCAAATGTATAAAAAGTAAAATTCTTCTTGGTTCAATCCTCTTCCTTTGAACATTAGTCCACTGAGCCAGTGTTCACCTAAAAATAATAGTCCTCCTGTTTCCCATTGCTCTCTCCTGTCTCTTGGATTCTGCAACATTTCCGGTGTCCATGAAGGGACCAGAAATGACAGAATTGCCGTCTCCTTTTCCTGCAGGCCCAAGAAGGGCCCAAACTACAGGAATCCTGAGGCCTCTGGCACCACTGGTTAGACTTCAGCTCAGAGAGGGAATCAGCCCTCCTGCAGCCCAGAGACATCTCCCCTGTCAGCACAAAAGGAATCTGTGGGGATTCATGATGATTCTGGAACAATAATGTGCTGCAGGACTGCTGTAAGATTTGGGGTCCCTGAAGCAGGACTGCAAGGGTGGTAAGGGGAAGCCTAATCACCTTCCTGGGGTTGACTTTGAGTAATCTGACTTAGAGGGAATCAGACAAAACCTACACCCCCAAGTGGAACACGGAGGTGGTCTTCAGCAAAAGTTACTCTCAAACTACTCTCAGGGGAGGCCCCCAACAAGAGTGGCTCTCAAAGAGGGTGTGCTGAGTGATCAGACTCAGGCAGAGTCAGATGAAATTATGCCAGGTATACTGAGTAGCCAGACTCGGAGGGAGTTGGACAAAACCTGCACCCAGGCTGGAAAGGTGGGATAGAGAAGGTGATTGTGTGTGAGTGAGCAGAATGAAATGTGTGAGTCCAGAGGGTCTGAGAAAAATACATAATCATGTGTGAGTGAGTGGAGTGAAGTGTGTGAGTCTGAAGTTGCCTGGGTTCAGGTAGGGTCTAGGCAGTCTAATCTGTCTGAAATCAAAAGTAGTTGAGAGAATGATTTGCACCATAATGGGCAAAGACATGAGGAAAGCTGCTTAGCTTTAGTGTGCCTAGATATGAGGGGACATCTGAAAGCCAGAGTAGCCCCAGCCTGGGGTTGGATGGCCAAAGTTGAAAAGCTGCAACTGTGTCATGCTGGGCCTAAGAAGGTTTTATAGGAAAAATCAAATTACAAGTTTTAGCTAATTGATAAATGTATTTTCGGTTTTCAAATTGAGTTCATGCTTTTGTTTGATTGGTGTGCTTAAAGCATTTCTTATGCATTACAAATTCTTGATTTGTAATTGCAGAGTTAAATTGCCCTTTTCTCTGCTCTGTTGGTTTAAGATAAAAACACTGACTCATGGTTACTTAGAGGTCTGTTGGGAGCCAGTTGACTTTAAAATGTAACACTATGAGAACAAGGGTGGGGGGGATGCACTTTAAAATCCAAGCAGCTGCAGCCAAGTTTGTTATAGAAGATTTATAGGGAGGCTGGAGGAGCTTCAGGGTTGGGGAACGGCATGCACATTCTTGGGGAGGACACACCTAACCCTCTGAGGCTTCCATCCTGAGAACAGACAGACCTTTCCACATGTTCATCTGCCAGGCAGCTGCCCCTGTAAACTGGAGTTTACATTCAAGAGGAAATAATCCAGAAAAAGAAGAACAAGCAGATCAAGATGTGTAGCTCTGTGGCTGCCAAGTTGTGCTTTTTGACAGATTGTCTCATCATGGAAGATTACCCCCAAAAAGAGATTTTACAGGCTTTGAAGGCCAAGTGTTTGTGAGGAAGAGGTGAACTTGAGGGCTGTGGTGATGGATGAGGTGGTGCTGACAGTCGAAGAAGGAAACCTGGGTCTTCGGATCAATGGAGAACGCATCTCTGCCTCCCCCAGGTGGAGGTAATGAGTGTTCCCACCCCTTTAATGCAGAGCAATGGTGACATCACTGTTTTGCATCATCTGGAGAAGATGGGCTTGCCAATTGATGAACCGAACTCAAGCCATCCTGAATTATGTAAATAAATTCTGGATATTTCAAGAGCTAGCTGGCCATGGTGTTCCTCTGCCAGATACTTTCTATTATGGTGGCCATGAAAATTTTGCTAAAATGATTGATGAACCAGAAATACTGGCGTTACCAATGGTCATGAAGAATACACTAGAGACAAAGCTGTTTTCTTGGCACAAGAGAAGCACCATTTGGCTGGTCTAAACCATCTTATTTACCATGAAGCTCCATACTTGTTTCAGAAGTATATGAAGGAGTCTCATGGATGGTATGTGTGTGTCATTGTCATGGAGGGCCATGTTGTTGACACTATGCTACGTTTTTCCACAGATGGGAGGATGCAGAGCAACTGCTCACTAGGTGATTTGGGGATGATGTGCCCACTAAGTGAATAAGGGAAGCAGCTAGCTATCCAGATGTCCAATATCCTGGGAATGCATGCGTGTGGCATTGACCTGTTGATGAAAGATGACAGCTCCATCTGTGTCTACAAGGCTGGTGCAAATGTAGGTTTCATCACCTTTGATAAGGCTTGTAATCTAGATGTAGCTGGTATCATAGCAGACTGTGCTTCCTCCCTTATGCCCTCTGGCCAGTTCACCCAGCATATGTCCTTGCTCTCCATGTTGTCCACAGCCAGTGAGACTAGTGAGCCAGAGTTGGTGCCCCGCCAGTACTGTTGTCTACAACATGAGTGCAAGTTCCAGCTTTGTCAACAGTGACCCTGAAAGCATTGAGGGAGAGCTTCTCACCAAGCCCCTCTGGGAGCCTGTTCAACATGAATGAACCAGCTGCTAGCCAATAAGGTCAAACTCCTGGTGGAGTGACTCTGCCAATCAGTAATTAATGAACAAAACTCTTGTAAAATTTTCTTTTCAGTTTTTTTTTTTTCTTTTTAACCAACTTGCAATGCTGTTCATGGAAGATGCTTAGGAGGATGAGAGAAAATTGGCAGGCTTAGTTAGAGAGAAGAAGGGGGAATAAATGTTACTCTGCTAGTAACATACTGCTTTCATTACAGATGGTGCAGAGAGGCAGAAGCAGTGATAAAAATACAAAGTCAGGCTCTCAGTTTTAAATTACTACAAAATTTGTATGCTCTCAGGCCATGCCACGAGGAATGTGAACATTTTGTTCATGGTCCCTTGCTTTTGTTTTTATATGAAAAAATGGGTACAGCATCGTATTGTGAGATCTATAAAAACTAGGGAAAACATCTATCTAAATTACAGAAATTTTTATAGACAAATCTGAAAATTATGGCATTTCATTGTTAGCTAGCAGCTTTAGATCATAGCTGTTTATGAAATCTCAAAGGGCTCTTATTGGGATTTCTCATTTTGGTCTTTTGTCTTTGTTTTTTCTCTTAATTTGGGTGGGAGGGAAAAGTGAATATAACCCAATAAAGGCTTTTTAATGACAAAATTGGGATGTTTGCATGATGAAAGGAAATGAACAGCATTGAAATGTCTGGTATACAAAATAACATTTACTCAATGTAGATAAAGTTACTGTAGTTTAAAATATGTGCATTGACTTGTATGTGTTAGTGTTTTAGTTTTTTTTTGAAAGATATATGCTCTGTTAATGTTGCTTTTGAAAAATACATGCTAGTCTAACTTTCCCTGCTCTATGCCTGTATCTTTAACAATGGCCAAAGTGAGAAAAATGCATTCTTTATGTTAACAAGACACAGACTTGAAACATGTACATTTAAAGCCTTTTCTTTTTTCTTTGGTGGTTGAACATTTAAAGAATAAGGACAAGGAAAAATATTTTTAGGGAGCAGGTCAAGGGCCTAGAAGTTCTTAAGTACAAAACAACAAAGTTGTTTCTGATGCCAGCATTATGTATTTGCATGGATTTGTGATGTATTTTGACATCTTACAAGGGAATCTATATATGTGTATATGTGTGTGTGTGTGCACGTGCACATGTATGTGGTTTGCTTTTTGTTTAAACGGCCAAAAAAAGAGAGATAGATTCTAGAGAATAGAGCATGACAGGAAACAGTTTTTTAATTAAAAAAAGGAGATGAGATGTTTTCATGACTTATACTCCCCTAGGGTAGAGATACTTACCTGAAGACATAAGGAAATAGATGTTTCTTTGTGTATATGTATGTTGTTTGATTTTTCCTTTTTTGCCTGTTCCATGTATGATTTATTCAAGGTCATATGCTTTCCTTCAGTGCTTATGGCTATGCATTCTCTTTGTGCACATAGGAGTTGGGGTGGGCGGCCCTGCTTTTGGTTTGGGAATTTATTTAGCTGTATCGAGTCTCATATAGCCATACTTTTAAGCCTTCAATACTGACTACTCATATTCATTTTCTGAATTTTTTTAAAATTTTATTTTATTGGTATATTTTAGTTATACAATGTAATGACATTCATCATTGGAAATTTGCACCTTTACCGTAATCTCTCTTGGTTCTTATTTTTCCCCCTTCCCCTGCCCTCCCTTCAGCCCCTCCATCCCACCCTATTTACAAAGACTTTGTTTCCATTTTTTCATTTTCTCATATTAATTATATTCCCTTCATTCCTTTCCCCTACCCCGCCCAATTTCCTTTCCCCTTTGCCCCTTTTCTTCCTATTTCACATTATCTGTTATACTGTTTAATCCTTATTTACACTTTCAGGTTCTCACACTAGAGAAACTATTCAGTATTTACACATGTGTGTTCTGTTTATTTCACTTAAGAGTATCGCCTCAATGTGCATCCATTTAGCTATAAGTGTCTCTAATTTCTCATTTTTTATGGCTGAGTAGTACTCCATTTTATATTTTAAAAAACCCCACATTTTCTTTATCCAGTCTCCAGTTGATGGGCAGTTGGGCTGTTACCAAGCTTTAGATATTACAAACTGTGCTGCTGTGAACATGGGTGCACATATATCACTGTGGTATGATTCTTTTAATCCTTTGAGGAAGATCCCCAGCAGGGGAATAGCTGGGTCAAATAGGACTTCCTGTCCTAGTTCTTCAAGTATCTTTATACTAATTTCTTTATACTAATTTCCACAGTGGTTGCATCAGTCTACACTCCCACCAGCAGTGGAGCAGGGTTCCTCTTTCCCCACAGCCCCACCAGCATTTGTTATTGGTTGATGTCATGATAGCAGCCATTCTTTCTGGAGTGAGGTGGAATCTCAGCTTCGTTTTCATTTGCATCTCTTGAAAGACCAGTGATGTTGAACGTTTTTTCATATGGTTATTTGCTATTTCTACTTCTTTGTCTGAGAAATGTCTGTTCATTTCAGATGCTCATTTTTGGATTGGGTCTTTAAATTTGGGAGGTCTGATTTTTTTTTAAGTTCTTTATAGATTCGAGAGAGTAGACCTTGGTCTGAGGGACAGCTGGTGAAAATTTTTTCCCACATTATGGGTTGTCTGTTCACACTGTTGGTGGTTTCTCTTGCTGTGCAGAAGCATTTTAATAAGAAGAGATCCCATTTGTTGATTGTTTGTGCTAGTCCACTGGCAACTGAGGTTTGCTCATAAAATCTTTTCCTACACCAATGTCTTCAAGAGTTCTTCCTAAACTCTCTTCCAGCTGGTTTATTGTTTCTCTTTTAATATTTGGATCTTTAATCCATTTAGATATTAGTTTAGTGCACAGTGAGAGATACAGGTCTAGTTTTAGTCTTTGGCAAGTTGAAACCCAATTTGTCCAGCACCATTTATTAAAGAGGCTGTCTTTCCTCCAGTGAGGGTATTTGGCTCCTTTGTAAAAGATGAGGTGGCTGAGTGTGTCTGGAGTTGTTTCTGCATCTTCTAATCTGTTCCACTGGACCTCAGTTCTGTTTCTTTGCAGTTCTGTGCTGTTTTTATGACAGTAGCTTTGTAGTATAGTTTCAAGGTGGGGGTTATAATACCCCCTGCCGTGTCTCTGTTACCTCGAATTGCTTTTGCTATTCTAGGTCTCTTCTTGTTCCAAATGAATTTTTGGATTGTTTTCTCAAGGTCTGTGGAGTATGCTGCTGGGATTTGAATTGGGATTGCATTGAATCTATAGAGCAGTTTTGGAAGTATGGCCATTTTCACTATGTTGATCCTTCCTACCCAGGAGCAAGGGATGTTTGTCCATTTTCTGATATCATCTTCAAGCTCTCTTTTCAGAGTGCTATAGTTTTCAGAGAAGAGGTCTTTGATTTCTTTGTTAGGTTGATTCCTAGGTATTACAGTATTTTGGATGCTATTGTGAAAGGAATTGTTTGCCCTATTTCCCTCTCAGTGAGTGTTATTCATGTAGAGGAAAGCTATTGATTTTTGTGTGTTGACCTTGTATCCAGCTACTTTACTGAATTTGGTCTAGCAGGCTTTTGGTGGAGTTCTTGGGATCTTCTAGATATAATATCATGTCATCTGCAAATAATGACAATTTGACTTCTTCATTTCCTATCTTTATTCCTTTTTTTTCTCTCTCTTGCCTAATTGCTGTGGCTAATGTTTCAAAAACTATATTGAAGAGGAGTGGTGATAGTGGACATCCTTGTCTTTTTCCTAATTTTAGGGTGAAGGATTTCAGTTTTTGACCACTTAGTATGATATTGGCTGTTGGTTTTTCATAGATGGCTTTTATCAGATTGAGGTAGAGACCATCTATTCCAATTTTTTGTAGGGTTTTTATCATAAATGCATGTTGGATTTTGTCAAATGCTTTTTCTGCATCTATTGGATGATCATATGGATTTTGTCCTTGGCTCTATTGATATAGTGTATTACATGTGTTGATTTGCATATGTGGAACCATCCCTGCATCCTTGGGATGAATTCCACTTGATCAGGGTGTATGATCTTCTTAATGACGTTCTGCATTCTATTTGCCAGTATATTACTAAGGATTTTTGTATCTACGTTCATTAGTGAGATTGGCCTACAGTTCTCTTTTTTGGTTGGGTCTTTCTCTGCTTGGGGATCAAGGTGATGCTTGGTTCCAGGAATGAATTTGGGAGTATTGCTTCCCTTTCAATTTCATTGAAGGGTTTAAACAGTAGTGGCAGTAGTTCCTCTCTAAATGTCTTGTAGAATTCAGTGGTGAAGCCATCAGGACCCAGGCTTTTCTTGGTTGGTAAGTTTTTAATTACGTTTTCAATTTCATTGGTTGATATTGGGTTGTTTAGAATTTTTAGGTCTTCTTTGTTCAACTTCAGTAATTCATATGTATCTAGGAATCTGTCCATTTTTTCCGTGTTTTCCATCTGGCTGGCATATAGGTTCTCCAAGCTCCAAGTAGGTATTGATGATCCTCTGGATTTTGGGTCTGATGTAATTTCACCCTTTTCATTTCTTATTGTATTGATTTGGGCCTTTCCTTTCCTTTTTCTGATAAGGTTGGCTAAGTGTTTGTCAATTTTGTTGATTCTTTCGAAGAACCAACTCTTGTCTTCATTGATTTTTTGTATCACTCTCTTAGTCTCCATTGCATTGATTTCTCCTCTGATCTTTATAATTTCCTCCCTTGTATGAGCTTTGGGTTTGTCCTACTCTTCTTTTTTCTAGAGGGTCAGTATCAGGTTGTTTAATTGGGCCTGCTCTGTTTTCCTAATATGAGTATACACTGCTATGAATTTCCCTCACAAGACTGCTTTCATTGTGTCTCATGGATCCAGCTATGTTGTATGGTTATTGTCATTTAAATGTAGGAAGTGTCTGATTTCTTCTTTAATTTCCTCTGTGACCCATTGGTTATTCAGAAGTTTTCTGTTCAATTTCCATGTGTTTATGAAAGTTTTGCGGTTTCTTTTGCTGTTGATCTCCAATTTCATTGCACTATGGTCTGATAATATACAAGGGATTAGTTTAATTCTTTTATACTTACTTAAACATGTCCCATGACTGAGTATGTGTTCTATTTTGGATAATGACCTGTGTGCAGCTGAAAAGAATGTGTATCCTGATTTTGTGGGGTGGAACATGCTGTAAACATCTCTTCAGTTCATTTGTTCAAGGGTTTGACTGAGTTCTAGTATTTTGTTGCTTTTTTTTGACTAGTTGATCTATCTGTGACAGTGAGGTATTGAGATCCCCCCATTACTATTGTATTAGTGCTTATATGATTTTTCATGTCCATTAGTATTTGTTTTATATAGTTGGGTGCACTAGTGTTTGGGGCATATATATTTATGATTGTCATCCCTTCCTCTTGGATTGTTCCCTTTACAAGGATATAGTGTCCTTCTTTGTCTCTCTTAATCAGTGTTGGTTTGAAATCCACTTGATCTGCAGAGGATAGCTACTCCTGGTTTTTTTGTTGTTGTTGTTCCTGTCACATGGAGTATCATTTTCTACCCTTTAACTTTCAGTCTATGAGTTTCTTTTTGAATTAAGTGTGTTTTTTGTATGCAGCATATTGTTCGATCTTGTTTCTTGACTCATTCTGGCAATCTATTTCTTTTGATTGGTGAATTGAGAACATTAACATGGATGATTATAACTGATATGTATTGACTTATCCTTGTCGACTTTTTCTTTTTGTTGGATTCTCCCTATTTGCATTTAATTTCTTGTCGTGCCTGATATAGTCATTCTGCTAGGCTCCCTGGGGTGTGATCCTCATTGTCTTTTCCTAGGATATTGTCTAAAATTTGTTTGGAGTGCTGATTTGGTATTTATGAAGTTCCTAAGAAGCTCTTTGTCATGAAAGTATCTTATTTCACCATCAATTTTGAAAGATGGTTTTGCAGGGTACATCAATCTGGGTTGGAGGCTGTTTTTCTTTAGGGCTTGAAATATATCACTCCAAGCTCTTATTGCCTTGAGGGTTTGCATTGCGAAGTCTGCTGTGATTGTGATGGGCTTTCCTTTGTATGTGATTTGTTTCTTTTCTCTCACTGCTTGTAGAACTTTGTTCTTCTGTTGGGTTTCTCTAATCTTAACAAATATACACCTATGTGTAGATTTTTTTTTTGATCAAGGCTGTTTGGATTCCTATATGCCTCACTTATCTGTATGTCAAGTTCTTTTCCCCTGCTTGGGAAGTTTTCTGGCATCACTTTTTTGAACAGTTTTTTTTATGTCATCTGCACTCTCTCCTGTTTCTTCATTGACTCTCATCAGTCTTATGTTATTCTTTGCATTGCCTAGCAGCTGCCAGATTTATTTCTCATGGTCCCTTACTATTTTAAAACAATTTTCCTTTTTCTGGTCACTAATTGCAATCTTATCTTCTGTGTCTGAAATTCTGTCCTCACATTGGCTCATTCTGCTGCGTAAACTTTCAATGGAGTTTTTAATCTCCTGAAAATCTGTTTGCATTTGTTTTATGGATTCCATTTGTTTCCTATGTTGGGATTCCATCATGTTCCTCAGGTCCTCTATTTTTTATATGTGTCCTCCCTAGATGTATTAATCATGTCTTGTACTATGGGTACAATCTCTGCTGTTATCTGAGAAATTATTTGTGATTTCATTTTTTCCAGATCCTCTTTTGTTGCCAGTTCAGTTAGTCCAGGTAGTTGAGTATCAGAATGTTCCATCTCATTTCCCTTTGGGGTTGCTGTAGGTGATCTGGTAGTCTGGTTTTGAGGCTTGTTTATTTGGCTTTTCATTTTGATGCAGGGGGGTGTGGGGTGTGTGTGCTGCTGGTGCCCACGCACCTCACCTTCTCTCTACTGCGAATGGTGGTACATTGGCCCAGAAGCCTCCTACTCTGCACTGGGAGCTGTGGCACATCGACCTGGAAGCCTCCTCCTCTGCACTGGGACCTGTAGTACATTGACCTGGAAACCTCCTCCTCTGTGCTGGGAGCTGTGGCACATCAACCTGGAAGTTTCCTCTGTGACTCTAGTGGTGGTACGTCAGCCCAAAAGGCTCCCACTCTGCACCAGCAACAGTAAGACCTGGACCCGGAAGCCTCCTCCTCTGCACTGGGAGCTATGGCACTTTGACACAGAAGCCTCCTCCTCTCTATTTTCTGAATTTATAAAAGCCCCAAACTGCATATGAACCATTAAAACATGGATAATAACTATCCCAGTGATGTGTTTGGAAGGTATGTTAAGAAATGGAGGTGCTACAGACCTCAACATAATTTTTTAAACAGCAAGTTCTGTCCCCCTACAAATCCTTTGAAGCTTTTACCCAAGACCTTTCTTGTCTCTCCAGTGCTATTTTCTTTCAGATGGACCTTAACATAATTTCTTGGATACTACTATGTAGAAAGACTTGGAGGCAATAATAAAAGATCAGTATTAGCCAGATCTAACAGAGCTTTGATCATGCTTACTTATACAGTTTTCCCCTCATTTAAAAATGGAATGTAATAAAACTTGTTTTTTTTCTGTAGAATTAAGTAATATTATTGGCAAATAGAATAGCAGCTCTACTCTGTGCACTGTCTCATTCACCTCAGAGAAAGATATGTGAGAGGAGTTTCTAATCTTCAGGGTATTCTAACTGCATCTAAAAGAATTTGACTTGCACAAAACTGTGGGGCCTCACACAAGTATCTCTGACACATTAACAGGAAGAACACTATTGGTACTTTTGTTGAATGACCATATTTTGGAGGGTGCATATTATATGGTTTAGAGAAATAAACAAAGAATTGCTTAATTAAGCCATCATTCCTATGTTCTTGTAGAGACCATCTGATTGCCACATATACTATGATGCACTTTATTTGAACATATATATATATATATATATATGTTATTGCATTCAAAATAAATAGAAGAAACCTTTTATTTAATAAAGAACTGATTTTGTGTTTGTGGAATAAAGGACCAAGAGAAATGTAGTCAGCTGCTTTTTAACTTTTATCAAATTAGACAACTATATATTAGAAGAAATATCTGAAATTATTTCACTTACAGTTTTACTCAGTTTGTCCATCTTCTCTGCATTCACATTATACTGAAACATAGGTTTACTGGCCTATTTGTGGATTTCACACTCACACTTTAGAGTGAAAAGGGCAGGAATGGTCATTTGAGAATTTCAAAACATGGGTATCTTCTTGAGTTCCCTCTAAAATTAAAGAATAAGAACAGATCATTCAATGCACTTAAAAGAAAGTGTTAAATATTTAAGTGGTAGTTGAATTTATTTTCATAATTGTTCAATAACTTTTGTATAATCTTCATTAATTTTTGAGAGAAAAAATGTATTTATCAAATATGTGTAATCATTATCATACCAAAATCTGAATGCTGTAAAATTTTTGTATATTGTTAAAATTGTAATTCTAAAAAAATTGTAATTCTAAATTTTATTTTTAAATAATTCTTTCTGATGTTGTTTTTATGTCACCTATGATGAAAACTAGACTTTGATATCTATACATATGAACTATTCCATTAAAAAATTTTTAATAGCCTTTTTTCTTTTTTTGGTGCCTGTAATTGGTCATTTTTGCTGGCTTTTCTCCAATGAACCCTGAAATCTTTCTGTATTTGCTATAAATACAAAAAATACCCTGGAACATTAGAAAAATCCAACATGAGATTTGCTTTCATTAAGCACTTTTCCAGACTTTGAGCAAAGGTGCCAAAGGCATTGAAAAAAGTCATTGACTTTCAAAATCTTCTTTTTCTCAAGAAGAAAGCAATGGAAAAATAAATTCTCTTCATTCAATGAACCCCCAATTTGGGGTTTGGGGGGGGCGGGCTTAGAGACATTGTAAAATCAAATCTTGTGTTATATTTTTCTCTTTTTGAGAAGGTTCATGGGCTATTTGGCTGGTGAAACACAATCACCTCCTAAGAAAATGTAGATGCTCAGACAGATAACCTCTGCTGCTACTGTTTTTATTTGTTTGTTTAATTTACTAATTTGTTTTATTGTACTAGGATTTTAAAAAATGTAATATATTGCAGGATTTATAACCAAAAAATTAAAAATAACAGGTTTAAAGTGAGATAGAAAAGAATATTGAGGATTATAAGAGATATACTTTTTTGATATGAGAGGACTTTTTATATGATGAAAGTTTTATTCTGTTAAAAAGATAAAAAGAGAGTCAATGACAAGACTAGAAAGCTTACATATGGCAAAGGAAAGCTTGTGAAAGTAATTTATCAAAGGAAATATGTATGTTTGCCTGTTGATTTGGTGAAAGCACATGCTGTTTCTTCTAAAATCTCCTTGTTGCTCAAGACTCAAAAAATTGCTTGATAGTTTGATGGAGCTCAGGTTGTTCCTAAAGTAAAAGTGCTTAAGAGAATGATTTACATCACAACAGAGGAGATATGAAAAAAGTGTCAAAACCCATCCCACCCATTACAGTGTATGTTAAAGAACTTTAAAAGAGGCTAAACAGGGTGTGTGTGTGTGTGTGTGTAGCCCCCGCTCCATTCCCATGCTCAGCCCACTATGACCAGCTTACCCCCGCAGGCACCTGCAGCCCCCGCCCCCGCCTCTGGCCTCCTGGTTGGGTCAGTACCTGGTTGCATACTACACAGAGGCACAGCAGGTCACAAAGGCCATTGTCCTGACCTCCAGAAGATAGAGCAAAAGTGAACAACAGAAAGAGGGCCTCTCTCAGGCTCCTTGATGAAAACTGAAGCCCACTGGAAAAGTGAATAGAATCTGCAATAAAGGCATACCAGACCACCATACTTGGTAAGTTGGAGGGATCATCACCTCACATCGGAACCTGGACTATTTTCAGGGGAAGGGCAGCTGGAACCTGCAGTAGAATCATGCAAAGTTCAACCCTGCAGGAGGACAGGGACCTCAACTTGAGCAGCCAGAAATCTGCCTGAATCTCATGGGTCTGCTACTGGCTTGCTGAGACTCATTGACTTATATCTGCCCATGGCTGCCCACATTGTCTATTGTGGCAGCAGAGACATAACCTGAAGGAGGCCCTTCATTTTTATTTTATATTATTTGCAAAAAAAATTTCTATTTTTAACTTTTATTTTTTTCTACTCTTTTCAAATTTTTATTTTTCTCTTCTTTTTTTCTTTCTTTTCTCCTTTCTTTCTCTCACTCATTCTCTCACTGTCCCACATTGTTCTTCATCTCCCTTTTTGTTCCTGTTCTGGACCTAATTCAGATTTCTTCTTTATTTTTCATTTCTTCTCTTTTTCCTTCTCTTGATTATCATTAGTTTTAAAGGAAAGTAAACACAGTATCTAGCCTCCCTATTGCTGTTAGGTTTTTCTGTTCTCATCTTTATTCTTTAATTCTGCCTTTTCCTCTTCTCTTTAACAGTTTCCTAGAGTTTGCGTGATCTTCCTTTGTCCTCTGGCCTCACTGCTAACCTTTACCTATCCTTCTACCTATCTATCCCTCCCTCCCCAACTCCTTCTAACTCCCCATCCCAAAGGGTAAAGTTGCTATATTGAAGAGTTTATTCACTATAAACATATGTTGGGCTGGGCCTTGATTTTGATATAATTCACACAGTTAAAGGTGATAGATTAATAACTACCACAAATTGCCATTTTCTAAGCTGTGCTTGATGCTATGGTGTTGCTGATTGTATCATTTGGGCTAAGGTGTCGTGATTGCTTTCCTGGTATAATGAAAATGAGACAGCCTCAGAGTCATTAGAGACTCAAAACCTAAAGACCAGCTATATCTGGAAGACACCTCTGAAAAGCAATCATTCCACGGGGGTTCTAAATACAAGCAACAAAGATATTTACAATAAGCAATTTTTTTTTTTTTTGGTACGGGGGATTGAACTCAGATCCTTGCGTTTGTGCAGCAGGCAGTGAAACCACTGAGCTAAATTCCCGGACCCTACAATAAGCAATTTTGGAGTATCAACCCAGGAATTAAACCAAGGACAGTACCAAAAACAAAAATGAGAAGACATTTAAGCAAGGCACAAACCCAGACTTCCACCCCACCAAACGCAAATTCTGGGGGAAACGAGGTGGAAAAATATGATAATCAACCACCTGGACACCCAGAACTGATAGCACAGGAAGTAACAAAACAGATGAATGATGTTCTAGAAAAATTCAAAACAGAAATAATTTCTCAGATAACTACAGAGATGGTGAGCAGAGTGAAAGACATAATTAGAAGCTCTAGAACAGAAACAGATAAAAAAATAGATGAGGTCAGAAATATGCTGAAAGCCATGAATGCACAGCATAAGAAAGAAATGGAAACCATGATTGTCCAACATAGGAAAGAAATGGAATCCATGAAACAGATTCAAACAGATATCCAGGAGATTAAAGACTCCATTCAAAGTATTCACAGCAGATTAAGGGAATGTGAAGATAGAGTATCAGATATAGAAGACAGGATTGTGGTTAGTGATCATGAAAACAGAGATTTCTTAAAAATAGTAAGGGACCATGAGAAATCAATCTAGCAGGTGCCAGATGATGCAAAGAAGAATAACATAAGACTGATAGGAGTCCATGAAAAAACAGGAGAAAGTACAATACAAATTAAAAAAAAAACTGTTCACAGAAATAATAGTGGAAAACTTCCCAGACAGAGGTAGAGAATTTGACATACAGATAAATGAGGCACATATAACTCCAACTAGCCACTATCAAAAAAAAACTATACCTAGACATATAATAGTCAAGATCCCAGAAACCCAACAGAAGAACAAAATCCTACAAGCAGTTAGAGAAAAGAAACAAATCACCTATAAAGGAAAGCCCATCAGAATCACAGCAGACTTCTCAACACAAACCCTCAACTCAAGGAGAGACTGGAGTCAAGTATTTCAAGCCCTAAAAGAAAATAACTTCCAACCTAGACTGTTATATCCTGCAAAATTATCTTTCAAAATCGATGGGGAAATTAGATACTTCCATGACAAAGAACACCTGAGCAATTTCATGAACACCAAACCAGCACTCCAAACAATTCTAAGCAATATCCTAGAAAAAGACAATGAAAGTCACAAATCCATGAGGCCCAACAAAGGGAAACCACCAGGCAAGGCAAGAAACCAAAGGGAATGGGGGAAAAATAAGAAATAAAGCAGGCAACAACAGTAAAACATCATGACAAGGATGAGTCAATATTTATCAATTATTGGCCTCAATTCACCAATCAAAAGAAATAGACTGGCAGAATGGATTAAAAAGGAAAATGCAACAATATAATGTATACAAGAAACACACCTAACTCAAAAAGAAACTCATAGACTGAAAGTAAAAGGATGGACAACCATTCTCCATGCAGCAGAACCCCACAAAAAAGCAGGGGTAGCAATCTCATTTGCAGACAAAGTAAATTTCAAACCAAGACTAATTAAGAGAGATAAAGATGGTCACTACATCCTTGTGGAAGGAACAATCCAAGAGGAAGAGATGAGAATCATAAATATATATGCACCAAATACCAATGCCCACAACTATGCAAAACAAATATTAATGGGCATGAAAAACCAAATAAGCATGAATACAATTGTAGTGGGGGACCTCAAATACCTCACTATCACAAATAGACTGATCATCTAGACAAAAAGTCAACAATGAAATTCTAGAACTGAACCAAGCTACTGAACAAATGGACTTAATATATGTTTACAGAGTGTTCCACCCCACAAAATCAGAATGCACATTCTTTTTGGCTGCACATGGGTCATTCTCCAAAATAGACCACATGCTAGCTCATAGGACATATTTAAGTATATGCAAAAGAGTTGAAGTTACCCCCTATGTATTATCTGACCATAGTGCAATAAAATTGAAGATCAATAGTATAACAAACCACAAAACCTGCACAAACACATGGAAATTGAATAACACTCTCCTGAACAACCAATGGGTCACAGAAGAAATTAGACAGTTTCTACAAGTAAATGATAATGCCAGAACAACATACAGGAATCTGTGGGACACAATGAAAGCAGTTCTATGAGGGAAATGCATAGCAGTAAATGCCCATATTATGAAAACAGAGGGATCCCAAATAGACAACCTAATGCTGAACCTCAAGCTCCTAGGAAAAGAAGAGCATGACAAACCCAAAGCTCATACAAGAGAGGAAATTATAAAGATCAGAGCAGAAATTAATGCAATGGCAACTAAAAGAATGATACAAAAAAATCAATGAATCAAAGAGTTGATTTTTCGAAAGAATAACTAAAATCAATAAACCTTTAGCCAACCTTATCAAAAAAAGGAAAGAAAAGTCTAAAATCCATGCAATCAAGAATGAAAAAGGTGAAGTCACAACAGATCCAGCGGAAATCCAGAGGATCATCAATACCTACTTTGAGCAGCTGTACTCTAATAAAATGGAAAACACAAAAGAAATGGACAGATTCCTAGATACATACAAATTGCCAAAGTTAAATGAAGAAGATATAGAAATTCTAAACACTCCAATTACAATGAGTGAAATTGAAAATGTAATAAAATATTTACCAACAAAGAAAAGCCCAGGTCCTGATGGCTTCACTGCTGAATTCTACAAGACATTTAAAGAAGAACTATCACCATTACTCTTTAAACTCTTCAATGAAATTGAAGGGAAAGCAATACTTCCAAATTAATTCCTGGAAGCAAGTAATACTTTGATTCCCAAACCAGGGAAAGTCCCAACCCAAAAAGAGAACTACAGGCCAATCTCCCTAATGAACATAGATGCAAAAATCCTCAACAAGACACTGACATACAGAATACAGAGTGTCATCAAGAAGATCATACACCCTGACCAAGTCAGATTTATCCCAGGGATGCAAGGATGGTTCAACGTACATAAATCAATAAATGTAATATGCTATATTAACAGAGCCAAGGACAAATACCATAAGCTCATCTCAATAGATGCAGAAAAATCATTCAACAAAATCCAATACCCATTCATGATAAAAACCCTACAGAAAATTGGAATAGAAGGTCTTTATCTCAACCTGAATGAGGCTATCTATGAAAAGCCAACAGTGAACATCATACTAAATGGTCAAAAACTGAAAACTTTTATGCTAAAATCAGGAACAAGATAAGGATGCCCACTATCACCACTCCTGTTCAATATAGTTCTGGAAACAGCCACAGCAATTAGAAAAGAGAAAGAAATAAAAAGAATAAAGATAGGAAAAGAAGAAGTTAAACTGTCATTATTTGCTGATGACATGATACTTTCCATGGAAGACCCAAAAAAATCTGCCAAAAGACTTCTAGACTTAATTGACAGATTCAGTGGAGTAGCTGGATACAAGGTCACACTCAAAAAACAATAGGCTTCTTGAACACAAATAACAGCCTCACTGAGAGAGAAATTAGGGAAACAATTCCTTTTACAATAGCATCCCCAAAAATGAAATATCTAGGAATAAATCTAACAAAGGAAGCAAAAGACCTCTACAAAGAAAACTATAGCTCTCTGAAGGAGATCAAAGAGGATATAAGAAAATGGAAAGACATCCCTTGTTCCTGGGTAGGAAGAGCCAATATAGTGAAAATGGCCATACTTCCAAAACTGCTATACAGATTTAATGTAATGCCATTTGAAATTCCAACAATATATACACAGGACTAGAGAAAACAATCCAAAAATTCATTTGGAACCAGAAGAGGCCTAGAATAGCAAAAGAAATTCTAGGTAACAGAGACATGGCAGGGGGTATCACAATTCCTAACTTGAAACTATACTACAAAGCCACTGTGATAAAAACAGCATGGTACTGGCAAAGAAACAGACCCAAGGATCAGTAGAATAGACTATAATACAGAGAAAAAACTCCAAACCTACTCAGCTACCTCATCTTTAACAATGGAGCCAACCATCCTCATTGGAGGAAAGATCACCTCTTTAATAACTGTGTTGGAAAAACTGTATTTCAACCTGCCAAAAATTAAAACTAGACCCATACCTATCACCATGCAGTACACTAAGATCAAAGTGGATTAAAGATCTAAATATTAAGACAGAAACAATAAACTTGCTGGAAGATAAGTTAGGTAGAACTCTTGAAGACATTGGCATAGGAAAAGACTTTATGAATAAAACCTCAGTAGCACGGGAACTAGTATAAAGAATCAACAACTGGGATCTCATCTTATTAAAAAGCTTCTGTACTGCAAGAGAAACTACCAACAGAGCTAAGAGACAACCTACAATGTGGGAAAAAAATTTTAGCAGCTGTACCTCAGGCAAAGGCCTACTATCTAGAATATATAAAGAACTTAAAAAAAAAAATCAGACCTCCCAAATTTAGACCCACTTCAAAAATGGGCATCTGAAATGAACAGACATTTATCAGACAAGAAGTAAAAGCAGCAAATAAACATATGAAAAAATGTTCAGTATCACTGGTCATTTGAGAGATGCAGATGAAAACAACACTGAGATTCCACCTCACCTAAGAAAGAATGGCTGCTATCATGACATCAACCAATAACAAATGCTGGTGGGGCTGTGGGGAGAAAGGAACCCTTCTCCACTGTTGGTGGGAGTGCAGACTGGTGCCACCACTGTGGAAATCAGTATGGAGGTACCTCAAAGAACTGGACAAGAGGTCCCATTTGACCCAGCTATTTCCCTGCTGGGTATCTTCCCAAAAGAATTAAGAGAATCATACCATAGCGATATATGTGCACCCATATTTATAGCAGCATATTTTATAATAGCTAAAGCTTGGAAACAGCCCAAGTACCCATCAACTGCTAGCTGGATAAAGAAGATTTGTTTTTTTTATAAAATGGAGTATTACTCAGCCATAAAGAATGAGAAACTAGAGACATTTATAGCTAAGTGGATGCACATTGAGGCGATACTCTTAAGTGAAATAAATAGGACACACGTGTAAATACCGAATAGTGTCTCGGGTGTGAGAAACTGAAAGTGTAAATAGGATTAAAATAATTAAAACAAATAATTGATAATTTGATAAATGAAGAAAAGGTCCAAAGTGGTAGGTGAAGTTGGAGGGGAAGGGGAAAGCTAAGAAGGGAAAGGAAAAATTATGAGAAAGGGATAAAATAGAGATAAAGTCTTTGTAAATAGGGAGGGGTTGAGGGGGTGAAGAGAGGACAGGGAATGGGGAAAAAATAAGAACCAAGATGCATCATGTCCAGGTACAAGCACCCAACGATAAATGTAAACATATTGTATACCTAAAATGTATGAATAAATGAATTTAAGCAAAAAAAAAAAAAAGGCTAAATTGGGGACTATGGAGTAAACTGACCACCCCAACCACCCCACCAGAGGTTGAATACTCTGTAAAATATATTGGCTCTCCTTTGATATTGAGTGGCTGGCCAAGCGAATGATTGACATGAGGACGATTAGACATGTGCTTAGTGTGACAACCAGGCACAGAGGATCGCCAATACACCCAGATTAATTTTCCTACATTGATCCCTGGTGAAATATAGTCCAGACTCGACTGGCCTGGCTACAGCCCTTCTTGGAGGCATATTATTAGACACTTGCAGCCCAAGCCATGCCACAAGTAAAAGAGAGAGGAATCAGCTCTACTGGGAGGCTTAATGTCAAAAACAGACAAGACCTAGGTATTTAGCTCAGTGGTGCTGCACCTGCCTTGCAAGCTCAAGGTCCTGAGTTTGGTCCCCAGTTCCAGGAAACAAAAATAGACAACAAAATGGGACACCAAACAGAGGCTCAAAAGAAAGCAGATCTGTTGGCAGCAGTACTCACAGGAAAAAAATACTGAAGTCACTAAGGGGCAAGAGCATGGACATGGGCAAAACAAGAGCCAAAATGAGCCAGGATCTGCCAGTTGACCAAAGCTAGATTGGGATCAATATGTGTGTTATAAAAAGTATGGGCACCTGAAAAATAAATGTCCAGAAAATGATGGCAGAGATGATGATAAAAGTTCCAAAGCTAGGAGGATGCCTGCAGAAGGCTATCACCCCTAGGAAAAACCAATGCTAGCCTCATTAGGCTGATGAGAACTGAAGGTTCTAGCACAGAGTAAAAAGTCAATTGATAAACTTCATGGTAGACAGTAGAGTCAAGCACTTGGTGGTGACACTATCTATTGGACCATTATCCAAGAAAAATGCGACTCTTGTAAGAGCTACTGGGGTTCCAGAAAAGAGAACATTTTGCTGGCCTAAAAGATGTGTTTTAGTGGGACAAGAAGTCCAGCATGAGTTCCTGTATATGCCAAACTGCCCAGTTTCCTCATTAGGGAGAGACTTACTCTGAAAGTTACAGGTTCAAATTACCTTCAGGCTTCAAAGAGATCTGACTTTAAGGCTGGACTGACCAAAAGTCATGTTAACCCTTACTGTCTCATAGGCAGAATAACAGAGATTATATTCAGGTAAGTCACAAATAGGTGATGATGAGCTACATGGACTGCCACGCAAGATTCCCAGCGTGTGAGCTGACAACAACCCACCAGGGCTAGCTGTAAATCAAATGCCAGTGATAAACTAAATCTGGTAACAACTCCAGTTCAAGTTCACCAGTACCTCTCATCCTGGAAAGCACAAGACATTCCAGGACATTTAAAGCAACTCTTAGAACATAGAATCCTGGCTAGATGTCAGTCATCCTGGAACGCCCTGCTCCTGTCAATTTATAAGCCAGGGACAAATGAATACAAAGTACAGGACCTATGCACTATAAATCAAGCCACTGAGGCAATTCATCTAACAATGCCAAATCCATACACACTAATGGGACTTATCCCAGCAAGTGCTGCCTGGCTTTTGTGCTTGGATTTAAGGAATGCCTTTTTCTGTTTGCTCCTTATGCCAGTAAGCCACCCATCTTTGCATTCAATGGGAAGATCTTCTCATAAACATGAAAGAACAGTTAATCAGGACTAGGCCTTCTAAAGTGTTCAGAAACTCTCCTACAATCTCTACAGAGGCACTGGCCACCAACCTCAAAGCATTCATCACACCAGGGAACAATTACACCCTGCTGAAGTATGTAGATGACCTCCTTCTGGCAGCCCCAACATGAGGGGACTGTTGTCTGGGAATCAAGGACCTCCTTCATTTGCTTTGAGGGGCTAATATAAGTTGTCCAAGAAAAAGGCACAAATTTGCTGACAAGAAGTTAAACATCTAGGCTTCATAGTGACTCAGGGGGAACACCAACTAGGAACAAAACAAAAACAGGCTGTCTGTGCCTTCCCAATACCAATCACCCCGCACCAAATAAAGTTTCTGGAGATAATGGGGTTCTTCCCTGTCTGGATCCCAGATTTCCCACTTACAACTAAACTTCTATGTAAATCCACAAAGTGGAGGGAGCCCCTCCTTTAAGAAGCTGACCAGGGGAGAATATTTAAACAAATCAAAAACTTTGGATTAGCCCCAGCTTTGGGATTACCAAATATAAGCCTTTCTTCCTATATGTCCATAAACAAAAAAGAACAGCCATAAGAATCTTAACTTAGGTTGTGGGATCCTGACATTGCCTGGTGGCATACTTGTCAAAACAGTTTGACTCTATGGCCCTAGGATGACCTCCGTGCTTCAGGACACTAGCTGCCAGTGCCCTGCTGACGCAGGAAGCTGACAAGCTGACCTCAGGACAACAACTGACCATTCCAGTGGTGACATTGTACTCTGTGGTAGAAGTCCAGCCTCAGCCCATTGGAACCTCAGCCCAGAAGACAGAGCCAGTAGCTTTGAGGTCTTTTAGTAGCAAAGAACAAAAAAGCTAACATCTATACTGATTCCAAATATGCCTTTGCAACATTGCAAAATATGTACCTGGGGTCATATATTAAAAAAGAGGACTCTTGGGCTGAGGATGTAGTGTAGTGGCACAGTGCCTGCCTAGTGTGAGGCCCTGAGGTTGATTCCCAGTACCAAAAAAAAAAAAAGAAAGAAAGAAAGAAAAAAGATGACTACTAGGGGAAAAGAAATAAAGTACAAAGAAAAAAGTTTTACAGCCACTAGATGCAGTATGGGCCCTGGAGAAAGTGGCTGTTATACACTGCAGGGGATACCAATGAACCAGAACATTAGAAGCCAAGAAAAACCAAGCAACAGGCAAAAAAGAGAAGCAGACTGCTATGACAGCCCCCCAACCTTGGCCATGCCCCTCATCCCAGAGCCAGCTCTTCCAGAGACCCCAAGCTACTCCTCAAATAAAAAAAGCCTGATTTGTCCAAGAAGCTAGAAATTATAAAAGGCAGTAAAGTGTGTAAAGGAAGTTTGCTGATGAGAGACTAGCCATCCCCAAAGCATTGGACCCTAGGTTCATAAAACAATTCCATCAGGGGTCTCACATGGGGAAGATGGCACTAGAGATGTTACTGGGCTATCATTTCTACATGCCACGGTTTACTGCCATTGCTTGGGCTGTTTGTGATCAATGCCTAACCTGTGACCAAAACAACCCAAGACAATGGCCAGTCCATTCCCCTGGGTATCCAGGAAACAGGTCCCACCCCATGTGAGAACTTACTTATAGACTTTACTGAACTGCCCTGAGCAGGAGGCTACTGATACAAGTGGGTGCTTATCTGTGCTCTCTCAGGATGGGTTGAGGCTTTCCAAATCTGAACAGAAAAGGCACAAAATGTAACTAAGTTGCTGTTAAGAGACATCATCCCAAGACTTGGACTACCCCTGAGCCTAGGGTCAGACAATGGACAAGCATTCATGGCTGAACTAGTCCAGGACTTCACACAGATGTTAAAGATTAAATAAAAGCTTCACATGCCTACTGGCCACAGAGCTCAGAAAAGATGGAACACATGATCCAGACACTCAAACAACTGCCGAAAAATATTGTCAAGAAACCCACTGGAGATGAGATCAAGTCCTGCCCATGGTCCTCCTCTGAGTCTGGTGCACCCCTACCAAAAAAGCTGGGTTTTCCCCTTATGAGATTTTATTTGGTCAGCCATCCGCAATCATAAATCAAATTAAGGGTGATCTCTGTGAGCTGAAAATATTGACCTACAAGAAACAAATACAGGCTTTGAGAGTAGCCCTGCAACATATCCATAACTAGGTACAAGAAAAAATGCCCATAAGCCTAACAGACCCAATACAGCCCTTCAAGCCTGAGGACTTTGAGTCAAAAAATAAAATCCAACAAGTCTGGGACCCATAAGGGATGGGCCTCATACTATAATCCTGTCCACCCCCACTGCTATGAAAATTACAGGAACTATATCTTAGGTCTAATGCCAACAGCTCAAGACAAGTAGACCAGCCAGCAGGATCCAGACCACACAAAGCAACTGATACTGCAATGAGATCAGGCCACCACCAAAAACGACAGCCCTTTTCTATTCACCCAGAAGCTGACTAGTCTATGCATGACAGAAGTCTGAAGATACAACAGCCCTGCTCTGGTCACTCTAGAAACTGACCAGTCCACACATGGCTGAAGCTTGAGGATCAACATAGAGTCACAACAATAATGTAAGTTGCTTTTTTTTTTTGGTACCGGGGATTGAACTCGGATCCTTGCACTTGTGCAGCAGGTAGCGAAACCACTAAGCTAAATCCCCAGCCCCAATGTAAGTTTCTTATCCTCTTTGTTATAATTCTCCCTTGCCTCTTACCCCTACTTGTTAAAAACATTTGGTTAGCCATAGACTCTGATGGACAGACACACCACCATTCGAATGAATGGTACTTATCCAAGTACCAACTCAGTAGATTGTACTGAGCACCCCCTTGTGACAAAGAAATTGATCATAATAATAATGATAAAGATAATTCTGTCTATTGATATCCATCATAGAAAGCATAAAAGGGAAGAATGAAGCAGGACTTAAAGAAAAACAAGTCCTTCCCAACCTTGGGCAGTCCCCCCACCAGATTAGCACACCACTGTCTATAGCTATAACTCCTTGCTCTGGTACAGATAAAAAAATTTACAACTATGTCCTGTAAACAAAGTTTATGACATTCTGTTATTCATAAGACTCTATCTTCTTTCAAGGATCAGTTCAAATCTCTGTCCTTGTCCTGTTTCTGTAAACTCCTTGCTATGTCGCTAGAAAGACCAACTCCTTTAACCAAATGTACAGAAACTAAAGCTTTTCTTTGTTCAATGCTCTTCCTTTGGACATTACTCCATTGAGCTATGTTCACCTAAAAATAAAGACCTCCTGTTTCCCACTCATCTCTCTTGTCTCTTGGCTTCTGCAACTGTACAGCATGTATAGACTGGTTTGTGTACAAAAGAAGAAAAAGATGTAACATTGAAATTACTCAGGTGATTGATAGGGAAAAGAGTTCACAGAAAGAGTTCACAGAATGTAAAACATCCTGTTACTGAAATTATGATTTGTTTTATAGATCCAAAAATAGGGAATTAGGATAGCTGGTAGTGACCAATAATAAATGAATGCCTTTTTAAAGACTTGGAATCATTGAAAGTTTAGGTTAGTAATCACTTCTTACTTAAACACACAAAACCAAGCAGTATTTCCTGAGGGAAACGGCTATTTATTGGAACATTTTGTTCTTGCATTTTAGGAGGCAACTGCAGAGTGTAACTGACTGATGGGAAGTACAACCTCTTTCAGGAAGCAAAGCAAGAGCAAACTATTCCTGTCCCAGAAATCATTATTCATCCTGAATACCACAGCTGTGGCTGTAAAAGTTATGATAGTGGATTTCTGTGCTTAAAACACAAAGTCTAGTTTAGTCAGTAGGAAGATTTAAATTCAAAGGTGCAATGGTGAAAACTTATTATGGTTAATTTTTTATATCTGTCTAGTAACAGACATTTTATATATATATATATATATATATGGTATATATGTAATAGACATATAGGCTTTGTTTCTTATGAAAAGTAGTTTTGTTCAGTCTAGAACCTTTTAAAAGTAAAAAGTGCTATAAAGGCAGGGAGTTCCAGCAACAAATCATGTATATTCATCTTAACAATTGACAATATAAATATCTAGGCTACCTTATATTCTTCTATTATACCATTTACCTGTATTTAGCTCCAAACAATTTGGGGCATTTGAAAATGTTTTCAGAGACATGTTTTTTTCCCCCTGCCATTACTGTGAAATAGATATCCATCACACTTACCACAGGTAATCTAAATGTGCCAGATAATTTTTTTTAAACTTCCTTTTTTAATACAAGGAAAAGAAAATTTTTGTGGCCAAAGCACAAATCTGTAGGAGCTGGGCAGCACTGAAGTGGCCACTCCCCTTGAGGCACCTGATTGACCTTTAGATCCTAGAGATGAGCTATGTAAGGAACTTCAAAGAACCAAGAGGGTCTGAAACATAATGCTCTGACAGACAGGAGACACTGGGGACATCTGCCACATCAAGTGAGGAAACCAGGAGACGCTGAACCCTGACTGTGGACAGAGGGTTCTCAGAAGAATCCATCATTGTGAGCCCATGCTCACTCAGCTTTGTGCTGGAATTGACTTTACCTGTGTGGCCCCAAGCTTCCAAGATTTTATCTTAAAGTAGTTCCAGGTAAGTAACCAGGGCTTCTGGCAGAAGCAAAAGTAAACCTTCTGGAAAAAAAACAAGTAAACCTTCTGAAGAAATGAACCTTAAATCCTAGTTTCCTATAAAATTTCAGTGATTGTGAACACAAAAGCATGCAGAGAAATCTACCACCAAAGACAAAGTTAGAAACCTTAACAGTCAGAATCAGACCTTTGAAGATTACGGATATCAAAAGGAGGTACAGCATATAAAACAAGTGTGTTTTACATAAGTTCAAAGACCTAAAATTGTATCAAAAATTACTGAAGATGTAAGAAAAATAAACTTTTAGGTTGTCAGAAGGATTTGAAAAGCCAGTAAAAATGGAGATATGAAAGTATAATTGAAAAAGAAATAGAAGAATTATACACTAGATTAAATTAGATGTAGGAAACTAGATGATCAGGGTAAAAGATACAAAAGATAGACTTGAAGGGTACCACACACTTCCAATTTGAACTGTAGAAAGAATATGGATAATGTGGAAAACAGGCTGCTACTGCAGAAAAATAGCTTGGGGTCAGTCATAGCTCATGAGACTCAAATCTTTGTGTGTTTTAGAAGACCCAGTAACTCTTATACTAAAACAATTATATCTAGACACTTTGTGCTGAAAATATAGGAACTAAAATGGTGGATCTCCAATGAATCTAGAGGAAAGAAAGCATATTACTGCAAAGGGAAGACAGCTGGACTGGCAGCTGACTTCTCAGCACCAGTAATGAAAGTCAGAAGATGGAGTAGATAACACTGTCGAGAATAACTCAGTGTAGAACTATATATCCCAGGGAGATTATCACCTTGTTTTTAGTAGAAAAACTATCAGAGGAGCTGTCTGTGCTAAACACATTGGTGTCCTCTCAGTGTTCATAACTACACGTTATGTGCTAGAAATGCCTATAAGCCCCCACGCTGCTGCTGAGTCCTTCATTCCTACCACTGCACCAAACTTGCCCTTGGTGTGGTCACCAATGAAGTTCATGTTGCTAAATTCAAAGGGAAATTCTCAAATCTCAGCTTTCTTAATAGTTATTTTAAAATCAGAGTTATTCATACTCTCTTCCTACAACTACTTTCTTTACTTAATTCCAAGAGTCCTTTGGTTCTCCTCCTACCCCTTCATGCTCTTTCTTAGTTTTCTATGATGACTTCTCCTCTTTTGTCTTATTTTTGGGGTTCCCAAATCTCAGCCCTGGATCTCTTCTCAATGTGTGCTCATTTCCTTAGTGCTTTCTTCCAGGATCAAGGCTTTAAACACTATCTACTTGAAAACTACTCTAAGTTTTATAAATCTAGCCAAGGTTTCTTTGTTCATATATCCCTTTAGAATTATTAGGAGTCATACAGCCAACTGTCTGCTGGTCATCGCCCCAGGGAGCAAATCAGCATTGCAAATTTGATAAGCTTAAAACAGAATCCTGCTGGGTATGGTGGTACACATCTATAATCTCAGCTACTTGGGAGGCTGAGGCAAAAGAATTGCAAATTCAAACCCAGCCTGGGCAATTTATCGAGATCTTGTCTCAAAACTTAAAAAGGGCCAGGGATGTAGCTTCTTGGTAGACCCCTTACCTAGCACATATGAGGCCCTGGATTCAATCCCAAGTAACTCATGACAGAAAAATCCTAATTGTACCCCAAATATGATCTTCCCATACATGGCCACCTTCATCTTAATAGTTCCATCCTTCCAGTTGTTTAAGCTAAAAACTTCCTCAATTCTTCATTCATCCTTGATTTTTTTATCTAATTCATCCTATGGCTTCTGCCTCATCAACTTCATTCCACAGTTACCTGTTGATGCCCAATAACTATTAAATGAAAAGCACTCTGTCAGCATACTGCCAAACACTTAAAATATTAGTAGTCCAGGGCTTTAAGGTGGTGTGCAGAACAATGGGTTAAATTTTTCTTTCTCCAGCATTTTTCTAACTTTCCATGCTTATGAAAGTTTCCTCCACTTTTTATGAGGAGTAAAACAAGGTCACCATTACATTTATAAAAATGTAAAATTCATGAAATCAAACATATGTCACCTTTCCAAATACATCTAACATCATTTGTCTCTCCCTGAGCCTCAGGACATTTTTGGTTTTGTGCAGCCTACCTATCTTCCCCACAGGCTGATAAAGCCAAATCCTTTACATGGCCAGGACTGGGGCAAAACATCAGGGAGTAAGAGGCATCAAGAAGTGCAGTACACTTTCTTTGGGTCTCTGTATATCCAGGGAAGAATTATAAGCACAAATGATTTTGTTGATTGTAAGTGATAATTTTATCCTTTTTTCTTCCCTAATTAATCTGCCCTGAAGATTTCTGGTTCTTCTCACCATAAAGTCAAACTTCTTTTTTTAAAAGGCAATTCCTTTCATTCCTGCTGCTGTCTTTCTGGGTATGTCAGATAAAGGAAACAAGGTAACTAGGATAAATAAAGAAGACTATGGTGAAAAGGTAATCAGAAAATACTAATGGTAGTTAAGCCTCCTTGTCTTTAATATTGTGACTTTTTATAAAGTTCAAGTCAAACAAAAAGCAGAAAGGTGGTTACCAAGGACTTGGGAGCTGGGAACATGAAGAGAATTTGGAGAAAGGTCTAAACTTACAATTATACAATGATTAAGCTCTGGGAACCTAACATATGGCATGGTGACTATAATAATGAGTGCATATTATATTCTTACAATCTGCTAAAAGAACAAATCTTAAATAAATATTCTCACCACAAGAAGAAAGGTGAGGTAATATGTTAGTTTGTAGTATTCATTTCTCAATTATGTATGTGTATATATATATATATGACATTGTATACTTTCAATATGAACAACTTTTATTTGTCAGTTATACCTCATACAGCTTGAAAAATTACATCATGTTTTTCTAAAATAAAAATTTTTAAAAAGCATTGTTTTATTTACTAGTTTCCCTCTTGGGAAACATAATATATTCTTCAACATATTCTGAAAAGCCATAATTGACTGTTACCTTAAATCTGCTGAATTTCTTAAAATATCCATTATCATATATCTTACAAACACATAATTCAGGCCACCATCCATCCCACCGCTCCCAGTCCAGAAGAAGAGGCTTCTTAGCTGCCATCCGTCCTACCGCTTCTGGCCCAGAGGAAAGGGATTCTGGGCTGCCATCCATCCCCCTGCTCCCAGCCCAGAGGAAGGGGCTTCTGAGCCACTTTCCCACCGCCCCCAGCTCAGAGGAGGTGAGCTGCATGGGCACCAACAGCACCCACCCCCCGAGTTGAAATGAGAAGACACATAAATAAGTCTCAAAACCAGATTTCCAGATCACCTACAGCAACCCCAAAGGGAAATGAGATAGAACACTCTGATACTCAACAACTTGGACTCCCTGAACTGGCAATAAAAGAGGATCTGGAAAAAATGAAATCAGAAATAATTTCTCAGATAACAGGAGAAATTGTGTCCCTAGTGCAAGACATGATTAATAAATTTAGAGAGGAGATGAGGAACATGATGGAATCCCAACATAGGAAACAAATGGAATCAATAAAACAGATGAAAATATATTTCCAGAAGATCAAAAACTCCATTGAAAGTTTATGCAGCAGAATGAGCCAATGTGAGGACAGAATTTCAGATATAGAAGATGAGATTGCAATTAGTGACCAGAAAAAGAAAAATTGCTTCAAAATTGCAAGGGACCACAAGAAATCAATCCAGAAGGTGCTATATGATGCAAAGAAGAATAACATAAGACTGATTGGAGTCAAAGAAGAAACAGGAGAGAGTGCAGATGACATAAAAAAGCTGTTCACAGAAGTAATGGCAGAAAACTTCCCAAGCAGGGGAAAAGAACTTGACATACAGATAAGTGAGGCATATAGGACTCCAAATAGCCTTGATCAAAAAAAATCTACACATGGGCATACAATTGTTAAGATTCCAGAAACCCAATAGAAGAACAAAGTTCTACAAGCAGAGAAAAGAAACATACAAAAGAAAGCCCACCAGAATCACAGCAGACTTCTCAACACAAACCATCAAGGCAAGAAGAGCATGGAGTGACATATTCCAAGCCCTAAAGGAAAACAACCTCCAACCCAGATTGATGTACCGTGCAAAACTATCTTTCAAAATGGATGGTGAAATAAGATACTTTCATGACAAAGAGCATCTTAGGAAATTCATGAATGCCAAACCAGCACTCCAAAAAATTTTAGACTAAATCCTAGGAACAGACAATGAGGATCACAACCCCAGGGAGCCCAGCAGAATGAATATATCAGGCATGCCAAGAAATTAAATGCAAATAGGGAGAATCCAACAAAAAGAAAAAGTCGACAAGGATAAGTCAATACATATCAGTTATAATCATCAATGTTAATGGTCTCAATTCACCAATCAAAAGAAATAGACTGGCAGAATGAGTCAAGAAACAAGATCGAACAATATGCTGCATACAAGAAACACACTTAATTCAAAAAGAAACTCATAGACTGAAAGTTAAAGGGTAGAAAATGATACTCCATGTGACAGGAACAAAAAAAAAAACAGGAGTAGCTATCCTCTGCAGATTAAGTGGATTTCAAACCAACACTGATTAAGAGACAAAGAAGGACACTATATCCTTGCAAAGGGAACAATCCAAGAGGAAGGGATGACAATCATAAATATATATGCCCCAAACACTAGTGCACCCAACTATATAAAACAAATACTAATGGACATGAAAAATCATATAAGCACTAATACAATAGTAATGGGGGGATCTCAATACCTCACTGTCACAGATAGATCAACTAGTCAAAAAAAAGCAATGAAATACTAGAACTCAATCAAACCCTTGAACAAATGAACTGAAGAGATGTTTACAGAGTGTTCCACCCCACAAAATCAGAATACACATTCTTCTCAGCTGCACATGGGTCGTTCTCCAAAATAGACCACCTATTCATGCATAAAACATGTTTAAGTAAGTGCAAAGGAATTGAAGTTATCCCCTGTATATTATCAGACCATAGTGCAATGAAATTGGAGATCAACACCAAAAGAAACTGCAAAAATTTCATAAACACGTGGAAATTGAACAACACACTCCTGAATAACCAATGAGTCACAGAGAAAATTAAAGAAGAAATCAGACAGTTCCTTCAATTAAATGACAATGACAATATAACATATCGGAATCTATGGGACACAATGAAAGCAATCTTACGAGGGAAATTCATAGCAGTGAATACGCAAATTAGGAAAACAGAACAAGCCTAATTAACCTGATGCTGAACCTCAAGCTTCTAGAAAAAGAAGAGCAGGACAAACTCAAAGCTCATACAAGGGAGGAAATTATAAAGATCAGAGAAGAAATCAACACAATGGAGACTAAGAGAATGATACAAAAAATCAGTGAAGCCAAGAGTTGGTTCTTCAAAAGAATCAACAAAATTGACAAGCACTTAGCCAACCTTATCAGAAAAAGGAAAGAAAAGGCCCAAATTCATGCAATTAGGAACAAAAAGAGTGAAATTACAACAGACCCAGCAGAAATCCAGAAGATCATCAATACCTACTTCCAGAACCTATATGCCAATAAGATGGAAAACACAGAAGAAATGGACAGATTCCTAGATACATATGAATTACCAAAGTTGAACGAAGAAGACCTAAAAATTCTGAACAACCCAGTATCAACCAATGAAATTGAAAACGTAATTAAAAACTTATCAACGAGAAAAAGCCCAGGCCCTGATGGCTTCACTGCTGAATTCTACAAGACATTTAGAGAGGAACTGCTGCCACTACTGTTTAAACTCTTCAGTGAAATTGAAAGGGAAGCAATACTCCCAAATTCATTCCTGGAAGCAAGCATCACCTGGATCCCCAAAGCAGAGAAAGACCCAACCAAAAAAGAAAACTATACGCCAATCTCACTAATGAACTTAGATGCAAAAATCCTTAATAAGATTCTGGCAAATAGAATGCAGAAGATTATCAAGAAGATCATACACCCCGATCAAGTGGGATTCATCCCAGGGATGCAGGGATGATTCAACATATGCAAATCAATCAATGTGATACACTATATCAATAGAGCCAAGGACAAACACCATATAATTATCTCCATAGATGCAGAAAAAGCATTTGACAAAATCCAACATGCACTTATGATAAAAACCCTACAAAAAATTGGAATACATGGTCTCTACCTCAAACTGATAGAAGCCATCTATGTAAAACCAACAGCCAATATCATACTAAATGGTCAAAAATTGAAATCCTTCACATTAAAATCAGGAACAAGACAAGGATGTCCACTATCACCACTCTTGTTCAATATAGTTTTGGAAACAGCCATGGCAATTGGACAAGAAAAAGAAATAAAAGGAATAAAGATAGGAAATGAAGAAGTCAAATTGGCATTATTTGCAGATGACATGATAATGTATATAGAAGACCCCAAGAATTCCACCAAAAGTCTTCTAGACTTAATAACCAAATTCAGTCAAGTAGCTGGATACAAGATCAACACACAAAAATCAATAGCTTTCCTCTATACAAATAACAGACTCACTGAGATAGAAATAGGACAACTAATTCCTTTCACAATAGCATCCAAAAAACTGAAATACCTAGGAATCAACCTAACAAAAGAAATCAAAGACCTCTTCTCTGAAAACTATGGCACTCTGAAAAGAGAGATTGAAGACGATATCAGAAAATGGACAGGCATCCCATATTCCTGGGTAGGAAGGATCAATATAGTGAAAATGGCCATACTTCCAAAACTGCTATATAGATTTAATGCAATTCCAATTGAGATCCCAGCAGCATACTTCATGGACCTTGAGAAAACAATCCAAAAATTCATTTGGAACAAGAAGAGATCAAGAATAGCAAAAGCAATTCTAGGTAACAGAGACATGGCAGAGGGTATCACAATCCCCAACTTGCAGCTATACTGCAAAGCTACTGTGATAAAAACAGCATGGTACTGGCAAAGAAACAGACTTGAGGACCAGTGGAACAGATTAGAAGATGCAGAAACAACTCCAGACACACTCAGCCACCTCATCTGTGACAAAGGAGCCAAACACCCTCACTGGAGGAAAGGTAGCCTTTTTAATAAATGGTGGTGAAAAAATTGGGTTTCAACTTGCCAAAAACTAAAACTCGACCTATATCTCTCACCATGCACTAAACTAAAATGTAAATGGATTAAAGATCTAAATATTAAAAGAGAAACGCTGAACCAGTTGGAACAGAGGTTAGGTAGAACTCTTGAAGACATCGGTGTAGGAAAAGATTTTATGAACAAAACCTCAGTTGCCCATGAGCTAGCCCAAACTATCAACAAGTGGGATCTCTTCTTATTAAAGTGCTTCTGCACAGCAAGAGAAACCACCAGCAGTGTGAAGAGACAACCTACAATGTGGGAAAAAATCTTCACCTGCTTTTCCTCAGACAAAGGTCTACTCTCTCGAATCTATTAAGAACTTAAAAAGATCAGACCTCCCAAATTTAAAGACCCAGTCCAAAAATGCACATCTGAAATGAACAGACATTTGTCAGAAAAAGAAGTTGAAATAGCAAATAAATACAAGAAAAAATGTTCAACATCACTGGTCATTCGAGAGATGCAAATGAAAACAACGGTGAGTTTTCACCTCACTCCAGAAAGAATGGCTGCTATCATGAAATCAACCAATAACAAATGCTGGTGGGGCTGTGGGGAAAGAGGAACCCTGCTCCACTGCTGGTGGGAGTGTAGACTGGTGCAGCCACTGTGGAAATCAGTATGGAGATACCTCAAAGAACTAGGACTGGAGGTTACATTTGACCCAGCTAGTCCCCTGCTATGTATCTTCCCCAAAGAATTAAAAGAATCATACCACAGTGATATATGTGCACCCATGTTCATAGCAGCACAATTTGTAATAGCTAAAACTTGGAAACAGCCCAATTGCCCATCAACTGGAGACTGGATAAAGAAAATGTGGTTTTTTAATAAAATGGATTACCACTCAGTCATAAAAAATGAGAATTTAGAGACACTTGTAGCTAAATAGATGCACATTGAGGTGATACTCTTTAGTGAAATAAATAGGACACATGTATAAATACTGAATGGTTTCTCTAGTGTGAGAAACTGAAAGTGTAAATAAGGACTAAAAGGTATAATAGATAATGTGAAATAGGAAGAAAATGGGCAAAGGGGAATGGGAATTGGGAGGGCTAGGGGAAAGGAAAGAAGGGAATGGAAATAATATGAGAAAATGGAAAAATGGAAACTAAGCCTTTGTAAATAGGGAGGGATGGAGTGGTTGAAGGGAGGGCTGGGCAAGGGTGAAAAATAAGAACCAAGAGAAATTATGTAAAGGTGCAAATTTCCAATGATGAATGTCATTCTATTGTATACCTAAAATGTACCAGTGATTAGAATGAATAATCAATAATGAAAAATAGGAAGAAAAGGTCCAAAGGGGTAGGGGTAGTGGGAGGGGCAGGGGAAAGGAAAGAAGGGAAAAGAAAAATGATGAGAAATGGAAAAAATGGAAACAAAGTCTTTGTAAATAGGGCAGGGTGGAGGGGGTGAAGGAAGGGCTAGGAATGGGGAAAAAGTAAGAACCAAGATGCATCATGTAAAGGTACAAGTTCCCAATGAGAAAAGTAAATGTGTTGTATACCTAAAATGTACCAATAAAAGAATTTTTTAAAAACCATGTAATTCACACCTACAAAATTACTTCTACATTTGGTTAAAATCTGAAATATTTAAAAAATTGTAGCCTATTTAAGAATTTCTCTCAATGAACACAACTGTTGACTAACTTCCCTGTTCTTTCTCTGTAGCATCCAACTGTATCTTACAAGCAATGGCACTTCCAGTTGTTGACCTGGGAATGTGGAATGCTGTGCTTGGTTATCCAGCTTCCCTGGAAGTACCCCACTGTGTACTGGCTTTCCTAATGGGGAACAGGATGCCTGGTGGCTACAGAGCACAAACAAGTCAGCAGTCACTAGTTGGGTGACAGAGAGTCTGCCTTGCCCCGGGAGCTGTTTTTTAGGGTAGTCACTGTTTCAAGGTTCCATTTCCCCTCATCTCTGCATATGGTTTCTAGGAAAAAGTTTGCTTGACCTCAAGGAGAAAATTCTTTCTTGTTTCGCTTCTTTGTTTTTGGTGACTTGAGGGTTGAGATTACTTTCAATGTGTCCAGTGTAATAAAATCAAGCAAGCTGACAATTTTGGAAATGTAATTAGTCCAACTGTAAATTATTTTTCATTTCATATTTTGTTAAATATCATGTTTTCTTTTCTCTAGTGCAGAATATGTTTGACCAAAAGTGCCCAGCATGTGTAAGTGTTGGTTGGGAGATGTTGTGCATGACAGCAACCTCTCAAGGCTGCCAAAACTCTCACAAATGATACTAAGGTTTCTCAAGACAGAGGAAAGAAAGACCCACTTGTGAGACACTCGAGCTTTAAATTTTATGTAAGTCCTCCAAGTAAGTCATCTACCCTATCTGTTAAAGGGAAATGTCAGGGAGTCATTATTCTTTGCCAGAAAGTACCCTGAAATTGTTGTAGGAGGCTCCCTAGAATTATCTGTTGGAAGCAATTTGAAGTTTGTGTTTAAAGGAGTGCCAGGAGGAGTCTGGGGAGCAGCTAGAAACTCAGAGTTCTGCCATTCCCAAAGCAGGTCTCAGGTGAGTTAAAGATGCTTCGCCCCATCTGCAACCATTAGGCAGTCTTTTTTGGGTGACTCACTCAAATATTTCTGTGTCTTCTGAGAATTATAATCTGACACAGCTCCTTTATCTTTTTGGGGGGAGGGGTGATGCTAGTTTACAAAAAGAGTAGGTAAAGGACAGAAGGTGAGTATTATCCTGATTGCAGCCAGTAGGTGTAAGGATATTGGACCTGGGTGAAAAGATTGTGCCTTGAAACAAATGCAGAAACAAGTGAATGGAGGAAGGAAATGTTGAAAGACGGTGGCTGGTGGACTCCGCTGCCTCTGTTGGAGATGAGTATTGATGTTTATGGGAGTGACAGCATATTTTAACTTGTGAATATTTTCAGATTTTCTTTATGTACTATGTAAGGGAAACTAGAGGACCATTGGCTGGGAGAAGACTTGGTGGATTCTGAATGCTTGCTGGGATAACTTCATGAATATTTGGTTGTGCTAGAGAAATAATAGTAGAAGGGCATCATCTGGCACTTTTCCCAGTGTTTGAGATGTTTGGGTTGAAGGATTTTATCACTTAGAACATGATCACAGATGAGTAAATTTTTTCTTCCTCATCTCATTCCAAGTCAGAAGTTACCATGTTTTTGTCAAGGGTAGTTACTTTGATGTATTTTGATAGAACACACACTAGAATACCTGCTAAGTTTTAGCAAACAACAAGAGCATAACTGATTTAAATTTTCAGTCCAATGTACATAAACTTCTATCTTAGAAATCATGAGCACTGATAACTACCAATTTAATTCAAACTGAATCCTGGTGTCCAGTTTTCATGAGCTGTATCTTTTTGGACTTATAAGATTTTAATAACAGCCCCTGAAAATAAGCTCATCAAAGGATTCTCTCTTCTTTTGTTCAGTTGACATTTTTTTCCTTGACACTACTTAGAAGAACTAAAAATAAATCTGTCCTTCTTGGTTTCTCTCATTCAGCCTTGTTAATTTGCCTTGGAGACTGGGGAAACAAGGGAGGCTTTTCAGAGTCAATTTGGTTGGACAGTCCTAGAATCTGGATTAAGAGAATGTGGATCTGGGATGCCAAATCTGCTCCCTGGGAGTGGCTTCTTGGGAAGAAGAAAAGGCAATGGTTGGCGTAAAAGGTGCAGAGAAGTACAGATTGCTGGGAGAGTCCTGAGGCAGGGCCTGGGAGGCTCAGCCTCGAGACCAGAAGCAGCCATGAGATGGGACAAGAGAACACAGCTCCTGTGAGGGACTAGTTTAGTGTAAGGCCCAATATTTAAAATTTTTTGCTCCTCAATGTGTTTGGATGCATAATAAATATGCTCACTGTGGGGTCCTGGTACATGTGAGACACCCACATTTCATCTTGACCTTTCCCTCCATCCCCAGATCCCCTCCCAGGAACCCAGTTTTTTTGAGGGCCTGGACCCAGAGCAGTAAATCGTTGTGTTCCTGCATGTGCCTTTTTGTTCAAGAACAGCCTCTTTCCAAGGACTCAGAGATTGCTGCTTTCCCAGCTCCAGGCCAGGGCTTCTCATCCAGAGTGGCTGTGGCTCCCTCTGGTCAGTCTTCCATGCTGTGCTGGGTCCCTCCTCCCCTGCTGGTGACTGTCTCCAGTTTTGGGCACCTGGAAGAGAAAGTTGAAGAGGTTAACAAGCCCCTATTGATCAAAGGTTACCGATAGCAATAGTATTTTGGGGGGGGTACCAGGGATCGAACTGATAGCAATAGTATTTTAAAGGGCAATGAAAGGAACAGGAAATCACAGTTAATTCCACTGTCAAGTGCACATCAGCATGTGGTAATTTATTTAAATAACACTTCCTTAAGATCACCTTTCTAACGTTTTCATTTCTTTGCCTGTTTTCTAGTCTGTCTTTGCTTACCACCCTCCCCCCATAACTGGCTGTGCTTTAGAAATAGAGTTAAACGAGGTTTTCTTAAGATGAACTGAATCTTTCATATTTAAAATCACCCTAACAAGGCATCAAATTAATGCCTGTGTCAAACTGATGTAATTGTTCAATCTTTTTAAAAGATATTGATAGATCACTGTCTCTGGGAAAAGGTACCATCTGTGATGGCTCAAGCAGAAATTATAATATTTAATCTTTTAATGTTATTTTGTCAAAAAGTTTTATTTAAATGACTATTTTGTTTATTGTTGGGAAAGAATTAACTCTCTTTAGATTTGTTTTGGGGCCAACCCCTCTCAGAACTAAGTCCAAGGCCTGTAACAGAGTTTGAGTTCTGTGGGTGACATGGGTAGAGCAGAGAGGAGGGAGAGGATGCATAGCTGTAATTATCCAGACAGGAAGTGGAATTGGGACAAGTCATAAGAGGAAAGCAAATATAAGTATTATAGCATATTCAAAATTGGATTTTATTTTAGTTTTTTAATTTGAACTTTCAATGCCCTGGCTGTATACACACATAGAGTTTCCAGCATTTTAAAATTTAACATTGAAACTTGGTGTGGCGGTACATGCCTGTAATCCAGCTGTCTGGGGGGCTGAGGCAGGAGGATCACAAGTTCAAGGGATCCTAGTGACTGAGCAAGACCCTGCCTCAAAATTTAAAAAGGGCTAGGGATATAGCCCTGGCCAGAAGCCCTACCTTGGTTTAATCCTCAGTATGGCAATGAATGAATGAATGAATCCTGATATTAGTATCTGAAGGTCTGAGTCTGTGATGGAGACTTGGCATGCTATTTCTAAAGTTGTGTATCTGTGTACAGCTGCATTCACCATTGCCCAGGACGTTCTGTAAGTGATGGGGAAAGACCATGGTAGTCCCATATGCTATAAATTTGACCGCCTCATTGTGGCATGATTTGAGAAAAGTTGAATAAATGTTAAATCTGAAGAATTCTGTTTAAAAAAGAGTATTATAACTCAGAAATTTCCTCAGACTGTTTATTAGTCTTACAAGAAGAGGACTTCTAGGTGGTGTCTTTAGACAAGATACTGATAAGCTAGAATATAACTGCAGGACAAGGACTAGGATGGAATTTGGGCTGTGACCTTGTGTGCATGCTCTGCAGGTTGAACAGAGGTCCTTGAACATGCTCAGCACAAGCTCTACTACTGAGCTACATTCACAGCTCCAAAGCAAAAATCGAAAACACTGCTTTGACAGGCATTGCTGAAGGAACTAGGCATAGTTTTGATACCAGGAAGACTGAGAAAGAGAAAGGAGCTATCTCGATTTAGCTGAGAAATTATTGGAGAAGCAGATTGAGCTTGTTCTGATCACTTGCAAAGCTCAAAACAAGGATTACTGGGTAGAAGTTAGGAGAAGGTAGATTTCATTCCAGTGTTATATAGTTTCTAATTTGATAGATTTCTGAGACTGGACTGCCTGGTGAAGTAATGGATATCCTTGGTAGGTGGGTGGCTGAGTGAACAGTCTGTATATTGTGCAAGAGACCTGCAGATAATGGCCCATTTACCCTCAAATGCAGTGACTCGATGAATAGTGCAGAGATCTCTACAAAAGAGAATTTTGAGACAGAGGGAGGTATTGATGTGTCAGATATCACAGAAGTCCAAATGAGTTCCAGTAAAGTATTATTACACATGGGGATTCAAAATCTGAGAGCTGAAAACTTTCAGCCAAACTGTAGGAGCAGAACCCATACTTATCATACACTAAGTGACTGCTGAAGATTCAATATCCTACATAGTCAGCAAACTTTTCTTGAAACCCTAGGATTCATCAGACATTGATTCAGGTGCTAGGGGTAGAGTAGTGAGTGTAACACATAAAAATGCTTGCCTTTGTGGGACAAGTGAAAAGGTGGCAATGGGTAATAAAAAATGTAAGATGTAATAGGAGGTGATAGATGCCTCACACAAAACTAAAGGTGTGATAGAGAGTGCTGGGCTGTGCAGTAGTGGAGTGGTTAGAGAAGAGCTCATTACAAAGACGAACTTGGAATAAAAACCTAGCTAATGTGAGGGAAGGAAATGCATGGTTATTTGGGAAAGATACGCTCCAGGCAGCGGGGCTGGTGGTGAGTGGCAAGAATACAATCAGCACATTTGTGGAACAGCAATAAGAACAGAAAGCTAAAATTGAGTGAGAAGGGCCATGGCCAGACCGTTTAGCCTTATGGGATGTAAAAAGAAGTTTGGATTTTACTTAGTGGTGGAGAGTCATTGCCTTGAGGACTTGCAGCAGGGAGGAACATGATTTCACATACTTTAAAAGGATCATTTTAGTTATTGTGTTAAAAATGGACTGTAGATTGTTGTACCCAGTGAGAAAGAACCAACCAGAGACCGATATTAAATCCACACAGGAGTTTATTACCGGCCGGCACCCGAGCTGAGCATTGGACTTGAGCCCCCACTGGGGTGAGACAAACATGTGTTATACACCTTTGAGGCCAACAGTTTCTAGGCCCCCCTATGGGATAGAACTAGCAAAGCAAGCAAAACTTACAGAAGCGGAATGTCCTGCTGTTAGAACATTTGTAAAACAATAGTTAATTGTTGTTTGTAAGAGACTCTCTAAGGGGAGGAAGTTTCTAAGTTTCCTCCTCCTAAATTCATCTAAAGGGCAGGCAGGTGGGTCATCCAGCAGCAATATGGAGTCTGTTTTGCTAACTAGGGTCCTTCATAGACAGAGATCAAAAGCTGGGAGACTAGTTACTGCAGTAGTCCAGGTAAGAGATACTGGTAGCTTTGATTAGATTTGTAGCAATAAAAGTGGTAAGAAGTGATAGAGTCATGGGATTTGGTGATGAGTTGAAAGACTGTGTTTTGAGAGAGAGGGAGATGGAGAGCCCATTGTGAGTGATTTGAGGACTTTTGACTGAGCTATTGAAAGAACAGACTTTTTTTTATCCAGTCTCCAGTTGATGGGCATTTGGGCTGTTTCCAAGTTTTAACTATCACAAACTGTGCTGCTATGAACATGGGCGCACATATATCACTGTGGTATGATTCTTTTAATTCTTTGGGGAAGATCCCCAGCAGTGGAATAGCAGGGTCAAATGGGATTTCCAGCCCTAGTTCTTTGAGGTATCTCCATACCGATTTCCACAGTGCTTGCACCAGTCTACACTCCCACCAGCAGTGGAGCAGGGTTCCTCTTTCCCCACAGCCCCACCAGCATTTGTTATTGGTTGATTTCATGATAGCAGCCATTCTTTCTGGAGTGAAGTGGAATCTCAGCATTGTTTTCATTTGCATCTCTCGAATGACCAGTGATGTTGAACATTTTTTCTTGTATTTATTTGCTATTTCTACTTCTTTGTCTGAGAAATGTCTGTTCATTTCAGATGCCCACTTTAAATGTGGTTTTTTTATAAAATGGAGTACTACTCAGCCATAAAAAATGAGAAATTAGAGACATTTATAGCTAAGTGGATGCACATTGAGGTGATACTCTTAAGTGAAATAAATAGGACACACATGTGTAAATACCGAATAGTTTCTCTGGTGTGAGAAACTGAAAGTGTAAATAAGGACTAAATGTATAATAGGTAATGTGAAATAGGAAGAAAAGGGGCAAAGGGGAAGGAAGTGGGAGGGCTAGGGGAAAGGATAGAAGGGAATGGGATTAATATGAGAAAATGGAAAAATAGGAACAAAATCTTTGTAAATGGGGAGGAATGGAGGGGTTGAAGGAAGGGCTGGGCAAGGGTGAAAAATAAGAACCATGAGAGACTCTGTAAAGGTGCAAATTTCCAATGATGAATGTCATTATATTGTATATCTAAAATGTACCAATGATTAGAATGAATAATCGATAATGTAAAATAGGAAGAAAAGGTCCAAAGGGGTAGGGGTAGTGGGAGGGGCAGGGGAAAGGAAAGAAGGGAAAGGAAAATGATGAGCAATGGAAAAAATGGAAATAAAGTCTTTGTAAATAGGGAAGAGTGGAGGGGGTGAAGGGAGGGCTAGGAATGGGGAAAAAATAAGAACCAAGATGCATTATGTAAAGGTACAGTTCCCAGTGAGAAATGTAATTGTGTTCTATACCTACAATGTACCAATAAAAGAATTTAATACAAAAAAAAAAAAGAAAGAAAGAACAGACTTGCACTGTTTAAGGTGAGGAAGATGAAGTAGTGCTTTTTAGGCAGTAGGATCAAGAGAAGCATTTTGTTTGGACTGGATAGATGCAATTGTATTTATGTAGAGAAGAAAGTAAGAGTAAATAGAAGCAAATATGAAGAAGGTTTCCTGAGAACAGACAAACAAAATCTGGCTTTGGAAAGAAGAAAGAATAATTCATTTTCTGGGGAAGATACAAAGCAGTTAATCTAGATGTCTTAGTAATCATATGAACTTTCAATTGTTTCAAATTTAGAGGATGGAGTTGAGATTGAATAGTGAAAATATTAAATAGTTTGCTGAAACTAAATTAAGTTGCTAACTAGAAATGAAACTAAAAGGCTTTTAGCATCATTACAAGTGGTTAGTATCAGCATAAATTTGTACTGTATTTCAACAAATCTAAAGACAAAAATATTGGCTGTAAATGCATCATTGATTTATTGACCACCAGTACAAACAGCGCAATATCCGAGATCGGTCCATAGAAAGCTGGGACACCAAAGGGTATCCCTTCAGCGTGAGGCTAACAAGCTGCGAACCTGCCCACATGGAATGTTATGTGCCCAAATCTTGCCACTGAGTGTTAGGGGTGATAAAAATTCTTCCCTGGGAATCTGAGTCACAAAATACTACTTGGGCAGCTCCAGAAGTATTGTCCACACTGCCTGTGGCAGAAAACTTCAGTGGGAAGTTGATGGTGCCACCAGGTGACTGGCAGAGTCTCATATAAATCCTCTCCAGGAGAACTCTGTCAGTCCAGGTCTGTAGGAATTGGGAGACTCAACTGTAAGATGCATTCTGATTTTAAAATGCTAAAATGTAAAAAGACGTGTATCTAAGGTATGAGATTGCTTGCATAGTTAGTGTGACTTCCAGCATACTAAGCTGGCTTGAATATGAAATGCTTTTGTACATTCCAAGGTGCTAATTAGGAAGCGATACGGGAGAAAGAGAGATGTAAAGAAGCATGGTGTTGTGTAGTCCCCTCGAGCCCCTTTATTCGAGTTGGGCCAGTTGGGGGGGGCGGGTGTGGCTAGACTCCTGGAAATGCAGGAGATGGCATGAAGCAAGCTTCCCTCCCTGCTCACGGGAGATGTTGCAGTTCTCAGAGCCAGGAACAGCGCCTGGTACATAGTGATGCTCAGTAGATGTTTGAATGAACACATCAATTTGACCACGCCTCAGAACCTTATTAACCGTGGCAATCACTAACGGTAAATCAAGGCTGGCATATGATTTGAAACCTATTTTCCATCTCTGAGTTAGAGACTGAGAAAAAATAGTTTGATGAAAACAGGAGAAAGCACTGGTCTTAAAGTCATGAAGCCTAAACTATGGTTCCTATTTATAAGAGATCTGATGAGTTTTAATATTGGTGCCAGTACTCCCACTTGGAACAGGAAGAGAAATCTCTCTCCTACCCTTTCTCAGAGGGGAATAATGAATCTTGAGAAGAGCAATGGATATATAGTGATTTTTCAATTGAAGCACTTAGAAAAGTGAGCTTTGTAATATTTTAAGCAGCATATTGCTCTTTAAATCAAATTTCTTGAAGAGATTTTAATAATATTTCAGGCAGCCTATTTTTACTTCTACAGCCAGGATGATGGAGTTGACTAGGAAGATTAAAGGAAAGAGTTTCTAGTTAAGGAGTTATTTCCCAAGAATTATTAGTGTTTGGCTTTGGAAAGTGGACATGAAAGAGTTAGGTTACTGAGAAGGCAGTGAGCCTTCAACCTGTCTAGGGCTGAGAAGAACTGCCAGCTCTGGAAAAAAGTTCATTCAGACAGGATTGTGTTGTAGTCAGATGAAGGTAAAACATGAAAGAAGCCAGGATTTATGGCCTACCGGGATTTCTTTTTCTTGAATAATATGAATTCATGTAAGAAAAAAGAGGTAAAGGTCCATGTACTAAATTATGTAAGATTACTTTGAAAATGTTTAGATATATTTGTAAGGATGTCAGGGAAAGGTCACAGCTGACCTTTCTGGGTGTTAGATGGCTTTGCAACCCCAGCATGACTTAGCATGACTGTGAGTGGTGTGTCTGCCAGGCTTATCAACTGCTGCACTACCAATCCATAATTCATAGCCATTCTTAGTCTCTAATTCAACTTCTGGGTGAACATCATAAATTTTAATTAGATAATAACATAGGTAAATCTTAAATTTCTTCTGCTTATACAAAAAAATTCTAGCATTTTAAACTAAATAAAATGTAAATGGTAGTTTTGGGACATTCCCTAATTAACACTCATTTATTTGTTAGATAAATGTTAGCAATTTGGGCATAAACATATTTTTATTACATAAAGAATTTCTACTTTTTTATCTCGTAGTATTCTGTAAATTTACTTTGGTGAGCTATGAACTAAAGCATAGCAATTAGATCTTACCTTTCAAACTTGGTTCCGCAATTATGTTTTATTCGCCTTCTCACACCCTAGCTTATATATCCAGAAAATAAGGGTACTAGAGGATAAAATTATCTTCATAAAATTTACAGGTTTAGACACAGAAAATTAAGTTGGATGTGATCATGACTATGTATCTTTACAATCAACCAATGCAGTGCTTATTAGTAAGTATGCTACATGTATTTTTATTTATTTTAGAGTATTTAAACAACCAAAGAGATGCTGTGGAGCAAAAGTGACATTATTTTTACACAGGGCAATTGTTTGGTTTTTTTTGTTAAATTCTTTTATTGGTACATTTTAGGTATACAATACAGTTACATTTCTCATTGGGAATTGTACCTTTACATAATGCTTCTTGGTTCTTATTTTTTCCCCATTCCTAGCCCTCCCTTCAACCCCTCCACCCTGCCCTATTTACAAAGATTTTATTTCCATTTTTTCCATTTCTCATCATTTTCCTTTCCCTTCTTTCCTTTTCCCTGCCCCTCCCACTACCCCTACCCCTTTGGACCTTTTCTTCCTATTTTACATTATCGATTATTCATGCTAATCGTTGGTACATTTTAGGTATACAATATAATGACATTCATCATTGGAAATGTGCACATTTACATAATCTCTCTTGGTTCTTATTTTTCACCCTTGCCCAGCCCTCCCTTCAACCCCTCCATTCCTCCCCATTTACAAAGATTTTGTTCCTATTTTTCTATTTTCTAATATTAATCCCATTCCCTTCTATCCTTTCCCCTAGCCCTCCCACTTCCTTCCCCTTTGCCCCTTTTCTTCCTATTTCACATTACCTATTATACATTTTAGTCCTTATTTACACTTTCAGTTTCTCACACTAGAGAAACTATTAGGTATTTACACATGTGTGTCCTATTTATTTCACTTAAGAGTATCACCTCAATGTGCATCCACTTAGCTATAAATGTCTCTAATTTCTCATTTTTTATGGCTGACTAATACTCCATTTTATAAAAAAACCCACATTTTCTTTACCCAGTCTCCAGTTGATGGACATTTGGGCTGTTTCCAAGTTTTAGCTATCACAAACTGTGCTGCTATGAACATGGGCGCACATATATCACTGTGGTATGATTCTTTTAATTCTTTGGGGAAGATCCCCAGCAGTGGAATAGCGGGGTCAAATGGGACTTCCAGTCCTAGTTCTTTGAGGTATCTCCATACTGATTTCCACAGTGGTTGCATCAGTCTACACTCCCACCAGCAGTGGAGCAGGGTTCCTCTTTCCCCACAGCCCCACCAGCATTTGCTACTGGTTGATTTTATGATAGCAGCCATTCTTTCTGGAGTGAAGTGGAATCTCAGGATTGTATTCATTTGCATCTCTCGAATGACCAGTGATGTTGAACATTTTTTCTTGTATTTATTTGCTATTTCTACTTCTTTGTCTGAGAAATGTCTGTTCATTTCAGATGCCCATTTTCAGATTGGGTCTTTAAATTTGGGAGGTCTGATCTTTTTAAGTTCTTTATAGATTCGAGATAGTAGACCTTTGTCTGAGGAAGAGCAGGTAAAGATTTTTTCCCACATTGTGGGTTGTCTCTTCACACTGCTGGTTTCTCTTGCTGTGCAGAAGCACTTTAATAAGAAGAGATCCCACTTGTTGATTGTTTGGGCTAATTCACAGGCAACTGAGATTTTGTTCATAAAATCGTTTCCTACACCAATGTCTTCAAAAGTTCTACCTAACCTCTGTTCCAACTGGTTCAGAGTTTCTATTTTAATATTTAGATCTTTAATCTATTTTGATTTTAGTTTTTAGTGCTTGGCAAGAGATATAGGTCTAGTTTTCATCTTTGGCAAGTTGAAGCCCAATTTTTCCAGCACCATTTATTAAAGAGGCTATCTTTCCTCCAGTGAGGGTGTTTGGCTCCTTTGTCACAGATGAGGTGGCTGAGTGTGTCTGGAGTTGTTTCTGCATCTTCTAATCTGTTCCACTGGTCCTCAGGTCTGTTTCTTTGCCAGTACCATGCTGTTTTGATCACAGTAGCTTTGTAGTGGAGTTGCAGGTTGGGGATTGTGATACCCCCTGCCATGTCTCTGTTACCTAGAATTGCTTTTGCTATTCTGGGTCTCTTCTTGTTCCAAATGAATTTTTGGATTGTTTTCTCAAGGTCCATGAAGTATGCTGCTGGGATCTCAATTGGAATTGCATTGAATCTATATAGCAGTTTTGGAAGTATGGCCATTTTCACTATATTGATCCTTCCTACCCAGGAATATGGGATGCCTGTCCATTTTCTGATATCATCTTCAATCTCTCTTTTCAGAGTGCCATAGTTTTCAGAGAAGAGGTCTTTGATTTCTTTTGTTAGGTTGATTCCTAGGTATTTCAGTTTTTTGGATGCTATTGTGAAGGGAATTATTTGTCCTATTTCTATCTCAGTGAGTCTGTTATTCGTATAGAGGAAAGCTGTTGATTTTTGTGTGTTGACCTTGTAACCAGCTACTTGACTGAATTTGGTTATTAAGTCTAGAAGACTTTTGGTGGAGTTCTGTGGGTCTTCTATATAGAGTATCATGTCATCTGCAAATAATGCTAATTCTTCATTTCCTATCTTTATTCCTTTTATTTCTTTTTCTTATCTAATTGCCATGGCTAATGTTTCCAAAACTATATTGAACAAGAGTGGTGATAGTGGACATCCTTGTCTTGTTCCTGATTTTAATGTGAAGGATTTCAATTTTTGACCATTTAGTATGATATTGGCTGTTGGTTTTACATAGATGGCTTCTATCAGTTTGAGGTAGAGACCATGTATTCCAATTTTTTGTAGGGTTTTTATCATAAATGCATGTTGGATTTTGTCAAATGCTTTTTCTGCATCTATGGAAATAATCATATGGTTTTTGTCCTTGGCTCTATTGATATAGTGTATTACATTGATTGATTTGCATATATTGAACCATTCCTGCATCCCTGGGATGATTCCCACTTGATCAGGGTGTATGATCTTCTTGATGATCTTCTGCATTCTGTTTGCCATTATCTTCTTAAGGATTTTCGCATCTATGTTCATTAGTGAGATTGGCCTATAGTTCTCCTTTTCGGTTGGGTCTTTCTCTGCTTTGGGGATCCAGGTGATGCTTGCTTCCAGGAATGAATTTGGGAGTATTGCTTCCCTTTCAATTTCACTGAAGAGTTTAAACAGTAGTGGCAGCAGTTCCTCTCTAAATGTCTTGTAGAATTCAGCAGTGAAGCCATCAGGGCCCGGGCTTTTTTTCATTGATAAGTTTTTAATTACGTTTTCAATTTCATTGGTTGATATTGGGTTGTTCAGAATTTTTAGGTCTTCTTTGTTCAACTTTGGTAATTCATATGTATCTAGGAATCTGTCCATTTCTTCTGTGTTTTCCATCTTATTGGCATATAGGTTCTGTAAGTAGGTATTGATGATCATCTGGATTTCTGCTGGGACTGTTGTAATTTCACTCTTTTTGTTCCTAATTGCATGGATTTGGGCCTTTTCTTTCTTTTTTCTGATAAGGTTGGCTAAGTGTTTGTCAATTTTGTTGATTCTTTTGAAGAACCAACTCTTGTCTTCATTGATTTTTTGTATCATTCTCTTAGTCTCCATTGCATTGATTTCTCTTCTGATCTTTATAATTTCCTCCCTTATATGAGCTCTGGGGTTGTCCTGCTCTTCTTTTTCTAGAAGCTTGAGGTTCAACATCAGGTTGTTTAATTGGGCTCATTCTCTTTTCCTAATATGTGTATTCACTGCTATGAATTTCCCTCATAAGACTGCTTTCATTGTGTTGCATAGATTCCGCTATGTTGTATTGTCATTGTCATTTAATTGAAGGAACTGTCTGATTTCTTCTTTAATTTCCTCTGTGACCCATTAGTTATTCAGGAGTGTGTTGTTCAATTTCCACGTATTTATGAAATTTTTTGAGTTTCTTTTGCTATGGATCTCCAATTTCATCGCACTGTGGCCTGATAATATACAGGGGATAATTTCAATTCTTTTGCACTTACTTAAACATGTTCTATATGTGAGTATGTGGTCTATTTTGGAGAATGACCCATGTGCAGCTGAGAAGAATGTGTATTCTGATTTTGTGGGGTGGAAGACTCTGTAAACCTCTATTAAGTTCATTTCTTCAAGAGTTGGATTGAGTTCTAGTATTTCATTACTTATTTTTTGTCTAGTTGATCTATCTATTTGTGACAGTGAGGTGTTGAGGTCCCCCAATACAATTGTGTTAGTGCATATATGACTTTTCACGTCCGTTAGTATTTGTTTTATATAGTTGGTTGCACTAGTGTTTGGAACGTAGATATTTATGATTGTCATCTCTTCCTGTTGGATTGTTCCCTTTACAAGGAAGTAGTGTCCTTCTTCGTCTCTCTTAATCAGTGTTGGTTTGAAATCTACTTGATCTGGAAAGAGGATAGCTACTCCTGCTTTTTTTCATGTTCCTATTGCATGGAGTATTGTTTTCTACCCTTTAACTTTCACTCTATGAGTTTCCTTTTGAATTAAGTGTATTTCTTGTATGCAGCATATTGTTGGATTTTGCTTCTTGACTCATTCTGCCAGTCTATTTCTTTTGATTGGTGAATTGAGACCATTAACGTTGATGGTTATAACTGAAACGTATTGACTTGTCATTGCCATGACTTTTTCTTTTTGTTGGGTTCTCCCCCTTTACATTGAATTTCTTGTCATGCCAGATGGGTTCATTCTGCTTTGCTTCCAGGGATTGTGATCCTCAATGTCTGTTCCTAGGATATTGTGTAAAATTCTTTGGAGTGCTGGTTTGGTATTCACAAAGTTCCTAAGGTGCTCTTTGTCATGAAAGTATCTTATTTCTCCATCCATTTTGAAAGATAGTTTTGCAGGGTACATCAATCTGGGTTGGAGGCTGTTTTCTTTTAGGGCCTGGAATATGTCACTCCAAGCTCTTGTTGCCTTGATGGTTTGTGTTGAGAAGTCTGCTGTGATTCTGATGGGCTTTCCTTTGTATGTGATTTGTTTCTTTTCTCTCACTGCTTGTAGAACTTTGTTCTTCTGTTGAGTTTCTGGAATCTTAACAATTATATGCCTATGTGTAGATTTTTTTTGATCAAGGCTATTTGGAGTCCTATATGCCTCACTTGTCTGTATGTCAAGCTCTTTTCCCCTGCTTGGGAAATTTTCTGCCATTTTTTCTGTGAAGAGTTTTTTTTATGTCATCTGCACTCTCTCCTGTTTCTTCATTGACTCCAATCAGTCTTAGGTTATTCTTCTTTGCATCATCTAGCAGCTGCTGGATTGATTTCTCATGTTCCCTTATAATATTGAAGCAATTTTTCTTTTCCTGGACATTAATTGCAATCTTATCTTCTATATCTGAAATTCTGCCCTCACATTGGCTCATTCTGCTGTGTAGACTTTCAGTGGAGTTTTTCATCTCCTGGAAATCTATTTGCATCTGTTTCATGGATTCCATTTCTTTCCTATGTTGGAATTCTATCATGTTCCTCACCTCCTCTCTAAATTTATTAATCATGTCTTGCACTAGGGACACAATTTCTGCTGTTATCTGAGAAATTATTTCTGATTTCATTTTTTCCAGATCCCCTTTTGTTGCCAGTTCAGTGGGTCCAGGTGGTTGAGTATCAGAGTGTTCCATCCCATTTCCCTTTGGGATTGCTGTAGGTGATCTGGAAGTCTGGTTTTGAGACTTATTTATGTGTTTTCTTGTTTAGAGTAGGGGGGGGCGTTGTTGGTGCCTGCATGGATTACCTCCTCTGAGCTGGGAGAGGTGGGACAGGGGCCGGGAGCAGCGGTAGGGATGGTGACCCAAAAGCCCTTTCCTCTGGGCTGGAAGCAGCAGGAGGGATGGTGGCCAGGAAGCCCCTTCCTATGGACCAGGAGCAGTGGGACGGTATCTCTGAAGCCCCTACCTGTGGGCCAGGAGCGGCAGGACTCAGTACTGTGGTCTGGTGGTCCGGTGTCCTCTGCGTCTTTATAGTGTGGAACCAGGTGGCTGTACAGAGGAGCGGGGCGGTGGGGGGGGCTCCCTCTTTCTTTTGACAGGGTCCCAACTGCTCTCAAAATGGCAGTTGTCCTGCCTCAGCCTTTGAAGTAGCTGAGATTACAGCTGTGTGCCACCACGTCTGACTTTCTTTTGGTTTCAGATACATTGACATTTAGGACCTTGCTGAGCCTGGACAGACATTCCTCTCACCTCCCTCCAGGGGATGCTTGATTCCTGGTGTTGGTACAGCACTGTCCAGTCACGAAGTGTCACTGATAAACTGTCCCACTCGATCCTCAGGATGGCCTGTTGAGAGGGTTAGTGGCCCCACTTTCCAATGGAGGAAATGGAACTTCCCCTGGGGGTTGGCGTTTGTTTTCCTAGCCAGGCTGCTGCACTGTTCAAGAGGTTCATGATCCCCGGCCTGAATCCCAGAGTCTTTATCTGCTGCAATTGTTTTACTTATACACCGCACCCTCTTAGGAGGAGTAGAGAGAGTTGGGAGAATTGTAAGAATGGAAATAGTGAACAATATATTGTCTGATCAATCTCTTCATTGTTTTTCTAACTCAGATACCAAATATCACATTCTTTTCTGAAGTCCAATAACAATATTTAATGAAATTTATGTCACAATTGTCAGAAAACTTCCTTTCCAGTCAATGCTAACTTTTCCATTTTTATCACAAAATTGGTTGCATGTTTATGAAATGAGAAAAGGGAAAAATGCAAGCCATTGATAACCTTACCACCTAGTGATATTATAGTTAACTTTGTTTCTTTTAGAGGAAGGGGACCCTGCTGGGGATGGAACCCAGAGCTTTGCATATGCCAGGTTAGTACTCTGTCACTGAGCTACATCCCAGCCATTACTTTTACCATCATCATGTATATCTGTTTACATAAAATGTGCTTTGTGCTGTACATTGTTTTATAATTTTTCAAGAATCTTATAAATTACATAAACATAAGTGATACTTATATTTTGCATCACACATGATAAAAGATCTCCACAGCTGGTATACACTGGATCTCCAGGTCTCCAGATGGGTGATGGTAGGACAAATGTCTCTCCCAAATATTTGACAAGATGCTGTAGATGAGATGATGTGCTAAGGGTTATAACACTTATTGAGTGATTTCATGCACAGATCTACTTACTTGTAATGATCATTCTTTTAGCCAATCACTTGCTTAAAATCAACTGTGTCCGAGGTCACACCAGGTACTGCTCATACAGAGGAAGAGAAACAGTCTCTGCTTGCAGAGACTTGCTTGCACATTAGCTTGCAGTTGGAGGTAAATAAAGAAGCATCACTACATAGGAAATGGCGTTGAATAAGGCATACGCTGAAGAGATTTCAAAAAAAGGTCTCATTTCCGGTGGACATGTGAGAAAGTTTCTGGTAGAACCAGACCCTGAGTTAGGACCTGGTGGATGAGTAGAATTTGATTTGTGAGCTGGCGAGTAGACATGAGTGGAACAGTCCAATTACTGAGGCAGCACATGTGGAGTGACTAAGGCACTGCTAAGTGGCTGGTTGTGTTTAGAACAGGGGGCCCATTGATAACACCAGAAAGACAATTGTGTATAAATTTCCACCCCTTTTCAGTAATGTTGTTTCAATTTCTTTGCCTTTGAAGGTAAGGTCTGTGGAGATGGTCCACTCTCACCACTGCTGATGGCGACCAGGAAGGCCATAGGCACATTCTTTTCTGGTGTAGAAAGCAGTGGCAGTGACTTTGAGCTACCTTTACTGCTGTCCACAAGTTAGAAGTAGTATGTATTTCAAGTATTGAATTCCCTGCTGCTTGTCCTCGAGCTGGGTAAGGAAGAGAAATGTGTTTGCCATTCACTTAAGATTTTCCCTACTCTTCCACAGGGTCTGGTTGTGGTAGTGTGGCTGTGCTGGTAGAAGAAGGTATCCTCAGCCCAGTACCCTTGGTTGTATTCCAGTAATGTATGGTGTCATGGTTCATTTATGCTGCAGAGAAACACATCATAAAGTTAAGCAACTAAGGAATCTTCACTTGATAGAAAATTTAGCTGTGCTAGGTAGGCAGAACTTACTTCATCTGGATTATTAAAGTGTCATTATAAGTAGGGACTTCTTTTTGCCATTTTCTCAGTCTAAATAGGGATCTACATGTGGTTTTAAAGATTTCAATGGATTAAAGGTAGAGGTAATAAAAAGTAGCCTCCTTCTCATTAGACTCCTGTCCTGCCCTGAGGCAAACACTGATAAGTTACTACACAGTGCCTTTGTAATTCTGACTATCTGTTAATGTATGGGGGCTTATGTTGCTTGGCATTGCTTCCTTCAAAGAAAAATATTTCCAACGACTTTCCAGATGAGCCTACAGAGCTCTTACCTGCACAAAATACTGTGATGTTTCATAACTTATTAAACTAGTTCCCTGTTTATGGATGCTTAGTGTGTTTTCAGTCCTTCCCATGCTGCAGTGCTGCTATGAATGCCCGAGTGTCGCTGTCTTTGGACACATGTACATGTGGCATGCCCAGGAGTGACTTGCTGACTTAAAGGATTATACAGTTAAGCCTAGAGGCCATCTCCAAACAGAATGCAATTGCTTACATTTCTGTCAACAGTATATGAGAATGTGACAGAGAACCTTTAAAGGTACAGAAAAAACCTTCACTTTTCCTTGACTGATTCTCTGGTTGTTTTTACAATTTTACAGTTGACATTTGAGGAGTTTAATGTTGAATTTAACAAAAACTGTGTTAATGATGCTGCTGTGATTTACAGTGATCCTGAAGAATGTGACTTAGGAGGGTAATGAATATCCTGTCCCTTCAAGTTTGAAAAGCATACAACTAACGCAAGTGCTGATGTCTCTTGCTGCCTCCTGCAGGGCTGTGAGGTGGAGAGGGAGTGGGAGCTTCTCACACTAGAAGCTCATGAGCTCACAGTGCATAATAGTTGAAAACTGGTAAGCCAGCAGCTGACTCACCGGTAACATTTTTAATAGAAACATGCAAAATGTGAAGAATGTTTCAGAATATTTGGAAGATGAAAAGAAATTACCCAGAGAGAAAAGAAAATGTAACAGTAAGTTTTTGGCACATGTCTAAGATAAAATTAGAAACTTTCTATTTGTGTGTGTTGTGGTTTTTTTTTTGGTACCGGGGATAGAACTCAGGACCTTGCGCTTGCGAGGCAGGTGCTGGAACCTGAGCTAAATCCCCAGCCCAAGAAACTTCCTTTTTTTGTATTAGTTCCTTCTCATTGCTGATACTTTCATTTTCTGTATCCACAAAAAGGAACTCAAAGCTACCATTTCTTCTTGGGACTTAAAATTAATTTTTAAAACCCAACTTAAAATCCAAATATACTTTCAGTTATGGTTTAGTTTACTGAGGATGAAGAGTTAACACCCAGCATGGCAGTCCTGTAAGTGCCTGTTGTCCCTCCGCTGGGTGTGGGTGTGGGTTCGAGACTGGAATACTGACGGCTCACATAATGTGCACGGAAGGAGGTGCAGGGATGGAAAGCGCAGTTCTGTGGTCCAACAGAACAGTGCATGTAGGAGTGGGACTTAGACAAAACAGATTTCTGCTGTCTCCTGCTTACCTACAATTATGGCCAGGTTCTGTTGAGAAGGAGGGATGCACAAGTTCGTGTGGTTTTCTTTTGTTTATCCAACTCTATTGTCCAAAAATCAGTTGAAGTTTCTGCATGTACTAGAAATCAGATGTCCTTACTCCATAGCTTTTTCTGTGAGATAAAAATTATATTACATTGTTATTATCAAGCTAATTTTTAATTCCTACTGAGATGTAAGGGTGTCCCTACACACAAAAGTTGGGAGAAAAAAGCCAAAGTGGGTGATAAAATAACTAATTGGATAATATCTTACTTCTGTGTTTAAAGTTTAAAATTTTTTTATAATTAAAAATCAAGGTTTCCTAAAATATTTATAGCTAAAGTTTGTGGACTCTTGAATCCCACTCCAATATTTAGACCTGGTAACATCAGAGTGAGGCATTTTAAATATACTGAAAATAAAACCCAGTGCTCCCAGCCCAGTTTCGTTGTTGCCTTCAGGTGAGTGTAACTAGCTGCTTAGGAAGAGCTTAAAGGGAACTTAGCCATGGCTAAGTTTAGAGTTTTGAATTATCTTGGTAGAGTAACAAAACGCAGATTTTTGGGTCCCTCCCAGAGACTGATTCTTTAGATCTGCATGATGTCCAGAAATCCTTACCTTAGCATGCAGCCTAAGGAACTGCATGCACTAGGACATTAAAAAAAACTGCCAAAAACGTAAATGAAAAGTAGAGAATTCAGATTAGAAAATGTAATTCCAAAATTAAAAACAATTTTAGATCATTGAAGGCTTTTGCAAGATTACTGGGTTTCTTAGTGCTCAGGAAGATAAAGTATACTTTATCCAGACCAAAGAAATATCACATAAAAATCCTACTGAAAGAGATTTGATGATGACCAGAAAACTACAGATAACTCAACCTTGAGTTTGACAGAATGACAGAAAAGGCAAGAATTAGATTGTGCCAGACTCATGGGGTTTGACTGTAAGTAACCAGAGCAATGGGACAGTCAGCTAATGTCTGTCAATTACTTGCTCCACACTAAGTATGGAGGAAGCATTTCACAAGCAACCTGATTTATTCCTCTTTATGGATGTAGGGGATGTGTACACTGTTCTGCTTTCAGAGATGAGGAAAATAAGGTTTAGGGAAATTAACTAACTTCCCTGAAGATGCACGCCTGGCAAAAGTGGAGACAGAATTCAAACTCTGGTCTCTCTGACTCCAGGGAAATGTAGAGAAGCTGATATGCAATGAGGGTAGTGATAGAGTCACTGCAAGGATTTTCTAGATGTACTGCTTGATCATATAAGTTGTAGAGACAGTGTTTCTAAAAGAAATGCCCAGCATAATTTTCAGCATTCTAGCTTTAATGGCTTGGTAAATGGTGAAGTCACTAAAGGATGAAAACAAGAAAAACAACCATGTTGACTGTTAAAAGCAACTGGTTCCATTTAAGGCACAGATTTCCACGAGCTTGTAGGAAATTCTAATGTAGAGATCTAATTGCTTTAGGTCTAGAATTCAGGGAAGAGATTTAGATAGAAAGAAATTTGGAAGCATCCCCATGGAGATAAGTTAGAAAATAGGGTGTGAATAGTAACTTGTGAAATATCTTTTCATGCTGAAGAATAGGATTTTGAGAAAAAGTTTGATAAGAGCCGATCATAAATATGTCAAGAAAAGTAAGAGTAATAACATGGAGTCAAGGAAAGAAGAAGTGCTTCCAACAGCCAGATGCAACAGGGGCACTAAAAGAAATACAAGAAATCACATCTATGGAATCTTGCTCTTTGCATAGAAATGGCAGTTATAAAGTCCACAGTACAGTGGTTTTATGATTGACCAGGGTAAGCAAGGAGGGTCAGTTAGAGAATATTTTCAATTAAATCTAAACATTTTCAATTAAAAATAATTTTGCTCTGTAGACTTCTTAAAACTGGACTTATACAGCTTCCCAAAACCAATTTTACATCCACTGCAAAAGCTATTCCATATGGTGAGTTGGCTATGTAGTTACTATCTATCTAACCTACTTTTGTCATTACCTAGATATCTCTTTAGGAAATCTTCATTTTAAATGCCACAGTGGAAAAGGATGAGTTTTATATTTAAGTCCATGAAACTTCTAGAATACTGTTTGAGTTTCTATAGAGATTTATAAAGAGAAGTAAGGTTTATAATAGGAAGAAAAAGGTACAGAGAGCAATCCTGTGCCCTTATCTATTCCTGTACAATTTAGCATTTAAAATGACCTCTTGGAGGGCAGGGGATTTAGCTCAGTGGTTCCACTGCCTGCCTCACAAATGCAAGGACCCGAGTTCGATCCCTGGTACCAAAAAACCCCAAATGACCTCTTGGAGCTTTATTTAGTATGATTATGCATTGTGGGTCAATGGGGAAACAAAGGGGTGTGTTGTGTGTGTGTGTGTGTGTGTTTGTGTGTGTGTGTGTATGCACACTTTAAGTCACACTGGCATATTTTAACTTCCATATACTCTAACACATCTGGTTAAATATACTATGCTTTCGTTGTTCTGCATGGATGTCTGATACTTTTTTCTGGGTTTACTGGGTTATGCGTTTGGAGGAGGAAGACAGAGGTAATTCACCATTCTCACCACATGGTATCAAGGGTACACACTGTAAAGACGTTGACGCTGACTTTAGCCTCGGTTTTGGGCTCTAGTGAACAGACTCTAATAGAAAGCTGCACAGGGAGGTCCAAGAGCAGAAACATCTGCCTGTTACTGGGGGCTCGAGAGAGCTTGGAGAAGATAACGCAGGACGGGAGCACGCACTGGGATGCCCGACCAGATCTGACAGTCTGAGTGTCTGAAAGTGCTTTCGTGCAGTGAGAACAAGAGGAAAACAGATTTACAAAGAAGAGCCTGGCATGCTCTGCTAACACACCCGGAGCCTTCCTGATAGCGTGTCAGTACCATGCTGGCCAGGACTTTTGTCTGCTCTGTTCATTGGTATACATCACCAGTGTTTGAAACAGCTGGCAAATAGCAAGCACCAAATAAACTCCGTGAAATGAATGGAGCCCGCTGAGGGTCAGCTCCTGAGCCATGCCTGGGCTTTGGAACGCAGCTCCGAGCTGAGCTGTCGCGCTGCTTGCTCACCAACCCCCTGGTTTGGGTGGAGAGGTGTGGAGGAGTGTGTGCGTCCTTACTGCTTCCGGGGTGACCACTGAGTCCCCTTGCTGCAGATGCCTGCGCCCCCTCCCTGCGGCCTCAGTGGCCTCCAGGGGCATGCGAGTGGCCAGGAAAGCAGGCCGCACTGGGGCGCTGGCAGGTGGGCCATCGCTAGTGTGGGAGCACTGCCCACCTGGATCCTGGTGGCCCTCCGTGCATAACCGTGAGCGGACCTGGAGCTCCACAGTCTCTAGGTCACTGTATCAGGCGGTGCCTGAAACACAAAAATAACTGTCTACCAAGACTCTCCAGACTAATTCTAAAGCAGGACTCTTCCTTCTGCATAGGTATCCAGACTCTATTCAAACAATGTCAAAGAGGAAAGAATTAATCAAATATCGAAATTGTTCATTCCAGTTATACTATGTTTCCCTGAAAATAAGACCTAATAGCCCTGACAACTAGTGATCAAAAGTGCCAGCCCCATCAGCCTGTCCTCACCTCACCTGCTGTTGGGGACTAGAACAGTGAGGTGTAATCTTCTGTGATACTGGCTATCACCATGGTAACACCAGCTAGGGATTATTTTTGGAAGAACAAGATGAAGGTCTCCAATTATGATGTAGAGCCAAGCTCTGATTCCCTGCCATGAACTCCACTGATCTAAATTTGCTGTAGTTGCAGAAAACAAGTACTACATCTCCTTTCATACACCAGTCCTTCCTGTATCTGAAGACTTCTCTTACTTTTCACATTAGTCTAATCTTTATGCTAGGAACTTAGTTTTAGCGCTGGTTGTTGGTAATTCCAGACACCTCTAGGGAGTGCACCTTCCCCTGGCTTGGCTCAGGACTGGTTCTCTTAAAATAGGGCTCACATTGGTGAGAACACTTTGCCTGCAGGTGATGAGTGAACTAGGAAGTGTTCCATGAGGTGAAAGGGTGTGTGTGATATGTACTGTACACTACAAAGAAGAGTTGTTAAATATACATTTGTGGGTTTAGGAAAGATCTTTACACTTATTCAGGACCCTTTAATGTAGCTCCCAAGAGAAAAATGCTATGCCAAATTTGCTAAATTTTGTATTTATAACACCTCTGTTTTAAAATTTCTTCTTAATATTTTTTTTTAATTTTTGGCTTTAACATATGCATGTCCCTGAAACAGTATGTTACTTGTGATTTTTGTTTCTTTGATCTTGTGTTACAGAATTAACATCTATATTCTCTGTGACTGGGTTCTATCCTCACCATATATTATGTAGACTAAGCTGTGAGCAGCAGATGTGTACAGCTAGAAGTAGTTTTCAGTTTAGGCTAGTTAAGGCAGTCACTGGGGAGGTTTTGGAAAAAATCCCCAGGTGGCTCCCACATGCATCCAAAATCTAGAACCTCTCTCTGTCTTGCTGACCCAGTCTTGAGCAGAGTGGGCCTGGCTCGCTGGCTTGTCTGGTGCTTAGACATGCTGCTTTTGTTCCCGCCTCCAGATATGCATTGCCTTTAATTAATTACCTTTCACTGTCCTCTCTCCATATGCTCCTCTTGGTTGTAAGTTCTTAGACTCCTTGTTTTAGATGACCTTGGCCATGTGAAAGAGTATCCATCCAATGGTGTTTTGTAATGGTCCTCAATTGAGCTCATCTGGTACTTTTCTTGTGAGTTTACTGGGGTTATGGGTTTTGAAGAGGAAGATCAGAGGTAACTCATCATATCATATCAGGGTACATGCAAGCAGGATGTCTTGGCGTTAACCTTCGTCCAGCGGCTGATGGGTTGGTCTCTGCTGTAGAATCACATTTTCCCCTTCCCATACTTAACTCTTTGGGATCAAGTGTGAAAAGCTGCTCACCCTCAGGTGGTTGGGCAGTAAGCTGCACCTCTTTGAGTGCTGAGTATTTACATAAATAGTTTGGAACTCTAGATGGCAGAGTTATCACTTTTCTTTCATTTATTCAAGTTTTGATTTATATCAGTATGGACACAGGATTTTTTTTTTTTTTTGTACTGGGGATTGAACCCACGGCCTTTGCATTAAGCTACATTTCCAATTTTTTGCTGATTTTTTAAAGTTGTGAGACAGGATCTCACTAAGTTGCTCAGGCTGGGTTTAAAATTGTGATCCTCCTGCCTCAGCCTCCTTAGAGTGCTGGTTTTACAGGTGTGTGCCACCACACCCGACAAGGATATTTATATTATAAATATCAAATATTCATTTCTTTGATCAAATTGTTCATTTTGGTCACTGTGAGCTCTTTTAAGTTGGCTTGTGTGTCTCTCTGACATGCTCCTATCCTTTTGTGATACTACAGTGGGCCCAAAGCTAATCTTGTGTATTCCCTGTTCAGTGCTAGAATCTACCCTTTAGGAGTCCTGCTCCATTTTGTTGGCAAGGTGGTACAGGAAATCATGGTCTGGGTGCTGGGTGTACTAGCTGCTAGGGTTTTGTTGTTTCTAGGTCTTCTTAGCTGACAGAGATTGAAAATGCAGATATGTCTATGAGCCCAAGTTATAAACATGCCCATCCATCTGTATTTATATTAAGCTACACACCAGCACATATGTTTCCAGCTACAGACTCCTATCATGTGGAGCTCCTTTTTTAAATCTTCTCTGCTGGAGAAGCCCCTTTTCATCATAATTCTCCCAAAATGCGGTTTGATGTATCATGGAAAAGAAACCTCCGTGGTACTGATTAATTAGTGAGAACTAACATTCTGGGAAACACAAGTGCTGGCATCGCGGTCACAGGCACAGAAGGAGATTCAATAGATCCCTTACTCAAACAGTGAAGGTGGCTCTGTAATTATGTGCTAGAACGTGACACTTTGCAGCCAGATATGGTAGCTCTTTCTTGTCCCATAGCAGCCACACGTGACCTATTATTGGGCTGGGGATGAGGGCCCTAAGGATACAAGAGATGAAACTCGTTCTGGGGAGGTGGCAAGAAAAGAGGGAGGAATTAATCCTTCGATGCCTTCAGCTATCCCCTCACACTGCTAGAAAGCTTCCAGCCCTGTGGCCTAACACAGTGTGTGCTGCTCTTCCCTGTGCTTTTCATACAAGTTTATTCACTAAACTGAAGGACATTTGATGACCATGCACATGAAACTTCACTACAAATTGAGGCCTCCATTATTAGCTCCACCATTTAAATTAATTGTGTTGTGAACACTATCTCCTATACTATTGTATACTATCTCCTATAGTATAGGAAGGAGAGTAGTGTTCAAAAAATGAGTCTCTTTACTACCAAGTAATGATTTAGAGGGCGACTTTGAAAATCAAGTTTAATCCCTCCATCAGTGTGCATGACCGATGACGGCAGTGATGGTGGCTTCCGTTATGGAGATGCTGCTGGCTGCAGGGTTCCTGCCAAGCACTGTCCCTGGGCTGGTGCCCTTCCTAAAGGCATCTTGCAATGCATGAATGTCAAGTTGTCATGCAGGGAATTGAAATGAGTACAATTATGACCAGAGAGAGGATGCCTACGTGCAGTCAGAAACTTCTTTGAATAAAGTGTGCTGAAAAATAATTTCAGTAACTTTACTTTCCTAAGGACCAAGCTTTGAAAAGAAAAGAAAGAATTTTTTAAAAAAGAAGAATTTTGGCTGGGGATTTAGCTTAGTGGTTCCTCCACCTGCCTTGAAAGCTCAAGGACCTGAGTTCTATCCCCAGTACCACAAAAAAAAAAAAAAAAAAGAAGAATTTAATCTCTTACAAGTAACAGTATATTTTTGACAATTGAAGCACTCTTCTCAGGTGTTTCTTTAGCTGGAGATCTTGATATGGCAAACTAATGGATGTCGATCCAAGTTTAAGGTTGTTTTGAAGTATATCAGAAGTGTACAATCTGAAGTCTGCAGTTAAAACAACTTTCACAAGATGGACACCCACATAACCACTACCCAAATGAAGAATCAAAATATTACAAACACCCAGAACCCTACCCAATGCCCTAGAAGCAACCAGCACCCAATTTCTAATGCCATACGTCAGTGATGGCGAACCTTTTAGAGCTTTCAATGATATAAACAGCCCACTGTGGCATGTGTGCCATAGGTTAGCCACCACTTCCATAGGTGAATTTTGCCTTTTGTTTGAACTGAAAAACTCTTTCTCAACTACAGTTTATCAGTTCTAATAACAGTAATGCTACCTTGTTATAAATATAATTTTTATTCTTAGTATCACTGTTTAAGCTTTCATTTTTATTTCTTCCTTTTCAACTTAAAAATTGATTTTAGTGGTGTTTGGTAAAGGCTCCAAAGACATTTCATGGCCGAAAGCAAGGAGCACACTACATCAGGCACATGACAAAGCACACTCTGGATTTCCTGCTAGGGAGGTTACACTGAGGCCAGCCACCAGGAGGGTGAGCATCACCTTGTTGAAATAAATAGTTATGTTATTGGGGCCAGGTGAGGCGAGACCAAAATATGAAAAATGTGTTTTCATGTTAACTTTTGCTTTCTTCAGGACAAACCATGCACTGTTCTGGACTGTTGTTGCTGAGGACCATGGCAGAGCCTTGAAACCTTGAATGGACCGACCAGGTGAGAGATGTTTTTAGAGGTCATTTTGGCTTTTCTCTAAATGCTGCCACATACCAGGGAACACCTTTGGCTAAAATACGGATTGGTTACGAATCTTGTGTTCGTTTTTCACTTATCAGTTACATCTCTATTTAAAGATTTGAATTTGAGATCACATTTGAGTTTGAGAATTAGGTGAGGCCAAGGAGGTAGTGCAAATCCAGGCTGATGTACAGAGCTCACCTAGTTTCTATTCTACAGGATAGTCAGTTCTCAGGAGATGGTTGTAACACACTGAGGTAAGACTCACCTTCACTGCTGATGTGTTTAAATGCAGGGACTTGGGATTTATTTTGGACCGTTATGCCGGAAGTAGCCTGACTCTATTGTCTTGTATTTGCTTTGGCTAATATGGATGAGGAGGGCTAAACACAGCATGGCTCAGGAAGACTGTGACACAGTGACCAATGACTGATGTTGCCCTGACCCAGCTGAGCTCGCTCTGCAGCACAGCTCAGCAGTGAGGCCCGTGTGTCTCCAGAGCAGCACAGAACTGCGGTTTTCCTCCAACTCCTGTGCTGTGACTTGCTGGGGAAGCACTACTGGCGGTGAGCAGTTCACTTATGAACATTGCTACTATTGTTACTTTTAAAAACAAGTCAGGCAAATATCAAGTGGTACCTCCTTTAGTCCCTCTGCCTTCCAAAAGGTAGAAATCATACTTTACTTACCTGTGACAGCTGTGCAAGTGATTAGAGAAGGAGCTGTTTTATACTCTTCTCTTTGGGTAATATAGATTCCAAGCTGACGAGGGCAGGAGCCAGCAAGCCTCTTCAGTGAAGGGCCTTGCAGGCCGTGTGATTTTGGTCAAACTCAACTCCACAGTGCAGTGTGAAACAGCTAAAGACCACTGGAAACAGAATGGGCATGGCTGTGTTCCAATAGAACTTTATTTATGAAAGTTAAATTTTATGCAATAGTCATGGCTGATAAAAATCCTTCTTTGGATTTTTCCACTCATTTAAAAAATGTATAAAACATTCTTAGTTCATGAACAGTACAAAGTAGGTCTAGGGGTAGAATTTACTTGTTGGTCAATGGTTTGCTGACTTTTAGGCTAGATTTGCGTTCTTAAAAAGCCATAGTAAAAGACCAGAGGATCTAAATAGGTTGGTGGGATTTTTTTCTTTTTTCACTGTATGAAATCATTTTTTATATTTTTCTTTCTGTGTGGCATTTGGAATCTGTGAGTGTAGAGGAAAGAGGAAGTGGTCTTTGACTCCTCCCAGTCTTCTTCTTCACACTTTTCGCCACTCCCTACCCCCAGGTTGCCCTTCCCTAACTCTTCACAGCCAACACAGAAGCAGATTTAATTTCCCCATTTTACAATGGGGGGGATGTGATTTAAGTAACTTGCTATGATCCCACAACTAACAGACATCCAAGCTAGGATTTAATGTTGGCACTGCTCAGCCAATCCCCATTCCTTGAGTGGCGTCTCATTACATGGAGAATAAAATCTGAACTCCTTAGCCTGTTTTGGAAAGCTCTGTGTGATCTGGCCTCCACCTAACTCTCCGACATCATTTTCTTCTTTTGCCCCCTTTGTGGCTGATCTTCACGTACCATGGCCTTCTCTCTTTCTCTTAAATGTCAAACTTGTTCTGCTCTATGAAGCTCTGCACTTGTCACCCCCCACTTCCTCCCCTCCATTCTCAGCTGAAGTGTCACACCAATTCCTGGGACCACAGCAGTGCAGTGGGACTTCCCTTCCATCACAACCCACCCTAGCTTCATCATCTCATGCCACTTGAATGCTCTTGATGGTATTTTTGGCAATCATCTTCTTTATCTTATGTATAAGAGTAGAAGCCTTTTGGGAAACAGATCTTGTCCATTCTTTCTCCATGATTAGAAGCATAGTTGGCACACAGTAAGCTTCAGTGAACACCTACTGACTAAGCGGTGCTAAAGCCCTTAATAAGCATGCCTGCTCTCCCTCTTCTACCTTCACCGCTTCCCTGATGAGCAGGTAACTGAGCAGTGGTTAGTTTTATAAAGATAATTCATTTTGCCAGAGGGAGATTACTTTCTTGTTGCTGAGCCACAATCCCAACACTCACAAGTTAAAGAAGGAAAGGTTTATTTTGGCTCAAGGTTATTGTAGAGGTTTCCATCCATACTCAGCTGGCCCTGAGGCAGGGTGGCCTGGCAGAGGAAAATGACTCTTGGCCTGGTGGTGGAAGCAGAGTAGGATCAAGGGAGGAGGGGGAGAGAGATCCATCCACCACTCCCATGACCACCTCCTCCGACCAGGCCACAATTCCCAGTGTCACATTCAACTACACACTCATCAGTGGACGAACCCCTGGATGAGAATCAGGCCCACTTTCCAGTCACCTCCACAAAGTCCCACCTAGGAGCGCATGAGGTTTTGGGCGGACATCTGGACATAAGCCATAAGAGAGAGAAAATGAAATCTTAATTCTGAGGTATGGTCAGCCACTCTGAGAGGGCAGTCCTTGAAAATAAGATTTTTAATGTTAAAAAGAGCATTTGAAAGATTGAGAGTTGCACCCAATCTTCGGCTCTAGTTTTGTATGAGCCACAAGTCAAACTTTAGAGGTCAGGTTACTCATGTGTGAGATCAATGTGGCTCACTCACTCCTCAGGATTGTTCGTATTATTGAGTTGGCATAAAGTGCTTTATAAATATTAAAGTACTATAGGAATGTGATTTCTATTTTGCTCCCAAAGGCATAGAGCTATAAAATGCTAAACTTTAAAAATGAGATGTGGATCTAAAATGATAGAATAAGCCATGCAGAATATCCTAATGTGGGCCTATCTGGGGTCAGGCATGAGAAGAAACTTAGTGGTCATTGTCTGTGCCATGTAAAATTGAAAATGAGATCAGGCTTTATTTAGCAGAGAAGAAAGAGGAATTTGCTTTTGGTTTATATTAGGAAATCATAAGTGTATATTATTACCAGCAACTATGTTTTTAGCTACTATATTTAGCTATATATAGAGATTTATAATTATATAAATCATAACACAAACTCATGTCTTCATGAAGTTTTCTTTCTTAATTCCTATGCAGTAGTCTTTGATGCATTAAATTTAAATTTAAAATGAGCTGGAAAGCGTCTCAGGTTGTGTTTTTCTGCCAGTGGGGCTTTTTACAAAGATGCCACCTCTGGAGAGGACTAGATGGGTGCACTGTTTATTAGTCACAGTCCTCAGCTCAGGCGCAGAGCACCTGGGGTTGGTCACATCAGGACAGAGCAAGTCTGAGCACTGGTTAGTTTTTCTGACACCACTCATCACTCCAGCAAGCTTTCTCCTTCAGAACCTGGTTCTTCACTAGGTGGTGGCCCAGCCAGGCACTTACAGCAGATTGAGTGCCCAAGATGGGAAGAGCAGACTGTCCCATGCATCCAGAGGGTCAGGACAAGGTGCTCTGTGCAGCTCCGCAGCATGAGGTGAAGATCTCCACCTGGTGAGCAGAAGCTGAGAGTCTCCCAGGTGGGAGAGAAGCTTACTGGGAAAGAGGAGCAGACAGGGCCACTGGACACAGCCTGGCCTGTGAACTGGGCAGGGGCTACTCACGGGTGCTAGCTGGACCCCACTGGTAACTTCAGAGTTTTACTGTTTTATTAATATTCCTGCATACTCAGCTTTCTATTTCAGATCAAAGTAATCACAAAATGAAAACTTTCGAAGAATGGTTTTCATATGCAGTGAGAGTGAGGAGGCAGTAGTTTGATGTCCCTGCAGTCTGGGAGCGTGGACTCTGCCGACCTCTGATCACCCGCAGGGCTCTGCCAGGCAGGTTCCTGGCTCTGAGAAGTAGTAGCTCTAAAGTCCACGCAGCTGATCCCGCCCACATGAGATGCCAGACCTGAGAGTTGCTCCCTCCAGCCCCGGCCTGATCTGGGAGCATGGGTTTGAAGGGCAGACACACTTCTGTTCTCACTGATACTGGTCTGGAGAGGGTGGGGAGGAAAAATCGATACCCATTCATCATTGCTTTTTAACAATCTCACACACTGACTTCACCGCCACTGCATGCACCCGAAGTCACCACCTCCGCGGGAAGCAACTGGGCATTAAAGTCCTGCCAGGTGGAGTGGATGAGACAATGGCCCCCCTCAAAACTGGGCTCAGCTCGTCACTGTGAAACCCTCCTCTCATGGTGTCCAGCACTGCTTGGAGTCTGTCTAAATATTGCATGCCTTCATTTCATTATCCAGCAGACCCTAAGACAAGGACTTGAGTGCAAAGATCTGTCTCCAGAAGTGTGGACACGGTAGGCAGGAAAGTGAGAAGGGACAGGAAAGGGAAGGTGGGCTGCTGAACCTGTGACCACAGGGAGAACCAAGCTTAACTGTACTGGACATTGACTGGTGGAGTACACTGCACAGGGCATAATTATCCCAACTGAAGGATGGGAAAGCTGAGGTATTGATACATGACTTCCCAGAAGGCATAGTTTGAAGGCTTCTTGGAAGGGGCTGTTAATTCCTCAGCATTTCCTGTACTTCTGGGGTGGGCCGGAGTGGGGTGGAGAGTAGGAAAGAGCCATAGGCACAGAGCCAGGACATGCGCTGGAAGACCTGAGGAGTGTGGGAAGGGCCGTCAACGTGTGCCAGAGTACACAGATGTTATCTTACAAAAACCAGAAGGCAAAGTGTGAATTCATGTATTGGTTCTTCCCCTGGGTATACAGTAGAATTTGATGGATAGTTTTTCTTTCCGCTTTTAATCAAGGAAATCACAAATGGGCCTGTTGTATCTATCTTGTTCAACAACATCTTATGTTAAGAGACAAGCTTATTTCGTGTCAAGAGAACAACAAAGAAATACAAATTTAAGCATTGCATATTCCAGGTGACCCAGATATCCTGACCTCACTTAGCACGCATTCCTTCAGCTGGGACATCTGTTACTCTGGTGCAGCTTGACCATATTTACTGCCAATGTAAAGGAAAGAAACAGGGGTTGAAATTCTGACTCAAATACGGCTAGCTTTCTTTGATCACGAATGCTGAACTAAAAGGGCAGCTTCGGAAACCTGCTTTGATAAAAATAGACTCTACTATTTCTATCCTGAAACTGATCTTCACCCTCCTGTATATGCTCAGGGGTAATGGACCTGCTGTTGTAACTTTTTATCCTGGAAGGTAAAAACAACAATGTTGCCAAGTGGAGACATGGGGCTTTCTGATAGCACTGTAGATTCTTATTGTTCTATGCTCACTTTTATCTTTGTTTTTACCCCACAATTGTTTGTAAAGTGGTAGGTGTTTGTCTTCATAGAATACTATCTGCTCCTGCTAACTTTCCCAAGTCAGTTCATATTTTCTCCTCCTTGCGAATGGCTTTGGCCACACTGGTTGTCTTCTCACCTCCAAGGTCATGTATCTTGTGTTTCTCAGGGCCTCCTGCTCAGCTTGCCCTCTGCACTTCCTCCAGGCTTTTGAATCTGGCTCCTTGTCAACTTGTGTGTGTCAGCTCGATGTTACTGAAATTGTACACACAGACATGCACAGTCCTGCACAGCCTTGACTGTCTGCCATTCACTCTGAGTATTTCCTTTAGAGCTGCTATTGCCATCTTTCCCACACTGTCTTGCTCAGTATGCCTGGCTCACAGTAGGCACAATAATTTTTTTAAATAAAAAATTTTAAAATAATTTTTAAAATAAAAAGTATTGGTTTGTTTGTTGAATATTTACCATGTACTAGGTCCTATGATAGACACTGTGGCAATAAAGGGAAATTTGACAGGCTCCTTGCAAAATCGGATGTTTGTAGGTGCCCAAAAAGTATATATTGGTTATGTGTTGATAGTAAAAGAATAAATATTTAGAAAGAAATCAAGATACTGACTGAAAACACCAGACCATTTCCATACTGTACAGGGATCTCAAGTATAATCTTTATATGAACAAAAATTTGGCCCAGAGGAAATGATAATTGTTCTTTCTTAAACTAGAGACTCTCTGTGATGGTTAAGGTGACTGTCAAACTTGATTGACTTGGGAGAGCTTGGGAGGATTAGTAAAGCACACTTGTGAGTGTGTCTGGATGGGTCTTGGCGGCATGATCATGGATTCTACATCTGGAACCTCAGCCCTTCAGCTCTGGGACTGTTTCCCTGCTCTGCATCTCAGCTGCCATAAGGTGAGCACCTTTGCCTTACCACTCTCTTCTGCCATGTTCCTGCTTTGGTAGCTGACCATGGACTGAATCCTCTGAAACCATGAGCTAAATGAAAACTCTCTTCCTTTAAATTGTGTATGTTGGATATTGTGTCCCAGTGACAGGAAAGCTAATACAATCTCTTTATTCCCAATTCAAAGGTCCTTCTGTGAAATTCTGCCCATGAAATAAACATATATCTCAAATATGTACCAGCCATTCAGTTTGTAAGATGACAAAGGATGTAGTTTGATCCTAAATGCATTTGTATCCACTCCTTTCTCTGCAAAATGCCTGATAAAAAATGTAAAAGATTATGTTAAAAAAGAAAGTCTCATCTTTTAAGGCTTGTTCATGGTGCAGATAATTTAGAGTACTTCATTATAAATTAAGCAGACATTATGTGGATACAAAGAATGGATAGGGTACAATGCCAGGTGGACCACGTGAGGTAAGTAGGAACACACACAAACAGGTCCCTGTGCATGGCACTGCCACTGCCACGCTGAACCTGACAGCCTGTGCTGGGTGGGCGATACCTGAGTATGAATGGTGTGTGTATTTTGGTGCCCTTAATGACAGTATTACTGTTTCTTCAAAACGTTCCTTTCTGCTTATATTTAAACAAAGCAAGAATTTTAGGGAGAATTGATTAGAGAAGCTTCCTTCTGTATGAGCTGCTCAATGCCATTAGGCACTATTTTTGTCTTTTGAATATGTGGTAATGCACTCTAATCTTGACCAAAGCAGCAATATTTAAGACTAAAAGGAGTAAGTTAAATTTTCATGTATTTTTCTTGTAACCTATACTTATATAAACCAGATACAAGAGCTATCTAAGGCTGCCCCATTGATGAATATTTATCAGCTCTATGAGGAGTGGGCACTGGGGCTCTGACAGGGCAGGCAGGCTCAAAGTCTCTCATTGCTTCTGTGGATGTGTGCAATATGGGATGTTGTAAAGGTTCCACATCTAATAGTAAGTTAAATAAAGTCTTTGCAGTTGAATAACTTTGGAATCTGCAGGTAAAGCACAATGAAATACTAGAATTAGAACAAATACATCCTGTTAGATAGTAGATGGTCTTCTATTTTCATCCTCACCTCATCCCAGCACCTCCTTCTAGTCCCTCTGTGTGTGTCACATTGTCTACTTTGAGTCATTTTAATAGATTTTTGTCAAGAATAGCTATGTACGGGGGTTGCCACCCAATAATCCTCATCGATGACTGACGGACTCAGAGGTCTCTCAAGGTTATTTCAACCTTTCGCTCTCCACAGATGACCTGAAAGAGACATGAATTGGATCAGTTTGAGTCACTGTGCAGTTTTCTCTTTTTTAAAAACTTTATTTTTTATTAGTACGTATTTGTCATACACATTGATCACATTCATCGTAGGGTATTTATACCTGTACATAGCATATCTTAATTCTTTTTTCACCTCCCATTCCCTTACCCATCCTTCAACACAGGGTCTCACTATGTACTCCAAGCTAGCCTTGAACTCACTCCATATCCCAGTCTGACTTCAAACTCACAGTGATCCTCCTGCCTCAGCATCCTGAGTGCTGGGATTACAGGAATGTGCCACTATGTCCAGCTCACTTTGCAGTTTTCTAATTCAATATTGATTTTTGAAAAGATACAGCTTGAAATCTTAAATATTATGGTTTCACCAAGTAGCTATATCTCTTAAGACCCTGTTGACAGGACTGGGAAAATTTCATAATTATTTTCTTACTATATGAGCTAGGCTATATCTTGACCGTAGAATCTCCCTAATAAGCAGGAATTTTATTTGTTCACCTTTGCAACAAAGTGAATACACAGTTAAGCATCTACAGTACACAGATTGAAAAAGAACCAATCTTTAATAAATTAAGCACATTATGAATGAATGATTGGCTCTTCCTGTTCTACAATTTGAAAGCAAGCACTTCAGAGTAGAGCAATTTTCTAGAACATGTTTCCTCGGTGTTACGGGGAGATTCCGGTAGGGCGTGAGTCTATAGGTGTGACAGTGGTCCCTTTGTCCTCTCTGGCCAGCTGGGGAGCGGGCTGTGTCCCACCACGGAAGCCAGGCGTGTTTGCCAGCGTGAGGGTCTTTGTGAGCTGGATCCAGTCCAAAATCAAAGGTGATTTCTTGTTTAACATTGTAAAGACAATCCTCTTCCTTTAGAGGGCGCTTAAAGGTGGGTGGTGACAGTGGCACAAATGAGCATTGTGAAAGAGAAAATCACGTAGTATTTCACCTTGTTTCTAAATACACTAAAATGCAAGATTCTGTAAGAACAACTTCTCCCTTGGTCAGAGTTAGGGTAAAATCAACTTCTCCAGAGGTTGCTGTAATCCTGAATTTGCAGTGTCTTTTGAAGGTGGCTGTTTTGGTACTGACTACATTTTGTCCTCTTTTGATCTTTCTGTTTAACACACTCTGTTTAAATAAAGGTCCTGCTTTATTTCATGCAAAGAATAAAAGCAAAACTTTAACAAAATTACAACTGCTACCACCCACACACCTTCAACAGACAGTGGATTTGGTCCAGGCAATAAATGTCTGCATTAACACGTCTAGAAACAGTTTATCAAAAGCTGTTCTAAATAATTTTCTTTGGATTACCAGAAACTGTGATTTCCTTCTGGTTGGTAGGAACCAGAAGAGAGGATATGAATGAAGATCTGTTGCAGGTAAAATTCTTGTAGTTGTGAATAATTACTTGAATTTTGGAGAAGAGCATAGAATTATTTTCAACTCTGAGCTATTTTCTCCTACCTGAACAAAGGTCCTTAGATTTGCAGATGTCTTACTTGGTGAAGATTCCTCTTCTTTGGCAAAGACTCTGGGTATGAGATGACCAAGATTGGCGTCAGAATTAATCTCTTATTTCTCCATAATTTCCATGGGTGGTTTACTAATAAGATTTTGGATTTTAGTTAAAAGTTAACAGTACAAGAGTTAAATGTCTTAATAGACTTGTAGGAAAATGAAAGTTCTATGGCACCGTCACTGCTGGCTTCCAAATGGTCTGAATCCTTTCCTTTTCACCCACCTCCACCCCATCCCTGCCCCACATACATTCAATCTCACATGACAACTAGGAAGAGCTGGAAAAAATGGAAGTGGATGCAAGAGAGAGAAGGTAGAATTGCCACAGTGGTGCCTGGAGAGGAAGAAGGGAGTTAGGAAACAGTGCTGAACAGGATCAGGGCTATGAGAAAAGAACAGGTAAATGCTGGATGAAAGGCAGAATGTTTAGGGACTGACACAGGGGTATGAGTACTGTGGGCATGGGAGCTTGTGGGATTTCTCTTCTGATTACTTCTGTTTTCTCAGCAGATGAAAGAAGGGGTTCTGTAAAAGAATTTGACAATTTTAAGAGAAAATATGAAATATTCTCTAGAAATGTAACATAGTATATGGGTTACAAAGATGTAGCAGGATTACTGAGCTGTATAAAGGCCCCTGAGCCAAATGATCATGACTTAGAGACAGATTTTTCAGGTGGCTTAGTACTAGAGACACTGAGGTAGATAGAGAGCTGGCAGAGAGTGGGTTTAATATAACAAGGTTTTCCTGCGTATGGGGAGACTAAGGAGTTACAGTCTGTGTGAAGACGTGATTAAAATGATGGAACCCTGGAGTCTAAGACAGGGAAGGGATGAAATAAGCATGAGAGATGAATGAATTATACACCAGAAGGACGGAAGAGGCGCTGGAGGACACAGAGAAGATGGATGGGATGGGATGGAATAGAGTGGTACAGGACATGGAGACTATGGAAAGCTTGGAGTTATTGCTATTGACCAGGTCTCTAGGGGCTGGCCCTTGGGATGAGTGGCCAAGGCTGGGTGAAGGACAAGATCATTGATGGAAAACAGAGGAATTGAAAAGCTTCAGTGCTGGAGTCAATACCTATATAGCTCTTAAAACCCACAAGAACTGTGACAGGCATAGTGTTGGAACAAAAGACCACTGAAATCCAGGAGTAAGGAGGAGCAGGCCCTGACCTGAGAGTCACAGAGTCAAAGCTGGCACATGCCTGCACTCCCTGCACTCTGGAAGGCTTGGGCAAGAGGATTCCAAGTTGGAGCTCAGCCTGGGCAACTTAATGACTTAGCAAGACTCTGTCTGAAAATTAAAACCATTTTTTTAAAGGCTAGGTATATAGGTCAGTGAGAAGGCTATGCGTTTCATCCCCAATACCACCAAAACAGAAAAGAAAAACATAAATCTGAATCAAGGTAAGACGAAGAGGAGGCATGAGGTTAAGATCCTAAAAAAATCTTTTATTTCAGTGGTTTGAGTTAAATAAGTGATTTCAGTGAGTACCTAAGTAAGTTAATACCAAGAAGGACTTAGAATGGGGTGGAGGGTCCTGAGGTCCTGACCCATGATAGAGTCAGTAAGTGTGGAGACAGTGGTGATCCAATATATTTTTGAATTGTCCCATTCAGCTACTTAGAAAATGAACATTGTTAACTGTAAAGAAAATATATCTCATTGTATACGTTCTGAAATACTTATGCATGCCAAAGAAGTTTGACATTTTTATGTAAGAAGTTTTTACGTAAAGAAGAGTGTTTTGCTTTAGTTCTATGATTAGTGACTTGCTTTTTGTACTGGAGAATTAACAAATCTTAGTAATGAATTTTGAGATAGCCCCTTTTATAAAGAACAATGAGTGGTTGGGAATTCATGTCTCTAATGATTTCATACCAAGCTGTGTTTTCGGGTAGATTTGTCATGAGGATTCACATAGTAGGAGAGAGAATGAAAACACTGGATGGCCTGCTGGAGCCAGGTCTGGAGAGACCTGACCAGTGGACTCCCTCTGTTGTCTTCAGCAAGCAGGGAAATAACTTACTTTATTCACTGGGCCCAAGTTGGAGAGCAAAGTAGAAGAAGAGTAGGGACAGGGAGATCGTTTAGTTGCTCTCAAAATAGACCTGGAAAACATCTGCTTAGATTGTAGCAACCATACAAATAAAAATGATTCATCAAAAAATAAGAGGACTGGTTAGTAGAGTAGAATCCTGAATGCTTGTAGCATCTCATTTCCCTATACCACTTGTCATTGCTGCTGTTATAAGAGTGTGTTTACGAATGTGTGTCCTCAGCTTGATTGGTGATTCAAGGGCAGAGTATATGTGATAATATGTGTTTTCATTAACCCATATATTATGGTACAAATATACCACAGAATATTTCATTTTGTAATTGCTCAGAAAGCTTTTGTCAAAGGAATAGGCAAAGGGGAAGAAGAAAAGGTCAAGGGCAAAGTCTGAAAGAAGATAGCAGAGAGAAGCTGACTGCACAGTTGGTGGGCCAGACAACAATTGCATCTGAACTGTGGCTGGTGTTCCTGCAGATCCAGAGACGCCCTGGGACTCTGTAAGTGGAAGAATAAGAGACATCGCAGGGTATTTGGCAAATTCTTCTCTGATTGACCTCAGTCATGAGTTCTATGAATGCATTCATTTGTCCCGCAAGGCACATGCTCAGCCAATCTAGTGAAGCCTTTGGGAACAGTTCTTCATTTACATCTCAAAGAAGCAAAGAAATGAAAACCCGTTCAGAGCACAGGATGCAATCCACTGTGTATTTTTGGGGAAATTTTAAAAATTCAATTAAAATAAATTTTAAATAACTGTGGTTTAAAGTCTACCATTATACTCTTATTTCAAGAAAATAGAACAAGGGGCTGGGGATTTAGCTCAGTGGTTCTGGTGCCTGCCTCTCAAGCACAAGGTCCTGAGTTCGAACTCCAGTACCCCCCCCCCCAAATAGAACAAATTTAATGGAATGATTTTTTTTCCCACAAAAGATGTTGTAACTGATGGAAATAAAGTTTTAATTTCTTCTTGCAAGCCTGGATCTTTGATGTTTGTGATGGAAGTTTGTGTTTCCTTGCCTTATCTATATTGGTCCCTGGTGTCCCTGTGCTCTGAGTTGTGGCTGTGGCTCTGAAGTGGAGCTAGAAGAGCCCAGAGTCTTTTCTCAACTCCAAGATGTCCACTGGACCACTGGAGTATAGAGGAAAATGGGAATGATTAAGGAGTTTTAGTCAACAGGGTAGCAATATTTCCCTATGTGTATCTGCCACTCCTTGGATCACATATGTATCAAGACTCAGTTCTAGCCTTGCACACACCTGTAAGCACTCTGGGAGGCTGAGGCAGGAGGATCACAAGTTCGAGCCCAGCTTGGGCAATTTAAATGACCCTGTCTCAAAATAAAAATAATAAAAGGGCTGGGGATGTAGCTCAGTGTGAAAGTCCTGGGTTTGATACCTAGTACTGCAAAAAATCAAGATAAGACAAACTTCAGTTCTGGCTACTTATATGAAAAAGAGGGAAGGATAGCAGGCAACCCTTCCTGACCCTCAAACTCTGTACTAGAGGCCTTTTCTGTGCAGATAGCACACAATCAAGAATGAGTTCGTTCGACTTGGGAATAACGCTACCAAGGTATTAATTCATATAATAGGCAAACTTTTTATTTTCTTCTAAGCACCTTTAAGATTTTAAAAATGTGAATTAATGAAGTGAATGCACTAACAGTTGAGAGACAGAGGGAGAAAAAATGGGCAGAGTGCCAGCATCTTCACACAGAACCAGACAAGATATGGTAGGAGCTTGGAAGAAGGTAAAATGCACCACAGGTGAGAGGTGGGGAAAAGGAGTGAAAAATTAAATCAAGTACATTAAAGGCTGTTAAAGTGGTAGGATTAAAAAGATTTGCTAAAAACATGTTAACCCTCATTTTTTATTTCATGTTGAGGCAAATGTGTTTTTGTTGAACAAAACAAGCATGCTTTCTCCTGTCTTCACAGTTGTAGTGAAATCTTGGCTATGGTGGTAATGGAAGGTTATAGGCTCTCTGGAGAGAGGTAGAAGGTTTAGGGATAAGTTGATTAATAGGGAAAGCTGGAAAGAAAACAAGTGTGCATGTAGTATATGTTTGCTTCAGAAGCGCAGGGAGGCCTGGAAAATTGCTTTGAGAATGAGATTGTTTTCTTAAGATCAATTCCAGAAGATTAAGCTGTTGAGTTAGGAGGATAAACATTTGTTTAGAGAATTCTTTTTTACAAATATAATCTCATTTAGATTACAGAATAAAACTAGTAACCAGTCTATCCAGTTGGCACATTTTCCCCTAAAATCAGATCATCTCCCCCATTCCCTTGATTAAAACTGCTCAAGGGCTTTTCTCACATCTGGAATAAAGTCCAAATTTCCTGGAAGATCTTATGCCTCTCTTGTGTCCCTCAGTTCTTGACTAGGATGAGCTGGGCCTTAACTCATGTGAGTGGCATCATCCACCACCACCAAACTTCTCAGTCCCTTCTTCTTAGATTTTACTGTTTTCCAGCATTTGTTTTCAAGTTTGTCTCTGTCTTCTCCATTGAATGTGAGTTTCATCTTCATGAGGGCTAGAACCTTTATTGTTTCACTTCCAGCAAAAGACTTTTAATACACGAGGGAGTGCTCACTTCTCAAAGAGGCTTTTCCAGTCTGAAGTAGTGTCACCCCCATTCCCACTCACGGTCATTGTCTAGGATGCTCTAAGCATGGTCTCTATCTGAAATATCTTCATTTGCCTAAAACAAAAGCTTTGTGAAAGGGAGCAAGACTTTGATATTTGTTCCTTTCTGTGTGCCTTTATATGAGGACAGTGCCTAAGGACTCAGACATTTTCTTGTGTTTATATATGAATTTTTTGGTAAGTTGTTTTTTAAATAAAATTTTGCACTCTTCAGAAAAGCAAACTCTGTTTTCATCACCTTTAGCAGAGCATGGTATTTTCTCTCACTGTCCCCATAGCATAATATGTAAATTTGATAGCCAATGTCTTAGTTACTTTCTCATGGCTGGGACACAATACCCAACATCCACAAGTGTAGGAGGAAAGAGTTATGTTATCTCACAGTTTGTAGAGGTTTCAGTCTATAGTCAGCTGATTCCAAGGCAGGGTGGAATGGGAGAGGAGAAATAGGCCCTGGTGTGGCAGGCAGGAGGCAGGATGACTTCTTTCTTTTTTTCCCTTTTTATTCCATCTAAGCTACAAGCCTATTGGTTGGTGCCACCTGTACCCAGGGTCAGTCTTCCTTCTTCAGTAAGTCTACCCATCATCCACACCCAGAACTATACTAAACCCACCAGTGGACGAATCCAGCATCACTCACCCATGGTCTAGTCACTCCCAATCACCCCACCTATGAGTGCACGAGACTTTGGGGGGACATCTAGATATAAGCCATAACAAGCAGTTTTACTTTTAAATCATTAATAAGGATAAATTATTTTTTAATATGTTAGCTAGTTGTATTTTTTATTAGTTGCCACTACTTTCTGTCCATTTAAAAAAAATCTGAATTTTTTATTAGAATTTTAGATACATTTTCCTTTGTCATACAAGTGTTTACTTTTGATATCATTTGCATTTAAATTTTATGTTGCTGTAAAAAATTAAATTTCTTTGAATCTATGTATGCTTTTGATCTTTGATCTCATTACTTTTATGCCTTAAAAATTCATTTCCCATTTTGAGGTCAGAAAAATCTTTTAATTAAAAACTAACTTCCTTAATCTTGCTGCAGCATATTTTCTTTTTTTTCCATTAAGTTTATTGGTACAATTTAGGTATAAAATACAGTTACATTCATCATTGGGATCTTGGTTCTTATTTTTTCCCCTTCCCCTGCCCTCCCTTCACCCCCTCCACCCTTCCCTATTTGCAAAGACTTTGTTTCCTTTTTTTTTCTTTTCCCTTTCCTTTTCCCTACCCCTCCCACTTCCCCTACTCCTTTAGACCTTTTCTTCCTATTACACAATATCAATTATACATTTTTAAAATTACAATATTAAGATCTAGGAGACATTACCAAGGATTTTACAGAATTTAAAAGGATATAGAAAGCATATTACAAAGCTCTTTTTTGAAATAAATTTGACAACTTCTAAGAAGTACCTTGGAAGACAAGTTAATGAAACTAACTCTGGAGGAAATATAAAATTTGAATAGCACCTATTAAAGAAAGTATATTCCTAGCTTGAAAACCTACCTATATGACAACAACAGGCTCATAAACATTTTAACTGATAAATTATATCAAACAATTAAAGCAGAAAAAAGAAGGAACACTTCTCCCCTCATTTTAGGAACTCAACATTGTGCTAATCCTAAAACTGGATAAAGATAATAGAAAAAAAAAGTATGAACATAGATAAAAATTTGTTTAACAAAACAAACTATTAGAAGTCAGATCTGGCAGTATATAGAAAGTGGTTTTATTATAGGGATGGCAGTGTTGGTTCAGCATTGGAAGATCTACCCCCAAAAGTCATCATTTAAACAGAGAAAAGGAAAAAGCTGTATGATCCTGTCAGTAGTTGCAGAAAAAGTACTGGACTAAATTCTACAGCTGTTCATGGTAAAAGCTATCAGAAGACTAGATGTAGAACAGAATCTTCTCAACAGATAAGCCATGTACTCTATACTTCCAGCAAAAATGCCTTATATGAATGGATGCAGCATATTTTCTCATAAGGTAAAAGTGACTCTCTAATTAGACTGCTTATTTTTAAAGTTATTTATCCCCAATTTATAGCACTGTCTTTATAATAAATTCTTATATTTAAAAGACATTTTCCAGGGAAACATGCCTTTATCATTATTGCTTATTGAAAGTTCTGTGTGACTTTTGGCAGATTTATGGAGGAACTCCTGTAATTTACCAACCTAGAAATTCTGTGATGTGAAATTATCATCTATAACCTTGTGGAATTGTTCTGGCTCTTCAGATTACAGCTAACAGGACTACAAGACAGTAATGGAAATCTTACCTCTGATTTGAGTTATACAGTATTTTATACTATACATGGTATGGTTCTCCCTGTGGGAACTAGTGATTCCATCAAGAGTTGTATTCATCTCTACTTGTTCCAAATAAATATTTGATCAATTCTTCAAATAGTATTTTGATATCATCCACCCTAACATGTCACAGATGCTTCTCCTTGGATATAATTCACTTCTTCCCTGCTAATATTTGTGGACTACCAACTATGGACCAGGGACTGACTCTGGGTAGTTCTGGGGATGGAGTAGTGAGTAGGGAGAGGACACATGACACAAAACAGATCGTATATTGTGTGGAAAGTTTAAGGCAAGGGGGATGAATTGAGAAAGGTGAGAAGTATCTGGGATGTACGTGCCATTATATATGATCAGCAAATGCTTTTCTGAGCAGGTGACACTTGGATATTATGAAATGATACTGAACTATTCCTAGGAGTAGATGAGTTTGACTGTAAGAAACTCCTATGTTATTTCCACAATTTCTTAAAAGAACTTGAATCATTTTTAGAATTATAGCTATCAGTTTCCCTTCCATTTTTAACTTAGTTTCTCTAATAGAAGACTAGTTTCTTCAATAGAAGACTGTAGGCAAAAAACCCTTATTTTTTCAAAGAAAACTTTTGAGTAGGAAATGTTTCCCATTGTGGATTTTTGTGGTGAGCTTTTTTCTTTTTGCCACCCTACCCCAGTACTGGGTTAAACCCAAAAACCTTAGCCCTGAGCTATATCCCTGGCCCTTTTTTATTTTTAATTTTTGAGGTAGGGTCTTGCTAAGTCACTAAGTTGCCCAGGCTGGGCTCAAATTTTTCATCCTGCCTCAGCCTCCCAGAGTACTGAGATTACAGGTGTGCACCACCACTTGCAGTGTGGTGAGATATTTTAAATAAACGGATTACTTTTCTAGGAGAAAAATAACACATCTGGTCATATTTAAGATAAAATGGCTTACTACCAACTTTCCTTTAAGAAGGCATTGTAGACTGAGACTTTTTGGAGTCATGTGGATCTTAGGTCGATACTCTATCAGCTGACTTTGAATATGTCATTTGGGTTCTGCAGACCTGTTTCCTCCACTGTGCAAAATAAATTCCTGCCTCATAGGTTAAATTAATTGTTCTGCTCAAAACACAGAAATTGCTAAAAATGTGTTTTTATTTTAATAAAATACATGTAGATATTAATAAATAAAATATAAAAAGCATTCTCCTATGAAAAGTCATAACAAAAATAATTAGAGAATAACAATAGTTAATACACTGTTCACCATATTCTTAAAAGAATGTCCAAAATGTTATTCGGAGCACAAGTCATAGACAAAAAAGACACTCTCTTACAAAAAAGAAACAAACATAATAGCAAAAAACTTTCTTTTCAATGAACTAAGAGAAACTAGTAGTATGAATGAAACAAATTAGCATATTTTATTGAGGAATTTTTGAGTCAACAGAATAGAGAATTTGAGGAATTATTTGACCTTCTCCCTATTTCCTATTTCTCTATCTTCTATTTTGCTCTTTATTTATATATGCATATATTTTGAATTTCTCATATAAGAGAAACTGTAATATTTAAGCTTATATATCTCACTTATTTCACTTAACATTATGTTTTCAAGTTGCATCCATTTGCCTGTAGATGGCTCAAGTTTATCTTTATGGCAAAGTAGTCTTCTACTGTGCATAAATACGAAATTTTCCTTATCCATTCATCTGTTGATGGACATATACGCTGCTTCCAAGATCTAGCTATTACAAATTGTGCTGCTATAAACATGGGGATCCATGTATCCTTGTAATATGATGACTGTAACCCTTTTGGGAAGATACCTAGAAGACAGCTAACTGGGTAAAATAGAATCTCTATTTTTAGTTTTTTGAGAAATCTCCACAATGATTTCCATTGTGGCTGTATCAGTCTACATTCCCAGCAACAATGGAGAAGTGTCCTGTTCTCCCCACATCCTCACCAGCACTTGTTATTATTAATTTTTTAAGTAAAAAGAATCTTTAATAAAGATAACAGTAATAGTGGATATTGATTTTGACAGTATTTTTCTGTAACTTGAAACAAAAGTAAGGCATTTTTTGAAATTAGATGTTTTGATAATTATTAACTTAATTAATGTCTTAAGAAATAGGCATCTAATCATCTAACACATAAGTTTTTCTTTCTTCAATGTAGTTTTCAGACCACTTGCAAGTTAGTTCTGGATAAAGACTTGGTTTATGAGGCCAATAATCTAGATACACTATATTACTTGTTCTTTGGGGAACAGGTATTTCAATCTGGGTTCCTTTATGTCACTCATTAAAAAAGGTGGTAGAAATTAAACTGGGGTTGGTCTGAAATGAGGCACCCAGAGCAATTTCATAATATGCTCCATTGATTCAGTTCTCTGTGTTTTGAATGTTCCAAGGACTGATGCTGCTATCTCTGTATTCTGGACCCACTCTTTAAGGAAAAAATATTAAGCTGTATTTATCACAAAATAATTTTAGGCTATCCCAGTTTTGATGTGAGGATCCATAAGTAAAGCCCAAAATACACATAAACACCATCAAAACCACTTTGAAGAATATCATATTTTTCTGCTACTAGAAGTACAATAAATAATTCATCTTAAGGGGAATTGCGAACACTGTGAGACCTGGGGTGGTTAATAGATTGGCCCATTTTTCAGGCTTTGTGATATAGGAATCTTAGACATAAAACATAGCAAAAGATTTCCCAGTCCTTGTCTTGTCCTGTAAGACTAGATGTTTTCCATATCTGTTTATAATATATTTGACATTTGTGTATGTTTTGATCCTCTTGATTACTATATGGTTTTGTGTGAAAAGTGACCTTGAGATTATATTTATGAGCCTTATCCAAAATATTTGGTACTAAGTTATCAGCAGCTTCTCCATTCTCATCACTTGAATCAGTGATTACCAAGATGGAGCTAGTACACCAGTAGAAGCTGAGCACACTTGTCTCATGTGAGTTTTTATGACAGGGGGGTCCCCAGGCTGCAACTTCCCAACTCAGGATAAAAACTGGAGCCAAAGTCATCTGAGGGGTTATGTCTCCCTTGTGGAAAATTTTTGGCTATTCTAGGGTCCTAGTGTTCTAAGACTGCATGGTTTTAATGTGTATATTTACCATCAAGTTTTGGATTTCCATACCAACAGGCTCTGGTAGTTGGATACCAGCAGGGAATTGGCTGGTAAAGCAAGAGCAACCTGGAATACAGGGAAAACTGAGGACTGTATGGTCTGAGCTGACCAAGACCTCTAGAAAGGCTGGCTCAGGGTGTTTCAGGAGCCTGGTGGAGCAGGCCAGTGGGGCAGGGCTCTATTATTTGATTTGTTGATGTTAGCCATTCTTTCTGGAGTAAAATGATATCTCAATAGTGTTTTAATTTGCGTAGCTTGAATGGCCAGCAATGTTGAACATTTTTTTGATGTATTTATTGGCCATTTGTACTTCTTCTGAAACCTATCTGTTCATTTCAGTAGCCCATCTTTTTATAGTGTCTTTTATTTTGGTGGGGAGGGTTCTAATTTTTTTGAGTTCTTTACACATTCTAGATGTTAGTCCTCTGTCTGAGGAATGGAGGACAAAAAGTTTTTCCCATTCCATCAGTGGTCTCTTTACTAAGTTGGTTGTTGCCTTTGATGTATGGAAGATTCTTAATTTGATATGATTCTATTTGTTGTGTTTTTAAAAATTAGTTTGTGTTTGTTTGTTTGGTGACCAAGGTGACTTATTTTGAAGTGGGCTTTACCCAGTGACTCTCATGCACTCTGGACCACTGGTGAAGGTGACCTTTGATTCCCTTATATAAGGTGCTTCTGTCGTAAGCTCTATTGTCTTTAGAGTCCAAAATATATTGGTCATTTTATAAACTTATAAAGATTTTAAAAAATAAATGTTATTTTATTCTCTTTAGAAGTATTTCAAAAGATGTATAACATTTTGTAAGAAGTTATGTTTCTCTGGGGAAGGAATTTGAAAACAAATATTAAGTTCTAGCATTACTAATATAAACCATGTAATCCAGAGCTGTATTGTAGAACATGTAATTAATTAGCAAAGCTTTTTGGTTCTTGATCAATATGGACAACTGAAAGCTGGTTTCTCTTCTTGGCAACAAAAAGCATTACAGAGAATGTTTTTTAGGCCAGTGTATATTGCATGGTAGGGGAAAAATTAAATGAATAGTAAAGAAAAGCCTTCTTATCATATAAAAGCTTTCTCTTAGAGAACTGTACTAGGAATTTTGGTTTCAGATGGAATTGGGCAATTAAAGTACCTTACCTATAGTAATTTAATCTTTCATAGATCTAGGCTTTGTCAAATATGATGTGCTTATTTTCTGCACTTTTGAATGTTCAAGACTTTTTGTGAAACCAGCCACTTCTGGATAATTTTTTTCCTAAGACAATGAGGGAAGAGAGCTAATTGCTTAAACTGCAAAGGCATTTAGGAAGACTGTTTTAAAAGATTAGTTTAGAATCAGCCCACTGCAGACAGGCAGGTCTGCACACACCCTACCGAGGTCCTCAGGCATGTGGAACATGCTGAATCAGCCCGTGCCCTGGCAACAATCCATTGGACCCCCTCCCCTCTCCTCTGTACAGACACCTGGTTCCATGCTAAAAAGACCCAGAGGACACTGGACCACCAGACCATGGTACAGAGTCCTGCTGCTCCCGGCCGAGAGGTAGGGGCTTCTGAGCCACCGTCCCACTGCTCCTGGTTCAGAGGAAGGGGCTTACCAGCCACCATCACTCCCACTGCTCCCAGCCCAGAGGAAAGGGCTTTTGGGCCACCTTCTGTCCTGCCACTCCTGGCCCAGAGGAAGGGGCTTCCGGGCCACCATCACTCCCACCACTCCCAGCACAGAGGAAGGGGCTCTGAGCTGCCATCCCACTGATCCTGGTCCAGAGGAAGGGGCTTCCCAGTCTCCATCCCTCCTGCTGCTCCCAGCCCACAGGAAAGGGCTTTTGGGTCACCATCCCTACTGCTGCTCCCGGCCCCTGTCCCACCTCTCCCAGCTCAGAGGAGGTAATCCATGCAGGCACCAACAAGCCACCCCCCACACTCTAAATGAGAAAACATGTAAATAAGTCTCAAAACCAGACTTCCAGATCACCTACAGCAACCTCAAAGGGAAATGAGATGGAACACTCTGATACTCAACCACCTGGACCCACTGAACTGGCAACAAAAGGGGATCTGGAAAAAATGAAATCAGAAATAAATAATTTCTCAGATAACAGGAGAAATTGTGCCCCTAGTGCAAGACGTGATTAATAAATCTAGAGAGGAGCTCAGGAACATGATAGAATCCCAATACGGGAAACAAATGGAATCCATGAAACAGATGCAAATAGATTTCCAGGTCATGCAAAACTCCATTGAAATTATACACAGCAGAATGAGCCAATGTGAGGACAGAATTTCAGATATAGAAGATAAGATTGCAATTAGTGACCAGGAAAAGAAAAATTGCTTCAAAATTATAAGGGAACATGAGAAATCAATCCAGCAGCTGCTAGATGATGCAAAGAAACATAACATAAGACTGATTGGAGTCAATGAAGGAACTGGAGAGAGTGGAGATGACATAAAAAAATCTCTTCACAGAAATAATGGCAGAAAACTTCCCAAGCAGGGGAAAAGAGCTTGACATACAGATAAGTGAGGCATATAGGACTCCAAATAGCCTTGATAAAAAAAAACCCTAAACATAGTCATATAATTGTTAAGATTCCAGAAACTCAACAGAAGAACAAAGTTCTACAAGCAGTGAGAGAAAAGAAACAAATCACATACAAAGGAAAGCCCATCAGAATCACAGCAGACTTCTCAACACAAACCATCAAGGCAACAAGAGCTTGGAGTGACATATTCCAAGCCCTAAAAGAAAACAGCCTCCAACCCAGATTGATGTACCCTGCAAAACTATCTTTCAAAATGGATGGAGAAATAAGATACTTTCATGACAAAGAGCACCTTAGGAACTTTGTGAATACCAAACCAGCACTCCAAAAACTTTACACAATATCCTAGGAACAGACATTGAGGATCACAATCCCTGGAAGCAAAGCAGAATGAACCCATCTGGCATGACAAGAAATTCAATGTAAAGGGGGAGAACCCAACAAAAAGAAAAAGTCATGGCAATGACAAGTCAATACGTTTCAGTTATAACCATCAATGTTAAAGGTCTCAATTCACCAATCAAAAGAAATAGACTGGCAGAATGGGTCAAGAAGCAAAATCCAACAATATGCTGCACACAAGAAACACACTTAATTCAAAATGAAACTCATAGACTGAAAGTTAAAGGATGGAAAACAATACTCCATGCGACAGGAACCTGAAAAAAAGCAGGAATAGCTATCCTCTTTGCAGATCAAGTGGATTTCAAACCAACACTGATTAAGAGAGACAAAGAAGGACACTACTTCCTTGTAAAGGGAACAATCCAACAGGAAGAGATGACAATCATAAATATCTATGCACCAAACACTAGTGCACTCAACTATATAAAAGAAATACTAACGGACATGAAAAGTCAGATATGCACTGACACAATTGTAGTGGGGGACCTCAACACCCCACTGTCACAAATAGATAGATCAACTAGACAAAAACTAAGCAATGAAATACTAGAACTCAATAGAACTCTTGAACAAATGAAGTTAACAGATGTTTACAGAGTCTTCCACCCCACAAAATCAGAATACACATTCTTCTCAGCTGCACATGGGTCATTCTCCGAAATAGACCACATACTCACACATAGAACATGTTTAAGTAAGTGCAAAGGAATTGAAGTTATCCCCTGTATATTATCAGATGATAGGGTGATGAAATTGGAGATCTATAGCAAAAGAAACTCAAAAAATTTCATAAACATGTGGAAATTGAACAACACACTTCTGAATAACCAATGGGTCACAGAGGAAATTAAAGAAGAAATCAGACAGTTCCTTCAATTAAATGACAATGACAATACAACATAGAAGAATCTATGGGACACAATGAAAGCAGTCTTACAAGGGAAATTCATAGCAGTGAATACGCATATTAGGAAAACAGAACGAGCCCAATTAAACAATCTGATGCTGAACCTCAAGCTTCTAGAAAAAGAGGAACAGGACAACCGCAGAGCTCATATGAGGGAGGAAATTTAAAGATCAGAGGAGAAATCAATGCAATGGAGACTAAGAGAACGATACAAAAAATCAATGAAGCCAAGAGTTGGTTCTTTGAAAGAATCAACAAAATTGACAAATCCTTAGCCGACCTTATCAGAAAAAAGAAAGAAAAGGCCCAAATCCATGCAATTAGGAACAAAAAGAGTGAAATTACAACAGACCCAGCAGAAATCCAGATGATCATCAATACCTACTTACAGAACCTATATGCCAATAAGATGGACAACACAGAAGAAATGGACAGATTCCTAGATACATATGAATTACCAAAGTTAAAGAAGACCTAAAAATTCTGAACAACTCAATATCAACCAATAAAATTGAAAGTGTATTTGAAACCTTATCAACTAAGAAAAGCCCAGGCCCTGATGGCTTCACTGCTGAATTCTACAAGACATTTAGAGAGGAACTGCTGCCACTACTGTTTAAACTCCTCCATGAAATTGAAAGGGAAGCAATACTCCCAAATTCATTCCTGGAAGCAAGCATCACCTTGATCCCCAAAGCAGAGAAAGACCCAACCGAAAAGGAGAACTATAGGCCAATCTCACTAATGAACATAGATGCAAAAATCCTTAAGAAGATAATGGCAAACAGAATGTAGAAGATCATCAAGAAGATCATACACCCTGATCAAGTAGGATTCATCCCAGGGATGCAGGGATGGTTCAATATATGCAAATCAATCAATGTAATACACTATATCAATAGAGCCAAGGACAAACACCATATAATTATCTCCATAGATGCAGAAAAAGCATTTGACAAAATCCAACATGCATTTATGATAAAAACCCTACAAAAAATTGGAATACATGGTCTCTACCTCAAACTGATAGAAGCCGTCTATGAAAAACCAACAGCCAATATCATACTAAATGGTTAAAAACTGAAATCCTTCACACTAAAATCAGGAACAAGACAAGGATGTCCACTATCACCACTCTTGTTCAATATAGTTCTGGAAACATTAGCCACAGCAATTAGACAAGAAAAAGAAATAAAAGGAATAAAGAGAGGAAACGAAGAAGTCAAATTGGCATTATTTGCAGATGACATGATACTGTATATAGAAGACCCCAAGAACTCCACCAAAAGTCTTCTACACTTAATAACCAAATTCAGTCAAGTAGCTGGTTACAAGGTCAACACACAAAAGTCAATAGCTTTCCTCTCCACCAATGACAGACTCACTGAGAGAGAAATAGGGCAAATAATTCCTTTCACCATAGCATCCAAAAAACTGAAATACCTAGGAATCAACCTAACAAAAGAAATCAAAGACCTCTTCTCTGAAAACTATGGCACTCTGAAAAGAGAGATTGAAGATGATATCAGGAAATGGACAGACATCCCATATTCCTGGGTAGGAAGGATCGATATAGTGAAAATGGCCATACTTCCAAAATTGCTATATAGATTTAATGCAATTCCAATTGAGATCCCAGCAGCATACTTCATGGACCTTGAGAAAACAATCCAAAAATTCATTTGGAACAAGAAGAGACCCAGAACAGCAAAAGCAATTCTAGGTAACAGAGACATGGCAGAGGGTATCACAATCCCCAACCTACAACTCTACTACAAAGCTACTGTGATAAAAACAGCATGGTACTGGCAAAGAAACAAACCTGAGGACCAGTGGAACAGATTAGAAGATGCAGAAACAACGCCAGACACACTCAACCATCTCATCTTCGATAAAGGAGCCAAACACCCTCACTGGAGGAAAGATAGCCTCTTTAATAAATGGTGCTGGAAAAATTGGGCTTCAACTTGCCAAAGATTAAAACTAGACCTATATCTCTTGCCATGCACTAAACTAAAATCAAATGGATTAAAGATCTAAATATTAAAATAGAAACTCTGAACCAGTTGGAACAGAGGTTAGGTAGAACCCTTGAAGACATCGGTGTAGGAAAAGATTTTATGAACAAAACCTCAGTTGCCCGTGAACTAGCACAAACAATCAACAAGTGGGATCTCTTCTTATTAAAGTGCTTCTGCACAGCAAGAGAAACCACCAGCAGTGTGAAGAGACAACCCACAATGTGGGAAAAAATCTTCACCTGCTCTTCCTCAGACAAAGATCTACTATCTCGAATCTATAAAGAACTTAAAAAGATCAGACCTCCCAAATTTAAAGACCCAATCTGAAAATGGGCATCTAAAATGAGCAGACATTTCTCAGACAAAGAAGTAGAAATAGCAAATAAATACAAGAAAAAATGTTCAACATCACTGGTCATTGGAGAGATGCAAATGGAAACAATGCTGAGATTCCACTTCACTCCAGAAAGAATGGCTGCTATCATGAACTCAACCAATAACAAATGCTTGTGGGGCTGTGGGGAAAGAGGAACCCTGCTCCACTGCTGGTGGGAGTGTAGATTGATACAACCACTGTGAAAATCAGTATGGAGATACCTCAAAGAACTAGGACTGGAAGTCCCATTTGACCCTGCTATTCCACTGCTGGTGATCTTCCCCAAAGAATTAAAAGAATCATACCACAGTGATATATGTGCACCCATGTTCATAGCAGCACAGTTTGTGATAGCTAAAACTTGGAAACAGCCCAAATGCCCATCAACTGGAGACTGGATAAAGAAAATGTGGTTTTTTAATAAAATGGAGTACTAGTCAGCCATAAAAAATGAGAAATTAGAGACATGTATAGCTAAGTGGATGCACATTGAAGCAATACTCTTAAGCGAAATAAATAGTACACACATTTATAAGTACCAAATAGTTTCTCTGGTGTGAGAAACTGAAAGTGTAAACAAGGACTAAATGTATACTAGGTAATGTGAAATAGGAAGAAAAAGGGCAAAGGAGAAGGAAGTCGGAGAGCTAGGGGAAAGGATAGAAGGGAATGGGATTAATATAAGAAAATGGAAAAATAGGAACAAAATCTTTGTAAATAGGGAGGAATGGAGGGGTTGAAGGGAGGGCTGGGCAAGGGTGAAAAATAAGAACCAAGAGAGACTATGTAAATGTGCACATTTCCAATGATGAATGTCATTATATTGTATACCTAAAATGTACCAATGATTAGGATGAATAATCGATAATGCAAAATAGGAAGAAAAGGTCCAAAGGGGTAGGGGTAGTGGGAGGGGCAGGGGAAAGGAAAGAAGGGAAAGGAAAATGATGAGAAATGGAAAAAATGGAAATAAAATCTTTGTAAATAGGGAAGAGTGGAGGGGGTGAAGGGAGGGCTAAGAATGGGGAAAAATAAGAACCAAGATGCATTATGTAAAGGTACAATTCCCAATGAGAAACGTAGTTGTGTTGTATACCTATAATGTACCAATAAAGGAATTTAATAAAGTTAAAAAAAATAAAGTAAAAGATTAGTTTTATTCACATTTGCACTACTTTCTTTTGTCCTGTGTCCAAAAGGTGGTAAAATAAACAGACTTCCCCAGAGTTTATACCAAGAATATATGGTCACTTGTGAGGATATGCTGACCCAACCAGCAAATACCAGGGACTGGCCCAGTCCCAAGCTGCCTGCTTGAGCGGTATGATAGAGGATAAAAGACAAAGACAATTTTGCAGATAAATGGAGAGCTAGGTGGTCAGTGCCTAATGTTAGGTGAAAGACAGAAGACTCTCCAAGCTTGCCACTATTTATTGAGTACATGTAAGCAATCAAAGTCATAGGAGTGACTCAAGGAATAGTGGTGGTGAGTGCCATAGGCTAGGACAAGAAGAACAAAGAATTCTTGTAAGGGTAGAATATAAATTAACAGGGAATCTGAGTCTACCCCTAAAGTGGGACTTCTACTGCATTGTTCTGAAGAGTCAGGTCCTCAGCAGATGTTATCTTGTCCTGTGAGCATCATGGCTTTATGGGTCTTCCCGCTGTGATTGGGAAGAAGTCTCCACATACCAAGTGGCCCAAGGGAAAAGTATCCATTGGCCTTGAAGTCCCCTAGCTTTGATTCACAGATTGTGGGCCCTTAGAAGCAGGAATCATACAGATCCCAAGATGTTCTCATGGAACCACTATGAATTAAGTTATGAGTTCCAATATGATGACAGGAGTATAGGAACAATCACTAACATCAAAAAAACCCAGTATATTGTTTGACATTCATCTATGCCATAGCTGCCTCTGGAGGTTAACAGCCACTTTAAATCACATCATTCACCTTTATGTGATCAAATTCCAGGTGGAGCAGATACCCTTGGCCCTTCAGGCACCTTTAGGTTTATTAAGGACTTGGACTAGGAAAAACACTAATCAGTAATTTCGATGATGAACTATGCTATTAATTGCCATGCTATTAATTTTCTTTTGTGAAACATCTTCATGTTGTTTTATGTTTAGCATGTGGCTTACATGTGATATAAACTAGTCTCTTAGGTGGTGTTGAAGTAGCCTTACTGTTACTATTCTACATTCACAATGGAGACTAATATAATACCCTCTCAGATTAAGGTAAAGACAAAATCCAACTTTATTCTCACATGGGTAACACTTAGACTAAATATGCTAAGATATGCTAAAAGATGGATAAGGCAGTTTTTGACAAGAAATGCAAGAAAATGGACCTTAATATTAATCAGGCAAGATAATATTCATAAGAAAAAGCATCTATCAATTAGGATTATCAATCATGTAGTAGCTAGAATCCTGGTTATGGTGACTAAAATTCATTTTGAAATAGAAAAGTCCAGGTGCATGGCTAGTTCAAGAGTTCAACTCCGCCAGCACTGGAGTTACTGTTATTCTTTTGGCCTTTTACTAAGGATTGCACAATTGTTATGAGTTCACACCATCACATTGGAGGAAGAAGGGACAGAAAAGGAATATCCTTTTTCAAGGAAGCAACATAGTGTGGGGTGTGGTGGCATATGCCTGGAATTCTGGCACTTAGGAATCTGAGGCAAGTTGATTACAAATTCAACTTAAGGCCAGCCTGGGTTCTATAGTAAGGTCAAAGCCAGGCTTGACTACATACTGAGACTCTGTCTCAAAAAAACAAAACAAAAAAAACAAGAATGTTCTTAAGAATCCTGAATCAGATTTAAATCTCTTTGGCCAGAATTTTCATGGGGTTACAGCTGACTGGAAGGTCAATAGGAAAAGGAAAATGGAAAAAGATTTTGTGAGGTCAACCAACATTTTGAAGACAATATGGCAATCCATAGTTCTGGAAATCTTTTGTTCCTGGGCCTATACTTATTTGTATCTCACACTATTTCAGAGACATTGGGAATGATACCAAAGCTTTCTGAAACTCAATTTTCTCATTTGTGGAAGACATTCCTCATCATCACATATGCATACATGTGAACTATAAATTCTCAATTTCTTTAGGCAGGAATACAGGTGTGAAAATGATATAGGGGGAAGAGATGTAACTCCCAAACCTGCTAGGTATCCAAAATGTGAGTTCATTTTCTCTAAAATTGAAGAATGAATTCTAGGAACAATGGAGGTTAAGTGTAGGAAAAATTTATTGAGAGGAAGAAAGCTTCTAAGAGAGACAGAAGGGGCACTAGAAAGTGGATTGCCTGCTCACCCAACTTCTCAAAGGTGTTTTATGGGACAAAGCCATGAGGTGAGGCAGGTTCAAGGTGGGACAAAACTGTAGTCAACTAGTAAGATTACAACTACAGTTGCTTAGGTAGTATTGATGAAATGGGGATCCAGTGGGGAAGCAAGTCACATATCAAATGTACAAGGAATGAGCAAGGACTTTTGGTGGTAAGGGGTGGGGCAGGGATCTTTCTGGGAAGATCTTTGTCCTTTAACCAGGTGATTGATACCTATTTAGAATATCAATCACTTCTATTTATCCTTAGGGAAAATACATGGGTAGGGTAGTTTCTCTTCTTTTACAATGCTGGCTTTCAGTGAAAGTGTCTTGATTGTCCTCCAAGTTGGCTTCCCAACTGTCTCCATGTTGGTTCCTTGAAGGCTGGCCCTGTCTAACTGCCTACAAGATATCTAATTAACTTACCTATCTACAATAAAAAGAAACAAGGTAACAGCCCAGAGAAAGATGTATGCTCTTTAGGTTAGGCTTTGGCTATGTAAAAAGGACCCAGATGCTGGTGTCACTCTCCATTCTGGAGTTGATGGAACAGTTGCTGAATCATTCTCCTTTTTCTTGTTTGGATTTACATTAAGACCTTAGAAGTGCACCTGTTTCTTCCTAAGGAAATGTTAATAAACACTGAGCTTTCTTGGATCCAGAGCCAGTTTTGTATGAGTAAGGTCACAGCTTCTTGTTGAAAGAATGCAATATCCTTGAAAATTATGTTTTTACCTGTCTTGCATTACAGAACCCCTGTTAACCATGCACTGCCTCTTTAGGTGTCTTGAGAATTAAGTAAGAGAAATAGTGCTATGCAAAGGGCACTGCAGAGACCAGGAGAATGGGTGGCTAAAGAATTTACCAAGACAGAAACAGAGTTGGAGTTTAATAGGTGTGACATAAAGGAGCAGGCAAGACACAAAGAAGGGCTTTGTCCCCTCAGAGTCAGAGCTGTTCTTAAAGGGAAATGTGGAGGTTGGGAGGAGGGTGTGGCTGAGTTTGTGAAGGCAGTCAGTGGCCAGCATCTGATCACTCCCTGATCCTGAGACCTTTGTGACCTTTGGAGCATGCTGTTCATCTCAGATGATGGAAGGGGTGAGCTAGATTTTAAGTGTAAACTTTATAAAAATTTTAAAAAATGTTTTCCTCCTTCCTCTGCTCTCCCTTCAACCCCTCTCCATTCCTCCCTATTTACAGAGACATTATTTCCTTTTTTTCATTTTCTCATATTAATTCCATTCCCTTCTTTCCTTTCCCCTACCCCTCCCACTTCCCCTTCCACTTTGCCCCTTTTCTTCCTATTTCACATTATCTATTATACCTTTTAGTCTTTATTTACACTTTCAGTTTCTCACTCTAGAGAAACTATTTGGTATTTACACATGCATGTCCTATTTATTTCATTTAAGAGTATCGCCTCAATGTGCATCCATTTAGCTATAAATATCGTTAATTTCATGTTTTTTATGGCTGAGTAGTACTCCATTTTATAAAAACAAAATAAAACACCATATTTTCTTTATCCAGTTTATAGTTAATGGGCACTTGGGCTGTTTCCAAGCTTTAGCTATTACAAATTGTGCCGCTATGAACATAGGTGCACATATATCACTGTGGTATGGTTCTTTTAATTCTTTGGGGAAGATACATAGCAGGGGAATAGCTGGGTCAAATGGGACTTCCAGCCCTAGTTCTTTGAGGTATCTCCATACTGATTTCCACAGTGGTTGCACCAGTCTACACTCCCACCAGCAGTGGAGCAGGGTTCCTCTTTCCCCACAGCACCGCCAACATTTGTTATTGGTTGATTTTATGATAGCAGCCATTCTTTCTGGAGTGAAGTGGAATCTCAGGATTGTATTCATTTGCATCTCTCGAATGATCAGTGATGTTGAACATTTTTTCATGTATTTATTTGCTATTTCTTCTTCTTTGTGTGAGAAATGTCTGTTCATTTTGGATACCCATTTATGGATTGGGCCTTTAAATTTGGGGGCTCTGATTTTTTAAAGGTCTTTATAGATTCAAGATAGTAGACCTTTGACTGAAGGACGGTTGGTGAAATTTTTTCCCACATTGTGGGTTGTCTCTTCACACTGCTGGTGGTTTTTCTTGTTGTGCAGAAGCTTTTTAGTAAGAAGAGATCCCACTTGCTGATTTTTGTGCTAGTTCATGGGCAACTGAGGTTTTGTTCATAAAATAGTTTCCTACAGCAATGTCTTCAAGAGTTCTACCTAACCTCTGTTCCAGCAGGTTCAGCATTTTTGTTTTAATATTTACATCTTTAATACATTTTGATTTTAGTTTAGTGCATGGTGAGAGATATAGGTCTAGTTTTAGTCTTTGGCAAGTTGAAACCCAGTTTCTCCAGCACCATTTGTTAAAGAGGTTATCTTTCTCCTAGTGAGGGTGTTTGGCTCCTTTGTAAAAGATGAGGTGCCTGAGTGTGTCTGGAGTTGTTTCTGCACCTTCTGATCAGTTCCACTGGTCCCCAGGTCTGTTTCTTTGCCAGTACCATGCTGTTTTTATCACAGTAGTTTTGTAGTATAGTTTCAAGTTGGGTGTTGTAATACCCCCTGCCATGTCTCTGTTACCTAGAATTGCTTTTGCTATTCTGGGTCTCTTCTTGTTCTAAATGAATTTTTGGATTGTTTGCTCAAGGTCCATGAAGACCATTAACATCGATGATTATAACTGATATGTATTGAGTTATCATTGTTGTGACTTTTTCTTTTTGTTGGATTCTCCCCCTTTGCTTTTAATTTATTGTCATGCCTGGTGGATTTATTCTGCTTTGCTTCCTGGGGTTGTGATCCTCGTTGTCTTTTCCTAGGATTCTGTCTAAAATTGCTGGTTTGATCTTCATGAAGTTCCTAAGGTGCTCTTTGTCATGAAAGCATCTTATTTCACCATCAATTTTGAAAGATAGTTTTACAGGGTACATCAGTCTGGGTTGGAGGTTGTTTTCCTGTAGGGCTTGAAATACATTACTCCAACCTCTTGTTGCCTTGAGGGTTTGTATTGAGAAGTCTGCTGTGATTCTGATGGGCTTTCCTTTGTATGTGATTTGTTTCTTTTCTCTCACTGTGTGTAGAAGTTTGTTCTCTTGTTGGGTTTCTGGAATCTCAATAATTATATGCCTATGTGTACATTTTTTTGATCAAGGTTAATTGGAGTTCTATATGCTTCACTTATCTGAATGTCAAGTTCTTTTCCCCTGCTTCAGAAGTTTTCTGCCATCACTTCTATGAACAGTTTTTTTATGTCATCTGCACTCTCTCCTGTTTCTTCATTGACTCCAATTAGTCTTATGTTATTCTTTGCATCATCTAGCAGCTGCTAGATTGATTTCTCACGGTCCTTTACTATTTTAAAGAAAATTTTCTTTTCCTGGTCATTAATTGCAATCTTATCTTCTACATCTGAAATTCTGTCCTCACATTGGCTCATTCTACTGTGCCAACTTTCAATGGAGTTTTTAATCTCCTGGAAATCTGTTTGCATTTGTTTTATGGATTCCATTTGCTTCCTATTTTTGGATTCCATCATGTCCTCAGCTCCTCTATTTTTGCATCTGTGTCCTCCCTAGATTTATTAGTTGTGTCTTGCATTATGGGCACAATCTCTGCTTTTATGTGAGAAATTATTTCCAATTTCATTTTTTTCCAGATCCTCTTTCCTTGCTAGTCTAGGAGTCCAGGTGATTGAGTATCAGGATGTTCCATCTCGTTTCCCTTTGGGCTTGCCGTCAGAGATCAAGATGTCTGGTCTGAGACTTGTTTACATGTGTTCTCATTTTGACGATGGGTGAGGGTGGGGAATGTGTGCAGCTGGTGCCCATGCAGCTTACCTCCTCTGTGCTGGGAGTGGTGGTAGGTTGTCCTGGAAGCCTCCTACTCTGCACTGGGAGCTGTGGCAGGTTGACCCAGAAGCCTCCTCTGCACTGGGAGCTATGGCACATTGACCCGGATGCCTCCTCTGTGCAGGGAGCTGTGGCCCCCTGACCTGGAAGCCTCCTCTGCACTGGGAGTGTGGGGTGTTGACCCAGAAGCCTCCTCTAAACTGGGAGCTGAGTGATGTGCAGCCCGGCAAGTTGGCCTATGAAAGCCGCAGCAGGATGGTGTCTCAGGAGCTGCTCCTGGAGGTGAATGAGACTCCAGTGGCTGGGCTCACCACCACGGGCATGCTGGCCATCAACAGGCACTGAGAGGGCCCGCTGTGGGTCAAGTGCATCCCAAGTGTAAACTTTTTTCTTGAGGCAGCCAGTCAACCTAAGATGCCTGCACTCTGTCCCCTTACCTGACCCTACTGATAGAGTTCTCTACCAGACAAAATGGACCTGATGATCCTACATTCTAAAATGGCTTCCGTTCCTAAAATGGTTCCCACTTATGGAAATGAACCACTTTGGAAAAGTGAAACCTACTCCCTTTGGAGAAGCAAAACCTAACTTGTTGCTCCACATTGCTACCCTCATGATCTTCCCCTTACAATAACCAGGCGGCAGTGTCCAGTTGCTCAACTCTCATGATACTCTCACCACTGCTGCCCTATATTAACCTCAACACAGTTAGCCCTGCCCTCTCTTGCCATTGTTCGAGGCAGCCTGGCAACTCTTTCCCCCAGTGAAGGCTTGCCAAAAGAGGTGCTCCTGTTTTGGCTCATTTTCTTTCATTCCACTACAACATGTTTATCAATGTGAAAAGAAAATTTTGTGCTGCATTTGGGTTAGCAATACCCATTCTAATTCTTCTTAAAATTGTGCTGCTTAGATTAGCCTGTTGTTTTCCTTTGGCTCCCCCCCTTGGGTGAGAGAACACACAGAGATTAGAAGAACAAAGAAGGAAAGGAAGAGGAAGAATATAGTACATTGTCAGTTATAACTCACATAAATGAACTGCTCACTTGTTGCCAAGGGAAAACATGAGGATGGAGCAACATTTTTCTTAAACATGTTAGTAGCTGAGCCTTTGACCTGGGCTGCAGACATACTTACTCATCCACCAGAGTTGACCTTTGAAACCTCATTAACCTCTGCTGACCTTCTGTACAATGGGCAACCTTCACCAAAACTACTGAGAATGACACCAGACCCACTCAGTTTCTTACAAGATAGCTTAATTTTTCCAAGCACCAACCATAATTCCTACCTAGAAAATGCTATCACTTCCAGCCTTCTTGTGGTTCGGTTATGAATACAGCTGCCATTTTGTAAAACCTCAGAGCATATTTTCTCTTTTTTTGCTTAAATTCTTTTATTTGTACATTTTAGGTATACAAAACATTTACATTTATCATTGTGTTCTTGTACCTGTACATGATGTATCTTTTTTCTTATATTTTCCCCATTACCTGTGATCCCTTCACCCCTCCACTCTTCCCTATTTACATAGACTTCATTTCCATTTTTTTATCTTTTCTCATAATTTTTCCTTTCCATTCTTTCCTTTCCCCATCTCCTCCCACCACGCCTACACCTTTTGACCTTTTCCTATTTTAAAGTATCAATTATTAGCTATTAATCTTTTTAATCCTTATTTATACTCTCAGTTTCTCATACTAGAGAAACTATTTGGAACTTACACATGCATCCTATTTATTTCACTTAAGAGTATGGCCTCAATATGCATCCATTTAGCTATAAATGACTCTAGTTTCTCATTCTTTATGGCTGAGTAGTACTCCATTTTATAAAAAAACCAAATCTTCTTTATCCAGCTTGCAGTTGATTAGTACTTGGGCTGTTTCCAAGCTTTAGCTATTACAAAATGTGTCACTATAAACATGGGTGCACATATATTGCTGTGGTATGATTCTTTTAATTCTTTTGGGAAAATACCCAGCAGGGGAATAGCTGGGTCAAATGGGACCTCCAGCCCTAGTTCTTTGAGGTATCTCCACACTGATTTCCATAATGGTTGCACCAGTCTGCCCTCCCACCAACAATGGAGAAGGGTTCCTTTCTCTTCACACCCCAACCAGCATTTGTTATTGGTTGATTTCTTGTTAGCAGCCACTCTTTGTGGGGTGAGGCGGAATCTCAGTGTTGTTTTCATCTGCATCTCTCAATTGACCAGTGATGTTGAACATTTTTTCATATATTTAATTGCTGCTTTAACTTCTTTGTCTGAGAAATGTCTGTTCATTTCAGATGCCTATTTTTGAATTGGGACTTTGAATTTGGAGGGTCTGATTTTTTTCAGTTTTTATATATTCTAGATAGTAGTTCTTTGTCTGAGTTATAGCTGCTAAAATTTTTTTCCTACATTGTAGGTTGTCTGTTAGCTCTGTTGGTGGTTTCTCTTGCAGTGCAGAAGCTTTCTAATAAGCTGAAATCCCAGTTGTTAGTTCTTTCTGCTAGTTCCCATGCTATTGAGATTTTGTTCATAAAGTCTTTTCCTATGCCAGTATCTTCAAGAGTTCTACCTATCTTCCAGCAAGTTTAGTGTTTCTGTCTTAATATTTAGATCTTTAATCCACTTCAATCTTAGTTTAGTGTATGGTGATAGATATGGGTCTAGTTTTAATCTCTGGCAGGTTGAAATCCAGTTTTTCCAACACCATTTATTAAATAGGCTATCTTTCCTCCAATGAGGGTGGTTGGCTCTTTTGTCAAAGATGAGGTGGCTGAGTATGTCTGAAGTTGTTTCTGCATCTTCTAATCTATTCCACTGATCCTTGGGTCTGTCTCTTTGCCAGTACCATGCTGTTTTTATCATAGTAGCTTCGTAGTACAGCTTCAAGTTGGGTATTGTGATACCCCCAGCCATGTCTCTGTTGCCCAGAATTGCTTTTGCTATTCTAGGTCTCTTCTGGCTCCAAATGAATTTTTGAATTGTTTTCTCTAGTTCTGTGAAGTATATTGGAATTTCAATTGGCACTGCATTAAATCTATATAGTAGTTTTGGAAATATGGCAATTTTCACTATATTGGTTCTTCCTACTCAGGAACAAAGGATGTCTTTCCATTTTCTTATATCCACTGCAATTTCTTTTTTAGGGTGCTGTAGTTTTTAATGTAGAGGTCTTTTGCTTCCTTTGTTAGATTGATTCCTTGATATTTCATTTTTTTGGATGCTATTGTAAATGGAATTGTTTCCCTAATTTCTCTCTCAGTGAGTCTGTTATTTGTGTACAAGAAGGCTATTGTTTTTTGAGTGTTGACCTTGTATCTAGCTACTCTACTGAATCTGTCAATTAATTCTAGAAGTCTTTTGGCAGAGTTTTTTGGTCTTCTATGTAAAGTATCATGTCATCAGCAAATAATGACAGTTTTACTTCTTCCTTTCCTATCTTTATTCCTTTTATTTCTTTCTCTTTTCTAATTGCTATGGCTAATGTTTCCAGAACTATATTGAAAGGGAGTGGTGATAGTGGCCATCCTTGTCTTGTTCCTGATTGTAGTGTGAAAGTTTTCAGTTTTTGACCATTTAGTATGATGTTGGCTGTTGGTTTTTCATAGATAGCCTTAATCAGGTTGAGATAAAGATCTTCTATTCCAATTTTCTGTAGCTTTTATCATGAATGGTGTTGGATTTTGTCAAATGCCTTTTCTGCATCTATTGAGATGATCATATGGTTTTTGTCTTTTATTAATATAGTGTATTATAATTATTGATTTATGAGTGTTGAACCATCCTTGCATCCCTGGGATAAATCTGTCTTGGACAGGGTGTATGATCTTCTTGATGACACTCTGTATTCTGTTTGCCAGTATCTTGTTGAGGATTTTTGCATCTATGTTTATTAGGGAGATTGGCCTGTAGTTCTCTTTTTTGGGTGAGTCTTTGCCTGGTTTTGGAATCAAAGTAAGACTTGCTTCCAGGATGAATTTGGAAGCCTTCCTTCCTTTTCAATTTCCTTGATGAGTTTAAAGGGTAATGGCATTAGTTCTTCTTTAAATGTCTTCTATAATTCAGCAGTGAAGCCACCAGGACCTGGGCTTTTCTTTGTGGTAAATATTTTATTACATTTCCAATTTCACTCATTGTTATTGGGGAGTTTAGAATTTCTATATCTTCTTCATTTAACTTTGGCAATTCATATGTATCTAAGAATCTGTCCATTTCTTCTGTGTTTTCCATTTTATTAGAGTACAGGTTCTCAAAGTAGGTATTGATGATCCTCTGGATTTCTGCTGGGTCTGTTGTGCCTTCCCCTTTTTTGTTCTTAATTGCATGGATTTGAGCCTTTTCTTTCCTTTTTGTGATAAGGTTGGCTAAACGTTTATCCATTTTATTTATTCTTTCAAAAAACTAACTCTGATTCATTAATTTTTTGTGTCATTCTCTTAGTCTCCATTGCATTGATTTCTTCTCTGATCTTTATAATTTCCTCTCTTGTGTAAGCTTAGGGTTTGTTATTATCTTCTTTATCTAGGAGTTTGAGGTACTACATTAGGTTATTTATCTGAGTTTTCTCTGTTTTCCTAATATGGCCATTCACTGGTGTGAATTTCCCATGTAGAACAGCTTTCATTGTGTCCCATAGATTCCTGTATATTGTACTGGCATTATCACTTACCTGTAGAAACCGTCTAATTTCTTCTTTAATTTCCTCTGTGACCCCTTGGTTGTTCAGGAGGGTGTTTTTCAATTTTCAGGTGTTTGTGGGAGTTTTGCAGTTTCTCATGTTATTAAATTTTATTGCACTATGGTCTGATAATATACAGGGGGTGATTTGAATTCTTTTGCATTGATTTAGACATGTTCTATAAGCTAGCATGTGGTCTATTTTGGATAATGACCCATGTACAGCTGAAAAGAATGTGTATTCTGATTTTGTGGGGTGGAATACTCTGTAAATATCTATTAAGTCCACTTGTTCAATAGCTTGGTTCAGTTCTTGAATTTTGCTGTTAATTTTTTTCTATTTGCTCTGTCTATTTGTGATAGAGGGGTATTGAGGTCCCCCACTAAAATTGTATTAGTGCTTATTTGGTTTTTCATGTCTATTAATATTTGTTTTGTGTAGTTGGGGGCATTTGTATTTGCTGCATATATATTTAGGATTGTCATCTCTTCCTCTTGGATTGTTCCCTTCACAAGGATGTAGTGATCATCTACATCTCTTACTTAGTTTTGGTTTGAAATCTACTTTGTCTGCAAATAAGATTGATACTCCTGCTTTTTTCTGGGTTCCTGTCACGTGGAGAGCTATTTTCCATCCTTTTACTCTAAGTCTATGAATTTCTTTTTGAGTTAGGTGTGTTTCTTGTATACAGCATATTGCTGGATTTTGCTTCTTAATCCATTCGGTCAGTCTACTTCTTTTGATTGGTGAATTGAAGCCATTAACATTGATAGTTATAATTGAAAGATATTGACTCATCCTTGTCATGATGTTTTACTGTTGTTGGCTGTTATTTCTTTTTCCCCCATTCCCTTTAGTTTCTTACCTTGCCTCGTGTCTTCCCTCTGTTGAGCCTGATGGAGTTGTGACCTTCCTTGCCTTTTTCTGGGATATTGCTTAGAATTGTTTGGAGTGCTGGTTTGATGTTCATGAAATTTCTCAGGTGTTCTTTGTCATGGAAGTATCTAATTTCCCCATCGATTTTGAAAGATAATTTTGCAGGATACAAAAGTCTAGGTTGGAAGTTATTTTCTTTTAGGGCTCAAAATACTTGACCCCAGGCTCTCCTTGAGTTGAGGGTTTGTGTTGAGAAGTCTGCTGTGATTCTGATGGGCTTTCTTTTGTACGGGATTTGTTTCTTTTCTCTGCCTGTAGGATTTTGTTCTTCTGTTGCATTTCTGGGATCTTGACTATTATATGCCTAGGTGTAGATTTTTTTTGCTCATGGCTAGTTCTACTTCTATATGCCTCACTTATCTGTATGTCCAATTCCCCACCTCTGTCTGGGAAGTTTTCTACTATTACTTCTGTGAATGGTTTTTTTTATGTCAATTGCACTTTGTCCTGTTTTTTCATGGACTCCTATCAGTTTAATGTTATTCTTCTTTGCATCATCTAGCATCTGCTGAATTGATTTCTCATGGTCCCTTTCTATTTTTAAGAAATCTCTCTTTTCATGGTCCTTCACTGCAATGCTGTCTTCTATATCTGATATTGTGTCTTCAGATTCTCTTAGTCTGCTCTGCATGCTTTCAATGGAGTTTTTAATCTCCTGAATATCTGTTTGAATGTGTTTCATGGATTCCATTTCTTTCCTATGTTGGGCAATCATGGTTTCCATTTCTTTCTTATGCTAGACATTCATGGCTTCCAGCCTGTTTCTGAGCTCATCTATTTTTTTTTTTTTTTATCAGTTTCTGTTCTAGAGTCTCTAATCATGTCTTTCACTCTGCTTGCCATCTCTGTAGTTATCTGGGAGATTATTTCTGCTTTGAATTTTTCTAGAGCCTCATTCATCTGTTTTGTTATTTCTTGTGCTATCAGTTCAGGGTGTCCAGCTGGTTCATTATCAGACTTTTCTACCTCATTTCCCCCAGAATTTGCCTTTTGAGGAGGGTGGAAGTCTCAATTTGTGACTTTCTTAAATGTCTTCTCATTTTTGTTTTTGGTACTGCCCTTGGTTTAGTTCCTGGTTTGATTTTTTTGAAGTTGCTTGAAGTAAGTATCTTTGTTGATATATTTAGAACCCTTTTGGAATGATTGCTTTTCAGAGGTGTCTTCCAGATATAGCTGGTCTTTAGGTTTTGAGTCTCTAATGACTCTGAGGATATCTCATTTTCATTATACCAGGAAAGACAACTGATTAGATCAATCACAAGGCCTTAGCCCAAGTGATACAATCAGCAACACCATAGCATCAAATACATCTTAGAGAATGACAATTTGTGGTAGTTATTAATCTATCACCTTTCAAAGTGAAGGTCCTCCTTCAGGGTATGTCTCTGCTGTCAAAATAGACAACATGGGCAGCGGTGTGCAGTTATAAGTCAATGAGTCTCAGTAAGCTAGTCCCAGACCCATGAGATTCAGGCAGATTTCTGGCAGCAAGTCCTAAGTTGAGCTCCCTGTCCTCCTTCAGGGTTGCACTCTGCAAGGTTCTATTGCAGGTTTCAGCTACCTTTCCCCTGAAGAAAGTCCAGGTTCTGATGGGAGCTGATGATCCCTCCAACTTACCAAGCATGGTCTGGTGTGCCTTTATTGCAGAGATTCTCTTTACTTTTCCAATGGGCTTGTTTTCATTATGGAGCCTGAGAGAGGCCCTCTGTCTGTTGTTCACTTCTGCAGCTCAGGACAATGGCTTTTATGTCCCCCTGTGCTTCTGCAGTGTGGAACCAAGTAGCTGGACAGCCAGAAAGCCAGGGCGGGGGGGGGGCTGTTGTTGGAGGCACTGTGAGGCCAAGCTGGCAGCTGGTGGGCCTGCCTGGGGGTGTCCTCCTTACCCTGTCTTGGTTGCAAGCCTGTCTTGGTTGCAAGCTGGTGGAGCAAGCCGGAGGAAGTGGGTTCCAGTCAGGCTGCAACCTCTCAGCCCCACTCAGCCCCACTCGGCCCTGCTTGGCCAAGCTGTGGCTGGTGGGTATGCCCGGGGGGGGGGTCCTCCTCACCCTGTCTTGGTCGCAAGCCTGTCTTTGTCACAAGATGGTGGAGCAAGCCCCTCAGAGCATATTTTCAAGACTGCTTGAATCTGTTTCCTGGGGTGCGATGCTCATTAGCCTCTAACATGTAATTTTCTCTGTTCTTTACAGTGTAACTGGTCTGCTTTCTAGAGTTAAAAAAATGCTTTCAGAGGATCTCTCTCTCTTAAAAAAGAAAAATGAGTAAGATAAGTAATTGTTTTTCTCTGTGACACCTGATTGGCTGAATAATAATAATAACAATCCAAATCCCTGAGACTTTGGCCAGCGTTTAACCCAAGCCTCACATGGTACAAGATTGAAGATTCTTAATGTGCTCCTTATCTGATCCCTCCTCATCCAGGGAGTGTTAGAGTAGGACCCTAATGAAGAAACAAGCAGCAGCTACCGTGTCATGATCACTCAGCCTTGCCCTGAGATGCTATTTTTTTCACTGGTATTGCCTGGGATTAGATTCTTCTTTAATGGAATTTTAGAATTAGGGCTAATACCCGGATGATGATAATAATAGAAACCTACTCTGAGTTTAAGAGTATTGTAGTCTTTGTGTAATATTTACATGGGTAGGCTCCAAACTAACAGCCAGAACCATGCCTTTGACTGCCCCTCCCCTAAAAAGGGGAATGAAAAATTGCATATCTCATCAAGTCAAAGCCTTCTGTTCAAAAATTCCATGCTTTGCCCCACTCAGCAGGAAGTCTGACACTGGGAAAATTGTTTTCATAGAGCTGTGTTATGGTTTCTGTCTAGATGCTCCCCAAAGCCTCATGTGCTCAGAGGTGAAGCTTTTGGGAGGTGATTGGATCACAGGGCATGATACGTATCACTGGTTTACTCCATGGATAAGTTTGTAGCTAAATGTGATGCTGTGTGGTGAAGCCTGGTCAAAGTATTGTAGATAGCTGTTAGTTAAAAATATTATAGACAGTCAGACAGGGCTGGGCCCTTGAAGAAATCAGTGCAGAGGACAACTGTGGCTGGTGGTACATTTATTGAAGGCCAGGCTTCAAGACAAAGAGAATTGACTATACCCACATACTTCCCCTAGGGATGAACAGCAGTGACTGATATTCTAAATAGGCATTAATCACCTAGATGGGGGACCAACACCTAAACTCATCCATCCCTTCCAGGAAAAGTCCCTGACCTGTCCCTTACAGGAAAATCCATACTCTTGCTATGTGACTTGCTTCTCATTTTATCCCCATTTAATCAATATTGCCTAAATGACTATACTCATAATCTTATTAGTTGACCACAGTTTTGTCCCACCTCATACCCACCTTGTGATTTTCTATTGGATCAATATTACCTAAGGGACCATACTTATAGTCCTACTGGTTAACTATGGTTTTGTCCCACCTTGTATCCACCTCAACTCATGGCTTTGGTCTATAAAAGTCCCCTGAAAAGCAGAATCTATGGGTAATCTACTTTCTAAGGCCCCTTCTGTTTCTGTAAGAAGCTATTTTTCTCTCAATAAATACTTTCTACTCTTAACCTCTGTTGTTTCAAGAATTCATTCTTTGATTTTAGAGAACATGAACTCAGCACGTCAAACATCTATCATGTTGGAAGTTATAGTATTTCCCTTACATTATTTGGAGGTTCTTATATCACCCCTATATCATATTCCTATATCAGAAGGTGGGTCACTAGGGGCATGGCCTGGAGGGCCCATCTCCCTCTTCCTCCCTTGATTTCTTTCTCTGCTTCCTGCCACCATGACATAAACCATTTCTCCTTTGCCATGCTACCCTGTTATGTCTCCCCATCTTGGAGCCAATACTGATTATGGACTGAAACCTCTCCTAGCATAAAATAAACCTTTCATCCTTAGAGTTGTAGGTGTTGAGAATTGTGTCTCAGCAACAAGAAGGTAACTAAAACAAGCTCCCTTTCTTACTAATTTCTTTTCTTTTCCTGGCCCTCTAACAATTCATCCCTTTGAAGTGTTTGTTGGTTGGTTTGTTGGTTTTTTTGGTACTGGAAGATACTATACCTCCTGGAAGATACTGTACCTTTTTTGGTACTATACCTCCATCCCTTTAAAACTAATTTTTTTTACACAGGGTCTCATTAAATCACTAATTGCCTGGGCTGGGTTTGAATTTGTGATGCTTCTGCCTCAGCCTCCCAGAATACTGGGATTACAGGCCTATGTCACTAGCCTCAATTTGGTATTCTAATTTCTGAAGAGAAACCTCTGTAAACACCCCTTCCTCTTCTAAACTCATATGAATTGACTTGCAAAAAGGTAAAGTGTCCATTATAGAAATAAATTATCTGTCTGAAAAGAACCCGCAAATGCTGGCCCCAGGAGGCAGAAGTCCAGTTTCATTTGGAGGAGGGAAGAGGGGATCTGAGAATGGTCACAGAGGAATCAATACCCTCTGAAGAAAATAACCCAAGCATGGGGATTTCCATTCACTATTCCACTGTTCCACTCTCCCTTTCAATAAAAGCCCTTTGCACACATGAGCATGTGTGTGGTGAGATTGTGGCAACAAAGGAGCCCCTTTGTCTCCTTTGGAGCTAGCTTTGAATAAATAGTCAAAATTCTATCTCCCACATTTTGGCATAGCACCAGGAGATCTAAATCTTAAAGTTCAGTAATAACATGTTGATTTTATTCTTGGTCAACACGGTTCTTAGATTTAATTAATAGTATATTATTTTCTTCTAAAAAATTTTATGACTATTTTAATTTCTTGCAACAGGGTTTACAAGCTCTAGGGTATAGGGGAGAAAATTTGTTTGCTTCTACCTATCTTTAAGGTTATCTAAGAAAAATGTCTATTTGTTCTTCATCTCTGGCCAGCATTCCTGAAGTCCTTGTAATTTCCTAAGAGGTAAAAATGACACAGCAAGTACCTTAGGTAGAGTGAGCCACTTTCAACCATGCCTGAGGATGACTTTTGAAAAGGTCCTAAAAATGGGAGGCTGTTTCCTTCCCATTTCACATTATCTATTATAACTTTTAGTTCTTATTTACAATTTCAGTTTCTCACACCAGAGAAATGATTCAGTATTTACACGTGTGTCCTATTTATTTCACTTAAGAGTATGGCCTCAATATGCATTCATTTAGCTATAAATGTCTCTACTTTCTCATTCTTCATGGCTGAGTAGTACTGCATTTTATTTTTAAAACACCACATTTTCTTTATCCAGTCTCCAGTTGATGGGCAATTGGGCTGTTTCCAAGTTTTAGCTATTACAAACTGTGCCACTATGAACATGGGTGTACATGTATCACTGTGATATGATTCTTTTAATTCTTTTGGAAAGATACCCAGTGGGAGTATATCCAAGTCAAATGGGATCTCTAATCCTAGTGTTGAAACTGAAAGTGTAAATAAGGATCAAAATGTATAATAAATAATGTGAAATAGGAAGAAAAGGTCCAAAGGGGAAGGGGCAGTTTGGGGTAGGGGAAAGGAAAGATGGGAAAGGAATAAATATGAGAAAAGGAAAAAACAGAAACAAAGTCTTTGTAAATAGGGAGAGGTGGAGGGGTTGAAGGGAGAGCAGGGGAATGGGGAAAAAATAAGAACCAATATATATTACGTAAAGGTACAAATTCCCAATAACAAATGTCAGCATATCGCATACCTAAAATGTAGCAATAAAATTAATGAATGAAAAAATAAATGGGAGGCTGGCTGTCAGAGGAGTCACCCCTGTGATTAGAGGTTGGAATGTTTAGCCCATCCTGTGGGGAGGAGAGCAGGACTGTAAATTGACCTATTCACCAATGGCCAGTGATGTAATCAATCCTGCTGGATCGGGTGGGGAGCATAGCTCAGTGGTAGAGCATTTCTGAGTTGCATCCTTAGTTTAAAAAAAAGGAGTAAATGAAAAATTATAAAATGAGCCTTGCTACAGAAACCCACAGGATGGGTGTCAGAGAGTTTCTGGATTGGTGACACATGGAGGTGCTGGGGGCAGGTGGTCCATGGAAGATGATATTGAAGCTCTGTGTCTTCCCTCCATATCTCTTCCATTTGACTGAGTTGTACTCTTTATACAATGTTAATGAATATAGTAAAGTATTTCCTTGGATTCTTTGACACATTCTAATGAATGAGCAAACTGGAGGGAGGGACCATGGGATCTTCTCATTTACAGTAATCAGGTGACATGCTGGATTTATAGGTGGCCATTGTGGGGAGCATTGTGAGACACAACCCTTACCTGTGAGGTCTGCACTGACCCTGGTTAGACTGTGTCAGAATTACAGGACACTCAGTTGTAAGAAAATGAAGTCTGCCAGAAAATGACATTGAGTTGTTTTGAAGAAAAGCCCTATACATTTGGTTTCAGAAGTGAGGTATTGAGAGTAAGTATTAGAAATAATTTTCTCTCTTGGTGTATTTTTTTCTTAGACCATTTTAGGTTCATTGGCTGTGATGCCACAAATTAGACTGAAGAAAGAAAAGCTTATTAACATGTACATCATGCATACACATGGGAATTCTCATTGATGAACTCAGAGGTGGTGAGACTTGGATCTACACAGTCTCCTAACAAAAGGAAAAGTGTGTAGAGAAGTGAAAAGGTAAAGAAGAGGACTCAGAGTTTCTAGGATTGGCAAATTGTGTGAAGGCGAATATATTGGGGAAACATGGAAAATACAGGTTATTTTTAAAAAATTTGTTATGTAGATCCTCTGGTGCCATCTTTGGGCTTATACAAATCTGGGGTTTTCTCTGGTAAAAATTATATTCCTCTTCTTAGTAAAGAGGGGGAGGGCAGAGAGTGCTTCCTAAGTCTGCTTTTTAAAATTGCCTTCTTAAAACAATACTTATACTGAAGTTGCCTACTCTGAACCACTTTTGGTGGCTTAACTACTGCCTAAGTCCAACAAATTGTCCAATGAATATTTAACAAAACTAAGTAAGATTTATTCAAAGAATACAAGGATAGCTTCATACTGAAAAACAGTAATATCATGGTTCTCATCTAAATTAGAAAAATAGATATAAATTAAATGCACAGCAAATGTAACAGTAAAAATTAGAAGATATAATGGAAAAGTTATTTCAATTACAATAGGAAAAAATATAATAAATAGAAATAAAACTGAAATGAAATATGAGATTTGTTCAAAACTTAAGAGGTGGGAAAAAATATAATAAATAGAAATAAAACTGAAATGAAATATGAGATTTGTTCAAAACTTAAGAGGTGTAGACCTGTGCACATGCCTCACATACACAAAGATTTGAATGTAGAGAAGTACCAAATTTCAAACTGGAAGATATAATTAACAACTCAACCCACACTGGTTTACAAATAACAGTCTATAATAAAATCCCAGTGGGAATTTTTTGAAGAGATGAAGAAGATATTGATAATTGTAAAGTTTATCTTGTAAAATAAAGAGGAGAAAGAATGAACCTGACATAGGGTGCATGATATATGAACCTCCAAATAATGTAGGGGGAAATATTATTACTTCCAACCTGCTAGATGTCCAATATGTGTTGTGTTGGGCATGTGTTGTGTTCTCTCAAATTAAAGAATGAATTCGAGGAACAATGGAACTTAAGAATAGGAAGAATTTATTGAGAGAGATAGTTTGTCTAAGTGAGACAGAAGGGGATCCAGAAAGTGGGTTGTTCACGAACCCTACTTCTCAAGGGTATTTTATGGAGCAAAACCACAGGGTGAGGTGGGTTCAAGGTGGGACAAAACTATATTCGACTAATAAGATTAAAAGTATAGTTGTTTAGGTAACATTGATCCAATGAGAAATCACAAGTTGGGTGTGAAGTGGAACAAAAATATGTTCAGCCAATAGATTACAACTAGTATAGTCACTTACATAATATTGATTAAATTGGGATCAAATGGGGAAGCAAGTCACATAGCAAGCATACATAGAATGAACAAGGATTTTCCAGAAAGGAATGGGCTTGGGAGCTTTTAGTCTCCACTCAAGGTGATTGATACTTGTTTAGAATATCAATCACTGCTATTCATTCCTAAGGGAAGTATGTGGATATAGTTTTTCCTCTTTTTCTTGAAGCCTGGCCTTCAGTGAACAAGCCTCAGGCCACAATTGTCTTTTGTGCTGAGAGCCCAGCCTTGCCTAACTGCCTTATATTTTCTAACTAACTTAGCTGTCTACAATAATCAGGTGAGAATTGTTTTCTCACATACACAAGAATACTTTAAAACAATAATAATTGAAACTACTATAAGAAAAAATACATGAGTGGAAATGAACTAGAAGGGATGCAACAAAATTTTAGACTGTCATGTGTAATAAATTGCCATTAAGACGCAGGAAATGATCTATATTCATTACAACTCATAATAGCTGATTTAAGAGTTAAAGTTTGCTGGTTGTAATAGTACACACACCTGTAATCCCAGCTATTCTGTATCATGCCTGGACTGAATGAGATCTTCACAAGCAAAGAGACCATTCTCAGCAAACAACAGGCTATTCTCAGTAAATAGAACAGAGAGTCATAAAGAAAATTTAGGACAGAGTATACAATTTCCTAGGTACCAGAGTCCAGTATTGTATACACACCTGCACTGACCATTCTTGGACCCTCAGTCATAAACATTCCTTGTAATCATAGCTCCTTCCCAAAAACCTATATAAACCTAGTTTTATTTCCAAGCTAGCTGCTGATATCTCTCTCTTGATGTCAGCTCATTCACACAAAGATGAAATAAACTTGGCTTTTCCCAGCTAGTTGATGAAATCTACTGCCAATTTCAGTCTCTGTTCACACCTGGGCAGGAATAAACCTTTTTTCTCACAAAGCCTGTCCCTGAGTAGCCTCACACGTGCCATTTATAATATTTTGGTTTCAAAACCTGGGATAGGGGACTCTCCTTGGAGGGTTTTACACCCTATCTGGAATGCCCTACTGAAGCCACCTGGCAATATAGTCTCTGGATTTTGCTTTAGTTCTCCAGACAGCTCCCCAGCTCCTGCCATTCCAGCAAGCTTCAGACTGGGTAAGGATTTTTTACAGCCTCCTAGCTACCTCAGCCATGCTTTTCCGCTCCCCGTGCCCTTTTATGGTCTCATGGGTTTAGGATAGCTCTCTCTCTCTCTCTCTCTCTCTCTCTCTCTCTCTCTCTCTCCCCTTTACATTGCACCTTTAAGAGTTCCCCCTTGCTGGCTGTTGCCACTGCTGCCGCTGCAGCTCCTTAGCTCTGCTCTCTCCCTCCCTAGCTCTCCCTAGCTCTACTTTCTCCCCTCACCCACCAGGACACAGAGAGGTCCACCCTGCTTTTCCATGCCAGGTCATGGGGAATAATCTCATAAAAGAACTGTCTCTCCTTTTGATGTTTGACAGTCACAGTGATGACCATCTGGTCACTCACCCATGTTCACAGCCTTGGTCATAGCTAGAGATATCCATTGTTGACCTTGTTGCTGCTCTCTGTCACAATAGATGTAATAAATTACCGCTCTCTGCTCCCGTACCAGAAGGAGAGGCTCATCCTCCTTACCTCACTCCTCTGGCAACTTCCTGCAACTGCAACCACTCTCTCCCCTTCCCCAGAGGCTTCTGCCACTGAAATCAGCACATCTGCTGCTCCCTTCCCCAGAACCTCCTGCTGCAGCTGCCTCTCCTTCCTTCTCCAAGCCTCCTGTTACTCCTAATCAGTTTCTGGCTGAGTTATCTGCTACTTCTCTCCCTGCCAAAGCCCCAGCCCTGGACCTGACCCTCCTCTGTAGACTGTGCCCAATCCAACTCTGCCTCATACCTGGTCTGGACTGCAGTCTGGAGCTCCTTCTATACTCCTGACTCCCCAATTCCCATTTCAAGAGATGGCAGGAGCAGAGGGGATAGTTCAAGTCCATGTTCCTTTATCCCTGTCTGATCTCTCTCAGATCAATGAGCATTTATGTTCCTTTTTCACAGACACTACTAGATATATTCAAGAGCTCCAATATCTCACTCAGTCTTATGAAATTACTTGGAATGATCTAAATGTTATCCTTTCCTGAACCCTCTCACTCGAGGGACAAGAACATGTTTGGTCTTTGACCCAGGCCACTGCAGACGACTGCAAATGCCTTAAGCCTAATATTCAGGAGGACACTGTGGCCGTTCCCCAAGTCAAACCAAATTAGGATTTTAACTGGCTAGATGAGGAAGAACAGTCCCCAGCTCACAAAAGCCATAACTGTATGGTTACTTGCTTAGTTGAAGGACTCCACAAGGTGGAACATAGGGCAGTTAATTATGATAGATTTAAAGAAACCACCCAGAAAAAGGATGAAAATTCAACCCAATTCATAGTTCCTTTGGCTGCCGCCCTCAGGCATTATACAGCTCTAGATCCAGAGGTTCAAGAAGGCCAGCTTATTTTAAAGATGCATTTTATTTCTCAGTCTACCCCAGATATTTGTAAAAAAATTAAAGAAACTGAAGACTGGTTCTTAAACATCACAACAAGAACTATTAAATTCAACTTTCAAAGTTTATAAGAACAGGGTGAATATTCTTGACAGCACATTTCTGAGTTTCAGATGCTGGCCTCTGTTGTAAGAAACTCTGTACAGTCAGCTGCCAAGGTAACTAATAAAGGATCAAAGGCAGCCCAGACTCAAGGTACCCCTCCAGGGATATGCTTCAAATGCCAACAAAATGATCACTGGGCTAGGGAATGTCCACCACCCAGGATTCCCTTCAAGCCATGTCCTTCCTGGGGGGGTCCCCACTAGAAGTCAGATTGTCCAGTGCTAGCAGTCACTCCTGATACTTCTGGGTCACAACCCCAGGGACCCCCCAACTGGTTCCTTCCCAGGCCTTTGCCTGGCCACCAAGGACTGATGCTATCTGGAGGACACTGAGGCCTCTTAGACCATTTTGGATGTGAAGCTCTGGGTAACTCTTATGGTAGAGGGTGAGTTCATCCCATTTCTCTGCAACACAGGCACTACACACTCTACCTTGCCTTATTTTCAAGGAGCAACTTCCTTGGTCCCAATTACTGTTGTGGGGATTGACAGTAAAGTCTCCAGACCATTTAAGATGCCCCCAATTTGTTGTCAATTGGGCCAATACCTTCTCCCACACTCATTTTTAGTTATCCCTACCTGCTCCATTCCCATTTTAGGGTGACACATCTTAGCCAAGCTGTCAGACACTCTGACCATCCCCAGGACACAGCCAGTGTTTATAGCCACTCCAGTATCTTGTTCTCGGCCTATCCCTGGAGGCTCCCTTCATGTCCCTTCACCTTAACCCCAGAGTCTGGGACACTTCTACCCCATCCTTGGCCTCTTCTAAACAACTCCTTAACATCCATCTCAAGCCTGATAGCCAATAAGCCTGCCCAATAACAATATCTCATCCCTGGTCTAGCTTTAAGGGGCTTACAACCTCTTGCCTACTGAAGCACGGTCTATTAATTCCTGTCAATTCCTCTTACAATATACCCCTTTCCCATTTTCCACTATGGAAGGCAGATGGCTTTTATAGGCTAGTACAAGATCTCTGTGTCATTAATCAGATTGTCCTCTCCACACACCACGTAGTGCTAATCCCTACACACTCTATACTTATCACTTCATCCACCACTCATTATGCTGTTTTAGATCTAAAAAATGCTTTTTTCACTATTCCTCTTCACCCCTTTTCACAGCCTCTCTTTGCCTTCATCTAGATAGACCCTGACATCTGTCAATCCCAACAGCTGACCTGGACTGTCTTGCCTCAGGTCTTCTGTGATAGACATCACTGTTTTGGTCAGGCCTTTGTGCATGATTTACTCTCCTTTTATCCTTCCTTCTCTCATCTCATATAGTATGTAGCTGGCCTCCCCCTCTGCAGCCCCTACTATGAATAGCCCCGTAAAGATACCCTCTTATCTTCCTTTTTTTTTTGTACGAGGGATCGAACTCAGGACCTTGCACTTTTGAGGCAGGCAGCAGAACCACTGAGCTAAATCCCCGGTGTCCTCTTATCTTTTTATCACTGCAACATCTGGACTCCAAGGGATATCCCCCCTAAAGCCCAAATCTCTCCCCCATCTGTCACCTATCTGGGCATTTTTCTCCACAAACATACCTGAACTCTACCTCCAGATTGCATCCACTTAATTTCCCAGATTCCAGTTCCTACTACCAAACAACAACTTCTTTCCTTTCTCAGCATACTAGTATCTTTCCCCCTCTGGGTTCCCAGCTTTGCTGTCCTCACCAAACCCCTCTACAAATTTGCAAAGGGAGACACTACTGAGCCCTTAGATCACAAAACCTTCCCCCCAATCCTTTCACACCTTAAAAGAGGCTCCTAAAAACAGCCCCCACTTTAGCTCTCACAGATCTTACCCAAACCTTCAGCATTTATGCAGTAGAGTATAGGATATGTGCAGTAGGGGGTTTGATACAAGGTCCCAGCTTACATCCAATCACATTTCTGACAAAATAGCTTGACCCCACTGTCATAGGCTGGCTGGCATGCCTATGGGTGGCTGTCGCTAAAGCCCTGCTATTCCTAGGGACATTCAAAATTACTAGACATGCCCCACTCACCCTTTACTTTTCCCACAACCTTCAGGAACTTGTGTCTTCATCCTACACTTCACACTTTCTCTCCACCCCTTGCCTTATTCAAGTCTATGCACTTTTCATGGAGACTCCCATGGTTACAATCTCCCTGGGTCCTGATTTTCATCCAGCTTCTCATTTTATCTACCCACTACCCCTTTCAGAAAAGCTTGAACCACATGACTGAATGTCTCTGGGCACCTAGCAACCCTTCCTTTTCCTCACATTTCCAGCTTCTCCCTTTCTAACTCTAATCATACCTGGTTTATTGATGGGAGTTTATACAAGGCAAAGCCCAATAGCCCTGCCAGGGCAGGATGCACTATTGCCTCCCAAGACTATATTATAGAAGCTGAAGCTCTTCCCCACTCCACTATCTCTCAACAGGCTGAACTAACTGCTCTGGCCTGTGTTCTTAGTCTAGCTAAGGGCGTACAAGTTAACATCTATACAAACTCAAAGTGTTTGTTTCATATATTACATAAGCATGCTGCTCTCTGGGCAGAAAGAAGGTTTTTCTCCTCCCAAGAGTCTTCAATCATTAATGCTCCATTCATTAAAGACCTTCTTCAGGCCGCTATCCTGATGACATGGGTGACTGTGTTTCACTGCAGGGGACACCAGAGACTTTCAGACCTGATAGGTGCTGGGAATGCCTTTGCAGATAAAACCACAAAGAAAACTTCTAATCTCTCCCCCCATACTCCCAAGGGACAATATTTTTTGCCTTTCCAGCTTCTCTCTTGCCTATTCCCCTTCTGAGTACCAACAATATTAGGACCTCCCCACCAATGGTGGATGGTTCTTAAGCCAGGGAAAATTCCTCCTCCCTGCCTAGCAGGCCCATGCCATTCTTTTGTCCCTTATACCTATTTTCATGCAGGCTACAAACTGCTCATGCATCTGCTTGAGCTTTCTATCTGATTTCCCTCTTGGAAGGTGCTCCTCAAAACTATCACCACTCAATATTCTGTTGGCCAGGTAACCATGCCTTAGGGCTCCCTGAGGTCTGCTCCTTTCCATACACATCAAACACAAAGTTTTTCCCCAACTCAGAACAGCTAAATTGATTTCATTCACATGCCATGAGTACAAAAGTTACAATATCTCCTGTCTGGGTTGACTTCTTCATGGGGTGGATAGAGGCCTTTCCCACAGGCTCAGAAAAAGCCTCAGTAGTTGTTAACTCCCTCTTACCTGATATCATCCCCCAGTTTGGCCTTCCCACCTCTCTTCAGTCAGACAATGCTCCAGCTTTTATTAGCCAAATTACCCAGGAGGTGTCCAAGTCACTTGATATACAATGGAAACTTCACATCCCCTACTGGCCTCAGTCATCTGGGAAGGTAGAATGGGCTAATGGGCTCCTTAAGGCCTACCTTACCAGGCTCATGTTCCAACTCCATAAGGATTAGCTTTCTCTGCTTTCCCTTGCTCTTCTTTGTGCCAGAGCCATGCCCAGGGGACCTACAGGATACAGTCCATTCAAGATTTTATATGGCTGTAGCTTTTTACTTGGCCACACCTCAGCCAAGGACCTCACCTTATTGGAGACTCTCTCCCTGTCCTAAAACAGGTCTAAAAGACATACAACGTGCTGCTAACCTTCTCCTGTCTTTTCTTAAAACCCAGCCTCATGAGGATGGCCTGGCTAATAAATGAGTTTTAATAAAATCCTAAATCCCCAATCCCTTCAGCCTAAGTGGAGAGGACCCTTCCTGGTTGTCTACAGCACCCACATGGCTGCTCACCTCTGGGACCCTCCTCCATGGATTTATTGATCTGGGTTAAAACTGTGCCCAGCTGACAGCTTATCTGACCCCTTCTTGTTGAAATTGCTAGTAATCTCCCCTACTTCCATCAGGCTACCTTGAATTCCAAAAGATAAGCAGATGCCTTGCTTTTGTGTGTCTTGTCATTTTATTTACTTTCTTCATTCAGTCTGCTTTGATTTTACTTGGTTTCACCCTCAGACTTCCAGTTTGGAGTCATATCTCACACGAATGATCTCATACTTCAAGGCACTCTGTGACTGCAAAGAGATTGCATTTTTTCCCTTCCTTCTTACTCTCCTTCTGTTCAATGATTGATAGCAAGGACCTTAGATATGCCCTGTTTAACACTCTAACTCAATTATCTTTTGCCTCGAAGATAGAATCACTTCTCATGCTCATGCTTGTCATCATTGTCCTAGGTAAACATCTCCCTTCTTCCTCCTTGAGACTTTTAACCCAGTTAGTGCTCCTGTTTCTTTCACAATGCCCTTCAGTCACACCCTGCATCTTCTCCCCACAGTTCCTCCAGATGACTTTACAGTTAACTCTTTCCTTGTTAAACTGATGTTTGTCATGCCTCTTCAAACTTTTCTCACAGGACTGCATTCAGGATGCTGACCTGGCCACTTCTTGATACATTCCCCAAAATATCTCTCCCATCTAAGCTGTCCACATTGCCCATTTGTCATGCATAAAGCAGCCATGAGAAGCTTCAGTGGCTTTTCTGCCCTCCTCCCCATATAATAACAAAAAGAGGGGAATGTCTTGCCTGGCCTGAATGAGACCTTCACAACCAAACAGGCTGCTCTCATCCAACAACAGGCTATTCTCAGTAAACAGAACAGCCATAAAGAAAATTTAGGGCAGAGTATATAATCTCCTGGGAACCAAAGAGCCCAGTATTGTATACACACCTACACTGACCATCCTTGGGCCCTCAGTCAAAAACATTCCTTATGATCATAGCCTCTTCCCCAAAACCCACATAAATGTAGTTTTCTTTCCCAGCTAACTGCTGACATCCTTCTCTTTTGATGTCAGCATAGCCACAGACAGATGTAATAAACTCAGCTCTTTTCAGATAATTGCTGAAATCTGATCCCAATATCAGTCTTTGTTCACACCTGGACAGAAGTGAACCTTTTATTTTCTCTCCCAAAGCCTATGTCTGAGTGGCCTCATTTATGCTGTGTATAACATTTGACAGATTGAGACAGGAAGATAGCAGGTTAGAAACTAACCTCAGCAACTGACAAGACCTTGTCTCAAAAATTTAAAGAAGGTCAAGGGCATAGCTCAATAATAGAGTTAAATATTTTTTATAAGTCTTTATAGGAGAAAAATTGTAACCATCTTAACTGTATGGAGAAATATCTCCTCATATAAAAGCAATAGAAGAAAAATTTATGTTTTAAAATAAAAACTTTTCTCCTTCAGCAGAAATAAAATTAAAAAGTAAATTTGAGATCTTCCATATTTCTGAGAAAGGGTTAAAGGAATTAATATAGAATATACAAATCAATATTAGAAAAATCTGAAATCTGTAAAAATTATAGGTTCTGGATAGCATTTATATGGTCTTGTTTAAATTTAAAGTTAAACCTGATATCTGATATTTGCTTTTTACTTTTTTCCCAGGGGAATGGCTAACTATTGACCCAAGTGATTTTTGAGAACATAAAAAGAGGATTAACCATTAGTCTCTTTTGATAGATAAGGTTAGTGACTATTTACATACCAGTTGCATCTAAATTACATCTCTTGTTTCTTGTCACAACGAAGTTGATCTTCTGGTCATCTGTTCAGTAGAAAGGACAGAATTTTCCAGTAATAGTGGATAGCTTAATATGTCCTATGTTTATTGAATTTAAACCTTGAAACTATGAGTGTTATAGTAAACTGTGTTTATTAGACTTTTGCTTCAGAAAATACTGCTTATGATCATTTAGCTTAGAAATGATTTGTCATAGGAAGCTGATTTGTATTCTCAACCTTATAATTAACCCTGAATATGACCTTTCTAGTCCCCCTATAATTATCACAAGTATAAAACATTAGAATATTCTTTTAGAATTAGAATATTCCTAATATATAAAATTGTATTTTACAAGTACAATAAATAAGGGCTTAACTAACCAGTCTCAGAATACAATTCAAATCACCGTTGTCCCCCTTTTACCCTAATAGAAACTGGTAAATGATCTTTGTCAGTTACTGTGTGCAGGACTTTATAGGGGTGATCACCTATGCCAGTAATGGTGAACCTTTTAGAGCTTTCAATGATAACAAATAGCTGTGGCATGCACACCACAGATTCACCACCACTGATACCTTCAAGAAAGGCAAATGTGAGCTGCCCATTTAAATGACTGTCAGTGCTCCTTCAAAGTTGTTTTTTCCTTCAGCTAAGGCCTTCTAGAGAAACTTACAAAGAACCAGCCAAAATCACTGAACCATGTTAACTCTTTTTAGATGACTAAGAGTAAACTTTGCTCCTTACAATAAATTCTCCACCCACAGACATTCCCAGTTGTCATGTTTTTGAATACAGAGAATGTGACTGTGAGCTAGCATGCTTAGTAATGTGCTTGTCTTTCCATGTGAGTATAGGTCTTTCCTGTATGAATGTGTATGTTTCCCAATTAAAGGCCCTACTTTTCTTTCTTTCATGGAGGACAGTGTGCTTTGAGAATTATCTCCAGTGTGCTGCTTATTTCCCTCAAGTGATAAACCTTTTCTTGCTCTTTGATCTCCTGGTTGTGCTCATCAGCTTCATATTCACCACAGGGCTGGTGGGAGTCACTGTCCTGGATTACAACCAGGGTGACCACATAGGACTTCTTCCTGAAGGTGTAGGCATATTTTCTGCTCATATATCAAAAGCAGAAGCAGCAGGAAGTGGTTGCACATCCTGGGCTGACTCTCCTGTGTTGCTGTAAGCAAGTCCTGATCAGATAAAGCCAAGCAACTCCACAGTTAGGGCTCTTTGGCTCATCAGCCTGGACAAGCTTGGTGGCCACTCTGAACCTCCTCTTCTAAAGGTTCTGCCAGATCAGTGAGTGGTACCCAACCTTTGAGTCAGCTAACACAGTCTGGATGAAGGAGTAAAGAAGGCCCTAGATTAGAAAAGTGCTTGAGGACCAGTGACAGGACTGAGAGATTGTATGTCAGTACTAAGATCCAGAGACTGAAAATAATCTCTATCTTGGCTGGCAGAGGATATTGGAAGACTTCTCTATCCTGCAGATATGCATTATGGTAAAGGAGCTCCAGAGAGAAGTGTGTTCTTTTAATTATCAGAAAATCCAATTGTATAATTTTATGGCTTTAATATTCTAATATTTCTTAAATTCTATAAAAAGGCAGTGCATTGGGTAATGTTAATAAATAGGCTTTCACAAAATTATAGACATATGGAAAAGCAGTTTAAGATTGCTTTCTTCTTGGGTCTTCTTTAATAAGCAAGGTTACTACAGTTAAAATTCTAATTAACATATTGAATTATATATAAATTCAGATTGATTCAAAGAATACAGATTGATTTAAAATGTAAATTCAAGGAAGGAAACAAGACAGAAAGAAACTAGTAAGCAGGAGAGAGATATTGAGAAAGTTACAAATGTAAGAATGTATTTGGATGAGAAAAGATAATTGTATAGTAAAGTAAGATTTTTGTCCTAAGGAAGAGTGACTAGGATAGGGAAAAACTAAATGACTGATCAATTTGAACAAGGTTTGGAATGATGGTGGTCAGATAGCTCTGAGAATCTATTTCCAGTCTTAGAGTGCTCCTGACATCTGAGAAAACTGTAACAATTAGCTGAGAAACTACTTTATCTCAACTGGTGGAAATTGACTTTAAGATTTCCAATACGAGATGTAACTGAAGAAAGGACAAGAAGATAAAAGTCTAATGAAGCAAGCAGCCTATCTGGTTTTCATCATCCACTCCATTCCAGATAAGATGGGAGAAACAAGCCAGGGTAGCTGAGTGTCCCTGGCCCCCAGTGTAGAACTCAGCAGCCACCAGCAAAGCTAGGACTGGATCACCATTCATTTTGCATGCAGGAGGAAAATTGGAAGAGGAAATGCTCAAATTATCCCTGGAGAGAGAAACCTGACTCCCATCAGTTTTTCCTTTGCAGAAAATGAAGATTGGCAGGGTCTCCTTAACTGGCTCCCTCCAATACAATCCCACTTTCCTCTGAGGACCCCTGGGTTACTTTATATAAAGCCAAAAAGGAAAAAGTTGAATTTTTACTCAATACTGAAGCAACACACAGTTGTTGATTATTAAAAAAGGCACTCTGTCCCAGAAAGAGTGCAGCATAAAAGAAGAACCAGGAAAGTAAGAAACTAAAGGGTTTCTGGGGCCTCTGACCCATGAGGTGGGCTTGAGCTAGGGTATAAGAAATAAAAACTAGGTAGAAAGGAGACAAGAAAATAAAGATGTTAAAAGTAAGAACCGCAGCCTCAAAACACAAAAGTTACTCAAGCTTTATTTCCTTTCAGGAAACTCACTCAAAAAAATTCCTAAAGGTCCTTTTATATTAAGCCTGTAAATCTAGTCATTAGACCTGTTCTTTTCACCTATAAAGTGCACTTCCTGCCCCCCCCCAAGTATTTTAGAGGTTTAAGTCCATAGTCCACTGGCTCCAAGGCAGGGCAGCATGGCAGAGGGAAACAACAGAGGAGAAACAGTCCATGGCAGTTCAGGCAGAAGGCAGCAAGCAGCAACAGGCCTTCCTTTCCCTTTAATCTCATCCAGGCTACAAGCATATTGGTTGGTGCCACCCATACCTAGGGTGGGCCTTCCTGTTATTCACACCCAGGACTATGCTAAACCAATCAGTGGAGTGATATAGCTGTTACACATCCTGATTCTATATTCATACACCCTAGATTTAGTCACCTCTGAAAAGCTGCATATATGACTTCAAGAGGGTTTGGGAGGGCATAGATATAAGCCATAACACTGGGCATCTTCCAGTTATCCCCCCTAAAACATTAGAAGCAGACGTGGTGATTACTAGTCATGGCAGGTTTCTGCCATATTGACATCACCAGATTCATGGAGGAAAGTTTTATTTTGGGTCACAGTTTTAGTCCATGGTTGGCTCACTCCAAGGCAAAAATAGGATAGTGGAAGGGCCTCAGCAGAGGACAGCTGCTTACCCCATGGCAGTGAGGGAGAGGAGCAGCCAGATAAGAATACACCCTTCCAGGTCATGACCTCAGTAACCCATGACCTCAAACTAGGCCCTATCTCCTACCAGCACATTCAGCTATTGAACTCATCAATAAATGAATCTACTGATGAGTATAGTGCCCCTATGATCCAATCACCTTCCACACATGAGAATTTTGGGGGACTTTGTAGATCTAAGCCATAGGATCCTGCCCTATTTCCCCAAAGACTCATGTCCATCTAATGGGATGTAGCTCAGTGGCACTGCACCTGCCTGGCAAGCACAAGGTACTGAGTTCAATTCCCAGTACCAGAAAAAAAAAAAGAAAATGAATTTAGTCTATCTCTAAGAGTCGCCCAAATCTTAACATTTCCAGCATTCTAAAAAGCCTAAGTCCAAAGTCTCCTCTGAGACTCAAGGCAAACTCTTAGCTGTTAGGCCCTGTAAAAATTAAAAAGAAAGTTAAACACTGTGACGTACAATGGCACAGGGTAAACATCCCCATTACGAAAGGGAAGAATAGGGAATTAGAAAGAAATCAGATCAAACAAGCCCAAAACCCAACAGGGCAAACATTAAATACCATAATTCCATGTTCAGCATCCAGGGCAGATTGTGGTAAGATGTGAGCTCTGAAGGACTTAAGAAGCTCCACCTCTATGGCATTACTACTGCAGCCTGGCCTCTGTTTTAGGGTGGCTTTACTCACTGCTTGTGGCTTTCCTCACCAGACATTTTACATTTCTGACATCTACAACTTACTGGGATCTCCACTGCACTTTTGGCTTCACTCTCACAATTTCACACACTGCCCTCTCAGGGGCACACTGCCTGGTCTTCTTGGCCTCCTTCTGAAACCTGAGTGGAAGCCTCTATGACTCCATAACCTGAGCATTCTGCATGCCTGAAAAATCAGCACCATATAGATGAGTCAATGTCGGCTGCCAAATTGAGCAGCAACTAGGCCCCCTTGGAACATGGCTGCAGCAGTCATTGCATACCCAGATGGCTGAACTCATGGATATAATTCTGTAGGTGGCATGCAGAATGTTTGTTTGTGGAAGACTATGTGAAGAAGATTCACCTTCACTAAAATCTTATGATCCTCTCCAGATGTCAATTTTTATATAAGATGTCAGTTTAACTATGGAAGAGTTTTGATATTTTTTTATGTTTCTTACAAGTACATTGCTACCTCCTCCCACTTTCCTACCCATTGTTTTTTGGTTATTTTGTTTTGCCTACTTGAAGAAAAGCCATTATCAAATAAGTAAACTATAATTTGGGGGGGGGTTGGGTCAACATTAGTAGGGAAGAAAGAGATATTTAGTGTTGTAACTTCTGTAATTTTTGGAGGCCTCAATCTAAACCTACATAATATATAAGATTGATCAGATTTTCCTTTTTCTTATAGAACCTAATGATTTTTCTGAATGCTTGATGTGTCAGCTTTCTGTTAGTTACAGTAGCAAAGTACTTATGAGCATCAATTTCAAAAAGAGTTTTATTTTGGCTCACAGTTTTGGGAATGTATCACAGAGGAAGGAAGTCCTTACCTCATGATTATAAACTGAAGCAAGGAGGAAGGAATGTTGGGGTTCCATTATCTTTCCAGAGCAACACCAATGACCTACAAATTCTCAGTAAGCCTCATCTCTTAAGGCTAACAACTACCTCCCATAGCATTGCACTGGGGACATAGGCTTTTGGGGACATTCATATCGAAACTAGAATACTATAACATTATAGCAATGCAGTAGGAAACTTTATCCCAAACAAAAAAGCAATTTTCATCCTTTGGAATTAATTATTTAATATACTAATATGAAAAATAATTTTCCTTTCAAAAAGACTTTTGATGGTTAGTTCATATATATTCATTAGACCAGATTTTTGAGAGATTTGAACATAGTCATTGATTGCATTATGGAAAATGAAAAGTAATGAAAATTGTAGAAATTGGATATTACAGAAAAGTTATCTGCTGTTTTGTTTAATTCCAAAAAGTTAGTAGAATTGCTCCAGTCCTTAGGATTAAGCAATTCATACATATTTACAAAATAAATAAATCAGTGTGTTTTGGTTTGCTGCCTATTTCAATTTTCATTTTGCTTCTATCTTTTTCTTTTCTTCCTTTTTTTTTTGGTACCTGGGATTGAACTCAGGTTCTTGTGCTTGTGCAGCAGGCAGTGAAACCACTGAGCTAAATCCTTGGCCCTATTTTTTGTTTTCTTGACAAATATTAATTAGAATATAATTGGAAAGGCATTTATACTAAAAATGTTTTACTTAATTTAGTCTGGTAATGTGAGATGTATTTGAAGAAGATAACTAAAAAGAAATTTGTATCAAGTCAAAATTTTGTTATTGAAAATATACCTTAAAGCATTAACATAAACAAACTAGAACAGAAACTCACATTTAAGGCCATAATTGTTCAGACTATCAATAAATGGTTTTATATATATGCCAATCCCTGTTCAAAGTGCTGAGAATTCAGCAATCAATAAGATAGTTCTTACCACACATTGGGAAAGATACTTGATAATTTTTAAAAATCTTAGAAAATAGTGGAAACAAATTGTACTAAATTATGAAGGAAAATATAGCATGCAAGAAAAATACATAACAGAGGTGTCTTGTCTTTCTTGATGGAAAGGAGGAAAGAAAGTCTAGGGAAACTTGGATTTCTCTATTCTCTTGGAACCCAACTCCCTAAAAGTGATTTCTATTGTCTCCTCTATTGCTTTTTTGTTTCTCTTTTTGGTTTATGATTCAAATTCATTTATTTTTTAGATTGGTGAGATTTATAAATTAAGATCCTTGTATAACTTATTGCTTTTTCCCTCCCTTTTTATTAGTATATATTTGAAATACATCATGAATACATTCATAGTGGGGAATTGGTACATATTCACATCATATCTTGATCCTTTTTATTTCCATTTCCCTTCCTCTCCTTCCTGTCTTTCCCCATTTTCAGACCCCTTCCCATCTCCATAAACTCTATCTCCCTGTTTGCTATCATTTATCTTTTATTTTGCTCCTAAATTATTCATACTTTGAGTTTCTCTTATAAGAGAAGCCATGTGATATTTAACCTATGTCTGATTTATTTCACTTAGTTTTATGGTCTCAAAGTGCATCCCTTTTCTTAATGACTTGTTTATCTTTCTTTATGGTTGAGTATACTCCATTATGTATATATACCACATTTTCTTTATCCATTTATCAGTCGATGGCTAAGTAGGCCATTTCCAAGATTTAGCTATTGTAAGTTATGCTGCTATAAACCTGGATACATATATATCATTATAATTTGATGTTTTTAACTCTTTGGGAAAGATATCCAGAAAAGGTATAGCTGGGTCAAGTGGAATTTCTATATTTAGTTGCCCTGAGGAATCTCCACACTGATTTCCATAGTGGTTGCACTAGTTTATGTTTACATCAAAAGTGTGGAACAACCTCACTAGCATTTGTTGTTGTTGTTGTTGTTTTGAGGTCATAATGGTAGCCATTCTTTCTGGAGTAAGATGGAATCTCATTGTTTTAACTTGCATTTTTTCTAGTGGCCAGAGACATCAAGCACTTTTTCATGTACCTATTGGTCACTTCTAATTATTTTGAGTAGCATCTACTATTCATTTTAATTGCCCATTTTTTAAATCAGGTCTTTTATTTTGGGGTGTCTATTTTTAAAAATATTTTATATATCCAGATATTAGTCCTCTGTCTGAGAAGTGTCTGGCAAAATTTTTTTCCCACTCTATAGACTGTGTCTTCACTTTGTTGGTGGTTTCTTTTGTTGTGCAAAAAGTTTTAATTTTATATAGTCTCATTTTTACATTGTGCCATCGTGTCTCTATTCAGAACGTCCTTGCCTATATCTATGCCATCAAGAATTTTACCAATTTTTCTTCCAACAGATCCAGTGTTTTGGTTTTTATATCTGTATTTGATCTGTTTTTATTTATTTTAATGCAGGTTAATATATATGGACTTAGATTCATTTTTCTCTATGTGTATAAACACTTCTCCCAGAACTATCTGTTAAAGAAGCTAGCTTTCTTCCAGCATATGTTTCTGGAGTCTTTGATATAGATCAGATTGCTTGGGATTATTTTTGCACTCTCAATTCTGTTCCATTGATCCACCTGTCTGTTTTTGTGCTAGTACCAGGCTGTTTTTGTAACTTTAGCTTTGTAATATAACTTGAAATCCAGGATTGTGATGACTCTTGCTTTGTTCTTGTTGCCCAGAATTGCTTTTTGCTATTCTGGGTCTTTTCTGGTTTCAAATACATTTTAGGATTTTTTTTCTAATTCTGTGAGGAATGCTTTTGGTATTTTGATTGGGATTGCATTAAATCTAGATATTATTTCTGGTAGTTTGACCATTTTGACAATATTGCTTTGCTGATCCAAGGACAAAGGACATCTTTCTATTTTCTTATGTTCTTGTCAATCTCCTTTTTGAAAGCACTATAGCTTTCATTATCGACATCTTTCACTTTCTTTTAAGGTTAATCTATATGTATTTAAATTTTTAAAGCTAATGTGAATGGGATTGTTTTCCTGATTTCTTTTTTATTGGATTCATTGTTAGTATATAGGAACACTCTTGATTTTTATACATTTTGTATCCTGCTACTTTAGTGATCAGTTCTGAAAGTCTTTTGGGGGAACTTTCTGGGTCACCTATGTCATTTGCAAATAAGACAATTTGGCTTCTTCCTCTCCTAAACATATCCCTTTTATGTATTTCTCTTGCTTGATTGCTCTGTCTAAGCTTTCAAGTACTATTTGAATAAGAGTGGTAAAAGTGGACAGCTGTATCTCACTCCTGCTTTCAGAGAAAATGCTTTTAGTTTTCTTCCTTTAATGTGATGTTGGCAGTAGGTTTTTCATAAATGGTTTTTTATCAGTTTGACATAAGGTCCTCCTATAACTGTTTTCTTCAGGTTTTTTAAAGTCAGAAATGAATATTGAAGTTTGTCAAAGGCTTTTTCTGCCTCTATTGAGATGATTGTGTGATTTTTGTCCTACTGTTATATGATGTATTACATTTATTGATCTACATGTGGTAAACCATCCATACATCCCTGGGATGAAGTCAACTTGGTCAGAATGTACAATTTTTAAAATGATTTTTTGCATTGTGTTTGGCAGTATCTTGTTGAGGATTTTTGTATCTCTGTTCTTAAAGGAGATTGGTCAGTGGTTTTCTTTTTTGTTAAGTCTTTGTCCAGTTTTTGTACCTAGGTAATGCTAGCTTTCAGGAATGAGTTTGACAATGTTTCTTCCCTTTCAATTTCCTGGAAGAGTTTGATTGGAATTGGCTTTAGCTCTTTTCTGAAGTTCTGGTACATCTCTGATAAATCCATCAGATACTGGGCTTTTCTTAATTGGTAAGATTTTTATTACTATCTCTAATTTATTGCCTATTATTTGTCTCATCAGGGTTTTTATATCTTCTTGGTTCAATTTTGGTAATTCAAGTGCATCTAGGAATTTCTAAATTTCTTTCAGGTCCCCCAATTTATTGAACCATAAGGTTTTGAAATAGTTTCTTGTAATCTTCTGAACTTTGGTGGTGTCAGTTGCAATTTCACCTTTTCATTTCTCATTGCATTGACATAGATTTTTTTGTTTCCTTCTTTAGGTAAATTTGGCTAAGTATCAATCTTATTCATCCTTTCAAGGAAAAAAATTCTTTGATTCATTAAACCCTTTTATTGATTTTTTTTTAGTCTCAATTTCATTAATTTCCACTCTGATCTTTATAATTTCTTCTACTAGTTTTAGGCGTGGATTGTTTTTGGTTTTTTGGGACCTTGAGAGTCACCATTAGGTTATTTGGCATTGCTCAATTTTTGAATATGTGCATTCACAGCTACAAACTTCCTTCTTAGGACTGCTTTCATTGTGACCTACAGGTGTTGCTATATTGTGTTTCCATTATCATTTGATTCTAGTAAATTTTTAATTTCTTTTATGATTTCTTCTGTGATTTATTGATTATTCAATAAGTATTATTTAATTTCCATGTATTTGCATAGTTTCTATGGTTTATTTTGTTGTTGATTTTTAGTTTCATTTTGCTGTGATCAGATAGTGTGTAGGGGATTATTTAAATTCTTTTGTATTTATTTAAGAATTAATTTATAGCCTAAGATATGGTGTTTTGAAAAAAAGCTGCATGTACTGATGAAAAAAATGTATATTCTGTTGTTGTTTTGTATAAAACATTCTGTACACATCTGTTAAGTCTATTTGTTCAGTTGTGTGGTTAAATTTTGATATTTAAAAAATTTTTGTCTAGATAACCTCTGTATTTGTTTTTTTGTTTGTTCTGTTTTGTTTTTGGTTTTTTGAGACAGGGTCTCACTATATAGTCCATGCTGGCCTTGAACTCACTATGTAGCCTAGGCTGACTTTGAACTTGTGGTGATCCTCCTGCCTCAGCCTCCTGAAAGCTGGAATTACAGGCATGAGCCACCATGCTTGGCTGGTGACCTGTATATTTGTGAAAGTAGAGTGATGAAGTCCTCCACTATGGTTATATTGTTTTCTCTGTCCCGTTATATCGAGTAGATTTTATTTCATGAAGTTGGGTGTGCTAACATTTGGCATGTAAATCTTTATAGTTTTTATCTTTTCCTGTGGAATTTTTCCCTTTACCAATATGCAGTGGCCAAATTTGTCTCTTTTTTGGCTTGACATATGCTGTATTTGAAAAATAAGATAGCTACTCCTGCTTGTCTTTGTGCTCTAGTTTCATGGAGTATTGTTTATTATCTTTCATTTTCAGCACATGAGATTCCTTTTGGTCGACCTGTCTCCCATAGACAATTTATGATTTCATTTTATTTTTTGATCCAATCTGCCAGTCTGTCTTTGAATTGGAGAGTTAAGACCATTAACATTGAGAGTTATTACTGTAAAGTGCTTAGTGAATCCTGTCTTTGCATTATTTTCCCAGTGATGATTCCTTTATTTTTTCCTTTTCTTTAACTACTCTCCCAGATAAACGTATACTTGCCTATGGACTCTTTCATGTTGATGGCATCCTTGTCTCTGTCTAGGGTTCCTTGAATATTATCTCAAGTGCTGGTTTAGTAATTATGTATTTCCTTAAAATTTCTTTGTTGTGGAAAGTCTTTTCTTCTCTGTCAGATTTTTTGGGGGTGGGGGGTACCAGGGATTGAACTTGGGACCTTGTGCTTGTGAGGCAGGCACCTGAAACACTGAGCTAAATCCTCAGCCCATTCTCTGTCAGTTTTGAAGGCTAATTTTGCAGGATTTAGAAGTCTGAGTTGATAATTTTTTTCTTTCAGGAGTTGAAAACCTTTGCTCCAAGCTCTCTTGGCTTTTAAGTTTTGTGCTAAGAAATCTGCTGTTATTCTAGTAGCTTTGCCTATATAGTTTATTTGCTGTTTTTCTCTACCAACTTTTGGTCTTTTTTCCTTTAGTTGAATTTAGGGAATTTGGATTGTGATATGTTGTGGAGAGGTTCTTTTTTGGTCATGCCTATTTTGGATTCTATATGCCTCTTTTACTTGAGTATTGTATTCTTTCCCTAGATTTGGAAAGTATTTTGCTATAATTTCAGTGAATAAATTTTTTATACCTTTTGAGTCCTCTTCTAATTTTTCCTTTATTCATATAATTCTGAAGTTTAAAAAAAGTCATTTAGCAGCTATTGTATCCAGCTCATGTGGTCTTTATTGCTCTTTGGAATAACTGAGTTTATGATTTATTATATCCACAATGTCTTCAAATTGTGATGCTCTGTCCTCACCTTGGTCATATCGGCCACTCGTGCTTCACATTGAATTTCTCATTTCATGTGACTCTGCTTACTTTCTCTTCATAATCTCCAGTTCATTACCAAACTGGTCATTTATATTTTACATTGTCTTCTTTAACTCAATTAGTTTATTTCTTCTTTAAACTTGTAAAACATTTTTTAATAAAATCTATCTGCTTAATAAAATCTTCTTTAAGTTCACTAGACATCTTATGAAATTGCTTATGTATTTATTCTTTGATCACTTAAACCATTTTGATCATTTGTTTTTTGAGTTCTTCTCCTGCAGCTTCCTCTACTTCAGTGTCCATGAGATCAGCTTCTGGGGAGTTAAAGGCTTTTGGAGGCATCTTGTTGCCTTGCTTTCTCATATGTCTATTGTTTTTGTGCTGCAGGTTGAAGATCAATTAGGGTAGAAAACTGTGGCTCCTGTGGAGATATCTTTAGTTGGAATATGTCTTCCTGTGATATGTCCTTTTATTTATGTTTTGGTGTTTATACCCCTCTTCAATCTCTTTGGTCTAATATTTGAGGGTCTTCTTAGTGTCCAACCTTTTTCTATGGTTTTATTCTCAGAATCACTCAGAGAGGACACAATGAACTACAATAATGTTGATGACACAGTCAAACCACATATTGGCATAGAGTAAAAACTAATTAAAAGCAAATAACTGTGCTACCATTGGAATATGAAAGAAATCAACAATAATAGAGGTTTTTAAAAACTCTGAATATTGACATACCATAAAAATCAATAAAAACTACCTTAACTTATACCTTATACTACCCTTAACAATAGAAAAGAAACTTGCAATTATAATATTAATACAAAGACAGAATATTGACATATAATAAATACAATGGTACTATGGTTCATGAACTCATTTTTTGTAAACGGTTTGGATCAAAAACAGAAATTTTGGTAAAATTTGTTTTTATTTGTAAACTCTGCATTGGATGACAAACATGACCTCAACCATCTTTCTCACACAAACACAAATGTAGCCTTCTTTTCCAAAATCATAGAACAAATTAAATTCATGAACTGAGGAACCAATCTACTAAATGCAACACAATTAACAACAGAAAAGAATGCAGCAATAATAAATAGCATAGATTCAACTAAATAGCTAGAAATTAATAAAGCTTAATAGTAATAATATTTAATATGGAGGGGACACAGAAAGGGAAAAATGAAAGAAATAAAATCTGAAAAGGAAAGATGAGGAAGAGGAGAGAAAAGTGAGATGAAGAATCATGATTCTTCATCTCACTTTTAGGGATTAATAAAAGTAACCAAAAAAACTAGAAAAAGAAAAAAAGTAAGAAAAAAGAATAAATCGAAGAACAAAATTAAGTGGAAAAATAGAAACAAAAAATTCCCAAAAATCAAACCAAAAAAACCCAAAACAAAACCATGAGTCTAAAAATTCATCCATGTGTTTGGATGAATGGTTTCTTTTCACCGCCTGTAGCATTGGAATTCACCAGGTATTGGTGAGAGAGATTGAGTCACAACTAACGCCTATTTTGCTTCCATGTCTACTTTTTTATTTGTGAATTCTGAGTCCTGCCCTGTCTTCCCCACTGGGCAAGTTCAGTTAATGGTGTGGTGTCTGCCTTAGGGGTGTATTCACGTCAATGGCTCTTAGTGTTTTCCCTTCTGTGTATCCCAAGTCACCACTCTGTATGACTAACTTTTCTGCCTGTGGGCTTGTGTGGTGACCCTCTCTATATATACCCCAGGGCATGGCAACCATCACAGCTTAGTTGTATTCTGGATCACACTGGCAGATGGAGAAAGCAAAAATAACACTGAGCTCTGTGCTGGAAATATGCAGAGAGGTGGGAGGAGGTCAAGAAATTCACTTGGACTCAATCCCAACTTGTTCAGACACAGCACCCTCAGAAAAATCACAGGTGCCTGACATTGATTTACACCAAAAGGCCTGGGGCCACCATGTCTTTTCCAACCTGAGCTCATTGCTGCTCAGGGAGTCTGTGACTAGCCTGTCCCTGCTCCACAACTGTCCTTTGTGTTTATGTCTCAACTAGTCACTGTGGTAGTGTGACCCCACCAACTTCAAAGTGTTGTTTCTATGATTTCTGATTTCCAGAGTATCTCAGTCTTAAACAATTAAGCCTTGCCCAAAATGGCTCCTGATTTTGTTACTCCTCCTTGTGGTAAGTACTTTAATGATGTTGTTCTCCAACTTTGGCCTGCCATGTAGAATCATTTTTAGAGGACAATCCCATACTATATTAGCTGATTACAAAACCATGAGATTTTTTGGGGAGCTGATATTGCCATATGTTGCTTCTTTTTTTTCTTTCTTTCTTTTTGGTACCAGGTATCGAACTTGGGACCTTGCACTTTCGAGGAAGACACCAGAACCACTGAGCTAAATCCCCGGGCCAGCCATATGTTATTTCTCCCTGGAGTTGCCAACCTTCTCTGGGCTTAACTTGTGCTTGGAGAGAGAACTCCTCCTCCTCTAGAGCCAGGGTTAATGGTTCAGATTGCTTTTTTCATTTCTTTGCAATGCCTTCAGTTTCCCCAGTTGCCCTGTGATTTCTAGTTTTCTTCTTGGCTCTTTATTGATTCCAAGAGCTCTTCTTTTTCTCTTCACTAAATTATTTTTCAGGTGTCTTGATTCCAGATCCTAGAGAGGTTGTGATATGCTGTTGACATTTACTCTTAACTTCTTTCCCATGATTCTCCTGTTTTTTCTTGAATCCATTTCATAGGGCAGTGATGGCAAACCTTTTAGAGCTTTCAATGATAGCAAACAGCCCCCTGTGGCCCACATGCCATAGGTTCACCACCACTGCCATAGGGATTTCTCTTGCACCATTCCAAGCCATTGTTGTTAGGCCTAGATCCAATATTCACTTCTCGTGCAATACAAGTGAACTCTCCATCCTTCTCAAATCTAACTTTTTGTGACCTCCAGGAGACTACTTTTCCCTGGCGGTCCTTACACTGCACTAGTCTCCTGAAGAGTCCCTTGGCTATTGCACCTCATTTACCACTAAAACCTGAAGTGTCCCACCACTGAGTCATTAAATTTTTTCTTTTCTACCTATATACAGACCTAAGTGACCTCTCCTAATCCCTGGCTTTAATAACAGCTATATGCAGGAAGCTTCCAGATTTACATCTTTAGTCCCAATTTGTTTATGGAACTACAGCACTACATCTCCAATTGCCTCCCTCTGCACATACATATCTAGTATGTGTCTCAAATTTAACATCAGTTGAACTCTTGATTTCCTACCCCTGCCTCCTCAAAATTCTTCTCCATCAATCTTCCCCATATCTGTGGATGGCAAGTCCATCTTAGTTATTAATTGCTCAAGCCATTATACTTTGTCAATTTTGTCTTCTCATATCATGCATCAAATATAGTTAATGTTTTAGTCTTTGCAAAATAGACCAAAAATTCAACTACATGACAGTTCCATCACAAATTCTGGTATAAGCCTTCCTTTAGCCTATTTTACTCAGAAAAGCCAGAGCAATCATTTTAAAATGAACAATTCAGGTGGTGTCATTTCTCTGTTTAGAGTCTTTCATTCATAATAAAAGTCCTAATACTGTCTACAGATGCTACATGATCTGGTCCTTAGTTGCCACCTTCCGTTCTCCTACTATTTCCCCAAAGGTCACCCCATAACAACCTTAATTTCTGCTCATCACACAGAGAATGTCCCATTGTTGTATCTTTGAAATCTGCAGCCATGCCTGGTACATAGTCAATGTTCAATGAGTGCTTATTTAAGTAAAGGAAATGATATTTCATTGAGGTGCAGTAGGAGTAGAGACTAAAGAGATAGCTCCTTAGCTGAGGATGGGTAAAAAGTACATCTTATGAGAATCCCCTGCTGGAGTAGAAGGGATTTGTATGAGTAGAGGTTAACTTAGGAAAGAGGTTATTGTATGTTATATATTCAATTCTGTCTTTCAAATAAAAATAAAAAACCTTCAATGCAGAAAATTTTCTATTGACAAATAATTATAATAGATTTATTACCCACACATGAGGTTTGTTAAAGACCTGACTCCTTCACATTCTTATTGCAGATTAAATTTCTGCCAATAGAAATTATGGCACATGCAGGAATAAAAAATACAGAATCATTAAAATTTTATGTCATATTTACTAGCATTGGAAAATAGTCACAATAAGTTAAGTGGGGAAAAGGGTTATAATGGTGGAAGTGACAATGTTTAAATGTATATAGGAAAAGGTCTTATAAGATTTACATCAAAATATTAATACTGGCCATTAAAAGGTAGGATTACAAGAGATTTTTTTATCTTCTTTGGACTCTGTAGTTTTGAAATTTCTATAATGAGCATATATGGCTATAATATAATCAGAAGAATAAAGAAATGTATAATAAATGTTTAATTAGATGTATTAACCCTGAATAATCTCTTATTCTTGATTCCAGGGGAGGAAAATTGAGGGTTGATAATAAAGGTAAGACATTAAGGAGGTAAGGAATCTGTGATACAGAATTTAACTTGGTTTTTGTTACCTATTACTATGGAAATATGATAGGAAATATCTTTGCTGCTATCTGCCATCTAGGAAGTAGTATACTCTAATTTCTTACAGACACTTTCAGATGTTTATGGCCTAAATCTTTCTGATCTGTAGTAAGATATAAACTCATATTAAATTTCTTAGTATCAAACTTTAGGGGCAGGTTAGGGTACAGAATAAGGAGGCAGTTCTTTATCCCATGGATGGGTAAAAACCACATCATTTTGCTTATTGGAATCTCTTTAGAAATTTGAAGTTTGTTCATTGCTCTGCTTTCCATGTATATTATACTTTTTAGACTACATATTTTCTTTGCTATGTGACTGTATTATGAAAATTAAGGTGATAAGATTATAGATGAAGTAAATCGGTGTTTGGGTGATCCCAGTTTTCGATTGTACACCATCTAGGCATTTGGAATAGGCCCAAAATGTTATTGAGTTGCTCAGTTTCCTGTCCTGATATAGTATCCTCTTGGCCTTGTGATTCACCTTAATATTCTAGTTTCAACTGAGAGTAACCTAAATTTCCTTACCTTCTGCACAAATGCTTGTTATTTGAATTCTACATGCTGTGAGACTGAATTTGAGCAGTATGTAATTTACACAGGGATTTAATCTAAGCATCTAGATCTGCTTCTCAATTTGCTTGCCTTGTTCTCTATTCACATGATATTGAAGTTATCACTTCATTTGTGGGCAAAATGAAATATTGTTGTATCAAGTTTAGGAAAGTCTTAATGATCTTAGGACATATCTGTTGACTATTGAGTGTCAGTTCATTTATCTCTAGGCTAAAGATAATAATATATATTTTTCATGATTGTGGATGTTAAATATGATCATGTATTAAATAGGAGCAATAAAATTACACTGAAAAGTAGGTGTGAGGTGATTTAGTGGATTCAGAATCTATGAATTAAAACCAAAGAACTTCAGACTATCATCTTTTAGGGTGGCAGGATGTCTGTTTTTTGAAATAAGTCATTCAACCTGTGTCAGAATACATAAGGAACTGTGGTTAAAAGGAACAGTGTTAGAAATTAATAGAAGTGCACCACAGTTTAGGTTTCAATGACCTCGTTGCAGACATTAAAACTAGATACAAGAAGTAATTAAACTTTCTGGTTATTGTATTAAGTACTTTTTCCTGTTTTATGAGGGTGTCTCGTATTGGGTTTAATTCCAGTTGGTTCTGTTGAGGTCACATCTCCTAATTCTCCTAATAATTATACCAAGTTGCACTTGGGCTTTTTATTCTCTGTCAAGAAATAAAACAAAGGTACTGATTAAAGCCTTTATAACATAAAAAGTCCTGGAATTGTGGATGGGATAATATCAGTCAGTAGTTATAATAGACCTAATCAGCAATCAAGATTACTTGGTGACTTTCTATTTCTTTTTTTTTTCTCACTGCCTCATTGACCAGGTCTTTATTCAAAATAAGCTGTCCAATTTTATGTTACCTGTATGGGATAGAGATTTTGATTTTATGAGTTTATGCAGCAGGCTTCTTTTCTTCAGCAGGTTTCTTTTCAGCTGCTGGTTTCTTGGCAGCTGCAGGCTTTTTTCCTAAAGGCTTCCTCAAGGGCTCCTTGGTACCAGCAACCTTTTTTCCTTTCTTCTCTTCCACCTGCTTCTTGCTTTCAACCTTCTCTTCCAATTTGGCTGCCCGTGCTGCTGCTTTATCCAGATGGATTTTGTGATTCCTGGCCTGGTGAAGAATGGTGTTCCGGCGCGTGGTCTTTGCATAGCTTCAGCATGATCCTCAGGTTCTTCAGAGGATTCTTCTTCAGGACTCTATGTTGAATCTTCTTGCGTGGTGCCCGGAGGGCTCTTTGGATCTCTGGACTCTTCAGGTCTCTGTTCAGGTCGGTATTGTTCATTTTGTGCATGGGCAGGTTATAGTCACTCTTGAGGGAAGCAGCTTTATGTCAAGTGCCATACAACTCATCTAACTTCCGGAAAGCACTTTCAGTCCAAATGCAGAAGTGCCCCACATGCCCACCAGGAGCAAGTTTCAAAATATTCAGCTTAAAATATTAAGCAGAGTAATGCCAGGGATCTTTCTGAAGGCCTTGATGATCCCATTGTCTTCATTATAGGTGATGCAAGGTACCCTGCACTGCACGCGACTGCGGTTTCTCATCTTGCCCTTTTCAGCTCTCATTCGCTGAGAGGCATAGACCTCTTTGATATCATTCCAAGCCTTCAGTTTTTTCAGAAGCAAAATGGTCTCCATGGTCTTCTTGTAACCTTCAACTTTACCTTCTACAACAGAAGGAAGTTCAGGAACTTCCTCAGTTTGATGACCTTTTGACATGACCAGCGCTGGCAAAGCTGAGGCAGCCAGGGCAGAGCAGATGGCATATCGCTTCTGAGTTGTGTTCACTCTGCGGCGCCAACATCGCCGGCTTTTGATTGGTGCAAACATGTGGCCTCCTCGACACATGTTTCCAAAAGCACCCTGGGCAGAACGGTGGGTCCCACCTCCTCAAACTCTTGGAATTCGAGCTACAGCTCTGCCGGTCTCCCAAGACTCAGCACTGGTCTGGTGACCTGCCAATTGCTGACAGCATAGGGCTGCCTGTTGTTTTTACGCAAGTTGGTGTGAACAAAGTTCACAATATGTGGTCAAATGGGAGCCTTGAACACAGCAGGAAGGTGACATTTTTGCCAGACGACTCCCCTTTTCAGAGTACAGTGATATATCAGGGACGAGCACAAGCCATGGCGGGGAGAGGAGAAGGCTACCCTCCTCTCGACCCCCGTGGCTCCCAAGACTTTCTCTTTCTTCAGTGGCCTACATTTACTGACACTAGGAATTTATATAATACATATTTGTGGAAAGTATCACCCACATTTGCTTTGAGAACTATATCATTTTTTGTTGGTGATTTCTGATAATAAATCAGTTCCTTCATGAGCAGCCCGGAGTATTATTGAGCACAGTGGGACAAGCATGAGACCACATTCACTGATTCTTACTCGCCAATCCCAGCTCTTGATTTTTGGTCTAGTGATTCCTATAGCATTTTACCGCTAGTGGGCACTCTAATCTTGTTTTTCTCCGGAGGTCGGCTGTTTTAAGAGGTTTCATTCCCTAGATTGCATTTTGGTTAACGTTTCTGAAATTATTTTACTCTGTGTTTCCAGTGTCACAGAGAGATGAAATTTTTCAGCCCCAGGATTAAGGACAAATTTAAAAGGAGAAAAAGGCCAATCCATTTGAATGTTTAGAGACTTATCTATTACCTGGTATCAACTCATGCTTGACTACTGGGCAATATCTTATTCTGAGAGTGACTCTTAAAGGTAAACTTTCCCAAAGATTGTGTAATCCAATATTGCATCACATTCTCTATTTTCTTCCTGGTTCTACCATTGTGATCCATCTACCATAAAGGGCAAGAGAAACCTTTTTGATACTATCTTTTTCCAAGGACCTTGACCCCCCTCCCATGGTACTCCAAGATTTATAACCCAGTAAGTTCAACATTCTTATTGAAAGTTGAAAAGTTGGATTTTCCTTATTAATCTTAGAGATTCTAAAGCAACTAGATAATAGGGAAGAGCCAAGTATAAAGTTCAAGCTATTCTCTTTAAGAATAACATTAGTTCTCTCTAGCATCAGATTCTGCCAACATAACTCTCATCAATGCTTTCAAGCAAAGAGCCCAGAAACATACCTGGTTGAACAAATTGGATTTTCTATATACAGCCAACAAAGAAAAATCACACCTTAGGAAACTGTGGGGTATCTCAATAAGAGGGTGGATTTGGGCTTTGGGTCATTCTGGAAAGGGTCTAAGGAAATGAACTTTGTTCTAGATTGGTGGCTGTCAGAAAGTGTGACAATTTATGAGGGGCTCTGCCATAGGGAATTTAGGCTGGAATAAAGATAAAACTGTAATTGGTACAGGAGCTGTCCTTCATTTTAGACAAGAGAGGAGGATGCTTGGTATTTTAGCAGTTACACATGACCTTATTTTTAATTTAACTCTATCATGGCTACCCAGTGTTCCTTCTGATGTTGATGTTTGTTGACATTCTATGAGACTGTTTATGTCTAACAAGAGAACAATGTGGTCTAAATGTGGCCCTCAGAATGGTATCTGTAAACCAGAGGTTACTTTTTTCTTACTCTTTCAGATTCTCCAATCCACTAACAGTGTTCCTTTTTAAAAGTTTTGATTAACCAAATTTATTTATGTATCAAATAATTACAAATCAGACAATTTGTGTTTCTGTAATGAACTTATGTAATTCTACATAAAAGTGATGGAATTTGCATTTACTTGTGAGCTCATGTAATTTTATTTCAATGAAATGTGCAATTTCTATATGGAAATTTCAGCTGTTGAATATAGAGCCTCATTACTGCTCTCAGTCTCCTTGGGTTGCCATAATAAAATGCTGTAAAGTACGTAGCTCATAAACATCAAATATTTCTTTCTCACAGTTCTGGAGGTAAGGAAGCCCAAGATCCAGGAAGTGGCAGAGTGAGAGTCTGGTGATCCCTGCTTGGTTCCTGGGAATGGCACATTCTCCCTGGAAGGGGGAAGGTCACTCTCCAGAACCTCTTTTATAAGAGTGCTGCCCAAACAAACAACACTTCTTTCTCACTTCCTCAATCATTTAAGTGTTTTATTCAAACGCTTCTTTCCATGAGACCTCCTATATCATATGACCTAAAGAACCCTCCTGCACCTTTTTTTGCCCTTTATCATAACCTGACAGTATATGCACATGGTCTCCACTTATGATGATTTGGCTTATGTGTTTTTAAAAAATCTAACAATGGTTCAAAAATGATAGGCATTCAGTAGAAAGCATACTTCAAATTTTGAAAGTTTTTGGCTGTTTTTTTTTAAATTGACACAATGTTCCGGGCTAGGGATATTTGGTAAGATACACTCTTGAAATGCTAGGAAGCAGCACTGAACTTCAGCCTGCAGTCAGCCCTGCCATCAAAAGGGTAAACAATGAATGCTATACAGTGTACTGTTACTAAGCTGTAATGATCAGTAAGTTAGGTGTTTCAGATGCATTTTCCACTTGACACAACCTTATTATAAGTTAAGCAGCATCTGTATTTTGTTTACAATTCATCTCCTATACTAGAATAAAAATTTCTAGAGGGCAGGATTTAGCATTGTTATATTCCCACTTTTTAGAGAACTGTCTGACAGTAAATACTGAATGAGGAAATCAGTGTGAAGAAAAAGTCGCCATGAATATGGGAAGAGTTTGATAACTAAAAAACTATTAAAGGTCAGATGGCCTGGAGTCTGGGTGGGGACAGAATAAATGAGCTGCGGTGATAGAGGGAGGTTTTGCCCAGTTGTGCCACTCAGGCTGTGGTCATGAGTTTGGATTTTACTCCAGTCCAAGAGGAAATCATTACCAATTTCACAGGAGAGGGCTTCTCTTGGTGCTCTGTGGGGGAACTTAGAAAAAATAGAAGGGGCTGAAGGTGCCCAGTGGTGCATGACCACCATTTTGGATGGCACAGACATAGAAAGTGCCATCATTACAGGAAGTTCTTTTAGTACTGTTTTAAATAGACAATGATGCCTTAGAGGATGATGATAACAATAGAATGCAAGTGAAGTGACAGATCTGGAGATAGATCCAGCAGGAGGATTTCTTGTTACAATAAAATGTCTTAGTTAATTTCTTGTTGCTGGGACAAAATACTCAGCACTTCAGAGTTAAGGGACAAAAGGTTTATTTCAGCTTACAGTTTGTAAAAGTTTCAGTTCATAGTTGGCTGACTCCAAGGCAGAGCAGCATGGCAGAGGGGCATCACTGAGGAGAAACAGTCCATGGCAGGGCAGGCAGAAAAGCAGTGAGCCTGCCATCCCACTTTCCCTTTATTCCATCCAGGCTACAAGCACATTGGTTGGTGGACCGCATACCTTGGGTGGACTTTCCCATTATCCACATCCAGGACTGTGCTAAAGCAATCTGTGAGCTAATTTATTTATCACAAACCCATAATCCAGTATCGTGCCTCCATGGTCCAGCAACCTCCCACAAGCCTCACCTATGAGTACATGAGGCTTTGCTGGGACATCTAGATATAAACCATAACAATGAATACAGAAGTAAATGTGAAAATCAAGATGACTCTTGGGCTTGAGGTATGAGGAACTGGCTGGAGGTGATGTTTACAGATGAGAAAATATGAAAGGGAGAAATAGATTTGTTGGGGAGGTGACTAGTCCTGGTCAAAATTTTTAGTGCTTCATTACATTCAGGTTGACTTGTCAGTAAATACCTAGAAATAGAATTCTTGAACTAGAGGAGAATTTTGGACTACAGAAAAAAATTGGGATTTGTGTTTTTATCAATTTCCTTTAGCCATCCTTTCTTCCACATTATCTGTTTTCTCTCTCATTCTCATCAATTTCAAATATGTTCTAGTAGTATGCACCATATGTAGAACACAATAAAATAAATAATTGATCTATTTTCCCATTTATTCACTTCATTTTATTGCAAAATTTCTCATTTTTTAAAGATATGGACTTAGAAGGTTTATAAGATCAATGGCAAGAAGATCATGATGAGATCAAATAATTGTAACAAAAATAATAGAATTGGAGAGAGAAGCAATGGTGATTTAGAATGTGAATTGTTTGAAACAAAAATTGTAGAGGTATAAAATTATTACAAATTCAGAGCAGTGATAGTAACAAATTAAAAGATAAAGGAACCATGGTGCCATTGTATTATTAAACCCAGTGTCAGCATTTAGGTGGCACATACTAGCTCAGTCTCAGAAAATCTTCACAATGTGCCATCTAATTGGTTGTTACTCCATTGGTTATTAAGTATTTTGAATATTATCCTTGATCAAACAACAATTTTAAGGAACATTGTCAAACTGGAATGCATCCAAAAAGCATAATGATCAGCATGATAGAGTGTGGATACCTGGGCATATTAATTTGGAGATGAGAGAAGACAGAAGGATTGTAATTCTTTTTAAAATGTTTGTGGAATTGTTATGTAGAGGCTTTTAGGCCGTGTATGAAAGTTGTTCTGCTTACTATTGTCTAATGGTTATTTAATAGTTACCATTATCAGGCAAAGTCCTAAAAACTTGTAACTTCCCTAATGTTCTTAACAGTTCTATGGAGGTAAGATACATTATCTTTAATTTAAATAGGAGGAAACCAAGTTACAAAAAAAGATTGAATAACTTTCCCCAGTGATGTAATTAGTAAGTAGAGAACATGGATTCAAGCCCAAACCCTTGTGCTCTTGACCACTGCATACCAGTCATGTGGTGGGCAACATCTCAATGCCTCTTTGACTTGTGCAGAGAACAAGTTCAAAAGGAGAAATGTTTGTAAGTTCCATGTCATCTCTTCAAGGCTAACAATTATGTGTTGGGTTATTTCAGAGGGAATTCTATGAAATTCTATGATAGAAGGTTGAAATAAATCATCTCCCAGTATCTATATTTAAACAAGCCCCTTCTCAACCATGCATCTACTGATTTTGTAAATTTATCATCTGTATTACTAAGTCATTAACAGAAGTACTGTGCTTGGAAGAACCAAGGACAGAGTCATTTCTGTAACATTTAACACCATTCTTCTAGGTTAACATTTTTATATGGCTATTTAATCAGCTGTGGAACTTCATAGCTATGTAATTATCTATTTACCATTTCTATCTGTTAACAGGGGTATCCTGAGAAACTTATTAAATGTGGCACTGAAGTTGAGTCATTAAGTTTATCCTGTTCCCTCTAGCCACCGCCTAATTAGTTCATTTAAAAAATGAAACTAGGTTAATTTAATGTGGTATGTTAAAGCTCCTGCACTGGCTGCTCAGGATAAGTGATTTCTTCTCCAAGTGTTCAAAAACTGTCTAATAATTTCCTTTAATTTTTAATTTTTGTTCAACAAATGGTACTTTGTAAATACCAATGGATTTAATCCCATTTTTTAATCTCCATTTTACAGATTAGAAAACTAATCACTTGCCTAGGGCCACAATATTAATAAATGGCAAGGATGGCCCAAACCAGTAGTTTGGCTGTAGAATATATGCTGATAAGCACTAAACTATGTTCCTTCACTGCTTTGTGATTTGGGGAGCTCCCTATTTGTTTTCTGTGTTCTGCTTCTGAGGATATTGAGAAAAAACAACTCTAACTCCTTATCTCCTACTATACAATCACAGCACAGACCACTTTTCTCCACCAGCAACCAAGTAGTTCTGTAGCAGACACCAGCTGAACATCATCTAGTTCACTTCAGTGCTGACACTGCCCACCTGGAGACACCAGCACATCCCATAGCCCAAGTGCTCATACCAGAAGTTCAGGCCCCAAGACCTCCACCTCAGATGCTACCTCATATGGCAATTGTAAGGCCCTAGTTTTACCTGTGCTTCTGACCAGTTAAAAATCAGGGTTTCTCCAACCACCTTGGGTTAAAAAAATCAGCAGCTTATAAAACTCAGGAAAATGCATTTTTTTATTATAAAGGGTATTACAAAGGACACAAATGAAGAGATGCACAGGAAAGGGGTGAAAAGGAAAGGGGAAGGGGAGGGTGGAGGTGGGAGTAGGGATGTAGACTGGGGATGTATCTCAGAGTGAAGGCCCTGGTTTCTAACCCCCCTCCCTCCTCCTCTTCCTCCTTCTCTTCCTTCCCTCCTCCTTCTTCCTCTTCCTTTTCTTCAAGGCCTTGTTGAGACATAGGGTCTTGCTAAATTTCCCAGGCTAGGCTCCAACTCATAATCTTCCTGCTCAATCTCCCAGTGTGCTGGGATGAGATGATGTTATATTAAAGACAAATCAATAATGTATCAATGTTTTATTTTAGAAGATTTTACACCAAAGCAAATGTACAGGTAAATTAAAGCAAGTGTTGTGTCTCTGTCAGGACCACCTTTGTGCAAACTTTATGTTTCTGAGTTAGGAAAGGATCATTATTATTGTTAGACCTAGTGAGAAAGAACCAACCAGAGACTGATATTAAATCCACACAGGAGATTATTACTGGCCGGGACCAGAGCCGAGCATCAGACTCGAGCCCCAAGTCGGGGGAGACAAACATGTGTTTTACACCTTTGAGGCCAACAGTTTTTAGGCCCCCCTATGGGATAGAACTAGCAAAGCAAGCGAAAGGTACAGAAGTGGAATGTCCTGCTGTTAGAACATTTGTAAAACAATAGTTGATTAATTGTTATTTCGAAAGGGACTTTCGAAGGGGAGGAAGTTTCTAAGCTTCCTCCTTCTGAGTTCATCTAAAGGACAGGCAGGTGGGTCAAGCAGCAATATGGAGTCTATCTTGCTAACTAGGGTCCTTCATTCCCCACTGGTTTTTGTAACTTAATCAAATCTTTGATTCCTGTATTTACTCTTTGGATTTTTTAAAAAAAGTCTTCTAAAATCTCATAATTTTGTCTCAACACCATCAGTTTAACTGTATCAACCCTCTGTCTAACATATTTAGTCATAGCATTTATAATGCAAGGTCCCACCAGCAAAAGCAGAAGATACCTAGGGGGCCTGCTACAGCAGAAACTAGGGTAGTTAACCATGGGGACCATTCAAATAGATTTTGAAACCAATTTTGATCTTTTTGTTGAGCAAATTTAGTCTTTAAATTTTCCCTGACCATAGCTAAGGTATCTCTAATGACACCAGACCGATTAGCATAGAAGCAACAGGTTTCTCCTAGAGCTACACATAACCCTCCTTGTTTTATGAACAGGAGGTCAAGTCCCCTTTGATTTTGCAGGACCATCTCAGCTAGGGAATCAACCTGGTTTTTTAATCTGGAGATTGAGTCTTCCAGGTGACCCAAATCTCTGGCTACTTGGCGGCTTAGGGCTTTAAAATTTGTGTCCTGAAGGATCAGGGAGGAAGTTCCAATAGCCACTGACCTGCCTATTCCTAATCCCACTAGATGGGCACTAAATGGAGGCAGCCCGTTTACTCCTATAGTGTTCAGTGGTTAATCCCAGATGTTCACGGTCCCCTTCTTCATTATAATACAAGACTTGTGGAACAACATACATGGTGACACAAAATAAAGTGGCAGATTGGGTAGCCAAGACTGATTTGGGAATGTATTTAGTCAAGTCCTTGGTGCAACAAACCAAGCATATCAGGACCAGGTCTTCTGGCTTGAAACCATGGGGCTGGAACATCACAAAGGGTTTTGTTTGAGCCTGTTGTATTGTAGCCTGGATCTCACTCTGAAGAATCTGTAAGGCTTGAAGAGACTGAAGTAAAGAAAAACAAGAATTTTCTATTATCTGTTTAAGGTTTTGTCGGGAGCAATGCTACATAATTTTAGAGTAAAATCATTTGGTTAGCCTAGTTCTCCTGCCTACAGCCCAGCTATGGAATTCTGAGACATAATTCCATTTGGGCCTCCAGTCACAACTGAGACCTCAATGATCAGGTGTTGCTGTCTATGATTCTCCAGGACAAGAAACATCCTGGGAGCTGAGAACATCCTGGGAGGAACAAACATCTACTCAGTTCCTCATTGTTCTTGGATTGTTACATCTCATTTATGCAGGATGTACTCTCTGCAAGTCATTTGTTACATTTAGTTCTCCTGATGTACTGAATAAAAGGTGCGGTAAACTGGGGGCTTTTGTCTTTGCTGCCCAGAGCAGCACTGATCAGGCCCAAAGCTCAGCTTCTTCTCAGTCTCATTTTTCTATCTTTCCTGTAATTCACCATGTGCTGCCATGGCTCACAGGAGACTAGGACTTACTGCAGAGGTTCTGGTAACATCCCCTTCTGTTCCCTACATTTGGCACTCAACTTGGATGTTGAACCCGATCCAGGAGTGAACTCGCCTGTGAGACAAACTCGGAGTAAAAGAGACAGCACACGGATCTCCCAGGATGATTTCTGGACTTGGACGGGGGACGCTTATGGTAAGTGTGTCCAGCTGAGGGTAATTTTCTATCTTCGCTGATTTACAACTATGGGTCAGTCTCTGTCATCAGAGCAGCATAAGTTTGCCAAATTACTTAAGTCACTGTTAAAGCAAGCTATGTACCCAGTACCTAAGGATGCTGTGATAGATTTGTTTAAAGACATACAAATGTACGTCCCATCTTTTCCCCAGGAAGGGACAACTAACTTAATAGCATGGGAACATGTAAGTACCATTTTCCGTGAGGCCTGGTGAAGGGGTGATCGTCTCTCCCCCCAAACGCTCCCTACTTGGGCCTTTGTCCACTCTGCTCAGAGGTCAGAGTTGCTAGCCATTTTATTTGTGATTGAAAACTTCCCCCCCAACCTCTTAATATTTTAAGTGATTCCTCTTATGCAGTTTGGTTGACTCAAAGACTGGAAGGAGCTATGGTCTGCTCTACCTTAGAACCTAAATTATTAAACTTGTTTTTAAGATTACAAAAGGCCATATGTCAAAAAATTGCTCCTGCCTTAATAACTTTGGGGGAGAGGTTTTGCCTGTGTCCTAACAGATAATGATGTAACCTTGTGGCTGCCCTCCCGGAATGTGAGACTGTGGGTCACACTGGTGGAACCAACAACATCTCAAAGGCCAGGGATAGCACCCCCGCTGAGAGCGATGAGCCAGCAGCACCTGAGTGACCTACCTCACCAGTGACAACCAACAAATCCATGGCAGGGTCCAGGCTGAGATGATGCCCCCAGAGGAATAATAATTATAGATTTATGGTAAAAAATTTATAAATGTGGGGGACAACTTCAAAATGTTCTTTTTATGTTTACAGGTATAAAAGCACTTCCATTCCTTCTGATTCTAATTTCAAGAGATCTCTGTTAATTGACTATTCCAAAGTTTTTGACCAGTCAAAATCTAATAATCATAAAAAGGATATTATAATTCAATTTGGCCAAATATATTTGAGTGTGCTCTAATTTTATAAATTGTCTTATATGTTTGTCTGTTGTCTGTTTGTACAGTTGGGCTCAATTTTTTTCTTTTCACTTTTCCTTTTCACCTTTTGAAAAAAAAATTTTTTTTCTTAAAAGATATTCACCTATTATTAAATTGGCTTACAGATAAATGTTATTAAATTAAAGGCATGCCCTCCTTCCCAGGTTGCTAATTGATCAAAGTGCCACCGAGATTAATTTTATAAAAGTAATTTGTATTATCATCTACATGCAATAATCAAATTGCAATAATCAGTTGTAAAATAAGAAGATATATATATTCATATTATTTGTTTGTCAAAGTAAATAGAGACTGTGGGTACTCCCTTTGGTGAACAAAGAAGCGGCTGCCCAGAAAATAATTATTCTGGTCTTAATTTACTAAAGGAACCCCCCTAGTAATTTTCATAATCTTATGGGAGACACACCACAATAAATATTATCTATGTTATTATAAATTGATTACATTGGTTATCATTGAAGTTTAAGTTCTAAATATGTTATTATAAAATGTTTATATTGGTTAAGTTCCAATAATGTTACTGGGATATGTCTACATTGCTCATCTTCAAAAGCTTAATTTCTGTGGCATAAACAAGAGTGTTATTAGAAAGATGCTTTTGGTACCAAACTACATTGAAGAACATAAGGTTTTATGTAATTGTGGTATTTATTGCTGCTCCTTTTCTGGTGTGCAAAATGTATTCATGCCCTCTAATTGTATGGGTCTTCCAACATATTGTTTATGGTAATAACCTTTTGATTCAGATATTTGCCCTTCTCCTATGCTCCAGCCAGCTATGGTAATAAGCACACTTGTAGGCTGATTTATTTTCCTTAGATGATGTCCTATAAAAAAGATAGCTACTCAGGGATCCAACCACAAGAACAATCATGATTGGCAATAATAACAGTTTAACTATATTTTTATTCCAAAATGCTTAATATCCAGGTAAAATTATAATAGTTGAGTTCACTACTCCTCTTACAATGCTAATGTTATTGATCTTCTCTTCTGGGTGTTCAGCAACCAAAGTTTAGAGACCAAAATGGAAGAGGTATCTGGGCAAAGAAAGCAGCCAATATTTTGGCCCTGGCCCTTCAAGGTCAACAACAATAGCAAAAAAGATCCAGGTCATGAGGGAACCATCTCCAAGATCCTGCGTCTTTGGTGAGTCACCCAACCTCCTGAGCAGGGAGATTGCTTAACACCAGAACAGTAAAGATACAACAAAAAGTGTGCCAAAGGAATGTCACCTGGAGGAAAAAATCTCCCATGCTTTCACAGAAAGCAACATGATCAAGCAAGGCCGTGACATAACCTTATGGCTGACACTGACAGAGGAGCTAAGAGGCTCTATGCATGGTTCCAAGACAGTGCCTGAGGAGACTCGATTGACCTTGTTAGAGAGCAAGAGATTGATTTTATTTAATATAGGTCTCACCATAACTTGGTCTTAAACACCCAGTAGAAAAGTATAACTGAAGACAATATTTATTTGAGTTCAACAAAAGTTTTAAGTTTTTTAGCCAACAATGTTTAAAAAAAATTGTTAGATTTTTAATCCTTTTACAGCCCCAATTAAGAAAAATTATGCTTATTATAGACAGCTAAGCCAGTCAAACACACTATAGATCCTCAAAATACATAGGGACAAGCCATTGTTGGGTGTGCTTGTTTTTCCTAAAACACCTTCACATAAAACAAAAAGAAAGGGAGATATGTTGGGAGCAATGGTACATAATTTTAGAGTAAAATCATTTGGTTAGCCTAGTTCTCCTGCCTACAGCCCAGCTATGGAATTCTGAGACATGACTCCATTTGGGCCTCCAGTCACAACTGAGACCTCAATGATCGGGTGATGCTGTCTGTAATTCTCCAGGACAAGAAACATCCTGGGAGCTGAGAACATCCTGGGAGGAACAAACATCTACTCAGTTCCTCATTGTTCTTGGATTGTTACATCTCATTTATGCAGGATGTACTCTCTGCAAGTCATTTGTTACATTTAGTTCTCCTGATGTACTGAATAAAAGGTGCGGTAAACTGGGGGCTTTTGTCTTTGCTGCCCAGAGCAGCACTGATCAAGCCCAAAGTTCAGCTTCTTCTCAGTCTCACTTTTCTACCTTTCCTGTAATTTGCCATGTGCTGCCATGGCTCACAGGAGACTAGGACTTACTGCAGAGGTTCTGGTAACATCCCCTTCCCCTGTGCCCTACAAGGTTTAACTTAGGGAGGAGTGGCAGTAGCCTCCCATACAAGATTTTAAAAGGGGTAAACTTGTCAACATATGGGGTACATCAAACTCTTAACAAGGCTAGAGGAAGCAGATCAGGCCACCTACCACCAATTTCAAGAACATATTTAGGGTTTCTTTCAGGGTTCTATTTATCCTTTCCCCTTGCCCTGAACATTGTGGGTGATAGGCACAGTGTAACTTTCAATCGATATGTAGTGCCCTTGCCAACAATTTGGATATCTGTGATGTGAAGGCAGGCCCATTGTCAGACCCCAGATAATGAGGGATGCCAAATCAGGGAACTATCTCCTGGAGCAAAACCTTAGTTACTATGTTGGCTGATTTTCCACAATTGAGGAAAGCTTTTACCCAACCTGAGTAGGTGTCAGCCAATACCAGTAAATATTTGAACCTATTGCTGGATTTTATTTCAGTGAAATCAAGTTCCCAATGTTCCCCTGGCTCTCTTCCCTGCAGTCGATTACCTTTGCTCCTTGGTCTTTTTCTTGGAGTTTACCTGTGTACACACCTGACACCTGGAACTGATGTTCTGGACCATAGAGGTCAGTCCTGGGATTGAAAACTTAGAGCTCATTAGTCTTTTTAACTTTGATTTTCCCAGGTGAGTTAAGTGATGTAACTGATGAACAAATTGTCACCCCAGGGCTTGGGGGAGACAAATTCATTCATTTGTCCCTTTCCACCAGCCTGAGTCCAGTTTTGTATCCCCTCACTTTTGGTTTTCCTCTTCCTCTTCTGGGGTATATGTGGGTCTTTCTGGCAGGTAGCCAAAGGGTCAGATGGGCAGAATGTCTCTTGGCCCCACTGGTTCTCTGGCCACTTGTTGGGCCGCATCATCAGCCTCTTGGTTACCCTGGGCCTCAAAGCTGTCTCTCTTTTGGTGGCTTTTGTAATGAATAATGGCCAATGTCCTGGGTTCCCAAGTTGTCTCCAATAAGCCCCCAATTTTTTTTTTGGTAGTTTTCCCTTCTGATGTCAATACCCCTCTCTGCCTGTAGATGTTGCCATGCACATGGGCAGTGACGAATGCATACCAGCTGTCAATGTAGATGTTTACAGCCTTGTCTCAATCTAAACTTAGGGCTTGAGTTAAGGCTATTAGTTCAGCCCTCTGTGCCGATGTCCCCCAGCTTAATGCCTGTGCCCAGTGTACTTGTCCTTCTGGACTGACTATGGCCACCCCTACATACCTGATTTTGTCTTCCACAAAACTGTTACCATTGGTGAAGAAGGTCTCATCTGGGTGTTGCAAGGGAATGTCAGTCAGGTCTGGGCGGTTGGTGGTGGAAGTTGTCAGAATGTCCAGACACTCATGGAGGGGCGTGCGGAGGTCGGCATCTGGGAGTAAGGTGGCTGGATTAAGGGCCATTTCTCAGGCAAATTTGATGTGTGGCACATCCACCAACAGGGCCTGGTACTGATTCAGGCAGGCATTGGAGAGCCATCATTCTGGGGTTCCTCTCAGCAACCTCATGGGGTGTGGTGATGACCAGGTCCTGTCCCAGGCTGAGCTTATTTGTCTCCTTGACCAGGATGGCAGTGGCGCAACTGCCCTCAAACAGGTAGGCCATCCACTTGCCACAGGATCAAGTCTTTTAGACAGGTAGGCCACAGGTCTGTTTCAAGGCCCTAATGCCTGAGCTAGCACTCCTTTGGCTATGCCCCCCCCATTCAGCCACAAACAACTGAAAGGGCTTGGTGACATCAGGTAGGGCCAGGGCTGGTGCTGACACTAAGGCTTTTTTTAAATCCAAAAAGGCAGCTTTTTCCTTCTGCCTGGAGGGACTGCCTCTTGTGCCTGGCTTGTAGCAATAGTGACTTTTCCCAGTTTATTGGCTAGGACTTCCTCAGGGGTGTCATGGTTATCATAAACTTTCTGGGCTATGTTCAGGAGTTTAGTCCTATTTTTTCTCTCAAATCCCTCTAATTTCTGTAATTTCTTTCTAATGTCTGGGGCCAACTGGGAAACAAAGGCCAAATTTAAAGCTGCTGGATTTTTGGGAGCCTCTGGGTTAATAGGAGTGAAAACTCTATAGGCTTCCAAGTCTCTCTAAAAATGCAGCTGGAGACTCCATTTTTCCCTGGTGAACCTCACTTACCTTACTCAAATTAGTGGGCTTTCTGGTAGCTGCCCAGAGTCCCCCTAATAAGTGCTGGTGGTAGGTCCCCAGCCTCCTCCTACCACCATCATCATTAGGGTCCCATTTGGGGTGCCACGATGGAACTGCAGCCTCAGCCCTAGCTGAATACCCCAGGGTTCTGGGAGTGATGCCAGGGTTTGGCCCCAGGGCCTCTTTGACTGCCTGTTGATAAATGTGGTCCCGCTTCTTGGTGAACAGGATCTGTAAAAGCTGCTCACAATCATCCCAAGTTGGCTGATGGGTATGAAAAACAGACTCAAGAAGAGAGATTAACGGCTGAGGTTTTTCAGAGAAGGGGGGATTTTGATGTTTCCAATTGCAAAGATCACTAGTTGCAAAAGGGACATAAATCAATCCTCCCCTGGGCTCTGTCTGTTTTTAAGGAAAAAGGGAGGTGGAAGATGGGGCCAATGGACCATAGTCCTGTCCTGATTGAGTATGGGGAGGTGAGCAGATTTGGTCTGAGGAGGAATCTGGAACCGAGGGGCCTCCAGTGGGAGATTTAGGGCCCCTACCCCGGGCACCAATTCCACCCACATGATAAGGGGGAGGTCAGCGCAAATTGTCCTCAGGGTCAGACTGGAGAAAATCTTTACTGGTTGACACAACCATCAGAGAGGGACTTTTTTCCAGTATGTTCCAGTTTTCCCTTATCCTCCAATTCAGGGTTGCCAAAGGTTGATCGGGACCTGTACATTGTATAAAATATTTAGGGGGATCTTTCAACATATTGATCCAGATGTCAATATTTGGGGATTGATCTGGATGCCATGGGGCCCCAACTCCCATGACCACATTTTAAACCTTGTGAGCAATGTGCATAGAATAAGTTCCCACCAGGGGCCAACTGACTCCAAAACTGGGCCATTCTAATTGACACAGGGTTTGTAATTTGCCTTTAGAAAATTTCACACCATATTCATCTTCCCTGTCTGTGGAATAAATTTTTTTGGTTATTCAAAACACAATCAAGTGGAGTTCCTTCTGTGGACTGTGAGGAATCCATAATTTTAGCCTGTGGAAATGCAAAAAGCACACAGAGCAAGCAGACATACAACTATAAACAGACAAAGACAAACTTTGGCCAAGTAAAACCTCTGGGGCCAAATGGATATGGACCCCAACCCAGGGAGTTGCCCTTCTGATGACTCCAACCCAGTGAGTCTGCTTGCTGTCGTAAACAGACTCTAGATAGGGGAACCTGTGCCACTTCTGGCTTCCTCCTCTCTACCTACAGTGCACTAAGAATCATTTGATTCTTACCTCTAGAGGCTTTCCCAATAAACTCCTGTGGGTTGGTTGATTGGTGATAGGGCCCGCCTGGGACTGGCCTACATGGAGCCCTGGAATACTGTCAGGGTGGCCTCTCCTTCCACAGACTGGTGCCCAGAGGGGCCAAACACTGCCAGTATCTCATCCTGGTCTCTCCTAAAAAGAAACAATGGCTCCAAGATAATAAGCTCCAGAGCAGCTGGCTATCTTGCTAGGGCCTCCAAGAATGCTAGATCCAGTGAGAAAGAACCAACCAGAGACTGATATTAAATCCACACAGGAGTTTATTACTGGCTGGGACCCAAGCTGAGCATTGGACTCAAGCCCCAACTTGGGGGAGACACACATGTTTTATACACCTTTGAGGCCAACAGTTTTTAGGCCCCCCTATGGGATAGAACTAGCAAAGCAAGCAAAACGTACAGAAGTGGAATGTCCTGCTGTTAGAACATTTGTAAAACAATAGTTGATTAATTGTTATTTCGAAAGGGACTTTCTAAGGGGAAGAAGTTTCTAAGCTTCCTTCTTCTGAGTTCATCTAAAGGACAGGCAGGTGGGTCAAGCAGCAATATGGAGTCTGTCTTGCTAACTAGGGTCCTTCAATTATTATCTTAAATTATTTTCCTTGTCCATTTATCTTCACCAAAATCTCTTTTTTCCATTCCTAGGATCACACATTTTCATACAATTATATGTCATTTTCATATCAAGACCTGAACCTTTCTCCTTTGATCTTTTAAAATCTATTCCCTTCCACTGTTGACTCAAATTGTGAGTCTCATCATACACATTTTGAACTTACTTTCTTATTTTGGGATTTGTCAGACTGAACCCAGAGCTTGCCACATACTAATTATTTGCTCTACCACTGAATTATGCCACTAGCCCCTCATTTTACATTGCCAATAATCATTCTATTGTTAGTCATTCATAGTTCAAATTTAGTGTTATTGTTTGCACTCTCTCAGCTATGTCATGGCAAAAGAGAAGTATTGTCAGTATTGAGAATATCTCACATTACAGTTCATTTATTCATCTTCAAGGAAGAATTTGTCTCTCTATCTCTGAGTGTTTTCCTTACTGCCTTTTAAGACTGGTAAATCTGTAAGAGAAAAAGATTCTAAACTCATTTTTTGTTGTTTTTTTTCAGTTCAGCAAAATGATTTAATTACTTTTGCAGCATATTAAGCCAACAATCACAATTGACTGCATTACATAGGACAATTACATTTAAAAAAAAAAAAAAAGGAAAACCACATAATAGTAGTTTATGTAACCAGAATTGTAAAACAAAATTTTAAAGAGATATACAAGTAAATCTAGGACTCAATTTTTCTAAACATTAATCTTAACAATACAGTAGAGAACACAAGAAATTATTATTATTATTATTTATTTATATACTAATTGGTACATTTTAGGTATACAATACATTTACATTTATCATTGGGTGTTTTTACCTGAACATGATGTATCTTAGTTCTTATTTTTTTTCCTATTACCTATGCACCCTTCACCCCCACCACCCTTCCCTATTTACATAGACTTTGTTTCCATTTTTATTTTCTTTCTCATAATTTTTCCTTTCTTCCCTTTCCTCTTCCCCTCCCACCACCTCTCCACCTTTGGACATTTTCCTATTTCAAATTATCAGTTATTCATTTTAATCATTTTCATCCTTATATACACTTTCAGTTTCTCACACTAGAGATACTATTTGGTATTTACACACGTGTGTCCTATTTCACCTAAGAGTATGGCCTCAATATGCATCCATTTAGCTATAAATGACTCTAGTTTCTCATTCTTTATGGCTGAGTAGTACTCCATTTTATAAAAAAAACAAATCATCTTTATCCAGTTTCGAGTTGATGGGCACTTGGGGTGTTTCCAAACCTTAGCTATTATAAATTGTGCCATTATAAACTTAGGTGCACATATATCACTGTGGTATGATTCTTTTAATTCTTTGGGGAAGATACCCAGCAGGGGAATAGCTGGGTCAAATGGGACCTCTAGCCCTAGTTCTTTGAGGTATCTCCATACGGATTTCCCCAGTGGTTGCACCAGTCTGCACTCCCACCAACAATGGAGAAGGGTTCCTTTCTCTCCACACCCATGCCAGCATTTGTTATTGATTGATTTCTTGATAGCAGCGATTCTTTGTGGGGTGAGGTGGAATCTCAGTGTTGTTTTCATCTGCATCTCTCAAGTGACCAGTGATGTTGAACATTTTTTCATATATTTATTTGCTGTTTTTACTTCTTTGAGAAATGTCTCTTCATTGCAGATGCTCATTTTTGAATTGGGTCTTTGAATTTGGGGGTTCTGATTTTTTTCAATTCTTTATATATTCTAGATAGTAGACTTTTGTCTGAGGTGCAGCTGCTAAAAATTCACACAAAATTATTTTGAAAAATTAAAAAGCTCTTTTTAAAAAGCTTTGCTATAAATTGTTTTAAGGGTAGATCAACATCCTAATTGTTATATTATTTATTTTTAACTTTATTTTTTATTAGTACATATTTGTCATACTTATTGATCACATTCTTTGCAGGAAATTTGTACCTGTACATAATATATCTTAGTTCTTTTTTTCCCATTCCCCTCCCCTCCTTTAAATCTTTCTTTCTCTCATTTACAAAGTTTTGTTTCCAGTTTTTCCTTCCATTCTCTTTTTTCCTTTTCCCTTCCTTCCCTTCCGTTTCCCTCTCCCTTGTTCCCCTTCCCATTTGAACATGTTCTTCCTACTTCCCAATATTTATCCTCCATTATGCTCCTTATTTACTCTTTGGGTTTCTCACACAAGAGAAACAATGTGACATTTAAACTTGTGTGTCTGATTTATTTCACTTAAAATAATGGTTGCAAGGTATATCCATTTTCCCACAAATGACTCAAGTTTATCATTCTTTATGGCTAAGTAGTACTCCATTGTATATAAATACCACATTTTCTTTATCTATTCATCATTTGATGGACATATGGGCTGTTTCTAAAATTTAGCTATTACAAATTGTGCTGCTATAAGCATGGGTGTGCATATATCACTGCTTTTAAATCTTTTGGGAAGATACCTGCAAGGGAAACAGCTAGGTCAAATGAAACTTTCAGTTTCAGTTTTTTGAAGAATCTGCATAGTGATTTCACAGTGGTTGTACCAGTTTACATTCCCACCAGCAATGGAGAAAAGCTTCTTTTTTCCCCACAGCCTCACCAGCATTTGTAATTGGTTGATTTCTTGATGATACCCATTCTTTCTGGAGTGAGATGGAATCTCAGTGTTGTTTTGATTTGCATTTTTAGAATGACCAGTGATATCGAGTTTTCATATATTTATTTGCTATTGGTATTTCATCATCTGAGAAAATCTATTTATTTCAGATGCCCATTTTTGGATTGTGTCTTTAAATTTCAGGGCTCTGATTTTTCTAGTTCTTTATATATTCTAGATGTTAGTTTTCTGAGGAGTAGATGGTAAAATTTTTTCCCATTTTGTGGGCTGTCTTTCTGTTGGTTTCTTTTGCTGTACAAAAGGTTTTTAATGTGATCCCAATTATTGATTCTTTGTAATACTTCCCGTGTAATTGTGCTTGAGTCATAATTCTTTGCCTACACCTAAGTCTTCTAGACTTTTACCTATTCTATCTTCCAGCAAATTGCTTCTATTTTTATATTTAGATCTTTGATCTATTTTTATTTTAGTTTAGTGCATGGTGAGAGATATGTGTCCCAATTCAATTTTCAGCATGTAGAGAGCCAGTTTTCCCAGAACCATTTATTAAAGAGGCTTTCTTCTATTGAAGGTATTTTTTCCCTTTGTCAAAGATAATGTAGCTGATTGTGTTTGGAGTTATTCCTGCATCTTCTATTTTGTTCCATTGATCCTTGGGTCTGTGTGTGTGTGTGTGTGTGTGTGTGTGTGTGTGTGTGTGTGTGAGTACCATGCTGTTTTCATCATGGTGGCTTTGTAGTATAACTTCAAATCAGGGATTGTGATGCCCCCTGCCTTGCCCTTGTTGCCAGAATTGCTTTTGCTATTCTAGGTCTCTTCTGCCTCCAAATGAATTTTTAGGATTGTTTTCTCTAGTTCTGCAAGGTATGCTGTTGGTATTCTGATTGGAATTGCATTAAATCTGTAGAACAATTTTGGAAGTATGACCATTTTCACTGTATTGATTCTGCCTATCCAAGAACAAGGGATATCTTTCCATTTTCTGATATCATCTTCAATCTCTTTTTTCAGAATACTGTTGTTTTTTTTTTCAATCTAAAGGTCTTTTACTTCCTTCATTAGATTGATTCCACAGTATTTCATTTGTCTTGATGCTATTGTGAAAGGTGTTATTTCCCTAATTTCCCTCTTGGTGAGTTTGTTACTTGTATACAGGCATGCTATTGATTTTTTGGGTGCTGACTTTGTATTCTGCTACACTACTAATTTTGTTTATTAAATCTAGGAGTCTTTTGGTAGAGTTCTTTGAGTCTTCTTTGTAGAGTATCATGTCATCCACAAATAATGATAATTTAACTTCTTTTCCTATCCTTATTTCTTTTATTTCTTTCTCTTGTCTAATTGCTTCAGTTTCCAGAACTACATTGAATAGGAGTGGTCATAGTGGACATCGTTATCTGGTTCCTGATTTTAGAGTGAAAGCTTTGTTTTTGACATTTAGTATGATGCTGGCTGTTGGTTTGTCATAGATACTTACTGAGATAAAGACAACCTATTTTATGTAGGGTTTTATCATGAATGGGTGTAAGAATTTGTCAAATGCTTTTTCTGCATCTCTTGAGATGATCATGTGATTTTCGTCCTTGATTCTGTTAATATGGTATATTACATTTATTGATTTGCATACGTTGAACCATCCCTGCACCCCTGGGATAAAACATATTTGGTCATGGTATATAATCTTCTTGATGATTTGATGCATTCTATTTGTCAGTATCTTATTGAGGATTTTTGCATCTGTTCATTAGGGACATTGGCCTGTAGTTCTCTTTTTTGGTTGTATCCTTCTCTGATTTGGTTTCAGAGTAATGGTTGCTTCCAGCAATGAGTTTGGAAGCATTTCTTCCCATTGAATTTCATTAAAGAGTTTGAGAAGTAGTGACAGTAGATCTTCTCTAAAGTCCTTACAAATCAGCTGTGAATCCATCAGGACCTGGGCTTTTTTTTGTTTGTTTTTTTGTTTTTTGGTACCAGGGATTGAACTCAGGTCCTTGTGCTTGCGAGGCAGGCGACAGAGCCACTGAGCTAAATCCCCGGCCTGAAGGACCTGGGCTTTTTTTGTTGTTGGTAATTTTTTTCTTATTGTTGTTGTTACTTCTTCAATTTCATTGACATTGGGTTATTTAGAATTTTTATATCTTCTTGATTCAGCTTTGGTAATTCATATGTATCTAGGAATCTGTCCATTTCTTCTGAGTTTTCTCTTATTAGAGTACAGGTTTTCAAAGTAGGTATTGATGATCTGGTTTTCTGCAGAATCCATTTTGATTTTGCCCTTGTCATTCCTAATTCCATGGATTTGCATCTTTTCTTTCCTTGTTTTTAAAAATAAAATTGGCTAAGTGTTGGCCTATTTAATCTTTCAAAGGATCAACTCTTTGATTCATTGCTTATTTGTATTGTTTTCTTAGTCTTAATTACATTAATTTCTGCTCTGATCTTTATAATTTCCTTCCTCATATGTGCTTTGGGTTTATCTTTTTTTATATTTTTTTGAGGCAGGGTCTCACTATTAGTTCAGGCTGGTGTTGAACTCAATAGGTAGCACTGGCTGGCCTCAAACTCACAGCAATCCTTCTTCCTCAGCCTCCCAAGTGCTGGGACTATATGTGTGCACCACCATGCCCAGCTTGTGCTTTGATTTTAACTTGCTCTTCTTTTTCTAGAAGGTTGAAGTTCAATTTAGGGTATTTAGTTGAGCTTCCTTTGTTTTTCTGATGTGGGAACTGACTGCTATACATTTCCCTCGTAGGACTGCTTTCATTGCATCCCATAAATTCTGGTATAATTGTATTGTAGAAACTGTCTAATTTCTTCTTTAATTTTATCTGTGACACATTGGTTGTTCAAGAGGATGTTATTTAATTTCCATGTGTTTATATAGTTTTTGTGGTTTCTTTTGCCATTTATTTCCAATTTCATTACATTATGATCTGATAATATTTATGGGATAATTTCAATTCCTTTGCTTTTACTTAGGCATATTCTATGAGCTAGTATGTGAACTGTTTTGGAGAAAGTCACATGTGCTGCTGAAAAGAATTCTGTTGTTGTTGGGTGGAACATTCTGTAGATTTCTACTAAGTCCATTTGTTCAAGAGTTTGATTCAGCTCTGGTATTTCTTTGTTTATTTTTTTGTCTCATTGATCTGTCTATTTATGGAGTGGGATATTGAGGTCCCTCATTAAAATTGTGTTAATGGTTTATCTGAATTTTCATTTCTATTAGTGTTGTATATAGTTGGGTGTGCTGGTATTTGTGTATATGTATTTATTTCTTCCTCTTGGATTGTTCCCTTAACAAGTATGTAGTGATCTTCTTTGTCTCTCTTGAGCAGTCTTGGCTTGAAATCAACTTTGTCTGCAAATAGAATGATACCTCTGCTTTTTTCTTCGTTCCTGCCACATCAAGTATTGTTTTCCTTCCTCTGACTTTCAGTGTATGAATTTCTTTTTGAATTAAATGTATTTCTTGTTTGCAGCATATTGTTGGACCTTGTTTCTTGACCCATTCTGCCAATCTGCTTCTTTGGATTGGTGAATTAAGACCATTTACACTGATGGTTATAATTGATATGTACCAACTTATCCATATCATATTATTTTCCTGTTGTTGATTTCCTTTCTTTCCCTTCTATTTAATTGCTTGCATTTCCTGGCAGTCTTTCTATTGAGATTCTTGGAATTGTCTTTTTCAAGAATATCCTTCAGAACTTCTTGAAGTGCAGTTTGATGATCATGAATTTCTGCAGGTGTTCTTTATAATGGAAGTATCTTATTTCTCTATCAATTTTGAATGATAGTTTTGCGGGGTACATCAATCTGGGTGCAAGTTGTTTTCTCTTAGAGCTTGGAATAGTTCACTCCAAGCTCCTCATGACTTAGAGGTTTGTGTTGAGAAGTCTGTTGTGATTCTGATGGGTTTTCCTTTATAGGTGATTTCTCTAACACCTTTTAATATTCTGTTCTTGCGTTGAATTTCTGAAATGTTGACTATTATATGACTTAGTGTAGTTTCTTCTGATCCTATTTGGCATTCTTTGTGCCTCATTCCTTGGTGTCTCAAGTTCTCTTTCCATGCTTAAAAGTTTTCTGCTATTACTTCTTTGAACAGTTTTTAAAATGCCCTTTGTGCTATTTTCTGAATCTTTATTAATTCCTATTAATCTTATATTAGTCTTCTTTGCATTAATTTGCAGCTGTTGGATTGACTTTTCATGGTTCCTTGCAATTTTTAAGAGGTCTTCCATTTGATGATCACCAACCACAACCCTGTCTTCTAGATCTTATTTTCTATCTTCACATTGATTAACTGTGATGTGTATACTTTCAGTAGAATTTTTAATCTCCTGGATTTCTATTTGTTTTATAGAATCCAGTTCTTTTCTATGTTGGGCATTCATGGTTTGTATGTCATTCCTAAGCTTCTCTATTTATTAAAAAAATCTGTACTACTCTAGATTCACTAATCATTTCCTTCATTATCATTGCCATCTCTTTAATTATTTCTGTTTCATTTTTGTCAATAGACTTACTGATCTGTTTTGTTACCTCTGCTGCCACTGTTTCATAAAATTCAGCAGGGAGGATTTTGATTTCTTCTACCTCAGTGCCCCTTTGGTTTGCCTTGGTAAGTTGGGGATTACAAGTTGTGTCTTGCTTCTCTGTTTTCTATTTTTTTGTTTATTTGTTTTCTGCATTGAGGCTTACAAATTGCTTATGGTAGGTAGCTTTATTACTTGTATTGAGTGTTCTTCAAAACATCACTACTTTTCTGAGATATCTTCTAAGAGTACTTGGCTTTTGAGTCTGTCCCAAGATCCTGCCTCTTCAATTTATTAGGTAGGAAAGACTCCTGCTTGTTTAGCCTGGCACCCACTTCATTGGTACTAGACTATGGTATTGTTTAAGACCCCCAGACAATCTAGGTATTAGTAGATGAGGAATATCAATTGATCACAATGACTATGTCACCTTGGCTGTAGTAATACAATTAGCAATAACAATAGCATCAAGTGCACACTAGAAAATGACAAACTGTAATAACTAATAATTTACCTCCTCAACCATATGTTCAAGATTTATAGTTATATAACAAAATCTAAGTCAAATCAGGAAATTATATATAGTAAATATCCATACAATAGAGTGATATTTTTTTCCTACAGGGGGAAGTTTTAAAAGGGATAAGAGGAAAAAATAGAGAAATAAAAGAAGAGAAGATTAGGCTGAAGGACAAAGGTAGATTACCCCAGCTTCAGGAAAATAGTGAAGAAGACAGGAGAGGAAATAAAGAAGGAAAAAATAAGAACAAGAACAAAAGAAAAAAAACACTAAAAACAATGTTCACACTGATGAAAAAACAAAAACAACCCCCCTCCCTCCCCGCAAAAAGCAAAGAAAAATAAAGAAGGAAATTTCTCTATGATTTCAAGCCTACAGTTATCTTCTGGGGTCTACAATTTTGTGGTAGTGTTCAATTCAGGGTGCAATTTGGCTGTTGCTGGTAGACAAAGGAGGCAATCAGAGCCCAGATTAGTGCTGGATGATCCCAGCAAACCTGCTTTAGGATTAGGGCAGGGTGTGGGTTCTGGTACTTTCACATCCATAGAAGTTCAGGTTGATTCTGGCCTTTGGCTGTGGCCTGGGGCCTGAGTTTTTCACCCTACAACACCCTGGATGTCTCTTGTCAGCCTGATCATGGCTCCCGGACCCTGTGGTTGTCCCTCACCCAGTCACTGTGGGATTTCAAGACTGGGAGCCCTGAGATGAAGCCAACCCATAGCTGCTCTGAATCCCATGTTCAGTTGGCCCCTCCCTAGAATGACAACCAGCCAAGCACCCTCCAGGGACATGGTAGTCACTTGGACTGGAGTTACTCATCAGCTGTTATAGCACACAGCATCCACTGCTTCATTCCACTGGTGTGTTTTTCTCTGGAGGCCTCTGGAGTTGCTTACTCTTACTATGTCTCTTTAGATTCAATCCTCCTCTCTTACACCACAAGTCAGGAGACAGGGAGAAGTGCAGTTTGCTCCTTCATTTTTCTGTGTTGAGCTCTGTCTCTTCACTTTCTTTGTGGGCTCTAATTTTTCTTTCAGATGCTTCCTAGATCCCAGGGATCTACACTCCCACCTTTTTTATTTCTGTGAGTTATTATTTTCCAAATCTTGGAGAGGTTGATTTATTGCTGCTTACTTATCTGCCATTTTCCCAGAAGTGTCCTAAACTTATTTTTAAAGTCTTGACACAGGAGCAATCAAAGAAAAGCATTACTGGGACCCAACTGCCTATCAGTGGTAAGTAATTGTACAAAAATGTTTGAAGCAGGTACTGCATAGGAAAGCCCTTAAGTGGAACCTGGGGGATCCTTGGTTTTAGAATCACTAGCAGTCATCTGCTCTAATAACAAAAACAAGAGATCTTCATGTCAAATCATTCTTTAAGGCATGAGATGGGTAGTTCCCAGTGAATCTTTTGAAGTAATAAAGTTAGTTGTTTGTGTATATTATTTTTATTTAATAAATGACAATACACACAAAATAAACTGCTATTTAAATGATCCAGTGGGTAGAGTCAAGCTGAATGGTTCAAAGTATTATCATGTTTGTTCTACTTAAATCACCCCTCACCCCCATAAAGGGCCCCCCAAAGAATATATTAGGTGAATATGTACTAACTTCTCTGTCATAAAACAGAAACAAATTTAACTTTTTTTCTAGTTACCCAATCATGAGCTGTGCTTCAGATTTTAAAACCCAATGGGTTTGTTAGTAGGAGAGCTTTGATTAGAGTATAACTCTACACAGGCTATGAATAGTCAACCTGCAGTTGACTTTTCTTTTTTCCATGAATGAATGAATTTTCAGAAGAGATGCTGAGCTGAGCCATAGACGAGTGAACCACATCATCCCATAGATGAGATTTTGAATCACTTAAGGGATGCTCACCTAATTGACTTTCTTCTGTCTCTGTTGCTTTTATCTTTTCATCTCTAAACTGGCCATTCTCATAGTAAAAATATTTAGACTATCTTGTTTGTTTAAGCATTTTTTTAAGTGGAACAGTAATAAAATATTGCTTTTACACATGTGTATATATAACCCAGAGCTCTATGAGTAGCTAAAAAATGGGGGTTAAAATCTACCTTAGGCCCTAAGGAAGCAAAATTAGCTTTGAATAAATACTTTTGTTGGATTTTTGTTTCCTAAGATCTGAGCTAGTCTTAATTTTGAATAGTTTGTTTATTTTTTGGCATATATATTTAAAAGGAGGAGGGAATCATATTTTATACGTATCTGAGGGAGGTAGAAGTGAGTTTGATATAATGTTGAATAAACAAACACAAGTCCACTGTGCTAGAAGCTTTTTAAAAATAGATTTCTGGTGTAAAATAGATCTCCAGTAAAGAATTTAACAAATGAGTCTATTTTTAAATTTTCTGTTTGTGTGGCTATGGAGATTTTTTTTTCATATTTAAGAGTATTTATACTTAGGTCCTGGGATTTAGCTCAGTGGTTTTGCCACCTGCTGCACAAGTGCAAGGACCTGAGTTTGATTCCAGGTACCAAAAAAGAAAAAAACAAAAAACAGAAAACAAAAAGATTTTCATTTTGGGCCAGGGATTTAGCTCAGTGGTTCCAGCGCCTGCCTCACAGGCACAAGGATCCAAGTTTGATCCCCGGTACAAAAAAAAAAAGAGTATTTATACTTAAATAAGAGTCCTGTTTTTAGTGAATAAAACTCTTCTCTGAAAGATTTCTTTTAAACTCTGATAAGGGAATTAATACAGTGCTATAAATTTTTTCATGCACACATATAAATTATATATTGTGAATATGTGTAAAGCATTTTGATATGTCTAGATATATGTTGTCCTCAGATAACACAAATAATACAGAAAGAACACTGCCTGATAATTTTATGATTAGGTGCATTATTTTATCTTTTACAAATTAGTTTGAGTTTTCTAAAAACATGTACATTAATATTTTAGTTGCTTTATTTTCTCATTTTAAAAATGGTGCAAGAAAAGATTAATTTCATCTCTTGGTAAGAATCTTAGTTTTAAACCTGAAGGATTAAACATCTTCACTCTAAGGTTTTACTAGACTTTATATTTTTCTATCTAATATTATGTTATTACTTTTTAAAGGGACAACAGTAGAAAATATTGCAATAATTTGGCATCTCATGACAAAAGTAAGATTCCAGGTGTTCACTCATTTGTCTTTTTAAATTAATTTTAGTGGTATATTTTAGGTATACAATATAATGACATTAATCATCAGAAATTTGCACATTTATACAATCTCTCTTGGTTCTTATTTCTTCCCCATGCCCCTGCCCTCCCTTTAACACCTCCTTTCCTCCCTATTTACAAAGACTTCATTTCCAATTTATCATTTTCATATATTAATTCCATTCCCTTCTTTCTTTTCTCCCACCTCTCCCACATCCCCTTCTCCTTGCCCCTTTTCTTCTTATTTCAGATTATCTATTATACCCTTTAGTCCTTACTTGCACTTTCAGTTTCTCACACTAGAGAAACTATTTCATATTTGCACATGCGTGTCCTATTTATTTCACTTAAGAGTATCACCTCAATGTGCATCCATTTAGCTATAAATATCTCTAATTTCTCATTTTTTATGGCTGAGTAGTACTTCATTTTATTAAAAAACCACATTTTCTTTTTCCAATTTCCAGTTGATGGATAATTGGGCTGTTTCCAAGATTTAGCTATTACAAATTGTGCTGCTTTGAACATGGGTGCACATATATCACTGTGGCATGATTTTTTAATTCATTGGGGAAGATACTCAGCAGAGGAATAGCTGGGTCAAATGGGACTTCCAGTCCTAGTTCTTTGAGGTATCTCCACACTAATCTCCACAGTGGTTGCACCAGTCTACACTCCCTCCAGCAGTGGAACAGGGTTCCTTTTTTCCCACAGCCCCACCAGCATTTGTTATTGGTTGACTTCATGATAGCAGCCATTCTTTCTGCAGTGAGGTGGAATCTCACCATTGTTTTCATTTGCATCTCTTAAATAACCAGTGATGTTGAACATTTTTTCATATGTTTATTTGCTATTTCTACTTCATTGTCTGAGAAATGTCTGTTCATTTCAGATGCCCATTTTTGGATTGGGTCTTTAAATTTGGGAGGTCTGATTTTTTAAGTTCTTTATAGATTTGAGATAGTAGATCTTTGTTTGAGAAACAGCAGGTGACAATTTTTTCCCACACTATGGGTTGTCTCTTCACACTGTTGGTGGTTTCTCTTGCCGTGCAGAAGCTTTTTAAATAAGAAGAGATCCCACTTGTTGATTGTTTGTGCTAGTTCATGGGCAACTGAGGTTTTGTTGATAAAATCTTTCCCTACACCAATGTCTTCAAGAGTTCTACTAACCTCTGTTCCAGCCAGTTCAGCATTTCTGTTTTAATATTTAGATCTTTAATCCATTTGATTTTAGTTTAGTGCATGGTGAGAGATATAGGTCTAGTTTTCATCTATGGCAGTATGAAACTGAATTATTCCAGCACCATTTATTAAAGAGACTATCTTTCCTCCAGTTATGGTGTTTTTCTCCTTTGTCAAAGATGAGGTGGCTGAGTGTGTCTGGAGTTGTTCCTGCATCTTCTAATCTGTTCCACTGGTCCTCAGGTCTGTTTCTTTGCCAGTACCATGCTGTTTTTATCACAGTAGCTTTGTAGTATAGTTTCAAGTTGGGGGTTGTGATACCACCTGCCATGTCTCTGTTGCCTAGAATTGCTTTTGCTATTCTTGATCTCTTCTGGTTCCAAATGAATTTTTGAATTGTTTTTTTCAAGGCCCATGAAGTATGCTGCTGGGATTTCAATTGGGATTGCATTGAATCTATATAGGAGTTTTGGAAGTATAGCCATTTTCACTATGTTGATCCTTCCTACCCAGAAGCATGAGATGTCTTTCCATTTTCTAATATCATCTTCAATCTCTCCTTTGAGAGTGTTATAGTTTTCAGAGAAGAGGTCTTTGATTTCTTTTGTTAGGTTGATTCCTAGGTATTTCAGTATTTTGGATGCTATTGTGAAAGGAATTATTTGCCCAATTTTGCTCTCAGTGAGTGTTGTTAGAGTAGAGGGAAGCTATTGATTTTTGTGTGTTGACCTTGTATCCAGGTACTTTACTGATTTGGTTATTAAGTCTGGAAGACATTTGCTGGAGTTCTTGGGGTCTTCTATATAGAGTATCATATCATCTGCAAATACTAAGAATTTGACTTCTTCATTTCCTATCTTTATTCCTTTTATTTCTTTCTCTTGTCTAAATGCCATGGCTAATGTTTCCAAAACTATATTGAACAGGAGTGGTGATGGTGGACATCCTTGTCTTGTTCCTGATTTTAGTGTGAAGGATTTCAGTTTTTGACTATTTAATGTGATATAGGCTGTTGGTTTTTCATAGATGGCTTTTACCAGATTGAGGTACAGACTGTCTATTCCAATTTTTTGTAGGTTTTTTAAAAATCATACATGCATGTTGGATTTTGTCAAATGCTTTTTCTGCATCTATTAGATGATCATATGGTTTTTGTCCTTGGTTCTATTGATATAGGGTATTACATTGATCGACTTGCTTATGTTGAACCATCCCTACATTCCTGGGATGAATCCCACTTGGTCAGGGTGTATGATCTTCTTGATGATTTTCTGCATTCTATTTGCCAGTATCTTATCAAGGATTTTTGCATCTATGTTCATTAGTGAGATTGGCCTATAGTTCTCTTTTTTGGTTGGGTCTTTATCTGCTTGGGGATCAAGGTGATGCTTGCTTCCAGGAATGAATTTGGGAGTATTGGTTCCCTTTCAATTTCATTGAAGAATTCAAACAGGAGTGGCAGTAGTTCCTCTGTGAATGTCTTCTAGAATTCAGTGGTGAAGTCATCAGGACCGGGGCTTTTCTTGGTTGGTAAGTTTTTAACTATGTTTTCATTTTGGTTGATTGATTTGGGTTGTTTAGATTCTTTAGATCTTCTTTGTTCAACTTTGGTGATTCATTTAAGTATCTAGGAATCTGTCCATTTCGTCTGTGTTTTCCATCTTATTGGTGGATAGGATCTGAAAGTAGGTATTGATGATCCTCTGGATTTCTGCTGGGTCCATTGTAATTTCAGCCTTTTCCTTGCTAATTGTATGGATTTGGGCCTTTTCTTTCCTTTTTTTGATAAGGTTGGCTAAGGGTCTGTCAATTTTGTTTATTCTTTCAAAGAACCAATTCTTTGCTTCATTGATTTTTTTGTATTGTTCTCTTAGTCTCCATTGCATTGATTTCTCCCCTGATCTTTGTAATTTCCTCCCTTGTATGAGCTTCGGTTTGTCTTGCTCTTCTTTTTCCTAGCAGCTAGAGCTTCAGCATCAGGTTGTTTAATTGGATTTGCTCTGTTTTCCTAATGTGCATATTCACCGCTATGAATTTCCCTTTTAAAACGGCTTTCATTGTGTCCCATAGATTCCAATATGTTTTATTTTCATTGTCATTCAATTGTAGGAATCGTCTGATTTCTTCTTTAATTTCCTCTGTGAGTCATTGGTTATTTAGAAGTTTGTTGTCCTTGGGCTGCCATACAACCACCCCAGAGCCAGCACACATCCCCTCCAGCTCTGCCAAGCCATTACCTGGATCCACACCTCAGAGTTGCAGGGGTCACAAAGGACATTATTATGAGCTTGAGAAGATAGAATAGAAGTGAACAACAGAAAGATTGCCTCTCTGAGGCCTGTGGATGAAAATTAAAGCCCACTTGAAATGTGAAGAAAATCTATGCAATAAAGGCACAGCAGACCACCTTAGTTGAGGGAGCAACCGTGTGGACCAGATCACCATAGCTGCAAGCAGTCCCAGCCAGGGCTCCTCAGGTGCCCCAGAGGCTGGGGCACACCAGCGCAAGCCAAGGGCCCAGCTGGAAAAGAGCTGCATAGGCACACAAGCAACAACCAGAGTGCATGAATACCTGAATACCACCATTAAATGCATGAGACCCTAGCCAGAAGCTTACTCACACAACAGAAACTGGGTTACACAGCCCCCAGCTAAAGGCACTCCCAGAGAACAGCTACACACGGGCTCTAGTCATTGGCAAACCTAGATACCATCCCAAGTGTGCACACGCCCCAGCCAGATGCCCACCCAGACAACAGGTCAGCTCAGGGATCCAGAAGGCCACCATTCTGAATCTAGGAATTAGTGTACTTGTGAGCAGGAGAAAAGGCAGCTCCATGGCTTGCTGAGACTTGAAGGCCAATGGGTGAGCAAAAAGTTGCCTCAAAAAAGGCACAGCTGGCTGCATCTGTTGAAATGAGAAGACACATAAACATGTCTCAAATCCAGACTTCTAGATCACCTAAGGCAACCCCAAAGGGAAAGGAGATGGAAAAATCTGACAATTGACCACCTGGACTCCCTAAACTGGCAACAAAACAGGATCTGGAAAAAATGAAATCAGAAATAATTTCTTAGATAACAGCAGAGATTGTGCTCATAGTGCAAGGCATGATTAATAAATCTAGAGAGGACACAGATTTAAAAAAATAGAGGAGCTGAGGAACATGATAGAATCCCAACATAGGAAACAAATGGAATCCATAAAACAGATGCAAACTGATTTCCAGGAGATGAAAAATTCCATTGAAAGTTTACACAGCAGAATGAGCCAATATGAGGACAGAATTTCAGATATAGAAGATAAAATTGCAATTAGTGACCAGGAAAAGAAAAATTTCTTTAAAATAACAAGGGACCATGAGAAATCAATCCAGCAACTGCTAGAAGATGGAAAGAAGAATAACATAAGACTGATGGGACTCAATGAAGAAACAGGAGAGAGTGCAGATGACATAAAAAAAAATGTTCACAGAAGTGATGGCAGAAAACTTCCCAAGCAGGGGAAAAGAACTTGACATACAGGTAAGTGAGGCATACAGGACTCCAGCGAGCCTTCATCAAAAAACATCTACACATAGGCATATAATTGTCAAGATTCCAGAAACCCAGCAGAAGAACAAAATTCTGCAAGTAGTTAGAGAAAAGAAACAAATCACATACAAAGGAAAGCCCATCAGAATCACAGCAGACTTCTCAACACAAAGCCTCAAGGCAAGAAGAGCTTGGAGTGACATATTTCAAGCCCTAAAGGAAACAACCTCCAATCAAGACTGGTGTGACATGCAAAACTATCTTTCAAAATTGATGGAGAAATAAGATACCTTCATGATAAAGAGCACCTTAGGAACTTCATGAGTAACTAACCAACACTCCAAAAAATTTTAGACAATACCTAGGAAAAGACAACAAGGATCACAACCCCAGGAAGCCCAGCAGAATCAATCCATTGGACATGACAAGAAATTAAATGCAAATGGGGAGAATCAAAAAGAAAGTCATGACAGTGGTGAATCAATATGTATCAGTTATAACTATCAATGTTAATGGTCTAAATTCACCAATCACAAGAAATACACTGGCAGAAGGGGTGAAGAAGTAAGATCCAATGATATACTGCATACAAGAAACACATTTAATTCAAAAAGAACCTCAAAGACTGAAAGTTAAAGGGTGGAAAACAATACTCCATGGCACAGGAACCCCCCCAAAAAGCAGAAGTGGCTATCCTCTTTACACATCAAGTGGATTTCAAACCAAGATCTGAAACCTTTCTGGTCCCAAGAATTTCAGATAAGGTACAGTCAACCTACCTATACAAATCTATTGTGAACATGTGTTTTCATTTCCTTTAAGTAAAAACTTTAGAACAGAACTACTAGTTCTTAACTGTAATACAAGAAATTTCTATATTGGTTTCCAAAACGGTTTCATCATTTTACAATCACATTAGCAGTATTAGTTCTAACTGGTTCACACCTAAGTTGACATTTGTTCTTTTAAAACTTTTAACTTAATCTCCCTAATGAGTGTATAATACAATCTTGTTATTGTACTGTTTAGTATTTTTCTGATTCTAGTGTTGCACACCTCTCCTTCTGCTGTACTGGATATTTATCATCTTTTGTGTCTACTTTTTAATTGGGTTGTCTATTAATGAGCTGTAAGAGTTCTTTATATGTTCTGATCATGGGTAATATGTATCATAAATATGTTCTGGTTAAGGACTACTTGTCATTTTCTTAACAATGTCTTTTAAAGTTCTAAATTTTGATGGAATCTCATTTATCAATTTTTTTCTTTATACATCATGTTTTTTGTATCCTAGGAAATTCTTACCTACCCTAAAGTCATGAACATTTTCCCTTATAATTTCTTCTTAAAGTTTTTTAGTTTTAGTCTTTCATATTTAGATTCATAGATCCCTTCAAGTTATTTTTGTGTATGGAAATAAAGGGTTGAGGTTAATTTTTTACATATGGGTACCAGGTGTTCTAGTACCATTTGTTGAAAATATTATCCTTTCCTCTGCTCTTGAATTGAATTTATGTTCTATAAAATGTTAATGTTAAATAATCTTTCAAAAATCAGTGGACCATGTATGTGTGATTCTATTTCTAGATTCTCTGTTTTATTCCATTGACCTATATATCTCTTTTCTTATGCCAACATTGCCTTGATTACTATAGCTTTAGAGGAAGTCTTAAAATTAGGTAATAAATGTCTTCCAACACTGTTAATTTTTTTCTTTTTACTTTTCCAGGTCCTTTGTACTCCTACATAGCTTTTAAATTTCAATATCCAATTCTTCATTTATAGCAAGTATACATAGACCTGAATTTTTATATATACCTTGTGTTTTCTAGTCCTGCTAAATTCAAATAAAAATTCTAGGGGCTCCTAGAGATTTCTTAGTATTTTCTCTGTAGATGATCATTTCATCTACATATATTTTACTTTTACCTTGCCAATACTATGCTATTTGTTTCTTTTTATTGCCAGACTATTTTGGTTTGGGCCTATGTTTCAAAGTTTAATGGACAGATGAAGAGTAGGCATATCTGTCCTTGTTCCCCACTTGAGGGAGAAAGCATTGTATCTTCTCCATTCATATGAGGCATTTTTGCTGGAAGTATGGATTGCCTGTTTTTATCTATTCAGAAAGTTCTGTTCTACTTCTAGTCTTCTGATAGGTTTTACTATGAACAGCTGTAGAATTTAGTCCAATACTTTTTCTGCTACTACTGATAGAATCATATGCCTTTTCCTTTCATCTGTTTAAATGATGACTTATGGAGGTGGATCTTCCAATGCTGAACCAACACTGCCATCCCTATAACAAAACCATTTTCTACATACTGCCAGATCTGACTTCTAATAGTTTGCTTTGTTAAACAAATTTTTGTCTATGTTCATACTTTTCTCTTCCATTATCTTTATCCAGTTTTAGGATTAGTACAATGTTGATTTCCTAAAATGGGGGGAGAAGTGTTCCTTCATTTTCCTTCTTTAAATGTTTGATATAATTTATCAGTTAAAATATATATGAGCCTGCTGTTGTCATATAGGTAGGTTTTCAAGGTAGGAACATACTTTTTTTAGTAGGTACTATTCAAATTTTATATTTCTTCCTGAGTCAATTTCATTAATTTGTCTTCCATGGTACTTCGTAGAAATTGTCAAATTTATTTCACAAAAGATTTTTGTAATATGCTTTCTATATCTTTTTAAATTCTGTAAAATCTGTGGTAATGTCCTCTAAATCTTTATAGTGTAATTTTCAAAAAATGTATAATTGTTATTGTGTAATAGGAAGAAAAGGTCTAAAGGAGCAGGGGAAGTGGGAGGGGTAGGGGAGAGGAAAGAAGGGAAAAGAAAAAATATGAGAAAAGGAAAAAATGGAAACAGAGTCTTTGTAAATAGGGAAAGGTAGAGGGGGTGAAGGGAGAGCAGGGGAATGGGGAAAATATAAGAACCAAGATGTGTCATATAAAGGTATAAGATTCGAATGATGAATGAAACTGTGTTTTATACCTAAAATGTACCAATAAACTTAATGGGAAAAAAAAAGTCTGTTTTTCAGCTTCCACGTGTTTCTGAAATTCTTGCAGTTTCTTTTGCTATTGATCTCAAATTTCATGGCACTATGGTCTGACAATATACAGGGGATAACCTCAGTTTCTTTACAGTTACTTAAACATGTTCTATGAGCGAGTATGTGGTTTATTTTGGAGAATGACCCATGTGCAGCTGAAAAGAATGTTTATTCTGATTTTTGTGGTATGCAACATTCTGTAAACATCTGTTAAGTTCATTTGTTCTAGAGCTTGCTTGAGTTCTAGTAATTCATTGTTTATTTTTGTTTCATTGATCTATTTGTGACAGTGGGGTATTGAGGTCCACCATTACTATTGTATTAGTGCTTATATGATTTTTCCTGTCCATTAGTATTTGTTTTATATAGGTGGGTGCACTAGTGTTTGGGGCATATATATTTATGACTGTCATCTCTTCCTCTTGGATTGTTCCCTTTACAAGGATGCAGTATCCTTCTTTGTCTCTCTTAATCAGTGTTGGTTTGAAATTCACTTGATCTTCAAAGAGGATAGATGCTCCTGCTTTTTGGGGGGGTTCCTGTTGCACGGAGTATTGTTTTCCACCCTTTAACTTTCAGTCTATGAGTTTCTTTTTGAATTAAGTGTGTTTCTTGTATGCAGCATACTGTTGGATTTTGTTTCTTGACCCATTCTGCCAGTCTATTTTTTTTGATTGGTGAATTGAGACCATTAACATTGATGGTTATAACTGATACATATTGACTCATCCCTGTCATGACTTTTTCTTTTTGTTTGATTCTCCACATTTGTGTTTAATTTATTGTCATGCCCAGTGGATTCATTCTGCTGGGCTTCCTGGGGTTGTGATCCTCACTGTCCTTTCCTAGGTACTGTCTAAAATGTTTGGGAGTACTGGTTTCATATTTGTGAAGTTCCTAAGGTGGTCTTTGTCATGAAAGTATCTTATTTCACCATCAATTTTGAAAGATAGTTTTGCAGGGGACATCAATCTGGGTTGAAGGCTATTTTCCTTTATGGCTTGAAATACATCACTCCAAGCTCTTCTTGCCTTGAGGGTATCTGTTGAGAAGTCTGCTGTGATTCTAATAGGCTTCCCTTTGTATTAGATTTGTTTCTTTTCTCTAACTGCTTGTAGAATTTTGTTCTTCTGTTGTGTTTCTGGAATCTTAACAATTATATGCCTATGTGTAGATGTTTTTTGATGAAGGCTCGCTGGAGTCCTGTATGCCTCACTTACTTGTATGTCAAGTTCTTTTCCCCTGCTTGGGAAGTTTTCTGCCATCACTTCTGTGAACATTTTTTTTTATGTCATCTGCACTCTCTCCTGTTTCTTCATTGAGTCCCATCCGTCTTATGTTATTCTTCTTTCCATCTTCTAGCAGTTGTTGGATTGATTTCTCATGGTCCCTTGTTATTTTAAAGAAATTTTTCTTTTCCTGGTCACTAATTGCAATTTTATCTTCTATATCTGAAATTCTGTCCTCATATTGGCTCATTCTGCTGTGTAAACTTTCAATGGAATTTTTCATCTCCTGGAAATCAGTTTGCATCTGTTTTATGGATTCCATTTGTTTCCTATGTTGGGATTCTATCATGTTCCTCAGCTCCTCTATTTTTTTAAATCTGTGTCCTCTCTAGATTTATTAATCATGCCTTGCACTATGAGCACAATCTCTGCTGTTATCTGAGAAATTATTTCTGATTTCATTTTTTCCAGATCCTGTTTTGTTGCCAGTTCAGGGAGTCCAGGTGGTTAAGTATCAGATTGTTCCATCTCCTTTCCCTTTGAGGTTGCCTTAGGTGATCTGGAAGTCTGGTTTTGAGCCTTGTTTACATGACTTTTCATTTCGATTGGGGGGGGGTTGTCTGCTGCACCTGCTTGGTTCTGTGGTGGCTTTACTCCTTGGTGCTAGGGGAGGTGGTTCAGCGGCCTGCATGGCTCCTCCTTGGTACTGGGGGCAGTGATATTGTGGTCACTCATTTCTTTTTTGAGACAGGGTCTCACTATGTTGTTCAATCTCACCTTAAACTCACTATGTAGCCCTGGCTGGCCTTGAACCTGCAGTGATCTTCCTGTCTCAGCTTCCCCAGAGCTGAGATCAAATGAAATTGCCACCACACCCTGTTTAATGATAAATTTCTAATGGAAAAGTCTGAGTGAAATACCGATGTGCTGCCAGCCAAGCTTTTGTCATCCCAAAAGTCTGGGATGGTCGGAGGACATGCTGCACATGCAGTATCAGTGCCCTGGCTAGTGTCTGCAGCACCAATTCTGTCATTATTGAGGAGGTGCCCTGTTTGGAAAACAGTGGGTCCTGACCATGTACACTGTAGCTTTATGTGTGTGCCTGCATGTTGGTGGGCTCTTGAAGATGTTTGAGGTCTCACAGTGGGTGCACTCTTCTGCTTTCCACATATCTGAAGAAAAGCAAGTTACTATTGATACATACCTCATCTTATAAATGAACACACGAGGTTGATGACACATTGCTTTACCCATACATTTATCATCAATAGCTTTTGATTTAAAAGCTTATTCCTGTTTCCAGATGTTTCTTTAGTCCATAACTAACAATGTTCTTTCCTGTCATCTATAAAATAGAAATGATATCTTAACCTTGTGGCATCACTCTCCACATACAGGACTTAGAGCACTAGGTTGCTCAAAGTGGGTTCCTTTTCTCCTGGCCCTCCTGAACTGTCTGATCTTCATGCCTACTCCCAAAGACAGTACTCAAAGTATTGAAGAAGTTTTGTTTGACTTAATCCGAATCTTGTCTCAATGTGACATCAAGACACTGTTGGATGGGCCAAGGATTTAGCTCAGTGGTTCTGGCACTTGCCTTGCAAGTGCAAGGCCCTGAAATCGATCCCCAGTACCAAAAAAAAAAAAAAAAAAAAAAAAAAAGGACACTGTTGGAAAACTTTTTACTCAGCTTAAATGTTCCTAAGTATTAGAAGTCCCATATTTTAAAGAAATAAAGGCATGATTATTGGAAACCAGAAGGTAGACTTTTGGAGATGGTTAAGGGGTTTAGGAGGAAAGTGAGAGAAGGGAAATGAGACCGAGAATGACCAAGATATGTCATGTGCATGTATCAATTTCCTAAAATTAATCAGTATGCTGTGTTGCCATCATGCAGTAAAAACCACAAGGAGGCATCCTTATGAAGGTCATTTTCAGACTTTCATGTGCTTGAAAATGTCTGGAAAGTTTGGTATAATTCTGAATGTTGATATGATGAGTTCTGTCTAGGGTTTCACACTGTTAATGCTATGCTGGATTTAGTGCATGCCATGTCTAGACACATCTTTGAGAAACATTAACAGGGAATAGAGTAAGTCTAACTTTTGGAATAGCTTTTAGTGACAATTATGTAAATATATAATTCATAATTGCTATGGTTTGGATTGTGAATGTTCCCCACAGACCTGGTTGCCAGCCTGTGGCACTACTGGAGGTGGTGGAGCTTTTAAGGTTAGGACCCAGTGGGAAGAAGTTAGGTCATTGGGGGCATGTCCTTAGGTATTGAATATGGGCCCTTTCATTTTTGCTTTCCAGCCATTAGGAGATGAACAGGCCTCCTCTTCCATGACTGTGCCAACACAGGCCCAAAGCAACAGAACCAAGTGACCACAGACTGCAACCTCTAAAACTGTGGGCCACAACATACCCTTCCTTCTTCTTTTAAGGCCTTTTGTCACAGTAATGGAAAGTTGACTAATATGATTATTTTATGATTATAAAAATGTACATGAATTTTAAGTATCTTTTATTTCATATTATGAAGGCAAGAAGGCAGATACTTTAAAAGTTTTCTCAGTGATTGAAGTTATTAATGAGAAACCCCTACTTTCCAAGAATTCAAGGTTAAAATTTTAATACAGATTAGGAATGTTAAATAATATTTTTGATAATTATGAAAAACTATTATGATCTCATTAAAAGTGGCATATATTTCCTCACTCCCTTTTCTTATGACAGATACAGTACTATCAGAGACAACCTGGTAATAAGTTACCTCTGGAACACAGAAAGCAGTGACCTGACACCAGTGAAAGCTGTACACTAAGTTCCTGACTTATGAGCAAGTTCCCTTCTGGGAGCATTGTTCTTAAGTCAGATTTGTTTGAAGGCCAACAGTGAGTCTTAAGCAGTACACCTGTGAAAGTTTGTAGTGCAAATATTTTTAAGTCAAGGACTTAGTGTGTATAGTCATCCTGGCTTCACAATTTCCTCCTAATTATGATTGGTTGTTGTTGCATCTGCAAAAACCCATTGAGCTAGGTGAGTGTGGGTAACACTTTTGCATATTTTGAATCTTTATCATATAATTTATGTATTTAATCTTGCTTAGAAGTACTTTATGTAGTTTTGAAATTTTTTTCTTATATTTAACTCACTTTCTCTAAAAGCTGAAGTACCTGTATAGACACTTTACTTTTTATGTGTTTTTAGTTGAGGAGGATACAGATTTCAAATAAATCGATTTTAATCATATTTATTTTTTGAATGTTTATTAGATTTTTTTTTGGTACCAGGGATCGAACTCAGAACCTTGCACTTGCAAGACAGGTGGTGGAACCACTGAGCTAAATCCCCAGCCCTGAATGTTTAAATAAAACATTTATTACAGTGAAAGACATGTTGTCATTAATGTCCCTCAAAATACCCCACCTTGCTTCGGACACACTTAACTAGATTTTAAGTGGATTTTTAACTGTTTGTTTTTAATGTTTTTAATCATTGTGAGGTTATTCTACTTAGAACAGAAGTTTGAACCATCAGATATTTAATATTCTGTATATCCATGACTTAGTAAAATTTTGTTTTTGTTTAATGGTTAAACCAAAGCTAATGTGAAAGTTTAGTGAGAAATGGTTTATCTTGGTTCAGTTGCATAGAAACCATGCAGTCTTGGTCAGATTATTTAACTTCTTTGTGCCTTAGCTTTGTCACCTGTAGAAAGGGTAATACAGTACTTTGCCTCCCTATCTAGGCAGATGAACACTCACTGAGAAGTATACTGGGGGAGACATAACATAGCCTTCCCACTCTCAGGTCCCTGCCTTTCTTCAGAACCACGGGGTTACTGGACAGAGTTCTGCTTTCTTAAACTATTCTGCCAAGAGCATCACACATTTTTTCCTGTCTTTTCAATTCTTTTATCCTGCATATCCCCAAACAGCTCAGTCCATAATTTGCTTTCTATGCTTTTATAGCCAGGTTAGGGCATCGAGCACAATGTTTCTTATTCTTAGCTGAACATGTGTAATCCCCTATGTTGCGTAAAAGAAAAAAATCCAAAAAAGAAACTTGTAGGTCAGGCTGCATTTTGCACGAATGAAACCTCAGTCTCAGGAATGGAGATTTATCATCAGAATTTTCCTCTTCCTGATGGTAACTTCTTACAGGATATCGGCATTGGTGCAGTCCAGATACGGTCCATCACCACACGATCCCTAATGTTACTTCCCGGTCACTCCTCCCCTCTCAGACCTCTGGCAACCACCACTGTGCTCTTTATTCCTGTAATTTTGTTATTTGTTATATAAATGGAACCGTGCAGTATGTAACCTTTTGGGATTGATTCTTTTCCACTCAGCATAATACCCTGGAGACAGCAGTTTTAATCATTCATCTTCTGAAGAATATTTGGGTCATTTCCAGCTTTTGGCTATTACAGATAAAGCTTCTGTGTATCTCTGTCTACAGGTTTTTGTGGCAACATGTGTTTTCCTTTCGGTGGGATAAATGCCCTAGTGCAAATGCTAGTATGTGGTAGTTTTATAAGACACTGCCAAACTATTTTTCTGAGTTGTACTAGTTTACATTTTCAGCAGCAACGCATAAGTGATTTTATTTTTCTGCATCCTTACTAGTATTTGCAATCGTCACTTTAAAAATTTTTTAGCCATTCTGGATGTGGTGATATCTTCTTGTATTTCCCTAGTGTCTAATGATATTGAACATCTCTTTAAATTCTCATTTGTCAGTTTTAAAACTTCAATAAAATGACTTTTCATGCCTTTCACGTTTTGATTGAACTGTTTTCTTATTGAGCAATTTGAGAATTCTTCATATAGCAGATTCTAGTCCTTTTGTCGAACACATGGTTTGCAAATATTATCTCCTAATTCTGAACTTTTCTTTTCATCTTTTTAGTGGCATCCTCATCAAGGTAAAGATTTTAATTTTGACAAAGTCTGGTTTCTCCATTTTCCTTCCTTATGGATCATGCTGTTGGTGTCAAATCTTTCAACCAACTCCAGACCCTAGTTATGGTCTGGATCTTAATATCCCGAAGTCCCTCATGCTAAAAGCTTAGTCACCAGCCTATGTTACTGGAAGGTGCTGGGACCCTTAACTGGAAGTTAGGTTACTGGGGGAGTGTCTTGTGAAGAGGATAGTGGGACCCCATCCTTTTCTCCTTCTCAGCCACCATGAGGGAATAAGCCTTTGACGCATGCTCCCCTCTCCCATGGTGCACTAGCCATTATAGGACCACAGCAAGAGGACCAAGTGCCCACAGACTGAAAAACCATGAGCCAAATACACCTTTCCTCCTTGTAAGTTGTGGATATTTGTTACAGCAACAGAAAGCTTTCATAATTCTGAAATTTTTTTCCCTAAAGTTTCATAGATTAAGGTTTGTTTTTCCTTTTTTTTTTTTTTTGCATTAAGAATGTCCAATGATTTCTATACTACCTAGTGAGAAGGCAGTCCTCCTTCTGCTTTAAGTGTGGTTGTACCTCTGTCATAAATCAGTGGAGTGTACTTATGGGGTCTATTTTGGATGTTGGTTGTTTACTTGTAAGTATATCCCTCCACCAATACTACAGTTTTGATTCCTGCAGCTCTATAGTAACCTTTATATCAGGAACTGAGTCCTCCCAATTTATTTTTTGTGAAGATTGTTTTAGCTATCCTAAGCCCTGTGATTTTTCATATAAATTTAAAAATAAGCTTTCATATTCTACAAGAAATCTTGCTGTGATTTTGATAAAACTGTATTAAAGTTATGGCTCCATTTGGGGAGAACTTACATCTTTATTATATTTAGTCTTTCAATTCATGAATATGTCTTTCCACTTATGTCTTTGGTGATTTCATCAGATTTTTCAGCATAAAGAACTGAGCATGTTGTGCTAAGTCTTTGCTTCAGTCCTGCATTTTCTTGGGTGTGATGTAAATGATAGTGTTTCTCATTTGGATTCCACATGTAATGCATTTGGTTTCTATGTGCTGACTTTTGTATGCTGGTCTTTCCTGAACCTGGCATTGGTATTTTATAAGCTCCTCTTGGAAAGTGTGACATGAAGCCAAGGTTGAGAACCACTGCTCTAGAGAGAGACCAGTGATGAGGTTTACTACCTTAAAAACTTGCTTTCCAAGTTTCAGAACCACTCAGAAATCTGTGTGTGCTTACCTTGTTCTTTCTTCCAAAATTGACCACAATAATTATAAATCTTTTTCTTCAGCCCTTCTGTCCTTATCCTCTACATCTTTATCCCTTTTTTGTTGTTCTCTGATAACTTTGCTTTCCTTAGCACCACCTAATATCAAGAGCGTGAACTTTTCTGTTCTTCTTTCCCTAGTGTTCAGTAACTTATCTTTATTTGTATCATTAAAGGTCTTCTCAATGGTAAGTGAAAGATATCCTTTTTTCCATTAGAGACAATAAATTTCCCACCTATAATTTTCCATCTCAATCACTACTGTCTCACTACAACCTTCATGTGATATGGACATTTTTTCCCATGCATTTTTACACTATTCTGTGTGTATTTAAATAGCAGCAATAATGTATTTTATATTTTTTCACTTATGGTCAGCAACATTACTTCATATTAATAAAGTCTATTTTAAAATATAATTTTAATAACTATATAGTAGCCTTTCCATAATTCTTAGAAAAATAAGTTGTTTCCTTTTTTAAACTTAAAAGTGTTGGATTGACCATGCTTGTATATATATTTTTCCAGATTTAGGTTTGAAGATAAATTTCTCAGAAGAACTGCCAGTTTATGGCATGAATATTTTAAAGAGATTCTTGACATATTTCTACATCATAAACATAACTGGGAAGTTCAATTTGTTACATCTATTTTGTTTTCAACCAAAATGAGGCAGTAAACTGTCACTTTCAAAAGTGTATGCTTCGTGGTCTAGCAACTCTATTTTCCACAAATACTGGCACAAATCCACCAATTTGTGATCTGGATGCTTGATGCAGCCTATAAGAAAATGGAAATAGCCTAAATGTTAAACGGTGGGATTTAGTTAATTATGGCTCATTATCTGAATACTGTGTGCTAGTAAAAAGAATGATGTAGTAGCTATGTATATTATGACTAAAATCTATTTAATGAATGAAAACTGAATAAGAAAAGTGGCCAATTAAAATATATAATACATTGGTATAGGAAAAATTTTAGCTCAAGGAGATTTGGCAGAAAATACAATAGAGCAATGATTATCTGTGAAGGTAGCACACAAAAAGATTTGGAACCAACTGACACCTGGTTAAGAACAGACAAATTGCAAAGAGTTTTATATAATTTTATTAAGCTATAGAAGTAAAAATAAAGGACAAATCACTGAAATGAGTGAACCAAGATAGCAGATACACTGAAGCATTTGAGAACATAAAAATCTGTGTAGAAATTAACGACACTGGCAAATACAGAGGGAGTGTATCTGTACGTGTGTGATATATACACAGTGACAGATACATGCATAATGTTTATATAAGCACATCTTGGTGATAAGAAAACACAATATTTAAGTTCAAAATGCACTAACACACCTATAAAGAGTTATATAAATACTTAATAAATATACAAATGTGGTTCTTTCCCATTCTTCATATAAAAAGGTACATAATTATATTTTTCTCCATGTTGCTATGTTTCACTCTTGCCTCCTGTAAGAAGATTAGCTTGAGGAGTTACTGGGAATAACACCTGGCTGTCACCCCCACATGCATACCCATGGAGTGTGAAGTCTGGGTCCTGGGTAGGCACAGAACAAAACTCCTGCCTCTACACATACACAGTTTGCATGGATGGCTGCACCAATGCCTTGTCTGGTCATGCACTGCTGATAGGATGGTATGAGTGCCACAGACGGGAGTGGCCAAGGGTAGTAACCAACTAGGCTCACAGGTCAAGAAAGTGTGATAAGGGAAGGTGGATAGTTTTAGGGAAATTTTGAGAGAAGCAGAAAGAAAGGAACTACAACAAAACTAGAAAACAAATTACATAATGGCTAGAGTAAGATCTTAATGGTTTAAATTCTCCAATTAAAAAAGACAAGAGTGACTGAATGAATTAAAAACATTTTTCTTTCTTTCTTTTTTTCAGTACTGGGGATTGAACTCAGGACCTTGCCTTTGCAAGGAAGGCACGGTGCCACTGAGCTAAATCCCTGGCCCTAAATGGATGCATTGAGGTGATACTCTTAAGTGAAATAAATAGGACACACATGTGTAAATAATGAATCATTTCTCTGGTGTGAGAAACTGAAAGTATAAATAAAGACCAAAAGGTACACTAGATAATGTGAAATAGGAAGAAAAGGGGCAAAGGGGAAGGGGAAGTAAGAGAGGTAGGGGAAAGGAAAGAAGGGAATGAAAGTAATATGAGAAAGTGAAAAAATGGAAACAAAGTCTCTGTAAATAGGGAAGGTGGAGGGGGTGAAGGGAGGGCAGGGGAAGGGTGAAAAATAAGAACCAAGAGAGATTATGTAAAGGTACAAATTTCCAATGATGAATGTCATTATATTGTACACTTAAAATGTACCAATAAAATTATTTTTTAAAAAAGATCCAGTTATATGATGATGACAAGAAGCTTGCTTCAACTCTAAGGATACACAGATTAAAATTGAAGGGAAGAAACTGAAGATATTCCATGCAAAAGGAATCCAAAATAAAGCAGGGGCAGCCTACTCAGGTAAAATTAAGTCAAAAGCAATAAAAAGAGACATGGAAGATCATGATACAGTGATAAAAGGGACGATTCAGTAAGAGGAAATAATTGCAAGTGCATATGTACCCAATATTGGAGCATCCAAAATATAAAAAAAAATACTAGTAGACCTAAAAAGAGAGAGAGCCTCCACTACAGTAATAGTTGTGGAGTTTTAACACTTCATTTTCAGCAATGCATAGATCATTTGACAGAAAACAAAAAAAGAAACATTTAGCTTAAATTGCACCCTAGGCCAAACGTATCTAACAGACATCTGCAAATAACTCCATCCAGCAGCTGCTGAATACACATTTTTCTCACCAGCATATGGAACATTCTCCAAGATAGATCCCATGACAGGCCACCAAAGAAGTCCCAACAAATTTTTGAAGATTTGAAATGATATTAAGTATCTTTGCTGGAATCAGTAACAAGAAAAAATTTGGAAATTACACAAATACATGTTTTGAATTACCAGTGGATCAACAAACAAACAGAAAAACTTTAATACTTTTTTTGAAACAAGTAAAAATGGAGACACAACATGCCAAAACCTATGGGATTCAGCAAAAGCAGTATTAAGAGTGAAGTTTACAGCAAACAATGTCCAAAAAAAAAAGCAGAAAGATCTCAAACAACCTATCACTCCAGATGAAGGAAAAGGAAAAACAAGAAGGAACTAAACCCAGAATTAGTAGAAAGAAGCAAATAATAAAAATAAGAGCAGAAATAAGTAAAAAGGATATTGAAAAAAATACAAAGATCATGAAACAAAGAGCTCGTTCTTCAAAAAGATAAACAATATAAAAAAATCCTTGGCTAGACTAAGAAAAAGAATAAGAAAAAATTTGGAGATGAACACAAACATTATAACTGACATCACAAATACAAAGATCATTAGAGATTAAGATCTATAAGCCAAGAAGTTGGATAGTCTAAAAGAAATGTACAAATTCCCAGACACATATACTTTACACAGTTGGAATCACAAAAAAGCAGAAAACCTGTGCAAATCAGTAACAGTGAGACTGAATCAATAAAAGTCTCTCATCCAAGAAAAGCCTAGGACCAGATGGCCTCATGGCTGAGTTCCAACAAATATTTAAGAAGAAATAAGGCCATTTTCCTTGTTACTCCTAAAAACAGAAGGAGGAATTCTTCCAAGCACAATCTATGAGGCCAGAGTCACTTTGATACCAAAACCAGATAAGGAAACAAATAAAAATACAGGGCACTATTTCTGATGAACACAGATGCAAAAATCCACAACAAAGTATTTGAAAACCAAATTAAGTAGTAGATTTAAAAGATTATTCACCATGATCAAATGGGATTCATCCAGGGATGCAAAGATGGAGCAATATATGCAAATTGATAAATGTTTTTCTCCACACTGACAGAATGTAGCATTCAAACCACATGATTATCTCAATTTATGCAGAAAGGGCACTGAACAAAATTCCACATCCCTTCATAATAAAAACGCTGGATTAATTAGGCATCTAAGGAACTAACTTCAACCTAATAAAAGCCATTTATAATAAGCTAATAGCTAACATCATACTGAAGGGGGAAAAAACTGAACAAGATGAGAATGCCCACTTTAACCGTTTTTATTTCACATAGTGAAAGGTGTCCTACCCAGAGCAATTAGGCAGGAGAAAGAAATTATGGGTATCCAATTGGGAAAAGAAGTCAAATTGTCACTGTTTGCAGATGATGTGATCCTAAATATAAAAAAATCCCAAAACACCAAAATTACTAAAATGAATAAATGAATTCATCAAAGTTGCAGGACACAAAAGCAACATACAAATATCAGTAGCACTGCCATATGCCAATAGCAAAAATCAAATCATTTGTAACAGCTAAAAAATAAAATATGAGAGAATAAATAAATTTAACCTGAGGTACAAGATCTTTACAATGAAATCATAAAACATTAATGAAAGAAATTGAAGAGGACACAAGAATGTAGAAAGACATGTATTCATAATGGAAGTTTTCATGAATGCTGTTAAAATGTTCATACTACTCAAAAGTGATTTACAGATTCAGTGCAATCCCTATTAAAATCTCAATGGCATTCTTCACAGAACCAGAAAAAAATAACTTCAACTTTTATACAGAATCACCAAAAACCCAAATAGCCCCCAAAAACAAAGCAAAAAGAACAAAGGAGGAAACACTAGATTAGTTGACTTCAAAGGATAGTACAAAGCTAAAGTAGTCAAAACATCATGGTATTGGATAAAAACAGACAGATCATTGGAAGAGAGAGGTAGAAATAAAACCTGGCATCTACAGGCAACTAATTTTCAACAAAGGTGCTAAGAACATGCATTGGAGAAAAAGTCTTCAATTGTGTTGGGAAAACTGGATATTCACAAGCATCAAAATGAAGCTAGATACCTATCTATCATAAAGATCAACTCAAAATGTGAAATTGCTAGAAGAAAACATAGGGGAAATGCTCAAAGACAGTGGAATGGACAAGTGTTTTTTTAGAAAAGATCACAAAAGCATGAGAAACAAAAGCAAAAATAGATAAATGCAGATTTATCAAACTGAAAAGCTTCTGCACAGTAACAAAAACAATCAACCATGAGAATACACAATCTACAGAATGAGAGAAAATATGTGCAATGTATACAACTGTTATCAGTATTATATCAAAAACAGATGAGGAAACAAAACTATATGGCACTGTCCTTGAGGAACACAGAGGCAGAAATCCTCAGCAAAATATTAGCACAGCAAATCTAATAGGATATTAAAAAGATTATTCACCATGATCAAACGGGAGTCATCGCAGAAAGGCAAAGATGGTATAATATATGGAAATCAATAAAGGGACTGATATCTTGCATATATAAGGAACACCAATAACCCAATTAAAAAATGGGCAATAACTCTCAGTAGATATTTCCTAAAAAAAAAATCACACAGATGGCCAAAAAGACCAAATGAAAAAAATGTTCAACATCAGTAAAAATCAGTAAAATGGAAATCAAAATTGCAATGAGATATCACCTCACTCCAGAAAGAGTGGCTTTTAACAAAAGAAAAGGTAACAAATGCTATCAAGCATTTGGACAAAAGGGAACCCTTGAACACTGCTGGTGGATGTGTAAATTAGTATAAGCATTATGGAAAGAGAGTACTTGGTTTCTCTAAGAATTAAAATTAAAACTACCATTGATTCAGCCATCCCCCTACTTACTTACTCCATCTAAAGGAAATGCACAGGATGCTGCAGGGAGACTTGCACTCCTATGTTGACTACAACATTATTCACAATAGCCAAGAAATGAAAACAACCTAAGTGGCCATCAAGTGATAAATGGATAAGAAATGTGGTACAATACATGATGGAATATTCAGCCATGAAAAAGAATGAAATCCTGTTGTTTGCAACAACATGGGTGCAACTGGGGATCATTATGTTGAGACAGGCACACACAGACAAGTACTGCATAATCTCATATGTAGAGTCTAAAAGTTGCTCTCTAGGGAGGGGAGAAAGATAAAAAAGATCAAGATCTGTTATATGTAGGTATTGACTTCATAGAACAAATGTAAATATTGTGTATTGGAAATATATACCAAAAATGAAGAAAAACGAACTGAAAAATATTCAGCAAAAGAGTAAAGATATATTTTACAGAGATTAGTACAATGGAATGTTAGGCTTTGCCTTAAGGCTACTATATTTCCTTACTTATTGAGATGATAGTAAATATAGATACTGTACTATTTTGACTCTGACTTTTACTTTGTATTTGTAATGTTTAACTAAAAATATTTTTATGAGTTTAATTTTTTAAAAAAGTTGATCTCATAGAAGCTGAGAGCAGAGCAGCATTTAACTGAGGCTGGAAGAGTTGGTATCAGGGGAAGACTGAGTGGTGGGCACCACACTGCACTTAGACGGAAGCAGCAAGCTGTGGTGTATTCTTTACAGTATTCATGGTGACTACAGATAACAGTAACATACAATAAATACACTTCAAAAACCTAGAAGAACAGGTTTTAAAAGCTTTCACCATAAGGCCAGGGATTTAGCTCAGTGGCACCATGCCCGCCTCACAAGCACACTGAGTTTGATCCCTGGTACCAAAAAAAAACCTTTCGCCATAAAGAAATGTCAAAAGTTTGAGAAGATCAGTATGTTAACCTGATTTAAACATATTACATGGTCCCCCTGTTAATATGTATGTCTTTTCTGTTTTTAAGTGTATCGGTCAGCTTTCCTATTGCTGGACACAATACCCAACACTCACAATGAACGGAGGAGAGGTTTAATTTGGCTCACAAGTCAGGAGATTCAGTCCATGGTCAGCTGGCTCCAAGGCAGAAAGAGCATGGTGCAAAGGCCTTGCAGAGGAAAGCTGCTCACCTCACGGCAGTCAGGAAGCAGAGAGAGAAGGGAGGAGGCAGGGTCAGGAATATGCTTTTCCAGGTCACACCTCCAGTAACTCACCTCTTCCAGCCAGGCTCCAACTTCTAACAACACATTTGGCTAAGAAGGCATCAGCAGATATCCACAGATGAGCATAGCTCCCCCATGATCCATTTATCCTAGCAAAGACCCATCTCTGAACAGATGAGGATTTTGAGGGGCCTTCTAGATCTAAACCATAACATTTAACCGTTGTATCTTTGGTTGCCTCATTTGCAGTCTGGTAACCTCAAGTTCTTCACTTGGTTTACAGTCCAGCATTCTGGCATTAAGAAAGATGCAATGTAAACTACAATGTCTGAAAGAGTAAGTGAAAAACTGAATACAACATTGACAATCATCTGAAGGTGGAGAAAGTGACTATGAGGACCTGGTGTGTAGTAAGGCTGGGGAGAGTCTCATGGTCAAAACCCACATTGGGACAATTAGGAAGAGGAGATGCTGAGGGTTCTAACCTGATTGAATTTGAGGTCAGTGTAATGTTCACTTTTCTAAGCAAGGAGATGTTTTGGGGATGTTACCAAATATACTAACTTTGAGGCACCTGTGAACATCTGTACAGTACAAAATATTTAACTTAATTTTGTTACTCACCTGCTAAAATGTTTGCGTAAACTATGGTGAAGGGAAAAATGGCATGAAAACATGTTTTGATCATCTTTACTAAAAATGCAGGTTATTTTGAACTAGTTATTCATCCCAGTGTAAAACCTATGTTCAGTAGGTAATACATAATAATTATGACTGGATTTTTTAAAAGCAAATTGTTTTCCAGACATAACACCACTGTTATACAAGATAACACTGATAACTAGCCAGAAACTCAAAATACAAGAGCAAACTAAAAGATAGAAAATAGGAAACAGGGAGGTAGGTCTTTGCAAAAGGGAAGGGGACCAAGAGAGGGAGGAAGGGGGTTAAAGGGGAGAAGGAAATGAAAAAAGAATTAAGATGTGTTATGTACATGCACCAAGTCCCAGAGGAATATAATCATTATGTACTACAAACATGTACCAATATAAAAATTGAAAAACAAAGTTAAGCAGGGTTCTGCTGGGGGTATAGCTAGTGGTAAAGTATATGCTTAGCTTGCTGGAGGCTGTGAGCTCACACATACATGCACACACACAAGTCATCAGTTTCACTGTTTAGGGGATATTGTCTTCTTGTTAGCTTGGAAACTAGTGAGTTTTTTTTTAACTAGAAGCATCAAAGTAGTCAGTTTTGCTATACAGTACTAGGAAACCCAACTCCCATGGGCTCATTATCCTGAAAGGAGATTACTCTGGAGACCTGGGATCAGGTGTGACTAAGTGAGCAACAGCTGGCTATCAAGAGCCTGCACAGTCTTAGATTCTGGAAAAGAGCTGCTGCTGCCTTTATTGTTAAGATGAAGAAACATTTATATATATAATCTCACTTAATCTCTCTTATCACCCTATGAGGTATTACCATGCCCATTTTACAGAAGAAATGGAGACACAAAGAGATGAAATAAAGTCCCTCAAAGTGACATGCTAGTGAACTAGAATTTTAAGCTATAGAAAGTCTGGCTTCAGAGTTTATGATCTTACCCATTGAACTATGCTTATTAAATATGTGAAAGACGTGGTAACTTTAAATTGATTTAATTGGACTAACTCTCAAAGTCTGGAAATGAAATTGCAACCGTGGAAATCTATCTTATTTTGGGGTAGAGTTTCAGCTTAATGAGATTTCACATATCAGTAAATAAAATACCTAAACTGAGGAACAGTTTAGCAGGCGGTCAAGGTACCCTTGCCTCTCCAGCTGAGCCAATCAGGCAGTCAGACAGCTCTTTTACCACCTTAGCTTAAATTCCTTGCATTAAGCAGGCACGTAATGACATCACCTGACAAAGTGGTGTTAGGGTTAGCAAGGGCAGACAAGTGCTTCACAATGTCTTCTGCGTAAGCATTTGGTCGTAGTTATGCTTCTGGTAGATTCTTTTGGTCATTAAATCCGGTAATTTTAACCCCAAGGTGTGATTGTAAAGTCCAGTAACAGGTAGCAGCTGGAATGGGCTTCCCCTCCAGAAGCTCCTATAAGTACCGTCTTTCCCACCCCGTGGATAGGACCACCGAGCGATGGGAGGAGACGAAGGGTGTCCCTGGGGTGAAGGCCGAGAGGAATGCCCGCGTGTTTTCTCACCGAGCTTCCGGGGCAGGAAACATGACAGACTGAGGCACACTTGAAAGAGTCGCCTACACTGGAAAGAAGTGTAAGTGCTCTTAACCTGGGAAACAGGGACGCAGAGACCGGGTGCAAAACTGCGGAGAAGGAAGGAGTGCGGTGCTGGCGACCCTGTCAGCGCCCCAGCTCTCACCACAGGTGATCGATCTTCCGAGCGGACACTCGTCCCCTCCACAACGGAAGCTGCTTCGGAGCGCCCACGCAGCCGTAACTGAGACACCTTCCATCTTCCGTTCAGCGTAGACACGCCCCTTTCACCTTGACCACGCCCCTGGAATAGCGAAGCGCTTCGTCACACAAGCAGTATCGCGAGAACTCTACGTCCCTCCTTTTTGACATGTTCACTGGTATAGTCACTTTTGTTCTCGCGATATTTCCGCCTGCACGGGAACACGGCGGCCCGGGCTTCTGTGAAATATGGCGGCCGGCTGGGACCGTAGCACAAGGTAAAATATTGAAATCCCCGCTGGGTACTGTTCTCTTGGTTGTTTAGGGCTGCTCGCGGCGGGAATGCAGTTGAAGGGGCGGAGAGGCTGGTGTTGGGTTGGCTTCCTGTCCTCCCCGCTCTCTGGAGAGCCGCTCCGCCTCCCGGGGGCGTTCCTGGCGGACCTCGGGCAGCGCTGGGCCGGAGCGTCCCTCTCTGGGTCCGGGAGCTCCGAGCTGTCTGGCGGCCCGAGGTCGCCCAGGGGCTTCCTCGACTCCGCCGCACGCCGGCTCTGGCTTCTCGCGCTGCCCGGGGCCGGCTCCTGACCGCTGGCAAGTGGGTCCCAGTCGTGTCCCGCTCCTCCCGGTGTATGGCCCTCGCTCCCCTTAGACAAGCCCACTTTCCCGGACGCACTGTGCTCTCTGTTTCTGAAGGAACCAGGGCTCGGCCCCACCTGCGCACGGCGCGGGGAAGGAGAAGGGCCGGCCACGCGAGGTGCAGGCTGCTCCGGTCCAGAGTCCCTGCTCTTCGCATCTCGGGAAACCCGCGAAGGTAGCTTGCCAGCCCGCTGGGAGAATAGCGGTGGGCATCGGTGGCGGGTAGGGTTGGTAAAATCATTGCTGCAGAAAACACGTCCGCGTAACTTCTATACTGAGCGTCTGGTGCCTCCCAGACTGGAGGCAAAGTAACATCTGTTAAAAGGTGGCAAGATCGGCTTTAAGATACAGTTAAAGCAGTTCGTAATTGCAGTTGTAGTTCCACTATTTTAATTAATTGTATTACCTGATATCTTGAACTCAGATTCAGACGTAAAGGAATGAGTCTGGCTGGTTTGTTGAAGTGAATGTAATTATTCCAGTTCTCTTAGAGAAGAAACAAATTTTATGTTTGTGTGTGTGGGGGGGGGGTGGATGAGACAAGGAGAAGTTTCTCTTTTTGGTAGTAAATTTTAGCACACAACTGGATATTGTAAATATAAAGTTTGTAAGATCTCTCAAAGGAAATCAGGCCTATTCTGGAACTGGAATAGCAAAGAATTAGGAAAAACTCCCCAGAAATTTCTTTAGTTGGGGTTAGTGATTTAAATGGAATAATGAAATTCATTTTTAATAGAAGTTACTTTAGTTGGGAATGGTGGCTCATGCTTGGATTCCCAGTACTCAGGGAGGCTGAGGCAGGAGGATCACAAGTTTGGACAATTTAGCGACTTAGGAAGACTGATTCAAAATTTAAAAAAGGTCTGGGGGTGTGGGGCTGGGGATGTAGTCAGTGTGAATGCCCTGGGTTCAATCTTAAGTCCAGAAAAAAGTTACTTTGTTTATTCCTGCTACAAATTTTATTTGATAATTTTACATTATTTTAATTCTGCAACTTCTCTTGCCTTAATTTCCTCACCAGTAAAATGCAAATAATAATGCGCTCATATTTGATTCATAAGGTTATAGAATCAAATGAAAACATACAAAGCATTTAGAACCTGTTTGTCATACAGTCAGCACTTAATTAGCTTCTTATATATTTTTTTAAGTTTTAATTTTCTAACTTCTGTAGTTGCAAGTGTTACCTTGATATTTAGTCAAAATATAGACTGAAGAAGATAATTTCTTTCTAACCCTCCAAATTAAGTAAACACTCTTCATAGTGTTTGGATAATATGTCCGTGAACTCTTGCTTCCAACTGCTATTATCTTACCTTGGTTACTAAAGCCTAAATGCTTCCTTTCTACCTCTCCCTGTAGTGTTGTTGCTGTCGAGGTCAGTTCTATGCCTTTAGGTTCCTCCTTAATCCAGGATCTTGCTTTTGAAAACATTCATTTTATTGTACATATATTTTATGTATCACTGACCTTTTTCCCTCGTGCTTATGTTCCTTATAATTCCTTTAATTTTATGCACTTTTCTTGAGTAGCTACTATAGTCAAGTCATCCTTTGAGGACTTATACCTATCCTTGCTTCCTTTTGGTACCAGGCACTTCCCAGATTATTTTATGTTATGACTCTACAATCTCTTTCTCTTAACTTTCATTCTTTCAGTGAATATCCCTCCTTACTCTATGAGATTATCAACTAACCTCGATACTTTACCACTGAATAATAAATACCTTACAGATCTTTACCTTTCTTGGAATGAGAAAACATATTTACTAATTTAATTAGAAAATAAATATTTAGTAAATGAAAAAATATCATTTTTATACTCATTAAAAACTATGAGGTAGCCATTATGTTCCCTTCCCCTCTTTTAAAATAAAATTATATAAAGGATTGTGAGAGGTTAAGCTCTTTCCAAATTTATTACGCAACTGGAAAGTGCTTAGATAATCCAATGTTTTCTAGTGATAGAAATCAATTTACACCATCTCACTTGGTTTACAAACAAACCTTTTATCACTGAGAAAGTTACTAGGTTTACTTGAATTATTTTGGGGAAAACAACTTTTCAAACATAGCGTTTAACTCTTATAAAGAGGTCCAAATTTTAAACAGGTAAGTACTTTTTTTTGTATATTCAGTGTTTGTCAAGTGAGACTTAAGTTTTTTTTTATATTTTACAATATCTCCTTTTGTTGAGTGTATTTTAGTAGTTACACACAAATAATTGACATCAAATTTTTATTTTATATGCTTGTAAAAATTTCTTGTACCTGAGACACATTCAGAAATTATTGAAAATGAGAAATAATTGAGAACTTTATACATCTACAGGGGTTTGATCCAATAGACATTCTTACTTGTAGGCCTACTGAAGACTTGCGTACATCTCTTACATTCGTGGTGTTTCACTATACTGTGTTCTTTTGTATACAAATAAAACCAAAATGACTAGAGGTGTTTTCATGAAACGTACAATGATGTGAATTTCTCCAGTATGCAATGTCATGTCTCCATGAAAGATCATGTAAAAATGAAGAATTCTTAACGTTTTATATTTATACTTATTTTCAGTGTGAGTTTGTTCATGTTTTCTGAGGTTATGGGAATAACCAGAAGCTTTCTCATATAATCTACATAGGAATTCTGTGTGGTGTGAGATCCTTCATGTGTTTGAAGGTAACTGGAAGAACTTAAAGGATTTTCCACATCAGTAACATACATATAGCTTCTCTCCCACGTGAATACTTTCACTTATTTGAATGCATTGGGAAACATAAAACCTTTCCAACATTGCTTGCATATGGTCAGAGTTTTCTTCCTTATGACTTTTCTCACATGTGTAATGATACTTGTGTATCCTGAAAAATTTCCCATATTATTTAGAATGGGCTTCTCTCCACTGTGAGTCCTTTGATGTCTTTGTAAGTGCGAGTATCAATTCACAGTTTATTTTTTGTGACATTTTCAAATGTTGATTACAGGAGCAACTAAAGGCTTTTTCCACATTGATGATTTACGTAGTGTTTCACTCTAGTGTGGGTTTTTTTTTTCCTGTGTGCTGAAAGCTTTCCTACCTTGCTTACATACATATTTTCTGTGCAGTATAAGTTCACTTATGCCTACAAAATGAACCATTGCAAGTTAGTTGTTGAACACATCGCTCACATTTCCAGTGGGTTTCTCTCCACTGTCTTACGTCTGCAAAAGGAGCTGTCATTGGTGAAAGCTTTCCTATATTGCTTACATATATTACAGGGTTACTATCCAGTGTGCATTCTTTTCATGTTTATGAGAATGGTTGTGTGTACTGAACACTTTTCCACACTGCTTACATATATACGGTTTCTCTCCAGTGTGAATTCTTTCATGTATTTTATAATAACTATTAAAACTTTCCCACACTGGTTACATATGTAGGGTTTCTCTCCTGTGTTTCATTGTATTTTACAGTGAGTTTGTTGGCTAGAAACTTTCCCACATAGCTTACATACATAGGGCTTCTCTCCAGTGTGAATTCTTTCATGTATTTGGCAATTACTGTGTCTGCTGAAAACTTTCCCACATTGCTTACATACATAGGGTTTCTTTCCATTGTGAATACTTTCATGGCCTTTATAGTAACTATTGTCTGAAAGCCTTCAGGCATTGCTTACATACATACGGTTTCTCCTCAGTGTGAATTCTTTCATGTATCTGAGAGGTACATGTGTGTACTAAATGCTTTCCCACATGGCTTACAAACAGGGTTTCTCTCCAGGTTTTGAATGTGTATGTGTCGAAGGGACTAGAAATCACTGCAGGCCTCTCTCTGTTCATTACATAGACAGCTTCTCTGCAAATCCCAGAGACTTGTGATCTGAGTGCACTGTGAGCTATGATGGGTGTAATTAGCAATAAAAGACCAATCATTTTGGGCTTTTGACAAGACTTTCAGCTGATTTTGAAGCAGGTGGTTTCAGGTTCACATTTGTAATCCAAAAAGACATTGCTCTATTTTGGTGCCATAATTTATATTGCCAACATTTTACCACCTCTTCACTTCTTAGATTTCTCCTCTACCCTTTGCAGTCATGTTCAACTTTCTGCTCATTTGAGTTTCTTCCTATAACGGGCATGTTTCTAAGGTTTCCCCCATCACATCTCTGTAGAGCTTCTTTTGGAATAGATTCAGCAGAGCCCACTCCTCCATGGTGTAGTTCACCGTCACATCCTCAAAGGTCACTGCCTCCATTGCGTAGCTTCAGGGTAACCCCATGCTCCTTTCTATGCAGCTTGCAGCTGGTGCAAGGCTTAGAGTAAAGCAGTCTAGCCGTCTGGGGCCAATCTCAGCAAAGTGCTCGGGGCCAGAACTTTGGCACCATGACACAGGAAGAGACCTCCACGACTAAGCTATTTTTGTTTTCCTTTTTTGGGGGGAGGAGTGCAGGTTCTCACTATGTACTTCAGGCTGGCCTTGAATTCATGGTGATCCTCCTGTTTCAGCTTCCTGAGTGCTGGGATTAATGTGTGTGGCACCACACCTGCCTTATAAGCTGTTTTACAAAGTGGTTTTTATTGTAGTGTTCTAATGCTGCATAGTTAAGTAATTTGTTTTTATAGAGAGCTTGTGGTTTACTTTCTCAAGTTCAGTGATGGCCTGAATAGTCTTTATCTCCTTACTCATTTTAATTAATGGAGTATATTAGTTTCTGTGGCTGCCTTAACAATTACTGGGAGGCTTAAAACAACAAGCATTTATTCTGTCACACCACTGGAACTGAGAAGTCCGAAATCAAGGTGGTGGTTGGACCATGCTCGCCCTGGAGGCTCTGTGAAAGAATCCTTCCCTTCCTGTGTCTTCCTAGTTCCTTGGCAGTTCTGTTAGATGCATCCCTCTAACATCTGTCTAGATGTGGTATTTCCCTGTGCATCCTCTTGTTTTCACATCATCATCTTTCAGGGCACCAGTCTTTAGAATTTGAGTCACCCTAATGCTGTATCAGTTCATCCGAATTGTATCTGCAAACACCAAGATACTTCTAGGCCCATTCACAGATGCCAGGGGTTAGAACTTCAGCATATTTTTGGGGGGACACAAAAAATGTTCCACCCACAACATGGCCATATGTGTTAACTAATTAAATATTTCTCCTTATCAAATATATATTATGAATAGAAGTTAACTGATAAAACTTGAGTGATAAATTGTCTTTTTTTGGTTTGTTTTAAACTTAATTGAGCAGATTGTAAAAAGTTAATGAATTTAATTTGACAAAGTATTTGGTAGTCACATTGAAATGAATGCAGCGATGAAATACAAGGTGCAGGACATTACTTACATTATTGATAATGTCTGTATTCTTCCTGTATGAAAGAGGGTTTCTTATTTCTTACCCAGTTATTCAAAGTTTTGCTTGGCCTTAGGTGTTACCAGTGACTTCCTGGACAGTTTAGAACTGATAGTAAGGAAACAGATGTGTACTGGTGATTGTCAAGGTATAAGTAGCAGCACCAACCAATTGACAAGGAGTTAGGGCACAGGGACCCCTAAATTTTTGGATTTTGTGGACCAATCTGAAAAAGTATATATATAAAAAAACCCCAAAAACAGGAAGGTCCTGGGTTTGAGAACTGACAGAATTAGATAGCTTTTGATTTTGCTAAGGCTATCTAAAAACAAAACACTTAAAAACCTCTATTACTAAAAACCTGTTATTTTTATCATCTCATAAAGGAAAGGACATTTTGATGCAAATAAGAAAGAAATAATCTCAGGATAGAAGACGGATTTTTAAATTGGTAAGTTTTAAAAAATATTTCCTACCTTGTCCTCACTTTTTTCATTTAGGTAGAGATAGAAAACTTTGTGGTGGTGTCTTCTGGGAAGCATTGACTATTGGTATTTCTAAGTGAGTACATTTTAAAAAAATTGCTGACTAAGCTGTGCAGAAAAGCAACTAGAATGAGTGTGGGAGCAGTGGAATTGGTTAACTGGGAGGGGCTCAAGCTTTGAGAATGCTGGTGAACATAAAGAGCTTGAACAATAGTTATTTTCATTTAGAGAGGAAAATGATGTTTGGGATTTTCAGTGTGCAGCAGTTTTTGAGGGATGAGAGGAGCCAAGACATGGTCCTTCTCCTATGAGCATAGAATTAAGATGGAAGTTACTGGGATAGAAGAACTATTAAGCTACGTGGCAAAAATATTTTATTATGAATGAATGGCATAGGATCCTGAGTTCAAAGGGTGATGATAGAACAGGGAAGAGGAGGAATATCCAAGTATTGATGATCCAGGTGCTGAAGTCATTAAGGAAGTTACAAATACGTTGGATGTCAGTGAAAGGTGGCCACAGGTCCCGAAGTGAGATTCAGTGTATACTGTGGTTTGATTGTACATCGTGCATAGATTTTTTAGAGTCAGGCTACTTGGGATCAATCCAAGTTCTCCCAGCAGCTCTGTGGCCCTGAGGAAAATTAATTTTGCTGTTCTGTGCCTTGTTTCCTCATCTCTAAATGGGAATAAAAGTAGTATCTACTTCATAGACTATAAAGGGAATTAATACATAGATGCCAGGCATGATGGCACATGCCTGTCATCCCAGCCCTCAGGAGGCTGAGGCATAGGATTGCCATGAGTTTGAGGCCAGCCTGGGCTACATCGTGAGTTCAAGGCCAGTCTGGAGTACATGGTGAGACCCCTGTCTCAAAAAACAAAACAAAACATAAAGTTCTTTGAATCATACATGAAAGCTGTTCTTCTAACTGCAGTATCTGTGTGTTAACTATTATTAGCATAAGATAGACTTGAAAAGGGAAGAGATGGCTGAGAAATATGATGAAACACTGCTTTACCCTGTGAATCACAGAAATGAAGTCGGGATCGGAAAGGAATTCCCACCAGGAGGAGGTCAGGCTTCATAAAGAGAGCAGGTAGAAGGATTGGTTTTAGAATGAATTTCTTGGACGTTAGTGAGCTTTTAGGAATGGTTAGGAAGATTATCAGTGGCTGGTACTTCATTCTAGAATGACAGTCATGGAGCACAGAAATCTCAGAGCAGTGGTGACGGACCTGTGGCATGCATGTTATTGTGTTTTTCTTTTATGACAAAAGATGTTAATGTATGAGTTTTTTTTCTAAACTAAAACCTAAGTATTCAGGTTTAATTGCAGTATTGGCACTTGGCGACAAGTAAGTTGTAGATTGCAATTTGGGCATTCATCTCTAAAATGTTTGCCATCACTGTCTTAGAGTGTTTATAAAAGCTAGTTAGTTACTGGCCATATTTTTATATAATTTAAAAGAAAGCATTTATAAAGTTTATGAAAATATAACATTTTATAAACTTCTGGAAGTAGAATTCATTATTTTCTACATTTGCTGAGCAGTACTGTAGAAACTGATTTTTGCATCTGTTGAACAGTGCTGTAGAAACTTTTCAGCCACTGTTCTAGGTGTTGGGATCACTGTAGTGAGCAAAACAGGAAAATCTGCCTCCTGAATCTTACATGTTTATATATTTTCTTGCCTAAGTGTGACCCTTTGTTGTGAAATCTGTGGTACTGTGAGTGTTTCTGGGGAAGATTTCCTTCCTTCCCTCATAAATATGTACTGAATACCTTTGTGCCAATATTGGAATTTTAGAGATCAAGTTAAACATCCTGCCCTAACAAACCAGTGGAGAAAAAGGAAATGAAACCAGCAGCTACAGGTAGTGTGATAAAGGTCCAGTGTTCTAGAGCATGTAGATTTTGAGGGTTACAGAGTGATTCCATGTCAAGACAGAGATGAGTATACTGGGACTGGAAGAGAAAGTAGAGTTAGTTAAATGAGAGGGGAGGGTGGGGATAGAGACTGTTTCTGGCAGAGAGTGCGACATATTTAAAAAATTTAAAGTGATTTTTCTGGCTGGAACTTAGACTGTGAGGGATTGGGTTTGAAGAAAGATAAGCAGAACTTGGGCTTCAGGGACTTTCCAAAACATGTTCTGATAGAGTCCAAACTTATAAGTGCAATGGGATTTATTGAAGGAGTTTAAGAAAAATACCAGATTTATGTAATAAAAAGATAATTTGTAGGAACATAGAAAGTGAATTAAGGGGTTGAAGATAAGAGGTTTTTGAAACATGCAGTTATAGATTTTGACAGGTGGTCTGATAAAGGACTTCTCTTTGGACGCTGAAGAAAAGAGGACTTATTTGAGAGAAATTAAGGAAGAGTCTAAGGATGTAACCCATGTTTGTGGCATTGCAGTTTGCACATGGTTTTAATCATTAAGATGGGAGATATAGGAGGAGGAACAGTTTTTAATAGGGTGAAGTACTTGTTTAGGGGGCTGGTTGAGTCTGAATCATCTTTGAAATGTCTTGGGGATATAGGAAGAGGAATAGTTTTAATAGGGTGAAATACTGTTTTTTGGGTTTGTTAAGTCTGAATCGTCTTTGAAATGTCTAAATGAAAATTTAAATGAAAGAATGGAGTTATATCTGCTGAGAGATTTTGGCTGACAGTAAAGATTTGGCAGGAATCACCATGTAGATGGAACCTGAAGGAATGGGAGAAGACAAGGGAGCGAGTAGGGAGAGATTAGGGGTTGGGAGGAGGGCCTAGTGCTGAACCTGAGAGGGAGATGAGCATGCAAAATAAGACAAAGTCTTAGAGATAGAATGAAAATCAAGAGTGTTGTACAGGTTGAGCATTCCTTATCCGGAAGTGCTTTGAACCAGAAGTGTTTCAAATGTTGTAGTTTTTCTGATTTTGGATTACTTGTATTAACAAGTTGAACAACTATATTGTTAAAATCACAGAAATAATGAGAATTCAGTTATCATTTGTTTTTTTTTTTCTCCTCCTGTACTGGGGATTGAACCCAAGGCGTTCACACTGAGCTACATCCCCAGCCCTTTTTATTTTTTATTTTGAGGAAGAGTCTAAGTTGCTAAGTTCCCAGCTGGACTTGAACTTGTGATCCTCCTGCTTCAGCTCCCAGAGTGTTGGAATTACAGTTAAGATGGGTTGGCTTACTGATCAAAAAGAGTAACAGTTAATTTTTAAATAATATTTTATTATAAAAATAATTTGTAAAGGCCAAAATTATGTAAAATAAACATTATCCCATGGTTTACTTTTGATATTTTTATATATAGAATTGTTTCTTGTGTATTTTCCTTGTTTCTCATAGAATTAGTGTCCATAAGGGCTTTGAATCTTTTTTTTTCTTTTTCTTTTTTGAGAGGGTTTCACTATGTAGTTCAGGCTAGCCTTGAACTCACTTTGTAGCCCAGGCTGACCTTGAATTCTCAGCGATCCTCCTGCCTCAGCCTCCTGGGTGTTGAGATTACAGGCATGTGCCACCACGCCAGGATGATATGTCATGAGTATTTTCTTACGTAATTCAATAATAAATATGATATTCAATGGTTACATAGATTAAGACCTATTATTTCACCATAACTTGTATGTTGAATAACCCTATGTTTGTTTATATCACTAGTATTTTTAAAAAAAATAATATGAGAACTATCCTCATCATCAAAGTTTTGTTCATAACTCAAATTATTGTCTTAGGATACATTTCTAAGGAAGAGTTTACTTAGTCAAAGGAGGGGTGGTGGATACTTATATTATTGTTAACAGTGTATGAGGATGCCTATTTTATTTCATCATTATCCTTTCCTGGCAATTATTCTTTTTATATATTTGTCAACTTAATAACAAAAAAGAATTTTACATTTCAGTTTATATATTTAAATATTGTGACTGCTTGAATTATTTTAGACCTTTTAGTTTTACTGTTGAATGTGTTTGTAAGTCACCTTTCACTTCTCATTTCTGCCAGGGTGAAGGTGGGGAAAAGAGTGTTGTGGGTTAGGGTTATGCCTCTCGGAGGGAGGAGAGCACTACCTTGTTCTCAGGAAATTTGCCAGTTAGCAGACTTCATTTATTGATTATTTCTTAGCATGACTATATGAAGGAAGAGGAAGGTTTTCCTGAAGATGAGGCGACTGAATCGGAAGAAAACCTTAAATTTGGTGAAAGAGTTGGATGCCTTTCCTAAGGTTCCTCAGAGCTATGTGGAGACTTCAGCCAGTGGGGGTACAGGTGAGTTTTAGTTAAAATTAAAATTCCCACAGTGAGTGTAGCTTCTGAGTGTACAGAAATGCAGATCACATAGAACTGTGGCCATGAGGAGGAACCTATAATGAATTGCACAGTAACTTTGTAGTTGGTCTGTTTATCCTTATGTCACTGTTTGCTCTGGTCTTATAACTTTGTATGCTCTGATTTTATATTCTGTATGTAGCATCCAACCCAGTGCCACTTCTGCAGTTAGTGTTTATTAAGATGTTAACCAGTTAATGCCGTTTTACTGCTTTGGTGCTCTTTGTTTATATGAAATCACAGTTACAAGATTTTTATATACAAATGAAATTGAAGTTAGAAGTTATGTAATGTTGACAGTACCTCATTACTATTTTGGTTAAGAGTAAATCAGTATAAACATTATTTAAGTTTTCTTAAATTTTACATTACTGTTGAGAAGCAGTGTGAAGTAATAGTGAAAAATTTAGGCTTTAGATGCAGACTTTATAGACTATCTGAATTCACATCTCACCTCTAACCCTTCCCGTGAGGAGAAAGGTACTCAGATCAGTCTGCCTTAGTTTCTTCTTTCATGAAATCAGGGTATTCATATTTATTTTCTAGGGTTACTGTATCAAATAAGTTACTGTATATAATCTTTAGAGCAGTTCTTGGTACAGATGGAAATATTTGTTAAATAATGTAATATATAGGAAAACATATGACTAACAATAGTATTGTTTTTTTCTTTCTCCATGAAAAGCTAATAAAATAAAATTTCCATAAAGTCTACATTTTATTAGATAAAATGCTTACTATTTCTAATCCCTAGTGATTAAGTTTCTTAATGAAAATAGTATAAGTTCTTGTTGTACAACCCATGTTAAGTATATTTTCTCATAATGTATGATAAATCTTTCCTGTTTGCTCTTTTATTCATTTTGGCAAATATATTAGTGAAAGATACCTTTAAAATTGAAGAAATAAAATGCTTTCTCAACTTACAGATGTTTGTGTTCATTAAATTTTCATTCTTTTGAGCTGTTTTTTTTTTTTTTTTTTTTTCTCGGTACCAGGGATTGAACTCTGGACCTCATGCTTGCGAAGCAGGCGGCGAACCACTGAGCTAAATCCCTGGCCTTTTTTGAAATGTTTTAGGAAAAAAATCTATGAAGCATTTTGTAGAGAAACCTTTTATAGTGATTCAAATGGCAGTCATTAGGCACTTTTTGCTTGTTATATTCTCACTTAAGAAATTTTATTCTTTATTTTAAAAATTTATTTTAATTTGTTATTGTGTTTCTCAGTTTCTCTGATAGCATTTACCACTATGGCTTTATTAACAATAATGGAGTTCTCAGTATATCAAGACACATGGATGAAGTATGAATATGAAGTAGACAAGGATTTTTCTAGGTAACTTTTTTTCCTTCTGGAAATACTTTTAGATTCAAGTTGTTTTAAAAATAGCATACCTTAAAAAAAAAGTCTGCCTCTTTATATTTAGGTTACTTTGGTTCTGAAGAAATAGTCCTGAAAGATTCTCTTTATCTACATGCATTAGGTGAAACATTTTAGAATCATTTAAATTCTGGTAAAATTCTAAAACAAGTTCTCTTATTTAGTATGCATTTTAAAAAAATGAGTTTGGAAAACATGCTTTTCCTTAGCCATGTATGTTGTGGAAATTGTTTGAAACTGTTTATTCTAGGTTTTGAAATATCACTGATCTGTGAGCTGAAAAAGTAGATGGTCTAAAGATATATTACATACACTTATAACTTGATTTTTATAAACTATATTTAAGCTAAATTTTGGTAGAAGTAGTTTCATGTCTAAACTTTTGCAAAATAAAGCACTTTAGGGGATAAGATATACTTTACATTTACTCATTTATTTGGATATTTTAACAGGTGGCAGATAATAGGTTTTTAATATTAAAATTGCACTAGATAGGAAGAAACATTTAATTCTTGAATCAAATTTTGGTTCTGCAACTTACTACATGACTTTAGGGAAGTTACTAAATTTTTAACTGGGCGTGTTTCAGTTTTCTGTTTTGTAAAATGAAAATAATAAAGATAGTATCTTTCTTGTGGTGTTTATGGCAATTAAATTGGCCAGTATTTGTAAATTACTGTATAGCTGTGGGTAAGACATAAAATTGACATCTTTTGAGCTGCAGTTTCTGCACCTTATTATATGAGTATTATTGCGGTATCCTTAAGAGTCCAAGGAATTTGTTGCTGTTCTTATTTCACTTGTTCTTCTAGCACCAGTGGAATACATTTTGTTTTTTCTCAATGTAGTTGCAGACAGTTAGTTCCTAAGTGTGGTGAGGATGCCCAGAAGCCTGCCTGGCTGCCTGCTCTAGTTCCCACACCATTTCCTTAACCTAACACCCAAGGTTATTTGAAGCAAGCTTCAACTCTAGACAACTTTAATATTCTATGAAGCATTAAAAATTTGTAATTCCTGTAAATGCCGATGAAAATTATGAGTGAAAAAAGTTTTAATAGGAAATGCAGGACTTAGTTTAGTTGTACTCATTCTGCTACTTATAGTGCTTAATTAATTCTAGTATTTGAAACTTAATTTTATTTGAACTAATTAGTTGAATGTAAAGCATTGGTTGAATCTTTTAAAAAGGCAGTGCAAAATTGAACCATCAGATTTTTTTTCTTTAATATGGTTTTATTTACCCTGAATTACACAGACCCAGTTTCCAGTGTGTCACTTTAGTGTTTGAATGATCTTTCATCAGGCATTTACACTGCCCTAAAGACTTTGTGGATTACTTGAAAGACTGAAGTCTTCCATCTTATGACTCTGCAATAAAAAGAAGATAATATTACTAAAGCATGTAGCATCATGATATTGATGATAGAAAACTTATAGTTCCTAATTCTTGATTTTGAAAGTTTTATGTGCTTAAAGGGAAAATCTATCCAAACTTTATGTAAACAGGTTAAGACTTTTTTCTCAGTTGCCAAGTGTTATTGACTCTAGAGTCACTATTATAAAATTAAAGGGAACTGTGTTAAAAATCTGAAATCAGAAAGGCTTCTGGAATAATCACAAAATGAAACTTCTGCTTTTAAATGTGCCTTTGTTTTAGCTATAAGGACATATGATCCACATTCTAACTGGCACATTCTGCTTGAAATCCAAGTTTCTCATGTCTCAGTTGATGTCTGTTCCTCATGCTTTGCTGATTGACAGGCTCTGATATTTACTTTTTGTGTCTTTTAGTAAATTGAGAATCAACATAGATATCACTGTTGCCATGAAATGTCAATGTAAGTACGCATTCAGCTTAATGAATTTGTGTCTTTTAGGGTTCAAACAATTGCCAATAAAATTAAAAGCCAAAACTTTATTTTTCCTTTATAATATTTAAAAATTTTATTTAATAATGCAAATTGTTTTACCTCAGTTTATATTCCTTTAATTTCTTTCCATAAAGAAAGAGATTTAACTTTCACATTAGTACATATAACCAAAATAAAATTAGAGGAAAATCTTGTCAGAGTTGTAGTTTGAGTATATTCTTTTTCTTTTTGGAGTACCATGTTTTCCACCCACATTCCACAAACATACCTTGTTTCACCTTATCACCCTTTATTCTTCTTTTGCTCTTATATCTTAAAATACAGATCCAGTTCTTTTTAAATGAAGTGAGCAGTTCCCTTTTTCTATTTTCTTCACTAGCTTCATTTGATTATTTTGGTGCAAGTGAAAAAATGGCAGTATGTTGGATAGATTATGTTTGAATTAGCATTGCTGTCAAAAATGAGGATACTTTTGCATGCAGAGTATCTTTTAAGTTACTGCTTCGAAGTAGAGACAACTCATTAGGCAAAGTTTTTGTGTGAAATAGTTTGAGTTTCCTAGATTTTAGAACAACCTTAAATACGTATCTTTTCCTTTCCATTTTTCCTTAGTGATTTTAAGAGATAAGGAAATACTTTATATCTGAATTTTGAGTTTAGTGCTTAAACTGAATGTCATATCTTGCCTTATTTTGAATGTTTGAATACTATTAAAATTTTAGCCTTTTCAAAATAAAATGTCGTATTTGTTGATTTTTTTTTTTTAAGCCATCAGTAGCTTTCCTGTAAAGTTTCTTTTAATCTCTAAAATTCTTGTAGTTAATATTTTGCCAGGTGATTTAGTACTTGTGATTAAGTTCTTGCCAATTTTTGCAAAGCTTTTTCAGTTAAGTTTATGCTTTTTAAAGTGAAATTCCATGTCTGGTTTTCTGAGGAAAAAATAGAAAAAGCATTATTAAATCTTGGAATAATATCCACAAAAGCTGTACAATGCTTCTCCTTTAACTTTTGAACAAATAAGTGGAATAGGAAAATAAGACTACATATACTTCATGAATTTTCTGTTAGTTGTTTTAATTTATGTCAGATATAGTTTGGCTCTGAGCATAGAATGTATTCTATTCTTATTTTTTTAAATGCAGATGTTGGAGCAGATGTATTGGATTTAGCAGAAACAATGGTTGCATCTGCAGATGGTCTAGTTTATGAACCAGTAAGTTCACGATTTTTGAACTATATGCTCTGAAGAATTGTACTCTTGTAGACAGTTTTGATATTTGCCTTTAGTTATGTCTGAGTTAACTTTATTTAGATAACTTTTTTATTATTTCAAAAGCAATCCATATTCTTTGTGCAAAATTTAGGTGGAGGGCAAGAGAAAAGTTATGTGTCATATGAAGACTTGATATTGTTAACATTTTGGTTGATCCTCTACAGTGTATTTTATAAACTCTTATAAAATTTTTTATTAGTACATGTGCTGTACATAATGATTACATTCATTGTGGCTGTTTTATAACTTCATTCTTACATTTTTTTGTTAATGTTTCCTTATAGTTTTCTTGTATCTTTTCTTTTAATTACCATAGTGATGAAATTTTCTTTTTCTCTATTGATTTGGAAATTTAAGTCTGTTAAAGATATTTGAGCTGGATTGTTCTTATAAGAATAAAGCAATACCCAAGAGGAGAAATTTCCTAGACATCTACTACTTTTTTCCCTCCTTTACATCTCTGAAAGTTTATGAAGTGCTGATATTCTTTTATTACCTTCAAAGCACAAGCTGTATATACATAAGTGATTGTCAGAAGACACTGACACATCACTGGGGAGGTACAGTAATAGCAAGACCTCATCAGAATTAGCTCTAAAGAAACATAAGAATAAGCATGAAGCCCCAGCTGCTCTGATTTGCTAACTGTTGGTTGGTATTATAGTGTTTATGTTTACACATGCATTCTTGAGTTGTTTTGCCTATCATTGGTGCCTGTGAGCTCTTCATTAAGCAGTATTGCAAAACAATTACTTGAGCTGGTAGGGGAAGAGTAGAAGTACTAAATTTGTGGGTTTGAGGGAAGAAAAAAAAACCCTTAGTCACTTTTGATTACTGATTATCCCTTTGGTAAACACTTTTTAAATAGAAATTCCTATAGAAAAAGTAACTTTATTGTTGCCATCCTAACCCTCTCTTTCTGATTCCTGTTTTCTCACTGACAAAATTGATTTTGTAGTAATTTTATATGAAATTAGGTACCTTACAAATTCAGGTACTGTGTACAGCATATTGAACTGTTACTTGGAAATGATTATTCTTTAACATTTGCAGGACATGTAATGCTATTTTAAGAAAAATTATTCAGTTTTCACGTTGTTTCAGTGCTTTTAATTTCTACCATTCTTAGTTTATTTTTTATCATTTAATGTAGGGACTTTTGAGGTTTATCAGCAAGAATATTTGGTATAATTTTTATGGACATCAGCATGACTTCATATGTCAGTCATAGAGTAACATAATTTTTCTGTAAATCCAGATTTGGCTGAGGGTAGAATTCTTACTGCTGTCCACCAAGAATATGGGCTTTTGATGCTTGAATTTTATACATAAACTGAATTCTTTTTTTCCTCCAAGCAATTGTGTTTTGTGTTGGCATCATTTTAACTCCTAAAATATCATTTTGTATATATGGTAGATTGCCAACTTGCATCTATTTCTTTAAATAGACCACTGTCATAGAAAATATTTTTAATTAGTAAAATTTGATGTTATTTTCAATAAACTATCACATTAAAATTTTATAGCTTGATTTATAGAAGATTCAATCCTGAATACTTGTTTTTAGTAACATTATAAATATTTCCTGCTCAAAGACAATTTTTAAAAATTATGAGAAATTTAAGAGAATTTAGCAGTGCTAGTGATTATTTTCTTTTATTTCAGGCAATATTTGATCTTTCACCACAGCAAAAAGAGTGGCAGAGGTAATGAGAAAGTATTATTGTCTATTGAAATCTAGATCATGTTTTTTCTGTTGAAAACTAGCTATAGATTGATATTTCTCTACATAAATTATTAGCACAATTTAGTGTATAATGTTACCCTTTAACAATTTAAAAACTTTGACAGATCTTAGGAAAGTTGTGCATAATCTTTTTTGTAATATACTTTGAATCATAAATAAATTTTGTATTTGAAATTTAATTCTAAAAGTAATGTGAACATTGCTTAATATTCAATTTGAGTAGAAAGGATGTAAAGGAAAGTGGTAATAGCTAGAGTTAAGTTTCTTATGTAGCTTTCTAGGAATTTTCTCTACATAGATAGTTTTTGTGTTTACAAATATACTTATCTATTATTTTTCATAATACAAATGAGATCATTCCATACATTTGTTCTGTAACTTGCTTTTTTCCACCTAACATGATATTTTTATAAGTCCATTTTATAGGTAGACTATAGTATATAAAAATGATACTCAGTAAACATTCTCAAGCCTACTTAGTTTTGTGTTTGTGTTAATGTGTGTGTGAAAATTTTCCAGAAATGAAATTTCTCTTTGTGGAAAAACTTAACGTTTGATATATAGCACTATATATCCTCCCAAAATATTTTTTTCCTTATATAGTACTTCAAAATTATGAGAGGGCTTCTTTCTGTATAACCTCACTGAAGATAAGTATAACCAGACTTACAAAAATTGTTTTTGCCAGTTTGATGGGTGAATATTGGTATTGTACTTGTTTTTATTTGCATTTCTTTATGAATAAATGGACTATCTTTGTGAATTCTTTTCCTCATTGCTATTTTTTTTCTTTTCTTTTCTTTTTTGTGAAACTCCTTTACTTGGTCATGCTCTTGGTTTATTTTCTTACCTTTTAAGAACCTTTTGTATATGTAAGAAATGTGTCCTTTATTGTATGTGCTTTTCTAAACCCATGCCTTACCCCCCCCCCCACACCCATTCCTGGGCTGTGTCCTGCACTTAAAAAGGCATTGCTTAATTAAAGATTATTACAAAAAAAATATTTTTAGCCATTTTGTTTTCTAGTCCCCAGTTACATTTTAAGAGTAAATGCACTTTAATTTTCAGCTTTACCATGTGGGGGAATTTTAATATGAAAGCTGAAATTGATTGTTATTGAACAAAAGCAGTGAATATTAGAGGTCTCAGGGCTTCTAGCACTTAGAGTAGAAAGCCATCCAGAAAGGAAATACTGTACTCCGATCCAGAAATATTAAAGTGCAGCCTCTACTTTAATCTGGAATTTTGTGTTCAGTATTCAAGGCAGAAAGTGTATGCTTTTGTTAAAGTGACTGAGGATTTCCTTCATGTTTGAGTTTTCTACATACCTTCCTATTTGAGATATAGATTCTGATATTGACACATTCCAGGCAGAAGTTACACAACACACACACAGACACACACACTTTGGTGTTATCAGACTGCGACCACTGCCTAGCATCAAAAGTTGAACTCTGGAAATACAAGACATAAAAAGGGAAAACTTTCGATTTCTGCTGGGCTTGGATCCAAAGATTTTGAGTCTTTAGATGTTAAAATCTGAAGAAGGGATGTGGCTTCTTGAAGCTTCTTGGGTTATCATGTTCTGCTTCTAAACAAATATTCTTTAATAGTTCATGAATGACCTAGAGAAACCTTTGTGAGCAATTTGCATACCAAGATGCACTTCACTTTTAGAATTTGCTAAGAGATTTAAATTTTCTCTCGCTTGGTATTCTACTTTCTTAAAATATTTAGGATCCAAATTTTCTCTTTATTGAAAAATTTAAACCCTGGACCTAACCTTTCTGCTTTTTATGTCCAGATTTAAGTTTTATTCAAAACTAAGTGTATAGTATAACTACGACTTATTATTTTAAATAGGTCTGTTTGCCAATGTTCTAAATGAATGGTGCACAAATATTTTGTCTCCCACTTGGATTTCTAGAAAATGTTTTATTTTATCATTATGGTGTAGTATGGAGTATTACAGATTTAATTTGCATTCTTAAAATCCTGTGTTTGTAATTTTTTCCCAGTGTATATATTTGTGTGTGTGTGTGTGTGTGTAGAGCCTTTTTTAAGAGAACTTTTAGGTTCACATCAGGAGAAAAGTACAGAATTCCCATATAAACCTCCTCTTATCAGCTTCCTGGGACAAACTGTTATATTAACTATAATTAATGAACCTACACTGACACATCATCATTACCGAAAGTCCATAGTTCGCATTAGGTTCAATGTTGTACATTCTATGAGCTGATAAATGTGTAATGCATATATCCACTACTGCAGTACTATGACGAACAGTTTTACTGCCTTAAAAATTTCATGTTCCACCTATTTATCCCTCCTTCCCTACTGTGTGTAATTTTTATATTTGCTGAGTTTGAGCAGATGATTTGAGATATCATAGTATTTAATGATATAAAATTAAGAAAATGTAACATTGTTTTTCAAAATCTTTCTGTAATCCCATATTCTATGTGTTTTTACTATTTTAGAAATTATGTGAAGAGTACATAGTATTTTAGAGTGGTCTTGTCATAGAATAAGAGTTTAGTTCCCTTGACAAAGGGGCCATAAGGAGATGATAAATGGTCCTGTGGCTGAGTTTGTAAGGAGAATGAGAGTCTCGTGATGTGGGCCTATTCCCCAGTAATCTACCACTGCAAGTCCATCAAGGCTCAATAAAGTATGGGGCTTACTTGTCTTATTATTTGTATCTACAACACTTAAATTATTTTTTTATTGAGCTTAGGATGCTGCAGCTGATTCAGAGTAGGCTGCAAGAAGAGCATTCACTTCAAGATGTGATATTTAAAAGTGCTTTTAAAAGTGCATCAACAGCACTTCCACCAAGGTGAGAAGTAGATTTTAAATGTGCAACTGTTTACTGCATGTACTATGAATTTGATGTAGTTTAATGTTGGTTTAGTTTTCTCCCTCTTAGAGAAAATAGAATCATTCTGTACAGTAGGAGTGACTTTTACTCTTAAATTTATAGCTAATAAATTTGATCAGGTCTACCACAAGTGTATTATTTTATTTTCATTTAATTTATGGGTGTGATAGACCTCCATGTAAAATGACACTATGTTTTAAGGCCAGTTGGTTGCATTTATTATTATGAGGATATATGGTATAACTTTTGGTTAGGAATTTTTTCTCTTTTATAGGTTAGAACAGTTGATATTAGGAAATGTTACAAACATGAAAATGATACTTTAGAAATAGAGATTTTTATGTTTCCTTAGAAAATGTCATCATCTATTTGAACTCAGGCAACATGCCCTTTTCTTACCTCTGTTTTATTCCCATCCTGTCCTTCCTGGATTACCAGAAATAGATGAAGAAAACATTTTTGTTGGACTAATTCTTTTGTTATAATCTTCCTTCTGTTATTGAAGTTAGTCTTCTGGTTAGATTTGAAGAACCACAATATTAGATTTATGTAAATATAGTAGATATGTAATAATTAGGTAATTTCCTTTTTTTTTTTGATGTGTGATTTTTATAACTATATAGATCTCAGGAAACTGCTATACTAGTTTTCACATTTAGGATATTATCTAAAAATTTATCTTTAGGGACTCTTCCCCTCCCCCACATGCATTTTTTCTCACCACAAAATTGTAGGTATATTGAATTTGTTTTAAGTACTCTTAATATATCTTGTTTTAATAGGGAGGATGATTCATTGCAGTCTCCAGATGCATGCAGAATTCATGGTCACCTCTATGTGAATAAAGTAGCTGGGAATTTTCACATAACTGTGGGCAAGTATGTTCTTTTCTCTTACTGAAAATGCTTTAGACAAGGTTGCTCTTAGTTAAAAGTAAATTCTTAATCAGATAATATTATAGCTAACTACTAAAGGACTGCTAAGATGTGTATTTGTATCCTCAGATTGATGTTTGGCACTTCAACTCAGGATAGAAGAGGCTACTGACTTTTAAAACACGCAAAGGAGTCATGTCATACTTTACATGTTAAAGTAAAAACGTCTAGGCAAATGTTAATTAAGACCTACTCCTTGCTAACTTTTAGTAGTTGGAGAGTGCCAAGTAGACATTTCATTAATTTGTTTTGTTGGTGTGTTACTAGTTTTTGTTGTGTTTAGCCTTTTGGTAGTACTCATCAAAAGGCAGGACCTGGCTTATTCTAGACAAGTATTTTGATGTAGTTAGAAATTATCAGGATCAGGAATAAAGTTACATCAGGTACAAGTTAAGGAAAAATAGCCTATCATACCAATCTTTATGTGTAGCATAGGAATTGTCAGTAAAGGCTTGGTAAATTTCAAAATGAATAATAGATTACATCCCTCCCTCCCTCCTTTCCTCCCTCTCTTTCATAGGAGATGCTGAGCTAAAAAGTTCTTCATTGTCTAAGGCATTGGTTTGAGTAGAGTACTTGCTATGTGTGAAGTGGCAGGCTAGATACTAGGGATGAAACAGTGGAAAACAAAAAGGATTTTTGCCTTTAATGCTGACATTCTATAAGAGAATCCAAACTTTGAACAGTGAATACGCTAGTAATTATTAAATATGACTATTGATGCTGTAAAGGAGAATTATGGCTGATAAGAAATTATGTATCAGGGTACTTGACCTAATCTGCTAGTCAGCAGAGGCTTTATTGATGAAAAACTTTGAACACTTTGAGAATAAGAATTTAATATAGAGGAGGGAAAGGGCCTACATCAGGAAAAAAAGTGGCTGGAGGGTGGTTTGTTTTTTTTTTATATATTAATTGGTACATTTTAGGTATACAATACATTTACATTTACCATTGGGTGTTTGTACCTGAACATGATGTATCTTAGTTCTTATTTTTTCCCCCATTACCTATGTGCCCTTCACCCCCACCACCCTTCCCTGTTTACATAGACTTTTGTTTTCCTTTTTTTTTTTTTTTTCCTTATAATTTTTCCTTGCCTTTCTTCCTTTTCCCCTTCCCCTCCCACCACCCCTCCACCTTTGGACCTTTACCTATTTCAAATTATCAATTATTCGTTTTAATCATTTTCATCCTTACATGCACTTTCAGTTTCTCACACTAGAGATACTATTCGGTATTTACGCATGTGTGTCCTATTTATTTCACTTAAGAGTATGGCCTCAATATGCATCCATTTAGCTATAAATGACTCTAGTTTCTCGTTCTTTATGGCTGAGTAGTACTCCATTTTATAAAAAAACCACATCTTCTTTATCCAGTTACTATCTAGAATATATAAAGAATTGAAAAAAATCAGACCCCCCCAAATTCAAAGACCCAATTCAAAAATGGGCGTCCAAAATGAACAGACATTTCTCAAAGAAGTAAAAACAGCAAATAAATATATGGAAAAATATTCAACATCACTGGTCATTCGAGAGATGCAGATGAAAACACTGAGATTCCACCTCACCCCTCAAAGAATGGCTGCTATCAAGAAATCAATCAATAACAGTTGCTGGCAGGGCTGTGGAGAGAAAGGAACCCTTCTCCATTGTTGGTGGGAGTGCAGACTGGTGCAACCACTGTGGAAATCTGTATGGAGATATCTCAAAGAACTAGGACTAGAGGTCCCATTTGACCCAGCTATTCCCCTACTGGTTATCTTCCCCAAAGAATTAAAAGAATCATACCACAGCAATATATGTGCACCTTATGTTTATAGCGGCACAATTTATAATAGCTAAGGATTGGAAACAGCCCAAGTGCCCATCAACTGGTTTGTTTTTTTTATACAGAGAGATAACAGACTTCTATGAAAGATTATTTCAGTGTTAACAGTGATCAGATCAAACTTTTTTTGTCTGTTCTATTCTTTTCCTGCAAATTCAGGATTATTTGGTCACTATTGCCAGGATGCATTCTGCCCATTTTCAGTCTGCTACTGAGAACCTTGGAATTGTAGGGGTAGTAAATAATAGTTGGCTCAAAGAAATACAGAAGATTTTATTATACTTTTGCATGCAAACAGTATCTTACTCCAAGAGGGAAACTGACAAATATTGTGTCCCCCTTTCTAGTTTTACTTCTTGTCCCAGGTGATAGTTTATGGTAACAATAAGAGGCCAAATGGAGAAGCACTTGGTTTGTAGCTCATCAACTCAGAGGTACCCTATAAAACCACCACTGATGTTTTGTTCTTAGATTTGTCCAAGTTCAGTATTGATCATTTTGAAAATTTCATGTTACCTCTCAAACAGTGCCATTTCCAACTGTAATATAAGAGGTAAAAGAACACAACTTATAATATGTATTTTAATATGCAAATACTTGAATGTGAATCAATAGAAAACATAAGGAAATAGATAAATGCTTGCCGCTTACATGTAGAATCATTAGCCTACCAAAACAGATGTAATTGCCTGTTAGATACCATGAGTGGAATCTTTGTTGATGAAATGATAGTCTAAAATAGTGAACAACAGTTTAATACTGTGAACAAAACAATATAATCTTAGTTTCCTAGGAAATTTAGCATGTATTGAAACTGCCACAAGTGTAGGTAAGTTCTAGACTCAGGTGATTGTAAATAGGGTCTTCACATATGTACAGGAACATTTCTTAAGAGCACTTGAAAGTCATGTAAGACATGGGACAATTCTTTTTTGTGAGATTGTTAGATTTCTTTGCAGGATGACTTGTTTCCTTGACGGTGGTTCTCAAATACCAATAGCAACCCTTTCCCAGTAATTCTCATGGCAAAAATACCTCTCCCCTACCAATTTTCAGAACATGTTTTGCACTGTAAAGTCACTTGGACTAGATTTCCTGTTTGATGGGGTAGAAAATACAAGATGCCAGAAAAGAAATAGGCAAGTTATGAGATGACAGCTTCCCTGCATAGGGCTTTCACAGGTGTCAGAGGACTGCAGTTATCTGTGCTGAGCTGATTTAATTTGATTTTTAGCTTTTAGTTTTTTGAAGGGAGATGCTTGTTTATACTATTATTTCATAAGTTTCCAAGTATGTTTTAACAAAAAAAAAAAGAGAAAGAGGTACAATTTAAAACAGTTCTCTGTTCCTCTTGAAATACAATTCTGTGTTGTACAAGAGACCATTGAAGTCAGACATAGTACTGTAACTTGATTAATTAGAATAACTACAGTGGAAATACTGTTGGAATAATGGTGTCAGTGGGAATTGGAACAACTTATGACAGTAGTTTTTCTTTTTAGTGTGAGTTTGAGGTAATAGTTTCTTCTGAACACAATGTGTAAGAGATGCTTTGCTGCATAAGATTTTAGTAAACTTCATGTTAGATGTTAACATATTTCCCTAACCCAGCTCAAAGACCAGTGGTCAGAAAAATTAAAAAATGTAAAGGAGAATATTTAGTAGAATTTCTTCATAAAAATAAAAAATGAAAATGAGATTGCAATCAAAGTTAAGTTTGTGTCTAATTGCTTAGCCAAATATGAAAAGCCATGTACTGATAAGTTAATGAAATCGTGTTTGATTGCAGAGGCTGAAGAAATGTGTCCAGAGGAAATAATTTTCTTTAGGTAATTGACCGTACGTGAGCAGCAGGACACAGTGGCCAGTTAGAATGAAAGGCAGAGGCCTCAGAGTGTGCCTTAAGCTGCTGATGAGTAGGTAGATATTAACAATGCTGTTTTTACTGGAGGAGTCAATTCTCAGTTTAAAGCGATCCAAGAATTAGTGTCTATGAATAGGCTGCATGCAACAGCCTAGGAAAGCATATTTTTAAAGAAGTTGAGAGAATACAAATTCAATACAAATTTAGGATTCAACCTAAAGTGGGGTCTTCCAAGATGTGTTAAAACTGATGAAGCAGAAAAAGGCTTCTTGGATAAATTTTCAAGCCTTATGAAAATGTAAAAAGGTTTTTAAAGTCTTTGGTTAGCCATTTTTCATCAGTAGTACTTTGCAGAAAGTACTTGAATTTATTGTGTATTTTGAATCAGTAATGGTGAACGTTTGGTCTCATGAACTTAAATGTCATTTCCTTGAATTTCTGTTAATAGAGGCTGACATTTCCAACTTGACATAATACACAGCAATTTGATGGCTTAGCAGTGGCAAGTGTTATTTTATTTTTTTTTTTTAGCATGTGACATGACATAGATCTTTCTCTTTATTATTTTCTTCTTAGGATGATACATGAACAGCTCATTCACATGAACAGATTATGTATATTGCTCTAGTACAGTACTAATCACAACATTAATCAATATATTCATTTGTACAACTGACTAGAGTAACTTTTCTCTGTGAATTTCTGGTTTGTTATGTTTTAAAATAAACTGGTTTCATCTGTCTGATTGCAGTAACATTTCTTTTTTTTGCATAAATTCTTTTATTGGCACATTTTAGGTATACATTACATTTACATTTATCATTGGGTGCTTGTACCTGTACATGATGTATCTTAGTTCTTATTTTTTCCCCATTACCTGTGCTCCCTCCCCCCTTTCCCTATTTACAAAGACTTTGTTTCCATTTTTTTCTTTCCTCATAAGTTTCCCTTTCCCTTCTTTTCTTCCCCCTTCCCCTCCCACTTCCCCTACCCCTTTGGACCTTTTCTTCCTATTTCAAATTATCAGTTACTCATTTTATTTGTTTTAATCCTTATTCAGACTTTCAGTTTCTCACACTACAGAAACTATTTGGTATTTACACATGTGTGTCCTATTTATTTCACTTAAAGTATGGCCTCAATATGCATCCATTTAGCTATAAATGTCTCTAGTTTCTTGTTCTTTATGGCTGAGTACTACACCATTTTATAAAAAACTACATCTTCTTTATCTAGTTTCCAGTTGATGGGCACTTGGGCTGTTTCTAAGCTTTAGCTATTACAAACTGTGCTGCTATAAACATGGGTGCACATATATCACTGTGGTATGATTCTTTTAATTCTTTGGGGAAGATCCCCAGCAGGGGAATGGCAGGGTCAAATGGGACCTCTAACCCTAGTTCTTTGAGGTATCTCCATACTGATTTCCACAGTGGTTGCACCAGTTTGCACTCCCACCAACAGTGGAGAAGGGTTCCTTTCTCCCCACAGCCCTGCCAGCATTTGTTACTGGTTGATTTCTTGATAGCAGCCATTCTTTGTGGGGTGAGGTGGAATCTCAGTGTTGTTTTCATCTGCATCTCTCGAATGACCAGTGATGTTGAACATTTTTCCATGTATTTATTTGCTGTTTTTACTTCTTTGTCTGAGAAATGTCTGTTCATTTCGGATGCCCATTTTTGAACTGGGTCTTTGAATTTGGGAGGGTCTGATTTTTTTTCAGTTCTTTATATATTCTAGATAGTAGTCCTTTGTCTGAGGTACAGCTGCTAAAAATTTTTTCCCACATTGTAGGTTGTCTGTTAGCTCTGTTGGTGGTTTCTCTTGCAGTGCAGAAGCTTTTTAATAAGATGAGTTCCCAATTATTGATTCTTTGTGCTAGTTCCCAGACTACTAAGGTTAGATGGACATTTTTCTAAATGAGTAAATATTAGCTACTACTTTAACTGAAAATTAAATAGTTTTGGAAATTAAGTTTTGTGCACACTCAAGCACATTAATGTTAATGAATTTAACCTAAAATTATAAGGCAAAACAGTGTTTATATATGAAACTTATTACAAAGCTATTTCTATAACAAGTAATGTTAAATGATTTTGAGTGGTTTCCTTTCTTTTTAATGCTTTGACAGCTTTGTTTTTGAAAGTTAAAATAGGAATCAAGATCTCTGTTCTCATACTTGGATGTATGTTCTTATCTCAAACTGTAGTTCCAAAAATGTTTTCAGACCTCAGTGAAAGTGCAAATGAAATTTCCATGTTTCAAAATCCATTTAACTGTGCTATTGAAGAAATTCTACCCTGAGTCAAGAGTTACTAATCCAGAATGTAATAACATGCTTAAGGGCAAATACTAAGAAAAAAATCTAATATTCTTCTAAAAATGCCTTCTAATCAGTTAATATGATGAGTTCAAATGTGCTTATGGGTTTGTTTTCAAAGGTGATATATGTAAAATTTCACTACAGATCACCATGAACAGGTAAACATTTGTAGTTAACTTTGTTGTTACTGGGGAGTGAACCCAGGACCTTGAGCTTGGGAGGCAGGCAGCAACACCGCTGAGCTAAATCCCTAGCTCTAATCAACTTTGCAGTAGGAATGCTGTCTCTAAATTCCACTAAGCAAAATGTAGTTTCCTGTCAAAATACTTGTGTTAGAACAAATACAGGAGTTCTCAATTATTACTATTTTGAGTTTCATCAATAAAAGTTTGTGAGTGTGAGTCCTCATTGTGCAACTAAGTATAGTATCTTTGATTTTGAATGTTGACCCACAAAGCCTAAAATATTTACTATATAGCTCTTTACAGACAGAATTTGCAACCCCCAGTTTATTGCATTGCTTAGCTGACAAGACTTCTCTGCTTTATCATAAGCCAAATATTAGTTTGCACTACAGTTGTACAGCTTAGGAAGGATCCACTTTCTGATGGTGAATATTTATACATGTTAAGTTTTATTTCTTTAACACTGTTTTCCTCCTTCCAGGGCAATTCCACATCCTCGAGGTCATGCACACTTGGCAGCACTTGTCAACCATGACTGTAAGAAGTTCTGAAATTTTTTTAGTATAGATGTCCTTGAAGAAAAAATATGGGGTCTTTAGTGCAGGTGTAAGGTGGGCCTTTGAAGATAAGGTGTGTCAAAAGCAGATATTCAAAGGAGAAAATAAATTACTGTATTTATTGACTAATCCATTTCCTGCTGTCTTTATGCTACCTGTATTTCTGTGTGCTCCTAGCTTAGATGTTGTTAGTGTTAGGGAGGTTGGTATACTTTATATCACTTTAAACAGTTCAGTTAATTTTTATAGATAATGGACAGAATATATTTGAAGTTTATTTCGATTTGTAAATCTAAACATGGACATATCCACACATATAAAATTTTTGGTGTAATGTTGTTATGAGACTTATTTCTACAGTCTGCTGTAGAGCAAAGAATAAGAAATTCTATTAAAAATTACTTTGGTCACAGCAATGGTATTTATTAAAAATATATGTGATCAGCTTCATTATTTCATTATAGAAATATTGTAGTTATACTAACAAGACTCCTTTGTCTACATGACGTTTGGGATCAGGAAAGACATATTTTAAGACTGTCAAGATTAAATGTATTTCTTAAAAGTTAATTTGTATGTAATTATAAAATTTTAGACACAGTATTTTATCAGAATTTACTTATTCTCAAACATTTCTCATTGATATGCATATTTTTTACCACAATGCTTAAGGTACTTGCAGAATATAGATATTTTCATTTGAGAATAGATAAGCATGTAAAGCTATCTGTAACATGTAGTTTTAAATATAATTTTTGTACTTAGTTGGTTTTATTTTTTCTTTCTAGCTTACAACTTTTCTCACAGAATAGATCATTTGTCTTTTGGAGAGCTTGTTCCAGGAATTATTAATCCTTTAGATGGAACTGAAAAAATTGCTATAGATCGTAAGTATTTAGTAATTACTCTGGGATGCACATGCTGGAAATTGTTAGCCTTAATATTAGTATACTTTACATAATCTTCTTCCTAACCTTGTAAAGATAATCTTTAAGTGATTGATGAATGAATATGTGTGGAGAGAATCTGTCCTAGCAGTGAATGAAATTTGAATGTTAAACGAGTTATTGAACAGAATTAAAAAAACAATAGAATTAAAGGTAGGTAGGCAAGAGAAATTTAAATATTTAAATAAATTAAAAAATTTAAATAAATATTCTAAATATATGAAAGGTTAACGTGTTAATAGAGCATAACTGCATTAGTTTTTATTCACTAAAAGAATTAAAAGAAAATTTTAATATTGTAGGAAAACTTCTGTTTAGGTTCCAGTTTCTAAAATGCACATAACACTGTTTTAGAGACCTCTTTGGAGAATTTTACAAACATAAGAAACCTAGAGTTACTCCAGAGTGGCTCAGTTATTGTTAATACAGTCATATAACTTTTTCTGAGCCTACTTCAATTAAAGAGTCAAATCCTTTCAAATATGAAAGAATTATTTTCTACATTTTGTTGCAAGTATCTATCTCATGTTTTCTAAAGATTTTTGATTGCCTTCAATCTCCCTAGTCACAGTATGTGACATGCCCTATCTCGTGGGCTCTTAAGGACATCCAAAGCTTCCAAAGTTCCTGGGAATTCTAGCTTCTATACGACTATGAGTATAATTTTCATTAATTTAAATGGATATATTATTGTCAGAACTATTAATATTAATTATTTTAGCATAATGTTAGCTACATTAAAGATGTTTGACTTCAAATACTGGTTCACATTCATGAGTATTTTAAGTTTGCATGAGAATGTTTCACTTAAGGAAAATTAATGTACTAAATCTGGAAATGTGTGATTAGAAACATCCTGTGAATTATAAACTTCATTCAGTATAATCTTGTCTGTAATCTAAGTATATGTTTATTCGATGTTCAATGCATTACAAGCTAAGAGATGCTCATTTGAAAACATGTTGGTCAGTTTTACTTGAAGATACTAAAATGAACTATACATTTTGTATAGACATTCTTCTAAATATAAACAGGTTAATTTTCAGAAGGTTGTTTTTAAATCCACCCAGTGGTGAATTCAGAGAGACCAAGAGTTATTTGGAGTTATATTATGAAATCACCCCTCACGATTGTGAGGTGGGTTACTCAAAAGTTCAAAGCAGATGTTCTCTTTTCCCTCCTATATGTTCTGTTGCACCTCTTTTTCTGAAAAACAAAATAAAAAGTGTAATTACAAACTTGTAGCATCAAGTAATTACCCTCTACTTGATGTTCTGTAGAAGTATTCTGGTGTCCCTTGTGACCTTAATGCTGTGCAGATTGGGCAGGTCTACAACCTTTGGAACAGTCTATGACTTTGAACTAAAATTCAGCATTTTTACCCTTTTTGCCTAGTAAGCTCTTCAACAGAATTTTCCTGATTTAATTAGACAAATCTTGAGCTGTCCACTGACATAACTTAAGAGATTTTCAGTTTTCCCTTCATATTTCTCACTGGTCATTTTATTACTCAGCATTCTGCCCTACATGCACAAGTATTGTGATTCCGCCTGTCCTTCACATTCCCATCTAATTATTACATCCATATGTACAACTTTGGTTAATGCCTTGCCATTCTCAATTTTATCTTTTTTCATAAATACTTAATACTTGAGCCTTTTTCTCCTAATACTTTCAGCTCTGTTTATGACATGATAAAATTTATTTGTAAAACACCTAAAACTAAGCACAGATTAAGTAGTCCACCTTACTTCAAGAACAACTCAAGGGTGAATCTGAAGACCATCGTCAGTTTATAAGGTGATAATCTTTTGCCTAATTATCTGTGGGAATATTTAGGACATTAAGTTGAAATAATAGAACTGGTCAAAAACTTCATGATTTTGAAGATAAGAGTGTTACATGTATTAGGTGAAGTAAGATATAAAGTTGAGATAGGCGTGGCTTTCTTTTATTAGAGGTTTAATTCTAGTATTTGAAGAGAACATTACCCTTTCTACCTTTCTGTTCATAGTTTTACTCTTTCCTCCTCTAATCTAAACTAGCTAGAGATAAGAGATGGAGAAATTGGATGGGTGGAAATAAAAATTGATTTGTGTTGAGCAAAAGGGGCTACACATACAAAAAAAGTATGTACCATATGGTTCCACTTATATGCAACTCTAGAATAGGTGAAAGTAATCTGTGATGCTAAAAGGCAGGTCAGTGGTTGGAGTAGTACCATAGGTAAAGAGGTTTGACTGCCAAGGGTATGAAGAAACTTTCTGAGGTTTTGAAAATCTTTTTTATTTTGCTTTGGTGGTGATAAAATGGGTGGAGGCATTTGTCAACCTTTGAACCATACGTTAAAATTGTTGTGTTTTATTACATATAAGGTTGATTTTCTAAAGGTTCATTTGTCCAGCAACTACTGTAAAAACATATTGTATTTATTAGTTTCTATTGGAGCCATCAAGGACCCAGTGGTAAATAATAAAGACATAGTCCTTGCTTCTCATAGAGTACACATTTTAATGAGGAATGAGATAGTCTGTTAACATGAGGTAGCTGTAAATGTTAGGACAAGTGGCTGTGAAGAAAATGTAGGAGATCACATGTGATAGAAAGGAAGTAGAAAGGCTGTAGTATTTGAAAAAGATTATTGTGAGCCAGGTCTCTTGAGAGTGTTGTGGGCAGCTTTATTATTAATTATTAGGAAAAAAAGAAGAAAAAAGAAATCTGTATTTGCTACCACAATTGGATAGCTTATCACACATCACATCCTTCTACTCTGCCAGCTGACCAGCTAGCAGGGGTGAGGCCTTATGTATGGTGTATAGGTAGATGTGTGTGTTCTGCAGAAAGTCCAGCTTAGGAGAATCAGTGCCAGGCTATCTAGCCAAGTGGCTTAGGAATACATGATCACTTTCCCATGCTTGCCAGTTAAATTAGCCCTTCTACCAGTGAGGGGAAAGTACAGAGGAGGGTCAGAGAGATTTCTTTCTCTTCGAAGGGGTGCAAGTTCTTACTTCATTCTCAATAGAGAATATAGGAAGATTTTCTTTAAATGGAAGACCCTGGTCTCTCTTAGTGAAACTGCCTTGATTGCCCAGTAACTTTGGGCATGTTGCTTACCATTCCTGTACTTTGTTTGCTTATCTGTATGAAAAGGATAATAAGATCTACTCCATAGGATTGCTATAGATTTAAGATAATATAGGGACCAGGGATGTAGCTCAGCAGCATAGCACCTACCTGGCAGGCAAGAGGTCCTGAGTTCGATCCCCAGTACCCGCCCCCCCCCCCAAAGTAAATGGCTTAGAACAGTGCATGGTCCACAGTAAAGCCTTGTTAAGTTTTTTATTCAACAGATTTGTTTTTTCATTCAACAGATTTTAGAACATTTACTATGTGCCAGACACTGTTCTGGAGGCCTGACATTAAAAATAATGTTTCCATACTCTTAGAACTTATGTGTATTCTGAGAGTATAAGTAAATATGATAGCTGAATCAGATACTGTTAGAGCTCAGTGAGCTCTTAGCAATTAGATAACCTAGCAGTCTAGAGGTGTCAGGCTGATAGCTCACAAGCCAGGATCAGGTACTGCTGCAGTAATGCTGCATAGCAAACCCTAAGCCTAGAGACTTAACATAACCACCTTTATCCTTGTCTTTCGGGGACAGCCGCAGAAGTGTGTGTCTTACATTCTCTTGCCAAAGTGACTATGCAAGACATCTTTGCTTGTAGCAGATGGCAGTGTGAGAGCAGTCTGGTGCAGATGCACCCTGATGTGGAGGTCCCCAAAACAAGACACCAGAGGAACCTGAAACTGAGGGAGCAGGGAAGCGATCTCTGTTCATGGTGAGGCATGGCAGTGAAGAGGCAAGGAGAGTTGTGAATAGATGACACAGCTTCCCACAGCTTTCATTCTTTTCTGCATATACAGTACATTTTACCCCTGAAGTGTTTCTTCCGCTAAGGCACCAGAATTGACTCTATCAGAGCCGAATGAGATTTCTCTTAATCTGGAGACCTGTGAGATAAACAGACAATTTGTCCCCCCCCCCCCCCGTTATGTTACACTTCAGGAACATACACTGTGTAAATATACTAAGTTTTCTCTTTGAAGATAGGGAAGAAGGAGTGGTGTATAGTCAGCGTCATAGTGGTTTTGAAACTCCACCTGGACAGTTGTGACATTTGCCTGTTCAGGGGATGGGAATGTACCTTGTTTAGGTCCTGTCTGCTCCTGGAAAGAGCTCTCCTTTACCCCCACCACAAGTCCTCTCTCTGTGGCTCATAGCTTTATCCTCTGAAAAGTAGGCCTACTTTCCTGTACACTTTTAGCCATATCTAACTAAGGCACTGGAGAATATACCTTTCTTAGAACTAAATACTTTCCTTATTCCACACCCAGTTTATAGAAAAGTTGGAGACCCATGTGCTTTTAAATTTCCAACTTAAACTCAGTTCATTAATGCATGGTCAGAAGCTTTGTTGGATTTTAAATGTATCTTGTTTTCATCTAGCTACATGTGCCAGAAGTCAAGGAATTTTTACGGGAAGATTCTCATTCTCGGTTTACGTCTAGGGTCTCTGGGCCCACCAGGCTTCCTTCTGGCATATCTCACTAATCTGTGCCAGTGGAGAAGGGAGGTAGATTCCACTCTCTTTGAACCTTGGCAAATACGGAGGGAGGAAATGTGAACAGACAGTAATACAGTCTTTCATAGCCCTCAGTTGCTTCAGGGACATATTTTGTTTAGTCTTTGTTTTATTTGTCACTACATTAAATTTTCTAAAGTTTATACATCCAGTTCCTGATTTGTGGATTTTTTTAATGGTGCTGTTAATTTTGCAAAGGGTTGACTACCTGCTCGTGTAGGTGGGCCTTGCTCTGTCGTTTGTCATAGACACCATCTTGTCTGCATGCTTTTGTTGAGAAAATTAGAAATTGTGGTTGACTTAGCTAGCATTGGGAAGCTAGTTGTTAAGAAAACTCTAAACCACTGAGTTTGTGCTTGCTTTATAAAAAGATTTGCTACAGGGTTCCTGTCCAGTAGTACAGCGAGTTTTTTTATGCAGTAATTTCAGCTTGTCTGTATTGGAATGGCTAGGTTCTGTGGAAATGCATCTTTGTGATTAGTAGATTTGGTCGGGGAAGAGGTCTAGGTTTTCTGTTGAAAAGAAGCTTCCCGGGTGGCCCTTTAAGCATTTAAAAAAACTCTATAATAAATAATTTTAAATTGTTGTATTTACATACACTTTCTTTTCAGTGACCAGTGCCATGCCGTGTGAAGTACGTGTTCAGTTCATACATAATGATGTCCATTGCTTTCCTAATTAGACTTGTAGACACATCTGATTCTAATGTTTTTAAAATATAGACTTAGGGAATGAAGAAATTTTATATTATGTGATCTGTTACTTGTTTAAAATTAATTAGTAATTGGTAATATATTATTTGTACCTTGTATTAAACCTAGAGAAACCTCACGACTACAAAATTAATGTTGACTTTTCATGCTTTAGGTGTATTTTCCTTTGTAAATTTTTCAGTTCTCTGCTGTTTTTACCATAAGTTTCACTTAAATTTCCTGCATGCTAATGTTGTTTGTGCGACTGAAATAAAATTATAGTATAGGTAAAAAAAAAATGAGCCTTTTGAATACATAGTAATCATTGAATGGTTTGTTTAGTTATCTTTCTACTCTAGTGTCAATTCCTTATTTAAAGTTGGCTACTTCAGTTTTGGTTCATTAGTTTTGTTGTTACTAGACTGATGAAAAAACACATTTTGTTTTTGTTTTAGACAACCAGATGTTTCAATATTTTATTACAGTTGTGCCAACAAAATTACATACATATAAAATTTCAGCAGACACACATCAGTTTTCTGTGACAGAAAGGGTAAGTTGAAACTAACTGGTAAAAGAATTTTTTGTGTTTTTGTTAGCCTTTCAATTTTCTGGGTACAAGTTAAGGTTGGGGTTTTAGTTGGTGCCTTTCTCCATTTGTGGAAGTTTTGAAATGAATTAACATTTTAATTTTAAGCCAAAAAATAAGTCAAACATGGATATTTGTATTTCTGGAGCAAGAAAAACAATATTTTTTTTAATTAAAGTGTTTTTATTCAATTAAAACAATTGTTAATTTTGCAGTTATTTTCTCATGTACTGGTATAAGTGTTCTTAATCTACCAGCAGATTTTCTGAGTTGTGTTATTTATTTTTTAATAAATGCTTCTAGCCAGGAATACGTGTGGTGCTTGTAGATCTGCCAGCAGATTCAGAGAGCCCTCTCTTCTACATAATGCTTTGTATTCGTCTCGTGAATGTTCAGCAGCCTCACGATGAGAGGCTTTGTGAATAAATACTGACAGTGAAGAGCAGGGTTCTGTGTAACAGATTTATCTACTCTGGGGTCATATTTTCTTATTTTTGTGTTTAAGAATGAAAAATATTCAAATATTGGTATCTAGAAGAATTTCAAGGCAAAACTTAAGTGCTTTTTAAAATTTGCTTTCCTCTATATTTAGTTTTCTTTTGATGCTCTGGCAACTTAACTATGACCAGATCTTCAGTAGTTATAGAATATTCCTTATACTTCTGAACTTAGGTATTATTTTTATGGGTGAAGTATTGTGTTTTTTCAAATGGTTAAGGGAGAAAAAATAAGTATATATAATTATGTTTATTTATACATTTATGTGTTGTGCATACACATACATACTTTTTAAAAAGCTAGGTAAAATGTATACAAGAATATATTGTACTGACATTGAGTAGGGAGACAGTGTTTCTCACCTGTAAGTTTGAGAAACACCTGGAAGACAGTATGCACAGTTGACAAGGATTTGGGGAAAACAGTACATACATACTGCTATGGGAATGCTAAATGTCATAGTCTCTGTGGAAGGAGATTTGGCAGTACTCCCCTAGAATGACCTATGCCTTTACCCTTTGAACCCACAATCCCTCTTCTAGCAGTCCTTTCCCATGTTATAATGGGAAGGATACAAAAGTGTTGTGTGTGTGAGGCTATTCATTATGTTGTTATTTATAGAAGACTAGAAATAACTCGTGTCCCAGGAAGTAGAACACGCCAAGAATGAGGAAACTTTCTATATCCTGATCTGAAATTATTTCCACAATATATTTTAAAATAACAAAATTAAAAAGAAAAAATATAGTAGAATCCCAGAGCATTTGACTTTTGAAAAGGTGTGGAGTTTTTTTGTTTGTTTTGTTTTTTTTTTTGTACTGAGGATCGAACTTGGGACCTTGTGCTTGCAAGGCAGGCAAGTGGCGGCACCACTGAGCTAAATCGCTCGCAGGTGTGTTTTTGTTGATAGAATGACTAAAATAGTTGTGTTTCACTTTAAAAGAAGTGGCATGTTGAGTTGGTAATTTACAGAATAAGGGAGCAAGGAGAAAAAGGACTGAGCTTCATTGGTCCAGGAACCCAAACCAAATTATCATTACACTTTTGTTCTGTAGATATGCTGATCACTAAAACAGCTTCTTTCCCCTGCTACCCTTCTTTAGGAGCGAATCATCAACCATGCTGCAGGCAGCCATGGAGTCTCGGGAATATTTATGAAATATGACCTCAGTTCTCTGATGGTGACAGTTACTGAGGAACATATGCCATTCTGGCAGTTTTTTGTAAGACTCTGTGGTATTGTTGGAGGAATCTTCTCAACAACAGGTTAACCATTTATTTCTTTGTCTATTTTCTAAAAGTGTTTATTGTACTTATGATGTCTCTATTTAAAAGTGGCAAAAATACACACACATATATAACTGATTGTACAATATTCGGTGATTAAAGGGAGATTATTTGGTGAGCTATAAGTATTCTAAGTGTGAAGAGCAGAAAAAACTAGGATTGAGTCCAGGATCTGCCATTTATTTGGTGCTAGCCTTGGATAAGTCACCTCCTTTCTCTGAAATTATTTTCTTAGGTGTGAGAATTGGACTGACTTGTAAGTGTGTTGTAGAGTTAAATGAGAAAATGCTGAGAGATGTAAATTTTCCTTTTAAAGTGGTTTTAGCTGTACACTGTGTAGAATCTATCTTACTATGCAGTGTGTGAAACCAGATTTTTCAGTGCTTTTTGAGTTTTTGACCAAGATTTTGGAATTCTCCCAAAGATCATTTGCAGCACTATAATTAAGAAAACTTGAGTTAAGTACAAAAAAGAAACTGTTCTAAATCCCTAGGAATTTTCTACACACTTGTAAGGTAGTCTAAATTTTATTTTTTTATCTTCAGTTCCCATTTAGTGTAATATGGAGAAGTTTGGTCATTTATATACATTGTTACAATTTTTTTGAATCATGTTTTAAATAAATAGTTTTTCTTATACAGTTCTTTGTTACTGTTTCATTTAAATTCACTCAAATATATGTTGTTAATATTTATTTTCAAAATTATATAGGAAGACCTCGAAAAGATTGTCAAGCTTATGAATTATGTGACCTTATGATTTTGAAAAGAAATTCATTTTTTAGCTATTTTGATTATTAGAAGTTAATAATACAAACTACTTTGCTTTCTTCCTTAGTCCTGTATAGTTAATTGGGTTTCTTATTCTTATATAGCAATCTCAAAAATAATTAAAAGTATAAACTTATTGTTTATTGCAGGCATGTTACATGGAATTGGAAAATTTATAGTAGAAATAATTTGCTGTCGTTTCAGACTTGGAGCCTATAAACCCGTACATTCTGTAAGTGATATTGTATACATGGTGCTGATCTCTAAATAACAGTATCATTAAGTCTAAATAGTTGTTTTTGGTGCCCAGAAAAATATCCCTAAATATAACTTTGTGTTTAAAGGAAATTTTGTAAAGAATAAAACTAAGACTTTGGTTTTTTTCCCCTCTAGGTCCCCTTCGAAGATGGGCACACAGACAACCACTTACCTCTTTTAGAAAATAATACACATTAGTACCTCCTGAGTGGAGAGAAACTTTTTGCCTGAGACACAAAATGTTTTTTAATAATAAAATATTGTGCAATATATTCAAAGAAAAATATGAATGAGAACCTGGAAAACACACTTATTTAAAAAAAAAAAAGGAAAAAAAAAAACCCAAACTGAAATCCTCTAAATGTTGTGTCTGTTACAAATACCCTAGAAGAAATTATGGAGCTAATAGGGATAAGCCCGTCTGGAGTATTGTTTGAAGACAATGCCTGCCACTTCCCCAGCAAATGGACTGTCAGAGTCAGACCCTGCTGCTTCATAACAGAAAGCTCAGAGAAGGAGGGGAGACCACATCTAAAGAAAAGAGCATTGCTAAGTGCAAATATTTGCGTCCTTTTGTTTTTAAAAGATATGATGTAAGAATAAAATATGTAAAACATAATGGAAAACTAGTCTAGACTTTAAAAACCTGTGATCAGGTCACATTGTTAATAAAGCAAAACAGGGACTAGTCCCTGTGTTCTAGCCATATTGATGTTAAGCCATATTGACAAGACCATTTATCCAGTACTTGATCTTAGGAAGGGAGATACTTTTCCTTGAACTCAGGTTACTGGCTTTCTGACTGTTCAAGGTAGGCTCTTCTGGGGTGGTGTGTAAGCACCATGATATGTAACAGAGTATTACAGATTGTGCGTGAAGACGAAGGAGAAGAAAGCACATTTCTAAAACAAGCTGAGTGTCCTCATCTATTATTATGTTACTGATGTTCTTTGAGGATCGTGGGATGAGTAATGAAAAGATCCACTTTGATGGAAAGAAATCAGTGTGTAAAATATTAAGAGGAAAAGTAGAATATTTTATACATGTGATGAGTGGGAACAGGGTAACTTTAAGTGAAATAAAAGTGTGAGCCAAATTTTAAGAGATAATGTCAGACCTGAGAGGTGCCATATTATACAGTGTCTCTTTAAACTAAAAATCTGAATTATGAAAGTTGCATTCAGGATGTTCTGAATGTGGTGAATTATATTAGGTTGTGTTTTTCTAATTTTAATACTGTTTAAGGGTTGTGTTTAAATTTCCATAATATAAAAGATTAAAATAGTGAGAGGAAACTGCCATTAAAAACTGTATTTGGAATATACATATGCCAAAATCAGTTTTCATTTTGTAATAATGATAATAGAATAATTATCAACCAGTCTCCAAAGTTTAAATCATTTAGGGAAATAAGGAAACAAAAATCCAGATTAGACTAAAAGATTTTAGTCCTTAACAAATAACAAGACCAAACAACTAGATATAAAATGGTAGTTTTAGAATCAAGTCTGATGATACACACCTGTAATCTCAGCACTGTGGCAGACTGAGGCAGGAGGATCACCGTGAGTTTAAGCTCAGCCTGGACAACTTAGTGAGACCCTGTCTCAAAAAAAAGAAAAGAAAAAGGTTTGAGCCTTGGTTTTAGTCCTCATTACTGGGGAAAAAAATATCACAATTTAAATTAAATTTTTATATATAAAAAATGTTTAAAAGAAGACTACTGGTGGGGACTTTGCAGTAAAATTTATGTAGAACAGTGTTTTGCATAAAATAGCAGAAACATCTTCGTTTAAAATGTACGGTCTCATTGAAAACCACGCGTTAACTGATAAAGGTGACAACATGCTTCAAAGAAGTTTTTAATTCAGGAAATTCAAGTTTCTGAGCCTTCTCTGGGTTTTTATTTTCTTCAATTATTTCCAACAAAAGTTGGGATAGAAACTAACAGAACATCTCTCAAAGGGAGTTTTTGTTTGTTTGTTTGTTTTGGTACCAGGGGTTGAACTCGGGACCTTGGGCTTGCCAGGCAGGCGGCCGAACCGTTGAGCTAAATCCCCGGCCCAAAGGGAGTTTTAATTAATAAGTATTATTAGTATTTAAGCTACTTCAGGCTAAATGTTGGGTGTTTTGAATTCAGAAATTCAATTGTTTCAGGTTTTTTTAATGGAAGAAAAATAGCAATTTAAGAGTACTTTCAGGATTATATAACAGTTAAGTATTATTGAAAAGAATTTAAAATTATTTTGATACTTACATGGTTTTTAATTATTTCCATGTTTTGTAAATGCCATATTAAATTTCTAATGAAATATATCCCATTAAAGCTGACTATAAAGGAATTCTTTTAAAAGCAAAATCCTGCTTTGCCATTGATTTCCATTTCAAATGTTAAGAAACTTCTATCTGAAAACCTTCTAAAGTTTATAAGGTCATAGAGTTTTGGCTTTGAAAGAATTAGAACTCTTACCAGCCCTGTGCATGATGAAATATAACCACATATTAGAGTTTGACCTATCTGTTATGCAGTGTTTTCCTGTGCCTGAGGGTCTCTTCAGCTAAATCCCCTCTTTCAACTTTAAGTACAAGTGTCCTTTTCATTAGGATATTCATAATGCCTATATGGATATGTTTCAGCCTACATATTTTTTAAACCTCAAATTATTTGCAGTGTATTTTAAAACTATGTTTACATACTTTGACCTGTAAGGAAGATTATAATATTTGAGGGGAATAATTCACGGCTACAGTTTTTATCCCCTTCAGACTACCTCTTAGGAAAAGTTTAGCTCCATATTAGAATTATGAAATTATTTCTAATTCTCAATTTAGGTGATACATACGTTTTTCAGTTTTTTTGATAGAAAGCGTGTATTTTTATATTTAGTATCCAAGCAATTTTTAATCTTTAATGGAATCTTTGCAATTTGTAAAGGAATTAAGAGCTAATATTTTAATAGCATAAGTAGAGGTATACAATGTATTTTACCCTTTTTAGGTTATGGGTTAGTAATTCAAGTACCAAAAAATAAATTTATGTGTAACTCCTCTGCTTCAAAATTCAGAATTTATACTTTAGAGCAAGATAATGTATTTTTTATGATTTTTAAATAAATTACTTAAAAGTGAGACTTAGGATATTTAAAATATCAGCACTGCATTTAACCTAGTACTTTTCCTTCTGTTTTGAGCTCTAGCAAACCTTCACCCAGCCAAAGGAGCTAACCATTATAACACTATCAGTATAAAAGTGGCTGCAAACCATTTGTTTACCGCTTATGGTATAATGCTTGGATTAGTACTCAGGTATTCCCTTACTGTGATATAGCTTCAAAATATAGTTTTTCCTTCTTTTTTCTGAAATATTCCTTGAGTGACAAAATCACCTTGCATTATTTTAAGAGTAGAAAACAGACTGCCTTGGATTTTCTCTTTTTTTGAAGCTGTTAAAGGAGGGGAAAATGGGCCAGGGATTTAGCTCAGTGGTTCCGCTGGCTGCCTACTTCGCAAGCACAAGGTCCTGAGTTCGATCCCTGGTACTTTAAGGAGGGAAGAGGACACAAAACATTTATCGTCTCAACCAGAAACATTTTTTACTTTAACTAAAATGATAAATTACAAAATGTTTCTTTGTTCTTTTACTCGTGATAGAAAATTATGTTCATCTTCCTCCAGAGAAGTCTCAGTTCCTCTTAAACTATTTTCTCAGAGGAAAACTATATGAATCTTTATCACTTGATTATGTTTGCTTTTCTTCCAGATAGAGCTAAATTGCTCTGTGGGATTGGGTTTATTTTATACTTTTCATGTTAAAGATTGAAGTTGAAAATTGAGTGTATCTGTAAACCTGTAAGCAGTTGAATATAAAGACTACAGTTAGTAAAACATTTAAATAGTTTTGATTTAGAAAATTCCTAATATTGGATGTTTAAAACAAAAAGAAGCTAAAACACTAATAGTGTAGCTCATTTATGTGATCTTATGTAATATTTTGAAGTAAACTTACTAAGAAAGGTGAAGGCATAGGGAAAAATATACACTAATAAAAGCTTTTTATTAAAAGTAAAGCAGTCCTTCAGCAGTAGTTCATATACCTGTAATAAACTGTAAATTCTTTATATGCTTTTATTAGGCCATTATACAAATCATTTTCTTGATTATATTTACCTTTTTTTTGAGCAGCTGGGAATCAAACCTAGGCCCTTGAGCGTGCTGAACAGGCGCTGTACCACTGAGCCATACCCCCAGTCCCAACTTTAATTTCTGTATTTTTCTAAAATTGACCCAGGTTTCCCTACTTCACATCTCCACCAAAATTCAGTTCCAGGTTAGAATCAGTATTTCAAATAAAATAGGGCACACCTAAAATGTTCCTATATCCAGGAGGATGTTTCTGCCTATTTAAACTAAATTTCACTTAAGCATCCTTTGCTGTAGCAATAGCTTCACCTCATAGGGCATTACTCTGTTACATCAGTTATATATTAAAACCAGCAAGTGCTGGGGTTAATTTTTAGAAATATTTTAAAACTAAGTAGTGAGCATTTTTCCATACTTGTGCTTGTTACTGTACACTGTTACTTATATTCCCAGACAGGGGAACAGCAATTCTGAAAAAGTAGCCATGTGGGAATTTGCATGATTCCTACGAACTTAAAAAATTATTGCTGTTTTGGGAACTAGGCTGATTTTTAAATATGTCATGAGATACAGTGTTTGGATATTAGGCCCGTCTAAATGATGTATCTGAGGTGTTAACTGGAGGTGATGCTAGGTTTGTGTAAGATAGTGAGAATTGTTTTTCTGATTGTTGCCCACCTGCCTCTATTTTTTCTAGTATTGTCTTAAGCAGTGACTGTCTCCTCTATAATACTTGGCACTGTATCATCATGTGAGTGCAGAATATGTGTATTATCAAGACTTCTTTTTAAACACGGGTACTTTTTCCTTGTACTTTTTATCTCTTCTCCAAAGGAGAAGATTCTTTCCCATGGCTTTGTATATATTAGGCATTCAAATAACTTATTTCTATTACTTAAATGCTAAGGACTTTCTTTGATACAGATAGCTACTTTTGGTGCATAATCATTACGACAACTTTGTGTCATGTTTCTGATACCACAGAACACTCATGGAAGTGTAACCATATTGATGGTGTCAGGAAACAGTGAAGCATTATGTACCTGTATGTTTATATTCTTCTGATAGTTACTTCTGTGATTCAATTTGGTTTAAAGAGTGTTTTGAAAGATTTCCTTTTTCCTGGGGAGATGTGCAGTAGGCAGTTGTTAAAGACACAGTGCTAAAGGAAAGGGAAAAATTTCTGATTCAAAGTTTATTTAGTCAAATGTCAAAATGTGATCAGTGAAGTAAAATAATTGATCAGACATACAATAATCAAAAGATAGTAAATTCTTAAAACTTTTAATCCAATCCCATTGAGCATCAGTTTTATATTTTTATCATACCCATAGTTTGTATCTTAAGGGCTGTAAGTCAGAACTGTCATGCAGACATCTCAAACTAGACGTCCAGCACTGCTTGTTTGGAGTGCAGTGGTCTGCCTGGAGAATTGTCCCCAGATCTTATTATGTGGGAAAGTCACTGCCCAGAAGAGTTTCCCCAAAATGCCTCTGTGGAGCCCAAGAGAGTCCCAAGTAAATACTCTACTGCCCATAGGGCCTTGTACATTTCAACTACCTGAATGTCTTTTTGAATATTAGTAGTTATTCCAAGAATTGAGCACAAATGTAACTGTATTCTTTGTTAACATTTTATACCTGTGTAATTTTCAGCTGGTTGTGTAGTGATTACTTTTTAATTGCTTGGGTCCCAGATACCATAATTGAATAATATTACATGTATTTAGCACAGAAATGCTGCTATCCAACATGCATTGATCTCAAATATGAGGAGAGTTGGAATAGGAGTTATTAGTATGGGAATTTGAAAGCAATATAAATTTTGTATTTGTACTATATAAAAAATATTTTAAGCAAAATAACCCTCTTAAAACTTACCCAATGAAGTCTGCTTTTCTGCTGTACATTGTATCGTACAGTTAACATGCAATTAGAATGTTCAAAACACTTATCTCCTGGTGATCTTGCTCACTTTATAGAAGACTAAAACTAGAATTTAAATTTTTATCTGAAATTTTGCTTTCTTCAGTGGGAAAGATAAGTGACTGGGGTTTTTATATGATTCTAATGCAGGAGCTTTTCCCTTCCCACTTAGCCACTCTAACTGAGGCCTTGGTGAAATAAGCTTATAAGGGCTTTGAAAACTTTAATGAACAAGAAGAAAACTCTCAAAATTGTCAGGAAAGCTGGGCATGGTGGTGCATGGCTGTAATCCCAGCACTTGAGAGGCTAAGGCAGGAGAATTGCCATGAGTTTGAGGCCAGCCTGAACTATGTTGCAAGACCCTGACTCCAAAAAAATTAAAAGATTATCAAAAACTAGTGATTAGGAAGATGTAGAATAGGGGCTGGGGATTTAGCTCAGTGGTTCTGGCGCCGGCCACACAAGCGCAAGGTCCCAAGTTCAATTCCCGGTACCAAAAAAAAAAAAAAAAGCAAAGAAAATGTAGAATAAAAGTGTCAACTCTGAGAAGCCATTGATTTTGACTTAAAGGTATAATAAGCTAGAGTTCCCAATGCAAATATGTTTAAGTCCTCATACTACACATATTATTTACACTACTTCCTCATTTTCAGACTGAAGTGTATATAGTTAGAAGTGGCAGATGTGGACCCACTTTTATAATTCCCCCACACCCTCTGGCAGGACTTAGGCATTTCCCGTGGCAGTGATTTCTCACAGCCTTTGTGAGGATATTGAGAGCACTATTCCTTAGCTTGATTTCTAGGGCTCTAAGGTCCATTTTGGCTTTTACCTTGTTCTTCCGTGTTTATTGAGTTGAAATTGTCTCAGCGAAAAGAAAAGCTAAATACAGAGTAATGGTAGTGCTTTCATGTTTAATACGCAGGAGCACAGAGTGACAAATCATCTGGAAGTGACTTTTTCATAAAATATGCATGGTTACAGGTTTACAACTTACTTTCACTGCAGTAAGAATGTATCATTAAGAAATTGGGGTGAATACATAGCCATGTATTTGACATTGGACAGCATGGGCGTGCTCCTTCTTCCTTCCTAATCTTGAGAACCACAGTTCACCGTTTTAGGGGTGCTAGACAAAAGGTGACCAACAAATGTTCTTAGAACTTGAGTGTGCTGGACGCCCTGAAGTACGACAGGAACTTGTAACAGAAGCTCACGATGAAGAACCAGATGTTCCGTGCCATCTGCCATCTTGCAGTAAGTAGGCGCCAGATGATGAGAAAGAGGGCAATGTTAAAGAGGTAGTGAATATTTCGGAGCCTGAGGAACAGACAGACATAGCAGTTAAAACAGTACCGAACACCTGGCTGGCTTTTCTGAGGCACAAATATGCCCTCCTATTGTGAGCAGCACATACTAAGGAAGTACTGAGTGTCTGTCTGCCTTGATGGTCTTTTTGATTTTTGTATTTCCCCACAGCATTCCTTTGAATAATTAGATTTCTGCCATACTTCCCTAGTTTTTCTCATATCTGTCTCTGCTTGAAACTTTTACAAATGATTAGCATAACTTTTAAAAACACATTTTGCTGTTACTACCATGTTACGAATTTCAGAGTGAATTCTAAAGTTCTTCACCTGCTTTTCAGTGTCCTCTGTTTTGCCATGTTTTCCCATGCTTATCTCCACACTATAGACCCTTTGCTTCTACCAGAATTACTGCCTGCATGCCATAAGCTCTCATCCTTCTGAAGTTACGAGTCAAAGAAATGTGAGGAAAGAACTGAAGAGTGGCTAGCTGCACACCGCCCCCCATGCAGCAGGATTAGGTCCCTTGCCCTTTGGGCATGGTAGGGTGTGGTAGAAAAACAAATCTGTGTTCAAAACTGGTTCCTTACTGTGCATTGCCATGGACAAGTTCCTTGCTTTGAGACTTGTGATAAAAATGGGTAACAGAACCGGTGCTTGCCTCCCAGGGGTGCAGTGCAGTCTAGGTGACAGTGCATCATAGGGCACCGCAGAACACAGGACTTGCAGTAAGTGTCCAAGAGTGGCCCCTGCTCAAGTTTTACGCCTGCTATAAAGTCAGGTACATAGGAGGTCTCCATAAATATTAACTGTGCTTACCTTTTTAAGTGTTGCCTTGCTTCTGGGACTCCAGCCATATCCTCTTTCAGCAAGTACTTCTTAACTCCCAAAACATAATTTTCAATGTATTCCAACCAGTTCAGCTGCCGCACATCAAAGTTGAATATCTGCAAGGAAAGAGAAGTATGGGCCACCGGCATTGCCCTGCAGGACTGCCATTTGTCCACCTGGTGCAGTTTTTACACAAGTCAGGGACATTCAGCTTGGATGTCCAATGTCCAACAGAAGTTGGATGCCTCAAAGCAGAGATTACTGGAGCTGTCACTTCAGAAGTACCGATAATACACATTACTCTTTCCATACTAGCATTCACACATGGGCCAAGTCCAAACAGTTGGCATTTAAGTCTGAGGAAAATTTAAGGGAATGTATTTATCTGGTGAAAGCTTTTGATTGGCTTGGTATCCGTTCTCAAGTACATGAGGAACAATTATTTTTAAAATAGTGATAGAATAAGATGTTAGTTACCAGAACAAATGTATCTTTCCCATTCCTCAATTCTAGTGCCTTCCCCAAGGCCTACCACCCTCTCTTGTACCCACAACACAACACCTCCTGCAGGTGAGAGTAAGCTTTGTAAGCAAAGCCTGGGGATGGGAGAGCAGGATTTGAATTGAGTCAGGCAGAGGTCCTTGAAGGGAGGAGAAGGGCACTGGGAGAGGAAGTGTAGCCACAGACAGTGCAGCACAGACCTTGGCAGGGACGGAAGGAAACTGGTGTTTACGTTTCGCTTCCACGATTACAAATGTATTCTCTTTCTGGTTTGTTATGGAACAGCTAAACTAAAGATCTGAACTGCTTTTCATAGATTTTATTTCTGCTATGGTGGTACAGGATCAGGAGTGGACTCAGCTTTTTTTTTCTTTTTTGCAGTGCTGAAGATTGAATCCAGCACCTTTGCATTGAGCTACCTCCCTAGTCCTTAAAATGTTTTTTGAAACAGGGCTTTGATGAATTGCCAAATTTCCCAGGTTGGGTTCAAACCTGCAGTCCTCCTGCCTCAGCCTCCCAGAGTGCTAGGATTACAGGCCTGTGTAGCAATGCCCTTCTTTAGATGGAGAAAGGATGGTAGGGAAGTGAAGGCTGATAGGTCATCCTGAGTCATCCACTTGTCTTTTCCAATTCTCCATAAAAGGAGCTTAATAGGTGAAATGGAGAAAGGAACTCCAAATATTATACGTACATTGGTCTTCATCAACTATAAAGAACTTGGGGCAAGAAAAGTTGTTAGATGCTGGTAGTGCTGGAAGTATGGAAGTATTACGCACTTCTTGAAGGGATTGGATATGACCCTGTTGGAATAATATAAAGACTGCATTAGACATCACCAGTGTTCATACTGGGTGGTTTGATATTAGACGTTTTTATTTGGTTTATTTGAAAAGAATGAAGAAAAATTAACTTTTGCTAGAATAAAAGAACGGATCCAATATTTAATAAATCTTAACAAGTGGCAGGTTTATTTAAGGAGCCTGAGTCCTCCCCACTGGGCTCCTTTCTCATTGTGGACACACAGCACTCTGGATCACCTTTTGTCTATTAAAAGCCTATTCTCAGCCAGGTGTGGTGGCGCAAGGGAACAAACTTGGGGCCCCGTGTATGCCACGAAGGTACTATACCACTGGGTTACACCCCCAGCTACTTAATTTTAAAAACAGAACTTTTTTATTATATAGCACATTCTTCTCTTTTTTGATCTTTACATAAGGTTTATGTGGCTATCACCAAATTAAAGTTAATTTCTTTTTTTTCAGACAGCTAGTCATTAGTGGTGGCTTAGACTACCAAATAAAAGACATAAATTGTCAAAACAAAAAACAATCACTTTGGCATCTTAAAGATTTAGTAGTTTTCTAGGGCTCTGTAATTTTACCTTCTTTATATGCAAATGGCAGTATTATGTATTAATCACAGAACCATCTTAGACCTGGGAGGAAGTAACAACTACTGATATCCCTATTTAACATGAGAAGCATTCAATGAACATTTAATGAACTAGCCCTTTGCTGATTAACCTTCTTGCGTTTGGTTAATCCTTTCAACTTTCATGGGAGAACATGACAAGAAATAACTTTTTAAAAAGGTGTTACTGTATTTGCTTTAGATATATTATCCATTATGTCTCTTAACCATTATAGGAAGCGTTTCATGAACATTTCAGTTAGAATTAAATGCAAGAAAAGCTTTATTCCTCGTGGAACATCAGTAATTTTCTCCTTTTGAACAAATTCTGTGTAACTATATTTTTCTGTTCACTTTTATCACTATATAAAAGCTCAAGAACAAATTCTGTGCTTAACTATAGCAACTTAGTAGGATCTTAGAGTACATGTAGCCTTTTGTTTATTCACATATATAAACGGAGCCTTTATTTTACAGTTTCACATTCTTAAGGTAGATTTCAATGAAATCCAGTGTGAAATCTTTGATTCTATATGGAAAATCAAACTGAATTCTGAGCCACACCAGAATTTGGCAGTTATATTTAAGACCATTACTTTTGCTAAAATATTTGGAGAGTATATGTTAAATCCACTGAAACTTTAAATTTTTTTTCTACTTTCAATCATTTTAGGTTGAAATAATTTTAAAATGTCAAAATGCTGTCAGGCCAGGTATGGTGGCACGTGCCTGTAATGTGAGATCAGAAAGCTGAGGCAGGAGGATTGTGAGTTTGAGGCCACAACCAGCTCAAAGCCAGCCTGGACTACATAGCCTGATCGTGTCTCCAAAAAAAAAGTCATCAGGTACAAAATAAATACTGAAAATAATTGTTTCCTACTGGAAAATGTCAATTCAGAGAGTAAAGTGTTTAAATTGAAAATTCTAGTAATGCCCTAAGGACATGCTCAGGGAATGCATAACTAATGTAACTGAGGGGAGATAAAAACAGGAACCTGTACAAAAATTTTTTAAAAACCCTCTATATTTGTGAATTTTGGAATATGCAGAGATTTTAGGATTTAACCTTTGTGACTACCCAGAAGTTAAAGAAATAAATAGTGCTAAAACCAAACAAAGTGATGGTCTATGTTGAGAAACACAAAATGAACTGTTGAAGCAGTGTAGGGAGGAAGCCTGACTGGGAGAGAAGAAGGAGGGATGGGGTAGGGTGAGCAATGTGACGATTCCCACTGAAGCCGTCCTCGGAGGGGAGATGGGTTGCAGGGCTTGTTGGGAAGATAACACTGTGACTACCAAACAGCAGCAGTGAAGACTGAACTGAAGTCCAAGAACCTGGGGCTCGCACCCGCACCGAACTCGTTTCCTGTGATTGTATGGATACCCCTGCCTGATTTTCTTAGCAAAAATACGATAAAATAAACCTGCCTCCATGACCAAACCTTCCCTCATTAGCCTGACCGGTCAAGTAACTAAGTTCCGAACGAGTGCAGCTTCCTGTTGTTGGCAGCCTGGCGGCACTCACTCTCTGGTCTTCGGGACTCAGCACCGACATCAGCATTTCCGTGTTGTGCGTGCTCCACTCCCAGCTCCTGTTGATGAAGTACTCCAGCATGGAGACGGTTCTGAGGAGTCGGTTCATGAGTTTCGTCACCCTGCGGGAGAGATCAGATAGGAACAGAGAGCCGCGCACCACCCTGGGCCTCTTCCCTGTGAGTGTAGAAAGACAATGACAAATTCTTTTTAAGAAAATCTACCCTTTGTCTCTCCCCTGATTCTTCATTAGCACTCGCCTTTTTTCTCCTTGCATTGTAACCCTCTGTACATGAAGGAGAAGAGAAAACTCTAACAGTGCCCTATTCTACCAGGCATTTTAACACCACCAAATGCTCCCTCTTTCCTACCATGTCTTTCTCAGGAGTGGCAAACTTATTTTACAACAGCCGACCATTCGCCTTCAATGACCTGTTGTTCATTTATTGAATTTTGAGTCAAACAATTGAAAAGCTTGTTTCTCTTTATTGTATGTTCTTGGATTTTTTTTTTTTAATGAGTAGGATCTAAGATTGTAGTACATAATTCGGCAAAAGTGTTGACTATCCTGGTATCTAGTGAACAAAAACAGCTGTTAATTGTAATGCAGATTTCAGGACAAAGAACTTACTGTTGATAACCTACTCTATTAGGTACAGTGCTGATACGTCTAAAAATATTATCTACTAATCTTCCTAACATCCTCCTTGGTGGGTATTTGTCTACATATTTATAAATGGCTAACATAAGCTTAAGGATGTATCACAGCTAAAATTCCAACCCAGTTCTTTTCATGTGGTATTTGTATTTTATATTTTATTTTTTTAGAAAAACATTTATTGGTATATTTTAGATATACATAGCGATAATGTTCATCATAGGGAATTTATGACAATACATGATATATCTTGCTTCTTTTTTCCCCCATCCTCTTGCCTCTCATGTACAAAAGGCTTGTGTAATCTCACTACCTTATGTCCCATTATTTACAAGGGACCACATCTTCCAGTCCTGTGGTCAGAACTTGAACCAGCTGTTCTGTGTGAATCTCCCAAGTTCATAACAACTTATAAAAAAACTTTCATATATGTTCTAATTAGTTCTACACAATGTAACTGTGAGGTACTTGGGACTTACATCCATCCATTTTACAGAAATGTTCAAGGTCACATTGCTATCGGGAAAGTTTGGTTTTTATCTTCCCTAAGCCAGCATTGGTAGCAGTGATTATGACAGTCCACTTAGTAATGGCTGATGATGCTGTTCTGGAGATTTGGACTTATTTCTGGTTAAGTTCTAATGTCCATGCACCTAATGACTCATGAGATACTTCTCCCACTGTGTCACAGAAATTTCTTTGATACAAGTACCAAAATAGGTACAAGTAATGGGTATGAGACATCCTTCCTCTGCCACACCCTTGGGCTAATCCAGATTCTTCCCCTAGCTTCTGTGATGATGAAGATGTCTTCCTTGAGTGTGGGAATGACAATGGGACCAGGAGAGGCCTTTCCCCTGGGAGAAGCTCTCAGGGAGCTCTCCTCGGAAAAGCCGTCACACTTCTAATTAGGATGAACTTTTTGCAAAACCCCAGTGACAGGGTCTTGCTTGCTTTTCTTTTTGAATAGATGATTATTTGCTGAATGTATCAGGCAAGCTCCTTAATGTTATTTTTAAAAATTATGTTGGAGGGTTTTTAATGTACAGTGAGTTGTGGCTTCTCACCTGCCCAGTACTCGGGCTTGAGTCTAGAGTCTTCATACTGAGCTATATCTCCACCACCATCAGCACCATCACCATCATCATCATCATCATCATCTTATTTATCTCGAGGCAGGGTCTCACTAAATTGCTAAATTGCCCGGGCTGTGCTTGAACTTGTAATTCTTTTGTCTCAGTCTCCCACAGTTTTGGGATTATAGGCATGCATCTTCACACCTGGCTGCTTCTACTGCTTTTTGTTCTAAAACTTTGTGTGTGTGTGTGTGTGTGAGTGTGTGTGTGTGACATTCTGTTGTCTCCTGTGATTCTCAGGGGAGGGAAGACTACAGACTCTGGGGCCCCAGTCTCCCAATGCAAGGATACTCTCAAAGCTAGTGGCCTGGCTCCTCACCTGGGCTCCCTCCCGGTGAGCCGGAGATAGCAGTCGTAGATGACAGCGGGGGCCCGGTGGCTGACTGCGTTCCAGTAGTGGGTCGTGAAGTTGGTGGTTGTGAAGTCAGCATTTGGCCTCCTGAAAGCCTTCTCAAATGGGACTTTTTCAAAGGTTGCCAAGACTTGTAATCCTGAGTAAAAAGAGTAAGAGCTTAGCTGCAGATCATAGAAGCCCTTCACATTGGAAGACATCTGCAGTGGATCAAATGAAGACCAAGGATCTGCTGTACAGAGTCAAGAGTCAACTTCTGCAAACAACTTGAAGATTTTTATGCTGGGCAAATGGTCATTTGCAAGTCAAATGATGTTAATGAGCTAAGAATTGAGTCCTTTTCTTGAAACAGTTACTCTCAAACAAATTCTTGGAGAAAAAGTTTCAGCCAATACAAGGAATTGAACTTAATCCATCATTCAATCCCAATGCCATCTAGTCTATTCTGAAGGACCCAAGACAGAGGCTCAGGCCACATTTCCCGTGTTGTGCCATTACTTGCAGAACCATCAGGAATTTCTTAACAGGTTAAGCTTTCTTAAGGTTAAACTTTGTCTCCCTCCTTTCTTTCATTTCTCTTTTGTTTTCCTTCCCCCACCCCTTTTTTTTTGAGATAAAAGTCTCAATTATTATGTAGGTTAACTGAGCCTGGAGCTCACTGTGTAGCCCAGGCTGGACCTGAACTCAAAACTCTCCTGTCCTAGCTGGGATTACAGGCATGAGTGACCATGCCTGGCTAAGCTTTCTTCATAAAGTTTACATAAAACAATACAAAGATGGAGTTTCCATGTGTTGGTTCACTTTAAATACCATTCTTATATTTCTGTGGAATTTCTACTTTTCTGGGTCTATGTTAGACTTAATTTTCCACTAAACTCTCCAGAGATTTTTTAAAAATAATTTTTCGTTTTTATATAATTACTTAAATTAAGCTTAAAACTTAGCTTAAAAATTTTTATGTACATTTGCAAATTAAATAGTTCTCTTCAAATGATATTCATTTAAGTTCAATTTTAGTTTATATAGATTTTCTCAAAGAATGTACCCAAGCTCGCGGTTTAGTTATGGTAATATGATTATTGCCTTTCTGCAAAAGATTTCATCCAGAAGCATATATGAAGATATAGACCTGATACAGAGAAGAAATATCTGGCCCATAGAATACTTGAAAAAAAAATAGCACAGTTCATAGTACAGGTGATTCCAACACTAATATTGACTTTCTGATCTATATGTCCATATACTTGTTCAGCATTTCTACTTGGATATGTAATAAACAAAATCACATTCAATAGCTCTAAAAATTGACCCTTTGATATTCCCACTACCAACCACCTCAGTCCCCACAGATACACCAGACTTTCTTCTATCAATATCCTACCTCCAAGTAATAATTCAGTATTTTTCAGTAGTTCCGTCAAAAACTTTGGAGTCATCCTTATTCTTTTCTTTAAAAACCCTCATACAATGAATACCAAAATCCATTAGCTTTGTCTTTTAAAAATATACAGTCAGAATTTCTACTGCTATCCCTAAAAGGAACCATCACTGTAGCTTAGAATATTGTAATACTGTCCTCAACAGTCTCTTCCACTACTCCTGTGCTTCTACAGTCTGCTTTCCATACACAGCTGGAGTGATTCTTCTGAAATGTAACTGAGGGTACATTATTTCTATGTCCAGAGCCCTTCAGTGGGATCTCTCATTTAGAGGGAAAGCCAAACTCTTCCTGTGGTCAGTGAGACCTCACATTCCCTGCCCCCCATTTCCTCCCCCATCACCCCATTCATTTCCCGCCCTTCGCCCTCCTGGCTTCTTCTTAGCCCCAGCAGCCTGCTTGCTACCCTTGAACATAAAGGAAGAGCTTTAGTGTGTGTTCCTTCAGCAGCGCCCATCACTTCTTGCAGGTCTCTGTCAAGGTGTCCCCTCCTCAGAAACACTTTTCTTGGCCCCACACATCAAACAGCAACTTTATTTTGTCATTTGTGTTTTAGTAGTCTTTAAGCACTTAACTCTATCTGATATATATTTATCCCTACCAGGAGTAAATACCATGAGAACAGAATTTTATCTGTGTTGATACCTTGAGTGTTTGACAAGTGACCACTGTCCAATAAGTAGGTGACTGAATGACTATCTCAGAAACATGTAATTATTTTCTGTTTCCCTAAATCTGTCTTGACTAGTCATTGCCAAAACATCTATGTAAGCACTTAATACTTGCCAGACACTGGAGTAGATGCTGGGAATATATATATTCTTGACCTTAAGGAATTGGCATAGTTATAACTTAGGGCAAAAAATATTAAGATATTGTCATGAACAGTTTTCTGTGAATACATTTTAAAACAGAGCAAAAGACAAATTCTTAAATAATGATTTGTGCAGAAACTGAATGCTTGCAAAATCCTATAAATGTTAAAGAAATTGAAGCAGTAAGAATATTACCATAATAAAACCGGAAATCCAAATGTACAGGTAGTTTTACCAAGGAATGGATTACTCTGATCTTATACAAGCACTTGTAAAGAATAGGGAAAAAAAAGAAATATACTTCAATCCATTCTCTGAAGTCGATATACTAAAGCCAAAATTAGTCAAGAACTATATGAAAACAAAAAAGTGGAATCTTGTTTCACTCAACAAATAATACTAAACAAATTATTAGCAAACTGAATCTAACAGAATATGAAAAAGATAGCATGCTGTGAGCAAGTGGGTCCATCTTTGAGATGGAAGATAGTTTTATATTCAAAAATAGAGAAACATTTGAAGTCTTCTGTTTAAAATTAGGAACATAATAAAAATGCCCACTACTGCCACTTCTATTCAACCTTGTATTAAATGTTCAACAACTACAAAGACTGTGTATGGTAAGACAGGAATAACATAGTACCTCTTTAGATTAAGTAACTATTTACATAGAAAACTAAAAGGAAACTCTGTTCAACTACCTGAAATTCAAGTTGAGTACCCTTTATCTAAAATGCTTAGAAAGAGGTGTTTTGGATCTTAGATTTTTCAGATTTTGAAGAAATGTTGTTTATATATATGTAAAGAGATGTTTTGGGGTGGGACTGAAGTTTAAATGTGAAATTCATTTATATTTCTTACATGCCTTATAACATAGCCTGAAGTTAATTTTATACAATACTATATTTTTATAATTTTGTGCATCAAACAAAGTTTGTGTACATTAGGCCATCAGAGTTGTGAACTCATGTCAGGACTCAAAACATTTTAGATTTGGAGCATTTCAGATTTCAGATATCAGATTAGGGAAGCTCAACCTGTAATAGTTTAGCAAGGAGGCTAGATATACGGTTAATATACAATAGTATACAAGTCAGTTGCAGTTCTATGCACTATCACCATTAGAAAACTTCTTTACAAAAGTCCCATTTAAATTGACAAAAAAGTATAAGTTTCTTGGACCATAGATATAAATCTGATAAACAATGTATAAAACCTATATGCAAAAGATTGACATGTTTATAGAAAAAACATTAATGGAGATAACTAAGTGGAAGATGTTTCATGTTCACCCACCCAGCTGTCAGTCACTCTCTGTGATGTCATTTGAGGTTACAGATGTTGCCCTGCTATGATGTTGCTAGTGAGCTAGGGATCCTCACTGATGCGTTTTGATCATTCCTAATAGTGCAAATGAGCTTCAACTTGAATGCAAAGTCAAATTGGGAATAATGTCCAGATATACTGTGTTACAATGGGTTATCATACAGTCTTGGCACTGGGGGATAGAAAGTCATGATCCGCTCACACTGTCTGTTTGGGTGTGAGAGGAGTAGAGCAGACATGCATTCCAAGTATTTGTCATTCTTGGAAAGAGGTTCTTAAAGTCAAAGCCTATCTTATGACAAGCCATAGTGTCTCACTGCTGCGCAGTAGTCCTCTCACTTTGTTACTATGGCTCACCACTGGAATGTGTAAAGACAGTGTTACCTATGTAACAGAGAAAAGAGAGATGTACCAGTGGGCACTGAAAATCCTGCAGAAGAGGTAAACTGCCTACCTTTATCCTCTGCCAGCATTAGAGGTTTAAATTTATTTCCATGGGTTTTATACATTAAATAAACCCCATCCCTTACATGTAGACAAATCAGTAGAGACTTGGATTTGACATTTTCTTAAAGTAGATTTCTCCAGCTTTAATCATATAGATGCTTATTAAAAACAGGGCTTCTGGAGAGGTGAACCAACACGGCTGAGTAGAGGAGGAGTCAAGCTAGAGGCACTCAGAGAGGATTCACCAGAGCCACAGGAGGGTGGTGGGCAGGGTCTTCACAATGAATCAGAACATTAGTTGGAAAGATTCTACCTGTAAATCAAAGCTAACATCTGGGTCACTAAAGAGGGGAAGCAGAGCGCTACAGCTGGCCACACTACTCAAGCCCTCTGGAGAGAGCTATTATGAGAGCATCCTAATATCTCAGGGAACAAACGAAGAAAAGAACACTGCCGAGGTTGGACACTGGTCGGACTCTTCACCCCATTCCCTCTTCCCCAAATACTGTGGCTGCTGCAGCCTGGCAGCATCCTCACTAGTGCTCACTGAGGACAAGGGAACCTTCCATCCTGGGCAGAGAGAGAATAAACAGGCAAACAGTGCCTAAGGTTTCCCGGGCACACATTCCTGCCCACAGACTTTGCAGTCCCCTGCCTGAGAGCAAACTGCCTGCCCATTCCCACAGCTCCACGCCACCAAGTGGATGTGTTGGTGTCTCCTGCAGATGCCCTGCTGGCACATGAACATGTTCTCAGATTCCCAAGCAAGTACTGGAGTGCAGTGCACTCGATTCCATGGACCTCCACCTGCCTACACACCTCACCATTGTGCCTTGAGTGCAGGAAGATTCCTGAGCCAAGCCGAGGACAGAATCAGACTCTGCCTCTGAGCTGAGGGGAGGATTCTTGAGGGTATATTTGTTTCAGTTTTGAGTGCAAGAGAAAAAAGGTGACTATAGTATGGCTGCCTGCAACCTGACCACAAGCAAGGAAGGAAGGAAACTGTGAACACTCAGGCTTTTTGGCAAAGTAGTCACATGTGAATCACATGCACATTCTCTTATTGGAGTGTTTGATATACATATCTGTAGTATATATGTATACATTTGCTTTGATTTAAGGGTGTTTGTTTTCTCTTCAGTCTCTTGTTTAACTCAAGTTTCCATAGCAATACTATTTTCTTATTTTTTACTTGTCTCTCCCAATTTTTAAATTCTTCCTCTCAAGTCCTTAGTTTGTCATATTCTGCCACCAGCCACTACTATCTCCTCTTGCATTAGCAGTCTGTTTCTCTATTCTATTTCTTTCACTGTTCCTTATCTTTCCTAGTCCCATGTCATTCTTTGCCTCTTTTCCACTTTATAGATGCACAAATATATCAACAGATTGTGACAACCTCAAAGCTTTCCTCAATCCCAAGGTACACCTCCCTCCTGCTACATCCCATCCTTGCCCCTGCAAATATCTTTTAAAAACCTTCAACATCAACCCTTCAACCCAACTAAATGAACTTTAACAGAATTCGAGCTCTTATCTAATTTTTTCAGTTGTTTTCTGTTTCCTAGTACTATTTCTCCTGTCTCCCTCTCCCTCTACTGACTTGAACTCCTTTTTTACCCATTCCTCCATCTCTCCTCTCCAGTTCTCCTTCCACACTGAATGCAGGCTCCAAAGAGCACTGACAAGGGTGAAAGTATAAATGCAAAGTCTACCACACAGAAGCAAAGGACAATCGCATCTGTTGATGCTCGTATAACCACAAGTAATTGTTTCCTCAAAGCACAGGGACAGAGTCTAAATCACTTAAATTAAGTAGCTGAAGGAGTATATAATATCTTTGGGAAAATAAAACTGAAAACACATCGCAGGAAGGCAGTATTTTACTAAAAAGATCATATCAATTACAAGCTCTCCTTACCCTACTTTACCTCAATTCTCAGCACCGAAAAAAAAAAAAAAAAAAAAAAAGGAAAAAAGGGGGAAGGGGAAAGAAAACCATATACATAGGAATATGGGAAAACAAGGCAAAAAACACCCCCAAGGTTTCTCAATTCCCCCAAGGCATATCCAGGGGCTACCCATGGAAAGGAAAGCAGAGCTTTACAAACTGATTAAAGAAGAGTTAAGAAACTTGGTGAGTTCAAAGAGGGTATGACCCAAAAGTTTATGGAATTATCATACAAAATGATCAATGGGAATTTGGGGGAAGCAGATGAAACACTGGAAAAGCTGACCAAAATGGTTCAAAACATGAATGACAAATTTATCAAAGATATAGAGTCCAAGAAAAAAAATTTCAGACATAAATATTAGATATAAAAAATTATATGGAACTCATAAATTGCAGAAATGACCAAAGGGAAGATGGTTTCTGAAATCAAGGACAAAATGGCAAATTATGACAAATTACTGAAACCTCAAAAAAATAAGTGAACAAGAAAAAATTCATCAATAGCTACTAGACGACACTAAAAAGACCAACCTAAGGCTAATTGGAGTTAGAGAGAAACTAGAAGACAGCACACACAGAATAATAATTTGTTTACAGAAATCATAGTAGAAAATTTCCCCAAGTATGAAGAAAGAATTCAACATTCAAGGAAGTGAGACTTATAGAACACCAAACAACTCCAATGTAAAATGAAGCTCCCCATGACACATTATAATTACAGTGTCAGATGTCCAACAAAAAGAATCTTAAAAGCTATGAGAGAAAAGCAAAAAATCACATAGTTAACTCATTAGAATTACAGCAGACTTCTCAACAAACTTTAAAGATCAGAAGAGCTTGTAGTGAAGTATTCAAAGCCCTAAAAGCAAACAACTTTCCCCAATTCAAAAATGGGCATCTGAAACAAACAGACATTTCTCAGACAAAGAAGTAAAAGCAGCAAGCAAATATATGAAAAAATGTTCAACATCACTGGTCACTTGAGAGATGCAGATGAAAACAACACTGAGATTCCACCTCACCCCAGAAAGAATGGCTGCGATCAAGAAATCAACCAATAACAAATGCTGGCAGGGCTGTGGGGAGAAAGGAACCCTTCTCCATTGCTGGTGGGAGTACAGACTGGTGCAACCACTGTGGAAATCAGTATGGAGATACCTCAAAGAACTAGGACTAGAGGTCCCATTTGATCCAGCTATTCCCCTGCTGGGTATCTTCCCAAAAGAATTAAAAGAATCATACCACAGCAATACATGTGCACCCATGTTCATAGCAGCGCAGTTTGTAATAGCTAAAGCTTGAAAGTAGCCCAAGTGCCCATCAACTGGAAACTGGATAAAGAAAATGTGGTTTTATATAAAATGGAGTACTACTCAGCCATAAAGAACAAAAAACTAGAGTCATTTATAGCTAAATGGATGCATATTGAGGCCATACTCTTAAGCGAAATAAATAGGACACACATGTGTAAATACTGAATAATTTCTCTAGTGTGAGAAACTGATAGTGTATACAAGGGTTAAAATGATTAAAATGAATAATTGATAATTGAAATAGGAAAAAAGATCCAAAGATGAAGGGGTGAAGGGAGGGAAAGGGGAAAGGAAAAGAGGGAAAGGAAAGACTATGAGAAAAGAAAAAAAAATGGAAATGATGTCTATGTAAATAGGGAAGGGCGGAGGGGGTGAAGGGTGCACAGGTAATGGGGAAAAAATAAGAACCAAGATACATCATGTACAGGTACAAGCACCCAATGATAAATGTAAACGGATTGTATACCTAAAATGTACCAATAAAAGAAAGAAAGAAAAAAAACAAACAACTTTCCTCCCAGATTAACATATCCAGAAAAACTTTCCTTCAAAATAGATAAAAGGACATTCCATGAAAAAGAACAACTCAAGAAATGTATGAATTCCAAACCAGCACTCCAGAAAATACTGAAGACTATCCTAGACCGATGTAACAAAGCCAGCAAAGCTGAAAATCCAGATGGAATGAATACATCAAACAAGGTGAATAGATTAAAAAAAAAAAAAGAAAAGGAAAGAAAAAGGAGTCATCAACAGAGGAAGAATGCAATGGCGGGAACCAATCTATACTTCTCAGTAATATTTCTCAAAGCCTCAATTCTCCAATTAAAAGACACAGATAGGAAGACTGTATCAAAAACCAGAACTGTTGCATTCAGGAAACTCACCTAATGCAAAAATATCTATAGGCTAAAAATCACAGGGTGGAACACAGTTATTTCATGTATCAGAACCTCTAAAACAAGCAGGAGTAGCAATTTTACTCTCAAAATAAACCTCAACCTAAAATTGGTCAGAAGAGACAAAGAATGTCACTACATACTAGTTGAGAGAATAATTCAATGAAAAGAGATAACATTTGTAAATATATATGCATTGAATACTTGAGCACCTATCTTCATAAAACAAATGCTGATGGACATAAAAGATCAAATAAACACTAACATAATCATAGTGACCTCAATATCCCACTTTTGCAAAGAGATAGATCAACTAAACAAAAAAATCAATACAGAACTATCAGAGCTGAACCACACCTTTAAACATATGGATTTAATATCTACAGAGTGTTCTACCCTAATACAACAGAGTACAAATTCTTCTCTGTAGCACATGGGCTTTAAAGCCCACTCAAATAAATATAAAAGAATTGAAATCATCCCATATTTACTATCAGGCCACTGTGCAATGAAGCTAGAAATCACTCACAGAAGAAACCATGGAAAATTTGGAAACACCTGGAAATTTCATACCACACCCCTGAACATACAATGAGTCACAGAAGAAATCAATGAAGCAATTAAACAGCTTCTAGAAGCAAAAGACAATGCCAGTATAACACACCAGAACCTATGGGACACAATGAAAGCAGTCCTAAGAGGGAAGCTTATTGCAATCGATGATTACATTAGAAAAACAAAGTTAACTCAAATAAATAACCTAATGAAGAACCCTGAAATGCTTGGAAACAACAACAATCCAAGCCCAAACCAAAATTAAAGAGGAAAATTATAAATAGCAGAGCAGAAATTAGTGAAACTGAGACTTAACAAAACAATATAAAGATTCAACAATTCGAAGAGCTGGTTCTTTGAAAGAATAAACAAAATAGATAAACCCCTAGTCAAAATTTCCAAGAGAGAAAAGACTCACATCAATGCTATTAGAAATGAAAAAGGCAAAATCACAATGGACATTATCAAACTCCAGAAGATAGTAGAGACTATGAAAACTTGCATTCCAAAAAATTAGAAAATCTTGAAGAAATGGACAAATTCTTCGACTCATATTATTTTTAAAAACTAAACCAAAAAGGTATAAAAATTTTGAACAGTCCAATAACAAGCAATGAAACTGATGCAGTAAGGAAAAACCTACCAACTTAGAGTCCAGGACCTGCTCAATTCTCCTAAATCTTTAAGGACATTATATCACCAATATTCCTGAAACTCTTCAGTGCAATTGAAGAGAATCAGTGCTTCTAAACTCATTTCTGGAAGTCAGTATCACTCTGAGCCCAAATCCAGACAGCGACATAACTGAAAAAGAAAACTACAGGCCCATCTGCTTAATGAACATAGATGCAAAAATCTTCAACAAGATATTGGCAAATAGAATGCAGCACATCATCAGAGGGGCAAGCTCTTCTAACCCTTGATTATTCACATTCTCAGTGGTACACCAAGAGACTGAAAGCAACTTGTGCAAAATCAGTTCCCCAGCAGGGAGGACTATTGATTCACTGACACTGTTTACTTTCGCTTGATTTTATTATTGGTTTTCAATGTTTGTAGCCAATAGACTCCTTACTCCTTAGAATCATACATATGTTCCCACCGTCTGCTCTCTTTGGCACTCCATAATACATTGTCATTAATTTTGACACATTTATCATTTGCAGGCACTTTGTTTCTTTACTTACTGTTTTCAACTCTCTTCCTGACTGGGGTCTCAGCTCCACGACCCATGCTGTCTGTGTGTATCCCTGTGACAAACACTGGCAGCTTTGCAGGTGCATTACCAGAGACACTTACCCATTTTGAGCCAATTACAGGGATTGAGGTTACCAGATGTGCAGTGGTAGATTAATGTTGATTTAGGTCTGTAAGATGAAATAAAAATTAGAAAAATACAACAAAATGGAAAAGTAATGAAAGAGAAATAAGGGGAGATAACAAGACAGAGTAGTTTCAAAAACTCCCATGACTAAAGCAGTCTGTTAAAAAGTCCTGTCTTTTATTCCTTCTTTGGGTCAATATGCAATATGAAAGATTAGGAAAACTGTGTATGTGTAAAAGACATCAAATAAGTATGAGAGCCTGGAGAGGATATATGTCTGAGCTAGTGTAAGAAAAATTTAATTCTGTTTATCACTTACTAATAGAGCCAAATAAATAAGCAACCTACTTTTTGCTTCCTATTAGGAAACTTCCTCCCACACAGTAACCCAAGCTTTTGGCATTTACCAGGAACTGAGTCGTTCAAGGAAATATAAAATATGCCAACATTTCATCAACTTTTATCATCTCCTTGCCTTAAAAAAATGAAGCTGTTGCACAGATTACTGAATAGAAATAAAAGTATTTTGGGCATCAAGAATTTCATGGTTACATGATTTTCAGAATACACTGTTTCATGATTAACCAAATACTAAGCAGTATTTATACAACAGCTTAAGGCATATGTGGTGGTATACTGGGGACTGTATAAACATGGAAAGAGACATTTCATCATACTAGGGGTCTTCTACGATGGAGTGTCTGTATTTTGAAAAGGAGCCTAACATATTTGCCCCTTTCTTCATCACGTCTTTGGAAGACCACTCTCCATACCTGTGTACTGCAGTATACCACCCTGCTGCTAAAGTGAGATTGACAACTGTATCAGCTGGTATCAAATCTGCAACAGCCATTGGAGTAGCTCTTATGGCCCGAAGAAACCCTTTCCCAGCCTGCACAGGAAAAAGAAGAGCTGTTAGCAAAAACAGCCAACATTGATTTGGTGCTGCTTGCTAGGTTATTATGTTATGTTTGACCTGCCAGCCTATTCAACTTTCCCAGCCAAGTTAATCTAAAGTCCCACCTTTTCTGGGAACCACTAGTGGTCATTGGGTTCTTTTATGGAATAAAATTGTCAAATTTGAAAGAGTTAATATACATAATTAAAAAACTTCTGCACAGCAAAAGAAACAAGCAAGTGCAAAGAAAACTCATAGAATGGGAAAATATTTTTGCCAGCTACTCCTCAGAGGATTAATATCTAGGATATATAAGTAACTAAAAAATATTAGACCTTCCCAAAATAAAAGACTCAATCAAAAAATGAGTATGTGAAATGAACAGATATTTCTCAGAAGAAGTACAAATGGCCAATAAATACATAAAGAAATGCTCAACCTTGCTGGCCATTAGAAAGTGCAAATCAAAACAACCCTGAGATGTCATTGTACCCAGAAAGAATGGCTAAAATTGAGAAACCAAATAGTAACAAATCCTGGCAAGGATATGAGGGGAAAATGAACCCTTCTATTCTGCTGGTGGGAATGTAAACTGGTATAACCACTATGGAAGTCAGTGTGGCGATTCCTCAAAAAACTAAAACTAGAATTTCCATTCAACCCAGCTAGTCCCTTTCTAGGCATCTTTCCAAAAGAGCTGAAGACACTGTATTACAGGATACATGCATATTCATATTTATACAGCACAATTCATAATGCTAAATTTGTGAAGCAGTCCATATACACATTTATGGATGAATGGATAAAGGAAATGTGGTATTTACACATAATAGAATACTATTCTGCCATAAAAAAAAACGAATCATTTGTAGGAAAATTGATATGCTTTGAGACCATAATGTTAAATGAAATAAACCAGACACACAGACTTAAGTACTGTATGTTTCTCTTATATGAGAAACCCTAATTATACAAGAAAGAGCAACATAAAAGGTAAATAATAGTAATTAGGGAGATAGATCTCTCTGAAATGGGAAGGGGATCAAGAGAAGGAAGGAAGGGAAAGACAGGAGGAGAGGGGATGCAAAAAGGAATGAAGATGTGTTATGTACATGCACCAATTCCACACAAGGAATGTAGACATTATGCCCTGCAATCTGAGCCAAGAAAATAAAGAAGCACCATGAATAGATTGTCACATCTTAAAAGTTAATTCATAGCATATTTTAAGAATTCAGGTTTCCTAAAATTATCATGATGCTTTTTTTTTTAACCACTTCATAAGTGACTGTTTTCTCCTAGTGCTTTTATTAACTTACAAGCACTAAAAGGTTAAGAAACACTTATCTGGAAAAAAGATAATTAATACAATTCTATCATTTAATAGAACAAAATCTGTTTTCAGAAAAACACAATTATTTACTTTTTTCTTTTTATTCAGTATCTTAGTTCACTTCAAGATCACTGATGCAAGAATATAAGATGCAAGAATTGGGAATTATTCATATTAATAATTTATAGACTTTATGAAGTATGCTGATTCTTTATGCTTTGCATTTTTCCACCATTCATTTGAAATTATTAGCACTTTCTTATGTTTCTAATTTATTTTCCTTGTAATGGATTTCCCTTTTCTTGAACATAAGAAGCCAGTTTTTGGAAAATTTTAGAAAATTTGAGTAAATGTGCAGCTTTGCAATATAGGAAAATCCATTCTGGGCCCATGTTAAAATAATGATGTTCTAAGTCATCAAACGTTTCTTGCCAGCCACCCACGTGGTAAGGAGGGGGTTGAATGCAGGTAGGGAACAGAAAGAGAAGCCCAGAAGAATCAGGGGCAGAAGGAAGCTCAGTCACTGCCTTTGGTAAGCCACAATTGACTATTTTATGTTTGCATCTTAATTCATGTTGAACATAGTTTGGGAGGAACAAAGAGCATGTTCACTTTAAACTTATTTAGAGAACTCAATTTCTATTTAGTGTCCAAAAAGCAAAGTCATAGTTCTGGTCCTCAGCTACCTCACTGTAGGCTGACATGGGTCATCTGGCCGCAGGCAAATGCACGTCAAGAGCAGGGTGGTCTCTCCAGGTCCAGAGGAAGGGCTGGAAACTGCTTCCTGTAGATACCAAATTCCACCTCTGAAAGGTGTTCTGTGACTCACTATGCTCTGTCCTGGATCTGTCAAGAACTGGTAATGCTACATGTCTGCCTTATCTACACACACCCTCAAACACTTACATATGGTTAAATCAGGAATTTGATCATCTTTGAGGATAAGATTTTTTACTGTCTCCCCACTTTGGTTCACTAATCGAAGCTATTAATAAAAGTGGAAAAGAGAAAATACCTCCATCTTGTGGTAACTAGAGGAAAATGCTTGATGTTCATTTTCCAAGACAAAATTCCTGAACAGTAATTGATAACACATTACCTCCGTTTTCCTGATAAAGCCTCACAGAATAAAGGTAATTTCATCCCATGTGTTTTTTCAATCAGTAAAGTTGAGATAAGCAACTTCAATTGTTGTTAGAACAGTAATATGTGTGTGCTAAGTTCACATTAAGAATTATGTTACTATTCTTCCATGACATTTCAAGGGGTTACTTGCCCATTGTTATACATACCGCAATAATGAGTCCACTGGGTCCATTCAAGTTATCAACCCAACCCTGAACAAAAGAAGATCTCTGTTGGTTATGTGTTTCAGAGAATCATTGTCTTTGGAATATCTGCAACTTAATCTTCATAAATTGCAAACCAGAACACAGAGACCCCAGCTAACAGAACACAGTACTAATGCAGTATTTCTAAGATGCCAAACAAAGATCAGTGGCAAAGTACTTGTTATTCTATGTACTTCACCTGGCTGTGCAAAATATAAACTTTGTTGGGAGTGATTTTCATACCAGTCTCCTGTTGTTTTATATCATGTTATGGGCTAAATTAGAATTTGCCTTAATATTATGTTTTGCTTATCAATTGATCAAATATTGTTTTTTCTTCATCTGAGCTCTTATTTTAAACTCAAAACATTTCAGAAATGATTTATAGGAATTACTTATTTCTTGAAAACTTTAACATGAACAGAGTCCATATAATGTATTTTTGGTGGGGGCGGTGTCAGTTTGCTTGGAGATATCAGAGGAAAGATAATATTTAGGCATAGTTGGGGGAAATGTCTTTTTGGGTTTGTTTCCTAAGCCTTAAGCTTAGTCTGTTATTTTATCTATAAAAGTCAAAACTCGTGCGTGTAATGGGAGCGAAGAGAAGAGAGAGAAGATGAAGAGCCTGAAACAAACACTGAATTTTGCCATCATATAATGGATTCTCATTTGATTTGCTACATTCAGAAATAAAGCCCAAGGACGAGAAGAAGTGGATAGGGGCTGGGAGGCTCACAAAGAAATGGAGCCAGAAAGGCCTGGCTCAGAAGCAAAGCAGGCACACGGGAGAGCCTGCTTACTGGGAAGGGCTCCCGCCAGGTGGCCCCCACGATGGAGGGCCTGATGATGGCGATGTTCACGTTCGCGCCTTCCTGCTGCACCACAGTCTCGCCCAGGGCCTTGGTATAGGTGTAGGTGTTGGGCCAGTCCCTGATCAGCTTGGGAGTGATCTCATCAATGATTGCATCGTCCAACCACCTGAAGACAGAGAAAACGTGTTCCAGCAACATGTGCTACATAACAGAGCACAGAGAAAACGTGAGACACAGGTAATCACACATAGCTTCCACATTCAATAGAATTGAATGAAAAAAATGAAATCCCTGCTACTAGAAACGCAGAAATGCAAGACATGATGCCTATGCCTACTCTAACCTGTTATCTGACTAACTATAGTGTGACCACGTATAGAGAGCAGTAGCTGTGTCATTCTGGGTCTCCCCCACAATAACAAAGAAGTGCTTTTTGTTCTTTTGCATCTGCTGCTGCACCCCTGTTCTAGTTGTCATGCCACTGTATCTTGAGTGATGGCTGCTGGCTACCAGTACTGATGACTCTAACTGGGGGCCCTACTCCTCTCCCACATTAGTATTATCACTAACTGTGTTACAATTCCCAAAGCCCACTCTTCTTGATGAAAACAAACAGGAAACAACCAACAAAACTCACACAGGCACGCCCACACGCACATATGGCCCTCCTTCAATGCATCCACTGCCTGCAGGATTGAACACCAGGCCTCAAGATGCCCACAGGGTAGACCCAGCCTACCTTCCCTTCCTGCATGATCTATCTGCCTCCTCCACCTTGAGTATGTGCTGCTACAGTGGACTTCAGCTATTTCCCTGCCATGCCCCGGGTTTCATGCTCCAGGTGCTCTGCCTAGAACAGGCCCCATCTCAGCTAGCCTACCTTGGCCTCTCTTCCAGGCCCAGCTCAGACATTCTGTGGCCACCCCTCCTGCCCTGCTCCTGCAGGCTTCATGTGCTGCATCCTTCCCTCTCGCAGCAGTGTGTGTAATTCTACCCTGCTCTTGTGGGTTGGTTTCAAGCTCCTTGAAAGTCTGTATTTTAAGAAAGTGCCTTTTATTCTCTGGGACTGCCTGGAATGTAGGCATAGTGGAAAGACCCCAGCCTTCAGAATCGGTGTCTATGGATAAAGACTGTGCCTGTGACTTAACCAGCTAGGGGACTTCTGAAAAGCAGCTTAGCCCACCTGAGTGTCTTGCTCTTTTATTAGCATAGCAGCAATACTAACATCAACCTGACAGCATTACATGAAGGAATGAAATGTCTGTGAGAGTTTCTTGTTCACATAATTGTTCAGTTATGGATCATCTCCCTCCCTCTCTTCCCAAGTCATGTCAACTACTCATTTAAGTATGTTAAGGCAGTAAATACTTGGATACAATGTCATGTAGGTCCTAACTTGAGTGACAACAGGTTTTTATACAGGTGCAAATGCCCTTTTCTTCTAAGCTAGTTACCCTAAGACTTACCTTGGCCTGAAAAATACAGAAAGCACAAAACCCTACCTTTCCTGGCCTGTTCTATGCATTTTTAAAAAGAAATATTCTACTTAAACTGTTATTCTGGAAAACTGAGATCTCACAGGCAACCCCTGATCTCTTTACATACTGAAATTTCTAAAGGAAAATAGCACTGAACATATAGAGAGGAGTCGTAGAGAGGAGGAGACAGTAAGAAGGGCGACCCCAGGCTGAGTACAGAAGGTCTTCAGGGAGGAGGGCAGAGACATGAGGACCAGAGCTGGAAACAGGAGCTGCTCTGTATGGGAATCATCGTTTGCACCATGCTGGGTAAAAGGATTCCTAACTCCTGTTTCGGCTGTTACGAAAGTGTGTTTATACCACTGTACCCAGGTTTTTGTATTAACACAATCCAACCTCATCCTTCTGGAACTGTTCCGGACCAGAGTAATTCTGGAAGTTTCCAGACCGGAGCTGAAGGCAGGGAGCAGAGGCCTAAGAGTGGGAGGCTGCTGGACAGCAGAACAGGGGCTGAGAGAGACATCTGGGACTGTGAGGGATGGGCCAGGGTGGCAGGGTGGGGCTCAGGCACACAAAGCTGTTCCCTTCCTAGCAACCCTGGGCTGTGCTGCTCTGGCCTGAGCAACTGGGAAAATTCCTGATGAAAAAAGTGCAAGTCCTCTTTTATTTCCTGGAACTGGAGTCCTGTCCAACTCATTTTCTGGAAAAAGAAAGGACCATTTAACATTTCCTTGGGTGATTTTCTTGAGCGCACAAAGCCCAGAGCACAGATTCAAGACCCATCTTGTTGCTGACTCCTGACTTCTTCCTGAAAATAGAGTAGGCCACTGGAGTAGGAAAAGCAATGACAGGTGCCAACCCTCCTCTGTTACTCCTGATAAACACTTCCAAAGAACAGAAAACTAAAAGCCCCAGAAAATAGCTTTTATTTTAAACACAAATCAATAATTAGAAGAGAAATTAGAGAAAAAACATTTTATTTTCTCTCTGTCTCTCTCTCTCTCTGTCCCTCTCTTTTGGTGGTACCGGGGAGTCTTCACGTTGAGCTAATGAGCTACATCCTCAACCCTCTAAAAATACATTTTTTAAAAATGTTGAGACAGGTCTCAGTTGCTGAATTGCTCAGGGTTGGCTCAAACTTGTGATCCTCCTGCCTCAGCCTCCCAGAGTGTGGGGATTATGGGTGTACAGGACCGCTCCTGGGTGGACAAAATATTTTCTTAAGGCAAAGCAAATAAGTCTGGGTAGAAATGAATTAGTAATAGTCGAGCACCCTTACCTGGAAAATCCGAAATACAAATGTAAGTTATGGTGGATCTTAACTTGGGTACCTCCCCCTTCACATGTACTTGAAGCCTAAAGGAAGTGCTGAATACCTGAAGCTAAGTCCTCTCCCCCTCCCCTGGGAAGTGAGTTGATTCTGTGAAACCGAGGGTGCTGGTGTCTGGTCACAGCTGGGGAGGGAGGAGAGGAGTGAAAGACTGTGGCCTGTTGGGCGCTACAGGGCCACAGTGCAGCAGGTGTGGGCGTTCAGGGCCAGGTCTGCAGTCAGAAGCTCTCCTCTTGGGGTCTCTCCGACATGTAGAAGGTGGCGACACTCACAGGGGACAGCACAGGTAAGGCACGGCTAGCGGACAGATCTATTCTGTCCTGAAAACGCTCTGGGATTTTCGTAGACTCCGGGCATGGCAGCACCCCTGCCTTCCTGCCTTCTCTCTTGACAAATTAAGGCTCTGAAACCGCAGCTATTTGCAACACCAAGGCACTCCAGATCCTTTAGATGACTTTCATTCTCCTCTGTCTTGGATGTTTCTAAATGACGGGTAAAAATATCCATTCTCAGAGCTGGGGGAGATAAAAATGTTTGTCCTGAAGGCAATGAAGTCTTCATTTAGCTAAAGCCTTGTAAAGAAGATATTTTAAATATAAACACAGTGTTATATGACTTACAAGGGGATAAACTCACTGAAGTAGTCATTTTCCCCAGCTATAATATTTTCATGCAGTTTTAAAAAACAAAATACAAGGTAAAGTTAGTAAAATGGAGCAGAAGAACAAAGCAGCAGAAAGCAGAAATATATTTGAGACAAAGCTGTGTCCCAAGGAGAAAGTGGTTTCTTTTAGTTGGTAGGAAGAGGAAATGCAAGAGACCTCACCGTCAGACAGTAGGGAGAATATATTTCAGCTGAGTATATATTTGGACCATTGCCTTCTGCCAGATCATGGAGGAATTATTATCCCTTACAGTTCTCTGTTACTAACCACTTGGTTAGCTTAGCTGCTTATAAACATTAATTTATCATCACTACTATACAATGGGCCCATTTTACCTACGATGCAGTGGGAGCTCAGAGAGGCCAAGGAACTCACTTCAACTCACACAGCTAGTAAGTTGTGGAGCCACAGGGTGAACCTATGTTCCAACATTTTTCTCCTGAATCTTGATACTCTATATTTCCTTTATCTAGGGACAATGTCAAGTTCATCAAGAAGTGAGAAACTATGTCAAAGAATCCAAGAGAACAGCTGCTGGCCCACCCCTGACCCTACTTACTCCATGGATTCAATGATTTTCTTTGGCTCTACAGAACATGGATAGATCACTTCATCTATGTGCTTCAGGTTGCAATTAGAAAAGGCTGTGGAGAGGTGTATGAAGGCTTCGAGCTTGGACATCTGGCTGGCCATCAACAGGAGGTGCTGGGTGGCAGTGACGTTGAGCTGCACAGCGTGTCTGCAGAGTAAACAGGGAGACACAGTGAGAGACCATGCCAGGAACCCCCAGCCACTGGGACTTGGGCGCCTGCCTTAAAGAACCAAGAAGAGGATGGGCCATGGCTACAAAGTTACGTGATACTTGGAGTTGTTACACGTGGATATAGTTTTGTGTACAGAAACCATAAGGAAAGGAATCTCACACTTGTACACACATGCCATGAGAAGAACCCCGGAATGTACCTCAGATGGTCATCAAATCGTACAGTGGCCGCACAGTGGAAGATAATGTTGGTCGAGGACAGAAGTTCCTCCATGTCTTCCTTGGTGATGCTGAAGTCATGCTGGTTGAGATCTGCACTAATCGGCCTGATTTTCTCATGCACATTTGGACATATTTCTTTGACTTTCTCAAACAGCTGAAACGTAAATAGAAGTTGGTACGGAAAGGTCAGCACCACCACATGGTTCCCGGTGCACTGCTTTGTTTATTATACTTCTTAGAAACTGGCTTTAGTTGTGATGCTGATGTTATCCCAGAAGGTGTCTACCTATGCAAGAGCTACCTCCTTTACTCCATGTGGTTCAGGCAAGTTAGTCTAACTCCTGCCTCTCTTAACTTGAGAAACATTTTCAATAGTTCACTCCAATAACCAGCCAGGGGCAAAGGCGTGATAGGTAGTCATCCATATCCTGCCTTCAGTCTCTTCCTCACTCTCAGACTCATGTTTACTCACGGTGGAGACAGTTTCTAGTTTGGGCTGGTAAATTATTGTTTTCAATGCAAAATTACCAGCTTTTACAAATCACTAGCAGTATTACCAACAACTTGGTTAACTCAGATCAACAAGATGCTTTAGCAGTCCAAACATAACTAGAAAATAAGAAATCTAGCCAATTTGTAATGGGTGAAACAAAAATTTGATGTAATCTCATTCTAAAATAAATGGTAGTTTATGTTTATTATGAGAATTACACAAGCTCATGTGCTTTTTATAGGATTTAACTGATTTTTTAATATTCTAATTTATTTATAAAATGAAAAGATAATAAATACATTCTCTGCTTTTTCTTCCATGCAGAGATTCTTAGGTTAAATTGGTATTTTTCCATTGTCTCAGAAAACACAGTTTTAATAAAAATGGTCTTGGTTCTGGCCTATTTTGATAAGAGAAAATTTTGCTGAAGAATATAAACATTTACAGTTAGAAAGGTTAAGAGAAGGGAAATTTAGTCTGTGGTTTCAAACATAATATAGTAGTAACAGGGACAGGTCTGTCTCCCCTGTACTCCAAATTAAGCTTTCATAATTCTTTTTTGATTCTTAGGATCAGGCTTCTTCCCTCCACTGGAGAGCTGTTCCCAGGATTTGTTTTGTTTTGAGAATAATACAAAATTAAATCAGGTTACCAAAGAAATCATGTTGCATCTGAATCAGGCAAGACCATGTTCAGAGGCCGTCCTGGGAACCCAATGAGGAAGATCAGGGAAGGGAGGCAGATTCACATGCGGATTGAGTAAGCCAGCATACTTATATCTCTGAACTACTGTTTTTTTGCACTATTAGGCCAGCCCTTTCTGTGGGTATTACTGAAGTTCTGAAAATGACTTAGAAATTAGGTCAATCCTGAGTGTTTGTTTGACACGGGGAATTGATAAGGTAGACAAAGTGTCCTTGGCAGGTTCTCAACAGAGTTCCTTCCGGCTCTTCTAGAACCATTCTGGAAATGGTTCTTCTAATGTTAATTATACAACAAGCATATGTTGGATATTTTGGTAGGTTTTTTTTTTTGGTACCAGCGATCGAACTCGGGACCTTGTGCTTGCAAGGCAGGCACCAGAACCACTGAGATAAATCCCCAGCTGGTATTTTGGTAGGTTTATGAAAAATTTGTGCAGTTACCATTTAATAATTGTGTAGAAGGCTCTTCTTGAGTCTATATGACAGACATTATTTACTAGAAATTTATTTAGGATTCTGTGGACTCTGACTTTGGTCTGTTGTGAGATCTGGTTCCAAGAGAGGAGCAGAATCTGGGTGAAGGGTGGAGCCTGCTTTTGGAATAACAGAGAGGCCCTGAACTTGGAATCCTATCACTTGGTGGTTATCTTTAGGCCATCACAAAGTGGTTATCCACATGACCTCCCTTTGAGAGGATCCGCCAGAGGCTGGTTTTTACTTTTTGCAGGTCGCTGAAGCTAATCCTGTCTTTTTTTATCATGCGAATCTTTGATCTTCTTTCATATTGCCAGATCCATTTCTTGAAATATGACCATATTGGGGCCAGGGATTTAGCTCAGTGGTTTCGCCGCCTGCTGTACAAGCGCAAGGACCAGAGTTCGATCCCTGGTACCAAAAAAAAAAAAAAAGAAAAGAAATATGACCATATTGGTCCACCTCAAGAACACACAAGAACTTGCTCAGTATTTTTATTTGGTGAAAAAAGGGTAAAGTCTTTTATACCAAAGTACAATCTGTGGAATATCTGGCACTCCAAAAGTAGACAGTAGCCTTAGGGAATTTCTAGAATGATGAATAAAGGCAAATCAAAAGATTGTGCAAGTTAGCTCTAATCTGAGAACAACATAAAACAAATAAGTAGCTGTAAGTCAAAGCAGAAAAAAACCCATCACACCTTATGTACAGTTTCACACAAAAAAATCACAGAATGTTAGGATTTTGCTAGTTTATTAGTAATTCCTGTGCGATGTAATGAACCAACCTGCCAGTTTTCTTGCATCAGTGCAGACCATTTCTATAAAAGTGTAAGTCAGGGTGGTAAAGAAGTATGGTTATTAAACTTAGGAATTTAGCAGGGATGCCTGGCCAGTTGTGGGAGAGTCTCACTCCACTGTGCTGAAGTGAAGCTTGGGCACTCTGCACATGTGCTCGAGCATTCTGACACACACTCCAGGTAGAAGTCACTGGTGTGTTAGACAGAGCTCAAGCCCTTTGGAGACATGAAGGACTGGGTATGGTTTCTGATTCTGTCACGTACTAGTTACATAACTGGAGCAAGTTACTAACCTTTCTTTCTTTGCATATTTATCCTAAAATTCAATCATGTGTTATTTTGTGATCTCAGTGATTAAGCATATATCATGCTGTTCTTAAAAACGAAGTTGGCATTTAACAAATTTTAGTTCACCTTACATAAAAATCAATAATAAATGCCAAGGGCAACATAATGTTCTCATCTTGTTTATTGCCACACCAAAAGTGGGTTTCACAGAGTTCTTCTCCTTGGGCAAGGAAGGAGTTAGCGTGGCTAAGAAATGGAAACCAACCTTAAGATTATTTCTATTCTTTAATAGGATCTGGTGGCTTCTCTGCATTATCCATGTTAAATGATGAAAAAAGCCATCCTGGTGACAAAGGCCTGCAACCTCAGCACTCTGGCAGACCGAGGCAGGAGAATCACAAGTTAGAGCCCACCCAGCCTAAGCAACTTAGGGACAAAAAAAAAAAGATGGAAAGAATACCCACAAGTGGCAAGTAATCATTCTACCTTCTTAACAATGCTGTCACCCAAAGAAGCAATGTCCTTGGTTGGCAGTGCAGTGCAGTTCTGAACATGGGGTTTGGAGAACTGCACTCAAACGATGCATCCCTTCCTTGGCCCTGATTCCATGACCTTGGCTAGAGTAGAACTTTCTTGGACTAATTTCTCATCTGCGATAGTAAGAGTAGGCATAACACAGGGATTTGTGAGAATTAAACAGAATAATGAAAACTGGATGCTTGGCCCAGTGCCTGCCTCTTGGTATATTCTTAATTATCCTTAAAAACAGGGAAATCTCTTTTCTGCTTCCACAGTACTTCATTTCCAAAAGCTGTTAATTAGAAAGGTGTGTGTGTGCGTGCGCATCACATTAGGTCATGCAAAGGTTTCCATGTGATCCAGACATTTCTGAGAGCTTAATGTATTCCAGAACCATGTTGAAACCTATGGCTTAGTGATTTTTTCAATGAAATAAGCATGAGCAATTGAAATTTCTAAGAACAAGATGATGCAACTAGAAGAGATTTAAAAAGAAGAAAAGAATTGGAGGTGTGAAATTAGGCCAATGATTCAATTAGTGATTGGTGTTATAAAGAAAGTAAGAAAGTGAGAGAATAAATTGCTTTGGCTTATACTGTTAATACATCTCTAGGAACAATTCCTTTCTTTTCTTTCTCTCTCTCTCTCTTTCTTTCTTTCTTTCTTTCTTTCTTTCTTTCTTTCTTTCTTTCTTTCTTTCTTTCTTTCTTTTTCTTTCTTTCTTCTCTCCCCCCTCTCCCCCTTCTCTCCCACCCTCCCTTCTTTCCTTCCTTCCTTTTTTCTTTTCTTCTCTCTGTCCCTCCCTCTCCCTCTCCTTCTTTCCCATAAAGGCAAGGAAGCGGCCGATAGAGGAGGGGCTGAACATGTACCAGCTAATCTGTGTTGAGTAACTGTCAAACCAAAGAACCTTTACACTGTTAAAAGTTTCCCTTTGTTAATCATGAAAAAAGCAGTAACACACATTTTTCCACAAAAGCTGATGTGAAATGTCCAGTAAAACCTGCTAAGCTTTGTCTTTATCGATCCTTTTCCTGGTGACATCATTCAGGATAGTCTCTCTCACCTTCCAAACCCAGAATTTTGTTTGGTCTTTGCAGAAGGTGCATTCTAAACTTGGTATGGACTCATCACAGCCATTCCTTGTCTAAAGTCTTGTTACAGTTTGGATCAAGAATGTGACCGAGGAGCCTCATGTACTCAGAGGTGGGGCTTTTGGAAGGTGACTGAATTATGGGATGCTACAGCTGACTTGCTGTTTGGGGGTGGGTCTGGTCAGAGGCGGGTCACTGGGGGTGTGACCTAGAAGGACCTGTTTCCCTCCCTACTCCTCCCTTCTCCCTCTGCTTCCTGGCCACGATGACATGGGTACCTCTTCTCCGCAGGCCTCTCTACCATGCCATTTTGCCTTGGAGCCAGCCAACTATGGACTGAAAACACAAGCTAGAATAAACTCCTTGTTGAAGTTGCAGGTGTCAGGTATTTTGTTCTGGCAACAAGGAAAGTGACTAAGATAATACTGTAGCTCAATAGGAAGAGCACAACCATTTTTGATATTCTCTCAATGAAACCTTTTTAAAATTCAAGGCTTAAAATCACCCTTAATTAACTACATACATCACTCAGTGTAATTTCAACTACCTAGGATTTTTATTTTCCGTGTATAGATATTAACTTGATGTTTCCTTAAGGAATTATTCAAAATAGTTTACTATTGACTAATATCTTAAATGTATATTTATGGGGCATGATTGTTATAAAAACAAACATCTTTAAGGCACTAAGAAACCTCAGAATGCTCTCAATATTTCTTTGAATTTCACAACTGAAGCATTTATTTGCAGCTCATTATCTGTGGAAGAGAAGAGCCAACCAGATATTTTTAAGCCATATTAAGATAGTAGTATGATAAAATATCAATATTTCTAGCTAGGTTTTTTATTTGATACAATGGAAAGCTGATTGGTTCATAATTAAATGAGCACATTTTTATCAGTAAAAGACTAAGCAGCTGGCTTGGGAACCCTGGAGACCCACAAGTTGAAAAGCACAGGTCTGTGGTGAGCATATTCACATTTCAACACATGGCATATAGCACATTTCTTATTAGAAGCACCTTATATTTGCTGAAAAACTAGAAGATGCTTTGGAAACAATGTTGAATACCCGCAGTCATAATTCTAATAAAAATAAGTCAAATTTTAATTTTCATGAATAGGTCTACAACTAAACATGAACTGAACTTATATCTGCTGTCATAATTCAAGAAATTCACAATTGTTTTGCTGCCTTATTTATTTACTATTTTAAAAGAATGTTTTATTTTCTTCCCACTAAAACAGTATAATATGTTCATTGTAATTGTATTTGGAAATTAGGAGATTACTGTTTTTATTTTTTCATTATTAAAGATTGTGGTTTCTTTCCTCACCATAAAAGTCACATCCCCATTATAATTGTAATTTGAAAATTCCAAAAAATAAAATTAGTCCAGCAACTATGGCTTTACATTCTTTGTGCACTGAATATTTTAGAAGCATTTCCTCATTTGATTTACTATCCTATAAAACATGATTTTAATACTCATATCCTACTCCAATATATGTATGTATTATTTGTTTAATAATTCCTCTATAGTGGAATATTCAGATTAGCTCCAGTTTTGTTACTATAAATAATGCTATAATAAATATATTTATATATTACTTGTGAATCTGGTTGTTTTCTTAGAGAAAGTCTGTGAAAGTCCTCAAGAATCTGCTGTTATTCAGATACTTTCTCCTCTATTGATATGTTCCTTTAAATGCTCGGCAAATACTTGAGAAACTTGGTCATAAGTGAGAGAATGAATTCTCTTTCCTGCTTCTTGAGCCCCAGTTCTGAGTGGCCAATAGATCAAAACAGCAACAACAACAACAACAACAACAACAACAACAGGTACTTTCCACAGCACCCCTCACTTGTCTCTCTCTGAAAGCAGAGAAACAAGAAGTGAGAGGTGGTAGCTATGCATACCATGAAAGAAAAAGAATGAAGTAGGTGTGTCGAGAGCAATGCTACATAATTTTAGGGAAAAATCATTTTCTCAGCCTAGTTCTCCTGCCTACAGCCCAACTATGGAATTCCAAGACATAATTCCATTTTGGCCTCCAGTCACAACTGAAGACATCCTGGGAGGAACAAAATCTTCATCTACTCAGTTCCTCATTGTTCTTGGACTGTTAACCATCTTGTTTACACAGATGTACTGAACTCTCTGCAAGTCGTTTGTTACATTTGTTTCTCCCAATGTACTGAATTAAAGGTGCAGTAAGCTGGGGGCTTTCGTCTTTGCCACCCAGAGCAGCACTGATCAGACCCAAAGCTCAGCTTCTTCTCAGTCCCATTTTCCTACCTTTCCTGTAATTCGCCTTGTGCTGCCGTGGCTCGCAGGAGACTAGGACTTACTGCAGAGGTTCTAATAATGTCCCCTTTCCCTGTTCCCTACACAGGTGTACAAATTTTAATAGATAGAACAGATGTCCTCTTGATCACATTTTCTGGGAAGACACCATAATCAAGAACAAGCTGGTAACTTTTTTCTTTATTATATTTAAAAGAAAATTTCAGAGTCTTCCATAATACCTTTAGGAACACTAAGATTCACTGGATACTATGTATCTTAGAAAGAAATATTGCTTAAAGCTCTACTGTAATGACTGGGGTGCAGCTCAGTGGTAAAGCATTTGCCTACTGCACAAGTGGCACTAAGTTCCATTTTGGTACCTCCAAAAATAAAAACCAAACAAAAAAAAACTATCTATGCTAAGGCCCTTTTTAGAAGTAAGTTGCAACTGCATTTAAATCACTATTATGTCAAAATAGTCAGTTAAATGGCATAATCTAGACTAGGTCTTGATTCATAAGAGACAGTCAATTAATATTTGTAGAATATGAAGCTTCCCAGAAGACATGCTAACCCAGACAGGAAAATTCTTCAGAGAAAGAATGAGACAGAAGCCATAAAACAGAAGTACAGGTTGGCTGGGTCCAGGCAAGACCTTGAGGGCCCTCCACACAGAGCCTAGTTAGTGTTTTGTAAGCAACTGGACTCATCTGCCCATTTCTTCATTAAGTCTTCCTTCACACAAATCTCGATATTGGACCTCAGCATACAATTTAGTTTTCTTTTTTCATTAAATATCTGCCTTCTGCCTCAAGGGAACTATTCCATTATAGTAAAACTATTGAAAATATGTATAAACGAGTGTTTTAAAAGGAAATAATTATTCTAATGTAAATTGCTCAAGAGACTGAAATATGGAAATTTCTTTATAAGTCTCTCCCCATTTCTGATTTTGTAGAAAAGGCATGAAATTATACTTCGAGGAATTTTTGAGTCATGTAGTCAGATAAAAGCTCACAAAGTAGAGCCTAGGCTGCTACCTATAAAGAGAATGATATGGTTTAATATTTTTGTAACGTTTTATCTTAAAAATGAAATATTCTAATATGGTTTAGCTTTCTTCTAATCTAGTGGTGGGGAACCTATGGCATCCATCTATCTGTTTTTCTTGAGACAAAGATGTTGTGTGAGTTGTTTTTCTAAACTAAAACTTCAGTATTCAGGTTTAATTGCAGTGTTGGCACTTTGTGGTAAGTAGGTTTTGGGTTGCAGCTTGGGTACTTGTCTTTAAAAGGTTCACTATCCCTGTTCTCATCTAGTCTCCCAAATTTTTAACACATGAAGATATGTTTAAGAATGTCCCTCATGCTTAGTATACTAAAGCCACAATCATCCCCTTGCATTTTCTAGAACATTCAAGATGGTTTTGAGCTTTAACGGACCCATCTCTGGGTCCTCTTCTGAATGCATGACTCAGAAGCTGGTCCCACTTACTACTCTCTCTCAGAGCAACTTGTTCTTTTCCTGCGCAGTACTTTTCAAAATACTTAGATGCATTTATTTCATATAATATTTGTCTACTTCACTAGACGAAGATGTATGAGGACATCTCCAAGACTGTTTTATTATTCACTACTTTATTCCTCATGGTCCCCTATCACACAGCACAGTGCCAGGTACATGTTTGGCTTCCAGTTAAGTATTAACCTGCCCACTTGATCTCTCTCTCTCTCTCTCTCTCTCATTTCTGAACTTCTAGGAATTTTCTTACTTTTCCTTTAGCTGCACTATGCATTAAGATCATTTTATAGAAACGTATTTTACCTAACAAGATTAGGTGTTCTGTATCAGGCATTCTTCTGGTCTTTACTCCAAGAATTGGCAAATTTCCAAACAAGGACTAGATGGTAAATATTCTCAGCCCTGTAAGCCGTATGATTTTGACAGGACAAATCTCAACCAGTGACACAGCAAAGCTCTCACATTCATTGTTCCCCTTTTCATTAGCCTCACTTCTGTACTATTTTATTACTATCTGTACTTAAGTGGTAAGAAATTATCTAGCTGTCAGAAGACAAAAAAAGAAAAAGAACAAACAAAAATCCCTCTCATAATTGGAGTTCTTTGCTACAGAAGTAGAGCTCAAGCTCCCTCCCACCTGTGGAATAAAAACGTGAAAACCTACTCTGCACCTAGTCCTCACTGCGGTCCAGGCATCACTGTAAGTGTTGTTCCAGTATTAATCCTTTTACAGCCCATAATAGTGCAAAAGATTATGACCATCACTGTTTCTGTGTGGAAACTGAGACACCGTATTGCAGCCACACTGCTCAGAGGTGGACAGGGGACCCCAACTCAGGTCTGTGTCACCCCAGAAACTCTCTATACTCAGGATGCTTCCCTCCTAACATCTGTTTCTATCTCTCTTTGAGTCATCAACAGGTGATCTCCCTTCTCCAGGAGCCAGAGTGCTTAGGGAAGGAAAGGCTCATTGATTGCCATGCACTCTTAGCTCTGGACAGCAACTGTCTTTGGGTCTGAGGTTTCTGACCAAACCTCGGGCTCAGAAGTGGATGTGTAACTTCATCCAGGCTAAGAAGGTGTGAGGGACACTGAGAGATTCTAGAAAAGAAGTGTCATGCATCTCAGAAGAGAACCAGCCTGCCTGGATCCCAAGATGGCCATCCATATGTGCATGGAAGCTCCTTCCAAGGGGAATAAAGCCAGAACAAAACTGCTGACCTGAGACCACAGATCCAGGCCCAGAGCACCAACTGAGTCACAGCTTTTCACTGTCTAGTCCTGGATTTAATCAATATTTTTGCTTTTTAGCCCAAGTTCAATATTTATTTCAACTGAAAGTAACCTGACATAGTTATGTGAATCTGGCCTCAGCATTCTTAATCTCATGTACTTGGGCCCCCCAAATCTCTTAGAATTTCCTGAACACCCCTCACCACTTATGCCTTGGTGGGTGTGATTCTTTCTCCTTAGCATGCCCTTTGCTCTCCTATTCCTGCAGAGATCAGGTCGATGCAATCATGCCTTCCACATGTCCATTTCTGGGACTTGACTTGACTATGCCAGTTTTGTCTTTATATTCTTGGTGTTTTACAGACAACTAGCACACAGTAAAAACTTGACTAAGGATCAGTGGGATTAGCAACAGTGATGGGCAGCATGGACACCCAGATCACAATATAGCCTACTCTATAAGATATTTAATCTTAGAACTTGCTATAGGAATAGGAATATTCTATCCCTGCTCTGCCCAATAAAAGAACCATTGGCCATTTATGGATACTGGGTCCTTGAACTGTGGCTAGTGTGAAAGAGGAACTGATTTTTAAACTTCATTTACTTGTGATAAGTTTAAATTTAAATAGTCACATGGGGCTAATGGTTACTACATTGCATAGCACAAATCTAGGCAAGTGAACAAACTAATTTCAAAGAAAGGGATGTGTCCACTAAATGATTCTAGATACCAAAGTGAAATGGAAGTAGCTGGAGATAATGTTATTTTGACTCTATCAACATTTTTTATCTGCAAAGTAAAAAATCAATGAAATCCAGATGGGGTTTTTTCATCATTGGAAAGTAGTATAATTAAAAATATATAATTCTATCTTGTCTTTATTTCAAATTTTCAATTTCAAGATGAATAATTCCTTGAATCTTTCAGATGACCAGCAGCTGGTTGTTAGGTGGCTCCTCATGTGCATGTTTTACCTACCATTGAGAAGCAACAGCATTCTAATACTGAAGCATTTCAGATTGTATAGTGGAAGTTTTTCAGTCTTGGGCTACCTGGAAGTGAGAGCTCGTGGGCTGGTTCCTACCCTAGGTGATCCTGGGCACTCCAAAGGATATTGTGGAGCCAGATATATACATTTTCTTACTCAATTCCTGCAGGAGGTAACTGTCATCATTGCTAACTTAAACATTATGAATCTGGAGCTTTAGAGGTGAAATGACAACAAATCAATAGGCCAGAATTGGAGCTTAGATGTACTCGAGACCAAAGCCTATATTTCTTAGAAATGTACACATGAGAGGATACGCATATTTGTGGAGGGGTAAAGGATTTGATACCCAAATGCTCATGCATCAAAATGTAATATTTCATTTTCAATGTCTTTACCTCAGAACTTAGAAATATTAAACTTCCGTAGACCTAAGAGCCAAACCATGCAGAGTCTGGACACTTGGAAGTATTCCTGCATGTTTACTTACTGTCAGGTCTGTCCCATGTGTAACAGAACAGGGTATTATAGGAAACTATTCAAAATTATGGATGGAAACTACCTGGAATTTAGAAAAAGAATTAGGGAAGAATCCAGATGAACTTGCAAAAGATTTCAAGCCTGGATGGAGCATCCCTGCTGGGAGAGTTAGTGTTTTTATTATTAATAATTTCAGAACAACATGGTTCCTCCCCTGCTCTGGACTGAGTCGAAGCACTCTTGTGTTGCTCTGAGCAGTTGCTCTGTCCCCTTTCCCTGTCTGCAAAGATACTCTGGCCTCACTGCAGTGGAGCTCTAACGGAAGACACAGGGAGTGGCCTTGCCCTGTGGAACTGCCCAGCTGCCCATCCTACATGGCCTCGAGACACACCTTACTGTTGAGGATCTGAAAAACCCTCTGCTGGAGTGTTTGGCCAGCCTTGGGCCTCACGAGGATGTAAATGATTTTCAGATCTGGGCTGGTTCGAAACAGCTTCTCCATCAGCACTTTCCCCAGGAAGCCGGTGGCACCTGTGATGAGAATGGACTTGCCACCATAGAAAGCTGAGATCATCGACATGATTCCTCCTTTTCCTGTTTACAGCTCTGGAATGAAGTTTCTACAAAGGAAGAGAAATTACAAGATATTGTAGTCTCACAAGTTTTAAAATGCAAAGTCACTCAAAATGTTTCTCTCCCATGCTTCCAGAAGCTCTGAAGGCAGTAAAGAGAGGTTGGACTGAGAGAGGGTGTCACGGTTGATGGCAACACGAGTCATTTTGATCGATGCCTACTGACTCACTCCATGCACGGACCTCTATACCAGCACCCATGAGAGAGAAATGGCCAAGTCATGCTCCTGCTGTCAAGGAACTGAATCCAGCCTGAGGGAGGAGACAGGCACATAAAAAGATCATTGAATATGAAGTGGTGAGTGCTAAAACAATGGGCACATGGACCAGGGACACCCAGCTGAAGCGTGAAGTCAAGGAAGGTTGGGGGGGAGGTGTTCTCAGTGGAAAAGCACGAGAGTGGCTCCACAGCCTGGGAAGTCAAAGCTGGGAAGAGCTGTCACAGTTTAAAAAGCAATGACTTGATTAGTGCTTCTTTGCAGGCTTAGAGAAAATACTGGAGCATATCACTGCATTTCACTGGGACTAACTGTTCCTGTCCTGTCTAGCCTTCTCTGAATACATGTGTTGTTTTCTTTCTTGGGCTGAAAATGGGTTGGGTGCTAGATTCTCCTTCATGTGTCACTCTTGGCTTGAGCCACTGGAGGAAAAAAAGGCAAAAGTTGAACAGGGGGAATTCCAGACCATTTGCTGTGGTGAGCCCCTAAATAGCTCTGAGTGCAATCTGGGGCTCAGGCAATTTAAGGCTTCATTTCTAGGAGCACAGGAAGAGTTGGGAGAGCAGTAGTGGGATGCCAGATGCAGTGCCTAAGCTCTGTTAAGCCAAGAGAAAGCACCTCATGCTGTAAAAATGCGACACACTTTGTCTTCAACTTCAGATGAAGACTTGATCAGAAGCAGCAGCAGAGTGCCTGGAACAGAACTGCACTGTGGTGCACAGGAGTAGGTTTGCTTTCTATTCACTAACTCTGTCAGCAGTAGGAAGTCCTCAGTGCTTCTTGGACAGGGCCTTGCAAAACAAAACTCCAGGGATGGGCCCTGACAGCAGAACTTGTAGAGAAGAGGAAAATAGACCAAAAAAAGTCAACATCCTGACTCCTCAACACTGTCCAAGTACGCTCTGCTAATAACTTCTTTACTATCAATTGCTTTTCCTGGTCATAATTTATATTTTGAAGATTGTGTGACTATATTCTTAGGTAGAACTCTGCTTTCATGGGATTCATTCAGTCATGAATTTATTCAATAAATAATTGTGAGCCCTTACTATGCAGAATTCTATGCTAAGTTCTGAAGATGAGCAGATGAACAAGGAACATAGGCCCCTTCTTCCACTCCGGCAGTGGAGGCCAGGAACACAAAGCAAGATCTTTGTAGACTCATTGAACGACAAAAAACAAACCCAGCCTCAGTGCGCTCATGGTGGGAAATCTGAACTTCAAATCATATTACCTATGCTCACTACTGCATAAGCCCCTTTTACTGAGGATTGATGTGAGAATTATTATTTTGGAAAATCCATTTTTAACTTGTGCAAACAGCAATGAATGGTTTTTAAAGTCATGTGGCATGATACTTCTCATATTCCCATCTACCTGGTAACTTCCAAAGAATTTAGCACTTGGAAAAGTACTGAATTATCCTTGCTTTGCCTGCCTTGAAGCTCAGAAAAGTGACATTGTCAAGTTTAGAAGGCAGCATAGTGCCTGGGATTAGCATATAAACTCTAAGCAAGACCAAAATCCTAATTCTGAGTTGTGTGATCTCACACAAATGATCAAACTCACCATGCTTCACTTTCCTTATAAAACAGGGATAATAACAGTATCCAGTTAAAAAGCTGTGATGAGGGTGAAATTAAAACACTTAGAATCCTTAAATATATAAGTTGCTTCTAATATATACTCAAATACTGGCTAATAATACAGTCACTAGTTTTTACTTTTGCTCTTAAGGTTTCTAGCTTTTCCTTTTGACATTCATTTTAAATGTCCTTATATACCTGCTTTTGGAAATAGGAGAAAATTTATAACTCAATCAACCATAAGAACCATGTAAAGTATCTTCACCAAACTCAACTCTTCTTGATGATAAATCTTGCCTATTCCTTTGTATATAAAAATGTTCAGGTGCCATACTCCTTTAATATCATATTAGGTGTACATGGTTAGCAAGACAATACAGGTGGAGAACTGAGTTTGGAACTTCATTTGTTCTCAAGATGTCTGATGCTTGTCTTGAAATATGATTTTTTTAAGAAATACAAACACATCATTAATATATTTTGGTCCCAAACATAGTTTTGTAACAAATACTTTATAAGTTTAGATAGAAAGTAAGATGTTTGGTGAACCTCTCTCTTCTCCTTCTCTACCTCCCTCCTTCCCTCCCTCCTTCCCTTCCTTCCAAATGAGCTATTTCTTGTGAAATAAAGGAATGTTCAATGTGTCCCCAAATAATGGAATTTGCCTACTCTGTCTGGAGTCCAAGTACTTCTCAAGCACAACAAAAACCATGCACTGAGTACACTCAACGCTTGGACAGGAAAACAAAACAACCTGGACTGATTGTCACGAGTTCTTCGCAGAGCAGTTGGGGCCACAATTCTAATCAATTCAAGTAATTCTGTAAAATGTGAAGAGAGAATTTCCTTCTTCTGCTTCTGGCTTCCAATCTCAAGATATGGCTTGATTCCTGGTCCCAGAAATGGTTGCGTAAAACTCTCCAAAACCCAATACCTGTATGTTACATCTTTGAGAGGTCCAGGAATTCTTAACCCTTAATATAATTTATTAAAAATAAAAAGAATCATTTTTAAAAAGTTAAAATAACTTTATACTCGGTAATGGAGCAGATGTAATGCTATGAGGAATATATTTAGCACGACATCCTGGGGTGCAGTCTGCCTTTCATAGCTTTTCAGAGAGAGAAAGATAACTTGCTGTGTCTCATGCTCACGAGATGGCTTGTGAAAAGTCCAAGTCAGAATGTTACCCTCCCATTCCTCCTTGATAACGAGGCTCTCTGATGCTTGAATGAAGAAGAGCCCTATGAGAAGAGAATCAGTCTGTTTTTATTGAATTCCTACTACGTATACCCCAGGCACTGTCTAGGCACTGGAAATAGCAGCAAACATGCCTTATGTATCTTAGTCTATTAAAAAGGGTTGTTTTTCATTGACAAATTATTGTACGTCAGCTGAGAGTTTTCATTTCTATTCTGGAGTATTTTTTTCTCCTAAAGATCACTAGTTTTCATGGTCATGAGTAGAGTCAAATAGTGTTTATTTTTCTTTGGTAGTAAAATGAGGCTGTTCTCATTCCCAAAGAACAGATGCTAAAGTAGTAATTCATTATAAGGAATCAAATGGTATGTTAGTTCCAGGCTTCAGTACATGGAAACTTTAATTTCCTTCAGTTGGTTCTTGTGGAAAATTAAAAATTAGGACTCAAACACTTGAGGGAGTCAAGTTTATCCAAATGTCTAAGTAATCTTTTTGTGAATAAGTCTGGATGATTAAGTGAATTCCACTGTTGCCTTGTTGAGGAGTTGAAGGATGCTATGCACTGAAAGATGCCCCACAGAAACAGAGTTTTGGTTGGCAATGGGATAGTTTATTAGAGAGAGAGAGAGCGAGAGAGAGAGAGAGCTATTTATAAAGTTCAGTAAGTCAAACTTGTGCTTCATTAAAGTCAGACACAGAAATACTTTCAATAACTATGTCAAATTAATTAAGGAGAATTATTTACAAAATTATATTCAATGTAAAAAGAACACAAACTTATATAAACATAATGTCCATAGTAAACTCCTGGAATTCCACCAGCAGGGAATGAAATAAATGATAGTAGATGTATAATACTATGGTAGGATTAAAGGTAAAGAGTTTTTTGTTCTGCATTGGTAGTATCTTTTCATAATTATAAAAATGTAATTTAACACTTTTTTTTCTGCAAGACAGGCAGCAGAACCACTGAGCTGAATCTCTGGCCCAATAAAAATGTAATTTAATAATATATAGTTTTAAAAGAAGTTCTTAGAAATTAGTGACAGCCAGAATTTTTTTAGTCTCCACTTTTTCTATGGACTCTAGAAAGGTAAAGAAATTTGTAAAACAAACTTCCTTGGTTTAAGATATTTTCAGTCTCCTACCCCATCCTGGTACTGGAGGTTAAACCCAGGACTTTCACACAGAACTACATCCCCAGCCTTTTTCACCTCTAACTTTGAGATAAGGTATTGCTAAGTTGCTTAATTCCCCAGGCCAGGCACCTGTCTCAGTCTCCTGAGTAGCTGGGATTACAGGTGTGTGCCACTGCTTCAGATATGAAGTTATTTTTAAAAGTGTGGACCACCTGACATCACACACTGTTATGAGCTGTGTTTCCTAAAATTTGTGTGTTGAAGCTCTAATCAATGGAGTGGTGACACTTGGAGGTAGGGTGATGGGGTGAATAACTAGGCTAAATAAAATCAAAAGGGTAGATCCCTAATGTGACAGCACTGATACCCTTTAAGATGGGCAAGGGAGGCCAGAGGGCTCTGTATCTGTGCACAAGAGGAGACCACAGTGTACATGCTAGAAAGACAGGCCTCAGTGGAAAATCATGTTGGCCTCACCTTGATCCTGGATTTCTCGCCTTCAGAAATATGAGTAAATAAATGTAATCTATTTAAAGCCCCCAGTTGTTGATGTTTTGTTAAAGCTGTCTGACCAAGCTAAAATACATGGATGTACATGAAGAAAGACATGTGCATGTTTTTGATTGTTGAGTGAAATAACTCTTGGCAGTAATTCATACCAGCTTTGAAGTTCTGGCGTGAACTTTTATAATGAAGAGAGTGCACTGGCTTCATTTTCCCATTTTGTATCAGGAGAAGACAAGATTGGCCGGGTTTCCACACATGTGTGATGTGAGGGATTACAGGGACCTCATTAAACACTCGCATGTCAGCTCATACCTGTTTGTCAAGCACTTAGTAAAAGACAAATCATCAGAGACCTCTTTCTTTTAATTTCTTTAGTTTCCCAAGTGTTATGCAACTCAGCAGTGAACTGAGGTGCCTTTTGCCGTGGGCTTCTTAATAAAGTTTCTGGTGGGGGAACTTGATGGAAGAACTGTAAACCCCATGGGTACTGGGGGTAGCAGTTGGGAATAAGCCCAACTAATTGGATTAGTGGTTCCATGGTCAAGAAAAAGCAATCTGCAAACAGTCCCAGGCAGGAAGGACAATCCAGGCTGGCTTTAAAGAACATCAACTTTAGCAATCAGCTCAATGCATTCTTCCTAGCTTGTTTTGGTTAGCTCATTAGTGAGTCTTTCAAAAAAAAAAAAGGACAAGTCTAACAGAAATGCAAAAGAAAAAGCTGAAACCAAACTGATCATTTCAATACAATTGATTAAACCCATGTATTGAGTACTATGGTCCACACTCTGTGAGGTGTGAGTAGCGAATATGTAAATATTACTGTTAACTGTCAAAGCATTATAAAAATATAAGGTATCACTGTATATAAGAGACAAGTCAAACATGAATCTTCTTGTAAAGATTGTAAAATGGTATCAAGAGAGCCACAGTCAAGTATAATCTTGATGTTTCCTATTTTCTCTTAGTGATTTATAAATTGAGTCAGGTTACAGTAAAATAATTATTGATCTATTAGCCCAATGAGAACAGGAATCCAACTGAATGACTAGGAAGTTGATACATGTTTTAATAATTTGCTTAGAACTGAAGACTTTTAAAAGAGATGACACAGACTATCATCATATAATACAGAGTTCTCCAGAAAAATAACCAACAGGGGTGTGTGTGTGTGTGTGTGTGTGTGTGTGTCTATGTTCAGAGGCAGGCGAGGCACAGAGACAGAGAGGAAGAGAGACAGATTTTCATTGTAAGAAACTATCTCATGGCTTCACAAGTCTAAATCTGCAGGGTTGGCCAACAAGCTGGAGACCCAGGAAAGAGCTGCAGTTCAGGTCCAAAGGCTGTTTGTTGCTAGCATTTCTTCTTGCTCCGAGGAAGTGTGTCTTCGTTTCCCTGAGGCCTTCAACAGATTGGATGAGGTCCACCTTCATGGTGGAGGGTAATCTGCTTTACTCAAAGTCCACCAACTTAAAAAAAAATTTCATCCAAATACCATCTTTCTAGAATAATCCAGAATAATGTCTGACCAAAGATCTGGGCACCATGGCCTCACCATATTGACAGAAGAAAATTAACCATCACAACTGTACCTACCCCTTGTCAACTTGGCACCATATCAATCCCTTTTATTCATATGTAACCTTCAGTGGATAAAATAACAAGGCAATAATTCTACCTAACATAACACAACTATCTCACATACAATCAAAAATGCACTAACTGTTTTCCAAGAGGATGCAAATTTCTTGTTGATGTTTACTCTTATTCTTGATATCTGATAATAAATACTAAGATGGAAAGTTAAATATTATAATGTAAAGTCAGTATATCTTGTTACATGATAAAGGGATAAGAGAGGGTAGAAGACAAAATCTTCTATGTATACACACATTCACAACACAATAAGGAACAAATACTCATGAAAATTACAGTCCTCATATCTGTACCCTGGTCACACCAGTACTTAGAACTACTCTCTTCCACTACCCATTCCTTATTCCCTTTGTCTCAGTTGGCCATGGCTATGTACTTGGTAAGGTGACTCAAACCTTCTTTCCTAGTCTAGGTCATAATAGTCCTGCTTGGATTGAATTGGGCTGTTATTTTCACTGACCTTAATCACAGGAATGATAACACTAAGAGACACTAGAGTAAGTCAGTGGTGGCAAATCTACGGCACACGTGCTACAGCGACCCATTTGTATCACTGAAAGCACTAAAAGGTTCACCATCATTGCTCTAAGGGATCTCCTGTATTCCAGACACAATCTTCCTTATCTCTGCTATGGAACAGCAATCAAATTTCCCCTTGGTAGTCAGCATCAACCACCCCAGTCAGCACAGTAAGTCCCTCCTTTGCCTGTTAATTCAGTCAGGATGAACCCAAAATGGCTAGCATTAACTTCCAGCTCAATGAAATCATTGTGTCTCTTGCTGGGAGCATTCTTCCCTTGGAACCAAGACTTCTTAGGTGAGCAGAGCATGAGGACACTATGGAAAATAGTGAGTGGTACAACTCCAATTTCTATCCCTTGATCCTGGACCCCTTGATCCATCCTGGCTATAAGAGAAATAGTACCACATGTTAGACAATGATTCAGAGCATAATCAACTTTTTGGAGACCTGCTTCAGGCTGCAAGTTTAAGCTGGCGTGGTGAGTCTTCAAAGGTCCCTCCCGTCTTTCTATCAAGTCAGCTACTTCACAAAGGTAGAGAATATGACAGAAGCAGTGAATTTAATGAGCATAGGCCCACTGCCCACTTTCTTTGTTGTGAAATGGGTTCCTGAACAGAACCAACATCATTGCAATACTATGATAGTGCATAAAATATTCTATAAGTTCATGGACAGTGGTTTTGACAGAAGCATTATAGGCAGGAAAAGAAAGCCACTATTCAGAATAATTGTGCATTCCAACAAGAACAAAACACTTTTCCTATCATAATGAAGTTGTCCAATGCCATCAACCTGCTGCCCAGTACCTAGATTATCACAGGGAAAGGTGTTATCAGACTTGGTGTCCATCTCTGCTGCTGCAAGGTTGGGGACTCAGCAGAGCCCCAGAATGACCTTGGTGTGAAAAGTCCATGTTGCTGAACCAATGCAAATTTCCATCGCTGTCACTATTGTCAGTTTGTTCTTGAGCCTGTTGGACACTGTCAGGGGTGGCTGGGAAGAGAGGCTCACTGGATCATCCTACCCACTTGATTATTAAAATTCTCTATTAAAGTCACTCTTTGGCAAGTAGTCACATGGAACACAAATATGTTTCTATTTTTCATTCAGTCTATCCACGTACATCTTTCCCAAATTTCCCTGTCATCAATTATCCATTCATATTCCATCCAAGTCCCTGACCGCTAACCAAATCAGTGGCCATTTCTCCTTTCAAGAAAAATGAATGCCCACATATTCAAAGTTTGGCCCATCATGGTGGGGGGGGGTGGACTTTCCTTCACCCTACCTTTCTGGGATATTTCAGAAATGGGTTATATTACTGCAGCTGCCAGCTTTGGGTTGGTACCTGCATACAATGCAGGACTGTCTGTAAGCCAGGGCCAAATCTTTTATTCATCTGTCAAATGATCATAGGGAGCTCCCCATGAAGTCAGGAGTGCAGGCTGGGAAAGAGAAGACAGTGTAGCAGGCGTGTAACCACGGACATCTGGGCTACTTTTATATAACTTGCTTGTGTCTCCAGCACCTGCTTAAGCCCAATCATATATACGCTACTTCCATTTGCCAATGTGGCACAACCATGTGCATACCCTACTTTATGGCTTCATGAATCAGATTCATCAGATCACTATGGCAGTTCAGGTTATGGTAACCTGGTGGTCTAGGATTAAGAACTCAGTGTCTATTAAGCCATAGTAGAAGACCAAGAGTTGTTTCTTTAAAGGAGAGTAATTGTCTGCAGATGATCGCAGGGCCTTTCTCCCCAACAACATGTCTCCTTTACATTAGGACTCTTTTGATCTGCCCCATACCACTGGACTTCTAGAACTTTTACAGAGGTAGAAATCCACTGAATTTTTGTCAGATTTACTTCCCACACTCTGGCATGCAAAAGTCTTACTTTTAGTTGAAACCCAAGTGGTTTCTACTCCTTGTCCATTAGGTCCATTTGGCACAGTCATAAAGAAATACACAAGTGTGGTATCTTGTGGAAGAAACAGGCAATCATGGCATCTCTCAAGTATTTTATGACACTGTTTTCTGCAGTCTCTCTCCAGGAGTGTGATATTGCTTTTGGTATAACATTTTCCAAAACAGGCAATTCTAGTGTCTTCTGCTTGACCTTTCCCATAATAGTCCTTACTTCACAGGAACTAATATGGAGAGTCTGGCAGTTGTTGAGTATGTCTGCTCCAATTATGCATTCTGGAACTGGGGAGATGACCATAGGATGGGCTTGGGGATGTACTCAACATATTGTGAGTAGGACCTGGGCTAAAATGCCATGGACCACCCCCATTAACCCCTTCTGTGAGCAGAGAACTGGAGTGATGTTTCAGGCCTCTTGGAATCAGTGTCACTTGAGAGCTTTTGTCCAATAGTTTCTCAGATGGCTAATTATTTCATTTTCCCCAGTACACATTTACCCTGGTAAAAGACTTAAGTTGCAGATGTCTTTGGAGGAAGCTGGATGATTAATGCTATGAATTTTGAGCAGTGTATCAGAATCCTTCCCCAAGGGGACCTATCCTCTTCATTCAAGAAGATGTGGGTCTCTGAACTGGCTCAAGTCTGAGAATATATTGAGGCGCTGCAACTCTATGGTTTTATAATGCAAGCTTTGTCTCTGCTTCCCAGCACAGCAACCAACCCAACCTGCCTTTAGCAGCTAAGTGCAGTCACTAAGCTGTGTTTAGGTTTTCCAAGTCAGTGGCAGCAACTGTTACTCTCAATCTTGTCCTATGAGAAGAGCAATTGCAGGGTTCTCCACAGGTGCTGGGGTTCCCTTCCAAATTACTTCAGTGGCCAAATCAAGTTTTAATAAAATTAGCCATCATTTTTCTCTAAACACATTCACAATATTTGAGAATTCTCTCGCATTTTTAATGAGCAGAAATCTTGCTTGATGGGTTGGTAGCTAAAGGTAAAGTACTTATTGCAGGAAGGAAGTTTATTTGATTTTGAATTGTTTGTTTTTCAATTGAATTATTTATTACTGAAATAATTTTATCTCCCTTAAATTTTCTCTTTCTAGACTGTCCCAGCTTAAGTAACAAAATTAATTATTTGAGGCAGAGAATAGTACTGGTCTAGGAATTAGAAAACCTAGGTGCTAAATCCAATCTGTTGGTCATGTAACTCTGCATATCAAATCTAACAGCTTTGAGACTCAAGTCTTCCTTCTATTAAATAATATTCTACCTACCTCACAGAGTGCTTTATATATATATATATTTTTTTCCACATTTTAGATTTATTAGTTGTGTTGAGGATCAGTACAGACACTTCACTTTGTACACAATTTTTGACACACATACTGAAAATCTAAAAAACTATGTATTGTTTCTTTTTCAGTTATTCCAGTGACTTTCCAGCTTCAAATTTGGAGGCAAATTTTCCATCAAAGGATTAAGTACCAGTATCTTCGGATGCTGATGAAGTGTTACTTAAGTCTCATCAATTCACAATTTCTTATCATATACACTACATACTCAAATTTTCGATCTTTCACAGCACATTAGCAAAATTAGGCAAACTGGACTAGCATGACCAAAAAAGATGTCACAGAGCACACTCAATTCTGACAGGGCAACGATCAGGAAGTAGTTTTCTTTAGGAAACAATTCTACTAAAAACATGGGAATAGAAGTCATTTAAAATATCCAAGACTATTAAATGCACGACTGTGACTCCAAATTACCATTTAGTATGCTTTATATTGCAGGATATAAAACTAACCCCCACCTGTGGAATGTTAAGCTGACACCCAGGGCAGTCAAAGCCTGCCATAATTCAATATCCCACTGTTTTCTGGTTGTACCAAAAAATAAACAACCAGCAAATGATTTCACCTCTAAAAAAAATCATTTACACTTAAAAAATGCGAGGAAGTGGGATTCCCTTCTTTTTAAAAATGTTTCTAGAGCTACTAAAAAACTTGCATTTACAAAATAGTTGATAAAAATATTCCTCTGGATTGTACGAGAAGGGAGACAGGGAGCATTGATAAGGCGCGGTGTGCTCAGTCAGACTTGGCTTCTTTCTCTTCCGTTTCATCAGAGGCTGCGCTCTCCCCGTTTTTAGTTTCTCCGTTTTCCGTGGGTAAATCTTCCTTAGGTTCTTGATTAGTCACTTCAGCCTGTTTTCCTTTTGGTCCCCTTTTCCCTTGTGCTTGCACTTTTTTGTAGGAAGATTTATCCTTTCCGGTTGTCGTTTTTGGCTTCGTTTCCACTTTTGCAGGAGCAGGTTTAGCCGACAACCTCGCCGATCGATCTCCTCCTTCGCCGCCCCTTCGGCAGAGCTGACCTTCCTCTTTGGCATCTTGGCGTCGCGGGGTGTGCGTGCGGAAGCTGCGGGCCGCGGTGCACGGGAGCCTTGCGGAGCTATGCTGCTCGGCCGCTGCCGCTCCTCCCTCCGCCAGAGCTGCTGGGACCTCACAGAGTGCTTTTAATAATCAAATAAATGGCCAGGAAAGATGACTGCTCCAAGTGGTCTGAACAGAACAGAAAGATGTCTTTCTCAAGATGTTACGTGTCAGGACTACTGATAATACTCTGATGCTGGGTCCAAATGCCTGTAGTTATGGATTAATAAATATTGAGGACATATGCTGGTAATCATGACTAAGCAGTCAAACACTTAAAAGAGATTTCGTTTTATACTGTATTTGTCCTCACATGCTAACTTCATAGCACAGTGTTATGGCTTGTGTTTAGATGTCCTCTCAAAGGCTCTTATGGTCTTAGGTGGGGCTTTTTCAGAAGTGGCTGAATCTAGAGTGTGTGATTGATTCATGGTGCAATGCTAGGATCAAGGGCACTAGAATTAAGGGTGTGAGTGCTATCTGCCCTAAGTAGTCTAAATAAAATAAAAGGGGCAGCAAGACACTGTTAAAATCCCTTGTTGCTTTTGCTATCTTCTGGCCTCCATGAACTGTTTCTCCTCTGTGATGCCCCTATGCTGTGTGCCACTCTGCCTTGGAGCCAGCTGATTATGTACTGGAATCTCTACAAACTATAAGCTAAATAAACCTGTCCTCCCTTAACTTGTGGGTGTGGGTATTTTGTCTCAGCAATGAGAAAAGTAACTAAGATGCACAGTTTCATTCAATATAAAGTAACTTGACAAATATTGAAACAATGAACAGGAGAGTCAGGACTGAAGATAGAAAAAGTCAAATCATGGTTCACCAATGCTAGTGGGCATTTCAGTCACTTGGAAAGTTTGTCTAAAAAATGCTCTCTACTGGACCCCATTTTCTGAGATTTTGATTTAGAAAGGCTGGGGTAGGGCACAGACAGATGTATTTTAATGGGTACCCTCATCGATTGACATGAAATGGTAAGAGAAATACTGGTGTAGGGAATTCAGTGGAGTCCTGTTTGATCCCAGATCAAATCTCACATCCTGAATGCAACCTTATGTTTTCTCCATGATTTACTTTTTTTTCTTGAAAGTGGTACATAGAATAATCTGCTTGTTTGAGAATTCATATTTTCTTTTTTCTTAAAGTGAAAATAAAATGAAAGTTTATTACAGAAAAGAAGTACAGCAGGTTACTCTGTAGGTAGAGTTAAGGACAGCAACACTGGATGCTCCCCAGAGAACTGAGAATTCACATTCTAGTAATGACACAGGAGCAGCAAAATGTAGGTCCAGTCCAGCCAGAGCCTCACTTTTACCCCAGTGGTCTCCAGGTGCACTAGGGTAATTCTGATGGACAGAACTTTCTGCATATTTACCGTAGGCATCAGAGATCGCAGATGTCACCCATAATAATACATGTATGGGGCAAGGTGGAATACAGGCATTTTTTTCAAATAAATAAATAAATAAAGCTTTAAAAAATTATTTTTTTCTGGGTTCCTGCTTCCCAACACTAAAAGCTGAAACAAATGACTATTTACAAAATCTTGCAAAATACAGTGCAAATGAATACAGAGATACTAGAAGTCATATTAGCAACTAATAAACCTATTGTATTACTCTGGCATGAAAGGGTTACACCCTAATTTCTTCTTTCAAGATATAGCCATTTCGAGAGAAGCTCAGCTGGTCCCAGCACCTGGAAGGAAGCTCCCTGACTCCATCCCAGGCTCCTACGGCAGAGAAGCTCAGCCGGTCCCAGAACTTGGAAGGAAACTCCTCCACTGCCATCCCAGGCTCCTAGGGCAGAGAAGGTGAGCTGGGCCCAGCACCCGGAAGGAAGCTCCCCACCTCCATCCCAGGCTCCTAGGGCAGAGAAGCTCAGCTGGTCCCAGAACCCAGAAGGAAGCTCCCCTACTGCCATCCCAAGCTCCTAGGGCAGAGAAGGTGAGCCTCGTGGGCAACAGAAGCAACCCCCCCCCCGCCATGTGGAAATGAGAAAACACATAAACAAGCCTCAAAAACAGAGTTCCAGATCACCTACAGCAACCCCAAAGGGAAACGAATTGGAACAATCTGATATTCAACCACCTGGACTCTCTGAACTGGGAACAAAAGAGGATCGGGGAAAAATGAAATCAGAAATAATTACTCAGATAACAGCAAAGATTTTGCTCATGGTGCAAGACATGATTAATAAATCTAGAGAAGACACAGATAAAAAAATAGAGGAGCTGAGGAACATGATGGAATCCCAACATAGGAAACAAATGGAATCAATAAAACAGACACAAAGAGATATCCAGGAGATTAAAAACTCCATCAAAAGTCTACACAGCAGAATCAACCAATGTGAGGATAGAATTTCACATATAGAAGATAAGATTGCAATTAGTGAGGAGAAAAAGAAAAATTGCTTTAAAATTCTAAGGGAACATGAGAAATCAGTCCAGCAGCTACTAGACGATGCAAAGAAGAATAACATAAGACTGATTGGAGTCAATGAAGAAAGAGGAGAGAGTGCAGATGACATAAAAAATCTGTTCACAGAAGTGATGGCAGAAAACTTCCCAAGGAGGGGAAAAGAACTTGACATACAGATAAGTGAGGCATATAGGAGTCCAGCTAACCTTAATCAAAAAAAATCTACACATAGGCATATAATAGTTAGGATTCCAGAAATCCAACAGAAGAACAAAATTCTCCAAGCAGTCAGAGAAAAGAAACAAATCACATACAAAGGAAAGCCCATCACAATCACAGCAGACTTCTCAATGCAAGCCCTCAAGGCAAGAAGAGCTTGGAGTGATGTATTTCAAGCCCTAAAGGAAAACAGCCTCCAACCCAGGTTGATGTAACCTGCAAAACTATCTTTCAAAATTGATGGAGAAAAAAGATACTTTCATGATAAAGAGCACCTCAGGAACTTCATGAATACCAAACCAGCACTCCAAAAAATTTTAGACAATACCCTAGGAAAAGACAATGAGGGTCACAACCCCAGGAAACCCAGCAGAATGAATCCATTGGGCGTGGCAAATTAAACGCAAAGGGGGAGAATCCAACAAAAAGAAAAAGTCATGACAAAGCTTTTAAAACTTTGAACTTCGTCTCCCTTATGAGTATATAATTCAATCTTATTATTGTACTGATTAGTATTTTTCTGATTCTAGAGTTGCACACCATTCCTTGTGCTATACTGGCTATTTATCATCTTATGTCTACTTCTTAATTGGGTTGTCTATAAATGAGCTTTAAGAATTCTTTATATATTCTGGTCACAGGTTATATGCATTGTAAATATGGTCTGTTTAAGGACTTTTCATTTTAATGATGTCATTTAAAGTTCTAAATATTGATGGAATCTCATTTATCAATTTTTTTCTTTTATACATCATGTCTTGTATCCTAGGTAGTTCTTGCCTACCCTGAATTCATAAATATTTTCCCTTATAATTTCTTCTTAAAGTGTTATACTTTTAGGCCCTTCAAGTTATTTTCATGTATGGAAAAACAGTTGAGGTTAATTTTTTATGTACAGATACCAGGTGTTCTAGTGCTGTTTGCTGAAGACGCTATCTCTTCCTTGGCTCTTGAATTGAGTTTAGATTCTATAAAATGCTGATATTAAATAATCTTTCAAAACTCAGTGGGCCATATATGTGTGGTTTTATTTCTAGATTCTCTGTTTTATTCCAATGATCTATATGTCTTTCCTTACACCAACGCTGCCTTGATTACTGTAGCTTTAGAAGAAGTCTTAAAATTAGGTACTAAATGTCTTCCAACACTGTTTTTGTTTTTGTTTTTAACTTTTCTAGGTCCTTTGTACTCCTACATAACTTTTAAATCTCAATATCCAATTCTTCATTTATAGCAAGTATACACAGACCTGAAGTTTTATATATACCTTGTGTTTTCTAATCCTGCCAAATTCAAGTACAAGTACTAGGGGCTCCTAGAGATTTCTTAATATTTTCTCTGTAGATCATCATTTCATCTACATACACAGATTTTGCTTCTGCCGTGCCAATCCTATCGTAATTGTGTCATTTTATTGCCAGACTATTTTGGTTTAGGCCTATGTTTCAAAGTTTAATGGACAGATAAAGAGTAAGCATATCTGCCCTTGTTCCCCACCTTAAGGAGAAAGCATTGTATCGTCTCCATTTATATAAGGCATTCTTGCTGGAAGTATGGAGTACATGTCTTTAATCTATTGAGAAGTTTCTGTTCTACTTCTAGTCTCCTGATAGCTTTTACCATGAACAGCTGTAGAATTTAGTCCTATACTTTTTCTCCAACTAGTGACAGGATCATATGGCTTTTTCCTTTCCTCTGTTTAAATGATGACTTTTGGAGGTGGATCTTCCAATGCTGAACCAACACTGCCATCCCTATAACAAAACCACTTTCTACATCCTGCCAGATCTGACTTCCAATAGTTTGTTTTGTTAAACAAATTTCTATCTATGTTCATACTGTTTTCTTCTATTATCTTTATCCAGTTTTAGGATTAGCACAGTGTTGATTTCCTAAAATGAGGGGAGAAGTGTTCCTTCTTTTTTCTGCTTTAATTGTTTGATATAATTTATCAGTTAAAATGTTTATGAGCCTGCTCTTGTCATATAGGTAGGTTTTCAAGCTAGGAATATACTTTCTTTAATAGGTGCTATTCAAATTTTATATTTCCTCCAGAGTTAGTTTCATTAATTTGTCTTCTAAGTTACTTCTTAGAAGTTGTCAAATTTATTTCAAAAAATATTTTTGTAATATGCTTTCTATATCCTTTTAAATTCTGTAAAATGGTAATGTGGTAATGTCTCCTAGTTCTTAATATTGTAATTTAAAAAATGTATAACTGATATTGTGTAACAGGAAGAAAAGGTCTAAAAGAGCAGGGGAATTGGGAGGGGTAGGGGAAGGGAAGAAAGGGAAAGGAAAAAATTTGAAAAGAGGAAAAAAAATGGAAACAAGGTCTTTGCAAATAGGGAAGGGTGGAGGGGGTGAAGGGAGGGCAAGGGAAGGGGAAAAAAATAAGAACCAAGAGACTCATGTAATGGTACAAGATCCCAATGACGAATGTAACTGTATTTTATACCAAAAATGTACCAATACACGTAATGGGGGGAAAAAAAGATATAGCCATTTCCTCTATCACTCACACAGGTTAAGATATTTATTTAGGGTTGGAGATTTAGCTCAGTGGTTTTTGCCACCTGCTGCGCAAGCGCAAGGATCCGGGTTCGATCCCCGGTACCAAAATATAAATAAATAAATAAAAGGAAAAAATATATTTATTTAGATTAACTGAGGTGAAATTTAGAAATAAATTTAGAGATTTTGATTTCCTGGTCAATGTATCTGTATGTCAACCTTTTGCTCAACCCAGGAAACCATTTGGAACGAAAACAGTTGGTGTGTGTGAAGATCTTTAACAAGGCCTTAATGGAAGGAGACTGATTTACCATCATGGACTCAGTGTTGATCCATGGAATAACACTGAAAAACTGCTACAGGACCACTGACAAATTACTGTTTGCATCCAAAAGATCAGAGTGGCTTACATATAAAAACACAGTGTTCTTCTGTAGATACATAGGTTACCACAACTTGTTAATGTCCATGATTGGACTTAGTATTTATTAACTGAATTGTTTAGAAGAAAATATACAGTGCTAGCTGCTTCACATAGTGAGATTTCAGGAGCCTCCTCATTGCTGCATATCAATAATTTTCTTGGACCATGTGACAAATTGTATTTTTAAAAAGGCTAATGTAAAGGCTAGTTAGTCATAGGCAAACTGATATAACTTGGTAAGCTAGAAGTCCTTATGACTTAATGTAAGTTAATGATCATAACTTGTATCAGTAAATTGACTATCTCTCAGGAAACATCTGAATAAATATAAATACACTGCTTGGAAACAAGCAGTTAGGCCTTAGGAGGAACTAAGTTCTAAATCAAAGCTAATCCTCTCCCTATCACAATTCTCTCTGTCAGAGCTTGTTCCAGGTCAGAAGAAGAGTAAGCCACACTGCACTTATTTTTCTCTGAAAAGGTACAATGAGTTCTATTAAATAATCAACTAAGATTTCAGGCATCTGTCTTTAAGAAAAGATACTTACAGATGTGAAAAAAAATCACTTCATATTTGTATTAAGCTGTGGGTAGTAGCTTTATAACATGAGAAGAAAAATACAGGTTTTGTAAAGCAAAGTACAAGCTGTCAGAAAGACTATCAGCTGTGTTCGAAACAACTTCCTCTGTGTAATGGTGTAATTGCGCTTTAACAAAGAAAAAAGCACTTTGTTCTCTGTCTTCAGTGAGTATGTGATTTAAATGTACATTAACTCTATTTTAAACTCTCTCTTATAATGCTAAGACTGACTACCAGTCTTACATTTTCCATAGCATTTAGTGGAATTGTACAATTCTCTTTCTGCTTTTTGCACCATGGATAGGGATAGCACCTTTGTTCTGTTCCATATCAAGCCTGTTGTTTTACAGTCCATTCTCTGCCATCTAGTTCTTGACTTGAATTATCATTTCAGAATTTGTAGGCCAATGCAATTGATTATTAACATTCTTTGTGTCTAAGTCAAAAACACCTATGTTTACTTGCCCATCAAAAATATTTTCATTTCCTTTTGATTTCTATGTACCCCCACCTGAAGCTATGGTAAAAGTATAAGATATAAGGATTCCAAATAAGGATGCTTGCCTTTCTTCTAGGGTCTGTCTCCAATCAGGAAGAGGATCCATGTGCTGCCGGGGTAAAGGCACAATTTGGCTTGGGTCTATCTGTCTGTCTATCTGATATACAATGGCATATATTACATATAGGACAATATAAATAAGAAATATTAAGGTAACTACATAAAGGAGTCTTTACTTCTCTTGGTGGAGCACAGAGAATTGCTCCTGTACTGTAAAACTGAATGAAAAGTATGATTGGAAGGTGCTCATAGCAGTGGTGCTAGCCATGCGAGGGTGACGAGCAGTGTGCACTCTAAGTGCAAAATGTGACTGTTGATGAGAACACTCACAAACAAGGCAAGCAGTCCGAGGAGAGAAGAGATAGCAGGAGACTGGAAACTTTACTGCCTGAAGAACAGTTGTTGACAAGGACTGAAGATTTCTAAGCAAAGGAATGAGAATGGTCAGGAGGGGCTTAGATGGACAAGGAAGGAGCCAGGAAGACCACTTCAATGGTCTAGGTTGGCTAAGGAGGAGCTAAACTGGAGGCATGTATTTCTCATGTTTTGGTGCACATCAGGAACATCTGGGGTATTTACTTATTGAAATTATAATTTGGAGCCCCCCCACTCCTACTGTATTCTGATTCTCTAATGATTATATGAGAATAACATTAGTATAGTAAGTACTGGCTCTGAAGTAAGGCAGATGTGGGTTCGAATTTTATCTCCACCACTTACTAGCCAGAATCATGGGCAAGTGATTTAGCCTTTAACAGGTGCAGCTTCCTCATTTGTAAAATAGGAATGATATTACTGGGAGGACTTACTTAAGAACAATAGGCCTGAATGTAATCCTAGTGCTCTGGGAGGCTGAGGCTGGAGGATCACAAGTTCCAATCTAGGTCAAGCAATTTAGTGATTTAGTAAGACCCTGTCTCAAAATAAACATAAATAAAGGGCCGGGAACGTTGTTCAGTATGAAGGCCCTGGGTTCAGTCTCTGGTACTACAAGGAAGAAGAAGAGGAGGAGGAGGAGAGGAGGAACAAAAAGAGGAGGAGGAAGAAGGAAAAGAGGAGGAAGAGGAAGAAGAGGAAGTAGAAGGGGAGCAGGCAGAACCTGGCCTGAGTACGTGTTTCCATTGTATAAATTCTTTAAATCCAGGAAGGGTAGTCATCATTACGTACTCGAGCCAGTAGGATTCGGGTGGATTCGTTCCATCAGATCTTGAGCTGGGCAGCATCTGGTTTCATTCTCGATTTCACACCAGCCCCATGGGTCTCTGAGGCAAGGCCATAGACTCACTACATGTATCTTGTGCTTGGTAAGCGCCATGGCCCCGTCAATCAAGCCTAACTGTGTGGGCAAATTGAAGGGATGAATGGATGAAGGTCAAAGTGCATGTCAGAAATGGCGGGATGCTGAGGGCCTCTTGTCTCTCACACCCTGGTCTCCAGCAACTCTGCCACACAGAATGAAAGAAGCTTGGTCTGTGCCCTGGCATGCATGTCCCTGGGAGGCTGTGTGAACCAACGGCTTCGGACGTACTTCTGTGGAACTGTTTAAGTTCAGCATTTAAAGTTCCACTTTGACTTTACTTCCCACTGACAAGGCTAATAAGATACTACCACATCCCATCCCTTTCTGCTCACTGAACAGGGCTTTCAAACAACATTTAATACCTTCCTTGGCATACACTTTCCAGAATTCAGCTTTCAGGGGGAAGAAGTGACCAAAATAATCATTCATGACTTTTCCTATTATAAATTCCAGGATCAATCATTTGATTATTTTTAACTCCATCAGACTTTAGGAGCACTGGAGAAAAAAGAACATACAGTTGTAGCCAAGTGACACAGCAGATATTAGGCAAGGTGACATCGACCTATTCTCACATCAGCTCTCTGATGTGGGTTGCTGACTACATTTAGTCCTTCATTACCATACTCAGGTGTTACCAGGTGGATGCTATTTTGCAAGCACTGTTGCTGTGCTCTGGGCATAGTGAAGATGCAGACTCTGAAGACCTGCCAACAGGCACTCTGTCTCTCATCCTGTAAAGTTCTCAACAACTGCAATAGCTTTAAGGTCATTAATAGCCTCAGAAAGTATCCTAAACTCAGGAAAACTTTATAGCCCTATTAGAAACTCTGGAGTTTCTTCTGGACTTAGACAATTCATAGAAATAAAATGAATAGGATGGGCAATTTCAGACTCTTCTGGGAATTCAAAGATGTCTTGTCTATAACTGATCTTCCATTTCAACTGGGATGTGATTCCACACAAAATGGTCAAGTTATATCAGCTCAATCTGGGCTTCTCCACATTTGCCAATTTCTGATTGTAACCCCAGCACTGACATTAAGAAAAATATGCCATATAGTGGTTTAAAACACTTGTAACAACTATGCCTCTCTTTACTGACCACCTACTACATGAGCACACTATGAAGATCTTTCATGGGTGAACTGAGAGACTGAATGTACAAACAGAGAAGAATAATGGTGATGATGATGGTGATGATGATACACTAAAGTAGAGAATTCTGACCCACAATCTTCAGGAACCTGTCCAGGAAACCAAGCCCTTATCTGCAGCTCAGGAAGCCAGCCTGCTACAAGTCAGACTTGCAGGAAGACGGATTGCTATCTCTAGTGACAGCCCAGGAAGAAGAGCAATAATTGCTGTTGCTGTTGGCCCCAGATAGCAAGGATTTAATTAGTGACTGACAGCTTCTCTAATTTTTGTCCTTACTGAGAACTTAACATCAATCATAGAAAGTCACCCAGCCTGCCCTGTTTGCCGGCTTTCAGTAACCTCTAGCTAGGCACTGTAGGGCTCTCTGCTCCCCAGCACCTTTTAGCCTCTACTGAAACACAAGTGTCAGTAGCTGATTTCTTTGCTATAGCAAGCTCAGAACTAATAGGCCCTCCTTTTCTCACTTGGTTCATTTCTGTAAGTTTCTACTCAACTGTAATACCCATTTAATAGATGAGGGAGTTTATTAGAGCCATACTAGCAGCAAAGCAAGGGTTTAACCATAGCTCATTGGTTCCAAAGTTACCCCATTAACCAGCACCCGAAGGTAGAAGAAAGGCTTTTCCCTTGCCGACCTCTGATAGATCTAATTTGTAATTTGGAGTACATTTTCTTTCCTTCAAATCAAAGCGACTCTGGATATAATGGCATTAGTCTACAGGGCTGCTGGCTTAGCAGACAGATTCAATTCAGATGTACAGTAAGAGTTGAAGGTAATGCCTTGAGTGGTAATGGTGACCTTAAGTCTATGTTCCTTTACTACAAATTAAGTAAGTAGAGGCCTGGGGTCCCTCAGGTGGTGAAATATGAGCTGCTCAGAAGGAAGCACTTCTCTGACTTCTGGTCATTGCTTCATGGGACCACAGTGCTGACCATTTCTGTTGTATCCAGTGACAGAGTCAGGATGTCTGACTTCCTGTGTAGGCTTCTAGGTAACTTGACAGCATTCAGTCCTGCCATGCTAGCCTGAGGGTGTAGTTTTAACATGTGCATCTTTACTGACAGGGTTCTGAAGACAGTCCCTCATGTAGGAGCTGTTCAGAGGTCAAAAAGATGAGTTAACTATGGACAAAAATTTAAAGCAAAGAAGCTTTTTTTCTTTCAGTGACCTTCTTTTAGTCATTTTGGATTTTAAATAATGTGATAGTGCCAAGGGTAACAACTGAAACTCACATAAACTTCTCTGGCTGCTCAGAAACCCTCCAGCTTTGCATCCAAATATATGCAAATCTTCTGCACCAGAGGAAATGTTGAATATGGGAACAGGTGTATGGAGATCCTTAGAGGTGAGGCCTGTGGAGAAGCCCCTGTGGCCCCACATTCACCCCCACAGCTATCACAGAACACACTTGCTAGGTGATTTCTCTGCGTAGACTCTAGACATGAAGGGGATTCAGCTCACACAGCAGGGACACACACCAAGGCAGCCTGTGACACCAGCAGCTGTTCCCTCTGAAGGACCGCTCCCTGGGCTCCCTTTCAGGAACCAACAGCAGGAAGCCCAGCAGCAATGCAGGTGCTGCAGCTGGATATGCAGTGGGAAACGGGACAGGAGCTGTTTGCTTGCAGGAACTTGTTCTGCTTTTTATTCTAAATGATGACACAGTTAAGAAAGGAAAGAAAAAGTTTACATTTACTTTTTTTTTTTTTGAGAAGTAGCTCAGAAAATATATCAAAGGAATATTGTCAGGCAGGTTGCCCTAAAGTCTGAAAAAAACCTACTCAGACTTTGAAAATAGGAATATAAATAAGGGAGCTAAACTGGAGAGACAAGAGGAACAAGGAAACCAAACTAAATGATTTTTTTTCTGAAGAGAAAGAAAAGAAACTGAGCAACATATAGTTACTTACAAAAACCCAGAAAGCTTTATTTACAGACTAACTGGGTAACATATACCTAAAATTTACAAAAATTCCTCCTACATTTTCTTGAGAAAATTTTCTAGTTTCTATCAAATACAAATTAAAAAGGCGCACTTGGGGCTGGGGGAGTAGCTCAGTGATAGAGCAGTTGCCTAGCAGGTGTGAAGCCCTGGGTTTGATCCCCAGCACTGCAAAAAAGAAAAAAAAAATCACAGTAATAATACAGAAAGAAAAAAAGATACACAAGTGGAGAAATATATACCCATGTATATTAGCATATGTATACATACACAGATAAACACAACCATTTTGTGTGTAACTGCACATACATGATAGAGTTTAACCTTTTTTTTACTACAAAGTTTGAATGGCATTTTCATGCCAGGTACTGCAAAGCACCCTCACAATCCCAGCCACTCAGGAGGCTGAAGCAGGATGATTGCAAATTTGAGCCCAGCCAGGGCCACTTAGCAAGACCCTGTCTCAAAATGAGAAATAAAAAAGGCCAAGGATGAAGCTTGGTGGCAGAGCACCCGTGGGTTCAATCCCCGGTAGCACACCACACACATAAGAAAGGTGTTTTCAGAACTAGACTCAATATGCAGTGGCTTCCTGGCATTTTAAAGAAATGTCCACCATCCTTGTGTGCTGCAGTTGCCTTTCTCCGTGGCATGTGTTCTGGACAGTTGTCTCACTGCAGCCCAGAGAGGCTCCAGGGAAGAAACAGAACCCAGGCACAAGGCCTTTGAGGACAGCAGCTGGGCCTGGGCAGGGTCCAGTTTTCCTTATAAAAAGCTTCCCATTGGGGCTGTGCATTCACTGTATGCTCACTCAGGAGCACTCTGGGGAGGCAGGAAGGAGAAAGAGGGCAGAGGGGTCCAGATAAGCATCAGCCAAGGGACAAAGAGCTGAGGAGGCCCAGAGCCCACACCTGCTGATCGCTGGGAGGAGGTGGTGCTTCCAGTTTCCCCAGCATAGCCTGAGCCAGGGAGCACAAGCTCATGCAGGTGACCTCAACCAGGTGCCTGGCACAGAAACTGGAAACTGCTTCAGACCCACTGTGGCAGAGCCAAGCTTGCAAGGGGCATGTCGGAGCTGCGTCAAGGACTTGTTTGTCTTCCCAGCCAGTGATTCTGGAAATTCTGGAGCAGGGGCAGAGGGGAGGGCCAGACAGAGGGGCCGGAGGTACCAACCGCCATACAGGTGAAAGGGACACTGAGAGTGAGAACCAGCTCGGGGGCAAACAGCATCTAAATTAGCTTTTCCTTTGAAAACAGGAAAAGCTAATGGCCACTCTTGGACCAAAAAGAAATGAAATGTTCAAAATGTAACAGCAAAATGACTCCGTGTCATTAATAAACAAATACAACAGAGGGGATCTATGAAAATCATTGCTTTAGGAGAATTTTAAAACTCTAAGCTCATGAGTATAAAGAACTGGCCGGGTTTCAAATGACAGTTCATGTTACTGAAGGCGTGTTCTCCTGCCCCTGCACACTGAGGGTCACCCTCATGCTCACGGTTGCCCTCCCGTGTCTGCCTCCTCCCTGCTCATCACCTCCTTCTGTGGCCACCCTCTCCCTACTGGGGAAGCTCTTGTGGGACTTTCTCTTCAGATGCCCTGCACAGCTGAGCTAAGGGAGAGAAATTGTAACTGGCTAACAGGACACAAAGTTTAAAAAGACGTATGGACTGCTGCATCCACTCAGGCACACTGGCCAGAAGCTCCAGTGCTGCAGGTCCTGACCTTTATGGCACCAGGGAGCAGTTTCTTAACTGACTGGGGATGGATTAGGGTCTTTCTTTTTATCAGTACCAGTCATCTCGATATGAAAAGCTCTGAGCTGATGACAAAATGTTTCTTCCTTTCTGAGTCTGGTTCTTAAACCCTCCTTTATGAGGCTCCTCTGCTTACTTTTTATTTGTTTAGATCCCTATGATGGGACAATTTTCAGATGACCCCAGTGACCTCTTCCCTTAGAACATGCAGGACCATGACTTGCTTACCAATCAATAGAATATAGCAAAAGGATTACATTTTCATGACTATTACCTCATGTGGCAGAGATGAAGGGATTTTATGATGCAATTAAAGTGCTTAATCATCTGACTTCAAGTATTTGAAAAGGGACACTATCCTTGGTGGGCCTGGCCTAAGAGGAGATTTCTTTAAAAGCATGACTGGCTTCCTGAAGAAAAAGCTTCTTCCTTGAAGATCTAAAGGTTCACAAGTGTTCAGACTGTCTGGAATCCATGTGATGTTAATTACATGATATCTTCAGCACTTACATTGTGGGTTATTACAAAACCATAGAAAACCAGTAGTTGTTTTAGTTGGTTTCTTTTGCTTTTAATTTTATTAAAATTAAAGTCTGATAAAATGCTGAATCTTCATAAAAATTCCTGGGCTAATCTGTGAAACATAATCATAATCAAGAGTTGGAAAGAGCAGAGAGGGAGAAGAGGGGTAGGTGATCAGCTAAACCAGTTGTTCTAAAATGTTTTTGTCTCCTAATCTTTTATACTTATTGAGTACTGAGTGTTTCCCTGCTCTGGTTCCTGGCCAATATGAACTAAGGAGCTTTGCTTCATCTTGGCCTTCTGTCATGATGTTTCTGCCTTAGCCTAGCTAACCATGGACTGACTCCTCTTAAAATTACTACATTAGGAGCTGGGACTATGAAAAAGAATGAAGATCCAGTTCACTGGCAGAATCCCAGTACAGAGGATGGAACTCAGGACTTGTGATTTCAAGCTGATTACTCAGAAAGACTGAAATTGCTGCATCAACTGGAAGATAAGCTGTAGGGAGGGAGTTATCAGAGGAGCAGAGGCCCCCAGTGCCAAGCTGAGGCTTTTGGATTGATGTAACAACACTCCCAGCACAGAGGTGGAGAGCCGCCCCCCCCCCCAGCACAAAGGAGCTGAGACATTTGGGCTGCCGTACTACCATCTTGAATGCCGGGGAGCAGAGCCCCCCAACGCAGAGGAGGTGAGCCTTTTGGGCCACTGAACCACCGCCCTGAGCACCGAGGAGCAGAGACCCACCCCCTCGTTGAAATGAGAAGACATGTAAACAAGTATCAAAACCAGACTTCCAGATCACCTAAAGCAACACCAAAGGGAAATGAGATGGAACAATCTGATACTCAACAACATGGACTCCCTGAACTAGCAACAAAAGAGGATCTGGAAAAAATGAAATCAGAAATAATTTATCAGATAACAGCAGAGACTGTGTCCATAGGATTTGGAAAAAATGAAATCAGAAATAATTTATCAGATAACAGCAGAGACTGTGCCCATAGAGCAAGACATGATTAATAAATTTAGAGCAGATACAGATAAAAAAAATACAGGAGCTGAGGAACATGATGGAATCCCAATATAGGAAACAAATGGAATCCATTAAACAGATGCAAGCAGATTTCCAGGAGATTAAAAACTCCACTGGAAGTTTACACAGCAGAATAAGCCAATGTGAGGACAAAATTTCAGATATAGAAGACAAGATTGCAAATAGTGACCAGGAAGACAAAAATTTCTTTAAAATAGTAAGAGACCATGAGAAATCAATCAGCAGCTGGTGGATGATGCAAAGAGAATAACATAAGAATTATTGGAGTCAATGAGGAAAAAGGAGAGAGTACAGATGACATAAAAAAAACCTGTTCACAGAAGTGAAGGAAGAAAACATCACCAGCAGGGGAAAAGAACTTGACATACAGATAAGTGAGGCATATAGGACTCCAAAAAGCCTTGATTAAAAAAAAAAACAACCTACACATAGGCATATAATAGTTAAGGACCCAGAAACCCAACAGAAGAACAAAATTCTACAAGCAGTGAGAGAAAAGAAACAAATCACATACAAAGGAAAGCCTATCAGAATGACAGCAGACTTCTCAATACAAACCCTCAAGGTAAGAAGAGCTTGGAGTGATATATTTCAAGCCCTAAAGGAAAACAGCCTCCAACCCAGATTGATACACCTTGAAAAGTGATCTTTCAAAATTGATGGAGAAATAAGATACTTTCAATATGAAGAGCACCTTAGGAACTTCATGAATAGCAAACCAGCACTCCAAAAATATTTAGACAATATCCTAGGAAAAGACAATGAGGATCACCACCCCAGGAAGCCCAACAGAATGAATCTATTTGGCATAACAAGAAATTAAACATAAAGGGGGAGAATCCAACAAAAAGAAAAAGTCACAACAATGATAAGTCAATATGTATCAGTTATAACCATCAATGTTAATGGTCTCAATTCATCAATCAAAAGAAATAGACGGGCAGAAAGGATCAAAAAGCAAGATCCAGCAAAATGCTGCATACAAGAAACACACTTAATTAAAAAAGAAACTTATAGACTGAAAGTTAAAGGGTAGAAAACAATACTCCATGCCACAGGAACATGAAAAAAAGTAGGAGTAGCTATCCTCTTTGCAGATCAACTGGATTTCAAACCAACACTGATTAAAAGAGACAAAGAAGGACATTACATCCTGGTAAAGGGAACAATCCAAGAAGAGGAGATGACAATCATAAATATATATGCAACAAACACTAGTGCACCCAATTATATCAAACAAATACTAATGGACATGAAAAAGCACACAAGCACTAATACAATAGTAGTGGGGGACCTCAATACCCCACTGTCACAAATAGATAGATAAACTAGACAAAAAATAAACAATAGAACTCAAACTCCTGAATAAATGAAAACAGCAGATGTTTGCAGAGTTATCCACCCCAAATATCAGAATACACATTCTTTTCAGGTGCACATGGGTCATTCTTCAAAATAGACCACATACTCACTCATAGAACATGTTTAGGTAAGTGCAAAGGAATTGAAGTTATCCCCTGTACATTATCAGACCATAGTGTGATGAAATTGGAGATCAACAGCAAAAGAAACCACAAGAATTTCATAAACACACAGAAACTGAACAACACACTTCTGAATAACCAATGGGTCACAGAGGAAATTAAAGAAGAAATCAGACAGTTCCTACAATTAAATGACAATGACAATGCAACATATTGGAATCTATGGGACACAATGAAAGCAGTCTTATGAGGGAAATTCATAGCAGTGAATACTCATATTAGGAAAACAGAGCGAGTTCAATTACAAACCTGATGCTGAACCTCAAGCTTCTAGAAAAAGAACAGCGGGATAAAATCAAAGCTCATACAAGGGAGGAAACTATAAAGATCAGGGCAGAAATCAATGCAATGGAGACTAAGAGAACAATACAAAAAATAAATGAAGCCAAGAGTTGGTTCTTCAAAAGGATCAACAAAATAGACAAACCCTTAGCCAACCTTATCAGAAAGAGGAAAGAAAAGGCCCAAATCCATGCAATTAGGAATGAAAAGGGTGAAATTACAATGGAACTAGCAGAAATCCAGAGGATCATCAATACCTACTTCAGGAACCTATACTCCAGTAAGATGGAAAACACAGAAGAAATGGACAGATTTCTAGATATGTATGAATTATCAAAGTTGAAAAAAGACTTAAAAATTCTAAACATTCCAATATCAATGAAATTGAAAACATAATGAAAAACTTACCAACTAAGAAAAGCCCAGGTCCTGATGGCTTCACTGCTGAATTCTACAAGACATTTAGAGAGGAACTACTGCCACTACTATTTAAACTTTTCAATAAAATTGAAAGGGAAGCAATACTCCCAAATTCATTCCTGCAAGCACACCTTGATCCCCATAGCAGAGAAAGACCCAACTGAAAAAGAGAACTATAGGCCAATCTCACTAATGAACATAGATGCAAAAATCCTTCATAAGATAGTGGCAAATAGAATGCAGAAGATAATCAAGAAGATCATAGACCCTGACAAAGTGGGTTTTATCCTAGGGATGCAGGGATGTTCAACATAGGCAAATCAATCAATGTAATACACTATATCAATAGAGCCAAGAACAAAAACCATATGATCATCTCAATAGATGCAGAAAAAGCATTTGACAAAATCCAAAACGCATTTATGATGAAAATCCTACAAATTGGAATAGGTGGTCTCTACCTCAATCTGATAAAAGCCATCTATGAAAAACCAAAAGCCAATATCATACTAAATGGTCAAAAACTGAAATCCTTCACACTAAAATCAGAAACAAGACAAGGACACCTATTATCACCACTCCTGTTTGATATAGTTTTGGAAACATTAGCCACAGCAATTAGACAAGAAAAAGAAATAAAAGGAATAAAGATAGGAAATGAAGAAGTCAAATTATCATTATTTGCAGATGACATGATACTCTATATAGAAGACCCCCAAGAACTCCACCAAAAGTCTTCTAGACTTAATAACCAAATACAGTAAAGTAGCTGGATACAAGCTCAACACACAAAAATCAATAGCTCTCCTCTACACAAACAACACACTCACTGAGACAGAAATGGGTCAATCAATTCCTTTCACAGTAACATCCAAAAAATTGAAATACCTAGGAATCAACCTAACAAAAGAAATCAAAGACCTCTTCTCTGAAAACTATAGCCCTCTGAAAAGAGAGATTGAAGATGATATCAGAAAATGGAAAGACATCCCTTGCTCCTGTATAGGAAGAATCAACATAGTGAAAATGGCTATACTTCCAAATCTGCTATATAGATTCAATGGAATTCCATCTGAAAATCCAGCAACATACTTCGTGGACCTTGAGAAAACAATCCAAAAGTTCATTTGGAACAAGAAGAGACCCAGAATAGCAAAAGCAATTCCAGGCAACAGAGATATGGCAGGGATTATCAAAATCCCTAACTTGAAACTATACTACAAAGCCATTGTGATAAAAACAGCATGGTACTGGCAAAGGAACAGACCTGAGGACCAGTGGAACAGATTAGAAGATGCAGGAACAACTCCAGACACACTCAGCCACCTCATTGTCAACAAAGGAGCCAAAAACCCTCACTGGAAGATAACCTCTTTAACAAATGGTGCCAGAAAAATTGGGGTTCAACTAGCCAACAATTAAAACTAGACCTGTATCTCTCACCATGCACTAAACTAAAATCAGAATGGATTAAAGATCTAAATATTAAAACAGAAATGCTAAACCTACTGGAACAGTGGTTAGGTAGAACTCTTTTAGACATTGCTGTAGGAAACGGTTTTATGAACAAAACCTCAGTTGCCTGTGAACTCGCAAAAACAATCAAGTGAGATCTCTTTGTACTAAAAAGCTTCTGCACAGCAAGAGAGACCACCAACAGTGTGAAGAGATGACCCACGATGTGGGAAAAATTTTTCACCTGCTGTTCCTCAGACAAAGGTCTACTATCTAGAGTATACAAGCAACTTAAATAAATTAGACCTCCCAAATTTAAAGACCCAGTCCAAAAATGTGCATTTGAAATGAACAGAAATGTCTCAATAAAGCAGAAATAGTAAATAAACATACGAAAAAATTTTCAACATCACTGGTCATTTGAGAAATGCAAATGAAAAAAACGGTGAGATTCCACCTCACCCCAGAAAGAATGGCTGCTAACATGAAATCAACCAATAATAAATGCTGGCGGGGCTGTGGGGAAAGAGGAACCCTGCTCCACTTCTGGCGGGAGTGCAGACTGGTGCAACCACTGTGGAAATCAGTATGGAGATACCTCAAAGAACTCGGACTGGAAGTCCTATTTGACCCAGCCAGTCCCCTGCTGTGTATCTTCCTTAAAGAACTGAAAGAATCATACCACAGTGATATATGTACACCCATGTTCATAGCAGCACAATTTGTAATAGCTAAAACTTGGAAACAGCCCAAATGCCCATCAACTGGAGACTGGATAAAGAAAATGTGGTTTTTTTAAAAAAATAAAATGGAGTACTACTCAGCCATAAAAAATGAGAAATTAGAGACATTTATAGCTAAGTGGATGCACATTGAGGCGATACTCTTAAGTGAAATAAATAGGACACACACGTGTAAATACCAAATAGTTTTTCTAGTGTAAGAACCTGAAAGTGTAAATAAGGACTAAATGTATAATAGGTAATGTGAAATAGGAAGAAAAGGGGCAAAGGGGAAAGGGCAGTGGGAGGGGTAGGGGAGAGGAAAGAAGGGAATGAAATCAATATGAAAAAATGAAAAAATGGAAACAGTCTTTGTAAATAGGGAGGGATGGAGGGGTTGAAGGGAGGGTAGACGAAGGGGAAAAAATAAGAACCAGGAGAAATTATGTAAAGGTGCAAATTTCCAGTGACAAATGTCATTATATTGTATACCTAAAATGTACCAATATAATTAATAAAAAAAAATTGAGTAACCTCCAAACTTTTCTGTTATATTCACCAGTAGTACATATTCACTTACCATATTAGAAAATAAAAACTAAAACATTTTAAAGAATTATTTATCATTTAAGACCAATTAAATGTAAAAAGAAAATAACACCTTTTTCAAAAAGTTTCTATATTTTTCAAAATATATTTAGAGAAGATTGGCAGTGCTTTACATTTTTGCAAATGTCATTCATATCTGCCTTAGAGGAGGCAATAAGATTTTCTTAGCTGTTTCTGTGTCCAGTCTGTTGCTCTGTATCCTTTTGGTTGAACATATGAAGAAAATCTGGCCTTGTACAGATAGATACATAGTCGGAAAAGGGAAGAATATTTTAAAAGCCTTTTTAGATAATTGTAGATAGTTTCCTTTGACATTATACCTAAAACCTTGAAAATTGTGATTTCTTAAAACTTATTGCAATGTAAAATTTAAATTGATGTACTTTTTATATTTTGCTACATTAAAATTCACTTGTCTATTTGCTGTTTAGATGAATCTTTTACTTCGGAATAATTTTATAAGATGCATTCATCATTCCGAAAATAATGGATTTCTGAGTTATGCAGATCTTTCAAATGTTGATGCATTTCAGTATATAATATCACAAAAATCACATTTGACAATGTCACCACCAGTCTAATCAGAATGGTGTCTATATGTTGGGAATCTGTGCAGCTCAATGGTGGCTGATCTAAGTCTTCAAAAACTCTAATTTCTATTTAATAAGTCAGTTTATCATTGGGAAAAATGCTACCAGTTATTTTCCCTGGTGACAGGTTCACCTAGTCTGAGAAAATATCTACCATATACCCAAATCTGAATAATAATATTTTGCCTATAATTTTTTTCAGGAAAAAATGATAAGTCATGAAAAAATCAGCTAACTCAGCTCACAAGTCAATCATACAAGCACTCTTTTTAAATCACCATCCTACTTGATATGTAGAAGTTCTTCATATGTACTTTGTAGTTAATCACATTAAAGATGTGTGCAAGGGCTGAAATACATGATTTTTAACTACTTGAAGGACAGTGTTACGTGAAATTGGCTATTTATAAGACTCTGAGCCTCTGAATAGGAAGACAATAACTTCTAGCACAGTTGGAGACTGCACTGATTTGTATAAGTCTCACTCTGCCATTATTTTGGAATTATTAGTGCAAATATTGACCCCTTAAAAGGGTAAATGATAAGATCTTGTTTTGTGGCTGTTGTTTTTTGGTCTTGGGGATTGAATCCAGAGCCTTCCCAATGAGCTACACCCCCAGCACTTTATAGTTTTTATTTTATTTTATTTTATTTTATTTTATTTTATTTTATTTTATTTTTTGGTACCAGGGATCAAACTCAGGACCTTGTGCTTGAGACGCAGGCAGTGACACCACTGAGCTAAATCCTGGCCCTACAGTTTTTATTTTAAAACAGGATCTCACTGAGTTGCTACACTACGCAGGCGGGGCTTGAACTTGCCATCCTAACCCCTCAAGATCTTAGTATTTTTATGAAAATAGTTTTTATCCTGTAGTCTCCTGAGGGGGTCTTAGAGACTACACAGGCCCACAGACTACAGTCTGAGAAGAGCTGATCTAAGTTTTTGAGAGCACTATAGGAAAGAACCTTTTTTTGTACTTGCTCAAGGTAGATTTAATAATGCTTTTCACTTTGAGTTTAGAAGTGTGTTGGTATTTTAAAACTGAACAGAATTGCTGTGCTGTTCAAGAGCACAGAAATCCTTATATCTATCTCATTACACAAATGTGCTCAATTGGTGCAGCAGCAAAGATTAGAAATATGTGCCATCGTGACCAATCTAAGTAGCTTTAACTAAAGATGACAACAGAGCTCCAGGTTAATGTTCTGTTGTTCTGATTTTTCTCTTTCACAAGTTTGGTCATTTTTAACTTGTTGTCAAACCAGAAGCTAAACCCAGTTACCAAAGAAGCCAGCATCCCTTAATTCTTTTTTTTTTTCAAGTTATGAGGTGTCTTTATTTTATTTTATTTTTCTTTTTAATTCCTTTATTGGTACATTTTAGGTATACAATACGTTTACACTTATCATTGGGTGCTTATACCTGTACATGATGTATGTTGGTTCTTATTTTTTCCCCATTCCCTGTGCACCCTTCACCCCCTCCACCCTTCCCCATTTACATAGATTTTATTTCCAGTTTTTTCTCTTCTCATAATTTTTCCTTTTCCTTCTTCCCTTTCCCCTGCCCCTCCCACCACCCCTACATCTTTGCTGTGTTCCAGTTCTTCTCTGGTTCAGGATATACTTTGGTTTTTCAAGAAGTTAAGGACCATTCTTTCTGAACATTAAAGTCTTAGTTATAAAAGCATATCTGTTCTACTAGCCCTGTCTCTCAACTTGCAGATTGAGTCCACAAATAAAGGTTTTCTATTTTTTTAAACTTAGCCTAAAATGTATAAAATTATTTGAAAACTCACGTGCTCTTGGACAGCAGTGCTTCATTTCTGGACAAAAATGCAACTTTTATCTCATTCACTCACATGGCCAACTATTCTCCCCAGAGCTGTGCCCAGGCTGCGTGCGGCACAAAGCTCTGTGAATCTGGAGAGACTGAGTGGCTTGGAGCTAGGCCGCACCGCAAAGCAGCTAATGTGCAAGACAAGTCCTGGTCTGGCTTACAGGTTTATCCCAAGCGAGCAAAAGCCCGACCACTGGTAAATGCACACGTGCTATGGATTTATTTTCTCACCAGCTTGAACCCCTCAGTGTATCTCTTTCTTGACCATGCACTTCAGGAATAATTAGAATAAGTGGCTCAATAACAGCTGACTCTCAAGTGTAAAGGGTTTGTGGAAAAATATCAAGAGATGCATAAAGGTACATTTCCACAACACAAAAAGCTGCAAAGATTGCATTTCCAGCATGTACTACAGTGAAAATATGATGGTATTTTTTAATTGGCACTTAAAAATTCCAAATATTATTTGGCATGTCACTCTGACTTAGGAGTTTATTTCTCTTCTAGTCTGTTATGTTATTTAGCTTCTCTATGAATATTCTCCCTATTGCCTAAATACTAGAGAATCATTCATGCAAGCGTTTATTTAAGTAGTGTTTATGAGGGTCCTGATGCAGTAGGGTAATAGTGGTGATAAAGAAAGATACGATTTCTGCCTTTGAGGATAGATAAATCAATGCAAATGAAACATTTAGAGTTAGAGCATTGCTTAATATCTGTTAAATGTGAAGGGTTATTGCTCAGCCCACATTCTATGGGAGAAACATACACAAGTGATTGAAATAAAATGTGATAAGTGCATGATAAGTAATTCAAATATATAAGATGGATAACTGAAATACACAGTGAAAAATTGCAGTCCACAGGGACAGGGCTGCCAGCTTGCCTCAGATAGGCATTTAGCAGTTATTTCAGGAAGGGTCACCGAATAGTCTCCTGGGAAGCCAATATCTGAACTGTACTTGAAGGGACCAGGAGGCCCTGAACAGAAGAAAGGTGAGCAACAGCTATAATCAAAGATTGTAATGTCTAAAGAGATGACTCATCCCGAAGGCACCACTGAAAGACCACTGAAGCGGGAAATGTCATGAGCAGATTGGAAATTTGGAAAGCTGATCTAGTTGCACTATGGAGAATGGATTTATCAACAGAGACTAGAGGAAGGCAGTTTGATAAAAGGTTGTGGCAGGAATTGAGCAGACAAGTCTTAAAAGACTAAGTGATAATACAGGAGTGAAATGGTGAGGAAAGGAACAGATCTTGAGTGAAATGAAGACTTTAGTGCCTCAAGACTACTGGATGCAGAAGGTGAGGCACAGCGGTATGAGTCCCTGATTTCTGCTGAGGTGCACGGATCAACTTAGGCAGAGGAAAACAAGAAGAAGATTGAATTTGCTAAGTCAGACGATGAGAGAAGCTTCATGCAAAATCTGTCGCATTTAGGCATCTAAGTAGAGCAAATTGCATATTATGTAAAGTTTGGGTTAGGAATTCTGGATGGGGAGATCACTAGCACACCAGAGATAATGCCAGGGTGGGGTTAGGTGAGTTTATTCAATGGTGTCCCATGGTATTTAAGTGTCAGAGGGAAAGGCCTAAAGGGACATGAAAAAGAACAGACACAGAGAGGGAAGAGCAGATGCTGAAGACCAAGACAGAGACTCCTCATCAGTGTCAGCAGGCAGAAGTGCTAGGCACAGTAAGAATAGAACAGTTTCCATCAGTTTCCATCCCTAGGTCAAGATTGGCAGTCCTTGGAGGTGGAGAGGAGACAGAAGTTGGTAAGTGAGAGGAAGTAAGGCTGTGGAAATAGTGTCACAGTGTGCCTGGATAGCCTTCCCCGGAAGTATGGCTCTGGAGGGAGGAGGAAATGGGACAGCTGAAGTGGGATTTGTTTTTATTTATGTTTTGAAATGTGAGAGAACCTTGAGAATGTCTTATATTGATCCCAAAACAAAATAAAACAAAGTTAATGATGAGGAATAGGCTTGATACTGTTGAGAGAGAACACTGATAGGACCCAGAAAGAGAAGAGAAAAATGCAAGTGCAGTCCAGAGATAAGTTGAAGAATTAACCTTGGGTAGGAAAATACATCCTGGTTTGATGTAAATATAGATATACATGCAGCTACAAGGGTGGTTGAAAAATATGATGAGTGTTTAATTAAAAATATTTATCACAGTAAAAGACAGCTTGCCATTACCCCCCCTCAGATTAGTCCTTGCTTCAAACACACTTATCCTGTCATTCTTGCTACTTTCTGAAGCAGTTCCAGAAGTCCTCTGCATGAGTGTGTTTACAAGATACAAACTACAGTGAATGCTGCTGCTGAGTGCCATCCAACAGAAATCCAGGCTCACAAAAACATTACCATGTGTCTTCATTCACCTTATTTATTGGAACTGGCACCGTGGGACTTGTGGCTCTTTTCCAAAGTCAAAATGACCATGAAAGGTAAACATTTTGAATTGATTCAGGACATCAAGGCAGCCACAACAGCACAACTAAAGGCACTGCATGAAAGAGGACTCTAGAACTGCTTCAGAAAGTGGCAAGAACAATGGGATAAGTGTGTTCAAAGCGGGGGGGGGGGGAGAATTTTGAGGGCATTAATGGCAATGTGTCTTTTACTGTAATATTTTTAAATTTAAATATTTACTGTATTTTTAGATCACACCTTGGCAAGGGGAAAAAGAAGGAAGTTGGATAATTGTGCAATTTATACACGTGAATACATCAATATAAAGTTCTTAAGTCTCCTATTTTCCTTTTAAATAAGAAGGGAAGTCATGTACTAAAAATGACGCAGGAAATTGTGGGTTAGAGCCAAAGGAAGACCATGAAGCAGTGAGGATGGTGCAGAGATGAACAGAGCAGGATGACACCTTGCTGAGCACAATTTGAAGCCACAGTGCTGTCGATCTGTAGGAGCAGCTGAGCTTTCTGGGACAGGCAGGGCTTAAACAAGTGGATAGAAGCTAGAAATTAGATTTTTTTCCCCAAGGGTTTGGATTCTGGAGGTAAAGTATGCAAGGGATCAAGGAAATTGAGTGTGTGGATTAAGAAATGGCTTAGGAGAATGATTAAAATTTAAGTGAGGTAGGCTCATTAGAGATGGAAATTGAGAGAAAATGGAGAAAGGGCAAAGATCTTGAGTACTTGGTGAGGTTAAAATTAAAGTGGGCTGATTATAACACAGAAAGCCTAGCCTTCCAAGTAGCAGACCACTGTCAGCGAATGAGACATCAGGACTCAGGATTCCAGAGTTGAACCATCTCTGGATGACAAGGTCCACAATGTGGTCTAGGCAATAGTTTTCCAGTGAAGAGAAGATGTGAAGATGATTGGACTGAATAAGTCACAGGACTCTGAGAAGATATGTGCATTTGTTGGGTTACGTACATCAATATGGCAGGATTTACAGTGAGGCAGAAAACGGTGTTTCTAGTGCCCCAAATTACGATAAAATATGGAGAGATAACCATGATGTTGAAGGATAGCAGTGGTGCTAGGTAGACTAATAATCAGATGGCATGACTTGGAAAAATTCATGTTCAGATTCAAGGGAATGCAGAATACTTTCCTGACAAAGGAGCACAATGAACAGCTGCAGGGAAAAGGAGTGTCCTAATAGGATATTCAAATTTCAGTGGAAGCAAGTCAAAGGACTAGGGTTCTTTCCAAAACATGATGGACAAATTAAGCAGGAGGGAGGCAGTGGGAATAAAGAGCCTTAAAAAGGAAAGAAAGCACAAAGGGATGTGGAGATGAGAGTGTAGGGCAGAACAGACAACTTAAAAGGTTTGCAATTGGGATAATGGTTAAGGGTAGAAAGGCTGTGAGACATGGTCAAAGCAGGACAAAGCTGTTTCCACAACACAGGCTAGAGGATTTGTTGGAAAGATGCCAGTACAGGATCTAGTTTTCAAGAAGAAAGTTGGTGGGAAAATGTATTTGACAAACTTTGTATCCTAGGATTGCAAACAATTAGTTCAAAACTGGGGCCCTCACCATGTACTGGAAACCACATTGGCCTCCTCCCAGGGATTAGGTGTACAATCCAAATTCTGTTTAGAGCTTCCTGACGGCCTTGACACATGCCTTTTTTTTCAGTGTCACAGGCCATTATTTCATCTGAACTTTTGAAAATCTACATTCTATAAATTTCAGGGTATGCATCTAACCATGCAAAGTGCTCTCATAGCTCTTGTCAAGTTTGTTCTGTTCCTATTCTGGTGCAATCTGTCATATTTGTGATTTTCTTGATGGTAAAGATTTTAAAAAATATCCCCAGCACTTTAAATTGTATTTAGTGCATAGCAGGTACACACAAATTTGTTGAATGAATGAATCAATCAATACAAACACAAATAAAACTACTTGTACCTTTAGCATTCTTCCCAACAGAGGAAACAGCTGTCCTTCTTTGTACATGAAGCTTATGTCTAGGATTGCATCTGAATTCTATCCCCTCCAGGTTTCACAGAGAACAACATGATTGACCATCTTCTACATCTTCTTTTGCTCATCAACTTGTCTTTCTAAACTATCTTTTCTTTCAGTTTTGAATTATCTCTCACAAATTAATTTCTTCTGCCTACATCTTACTCCTCAGTTTCAGGTCACAGTGTGTGCAAAGGGATTACTTTCTTGACACTTCCCCTCCAATCTCACAAAAACACTTTTTAAAGTTTAGATCTAGAATGTCCCTCCAAAGTGTCCTGTGTTCAGCGGCAGGACTTTGGAAAGGTTCTATAGTTGTTAGTGGATTCATCCACAAAGGACTTCATAGCTGAATGTTGGAAGGGGTGGGCCATTGAGGCTGTGACCTGGAAAGGTGTATTCTTGGCCCCCCATCCCATGTCCTGCATTCTGACAGATGAACAGCTTTCCTCTACCATGCCCTTCTCTCATGTCCTTTCTGCTTCAGAGCCAGATGACTATCAACTGAACCCACTGAAACTGTGAGCCAAAATAAACCTTCCTTCCTTTAAGCTGTTGGTGTTGGGCCTTTTGTCCTAACAATGGAAAAGTTGACTAATATAACACTTTAATATTATGATCTTTTCCCTCAAACTTGTTCCTATTCCAGTTTTTCCTGTATCTAAGAATAAATTACTACCCTATGGTACAAACCAGAAATCCAGGTATCACCTTTGACACTTCCTTTTTACTGCCATATCCATCCATGACTGAGTCCTGTGTTCACATCTTGAATTTTGTGTTTCTAATAAGTTTTCCTGCATTTAGCCTTACCCATGTCAATCCCCAATCCTAATCTCTCCCAGACTGCAGCAAACTCCAACTTGGAAACCTAAGCCAGACACCCTAAAATACTCCTAAACACTTCACAGTTTCCTGTTGCCTTCAGGTCGAAGGGTGAAATCTCCAAGGTGCACCTCAACATCTGTCATGGCAGACTCCAAATGTTTCTCTGCGTGCTGGACAGCATGGTTACCTGTGGCTTGCTTTTCTCAGACACTGTGCTCTGTCAGGTAATCAAACATTCCATGCCCCACCTGCCACAGGACCTGGCATGTCTAAGAAGCATCCCTAATTTGACATTCCTCAAAATAAACTCCTAAACTACCCCTACAACCTGCTGGATCTTCCCCCTCTCATTAAACCAAAGATGTATCCTTGAGTTGCTCATTGGAGAGATGTTGAGGTCATCCTTGAATTTTTAAAAATCTCCTCCCAGTTTATATACAATCTTTTGGCAAGTTCTATCAGCTCTACCTCTACTACATATCTAGGATCTGACCTTTCTCACTGTCTTTGCTTGTATCAACCTGGTCCAAACCATTATTATTATTATTATCTTGGTACTGGGGATCAAACTCGGGACCTTTTGCTTGCAAGGCAAGTGGCAGAACTGCTGAGCTAACCCCCCCGGCCCCTACACCATTATTGTAAGACCCTCTTAATAGTTGTTGCTGTCCTCACCCTTGCTGCACCAACAGTCTATTCTCTACACATCAGCCCAAGTGATTCTTCTCTAAAGAAAGTCAGGACGGTCACTTCTGTGCTAGTCCTCTCCAGTCAGTGGCTGCCCTTCCCACTCGCAGATGGCATTGGATGCTTACAGCTCATCACCTCTTGGGTTGGATTTCCTAACCCTGCACCCTCTTCTCAACCACACCAGGCTGAATCAGTCCTTTCCAGCCCTAGGACCACCAAGGGGGCTGTGCTTGCTCTTCCCTCTGCCCAGGTCCCCCACCCACAGTCACATACATGACCGTTGCAGGTCTCAGCTGGAAGGGATCCTAATAGGGAGCCACACCAGGCCACCTTAGAAATACCCAGCTCATCCTCACTGTGTGCTTCCCTTGCAGCTCACCCCAATCTCTCTTCACAACCCTCAGAACTAGCCTACATCGTTAATATTTATTTGGTCGTAGTCAGTTTCTCTCAAGACTAGAACATAATTTGCACAGGAGAAAGAGATTTGTTTTGTTTCCTGCTGCTCTCTCATCTACTAGAACAGTGCCTGAAGATGCTGAGTGACTACATGAAGAGCACTGTTCCCTTTGCCCAGAATGTTCTCCAGTGAATCTGTTTTTTAATTCCCAGTCCTTTCAGATAACCTTTTAATTGTTGCTTCCACAGAGAAGCCCTTCTGGACCTCCCACATTCTGTCTCACCTTAATCCAACCTCTTTCCATATGCCTCTCCCTGTTTACTCTTCCCTCAGTTGTGATTTTTCACCTACTCTAACCAAGGTACCATTGCAATTGTCCCATGAGTGGAGTGCAAACTCCAGGACGCCAGAGATCCACCTGCTCTGGCTCATCATTTCTACAGAATTCAGCACAGAGCCCAAAGCTTGGCAGATTTCTTGAATGAGTGAGGGAATTAAAGATCATATTAATATAGTTTGTTTTTAGTTTTTGATATCTTTAATTAACCAAGCAATTTCTTTTAGTTCCTCAGAACTATTTTATTTTCCAGTGTGTTTTCTTTGAATTGATAGATGAAACAGTCAGCGGGTGTACGTTGATTCCAAGTGGGATTGTTAGAGTAATGGTTCCCATCCTGATCACCTGAACAACTTTTTTAACATCAAATCTCTAAGCTTCGTATCTCAGCTTTTCACATGGCTACGGTAAAAAAAATGCCAGATACCATTTGGGAGCCTCATACCTTATCCTACTTTGTTTCTCCCTCATTAGGAGAATTAAAAGCAGATTATAACCCCAAAGTACATCAGTTGTCCTGTACCAGGTAAACTAATGTAGAGCTCAGCTTGTCACATTCAGTGGAGAAAATGGGCTTTAGAATGCACTCACTGATGGGGGAAAATGCTATTAAAAACTACCATTGTTAACCTATCCACGAAAAATGTTAAAACTGCACAACTATTGAAAACCAATAGCTGAGTTTCTGCATATGAAGAAAAATACTCTAATAGTCTCTGCTTTTCTTCTGTTTGAGGTAAAGATATTCTTTTGTGATTGTCATCCTAATATACAGAACACCCATCAAGGACAGCTGTGCTGCAGGAGAGATTAATATCTGTCAGGATATGATAGAAAAAAATTTGAATGCATCATTATAATAATAATCAATTTTTACAGCATGATTCTCAAAGGAAGTTTTTTTCAGATACTATAGTACTTAAAAATAAATTATTTAAAATTTAAATCTTTAGGGCCGGGGATTTAGCTTAGTGGTGCCACTGCCTACCTCCCAAGCAGAAGGTCTGGAGTTTGAGCCCTGGTAGCAAAAAAAAAAAAAAAAAAAAAATTAAATCTTTAAGGTACATATAATTCTAAGAGAAAATGCTCCATTTTCTAGAACATCAAAGGCAAAGGAGTTACATCAATATTTAAAAATTCTGTATTTTATTTCATTTCATACAGCACCCAATATCAAGGGTTGATGGAGGACTATCGGAGTATTTCACTGAGAGAAGGTAAATTAGGTTAGTAAATATAATAAAGTTTCAAAAAATCTACTTTTAAAGAAAAACATGGAAGCCAATTTTTGACCTTACTAAACTACAAGAACGAAATGTATATAGTTTCTGGCTATTATTCTGTTATAGTGTCAAGTCTAGAATGAGGTAGATTTTAATTGCCCTGTGAAGCTCACAGCAACATAAAAATCCTTAAGAAATTTTCCTGAAGTTAAGAGAATGCTGCTATTTCGGCTTTTTCCTGGCCTTCTACTAAAATCTGTTATTTCCCAGTGTTTTTGAAAACTTCACTGATTAACAAGGTAATCTGTCTGGAGCAAACAATTGTAATATTCCTGAGTAAAGTTCAAAACGACAAAAAGATTGCACTGAAAACTCGGGGAAAATGCTGTGAATACATGGAAAATATGGCCATCAGAGCAGCAAATTATGAAATAAAAGGAACTTACTTCTTACCTATAATTTAAAATTACCCACTCCATGTATATTGATCCCAATTAAGAAAATGAAAGGGATGAACAGATGTTAATCATCCTGAGTTGAATGGATAATCCAAATCCATTGTAGTATCAGCAATAGTGGATGAACCATTTGGCATTTATATTGACAATGTTTTGTTTCAAAGATATTCAGTATAATGTTTTTATTTCATTTAAGTTCTCTTGTCAGAATTCTGTAATAACTTCTTTTGAAAGTGACATTCTAAATTCCTCAAATAAAATGTTTTCCTAGCTCTAATCAACAAGGGAGCCAAATCTGTGGACAAACACAGAAGGCAAAAGTTTAACAATGACAGGCCATAGGGCACCCTGCAGAAATCTGTGTACCTCATACTCCAACAATCAGCTCTTACTCTCCAGAAAGACAGAAAAGAATCCCCTTGTAAAGGGGAAAGTGACAGCTGGTTTGAATTTTATTTTCTAATCCTATTTTTAAAACATCTTAGTAAAGCAAGTTTTCAAAAACTATTAGGTATGTTCCATATCCTCTCAAATATGTCATCTCATGGTGCTTTCAATGATACTCCACCATCTTCCCAGGTGACAACATTTGCTCTAAAAGAGCCAAGTAGAATAATCATCAGGAACTGGAACATCCTTGTTAGAGGAATTTAGGGGCTCCAAACTGGAATGGGACTGGGAATAACATGACTTCAAAGTGGCATGAAAAAAAAGCATAAACTCTCTGATAAGATGGGCAGATTATAAAAAATACAACAACCCTACAATATTAAATCAAAATTATTTGGGTGGATCAGAATTTCTTTTTTTCCCCCCATTAATTTTATTGGTACATTTTAGGTATACAGTACAGTTACATTCATCATTGGGATCTTGTACCATTATATGAGTCTCTTGGTTCTTATTTTTCTCCCCTTCCCTTGCCCTCCCTTCACCCCCTCCACCCTTCCCTATTTGCAAAGACCTTGTTTCCATGTTTTTTCTCTTCTCATATTTTTTCCTTTCCCCTTTTTCCCTTCCCCTAACCCTCCCAATTCCTCTGCTCTTTTAGACCTTTTCTTCCTGTTATGCAATATCAGTTATACATTTTTAAAATTACAACATTAAGATCTAGGAGACACTACCACAGATTTTACAGAATTTAGAAGGATATAGAAAGCATATTACAATAATATTTTCTGAAATAAATTTGACAACTTCTAAGAAGTAACTTAGAAGACAAATTAATGAAACTAACTCTGGAGGAAATATAAAATTTGAATAGCACCTATTAAAGAAAGTATATTCCTAGCTTGAAAACCTACCTATATGACAACAGCAGGCTCATAAACATTTTAACTGATAAATTATATCAAACATTTAAAGCAGAAAAAAGAAGGAACACTTCTCCCCTCATTTTAGGAAATCAACACTGTGCTAATCCTAAAACTGGATATAGAAAATAGAAGAAAAAAGTATGAACATAGATAGAAATTTGTTTAACAAAACAAACTCTTAGAAGTCAGATCTGGCAGTATGTAGAAAGTGGTTTTATTATAGGGATGGCAGTGTTGGTTCAGCATTGGAAGATCTACCCCCAAAAGTCATCATTTTAACAGAGGAAAGGAAAAAGCCATATGATCCTGTCACTAGTTGGAGAAAAAGTATTGGACCAAATTCTACAGCTGTTCATGGTAAAAGCTATCAGGAGCCTAGAAGTAGAACAGAACCTTCTCAACAGATTAAAGACATGTACTCCATACTTTCAACAAAACTTCTTCTATGAATGGAGACGATACAATGCTTTCTCCCTAAAGTGGGGAACAAGGGCATATATGCCTACTCTTCATCTGTCCATTAGACTTTGAAACATAGGTCTAAACCAAAATAGTTTGGCAATAAAATGACCCAACTAGGATAACATTGGCACGGCAGAAGCAAAATCTTTCTATGTAGATGAAATGATCATCTACAGAGAAAATACTAAGAAATCTCTAGGAGCCCCTAGAACTTATACTTGAATTTAGCAGGATTAGAAAACACAAGGTATATATAAAAATTCAGGTCTGTGTATACTTGCTATAAATGAAGAATTGGATATTGAAATTTAAAAGTTATGTAGGACTACAAAGGACCTAGAAAAGCCAAAAACAAAAACAAAAACAAAAACAGTGTTGGAAGACATTTAGCACCCAATTTTAAGACTTCTTTTAAAGCTACAGTAATCAAGGCAGTGTTGGTGTAAGGAAAGACATATAGATCATTGGAATAAAACAGAGAATCTAGAAATAGAACCACACATATATGGTCTACTGAGTTTTGAAAGATTATTTAACATTAGCATTTTATAGAATATAAACTTGATTCAAGAGCCGAGGAAGAGACAGTGTCTTCAGCAAACAGCACTAGAAGACCTGGTATCCGTATATAAAAAATTAACCTCAACCCTTTTTTTCCACACATGAAAATGACTTAAAGGGATCTATGAACCTAAATAAGAAAGCCTAAAAGTATAAAACTTTAAGAAGAAATTATAAGGGAACATATTTATGAATTCAGGGTAGGCAAGAACTACCTAGGATACAAAAAACATGATGTAGAAAAGAAAAAAATTGATAAATGAGATTCCATCAAAATTTAGAACTTTAAATGACATCATTAAAATGAAAAGTAGTCCTTTAACAGACCATATTTACAATGCATATAACCTATGAGCAGAAGATATAAAGAATTCTTAGAGCTCATTAATAGACAACCCAATTAAAAAGTAGACATAAGAAGATGATAAATAGCCAGTATAGCACAAGGAATGGTGTGCAGTTCTAGAATCAGAAAAATACTAATCAGTACAATAATAAGATTGAATTATACACTCATTAGGGAGATGAAGTCAAAAATTTTAAAAGCCTGTCATGACTTTTTCTTTTTGTTGGATTTGTTTAATTTGTCACACCTAATGGATTCATTCTGCTGGGTTTCCTGGGGTTGTGACCCTCATTGTCTTTTCCTAGGGTATTGTCTAAAATTTTTTGGAGTGCTGGTTTGGTATTCATGAAGTTCTTGAGGTGCTCTTTATCATGAAAGTATCTTATTTCTCCATCCATTTTGAAAGATAGTTTTGCAGGGTACATCAGTCTGGGTTGGAGGCTGTTTTCCTTTAGGGCTTGAAATACATCACTCCAAGCTCTTCTTGCCTTGAGGGTTTGCATTGAGAAGTCTGCTGTGATTCTGATGGGCTTTCCTTTGTATGTGATTTGTTTCTTTTCTCTCACTGCTTATAGAATTTTATTCTTCTGTTGGATTTCTGGAATCCTAACTATTATATGCCTATGTGTAGATTTTTTTTGATCAAGGCTAGCTGGAGTCCTATATGCCTCACTTATCTGTATGTCAAGTTCTTTTCCCCTCCTTGGGAAGTTTTCTGTCATCACTTCTGTGAAGAGTTTTTTGATGTCATCTGCACTCTCTCCTCTTTCTTCATTGACTGCAAGCAGTCTTATGTTATTCTTCTTTGCATTGTCTAGCAGCTGCTGGATTGATTTCTCATGTTCCCTTACAATTTTAAAGCAATTTTTCTTTTCCTCCTCACTAATTGCAATCTTATCTTCTATATGTGAAATTCTATCCTCACATTGGTTCATTCTGCTGCGCAGGCTTTCGATGGAATTTTAATCTCTTGGAAATATGTTTGTATCTGTTTTATGGATTTCATTTGTTTCCTATGTTGGGATTCCATCATGTTCCTCAGATCCTCTATTTTTTTTATCTGTGTCCTCTCTAGATTTATTAATCATGTCTTGCAGCATGAGTAAAATCTTTGCTGTTATCTGAGTAATTATTTCTTATTTCATTTTTCCCAGATCCTCTTTTGTTGCCAGTTCAGAGAGTCCAGGTGGTTGAATATCAGAGTGCTCCATCTCGTTTCCCTTTGGGGTTGCTGTAGGTAATCCAGAAGTCTGTTTTTGAGCCTTGTTTATGTGTCCTTGCATTTCCACGGGGGAGGGGGTGCCCCTGCTTCCCACGTGGCCCACCCTCTCTGCTCCAGGAGCTTGGGATGGCAGCGGGGGAGCTTCCTTCCGGGTGCGGGGACCGGATCAGATCAGAATTTCACTGGAACTAACTTACCATAATAAATAGATTTATTTTTCCAAAATAGTCTGGAACAGTCTCCTACAGCTTAAACCTTTCTGCACAATTTTTTTTCTAATTAACTCCTTAAAGATACTTTATCAATAAAGATCTCGTCCTAGTTCTTTATGAGCCTTCACTTTTAGCTCCAATGCTATGTTATGTAAGTGCAGAGGTTCTGATGATGGATTTAGGGAACAAGGCTTCTAACACTCTTTCTCCCAATTCCTTTACTATGAGTCCACAAAAAAACCCCTGTGTAATAAAATCAGAATGATATCTAACCTCTCAGTGCAAAAATCATCCAACAAAAGAATACTAAGGATCAATAACACTTACTGAGCACTCACTATGTTGCAAACAATGTCCATGTTCCACATATGATTTCTACAATACCTCATGTTTCATCTTCTTATAGAATTCCTGCAACACCTCCATGAGCTAACAATAAGATGCTCAGCCCAGAGGCCATAAGTACTTTGTGCAAGTATGATAGTAGGAGAAAGAGCAAGAATTTCAACCTAAGATCTGTCTACATATCCATGCAGTCTCCTAATATATGAAGGATACAGGTGAAGAGTTTCTAGATTGAAGAGCGTGCACTTTCACCTCCACATGGCACTATTCAGTTTGGAAATAAGAGAGGCTGCAACCACTTTTGGAACTGAAACAGTGTGAGGATTCAGGTACTGAAAGTGGGTGAATGTGACTGCTGTTGTGCAAAACTGTGTCAGCTACAGCAAAGGAGAACATGATTGCTATCATTCACCTTTTCTGTTTGTTTGCTTGGAATTTCCACATCGGCATTTGTCCTACTGCCTTATTGGTGGCTAGACAGCCCAGGCACCTACGTAAGTTCTGATCCTTCCTTGAGATGTACTGTACTTCTAAAGAGATGGTACTACAGAACAATACCAAGCCTGTTGGAAAGTATACATGTTAATTATTTAGAGCACTATGTAACTGGTACTATGTTTCAACAATAAGTATTACTCACCAATAATACTACTACCATAGTGAGAGGAATGATAGCTCTTACACTTAATGCCAGGCCTTCTGCCAAGAACTTTGCCTGAATTATCTCATTTAATCCGTACAACAACCTTACAAGGCAGGCATCACTGATGCAGATGCAAAAACCAAGGTTCCAGGAAATTAAGCAATTTGTCCTAAAGATGCTTACTTACAAAGTTAACTAATTATTTCTTTGTTCACATTATTTTTATATCCCTTTGGTTAAAAACAGTGCATAAAGCAATTAATATTCACTTGGTGACTCTTCATGTATCCACAAATCTTTCATATGATTGGACTAATTCTACTTTGAAATTTAAATAAATTATCAATATCTTTTAAAAGCACTGCCGGGCGGGGGATTTAGCTCAGTGGTTCTGTTGCCTGCCTCACAAGTGCAAGCACCTGAGTTCGATCCCCAGTATCAAAAAATAAAAAAATAAATAAAAAAATAAAAGCACTGCCAAGTCTCATAAATAACTGCTCTGTTATATACAGGCTTTAAGCATGTCTCATAGAAAATCCGGATGAAGAAAACAAAAGAAAACAATAGCAAAAGAGGTGAAATGCTTTTGGAATTGTGAAACATTTACCCAATTCTCCCATATCCAGCAGAATTAGAACAATCAGTCTTCTGAGGTTTCTGAACTTGATTAATTTACAAAAAAGAAAGACCAAGACAATCTATTGGCAAACAAAGCTGGAATGTATAGTCTGAGTATGAAAATAAAATTTTGCTTTATAATTGACTTTTCTGGCAAATTCAATAAAATGATCACATGCAATCAAAATATCATATTCTTCCCTGGAGCTCTCCAGTTCTTGTCTCCTTTAATTTATGTTTAATTCCATATGAAAACCCTTAGGCCATAAATATGCAGCAGATATGCCAAAGTGACAACTGGTTATGTGCGTACTCACAGCAGTTTCACGTCAGACACGAGAAGGGACCATCTCCTCGCACCCCTCCCCTCAATCCTTGTCCCCTGTAAAACAAAGTTTAGTATGGCATGTCCTGCAGTCACAGTGAACTTTTCTAGTTTTGTTTTTATCTAGTCACTTAAGTAACTTGCAACAATTATTTGGCTTGGACTTTAGAGCACAAGTGAACCAAGTGCCCAAATCCTTATTTTTAATCAATGTAGAGCATCACAGATTTCTTGATTTGATTTCACAGGAAGTTAGTCATTGATTTCTTAGGGTAAATGAGTTCTGCTGAGCTATGGTGGAAACCAAGGAAAAGTGTAAATGAGATACAAAAGACTAGTCTCTCACCCCAAGAATCATTCAGCTTTTGTCACTTTAAAGAACACAACTTTAGCAAAGTGAGAGTGAGACTACATTCACTCCTTGTTTTTCTCTTACCTTTTTGTTTCTTTCTCTGGCTTGGGGGTTTTTGAAGATGAGAAGGATATGAATAAGAGCTGAGCAGAAAATATGGCAGAATTTAAATTACGTCTGAAGAGCAGCAAGTCTGGCTCTCACAGCATCCCACAACCAGCAGCTTTTCATCAAGGAGCTCCAGAACCTCTAAAAGAAGAGTTCATCACACTATTATATCCCCTGGCTGGAGGTGCACTTTCCCCAAATCTGCACCAGGAAGGTTCTGTGGGCCAGGCTTCCTGTGGACATTGCATTGCAACACAGATAGTGCTTTCTGGTACTAGGGTGTCACCATGACTTTTCTCAGCACGCCCAAGTTTGAGAAAGAGAATTTCATTTATCTTTTTTGGGATCAGGTGCTGAATACAGCGTCATTGTGTTCATTAAACCAATCAGTCATTTAACCAACAACAGGAATTATTGCTGACCCTCTCTGTATTAAATGCAGACTAGGCTTTGGAGGTAAGGCACTCTGAAAGTGCTAAAATATACCTCCATTCCTGTCACCCACAGCCCAATTCTATGCACTTGCTCAGGGACAGGAGAGGAAAGGTTTTATAGACACAGGCAAGCACAGTGGTTGAGTCACCATCTCAGGACTCAAGTGCTTATGTTTCAATCATAATTCTGCCAAATCTTTCAACCAGATTTGTAATGGCCACATTCTTCTGTTTCCCTGTCTGTAACCCTGAGATGCAGATAATACTAGGACTTCCCTCAGAAGACTGCAGGAAGGACTAAAGGAATGAATTTATATAAATTGTTCCAGACAGGGATGAGCAAATAACAAGCACAATATAAATACAACCAGTGTTTCCATCCTCCTCTTAGGCTGAGCCTTCCTAGATCTCATCTGGAATAACTTGTCTGGGTGCGTTCTTCTACAAGATTTGTTCTGATGAAGACTGCTGGGGTCAGTCATCCATAAAAGCAAGATGGATCATGATGAAGTTTATTTCCCAGGGCTACAGAAGAATTAACTATAGTGCCCCTACCCCCAAACTCTTAATTAGGCCCTTTTAATGGGTGAACCCAAATTTAGAAAGGTTAAAGACAAAAGATACCTTCTTTGACTAAGCTTTGGTCACACTGAGGCCTCTTCTGGCCTAGGCCTTGGGCTTGACCTGCTGAGCCCAGTTTTAGCAAAGACTCCAGCTAAGCCAGTTTATTGAGAATCTTCCCCACCCTTGGTATCTAATCAAATTTCTTTCCCCCACATTTTCTGCTTGGTATCTTAATCAACTTCCTCTTAGCAATTTTTCATCTTCTCTCTGCTCACTCTAAGTCCCCACTGGTCCAATTTGGACTTCAATGTCTCTCAGCTATTGCAACAGCCTTGATAAAGTCTTCTTAGCTACTTTAAAAAGCATTAATTAGAATAGTTTCTCTTTAATAATAAAAAATTGAAATATCATGATTGAAATATTATTAATTTTCTACCTAGGAAATAATAGGAGAATAATAGGAAAAAATTCAAAAAGATTTGAAGAGTTCACAATGCTCAAAGACAGACTTGCTTATGATAGTAGGGCAATGAGTGTGAAAACTGCAAAAGCAACCACAGAAAACTTACAGTACTTTCTTGGGCATCAGCCATAATTGTACCATCCATTAGAAAAGAAAGGTTTAAGGTTAACTCAGTTTGGCCCTAAAACATACTCGTTTTCTAGAGATGGTGGTAATATGGTAACAATGACATGCCATCTCTCACACAGCTAGCTTCATGCCTGGCTGCAGGATTAAATAGGAGTAGAACACTAACAATGATGTAGACTACTGAGAAAGAAAGAGTTTAAAGTCTGGAAAGACAAAAAAGAGATGAAATAGGGTATTTAAAACAGTTAAATTATAGTTCAGTGTAAATATGCATACTAGAAGAGATTAATATGTCATTATGATATTTGTATTTTTCCAATTGAAGACAACCACTTAGTTTTTACAATGCACTCATCAGATTCCAGAAACCTTAATTAGGAGATGGGAGGGGGTTAGAGAGAGAAAATATCAATGAATGGAGGGGAAAATATGCATTTATATGTATCATTATTAATTTTTTTTGTTATTTACTTTTGAAATAGGCAAATCACTATTTTCCTGAAGGAACTCTATATAAGTAGTAAAATGTCCTTAGCTTTAAGCTCAAGTTGAAGGCTTTTCTATACTAATGTCAAATTCATCCATTGAATTAATAGAGAAGGGTATCAAATTATTTATGAGAAGTTCAACCTCCCTTTAGGGTTACTGTAAATTAAAATGTACTAAAATTTACTCAAAGACATTTACCCACAGGGTTTCTAGAGCTTTTGATTCATGACATGAAACTGGTCTACACCTTCTACTATATTCCCAGAAAGAGTTTCGATGTTGCACAAAATCTACAGTCGACATCCATGAGTAGGCAAAATCTAATAGAGGATGGCACAGAGCAAGTCAAGGTCTCTGCAGAAAGGCTGGCAAAGTCAAAGCCCATTAAAACTAACCTTGAAAGTAGATGAAGTCCTGGGTTCAGCCTCAGCTCTATTTTTAATCAGTACTGTGACCACCCCTGGCTCAATCTGATCATTTATAATGTGCAAGGATGAGGATCTTGAAGTACCCTTCTAGCTCAAAAGCTCTCTGGATTTATAATGTGTAGTAACCCCCATAATAAATGATTTGTTCCTAAATAATTTGAACTTCTGGGTTTCTAAATTTGACTTGAGTGCTTCTCTTTTTCATTTGATTTTTCAACATCTAAAAGGAAAAGTTTTCTGAATCTGAATTATAAGAAACACTAAAGCTTTTAGGATAAAGGAAAATAAATGATGTGATTATTTTCCTTCTCAGGTGTCTGGAATTGGAAAGCACTGATACCTGCACCGTAAATACATAAGTATTTATAGTATTACTTATATTTATGCAAATTTATCCAATTTCAATTTTGGGGGATTTAAACTGGCTCAAATTTTAATTATTCATCTTTTTCTTGTCTACTTAATCACAACACAAATATTAAAAATTGCTATTGGAACAAGATTTTCACATAGCCATAGAGGAGGCTAGTTTACAGACTATCCCAGTTCTGTTCTAAGTATGGGGAACAGCAGCGGCCTCGGTAGTCACTGTTCTCATGGACTGCAGCTTCTCTCAGAGTTTCCCATTTTAATATCAACAACAGTTTCTGCTTATAGAAAAGTATGAAAAAGAAAATAGATACCACCTATACAACACTGTTTGATATCTTATTTGCTTTAAGAAATTTTTTTTCTGAAAAAAAATTGCAGCAATTTACAATCCCAACTGTAGTAGTTTTTATTTTATGTAAAAAGAACACCTTTTTCATTGTTTACTGTGGGTCAGGAACTGTTGTACGTGCTTTGAAATATTTAATCCTCATACGAACTTTGTGAAGCTGGAAATAATAGTACTTACAGTTGGCATAAAATTTTAAGTTGGCAGATTTTAATTTCTGCATCTTAGAGACACCATTGCTCTCTCTTTTGACTTTGGTTGTTTCAAACCCATTATTCTTATTATGGTTCCCTTGAACTTTTTCCTTTTCTTGACACTCTGAAACTTTTTCTTTTCACTTTTTCTAGGTGTCATTTTCTATGAATTCATCCTCCTTGGCATTAGTGTGACAGTTAAAAAACTGTGTCAACTTAAGTAAGAAATGCCCAACTAAATTGGATCAGCACAGTTCTGGGTGAGGTTGAGGGTATTTACTGAAGACAGAAGACCACCCTAGGGCGGCTTGTCACCTGAATGGTACAAAAGGGAAATGAAGAAGGAAGGCTCCTCCAGTTTCTTCAGAGGAGCTGTAGTCTTCATCTTCACCTTGGATGGCATCTCCTGGCTTCCAGCACAGACCCTTTGGCCTCCTGATGTGGACTCGCACGGGACACTATAGTGAGCTCCAGGCCTTCGACTGCACCCTTTGGATCTCCAGCATGTGGGCTTTGAGCACTCTCCCACACCTGACTCTGCATGGCTATTAAAAACCAATCTTGTAAATTCTTAGATATTTGTACATCTTGTATGATATGTTTCTTTAGTAAGCACTGACTGATACAATTACCTAGTATTTTTTAATATGAAAGTTAACATTTCTGAAATCAACTTTGTAACATTCTTTGTAGTATCTGTTCAAATATTTCTCCTGTCCTATTCCTTTTCCTCTTCTTCTGAAATTTCAATTACAAAGATGTTGGGCTATTTGATACTATACCCCTTGTTTCTTTGTTCTCCTTTCCATTTTATCTTTCATTCTTTTCTTTTCTCCTTGGTTCCATGGGATAATTTCTATTATTATATCTTTTAATTCACAGATCCTTTTTATTAAATTCTGTGACCACCAAATCCATCTTAATTTGGGATTTTTAGTTAGTCGAAGTTTTCTCTGCTTTTCTGACCTGTCCTTCAGCTTCCTGTGAACAGAGCCAAGTGTTTCATGAAGTGCAAATTGACAGCAAGAATTAGCCCCATGATTTGGCCTCAGTTTTTACTGTTTCCATCTGTCATACCAGCGAAGTTTCCTGTTTATTGTTCTACTTGTTCCCTTCTCTTCAGAAAAGTCTCTATGGTACCTATTCTCCCTTCTCCTTTACCTCCTTCTAGTTCATTATCTTCTTGATGCCATTTCTCTTTTGAAATTCTGTACCTCAAATCTATTTTCTTTCCTTTAATTTCTTTTTTATATTATAACATTTTATTTTATATAAAAACAAGATTTCATAACAAAATAATAAGAGAATAAGAATAGTTGATAGCCATGGTGGTGCACACCTGTAATCCCAGCACTCAGGAGGCTGAGGTAAGAGGATTGCCACAAGTCTGAGGCCAGCCTAGACTACTTTGTGAGTTCAAGGCCACCTTGAACGCATACCAAAACTATGTCTCAAAAAAAAAAGAAGAGTTAATACACTGGGTATCATTATCTTCAAAATACTTACTCAGAGTACAAGACACACAAAAAAGATTTCTTTTACCAAGAAGAAACAAACATAATAGCACAAAACTTTCTTTTCAAACCAACAGCCAATATCATACTAAATGGTCAAAAACTGAAATCCTTCACACTAAAATCAGGAACAAGACAAGGATGTCCACTATCACCACTCTTGTTCAATATAGTTCTGGAAACATTAGCCACGGCAATCAGACAAGAGAAAGAAATAAAAGGAATAAAGATAGGAAATGAAGAAGTCAAATTGTCATTATTTGCAGATGACATGATACTCTATATAGAAGACCCCAAGAACTCCACCAAAAGTCTTCTAGACTTAATAACCAAATTCAGTCAAGTAGCTGGTTACAAGGTCAACACACAAAAATCAATAGCTTTCCTCTACACCAATGACAGACTCACTGAGAGAGAAATAGGGCAAATAATTCCTTTCACAGTAACATCCAAAACCTGAAATACATAGGAATCATCCTAACAAAAGAAATCAAAGACCTCTTCTCTGAAAACTATGGCACTCTGAAAAGAGAGATTGAAGATGATATCAGGAAACGGACAGACATCCCCTGCTCCTGGGTAGGAAGGATTAATATAGTGAAAATGGCCATACTTCCAAAACTGCTCTATAGATTTAATGCAATTCCAATTGAGATCCTAGCAGCATACTTCATAGACCTCGAGAAAACAATCCAAAAATTCATTTAGATTAAGAAGAGACCCAGAATAGCAAAAGCAATTCTAGGTAACAGAGACATGGCAGGGGGTATCACAATCCCCAACCTGCAACTCTACTACAAAGCTACTGTGATAAAAACAGCATGGTACTGGCAAAGAAACAGGCTTGAGGACCAGTGGAACAGATTAGAAGATGCAGAAACAACGCCAGACACACTCAGCCATCTCATCTTCGATAAAGGAGCCAAACACCCTCACTGGAGGAAAGATAGCCTCTTTAAGAAATGGTGCTGGAAAAATTGGGCTTCAACTTGCCAAAGATTAAAACTAGACCTGTATCTCTCACCATGCACTAAACTAAAATCAAAATGGATTAAAGATCTAAATATTAAAATAGAAACTCTGATCCAGTTGGAACAGAGGTTAGGTAGAACCTTTGAAGACATCGGTTTAGGAAAAGATTTTATGAACAAAACCTCAGTTGCCCGTGAACTAGCACAAACAATCAACAAATGGGATCTCTTCTTATTAAAAAGCTTCTGCACAGCAAGAGAAACCACTAGCAGTGTGAAGAGACAACCCACAATGCTGGAAAAAATCTTCACCTGCTCTTCCTCAGACAAAGGTCTACTATCTCGAATCTATAAAGAACTTTAAAAGATCAGACCTCCCAAATTTCAAGACCCAATCTGAAAATGGGCATCTGAAATGAACAGACATTTCTCACACACAGAAGTAGAAATAGCAAATAAATACATGGAAAATGTTCAACATCACTGGTCATTCGAGAGATGCAAATGAAAACAACACTGAGATTCCACCTCACTGCAGAAAGAATGGTTGCTATCATGAAATCAACCACTAACAAATGCTGGAGGGGCTGTGGGGAAAGAGGAACCCTGCTCCACTGCTGGTGGGAGTGTAGACTGGTGCAAGCACTGTGGAAATCAGTATGGAGATACCTCAAAGAACTAGGACTGGAAATCCCATTTGACCCCGCTATTCCACTGCTGGGGATCTTCCCCAAAGAATTAAAAGAATCATACCACAGTGATATATGTGCACCCATGTTCATAGCAGTGCAGTTTGTAATAGCTAAAACTTGGAAACAGCCCAAATGCCCATTAACTGGAGACTGGATAAAGAAAATGTGGATTTTTTATAAAATGGAGTACTACTCAGCCATAAAAAGTGAGAAATTAGAGACATTTATAGCTAAGTGGATGCACATTGAGGCAATACTCTTAAGTGAAATAAATAGGACACACATGTGTAAATACTGAATAGTTTCTCTGGTGTGAGAAACTGAAAGTGTAAATAAGGACTAAATGTATAATAGGTAATGTGAAATAGGAAGAAACGGGGCAAAGGGGAAGGAAGTGGGAGGGCTAAGGGAAAGGATAGAAGGGAATGGGATTAATATGAGAAAATGGAAAAATAGGAGCAAAATCTTTGCAAATAGGGAGGGCTGGAGGGATTGAAGGGAGGGCAGGGCAAAGGTGAAAAACAAGAACCAAGAGAGACTATGTAAAGGTGCAAATTTCCAATGATGAATGTCATTATATTGTATACCTAAAATGTACCAATTATTAGAATGAATAATTGATAATGTAAAATAGGAATAAAAGGTCCAAAGGGGTAGGGGTAGTGGGAGGCACAGGGAAAAGGAAAGAAGGGAAAGGAAAAAATGATGAGAAATGGAAAATAAAATCTTTGTAAATAGGGAAGGGTGGAGGGCGTGAAGGGAGGGCTAGGAATGGGGAAAAAATAAGAACCAAGATGCATTATATAAAGGTACAATTCCCAATGAGAAATGTAATTGTGTTGTATACCTACAATGTACCAATAAAAGAATTTAATACAAAAAAACAAAAAACAAACAAAAAAACCCCAAAAAACTTTCTTTTCAGTGAACTAAGAGAAACTAGTAGTATAAATGAATCAAATTAGCATATATAGTAATACACAAAAAGATGTTCAATATCATTGGCCATTACAAAAATCCACTAATTCCTTTAACATGTTTGCAACAGTTATTTTAAAGAGCTTGCTTGTAGACTCCAACATCTGAATGTAGCATAGGCTATTTCTTTTTTTTTCTTTCCCCATTAACTTTATTGCTACATTTTAGGTATAAAATACAGTTACATTCAACACTGGGATCTTGTACCATTACATGAGTCTCTTGGTTCTTATTTTTTTCCCCTTCCCTTGCCCTCCCTTCACCCCCTCCACCCTTCCCTATTTGCAAAGACCTTGTTTCTACTTTTTTCCTCTTCTCATATTTTTTCCCTTCCCTTTTTTCCCTTCCCTTACCCCTCCCAATTCCTCTGCTCTTTTAGACCTTTTCTTCCTGTTACACAATATGTTATACATTTTTTAAATTACAATATTAAGATCTAGGAGATATTACCACAGATTTTACAGAATTTAAAAGGATATAGAAAGCATATTACAAAAATATTTTCTGAAATAAATTTGACAACTTCTAAGAAGTAACTTAGAAGACAAATTAATGAAACTAACTCTGGAGGAAATATAAAATTTGAATAGCACCTATTAAAGAAAGTATATTCCCAGCTTGAAAACCTACCTATATGACAACAGCAGGCTCATAAACATTTTAACTGATAAATTATATCAAACATTTAAAGCAGAAAAAAGAAGGAACACTTCTCCCCTCATTTTAGGAAATCAACACTGTGCTAATCCTAAAACTGGATAAAGATAATAGAAGAAAAAAGTATGAACATAGATAGAAATTTGTTTAACAAAACAAACTCTTAGAAGTCAGATCTGGCAGGATGTAGAAAGTGGTTTTGTTATAGGGATGGCAGTGTTGGTTCAGGATTGGAAGATCCACCCCCAAAAGTCATCATTTTAACAGAGGAAAGGAAAAAGCCATATGATCCTGTCACTAGTTGGAGAAAGAGTATTGGACTAAATTCTACAGCTGTTGATGGTAAAAGCCATCAGGAGACTAGAAGTAGAACAGAACCTTCTCAACAGATCAAAGACATGTACTCCATACTTCCAACAAAAACTCCTTCTACAATGCTTTCTCCCTAAAGTGGGGAACAAGGGCATATATGCCTAGTCTTCATCTGCCCATTAGACTTTGAAACATACGTCCAAACCAAAAGAGTTTGGCAATAAAATGACCCAACTAGGATAACATTGGCACGGCAGAAGCAAAATCTTTATATGTAGATGAAATGATCATCTACAGAGAAAATACTAAGAAATCTCTAGGAGCCCCTAGAGCTTATACTTGAATTTAGCAGGATTAGAAAACACAAGGTAGGGGCTGGGGATTTAGCTCAGTGGTTCCACCGCCTGCCTTGCAAGCAGAAGGATCTGAGTTTGATCCCCGGTACAGAAAAAAAAAGAAACAAAAAGAAAAAAAAAACAAACAAGGTATATATAAAAATTCAGGTCTGTGTATACTTGCTATAAATGAAGAACTGGATATTGAAATTTAAAAGTTTTGTAGGAGCACAAAGGACCTAGAAAAGTTAAAAACAAAAACAAAAACAGTGTTGGAAGACATTTAGTACCTAATTTTAAGACTTCTAAAGCTACAGTAATCAAGGCAGTGTTGGTGTAAGGAAAGACATACAGTTCATTAGAATAAAACAGAGAATCTAGAAATAGAGCCACACATATATGGTCCGCTGAGTTTTGAAAGATTATTTGACATTAGCATTTTATAGAATATAAACTCAATTCAAAAGCCAAGGAAGAGATAGTGTTTTCAGCAAACAGCACTAGAACACCTGGTATCTGTATATAAAAATTAACCTCAACCCTTTTTTTCCATACATGAAAATAACTTGAAGGGATCTATGAACCTAAATAAGAAAGCCTAAAGGTATAAAACTTTAAGAAGAAATTATAAGGGAAAATATTTATGAATTCAGGGTAGGCAAGAACTACCTAGGATACAAAAAACATGATGTAGAAAAGAAAAAAATTGATAAATGAGATTCCATCAAAATTTAGAACTTTAAATGACATCATTAAAATGAAAAGTAGTCCTTAAACAGACCATATTTACAATGCATATAACCTATGACCAGAATATATAAAGAATTCTTAGAGCTCATTAATAGACAACCCAATTAAAAAGTAGACATAAGAAGATGATAAATAGCCAGTATAGCACAAGGAATGGTGTGCAAGTCTAGAATCAGAAAAATATTAATCAGTACAATAATAAGGTTGAATTATACACTCATTAGGGAAATGAAGTCAAAAGTTTTAAAAGCTTTGTCATGACTTTTTCTTTTTGTTGGATTCTCCCCCTTTGCATTTAATTTGTCATGCCCAATGCATTCATTCTGGTGGGTTTCCTGGGGTTGTGACCCTCATTGTCTTTTCCTAGGGTGTTGTCTAAAATTTTTTGGAGTGCCGGTTTGGTATTCATGAAGTTCCTGAGGTGCTCTTTATCATGAAAGTATCTTATTTCTCCATCAATTTTGAAAGATAGTTTTGCAGGGTACATCAATCTGGGTTGGAGGTTGTTTTCCTTTAGGGCTTGAAATACATCACTCCAAGCTCTTCTTGCCTTGAGGGTTTGCATTGAGAAGTCTGCTGTGATTCTGATGGGCTTTCCTTTGTATGTGATTTGTTTCTTTTCTCTCACTGCTTGTAGAATTTTGTTCTTCTGTTGGATTTCTTTAATCCTAACTATTATATGCCTATGTGTAGATTTTTTTTGATCAAGGCTAGCTGGAGTCCTCTATGTCTCACTTATCTGTATGTCAAGTTCTTTCCCCCTCCTTGGGAAGTTTTCTGCCATCACTTCTGTGAAGAGTTTTTTAATGTCATCTGCACTCTCTCTTCTTTCTTCATTGACTCCAATCAGTCTTATGTTATTCTTCTTTGCATTGTCTAGCAGCTGCTGGATTGATTTCTCGTGTTCCCTTACAATTTTAAAGCAATTTTTCTTTTCCTCCTCACTAATTGCAATCTTATCTTCTATATGTGAAATTCTATCCTCACATTGGTTCATTCTGCTGCGCAGACTTTTGATGGAGTTTTTAATCTCTTGGAAATCTGTTTGTATCTGTTTTATAGATTCCATTTGTTTCCCATGTTTGGATTCCATCATGTTCCTCAGCTCCTCTATTTTTTTTATCTGTGTCCTCTCTAGATTTATTAATCATGTCTTGCAGCATGAGAAAAATCTTTGCTGTTATCTGAGTAATTATTTCTGATTTCATTTTTCCCAGATCCTCTTTTGTTGCCAGTTTAGGAAGTCCAGGTGGTTGAGTATCAGATTGTTCCATCTCGTTTCCCTTTGGGGTTGCTCTAGGTGATCTGGAAGTCTGGTTCTGAGGCTTGTTTAAGTGTCTTCTCATTTCAATGGGGGCGAGGTGGATGCTGCTGGTGCCCATGCAGTTCACCTCCTCTGTGCTGGGAGTAGTGGTAGGTTGGCTCAGAAGCTTCCTACTCTACACTGGGATCTGTGGCACATTGATCTGGAAGCCTCCTGTGCACTGGGAGCTGTAGCACATCGACCTGGAAGCCTCCTCTGTGCTGAGAGCAGGGGTAGATTGGCCCGGAAGCCTCCTACTCTGCACTGGGAGCTGTGGCACATTGACCAGGAAGCCTCCTCTGCATTGGGAGCTGTAGAACATTGACCTGGAAGCCTCCTCTGTGCTGGGAGTTGTAGCATGTTGACCCAGAAGCCTCCTCTGTGCTGTGATTCTTTCTTTATATTCAAGTCTCAGCTCAATATTTCAGCTTCTCAAGAGAGGCTTTTTCCTGTAATTATACATTTAACTCTCCACATCTTCAGTAATATCGCTTATGTCATGTGCTCGTATTTTATATTCATGTTCTTGTCTGTTTTCCAAACCATCTTTCCCCAAATAATGTAAGTTCTGACACAATAGATATGACTGTCTCATTATTTCTATTTCCCCACAATTAGCACACTTCCTGGCATACAGAAGTCAACAAGAATAAATGACTGACTGACTGAATGAATGAATGAATTAGTGAATGAATGAATTTTTCTTCTCTGCATGGTGTGCATAATATAGTCCTAGTTAGGCCTGCTTTCTGTACCTGTCGGGTTAAAGAAAATATGACACCAGCATTTAATGAACAAATGGTATTCTCTAGTACCATGCATAAAATCATTAGGCAAATAGGAAGATCAAAATTTCCTTCTGTAATACTGGAATAATGTGTCCAGGCTAAGAGCTCCCTGAAAGACAGGCTGATAAATTAATATGGAAATCTATTGCTTTGATAATGAAATATCCTCAAATATGCTCCACTGTGGTGCATTTGTGAAGGCAGTATGAGAAACTTCAGGCCACAGCTTCAGAGCAGTTCTGGAGTAGAACTTCAGATTTCATCAGTTATTAACCCAAGGCACTCCATTTTCCTGTAGAAATTATTAGTTCTCATTAGACAAGAGCCAACCATCGAATTGCCACCTTGGGGTTATCTGAGTGGATTTGGTAAGTTCAGTTGAAGAGAAGTGTATTTCAAGGGGTCAAAGCATAAAAAGAACGAAGACAGTTTACTCTGACTAAATTGTTTGAAGGTAAGAAAGGTGATTGTGCTGGGAGAATAGGTTGGCAGAACAGTGCAGGTAGAACCTAGGTGATTTAGCAAACTAGTGAGACCTTGTCTCAATGTGAAAAATAAAAAAGGGTCAACGACGTGAATATATAACTCAATGAGAAGAATTTGGGTTCAAATTCCAGTAAACTTCTCAAAAAAAATGTGAAAAGTGACAGGCTACACAGTTTTCTATTTTTCTTAAAATTCTGTCTTTGTTTTTCATTGCATTACTTATTACTGCACAAAAAACTGGAAACAAAGCAGGAAGTTAAAGAAATTAGTTTGGCCATGAAGTGAAATATGGGAGGCTATTAAAACTGTCTGATATAATGGCCTATGGCCAGAGATTTAGCTCAGTCGATCCGCCACCTGCGTTGCAAGTGCAAGGACCCGAGTCAATCCCCGGTACCAAAAAAAACCCCCCAAACCAAAACTGTCTGATATAATTAATAACAAAATGATATGCTAAGTGAAAATATCCATAATGTGTATTCTGGTTAATGAAATAAGCATATACTTATGGAAATAATAGAATAGAATATTTAAAATTGGATTTCCCTGAAAATAACACGTGGTCTCAAGCACTATGTTAAACATTTTGGGGCAGGAAGTTCCACATCACATAAAACATGACCACTTAAGAAATGAGCTACGGTAAGGGTCTACCAGATAGCTACACTTGACTCTATATTTCACTGTTCTTTTAATTTCACCTTCAACACAAAGTTTGGATTTTCCATTAGGTGATTTTGAGAGAATCATGCCGGCATTTTTCAGAAAAGTTTAGGATGCCTTCTAACCAAGACAAAATGAAAAACTTTAAAAAAAAATTTTTTTTTATTGGTACCGGGGATCAAACTCCGGTCCTTCTGCTTGCGATGCAGGTGGCAGAACCACTGAGCTAAATCCCTGGCCATGAAAAACCTTTTAATCAAGGTTTATTATTATATGGGCTGTATGCTTAACTGATTAATATGTTTTGACTATATGTCACTAAAATAAAACCTTCTGGACCATCTGTTTTTATGCTTTGTTTCAGAATTTGTGATAGATATATAAATAGAAAATAGATGATTTACTTATGTTTCACTTAAAAAGAAAAAGCGAACATGAAACATTTCCTCATTAAAATGACTATGATTAAATTAATTTGATATAAAGCAACTAATAAGAGAGCCAAAGCATGTCAAATCAGGAATTCAAGCTATTCCAAACATTTCTTATGAAACCACTTATTTACAAAAGAATCTGAAACACTGATTTTTCTTGGTGTATAATGCATTCAGCAGTTGTTCTCTAATTCAGAAAACATCTTATAAAATATACTCCCTCAGCCCTCTCATGTCCCTGAGCATCAGAGGAAGGAGTTTTCTTCATTTTATATATAGAACATCTAGCACAAGATATCAACTCAATTATTTTAGGAGATTGAATAATTCACTGGGAAAGAGGAAATAGAATGTAGCTCAGTCTTTCCTCCTTGATAGGTTGTTATAGATATAGCTTGGCAGAAAACTGATTTCCTAAGTACTGGACTATCACAATTACTAACAGAGGACTATATAGCCTTTTCTCACTGGTGTCAAATTTCAGATGGTGCTGTCCACTGTAAATATGAATACACACATGTATCCATAATCTGCTAATTACATCACACACACACACAGAAACACACACACACACACAGTATATAATGTATTAGCAAAATTATTCTGATGGAGAAAGCAGAAAGTTTAAACATTTGGTTATATAGAGCAAGTATTAGTTGAAAAAGAAGTATAAGCCAGTCTTAAAATTGTTTTGTTTTGTTTTCTCAATGTCATTTAAGTTTGGGGTAAAAGTAATTTATAAACACAAGGAAAATCTTTTCTTTCTGAAGATATATAATGAATGGTAGTATTCTTGATGGGCAAGAAGCTATTTATTCCCTGGCTGAATTAATAAAATAAAGGACACCAAATAAGGTTCTCTCCTTAGGATCAACTAACCAACCACAGTGAAAATTCAGGAGAGTTTCATGGTTTAGTATTCATATTCATTCATTCATTTATTCATTCATTCATGTTTGTAAGGTCCTGTTAGATGCCAGGCCTCTTATGACTTAAAATTATGCCAGACCTTATCTTCACGTGTCTTTTCTAGTGGGAAACATGATTAGGGTATTTTAATTAGTTTTCATGCAGTTTTACTGAATACTCTGATGCCCTCCAAAGCCAGTATGCTGCTAGCCTGCAGCTGGAGAGGGACAGTATAAAGAACTGTACTTTTAATTCTACACTGAATTGCACTGTTGTGACTCTAACAAGGATCAGACTTGCACTGGAAAAGAGATTATGATAAACTGAAATATATTTAATGGAGCTGATCATAGAGGTTAAGAATCTCAAAACTATGAAGTGTTGTAAGTGAAAGAACTCAAGAGCTAGTTTAGAAAGTAAAACACTTAAGAAGAATGTGATAGCTGCAAATATGGAAAACATAGACATGTGAAAAGAGAATTAGATTTATTCTCTCTTGCGCTGTGAAACTATAATAAAGCTATAATAAATGGATGCAATGTATACATAGAGTTAAGTTTAATAAAAATCATTTTAATCATCAGAGCTGCTAAAGATAGAGTGGACTGAATCAGAAATTAGCTGATGTATCCATGCAGAGACTGCAAATTCATTTGCTGGTACATTGCTGAAGATACACTCAAGTATGTGGTGGATGTCTGACCAAGGTGGCCTTATCAGCTCTGCTAAACATGACAGTCTATTAACCTATGACACCAGTTAGAGCAATTTTAAGATCATACTAAATTTCTTTATCTTTTCTAAGTGTTTGATTCTATGGAAAGAGTTAACTTCTGGATGATCTTAATCAACATCGGTATTTTGAGGACAATGTTCAGGTCTTGGCATCATGATTAGACAGTGTTGTGCCCACAGCTCCTTTACTGGCTCTGCTAATTTCCTGGGGCTGCAGTAACAAAGGATTGCAACCTGGTGGCTTAGGAAGCAGATATTTACAGTCTCCCGATTTTGGCTGCCAGAAGTCTGAAATCAAGGTGTTGCCACAGCCATGCTCCCTCTAGAGGTGCTACAGAGGCTCTGTCCCAGGGATCTCGCTAGCTCCTGGTATTTCCTTGACTTGTGACAGCCATGCTCCAAGCTCCAATTTTTTTATGGGTTCCTCCCTGTGTGCATGTCTCTGTGTCAAGATAAACCAATCATACTGGATTATCCGCCCCCCCCCCCCCACCGAATGCCTATTTCATTATGACCTCATCAAAACTATTTATATCTGTGATAGCCATTTTCCCAAACGAAGTCCTATCTTGAAGTTCTCGGGTTAGGGCTTCTACATGTGGATGCTAATGGCACACAATTTGATCAGAACACTCTCACAGCACCATGTTTTCCAGTGGATTTTGCCACAGCTATGATTAGGAACAGTAGAGGAGAGCTGATTCCTAGCAGCTCACCATTCCAGAGCTACCTTAAAGGGGCCAGCTGCTTGCTGGTCATGGCCTGACTACTGCAAGAGGGGCAGAAAAACAATTCCACTCCTGGCCAACCAGGTATTAGATGCGTCACTTAACTTCTCTGAATACAGGAGCACGCATATCTGCTATCATGTACTTACACAAGTGTGTTGTCATCAGTTGAACACAACAGGGTGCAAACATTAAAGCAAAGCACTCTATAAAAGTCTTAGAAAGAGGGCAGGAGGAGAGTACTTTTGACTTATTTAAGAACATTCACGAGATGTTCATAAAAAGTATGCCAGCCGGGCACTGTGGCACATGCCTATAATCCCAGCATTCTAGGAAGCTAAAGCAGGAGGATTGCAAGTTTGAGCCCCACCTGGGCAATTTAGCATCTTAGTGAAATTCTGACTGAAAAAAACAAAAACGAAAACAACAAAAACAAATAAAAGCTGGGGATGTAGTTCAGTGAGAAGGCCCTCGTTTCAGTTCTCAGGAAGGGGTGGAAGAGGGAGAGAAGAAGAAGAGGGAGAGGGAGAGGAAGAAGGAGAGGGAGAGGGAGAGAGAGAGAGAGACTGAGAGAGACAGAGAAGAAGGAGGAGGAAGAGAAGGAAGAGAAGGAGGAGAGAGGGAAGGGAAAAGGGAAAGGGAGAAGAAGTAGAAAGAGAAGGAAGAGAAAAGAGAAAGCAATTTAGCAGAACCCAGACTAAAGATGAGGCTCATGAAGTCCAGTCCACTCCATGAAAATTTAGTGTCTCTGTCTCTGTCTCTCTGTCTCTCTGTCTCTCTGTCTCTCTCTCTCTCTCTCTCTCTCTCTCTCTCTCTCTCTCACACACACACACACACACACACACACACACACACAGTGTAGGCATGAAAGTATTAATGACTTTCCCTACCTATATGAATGATACATTTTTACAAGAGTTAAGAAAAAAAAATCAAATTTGGGATGGCCAGCTTAGTACTCTGCTACTTTAGTATCAAAAAAATATTCGGGTGGCTATGGTGGCACTTCACATCTTGTTACTCCAGCACTCTGGGAGGCTGAGGCAGGAGTATTGCAAGTTTGAGTCCACCCCAGGCAATATAGCAACTAAGTGAGACCTTTTTTCAAAATAAGAAATTTTAAAAAGGGCTGAGGATATAGTACAATGGCCCTGGGTTTAAACTCCAGTACCACCAAAAAAAAATTTAATAGTAACCCTAAGTAGCTGTGGGAAATTTAACTATTCTTGTGATCATAGCTGATGCATCCAGAGTCTCTTGTACTTTTACATTGCTATATTTTTGAATGATGGTCACTTGGGCACAGCTCTGCCTGACAATATGCACCATGGGTGTGAACTCCCCTGCAAGGCCAGCCTAGGAACAGCCACCGCTACATTGCTGGCTGGACTACTTGCAGTCTGTGTCCTCGCTACAGTGTGTAGAAGACACCTGTGCCCCGGAGCTGCAGGAACAACTGTGAATGGTGGTGATGAGGAAAGCACAGGAAAGGAGATGATGGAGTGATGACATCAGCAAAGTACAAGAAATACTCCAAATGCCTTGTCCGGCTCATAGGATTAGTGCACGCATAGGTGAGCACCGGGGCAGGGCCAAGTCTGAAATCAGTTCATGGATTCACTGTTTTTTCTTTCACGCTTCGTGTTGTGTATGTGTGCACACATCCTTCGTTGCAGCAAAAAGGCAATGTATTGTTTTGAAAAAATAAAACAAAATTTCAGAGCAAAATAAGAGATTGCTGATCGTTCACACACTGTGTATCATTATCTTCAAAGTAGTTGTTACTCAGAGACAAAAGACTCTCACAAAGAAATAGATAATAGCACAAAATGTTCTTTCCAATGAATTAGAAAAACTAGTAGTATAAGTAAAACAAATTAGCATAGATCTTAAACCATTTTTGAAACAACAAATTAGGTAATTTGGAGAATTATTTGAATTTCTCCCTACTTCCTATTCATTAATCTTCTATTTCCACACTTTATTTGTATATATATACTTTGAGTTTCTCATAAAAGAGAAACCATGTGATATTTGAGCTTGTATGTCTGATTTATTTCACTTAGTATTGTGTTCTCAAGGTGCATCCATCTGCCTACAAATGTCTCAAATTTATCCTTCTTCATGGGAGAGTAGTGCTCCATTGTGTGTAAATACCACATTTTCCTTATCTATTCTTCTGTTGATGGATATATATACTGTTTCCGAGATCTAGCCATTATAAACTGGACTGCTGTTAGAGAAATGCAAGTTAAAACTACAGTAAGATGGGTGGGGAATTTAGCTCAGTGGTGCGGCTGCCTGCCTTGCAAGCACAAGGTCCCGAGTTCGATCCCCGGTACAAAAAACAAACAAACAAAAACTATAGTGAGGTACCATCTTACCCCAGAAAGGCTACCACCAAAAAATCTAATATAATAACAAATGCTAGCAAGGCTGTGGGGAAAAAGGAACTCTTCTATATTGTCAGTGGGAGTGTAAACAAGTACAACCATTATGGAAATCAGTATGGGGATTCCTCAAAAACTAAAAATGGAAATTCTACTTGACCTACCTATCCCCCTTCTAGGTATCTTCCCAAAAGTTAAAAATCATCATATTTCAAGGATACATGCATCCCCGTTTATAGCAGTTTCTAAGTTAGAGGGATGAGGAAGGTTCCTACCACCCCTTGTTTTCTACCGGCAGACCTGGATGTTCTGGGGCAGCAGTGACTTCTTCCCAGAGTCTTTGGTGGTGAACTCACTGCTCCCCTACTCATGACACCTGACTTTCATAAACTAGGAAAAGAGCTTCATCTTAAGGGAAGGAATCATTTCCTTTAGGCTCAGTTCTAGATGACTTGGGGCCCAAACTAGTCCAGTCTCATGATAAATACCCCGAGACTGAACTGACTCATCTCATTCATAGTGAGGGAAGACTTAAAGCTCAATGACACATTTATAAAGCCAGAGCATTTCTAAAGGTAATAACTGCAGAAAACACAGATGCCAGAGGACAACATTTTGTTATTAATTAAACTATAGAATCTCCAATGTTCCTTCTTAATTAGAAACATGTGATCTCTTCCGATGAAACCCCCTTGGGTCTTACCTTTTCTCTTGCATGGTGCTTCTACCTCCACTCAGTCTGAATCACCTTCTGCCCAAATTTCTGCCAGAGCCTCTGATCCTCACCACAGGCTGGTTTGTTCCCCTCCTGTGTGTCCTGTGTACTTCTCTGGACTAATCCACCTGAAGCAGCTTGCTTTCCCCACACTTGTTTCTTTCTTGCCACATCAAGATTTCATTATGCCAGTGGAACATGCTCCTATGATTTTTCTCATTTTCCTCCCAACACTAAGAAATAAAATCCTACTCATTAGTTCAACCCCATGTTTCAGATAAAGACTGCAACACAGGCTGGCTTCCTTTTCGGAACCTGTCCCGCAGCTACTGTAAGTAAGTAGCTTTCACTTTTAGTATTCAGTCTCTAACTGATTCCTAGTTTACAACTGTGTTGCCAGGGATAGAAGGGCCACAACTTGGGTTCTTCTATTTTGTTTCATTTTTCTTCTCTGTAGCATTCAGTTTAAGATCAGAGTTCTCATCTAACTTCCTAATACTACCTGAATAACAAAGGATAACATTTCTTCGCATAAAACCCAAAGAAACGTTTCAGTAAAATCAGACAGTAGAAATGTAAATGAGTAAGCAGGCTAACAGCTGTGCTACTTGCATAGCCTCACGCACCTCTCTGTCCAGACAGGCTGCCCCATAAGATCTCCAGGAAGCTTCCACAGGTAGGAGTCTCTTCTTTTGACAGACCAGGGAGTAGACCTGTCTGGCCACAGCTTTTGAGTGATGCTTGGTCAGAGTGGAAAGCAGGGATGGGAGCATCAGTGGGGTTATCTAGGCTGCCTGCGCATTTTAAACTTCAGTACAGAGGAAGAAGAGCAGGAAGTTTCAGTTCCTGTTAACATTTTTTTCCCCTCCAGAATTGCTGCAATTGTACTCAGCATTCTTGCCTGATTGGGAAATGCTAAGCTTCTAATCATCTATATGGCAGCACACTTCATTTAATGCTGAAACACAAGCTTACTTGAAATAGTATTTCATATGCATCTTCTTATATAAATAACCAGAGACAATTAAGGATCTGTGATTGCATTCCTGAATTCATACAGTAATGACAAATTTATTTTCTTTTAAGGTCTAGCAGAATTTTATTTACACAGAGTCTTAATGAAATGCTGGCTGCTAGCTGTACCATTTGTTTCAAGATATATGTCCCTCTTCAAAAAAAATCTATTTCCATCCATCCACACATCCATCCATCCATCCATCCATCCACCCATCCATCTGACCTGGTTTAGCTCACTACTACCCATAAGATAACCTATATTTTATGTAGGCCCATCCTTTAAAAAAGAGAGAAAAGGGCCGGGGATTTAGCTCAGTGGTTCTGCTGCTTGCCTTGCAAGCACAAGGTCCTGAGTTCAATCCCTGGTACCAAAATAAATAAATAAGAGAGAAAAATGCAGAAACACTAAGCCAAACCATAGTAGCAAGTGGATTGTGGCACTGTGAAAACATCAGCAATTCTGGAGGAGCTGGGGTTGGGTCTCACTCTACTAAACGGGATGAGAGGTCAGGGTGTGCTGAGTTAGGGTGGCTGTGTACTCTTCAGAGACTAAGTCTGAAGTTGCACTTCTGGTTATGCATCACATCCCCACAGTAACAGTGGGGATCCTGTACCCCAGAGAACAGGAAACCGGTAAGGTATTAGTGTGTGTCTACACTTATTCTCTGTCAAACTGATGTTTCTAGGCAGGCACAGAAGTGGGAAGTGAGGTGTCGTGTGATATGGAAGAAATCCCAATATTTCTCCAGCTGTAAAATCAGGTGTTGTGGCTGAATATACCCTATCATTCTGAGTAGAGGGAAAATAACCAAATACATTTCCAAAATACCTTGGGCTGCCCTATAAGGCTTTGTAAAAAATCAGATAAAAGCTGACTTTTCTGCCTTCTCTCTTTTTTTCCCATGATACTTTTTTTTTTTTTTTTTTTTTTTACCATAACCAAACAAGCTTTGTTTCTTTAAACTTCTTTTCCTTCTTCTAGGCTCTCCAATCCTCTTTTATGCCTGTGTGGTAGCATTTTTTGAAATCTTCCTCAGATAATCCTTGTGTCCAAGGAAAGTCAACAACCACTGGTCTATCCCAGGCCCAAGTGAAATCTTACTTCACCTGTTATGCCTGCCTTCCCAGGCCACTCTGAGATGTCAGCACATCTTACACCAAACCCACTATAGTTACAGCTTATGTCTGCCTTTTGGCAACACTCTCTTGGATTTGCTTATTTTGTATCATTATATCCTTTTATTCCTATTTAGCAGCTTCCTTCTTCTTTTCCTTCCTTAAATGTTAAGAGTGTCTTAATTTCCCTGTTAGAGATGAAAACCATTAGGGGTCAGTAGTATTTTTGATTGCCTGAAAGATATCAAAGGCTCTGAAGCAAAGCATATCTGTTTGTCCATGGCAGCTACAGATGGGGTCGGTGGGAAAGTCTCAGGCTTTACAGGAATGTGGGGTATGGCTCTTGGGAGTCTTACGCCTCATACCAGGTGAGTACAAGCCAATGTTTAGGAAATTTCAGCAGTTTCACAATTAAGCCTGGTGAGCCAAGAATATGTACCACGTAAACTCTGATGCCACTTCTGTAATACAGTGTCTTAACTGCTCCTGGTATCAAATCTGGTAGGAGCACTGCAACAATTTAAAAAAATTTTAAGTAAGCTATAGAAGTCACTGGGTTCCAAGACCCAAAATGTGATGAAAGACAGGCTGCTTGCTCCAACTCTACACAAGGGCAAGGACCTCAGATCCTTAGTTGCTGGTTAAAAGTCAGGCAAACAGATGAGGCAGAACCATTCCTGTGGGCTGAGGACACAATCTTGGAATGCCTTTCAAGGTGATGCTCAGAGCCTGGGTGTAAGTGACTGTGAAGCTGAACATAAGAAACTGCAACCTCATTAAGCTTCTCTGCTCCTAGGATATGGCTAGCAGTGAGATATGCAGTTTAGCCTCTAGCCAAAACAGAGAAAACTGATTTTGGGGAAAGCATAAGCTTTTCATAATGGACATCTGGTAGTCACAATCTTAAAAATAAAACAGCTGTTTTCAAAAAGACAAGTCAAAGCAAGAATAAGTTCTGGATCCCTTTAACATTTCAACATTTGATATCTGTAGCCTCCTGCTATGTGACACAGTGGTTACCTCCTAGAGTCTGAGACTTCTGCAACTTTGAGGCCTGCAGATACTGAGACCCTTTCAGGCCTTACTGAAGCTTCATATTCCTCCCCACAATAGGAGACTCTTCACGTTTGGTTGCTACTATTATTTCATTCCAATTTAGGATCATATGAAGCTTTCCCCCATGTTATGAATCTTCTGCAGTTTTCAGTAGCACCACATATTTACCAAAATAGCAAGAGCTTAAAATAGTGAATAGATTTTAGTATCTACATTTCATTCATTTTTCTCATTTAATAATTCAACAAATATATGAAGGGGGAATTTTGTGTCTTCTCTTCAGCAGAATAGGTAGGTAGAAAGCAAATTTTTAAATAATGTATCTGGAATATCAGAAATTACCAGACCTGTTCTTTGCAGACCATAGCAAATAATATTTTAATCTTACTTGACAGACCTCTCTCCACAATCCTTGAACATCTCTGTAATGTTTTAGGCCTAGCAGGGGATCAACAAGCAACATTTCCTGAACATAGTAAAATGTACAAATTTCTACTACCACAACCAATTGCAAGTACATGGTGATTTTCACAGAACAAAAGGAATAGATACTCCCAAAAAGGTAGGTTTTACTGAACACTTCAAGCAAGACTCTCAGATTTCTCCACGAAGCAATATAATAAATATTTGTAATTATTATAACATTGTTAAGAAATCATCAGAAATTTTCTGTCAAGAAAAAAAGGATCTTGTAAAAGCCCTGCTGCTCTCTCTGTGTCAAAAACATGCTGTTCAAAGCTAGTTCCTACGTTACCCTTTAGGTCTCAGCTTACATCCCACCTCCATAGAAAGTCTTGCTAAATAAACTAGGTACAGAAATTGAGTTCCCACTTTCTTCTCTGTCATATTCATGTTACATTCCCTTCATAAGCCTTATGGCACTTGGTCACTGTTCATTTGGTACACGGTTGCTGTCAGCCCTCTGAGGGCAAGGGCTAGGTCATTGCTGAAGGCTGGCCCTGGCTTGGCTCAGCGGGGTCACCAGGGAAGAGAGATGAGAGAGAGCTAACAACCTGCAGCCCCATGGAAAGCCAATTTATTTCTGGTTGACACCCAGACATGTTTCTTATCTACTGCAGTGTCTAGGTGGTAGAGACAAACTACTGTCTTGTTGGCCACGTTACTGATCACAGTATCATGCTCTACCTTCCCATTTTGGAACCTACTGAAAAACTGTGTTACCTCTCACAGATTTTGTCAGAATTTTCTGCAATTCATGTGGTGGTAGGGGTTAAGAAATGCCCCACAGGACTGCAGCCTTTATTCCTACACTGAAATGTAGAGTTTTTATGCAGGTAAAGTAGCACTGTGCAAAATGAAATGGCTTCAGCAACCTCAGAGTGGATGATCAAACTCAATACAACTGCAGTGACTGAGACATTCTTGGGCATAAGTATAAATGTCTAGACCCTTCTCGATATGTAAAATTCACAGTAGCCTTTCTCTTTTGAGTAATTCACCCATGTGAACCAGAGAACAAAGAAAATCTTTCCACTAAAAGTCATTCTTTGCAAAGGAGGAAAGATTGAGTGATACTGACTGCTTTCCTGCAAAAATGATACAGGCAAAAAGTTACACTGTCTTAGGAGAGTTACTTCATTTTCACTGTGTGTGTGTGTGTGTGTGTGTGTTTAAAAAAGAGACTTGTGGCTTGTTAGAGTGTCTCACAAACCAAAGCCACAGTTCGAGGCCAAAACGGGCAAAATGAATTTTGCATCTCATCTCTATAGAATACAAATTATCAAATATTTGTTCTTTCTCCAGAAATTATCTTCACAACAAACTGCAAAACTTCTTGTACTGGGATGGGGATTTAGCTCAGTGATGCTGCACTTGCCTCGTAAGCACAAGGTCCTCAGTTCAATCTCCGGTACTGCAAAACAAACAAACAAAAAAACAACAAAAAAACTTCTTTACTGCTTTGTCTCCATAAATTCTCAGTGTCTCATGTATAATTTGATCAAAATAGCATCTGTCTTCTGGAAAAATAGTATTGGTTGTTTCTTTTATGATCTCCAGATTTGCTATGAAGGTACATCTTCCCAGTGTAGTAGCCACCAGCCGCTGTGGTAGTTGTACACCTGAAATATGGCTAGTGTGAAGGGGGAATAGAATTTTTATTTTTACTTTAATTAATTTTAACTTTAAATATCTGAATGTTATCTAGTGGCTATCATACTGGACAGAGCAGTGTTAGTGAAATAATGGAATCAACAGTTGCCCAGGGATAGCAAAGTCAATATTCACAGTTAAATAGATGAGTAATGCCTTTATGCATTGTGGTTACCCAAGTCATCTTATTATTACAAGTCCTGCCCTAAATGTGTTTGAAAGTTCTTTCCCCCTCTCCTCCCCTTTCACTTCCCTTCCCCCTTCCCCTCTTCCTCTGACAGCATCTTGCTATGTGGCCCAGGCTGGCCTCTAACTCACAATCCTCCTCCCTCAGACTCCTGAGTGCTGGAATTATGAGTATGTACCACCATATCACCTCTAAAGTTCTTGTGTTTTGGTGAGTCTATTATATGACTTCTTGTATTTATGCCCCTAACTCCAATCTGCACACAGATGATAAAATAGAAGTTAGAGAGCTAGATGATTTCAGTATGATGGTCTGAAGCCAAGTTGATAAAACTTTCCTTATCCCAAAAGAGGATGTTGTCTGAGGGAGACCTCAACTCCCTTTTGTTCCTTGTTCAGATATAAATGAATGCTCATGTGCATATCAAGAGGGCAGCGGCAATCTGTGAAAACTGTGGTTGAAACAGACATGCTTTGTGAAGTCCTATCAGGAAGCCTATAGACTGTGTGTGCTGTTCAAGTGGAGATAATGTGGCTGTCAACAGTACAGGGAATGAAAAAAACTAAAATAGAGTATACCTAGATCCAAAACAGGAGCACAGAAAACCCTCCAGGAGAAGAGAAAGACAGGAGGATAAAGCTGGGGCAAGAGGGCAGAGGGATGAAGCAAGACAGGAGCTGGGGACAAAGCATTTTCAGGGGGAGACAATATCCAACTTTAGATTGTTGAATACTTTCAGACAATGTTTGAGCCACAGTTGGTGGTGTGGACCACGCTTCCTGTCTTGAAACTTTCTTTACTTCTATGATAGCACTCGGTTATTTTTTCTGATGTGCCTGGTTGGCTGCTTCTTAGTGTCCCTTTCAGCTAATTTTGTACTGTTGGTCTCTTGACATGATGAAGGAAAGCTGTGTGCTGCTCAGCTCCTCTGAGTACCATTTACATTGTAGGTGTCATAAATCAATCATAAATTCATCATAACATCCATTCAGCTGTGGCAGGTCAGGTGTTCTCTGATCACACAAGGGCACCATATGGAGCACCCCTGCCCCATTCCAAGTCCTGAGAAGGCTCCTTTAGTGCCATCCAGGACCTACTTTGTTTTCATTTTCAGTGTAGTTCTGATGACCTTATTCATACATAGGACTTCAACAACTATCACCCATATGTCATTTATGGTTCTGAAACAGTTCCATTGTCCATAGCCCAGATTTCTCTCCTGAGCCATAGTCTCGTATCTAATCACGTTCTCCATAGCCTGGCCTGATGTTCAGTAGCACCACTAACATAACATGTTAATGACCTGAGTGAGTTAATCCAATTCCGATTAACACCACTGCCATTCATCTGGTCACTGAGGCCAGAAAGGTGAGAATTGACTCTACCTTCCTCATTCCTCACATAGAATCAATATTAAGACTCTGCAATTTGCAGACTCTGCCCCTGTAACCTGTTTTGTGCATGTCCCCGCCATGTTCTTCCTGCAGGTGCATGGACCTCCCAATGCCTTTGAAAATAGCTGGCCATGCATTATATGAATCTAGTCCATTCTAATCCATACTGCTGCCAGCGGGCTCTTTCTAACATGTGTGCATTACCATGCTCCACTTCTGCTGACATTTCTCCAAATCTTACACCTAATTAATGTCATTCAGGATAAAGTCTGAGTTCCCAACATGGCACACAAAATGGTCTGTATGAGCAAGTCCCTGCACGCCTTTCTATTTCAACTCCTACCACTTCTCCCTACATTACCTCTGGCTTCCTTAACAGGCCCAGGTGAACCACACAGAGCAGGTCATGTGCCTTTACCTTCCGGGGCACCTACCAGAGGACACTGCATAGTTTCCAAACCTGTCTTTCCCTTTGCACTCTGCTAAGTGCCTTGAGAACAGGAGTATGATTTTTATCTTTGTATGTCACAATTTGCCTTTACTCAGAATAGATGTCTGACCAGTAGAAAGATGAATGCATAGGCCAAAGAGAAGAAAAAAGGAGAGAAAAAAACCTTCAAATGCCTCCGGGTAATCATGACAGGTGGGAATAGGAAAGAAAATACTAGCTGTGACACATGCGGTATCTCTAGATCTAACAATCGCTCTGCTGTTCTTCCTACCCTTGTAGGTAGAAGTGTAGATTGCATCAGTGTTTCACAGACATCTAACATTTTTATGCTTCAGGTTTTTTTTACATCTATAGAGTGGGGAAAAAACCCACCACAAAACATTAATACTGCTTAAAGCCTCTGTCCTCTATGACAAAACTACAGATATTAGTAGTAAATACTAAAGGAAAGGTGCTATGATATTTAAATGGAGAGAATGTGAATAGATTGGCTCCACACAGAATTATTTCAAAACAGTAAGCATAAAAGGAAACTCTCAAAGCATGTTCTTCTCTCTTTTCTTCTCTTTAGAAAGTTTGTTATTTTGAAAACCATGGCTGTTTATAGCTATAAATAAAGAGGAAGGAATGTCACCTCTATCTGAAGTACAGTGAACCCTCCTTACTGGGGGCATTCACTCCAAGAACCTCAGTGGATGCCTGAAACTATAGACAATATCGAGCCCTATGTAAACCATGATTTTTCCTGCATAAACATACCTGTGACAAAGCTTAACTTATAAATTATGCACAGTAAGAGATTAACAATAAGGAATAATAAAATAGGATGATTTGTACAATGTACTGTAATGAAAGGTGCATGAATACAGTCTCTGTCTTTCAACACCTTCTTGTACTGTAATCACCCTTCCTTCTTGTGACAGTCTGCCACGACACAGCGCTCGTGTGTTGGGGTACAGTGTGGTGAAAGACGGAGGTCACTGAACACGCGTGATGTGATGGTGTGACCACCCATCTGTTTCTCAACTACTGGCAGGAGGCTGGACAAAGAGAGAAAATGAGGGAAAAGGGAAGACTTGCATCCCAGCTGGGGCAGAGCACAACTTCACTCTGCTACTCACAATCACACATAATTTAAAACTTAACAGTTGATTTTTTTCTGGAACTTTCCATTTAAAATTTTCAGACTGCAATTGTCCATGGGTAACTGAAATCATGGAAAGTGAGATGGCAGGTGGAGGTGGGGAAGCTAGTGTATGAAGTGTGATCAAAATATAAGGTGAATGTTAAAATTTTAAAAAATATATTACAGTAAAAGACACAGTTCTATTAATATCCCTCAAATTTCCACACTTCAAATACTTATAGCACCATTCTTGACACTTTCTGAAGCAGTTCTGGAAGTCCTTCATGTCTCTAAGGAGGTATGATAAAAAAATACGGTGAATGCTGCTGCCGAGTTCCATCCAGCAGAAAGGCAGACTCATAAAAAGATTATGGTGGTGTGTTCTCAACCACCTTATCCACAGGACTTGGCACCCTGCAACTTCTGACTCTTCTCCAAAGTCAAAATGACCTTGAAGGTGAACGTTTTGAAGTGATTCAGGACATCAAAGCAATCATAGCAGTACAACTAAAGACATTCACAAAAGAGGATATCCAGAGCTGCTTCAGAAAGTGACAAGTATGATGGGATAAGTATGTTCAGGGGGTCACATTTTGAGGGGTTTTAATGGTAACTGGTCTTTGCTGTAATAATTTTTAAAACAAATTTAAGCACTCACCATATTTCTCAATCACCCTTGAACCTTTAATGTCACTATTAAACTATGCCAGTCATTTTCTGTGTGTACAAACTATGCAGATTAGCCTTTGGTTTTTAAAGTTTCCTTGTATTACTCTGACATTTCGCTTTTTCTTAAGTTCATATATCCAAGGTATGTTTGTTTTGTGGCCATGATCAACGCACCTTACAATTGGGGCACTTCATTTCTTAAATCATCATCAAGAGTTTTGGAAAAGTCAACACTCCGTATTATTAGTTTGGGATAAAATTAAACCATAAGTCTACAAACTGCATTTTTAAAATTTCAAACATAGATATTTAGAAATGTAATTAAATTTTTTAGAAGTTTAGTTTAAAAGTTTACTGAGTACATGTTTTGGTTCTTGTTTCTTCTATCAATTCAGGAAGTGCTTAATAAAAATCTTAGAAATTATTTAACTTTTCTAAGCCTCAGTTTATAATCAATGAAATGGATTTAATATTCATATGATAAATCCAGTGGAGGATTGTTGTGGCTGTGTCTTGCTGTCCCCCCAAAGGCTCATGTAATCACAGGTGGGGCTTTTTCTGAAATTGATTCATGGTGCAATGCTAGGCTTAAGGGGACTAGCACTGTGCGAGGGCTACCTGTCTTAAGTAGTCTGTACAAGAAAAAATGGGCAGAAAGACCCTGCTGAGGGTCCCTTCCCATTCTTTTGTTGCTTTGTTACATTCAGTCGGCCACGAACTGTTGCCCCTGCTACGCGCCACTCTGCCTTGAAGACAGCTGATTATGGACTGAAACCTCTACAAACTGTGAGCTAAAAAAATCCTTTCCCCTTTAACTTCGGGTTGAAGGACCCTTGTTAGCAAGACAGACTCCATATTGCTGCCTGACCCACCTGCCTGCCCTTTAGATGAACTCAGAAGGAGGAAGCTTAGAAACCTCCTCCCCTTAGAGAGTCTCTTAGAAGCAACAATTAATCAACTATTGTTTTACAAATGTTCTAACAGCAGGATGTTCTGCTTCTGTACCTTTTGCTTGCTTTACTAGTTCTATCCCATAGGGGGGCCTAGAAACTGCTGGCCTCAAAGGTGTATAAAACATGTCTGTCTCCCCCCAGTCGATGCTCGAGTCCGATGCTCTGCTCGGGTCCCGGCTAGTAATAAACTCCTGTGTGGATTTAATATCGGTCTCTGGTTGGTTCTCTCTCACTGGGTGTAACACGGGTGTTGAGTATTTTGTCTCAGCAATTAGAGAAGGGTAACTAAGACAAGGGTCAAGACAGAACTTTGTACTGTGCTGGACACATTAAAGGTTGCTATTATTATATCTCTCACGCTTGTAAATTCTAGTGAAGAAGCCTTTTTATTCTCCACATAGCCCTAGAAATATGACAGTGTACCTAATATTTCAAATAAATGGATTATTAATTGAATAATGAGATGTAAAGACAGATTCAGAAATAAACTGAAAATTCTAACTGAACACAGCCAGTCACTAACAAGAAATGACCCTCGTGAGTACTGGACCTATGAGAAAGAACTCCTGCCATCTGGAATAATTTTCTACCCATCTAGCGGCCTAACATTAGTACTGAACAGCTTAACACATATTTGAGGCCAAGCAGAAATGTCACTTTATGTGAACCCTCTTCACCTACATTTTCATTAATTCTCAGGTAGATCTATGAGTGCCAACAGATTAAGAACCACTTGCTTAGACAGATGGAGCCACAGAATCTACTTTGTTCTACTTACAAGCAGATTTAAAAATAAACAGTTTAAAAGAGGCCTTTTAAGAAAAGATTTTTCTCCGGATCTTCCTTGCTGATTTGCAGATGTTTTTCAAGTGTATTCTAAATTTTTTCTGCTTTTCTTTCAGTATATTTTTTTGTTCTGTTCTCAGCAGAGATACAGAACAGTTGGATATAGCCATTGTGAACTGATCCCAACTGTGCTGCTTTATTCTTCATGTATCAAATACAGCAGTTGTTTTTAAAATTTTTCTCTGCTCTACTCTATATTCCACAACATGCACATTATTTTCCTGAGAGGGGCCTTCTGCAAATAGGAGGGCACCAAAAGATTGAGGGGAGGGGAGAGAAAGGGACACAAAAAGAATTAAGATGTGTTGTGTACATGTACCAACTCCCCAAATGCAATCATTACTCATCACAAACATGTACTAATAAAAATTAAAATTAAAAAACTTCTGTAATGTGCAGGGTGAGACGTATAAGTAATAGGATGAAGATTCACTATCACTGGTTTATTAGAAAATTGCAAGTGGTTATATATGGGTGAAGAGTACAGTTAACTTAGAGCATTCTGTGAAAGATTGCCTCGTTATACCCCAATTGGATAAGATTTACTGACCTGAAGAAATCACCTAAAATGATGTGTTGATTCGCAAGATAAAGTGCAACCAAGACTGGATCAAACAATATACTGAAGTCTCTAGTGTGACCAAGTATTTTGAAGAAAAAGCCTCATGAACAGAGGTAGACCAAGAAAATTTACAGTTCATTTTCTTTCTTTCTTAACAGTGTTCAAAAGGGAGATACAGAGCCAGGGATTTAGCTCAGTGGCACCGCACCTGCCTCACAAGAGCAAGGTCCTGAGTTCGATTCCTGGTAACAAACAAAAAAAGGGAGACATGCCAAATCATGGTATTCTGGACCAGAGAAGCTAGTTAAGTGTGACAGAGATTTCACTTAATAGCATTAGTGTACCTAATGTAGGAACCATTTCAAAAACATTTGCTGCACTTTACCTCTATTCTGTATTAATGAAATCATCTTTTTTTTTAAATAAACCTGAAGACCCAATGTAATGGTATGGCTCCACGCTGCAATGTTTGATTGCAGACATCTTGTAAGCCTTGCCCTCTGCTTCCCCTTCTTCCCTGTATCAGGGCAGAATGGTAGGAGAGGCCAGGTGCTCTCTCTATGTCACTTGCAGTAGGTTCAAATCATGCACCACAACCTTCTCCCAAGCCCCATCCCTGAACCACTGCCAAGAACCTAGGCCATCCTCCTTCCTTCCTTTCACAGCACTTTCAAAACCTTCTCAGGTCAGCTCAAGAAGTCCCTTGTGCTCTCCCAGAAAGCCTCAGTAGAGGAGTAATAAACTTCCAGTCCTCTAGCTATGCTGTGGCATCATAAGCCTATAAATCTGAACCAAATTTTGTGTGGAGGTCCATTCTCACTTCAGAGTTGGCCACAACACACAGTGCAAATGATACTGGAAGGAGGGTCCTTCGGATGAAGACACAATCATTTTAGCACCTGGTGAGAATTCTGTAACTAGTAAAACTTAATAAAATGGGATTGTACTTTAAAAAGCATTTTTTCATAAGTTTGTATACTGAGCCTCCTTTCCATCAAATCTAACCAGTGCTAAACTGATGGCAAGATTGAATTCAGAACCTGAGAAGCTGAAGACTCGTCCTTGGAGCTGGTAACCCTTGCAATGAGCTACTAGCAAAGGCTTTCACTTTTTACTTCTATTTACCATAGCGAAACATCGTTCTGTTTCTCTAAGAAATAATACACCATTTGAAGGAACAGTTGTACATTAGAGGGGAAGCAAATTCAAATACCTGCATAGGGCAATAATTAACCTACATGAAGGGAGTGAGGGGGAAAAAAACATGCAAGCTTCTTATTACAACCCAGAGTACCCGGGCTGCATGATGCTGTCTATTGAAACACTTTAGTGTGCTTTAAAATGCTGTGTTAGCCACCCATGAAATGGTTCAGATCCAGAGCTCAGACTCACTCAATGGTGGTGCTGCGGTGGGGCAACAGGAATTCCCACTCATTGCTGGTGGTGATGCTCAATGGTAGAGCACAATGAAGGACAGTTTGGTGGTTTCTTACAAAATTAGACATACTCTTACTCTACGATTGGCAATCACGTGCCTTGGTAGTTACTCAACAGAGTTAGAAACCTGTATCCACACAGAAACTTCACACAAATGCTTAGAGCAGCTTTACTCATAACTGACAAGATGTGAAGGCAACCATGAAAGCCGTCAGCAGGAGAACAGATAAACTGGTGCACCTGAACAATGGGATATAGCTCAACACTACAATAAAGCAGCTGACATGGAGGGAATTCACCAGACTCACTAAATGAAAGACATCAATCTGAAAAGGTGGCATGAATGTGTTGGTGGAGGGGCAACACTCCAGCAGGTGTCCCTCACTGCAGCAGGATATTGACACTGGGAGAAGTCATGCATGCATGAGCATTAGAGCCAATCTGGCAACTTGGTGTACTTTCCACTCAATTTTATGAACCTAAAACTTCTCTAAAAAATAAAGGCTTTTAAAAGAACAAGTACTGAAAGCTCAACTGATCCTCTGCTATAAATGCTACGGGTGAAAAATCTGCATAGCTAGAAGTATAAGAATATTAACTGTTTTGTGAACTGAAAAAGAACACTTTCTTTTTCAAATGTATAAGCAATATAAATTAATGCTCTCAGTTCTGGGGCTTGGAAGTCCAAGAGCAAGGTACCAGTAGGTTCAACGTCTGGTGAGCCCTTGGTCTTTGCTTCAAAGAGGCACCTTTCTAGCTACCTTCATAGGAACCCAAAAGAAATCTCTTGGTATTTTCAATGCAGAACCCAACACACATTTGTATAAAAATGAGAAAAGTGTTAATAAAGAAACAAGGTATTTGTTTTGACTTTCTCTCACTTTCCATTTTCTCTTTCATTTTAATTTATGCTGACTAGAATGTCATTTCATTAACTATTGCAAAAATTGCTGCTCAATTAATGAACTTCACCCGTTACATAAATTTAGATATACTAATTGATGTTTGTATTTCATGCAGCAATGTAATATTTTGTAGAAATGTTGAGCTATTTGATAAATATGTAAAATATTATTTGCTAAGCAGGAAACATAAAAACACAAAGATGATACTATATCTAAAGACTGTAGAGGTTTTACAATTACCCAAAAGTAGGTCCAAATACTGGCTCTGAATACCGTGAGATTGGGAAAGCTAGTTACCATTATCTGTCACATGAAGACTATTCAGGATTAAAGCAAATTGCATAAGGCATCCATCATAGTTGTCAGCACACAAGAGGTGCTTAACCAATATTAACCTTATTGTTGGCCAAGTTCCTCTCCTTGAGTACTCTGGGTTTTAGTACTCTGAAACCTTGTAAGGGCGTCATAAGCTTGATAGTTTAGTTTTACTCAGAATATTCAAATTTGCAGAATCAAAAGGACAATTTAATTTCATTTCTGGAGGAATAGAGGAGAACAATAAAGAGAAATAGTCATTATAGTGTATTTTTCACTTATTTTTAAATCTGAGGTGGTGGACAAGGCCAGAGGGTCAATGAAGAACTAATGATGGTGATTTCTCACTCACTGGGCCTGTGCTCTTCTCCTGTTTTCTGAAAGCCACAGGAAATTGTATCTGCATAGAGGCCCTAGCCAAAGTTCTAATAGACCAACACAAATAGGCAACTGACTTTCTGATAAAGAATCCACTATTTACTTTAAAGGGGCAATGATCTTTTTTTTTCGGTGCCAGGGATTGAACTCTGGACCTTGCAAGGCAGGCATGGTGCCACTGAGTTAAGTCCCTGGCCCTTGGCAGTAATCTTTATATGAGAATATGTTACCTACCCTTAAAAGCAGGCTTACAAGCTAATTCCACGGTAGGAGTGTATAAGTTTTTGAAAGGGATGAAGCTTTCTGCTATCACTTTCCCAAACAATCTTTAGTTTAAGTTACTCCCTCTCAAAGCCTAAAACAAACTCGCAACACCAGGTATGCAACAGCCTGTGAAGGCAATGTTATGGCTGATAATGTAAATGTAGAAAAGGTCAGATTTCAGTTACAACTTCCATAACAATCACAGCTTGGCCACTTAACTTCCACAGGAATCAACACAGAGTAGGGCATAACAACATCAGAAAAACAGTCCTGCAGTAGCTCTAGGCTTGTCTGCCATTTAGAAGTTTGGGTTATTATGTTGCTTCTATTTTTTGGTGTATTTACACATATTAGTATTTACAAAACATATTCAACTTCTGTCACTGAAAGAAAAACTCTTCAAACTGGTCTAGCTGTTTCAATGACAACATCGACCACATGGAATCTTGCAGTTGTATGGTTTAGTGTGCTGCATTATAAATTATTATAAATGTAAGGAAAATGTATTATAAATGTAAGGAAATTACATTTTCATGGGGAAACATTTGTCACAAATTCTCCCCAGTGAATTGGAAGACTGTTTTTACACTGTGGGAAAAATTTAGGAGTGTTTACCACTAGGCAAATGAACATAAGAGGGAAATACATAAAAAATAAGAGCCAAAAGCCAGAAGCTTACCTAAAGTAGCCTAAAGCTGAAGGTGAAGTTTTATGGATCTATTAAATTACAACTACTTTTAAAGCAGAAGTATAAATGACTATATAATACACTAACCAGAACTAGAAAGATAACAAATACAGTTTCATAGACAAGAATTAGTAAATGCTGGACTTGTTTTCGTTGTAGTCAAAGGTCAGTATAACAACTCAATATTATGCCAGAATCATAATGGGAGATTTGGCAGCCATTTATACAATGTCAAGTAGGTAACTCTGGAATATTCAGGACAAGGGCCAACAAAGTGCCAAAGTGCCATGGGCCAAAGCCAGCCCACAGTCCACTTCTGCAGATGAAGTGTGACTGGCTCATTCATTTAGATACTGTCTTGGCTGCTTTTGTGACACAGCTAAACAGTTGTGGCAGAGAACACTGGATTGGCAAAGCCTAAAGTATTTATAATCTGGATCTTTATAGAAAATCCATCCAGAAAATTTAGACAAAGCAGGCATATTCTATGTTCATTGTGCACAACCCTCTATTTTGATTGAGAGGAAAGGCACACACACAAATATACATATGTTAGAGGAGACTATTGTAATCTACTTTAAGGGCATAAAGTTGCTAAAACCCAGCAAGATTCTGGATGCCTTTTCCTTAAAACTTATCGTACAAGAAGATATGACTGCCCTTTTTCATGATGTAAACCACCGATATTTAGAAATAATCCACTTTAAAATCTGTCTTGTTGATTTTAAAGACGTTAAGTTAAGAATACTGAGAATCAGAGCCCCTGAAGTGCCTAGGAGGTAAGCCTTTTTGGCTGTCGTACCACTGCACATAGCACCAAGGACCAGAGCACACCCTCCGTATTGCAATAAGAAGACACATAAACAAAACAGACTTGCAGATAACCTAAAGCAACCCCAAAGGCAAAGAAGATGGAACAATCTGATACTCAACCACCTGGACTCCCTGAACTGGCAACAAAAGAGGATCTAGAAAAAATGAAAGAGGAAATAATTTCTCAGACAACAGTAGAGATTGTGCCCATAGTGCAAGACATGATTAATAAATCCAGAGAGGACACAGATAAAAAATTAAAGGAGCTGAGGAACATGACGGAATCCCAACCTAGGAAACAAATGGAACCATAAAACAGATGCAAATAGATTTCCAGCAGATTAAAAACTCCACTGAAAGTTTACCCAGCAGAATGAGCCAATGTGAGGGCAGAATTTCAGATATAGAAGATAAGATTGCAATTAGTGACCAGGAAAAGAAAAATTTCTGTAAAATAGCAAGGGGCCATGAGAAATCAATCCAGCAACTGCTAATTGATGTAAAGAAGAATAACATAAGACTGATGGGACTCAAAGTACAGGAGAGAGTGCAGATGACATAAAAAAACTGTTCACAGAAGTGATGGCAGAAAACTTCCCAAGCAGGGGAAAAGAACTTAACATACAGATAAAGGAAGCATAGAGGACTCCAACTAACCATGATCAAAGTAAATCTACACATAGGCATATAATAGTTAAGATTCCAGAAACCCAACAGAGGAACAAAATTCTACAAGCAATTAGAGAAAAAAAACAAATCACATACAAAGGAAAGCCCAGCAGAATCACAGCAGACTTCTCAACACAAATCCTCAAGACAAGAAGAGCTTGGAGTGACATATTACAAGCCCTAAAGGAAAACAGCCTCCAGCCCAGATTGATGTACCCTTCAAAACTATCTTTCAAAATTGATGGAGAAATAAGATACGTTCATGATAAAGAGCACCTTAGGAACTTCATGAGTAACAAACCAACACTCCAAAAACTTTTAGACAATATCCTAGGAAAATACAATGAGGATCACAACCCCAAGAAGCCCAGCAGAATGAATCCATTAGGCAAGACAGGAAATTAAATGCAAAGGGGGAGAATCCAACAAAAAGAAAAAGTCATGACAGTGATGATTCAATATATATCAGTTATAACCATCGATGTTAATGGTCTCAACTCATCAATCAAAAGAAATAGACTGGTAGAATGAGTGAAAAAGCAAGATTCAGCAATATGCTGCCTAGAAAGAACACATTTAATTCAAAAAGAAACTCATAGACTGAAAGTTAAAGGGTGGAAAATAATACTCCAGGCCACAGGAACACGAAAAAAAAGCAGAAGTAGCTATCCTCTTTGCAGATCAACTGGATTTTAAACCAAAAATGTTTAAGAGAGACAAAGAAGGATACTACATCCTTGTAAAGGAAACAATCCAAGAGGAAGAGATGACAGTCACACATATATATGCCCTAAACCGTAGTGTGCCCAGCTATATAAAACAAATACTAATGGACATAAAAAAATCATATAAGCACTAATACAATAGTAATGGGGGACATTAATACCCCACTGTCACAAACAGATAGATGAACTAGACAAAAAATAAATGATGAAATACTAGAACTCAATAAAACTCCAGAAAAAATGAACTCAACAGATGTTTACAGAGTGTTTCACCCCACAAACATCAGAATACACATTGTTTTCAGCTGCACATGGGTCATTCTCCAAAACAGACCACATACTCGCTTATAGAACATGTTTAAGTAAGTGCAAAGGAATTGATGTTATGCCCTGTATATTACCAGACCATAGTGCCATGAAATTGGAGATCAATAGCAAAAGAAACAGCAAGAATTTCATAAACACATGGAAATTGAACAACAGATTTCTTTTTATCCTATTAAGTTTACTGGTACATTTTAGGTACAAAACAGTTTCATTCATCATTCAGATCTGTAGCTTTATGTGAAATATCTTGGCTCTTATTTTTTACCCATTCCCCTGATTCCCTTCACCCCCTCCAACCTTCCCTATTTACAAAGACTTTGTTTCCATTTTGTCCTTTTCTCATATTTTTTCTTTTCCCTTTCCCCTACCCCTCCGACTACCCTACTCCTTTAGGTCTTTTCTTCCTATTACACAATAGCAATTATACATTTTTTGAAAATTGCACTATTAAGATTTAGAGGATATTACCACAGATTTCAGAGAATTTAAAAGGATATAGAACACATATTACAAAAATCTTGTTTGGAATAAATTTGAAAATTTCTATGAAGTACTTTGGAAGACAAATTATTGAAATTGACTCAGGAAGAAATATAAAATTTGAATAGCACCTATTAAAGAAAGTATATTCCTAGCTTGAAAACCTACCTATATGACAACAACAGGCTCATATGCATTTTAACTGATGAACTATATCAAACATTTAAAGCAGAAAAAAGAAGGAACACTTCTCCTCTCATTTTAGGATATCAACATTGTGCTAATACTAAAACTGGATAAAGATAATAGAAGAAAAAAGTATAAACATACATAAAAATTTCTTTAAGAAAACAAACTATTAGAAGTTAGATCTGGCAGTATGCAGTAAGTGGTTTTATTATAGGTATGGCAGTGTTGGTTGAGCATTGGAAGATCCACCCCCATAAGTCATCATTTTAACAGAGGAAAGGAAAAAGCCATATGATCCTATCAGCAGTAGCAGAAAAATTATTGGACTAAATTCTACAGCTGTTCATGGTAAAAGCTATCAGAAGACTAGAAGTAGAACAGAATCTTCTGAACAGATCAAAGACATGTACTCCATACTTCCAGCAAAAATGCCTTATATGAATGGAAAAGATACAATGTTTTCTCCCTAAGGTGGGGAACAAGGGCAGATATGCCTACTCTTCATCTGTCCATTAAACTTTGAAACATAGGCCCAAACCATAATAGTCTGGCAATGAAAAGACACAATTAGAATAGAATTGGCAAGTTAGAAGTAAAATCTTTATATGTAGATGAAATGATCATTTACAGAGGAAATACTAAGAAATCTCTAGGAGTCCCTAGAACTTGTATTTGAATTTAGCAGGACTAGAAAAAAATATATATATAAAAATTCAGGTCTATGTATACTTGCTATAAATGAAGAATTGGATATTGAAAATTAAAAGTTATGTAAGAGTACAAAGGACCTAAAAAAAGAAAAGTAAAAAGAAAAAAAATAGTGTCGGAAGACAATTATTACCTAATTTTAAGACTTCCTCTAAAGCTACAGTAATCAAGGCAATGTTGGCATAAGAAAAGTGATATAGATCAGTGGAATAAACAGAGAAGCTAGAAATATAACCACACATATATGGCCCACTGAGTTTTGAAACATTATTTAGGATTAACATTTTATAGAACATAAACTCAAGAGGAGAGGAAAAGATAATGTTTTCAGCAAAGGGTACTAGAACTCCTGTTATCTGTATGTAAAAAATTAACTTCAGGGCTGGAGATTTAGCTCAGTGGTTCCAGCGCCTGCCTAGCAAGCACAAGGTCCTGAGTTTGATCCCCGGTACCAAAAAAAAAAAAAAATTAACTTCAACTCTTCATTTCCACACATAAAAATAACTTGAAAGGATCTATAAATCTAAATATGAAAGACTAAAACTAGAAAACTTTAAGAAGAAACTATAAGGGAAAATGTTCGTGACTTTAAGGTAGGTAAGAATTTCCTAGGACACAAAAACATGATGTATAAAAGAAAGAAATTGATAAATGAAATTCCATTAAAATTTAGAACTTTAAAAGACATCGTTAAGAAAATGAAAAGTAATCTTTAACCAGAACATATTTATAATACATACAACCTATGATCAAAATATATAAAGAACTCTTACAGCTCATTAATAGATAACCAAATTAAAAGTAGACACAAAAGATGATACATAGCCAGTACAGCACAAGCAAAGGTGTGCAACACTAGAATCAGGAAAATACTAAACAGTACAATAACAAGATTGTATTATACACTCATTAGGGAGATGAAGTTAAAAGTTTTAAAAGAACAAATGTCAGCTTAGGTGTGAACCAGTTAGAACTAACACTGCTAATGTGAATGTAAAATGAAAAAAACATTTTGGAAAACTATAGAAATTTCTTCTATTACTGTTAAGAACCAATAGTTCTGTTCTAAAGTTTTTACTTAAAAAAAAGGAAAACACATGTTCACAATAGATTTGTACATACAGGATGAATGTCCCTTATCTGAAAATCTTGGGACCAGAAGCGTTTCAGATCTTGGTTTGAAATCCAATTGATCTGCAAAGAGGATAGCTACTCCTGCGTTATTTCATTTTCCTGCCACATGGAGCATTGTTTTCCACCCTTTAACTTTCAGTCTATGAGTTTATTTTGAATTAAATGTGTTCTTTGTATGGAGCATATTGCTGGATCTTGCTTTTTGACCCATTCTGCCAGTCTGTTTCTTTTGACTGGTGAATTGAGACCATTAACATTCATGGTTATAACGGATACATATTGACTCATCACTGTCATGACTTTTTCTTTTTGTTGGATTCTCCCCCTCTGCATTTAATTTCTTGTCGTGCCCAATGGATTCATTCCACTGGGCTTCCTGGGGTTGTGATCCTCCTTGTCTTTTCCTAGGTCATTGTCTAAAATTTTTTGGAGTGTTGGTTTGATGCTCATGAAGATGCTAAGATGCTGTTTGTCATGAACACATCTTATTTCTCCATCAGTTTTGAAGGGTACATCAATCTGGGCTGGAGGCTGTTTTCTTTTAGGGCTTCACTCCAAGCTCTTCTTGCCTTGAGGGTTTGTGTTGAGCAATCTGCTGTGATTCTTTTTTTTTCACCCCATTAAGTTTATTGCTACATTTCAGGTATAAAATACAGTTACATTCATCATTGGGATCTTGTACCATTACATGAGTATCTTAGTTCTTATTTTTTTCCCCTCCCCCTGCCCTCCCTTCACCATCTCCGCCCTTCCCTATTTGCAAAGACTTTGTTTCCATTTTTTTTCCTTTTCTCATATTTTTTCTTTTCGCTTCATTCATTTCCCCTACCCCTCCCACTTCCCTTGCTCCTTTAGAGCTTTTCTTCCTATTACACAATATCAATTATACATTTAAAAAAATTACAATATCAAGATCTAGAAGATATTAAAACAGATTTTACAGAATTTAAAAGGATATAGAAAGCATATTACAAAAATCTTTTTTGAAATACCTTGGACAACTTCTAAGTAGTACTTTGGAAGAGAAATTAATGAAACTAACTCTGGAGGAAATAAAAAATTTGAATAGCACCTATTAAAGAAAGTATATTCCTAGCTTGAAAACCTACCTATATGACAACAATAGGCTTGTATACATTTTAGCCGATAAATTATATCAAACATTTAAAGCAGAAAAAAAGGAACAATTCTCCCCTCATTTTAGGAAATCGACATTGTGCTAATCCTAAAACTGGATAAAGATAATAGAAGAAAAAAGTATGAACATAGATAGAAATTTATTTAACAAAACAATTAGAAGTCAGATCTGGCAGTATGTAGAAAGTGGTTTTATTATAGGGAAGGCAGTGTTGGTTCAGCATTGGAAGATCCACCCCCAAAAGTCATCATTTTAACAGAGGAAAGGAAAAGGCCATATGATCCTATCAGCAGTAGCAGAAAAATTATTGGACTAAATTCTACAGCTGTTCATGGTAAAAGCTATCAGAAGACTAGAAGTAGAACAGAACCTTCTGAACAGATCAAAGACATGTACTCCATACTTCCAGCAAAAATGCCTTATATAAATGGAAAAGATACAATGCTTTCTCCTTAAGGTGGGGAACAAGGGCAGATATGCTTACTCTTTATCTGTCCATTAAACTTTGAAACATAGGCCTAAACCAAAATAGTCTGGCAATAAAATGACGCAACTGGGATAGGATTGGCATGGTAGAAGCAAAATCTTTATATGTAGATGAAATGATGATCTACAGAGAAAATACTAAGAAATCTCTAGGAGTCCCTAGAACTTGTATTTGAATTTAGCAGGATTAGAAAACACAAAGTATATATGAAAATTCAGGTCTATGTATACTTGCTATAAATGAAGAATTGGATATTGAAATTTAAAAGTTATGTAGGAGTACAAAGGACCTAGAAAAGTAAAAAGAAAAAAAAAAAACAATGTTGGAAGACATTTAGTACCTAATTTTAAGACTTCTTCTAAAGCTACAGTAATCAAGGCAGTGTTGGTGTAAGGAAAGACATATAGATCATTGGAATAAAACAGAGAATCTAGAAATAGAGCCACCATATATGGTCCACTGAATTTTGAAAGATTATTTAACATTAACATTTTATAGAATATAAACTCAATTCAAGAGCCAAGGAAAAGATAGTGTCTTCAGCAAATGGCACTAGAACACCTGCTATCTGTATGTAAAAAATTAACCTCAACCCTTTATTTCCATACATAAAAATGATTTGAAAGGATCTATGAACCTAAATATGAAAGCCTAAAAGTATAAAACTTTAAGAAGAAATTATAAGGGAAAACATTTATGAATTTAGGGTAGGCAAGAACTTCTTAGGATACCAAAAACATGATGTATAAAAGAAAAAAATTGATAAATGAGATTCCATCAAAATTTAGAACTTTAAATGACATCATTAAAATGAAAAGTAGTCCTTAAACAAACCATATTTACAATGCATATAACCTATGATCAGAATATATAAAGAAATCTTACAGCTCATTAAGAGACAACACCATTAAAAAGTAGGCCACAAGAAGATGATAGCCAGTACAGTACAAGGAAAGGTATGCAACACTAGAATCAGAAAAATACTAATTAGTACAATAACAAGATTGAATTATACACTCATTAGGGAGATGAAGTTCAAAGTTTTAAAAGCCTTGTCATGACTTTTTCTTCTTGTTGGATTCTCCCCCTCTTCATGCTCATGAAGTTCCTAAGGTGCTCTTTATCATGAGAGTATCTTATTTCTCAATCAATTTTGAAAGATAGTTTTGCAGGGTACATCAGTCTGGATTGGAGGCTGTTTTCCTTTAGGGCTTGAAATACATCACTCCAAGCTCTTCTTGCCTTGAGGGTTTGCATTGAGAAGTCTGCTGTGATTCTTGATGGGCTTTCCTTTGTATGTGATTTGTTTCTTTTCTCTCACTGCTTGTAGAATTTTGTTTTTCTGTTGGGTTTCTGGAATCCTAACAATTATATGCCTATGTGTAGATTTTTTAATTACTTAAATTCTTTTATTGGTACATTTTAGGGATACAACACATTTACATTTCTCATTGGGAACTTGTACCTTTATATCATGCATCTTGGTTCTTATTTTTCCCCCATAACTAGCCCTCCCTTCACAGCCTCCACCCTTCTGTATTTACAAAGACTTTATTTCCATTTCTCATCATTTTTCCTTTCCCTTCTTTCCTTTCCCTTGTCCCTCCCATTACCCCTACCCCTTTGGATCTTTTCTTCCTATATTGCATTATCAATTATTCAGTCTAATCATTGATACATTTTAGGTATACAATATAATAACATTCATCATTGGAAATTTGCACCTTTACATAATCTCTATTGGTTCTTATTTTTCACCCTTGCCCAGCCCTCCCTTAAATCCCTCCATCCCTCCCTATTTACAAAGACTTTGTTTCCATTTTTCCATTTTCTCATATTAATTCCATTCCCTTCTTTCCTGTCCCCTACCACTCCCACTTCCCCTTCCCCTTTGCCCTTTTTCTTCATATTTCACATTATCTATTATACATTTTAGTCCTTATTTACACTTTCAGCTTCTCACACCAGAGAAACTTTTCAGTATTTATACATGTGTGTCCTATTTATTTCACTTAAGAGTATTACCTCAATGTGCATCCATTTAGTTATAAATGTCTCTAATTTCTCTTTTTTTATGCCTGAGTAGTACTACATTTAATAAAAAAACCCACATTTTCTTTATCCAGTCTCCAGTTGATAGGCTGTTTCCAAGTTTTAGCTATTACAAATTATGCTGCTATGAACATGGGTGAACATCTATCACTGTGGTATGATTCTTTTAATTCTTTGGGGAAGATCCCTAGCAGTGGAATAGCAGGGTCAAATGGGACTTCCAGTCCTAGTTCTTTGAGGTATTTCCATACTGATTTCCACAGTGGTTGCACCAGTCTACACATCCACCAGCAGTGGAGTAAGGTTCCTCTTTCCCCTCAGCCCTGCCAGCATTTGTTATTGATTGATTTCATGATAGTAGCCATTCCTTCTGGAGTGAGGTGGAATCTCAGCATTGTTTTCATTTGCATCTCTCGAATGACCAGCGATGTCGAACATTTTCCATGTATTTATTTGCTATTTCTACTTCTGTGTGTGAGAAATGTCTGTTCATTTCAGATGCCCATTTTTGGATTGGGTCTTGAAATTTGGGAGGTCTGATCTTTTAAAGTTCTTTATAGATTCAAGATAGTAGACCTTTGAGGAAAAGCAGGTGAAGATTTTTTTCCCATGGTGCTGGTGGTTTCTCTTGCTGTGCAGAAGCTTTTTAGTATGAAAAGATTCCACTTGTTTATTGTGCTAGCTCATGGGCAACTGAGGTTTTGTTCATAAAATCTTTTCCTACACCAATGTCTTCAAGATTTCTACCTAACTTCTATTCCAGGCAACTCAGTTTCTCTTTTGGTATTTAGATCCTTAATCCATTTTGATTTTAGTTTAGTGCATATTGAGAGATTTAGTTCTAGTCTTAATATTTGGCAAGCTGAAACTCAGTTTTTCCAGCACCATTTATCAAAGAGGCTATCTTTCCTCCAGTGAGGGTATTTGGATCCTTGGTCAAAGATGAGGTGGCTGAGTGTGTCTGGAGTTGTTTCTGCATTCTCTAATCTGTTCCACTGGTCCTCAGGTCTGTTTCTTTGCCAGTACCATGCTGTTTTTATCACAGTAGCTTTGTAGTAGAGTTTCAAGATGGGGATTGTGATACCCCCTGACATATCTCTGTTACCTAGTATTGCTTTTGCTATTCTGGGTCTCTTCTTGTTCCAAATGAATTTTTGGATTGTTTTCTCAAGGTCTGTGAAGTATGCTGCTGGGATTTCAATTGGGATAGCATTGAATCTACATAACAGTTCTGGAAGTATGGCCATTTTCACTATATTGATCCTTCCTACCCAGGAGCAGGGAATGTCTGTCCATTTTCTGATATCATCTTCAATCTCTTTTTTCAGAGTGCCATAGTTTTCAGAGAACAGGTCTTTGATTTCTTTCATTAGGTTGATTCCTATGTATTTCAGTTTTTTGGATGCTATTGTGAAAGGAATTATTTGTCCTATTTCTCTCTCAGTGATTTTGTTATTCATGTAGAGGAAAGCTATTGATTTCTGTGTGTTGCCCTTGTAACCAGCCACTTTACTGAATTTGGTTATTAAGTCTAGAATACTTTTGGTGGAGTTCTTTGGGTCTTCTACATAGAGTATCATGTCATCTGCAAATAATGACAGTTTGACTTCTTCATTTCCTATCTTTATTCCTTTTATTTCTCTTGTCCAATTGCCATCGCGAATGTGTCCAAAACTATATTGAACAAGAGTGCTGATCGTGGACATCCTTGTCTTGTTCCTGATTTTAGTGTGAAGGATTTCAGTTTTTGACCATTTAGTATGATATTGGCTGTTGGTTTTTCATAGACAGCTTTTATCCATTTGAGGTAGATGGTCATCTATGCCAATTTTTTGTAGGGTTTTTATCATAAATGTGTGTTGTATTTTTTCAAATGATTTTTCTGCTTATATGGAGATAATCATATTGCTTTTGTCCTTGGCTCTACTGATATAGTGTATTACATTGATTGATTTTCGTATGTCGAACCATCCCTGCATCCCTGGGATGAATCCCACTTGATCAGGGTGTATGATCTTCTTGATGATCTTCTGCATTCTATTTGCCAGTATCTTATTAAGGATTTTGGCATCTATGTTTATTAGTAAGATTGGCCTATAGTTCTCCTTTTCGGTTGGATCTTTCTCTGCTTTGGGGATCAAGGTGATGCTTGCTTCCAGGAATGAATTTGGGAGTATTGCTTCCGTTTCAATTTCACTGAAGAGTTTAAACAGTATTGGCAGTAGTTCCTCTCTAAATGTCCTGTAGAATTCAGCGGTGAAGCCATTAGGGCCCAGGCTTTTCTTAGTTGATAAGTTTTTTATTACATTTTCAATTTCATGAGTTGATATTAGGTTGTTTAGAATTTTTAGATCTTCTTTGTTCAACTTTGGTAATTCCTAAGTATCTAGGAATCTGTCCATTTCTTCCGTGTTTTCCATCTTATAGGCATATAGGTTCTGGAAGTAGGTATTGATGATCCTCTGTATTTCTGCTGGGTCTGTTGTAATTTCACCCTTTTCATTCCTAATTGCATAGATTTGGGCCTTTTCTTTCCTTTTTCTGATAAGTTTGGCTAAGAGTTTGTCAACTTTGTTGATTCTTTCGAAGAACCAACTCTTGGCTTCATGGATTTTTTTTTTTATTGTTCTCTTAGTCTCCATTGCATTGATTTCTCCTCTGATCTTTATAATTTCCTCCCTTGTATGAGCTTTGGGTTTGTCCTACTCTTCTTTTTCTAGAAGCTTGAGGTTCAGCATCAGGTTGTTTAATTGGGCTCATTCTGTTTTCCCAATATGCATATTCACTGGTATGAATTTCCCTCATAAGACTGCCTTCATTGTGTCCCATAGATTCTGATATGTTGTGTTGTCATTGCCATTTAATTGAAGGAACTGTCTGATTACTTTTTTAATTTCCTTTGTGACCCATTCGTTATTTAGAAGTGTGTTGCTCAATTTCCACTTGTTTATGAAATTTTTCCTTTTTCTTCTGCTATGGATCTCCAATTTCATCGCACTATGGTCTGATAATGTACAGGGGATAACTTCAATTCCTTTGCACTTACTTAAACATGTTTTATGAGCGAGTATGTGGTCTATTTTGGAGAATGACTCACGTGGAGCTGAGAAGAAAGTGTATTCTTATTTCGTGGGGTGGAACACCTGTAAAATTCTGTTAAGTTCATTTGTTCAAGAGTTTGATTGAGGTCTAGTATTTCATTACTTATTTTTTGTCTAGTTGATCTATCTATTTGTGACAGTGGGGTGTTGAGGTCCCCCACTACTATTGTATTAGTGCATATATGACTTTTCCTGTCCATTAGTATTTGTTTTATATAGTTGGGCACACTACTGTTTTGTGCATAGATATTTATGATTGTCATCTCTTCCTCTTGGATTGTTCCCTTTACAAGGATGCGGTGCCCTTCTTCATCTCTCTTAATCAGTGTTGGTTTGAAATCTACTTGATCTGCAAAGAGGATAGCTACTCCTGCTTTTTTGGGGGTTCCTCTCACATGGAGTATTGTTTTCCATCCTTTAACTTTCAGTCTATGAGTTTCATTTTGAATTAAGTGTGTTTCTTGTATGCAGCATATTGTTGGATTTTGCTTCTTGACCCATTCTGCCAGTCTATTTCTTTTGATTGGTGAATTGAGACCATTAACATTGATGGTTATAACTGAAACGTATTGACCTGTCATTGCCATGACTTTTTCTTTTTGTTGGGTTCTCCCCCTTTACATTTAATTTCTTGTCATGCCAGATGGGTTCATTCTGCTTTGCTTCCTGGGCTTGTGATGCTCAGTGTCTGTTCCTAGGATATTGTGTAAAATTTTTGGAGTGCTGGTTTGGTATTCATGAAATTCCTAAGGTGCTCTTTGTCATGAAAGTATCTTATTTCTCCATCAATTTTGATAGTTTTGCAGGGTACATCAATCTGGGCTGGAGCCTGTTTTCCTTTAGGGCTTGTAATACTTTACTCTAAGCTCTTCTTGCCTTGATGGTTTGTGTTGAGAAGTCTGCTGTGATTCTGCTGGGCTTTCCTTTGTATGTGACTTGTTTCTTTTCTCTAACTGTTGAAGAACTTTGAGTTTCTTTGATCAAGGCTATTTGGAGTCCTATATGCCTCACTTATCTGTATGTCAAGTTCTTTTCCCCTGCTTGGGAAGTTTTCCGCCATTATTTCTGTGAAGTTTTTTTTAAGTCATCTGCACTCTCTCCTGTTTCTTCTTTGACTCTACTCAGTCTTATGTTATTCTTCTCTGCATCGTCTAGCAGCTGTTGGATTGATTTCTTGTGTTCCCTTACAATTTTGAAGGAATTTTTCTTTTCCTGGTCACTAATTGAATTCTTATCTTCTATATCTGAAATTCTGTCCTCATATGTGCTCATTCTGCTGTGTAGATTTTCAGTGGAGTTTTTCATCTCCTGGAAATCTATTTGCATCTGTTTTATGGATTCCATTTGTTTCCTATATTGTGATTCTATCATGTTCCTCAGCTCCCCTCTAGATTTATTAATCATGTCTTGCACTACAAACACAATCTGTGCTGTTATCTGAGAAATTATTTCTGATTTCATTTTTTCCAGATCCTCTTTTGTTGCCCATTCAGTGGGTCCAGGTTGCTGAGTATCAGAGTGTTCCATATCATTTCCATTTGGGGTTGCTGTAGGTGATCTGGAAGTCTGGTTTTGAGACTTATTTACTTGTCTTCTCATTTCGATCTGGGCGGGGGTGGGGGTGCGGTGCTTTTGTCGCCCATGTGGCTCACCTCCTCTGAGATGGGAGAGGTGGGAGAGTGGCTCAGTAGCCCCTTCCTCTGGGGCTGAATGGCAGCCCAAAAGCCCTTTCCTCTGGGCTGGGAGTGGTGAGACAGATGCTGGCAGGGAAGCCCCTTCTTTTGGGCTGGGAATGGTGGGCTGGATGGTGGCCCAGAAGCCCCTTCCTCTGGGCCTGGAGCAGTGGATGGTGGCTCAGTAGCCCCTACCTCTGGGCCTTGAGTGGCAGTACAGATGGTGGCCCAGAAGCCCCTTCCTCTCTGTAGATTTTTTTTGATCAAGGTTAATTGGAGTCCTATATGTCTCACTTATCTGTATGTCAAGTTATTTTCCCCTGCTTTGGAAGTTTTCTGCCATCACTTCTGTGAACAGTTTTTTACGGTCATGTGTACTCTCTCTTTTTTCTTTATTGACTCCAATCAGTCTTATGTTATTCTTCTTTGCATTGTCTAAGAGCTGCTGGATTGCTTTCTCATGGTCCCTTATAATTTTAAATCAATTTTTCTTTTCCTGGTCACTAATTGCAATATTATCTTCTATATCTGAAATTCTGTCCTCATTTGCACTGATTCTGCTGCCTAGACTTTCTATGGAGTTTTTAACCTGCTGAAAATCTGTTTGCATCTGCTTTATGGATTGCATTTGTTCCCTATGTTGGGATTCCATCATGTTCCTCAGATCCTCTATTTTTTTTATTTGTGTCCTCTCTATATTTATTAATCACATCTTCCATTATGGGCACAATCTTTGCTGTTATCTAAGAAATTATTTCTGATTTCATTTTTTCCAGATCCTCTTTTGTTTCCAGTTCAGGGAGCCCAGGTGGTTGAGTATCAGATTGTTCCATCTTGTTTCCCTTTGGGGTTCCTGCAGGTGATCTGGAAGTCTGTTTTTGAGGCTTGTTTACATGTCTTCTCATTTCCACGGCACAGGGTGTGGGGGGGTGCTATTGGTGCCCATGCAGCTCACCTCCTCTGCCCTAGGAGAGGTGGAATGGTGGCGGGGAGCCTCCTCCTGGGCGCTGGGATTTTCTTACCTCCTCTGCTGGGAATGGTGGAATGGTGCCAGGGAGCCTCCTCCTGGGTGCTGGGATTAGCTCACCTCCTCTGCCCTAGGAGCAAGTGGTGGAATGGCAGTGGGGATCCTCCTCCTGGGTGCTGGGAGTCTGCTGTGATTCTGATGGGATTTCCTTTGTATGTGATTTGTTTCTTTTCTCTAACTGCCTGTAGAATTTTATTCCTCTATTGGGTTTTTGGAATCCTAACTATTATATGACTATGTGTAGATTTACTTTGATAATGGCTAGTTGGAATCCTCTATGCCTCCTTTATCTGTATGTCAAGTTCTTTTCCCCTGCTTGGGATGTTTTCTGCCATCACTTCTGTGAACAGTTTTTTTTATGTCATCTGCACTCTCTCCTGTTCATTGACTCCCATCAATCTGATGTTATTCTTCTTTGCATTATCTAGCAGTTGCTGGACTGATTTCTCATGGTCCCTTGCTATTTTACAGAAATTTTTCTTTTCCTGGTCACTAATTGCAATCTTATCTTCTATATCTGAAATTCTGTCCTCAATGGAGTTTTTAATCTCCTGGAAATCTGTTTGCATCTGTTTTGAAACTTGTTTATGTGTCTTCTCATTTCAACAGATGCAGCCTGCTGTACCTTTGTTGAGGCTAGTTTTTGCTCACCCAGTGGCCTTCAAGTCTCAGCAAGCCACTGAGTTGCCTTTTGTCTGCTGCTCACAAGTACACTAATTGCTGGGTTCAGAAAGGTGGCCTTCTGGATTCCTGAGCTGACCTGTTGTCTGGGTGGGCTTGTGGCTGTCGCCTGTGCCAACTTGGGATGGCATCTAGGTGTGCCAATGGATAGGGCCCCTATGCAGCTGTTATTTGGGAGGACCTTTGGCTGGGGGCTGTGCACCCCAGTTCCTGTTGTGTGAGCAAGCTTCTGGCTAGGGTCTTGTGAACTTACTGATGGTATTTGGGTGAACCTCTGACTGTTGCTTGTGTGGTTGTGCAGCTCTTTTCCACCTGGCCCCTTGGCTTGGGCAGGTGTTCCTGAGCCTCTGGGGCACCTGTGGAGCCCTGGCTGGGATCTGTCCACAGCATTGCTCCCCCAACCTAGGTGGTCTCCTTTGCCTTTATTGAAGAGATTTTCTTCACTTTTCAGGTGGGCTTTAATTTTCATCAACATGCCTCAGAGAGGCAAACTTCCTGTTGTTCACTTCTACTCTATCTTCTCAAGCTCATACCAATGTCCTTCATGACCCCCGCAACTCTGAGGTGTGGATCCAGGTAATGGCTTGGCACAGCCAGGGGGCAGGGACATGCTGGCTCTGGGGTGGCTGTACGGCAGCCTGAGGACAACAAACTTCTGAATAACCAATGGGTCACAGAAGAAATTAAAGAAGAATTCAGACAGTTCCTTCAATTAAATTACTATGATAATGAAACTTATTGGAATCTATGGGACACAATGAAAGAAGTCCTACAAGGGAAATTCGTAGCAGTGAATACTCATATTAGGAAAACAGAGCGAGCCCAATTATACAACCTGATGCTGAACCTCAAGCTTCTAGATAAAGAAGAGCAGGACAAACCCAAAGCTCATACAAGGGAGGAAATTATAGACCTCAGGGGAGAAATCAATGCAATGGAAACTAAAAGAACAATAGAAAAAAATCAATGAAGGCAAGAGTTGGGTCTTTCAAAGAATAAACAAAATTGACAAACCCTTAGCCGAGCTTACCAGAAAAAGGAAAGAAAAGGCCCAAATCCATACAATTAGCAATGAAAAGGCTGAAATCACAATGGACCCAGTAGAAATCCAGATGATCATCAATACCTACTTTGAGAAACTATATTCCAGTAAGATGTAAAACACAGAAGAAATGGACAGATTCCTAGATACATATGAATTACCAAAGTTGAATGAAGAAGACCTAAAAAATCTAAACAACCCAATATCAATCAATGAAATTGAAAACATAATTAAAAACTTACCAACCATGAAAAGCCCGGGTCCTGAAAGCTTCACTGCCAAATTCTACAAGACATTTAGAGAGGAACTACTGCCACTACTATTTAAACACTTCAGTGAAATTGAAAGGGAAGCAATACTCCTGAATTCATTCCTGGAAGCAAGCATCACCTTGATCCCCAAAGCAGAGAAAGACCCAACCAAAAAAGAGAACTACAGGCCAATCTCACTAATGAACATAGATGCAAAAATCCTTAATAAGATACTGGCAAACAGAATGCAGAAGATCATCAAGAAGGTCATACAACCTGACAAAGTGAGATTCATCCCAGGGATGCAGAGATGGTTCAACATATTCAAATCAATCAATGTCATACACTATATCAATAGAGCCAAGGACAAAAACCATATGATCATCTCAATAGAAGCAGAAAAAGCATCTGACAAAATCCAACATGCATTTATGATTAAAAACCCTACACAAAACTGGAATAGATGGTCTCTACCTCAAACTGATAGAAGCCATCTATGAAAATCCAACAGCCAATATCATACTAAATGATCAAAAACTAAAATACTTCACACTAAAATCAGGAACAAGAGAAGGATATCCCTCATCACCACTCCTGTTCAATATAGTTTTGGAAACATTAGCCATGGCAATTAGACAAGAGAACGAAATAAAATTAATAAAGATAGAAAACGAAGAAGTGAAATTGTCATTATTTGCAGATGACATGATACTCTATATAGAAGACCCCAATAACTCCATCAAAAGTCTTCTAGACTTCATAACCAAATTCAGTAAAGTAGCTGGATATGAGGTCAACACACAAAAATCAATAGCTTTCCTCTACACGAGTAACACTCACTGAGAGAGAAAAAGGGCAAATAATTCCTTTCACAATAGCATCCAAAATACTGAAATACCTAGGAATCAACCTAACAAAAGAAATAAAAAACCTCTTCTCTGAAAACTATAGCACTCTGAAAAGAGAGACTGAAGATGATATCAGAAAATGGAAAGACATCCCGTGCTCCTGGGTATTAAGGATCAACACAGTGAAAATGGCCATACTTCCAAAACTGCTATATAGATTCAATGCAATCCCAATTGAAATTCCAGCAGCGTACTTCACAGACCTTGAGAAAACAATCCAAAAATTCATTTAGAACAAGAAGAGACCAAGAATAGCAAAAGTAATTCTAGGTAACAGAGACATGGCAGAGGGTATCATAATCCCCAACTTGAAACTACAATACAAAGCTACTGTGATAAAAACAGCATGGTACTGGCCAAGAAGTAGACCTGAGGACTAGCAGAACAGATTAGAAGATGCAGAAACAACTCAGCCATCTCATCTTTGACAAAGGAGTCAAACACCCTCACCGGAGGAAAGATAGCCTCTTTAATAAATGGTGCTGGAGAAATTGGGTTTCAACTTGCCAAAGATTAAAACTAGACCTATATCTCTCACCATCCACTAAACTAAAATGTAAATGGATTAAAGATCTAAATATTAAAACAGAAACACTAAACCGGCTGGAAAAGTGTTTAGGAAGAACTCTTGAAGATATTGGTGTAGGAAAAGATTTTATGAACAAAACCTCAGTTGCCCATGAAGTAGCACAAACAATCAACAAGTGGGATCTTTTCATGCTAAAAAGCTTCTGCACAGCAAGAGAAACCACCAGCAGTGTGAAGAGACAATCCACAATGTGGGAAAAAATTTTCACCAGCTGTCCCTCAGGTAAAGGTCTACTATCTCGAATCCATAAAGAACTTTAAAAATCAGACCTCCCAAATTTAAAGACCCAATCCAAAAATGGGCATTTTAAGTGAACAGACATTTCTCAGACAAAGAAGTAGAAATAGCAAATAAACATATGAAAAAATGTTCAACATCACTGGTCATTCGAGAGATGCAGATGAAAACAACCCTGAGATTCCACCTCACCCCAGAAAGAATGGCTGCTATCATGAAATCAACCAATAACAAATGGTGGCGGGGCTGTGGGGAAAGAGGAACCCTGCTCCATTGTCATTACATTGTATACCTGAAATGTACCAATAAAATTTGAAAAAAAGACTTTAAGATCAACTATCCTATATTTGAAATCTAAATATAATATATATATATACTTTTAAGCTTTAGGTATACTTTAATTGAAAGTAAATTAGAAATAAAAGATGTATGATAAATTTATGAAAAATAATTATATATCAGCCCAGGTAAAATGTTATTTTATAACCAAGCTCTTGTTAAATAGAAAAAATATTATATTTTATACAAAATGAAAGACTCCCAGAAGCTCAGTAACATGCAAAATTGATCTAGTAAAAACAGGTAAAACATAAATTCTTTTATTACTGGAGGAGGTATGACTTGTATGTACCTATGTATGGAAGCCGCACCAAGGAAAACTCAGGCAAATTCTGCTATTAAAAAAAACAGAGCCATAGAAGAAGTAAACCATAAAAAATTTTGACAAGGACATCTGGAAACTTTTGTTCAGGTACTATCCTGTATGATTAATGAAAGTAATTGCAGCATATGGCACAGAGTTTGTATATTTTGCAGAACCAAATTTAAGCCTGTAGTTATAAAATGGTTAATTTTACTTCATACCTAAAGACATATTCAAATGACTCACTAGATATTGTTGAAATGGCTCAGTAGATCAGAAGATACAATATAATAATTAACATGAGAAATCTCATTTCTATGACACAGTGACAAGAATCGCAGATAGGGTCAACTGCTGTCTTTTACCTAATGCTTGTGATATGAATCTGTAAGAAAGACATGCAGGATCTCCCAGTGCTGCAGTATGGGTCCCCAAGCACATCTGGGTATTATGCATTTTAGTGCTGATAGTCTGAATCGAGGTATGCTATTCAGTGTAAATATAGACCAGATTTCAAAATCTTAGCACCACAAACCCCATAAAATATATCATTAATGATTTTTTATTAATTACATATTGAGATGACATTTTCAATACACAGGGTTAAGTAAAATACACATGAATGCTTAAAATTAAAAAAAAATATTACAGCAAAAGATGCATTACCAACAAAAATAGAATATGTGTGTTCTGAATATTTTAGGGTAATTAATGGCAGTATGTCTTTTTACTGTAATATATTTTAAAATGTTACTATTCATTGTATTTTCTGATCACTCCATGTTGATCAAACATTTAAGGCAATTTTTGCCAAATAAAAACATTATTTGGCAGTGTCTTCATCTACTTTTTTGCTGGATCTGGCACTGTGCAACTTCTGGCTCTCCTCCAAAGTACAAACACCCATGAAAAGTCAATGTTTTGAATCAGGACATTAAGGCAGCCTGGACAGCACAACTAAACACACTCATTAACGAGGACTTCTAGAACTACTTCACAAAGTGGCAGAGAATGGTCAAGTGTGTCTAAAGTAAGGGGGAGTATTTTGGGGGAATTAATAACAATGTGTCATGTACTGTGGGGGTCCACAAACCAATACTGATCTCTGGTTTGTTAGGAATCAGACTGCACAGCAGGAGTTGAGGGGCCAGCAAGTATAGCTTCCTCTGTATTTACAAACTCTACCATGAACTAGGCAGGTGAGGGATCTAGGTTGTGAGCTCCTTATGAGAATCTAATGCTTGATCTGAAGTGGACCTGAGGCAGCAGTGCTAGTTCTGGGCAGCAGCTGCAAATATAGAGACCATAGTAGAGAGGCTGACTGCACAGAGACCATAATAAATCAATTGTTTGCAGACTCATATCAAAACCCTGTCAGTGAGTGGCAAGTAATAATGAAACTGCTCTGGTGGCAGGCTTTATTAGTGGCAAGTGAGTTGATGTATTTCAGTTGTTCAGCTGCATCTGGTGGCAGCTTTAAGTCAGAATCTAATGCTTATTTTAGTCTGCACACAGCCCACCCAATATTTTATTTGTCACTTTTGTCCATATCTCTTTCTGGCACTGTGCTCTTGTCTCAGTCATAATTTTGGTAAGCCCACAAGCTAACAATAGTCAAAATAAGTAAAAAATAAACTTTACCAAAGAGTTTCTTAGAAAAAGGGGAAATACCCCAATAAACAGACAGGAGAAGACTCTAAGGCTGCCAAAAAATAAAGCTGCATTTAAAAGAAAATATCAAGAGTCCTATTTAAATATAGATTTGTTACAACTGGTGATTCACATTCTCCAAGTCTGCTTTGTATAATATGGATGATAGCTATCCTACAAAGTCATGAAATCTTCAACTGCTTCAACACGTGGAGACCAAGCAACTTGCATTGGGGTTTTTCAAAGGGAAAAAATAACATAAACACAAGCAATTACTGAAGGCCAACACTTCATCAAATGTGTCTACACTGGGAGCATTACTCTTAATGGCTGACTGTATTGCTAAAACTAAGAAGCCCTTTACAATTGGTGAAGAGTTGATCCTGCCTGCTGCTAGGGATGTTTATCATAAACTTTTAGAAGAGGCTGTGGTTTAAAGGGTGGCACATGTTTCTCTTTCAGCTAGAAACATAACTAGACAAAAGTGTTGAATAGAGAGGACACTGAGCCATAAGTGGTAGAGGAAATTAATGTGTCATCATGGTACACAACCCAGATTGGCGAGTCTATCAATGTTGATAAGGCAACAACACTTGTTTTTTTTGTGATATATTTTTCAGGAGGATTTGCAAGAGTATATGTTATGTATACTTTTGTTGCCAACCAACACTACAGCTTCAGATCTATTCAAGTACTTGAATGATTACAGATCAGGATAAATGAATTGGTCATTTGTGTCAGCATGTGCACAGATAGATGGAACAGCTGCTATGACTGAACAGCTTTCTGTTCTCACTACTCCTTCTGAATGTGAGTCTACATACTGTGTAATCCATACAGAATGCTGTCTACTCCCCCCGCCAAAATGTCACCTGAACCTAACAATGTTTTTCAGAATGTGATTAAAATTATCAACCACATTAAAAGTATGTGCCCTTAACTCATGTCTGTTCATATACCTTTGCGAGGAGATGGACATGGAGCCCACATGTCTTATCTACACAAGTGAAATGGCTTTCTAAAGGTAGATCGCTAACCAGAGTTTTGAGGTTATGAGATCTGCTCTAGAGATTATTTTTTAGAGAAATGTCACCGCTGGCAGAACATTTCAGTGACACAGAATGAGTCACAAAACTTGTTTACTTGGGTAACACATTCAACCTTATCAATAAACTCAATCTGTCACTTCAGAGAATGACAATGGTGTTCAAACCAGCAGATAAAGTGGCTGCATTTAAAGTCAAACTGGAATTATGGTGGCAATGAGTGAACACTGAGTTTTATGACACATTTCTAACATTAGAGAGCTTTTGAAAAGAGTTGAGGCCTTCTTTCTTCCAGCTGGTGCATGATCATCTATCTCAGCTTTACAAAGAGTTTCAGCATTACTTCTCAGCTACAAAAGACCCCTAAACTGGAGAGGTTGAATCTACAACTCATTTGTGAATGAGCCAAATGAATCAACTTTGTCCATGCTGGAAAATGATCAACTGCTTGAGATCACAAATGACAGCATCCTTAAAAGTATGTCTGTGACAATTTAAAATCTCTGTGTTCTGGATTAAAGCCAAGGCAGAATACCCTGAAATTGCCACAAAAACACTGAGAAGCCTGCTTCCATCTTCAACATCCTATCTTTGTAAAGCAGGATTTTCTGCAGTGACAGCAAACAAAGCAAGATTACAGAATAGAATGAACATAAGCAATACAATTTGGTTGTCACTCTCTCCCAAGACCCCAGATGGGACCATCGAGTTGCAGGAAACCAAGTTCAAGGCTCCCACTGATTCTGCATTATGATGAGTTGCATAATTTGTTTCATTATACATTGCAATGTAATAATAGAAACAGAGTGTACAATAAATGAAATGAGATTGAATCATCCTGAAACCACCCCCTACACATCTGTGGAAAAATTGCCCTCCATGATATCAGTCCCTAATGGCAAAAACTTTGGAGACTGCTGTTTTAGTGTAATAAATTTTTAAAAATTCAGACATTTACCATAGTTTTTATCATACCTTATATTATTAAATCAATTTTGAAATATTATAATGTGACTTAGCAAATTTAATACCACATATAGCTTGCATGTATGACTCATACTATTCCTATATGATAGCACAGTCTGAAATGCAAACTGATGCTAACTGCAGGAGATCATGGAAAAATCTCCTCCCTATGGAAGCGTCAGTTTCTCCTTTCATGTAATGGGTTGGGGAGCAGAAGGTTGGGAGGTTAATAGGTAGGATGTGGGCAGGGAAATTCTTTGATGGGCAGGTGTTTCCCTGTATTGCAGGGTGTTTAGCATTTCTAGTTCCTACCCTCGATGCTTCTTACCTCTGCCACAACAACCAAAATAACTTCCACGCATCTCCAAATGCTTCTGGGATGTGGTGCATATAAAACACTGGACCAGGAAAGGCCTACAGTCCTTTCCAGTACTGAATTTTTATTATTTTACAATGGGATTTTATAAAATACTATTTTGTCTTTATTTTATGAAAATTACTTCTTATGGATCTATTTATTCAATGTCTGACAGTCTACTTGAGGACTGAGCAACAAAATCATTCTTGTGTTCACTCTGTACACTGTCCTGTTTGTAAAAAGTTTATTTTTCTAACATTCTATACTTATTACCTTCTTTTCTATTTTATTCATTAGTACCTATGCCTGTGCTTGGAGCAGGGCCATAAGTTCTGATAGCAAAGGCAGTTTTTTAGGCAAACACCCTCTTCCATAACACATGAATGATAGATATCAGTGATGTAAAAGGAGCCAGTGGATTGACTTAGAACATGGTGTTATTTAATATTTGCACAGTGGGTATAGTGGTGGAATACAGCATTCATTTCAGATACAATCAAATGCTTCCTGCCTTTATTCAGCGTAAAACTTCATAGATTTAAATTTGATTATCAAAATTAAATAGAATTCTTTCAGGGCAGGGAATTATGTCTTCCTGGGATAATAATTACATTTTTTAAAAAACTGTATGGCATTATATACATTTTAAAAGTCAGAAATTGAGTGAACCCTACAAAGCAGACATTATTATTATCTCTAGTTAAAAGAAACTAGAGTACAAGGAGGTTGGCTACCTGACCATAGTACCATGATTAGAACCTAGAAATTGAACTTACCTGATGCCTAGGCTGATTGTTTCTGTGTCCATGTTTCTTCCTTGGCATCTATCCTGGTTTGGGTTCCCACAAACACTGACCTTGGGAAAGGGATGGCGTGGATGTTTGTGGGAGGTGCAGGGAATACCTGAAGAGCAGAATGTGGATTAGCATACCAAGCCAGGCACAGTGCATGCACTGGGAAACACTGGCAGTGGTGTAACACCCATGCATTCCAGGATGAGCTGTCTCTCCTCACACATCACACTCATGTTCAAGCCCTGACCCTCAGGAATGCAGAGTGTAACTGTATGAGGAGATAAGGCCTCCCAGTGGGTGACTAAGTTAAAATGAGGTCTACAGAGCAGGCCTCCTTTGGTATTACTGGTGTCCTAGTAAGGAGAGGACATGTAGACACCCAAGATGTGCACACAGAGAAAAGCACACATGAGGACACAGTGAGAAGGTAGAGAGCTGCCAGCCAGGGGGAGAAGCCACAGAAGAACCAAGTCTGCTGATGCTTTGACCTTTAGCTCCCAGACTGTGAGAAACAACATTTCTGTTGTTCAGGCCACTCAGTCTGTGGATTCTATTACCAAAGTCCTAGCAAACTAGTATTCTGTGACCAGTACTGTTACCTCCCACATAGTGAGGGACCTGGTGGCTGCACTTGGATTTTTCCCTCTGTGCACCTGGGTCTCACAGTCTCCCTGTTGAGCAGAAGCCACCTTAATTATCATTACTGCTTCCTGTTCTTGTTCTCCACCTTTATTCCCTGCTTTCCAGTATTGTTCACAGCTACGCACAGACAGCAACACATCTGTTTCCACCTGAACAAGACATCTGAGGACAGTCTAGGTCTTAGACTTTAGCTAGAGTTTACGTAGACATTTGTTTTAGAAACTACACCAGAATTCAAAAGAACTGGAAGGGCTGGAATGAAATGTATTGCATGGATTTTAATTAAAAAATGCATGTGGAGATAAAGTTTCAGAGAGGCAAAAGCCATCAGATATAGCTAAAGATGTAGAATTCAAATGATTTTTTATGCAGACTATTACACAATAGTGATATATGTATGTCACTCAGTTAAAAAAAAAAAGACCGACAAAGAGCAAATGAGGTATGAGTGTGAAAGCTCATCTTACTTCATTACACCAGTGGTGTTCAATGACATTATTATGTGTCTGTGAACAGAAAGGCAGCATGCTGAAAGCAAACATGTACTATTCTATCCTACATCTGAGCAACAGTTAGATAAAATTTGAAAGGCTACTACATGATGCAGCAAATGGAAATACTGAAAAGGAGCAAAAAATGAATAATAAAGAAGGTTTAAAATTTGTTAAAAATTAAAAAAAATGAGGAAAACCTGAAACTTGGAGAACAAAGATCAGTGATAAAATTAGAACTTTGTAGTGGTATCTACTGTATTTGGATCCCTTGTTTCCTATTTCTACCAAGAAATTAACTCAGAAGAAATGGACTTTAAAAGTTGAAGGAGAGATTTAATGAGCCTCACAAATGCTGAGGGTCAGAGTGAGATAACAGAAAATGCCACCAAAGGTTAAAAAGTTTAAGGACAGCATGATGGATTAACCTTTACAATGGCTCTTGGGAGCCAGCTTATATAATTTATCAGAGTGAAAATAATTTGGAAGACGTACATTTCTTAGTCTTTGAGTGATGGGCAAGAATCCAATGACAATTTAACTCCCTACTTTTCAATATTTGCATTTGCTGCAGTTTAACTTGCCTACCACTTCTTTAAAACTTGACCTATAGTCTCTCCAAATGATAGACTCAAATTAATTTCTGTGGCCTAGATAATTACCTCTCAGTGGAATTATATAAGGTTTTTTATAAAGGGGGAAAATAGATAACTCAGAGATTTTTTTATCTGTGTTGATTTATATATATATATAAATATCAAGGTGAAATTCTTACATTATTAAATCATTTTAAAGTGTACAATTAAATGAATTCAATGGCATTTAATGCATTCATAGTGGCATGCAACTATGGTCTAAATCTACTAATATTCGAAGTTAAAGTTATCTTTAGCATTTTTTAGTTTCCTCATAAAATAATGAGGTGGTATAGATTTTGGAAATCTGGTGTTTCAGTAGACAGTTATTGGAAATTAATTAGCCATTTAATACCACAAATGGTATATATGTGTTCTTGATAAATGAATGATAATAAAATAAGAGTGCAATTGATAATCAAGGTAAAATGCTAACTAGAGAATGTTCTGAGAAAAACTCCTACTCTTCATTTTAAAAGAAATATGAAAATGTATTATATTTTAAGACACTATTGACACATTTTTAAATCAAATTTGATTACTGATAACTATAGAAAATTCAGTCTTCAGTAGGTAATTTTGTGCATGAACTTCAGGAAAACTAATCTAAGTTTCTCTTTCTGTTTTCCAATGTTTACATGAGATATTTTAAAAACTTGAACCATAACAATAAGATAAACATGGTTATTGTGTCAAGTAAAAAATATTCAATTTTATGTATTGTTGATAACTGTATATGAATTAATAGAGACTTAAAGGTAATAAAACTAGATATTTGATTTGATTATGTAAATATATATATATTTAGAAGAGACAGGAAAAGGAGATTTTTTTCCTTCTCCCACACCAAAATTAGAGAAGACATACCTCTTCCTGTACATAAAAGAATTAAAAAGTGGAAAAACCAAATGGGTTCGAAGGAAATTTAGAGATTCATAGCCCTTTGCAAATTGTTGGTGTAAATGAAGGTCATAGGTAGTTTTACAATTGATAAACAGATGGGTAAATGAATAGGTGGATAGATTCATTGAACAATATATGTAATTTGTGGAGAAGAAAGGCTTCCCAGACCAATATTTTTTTCCAAGAAATCTTCCTTGGGCTTGAAAATACTATCAGAAGAGGATAAAATCTCTTTAACCATCAATATATGTTCTGGAAGGGATCATATATCAGACAGTTACAATGTTTCTATAACTACTCTTAGAGATTAGCACAGTTATGAATGAGTAGACAAATCTAGATGGGGAACTCCCTCATCATCAAGGCTGTGGGATGGAGGGCTTCATGGGGAGAGAACAGCATTAGGATACTGACAACTCATTTTGAAATAAGCAGAGAGCTCAGAGACATTGAATACCCTTGAGAATCCTTACGATCCAAGCTAACGTCTGTGGTTCTGGGTGCTCATAGAAAACCTTTTCTAATATAATCATTTAATCAATGCCATTCTGTAGGATATTCAGGGCATACAAAGGGTTACACTTCTCATACTGAGAAATAATACTTTTTATTTTGTTTTGATCAAGAAAACTGTTTTTTATAGATTCACATAAGCATTCTCCTTTTATTTCAGCAACAGTGAATTTGCCCTTCATTGCACATGCAGCACACCTTCTACTGGAGTTATTGAAAGAAGTTTCTGTTGCATTTGGATCTTCTAAAGCTAGCTGGTTTCATCTTTTCTTGACCAATCTGGTAAACTACATAATTGCCTCAAAGTTTCTTGTAAAGGGACTTTTCCATTGCAAATATGAGGTAAATATCTAAGTGTTTAATATTATTATTCGACAGACCATTAGCTTTGAAAGGCATGTTTTATTTTTTTTTCCATCAGTGATTCTTTTCTTTTTGGCAGTAGTCATTGTTGAGTGTTAAATTTCACATGCAAAATGGCCCATCTCATTTCCACAAAGGTCCCTGCTACAAACCTCTGCATCTGACTGAAGCAATCACAGCTCACAACTGAGTAACTGATTTGGACACTGGATGACTGAAGTGGAGGAGTCAGGCTATGTTAGATTGTCTCCTAGTCTCAGTTTTTCCACTTGGAACAGGAAAAATGTTATCAAAATTAGATCATGGCAGCTACAACTGCCATGGGTTGCCTGCTCAGGTTCTGAGTAGGCAGATGTCACTTTGCTGCTGTGGTAGGCTTACAAAAGAGTTTTAACTGATAGATGTGAGTGTGAATCCCAGCCCGGAAAAATAGGCATCACCTCTACACTTGAGTTCTGTCTTCTGGTAAGTGAGGATAAGACCTAGCTTAACACTTTGTTATGAAGAGTAAGGAAATGTGTGTAAAAGTCCCGGCACAAGGTAAGTAGGCAGAAGTGGCCGTGATAACTATCCAACCTAGTCCAATGTTTTACATACAGGAGACACGTAATACATGTTGCTTTCCTTCCTCCTTCCTCTTTGCTTTTCCCGTGCTGTACCTCAGCAACTTCCTGAATATCAGCATCAGGGTTCACAGGCAATGCAGTTGAGAGTCTGACCCCAGAACAATCTCACTTATTCTCATGTTGAAGTCCCAAAGTCCAGAGCCTCAGAATATGACAATATTTTGAGACAGTTTCTCTTACATAACTAAGTTAAAATTAAGTCTTTAGTGCAGGTCTGGGATAGATTTGGCTGCCATCCTTAGCAGAAGAGGAAACTTGGTCACAAACATGTATAGACAGAAGATGGCAGGAATGCATGGGGAGAAGACAGCCATCTAGAAGCCAGAGAGACCCTCCCCACACAGCCTAAGAAAGAACCAACCTTGCCAACATCTTCACCTCACACACACAGCCTTCACAACTGTGAGCAAATTCGATCTGTTGTACAAAACATCCAGTCTGAGGTACTTTTTTACATTACCGCTAGCAACTTTACCCAGTGAATTAGTGTTTACCATGTCAATAAACATGCAAATCAAGCCACACTTGGTCAGTAAAGAAACATATCTTTCCAACAAAACCCTAGCATATGGTTTCTCTAGTTTTCATATCTTTTACCAAAGAGCAGTATCAAAGAACTTAAGCTTCACCATGCTAGAAAAACAAAGCTGTCCCCTTTTAATCTCTTTTTAAAAATAAAAATATCTATTTTATAGGTATATAAAATTATTACTTCTTCCTTTAAGAAGATAAAAGAGTGACAATATTAGGCATGACTTTTATTGTTATAATTATTAGGACAGACTTGTATCCATTTAGATTATCAATTCTAAGTGTTGTTAATATTACTGATTATCAGATGAAAATCATTAGTTTAGCAGGCATGTAGCAGGACCATGAGCATGTGTCTCATAGCAAATGACATGGATCATATTGAAGTTTGGGAGGCAAGATGTAGATTATCCACTGTTTTTATACTGTCATAGAGTACACAATTGCTGAATGTTTTAGTCATATTACAATTTCTATGCAGTTACAAAGTTGATGATTACATGTAATCTTGGGGAGGTCTTAGTATATGCTTAGAGCATGGAGATGAAAATGCCTTCTATGGCTCAGGGCAAATGCCTGCTTTGGGTTTTGTCCAGCTCTGAGCCTTATGAATGTGAGAATTTGATTATAGTTCAGCTGCTGTGTTAGAGTGATATCATTTCATTATTTTTCCAACCCAGTAACCATTTTTATCATTTGCAAATACCTTGTTACTTCTCCATCTATAGGAGAAAACTCTAAGGTAGCTCTTCCTATATCAGCAGCAGGAAAACTGTTAAGATTCCAATTTTTAGCTGGAAATGTCACTGGTGTGGTTAACAGTTCCACTGGCAGAGTTCTCAGGGACCTCTTTCTTCTGTCCACATCTTCCCACAAAAGCATTTGTACAATTTATATGTTCTGGCAAAGATGTAAGCAGAAGCAGAAAAGATCATCCCTTTAAAACTCAAAATTCCAGGCATAACTGGTCTCTTTCATTTGCTCTGTGTGTTTAGAATTTACATAGCATGTCCCCACCTGTATTGCTTGCACTTCTTCAGGACACAGTGCACTTGGAATAGGCTGCAATAAGACTGATGAGATTTGGGTCAAGTGTCTAAAGGTCTGGGTATTGCTCCAAGGGTATTCAAATATCATCTTTAAATGTTTTGCCTGGATGAGCTGTTGTCCCATTCTCAAGGTTCCTCAGACTTTTATCCTGGATTAAACTGACTTCACCTTAGAAAGCTCTTTGGTTCTACAAAAGATTGATCATTGCTTCATTCTGTGAGATAAGAAACTGGGAGTCCTTCAGTCTTCACACAGTTGACAGAGGACAGGGCGTTAAAATGGCTAAAGGAAAAGTCACAGGAAATGTGTTAGAGAAAACTGATGGAATTTTCTGCTAGATTAAATGGCCCGGACAACCCTACGTCCTAAAATGGCCCCTGCCTACAGGAAATGAGTCACTCCTGAGAAAACAAAGACCTGCTTTTTCCTGCTTTTTCCAGTTGTAGCCAATCATCTGCCTCCACCACACTCTCCCAGCCCTTATAAACCTTGTCCAGCCAACCCCCTGGTTGCTGCTCTTGCCGTTGTTCTAGACAGCCTGGCAGCTCTGTCCCTTAAAAAAAGCCTCCCCTTGGGTGTTCATGTTTCAGCTCATTTTATTTCTCTCAAAAACTATTTTAACTTAAATAGCCTTCTCCACAGCCAAACCTCTATAAAATTCTCCCTCCTCTGCCTCTCTTTCTTGCTTTCTCTCTGCCATTTTTCTATTACACTGTCAGGCTAACAGCCCAAGCAAGCACAGAGTAGCCTAGGCAGAGTCAAACCAGGCAGAATACAGCTTAAATGATTACACATGGGGTTAAAGGTCTTGGGCAAGGGCAGCACTTCCACATGCACCACTGCCTCAGCCTTCATCGTAAGCTACTGTATGATCTTGGCTTTCTGTTCCAGTGTCATGACAATTGTTAAGATAATAAGCATGACAATTTTTGCTAGAGTTCTTATTTCATTTTCTCCTAGATGGTCCTTCAACTGATTCATCTAAGATTTATTTTTTCTAAATGAAAATGAGTTGTTCTCTTTTGTTTTTTTTCTGTGAAAGAGCGTTCTTTCTTCCAGATTGAAAAAATTATGCAAAATAAATAAAAAGCTTCCAAACGCTGTACTGTTTTTGGCACTGATAAATTATCTGTGCTCTTTCATTGGTCTCCTTCAAACTCAGGTGCAATCCTGATTACCGGGCATCACAGGGCCCAGAGGCAGTCGGTGGCCCTGATAACGGCAGAGAGGCAGGCACACTGGAGTCAGTAAATTAACTAAGGGAAAAAAATGGACACTTTGCTTTAACAGGAACTATTACCTTTGCCATTACTGAAAAATAAGTATCTTCTATCCATTAGAATTAAACCTCTTCAAACACAGTTCTGAGCATTTCCTCCAAACCTTCATACATGGAAAGAGCATTCTTACAGGCTTAAAATTAAAATTTGATAATGAACATCTTTAAAATTTACCTCCTATGTTTAGCACATTTGAAAACTTAATATAAGAGGCATTATAAAACTACACAAGAACAACATTTGAAATGTAAATTTTCATACACTGAGGTCACCTAGATCTTAAATTTTGGTATTTTGTTTTAATATTCAAATTTTACTCTAGTGTAAGATGAATACTAAATTATTATTATCTGAAGTTTGAATGACTTTGCATTTCTTTCTTTCCAAGCTTGTTCTTGGAATCAAGCTTTCGAGACACCTAGATATGCACAAGTCAGGTGCCCCAGAAAGTCTACCCAGCAGGAAGCACCCTGCTTTCAGCCCCACAAGAAAAAGAACCAGTGGGGTAATGTGACACTTGCAGATAAAGGTCCTCCACGTACCCTCACAGTATCATAAATCGCAGTAATTTCTGGCAACAGAGACAAAGTTTCATCTAATACAACTCTTTCTTTTTATGGAACAAGAACCAAAGTTCAGCAACTCCCAAATGGTCTCTGGTTTGAAGCCAGGATAAGCTGAATAGGAAAGACTTCCCCTGGCATCTGTGTTTACTCTTGATGGACACATTATCAGGACCCCACCCTCTGGTACTTTCTGGAGTCCTGTGTAAAGAAACTATTTGCATTTCATCTAAGAGGATATTCACATTTACTTTGACTATATTTTTATTTATGATGCACCATGTCTCTAAGAGTCTCATATTAGTAACCAATAATGAGGATTTAGCAACCTCATAATGAGGATTTTTTTTCACAATTCTCATCACTGTCCTCAAAGTTCTTGTTTTTCCACCTGAGGTTTAGCAGTTAGTACTCTGATCTTTAGTCAAACATCAAGTTATGGTCATACACTCATCTAAAGCAAACTTCCTTGTTGAATAAGTCAACACGTGTCAATATAGAAGAAAGTAACTACATAAAGCACCAAATTAAGTGTCAGAATAATCCATGAACTATGTTTTGATTGTGGTATCTATGTGACGACTCTGAGGATAGATGACTTAACCAAAACAGTTAGTGTAAATTACCTCTTGGAGACATTCAATTATAGAAGAAAGAGTTATATAGGGTGAGCTGGTAAAGACAGAAGAACAGAAAGATATAAAAATATAAAAATAAAAAGGTTGTGTGTGTGTCATCTATTTGTTAATGAGATGAAATGCTTGAATATTAAACATGGTCTGAGAGAAGCAGACAGAAAAGAAGGATATAATGAAAATAAGTGGACCGAGCTTTAGGCTCAGGGGACACAATTTTTAGAAAAGATAGAGAGGTTAGCTTTGCACTAGAGAAGGTCATTGCATCCTATGAAGAGATGAAAAAGGGCGTGATGAATCTGTAGGTTGGACTAGCACCCAGCTAGATCTTTTGTAACTTCGTTTCTGTGGAATATGAAGCAAGATCATATGATGTTAGTTAAAGGGCAGTGCATAAAGGAAGGGGCTCTAGGAAAGGGTTAAATGTTTGGAATAGCAAACAATAATAAGAGAGCAAAGGAGGCAAATTTAGCAGAGTGTCCAGCTGATGTTAGAGATGAATTTGTACTGTCCCTATTTATACAAATATTTACTTGGATTTCTCTGCCAACACTTGACTGCCTGTGTATGTCTGCAGCAGAGGAAATGGATTGTTGGCAAGATTTGCATTTAGGGGAAACAAATGAAAAAGGGTAGGGGGTGGAGAGTGGGCAAAGGAGTGGCTAATGAAACCAGGCTACACAAAGAAGAACTGAGATCAGGATGAAGCGACTGACCATGGGAAGTGTGTGTGTGTGTGTGTTGAAGAGCTAAATGAATGAAAATCTTGCTGATGCTGATCTGGGATGGGGAGAAAGACATGGAAATAAAGTATGTTGCTTTGTAAATGTGAACTGCCAGATTTAGAGACTCCAGACACTGCGTTCTCCAGTGATGCTGACTGAAGCCCAAGGCCTGGCTCTGCAAGTAGACTTCTAAAAATAGAGTGCTTTATAAAGTGCTCAAAAGGGCAGTGGACAAAGAGGTGAGGTGAATGCTCATCCCTGTGGGCTCTGAGATTAAGGACACTGTAACTAGTTACAAAGGTATGGACTTGTGTGAACCACATATTTGATGAATACCAAGCAATGATACAGATGTAGGTATTAAAGTCTACACACACACACACACACACACACACACACAAACCTTAATCTTCTATGCTATCAATACCACTTGTACTACAAACATTAGCAACTCTTTTTTTTTTTTTTTTTGACACAGGGTCTTGCTATGTAGTTCAGGCTGGCCTTGAACTCATGGCTATCTTACTGCCTCAGCCACCTGAGTGCTGGGAATACAGGTATGTGCCACCACACCAAGCTAGCAACTCTTACAGTACCTTACACTTCATATGAGCAATTCTTAAAGTGTTGAAGGGTACACATTTCAGTATTTACTTTCAAAAACCCTGGAAGGTAAATAAGTGTTTTTGTTACTCACCAGAGATGAAGAAACTGAGGAACAGGACATTTTAGTGGTCTGGCTGAGGATAATGTCAACATCAGAGACAAGACTTAAATTCTGATGGAAGAAGTTGAAGTCTTCCATCTACCACATGGAATGAGAAAGCTTTTCACCAGGTGCTCATTTGCTTCCTGTTTTCCCTATGTAACAACATCCAGGACATTGCTCACCTGGTAACTCTGTTCTACACCTTTTCCCTCCCACTATCACACTAGAACTTTAAAACTCTGAAAACTCCGAAGTTTGACTTTGCAAGGAGCCACTAACCTCAGAGTTAATTTCTTCTTCAAGGCTACAAATGTTTACTTACTGGGGTAATTGTTTTCCTGTGTCTTGATAAAAGCAACTCTATGGTTTTGGTCCTGAGAAATTTGTCCATTAAAAATGAATATAGAATCATTTTTCACTGGTTTTCATATGTCATACTTTTTATTTTTGTGGTACTGGGGATTGAACACAGGGCCTTTCCACTGAGCTACATCACCAGCCCTTTTCTATTTTTTATTTTGAGATAAGGTCTCACTAAGTTGTACAGCCTGGACTCAAACTTGAAATTCTCCTGCCTCAGCTTCCCAAAGTGCTGGGGTTAAAGGTGTCTGCTATCACACACAGCTACATTGCTACTTCTAATACCAACATGTCTACTATATCTAATCAAAATGTTTTAATATGAAAGGTAGTTTTAGGCTACCCCTCAGGTCGATGTTTGAGTTGGAAGTCTCACTCCTAGCTGAAGCTATGCTTCAATAATAACTATAGTTTAATGTGAATGGTTGCCTGGTGATTGTACTTTAAAATTCATAGGTCTGGTTTTCTGCATACATATAATATGTGATCTCAGGATTAATGCTTTTGTAAAGTGCCTAGCACTATGCCTTGTACTTGTTAAACATTCACCAAGCAATAAGGGTGATTTTAATTAACTAGAACTTGTTATCCTACGTTTCACCACTGGAATATTTCCTTCCTCTGTGTGGAGTATTATCAGCATGGCACTAATGAGAGGAAATAAACAATTGCAACCTTGAGCCTGAAACCACTGTCTAACAGGGTAGATTCTTATGGGTGTGTTTAGATGTCTCCCAAAGCCTCTTGCAGTCATAGGTGGGGCTTTTGGGAGGTGGGTGGATCTACAGTGTGTGGTGCTGGGATCAAAGATATGATGCTGGGATTGATTCATGGTGCCATGCTAGGATTAAGGCTGTCCAACCCTGGGTGGTGAGTGCTACCTGCCCTAAGGGTGGGTAGCCTGGATAGGATATAAGGGATAGAAAGAGAGTCATCATTTGTTGCTTGCTGCTCACTGCCTTGCTGCCTTCTCTCCACCATTAACTGCTTCTCTTCTCCTCTGCAATGCCCCTCTGCCATGCCACCCTGCCTTGGAGCCAGGTGACTATGGACTGAAACCTCTACAGACTGTGAGCCAAAATAAACCTTTCCTCCTTTAACTTATGGGTGTCATGTATTTTGTCTCAGCAATGAGAAAAGTAACTAAGATAAGAGGTTCACAAACTAATGGCTTAGAATGTGAAGCAGAAAGGAAGTGACCTCTTTAATGTTTGCTAAATTCATCTCATTAATAGGAAGAACTTCTGTCTTTCAAAAAAAACCAACAGAAACAAAGTGAAAAAGACAAATCACATACTGGGGAACGGGTCATGACCCCATCATGGGTATCATGGCAACACAGGGGTGACACTGGGCAACAGGCGGAAAACAATTTTGTCTAGCACTGCAGCTGGCACTGTTTTTACCTAACGAGCAGTACAAGTTTAGTTTTCTTTTCCTATACTTCTCCAGCATCTCTCTGCTTCCCAGTTCATGCAGGATTGCCCATTGAGTGCAACGCAACCAGAACATGGTTCCTCAAAAGCCTGTGTTTTACTTCAATTCCCCAGGTCACAGTTTGGAGATGGAGTCCCTTCCCCCTCCTTTCAGTTCTCTCCTCTTCTGGGCCTCTCCTCAGGAGGTACTTACTAACCCCTACTCCTGTCTGCCTCCTGCAGGTGTAGCTGGGTGTCTGGGATGCTGAGCAGCCTTGAAGGATGGACACCGGCACTCAATTGAGGAGTGGAGAGAGATGTGGGAGATAAAACAGGAAGAAGTAGCTTGCTTCAACCCAGGAATTTTGATGTTAAATTTTCCTTTGGAGCAGAAACTAATAAATGGTGGCACTGTGAGCCAGCAAAGTGGCAGAGGGTGCCAACAATGAAAGTGAACACAACAGCATCTTTATACACTAATCGAGGCCTGCCCAAACCAAAAAATGGGGAAAAGGCTTAGATGGGTAATATCTAATTGCACTTCCTGCATTCAACTTAGTGCAGGGTAATTTGGACAAGCTGAGTGGCACTCCTGTGCACTACATGACAGATCAATCACTGTTCCAAGCATGTGACACACATGGACTTATCTGTGAATATAACCTTCAAAAACTGGGTATTAAGTTGAAACATATGAAATTGGTAACAGCTCAGCATTTGTACGTGTCAATGGCAGCACTCATGCTTTGACCAGCTTTTTGCCTGGATGTTACAGAGGAAGTTAGGTGCAGACCACTAAAGCAACTTGCTGATGAGTGGCAAGCCTGGGTCCAGGAGATCAGGCTCCTCTTTCTATGGGCATTTTAAACTACCTAAATGCCTGCCTTTTTACCACACTGTCTTAAACTGCAATAAATAATGAAACAGCTTCTTCCAACCTAAAAATTCTGTCCACAAATCTGTTCTACATCATCCCCAGTCTCCACACTACTTTTTTTTGATTTACCTACTCTTTTTGAAATGATATCACTGCTCAGCCACTCAGCTAGAAAACTCAGAATTGACTTTGATGTTTTTATTTCTTTACCAATGGAACCTGAGCAACATTTATTAAATTAATCTCAGCAGAAGGTGCAGAATTGTAAGGCTTGAGAGCAAAAAGGAACATTGAGAAATAAACTACAGATGGTTCCTGATTTACCATGGTTCTACTTATGATTTTTCAACTTTATGATGCTATGTGATATGAAGTCAGGAAAAACTGTATTTCAAATTTTGACTTTTGACCTTTTCACAGGCTATTACGTGGCACAATATTGAGCTTTCATGCTGGAAGCTCATGTGATCATGAGGGCAAACAATTGGTCCTCTATGGTGCCCTGGGGAGTGAGCAGAGTTGTTGAGAAGGTTGGGAGCACAACCCCACTGTATGTCAAGACGATATGCAGTCTTATTTCTAACACAGACACAGTTACTGAGTGGGCTGGTAGCAGAATCAGAACATGAGCTGAGCACAGCTCATTGCTCTGCCCTCCCTGCCTCAGCTGGGCTCAGTGTCTCTCTTTGAATGCTACAGAAACATACTGCTTCCCAGAAGAGGTCACACTCATTTATGTCCTCTGGGGAATGGCTCTCAACTCTCCCCTCACTCTGGGCTAAGTTGAAAAATCCTCTGTGTCCAGTTCTCAGAGCCCTTGTTCACATCATATTTATGTATTTAACTACTTATTTGTCTATTTTCTCCACCAGACAGCAAACACCTGGAGGGCAATGACTGTGCTTACTCTTTTTAATTATCCCAGGATTTGATACGATACCTGACAGAGAAATCATTTAACAGATACTTGAATGAGTGCACAAGAAAAAGAAGGTTCACCTAAACTAATCTTCCTGCTTCAGTGTATCCTTATTCCATCTATTCTCTGTCTTGAAGTGAGTTGGAGAAACCAGTGAGACATTTTCTCTGTAAGTGCAATGGAGACAAGGAAGCCCTTCATTAATAGCCAGAAAAGGCCCTTTTCTTGTTGTTCCCCAAATGTTTGGTCTTTTCATACTGAACTTTTCACACTATTTAACAGCAATTCTTTTCATTGATAGCCAATATAAAAGGTGTGATAAAAAAGTATGGTGAATGTTTAAATTTTTAAAAAATTTATTACAGTAAAAAACACATTGGCATTAAGCACATCAAAATCCTCCCCCTTCCTTTAAAGACACTCATCCCATCATCTTTGCCACTTTGTAAAGCAGTTCTGGAAGTCCTCTTTCATGAGTGTCTTTAGTTGTGCTATCCTGACCACCTTGATGTCTTCACTCATTTCAAAACATTTACCTTTTGTGATCATTTTGACTTTGTGGAAAAGCTAGAAGTCCTATGGTGCCAGATCCAGTGAAAAAGGTGGATGAGGACACACCACCATGGTTTTATGAGCTTGCCTTTCCTCTGATGGCTGGCACTTGGCAGCAGCATTCACCACATTTTTAATTATACTTGTAAAGACAATCTCAGACTATCTCAGAAAGTGGCAAGTGGGAGGCTTCTAGGTCGTCAAACCACCATCACCCCAGCGCAGAGGAGGTGAGTTGTTCCTAGCACCCAGGAGGAGACTTCTGGGACCCCATACCACCACCACCCCCAGTGCAGAGGAGGTGAGCCCCTCCCAGCATCCAGGAGGAGACTTCTGGGCTGAGGTACCACCCCTACCCGCCCAGTGCAGAGGAGGTGAGCTGCTCCCAGCACCCAGGAGGAGGCTTCCAGGCTCCCATACCACCACCACACCCAGTGCAGAGGAGATGAGCCATGCAGATGCCAACAGCAACCACCTCCCTGTTCAAAATGAGAAGACACATAAACAAGTCTCAAAATTAGACTTCCAGATCACCTACAGCAACCCCAAAGGAAAACGAGATGTAACACTATGATACGCAACCACCTGAACTCCCTGAACTGGCAACAAAAGAGGATCTGGAAAAAATGAAATCAGAAATAATTTCTCGGATAACAGCAGAGATTGTGCCCATAGTGCAAGACATGATTAATAAATCTAGAGAGGACACAGACAAAAAAGAATAGAGGAGCTGAGGAACAGGATGGAATCCCAACATAGGAAATAAATGGAATCCATAAAACAGATACAAACAGATTTCCAGAAGATTAAAAACTCCACTGAAAGTTTACACAGCAGAATAAGCCAATGTGAGGACAGAATCTCAGATATAGAAGATAAGATTGCAATTAGTGACCAGGAAAAGGAAAATTTCTGTAAAATTGTAAGGGATCATGAAAAATCAATCCAGCAACTGCTAGATGATGCAAGGAAGAATAACATAAGACTGATTGGAGTCAATGAAGAAAGAGGAGAGGGTGCAGATGACATAAAGAAAACTGTTTACAGAAGTGATGGCAGAAAACTTCCCAAGGAGGGGAAAAGAACTTGACATACAGATAAGTGAGACATATAGGACTCCAACTAGCCTTGATCAAAGTAAATCTACACATAGGCATATAATAGTTAAGATTCCAGAAACCCAACAGAGGAACAAAATTCTACAAGCAGTTAGAGAAAAGAAACAAATCACATACAAAGGAAAGCCCAGCAGAATCACAGCAGACTTCTCAACGCAAACCCTCAAGGCAAGAAGATCTGGGAATGATGTATTTCAAGCCCTAAAGGAAAACAGCCTCCAACCCAGATTGATGTACCCTGCAAAACTATCTTTCAAAAATTGATGGAGAAATGATACTTTCGTGACAAAGAGCACCTCAGGAACTTCATGAATACCAAACCAGCCCTCCAAAAATGCACTCCTAGACAATGTCCTAGGAAAACACGAGGATCACAACCCCAGGAAGCCCAGCAGAATGAATTTGTTGGGCGCGACAAGAAATTAAACGCAAAGGGGGAGAATCCAACAAAAAGAAAAAGTTATGTCAATGATAAGTCAATACGTATCAGTTATAACAATCAATGTTAATGGTCTCAACTCACCAATCAAAAGAAATAGACTGGCAGAACGGGTCAAGACGCAAGATTCAACAATATGCTGCACACAGGAAACACTTTTAATTCAAAAAGAAACTCATAGACTGAAAGTTAAAGGGTGGAAATCAGTACTCCATGTGACAGGAACCTGAAAAAAAGCAGGAGTAGCTATCCCCTTTGCAGATCAAGTGGATTTCAAACCAAAATCTGAAACACGTCTGATCCCAAGAATTTCAGATAAGCAACAGTCAACTTGTATGTACAAATCCATTGTGAACACGTGCTTTCATTCCTCTTAGGTAAAATTTAAGAACAGAACTGTTGATTCTTAACAGTAATACAAGAAATTTCTGTATTGTTTTCCAAAATGGTTTTGTCATTTTATACTCACATTAGCAGTATTCGACAGTTCTAACTGGTTCACACCTAAGCTGACATTTGTTCTTTTATAACTTTTAAGTTCATCTCCCTAATGAGTGTATAATATGATCTTGTTATTGTACTGATTAGTATTTTTCTGATTCTAGTGTTTTACACCTTTCCTTGTGCTGTATTGTACTACCATCTTCTTGTGTCTACTTTTTAATTGGGTTGTTTATTAATGAGCTGTAAGAATTCTTTTTATACTCTGGTCTTAGGTTATATGTATTATAAATATGGTCATTTTAAGGACTTTTCATTTTCTTAATGATGACATTTAAAGTTCTAAATTTTGATGGAATCTCATTTATCAATTTTCTTTTATACATCACGTTTTTTGTATCCTAGGAAATTCTTGACTACCCTAAATTCATGAACATTTCTCCTTATAGTTTCTTCTTAAAGTTTTATAGTTTTAGTCTTTCATATTTTGGTTCATAGATCCTTTCAAGTTATTTTTATGTATGGAAATAAAGGGTTGAGGTTAATTTTTAACATACAGATAGCAGGTGTTCTAGTACCATTTGTTGAAAACATTATCTTTTCCTCTGCTCTTGAGTTGAGTTCATGTTCTATAAAATGTTAATGCTAAATGATCTTTCAAAAATCAGTGTACCATGTATGTGTAGCTCTATTTATAGATTCTCTGTTTTATTCCATTGATCTATATCTCTTTTCCTATGCCAACATTGCCTTGATTACTGTAGCTTTAGAGGAAGTCTTAAAATTAGGTAATAAATGTCTTCCAACACTGCTATCTTTTTTCTTTTTACTTTTCTAGGTCCTTTGTACTCTTACATAGCTTTTAAATTTCAATATCCAATTGTTCATCTATAGCACGTATACATAGACCTGAATTTTTATATATACCTTGTGTTTTCTAGTCCTGCTAAATTCAAATACAAGTTCTAGGGGCTCCTAGAGATTTCTTAGTATTTCCACTGTAGATTCTCATTCCACCTACATATGAAGACTTTACTTCTACCTTGCCAATCCTATGGTAATTGTGTCTTTTTATTGCCAGACTATTTTGGTTTGGGCCTATGTTTCAAAGTTTAATGGGCAGATGAAGAGTAGGCATATCTGCCGGTTTTTTCCCACCTTAGGGAGAAAGCATTGTATCTTTTCCGTTCATATAAGGCATTTTTGTTGAAAGTATTGAGTACATGTCTTTAATCTGTTGAGAAGTTTCTGTTCTACTTCTAGTCTCCTGATAGCTTTTACCATGAACAGCTGTAGAATTTAGTCCAATACTTTTTCTCCAACAGCTGACAGGATCATATGGCTTTTTCCTTTCCTCTGTCAAAATGATGACTTACGGGGGTGGATCTTCCAATGCTGAACCAACACTACCATCCCTATAATAAAACCACTTTTTACATACTGCCAGATATGACTTCTAATAGTTTGTTTTCTTAAACAAATTTTTATCTATGTTCATACTTTTCTATTATTTTTATCCAGTTTTAGTATTAGCACAATGTTGATTTCCTAAAATGAGGGAAGAAGTGTTCCTTCTTTTTTCTGCTTTAAATGTTTGATATAATTCATCAGTTAAAATGTATATGAGTCTGTTGTTCTCATATAGGTAGGTTTTCAAGCTAGGAATATACTTTCTTTAATACGCACTATTCAAATTTTGTATTTCCTCTAGTGTCAGTTTCATTAATTTCTCTTCCAAGGTACTTCTTAGAAGTTGTCAAAATTATTCCAAAAAAGATTTTTGTAATATGCCTTCTATATCCTTTTAAATTCTGTAAAATCTGAGGTAATGTCCTCTAAATCTTGATATTGTAACTTTAAAAATGTATAATTGATATTGTGTAATAGGAAGAAAAGGTCTAAAGGAGTAGGGGAAGTGGGAGGGGTAGGGGAAGTGGGAGGGGTAGGGGAAAGGAAAGGCAAAAGAAAAAATATGAGAAAAGAAAAAAATGGAAACAAAGTCTTTGAAAATAGGGAAAGGTGGAGGGGGTGAAGGGAGGGCAGGGGAATAGGAAAAAATAAGAACCAAAATACATCATGTAAAGGTACAAGATCCAAATGATGAATGCAACTGTATTTTATACCTAAAATGTACCAATAAATTTAATGGAAAAAAAGAAAAAAGAAAGTGGCAAGAACAATGGATTAGGTGTGTTTGAAGTAAGCAACAGTATTTTGAAGGGGACTGATGGAAATGTGTCTTTATTGTAATGGATTTAAAAAAAATTTAAACATTCACTGTATATTTTGATCACTTGTATCTAGGATCCCAATTTGTTTTAAATTTTATAATTTGATTTTTAAGAGGGAAATAATTTCCTCTGAATTCATTGGTTTTATTAATCTTAATTTGATTTTACCTAAATCATTAGATCAGAAATTGGGTTCTTACAAGTAAGTGAAATAAATATTTGACTGAAACAGTGAACATCCCATTCATAGCCAAAAAAGGCTTCAGAAGTTGTTACAGTGAGATATGTTTCAAATGACTTTATGTTTAAATGTCTCAGTTCTAAAGGAGGTGTTGAAACTACTACCATGTTCCCTGACTTAAAATCATATGTAGAAGGGCCAGAGATGTAGCTCAGTGGCACTGCCTCTGCCTGGCAAGTGCAAGGTCCTGAGTTTGATCCCCGGTATCAGGGGAAAAATTCATATATAGAATTGTAATAAATGATATTAAGCCAGATGGAAAAATACATTTTTATTTCTCACATCATATAGCAAATTAATTGGACATGGACAGCAGATCTTAGGGTGAAAGACCAAACAATAAAGTTGTTAACAGACAAAATCCTCCAGATCTATGAGTGGACAAAACACATTAAGTATAGAAGAATACTATAAATTGGACTCAACATTAAGAATTTGTAGTCATTCAAAGGAAAAAATAAGAGAATGAAAAGGCATACAGTAGACTGGATGAAGACATTCACTGAACACATCTAGCAAAGGAACTGTATGGAGAATACATACATTGTTCCCACACATCTTTGTGCAGAAGGTAAGCAAGAGACAGATGGCCAAAGACCACAGCACTACACAGGAGAAGATATACAGGTGGCCAACACAGTAAATACATGGCAAGAAATAAATGACTCCACCAAAATGGCTAAGATGAAAATAAAAATAAGTGGAGACAAGAATGTGGAACAAAGGCAACCCTTGACTACCATTCCCAGGCGCATACACTGAACAATTATTTCACTTTGGAAAACCTTTGGCAAATTTTACTAAAATTCTCTACATAATGCAATTCCACACCTAGGTATACCAAACAGAAAAACGCACACATGTTGAACAAAAGACATTCATAGAAGCACTATTCTCAAGCACTTCAGAGTATAAACCATCAAAGTTTTCTTCTACTGTAGAAGAGCAAACTGGTATGGTCACACTACGGAATACTATGCTGCATTGAGAATGAATAATCTATGAATGGGCTGCATTCAATCCATGTGTAGTATAGTGTTATGAACAATTTGAATGAATCTCACAAGCATAATGAGCAAAGAAGCCAGGCACAAAAAACACATACATTTATTTCATTGATAAAAATGTCAAAAAACTTACAAAGCTAATTTATATTTTAATCTAGTTAATCTATGATTTAGAAGTCAAGATAGTGGTTACTTTTGGGGGTAATTGGTAGTGACTGGCTGGGATCAGAAAGGAGACTTGTAGGTACTGATAATGTTTTGTTTTGAGGTGGAGGCTAGAATCTGAGAGATATGAGTGTTAAATTATTGTATTTAGCATATATGTTCACTCTTCCACATGTATGTTGAACCTAATAAAAATTTTAAAAATTATACTGAGAAGAAACTACTTACATTCATTATGAATTCATACTTCAGACGTATGTGGGTTTTTAAGGACACAGAAAGTACTTTGTTTCATCACCATCATGATAAAGGTGAATTAAATAATCATTTCCTGTGCTAGATTGTTGCCCTATCCAAATTCTCCTATTGAAGTACTAAATGCCAAGACCTTATAAAGTGGAAATCTGACCATGCTGATATAATTAGTTAAAATGCTGTTACAATAAGGTGTGTCTATAATCCAGTGTGATATGTGTCCTTATAAAAAGGAGTTTGCTCACAGAGGGAAATGTGTGAAGACCCTTGAAGAAGATGGCCATCTGTAAGCTAAGGCCAAGAAAGAGAGTTCCAGGACAGATCCTTGTCTCACAGCCCTTGGAAGGGACCAATTCTGTTGTCATTTTTGTTTTTCAGCACTGGGGATGGAACCTGAGGCCTTGTGCAAGGTAGGTAAGCACTCCACCCACTGAACTGTCTGTCCAGCCCTCCTCAAATTGGTGATCTTCCTGCCTTAACCAGCCTCTCAAGTAGCTGTTATTACAGGTGTGCACCACCACACCCAGCTTTGGTATCTTGGTTTTAGACATTTTGCCTCCAGAACTCTGTGATGGTAAATTTCTGTGTTTAAGTCACAGTTCGTTGTACTTTGTTCCAGTGCCCCAGTAAATGAACATACTAGGGAAACAAGTTGAGTAACTTGCCAATGGACACCCACCCAGACAACAGGGAAGGAAGGTCATATTGAAGATTCTTCTGAACTGGAACATTCACATGCCACACTCTACCTCTGTTATCTTGCACACTTGGCAAGGGCATGGGGAGCAAGGAAAGTTCACACAGAGGGATGACATGATCCTTTCTCCGAACTGTATGACACACTCAAGATGCAATACAGAATCCCAAGCATCCCAAGCAGTCCTGTGGTCCCTGGGAGGAATCCTCAGAAGAGATTCTTCCTGACTTGCCAGTGACCAGGGGCTGGACTACTTGAAGGACCTAAAATGGCCCACACAATTGCTTATGAAGCAGTGGTTCCCCATTTTGTTTTGGTCATGACCTCTGTGAAAATCTATCCAAAGCTATAAATCCTCTCATCAGACAGATGCCCATCATCATCTAGATTTAAGAGCACTGGGAAGGATTTTTAAGGCAGATGATTGGTTTTTGATGTTGCCTCCAGAAATAGAGAAGGATAGCTGAGGATAATGGGGTTCACTCTGTCATCTCAGACAGAGGAAGTCGGCTTCCAATTACTGACTCCATGCCACAAGAACCACTCTGAAAAATCTGGGACTTTCCCACTTCCCCTCACTTTTCCCACATCAATTAGAAGATAACTACTTACAATGCAAAGAAATTCTGCATCTATCTTTAAAGAAAGAAAGGAAGGGGGGCATAAGAATGCAAGTGATTTCTTCAGCCAGGGATACAGGAGAGCTGGGGAGCACAGGATAGGTGATTCTCAGGACATGTGGTAAACACAGGAAAACAGTGTTTTCTTAGAAAGACTTCGTACTGTCTCCCCTATGGGATTTTATGTATTTCATTTTATCTCAATAGTCACTTATATTCTTAACAGTGTTGACTTCTGAGCTATGGTAAGTTAAGTCATTGACTGGGTGTGGGCGGAGAAGTTTAAATACAGACAAATGAGCGCTTAAAATCACAAACGTGTGTGCTGTAAGTATGTCAAACATGGCTCCAAGGTAGAAGAGACCCTCCCTCAAGTAGGGAACCACGACTTAAAGGAAGGCAGTGTGACTTATTCAGCATTACATTTGCAGAGCTGAACAACCTGTCACACAGTAATTGCTTGATAAGGTGTGTGAAAGAATGAACAGATAAATAGGATGGGACAGTCATGGGATTTGTAGTCACAAAATTTGGTCGACCTGTGGCCATTAAGTAGATCTGTGACAAGTCATTTTGTCTTTGGGACTGGCTTTTCTGTTCTATAAAATGAGGGAATTGGGCAAAATGTAGATATGGTACTTGAACATTCTCAGTTTAGAGTGTGAATATACCTAGTTAAGACAAACTAATTGCAGTCACTGCTGTGTGATATGTGCCAACATGTAATAAGTCTAGGAATTCAGACAAGTCAGTTTGAAAAAAAATTGTTCTGTCCTAAAAGACAGTGACACCCAAGTGTACCTAAAGTGTAATCCTGTGATGATCAACACGCTCAGGGCATTCCATTACCACTGCCTGGGGCAGACTGAACAAAAATAGTAAGAGGGAAACAGGAGGTCATGTCACAGTTCTTAGGAGAGACTTTTGACAAGTACAAATTGCAGAAAAAGAGGCAAACTGATCATTTGGTTGTGAGAAATTAGCACTTTTAAGCCATCAAAGAGCCCTGAAGCTTTGGGAATACTTTGATTAAAATGTCTCAATGCCCAGGGATCTCTGTGGCCAGAGTCCAAGTACTGTCCTGAAGGTCTTTTGTAAATAAAACACTATAGAAATAAGCCCCCATTCAGAAGAAGCCATTAGGTGGAGTAGTAGACAAAGCTACAGACTGACATACAATTCATTTTTACACAGTTGCAATAAGTTTCAATTCAGAATGAGGGAAGAGTTAGATTAGGACAGAAATAAAAACACAGACTGACATAAAGTTGATTTTTTTTTGTACCAGGGATCTAACTTGGGACCTTGTGCTTGCAAGGCAGGCAGCGGAACCACTGAGCTAAATCCACGGCCCCCATAAAGTTGATCTTGTTAATATTTCTTAATCTGAATTTATACTTTTAAATATTTATTTATAAATAGCTAGTTTCTCTTGTTTTAGACAAGTACCTCTGTGTTTTCATTAAATAAATACTGTCCCTTTAAGATTTATTAGTGACTAAAACTATACAGCTACTCTCCACCTATTAATATTAAAGGTACTTTCTGAAAATAATAAGCAAACATCTTTAAGCCATACACATAAACAGTGTGTTATTACACTTCTTTTATTGTATATCCAATTCTTCTGGGAAAATTACTTTGTTTTGTTCTGGTTTTTGACAGTATCAGAGTTTGACTAACTCTGCTTGAAGTACTCAGTTTTAAGTGTGCTGGAATCAGACACATAATTAATGGTCTTCCTCATTTCCAAAGATTCTGCCCTCAAGGACATCTGTGGGTTGTTTGACTTGTGTCCTCTCACTCACCTATGATAAGTGGTGCGACATTTTTAAAAAATGACTTAGAATGTAAGCATTTTCACGATAAGTTTTTCTTATGTCTTCGGTTGGGAACTGTTCTGCGTATCTCCTGTGGGAATCATGCTGTTAAGCAGGGGCTGTTACTGACTCACTACTTCTCAGCTGAGGTGGGAGGATGGGGAGGTAGATCCCAGAGGCTGGATTTTTGCCTTTTGTACACAAATTCCCAGGGAAGTCTTTGCTTTCCCTTCTTTCCTTCAAGAGTGCACTTTGCTGTTTTGGGGGTCATCTCTGGAGAAGCTTGGGGAGTTAAAGCCCTTAAAAACAAAATCATAGTGTGTCTACAAACTATCTATAAGTGACACATTCTATCAACTTGAAATGCTTTTGCTAGACTGCAGAGGTCAAGGATGCAAAATTATGTAGGCCTTTTAAGTGGACCATGACTAAAACAATAAACACATTATTCTTAGTGTCTGGCAACTATAGCAGACTAAATTTTCAGTGGTTACTTAGTACATTGTTGGCTACACAAAAGAAATACATATTTTGATACAGGTATAGAACTAAGTAGGAGAATGCTTATTAAATAAAAATCTCACTGAAAGCAGTTCTTTGGTTAAAGCTCTGGTTAGAGCAAGGCCTGTCATTCTGGTGATAATCTCCTAATCAATATAGCTGCTAATGAGCCCCAAATTTTCCGTTATTTGATCACACAAAATGTCCTGGACTGGAAAGATTTCATGACAGCTGTGATAGAGCTAAGCACCAAGCTACAAGCATCATATTTTCTTATTCTAAATCTCATGGAGGTATCTGGACCAACTGTCGGCAAACTGCACCTGTGCTATGCTGACTACATATAAAATAACTGGGGTCCTCATAATAAAGATTCTGGCTTGGTCTGTCACCCAAAATTAAGACTGCCACCAATGAACCATCACTTTTCACAAAAAAAGTGTATTATTATAAAAATAGATTTGCCTCATTATTGGAGTAAAAAATCAGGAGTGACTGCTCACAAAAATCCATGCTCAGAGGAAACAGATATCAGTAGCCAAGTAATATTAGGATTAATTATCACCTCTAACCCGGGGGTACAGTTATATTTATATGAATGGTTCCTCTTTACAGAGGAGTTCAAGTGTTTCCATAGTTTAAAATTTATTGCCTTTGAGACTATTTTCTGATCTTCACATTGCATGTAAACATTAGGTATATTAGTCACCAAAAAAAAAGCATTGTTGTAATTTCTTTTTTTTTTTTTTTTTGCGGTCCAGGGATCGAACTCATGACCTTGCACTTGCAAGGCAGGCATGATGCCACTGAACTAAATCCCTGGCCTGGCATTGTTGTAATTTTAATGATAATAATGTTTGAGGCACTACTAGGAAATCAACTTAACCTATTTGCACTTCTACTTTCAAACAGATGAAAAGCAAAACACTAAAATTGGTGAGTTTAATAGCTTAGAATAGGGGCTGGTGACACATTTTCTTGAAAGGGTCAGGTGGTAGATCTATTAGGCATTGAAGGTAATGGTCAGTTATGAGTTGGAGCAGTAAAGTAGGCAAACCTGACAAGTAGCTGAGGACACAGGTGATTTCCACTAAAACATTAAGGGTACCAAAATTTGAATTTCACATAATCTACATGTTCCATGGAATATTACTCTTCTTTTGATTTTTTTCAACCATTTAAAAAATATAAGAACAATTCCTATTTCCAGAGATATACAAAAAGTCGGGAGCCAGATTTGACCCTGAAGCCTTAGACTGCCAATCCTGGGTAGGGCACCGGATGGATGAAACCAGAGTCCGCAGCTGCATGAACCTGGTCCTGCTGTTGCACTCTGCTGCACTGCAGCTTGCATCCGTTCCTCCAGCCCACTGCCAGGAGACTGCACAGAACAGGGGGAAAGAGGACACATGAGAGGTGCTGGCTGCTTCAACATGTCCTGCACAGTCACACTGTGTTGCCCTACAGGGGACAGAGCTCAGTGCAAAGGCCCTGGGTTCCTCAAAACAAAACTGCAAAAACAAAACAAAAACTAACAAGGCTCAGAACAGAGCTGGGAACACTAGTGGCTCTGGAAAGTCTTCTTCACTGTTTGCACTTCAGGTTCCTCACCTGCAAATCCAGACGGGGCTGAATGTAAGGAATGTGAGGTCCTGCACAGACTGACCAGGAAAGTAGAAACTCAGAACAAACAATCAAACTTGCTTTTAATCAGACAGTGGATCTTGCTTTTTATTATCTCTTACCCATACAGCAGAACTATTTTGATCATTAACTTAATGCCTATTAATGAAGTCAATTCAGGCCCACACTCTCCCCAACTGAGTCCTACCATTAAAGAGATAAGAGAAGCCTGCAGTTAAGAGACAGCTGTAGACATTTAGAAGTTTAATCTATTAATATAGGGCAGTGCTTCCCAAAGGATATTAATGCTGAATGCTGACTCCATTAGGTGTTCTGCCAGAAAAAGCACTTTAAGGTCAAATAAGTTTAGGAAATATGACATAAAATGTGCCTCTTTTTTTTTTTTTGATGATGATTCTTGATGTATATTAAAGGCTCTGAGGATTCTCGCAAAAAAACCCTGCTTAACTAGGTTATATCAAGTGTTTTTCAAAACTAGATGACTAGGAAAGCTTTTCTTCCCTTCACTTCACTATTATTAATCTCCTAAGAAACTAATGATCCACAAACCACATTCTGGGGTATAGATGAGAAATGAGGGGAAGGTTTAAGCAGGGGAGAGGTTATGCCCCAGGGCATCCCCTCTGACGAGGGCCAGGCTTTTCTATGATAGTTTTGCCACTTTATGAAATTCTATCATTTCCGTCCGCCACTGCTTGGGCCTGTCTCTCACAGGGGCCTGTGCCAGCTGCCCTGTTCAGAGGCGGGCTTTGGGGAAGTGCCTGGATCGGGACGGCTGGCACCTCATCAGTGGCCTCATCAGTGGACCAGTTCATAATGCAACAGGCTACTTCGAGGTGACGGAAACAGAGCGCGACCTAGTTAAGCAGATCCGGTCCTTGGGGGGTGCCCCCTTGAAAGCAAGGTCTTCTTCCTGCCTCTGCTTGCTCCCTTCCTCTCTGCCCACCCCTCTCTGCTTCCAAGTCGCCACAAGGGGGCAGGTCTGCTCCACCACACCCTTCTCCCACGATGCTCTGCTCATCTCAAACTCAGTGCGACTCAGCCAACCACCCGTGGTCCCAAACCTCTGAAACTGTCTGCAAAATAAGTCTTTCCTCCTTTAAGTTGATTTCTCAGGTATTTTATCACAGCAATGGAAAGCTGTCTTAGCACACCATCCATGTGCTCAAGCCAGAAAAACAGGTGCCATCATCTGTACTGAGGACAGGCTTTCTAAAAATTAGATAACACAAGCATAGCCCAAACAATTAATTCAAACAGTACAGAGGATAGTATGAAAAGCAAACATTTTCTCCCTCCCTGTTTTAGCTCTATCACAACAGCTGTATGCTTTCCAGATGTCCTAACCAGAAGTACCAATTTTGTGTTATTTTTTAGTTCTTATGGAAACTCCAAATCACATGCATGTGGGTCTACTGTTTCGGATTTAAACATTCAGCGGGGTTTTTTGAAGGAATTTATTCTCACACATCTTCCAGCTTGCCCATCTCTCAGACCCAATCTGTCACCCAGCTGGATCATCCTACTTTCAAATTACTACATCTCAGGTCTCTGCACTTCTCTGGCTCTCCCTTGTCAGCACTCCTGTCTGCGCTCTCCTACTTCCAAGCCTTTACTTCCCCAGAATATTCTCCATACTGACTTCATGTACATGTCCTTAAAATAAATTAGGACATTCTGGCTCAAAAGTCTTTCCAAAAAACAGCAGTCAAAACTCTTTATGAAGACTGTGCAATTTTGCATGATGGCCCTCGTGTCCCCCTCCCTACACTCGCTTCTAGCCTCTTCATAGCAAACTGTCACACTCCAGGCGCCTGTGGCATCTTTGCGCCCTTGAACTTTCAGCTTTTTCTCTCCTCAGGGCCTTCCCCTGTGTTGTTTCCTCTACCCAGACTGCTTCTCTCTCTCCTGCCTCAGACCCTCTGCCTGGCACACTGAACCCATACTTCTTTCCAGCATCAATTGACTCCAGCATCAACTAACATCTTTCTTTGTCAAAGCTCCTCCCTCCCAGAGCACCAAATGCCAGTTGGCAGCCCTGGTCTTTGTCATAACACTGTTCCTCTCCATTCTACTGCCTGCAATTTGTTATTATATGTTGATTTCCTAAATGTCTGTAAATTCCAATACAGGTAGGGAACACATTTGCTTCAACACTAAATTGTGGGAAAAGTGCCTCCGTGTCTGATCAGACAGTGAGGTGAACAGTTTTGTATCACATGAACAAAGCCAGCCAGTGAGAATCTTAATGGTTTCATCTCCTGCCTTCTTCTTACAAGCAACTTTAGCTCCCTGAAGATTGTCCGCTTTTTTCACACTTATCATTCAAAAGTCTCAACTGTCCATCTCTACCAGGAAAGAAATTTTGGGGTTCACTCATACCTTTCCACTCAGGGTCCCCTTACCATTGCCACTTATTTTATTCTTTTTTCAGGGAACTGACTGCACTTATTTCCAGTGTTGCTTATGTGGGGCCTAGTCTTCCACTGCCTCACAATGACTTGCTTGCTATGGTTAATCAGTGTCATTTATGTTCGTACTTTGTATCAGCCATGATGTCCCAAGTGTGCTGAATTCAAAACCTGATCTTTTGCATCTTAGAGTGCACAGATGGTCCTCTACCTGGTGGCTGCATGAAAGAACGCCTCTCCTGCCACCTTGTTTAGTGTGCCCATTAGGAGACTTTGATTCAGGAGTTTAATCCATTTCTTTTTACTCTGTTTTCCTCCTCAAGGGTTCTGAGTGTGTCACCACCATGCGGGAGGAAGAGTGGGCTACAGATGCGTTCTGACATCAGAGAAAGGGAGTCTCCCGAGTTAGGGACTTATGACACCGCATTAAAGAGGTGAAGACACGGTGGCAAGGGAGGAAGTGGAGTTCACACTCCTTAGGCATCTCCTAGAGTACTTAAAAGGGTGACTTAATCAAGGTTTTGAACACAGGGACTTCTAAAATTAAGTGAAGCAAAGAAGACTGTCTCCTGAAGAAAATTTCAATCATTGACCCACTTTCTCATTGTTCAACTTGTGGATGACTTAGACCCAAACATTAACTGCAGAAGTGTCTTTGGTATCCAAGCAGTTATTCTTTACTTTTGGTTGCCAGCTCTGATCCTGTCCACATATATTTGAGAAATATGTAAAATACTGAATGCTACTACCTAGGTACTTCTTACTTTCTGTCTGCCAAGAAATGTGGGCTATGAAGGTTTTGCAGCCCCACTGAGGCGCATAACCAATCTTCCCCAAGCTGCTTCTGAAAGACAGGGTTCAAAAGTTAAGCCAGTCACAACAGGATCTTTGTAAGCACAGGACCATGCAGGGTGGGTAGACATTTTTAAAATTACTATCTCTGGGTCCAGGGATTTAGCTCAGTGGTTCTGTTGCCTGCCTTGCAAGCGCAAGGACCCAAGTTCGATCCCTGGTACCAAAAAATAAAAAAAAAAATTACTATCTCTTGGGCCGGGGATTTAGCTCAGTGGTTTCGCAGCCTGCTGCGCATGCACAAGGACCCGAGTTCGATCCCCGGTACCAAAAAAAAATTACTATCTCTTTATCTGGAGATAATTCAAACACCTTTAAGATAAACAGAATAGAACGCATCATCTTTATTTGTCAGTGTGGAGACTGAGATAAAAAGAAACTTAAAGACATGTCCATGGGCATCTGACTCAGCAGCTCAAGTCCAGGTTTGGGGCAGGGAACTTGCCTTAAAGGTGGGAATGTTGTGAGGCAACACTATTACTCAATAAATTTTACAAAGGGTGTGTTGGTATGGGGTCAGAGAGAACTTGCAGTGCCTAGTGCAAAATGAAAACTCATAGTTCTTTGTTTGAAAAATTATTAGGACAACAGACAGTGACAGCAGAACATTACATCAAATGCCCTTCTAAGTGCAGGCCCTGAGCCACTCTTACAGATTTGCATTTCTGTAAGGCTGGCCCTACCTGGGATCTCTTGGAGTCTAGAAGGTCAGGGTCTGGACAATGGAAGGCCTGGAACTTCTGAAAGTGTGAGTAGAATTCAGTGCTAGTGTGCATGTGCTTGTTTTTCATGCTCAGTAGCTTTTATCAGATACTCAAAGTGGTCTGTTAACAAAATAAAGTATTAAGAATGCTTCTTGAAGAGTAACATATGTTCCCATGGTGCCCAGGGTGTGAGGATAAAATACGAGACAACCACAGGGCACTGGGCGTGACTCTCCATGAGGCTGCTGGTGCGCGAGTGAGCATGAACATGGGGGATTAACACAAAATCAAGAGATTCTTAGGGCCAACCAGATGTACCAGAAAGACATGTGCTCAAGAATGGAAATTCAAGAGGATGGAAGGCAAATGGTGAGACACTCAAGGCGACCATGTTCTTCACAAACCTCAAAGTGATACCCAGAGCTGAGCTGTTCACCTGACTTTCAGACCCTTAAAGGAAGCTTCCTCATCTTCCTCCGTGGCCAGCTTGCTTTTAACCTCCATTAGGGAACATACAAGCTGTTGTTAATTTTTCTCCATTGTCAGTAAGACTGAATGGATGGTGATTTACATCTAAGTGATTATTACAAACCAATGTTAGAAATCGGAGTAAGGTGGGACTATGTTAATGAAACAGCTGCAGAAGATGCCTTCCTAAATAGCAAAGAGCTAGATTCTTGGAAACAACAGATGAAATGATCCAGCACCTAAGTCTTGGCCAGGAAAACCTCTTGGCTGTCTCTAGAACTCCCACCTCCAATATCTATCCCTAAAGATGAAGCTGCTCAAATGCCAGGTCTTGCAGTTTAGGTAGGTGGCTGCCTTAAATGTTATAAATCTCCAATTCACATAAATGGTGATGTAGCGAGATGGGCTATTAAAACCACAGGCGAATTTCCAAATTCCCATTTGCACAGAGCGTCCAACTCCTCTGCACAGGGCCTCTAAGAAGCAGAAAAGGCCCCTCTGCGTCCCCTGTCACTCTGCCGCACCCCCATGCTCCTGCACACTAAGGTGCCCTGCAGGAGTCCATCAGATTTGCAGATGCAGTGGTCAACTCATCTATGGAAGAAAAATTGTTTTTAATCCCACCGGCCTGGAAAGGTGACCAAGTAAAGAGGCCGGCAGGTGGGATGCATTCTACGGTGTCTAGAACCAGGCTGGACAAGAGCTGCTCCGCACCGCTTGCAGTTGGCCCACAGGAAACCTTACTCACCTGGGGCACAGGCACCTTCCTGCAAGCCGCCGGCTCTCCGCCGTGCCCAGGTGGGCAGGAGAGGCCGAGAACTTCCAACTCCGGCAGACCCCGCCCGGCTCTCCAGCGCCCCGATGGTCTCACACGCGGGAGGGGACCTCGCTCCGCCTCACGTGGCCCGGGTCCGCTCTCTGGGAACAGCCCGGGGAGCAGGAGGCCGCGCCCAGTCCCCAGGCGGGGTCCCAGCTCGGCCGTCACAGCTCCTAGCCCGCGGACCGACCGCCCCCCCATCCCCAGGGCCGCCCCCCTCCCCCCCCCGGCTCCCTGCCACTGGGCTCGTGGGGCGCGCGGCGGCCGGTACCTGCTCCTGCGCGCTCCTGGATCGGGGCTCCGGGGCGGCGAAGGCTCGGCCCGAGGACGCTGCTTGCCTGGCTCCTGAAGCGACGCTATATATCCGGCGGGGAGCAGGGGCGCGGTGCTGGGGAAGCCGCCCTCCTTCCGACCGGCCCCGGCCGGCGCGGGGCGCGAACGCCTCAGCCTCCATGCAGCGCCCGCGCCCGGCGCCCCTTCCTCCCGCTCCAGCTTAGTCGGTGGGTGAGCGGAGCTGGCCGGAAAGGGACCCCTCTCTGGCCGGGAAGAGAACTGGAGCTGGCACCCGGGGAGAGCGTTTGGGGGGGGGGGCGGGCGGAGGGCGCGCTGCTTGCTCGGATCTGAGCGCCGGCAGCTCGGCCCGGCCCACGCGGAGTCCACGCGAGGCCCTCGGCAGGCGAACGCAGGGCAGCACTGAGACTCAGTTTACTTGTTCGGCTCTGGGTGTGAATGGTGAGCCACGTGAGTCGGAGACCAGGGAGCCTCACAGATGCGGGATTCCGGGGACAGCTTGCCGGCCAGCTGTGCTCTGTGGCACTTCTCTGCTTCAAGGGAAGATGTTCCTTTCCTTGGCCTGGTAGCAGGGATCGAACTCGGATCCTTGCATTTGCGAGGCAGGCGGCGGAACCACTGAGCTAAATCCCCGGCCTCAGCCTGGTAGCTTTTATGGAATTTGGTCACTGTTAAATCTTAAACAGAAAAACTGGCGCTGTCAAGGGATGTGGTTGGCAGGCAGGAGTGGAGCCCTGCCCTGTACCAGGAAGCACTTTGAAAATGGCCAAGGCCCATCCTAGTTCCCAGACAATAGGAAAGGTAAGATACACACGTTGTGTCAAGAAAAACGAAACCCGGATGTTATTGTCCTTGTAAGCAGTTCTCATTTTACTTACAGCAATCGTCATGAAATTAAAAGAAAATTTTGATTCATGAAAGTTGGAACTAATGAAAAGAGCGACTTCATTTGTTAGAAAAAATCACACCAACCTTGCCTCCTGTGCTACTGGATTTTCTTTAAACACCTAAGCCCAGTGCAGTCTAAAGACACTGTGGCTGATACCCTCCAGTGACTGAAAACAAGAGAGAAAGACATGGTTAGGACCAAACGCATACACCTTTTGTTACCTTTGTATCCCTCAAGAATAAGTCTGAATATGTCCTCAGAACTTCTAACAGTACTTGAGGGGCTGCTACAAGCTAGTGAGAAGGCATAGATACAGCTGTCACACAGCAGGTGGGAGGTAAATTGTTACAATTCTTAGGAAAGCAATTTAGAGACATATTTCCTGCTTATTGTTCTAGATCTTTTGATAAGGATTTCCATTTCTTACAGTGTCCCCAGAGGAAATGCACAAAATGAGAAATGCCATGTAGGCAGAGTTACATATGAATTTGTTACAGTTATTTATAAAGTAGAAAATTTAAAAACCATACTTTCAGTGGACTGTAATAAAATACATTATTATAAAATGCAAGCCATAATTTAACTATCACCATTTAAAATGATGTTCACATATGTAGGCTGTATTATTTTGCTAGAACTGCCCTAACAAAGTACTGCACACAAACTTAGAGGCTTGAACAAAAGAAATGCATGGCCTCACAGTTTGGCAGCTGGAGGTCTAAGACCAAAGAGCCTGCTGGGCTGGTTCCTCACTAGGCTTTGAGAGGGTACTTGGTTTCCTGATTTTTCTACTCCTACTCCGGGGATTCCTGGCAGTCTTTGGAGCTCCTTGGTTTGTAGCACAAACCCCGGCTCTGCTTCCATCTTCATACTCACTCTCACTGTGCTCTTACCTGTCTGTCCAATTGCCCTCTCTTTATAAGGATACCAGTCATATTGAAGCTGACCCAAATGACCTCATTTTAATTTCACTAATTACATCTGCAACAAATCTATTTCCAAAAACAGGTCACATTCTGGGGCCCTGGGGGTAAGATTTCAACATACAAAAGTCTGGGGAGGAGGAAGCACAACTGAACCCATGACAGATAATGACAAAGAGCCAGTGTGGCAGATTGAATGGAAACTCTGAAACGATGTGCCCTAGTGCCAATCCTAGGAACTCGTGAGTGTGACTTTGTGAATAAAGAGTCTCACTAACACGCTGAAGTTAAAGATCTTGGGATAAAATCCACCTAAGTTATGCAGCTAGATCCTAAAGCCAGTGGCAGTACACTTACAGGAGAAAAACAAAGATCTGAGACACATGCACACTGGAGAAGGTGACCAGTTCAGGTGGAGCCCCAGGACAGCAGAAATGCCAGTAGCTACCAGGAGCTTCTCTCCCACAACCCTGAATGTTGCATGACTTTCACCTTGATTTGAGACTTCTAACCTCCACAATTATGAGAAAACATTTCTGTCGTGGAAGCCATCCAATTTGGGATAATCTGTTATGGTAGTTCTAGGAAATTAATACAAGTAATCTGAGGTAAATTCTATGTGTTTCACTTCATTTGAAGAGATATGTAGTTTAAGACAATTTCAAGTGATCATTTAATAGCTTTCCTAAAATTTTTTAAAATTAATTTTGTTGGTACATTTAAGATATACAATATAATGACATTCATCATTAGAAATTTGCACCTTTACATAATCCATCTTGGTTCTTTTGTTTCCCCATTCCCCTGCCCTCCCTTCAACCCCTCCAATCCTCCCTATCTACAAAGACTTTGTTTCCATTTTTTTATTCTCATATTGATTCTATTCCCTTCTTTCTTTTCCCCTACCACTCCCACTTCCCCTTTCCCTTTGCCCCTTTTCTTGCTATTTCACATTATCTATTATACCTTTTAGTCCTTATTTACACTTTCAGTTACACTAGAGAAACTATTCCATATTTACACGTGTCCTATTTAATTCACTTAAGAGTATTGCCTCAATGTGCATCCATTTAGCTATAAATGTCTCTAGTTTCTCATTCTTTATGGATGAGTAATACTCTATTTTATTAAAAAAACCCACATATTTTCTTTATTCAGTCTCCAGTTGATGGGCAATTGGGTTGCTTCCAAGTTTTAGTCATCACAAATTGTGCTGCTGTGAACATGGGTGCACATATGTCACTGTGGTATGATTCTTTTAATTCTTTGGGGAGGATACCCAGCAGGGGAATAGCTCGTTCAAATGCGACTTCCAGTCCTAGTTCTTTGAGGTATCTCCATACTGCTTTCCACAGTGGTTGCACCAGTCTACACTCCCACCAGCAGTGGAGCAGGGTTCCTCTTTCCCCACATCCCTGCCAGCATTTGTTATTGGTTGATTTCATGATAGCAGCCATTCTTTCTGGAGTGAAGTGGAATCTCAGTCTTGTTTTCATCTGTATCTCTCAAATGACCAATGATGTTGAACATTTTTTCATATGTTTATTTGCTATTTCTTCTTCTTTGTTTGAGAAATGACTATTCATTTCAGATGCTCATTTTTGAACTGGGTCTTTAAATTTGGGAGGTCTGGTTTTTTAAATTCTTTATGTATTCTAGATAGTAGACTTTTGTCTGAGGAACAGCTGGTGAAAATTTTTTCTCACATTGTGGGTTGTCTCTTCACACTGCTGGTGGTTTCTCTTGTTGTGCAGAAGCTTTTTAATAAGAAGAGATCCCACTTGTTGATTGTTTGTGCTAGCTCATGGGCAACTGAGGTTTTGTTCATAAAATCTTTTCCTACACCACTGTCTTCAAGAGTTCCACCTAACCTCTGTTCCAGCCGCTTCAGCATTTCTGTTTTAATATTTAAATCTTTAATTCATCTCGATTTTAGTTTAGTGAATGGTGAGAGATATAGGTCTAGTTTTAGTCTTTGACATGTCAAAACCCAGTTTTTCCAGCACCATTTAGTAAAGAGGCTATCTTTCCTCCAGTGAGGGTGTTTGGCTCCTTTGTCAAAGATGAGATGGCTGAGTGTGTCTAGAGTTGTTTCTGCATCCTCTAATCTGTTCCACTGGTCCTCGGGTCTCTTTCTTTGCCAGTACCATGCTGTTTTTATCACAGTAGCTTTGTAGTATAGCTTCAAGTTGGGTGTTGTGATACCCCCTGCCATGTCTCTGTTACCTAGAATTGCTTTTGCTATTCTGGGTCTCTTCTTGTTCCAAATGAATTTTTGGATTGTTTTCTCAAGGTCCATGAAGTATGCTGGTGGGATTTCAATTGGGATTGCATTGAATCTATATAGCAGTTTTGGAAGTATGGCCATTTTCACTATGTTGATTCTTCCTATCCAGGAGCAAGGGATGTTTTTCTTTTCTGATATCATTGTCAATCTCTCTTTTTAGAGTGCCATAGTTTTCAGAAAAGAGATCTTTGATTTCTTTCATTAGGATGATTCCTAGGTATTTCAGTTTTTTGGATGCTATTGTGAAAGGAATTATTTTTCCTATTTCTCTCTCAGTTAGTCTATTGTTCATGTAGAGGAAAGCTATTGATTTTTGTGCATTGAACTTATATGCAGCTACTTTACTTAATTTGCTTATTAAGTCTAGAAGACTTTTGGTGGAGTTCTTGGGGTCTTCTATATAGAGTATCATATCATCTGCAAATAACGACAATTTGACTTCTTTGTTTCCTATCTTTACTCCTATTTTTTTCTTTCTCTTGTCTAATTGCCGTGACTAATGTTTCCAAAAATATATTGAACAGGCGTGGTGCTAGGGGACATCCTTGTCTTGTTCCTGATTTTAGTGTGAAGGATTTCAGTTTTTGACCATTTAGTATGATATTGGCTGTTGGTTTTTCATAGATGGCTTCTATCAGCTTCTATCATCTATTCCAATTTTTTGGAGGGTTTTTATCATAAATGCATGTTGGATTTTGTCAAATGCTTTTTCTGTGTCTATGGAGATAATCATATGGTTTTTGTCCTTGGCTCTATTGATATAGTGTATTACATTGATTGATTTTCGTATATTGAACCATCCCTGCATCCCTGGGATGAATCCCACTTAATCAGGGTGTATGATCTTCTTGATGATCTTCTGCATTCTGTTTGCCAGTATCTTATTAAGGATTTTTGCATCTATGTTCATTAGTGAGATTGGCCTATAGTTCTCTCTTTCAGTTGGGTCTTTCTCTGCTTTGGGGATCAAGGTGATGCTTGCTTCCAGGAATGAATTTGGGAGCATTGCTTCCCTTTCAATTTCATTGAAAAGTTTAAACAGTCGTGGCAGCAGTTCCTCTCTTAATGTCTGGTAGAATTCAGCAGTGAAGCCATCAGATCCCGGGCTTTTCTTAGTTGATAAGTTTTTAATTCCATTTTCAATATCATTGGTTGATATTTGGTTGTTCAGACTTTTTAGGTCTTCTTTGTTCAACTTTGGTAATTCATATGTATCTAGGAATCTGTCCATTTCTTCTGTGTTGTCCATTTTATTGGCATATAGGTTCTGGAAATAGGTATTGATGATCCTCTGGATTTTTGCTGGGTCTGTTTTAATTTCACCCTTTTCATTCCTAATTGCATGGATTTGGGCCTTTTCTTTCCTTTTTCTGAGAAGGTTGGCTAAAGGTTTGTCAATTTTGTTGATTCTTTTGAAGAACCAACTCTTGGCTTCATTGATTTTTTTGTATCATTCTCTTAGTTTCCATTGCATTGATTTCTCCTCTGATCTTTATAATTTCCTCCCTTGTATGAGCTTTGGGATTGTCCTGCTCTTCTTTTTCTAGAAGGCTGAGGTGCAGCATCAGGTTGTTTAATTGGACTTGTTCTCTTTTCCTAATATGAGTATTCGCTGCTATGAATTTCCCTCATAAGACTGCTTTCATTGTGTCCCATAGATTCTGATATGTTGTATTGTCATTGTCATTTAATTGAAGGAACTGTCTGATTTCTTCTTTAATTTCCTCTGTGGCCCATTGGTTATTCAGAAGTGTGTTGTTCAATTTCCACGTGTTTATGACATTTTTTGAGTTTCTTTTGCTATGGATCTCCAATTTCATCACACTATCGTCTGATAATATACAGGAGATAACTTCAATTCCTTTGCACTTACTTAGACATGTTCTATGTGTGAGCATGTGGTCTATTTTGGAGAATGACCCATGTGCAGCTGAGAAGAAGGTGTATTCTGATTTTGTGGGGTGGAAGACTCTGTAAACATCTGTTAAATTCATTTGTTCAAGAGTTCGATTGAGTTCTTGTATTTCCTTACTTATTTTTAGTCTAGTTGATCTATCTATTTGTGACAGTTGGGTGTTGAGGTCCCCCACTACAATTGTATTAGTGCATATATGACTTTTCATGTCTGTTAGTATTGTTTTATATAGTTGGGTGCACTAGTGTTTGGTGCATAGATATTTATGATTGTCATCTCTTCCTCTTGGATTCCTCCCTTTACAAGGATGTAGTGTCCTACTTTATCTCTCTTAAGCAGCGTTGGTTTGAAATCTACTTGATCTGCCAAGAGGATAGTTACTCCTGCTTTTTTGGGGGTTCCTGTCATATGGAGTATTGTTTTCCATCCTTTAACTTTCACTCTATGAGTTTCCTTTTGAATTAAGTGTATTTCTTGTATGCAGCATATTGTTGGATTTTGCTTCTTGACCCATTCTGCCAGTCTATTTCTTTTGATTGGTGAATTGAGACCATTAACCTTGATGGTTGTAACTGAAACATATTGACTTGTCATTGCCATGACTTTTTCTTTTTGTTGGGTTCTCCCCCTTTACATTTAATTTCTTGTCATGCCAGATGGGTTCATTCTGCTTTGCTTCCTGGGGTTGTGATCTTCATTGTCTGTGCCTAGGATATTGTGTAAAATTCTTTGGAGTGCTGGTTTGGTATTCATGAAGTTCCTAAGGTGCTCTTTGTCATGAAAGTATCTTATTTCTTCATCAATTTTGAAAGATAGTTTTGCAGGGTACATCAATCTGGCTTGGAGGCTGTTTTCTTTTAGGGCTTGGAATATGTCACTCCAAGCTCTTCTTGCCTTGATGGTTTGTGTTGAGAAGTCTGCTGTGATTCTGATGGGCTTTCCTTTGTATATGATTTCTTTCTTTTCTCTGACTGCTTGGAGAACTTTGTTCTTCTGTTGAGTTTCTGGAATCTTAACAATTATATGCGTATGTGTAGATTATTTTTGATCAAGGCTATTTGGAGTCCTATATGCCTCACTTATCTCTATGTCAGATTCTTTTCCCCTCCTTGGGAAGTTTTCTGCCATTATTTTTGTGAAGAGATTTTTTATGTCATCTGCACTCTCTCCTCTTTCTTCATTGAGCCCAATCAGTCTTTTGTTATTCTTCTTTGCATCATCTAGCAGCTGCTGGATTGATTTCTCATGTTCCCTTTTAATTTTGAAGCAATTTTTTTTTCCTGGTCACTAATTGCAATCTTATCTTCTATATCTGAGATTCTGTCCTCACATTGGCTCATTCTGCTGTGTAGACTTTCAATGGAGTTTTTCATGTCCTGGAAATCTATCTGCATCTGTTTTATGGATTCCATTTGTTTCTTATGTTGGGATTCCATCATGTTCCTCAACTCCTCTCTAGATTTATTAATCATGTCTTGCACTAGGGGCACAATTTCTCTTGTTTTCTGAGAAATTATTTCTGATTTCATTTTTTCCTGATCCCCTTTTGTTGCCAGTTCAGTGGGTCCAGGTGGTTGAGTATCAGAATGGTCCATCTCATTTCCCTTTGTGGTTGCTGTAGGTGATCTGGAAGTCTGGTTTTGAGACTTATTTATGTGTTTTCTCATTTCGACTGGGGCGGGGGGCTGTTAGCACCTGCACGGATTACCTCCTCTGAGCTGGGTGAGGCGGGACAGGGGCCGGGAGCAGCGGTAGGGATGGTGACCCAAAAGCCCTTTCCTATGGGCTGGGAGCAGCCGGAGGGATGGTGGCCAGGAAGCCCCTTCCTCTGGACCAGGAGCAGTGGGATGGTGGCTCAGAAGCCCCTTCCTCTGGGCCAGGAGCAGCAGGACAGAAGGTGGCCCAAAAGCCCTTTCCTGTGAGCTGGGAGCAGTGGGAGGGATGGTGACCAGGAAGTCCCTTCCTCTGGACCAGGAGCAGTGGGACGATGGCTCAGAAGCCCCTACCTCTGGGCCCAGAACAGCAGGACTCAGTACCTTGGTCTGGTGGTCTGAGGTCTTCTGCGTCTTTGTAGTGTGGAACCAGGTGGGTGCCTGTCTGCAGCTGGGGGATCCCGTGTTTTCTGTGTGACTCAGGACCTTGGTAGGGCATGAACAGACCTTCCTGTGTGCAGTGGACAGATTCGGCATATTCCACGCAACTAGGGACCTTGGTAGGGCATGGGCAGACATGCCTGTCTGCAGCAGGCTGATTTGGCATGTTCTGTGCGACTCAGGACCTTGGTAGGGCGTGGGCAGACCTGCCTGTCTTGCCAGTCTACTTCTTTTGATTGGTGAATTGAGACCATTAACATTGATGCTTATAACTGATATATGTATTGATTTATCCTTGTCATGCGTTTTTCTTTTTGTTGGATTCTCCCCATTTGCTTTTAATATCTTGTTGCACCTGATGGATTCATTCTTCTGGGCTTCCTGGGGTTGTGATCTTCATTGTCTTTTCCTAGAATATTGTTTGAAACTTTTTGTAGTGCTAGTTTGGTATTCATAAAGTTCCTAAGGTGCTCTTTGTGCTGAAAGTATCTTATTTCTCCATCAATTTTGAAAGATAGTTTTCCTGGGTACATCAGTCTCAGTTGGAGATTGTTTTCCTTTAAGGCTTGAAATACCTCACTCCACCCTTTTCTTGCCTTGTGGGTTTGTGTTGAGAAGTCTGGTGTGATTCTGCTGGGCTTTCTTTGTATGTGATTTGTTTCTTTTCTCTAACTGCTTGTAAAATTTTGTTTTTCTTCTGTGTTTCTGGAATCTGATGTTATATGTGTATGTGTAGATATTTTTTTTGATCAAGGCTATTTGGAGTCCTATATGCCTCACTTAACTCTATGTCAGATTCTTTTCCCCTCTTTGGGAAGTTTTCTGCCATCACTTCTGTGAAAAGTTTTTTCTATGTCATCTGCGCTCTCTCATGTTTCTTCATTGACTCCGATCAGGCTGATGTTATTCTTCTTTGCATCACCTAACAGCTGCTGGATTGATTTCTTGTTATCCCTTACTACTTTTAAGAAATTTTTCTTTCCCTGGTCACTGATTGCAATCTTATCTTCTATATCTGAAATTCTGTCCTCACATTGGCTGCTTCTGTTGTCTAAACTTTCAGAGGTTTTTAATCTCCTGAAAATCTGTTTGCATCTATTTTAAGGATTCCATTTGTTTCCTATGATGGGATTCTGTCACGTTCCTCAGCTCCTCTATTTTTTTAAACTGTGTCTGCTCTAGATTTATTAATCATGCCTTGTACTGTTGGCACCATCTCTGCTGTTATGTGAGAGATTATTTCTGGTTTCATTTTTTCCAGATCCTCCTTTGCTGCCAGTTCAGATGCAACCTGCCATACCTTTTTTGAGGCAACTTTTTGCTCACCCAGTTGTCTTCAATTCTCAGCTAGCCACAGAGGAGCCTTTACTCTGCTTATCACTGGTACATCAATTCCTAGGTTCAGAGTAGTGGCCTTTGGAACCTTGAGCTGACCTGTTGTCTGGGTGGGGTTCCTTCTTGGCCCTGTGCACACTTGGGATGGTATCTAGGCATGCCTCTGGCTAGGGCCCCTATGTACCTGTTGTCTGGGAGGGCCTTTGACTGGGGACTGGGAACCCCAGTTCCTGTTGTCTGAGAAGGCTTCTGGCTAGGGTCTCCACACACTTATCAATGGTATCAGGGCAAGCCTCTTGCTTTTGCCTGTGCAGCTGTGTAGCTCTTTTCCAAGTGGGCCCTTGGCTGTGGCCGATTGTATGGTGGGCCTCTGACTGAAGCTTGTGTGCCTGTACAGTTCTTTTCTTGGTGGGCCTTTTGCTTGGGCAAGTGTTCCCAAGCCTCTGGGTTCATGGCAGAGCCTTGGCTGGGATCCACCTGTAGCCGTGCAGGTCTGGTCCACACAGGTGCTCTCTGGAATCTGCACACATAGCTTTCCTAAAATTTTTAATCTATTTTTGAATGAATGCATAGAGAACATGCTACCAATTTTATCTTCTTGCAAATCACATTCTTAATAGGCCCAGATGCACCTAAAAGTACAACCAATGCTGATCTTGGGCAGTGGCTTCTGTTCTGGATCCTCACACATTGGTATAATGCCTATGAATGAAAATTCAGTGTTACATTGGTTTGATTAGAGGGCATTCTCCAAGATTTTATCTCAAAACCAATGTTCTTATTTAATATTGCAAAATACCTACACAAAATGTGTCAGACCTAACGTGATATATCAGATCATTCTAATGACACCCTAAAATTGGAGGTTGTGAATAAAACCTGTGGTCCAAAGGAGTGCTATCTGTCCCTAGTGGTATTGCTCATAAAAGCACTATTAACTGACAGCATCACAGAAACAGATCTTTGATTTTTGTCGACAGAAGAATTTTATAAAAATTGTTTTATAACTGGGAGCTGGGGATTTGGGTCTACTGTCTCATTTTATAGTTGGGGGAAGCTGGACTGTATTTCTTGTCCAAGGTCATTATGGTTTCTGTATAAAATGTCCCTCAAAAGTCCCATGTGTTCAGAAGTAGGGCTTTCAGAAAGTGATTGGTCATGTGGCTCAAACTTCATCAGAGGAATAGTCAAAACTTCTGTAGTGGAGTAATGCATTGATAATATTATAATTAATGACATTGTTGAGTGGTAGTGGAAACTCAGGAAGTGGGATCTGATTGAAAGGTATGGATCAGTGGTGTGACTTTGGGACTATATCTGGTCCCCAGCCCCTTTCCCTTCTTGTCTGGCTCTTTCACCTCCTCTGATTACTGCTGCTACTTGGTGAACAGTTCCTCTGTCACATGCTTCCACCAAAATATACTGCCTCACCTCAGGCCCAGAAAGAAAGGAGCCAGACCACCTGAACTGAAACCTCAGAAACCGTACACCAAAATGAACCTTTTCTCCTCTCAGCTCTTCACATCAGGTGTTTGGTTACAATGGTGAAAAGGGGACTAACACAAAGGTCACTATGTTCATTTTCTGTTGATCCAGAATTAATTACCACAAACTTGGTGATTTTTAGGAAACAATACTCATTTCTCATCTCAGATCAGTCAGGTGTCCAGGCATGGCATAACTGGGTTCTTTGCCCACAAGACAGAAATCACAATGCCACTCTCAGGCTATGATCACTTCTGTGACTTAATATCCTCTCTAAGCTCCTCATTAGTTATCAGCAGAATTTATGTCCTTGGAGGTATAGGGCTGAAGTTGTGTCCCTTGCTACCCACCAGCCAGAATTTCTCCAAGCTTTGTGGCTATCTTCATGTCCTAACTCTGTTCCTTTAAAACTAGCAGAAGAAATTCTTTCTTCAAATCTTTGACCCTTTATAAGTACTGATACTCAGTTAAGTGATGCATACCTAGGATAATCTCCCTTTTGATGAACTCAAAATCAACTGATTTGGAGCCTTTGCTTTCTACATATAACATATGATCACAGCAGTGAAATCCATCCTATTCACAGTTCCACCCTCACTCATAGGGAAAAAGTTCTACAGGGCTTATAAGTTATACATTTGTAATCCTGGGGCTTAGAATTCTTCCTACCATAGTCACTCAAATGGTGGCTGGTAGCATCATGAATAACAAAGTATTGTTTTTTGCTTGAGAAATTTATTTTTTTTGCATAAGGAAATGTTTTAACCATTTTATTAAGCAGCTTGATGTGGCGTTTTACATAACTTTTTTGCCTTTTTCCAATAAATATATAGATCTTTGAAAATTACAGTTTATTTGTTGACAGTTGGAAAAGTATAATAGGGGGACACTGCCCAAGTTTCCTGCTGACTCTAACTGTGGTAGACTCTGAGGTGATGGTTTCTTAAATCTTGGGTCATAATCACCAAGAGTTTTGGGAGAATGTTAGTGAGAATGTTTAGAGGCTACATGTTGACAACAGTATGGTTATAGCTGAGTTAACTAAAGCTGTGTCCTCTGAATTGAATGTTATGCATACATTAAAATGAATAGTTATATCAGTTGAATTGCACTAATTTCCAAGTTTAGTGAGGAAAAAGTAACAGGCTGAAAAAAATAATATCTTATTTCTATCAAACCATTGTAAGATAACTTTGAATATGTATGCATATATTTACATATACCAGGTTTATGAAAGCATGAAGAAATACATGGAAGAACATATACTGGACTTGTTGACATGTCACCAGGCTTGGTGGAAGAAAGGAACTAATACATGTGGGTGGAAGTGGAAAGGAGGAATACCAAGCAAAGATGGACAAAGAAAAAGAAAGACAAAAATACAAATCAAGATATCATAGGATCATATTTAGTATGTATGCAAAATTATATTTTTAAAAAATTTAAATAGAAAAGAAAGCTATGAGTCACCACTCCATCTTAACAACATATAGCAGAGCAAACTGAAAAATCACTAACTTTTTCTTGGGCTTGTCAGAGAAATAAGGTCAACGGTCAAACAATTGGTCCCAAAATTGGGGAGACAGACAGATAGATATAGAGAATCACATCTTAATCAGAGCAGAAACCTCTGTGGAACCAGTGTCAGTAGGGAAAAACTGGAGCTACAATTGATAAGTTGCTGGAGGCTGAAGTCTGACAAGCTTGAGAGTTAAAAATTCCAGGGGGCCTGTTACAGGGTACCCTTAACGGTTTTGTGAGTTCTTCCTCTAAGAAGTCTACCAGATCCTCACAGTGAATATCAAAGAAAAATCCCTTGGGGCTTCCAGCAGGGTAAAAAGAAAGGAATTATTGTGAAATATAATAGAGCATTCTGTTTTTCTTCATAATATCAGCTCTTAGGAAAAACTATTTTATCAGAAATGAACCCGTGAGGATTTTATCAAAACTACTTAACTCAGGGGAGTGAAATACTCCATTCCAGCCCTGTCTAGACCTCCACATAGGGGCAGGGAGTGTTACAACCCCAGCACCCTCTTATCACTGTCCCATCTAAGAGAGGGAAAGAAGCCAAAAGTCACAGCCAAGGGCACAGGTTGAGACTGAGACCTGCACCCAAGACCAGAGGTAGACTGTTTCCTCTGGCCCCACACCTTACCACTAGCTACCAAAGCCCTGTGTACTGCAGTTGTTTTTCCCGTGTATCACGTCCACCTTTCTGCAAAAAAATACAAGGCATACTTAAGGGAGAAACAAGTCTGTGAAGAGAATGATACCAGGTATTGGTTCCAGAGTCAGATATGCCAGCAATGCCAGAGATTTAAAAGCTAGGAAGAAAATGCTAAGGGCTTTAATAGAAAATGCTTCTAACACACACAGACAGGTAGACATTGTAAGCAGACAGATGGTAAGTTTGAGAAAAAAATCAAAAATATTAGAGACCAAAAACACTCAACAGAAATGCACAAGGTCTGTAGGCTTCTAGATAGACTGAGCACAGCAGAAGGAAGAATCACTGAGCTTATAACATGGCAGAAAAGAAAAGACTGAAATTAAAAAGCAAAGTAAAAAAAGAGTAAGAAAAGAAAAATAAGAACAAAATATCAAATAAGTATGGAACTATTATAGACAGCTAAGTTAGACAGAAAAATAATAGTCAAACAAGGCTGAGCCCTCAAAAAGCCAGGACAAAAGATAAAAACACTACAACTGTGGCTGGAGACACCAAGCCTCAAGATATCAACCAAAAGACCAGGCCTACATACTTCCCCAAGAAATGATATAACTGATAACACCTGGTCTGGTAAAATCTAGACAAGCATCAGTCGCCTCAGAGGGTGACCAAGACCCCCAAATCCATCACCTACCTGAGAAGTTCTTTGCTCTTTCCATGTGCTCTTGCTATGTGACTTGCTTCCTCATTGGATCACTATTACCTAAGTGACAACACTTGTAATCTCATTGATCATAGCTTTAACTCATGTTATACCCATATGGGTTTTGCTCTATAAAATTTCCCTGTAAAGTAGGGTCTCCAGCTCCCCATTTGGGTCCCCTCCTGTCTCTCAGGAGCTATATCTTTCCCCCTCAATAAATATTTTCCTACTCTTAACCTCCATTGTTCCTAGAATTCTTTGATTTTAGAGAACATGAACTCTGCTTATCAGACATCTAACAGGTTGGGAAATGTATTTTCATATTTCATCTCCTGTATCAGAACAACTACATAACAAAGGTATAATGGGAATAGTAGGAAAAAGAGAGAAAAGAACAGAAACACTAAGGACAGAGCATGTCCCCAAATCAGGGTGAGATGCCAAATCACAGATACAAGAAGCTGAGAGAATATTAACCATGACAAATGCAAAAAAGGGGAAAATGGAAAAGTATACCTATCATGTTCAAATTTCAGAACATCAAAGACAAATACTTATTTAATTGCATATTTATTTTGTGGTGCTGGTGATAAAACCAGGGCCTCACGCATGTTAGGCAAGCACTCTGCCACTGACCTGCATCCTCAGCCAAGAAAAAAGAAGAAGCCAGAAGGAAAGAAACACATTGCAAGTAAAGGAGTGACAGGTCAGGATTATATCTGGCATCTCATGAGAAGCCATGGCAGAAAAAATAAATTAGAGTGAAATACCTGAAGTGTTAGAGGGAAAAAAATCCTTCCCTAACTTTGAATTCTGTATCCTGTGAAATAATTCTTCAAAATAGAAAAATAAAAATTTTCTCTGACAAACAAAAATTTAACGAATTTTTCTTTGCCTGTAGACCTGTCTTGCAGGAAATGTTAAAGGAAATCCTTGCAAAAGAAGGAAAATAAGCCCAAAATTGAATCTACTTAAAAAGAGCCTTGGTGAATGGATAAGTGAAAAGAAAATAAAAATTTTTCTTTTTCATTTTAATTGATCTAACAGGTATTATTTGAAATAATATTAGATATTTGAGTTCCATGAATTCATATGTATGCTTATATGTGCTTGTATGTGCATGAAATGAATGGCAGCAATGATGTAAAGGATAGGAGGAGAGAATTGAGAATATTTTGCTCTGATAAATTTTGCACTACTTGTGAAGCAGTATAGTGTTATTTGAACATGGATCTCAATAAATTGTAGGTGTATGCTGTAGATGCTAGGTCAATCACTAAAACTGCAACTAAGAAAATACAGTGGTAGCTTGGTTTACAAACTTAATTCTTCCCATGATTCTGGTCGCAAACTGAATTGGACAAGAACTGAATCAAATTTCCCTATAAGGTCAAAGTTGAACTTGACCATTGAAGTTGATTTAGTTCTTATCCAATTTGGTTTGTGACCAAAATTGTGGAAAGAATTAAGTTCATATGTAGACACAGGAAAACCCAAAGTGTTTTTCCAACTCTCACACACTTAACACATTTCTGACAACAGATTTGTGGGCTTTATTCCCACAAACCAAACAGTTCTCCAGAAGACACTAAAAAGGTGTTCTTCAGTCCAATTCTAACACTTTCTACCTGGAGTTAGAGTCAGATCTCATATATTAATGTCTCAATCCTACAAGAATGCCTCCCCACACTACATCCAAATTGCAAGAAGTAGATTTTCAGTTATACTGACCAATGTGAGACAAGGGTTCTTATGCTCCCCTCCTCAACTCTAATTTGTTAGAACAGGTCACAGAACTCAGGGAAACATTTTATTTCTATTTACTAATAAAGTATATGTAAACAATAGAGATGAACACTCAGATGAAGGGATATATCATGAGGTCTGGAAAGGTTTCATTGGGGTGCACCACCTTCCTGGCACTTACATGCATGTGTGTTCTGCTACTTAGAAGTTCTCCAACTCCAAAAGTTTAGGGATTTTTGTGGAAATTTCATCATGCAGGTATGATATCACCTAATGACATATTTGTCTCAGCCTGTGTAAGTACACTGTGATCTTCACAGAGTGACTAAGCTGCACAATGACACATTTCTCAGAACATATGCCTGTCTTTAAGTGACACAAGACTCTATATCAATAATGACCTTAAAGATCAATGGTTTAAATATACCAATTAAAAGAGATTGTCAGAGTGGATCAAGAAACAACATCCAAATATATATTGCCTACTATACATTCAGTTTAAATATAAAAGACATGTATAGATTAAAGGAATATAGAAAGGTATACCATGCAATCACTAAAGATTAGCTACATTCATTTCAGGGGCAGAGAAGACATCAGATCAAAAAAATTATCAAGGATAAAGAGGAGCATTAGATAATGAAAAAGGTATCAACACTACAAAGAGACACAATAATCCTTAACAACAAAGCATTAATATCATGAGGCAAAAAGAAGGAGAAACCTATAAGTCTATTATTATAGAGATGTTAACACCACTTTTTCATACATGGACAGATTCATCAGGAAGAAAACAAGAGCATAGTTGAATCCAGAAGTAAAATTAATAAAATGAGTATAACTGACAATCTATAGACTATGCAATCCAATAATAATAGACAAACACTCTTCTCAAGATCACATGGAATATTCACTAAGATAGACCACATTCTGGTTCATAATACACACCTAATAAATTTAAAACCCTATAGCACTCTATTCCTAGTCTACAGTGGAATCAACAACATAATGATGCTTAGAGAATCTCAAAAATTGTTGGAAATTTAACAAAAAAACCTCTAACACAGGTCAAAGAAGAAATATAGAGACATTAAAATTTTTTGAACCAAATGCAAATTAAAGTGTAACTTACCAACATTAGTATCATGCATCAACAGCCATGCCTAGTGGAAAATTTAAGGTATTGAGTCCATATCTTAGAAAACGTGAATGATCTAAAGTCAATAATTTAACCTTTTACCTTAGGAAAGTATGAAATGAAGATGAAATTTAATTCAAAGTAAGTAGAAGACAATAAATGATAAAAATTAAAGTAGATATTAATTAATGAAAATGGGACATCAGTAGCCAAAATCAACACAAACAAAAGATGGGTCTTTACATAGATAAAGTGATAAGTCTCTAGCCAGGTGAAGAAAAAAGAGAGAAATCACAAATTACCATTACTAGAAATAAGAGTGGATCTCACTAAAGATCATATGGACATTAAAAGGTTAATGAAGAAATACTGTGAAAAATTCTATGCCCACAAACTTGATAACCTAGATTAAATAGGTCAATTCCTTGAAAAATACAAGGTATCAAAATTGAAATAGAAATATATAATCTGAATAGATCTATATCCATTAGTGGAATTGGTTTAATTATCTTCCAAAAGAGAAAATACAGGATCAAAGTAGATAAATTGAATAATTCTGTCTTAGTCTGTACCAGCTTTATAAGAGAATACTTGAGGCAGGAAAATTTATAAGGAATAGAGATTTATTTCCTACAGTATTAGAGCATGGAAAGTCCAAAATCAGCTGTAGTATGTGGGGGAAGCCCTCCTTGTGTTGTAATAGCATGTTGAGGGATTTCACCAATGAGACAGAGAAAAACTGCCAAACTCATTCATTTATCAGGATCCCACTGCCAGGATAACTAAGCTACTTCCTCAATAATGGCCTTACCTGGTTCCTGAGGGTGCAGCTTTCATGACCTAATAATCTCTTAAGAGGACACAGTTCCCAATACTATCAAAGTAGCAATCAAGTTTGAACATAAATTTTAGAGAGGACATTTAGCCCGTAGCGCTACCAAATATTTAATGAAGATATTACATCAATTCTCTACAGTCTTTATCAAACTATAGAGAAGCAGTAACTTATTCTATGAGGTCAGCATCATTCTAGGGCCAAACCAAAGACAATGCAAGAAAAGAGAATGATTGTTATGGCTTGTGTCTATATGCTCCCCCCAGCCCCAAAGCCTCATGCGGTCATAGGTGGGGTTTTTTCAAAGGTGGTTGGATCTAGAGTCTGTAATGCTAGGATTGATTCATGGTGTAATGCTAGGATCAAGGGCACAGGATTAAGGATGTAAGTGCTACCTGCCTGGATAAAACGTAAGGGATAGAAAGAGCTGTGGTCCTCCCTTGCTTGCTTTTGCTGTCTTCTGCTTGCCATGAACTGGTTCTCCTCTGCAGTAAGCCTCTGCCAAGCCACCCTGCCTTGGAGTCAGCCAATTACAGACTGAAACCTGTACAAATGGTGAGCTTAATAAACCTTTCCTCCTTTAACTTCTGGGCGTTGGGTATTTTGTCTCAGCAATGAGCAAAGTAACTAAGACAATGATTGACCAAAGTGTCTCATGAATACAACTTCAAAAATCTCAACAAAGTTCTTTAATATCAAATCCAGGAATGTATAAAAGAAATGAACCTCTTGGCCAAGTAGGATTTATCTCATGTACTTAAGGCCGATTCAAGAAAAAATATCAGTTAATGTAATCCATCACACCAAAAAGCTAAAGAAGAAAAATCACATGATTACATCAATAGATGCAGAAAGACCATTTCACAAAATCCAACATCCATTCCTGATTAAAAAAAACTCTCATCAATCTTTCTCAACTTGATAAAGAATATGTACCAAAATACCTACAGCTAATATCACACTTCATGATGAAAAAGTTGGAGCTTTCTAAAATCAGGAACAAGGCAAAGATATTCCCTCTCACCACTCCTTTTCAACATTATACTAGAAGTTCTAGTTAATTCAAAAAGACAGTAAAAGGAAATAAAGATACACAGATTGAGAAGGAAAAGACCAAACTGTCTTGGTTCATAGTTGCCATGATCATCTATGTAGAAAATCTGAAAAATTCATGAACACCCACACATGTGCGCGCACACACACACACACACACACACACACACACACACACACACACCCTTCTGGAATTAATAAGAAAATATAACAATGTTATAGAATATAAGGATAAAATATGATAGGCTGTCACTTTGTTATATACTACTAATAAAAAGTGGGACTTAAAAAACACTACCATGTACAATACATACATGATCTAGATGAAGAAAACTGCAAAATTCTGATGAGAATGACCCTCCCTCTCTTTCACCCTCTTCTTCCTGCTCGCTCCCTGCTCTCTTCCTCACTTCTTAGTGACTATGAGTTGAGCAGCTTTGGCCCTGAACAATTTCTGCCTCACCATGTGCCCAGAAGCCACGGAGTCAGTTGACCATGGACTGAACCCTCTGAAAGTCTGTGCCAAAGTAAATCTTTCCTCCTTTGAGTTGTTTTTATCAATATTTATCGCTAACACAAAACTCCAGCAAATTGCTCTGTGAACACAGACGAATTGATTCTGAAGTTTGTATGGAAAGGCAAAAATACAAAATGGCCAAACTCAATATTGAAGAACAAGATTGGAACACTAACACTACCCAACCTCAAAACACGTTATAAGGCTTTGGTAATCAAGATAGCATGGTGTTGTGGATAGAATAGACTAACATATAAATTGAATAGAACACAGAAGCCAGAAAAAAATCCACATGAATGTAGCCTGCTGATTTTTGCAAAGAAGCAAAGGTAATATAGTGAAGAAACCCATCTTTTCAACAAATGGTGCTGGAACAGCCAGTAGAGACAGACGAAATGCAAAAATATGAATCTAGATACAGATCTTACACTTCCCCCCCAAATTAATTCAAAATAGATCCCAGACATAACAAAATTATGAAACCCCCAAATCTAAAGGTAGCGCAAGAGAAAACCTAGGTAATCTTTGTTATAGCGATGACTTTTTAGACATAGCACAAAAAGCATGGTCCTTGAATTAAAAATTGATAATATGGGCTTTATTAAAATAATAAATTTCTGCTGTGTGAAAGACAAGCAACTGACTGGAAGCAAAAATTACAAAAGTCATATCATATAAAGGAATGTTATCCAAAATATAACTCAACAATAAGAAAATAAACAACATAATTTTTTTTAAAAAGGAGAAGATTTGAACAGACGTTTCACCAAAGAAAATGAACAGATAACAAACAAGCATATAAAAACATATTTGGCATCATTGGTCATTTGGGAATTACCAATGAAAACAAAATACCACCACATACTTATTAAAATGGCAAACATCCAACATTAGAAACACTGACAGTGCTGTATATTGATGAGAACATGGGGCCGCAGGAACTCTCATTTGTCACTGGTGGAAATGTCGGGTTGCACAGTTTCTTTGGAAGACAGTTTGGCAGTTCCTTGTAAAATGAAACAGATCCTTACCTACATCTAGCAATCGCACTCTTTGGAATATTTTTCCCAAATGAGCTGAAAATTTATGTCTACCCAAATTTGGAAGCAACTAACATTTTTCAATAAGTGAGTGGGTTACATTAGGCAATGGAATACTGGTCAGTGCCAATAAAAAGAGATGAGCTATGAAACCATGAAAAGCATGGAGAAATCTTAAATTCATTTAAATAAATAAAAGAAGCTAATATGAAAAGACTATGATTGCTGTATGTTTCTAAATATATAACATTCTGCAAAAGGTAAAACTATGTAGACAATAAAAAGATCAGTAATTTGCTAGATGATAGAGGACAGAGAGGAATAAATAGAGGTCAGAGAATTTTAGGACATTGTTATGGTTCAGATCTAAAACGTCTTCCAAAGGACTCATGTGTTCAGAAGTGGAGCTTTCAAAAGGGATTGAATCATGTGGGTTGCTATAGTCATCAGTGAACTAATCTACTGATGAGTTCATAGCTGAATGTGCTGTTAGGAGGTGGGGACAGGTCAGAAGAGACAGATCACTGGATGCATGACCTAGAAGTGTATCCTTGTTCACAGCTTCTCCCCTCTCCCCTCTCCTCTCTCCCTTCTCTCCTCTTCTCTCTCCTCCAACCCCTTCCCTCCCTCCTGGCCATGACAATATGAACAGCTTTCCTCTGCCAGGCCCTTCTACCATGCTGTTTCTGCATTGAAGCCAGCTGAACAGGGACTGAAGACCGAGCCCCCTAAAGTTGTGAGCCAAAATATGAACTTTTCCTCCTTTAAGATGCAGGCTTTGGGTATTTTGTCCTAGTGAAGGGAAAGCTAACACAGTCAATGAAACTATTCTGTATACTACAGTGGTGAATGTGCCCTTAACATTTGTCAAAACCCATAGAATGTACGCCACTTAGTGAGCCCTAATGTGAATTATGAACTTTGCTGATAACTGTGTCAGTGTAGGTTCACTTATTGTAAGGAATGATCTACTCTGGTGCATGATGTTTTAGTTGGGGAGGTTTAGAGTGTTGGGGAAGTGGATATAGGGAACTCTTGGTGCTTTCTGCTCAATTTTCTGTGAATCTAAAGTACTCTAAAAATGAAATTTATTAGTTAGAAAATAGAATGTTACTGGAGCTGTAGCAGAAATGGATATTTTTGTCAAGTGTGAAATGAAATCAAAGATAGTTTTGAAAACTCACGGGCTCTAGGAATGAGGGAGAGAGAGGGAGGAAGCAGAATCCTGAAGGAAGAAACTGGTAGCTCATGTCTTATGTATCCTCCCTAGATAAAAGAGTTTCTTTAGTTGCTAGAGAAAAGACTTGTAATATTAACTGGAGATGAAGGTTATGAGGTCAGGGAGAAAATCTCCTTTGCCTTCCACGGGACAGAAGAGTGTGGGAGTGATCGCATTCTAAAGAACACAGAAAATTGTACGTGATATTTTCTAGGTCTGTTTATACTTTTAGCAGTTATGCTCCACATGTCCATATTTTATACAAGAGTAGCATCTACCAGTAGAGCCATCTCTCCAAATGCTGAATTATGATTCAGTGCATTTTGACTTTAATCTGATGGTTTGTCTACATCTGCTAGGAAGGTTTATATTCAGTTGCAGTAATTGGAATCAGAGTGGAGCACAGGGAACCTAGGGGGAAAAGTGATGGGAATAAAAGGTTACAAAGAGGAAACATTGCTGCAGATCTGCCTTTAACATTTAGAGGCCTGTTGCAAGTTCAAGGTCAAGTGGAGTTTGACTAAATGTCAACTTCTAAACATGTCTAGATATTTTAAAAGTCACAAATCAAGCCAACAAACTGATCTACAATATATGTTCTTCCCTCCTACCTTTATAAACACAGTATACTCTCAAATAAAAAATAAAAACATACGTGTAAGACCATAACTTTTCTTTATTTATTTTTGTGGTGCTGGGGATTGAACCCAGGGCTGTGGGATTGTCAGGCAAACACTCTTAACACTGAGCTACAGCCAGCCCACTGAGACTTCTGTAGGACTGAAGTTCTCAAGATGTCAAGATACCTGCACATAATTGTCATTGAGTATATGTGAGTATTCATTTGATGAACTGGCAGTGTTAGGGTGAATAATAAAAATAAAGATGTACATAATTTACAAACTACTTCTCATTCTTCCAGAAATATAGTTTTCTTGCCTTCATTCAAAGGAATCATTAATTATAACACTAAAGCAAAGAAAACAGCATAATTTGTATTCTACTTACAGTAATTATCTACTAGATTGAGCAATAAAATGAAATTATACTTAAAGAGATAAAATTTGCAATTATTTTCCAAAAAGTGTGGATTAAGTTGAAATAAAAAATGAAAGTATTTTTAATTTTTAATGAAGCATTTCAATTACCAATGGAGTCTTTTGAATCAAAAGCCAAAGTACAAGTTAAATTATTGTATTTCAACATTTTAAATAAATTTTCTAAAAAGCTAATTTTATTAGCACTGTATAATATTCCATTGCCTAACAATTAGTTTTGAAAAAAAATTATTAAATCTCAGTAATAACTTTCATGGATAAAATTATTCACCATTCCTATGGTTACTGTTTCTCTAATTCCCAAGGTAAGGAAAAAGTCAAACCAGTAGCATATTTTAAAGTGTTACCTTGAAATTCACACTTGTACAAATTTAAGGGTAACCATGGAAAATATTAATGTGACAAAGTTGGAAAAAGTAGTTTTGCAAGTATGGACTACAAACTGAAACAAAGAGAAACATGATGTCTGACCTTCCGATGGAATCATAGTGGGTACTGAGCATAACTGATAGATGTGGACAAGATTTTATGAAACTTAAGTGGTATTAATAATGAGAATGGATATTTGGGATTATGAACCAGCAGAGATCCAGTAGTGAAAGTTGGATCCCCAATGACATATATATCCTTGCATTCTTTTATAAGTATGTGTTTCTATGATATATAGAATCCTTTGGAAGGCAAACCCTAGGAAAGGTAACTCTATTGCTTTGGCCCAAGAGCACAATTAGATTGTATTAGTGAAAGACCAGTGGAGAGAACTGTTGGGATCAAGACCTAAAATTATAAGCCACATTGGGAATCTGAGAAACCAAAGAAGGAATAATGGGCTGGGTAATGTGGAGAAATGCTTAGCAGGTGTCTGATCCAGCTCAAGGAGAAGATGGAGTATCACAATCTAACCATAAGTATTGGGCCCTGTTCATTGTGTAATAATTGGCTGAAGCATGAGAAATGGTATAATATTAATAGATTCTACTCTTTTTTTGCAGTGATCACAGGCAGTATTCTTTTCTACCATGATCTGTATTAATGTAGGTTTTGGAGGAAGACCTTTGAGCTCATTCTTGTGGATGTAAATGTTTGGGGTGAATATAGTTTATTCCAAAGCACCACTTCCACTAATAAATGACCTACGTGTTCTCTCTCATTCCCTGGGAGTGAGGCACAGCTGAGATTCAGAAAAACCTCTACTGATAACCTCCAGGAATCAGTTAGCATTTGAAAGCAATTGAAGAGAAAGGGTGAAACAGATTAGTCTTCCATCAAGCAAGGTTATTGAATGTATCAACATGTTACAATGAATATATTCTGATTTGGGTCTGAAGAATTCCAACACACAAGTGAGTACCAATATAATATTTTACTTCTTATATTCCACAGCTCAGGTTAGGACAAAATCTTCTATTAAATGCATAATCACAATTCTCTACAATCTCCCCTCAGTACATTTTTAAAGCAGGAATACTAAAGTTTCCAGTTGCTTGGCAAATGATTATTGTTTCACATGCTTCTAAATTTCACATGCTTCTAAATTTCACTTCAAAGACATTTAATATTTAATAATCTCCTTTATTTCTAGCCTAACTGAAGTGTTTGGCAAATGTAGGTAAACAAAGTCCCATCTCCATATACATCTCCCCAAATAAGTACTATTAAGTTGTACTTTCAAAGAAATAATGGAAATGTTACTTGGATTTTGAATCATCCTTTGTTTAAAATTCTGTCAATTTTCTCAAATTTTTAGTTCATCAGTTAATTGTCTCCATGATCAGGTGCTAGATATCATGCAATGGAACACCCAGTGTCCCGCAGGGAGGACTGTGCTGATACATACCAGTGATCCCCCATAGACTGTCATCCATTTTTCATGCTTTCACAAGTATTCATAGAAAATTTGCTATGTGCTAGGTATAGTCAAGTTTTAAAGCTGAGAGAAAAGAATAAAAATCTCTGCCTTCTTAGAGATTATAGTTAAAGAAGATAGATTAAACAACCTTCCAAAACAAACATCTAAACAAATTGTGGTAAGTCCTATGAAAGAAAGGAAAAGATGCTACGACGGAGGATAAAGGGGCAACCTGATGTAGATTTGAGAGTTTCACCAACCCCTCTGTGAAATGACATTTAGGGTGACACTTTAAGGGTGAGGAAGAGAAACAGGGAAAGTTCTCGGCTAGGAGAAAAGGTACAAAGGGAAAGTGCAGTGGATCTGTGCTTTGAGATGAGTCCAGAGAGTTCTGGGAGGGTGAGTAGGCTTACCTTGGAGGGGCACGGGCCCTGGAAAGATTTCAATTAGGATTTAAAATGCCATCTCTGTGAACAGCACTGACTGATGCAAGGGTGGTCACTGACTTTAGCTAGACCAGTCACAATTTCTCTTCCAGAAATTTGAAATTTTTAATTAAAAGACATAAAGTAGTCTCTAAAAGCTCCTGGATATCAGAAACTCTAAACAACACTCTAGAAAATGTCTAAACTTTTGCTACTGGGTTCCCAGAGCTTCCTAGGTTATTATCTGCTATGGTCTAGCTGAACCCCAAGTGTTCATGTGCTGAGAGCTTGGTATCAAGTGAGGTGATGATGAGAAGAGGAGTCTACTGGGAGGTCACTGGGGACCTTACCCTCTGAAGGGGTTGGTGCTGAGCTAACAGAGTGAGTTCATTTGTCTTCATAGTGTCCTGACCCTTCCTGTGCTCTGGCTTCCTTCTGGCCACATGATTCCCTTCCTTTTTGCCATGATGTGAAACAGCTAGGGGCCTTCACTCTTTGGACTACCAGCATCGCAAACTGTGAGCTGAATAAGCTTCTTTCCTTTGTAAAGTATCCATTCTCAGATATTTTGTTATAGTAAAAGAAAATAGACTAATATTATCATCTTTATCCAGATTTAAACTTTGTCCTCTTTCTCATAAAGAGAACATTTTCTCATAAAGTGTTCCCATCAAGTTAATCATTATAATTATTTTGCTCAAATTAGGTAGAATTCATGCATTTTAAATTCTGACAGTTGATAATTTTTTGTAGTGAATTTAAAAAAATTAATCTTAACAGTACTTTTTAGGTATACAATATAATGACATTCATCATTGGAAATTTGTACCTTTATGTAATCTATCTTTGTTCTTATTTTTTTCCCCATTCCCCTGCTCTCTCTTCAACCCCTCTACCCCTCCCTATTTACATAGACTTTGTTTACTTTTTTTCATTTTCTCATATTAATTCCATTCCTTTCTTTCCTTTCCCCTACCCCTCCCTGCAGTGAGTTTTATAATTTGTTCATGCTTTCAGGTTACTAAACCCCAAAACAAACACAGAAGAAAGATGAGCTGAGATGACAATTTTGATGATATTTCTTGCCATCAATTTTGCTTTCTGAAGCTAAAAGGCTTTGAAGTTTTCTCTCTGAGTATACTTGGTAAAAGAGCAAGCTTTTCTGAGTGGATATACCTAGATCCTTAAAATATAACGGCAAAACTCAACTAAATATGGATAGCTCAAAGAAGTAAAAAAATAGATTACCTTTCATTTCCTATTTTTGTTGCTTCAATAAAACTTTTGGTTGTACTAGAACAGGGCCATTTTTCAAAGCTTGAGTGCTTTCATACAACAAAGCACATGTCCCACACTGTAAGTCAGTGATGGTGAACTTTTTAGAGACCGAGTGCCAAACTCAACCCCAAATCCACTTCTGTATTGCAAAGTACCAACACTGCAATTAAACCTTAATACTGAGGTTTTAGTTCAGAAAAAACAACTCATACATTAACATCTTTTGTCTTAAGGGAAAAACACAGTAACACATATGCCATAGCTTCTCCACCACTGCCTTAAATCAATAAGTAGTAAGGACAAAATAGTAGTTAGAACAAAATCACTGTCAGATGGAGCACTACCTCCTTGCTGCACCTTTGCTCATGGAGGAATTTAAGAATCTCGTGGGAGGGAAAGATGTTGCACATCAAGCACATTACCATGCTAGGTGGAGTGTACAGATGTTGTGACCTACACCTCCTCTCCTGCTCTCCTTCTCTTCCCTGTAAGGCAGGACTTAGCCTCAGCCTGTGTATGTGCAGATCTCTATCTTTCACTCTCCCCACCTGCCATTCCTTTCACCTATTGTCCACAGTTCTGCCCTTACTCCATGATTTTGTGTTGTCATTTCTTACCTCTTTTCTCTCCTTTTAAGTAATTTGCTATTTTCCTCTCATGACATCATCTATGTACATCTCTGCCCAGTGAGCCCTTTCCAAGCCCTCTTTCTTCTTCTTGGTCTATACTGTGGCAGATATACATACAGTACTGTAGATCCACTCCTCATCCTCTAGTTCCTTTATAGACCTCTGTGTTAGTTACTTTTCTCTTGTTGCTGAGACAAATACCTGACACACAAAGTTAAGGGGGAAAGGTTTATTTAGCTCATAGTTCATACATATTTCAGTCTATAATTGACTGGCTCCAAGGCAGGGTGGCAGAGGGGCAACAGTTCATGGCAGCAGAAGACAGTAAAAGCAACAAGAGACCTCAACACCATCTTTCTGCCCCTTTCATCCTATCCAGATTACTGGGATTAGAGTGGTGCCAACCCAATCACTAATGTATAGTGGTTTAGTAATCATGCACCCTTAATCCTAGCATCACACATTACAAATTGAATCTCCTCTGAAACAGCACAAGGCTTTGGAGGGATATCTAAACACAAGCCATAACATTCCACCCTTGGCTTTACAAAGACTCATGCATATGTATTTATACAAAAAAGCATTTAGTCCATCTCTAAGAGTGGCCAAAGTTCTCACAGTTTCAACATTGCTGAAAAGTCCAAGTCCAAAGTCTCCTCTGAGATTTAAGGCAAACTCTTAGCTGTGAACCCTTGTATAAATGAAAAGAAAGTTAAATACTTCTGACAGTCAATGGGACAAGACGGACATTTCCATCCTAAAAGGTACAAATAGGGAAATACAAAGGAATGGAATCAAAGTGAGTCCAAAATCCAGCAGGGCAAACATTAGGTCCTATAGTTCCATGTCCAGCATCCAAGGCAATCTATGGCAAGTTGTGAACTCCAGAGTTTGGTGGCTCTGCCCCTATGGCACCTCTGGTGGTTGTAGCTCCAGTGAGTTCTCTCTTGGGCCAGTTCTGTCCCCACCTTGCAGCTTTCCTCAGATGATTCACACTCCTGGCTTCTCCAAACTTCTGGGGTCTCCACTACACCTTTGGCTTCACACTCACAGCTTCACACATTGCACTCTCAAGGGGACATTGCTTGGCCTCCAAGGCCTTCTTCTGAAATCTGGGTGGTAGCTTTCCTGACCCCACAATTCTTGTATTCTGCATGCACCTAAAACCAGGGGCACACGGATGATGTCAAGGCCTGCTGTCACTGTAGCAATAGTGGCCAGTCTTCCTTCTCTCGGCTGTAGGGTTCCTGGGTCACTGAGAACTTTGTGTCCAATTCCAAGAAACAATTCTCTAGACTGCTGCCATTCTGGAATGTGACACTCTTGGATTTTCTTCTCAAAGCAAAATCTTTCATTTTTGCAATTTTGAGACTGCAAAGGGTGGGGCTCTTCTGCTTTTTGTGATGCCCTCATGCCATCTCTTCTATTATCTTGTTCCTTCTTAGCAGTGAAGATCTCCTTGGCTCTATCTTTGCAGGCTACAACTTTACTGGAGCTTTGTTTCTGGTCAAACTCAAAACATTTTAAATCATTCTGCTGTGCTTTTTGCTCTTAATTCTTAACATAGATCTGACTAAAAGACCCTAACAGCAGCCAAGCCATGGCCTCAACATTAGACTGCTTTGAAATTTCTTCTGTGAGATTAGTTAGTCCATTACCCTTAATCTTAGTCTCAGGCAAAGTCTATGGAAGTGAGCAAAATGTGGACAACTTTGCAAGTCACAACACACATCATCTGGAGTCCAACAGCCAATGCGGTCCTTCTTCCTCGCAGAAGCCTTCTGAGCCTGGTCTTTACCAGCTTTCTGGTCTTCTGAGCTCTGACCAGAATCTTCCTTACAGAACAGCCTAAGGTGTTCAGCTCTACTTCTTCACTTGATCTTAGCCAAAAGGCCAAGAAGTGATCCACTCTACTTCTTTAGCAGGAATCTCTGAACATTTCCTAACTCTTCCCCTTCCCACAAGCCAGTTCCAAAGGCTCTTGAGCCACATGGTCAGGTAATGTTATAGCAATGACCCCACTCCTGGTACCAAATTCTGTGTTAGTTACTTTTCTCTCATTGCTGAGACAAAATACCCAACATCCAAAGTTAAAGGGGGAAGGGTTTATTTGGCTTACATTTTGTAGAAGTTTCAGTCCATAATCAGCTGGCTGCAAGGCAGTGTGGCAGAGTGACAAAAATTCACGGTGACAGAAGACGACAAAAGCAACAAGAGACCTTAACAGCATCTTTCTACCTCTTTTATTCTTTCTTGACTACTGGGATTAGGGTGATATCAAACCAATCACTAATGTGTAGTGATTTAGTAATCACATGTCCTTAATCCCAGCATCATACATTCCAGATTCAGCCTCCTCTGAAAAAGCATGAGGCTTTGGGGAACATCTAAACACAAGCCATAACAACCTCCATTGGCCCCACTAAATCCAGCCCATTTATGACTTTCGAATAGCATATTAATAGTACATGTCTTCATTTTCAAAGTAACACAAATAGATTTTCCACTTCAAAAAATAATTAAGACTACCTTGCACACAGATCAAAATTCAACATAGACAACTCTACCCTCATTATACACACACACATATCTATATCTATATCTCTCTCATATATATACACATATATATGTATATATACACATATGTATATACATACATATATATGTATATGTATATATATATATAGATATATACATATACATATATATATGAGAAGAGCCTTCTTTTCATACTCCCTGTGCTCCTGTTACTGACAAGGGTGATTTGGTTTCCTACAACATTTGCTTTCATGTCATTTTAACTAGGGCCAAAAACTAGAGGAAGTGCCTACCTCAGAGAACATCACAGCTTTGGATAAATAATAGCTAATCCTTACATAATACCTACTGCATACCACACTGTTACAAGTGCTTTTCATGTAGTTGCTCGTGAATTCATAACTTTATTGTTAGTATTCCCACTTTGTAGCTGACACAACTAGAAAAAAATATAATCAGAGTAAATTATATTTAGGAAAAATAATTCAAAATTGATGACAATGGAAATGGTAGAAGTATCTTGAAATTGTGTATGTGTGTGTGTGCATGTGTCCGTGTGTGCATGCATGTGAATGAAACTGAATTTTTATATTCATGGCTTTGAAATGCTTGATTGCTTAGAAAATAATGTAACAAGTTTTCTTATTCTACAAATAAGAGATAAAAGAAATAAGTAATCTGATAAAGCTAATGATTTTTAAATCAATTCATTTAAAAACCAAATCCTTAAATTCTTTCTTCCATTGATGTTCAGCTATAACTATATTCCACATTTGGGATTTCACTGTGACAACACATTTAAAATGCTTAGTTAACAAGCTAGCTCTCCTGCTCTGAGGCATTTGTCTTGAGATCTGGGAAACCTGGATGCAGAAATCAGACTTCAGATCCTGAGGACAGGTAAGACACTATGTTCTTTATTGCACGTTCTAGTTGTATTATTTTTTGTTCTATGACTTTTTTTCCGTCTCTGGAAGGCTGACTTTTTTTTCTTCCTGATTGGTAAAAAGGAAGAAAAGTAAACACTTCAGTTTTAAGAATTCTCTTTATTCAATACAAATCAAGAGGTACTTGTGTCAACAAGCTTGGCAGATTATCGAGTTTCTTGGCAACAAGCCTTTCCATACATCTTACAGCAATATAACTGTAAGGACTTGCTTGTTGAAGGAATAAATTGAAATTAAACTCAGCTGGGTGAATGTCAATAGCATGATTGAGCTCAACATCTTTGAACAATTTAAAGCAGCAGATTTGCTTTTAAAGATTGCTTTCCTGTCCTTTATTTTTACACTTTATCTTAGCCAAAAGGCCGAGAAGCGATTCCTGTCCTTTATTTTTAAGGAAACAGCTCCGTTATAGGCAGCCTTCCACTCAGGAAAACAGACACACAGAAACAAGTGCCTGGCTAAGACCAAAATACAAATGAGAAGTGTTGGGTCTGCAGAAAAGGAGAGCATAGCATCAGGTCACTTATTCTATAAAGACACAGAAGGAGAAATAATTCCTTGTCTTGCAACATGTGGTTGTTTTCTTTTTACCAGATTCATATATTGGTGGCTATGAGCAGGGTCAACGATGTGAAATTAAACACAGGCATTTTTCATTCCAAGTTTTCTAACGCAGCCATGATGTGATCCGGAGTTTGGTCAGCACAGATTTGGTGCCTGGCAGGGTGTTTCCCAGCCCTTGGACCCATCGTAAGACAGGAAACTCAGCAGGAATGTGCTTTACACCCCGTTTTAGGATTTGTCCTCTCTACAACAAGTGTCTTAGGAGCTGAACATATATGAAAGGCTTAGTGATCTCCCAGGAAGTACAGCTTCAGTCTAGGCTTGGGTGGGAGAGGAGCAGTTGGGTCTTTTCTTTCTCCTGAGTTTTCTGAGCAGCAGTAGCTGAGTACCAAAAGCACCTGAGCTGGTATCTGAGCATGAAGAACCATTCAAGGTGGGTTTAGCAACAATCATTCTTCTACTACCCAATCCTGTTCTTTCCTCATGATCCAGGATCTGTATGGGATTTGAAGGCAGTAACATCTATTCTACCTTCAACAGCTTATTAAAGTCTAGTGGAAGAGGCCATATTAAAGCTCTAATACAGTGTCTTAAATACAATCCAGGGGCCATTCTGCTCATGAGGAGGACGGCCCACCCGCAGGGCAGTGTGGGTTCAGGAGTGTGCAAGAGGAAAGGTATGAGAGATGAATAGGAGCTGTTTTCCTGAAGCAAGGAAGCTTTGGTGTATTGTGGGGGAAGAATCATCCATGCAGAAAACAATAGCTTGTGTGCTTCAGAATCAAGGACAAAACCACAGTGTGTGCATAAAGAACCACCAGCCCGAGAGAGCAGGGGCCCTGGGGGGAGAAGCAGACACTGCACAGAGGGCTCCTGGGTGCTGTGCTGAGGAACCTGGATCTCACCATGGAGGGCATGGGAAAGCCCTGATGGGGCTTTGGCCATGAAGGATGAGCAGGCTTCATCCTCTGTAAACCACACTGATAGCTGTGTGGGGGATAAACTCGAGAAGACAAGTCAGGAAGCAAGTCAGAGGCTCTGAGTAAGCTGGAGGTACTGACAATAATCATCAAGTTTCAGTTTCATGACACTCATGAGAGAACACTGGGAAGAGGTGTGTAAAACAAGGGTATTGAAGCTACGTTGATTTGGGTTTGAATTCTGGCCCTACCCTTGTGAGACCCTGGGAAAGCTGCTAACTTCCAAGCCTCCTTTCATTCTGTGCAAAATGGGGAAGAAAATAAAGCTGTCTCATAAGTTACTAGGAAACTGAGCCATGCCTGGCATCGTAGAGCACTTTGTAAATATTTGCCAGTATCCTCACAGAAGAAAGAGAAAAATGAAAAGCAGGCGATGTACTGAGCAGTGTCAGCAATGTTCCTGGACAATCTAATCACCTGTTCCAACCTTATGTTATAAAAAATTATTGTATGTATTCCTCCCGTCAATTTAACAAACAGTACCTGAAAACCAAACAAAACCCTATCAGAGTGGAAGAATAAAGAAAATTTGGTTGTGTTCTGCAAAATATATCTTGGCCTTATTGATAAGCACCCTAGTTTTCAACATGTAAAATCATGTAGTTATCTGGGTCTTGTGTTCAATTAGATATAGGAATAATGCAAAATAAGGCATTGATATCTCTGCAGTATGCTCACTGATGTGAAAAATATGAGACAAAGCTAATTCCTACAGATTCCATCAACATTTGAAAGGCTTCAGTGTTTAACAGGAGTCCAGTTCTTCCTGGCAGGCTTCAAAAGATCTCACAGTGTCTTTCCTTGCCTGGCTGTTGATAAAAAAGTGAAGGACAGATGTGAATGACTTCATTTTTATTCAATCTACTGTTTATAGACTTAACTTTATTTTCAATGTCTTTGGTGTATTTAAAATTGATATGTTTTAATTTTACTTTTATTGAGATATAATTGTTATAGAGCTTTATGTGGTACAACATGATAATTTGATGCATGTATACAACGTGTGATATTGAATCAGGGTAAGAAGCATGTTGATCTTTTCAAACATTCATCATTTCTCTGCATTGGGATATTTTGCACACTTCCAGTTATTTTTAAATGTAGATTATTGCAACCAGTAGTTACCCTGCTGTGCTATAGAAAACGAGAACTAATTCCTTCTACTTAACTAGGTTTTGGTGTCTTTTATCTATCCCTGCTCTCCTCTCTTCCTACTCTCTACTTACTGACCAAAATTCTGATGTCCCCTTTGATGAGACTGGCTTATTTCCACAAATGAGTGAGAACATGTGACATTTTTCTCTCCAAGTTTGGCTTATTTCACTTAACGTAATGGTCTCCAGGTCCATTTTTGTCTCTGCACAGAATTTTATTATCTTTTATGGCTGAATAATATGTCACTGTGATATATGCCACCAAAACTGATTTATTTGCAAGTGTTTCAGTATTATTGGAAGTATAGAATAACATGAAGAGAAAATAATCATCTACGCTTGTACAAAGCCCTAGTTTAATACTCTCTTGTGACTGTCTTGGGCATTAGTTTGTCAAACTCCCATACTTGACAAGTGGTGACCTCTTTGTCTTCTCTACTCCTATATCCCTGTGTCCCAATATGGACTCCTTAGCCCTGAAAATGGGACCTGGACAATTATAGGCTCCTTAGTAAAGTCAACCCCTAGCATTCTAAAGAAGACTAAATCTATAGAACAAGCTGTACCAGGAAGAACTTCTATTATTATCATGAAGGTAACAGTCATCTCTAATTTTAGTTCCCTTGTAGTCTATTTTTAACTCATACAATTAAATGACAGGAAATAGAAACTGTTTCAAGGAAAAACATTCACTTTTTATAGATTTGTGAATGAAAATAATCTAAATCCATAAAATGTATAAAATAATTAGAAAAGTCAGTCTGGGACACTTTTTTTTTTGCTGAGCATTTCCAACTGTCAGAACAAACATGACAAAAATAGTACTTTTCAAAAATGAAGTGTTAAACACAAAACTATAAAACTCCTTGAAGATAACAGAAAAAAAATCTTGATGACCTTGGTTTAGCCATGACTTCTTAGATACAACACCAAAAGTACAAAGCATAAGAGAAAAAATCGATATGTTAGATGTCATTAAAATAAAAAAACTCCTGCTCTTCAAAAGGCAGCATTAGGAGAATGCAAAAAGGCCAAAGATGGGAAGGAAACTTGCCAAACACACCAGATGCAAAACTGGCACCCAAAATATACAAAGAACCCATAAGTCTCAACAATAAGAAAACAAACAACTAAATGTAAAAATGGACAAAATATATGACCAGAAATCCCACCAGGGAAGATATCTAGATGGCAAATAGGTCTAAGGGAAGGTGCTCAATGTTCTATGTCATCAGGGATTTTAAGGTTAAAACAATGATGATCTACAACTACATACCTATCAGAATGGCCAAAACCCAAACCACTGACACCAAACGCTGGAAAGGATGTGGAACCACAGGAATTCTCATTCACTGCCAGTGAAAATGCAAAATAGCACAGCCCCTTTGGAAGACAATCTGCCAATTTCTTACAAACTCAGCCCACTTCTACTGCATGGTCCAGTAAGTGTACTCTTTGGTATTTACATAAAGAAGTTAAAAATGCATGTCCACAAAAGACCACATGAATGTTTATAGCATCTTAATTCATAATTGCCAAGATGTAGATGAAACCAAGATGTCCTCTGACAGGACAATAGGTGAATGAGTAAATAAACTGCAGTATGTCCAGGCAATGGGATATCATTCAGTGATAAAAAGGAAAGAGCTTCCAAACCATGAATATACATGGAGAAAACCAAAGTGCATATCACTGAGTGAAAGAAGCCAATCTGAAAAGGCTACATACTGTCTGATTCCAACTATGACATTCTGGAGAAGGCAAAACTATGGAGATGGTAAAAAGACTAGTTGTTGCAAGAGCTCTTGGGTAGGGATGGAAGGATCAATAGGTGCAGCACAGGTGTTATTTAGGGCAGTAAAATTGTTATTCTGTAGGGTATGTTAATGGTAGCTACATGCCATTATGTATTTCTCCAAACCCGTAGAATAGACAAGGCAAAGAGTGAAATCTAATGTAAACTATGGACTTAGTAAGTAATTAATAATTAAAGCTTACAGTTATAACAGATGTAGCACACTAATGCCAGATATTAAAAATAGAGGAATTCTTCAAGTTATTTTTATGTATGGAAAAAAAGGGTTGAGGTTAATTTTTTATATACGGATACCAGGTGTTCTAGTGCCGTTTGCTGAAGACACTGTCTCTTCCTTGGCTCTTGAATCAAGTTTATATTCTATAAAATGCTAATGTTAAATAATCTTTCAAAACTCAATGGACCATGTATGTGTGGCTCTATTTCTAGATTCTCTGTTTTATTCCAATGATCTATATGTCTTTTCTTACATGAACACTGCCTTGATTACTGTAGCTTTAGAAGAAGTCTTAAAATTGGGTGCTAAATGTCTTCCAACACTGTTTTTGTTTTTGTTTTTGGCTTTTCTGGGTCCTTTGTAGTCCTACATAACTTTTAAATTTCAATATCCAGTTCTTCATTTATAGCAAGTATACTCAGACCTGAATTTTTATATATACCTTGTGTTTTCTAATCCTGCTAAATTCAAGTACAAGTTCTAGGGGCTCCTAGAGATTTCTTCGTATTTTCTCTGTAGATGATCATTTCATCTACATATAAAGATTTTGCTTCTGCCGTGCCAATCCTATCCTAGTTGTGTCATTTTATTGCCAGACTATTTTGGTTTAGACCTATGTTTCAAAGTCTAATGGACAGATGAAGAGTAGGCATATATGCCCTTGTTCCCCACCTTAAGGAGAAAGTATTGTATCTTCTCCATTCATACAAGGCATTCGCGCTGGAAGTATGGAGTACGTGTCTTTAATTTGTTGAGAAGTTTCTGTTCTACTTCTAGTATCCTGATAGCTTTTACTATGAACAGCTGTAGAATTTGGTCCAATACTCTTTCTCCAACTAGTGACAGGATCATATGGCTTTTTCCTTTCCTCTGTTAAAATGATGACTTTTGGGGGTGGATCTTCCAATGTTGAACCGACACTGCCATCCCTATAATAAAACCACTTTCTACATCCTGCCAGATCTGACTTCTAAGAGTTTGTTTTGTTAAACAAATTTCTATCTATGTTCATACTTTTTTCTTCTATTATCTTGATCCAGTTTTAGGATTAGCACAATGTTGAGTTCCTAAAATGAGGGGAGAAGTGTTCCTTCTTTTTTCTGCTTTAATTGTTTGATATAATTTATCAGTTAAAATGATTATGAGCCTGCTGTTGTCATATAGGTAGGTTTTCAAGCTAGGAATATACTTTCTTTAATAGGTGCTATTCAAATTTTATATTTCCTCCAGAGTTAGTTTCATTAATTTGTCTTCTAAGTTACTTCTTAGAAGTTGTCAAATTTATTTCAAAAAAGATTTTTGTAATATGCTTTCTATATCCTTTTAAATTCTGTAAAATCTGTGGTAATGTCTCCTAGATCTTAATATTGTAATTTAAAAAATGTATAACTGATATTGTGTAACAGGAAGAAAAGGTCTAAAAAAGCAGGGGAATTGAGAGGGGTAGGGGAAGGAAAAAAAGGGAAAGGAAAAAATATGAAAAGGGGAAAGAAATGGAAACAAGGTCTTTGCAAATAAGGAAGGGTGGAGGGGGTGAAGGGAGTGTTTACATATTAATGTGCCAATAAAGTTAATGGGGAAAAAAATAAAGGAATTGGGGGTGGTATGAGACGTATATGAGAACTCTGTACTTTAAGCTCATTTTTTTTCTATGAGCCTAAAACTACTGCAGAAATAGTTTATTAATTTAAAAAATAATGTGTTTTTTCACTTTAAGGACATGGCTAGGAATTACCTATGTTCTCGTTTTACCTGGTTGGCAGTAGTGAAGCCTTAATAACACTTTTGGTGTCCAGGCACTCTACAATGCTATCATCAAGGATCTGAAGACTTTGCATGAGACAAAGTAGCTAAGACTGGCAGGTCTTGCCTGGGTCCACAAGTGCAGGGCAGAGCTGATTGTACTCATGTCCTTAGTGATTTCCAGGCAAACTATGCTGTGGAGATGGAGACAGAGACTTCCATTGCTTGGCTCACCGAGCTCATAGAATTTTATGGTGGGGAGATCAGAACCACGGTCTTCCTTTCCAGTAATTTTTGTCTGTGGAGTCATACATACTGATTTCCTCTTTGTCCATTAAAAAGAGGTAATTCTGGGCAAACCAGACAGGAGAGAAGATAATTTCATGTATCAGACTGTACTAATGCAGTGACATGCAAACTTAGAATTTGAGGAAACCATATATTTTCTTTTTTCTTTATATATTTTACGACAAATGTGCATATGTAAGAAGTTATAATATGATGTGATATGAACCACAAAGAGCTATGTAAAAATCTTGTAATGACTTAAAGCATGAGCTTTGGCCTTAGACCTAGTTCTAATCTCCTCCCTGCCCCTCACTACTGATGTGAGGCAGACTTAAGATTCTTTAGCTTCACTTTCTTCGTCTTGAGAAAACTCATAGCAATGTTTACCCAGCTGGGCCATTGTGAGGAGTGACTGGCATTTATAAAATGTTTAGTGGCTCCTGGTAAATAATGTACCCTCTCTATTCTCAGTGCACCTAAAGTCACTTTCAAATTCCAGATTTCTACACTTAAAGATTGTGCTGGTTAACTGATTATGTCTATTTGAGTGAGAACCACCCAACTAAATTGGGTCAGCATAGTTCTGGGTGTGGCTGCAGGGATTTACTGAAGACAGATGACCCAACCTGGGTATGAGAGACAGCAGCCAATAGGGTGTTGCCTGAATGGAATAAAAGGGAAATAAGGAGGGAAGGCTCACTCTGTTTCTTTAGAGGAGCTGCAGTCTTCACCTTCACCATGGATTGTGTCTCCTGGGTTCCATCGCAGACCCTTCAGCCCCATGAAATGGACTCACACAGAACACTACAGTGAGCTCAGACCTTCAAGTGGACCCTTCGGATCTCCAGTGTTTAGGCAGCCCCCCTTTGCACTCTTCCACACGTTACTCTGGGCAGCCATTGTAAACCAATCTTGTAAATTCTTATATATTTGAATATCTTACATTAAATCTGTTTCTCTAGTAAGCACTGACTGATACAGGGTCTTTACAGAACACACCCAGCTTTAGGCAATATACATAAAGTTTTCTACTCCTGTATGAACTGGTCTTTACCCCTATGGAGAAAGCATGCAAACCTAATTTTTAAAACATCTAAAGACAGGGCAAAGTTACTTGACATACACAAGGTTCAATATTTTCAAATTTGAAGGTAAAAGGGCTGACCACTATGTTTAGATATACTAATTTTATTGTGCTGTTTTGTGTCTGCAATTTTAAAATATGTCAGAACAAGGGGAAAAAGTCTAGACTGAAGAAAAGCAGATAAAAAGATTGTCCAAAATTCAGTATCATCTTACCAACCTTATAAATATTGTGAACTTAATTCTCCCAGGACCAACTTGAGTTCTGTGTGATCTTTTTAAAATTTCCAGCTTTAAACTATGAAGCATGTCAGGAGAATTAAAGATCATCCAGTAATGGAAGACATTTCATGTATATTGTTAGATCTTTGAATAAAAAAAGACTAAGAAAAAGAGAAAGTTCAGTTATTTTTCAGATCTTATCAGATGTAGCCATAATTCTTGTGCATAAGGGTCACTAGTAAAATTGTTCTACTTGGTTATGAATTAATTTCATTGGAAACACAAAATAAATCTAAATATATGAAAGGGTATTGTCTTCCTTTTGCTTTTTCAAACATTATGGTAAAATAACAGCATGTAAAATTTATCATTTTAACCCTCTTTAAGTAAATTTTTAAAAAAATTTTGAGACAGGGTCTCGCTATGTAGTTCAGGCTGGCCTTGAACTTGTGGCAATCCTCCTGCCTCAGCTTCCTGAGTGCTGGGATAAAAGGTGTGCGCCACTATGCCCAGCCCTAAATACAATTATTGCTATTAGGTATTTCAACATTATTGGAAAACTATCATTATTAATTATCTCCAGAACTTCCCATCTCCATTTCAGTGAATGAATGATGCCTTATACAACCATACATTAGGAAATGATTACTACAATTAAGTTAACAAACATATCTATTATCACAAACACGGTTATTGTGTGTGTGTATGTGTATGGAACAACTAGGATGTATCTTCTTGGCAAATTTCAATATTCAACATTCAATGTGTTATTATTAACTGTAGTCACTGTCTTGTACATAGGTGTATACTTCTTATTCATCTTATAAGTGAATGTTCATACATGTTGACTAATGTCTACCATGTTTCTTCACTCTCCAGGTGTGATAACCACCATTCTGTTCTCTGTTACGTTGGGTCAGACTTTTTTTTCTTAAAACAAAGATTTCATTTGTATTGAGATCATATAATATTTCTATGTCTGGTTTACTTCACTTACCTTAACATTCTCCAAATTAATCCATGTTACTGCAAGTGGAAGAACTTCTTTCTTTTTACAGGCTTGGCTATCCCTCCTTGCTCTCATACACACACACACACACACACACACACATACACACACTCACTCTTACCCACACACCCCTCACATTAAATTGTCTGCATCCATTCTATCAACAGACACTTAGGTTGTTTTCATAGCTTGGCTACTGTGGGTAACAGGGGGAGTAAGGAAAATGGGAGAGCAGATATCTCATTCAGATACTGATTTCGTGTTCTTTGGATATATAGATATATATTCATAGAATAGTTTTTATTAAAAATTTTTTTTGCAATGCTGGAGAGGGACCTCCAGGGCTTTGTATATGCTAGGCATGTGCTCTACCAGTGAGCTGCAGTTCCAACTATTTTTAATTTTTTAAGGAATTTCTATATTGTTCTCCACCATGGCTGTAATAATGTCTGTGCTTACCAGCAGTCTTTAAGGGTTCTGTTTTTCCCACATTCTTAACATCACTTGTTATCTTTTGACTCCTTTTCTCCCTTCACTACCTCCTTTCCTCCCCCCTCCTTTTTTTTTGATAAGGTCTTACTATGTTGCCCCAGTGGACCTCAAACTCACAATCATTTTGCCTTAGCCTTTCAAGGTGCTGAGATTATAGCCAATGTGCCTGGCTTTTATTCATTCTTTTTGTTTTTGTTTTGTTTGGCCTTTTTATGCAGTGGTGGGTTGAACCCAGGACCCTGTACATGCAAGGCAAACATGCTACCACTGAGGCACATCCCTACCCCTTGACTTTTTGGTATGAGCCACCTAAAAGATGTTAGGTGATTTTGATTTCATTTCTCTTCTGATTAGTGATGTTCAGTATTTTTTCATATATTTGTTGGTCATTTGTATGTCTTCTTTGGAAAAATGTCTATTTAGTTTTTTGGCCCATTTTTCAAACTGGTCATTTGTTTCTTGCTACTGAATTATACAAGTTCCATACGGTTTTGGATATATGGTTTATACATGTTTTTCTCCCATTCAGTCGGTTGCCATTTCCTTTGCTCCACAGAAGCTTTTTAGTTTGATACAGCCCATTATTTTTTTATTTTGTTGGCTGTGCTTTTGGTGTCAAATCCAAAGTATCATTGCCAAGACCAAACTCAAGGAGGCTCACCCTGTCTCTCCTATGTTTCTTTAAGGAACTTTATGTTAGGTATTTCAGAGCCCCCACAGAGCAAGCCCCCTCCTCTCCTTCCCCTTGCCCCACTCCGGCCTCAAGGAACAGGGAACTTCCGCATAGCTAAGGCCTGACCTCCCTTTGTTAGTGACTCTCTGCCTAGTTAAGGTCTTTCTGCCCCACAGGTTCCTTAGTCAGATATTCCAGGGAGACAGGGGCTTCCCGAAAGCAGTGACTCCATCCCCCCCCCCCCCCACCGAAACCTGTTGCTACACACCCCAGCCGTAATCACCCACCCCCCACAATGGACCAGTGCTCTCCCTCCTGCAAGATGCCTATATAAGTTTCCAGCTCAGCCCATACAGTTGCTGGACTCCATTCTGTGAGTCAGCCTGGCAGGCCTGCCGCCCCAATAAAGCTTGCTTGAACATCCCTGTGTGCCCCCTTCTTCGGCGACCTTTCACTTTATAGTTGAAAGTTTTACAAGTAAGTTGCTAATCCTTTTTGAAAGATTTTTGTATATAGGGGAATAGAAGGGACATGCCCTCCATCATTTACTTCTTCTCTTCCTTCCTTCCTTCCTTCATTTTGTGACTATCCAGTTCTTCCAACACCATTTATTGCAGCAAATGTCCTTTACCCTTGATATACTTCTGGTGTCTTTGTCAAAAATCTGGTGATCATTTGTTCATGAGTTTATTTCAGGGTTTCCTATTATTCCATTGATCTCTCTGTTTCATAGGCCATCACTACACTGTTCTGATTGTTATAGCTTTGTAGTACAGTGTGAAATCAGTGTGGTGCCTACAGTTTATTGCTTTTGCCCAAAATTCCTTTTGGTATTTTTGGTCTTCTGTGGTTTCACACAAACTTGGATTGTTCTTTATTTTTTTATGGAAAAATATAAGAATTTTGATAGGCATTTCATTCAGTCTCTAGATCATCTTGGTTAACATGGGCATTTATCAGGTTAATTCTTCAAGTCTATGAAAAAAGGGTATTTTCCCATTTAGTCATATATTCTTCAGTTTCTTTTATCAGTGTTTTATAGTTTTTAATGTAACACATCTTTGATATCCTTGATTAAATTTATTCTCATACACTTTATTCTTTTTTTGATGCTATTACAATGGGATTCTTTCTTTAATTTTTTTCAGATAATTGGTTGTTACTGTACAGCAATGCAACTGATTTATGTTGCTTTTTTGTAGCTTGCAACTTTACTGAATTTTTTATTAGTTCTAATAATTTTCTGAGAGAGCCTTTAGGTTCAACATATATTAGATTATGTAACATGTAATTTAATGTATTATATTTATATATTAATGTATATTAGATTATGTAATATGGAGACAGAGGCAGTTTGATTTTTTTCTTTCCAATTATGATGCTTTTTATTTTTTCCTCCTTAATTGCTCCATCTAGAAATTCCAGTACTCTGTTGAATAGAAATAGTGACAATATGCAATATTGTCTTGTCCCTAATTTTGAAGGACAATTCTTCAACTTTTCACCAGTGATGTGATATTAGCTGTGGGGTTGTCATATATAGTTTTTTTAAAATGTTGAGGTACATTAATTCAATACCTACTTTATTGAGTTTTTATCATAAAAAGATGATGAATGTTCTCAAGTGCTTTTTTTCATCTATTGAAATGATCATATAATTTTTCCTTTTGTTTCATTAGTGTGGTTTTTCATATTTATTGATTTGCATAAGTTGAAACATTCTTGCTTTCCACAGATAAGTCCCACTTGATTATTGTTCTAGAGCTGCGTGTGCCACGCCTTAAAGATGGTGCTGGTTTCCGCCTTCCGCCATCCATCCCGACGGCGAGAGCTCTTTATGATAAACAACTCCTTATTTGGCTGTGATGTGTCTGATGCTCTGCCCCCTCTTACGTGTACCTATCCGCATTCGCCACATGACTATCTGTGATTGGTTGGTTCAGGGGTACTTATTCTAGGGACGGGTGCTCCCCAGGGGTAGAAGAAAAAGAATGTTAAGTTTTCCTGAATAAACTGCTAGAAGAAGAGCGTTGGTGTTGCGTCGTCATTGCTGGTCAAAGGCGAACGCGACAGATTATGATCAATAATCCTCTTAATATGTTCTCAAATTTGGTTTACTAGTATTTTGTTCAGGATACTTTTCCTATATGTTCAGAATGGATATTGACCTATAATTCTCTTTTCTTACAAAGTTATTATCTGACTTTGGAGGCAAAGAAATGCTAATCTTGTAAAATAAGCCTGCATATTTTTTCTCCTATTTAAATTTTTTTGGGAAAAAGTTTGAAAATAGTAGGTATGAAATGTGTGGTAGAATTCACTGGTGAGGCCATCTGGTCCTGGACTCTTGCTGAGGAAAGACATTTTATTACTGCTCTGATCTCTTTGACTCATTCTGACTGTGATCTGATATTCTTTTTATTCAGGATTCTTTCTTGGTAAGTTGTGTGTGTCAAAGAATGTATCCCTTTTTACCAGGTTATCCATTTTTTTTGGAGATTGAACTCAGGACCTTGTGCTTGCTAGGTAGGTGAGGTGCCACTGAGCTACATCCCCAACCATTAGGTTATCCAACTTGATGGTATATAATTGTTCAAAATACAAAATAGTTTTTATGATTCTTTGTATTTCTGTGGTGTCAGTTGTCTCTTCTTTCATTTATGACTTTGAGTCTTCTCTCTTTTTATAGTTAGTCTAAAGGTTTTAAAAATTTATTATCTTTAAAAAATGATTCTTATAGCAGCACAATTTGTAACAGCTAAATCTTGGAGGCAGCTTATATGTTCATCAATACATGAGTGGACAAAGAAACACAATGGAGTACTACTCTGTTATAAAGAAAGATAAACTTGAGTCATTTGTAGAAAAGTGAGTGCACTTTGAGACAGTAATGTTAAGTGAAATAAATCACACACAAGCTTAAATATCACATGGTTTCTTTCATATGAGAAACCTAAAGTAAAAATAAAGAGCAATATAAAAGATAGATAATAGGAAATAGGGAGATAGGTTGTTCTCAAATAGGAAGTGGATGGAATAAGAGATGAAAAAGGAATTTGGATGTGCTAGGTGTATGTGCAAACTCAACACATGGAATGTAAACATTATGTACTGCAGAAATGTACCCCCCCAAAAAAAAGGAATTAAGAGATGGCTGGAGGGGGGAAAGGGGAAGGAAAAAGAACTGAAAAAAAGAATTAAGATGTGTTATGTATAGGTACCAACTTCCCACAAGGAATGTAAAAATTACATGCTACACACATGTACTAATAAACTAAGACAAAAATGATCCTTACTTTAATGGATCAATTCTGTTGTTTTCTAATATCTATTTTACTTATTCTTTCTCTGATCTTTGTTATTTCCTTCCATTAAATTTGGGCTTAGTTGTTCTAGGTCATGGAAGTGTAAAATTAGGGTGTTTACTTGAGGTCTTTCTTCTTAAGGTAGGTATTTATTGCTATAAACTTACCTCATAAATTTTTTCTGTATATCTCACAAGTTTTGGTAGGTTGTGTATCAATTTTTGTCCATCCTAAGGCACTTTTTAAGGATAATATTTTAATTTCATCTTTAATTTATTGGTTGTTCCAGAATGTCTTGATACTTTTTCACGTTTGCATATCTTCCATGATTCTTCTTGTTACTAATTTCCACTGTGACAAAAATTCATGATTTGATTGTAATCTTCTTAAATTTATTAAGAATTGTTTTGTGGCTCAAATATTATCTATCCTGGAGAACCTCTATGTTCATTTGACCAGAATGTATATTCTACTGCCATTGGATAGAATGTTCTATATATGTTTCATACATATATATATATTCCTTTTATTCTTTTTTAAAAAAATGTTATTAATTATATGTCTATTTTATCATGTAGCTCATTATCTTTCTTTAGAATAATTTAATTCATTTAAATTCTTTGTCAGCCACCCCCACCCTGCCTCTGAGCGAGGAGCAAGCAAGCAGACAGGTGAGGACCTCAGCCACGTGGAGCTGGGGCTGCCATCTATCCCTACCCTGGGATAGATTCCAAATGAGGAGTGGACACCCCAGCCTCCCCCCCCCACCTCTGGCCTCCTGGCTGCATCAGTGTGGTACCTGGTCCCAACACTGCAGAGGCACAGGGGATCATAAAGATCATTGTCCTGAGCTCCAGAAGATAGAGCAGAAGTGAACAATGGAAAGATGGCCTCTCTCAGGCTCCTTGATGAAAACTGAAGCCCACAGGAAAAGTGAAGAGAATCTCTGCAATAAAGGCACACCAGACCGCCGTACTTGGTAAATTGGAGGGATCATCACCTCCAATTGGAAACTGGACTATCTTCAGGGGAAGGACAGCTGGAATCTGCAGTAGAACCTTGCAGAGTTCAACCCTGCAGGAGGTCAGGGAGCTCAACTTGGGCCTTGGAGCCAGAAATGAGCCTGAATCTCATGGGTCTGCTACTGGCTTGCTGAGACTAATTGACTTTTTCTTTTCTTTCTTTTTTTTTTTTTTTTACAAGAATAAGACTTTTAATAAGTTTTAAGTGGAGTTTATAACACTAAGAGATAAACGTTTGTTAACAAATGGACATCTGATTGGTATGAGGCAGTATCCTGTACACATCGTTTTGTGTGTGTGTGTGTGTGCGCGCGTGTATGTGTGTATCCTCAGTGCATAGCATTTACACAGGTATGAGGGATTATCCTGTACACATCATTTTGTGTGTTTGTGTGTGTGTGTGTGTGTGTGTGTGTATCCTCAGTGCCCAGCATTTACAAACAGAGCCACTGGTGCACAAGATTGTCTGAAGAGGCTAGATCAGAGAAAGGCTGTTTAACAGACTGAAACTCTTCAGTATATATATTCTATATGAAAACAGGTTGAACTTTTCTTCAATTGGCGGGTAGAAGGCAACTCTGCCAAATACTACAGTTAAAGCCCCAACTTGAGCACACAGTCCCACCCCTTCCATCTGCATGCATGATACATGTACAGTGTTTAAGGGTAACCGAGGCACTTTGTGGCAACCACAGCCATTGTTATGAACATACTGCACAAATTGTGTAGAACTAAACATGTAACTTCTACTCTACCTTTATTTTTTAAAGCTGAAATATTTGATGCTGCTGGTAAACTCCATTTAAGTTGATAACCTGTGCCACAGCAAAGAATGGTGATGCTATTTGTTCAACTATCCTAATATAATTATGGCAAAAATATCCAAGAGGAGTTACAAAGGATTTGGGATGGTACAGGACCCAATTGTAAGCTTTCTTAAAAGTGCTGCCTTCAAGTAACTTCAGATATGTAAGCTGCTGCACATCCAAAAAGTCTAAAAAAAATTTCAGAAACTTGGGAGAAATTACTATAGCATTCCACCTCTCCCAGCCCAGAGGAAGGGGCTTCTGGGCCTCTGTTCCACTGCTCCCAGGGCTGAGGAGGTGAGCTGTGTGGGTGCCAACAGGACCCCCCCCCCACTGAAATGAGAAGACACTTAAACAAGTCTCAAAACAAGACTTACAGATCACCTACAGCAACCGCAAAGGGAAAAGAGATGGAACATTCTGATACTCAACCACCTGGACTCCCTTAACTGGCAACAAAGGAGGATCTGCAAAAAATGAAATCAGGAATAATTTCTCAGATAGCAGCAGAGATTGGGCTAGTAGTGCAAGACATGATTAATAAATCTAGAGAGGACACAGACAAAAATAGAGGAGTTGAGGAATATGATGGAACCCCAACATAGGAAACAAAAGGAATCCATAAAACAGATACAAGCAGCTTTCCAGGAGGTGGAAAACTCCATTGAATGTCTACACAGCAGAATGAGCCAATGTGAGGAGAGAATTTCAGATAATGAAGATAAAATTGCAATTAGTGACCAGGAAAAGAAAAATTGCTTCAAAACTGAAAGGGATCGTGAGAAATCAATCCAGGAGCTGCTAGATGATGCAAAGAAGAATAATATAAGACTGACTGGAGTCAACGAAGAAACAGCAGAGAGTGCAGATGATATAAAAAAACTGTTCACAGGAGTGATTGCAGAAAACTTCCCAAGTAGGGGAAAAGAACTTGACATAGAAATAAGTGAGTCATATAGGACTCCAACTAGCCTTTATCAAAAGAAATCTACACATCAGCATATAATTGTTAAGATGCTGGAAACCCAACAGAAAAACAAAGTTCTACAAGCAGTTAGAGAAAAGAAACAAATCACATACAAAGGAAAGCCCATCAGAATCACAGCAGATTTCTCAATGCAAACCCTCAAGAAAAGAACCCCTAAAGGAAAACAGCCTCCAACCCAGACTGATGTACCTTGAAAAACTATCTTTCAAAATTGATGGGGAAATAAGACACTTTCATGACAAACAGCACCTTAGGAACTTCACGAATACCAAACCAGCACTCCAAAAAATGTAAGATAATATTTTAGGAACAGACAATGAGGATCACATCCCCAGGAAGCACAGCAAAATGAATCCATTGGGTGTGAAGAGAAATTAAATGTAAAGGGGTAGAATCCAACAAAAAGTCATGACAATGATAAGTCAATATGTATCAGTTATAATCATCAATGTAAATGGTCTCAATTCACCAATCCAAAGAAATAGACTGTTCAAAAAGAAACTCATAGATTGAAAGTTAAAGGGTGAAAATCAATACTCCATGCAATGGGAAACCCCGAAAAAGCAAGAGTAGCTATCCTCTTTGCAGATCAAGTAGATTTCAAACCAACACTGATTAAGAGAGATGAAGAAGGACACTACATCCTTGTGAAGGGAAAATCAAACAGGAAGAGATGAAAATCACAAATATCTATGCACCAAACACTAGTGCACCCAACTATATAAAACAAATTCAAATGGACATGAAAAGTCATATATGCACTAATACAATACCAGTGGGTGACCTCAACACCAAATTGTCACAGATAGATAGATAAACTAGACAAAAAATAAGTAATGAAATACTAGAACTCAATTGAACTTTTGAAGAAATGAACTAAACAGATGTTTACAGAATCTTCCACCCCACAAAATCAGAATATACATTCTTTTCAGCTGCACATGGGTTTTTCTCCAAAATAGACCACATACTCACTCATAGAACATGTTTAAGTAAGAGCAAAGAAATTGAAGTTATCCCCTGTATATTATCAGACCATAGTGCAATGAAATTGGAGATCAAGGGCAAAAGAAACCACAAAAATTACATAAAAGCATAGAAATTAACACACTTTTGAATAACCAATGGGTCACAAAGGAAATTAAAGAAGAAATCAGACAGTTCTTTCAATTAAATGACAATGACAATACAACATATCAGAAACTATGGGACACAATGAAAGCAGTCCTATGAGGGAAATTCATAGCAGTGAATATGCATATTAGGAAAACAGAATGAGCCCAATTAAACAACCTGATGCTGAACCTCAAGTTTCTAGAAAAAGAAGAGCAAGACAAACCCAAAGCTCATACAAGGGAGGAAATTATAAAGATCAGAGGAGAAATCAATGCAATGGAGACTAAGAAAACGATACAAAAATCAATGAAGCCAAGAGTTGGTTCTTCGAAAGAATCAACAAAATTGACAAACACTTAGCCAACCTTATCAGAAAAAGTAAAGCAAAGGCCCAAATCCATGCAATTGGGAATGAAAAGGATGAAATTACAATGGACCCAGCAGAAATCCAGAGGATCATCAATACCCACTTTGAGAACCTATATGTCAATAAGATTGAAAACACAGAAGAAATGATCAGATTCCTAGATACATGTGAATTACTAAAGCTGAACAAAGAAGACCTAAAAATTCTAAATAACCAAATATCAATCCATGAAATTGAAAATGTAATTAAAAACTTTCTAACTATGAAAATCCCTGGTCCTGAAAGCTTCACTGCCAAATACTACAAGACATTTGGGCAGGAACTACTGCCACTACTGTTTAAACTCTTCAATGAAATTGAAAGTGAACCAATACTCCTTGATAGGTCTCCCACTACCTCAGCAGCTATTATGTATAGTAGCTGCCCTCTTCCTATGGTGCCTTGCCCCTTCCCTTGTGTGACATCATGCCAAGATGGTTGCTCCCACCAAAGAACAAACCCTTCTTCCCAGCATGCCCCTGGTCCCACCTGGAGAGTAACCTAATACTCGCTCACCTCCTACCACCTAGTGACATCACTGGCTCCTCCACTCCCTAATCACTACCTCACTCAATCCCACCTCAGCCCCTACAAGCCCCACCCCAGTCTCTATAAAAGACTCTCCCTGCCCTGGCCATATTGCTTTTGTCTCTCCTTTGTTCAGAGACAGCCCGGCAGATCTGTTCCCTAATAAAGGCTTGTTGTGGCCTGGTCTGGTCTTGGTTTTTGGCCCTTTTACCTGACACTCCTGAATTCATTCCTGGAAGCAAGCATCACCTTGATCCCCAAAGCAGAGAATGACCCAACCAAAAAAGAGAACTACAGGCCAATCTCACTAATGAACATAGATGCAAAAATCCTTAGTAAGATACTGGCAAACAGAATGCAGAAGATCAAGAAGATCATACACCCTGATCAAGTGGGATTCATCCCAGGGATGCAGGGGTGTTTCAACATATGCAAATCAATCAATGTAATACACTATATCAATAGAGCCAAGGACAAAAAGCATATGATCATCTCAATAGATACAGAAAAAGCATGTGACAAAATCCAACATGCGTTTATGATAAAAACCCTACAAAAAATTAGAATAGATGGTTTTTACCTCAATTTCATAAAAGCCATTTAGGAAAAACCAACAGCCAATATCATACTAAATGGTCAAAAACTAATATACTTCACATTAAAATCAGGAACGAGACAAGGATGTCCACTATCACCACTCCTGGTCAATATAGTTTTGGAAACATTAGCCACAGCAATTAGACAAGGGAAAGAAATAAAAGGAATAAAGATAGGAAATGAAGAAGTCAAATTGTCATTATTTGCAGATGACATGATACTCTATGTAGAAGACCCAAAGAACTCCACCAAAAATCTTCTAGACTTAATGACCAAATTCAGTAAAGTAGTTGGATACCAGGTCAATACACAAAAATCAATAGCTTTCCTCTACACAAACAATAATCTCACTGAGAGAGAAATAGGGCAAACAATTCCTTTCACAATAGCATCCAAAAAACTGAAATACCTAGGAATCAACCTAACAAAAGAAATCAAAGACCTCTTCTCTGAAAACTATAGCCCTCTGAAAAGAGAGATTGAAGATGATATCACAAAATGAACAGATATCCTCTGCTCCTGAGTAGGAAGGATCAATATAGTAAAAATGGCCATACTTCCAAAACCGCTATATAGATTCAATGCAATCCCAATTGAAATCCCACCAGCATACTTCACAGACCTTGAGAAAACAATCCAAAAATTCATTTGGAACAAGAAGAAACCCACAATAACAAAAGCAATACTAGGTAACAGAGACATGGCAGGGGGTATCACAATCCCCAACTTGCAACTCTACTACAAAGCTACTGTGATAAAAACAGCATAGTACTGGCAAAGAAAGAGACCTGAGGGCCAGTGGAACAGATTAGAGGATGCAGAAACAACTCCAGACACACTCAGTGACCTCATTTTTGACCAAGGAGCCAAACATCCTCACTGGAGGAAAGATAGCCTCTTTAATAAATGCTGCTGGAAAAACTGGGTTTCAACTTACCAAATATTAAGACTAGAACTAAATCTCTCAATATGCACTAAACTAAAATTGAAATGGATTAAGGATCTAAATACCAAAAGAGAAACTGAATTGCCTGGAATAGAGTTAGGTAGAACTCATGAAGATATTGTTGTAGGAAAAGATTTTATGAACAAAACCTCAGTTGCCTGTGAACTAGCACAAAAAACAAGTGGAATCTTTTCATACTAAAAAGCTTCTGCACAGCAAGAGAAACCACCAGGACTGTGAAGAGACAACCCACAATGTGGGAAAAAATCTTTACCTGCTGTTCCTCAGACAAAGGTCTACTATCTTGAATCTATAAAGAACTTAAAAAAATCAGACCTCCCAAATTTCAAGACCCAATCCGAAAATGGGGATCTGAAATGAACAGACATTTCTCAGACAAAGAAGTAGAAATAACAAATAAACATGAAAACGTGTTCCACATCACTCATCATTAGAGAGATGCAAATGAAAACAATGCTGATTCCACCTCACTCCAGAAACAATGGCTGCTAACATGAAATCAACCAATAACAAATGCTGGAGGGGCTGTGGGGAAAGAGGAACCCTGCTCCACTGCTGGTGGGAGTGTAGAGTGGAGCACCCACTGTGGAAATCAGTGTGGAGATGCCTCAAAGAACTAGGACTGGAAGTCCCATTTGACCCAGATATTCCCCTGCTGGGTATCTTCCCCAAAGAATTAAAAGTTCATACCGCAGTGATATATGTGCACCCATGTTCATAGAAGCACATTTTATAATAGCTAAAACTTGGAAACAGCCCAAATGCCCATCAACTGGAGACTGGATAAAGAAAATGTGGTTTTTTAGTAAAATGGAGTACTACTCAGCCATAAAAAATGAGAAATTAGAGACATTTATAGCTAAGTGGATGCACACTGAGGTAATACTCTTAAGTGAAATGAACAGGACACACATGTGTAAATGCCAAATAGTTTCTCTAGTGTGAGAAACTGAAAGTGTAAATAAGGAGTAAAAGGTATAATAGATAATGTGAAAGAGGAAGCAAAGGGGCAAAGGGGAAGGGGACTTGGGAAGGGGTAGGAGGAAGGAAAGAAGGGAATGGAATTAATATGAGAAAATGAAAAAATGGAAACAAAGTCTTTGTAAATAGGGAGAGATGGAGGAGTTGAATGGAGGGCAAGGGAAGGGGGAAAAATAAGAACCAAGAGAGATTATGTAAAATTGTAAATTTCCAATGATGAATGTCATTATATTTCATACCTAAAATGTACCAATAAAATAAAATTTAAAAGTTAAAAAACAGAAAAATTACTATAGAATGCATTTCAGGCTAATTATGCATACTGTGATAAAAAGGAGTTTTCACCCAGAAATATGATGTCTTTAAAATTATACCTTAACCTTGACATTCGAATACCTAACCATTATATTTCTTAGTGTTGTAAAATCCCATTTTCAATAATTTATTGTGCTGAAATTGTTCACTAGCTGTTGTCTCACCTAGTTAATTTACAAACAGATTGCATAGGAGTTAGTAGAGCAGCATTTATTGAGTTTGCTGGTAAATAGATTAGACAGAACTTCATCTAAATTATTCTTAGTAAATAATGTTGATGTTTTCCATACCTCATAAGTTTCATTCAGCAAGTAAAGTTTTTAAAATTTTAACAAGGCTCTTAGGATTTACACATTTATATTTAAACATTGATAATACAGAGCATTCATTGACTACTCAGTAAATTAAATTGGTAAAGTTAAAGACAACTATTCCACAGATTGCACCATTGAAATTAACATGCCATTTTGTCTTTCACAAAAGCTGAAAATTGACTAAAATGAATACCACATATTCATGTTTTGAAGATAGTTATTAACATCCTTTGTTACAGTTTTGGGCACACCATATTAAAACATAATTTGCATTGTTCCAATATGTAACATGAAAGGCCACGTTATAAATAATTATGTTATAATGGGCTTTTCCACTGTTAGTTTTCCTTTGAAATGTGAAGGTCTGAATGAGAGTTTTGATTTTGAAAGTTTCAGTGTTTTTGAGAATCCTTGCTTACATTTTATGGTGTAGTCATTGGAAATGGAAAAATGGCATTTCATATATATATATATATATATATATATTACATACTCTCCTTTAGTTCAGTTACCATCCCAATAGAATTTGACAATTGTTATGGCTGAAAGGTTTTTGAGGTATGATTGACTTATACCTGCACACTGCTGTCCACATTGTCTGGTGTGACAGCAGAGACATAAAATGAAGGAGGCCCTTCATTTTTATTTTTATTTATTATTCTCAAAATTATTATTATTATTTGTTGCTTATTTTTAATTTTATTTTTTTCTACTCTTTTCTAATTTTTCTTTTTTCTTTTTTTCTTTTCTCTCTCTCTCTCTCACTCTCTTGCTCTCCCACATTGTTCTACATCTCCCTTTTTGTTCCTGTTCTGGCCCTAATTTGGATTTCTTCTTTCTTTTTCTTTTCTTCTCTTTTTCCTTCTCTCAATTGTCATTAGTTTTAAAGTAAAGTGAATAGAGCTTCTAGCCTCCCTATTTCTGTTAAGTTGTTCTGTTCTCATCTTTGTTCTTTCATTCTGTCTTTTCCTCTTGTCTTCAACAGTTTCCTAGAGTTTGCATGATCTTCCTCTGTCCTCTGGCCTCACTTCTAACCTTTCCCTATCCTTCTACCTATCTATCCCTCCTTCCCCAACTCCTTCTAAGTCCCCATCCTGAAGGGTAAAATTTCTATATTGAAAAGTTTATTTACTATAAACATATTTTGGTCTGGTCCTCGATTTTGATTTAATTCACACACTTAAAGGTGATAGATTAGTCACTACCACAAATTGTTATTTTCTAAGCTGTGCTTGATGCTATTGTGTTGCTGCTGTATCACTTTGGCTAAGGTGTTGAGATTGATCTAATCATTTGTCCCTCCTGGCATAATGAAAATGAGACAGCCTCAGAGTCATTAGAGACTCAAAACCTAAAGTCCAGCTATATCTGGAAGACACCTCTGAGAAGCAATCATTCCATAAGGCTTCTAAATACAAGCAACGGAGATACTTACAATAAGTGATATTGAAGTATCAAACCAGGAATTAAACCAAGGACAGTGCCAACAACAGAATAGAAATGAGAAGACATTTAGTAAAGCAAGGCACAAACCCAGAATTCCAGCCCACCAAAGGCAAATTCTGGGGGAAATGAAGTGGAAAAGTCTGATAATCAACCACTGGACGCCCTGAACTGATAGCACAGGAAGTAACAAAACGAATGAATGAGGCCCTAGAAAAATTTAAAACAGAAATAATTTATCAGATAACAACAGAGATATTGAGCAGAATGAAAGACACGATTAGAGACTCTAGAACAGAAACAGATAAAAAAAATAGATGAGTTCAGGACCATGATGGAAACCATGAATGCCCGACATAGGAAAGAAATGGAATGCATGAAACAGATTCAAACATGTCCAGGAGATTAAAAACTCTGTTGAAAGCAAACACAGCAGACTGAGCCAATCTGAAGACAGAATATCAGATATAGAAGACAGGATGGCAGTCAGTGGCCATGAAAAGAGAAATCTCTTAAAAATAGTAAGGGACCATGAGAAATCAATCCAACAGCTCCTGGATGGTGCAAAGAAGAATAATAAAGATAGACAAGAGTACATGAAAAAGCAGGTGAAAGTACAAATGACATAAAAAAACTGTTCACAGAATTAATGACAGAAAACTTCCCAAACAGAGCAAAACAATTTGACATACAGATAAGTGAGGCATATCAGACTCCAATTAGCCATGATAAAAAAAAAATCTACACCTAGATATATAATAATCAAGATACTGGAAACCCAACAGAAGAACAAAATGCTACAAGCAGTTTAGAGAAAAGAAACAGATAACTTGCAAAGGAAAGCCCATCAGAATCACAGCAGACTTTTCAACACAAACCCTCAAATCAAGGAGATCCTGGAGTGAGGTATTTCAAGCCCTAAAAGAAAACAATCTCCAACCTAGACTGATGTATGCTACAAAACTATTGTTCAAAATTAATGGGGAAGTAAGATACTTTCATGACAAAGAACACCTGAGAAACTTCATGAATACAAAACCAGCACTCCAAACAATTCTAAACAATATCCTAGAAAAAGGTAATGAAGGTCACAATTCCATGAGGCCCAGAAGAGCAAATTCATCAGGCAAGGCAAGAAATTGAAGGGAGTGTGAGAAAAATAAAAAAGAACTAACGACAGGAAAATAACATGACAATGATAAGTCCACACATATCAGTTATAACTATCAATGTTAATGGCCTCAATTCAACAATCAAAAGAAATAGACTGGCAGAGTGGATTAAGAAGCAAAATCCAACAATATTCTGTATACAAGAAACACACCTAGTTCAAAAAGAAATCCATAGACTAAAAGTGAAAGGATGGAAAACTGTTCTCTATGTGACAGAAACCTGGAAAAAAACAGGCATAGCTATCTTATTTTCAGATAAAGTAGATTTCAAATGAAAACTCATTAAGAGAGACAAAGAAGGTCACTGCATCCTTGTAAAGGGAACAATCCAAGAGGACAAGATGACAATCCTAAATATATATGCACCAAATACAAATGCCCGCAACTATACAAAACAAATATTAGGGGACATGAAAAACCAAATAAGCACTAATACCATTATAGTGGGGGACCTCAATACCCCACTGTCATAAATAGACCATCTAGACAAAAAATCAGCAACAAAATACTAGAACTGAACCAAACTTTTGAACAAATGGACTTAATCGATGTCTACAGAGTGTTCCACCCCACAAAATCAGAATATACATTCTTTTCAGCTGCACATGGGTCATTCTCCAAAATAGACCACATACTAGCTCATAGTGCATGTTTAAGTACATGCAAAGGAATTGAAGTTATCCCATGTATGTTATCAGACCATAGTGCAATTAAATTCTTTGTCAGTAAATTCATGCATGTCCATTTTGGGGGGGTCAGATAGAGGAACTTTATTGTGTTTTGTTGGTCCTGTCATGGTTCCCTGATTTTTCATGATCCTCAAAATCTTTTTTTAAAAATTCTTTTATTGTTCCATTTTAGGTATACAATATGACATTCATCATTGGAAATTTACAACTTTACATAATCTCACTTGGTTCTTATTTTTCCCCTTTCCCCTGCCCTCCCTTCAACAACTCTATCCCTCCCTATTTACAAAGACTTTGTTTCCATTTTTTCATTTTCTCATATTAATTCCATTCCTTTCTTTCCTTTCCCCTACCCCTCCCACTTCCCCTTCCCCTTTGCCCCTTTGCTTCCTCTTTCACATTATCTATTATACCTTTTACTCCTTATTTACACTTTCAGTTTCTCACACTAGAGAAACTATTTGGTATTTACACATGTGTGTCCTGTTCATTTCACTTAAGAGTATTACCTCAATGTGCATCCACTTAGCTATAAATGTCTCTAATTTCTCATTTTTTATGGCTGAGTAGTACTCCATTTTAGTAAAAAAACACATTTTCTTTATCCAGTCTCCAGTTGATGGGCATTTGGGGTGTTTCCAAGTTTTAGCTATTACAAATTGTGCTTCTATGAACATTGGTACACATATATCACTGTGGTATGATTCTTTTAATTCTTTGGGGAAGATACCCAGCAAGGGAATACCTGGGTCAAATGGGACTTCCAGTCCTAGTTCTTTGAGGCATCTCCACACTGATTTCCACAGTGGTTGCACCAGTTTGCATTCCTACCATCAGGGGAGAAGGGTTCCTCTTTCACCAAAACCCTGCCAGTGTTTGTTATTGATTGATTTCATGATAGCCACCAATCTTTCTGGAGTGAGGTGGAATGTCAACATTGTTTTCATTTTCACCTCTCTAATGACCAGTGATGTTGAACACTTTTTCATGTGTTTATTTGCTATTTCCACTTCTTTGTCTGAGAAATGTCTGTTCATTTCAGATGCTCATTTTTGGATTGGGTCTTTAAATTTGGGAGGTCTGATCTTTTTAAGTTCTTCATAGACTTGAGATAGACCTTTGTCTGAGGAAGAGCAGGTGAAGATTTTTTCCCACATTGTGGGTTGTCTCTTCACATTGCTGGTGGTTTCTCTTGCTGTGCAGAAGCTTTTTAATAAGAAGAGATCCCACTTGTTGATTGTTTGTGCTAGTTCATGGGCAACTGAGGTTTTGTTCATAAAATCTTTTCCTACACCAATGACTTCAAGAGTTCTACCTAACCTCTGTTCCAGCCAGTTCAGCATTTCTATTTTAATATTTAGATCTTTTTTTTTTTTTTGGTAGAGGGGATTGAACTCTGGTCCTTGTGCTTGCGAGGCAGACAACGGATCCACTGGGCTAAATCCCCAGCCTGATATTTAGATCTTTAATCTATTTATTTCAGTTCAGTGCATGGCGAGAGATATAGGTCTAGTTTTAATCTTTGGCAAGTTGAAACCCAGTTTTTCCAGGACCATTTATTAAAGAGGCTATCTTTCCCCCAATGAGGGTGTTTGGCTCCTTTATCAAAGACAAGATGGCTGGGTGTGTCTGGCGCTGTATCTGCATCTTCTAATCTGTTCCACTGGTCCTCAGGTCTCTTTCTTTGCCAGTACTATGCTGTTTTTATCACAGTAGCTTTGTAGTAGAGTTGCAAGTTGGGGATTGTGATACCCCTGCCATGTCTCTGTTACCTAGTATTGCCTTTGTTATTGTGGGTTTCTTCTTGTTCCAAATGAATTTTTGGATTGTTTTCTCAAGGTCTGTGAGGTATGCTGGTGGGATTTCAATTGGGATTGCATTGAATCTATATAGCAGTTTTGGAAGTATGGCCATTTTCACTATATTAATCCTTCCTACTCAGGAGCAGAGGATATCTGTTCATTTTGTGATATCATCTTCAATCTCTTTTCAGAGTGCTGTAGTTTTCAGGGAAGAGGACTTTGGTTTCTTTCATTAGGTTGATTACTAGATATGTCAGTTTTTTGGATGCTATTTTGAAAGGAGTTGTTTGCTGTATTTCTCTCTCAGTGAGTTTGTTGTTCGTGTAGAGGAAAGCTATTGATTTTTGTGTATTGACCTTGTATCCAACTACTTTACTGAATTTGGTCATTAAGTCTAGAAGACTTTTGGTGGAGTTCTTGGTGTCTTCTATATAGAGTATCATGTCATCTGCAAATAATGACAATTTGACTTCATTTCCTATCTTTATTTCTTTTATTTCTTTCTCTTGTCTAATTGCCATCTCTAATGTTTCCAAAACTATATTGACCAGGAGTGGTGATAGTGGACATCCTTGTCTCGTTCCTGATTTTAGTGTGAAGTATTTTAGTTTTTGACCACTTAGTATGATACTGGCTGTTGGTTTTTCATAGATGGCTTTTATCAGATTGAGTTAGAGACTGTCTATTCCAAGTTTTTGTAGGGTTTTTTTCATAAATGCATGTTGGATTTTTGTCACATGCTTTTTCTGCATCTATGGAGATAATCACATGGTTTTCATCCTTGGCTCTATTAATATAGTGTATTACAAAAAAAATATAGTGTATTACATTTATTGAATTGTGTATGTTGAGATATCCCTGCATCCCTGTGATGAATCCCACTTGATCAGGGTGTATGATCTTCTTGATGATCTTCTGCATTCTATTTGCCAGTATCTTATTAAGGATTTTTGCATCTATGTTCATTAGTGAGATTGGTCTATAGTTCTCTTTCTCAGTTGGGTCTTTCTCTGCTTTAGGGATCAAGGTAATGCTTGCTTCCAGAAATGAATTTGGGAGTATTGCTTCCCTTTCAATTTCATTGAAGAGTTTAAACAGTAGTGGCAGTAGTTCCTCTCTAAATGTCTTGTAGAATTCAACAGTGAAGCCATCAGGGCCTTGGCTTTTCTTAGTTGGTATATTTTTAATTACGTTTTCAATTTCATGGATTGATATTGGGTTGTTTAGAATTTTTAGGTCTTCTTTGTTCAACTTTTTAATTCCTATGTATCTAGGAATCTGTCCATTTCTTCTGTGTTTTCAATCTTATTGACATATAGGTTCTCAAAGTGGGTATTGATGATCCTCTGGATTTCTGCTGGGTCCATTGTAATTTCATCCTTTTCACTCCTAATTGCATGGATTTGGGCCTTTTCTTTCCTTTTTCTGACAAGGTTGGCTAAGTGTCAGTCAATTTTGTTGATTCTTTCGAAGAACCAACTCTTAGCTTCATTGATATTTTGTATTGTTCTCTTAGTCTCCATTGCATTGATTTCTCCTCTGATCTTTATAATTTCCTCCCTTGTATGAGCTTTGGTGTTGTCCTGCTCTTTTTTTTCTAGAAGGTGGGGTTCAACATCAGGTTGTTTAATTGGGCTCATTCTGTTTTCCTAATATGCATATTCACTGCTATGAATTTCCCTCATAGGACTGCTTTCATTGTGTCCCATAGATTCTGATATGTTGTATTGTCATTGTCATTTAATTGAAAGAACTGTCTGTTTTCTTCAATTTCCTCTGTGACCCATTGGTTATTCAGAAGTGTGTTGTTCAATTTCTACTTGTTTATGAACATTTTCCAGTTTCTTTTTCTATGGATCTCCAATTTCATCACACTATCGTCTGATAATATACACGGGATAACTTCAAGTCCTTTGCACTTACTTAGACATGTTCTATGTGTGAGTATGTGGTCTATTTTGGAGAACGACCCATGTGCAGCTGAGAAGAATGTGTATTCTGATTTTGTGGGGTGGATCACTCTGTAAACATCTGTTAAGTTCATTTGTTCAAGGGTTTGATTGAATTCTAGTATTTCATTATTTTTTTCTAGTTGATCTATCTATTTGTGACAGTGGGGTGTTGAGGTCCCCCACTACAATTGTATTAGTGTATATATGACTTTTCATGTCCGTTAGTATTTGTTTTATGTACTTGAGCACACTAGTGTTTGGTTCATAGATATTTATGATTGTCATCTCTTCCTGTTGGATTTCCCTTCACAAGGATCCTTCTTTGTCTCTCTTAATCAGTGTTCATTTGATATCTACTTGATCTGCAAAGAGGATAGCTACTCCTTTTTTTTTTGAGTTCCTGTCACATGGAGTATAGTTTTCCACCCTTTAACTTTTAGTGTATGAGTTTCATTTTGAATTGTGTTTCTTGTATTCAAGATATTGTTGTATTTTGCTTCTTGACCCATTCTGCCAGTCTATTTCTTTTTATTGGTGAATTGAGACCATTAACATTGATGGTTATAACTGATATGTACTGACTTATCATTGTCATGACTTTTTCTTTTTGTGGCATTCTCCCCTTTTACATTTAATTTCTTTTTGTGCCCAATGGGTTCATTCTGCTGTGCTTCCTGGGATTGTAATCCTCATTTTCTGTTCCTAGCATATTGTCTAAAATTTTTTGGAGTGCCAGTTTGGTATTCATGAAGTTCCTAGGGTCCTCTTTGTCATCAAAGTATCTTATTTCTCCATCAGTTTTGAAAGATAGTTTTTCAGTGTACATCAATCTGGGTTGGAGGCTGTTTTCCTTTAGGGCTTGAAATACATCACTCCAAGCTCTTCTTGCCTGATGGTTTGTATTGAGAAGTCTGCTGTGATTCTGCTGGGCTTTCCTTTGTATGTGATTTGTTTTTTTTCTCTAACTGCTTGTAGAACTTTGTTCTTCTTTTGAGTTTCTGGAATCTTGACAATTATATGCCTATGTGTTGATTTTTTTTTGATCAAGTCTAGTTGGTGTCCTCACTTATCTGTAGGTCAAGTTCTTTTCCCCTGCTTGGGAAGTTTGCTGCCATTACTTCTGTGAACATTTTTTTATGTCATCTACACTCTCTCCTGTTTCTTCTTTGACTCCAATCAGTCTTATGTTATTCTTCTTTGCATCATCTAGCAGCTTCTGGATTGATTTCTCGTGTTCCCTTACAATTTTGAAGCAATTTTTCTTTTTCTGGTCACTAATTGCAATCTTATCTTCTATATCTGAAATTCTGTCCTCACATTGGCTCATTCTGCTGCTTAAACTTTCAATGGAGTTTTTGATCTCCTGTAAATCTATTTGCATCTGTTTTATGGATTCCATTTGTTTTCTGTGTTGGGATTCCATCATGTTCTTCAGCTCCTCTCTAGATTTGTCAATCATGTCTTGCACTACAAGCACAATTGCTGCTGTTATGTGAGAAATTATTTCTGATTTCATTTTTTTCTAGATCCTCTTTTGTTGCCAGTTCAGGGAGTCCAGGTGGTTGAGTATCAGAGTGTTCCATCTCATTTCCCTTTGTGGTTGCTCTAGGTGATCTGGAAGCCTGGTTTTGAGACTTGTTTATGTGTCTTCTCATTTTTAACCTGGGGGGGGGGTATGCTGTTGGCACCCATGGGGCTCAGCTCTTTTGAGCTGGGAGTGGTGAGACAGCAGTTTACAAGCCCCTTCCTCTGGGCTGGGAGCAGCAGGATGGATGGCATCCCAGAAGCCTCTTCCTCTAGCCCTGGAGTGGCGGGATGGATGGGGGCCTGCAGCCCCTTCCTCTGGGCTGGAAGTGGTGGGAAGGATGGTGGCCCGGAAGCCTCTTCCTCTGGGCCATTAGCTCTGGGACAGCAGCTCAGAAGCCCATTCCTCTGGGCCGGGAGTGGCAGGATGGACAGCAGCCAGGAATCCCCTTCCTCTGGGCCAGGAGCAGTGGGGAGGGAAGGTGGGCAAGAAGCCCCTTCCTCCTGGCTGGGAGTGGCGGGAATGTGTTCCTCAAAATCTTAACAAAGTATCTGCACCTTTGAAGAGCTGGTCACCTCTTATAAGCCTCATGGGTTGACTTTCCTTTTAGTAAGGAAAGACTTCATATGAAGGAGGAGTTGGATCATACTGGTGTGTGTTGACACTGGACATAGCATTGTAGAGTGTCAAGCATTAAGTGTGGCTGCAGGGGCCAGCTGTAGACTTGCACACCATGGTTGGGGCGAGTAATGTGTCAGGATTCAGGGGTCAGCTGCAAGTGCATGCTCAGAGGGTTGTATAGTGGATGGAGAGTAGGCTGCCTGCAAGTGCACATATAGCTGCAAGGGCCAAGGCTGGCAGTAAACTTGCTTGTGGCTTTATGGGCCAGCTGTATGTACATGTATGTCTATAAAACTTGGCGCCAAAAGCTGGGATTGGCTGTGTGCACACACTTTATTGTGGGATAAACCACGGGTGCCTAAGTGGTTGCTGATCCTGTGGTAAGAACCCAGCTCTCTGCCTGCATTGGCCCTGTAGTTGTGCTATCTCTGAGTGCTCCTGACAGCAACAGCTGGGATGGCTCCAAGGGCAGAGCAGAAGAAAAGCAGCAGCTCAGGCAGGAGACAGTAAAGTTTAAACCCTTTGGGGCCATCAGTGAAAAAAGCTGAGGGAGTCTTTTCTGTGGTCACTATTTGTTTTTTCAGTGGCAAAGCTACTGGGATCCTCTGTAGAGGAGGCTGCTGAAGTCTGCTGGGATAAACACTGTGAAGTCCTCAGCACTGAAAGCTGTAGGGAATATGTGGTGGCTACAGTGGCTGTTGAGGTCCTCAGTGGAGAAGGCTACTGGAGACCTTGAAGAATGGGTCCCTGGGACCTAGTGGCTTACATAGGCTGGCCAATCCTTATAGCTCCAATTCTTCTTGATTTCTAGATACCACCAGATATCCCAGATATGTTGGTCTTCCCAGTAATCTGGTGGGATAAAATTGAGGTGAAGCATTGAGGCAGTGCCTGAGAGGCTAGAGATGCTGACTGCTACTCCACATACCTTTTTCCTGTGAGGAGAACTCAAAAGCCTGAATTCTCCTGTGTTAAGCAGTGCTGGCAGGAGGATAGGTTAATAATGTAAGCAAAATGAAACTATTCTTACCTTTTTTGTGTTCTTTTTCTCTTTTTTGTTACTTTTTTTTATTCTTAGTTTTTCTTTCTTGACTGTAGTCCAGTAGCTTCTTAAGTAGGATTTTGGGATCTTATAGAGCAAATTTTATTTATGAATAGCTGGCCAATTGTTATCATTTTGGAGCACAAAGGTTGGGATCACCTCCTCTACCTTCTTGCTGATATTCAGAAGTTTTCCATCATCCCAAGCTGAAACTATACACATTAAACAACAATTTCCTATTATGCTTTCTTTCCAGTTGCTGGTAACCACGATTCCACTTTCTGTCCCTGTGAATCTAGAATCTTCTGACATTTGTGCTTTTGTTCCTGACTTACTTCATTTAGCATAATGTTTTAAAGGCTTATCCATGTATCAAGATTTTTTCTGTTTAATAGATTTTATTTTTAAAGCAGTTTCAAATCTATGGAAGAAATGAGTGGAAAGTACAATGTTTCCATGCTTCTTCTGCTACCACCTCCACAACCTCCAACTTTATCAACGTCCCACATCCAAATAGTATCATTGTTACAATTGATAACCCTATGATGACATCATATTACCCAAAGTCCATAGTGGCATTCGGATTATTTTTCAGTGTTGTGAATTCTGTGGGTTTCCATGAATGTATGACATGTATCCACTGATAACGTATCATACACAATTTTCATAGCCTTAAATTCTCTGTACTCTCTATATTCATCTGTCCTTCCTAACCCATGACAACCATTGCTCTGTTTTACTGTCTTTATGTTTTGCCTTTTCCAGAATGTTACATAGTTTGAATCATATAGTATTCAGTCTTTTCACAAGTCTTTTTTGACATAGCAATATTTTAAAATTTTCTTTGTCTCTTTTTGTGGCTTGATAGCTTTTTTTCTTTACTGTGGAATATTCCATTGTCTGGCTTTACAATTTACTTATTCATTTACCTATTGAAGGACATCTTAGTTGCTTCTAAAATTGGCAATTATGAATAAAGATGCCACAAGCATTCATGTGCAGGTTTTTGTGTGAGCATTTAAAAAAATTCCTTCAAGTAGCTACCAACTAGCAAAATTGCTAGATTATATGGTAAGACTATGATTAATTTTGTTTAAAAAATCTGCCATATTGTCTTCCAAAATTTTACATTCCCACTTTACATTCTCTCTTTACATTCCCACTGGCAATGAATGAAAGTTCCTATTGCTTCATATTACTGCCACACTTACTTTTACAGTAGTTTAGATTTTTGTCACTTTAATAGGTATGTAATGGTATCTCATTGCTTTAATTTGTAAGCCCCTAATGACATATAATACCAAGTATATTTTCATATTCTTATTTGCCATCTGTACATATGTCTTCTTTGATACAATGTCTGCTCAGATATTTTGCCTATTTTTATTGTTGTGTTTTTAACTTCAGTCATCATGTATTTATTTTGGGTCCTTGTTCTTTCAGGTACATGCTTTTCAAGTATTTTTTTCTAGTCTATGGCTTACTTCTAATTCTCTTGCTGTATCAGAATTTCATTTCCTTTAAAGAGTAAATACTATTGTAATGCATGTATATACCACTGTTTTTATACCCATTCATCTACCATTGATGGACATTTAGAATGTGTACATTGTTTGGTAATTGTGAATGTTCTACTATCAGTATTAGTGTACAAATATTGTTGTACTGCTTATACATTTTTGGATTCATACCCAGAAATGGAATTGCAGGATATCTTTGCTTTTGAAAATTCTTCAATAGTGCATCTAAACTATTATTCTCAGTTCTTATCTCTGTGTGCAAATCAGTCATGTAGCATTTATGAATAATAAGGCCCTATCATAGCAATCTTGGCCTGTGTGTCGCTTTACTATTTCTGTTTAGGAAGTGAAAAATGAATCAGCAGTCTCCCGGCCTCAGGAAAATAGCTCTATGATCCTTGACTGCAAATGGCTTTGCTTGATGTAAGACTAAGTGGATAGAAGCAAATGGCAATTTATAAAATATGTTTTAAAATAAAAGAGATGCCCCATAGTTCTCAATTGAAAGATAAATCTGGGCTTCAAATAGAAGTCTGATAAAAGTAGGTTAGAATAAAAAGACCTGAAAAAGTACCACAGAGAACCCAAATAAAAATCTCATCCCCTGCTTCCTCATAACCTAAAAATACCTGAAGCAGCAGCAGCAGTTCTATATCACTTTATTTTCCATTCAAGAAAAATATCTTGTTTTCAATTATATACTCAAAATACCAAGATACAGGCAGAGGGAGATTTGCAATCTCAACACATGAAAGAAGAAGATTCTTTTAGATGTATAGCTTGTACCTAAGGTAATCTTGCCTCAGGTGTGCATTGAGATATAAAGCATGCGTTTTGCACTTGGTGTCTAGAAAAGAATTATGATATTTCCACTTACTGTATTCTAAGAAAAAAATATGCTTAAGCAACATAACTAAATTTTATACTGAAAATATCATTCTTGCCATATCCTCAACTATTTCCTTAGACTACCTATGGTTAAAAGTTTATCTTCTATAAATACTTAGGAGCCTTTGGGTTTATTGCTAAGTTCTCTCAAATTCTTTTGAAGAGTAAATCTGGTACCTAGCAAAGGTGGCCCATAATGTGATGTCACACATCTGAGTACAGGTGGAGTTAAATACTCAGCAGATGAACTTGGAGTGAAAGATTGGTCTCATATAATCAAATGGGCTTAATCTTGGTGACAGCGTAATGTGGTAAAAATTATCAACAGGATATTTCACTTTAGTAATTCAACTCAGAAAACAATAAACAATCTACTCAGTAGCTGCCATGAAAGACATATGATAAAATTCAGTATTATCCATTTCTTGTTTAATAACATTTTAGTTACTCAGAACTTCTGCCTTTCAAAACTTGTTTAAACAAGAAAAGAAATTAGGAAATATTAAGGAATAAAAATCTGCAGCAAAGAGTTGATTGCTTTCCTATGACTTGCATGAATCCTCTTTTCATTGAGAAATCCGGGACTTATTTAGAAGCAAATCAATAAACTTGATTTTCAATGTATCTTAAGAAATGCAGGGCCAGGGATTTAGCTCAGTGGTTTCGCCGCCTGCTGCGCAAGCGCAAGGACCCGACTTTGATTCCCCGGTACCAAAAAAAAAAAAAAAAAAAAAAAAAAAAGAAACGCATTTTACTTGTTTTTCTTCTCAAAGTCAGGATCTCAGGCTGAATAGAAGACTCAGAGGGAAAGAAATGGAACTGTTGTTAATTCTAATCTGTACTTCTTCTCGCTGTTCTCAACAGGATTTTAAGCTTATTCTTACTTATCCCCAAACCCAAGCAGCAGTGGAAACAGTTAAGAATTTAATTTTCCAGCCTGATTTCCCCAAAGACTGAGTTTCCTTTTTAGTTCAAGAACCACATCACATTTGAGTTTGCAGAGATCTCTTTAGCTGGCTGTGTGGAGCCAAGGTCTGCATGCAGGCTCACTTCTGCAGCCATCTTCTATATTCAAGGTGTGCAGAAAAACCTGGCTACTATATTTGGAAACTGCTTTTGCTAATCCACACAACTTCCTAAGAGTCCCTCATGAACTGAGCCCCCAGACTTGTGTGTACAGCAGATTATTTGTGTTCTTAGTTTAAATTTTCACACTTTTTTTCTTGAACAAATTTGGACTCCATTTGATAAAGTTATCCATTTATCATCAACAGGAGTTTTTTCCAGTTCATTATGAAGAAAGCAGTATAGTTGTGACAAACTCAGAATTTTCATGTTTTCCTCTTATAAACATATCGTCAATTAAAGAAGCACTATCAATACCGATCTCAACACAGGTTTTTTGTTTCTAGATATGAAGATATAACATTAAGTATAACTTGGGAGTTGCTTGTTTCAGGCTGTTTTTATATCAGAAATAATTTAATTTCACCTGTGAATACAATTTTTATAAATTCTATGTACCCTGGCATTTATTGGCTAAATCTGATAATTTATCAAATTAGCAAAATTGATGTTCTGAAGTTTATTACACAATGTCTCTTGATTTCCTGTGATAGGAACCAATTTCAATCAATTGGTTGACTTATTACACTCTCAGAGAAAGGAATCTTTTCAATTTCCTCATGCTGCACCGTATTCAAAAACTTTATTCACTGTAAGTTTTTCAGGTTGGCTTTATTCTCCTTCCTAAATTCGGTTTTCATCCTGTTTGCAGACAGAAGCTCCCTTTATGGGAGTAAAATACCTACCAGCTCATTCCATGGAAATAAAAGAGAAGACTTTTTGACTCAAATATTGCCCAGAAATAACTGCTTCATCATGAGCTGACCAGTTAAAGTTACATGTCCTGCCTGAACCAACCACCATGGCTGCAACATTACCGGGATAGATGAGGGTGGGATCTTTTTCTTTCAAAGCATTCTATTGCATGAAGACAGGCGAAACATTCTCTTGTTTTTACTAATAAAAAGGGAAAGGGATACCAGGTAGCCCACACCACCAATTATCTATGGCAAATTTTATCCTTTCTTGTTTTAGATAGAGATCACAAGGTTTCTGCATCATGTACAGAGCTACTCTTTGTCTGTTTTCTTGGGCATCTCCTGTATTCCCTTTATTTTTTGTTTTGTTTTTGGTACCGGGGATCGAACTCGGGTCCTTGCACTTGCGCAGCAGGCGGTGAAACCACTGAGCTAAATCCCCGGCCCCCTCTATTCCCTTTGGTATAGGGGGGCAATGCTTTTATCTGTCTTTTCCTTCCTACCTTCCTTATTTATTTATTTATTTATCTTAGTTTTTTTTTTCTTTTTGGCACAGTTTCATGTGTAAGTCCCAAGCTGCTTTCTTTATAATTATTAGTTAACTTCAAAGAGAAGCCAGCCACTCATAAATACAAACATACATGCATACATATCTGCAACCTGTTGTTCAGAACAGTGGCGATAACAGCAAAGTATTAAGTCACTAGCTCTGTGTTGCAGTCTGCTTCTGACTGTGTTCTCTTCTTCTTTCACCCCCTCACCTCCAGAGGTCTCCCTCAGAGAGAACACTGCATTGGGAACCTTCTCCTGTCTCCTTCCTTCCCTTTCCCTTTCCCTTTCATTCTCTCTCTGAAACATACACACTCATACCACCTACCTTTTCCTGCAGTTCTTATGGCAGATATATTCCAACCAAAGTCTATAACATTTCCCCTGTATTTGGAGTGGTCACTCTGGGTCTCCTTAATGGGACATCACTTAATCTCCTTAATGGTCCACCTCCTTAATGGGACATCCTTTACTCTCTTCCCTGTGCCCAAGGATTCCTTATTCACATGGAGCTCAATACTCTAATGAAAGGAAGTTTTAGACTGTGGATGATGTGAAATTTTGGGGAACTTGGTTTTCCTGGTCCAGGTCCTAGGACACAGGAGCTGTCTGTCTGTGCCCTGCTCTCCCATCTGTGTCTAGACTTCATAGAATTTGGCAGATGAGCCTCCTCGTTTGTGGCTTGTGGTTGTACCCTTTTCCGTGTCTCTCTGAAGATAGAATATTTTCCTTCTTTTTTTGTTTGCTTTTGGTGGAGTTTGAGGGGGTGGAGAAGAGCAGAAATCTTCTACTTCCCTTTCTTTAGCCAAAAGTCTTCTTCAGAATGATTTCAGAATGCTTGGGCTTTGCACTTGGACAGCCCCCGACACATCAAAACCAACATGTTAGCAAGTACAAACATGTTTCTTCTGTCTTTCCACCACAACCATTTCTTTGTTTAGTTTTTCTTATCTCAAGAAGAGGCACCCCAATGCCTTGTCGTCTTGATTCTGGAGCTTGAGTTTTTCTTGACATCTCTCTCTCTTTCTCATAGTAACTGATGGCTGCTATATCATGTGTATTTTCTCTCTTTTAAGAGAGAAAGTCCATCTTCCTTCCTCAGTGTCCCTTGCCATTTCTAAGATGCCCCTATTTTGTAATTATTACTCTTGTAATTATGTTGTCTGAACCCTTTGCCTTAGGGGTTACAATGGTAAAGAATGAAAGTTGGAGATGGTGGGGGTGTGCTGTATAAATGGCTTCTTCAAGTTTTCTTGATCAACTTTCAGATCAATTACAGACTAGTCTCTGGTACTGGGTTAATCTTTACAATGTGTTCAATCTACACTTCTGTTCCAATAAAATCAATAATAAGACTACCTACCTAGCTTTTTAAAACTAAAGAACAAGCATTTCTAATTTTTCTTGTGCATCTGCCTGTGTTTCAGCAGTGATGGCAGAAGGATGGACTCTTGGTTCAACTTCTGAACAGTTTAGCTGGCATAGCTAAAACCACGCACTAAGAGGCAGCAATGTATGAAAAGAGAAAAAAGGTTCCTGTTTATCCTTCAGCACCTCATGGAAAATTATTAGTAGAGGACACCTAGTGGTGCTTTGCAGTAATTCACTTACACTGACAAATTGTGCATTTGAATGTTAATAGCACTCCTTGTAGGCAGAACTTGTGACCCAATGTAACAAAGGCATGATAAGACAAACAAGAACAAAACAAACCTGATGTTAAGTCTCATAGGCTCAGTCAGTATGTGATCTCACATGAAACAACCTCAGACACACAGCAAATATTTGACCCAATATCTGGGCATCTCCTGATCCACTCATATTGATGCATCAGTTAACCATCACAGACGTCACAGATTTACATCCTGCAATTATTCATCCTCTTTCCTAAGTGTCAGTGCTACCAAGGGTCATGGTATTTATTTTGTAAAGCACCATGGAAGAGATATTTATTGCAGAATCGTGCAGCCATATTTTTAACATATGTACAGACTTCATCCTCACAGCCTTCTACTTCATACTGAATAGGTGTATGCCTCAAATCTACAACATAATCTTTGATTAATGAATGCACATAGAGACATGCTTACTCTTTTTTTTCTTTTTGGTACCGGGGATCGAACTCAGGACCAAGAGTGAGGCAGGTAGACGAACCACTGAGCTAAATCCCTGGCCCCAGGCTTACTCTTTTAATATGATGGGAGGGCATCAGGTCATGCCATTCTGGGTGCCCACAAACTTAAAATGAACACTTACTTTTTTTAACATATTATTTAGGACACTATCACTGTTTTTCTAGCACACACTTTTCCTCATTCTCTTTTTTTTCTTTAATGGATTCGAATTTGATCCAGGCTTTATTGGAGGGTAGTTTAGTCTAATATTTTCTTGGTTTCTGATATCAAACTTCTGTTATTTAAGTAAGTGCAACAGAAAACACTGAAACACACCTGAAGAGCAGAGTAGTAAGAATATTTATTGTCAAGCATCACAAGGGACTCAAGTTTGAATCAGGTGTAGTTCAAAATGATCCAAGTTATCACACAATAAAGCTTTTAGAGAAGCAGATCTTGGAAAGAAGCCTTTCCAAGTGTCCCAGCCAGTGTCAGTTTAAGTTCCAAGAACACCTCCTGCAGGACATTTCAATCTTGGGGAAAGGAAGACACAAAGTGCAAAGGAAGCTTTCGCAGGGCTTTAACTAATTAACACCAATAGCTCATGATTTTCAGATTTTATAGATGCAATCCATAGCTTTATTATTTATATCTTAATTGAATTGAGTATGTAGTTTTGGATTTTGAAACATAAAATCAATAACTGTAAAGCCTAAGTTCAGGCATCACTTTGTTTTTCATGTATCATGCTGAGAATACTTTATCAAATAAAATGATCAAGAAGAAGGGAGGGCTGGGCAAGGGTGAAAAATAAGAACCAAGAGAGACTATGTAAACGTGCAAATTTCCAATGATGAATGTCATTATATTGTATACCTAAAATGTACCATTGATTAGAATGAATAATCAATAACGCAAAATAGGAAGAAAAGGTTCAAAGGGGTAGGGGTAGTGGGAGGGGCAGGGGAAAGGAAAGAAGGGAAAGGAAAAATGATGAGAAATGGAAAAAATGGAAATAAAGTCTTTGTAAATAGGGCAGGGTGGAGGGGTTGAAGGGAGGGCTAGGAATGGGGAAAAAATAAGAACCAAGAGGCATTATGTAAAGGTGCAATTCCCAATGAGAAATGTAATTGTGTTGTATACCTACAATGTACCAATAAAAGAATTTAATAAGAAAAAAAAAAGAGCCTTCTAAGCGACAAGTGGCCCTGTGATACTGACCCAGTTACCACGACCGAGACGCGCGCTCACTGCGTCGGGAACGCTCTTTGTTTGTCCGACCCCACAGTGCCAGTTACTGTGCCTGGGTGAGAAACTGGAGGAGCCGTCTCCTTCCCCCACCCCAACTGCTGCTGCTGCAGAGACCCAAAGGAAAAGCAGCCTGCTAGCACGGATGGAACAGCCGGGCGCACCTCCCTCTTGGCCTGAAGGAAGCAGCTGTTGAAAGAGAATGTAGTTTCTCTGTTCTCTGGAGGGTACCCAAGGGCAGGAGGACAAAACTAACCTTTGTTCCTGCAAATAAGGGATCATGATGTTTCCAGGGAAGGTAATTAAGTAGTTATGAGGCAGTAAAGGAAAATCGTTCCTTTTCAGTATAGGTTTACACTGTTCAGTTCCTGCAAACACGTATCTGCTAGATAGGATTGTGTTTATTTGATTAATAGGTTCAATAGTTAAGGAAGTAGGAGTGTCTGCATTTCATTCTTCTCTGACGTTTCCTGTTAAAATCCAAGTTCCTAGAACAGAATAGTACCCTGCACGTGGTAGATACTAAACGTGTTCTGCTATGTGAATGGACACTTGCTTTTGTAGACTTCTTTATATCTGATACTAATTACAGTATCTATATGCTTATGCATTCACTCTTCAACACATTTATCTAAATGTTTCAGTAAATAGACCAAAGGCAAAGTCACACTCTGAATTCTGTTCTCCTTGATTTATTTTCCCCTGGAGTTTCGGTTTGGTTCCAGTAAAATAATGTAGTGTCTCCCCTTCACTGTCCTATTCATGAAGTATAGAAGTTCTTGTGTGGGAGATGATGCCGTGATTGAGGAGGATTTTCCATTTGCTCATAGATAACTATACCAGCATCAATATGTGGTTGGAGCATAATTTAGATGCCATAAGAGCCTCTGTCAGAGAGGCAGGTTATGGTCACTTTCAGCAGTCACAGGTATTTCAGTAGTCCCCCCTTATTTTCAGGGGATACATTCTAAGACCCCCAGTGGATGCCTAGAGCTGCAGATAGTGTGAAACCTTGTGTAAATATATTTTTATATGCATAGATAACGTGATGAATTTTAACATATTTAGGTACAATAAGCAGCACAACAGTCACTAATGATCAGATAAAACAAAGTACCATAATAAAAGTTACATGAATGTATTTTCTCTCTCAGAACATCTTATAGTCCTGCACTCATTCATCTTTTCCTGATGATGTGATATGATAACACACCATTATGATACACGAAATGAGATGAACTGTGTAGCACTGTGACGTAGTGTTAGGCAACTAGCCGACCTGATCATTTCAGAATGAAGGTCTTTTCCTTTGGGTGATTTTGGACCCTGGAACCATGAAGGTACCAATAACTGGATGTAGGGACAAGATGATGTTGATCATGAGGGATTTTTGGTAATTGAAAGTTTTTATGGGTCTCGGTTTAATGTTCAACACATGGAAAGCCATTTTTTTTCCAGCACCATTTATTAAAGAGGCTATCTTTCTTCCAGTGAAGGTGTTTGGCCCTTTTGTCAAAGATAAGGTGGCTGAGTATTTTTGCGTCTTATAATCTGTGTCATTGATCTTCAGGTCTGTTTTTTTTAATTTCTAGTACCATGCTGTTTTTATCACAGCAGCTTTGTAGTATAATTTCAAGTTGGCAATTGTGACACCCCTGCCTTGCCTTTGTTGCCCAGAATTGCTTTTCCTATTCTATGTCTCTTATTGTTCCAAATACATTTTAGGATTGTTTTCTCTAATTCTGTGAGGTGTGTTACTGGTATTTTGATCAGGATTGGATTACATCTGTATAACAATTTTGCAAGTATGGCCATTTTCACTATATTGATTTGTCCTACCCAAGAACAAGGGACATATTTCCATTTTCTGATATCTCCTTTTTAGAGAGAGCACTGTAGTTTTCAATGTACAGGTCTTTTACTTCCTTAATTAGATTGATTCCTAAGTATTTCATTTTTCTGTGCTATTGTGAAAGGTGTTGCTTCTCTAATGTTTCTCTCTCAGTGCATTTGTTATTTAAGTACAGGAATGCTATTGATTTTTGAATATTGACTTTGTATTCAGGTATGCTACTGAATTTGGTTATAAAATCTAGAAGTCTTTCAGTGGACTTTTTGGGGTTTTCTATGCATAGCGTCATGTCAACTACAAATAATGATAATTTAACTTCTTTCTTTCCTAGCCTATTCCTTTTATTCGGCTAATGTTTCCAGAATTATATATTGAATAGCAGTGGTGAAAATCTACATCCTTGTCTTGTTACTGATTTTAGAGTAAAAGTTTTCAGGGTTTTTTTTGCATAAATTCTTTTATTGGTACATTTTAGGTATACAACATGTTCACATTTATCATTGGTTGCTTGTACCTGTACATGATGTATCTTGGTTCTTATTTTGTCCCCATTCCCTGAGCTCCATTCACCCCTCCACCCTTCCCTATTTACATAGACTTTGTTTCCATCTTTTCCTTTTCTCATCATTTTTCCTTTCCCTTCTTAACTTTCCCCTTCCCCTCCCTCTTCCCCTACCCCTTTGGAACTTTTCTTTCTATTTCAAATTATCAATTATTCATTGTAATCCTTTTAATTCTTATTTACACTTTCAGTTTCTCATGCTACAGAAACTATTTGATATTTACACATGTGTGTCCTATTTATTTCACTTAAGAGTATGGCCTCAATATTCATCCATTTAGCTATAAATGTCTCTAGTTTTTTGTTCTTCATGGCTGAGTAGTACTCCATTTTATGAAAAAAACCCCACATCTTCTTTCTCCAGTTTCCAGTTAATGGGCACTTGGGCTGTTTCCAAGTTTTATGTATTACAAACTGTGCCGCTCTGAACATGGGTGCACATATATTGCTATGGTATGATTCTTTTCATTCTTTAGGGAAGATACCCAGCAGGGGAATACCTGGGTCAGATGGGACCTCCAGTCCTAGTTCCTTGATGTATCTCCATACTGATTTCCACAGTGGTTACACCAGTTTACACTCCCACCAACAATGGAGAAGGGTTCCTTTCTCCCCACACCCCCGCCAGCATTTGTTATTGGTTGATTTCTTGATAGCAGCCATTCTTTGTGGGGTGAGGTGGAATCTCAGTGTTGTTTTCATCTGCGTCTCTCGAATGACTAGTGATGTTGAACAGTTTTTCATATGTTTATTTGCTATTTCTACTTCTTTGTCTGAGAAATGTCTGTTCATTTCAGATGCCCATTTTTGAATTGGGTCTGAATTTGGGGTGTCTTTTTTTTTTCAGTTCTTTATATATTCTAGATAGTAGTCCTTTGTCGGAGACACAGCTGCTGAAAATTTTTTCCCACATTGTGGGTTGTCTCTTAGTTTAGTTGGTGGTTTCTCTTGCAGTGCAGAAGCTTTTCAATAAGATGAAATCCTAGTTGTTGGTTCTTTGTGCTAGTTCCCCTGCTACTGAGGTTTTGTTTATAAAGTCTTTTCCCATGCCAATTTCTTCAAGAGTTCTACCTAACTTGTCTTCCAGCAAGTTTACTGTTTCTGTTTTAATATTTAGATCTGTAATCCACTTCAATCTTAGTTTAGTGCAGGCTGATAGATATGGGTCTAGTTTTAATCTTTGGCAGGTTGAAATCCAGTTTTTCTAACACCATTTATTAAAGAGGCTATCATTCCTCCAATGAGGGTGGTTGGCTCCTTTGTCAAAGATGAGGTGGCTGAGTATGTCTGAAGTTGTTTCTGCATCTTCTTTTTTTTTTTTGGTACCAGGGATTGAACTCGGGTCCTTGTTCTTGCACAGCAGGTGGTGAAATCACTGAGCTAAATCCCTGGCCCCGATTCTGCATCTTCTAATCTATTCCACTGATCCTCAGGTCTATTTCATTGCCAGTACCATGCTGGTTTTATCACAGTAGCTTTGTAGTATAGTTTCAAGTTGGGGATTGTGACACCCCCAGCCATGTCTCTACTGCTTAGAATTTCTTTTGCTATTCTAGGTCTTTTCTGTTTCCAAATGAATTTTTGAATTGTTTTCTCTAGTTCTGTGAAGTATATTGTTGGAATTTCAATGGGGATTGCATTAAATCTATATAGTAGTTTTGGAAGTATGGCCATTTTCACTATATTGGTTCTTCCTATCCAGGAACAAGGGACTTCTTCCCATTTTATTATATCCTCTTCAATCTCTTTTTTCAAAGTGCTATAGTTTTCAGTGTAGAGGTCATTTGCTTTGTTTGTTAGACTGACTCTTAGATATTTCATTTTTTTGTATGCTATTAAAAAAGGAATTGTTTCCCTAATTTTTCTCTCTTAGTGAGTCTGTTATTTGGGTATAAGAAGGCTATTGTTTTTTGAGTGTTGACCTTGTATCCAGCTACCCTACTGAATCTGTCAATTAAGTCTAGAAGTCTTTTGGCTGAGTTTTTTGGGTCTTCTATGTAAAGTACGATATCGTCAGCAAATAACGACAGTTTAACTTCTTCCTTTCCTATCGTTATTCCTTTTCTTTTTTCTCTTTTCTAATTACTGTGGCTAATGTTTCCAGAACTATAGTGAATAGGAGTGGTTATAGTGGACATCTTTGTCTTGTTCCTGATATTCCTGTGAAAATTTTCAGTTTTTGACCATTTAGCATGATGTTGGCTGTCGGTTTTTCATAGATAGCCTTAATCAGGTTGAGATAAAGACCTTCTATTCCAATTATATGTAGGGATTTTGGGGGTTTTTTTGTACCGAGGATTGAACTCAGGTCCTTGTGCTTGTGCAGCAGGCAGCAAAAACATTGAGCTAAACCCCCGGGCCATCTGTAAGGTTTTTATCATGAATGGGTATTGGATTTTGTCAAATGCTTTTTCTGCATCTATTGAGATGATCATATGGTTTTTGTCTTTGGCTCTGTTAATATAGTGTATTACATTTATTGATTTACATATGTTGAAACATCCCTGCAGCCCTGGGATAAACCTGACCTGGTCAGGGTGTATGATCTTCTTAATGACCCTCTGTATTCTGCTTGCCAGAATCTTGTTGAGGATTTTTGCATCTATGTTCACTAGGGAGATTGCCCTGTAGTTCTCTTTTTTGGCTGAGTCTTTCCCTGATTTAGGAATCAAAGTAACACTTGCTACCAGGAATGAATTTGGAAGCATTGCTTCCCTTTCAATTTCCTTGATGAGTTTAAAGAGTAATGGTGATAATTCTTCTTTAAATGTCTTGTAGAATTCAGCAGTGAAGCCATCAGGACCTGGGCTTTTCTTTGTTGGTAAATTTTTATTACAATTTCAATTTCACTCTTTATAATTGGGGTGTTTAGAATTTCTATATTTTTTTCATTTAACTTCGGCTATTCATATGTATCTAGGAATCTGTCCATTTCTTTTGTGTTTTCCATTTTATTAGAGTACAGGTCCTCGAAGTAGGTATTGATGATCCTCTGGATTTCTGCTGAATCTGTTGTGACTTTACCTTTTTCATTCTTAATAGCATGGATTTGAACCTTTTCTTTCCTTTTTTTGATAATATTGGCTAAAGGTTCATTGATTTTATTTATTCTTTCAAAAAAACAACTCAGATTCATTAATTTTTTGTATCATTCTCTTAGTCTCCATTGCATTGATTTGTGCTCTGATTTTATAATTTCCTCTCTGGTACAAGCTTTGGGTTTGTTATGCTTTTCTTTTTCTAGGAGCTTGAGGTTCTGCCTTAGGTTATTTATCTGAGTTCTCTCTGTTTTCCTAATATGAGCATTCACTGCTATGAATTTCCCATGTAGAACTGCTTTCATTGTGTCCCATAGTCCTCTATATGTTGTACTGGCATTATCATTTACTTGTAGAAACTACTTAATTTCTTCTTTAATTTCTTCTGTGACCCACTGGTTGTTCAGGCGGGTGTTACTCAATTTCCATGTGTTTTTGGGAGTTTTGCAGTTTCTTATGGTATTGCTCTTCAATTTTATTGCACTGTGGTCTGATAATATACAGGGGGTAACTTCAACTCTTTTACATTTACTTAAACATGTCCTATGAGCTAGCCTGTGGTCTATTTTGGAGAATGACCTGTGTGCAGCTGAAAAGAATGCATATTCTGATTTTGTCTTGTAGACTGCTCTGCAAACATCTATTAATTCCATTTGTTCAATAGCTTGGTTTAGTTCTAGAATTTTATTGTTAATTTTTTGTCTAGATGATCTGTCTATTTGTGATAGAGGGGTGTTGAGGTCCCCCACTACAATTGTATTAGTGCTTATTTGTTTTTTTATGCTCATTAATATTTGTTTTGTATATTTGTGGGCATTCGTATTTGGTGCATATATATTTATGACTGTCATCTCTTCCTCTTGGATTGTTCCCTTCACAAGGATGTAGTGACCATCTTTGTCTCTCTTAATTAGTTTTGATTTGAAATCTACTTTGTCTCCAAATAAGATTGCTATGCCTACTTTTTTCTGGGTTCCCGTTGCATGGAGAACTGTTTTCCATCCTTTTACTTTCAGTCTATGAAGTGTTTTTTTTTTTTTTTTTGTACCAAGTATTGAACTTGGGTCCTTGTGCTTGCAAGTCAGGCAGCAGAACCACTGAGCTAAATCCTTGGCCCTTATGAATTTTTTTTGAGTTAGGTGTGTTTCTTGTATACAGCATATTTTTGGATTTTGCTTCTTAATCCATTCTGCTAATCTATTTCTTTTGATTAGTGAATTGATGCCATTCACATTGATGGTTATAATTGATAGATATTGACTCATCCTTTTCATGATGTTTTACTGTTGTTGGCTCTTTTATTTTTTATTTTTCCCCCCTTTTCCTTTAGTGTCTTACCTTGCCTGTTGGCTTTCCTCTGTTGATCCTCATGGAGTTATGACCTTCATTTTCTTTTTCTAGGATATTGTTTAGAATTGTTTGGAGTGCTGGTTTGGTGTTCATGAAATTTCTCAGGTGTTTTTTGTCATGGAAGTATCTAATTTCCCCCATAGATTTTGAAAGATAATTTTGCAGGATACAACAGTGTAGGTTGAAAGTTATTTTGTTTTAGGGCTTGAAATACTTCACTCCATGTTCTCCTTGAATTGAGGGTTTGTGTTGAGAAGTCTGCTGTGATTCTGATGGGCTTTCCTTTGTAGGTGATTTGTTTCTTTTCTCTAACTGCTTGTAGGATTTTGTTTTTCTGTTTGGTTTCTGGGATCTTCACTAGTTTATGTTTAGGTGTAGATTTATTTTGATCATGGCTAGTTGGAGTTCTATATGCCTCACTTATCTGTATGTCCAATTCTCTACCTCTGTCTGGGAAGTTTTCTATTACTTCTGTGAACAGTTTTTTAATGTCAATTGTACTTTCTCCTGTTTTTTCATGGACTCCTATCAGTCTTATGTTATTCTTCTTTGCATCATCTAGCAGCTGCTGGATTGATTTCTCATGGTCCCTTGCTATTTTTAAGAAATCTCTGTTTTCATGGTCATTAACTGCAATCTTGTCTTCTATATCTGATATTCTATTTTCACATTCCCTTAATCTGCTGTGCATACTTTCAATGGAGTTTTTAATCCCCTGGATATCTGTTTGAATCTGTTTCATGGATTACATTTCTTTCCTATGTTGGGCAATCATGGTTTCCATTTCTTTTTTATGCTGGGCATCCATGGCTTCCATCATGGTTCTGAGCTCATCTATTTTTTAAAATCTGTTTCTGTTCTAGAGTCTTTAATAAGGTCTTTCAGGGAAATTATTTCTGTTTTGAATTTTTCTAGAGCCTCAGTCATCTGCTTTGTTACTTACTGTGCTATCAGCTCAGGGTGTCCAGGTAGTTGTTTATCATATTTTTCCACCTCATTTCCCCCAAAATTAGCTTTTGATGAGCTGGAAGTCTGTGTTTGTGTCCTGCTAAGGTGTCCTCTCATTTTTAATTCTGTTGTTGATGCTGTTTTTTCTTCAATTCCTGGGCTGATACTCCAGTATTTTTATTTTGAGTATCTTTATTACTGGTGTTTAGAGCCCCTTTGGAGTGATTGCTTCTCAGAGATATCTTCCAGGTATAGCTGGACTTTTTAGGCTTTGAGTCTCTAATGACTCTTAGGCAATCTCGTTTTCAGTATACCAGGGAGGACAACTGATTACATCAATCACAACACCTTAGCCCAATTGACACAATCATCTTCAAACACAGCTTAGAAAATGACAATCTGTCATAGCAGTTAATCTTTAACCGTGGGAGCTAGATCAAAATCTAGGGCCAGCCCAAAATATGTTTGTAGTAAGTAAACCCTTCAATATCTCAAATTTATCCTTCAGGATAAGTATTTAGCATGGGTTTGGGAGGGAGGGGTAGAGAGATAGAGGGAGAGGGAAAGGTTAGAGGTGAGGCTAGAGGACATGGGAAGATCATGCAAGTTGTGGGGATCTGTTGAAGACAGGAGGTAAAGGCAGAGCAAAAGAACAGAAACAAGTACAGAACAAACTGACAACAATAGGTAAGCTAGAAATTGTATTTACCTTCCGATAAAAGAGACAGTCGAGAGGGCAGAGAAAGAGAAAAACTTCAGAATGGGACAGGAACAGGAACAAAGAGGGAGAGAAATATAGAGCCTGAAGGGATAGAGAGAGAAAAAGAAAAGAAAGAAGACTATATATATAAAGGTCTCCCACAGGATATGTCTCTGCTGTCCTGGTAGCCAATGTGGGCAGCAGTGTGCGGGTCTAAGTATATTAGTCTCAGCAAGCCAGCTATAGTCTATTGAGATTCAGGCTGATTTCTGGCTGCAAGGTCCAAGTTGAGCTCCCTGACCTCCTGCAGGATTAAACTCTGCAAGGTTCTACTGCAGGTTCCAGCTGTCCTCCTTTCATGTGAATCCGGGTTTCTATGGGAGGTGCTGATCCCACCAACTTACCAACCACAATGGCCCAGTGTGCTTTTATTGAGTTTTTCTTCACTTTTTGAGTTCCTTCTTGCTTCTAAAATCTAACTTGTCACTAATGCCTGAAATTCAATCATTAGTGATAGAAACACTGTAGATTATTCCATAAAGGCAAATAATTCAAGAGTCAACTGTTGCTCATTACTTACTGTGAGTGTGTGTGTCTGTGTGTCTGTGTGTGCATGCACCATTATGAGAAGATGAAGCTTTTGGTAGAGGAAGGAGAAGAGCTACTAAAAGTGAGGAAAAAGTATCAAGAGAGAGGGAGGCAGAGGGCTTCTACAAGCAAGGGTAGGGTCTGTGTCTATGCTTTCTCCAAACCCTGCTAGCTACAGACATTTTCAAGAAGAAGCTCTTCTAAGAAAACATTTTAAAAATAGTTTTTTGTTCTTAAACTTAATTCCAAAATGGAATTTCTCCAATTTAAGGCCTTCCTGGAACATGGTAAGTACTGGCAAGTTTGATCCCTTCAAGCCTTTTCAAACTGGCCAGATCATTTGTTCAGAAGCAGCTAGATTTGTCTTCACCACATGAAAATGTTTGTCATTCTTCCGTCAATCTGTGGCAGGACATAGTTGTTATGGCTACCTTGACAATTAAGCCCACTTGGGCTTCCTAACTGAAGCTTCAAATAGTGGCATCTGTTCTTCATCATCTAAAATGTGGTCATTTTCCTGAAAGACCAAAGATGGTCAATTTATCCCTGAACTGAAAATCAATATGCCTCTAACCTCATGTGGCCCAGATTTTAGGAACAGCATCCGTGGTTTCATTCAGAAATGTTCCACCTTGCTGTAATTCTTGGAAAAATAGAGATCATTCCATACCCTGCTCTCCAGATGGTTCTGTCTTTAGTGGGAATCCAGCAGGGAGCCAGCAGCCTGCTTATTGGAACTGTTCTGGGGAAGCACTCTTCTAAGTGCACTGTCCATGTCCTGGCCCTGCATGCAAATGAAGATTCCGACTGCTCCTCGAGTGGTGACAGATGCTTCCTGGGCTGCATAGCTTCAAGTGATTTTTCACTGGTGGGAGGTTTCTGTGAGGAGTTAGAGCTCTCTGCTGCATGCTCTTATAGTGGTTTCTAGGGGGTCAATGGGGGAGGCAAACAGTAGAACTCCAGAAGCTTGAGCAGAGCTTCACACTTCCAAGCTTCAACTTGGCTTTTCTCCATAATAGCTCAGGTCTACTGAGTCACCCTGGAAGGAGTTGGCCAAGCACTAACATTCATACAGCTCCTACACAAGGCTCTACCTTCTTAATCACCTAGCTCGGGAGTTGATAGGCTCTGAGGTCCCAAATCTCCTTGACAATGGAAAACAAAGAGGTAGACATTCAGTGGTCCCACTTACAGCTAACCCCAGACCCAAGATTGTAAGGTTGAGTCTGAATGAGAGTGCAAACACTTGCCATAGATCTTCTCCCCAGCTTAGTGCGCAAACAGTGGGAGATAAACATCTATGCTAGCTATACCTGGAAAATAGAAGGAACTGAAACACAGCTAATACCTCAGTACCCTCAGTTACAACTAGAGGATGTGGCCTTACCTTCCCTACATTGGCAATCTGATGAGACTTGATACATCCTCATCTACCAGGGGACAATAAAACAGAGAGAGTACTATGAAAAAACAGAGATTTGAAAGGTACCTTAGAATCTCTGGTCTGGGTGATTGGTGAGGTCCTTCTACATAAGGCCAATCTGAAGGACTGAAGAGATTGTTGTCTTACCTAATTCACAGAAACCAACACAAGAAACAGGAAATGTGTTCCAAACAAAAGGAGATAAGTATCCAGAAAGCAATGCCAGTGAAATGGAGAAATGTAATTTACCCAACATGGAATTCAAAATCATGCTCAGTAAGGTCAGGAGAGCAATGCAAGAATACACTGAGACTTTCAACAAAGAGATAGAAAGGTTAAAAACGTGCCAGGCATAAACCACAGACTGAAGAATGATGTAACTAAACAAAACTATTCAATAGAAGGGTTTAACAGCAGACTGGGTTATTTAGAAGAAAGAATCAGTGAACTGGAATCCATTTCAATTGGTCATAAATATGTGGCTTTTTGCTGGATTGTGTTCTATTCCATTGGTTAGTGTGTCTGTTTTTAGGCTAGTACCTTATAGTTTTGATTGCTGTAGCCTCAGTTAGATCTAGGCATTAAAGGGAGGGAGCTGTAGCAATTGACCCCAGTGTGGAAAACTTAGTGACTTAGCAAGATCCTGCCTCAAAAAAAAAAAAAAATAAAAAGGACTGGGAATGTAGCTCAGTACAAAAGCCTCAGGTCCAAACACCAGTATTGGAAAAAAAATTCTTAGTTGATTCTTATATATCTGTTTTCTATGATAAATTCTCTACACAGTAAGTAACCAAAAATACAGTTAATAATACATAGATTTTTAAAGAGGGTTTGTTTTTTCACACAACACAAAAAGGTGAAGTAAAAGTTTCCCAGAAGTTGTGTAGCAGACCTCTGCTACTGTGGCCAGAAGGAGGTGACCTGTGGCTAAAGGAAAGAGTAGACAGATGAGTTGAGGTGGAAGACACAGAGAGGGAGAAGATTAGTTCACAATGGTTATGGCCTAAAGACCAGCAGGGAATATTCCTATTACTTTATGAAGGGTTTATAACTGCTTCCTCTGTGGGATTCTTCATGCTTTGCAACTTTTCTTCTGAGATTTATATAGCAGTGAAAGAAAAATAAATTCTTCCTGAAAGTTTAAGATGTGAGGTAATAGAATCGCCTTTAACTGTACATGAAGTAAGCAACCTCAGAAACTTGATAAGGCTAATCAAATCCTCTGATTCTTCTTCCGCTACAGATTTATGTTTGAACTTCTAGCTTAACTCTTTATTAGCCTTTATTATTATTGTTTCTAATTAAAATACACAGAACCTATTTGAGGTAACAAGTGAAAGTATTAACCAGAATTTTACAATTTCCTATGAAGTAAGGTCTGCTGAAGTAAATTTTAAAGATGAAAGAGGGCATTGGGTACTGAAGGGAGCAGAATGTGAGAACAGAAGATAGATTTCATCCTAGTCACAGTTGTGTCCAGCACAAATCTCTTATCTATTCCTGTGGTAGCCAGTCATGGAATTGGGTTCTTTGCTTTTTCTTTCCAGGCAGTAGACATACACCCAGTATGCATCCCCAGCTCATGTCCTGTTACTCTCCTATAGAGAGCAACTGGCCCTCCTTGCAGGTCTCACAGGAGGCTGCATGACTACCCTGTGTACCCTCATTATCCCCTGTAGTCCTGCTCACTGGAAGCAGCATTTTCAAATGCTTTGGGGTTTGTTCATGAGTTTCTCTCAGTGTCTCCATGGGGTTTCTGTTTCTGATACTAATCATAACCTGGTATGGCAAGTAGTATGTTACATCCATATTAAAGCCTAATGTTGTTTATCTTAAAGTGGCATTTTATTTTTGTAGTGCCTACCATTTGTTGATTTTTTATTCTACTTGTTAAATAAATATAGAATAAAATTTCTAGAATAATTGAATAACAAGAGTCATATGGTGGCCTGAAAAAACTGAAAAACCCCTATATTCTCTCCAGCACCATCACCACATGGTTAATTTTTAAATGAAAAAAAAAATTGGCAGTATTGGGATTGAACTCAGGGCCATTTGCACTGAGCTACACACAAAGCCATTTTAGTTTTATTTTTTATGTTGGCAAGGTAGCTAACTTGCCCAAGCTGGGATAGAATTTGCAATCTTTCTGCCTCAGCTTCCCAGAGTACAGGAGTTGCAGGTGTTTGCACCACTCCTGGCTGGTTTTTAAAATTTTGTGTTAAAGTTGTTGCTGTTGTTATATTTTATAGACATCATTGAAAGGAATAAATAAAGGCTGATATTCATTGAAATAGATCAAAACAAAAATTCTGAGAATTTTATTTAAAAAATCTGTGATGACCAGAAATTTAGATAAATTCTTCAGACAGCCTTGTCACTCATCTTGGTTACTTGCAGTGACTGATGTTTGTTTCCTTTTATTGCAACAACCATTTCTTCTGGTGATAGCCAGTAGTTGAACTAGCTTTCTTTATTTGCCAAAGACTAGATGACTTAATGAAACTGTGGTGTGTCATCATAATATTAACAATATGAAATTTTTGTCTGGTAGGGAATTTGCTCCAGGCCAGAAGACTTACAGTTGATGTTACCCGCCCTTTACTGAAAATTAACTCAAAACAGATCCATGATGGCTGGAAGAGACAGTTGTGGAGGATGAGCAGTGACCACTGGCCAGAGGAAGAGGGTGTGCAATGGCTTGTGGGCAGCTCAGAATGACGTCACTCCTGAGTCTTGCTGATGACCTGAATATATTGCCAGTACACTAACTAGAGATCATATTGATCAAATAATTTTGAACAAAATGTCACTGGGATAATATATATTGTAAATAAAATTAATATAAATAAATGGAGACTTCTGATTGTCTTTGCCTTAGAGGTGTGTCTATCTGGACACTTCAAAAGTTTCAAGTGATACAGCCTTTGCCTTTTAAAAAAGAAAAAATAAGTTATTGTTGGTTTGGCACAGGATTTCTCACTCAGAGCCTAGGAATTCCGTGATTTTCAGAAGCAAAGGTAGTGCTAGATCTCTATAAGTATTTAAGATGTGATATCAATGATTGTGCTTGCTTCGGCAGCACATATACTAAAATTGGAAATATCAGTGATCCTCTTCCAATGACAAAATTTTCATCAACCTCTTTTTAGAATACTACCTTACTGATCATGAATCTTCTTCTCCTTCCTCCACCACCTCCTCCTCCTCCTCCTCCTCCTCCTCCTCTCCTTCTTCTGGCTTTGGTTCCCCTTGGATCTGTGATGTTATTCTTATTTCATGAAATCAAGATTCCTTACCTTCAGGAGGCTGATTTACTGATTTGGAGACTGATTCTTCTTTGTCAGGCTATCAGTAAATCATCCAAGTTTATGTTTGTAAAATATCCTAGAATAATTTTAAGTGCAAACTGCATGGACAATACATTTTATTATACTGGAAAGAACCACAAGATGTTAGTCACTGCTGGTTGGATTCCTATGCTGTGAAGGATATTTTATTACTGTTCCCATATTTAGGAGGGTTCCCCAGTTTTTCCTGTCATAATTTAGAAGAACAAACCTCCATTCTCTTACAGTATGATCCTTCTGACCACAGAGACTCTGCTAATCTTGTGGAGATGGGGCTCTCCCATCTTCAAAAGTGCTGGGATCAAAGTCATCTGAAGATTTGTGCTCCCTTCACCTCTGATCTTTGGTGATAGCCAGGACAGAATAGTTATGTTTTTCAGTCTCAGAGGCATATGAATCCAAGAAGGAGCTGTGGGTTCAGTCTCCTGAAGCCACCATTGCTGTCCTTCCATTTTATCATAGCTTCTTTAGCTGACCTTCAACAAGAAGGTCACACCTGTAGTGAAAAGAATATATACCTCCTTACTCAACTGGAATGGACTTAGGAGTAGAGTACATGTAATTTTGTATTCTGCTTTTAACTTGACTCTTCTGCAATAATTTTTTTCAGGTACTTCAAAGTGTCTCATTGTATTAGAATGTAATTTAGCACCTTTAACTTTAGATTGACTGAGATAAATCTAGCTTGAAGAAATTCTTTCTCTCTCTCTCTTTCTTTTATTCTTTCAGGAATGAACCCTGAGTCATCTTCACGGAAAGCTCCATCTAGAGCTCTTTTTTCCATTATTAATATATTTTAGGTTACAGTTATATAAGTTGTTTAGTTTGTAATATTTTAAAATATGGGTTAACAATCATTTCTGTGATGATACACTTACTATTTGATGTTTAGATTTTATATACATATTTTATTTTAAAACATTGAATTGCTCTGAATACCTTGTTATGGTTTGTATCTAGATATCCCTTAATGCTTCATGTGCTCATAGGTGGGACTTTTGGAAGGTGGCTGGGTTTAGGGTGTGTGAATTTGGATTAAGGGTGTGATGCCTGGTTTAGTCCACTAATTGGTTTAATATTGTTCTGGATATGGGTAATGGGAAGCCCCACCCTGGTCATGGGTGGCACCACTCAAAAGGCTTGTAGCCTACATGGGATAAAGTAAAGTGGGCTGTCTTTACAATCATGAACTGCTTTAATTTTACTTCCACTAAAACAAGTAGCAGTTAAATAGGCCAACTGAAGCTAGAATAGTAGAGAATTTGTTGCCACGATGGGGCATCACTTGGAAAATAATTAAAAATAATGAAAAAATTAAGATTAAGAGGAATCTCCCCACTAGTAGAGTAAAGTGAGTTTATCATACATGAGAGAAAGATCTAGTGCTCAATATAATTGCAAAAATTTCAATAATAATTGCCATTTATTGAGAAGTATGGATAAGTGCTTTTCCAAGTGTTTTACATGTGTTCTTTCATTAATCCTTACAATCGGACACAGGGGAGACTTGTGATTTTCATATGCATGGAAACTGAGTGCAGATTTGAAATACCTTGCCAAAGTTCAGATAAAGGAAAAAGACAGAACACAAACTCAAGTCCCTTACTTTAGGAGACATGTTCTCTATCAATATAGTATACCCCAAAGATACATGTCTGTGGTCTATTCATTCTGCACATGGGCTTAAGTGTATATCTAAAAACTTGAATTAACATCACTTTTAAATCTCTGACTCTATATGCCAGATCAGGCAAAATAACTCTTCATATACATTAAAGGGTAATGAGTGAACTTGACATAGCATACAAGAAAGAATAACTGTATGCTTCATGTTTTACTAGGACATCTAACACCAAATGTACAAATGCATGATATGAAAAAAAGGTTGGCATTGACATCTGTCTGATTTCTGAGCTAGTACTTTAGCTGACTTTACCACATGAGTAGAATTTAATAGAACTGATAGACTAGCCTGACAGTTTGGAGGTATGGCTTTTAATCCAAGTGCAACCATCAATCCTTTAAACAAATTATTTAGCCTTCTGTACTTTAGTTTTTTTATTTGTCACATGAATACATGCTCTTCATTTAACCACAGGGTTCTTCCGAGCTTGAAATGAATGTGGTCTATGAAAGCTAAGTACTACTTAAGTGTTTAGCACTATTAATCATTATTTTCCATCATTGAGTTTATTATGTATCTGCTATATGACCCAGCAGTATTCACAGTATAAGATCATCTTTCCTTTAATCATAATAATCCATCCTGAAACCAAAAAGGTTATTATTACCATTGGGGTTAATGCAATATTTTTAGAGATGACACAGTGAAAGAATGCTTAAACCTCTGAGAATATGTAAATGTTTTCTTTTCCTTTCTTCTAATATTTTAGTAACCATCAAGTGTTCTGGACAAATGCTCCTTCTGGGCCAGGTTCAGAGCTTTGGTGGTTCAGTTTCTCTTCTCTTGGAAACTTTGTGATGGTCTGTGTAACCAGAGCCCTCAGAACTCTTGTACACAATGTAGGAACAATGTCCAGTGTAGCTGTTGGTGGAATTCTTATTTGTCTTTAAACCCAATTTAGTTGCCACAAGAATGGTCAGGCTTCTCTTAAGCTGAAGCTGGGGAAATTTCCACACAAATGCTGAAGGAGATCCTCTGAAGCCCTGTGTCCTTCACTCCAGGAAAGACTGGGGAAAGGAAGAAATGACTTGAGGGAGAGGGAGAACAAAAGGGAGAGGAATGGGGAGGGGAGGGAGAGGCTTATCAGAAGTAGAATTAAAGCTAACACCTAAAACTGTCAACTCTAAAGAAAACAGGCTGGGACTACTTTATTTCTTAACTTCCAAGACCCAGATCATCAGATTATAAGTGTTTTAGTAAATGATTTGAGGAAGGAATAAACACATTCAGCCCAAGAAAACTCATTCCTGTTGCTCAAGAAAACAAATTAAATGAGGCCAAAGTTAGAAAATGAGGATTCTGGATTCTTCTCCTTATAACCTGTGTATTTATTGAGCTTCCTAACCTTAAATTTCTCATCTGTATAATGAAGATTAAACTATCTCGCATAGAAGTGACTAGGAGATCTATCTAAAAATGCAAACTCAACCAAAACAGTCTTGCTTAAAACCTTATAGTCTCCAGGCACAAGTTCAGGTTCCCTCGTGAAGCACAAAAACCTTCCATCATCTGGCTTCTGACTTTTCTCTCAGGAAGAGCTTATTGGACAAATAAAATCTTAAGTTGCAAAGTAAAGTGACTGAAGGATTTAGAAGCCATTAGAGTTGGCTGAAGGAAAAATCATGAATATGTAGAATGAATAGTTTTTATAATATTAAATCAGCAATGGGACTGCAGAGGTTAGGAATTTATCCATTGCAAATAACAGAAAACATTACTACAGTGATTGAAATAAATGGGGGAGGAACATCAAGTACAGAACCGCGGTAGAGAAACAAATTGGCATGTTCTAGGAAGAAAGCAATCAATGAGGAGGAAAACACAAGGCTGGGGAAGAGGACAGGCTCAGACCAAATCACGTATAATGTTGAATGCCCATAACAAGCAGTTTGAATTTTATGTTGGATGCTGAAGGATAAGGATGAAGGGTCTTCAAGCCAGTCAGTAGAAATATGTAGTTTGAATTGAATATTATTGAATTAATTATTAATTAATTATTAAAATATTGAATTAATATTTTTATGCTGCTGGGACAAAATGTTTGACATACAAAATGTAAAAGAGGAAGGTTTATTTGGCTGATGGTTTCAAGAGTGTTGGTTCATGGCCAGCAGGAGTCAAGGCAGAGTCATCGTGACAAAAGGGTATAGCAGAGGAGAGCTCTCCTCCTTATTTGCTAAGGAGGCTTTCTTCTAGTGCATGCTTTTGGCTCCTTTGTCAAATATCAGATACCTGAATGTGTCTGGAGATTTGTACGTTCTCTATTCTGTTCCTCTGCTCTTAAAGTTTGTTTTTGTGCCAGTACCATATTAGTTTTATCATTGCAGATTTGTAGAGTAATTTGAAATCTGAGATTTTGATGCCTTCTGTTATGCTCTTATTACACATCATTGCTTTTGGTATTCTGGGTAGCTTCTAGTTCCATATTAGGGTTGTTTTCTCTAAATTCTGTGAGGAATGCTATTGGTATTTTCATTGGGATTACATTAAATCTATATATCAATTTTGTGACTCTGGCCATTTTGAGTGTATTGGTTCTGTCTAACCAGGATGTTTTTCTATTTTAAGATGTCCTCTTTGATCTCATTTTATAGAATATTGTAGTTTTCATATTAGAGGTCTTACAGTTCCTTGAGTAGGTCAATTCCTAGGTATGTAATTGTTATGTTATTTTGAATAGTATTTTTTCCTTAATTTTTCTTTTTCTGTGAGTTTATCACTGGTATACAAGAATGCTATTGATTTTTGTTTTTGGATTTTTTTTATTTTGCTACATTGTTGAATTTGGTTAATACAAGAAGTCTTTTGGAGTAATTTTTGGAAAGGATCATGCCCTCTGCAAATAATGATAATTTGACTTGTTTCTTTCCTATAAATACCCCTTTTATTTCTTTCTCTTGCTTGATTGTTCTGGGTAATATTTTGAGTATTATATTGATCAGGAGTGGTGATAATGGAATCCTTATCTTGTGTCTGATTTTAGAGGAAAAGCTTTTTAGAGTTTCCCTATTTAATATGATGTTGGCAGTAGGTTTGTCATTAAATGATTTTTATCAGAATGAAACAAGATATTTGAAACAACTATTGAAACAACAACTATTTCTTTCAGGTTTTTTTTATCATGAATGGATATTGCATTTTGTTGAAGGTTTTTTTTCTTTGTCTATTGAGATCATCATGTCATCTTTGTCCTTGATTCTGTTTATGTGATATATTATATTTGTTAATTTGTATATGTTGAGCTATCTCTGAATCCTTGGGTTAAAGCTACTTTTTCATGATGTATGACCTTTTTGATGATTTGTTGCATTCTTTTGCCAATATTTTGTTGAGGATTTTTGCATCTATTTTAATTAAAAAACATTGGCCAGTGGTTCTCTTTTCTGGTTTTATCCTTGTGTGGTTTTGGAGTTAGGGTAATGATAGCTTCCAGGAATGACTTTGGAAGTTAATTTCAAACTCATTAAATGGTTTGAGGAGTATTGATGTTTCATCTTCCCTGAAGTTGTAAAGGAATCCTGATGTGTCTCCATTAGAACCTGTGTTTTCTTAGTTGGTAGGTTTTGAATTACTGCTTCAATGTCATTGCCTGTTGTTGGATTATTCAGTTTTTAAATCATGGGTTAGCTTTGATAATTCATATGTATCTAGGAATCTATCAATTTCTTCTGAATTCTTCAACTTATGGAGTACAGGTTTTCAAAGTAGTTGCTAATAATCTTGTTGATTTTGATAGTGTCCACTGTCATTTACCCTTTTTATTTCTAATAGTGTTGATTTGGGTCTTTTCTTTCTTTGAGGGGGGAATGGTTACAGGATCATCTATTTTGTTTATTCTTTCAAACAACTGGCCCTTTGTCAGTTTATTGTTTATTCTTTCAAAAAAATGGCCTTTTGTCATGACTTGTGTCTAGATGTCCCCTCAAAGTCTCATGGAGTCATAGTGAGGGCTTTTCAGAGGTGGCTGGATCTAGAGGGTGCTGTGATGGGATCAAGAGGGTGCAATTACTAAAGCAATCCACTGATTGGATTGGGCACAGCCCTAATCCAGGTATCCCAGATAGAGTATAAATGGGGCAGAAAGAAGCTGCTAAGGTCTTTTGCTTGCTTTGGTACCTTCTGCCCACCATGAATGATTTCTCCTCTACAATGTCTGTCTGCCATGCCACCCTGTCTCAGAGCCAGCTAGCTATGCACTGGAACCTCTACAAACTTTGAGCCAAATAAACCTTTCCTCCTTTAACTTGGATGTTTGATGTTTTGTCTCAACAATGAGAAAAGTAACCAAAACAAAATTTGATATCAGAGAAATACCTGACCATGTAGTTCAGGAGCCTTTGGGACTGGCTTGTGAGAAGAGTCAGGAAAGGTTTGGAGATGCCAGCTGAAAAAGTAGAGCCAGAATGCCTTAAAATGTACTTGATAGGATATTCTGGTCAGTGCTCAGAAGACCAGAATGCTGATATAAATGCTGTTTGTAAAGACCAGGTTCAGGAGGTTTCTGCTGGGAAGAAGGACTGCACTGGCTATTCTATTCCAGATGATGTGTATTATGATTTGGCTGAAAATTTGACTGCATTTTGCTCCTGTCCAGAGACTTTGCCTGAGACTGAGATTAAGGGCAGCAGACAAGTTAATTTTGCAGAAGAAATTTCAAGGCAATTTAATATTGAGGTGGTGGCATGGCTAATTTGGGAGGCTTTTAACTAAATTTATGTTGAAAATCAAGAGCAAAGAGCCCAGAAGAATAATCCAAAACATTGTGAATTTGTCTAGAAAGGATGCTCCAGTAAAGTTGCAATCTGAAAAGATGGAAAAGAGGAGAAATTGGTCACTGAAAAGACCAGCAAGAGAAAGCCAAGTTCTCCAGAAGACAACAGAAAAGATGGCCTGAGGACAACACAAGAAGCAGCAGGACTCCAGCCTCTGCAGCCTCAGAGTTGCAAAGGTGAAAGACTGCTTTGAGAAGAAAGCCCTAGAGCACCATGTTCCAGAATGGCAGTGGCCTAGAGAATTTGTTCCTTGGAATTTTGCTCAGTGATTTAGGCACTGTACCCCTACAGCCAAGATAGAAGGAATCCTGGCTACTGCTCCAGCTGGTGGCAGACCTTGGCATGATCCATGTGACCCCAGTTTTAGGTGCATACAGAATGCAAGAGTTGTGGGATCAGGAAGGCTTCCACTTAGATATCAAAAGAAGACCTAGGAGGCCAGGCAATATGCTCCTGTGAGGACAGTTCATGAAGCTGTGAGTGTGAAGCTGAAGGTGCAGTGGAGACCCCAGAAGTTTGGAGAAGCCAAGAACATGTATCATCTAAGGAAAACTGCAAGAAGGGAGGTGAGCCGGCCCAAGAGGGCAGCTATGAGAGCTATATCCACTGGCAGTGCCATAGGGGTGGAGCCTTCCAAGCCCTTTGGAGTTTACATCTTGTCACAGATTGCCTTGAATGCTGGATATGGAACTACAGGACTTAATGTTTGCCCTGCTGGATTTTGGACTTGCTTTGGTCCCATTCCTTTGTACCTCTCTATTTGTACCTATTTCTACCTTGGTACCTATTTGTACCTTTGTAACTTGCTACAAATAGACATGGAAATGTTTATCTTGTACCACTGAATGTTGGAAGTTTTAATTTTCTGTTCATTTATACAGACAGTCACAGCTATGAGTTTGCTTTAAATCTCAAAGGAGACTTTGAACTTGGACTTTTCAGCAATGCTGAAACTGTTGGGACTTTGGCAACTCTTGGAGATGGACTAAATGCCTTTTGCATAAAGGGACGTACATGAGTCTTTGGGGACCCAGGGGTAGAATGTAATGGTTTGTGTCTAGATGTCCCCCGAAGTCTCATGCAGTCATAGTAGGAGCTTTTCAGAGGTGGCTGGATCTAGAGTGTATGGTGCTGGGATCAAAGGTGTGTGATTACTAAATCAGCCCATTGATTGGTTTGTCATAATTCTGGCTAGGATTAAGGATGTGAGTGCTGCATCTGCCCTAGGGTGGGTAGCCTGCATAAAAATTTAAGAGACAGACAGAAGGCTAATGTGCTCTTACTTCCCTGCTTTCTGTGGACTATTTCTGCCCCTCTGCCATGCCACCTTGCCTTGGAGCTAGCTGACTATGAACTGAAACCTCTATGAACTGAGCCAAATAAATCTTTCCTCCTTTAACTTTTGGTATTGGGTATTTTGTCTCAGCAACAAAAAAAGTAAATAAGACATCCTTTGATTCATTGATTGTTTTTATTGCTTTTTAATCTTAATTTTATTAGTTTCTACTCTGATCTTTATAATTTCCTTTCTTGTACTAGATTGGGATTTAGATTGTTGTTGTTTTTCTGGGACATTGAGGTACATCATTAGGTTATTTATTTGGGTTCACTCTGTTTTTCTGATGTGAGAATTCATTGCTACAAATTCCCCTGTTAGAACTGCTTTCATTATGTCCTACTAGAGCTGGTATGCTGTACTGGCATTATCATTTGATTCTAGAAACTAATTTCTTCTTTGATATCTTCTGTGACCCATTGGTTATTCAAGAGTCTATCATTTAATCTCCATGCATTTGCATAATTTCTTTGGATTCTTTTGCTGTTAACTTCTAGTTTCATTGTGCTATGATCTGATAATATCCATGGGATAATTTTGATTCTTTTGCATGTACTTAAGCATGATTTATTGGCTAGTCTATTTGGAGAAATTTCCAGGTGCTGCTGAATGAATGTGTCTTCTGTGGTTTTGGGGATTTTTTTATTAATTCCTTTTGTTTAAATGTTTGGTTTAACTATGATATTTCTTTATTGATTTTTGTCTAGTTGATCTGTCTACTTGTGCCAGTGGGGTATTGAGGTTCCCCACTATAATTGTACTGATGTCCATATAATAATTTATGTCTAGTAGTGTTTGTTTTATGAAGTTAGGTGCACCAGTGTTCAGTGCATATATGTTTATAATTATTGTCTTTATAATTGCTGTTGAATTGTTCCTTTAAGCAATGTGTAGTGAATTTTGCCTTTTCTGATCAGTTTTTGCTTGAAGTCCACTTTGAAAATAGGATGGCTACTCCTGTTTATTTTTGGGTTCCTTTTGCATGCAATATTGTTTTCCATCCTTTGATTTTTAGTCTATGAATTTCTTTTTTGATTCAATGTGTTTCTTGTACATAGGATACTGGTAGATTTTGTTTTTGATCCATTCTGCCAATATGTGTCTTTGATTCAGGAATTGAGACCATTCACATTGAGAGTTATTGGAAGGTGTTGACTTCTTCCTGTTATTACATTATTTTCCTGTTGCTGATTCCTTTTTTCTTCTTTTCTTAACTGTGTACCCTGCCTTATGTATTCATTCCATTGTCGGGTTCATTGTCTCTTTTGAAGACAACCTTAAAAGGTTTTTGGAGTGCTGGTTTGATTTTCTCAAATTTCTTAAGGTGTTCTTTGTCATGGAAAGACCTTATTTCTCCATCAATTATGAAAAGTAGTTTTTCAGAATAAATCAGTTTGGGTTGGAAGTTGTTTCCTTTTAGAGCTTGAAACACATCATGCTTTCCTGGGCTTTAAGGTTGTGTTGAGAAGTCTGCTATAATTCTAGTGGATTTAACATAATTAGTGATTTACTGATTTTCTTTAACAGCTTTTCAGTTTCTATCCTTGTGTTGAAATTCTGGGATTTTGACTATGATGTAGCATGAAGATGTTCTTTTCTGATCATGGCCATTTGGGGTTTTATGCGCCTCATTTATCTGTATGCTAAATTCTTTCCTCATACTGAGGAAATGTTCTGCTATTATTTTTGGTCTTCTGATTTGTCATGAATTCTATTTAATCTTAGCCTAGTCTTCTTTGCATCACCTAACAGCCATTGGCTCCATTTTTCACATGCTCTTGCCATTTCTAAGGTATCTCTGATGACACCTAGGTCACCAGTGGCAGCCCTGTCTGCTAGTTCTGACTCTGTCTTCTCATTGGTCATTTCTGCTGCCCATACTTTCAATAGAATTTTTAATATTTGTGTTATGTCAGTGATTAAATTTTTTGGATTTAGGGGCATTTCAGATTTTGAATTTTCAAATTAAGTATGCTCAACCTGTAGAAACTAATTTAAATATCCCAACCTTGTACAGTGGACACTGTTACTATCCCTGTTTTATGAATGGAAACTGAGGCAGAAAGATTAAGTGACTAACTTAAAATCACAAAGTTAGGAAAAGGTGACTTTAGAGTTAGATTGGCACTTCTAACCAGTACTCCAAAATAATACTGAAAATACCTAACAGAGTATACAAAATTTAATCTACTTTCCTGACCTATGTTTTATCAAAGTTCTCTAAGGAGCCCATGCTTCAATTAGCCTGGGCTGTATACTAGTCTTCCACATCATCCATTCTCATCCTTCTATGCCTTTATTCATTGTATGCTTCCAAACCCAGAAAAATATAAATATGTTCATAAAGACTTAAGTGAATCATTATTTTCTTCATTTTTTAATCTTTAAAATTTTTATTAGTACATGTTCACAGTGCATAACAATTATATTAATTGTGAGGAGTTGGTAAATGATATATAATACGTCTTAATTCTTTTTACTTCCTTTCCCTTCCACTTCCTCCCCTGTCCCTCCATCTCTTCCAAAGGCAGAACATGTTGTGAGCCTCTTTGGACTTTCCAATGCTCTCTTAATGGTCTAATTACACCAATTACGATGTGTGTGAGTGTGTGTGTGTGTGTGTGTGTGAATGGGTCTATCTACCCAGTGGTTGCAAAAACCTTGTTTAATTGAGCCCCCAAAATTCTCTCTTGTGGAACTTATAGTGCAGAATTAAATATAGACACAGAAGTAAGTATGGTATAATAAAACTATTGCCGTAAAGAAGTTATATGTCATAGATTCTTGAATCAGACCATTTAAGTGCAAATTATGACCTTTCCATTTGTTTCTTAAACATAGAAAAGTTATTTCACCTTCTTTTGACTCAGTTTGTGCATTTGTAATATGCAGATGATGATATAACTACTTCATGGTGCTATTATGAAGATAAGGATTACAAGGCACATGTATGCACTTGGAACAATGAAACATAATATGCAACTGATAGTTTTGTTATTATTATTTCATTACCTTTATTACTGAAATATTTTCCAATGTGTCAAAGATGACTAAATTCTATTTTCAACACTTTTAAATATAAATGGTTGTATGTGTTTTTGAATAAATAATTCCCATTGATTTATTCATTAATTAAACAAATATTTATTTATTTATCTTTCTTTTTAAAAATTTATATATTAATTGGTACATTTTAGGTATACAATACATTTACATTTATCATTGGGTGTTTGTACCTGAACATGATATATCTTGGTTCTTATTTTTTTCCCCCTTACCTGTGCGCCCTTCACCCCCTCCACCCTTCCCTATTTACATAGACTTTGTTTCCATTTTTTTTTCTTTCACATAACTTTTCCTTTACTTTCTTCCCTTTCCCCTTCCCTTCCTTCCACCTCTCCACCTTTGGACCTTTTCCTATTTCAAATTATCAATTATTCATTTTAATCATTTTCATACCACCGCAATATATGTGCACCTATGTTTAGCGGCACAGTTTGTAATAGCTAAGGTTTGGAAACAGCCCAAGTGCCCATCAACTGGAAACTGGGTAAAGAAGATGTGATTTTTTAATAAAATGGAGTAGTACTCAGCCATGAAGAATGAGAAACTAGAGTCATTTATAGCTAAATAGATGCATATTGAGGCCATACTCTTAAGAGAAATAAATAGGACACACATGTGTAAATACCGAGTAGTATCTCTAGTGTGAGAAACTGAAAGTGTAAATAAGGATGAAAATGATTAAAACAAATATTTATTGTTTATCTACAATGTTCTTTTGATATGCTAGTTTCAGAGTTTTTATTGGTAAACCACATGGAAAAGATTTCTGTCCTCTCAGTGATCATAATCTCCGTAGTGTAGAGTAAGACTGTATTGTGAGGCACACATCCTGGGGCAGTGATAAGGAACATAACAAGGGAAGCACACAATGGAATGGGGATATGGAGAGATCTTTTGAGATCTGGGGGCAAGGATCATAATGCTGCCTAAATTAAACCCAGCAGCTATCTAGATCAGTATACCAGTGGATCACAAGACTAAATGTTTCAGCAGAATATTCCCAAGGTTTTGGAGGTCGGGCATGGCAGGGCCAATTTGGCAGCAGAGAGGGACAGGCTTAGACTTTAAAAGATCTTATGGGTATTTTGATTAGTTTTAGAATTTATTTTAAGGGAAATGGTCAGTTATTAAAGTCTTAATTAAAAGAATAACTTTATTAGAACTGTGTTTCAATAATATTGTTTGGGCTGACTTATATAGAATAAATTGGACAAGGCCAGTACTGAATTCAGGGAGGCCAATTTAGAGGTTACTGTGGAAGTTGAGGAGACTAAGATGGTACCCAACAAAGCAGATAAGGATGGAGAAGTGAGGGCTGGAAGAAGACCATCCAGGCCTGGTGATGGGAAATTAGGGCTGGTGAGGAGGTGGACAAATAAGTATAGCATAGCTATCAAAGAATAAGCACAGTGGTGATGAGTACATGGGAGAGATGGAAGGAAAGAAGTTACAGTTAAATCACTGGGATTCATGATTTCAGGTACAGACCTGCCAGAGTGATGGCCAGGACCAAATTAAGGTCACAAGGCAGAAAACAGGAATGGAGTTAAGGCCGCAGACATCAGAGATGAGTTGAGCAAAATGTCAAGGGAAGGGTATTGTATGTATCATGAAAACACATGTCACATCATTCAAGATGGTGGCAAGAGTTAAGGAGAGGAAGACTTTGACATGAAGTTCAAGCATTCTGTGTATACAACATTACTCTTGGACTGCTCATAGCTCACAGCCAGGGAGGCTATGTTGAGAGCAGGCACAGTAGGAAGCTGAAGCTTCCCGGGCTTTAGAATTCAGGGAGTCTCTAGGGATACCTTGACACAAGCTGAATGTAAAAAACTCTTTTGGAAAGAGTATGGGCAGGAAAGACAATGGACTGCACAAGCACTCACCAGCAGGCTTCGGTCCCAGAAATGAAATGAAAGCAGATTCTGTTATCAATGGAAGGAGGTTGCCTCCACATGAGACCCCAGCCACCCCATTTGATTCATTTTTCCTTAGCTTTGAAAAATGGCCACTAAAGGTAGAGAGCAGTGAACATAAAAAAAGAAGAAAGAAAGAAGAAAAACCAGGAAATTCATAATAAGAATTTATTCTTTCCAAAAGCCTATTTTTAAAAATAGGGTTTTAAAATTTTTGAAAGAAAAATATGGTTTCAAAGCATTTTCCCCATTTTGGGATTTAGGTGGAAGGAAATGCAAACATAGATCAGATGAAAACTGGAACTTTTCTGTGTTCTTCATGTGTTCCAGGACAAACATCATGGGAGGCAGGGAACACACCACAGGCAGCATTTCACAGGACTACAGAGTTCTTGAGGTGGAAGGACTTCTGGATCAAATGGACCAGCACTTTATTTTAAATAAGGATGCTTCAAAGAGGCCAGCAAAATGGGAAAGTAGTCAGGCTGGTTGAGTGGTGAATGGGAAAACTATTGCATATTTCTCACAAAATGACCTCTTAAATTGCATTAAAAATGAAAATTCTAATAATTTTTCTAAGAGAAAGTTAACAATTTTTCTAAGAGAATGTAACAATTTTACTGCTAATGAGACCTTGTCCACTTAATAAAATTTTTCTAGTTTAACTTTGAAAGAGCAGTATAATCCCGTGGAGCAACAAATATCTTTAAATGCAAGACTGTTTCACTGTAAATGAAACTGACAAATCAGAAATGAGCCTAATTAGAAAGCTCAAAATGATTTTTCCATTAATCCTCTAATTTACAATTTTTCTTCATATATTTATGCAATAGTTTAGATTGTCCTTTTTATTTGCTTAAAGGCTTTATTCATGTGTACCTAATGTGATACAATAGAAATATTGTATTACCTAATGTGATACAATAGAAAGAAGGGAACACTTTTTGTCACTGATAATGACTACAAGAAGGCAAGCAAAGCCCAGTTTGACATCCTCTTTTCCTTACCGTCTGCTAACAGGTGGTAATGCAGTTTTCTTGAATCTTGATTAATTGTATCCAGGGAAATCTCCCTTTGTTCTGGTGTCTTAAGGTATTTTAAATTTTTTCTTAAGGGGAAGACTTTTTTCAAATAGTATTTTACCCATCATGTAAAATACATAGGAGCCAAAGTTCCAGTAGAAATAATAATGACACGTGGCCCACAGCTCAGTATATGAACATTTCCACTCCCTAGATTTCCATTTCCCAGAGCTCCACAAGATTTTATGGATCTCAGGGTGAAATCCAGTACCATAAGGGAATCTATAATAATCCCAGACAAATACATATTTTAGACTAGTTTATTTAGTGATTTGCTTGCACACTCTACATACACCCAGAAGATGTACACAACAAAATTATGGATGGAGTAACACCTGGCTATTTAGAAAAAGCACTGTAGAAACCAAATAGAAAATATTATTTCTGATGTATTTGGAAATGTTAATGGAGAATGAATTTCAATGGTTTACGAGAGTTTATGGTACATAGCACAGTCTGGTTTATGCCAATTGACACTGGTTTCTTTTGACCAAAAGCAGGATTTTATTTATATTCTGGTTGGAACTTTTGATTCAGATGATCAGACACCCACACGACCCTTCAGCTTAAAAAAAAAAAAAAAACTTGGATACACAAAACTGAAGAAGGTAGCAAGTTGCAGTCTTCTTTGTGGATTGTGGTTATTGTAACAGGATCATGAACAAAAGGGTCACAAAACCACATGGTGTGGGCTGGGAACACTTCAAAGCAGAAGCTGCCCTCTAACTGAGAAGGTTTACACAGACAAATTGAGCCTATGCTTGGTTAGTGTCCTGAGAGCGAAGACTTGAGTGAAGACTGGACCCAAGGGAGAGGTAAAGGGTGTTCAAAGAAAAATGTGATCTTTGGCTGAATACTAGCTATATATCAGAGGATACATCTACAGTCTTCTCTTATTCATAATACAATTCTATGACTTTTATCTCTTGTGTAGAGGTGAGCACCTACAATTAAGAGGAACTGATTAGTTTATTCCAGATTACACAGCCTGTATTTATCATGTCACACTCTCTTCTTGCTCTTCCATAATCATGCACCTCAAACTGTTGTTATTTACTGTTCTATTTGCATGCAATTCCTTTCCAACACTACCCTCATTTCTTTCTCTTATTTCACTCTGGTCTCTACTTACCTGTTCCTCCTTGTGGTGCCTTCTCAGACCACTTCTTATACTGTTTTACTCCTTGTCATTTTCTATTCACTTACTCTGCCTTAATTTTTCATGAAATTTATTGCTACCTGATATTATATTATATAAATATTTATTCATTGTTTGTCTTCCACAATAGCATAAAAACTCCATTGTGATGAGGGTCTTGTTTGTACAATATACTTATTTAACCAGGCACAGTATGTATCTGGCACATAAGATGATTAATAATATCTGCCAATTAAAAATGAATGTATACTAAGAAATTAAGTGTATGTGCTACCAAAGCGAGCACTAAGAAATTAAGTAATAGGCAGAGTAGTTGGATATTTGGTTCAGTTTTAGCCACTTAATAACATTTCAATCCTTTGCTTATACTTCACCTTTCTGCTCTGAAATTGTCACTTGTAAGCTCTTGCCTTAGAGGTTGGATGGCATAGGGACAGCTGTTGGAGATGCATAGATCTTCTTATATAGTAATTACCTCAGAATGTTTTTGGAGGGAACTTTCCTTTTTACATTGTAGTAATCCCTTTTCTAATGCTATAAAAAACATCTGAGTTTGGTAATATATAAGGAAAAGTGATTTATTTAGCTCAGTGTTTTAGAGGCATAATGTTGGCATTAGCTTGGTTCTGGTAAGAACCTCATGGTGGATGAAAATGCACAATGGCAGGGCTGCATAGGAGAGAGATCACACAATTGGACGGGAATCCAGAGCTCAGAGGGGGCTAGTCTTGCTCTTTTACATCCACCCTCTATGAGAACTAACCAGAGTCCGTGAGAACCACCTTAATCCCTTCTGAAGGCAGCACCCCAAATAACCTGATGACCTCCCACTAGGCTTCAGCTCATAAAAGTCTCACCACTTGTCAGTACCAACACACAGAGAACTAAGCCTCCAACACAGGAATACTCAGAGGGGACACTTACACTGTGTCCACTCCACAGTATGCATTCTTAGACAATGTATTTAAGTGGATTCTTTCTATCTCTGGCTCCATGGACAGGTCTTGATGGACTTAAGCCAATTAGTGAAGATCATGATTTGGGCCAGTGGAATTGGCTCAGGGGTGATCAGATAGCTGATGCAGTCCAATGAGGTAAAAAAGGCATTATTTATGTCTTCTGGGAAGAAAGCATCCTCATTCCTTCCTCTGACAGTGTTACTAGCAGAGATGATATTTTCTTCTTTTAGGGCATGAACAAATGATTGGGAAGAGTTTAATTGGGAAAATCCCAAGGTGTGACTAGAATTTACTCAACTAACACTGGGTCTGGACAGTGTGTCAGATGGCAGGCACTATTTTAGACATGGAGAATATAGTAATTAACAATAGAGACAAGGTGTATGCTCTCATGGACAGTATATTTTGTGGGGAAGACCAACATAATTAAATACAAAATAACTAATCAGATATTATAACTTCAGCTAGTTATTCAGAGTATAAATTATGTTATATAGTGGAGAACAAATGTGCTAAAATGTACAGCTCTCTGGAAAGGGCTTCCAGTTTTTCACATACATGCCTCCCTCTCTCAAATAAATAAATACTACATTTTTGTGACAAATCAATTATATTATTTTGAGTGATTTTTTGACTCAAGTCAGCAAAATTTAATATAAAGCTGTAAAATAAAAATTGCAATATATATTGTGGCCAATAATATTATCTCACAATCATCCAATCATCCTGAATCTTTAAAACAATTTTTTGTTAAGTATTCCTGAAGCTGTCATTTCTTACTGATCTCCACGGAGCACATATGATCATCTTTAAATCAATCCCATTGTTCAGGGTTGTGGACTTCACCAGCTGGTTCAGTCTACTCACAGAACCTGGGAGGCTCACTCCCACCACACTGTCAATCTTGGTGACTGCAGTCAGGAGGTTAAGTGATATTATAAAGGAAGGATCATGAGAACAGCCAGGGAAATGGAGAGATAGGAATAAACAGACCATGAGACATACACTCTCTGTTCCCCACTCCATGCTGTGTACACACTGAACATATGGAAAAGGATAACTCTGTGAAAACCACAGTATCCTAAGTGTCAGAACTCAGAGGAAACTCAAAGTAAAAGAAAAACCAGGAGCTGATATCATAGCAGCGAAAAGAGCACAAGACCCAAACCCAAGATGTGGGCCAGAAGATATGGTCTTCAGTTAATGGAAGAAGGTGCACTGAAACTAAGCTCCTCTATCAACCTGGAAGCACTGGAGTCCCATCTATTAAGAGAGCAAGGATTAGAAAATCTCCATCTGCAGTCACTTGGAGTAGGAAACAGCAACAGAAATATTTGTCATCCACTTAGGAATGTGCATAGGGAATGTGTCACCTCTCGTTATTAAAATACTATGTCACATAAATATTTGTTCATTGGTTTATCATTTGTCTTTCATGCTAGAATACAAACTCCATTGGGATAGAGACCTTGTTTTTATTGTATATGCTTTAACTCCATACCAGGCTGAAAAATTAGCATTAAAACTATTCAGGAGAAGTGAAAACCTTGGGGGTCTTTCTAAGAATTAAATTGAAATCATCCTGAAGGGGACACTTTGACAACCCCAGGCATATAAAACTGGTAGAAGTGGAGAAAAACAGTGACGAGGAGCTGACAATCTGAATTTAACTAACCTGAAAGAAAACAAACCATTTTGAGGGAGTATCATCAAAGTCAGCAGTCACTTAAAAATGACAGTACAGAGACAAGTCTGGATTTTCCAGAGGCTAGGCTGACTCTTACAGCCAGGAGTTGAGGTAGGACTACGTAGAAGCAGGATCCCAGAGGCTTGGCACGGTGGCTAGAACAGCTAAGAGTAAGACGACCAAAACCAGAGAACAGGGACTCTGGGCCAGCAGGCAGTGGGAATTTCCCTAAAGCCAGCCAGATTCCAGTAATGCCAGGGCCCCGGGATGTTGATTTTCAAAACAACGAAGGGGGGAAGCTGAGTCTGAGATACCTGCTCAGAGCCAGAATGATTGAAGAGTGTGAGATTGTTGCTGTAGGGGGGACACATGGCTGACAGCAAGGTGAAAAGTTGGCTCTGTGGTGGTGAAAAATAGGACTCTCAAAGGTAAAAAGAAACATGGCTTCAGAGCAAAGACGACTAAACAGTGAGAATCTAGCAAACCTAGTGAATGCTTGCTAACAGAAACGAGATCCAAATATTTACTCTCTGAAGACTGATAATATTAGAACCCTCAGATACTCAATGCAGAAAAAAACATGTGGAAGTATTTTTTTAAAAAAAAAAATGCAATCACAATGATAGGTATAGCAAAAAACCCAAGAATGAACAGATCTCTCCTTTCTATTTTATTTTAAAATTTTACCGTGATGTAGTTGAGAAACTAATATATATATGTAATACAACTTGATATTTGTTATATTTATATACTGTGACATAATCACCACATTCAAACTAGCTAGCTTATGTCTCATATGATATAGTTAGTTACATTTCCTTTCTTTTTTCTACTGAGATCATTTAAAATCTATCTTATTAGTAAATTTCAAATATACAATACAATATCACTAGCATTGTCGAACTTAAGTCATTTTGCACATCTTAAACTTTATATTTTTTGGCCAACTCTCCCATCAACCCCTGGTAATTACTACTTAACTCTGTTTCTATCAATTTGAGCATTTTAGATACCACAAAAAGTTTTCAAAAACAAATAGCAACTTTGGGATAAAAACTACTGTGTGTATGTTTCAACTAAAGTACAAGTAGTTAGAAATCGATTAGCAGAATAGACTTGGGTTAAGCCCCATAAAAGGAGAGGAGGAGGGCCCACTGAAATGCCTAGAACTCTCCAGCTACTCTGTCTCTACTAAATCACTTTGGGACGTAAGATTTCAGTCTCACTGGGAATAGAGCTGATATTTGAATCTCTAATCTGACTCTTGTGCTTACTTTTTAAGATTCATACTTTATTTTTTATAATCAATTTATTATTTGTTTCATTTAGAAAGTTTTTAACCTATCGAAAACTCCAACAATAAAGAGTAAGCCAGTGAATACCCATACAGAGATAATGCTCATTTAACGATTCTTTGGACTGTTTGGACTGAGGAGCACTGTTCGGACTTATGAGCCACTACTTGGACTTATGACCCATCTTTTTTTTCTGTACAGTTGTGTACATCATGTTTATGGAGCCTCAGTGTCTTTTTTTGTACAGTAATCCTTGTTTATATAGTACTGTAATTTCTGCTGATTGTGTTGAACAGTACAGTTCTATAGTACTGCATTTAAGAGTTATGCAAATAAAAGCAAAGTCATCAAGTTGAAGTTTCCTTTGATATTTCTTTTCTCTGAATATTGTAGTGTACACACTATATACAGTTCCTCATTTAGTGGTCAATTCATTTAATGAGATAGTTGAGCATCTGAACCAGTTATATTGTTCATCTAGATTCACAAATTTTTCACATATACTCTAACTCCATAACTAAAGGCATAGTGATATTATTAGTACTTCTCAAAACTATTTGAGAATAAGTTGAATTTATCATGAATCTTCAACTAAATCTAAAACTGAGTTTTGTATATATCTGTATATATAGACACATTATGATAAAATAACAACACTACTATCAAATTCAAGGAATTTAGTACTGATATGATATAATTACCTACTATTACACATATTGAAATTTTGCCAATTTCTACAGAAACATTCTTTATAACAATTATTTTTCTTCTTTTATCCTTTTTTCTTAAAATTTTTTTTTAAACAGGGCCAGGGATTTAGCTCAGTGGTTTCGCTGCCTGCTGCGCATGCACAAGGACCCGAGTTCAATCCCCGGTACCAAAAAAAAAAAAAAAATTTTTAAACAATTTGTTAGTACGTACTTGAATCGTTGTATGGAGTTGGTGCATGTACATAGGACATCTCAATTCCTTTTTTACCCCTGTCCCTTCCCACCTTCCCTCCTACCTCCATTTCTTGATCACCTTTCCATTTGAGGGAGATCTATCTCCTTATTTTCTGTTATATATCTTTTATTTTGCTCCTCATTTATAATTTGGGTTTCTCATATAAGAGAAACCACATGATGGTTAAGTTTGTGGGTCTGATTTATTTCACTTAACATTATGGTCTCAAGGTGCATCCTTTTTCCTACAAATAACTCAAGTTTATCCTTCCATATAGTACAGTAGTACTATATATACTACTATACATACTACTATATACCATAGTCCATTATGTGTAAATACCACATTTTCTTTACTTATTCATACTCCCAAATTCAGCTATTATGAATTGTACTGCTAAAAATGGATAAATATGTATCATTGTAATATGATGTATTTAACTCTTTTAGGAAGATACCAAGAGGGGAATACTTGGATTAAATGGAATTTCAAGTTTCAGTTTCTTGAGGAATCTCCATACTGATTTCCATAGTGGTTGTACTATTTACATTCCCACCAACAATGTAGATAGGTTCCTTTTGCTCTGCAGCCTCACCAGTATTTGTTATTATTTGATTTCTTGATGATGACCATTCTTTCTGGAGTAAGTTGGAATCTCAGTTGGAATCTCAGTTTGCATTTTTTTGCATTTCTTCAATGGGCAATGATGTTGAGCATTTCTTCATATATTTATTGGCTGTTTGTACTTCTGTGAAGTTTCTATTCATTTCCCTTACTCATTTTTTGATTGGGTATTTATTTTAGTGTCTATTTTTTTGCATTCTTTATATATTCTAGATATTAGTTGTCTGCCTGAAGAATAGCTGGCAAAATATTTTCCCAGTTCATAGGTTGTTTTTTTGGTACCAGTATCAAACTCTGCTCCTTGTGCTTGTGCAGCAGGCAGAGAAACCACTGAGCTAAATCCCCGACCCGCATAGGTTGTTTTTTATTCCATTGGTTGTTTCTTTTGCTGTGCAGAAGCTTGTAAATTTGATATTATCCCATTGATTGTTGGTGCTGTTTCTTGTGCAATTGGGGTTCTGTTCCGATAGTCCTTGCCTAAAACCTTTATTTTGAAGAGTTTTACCTATTTAATCCACTACCAGGTTACGTGTTTCTGTTTTAACATTTAATTCTGTGATCCATTTTAATTTTAGTTCAGTACATTATGAGAAATATGCATCTGGAATTAATCTTTTGCATGTGGATAGCCAGTTTCCCCAGCACTGTTTGCTAAAGAGTTTACCTTTCCTCCAGCATATGTTTTTGGTCCCTTTATCAAAGATGAAAAAGTTGGACATGCTTGTGGTTGTGTCTGCATCCTCTATTCTGTTCCATTGATCTTTATGCCTGTTTTTTTTCCCCATTAAGTTTATTGGTACATTTTAGGTATAAAATACAGTTACATTCATCATTGGGATCTTGTACCATTACATGAGTCTCTTGGTTCTTATTTTTTTCCTCTTCCCTTGCCCTCTCTTCGCCCCCTCCACCCTTCCTTATTTGCAAAGACTTTGTTTCCATTTTTTTCTTTTTCTCATATTTTTTCTTTTCCCTTTTTTCCTTTCCCCTACCCCTCCCACTTCCCCTGCTCCTTTAGACCTTTTTTTCCTGTTACACAATATCAATTACACATTTTTTAAATTACAATATCAAGATGTAGGAGGCATTACCACAGATTTTACAGAATTTAAAAGGATATAGAAAGCATATTACAAAAATCTTTTTTGAAATAAATTTGACAACTTCTAAGAAGTACCTTGGAAGACAAGTTAATGAAACTAACTCTAAAGGAAATATAAAAATTGAATAGCACCTATTAAAGAAAGTATATTCCTAGCTTGAAAACCTACCTATATGACAACAGCAGGCTCATAAACATTTTAACTGATAAATTATATCAAACAATTAAAGCAGAAAAAAGAAGGAACACTTCTCCCCTCATTTTAGGAACTCAACATTGTGCTAATCCTAAAACTGGATAAAGATAATAGAAGAAAAAAGTATGAACATAGATAGAAATTTGTTTAACAAAACAAACTATTAGGAGTCAGATCTGGGAGGATGTAGAAAGTGGTTTTGTTATAGGGATGGCAGTGTTGGTTCAGCATTGGAAGATCCACTCCCAAAAGTCATCATTTTAACAGAGGAAAGGAAAAGGCCATATGATCCTGTCACTAGTTGGAGAAAAAGTATTGGACCAAATTCTACAGCTGTTCATGGTAAAAGCTATCAGGAGACTAGAAGTAGAACAAAACCTTCTCAACAGATCAAAGACATGTACTCCATACTTCCAGTGAGAATACCTTAAATGAACGGAGAAGATACAATGCTTTCTCCTTAAGGTGGGGAACAAGGGCAGATATGCTTACTCTTTATCTGTCCATTAAACTTTGAAACTTAGGCCTCACCAAAATAGTCTGACAATAAAATGACACAATTAGGATAGGATTGGCAAGGTAGAAGCAAAATCTTTATATGTAGATGAAATGATCATTTACAGAGAAATAATTAAGAAATCTCTAGGAGCCCCTAGAACTTGTATTTGAATTTAGCAGGATTAGAAAACACAAGGTATACATGAAAATTCAGGTCTGTGTATACATGCTATAAATGAAGAATTGGATATTGAAATTTAAAAGTTATGTAGGAGTACAAAGGACCTAGAAAAGTTAAAAAAATCCCAAAAAACAAAAAAATAAAACCAAAAAAAAAAGTGTTGGAAGACATTTAGTACCTAATTTTAAGACTTCTTCTAAAGCTACAGTAATCAAGGCAGTGTTGGTGTAAGGAAAGACATATAGATCATTTGAATAAAACAGAGAATCTAGAAATAGAACCACACATATATGGTCCACTGAGTTTTGAAAGATTATTTAACATTAACATTTTATAGAATATAAACTTAATTCAAAAGCCGAGGAAGAGATAGTGTTTTCAGCAAACAGCACTAGAACACCTGGCATCCGTATATAAAAAATTAACCTCAACCCTTTATTCTATACATGAAAATAACTTGAAGGGATCTATGAACCTAAATATGAAAGCCTAAAAGTATAAAACTTTAAGAAGAAATTATAAGAGAAAATATTTATGAATTCAGGGTAGGCAAGAACTACATAGGATACAAAAGACATGATGTATAAAAGAAAAAAATTGATAAATGAGATTCCATCAAAATTTAGAACTTTAAATGACACCATCAAAATGAAAAGTAGTCCTTAAACAGACCATATTTACAATGCATATAACCTATGAGCAGAATACATAAAGAATTCTTAAAGCTCATTAATCGACAACCCAATTAAAATGTAGACATAAGAAGATGATAAATAGCCAGTATAGCACAAGGAATGGTGTTCAACTCTAGAATCTGAAAAATACTAATCAGTACAATAATAAGATTGAATTATACACTCATTAGGGAGATGAAGTCAAAAGTTTTAAAAGCCTTGTCATGACTTTTTCTTTTTGTTGGATTCTCTCCCTTTGCGTTTAATTTGTCACACCCAATGGATTCATTCTGCTGGGTTTCCTGGGGTTGTGATCCTCATTGTCTTTTCCTAGGGTATTGTCTAAAATTTTTTGGAATTCCAGTTTGGTATTCATGAAGTACCTGAGGTGCTCTTTATCATGAAAGTATCTTATTACTCCACCAATTTTGAAAGATAGTTTTGCAGGGTACATCAATCTGGGTTGGAGGTTGTTTTCCTTTAGGGCTTGAAATACACCACTCCAAGCTCTTCTTGCCTTGAGGGTTTGCATTGAGAAGTCTGCTGTGATTCTGATGGGCTTTCCTTTGTATGTGATTTGTTTCTTTTCTCTCACTGCTTGTAGAATTTTGTTCTTCTGGTGGATTTCTGGAATCCTAACTATTATATGCCTATGTGTAGATTGTTTTTGATCAAGGCTAGCTGGAGTCCTATATGTCTCACTTATCTGTATGTCAAGTTCTTTTCCCCTCCTTGGGAAGTTTTCTGCCATCACTTCTGTGAAGAGTATTTTTATGTCATCTGCACTCTCTCCTCTTTCTTCATTGACTCCAATCAGTCTTACGTTATTCTTCTTTGCATCGTCTAGCAGCTGCTGGATTGATTTCTCGTGTTCCTTTACAATTTTAAAGCAATTTTTCTTTTTCTGGTCTCTAACTGCAATCTTTTCTTCCATATCTGAAATTCTATTCTCACATTGTCTCATTCTGCTGTGCAGACTTTTGATGGAGTTTTTAATCTCCTGGAAATCTGTTTGCATCTGTTTTATGGATTCCATTTGTTTCCTATGTTGAGATTCCATCATGTTCCTCAGATCCTCTATTTTTTTATCTGTGTCCTCTCTAGATTTATTAATCATGTCTTGCACCATGGGCACAATGTTTGCTGTTATCTGAGTAATTATTTCTGATTTCATTTTTCCCAGATCCTCTTTTGTTGGCAGTTCAGAGAGTCCAGGTAGTTGAGTATCAGATTGTTCCATCTTGTTTCCCTTTGGGGTTGCTGTAGGTGATCTGGAACTCTGTTTTTGAGGCTAATTTAAGTGTCTTTTCATTTCCACGGGGTGGGGGGTGCTTCTGGCACCCACATGGCTCACCTTCTCTGCCCTAGGAGCTTGGGATGGTGGCAGGGGAGTTTCCTTCTGGGTGCTGGGACCGGCTCAGCTTCTCTGCCCTAGGACCTTGGGATGGCGGCAGGGGAGCTTCCTTCTGGGTCTTTATGCCTGTTTTTGTACTAGTACCATGCTGTTTTTATCACTATAGCTGTAATCTGACTTCATGTGGGATCGTGATACCTTCCACTTTGGTCTTGTCTAGGATTGCTTTTGCTATTCTGAGTCTCTTCTGGCTCCATGTGAATTTCAGAATGATTTTCTCCAGTTCTCTGAAGAATGCTGCGTTGGTGTTTTGATTGGATTGCATTAACTTTGTATATCAATTTAGAAGTATGGCCATTTGACTACATTGGTTTGGCTTATCTAGGAACAGGGGCTAACTTTCCATTTTTTGAGTCCACTTCAATTTGCGGAGAATTCTTTTGTAGAGTACTGTAGTTTTCATGTAGAGGTCTTTCATTCCTTAGTGAGGTTAATTCCTAAGTATTTAACTTTTCTTGGTGCTATTGTCAATGGTATTTTTTCTTAATTTCTTAGTGGGTTCATTGTTAGTATACAGGAATGCTATATTTTTCTCTTGATTTTGTATCTTGCTTCATTACTGCATTTGATTATTAATTCTAGGAGTCTTCCGGTAGAATTTTTGAGTCTTCTATGTAGAGTATCATGGCATTTGCAAATAACGATAATTTGACTTCTTCCTTTCCTATATATATATCCCTAGTTTTTCTTCTTCTTGCCTCACTGCTCTGGCTAATGTTTTGAGCATGCTGTTGAACAGGAGTGACTACAGTGGACCTCTTTTTTCCCCCTGATTTTAGAGGGAAAGCATTCAGTTTTCCCCATTTAATATGATGCTGCCAGTAGGTTTGTCATAAATAGCTTTTACTAGATTGAGATACAGTCTTTCTATACCTATTTTCTTTAGTTTTTTTAAAATCATGAATAGAGTTAGATTTTGTTAAGGGCGTTTTCTGCATATATTGAGGTGATTATGTGCTTTTTGACCTTACTTCTGTATATCAATTATTTTTCTTGATCCAGGTTTCAATCCAGGATTACACATTGTGTTTGATTGTTATGTCTCCTTAGTGTATTCCAGAACTGTTCCTCTGCCTTTCTTTAGGTTTCATGGCATTGACATGAAATGTTTTGTGAATTCTCTATTCACTGGGCTCATTTGGTTGTTTTCACATCATTAGATTGAAGTTCTGTTTCTTAGGAAAGCTGACTAAACAGCTAGGTCACAATACTGGACATCACACTTTCAAGGAAGAGAAGCTTAATTTGGTTCATGATTTCAGGGAATTTAGTCCATAGTCAGCTGGCTCCAAGGCAGGAACATCTTGGTAGAAGTGTGTGGAGGAGGGAGACAAGCTACTTGATTAGTTGCAGCCTGGGTGGCAGAGCAAGGAAACAGTGCCAGAGAAGACACAGACCAGATCTGGTGTGAGACCACACATAGGCCCCCAAGATACTTTAATTGTATTCCCACTCCCTACTACTCTTTCTTATCCACCCATTCTGGCTCTCTTTATTCCTCCATCTCCTTCTTCTCCTCCTGCTCCTGCTCCCCCTCTGCCTCCTCCTCCTTGTACTCCTGTTCCTCTCCCCCCTCCTTCCACTCTTCTCCTTCTCTTCCTCTTCTTGTTTTTCTGTTATCTTTCTGAGTCCAGCTCATTTTATGTAACATGATGATGTCCAGTTCAACTTATTTTCCAAGAGTTATTTTTGGATCTTTCTCAGAATTTTATCTCTTTATTGCATAATCTTCTTTAATTCATTAAGTTACTTACTTGTATCTTATTTGAATTCATTCATCATTTTAAATAGCATTTTTTAATTCTTTAGCTAACTTTTCATTAACTTTAATGTTTGTGGAGCCAGTTGCTTGAGAGATAGGAACTTTTGGGAGAGTCATGTTGCCCTGTTTTCTCATATGTGTTGTGTTTCTATGTTGGGATTTGTCCACTTCTTGAGATGGGTACCTCTTCCACTTCTAAGTGAGGGCCTTCTTGAGAAGCAGCTTTCCTTTGATAATGTGTCCTGGGATAGGAAACTGTTGTGTTATGGTGCTTTTAATTCCAACTGGACAGAGTAATATAGTTTTCCTGCTCCTTCTTGGCTGCTGTTGATAGGATTTACTGCAGAGTAAACTGTGTCAGAACCTGAAGGTCCTGCATTCTCTGTAGGTCTCATCAGAGCGAGATTCCTCTGGTGGTTCAGATAGTTGTGATGTAGACAGTGGTGTATACGGGGTATACTTTCTGTGGTAACCCTTCCAGTCTCATCAGCAAAGTGTAGTCTGAAAGAGTCTGGGATAAACTGACATTGAAGTCCCCGCTAGGTACAGTGTCCAAAACCTTTATGTTACTTCCATCTGCTGATGCTCTGGGGGTTGATGTCCAGGAGTCTTCAAGTCCCCCCGCCATGTGCCTTCATGAGTCTTTATCTCCTGAATGGTTGATATACTTGCTGAGATTTGAGTGGAGGTGGTCATTGGAGGAGCAAGGTGTGATTTCTTTCAGTTCCTTGGAAAATGTCAAGCTCATTACCCAGAATCCCATACATATAAAAACACAAATAACAGCAACAACTACAAATACAAGCAAGTAGATACAGAAATAAAATGAAACCTAAATTAAGACTGCAACATTCAACACACCAACTATTGCAACAGTAATACAGAATAAATTAAAAAGTTAAAAATGATAAACCCAGGAATGGTGATGCATGCCTGTAATCTGGAACTCTGGGAGCCTGAGGCAGGAGGACCATAACTTTGAGCTGAGGCTGGAAAACTTAGTGATTTAGTGAAACCCTGTCTCAAAAGAAAAAAAAAATGACAAGAGCTGAGGATGTACCTCAGTGTGGAGGCCTTGTGTTCAATTCTCGGTACCATGCACGCAAACAAAGATAAACCTAAAATCAATTCAGATAGAAGAGACTCTCCCTCTGTCTCCTGACCTGGCCTCCACCACAGCAACACCTGCTGTGCCCTACAGGGCTGCCTCACTCTCTCCTTGACTCCTCAGGGCTCTGGGTTTCTCTCCTTGTCCATGATTGAACTTCATTGTGTTACCATGGTCACCCACTTCAATTAACAGCTGGTCTGTTTTGACTCCAACTCTCCAAAAAATGGGCAAGTGCTTGGCTGCTTCTGAACCGTCATCTTCTTCCTGCCAATGGTCATTCTTGACCAAACCAACTATTTCCATGTAGGCAACTAAATATTTTGTATTTTAAAAATTATAACTGATGAGAATCTGAAGGAACAAGGAACCCAGTTCTCATTCTTGAACTAAATGCATGGGACACAAACCAGGGAAGCTCAAGAAAGCAATAGAAAAGCCAGAACAGAGAAAAACTGCCTTAGAGTGGCTTGGCTGCATGATTTAAACATAGACCTCACCAGTCTTTGAGTCTGTAGGCTGCAGCAGTACATACTGTGAGTAGTGTCTGTATCAGGTGCCTGGTTTGACTACTGTCAGTTTAGAGCATTATAGGCTATATGCATGCCCTGCTATATATTATATGCCATACAATATATATTATCTATAGCATATTACATATTATAAAGTATACACAGAGTATAATGTGTTTTATATTATAAAGTATATATTATATATAATTGTATCATATATACAGTCTAGGTCATCTTCTTAAGATGAATTCACAGAGTGGCAGCTGTCCTGGTGGGAAGTATGCGAGGTTCCCAAGAACTTGGCAGGCTGAAGGCTGAGCCAAAGGACATGGAGAGCTATGTAAGTGTCACAGTGAAGGCAAGTCCTTGGTGGAGAGAGGGTGGAGTGGCCCTGCCATCCTGTCTATGTATCCACAGAAAGATGGTTCCACCCTACGTCCACATATTCTAACTTAGGGGTACAGCTGACAGGTAGAAATAGCACTCTGCAGGCTTTCCAAAATTGCTAGAGGATGGCAAACAATTACATCAAACAGGTCTGATAATATGATCACAATACCTCCACCTGGTGGAGTATTGAACCTTTGACTAACTCTTCCAGGAGGCTAACCATGACGATAAATTTCTGAAGGATGCCCTAGCCAGCCAGACATAGTACCCTCTCTATACACATGGAATCCATGACTGAGCCAGGAGAACAGCAACTGTTCACTCAAACTGTTTACTGAGAACCTAGTACTTGTCAAGAAATGTTATCGGCAAAGGGATAGAGCTGTACACATGGTAGATTAAAAAAAGCTCTGCTTCTATTCGTTGAGAAAGAGCACATAGATTCACATGAGAGATAAAGTGTATTTTTAAAAAATAAACATCAGAAAACAAACTTAGCTTAATAAGAACTTTCTCAAAACAATGATCACCCTAGCCAGCACCCCTTTTAAGAAGTAGAGAAGGCAGCAGGGGCAAAGTTGACAATGTTAGGAGTCAAAACAAAATGGCTACAGGGAAGAAGGGGCTCTTAGAAATGGAACAGAGGGAGAGGGGTTTGAACCGAAATGTGGCTGACCTTTAAAAACAAGATTTTAGAGAACAGTGGGCGGATTACACTGATGTTAAGCCCAAGAAGAAATGGTTGGAAAGCTAAAGTAGCCCCTTTATCCTGTAATGTAAGAGTTCTACATATTAAAGAGGGCAGGGATTATTGAAAATATAATAAATTCCACTCTTGCAGATTGATGAGCTGAAACTGCTTACCAAACCTGTGACTATACAAGTCCAACATGTCTCTGCTGTGACATCTGACTGGCATTCTTGTGTGGTTGTACTCAGTGTGGTTTTGGGGATATTGCTTTGCTAGGGTGGGAACTTGTTAAGCTCATTAGAGTTTTGGTGGCATAGGCCTAATGACTCCCGAATATATATATATATATATATATTTAATTTGTAATAGTTTTAGGGTTTGATTAATGTAACTTTAGAGACACTGAACAAATTACCTGCTTTGATGAAATACCCTAGGCTGAATTCTATTCAGATATTTAAATGAAATCACTCTGGCAGAATAAGAAATAGGGAAAATACTTCTTAAGAAGTTTTGTGATTAAATCTAAAAGGGGAAAGGAAACTTAATTTATGGCTTTTATTTTTCTCAGAAATCTATTCCTGGAAAATGCTCATATTTCAAAATCAGGGGCTCCTTAATATTGCTGGTACTATGCTACACAGGATAATTGATATGATCATGTGGGCTTATTACATGACTTCCATTGAGCTATAATAATGGAGAATGTGGCTGGGCACAATTTGAAATGGGAGGGAGATCAAGTAATTTTGGCCTCTGCTGCTGAGAGACATTGTAGAGCTCTTCTATTTCATAGAAAATTGGTATTGCCTACCCTGCATCTCAGAGTGGTCACAGAGCAGTCTTTGAGTTGGAGGAAGATCCACATGAAGGAAGGAGGCAGTACTGCTGGGTAAGCTGGCCTCTCCCCAGGGCCTGCCATAAACAGTAAACTTAAATGGTTAACATATTAGGTTAAAGAACAACAATTATAGGAGCACAAAAAGAAGTACTCCCCTCCCCAATACTTACTCCTCCAAAGTTTTTTTTTTTTGAAAAAACTGAAATTCTGCCCTCAGGGCAATACTGGGGAGGCTCTTCAAGTTGTTCTGCAATCGCAGTCACCCCATTGACTCCCTGCAGGTTCAGTGCATGGACATAGAGTGGAGTCACCACAGCTGCCGCCTTAGATGTGTGGAGCTCAGGCCTGTATCCCCTTTCACTGCCTGGAAAGCCCTTCACAGCAGGCCTCTTAAGCAGAGGTGGCAGTAAGGCTCCGTCTGAGGAGATCTAATTAGTCTGGTCAGGCAGAAAAGTCTGAAGCCCATTCAAGTATCCTCTGCATTGGCCTCCAGTCCAGATGACACTAGTGCTTTGATTGTCTTCTGCCTTCTGGATGTGTTTGTCCAATGACTTCAGAATCCAGAGGGAAAAGGAACTAATTGGCTTGTGCAAAGGGGGCCAGTGACTGGGGGTGGGGCAGAGTGGGCTGGAGACAAAGGCACAAACCTTGGAGTGGCTGGAGCTCTGAAGGTCATGCAGACAGATGAGTGACATCCCAGCGGTGAGGTATCAGTGCCACTGAGATTGTGTGAGCATGCAGTCAGGGGCTGTGTCCAAGGCTTTACACCTAAAACCGTATTCAGCACTCACAGAAATCCAGAGTGATAGATATTATAAATACCAAGGAGAGAAGCTGGGTGCTTACACAGGTAACTGTGGGAGAAAACCTGAGCAGTGACAAGCAAAGTTAGTTTTGGATACTAAAACTGAATTACTATGAGGATTCTTATGCAAGTTTTTGTATGGAAATATGTTTTCATTTGCCTCAGGTAAATTCCAAGCACTTGGAATTAACAATCAATTCACATAGAATTTCCAGAAGATGAGAATATATTCGTAGACATCTTGAAGATGCAATCAGCAAAGTCTAAATCATGGGGAAAAATTACAGGACAAACTATCTACTTTCTTTAACACAAAATTCCAATATCAGTGATGGAGTGGAAACTTGTAGATTAATAGAGATTCAAGAGACAATTAACTACAATATGCAGCTCTGATTTGGATAAGCACATAAGCTGTAGCACAGAGAAAATGTGTTTGTGACACACACATACATACATGTGCACGCACAAACACTTTCAGCAACCTAAACACAGAACACTACCTCACATAGTTAATAGCCCAAAATCTAACCGCTGTTCTGATTTCTGTCACTCAAGCCTGCTCTTGTCTCTTCTTGACCTTTTAATAAAATGGAACAATACATGCATAGTTTCTCTGCTCAATGTTGTGTCTGTGGGATTCAGCCACATTCTTGCTGGGTAGTAGTCATTCAGGTAAAGCAGTGTATTTTGAAAAGGTGCATGAGTATAAAATGTTGCCTGTTGTGGGAATGACTTATTGGCATTTAAAAATTCCTTCAATTGGTGTAATTCAATTTTCAATATGTGCATAACTGTGAAATCATCACCACCATCAGGACAATGAAAATATGTCTCACCATCAGAATATCTAACACCAGTTTTCTCATACCCCAATGCAATCCCTTCCTCCTACTCTTAATCTATCATGATTGCTTAACTAGTAACTTTAGGTTGCACATGATTCTTTATTCATTTTTATTGCTTACTACTTTTGCAATAACAGTTTATCCATTAACCTGTTGAATATTGGAGTTATTCCTAGTTTTTGGATGCTAAAACTGAATTACAATGAGGATTCATATGCAAGTCTTCTTATGGAAATATGTTTTCATGCACCTCAGGTAAATATGCAGTGAAATGCCTGAATCATTTCTTTCTTTCTTTCTTTCTTTCTTTCTTTCTTTCTTTCTTTCTTTCTTTCTTTCTTCTTTCCTTCTTTTTTCTCTTTCTTTTTTCTTTCTTTCAAGAAGCTGTCAAAAGAGTTTTCAAAGTATCTCTATTATTTTCTATTCACACCAAGAGGAGTAAAGACCCATTTATTTCATATCCTTGTCCACATTTCCTATAGTAACCCCATAATTTTAACCTTTTTCAATAGGTGTACAGTAGTGTCTCATTATATTTTTAATTTGCTTTTCCGTAGTAATGATGTTGACCATCTTTTTCATGTATTTATTTATTTGTAAGTCTTCTTTGGTGAAATATTTGCTCCAATCTTTTGCCCATTTAAAAATTGGATTGTTATCTTCGTATTGAGTTATACAAAGTCATAATGTATTCCAGATACAAGTGTTTTGTTTGGCATATCTTTTAAAAATATTTTATCTCAGATTTGCCTTTGCATTTTTTAACAGTGTTGAAGAACAAAAGCTTTGTTCTTTTCTAGACCATGTTTTCTGGCATATTTACTAAATATTTGCCAGGTCACTAAAATTTTCCCTTATTTCTACTTGTAGAAAGTTTGTAGTTTTAGCTCCTACATTTAAGTCTACATTATATTCTAAGTTAATTTTTGTATATTAAAGGAGAAAAGGGTCCAGGACTGAGTTTTGCACTTGACTGATGTTCCAAAACAAATAGGCAAATTGAATTGCCTTATAACATTTGTTCCAAGTCAGTTGACCAATACATATGATCACTTTTGGAGCAATTTTTTGTTCTATTGATTTATTTGCTTATTTTTATGTCTATAGCATATCATCTTGATTTAAGTACCACTAAAATAAGTCTTGGAATTAAGCATAGCCTTTTTCAAAATTGTTTTTCTTTTAAAGGGCTACTGTAGGTCTTTTGCATTATCATATAAACTTAAGAATCAATGTTTAAATTATTATACAAATATTTGCTTGAATTTTATAAAAAGAATATACTTTTCTACTTAGGTGTCTTAAATTTTTTGTTCAACAGGATCTATGATGGCCTGGTAGGACAAAGTGACAACTATGCAGAGTGTCTCTGAATCAGTAGTGAAGAAAAGCAGTTACCCTGAGGCAGAAATGAAAGATAAAGCCTGATATTGCAGGATAAATGAAAAGATAATTCATCGAGGCTAAAATCTAATGTTTAGAGGATGGGTGAGGGGAAACTGGTCCACTCCTGGATCACAGGACCTTACCCACCACCCCAGGACCTGTGTAGAGGACTTCTTGGGAAAGGATCAGACCGAGGGAGGGAGCAGGATGGCCCTTCAGTGACAGTCTGGTGCCTTTCCCATCACAGCAGAAAGAGAGATTTTCCCAACACAGGTAATAATGATGACGACAACAACAACAACAACAACAACAATAACCCACCTGATCCTCCTACATACAACAGGTGTGCAGTATGTGGGAATTTCAGTATCATATGCATGACTGTCAGTAGGCTCCTATGGGCAATGGCAGGGGCACCCAGCGAGTCCTAGATAAGAAAGGCAGAAGGAAGGGAAGACCGATTTGGTGACAAAATGAGGAGCAGAGTCAGAGAACATGGCTGAGCCAGGTAAGAGAGAGCACCTTTCAGCTATTTCTGTAGTCAGGGTTGACATGGATGTCTGCACTAGGAGAGGCAGGCACTCCACTGAGCCAGTTACTTTTTGGCCACATAATAGGAAAGGAAAACCTGTAGAAGGAAGACAGAGATGTCCATGACATTTACCTCAAAATCAATTAAGTGACAACATCCATCCCAATTAAATTGAATAGCTGACAGGGTAGGCAATATCTCTGGACAAATAAAACCAAGAACACATCACTGGAAAACAGAACCCCAATAAAAAGATTCTAGTATCAACAACAAACTCTCTTCACTTTGACCTTAATCCTTAGGACCCTAACCCCCCAAGAAATATAAAATAAGGCAATAAAATGTCCACAAAGACTCCCAACTCTTACAAAGCAAATACAAGGGGCAGGGATTGAGAGAAAAATCAAATATCAGATAGCTGAGCTTTAAAAAAAATGATTTAAAAGGAAGAAGAGAAACTCACCAAGTTCAAAGAGGACATAACCTAAAACATAGTGAAACTGGCATACAGAATGACCACTATGGACATGGGAGACACAAATCAAAATTGAAAGAGCTAACCAAACTTGTTCAAAGCATAAATAACAAATTTACTAAAGACATATACTTGAAAAGGTGCCAAACAGAAATCTTGGAAATAAAGAATTCTATTCAATTCCTAAATGGCAGAAATGACCAATGTGAAGACAGGGTTTCAAAAGTCAAAGATAAAATGGAAATTCATTACAATTTATATGGAAAAGCCTTAAAAATGACAAAAAACCAAAAAAAAAAATCTAACAGATATTAGATGAAGCTATACTAATTTAAGTTGAATTGGAGTTAAAGGGAAATTAGAAGACCACATACAAGGAATAAAAAAATATTTTTTACAGAAATCATAGCACAAAATTCTCCAAATAAGATGCTCTTCATGACACATCATAGTCAAAATCCCAGATGTGGAAAACATTTTTAAAAGCATCAGAGAAAAGCAAAAATTACATATAAAAACAAACTCATTGGATTACAGAAGGCTTTTTAACATTAAAGGTCAGAAAAACTTGGAGTGAAATGTTTCAAGCCCTAAAAGAAAACAACTTCCAACCTAGACAAACATATCCTGCAAAACTCTCTCTTGTTCCTCTTCCTCAAGACATTTATAGCTAAGTGGATGCACATTGAGGCCATACTCTTAAGTGAAATAAATAGGACACACATGTGTAAATACTGAATAGTTTCTCTGGTGTGAAAAACTAAAAGTGTAAATAAGGATCAAAGTGTATAATTAATATTGTGTAATAGGAAGAAAGGGTCTAAAGGAGTAGGGGAAGTGGGAGGGGTACGGGAAAGGAAAGAAGGGAAAAGAAAAAATATGAGAAAAGGAAAAAAATGGAAACAAAGTCTTTGTAAATAGGGAAGGGTGAAGGGGGTGAAGGGAGGGCAGGGGAATGGGGAAAAAATAAGACTCAAGATACATCATGTAAAGGTACAAGACCCCAGTGATGAATTGTATGCCTAAAACTGTAAACCTAACTGCATTGTATACCTAAAATGTACCAATAAATGTAATGGAAAAAAATAAATGATGGAGTTATATTAAGGAGTGCCATAAAAAGAAACTCTCTCTCAAAATTGATGGAGAAATATGGACATTCCATGGCAAAGAACACCCTGAGAGATGCATAAACACCAAACCAACACATCAAAACTTACTCAAGAATATCCTAAAGGCAATGAAGCCAACAATGCCAAAACATCAGATAGAATGAATACATTTGAGCAAGATGAGTAATTAAACATAAAAGGAAAAATTATGACAACAACAATAACAAAAAAAGAACACAATGACAGGATTAAATCAACGTCTTTCAGTAATAACTCTCAGTGTTAATGACCTCAACTTCTCAATTAAAGATACAGATTGGCAGACTGGCTCAGAAAACAGGATCCAACAGTCTGTTAAATTCAAGAACCTTGTCTAATCCCAAAAGAAATTCATATACTAAAAAAAAAATCAAAAGGAGGGAAAACAATATTTCATGCACTAGGACTGCAAAAACAAGCAGGGGTAGCAATTTTATTCTCAAAGTAAACTTCAGGCTAAATCTGGTCAGAAGAGGCACAAAAGGTTACTACACATTAGTTAAGAGAACAATTCAACAGAAAGAGATAACAACTGCAAATATGTATGCATTAAATATTGGGTCACCTAACTTAATAAAACCAACCCTGTTGGAAATAAAAGATCAAATAAACACCAATACAATAATAACGGATGACCTCAATACCCTATATTCACAGAAAGATGGATCAGTTAAATAAAAAAATTATAAAGAAATATCAGAACTTAACCACATCTTTGAACAAATGGAATCAAAATATCTACAGAGTGTTATACCCTACTACAACAGAATATACATTGGTCTCACAGCATATGGAACTTTCTCCAAAATATAGCACATGCTAGATTATAAAGCCTGCTTAAATAAATAAAAAGGAATGAAAATCATCCCATGTATTCTATCTGATCATAGTGCAATGAAATTAGAATTCAATGGCAAAAGAAAGCACAGAAATTTCACTAACAATTGGACATTAAATAACACTCCTGAACATTCAGTGAGTCACAGAAGAAATCAAAGAAGAATAAAAAGATAATGCCATTATAACATACCAGAACCTATGAGCACAATGAAAGCAGTCCTAACAAGATTTATTGCCATGAGCACTTCCATTAGAAAAACAGACTGAGCTCATATAAACAACCTAATGATGCAAGAAACTTGAAAAATAGGAACACTCCAAACTCAAACCTAGTACAAGAGAGGTAATCATTAAGATCATAGCAGAAATTGATGAAATTGAAACTAAAGAAAATACAAAAAAATCAAAGAGCTGGTTATTTGAAAAAATAAACAAAAAAGAGACAAATCCTTAGCCGAAATTAGCAAAAGAAGAAAAGAAAATATCCACAGAAATGCAATAAGGAATGGAAAGGATGAAATCATAAAAGATAACATGAAAATTCAGAAGATAATTTGGAATTACTATAAAATATAAAATCAAAGAACCTTGAAGAAATGAACAAACTCCTGGAACCATTCAAACTACCAAAACTGAACCAAAAAGATATAAGAATCCTGAATAATCCAATAACATATAATAAAATTGATGCAGTAATAAAAAATCTACCAACTAAGAAGAGCTCAGGAACTCATGGATTCACTGATGAATTCTATAAGACCTCCAGAAAGGATATAACGCTAGTTCTTCTCAAACTTTTTAAAGAAATTGAAAGAGAAGAAATATTTCCATCATTCTTGAAAGCTAGTATTACCCTGATTCCAAAACCACACAAGATCCAACTAAAAGGGAAAACTACAGGTTTACCTTTTTTTTTTTTTTTTTTTTTTTTTTTGGTACCAGGGATCAAACTCAGATCCTACTACTTGCGAGGCAGGCGCCGGAACCACTGAGCTAAATCCCCAGGCCATGGTTAACCTTTTTAATGTGCCTAGATGCAAAAATCCTCAACAATATACTGGCAAACAGAATGTAATAAATAATCAAAAAGATCATACATCATGAGCAAGTAGGCTTCATCCCATGGATGCAAGAATGGTTCAATATATGTAAGTCAATAAATGTAATATGTCACATAAACAGAAGTACAGTAAGGCTAAAAATCACATCATCATTTCAATAGACACAAAAAGCCTTTGATAATATACATCCATTCATGATTAAAAATCTTGAATAAAATAGGTAAAGAAGGATCTATGATAAAAGCCACTTAATGACAAAACTACTGTCAGCATATTTTAATTATATTTCTCTTGTTGAGGCAAAATAGTCTGCACCTGAAGTTAAAGGAGGAAAAATTTATTTAGGTCACTGTTTATAGAGGTTTCAGTTTGTAGTTGGCTGGCTCCAAGCCAGGGTGGTGTGGCAGAAGGGTATCAAAGAGTACAAACAGTTAATGGCAGGAAGAAGGCAGCAAGCAACAAGCAACAAGTGACAGGTGACTAGTGGCTCCCATTCTCTGTCCCTTAAATTCCATCTAGGTTACTTATCCTTAGAACAGGTAGCATTCATACCCATTGGTAGTATGCCAAACCAATCAGTGTACTAATTTATTAATCACATACCCTTATTCCCAACATCATATACTCTAGATCCAGCACCCCCAAAACAGCCCCACTTATGACCACATGAGGCTTTGAGGGGACATCTAGATACAAGCCATAACACAGCATCATATTAACACATTCCCATTGGCTTGAACCACCAGTAGCACATGTATGACTGTCCCACTGTACCTCTTATAGCACTACCCAGCAGTGAGACATTCAAATTATGGCCCTGCCAGGAACATGTTAAATGGGGAAAAGCTTAAAGCTTTCTCTTTGAAATGAGGAATAAGACAAGGATCCCCACTATCATTACACCTGTTCAGTACAGTAATCAAAACAATAGCCAGAGCAATCAGGAATGAGAAATAAAAAGGATATGTATAGAAAATAAAGAAGTCAAATCATCACTATTTGCCAGGGACATGATCCTTTACATAGAAGATCCAAAAAATTCCACCAAAGGACTCCTAGAATTAATTACCAAATTCAGCAATGTAGCATGACACAAAATCAACACAAAAATCAATAGCCTTTCTAAACACCAATAATGAACCCACTCAAAGAAATTAGGAAAACAATACCATTCACAATACTAGTAGTAAAAATTAAATACTTAGGAAACAACCTAACCAAAGAAATGAAAGACCTTTACAATGAAAACTACAGTACTTTCATAAGAGGACACTAGAAAATGGAAAGAAATTCCTGTTTCTCAATAAGTAGAACCAAAAATGCTAATACTGTATTCCCAAAACTGATATATAGTTGTAATATGGATATATAGATGTAATATTTCCCAAATAAAATACCAACAACGTTCCTCAGAGAACTAGACAAACAATCCTAAAATTTATATGGAATGAGAAGAGATGCAGAACAGCAAGAGCAATCCTGTGTAACAAGAACAAAGCAGAAGGCATCACAATTCTGGATTTCAAGTTATATTTCACAGTACAGTGACAAAAACTGCATAAAAACAGACACGTGGATCAATGGAACAGAATAGAAGACACAGAAACAACTTCAGACACTTTCAGCCACCTGATCCTTGACAAAAGGGCCAAAAACATATGCTGGAGGAAAGATAGCCTCTTTAGCACATGGCGTTGGTAAAACGTGGTGTCCATATGCAGCAGTGTGAAGTTAGACTCATATGTATCACCATATACTAAAATCAAAATGGTTCAAAGGTCTAAATATTAAAATGGAAACACATCCTGTTGGAAGATAAAATAGGTAAAATTCTTGAAGACATGAGCATATGAAAGGACATTCTCAACAGAACCAGAATTGTATAATAAATAACATCAAGAATCAAAAGATTGGATTATAGCAAATGAAAATACTTCTGCACAACAAAGGAAACAAGAGAATATAGAATGCAAAACAATTTTTGCCAGCTATTCCTCAGACAGAGGACTAATACCTAGAATTTACAAAGAACCCCCCAAAATTATATCCCCCATGAATAAATGACCCAATCAAAAATTGCAGCCAAAAGAAATCAATAGATGATTCTCAGAAGAAGAAGAACAAATGGCCAATAAATACATGAAAAAAAAGTGCAACATCTCTGGTCATTGGATAAATGCAAATTAAAACAACACTGAGATTCCATCTTACTCCAGAAAGAATGGCCATCATCAAGAAATCAAATAATAACAAATACTAGTGGGGATATGGGGGGAAAAGGAACCTTTCTGCATTGTTGGTTGAAATGTAAACTAATATAACTGCTATTGAAATCAATATAGAAATTCCTCAAAAATCTAAAACTAGAAATTCCTTTTGATCCAAGTATTCTCCTTCAGGGTTCTTCCCAGAAGATTTAAAGATATTATAGTACAGTGACACGTATGCTATACAAGCATAATTCATAATATCTAAATCTTGGAAGCAGTCTATATGTCCATCAACAGATGCACAGATAAAGAAAATATGGTATTCATACACAATAGAGTACCAATCTGCACAAAAAAAATAAAACTGAGTCATTTGTAGGAAAATGGGTGCACGAAGTAAAGTGAAATAAACCAGACACACAAGCTTAAAATTTATATGGTTTCTCTTGTATGGAGAAATGCAACATATACATAAATCAAAAAGCAAAGTAAGAAATAGATAATAGGAAGTAAGAAGACAGATCTTTAGCTGATGCAAAGGGCACTCAGAGATTTGGGGAGGAGGTAGGAGAAGGGAAGAGTAGGTAAAAAGAATTAAAATATGACATGTGCACATACCAACAATCCACAATGATTGTATTCATTATGTGGCACAAATATGTAAAAATTTTGTTCAAAAGTATCTGTACAGCTTTTGTTAAATCTATCCCATAACGTTTCATATTTTTGATGCTATTCTGAATTGTGTTTTTAAAAGTTTTAATTTTCAAATGTTTGTTGCAACTATATACAAGAGATTTTTGTGTGTTGATATTATATCCTGAAACCTTGCTAAAATTGCTTATTAATTTTATGAACACTTTTTGGGGTAGGATTTTGAAAATGTATAGTCATTTATGTGGTCTGGGAGTATAACTCAGAAGTAGAGAACTTGCCTATCATACACCAGGCCCAGAGTTCAATCCACAGTGGAAAACAGACAAGAATGAGTTTTCAAGATAATTGTCCATTGTCCATTTTATTGACAGATGTGCAGAGGGTTTGGTTTCTGTATATTCTGCCCTCCTATGCGTAGTTATCCTTTTTGTTAACTTCTTGCTCTAGTGATGAATCAGTATCAATATATGATTTTCAACTAGGCCATAATTTCACTTAAGATTTACTCTTTGTGCTTTAAAGTCTGACAAATGTATCATGTCATATATTCACCATTACATTGTGATATAGAAATAATTTTATTGGCTTACAATGTCCTGTACTCAACCTATTCCTCTCTTTTTTCTTTTATGAAGAGCACTGATTTATTTAGTAAAGTTTGTCTCTGAAGTTTGTCTTTTCCAGAGTGTCATGTAGGTGGGGTTATATAGCTTTTCCAGACTGCTTTCTTTCATTTAGAAATGTGCATTTGAGGCACCCAGAAGGAAGCTCCCTGCCTCCATCCAAGGCTCCTAGGGCCAAGAAGGTGAGTCGGTCCCAGCACCCGGAAGGAAGCTTCCTCGCTGCCATCCCAAGCTCCTAGGGCAGAGAAGGTGAGCCACGTGGGCTCCAGAAGCATCCCCCCCATGGGGAAATGAGAAGACACATAAACAAGCCTCAAAAACAGACTTCCAGATCACCTACAGCAACGCCAAAGGGAAACGAGATGGAACACTCTGATACTCAACCACCTGGCCTCTCTGAACTGGCAACTAAAGAGGATCTGGGAAGAATGAAATCAGAAATAATTACTCAGATAACAGCAAAGATTTTACCCATGGTGCAAGACAGGATTAATAAATCTAGAGAGGACACAGATAAAAAAATAGAGGATCTGAGGAACATGATGGAACCCCAAGATAGGAAACAAATGGAATCCATAAAACAGATACAAACGGATTTCCAAGAGATTAAAAACTCCATCGAAAGTCTGCACAGCAGAATGAACCAATGTGAGGATAGAATTTCACATATAGAAGATAAGATTGCAATTAGTGAGGAGGAAAAGAAAAATTCCTTTAAAATTGTAAGGGAACATGAGAAAACAATCCAGCAGCTGCTAGACGATGCAAAGAAGAATAACATAAGACTGATTGGAGCCAATGAAGAAAGAGGAGAGAGTGCAGATGACATAAAAACACTCTTCGCAGAAGTGATGACAGAAAACTTCCCAAGGAGGGGAAAAGAACTTGACATACAGATAAGTGAGGCATATAGGACTCCAGCTAGCCTTAATCAAAAACAATCTACACATAGGCATATAATAGTTAGGATTCCAGAAATCCAACAGAAGAAAAAAATTCTACAAGCAATGAGAGAAAAGAAACAAATCACATACAAAGGAAAGCCCATCACAATCACAGCAGACTTCTCAATGCAAACCCTCAAGGCAAGAAGAGCTTGGAGTGATGTTATTTCAGGCCTTAAAGGAAAACAGCCTCCAACCCAGACTGATGTACCCTGCAAAACTATCTTTCAAAATTGATGGAGAAATAAGATACTTTCATGATAAAGAGCACCTCAGGAACTTCATGAATATCAAACTGGCACTCCAAAAAATTTTAGACAAAATCCTAGGAAAAGGAAATGAGGATCACAGCCCCAAGAAACCCAGCAGAATGAATCCATTGGGCATGACAAATTAAACGCAAAGGAGGAGAATCCAACAAAAAGAAAAAGTCATGACAAGGCTTTTAAAACTTTTGACTTCATCTCCCTAATGAGTGTATAATTCAATCTTATTATTGTACTGCTTAGTATTTTTCTGATTCTAGAGTTGCACACCATTCCTTGTGCTATACTGGCTATTTATCATCTTCTTATGTCTACATATTAATTTGGTTGTCTATTAATGAGCTCTAAGAATTCTTTATATATTTATACTGTACATAGGTTATATGTATTGTAAATATGGTCTATTTAAGGTCTACTTTTCATTTTAATGATGCCATTTAAAGTTCTAAATTTTGATGGAATCTCATTTATCAATTTTTTTCTTTTATACATCATGTTTTTTGTATCCTAGGTAGTTCTTGCCTATGCTAAATTCATAAATATTTTCCCTTATAATTTCTTCTTAAAGTTTTATACCTTTAGGCTTTATTTAGGTTCATAGGTCCCTTCAAGTTATTTTCATGTATGGAAAAAAAGGGTTGAGGTTAATTTTTTTTTTTTTTTGTACCAGGGATTGAACTCGGGTCCTTGAGCTTGCGAGGCAGGCACTGGAACCACTGAGCTAAATCCCCAGCCCTGAGGTTAATTTTTTATATACGGATACTAGGTGTTTTAGTGCCGTTTGCTGAAGACACTATCTCTTCCTCGGCTCTTGAATTGAGTTTATATTCTATAAAATGCTAATGTTAAATAATCTTTCAAAACTCAGTGGACCATATATGTGTGGTTCTATTTCTAGATTCTCTGTTTTATTCCAATGATCTATATGTCTTTCCTTACACTAACACTGCCTTGATTACTGTAGCTTTAGAAGAAGTCTTAAAATTGGGTGCTAAATGTCTTCCAACACTGTTTTTGTTTTTGTTTTTGTTTTTGGCTTTTCTAGGTCCTTTGTAGTCCTACATGTCTTTTAAATTTCAATATCCAGTTCTTCATTTATAGCAAGTATACACAGACCTGAATTTTTATATATACCTTGTGTTTTCTAATCCTGCTAAATTCAAATACAAGTTCTAGGGGCTCCTAGAGATTTCTTAGTATTTTCTCTGTGGATGATCATTTTATCTACATAGAAAGATTTTGCTTCTGCCATGCCATTCCTATCCTAGTTGTGTCATTTTATTGCCAAACTATTTTGGTTTAGACCTATGTTTCAAAGTCTAATGGACAGATGAAGAGTAGGCATATATGCCCTTTTCCCCCACTTTAGGGAGAAAGCATTGTATCATCTCCATTCATAGAAGGAGTTTTGTTGGAAGTATGGAGTACATGTCTTTGATCTGTTGAGAAGGTTTTGTTCTACTTCTAGTCTCCTGATAGCTTTTACCATCAACAGGTGTAGAATTTGGTCCAATACTCTTTCTCCAACTAGTGACAGGATCATATGGCTTTCTCCTTTCCTCTGTTAAAATTATGACTTTTAGGGGTGGATCTTCCAATGCTGAACCGACACTGCCATCCCTATAATAAAACCACTTTCTACATACTGCCAGATCTGACTTCTAAGAGTTTGTTTTGTTAAACAAATTTCTATCTATGTTTATACTTTTTTCTTCTATTATCTTTATCCAGTTTTAGGATTAGCACAATGTTGAGTTCCTAAAATGAGGGGAGAAGTGTTCCTTCTTTTTTCTGCTTTAAATGTTTGATATAATTTATCAGTTAAAATGATTATGAGCCTGCTGTTGTCATATAGGTAGGTTTTCAAGCTAGGAATATACTATCTTTAATAGGTGCTATTCAAATTTTATATTTCCTCCAGAGTTAGTTTCATTAATTTGTCTTCTAAGTTACTTCTTAGAAGTTGTCAAATTTATTTCAAAAAAGATTTTTGAAATATGCTTTCTATATCCTTTTAAATTCTGTAAAATCTGTGGTAATATCTCCTAGATCTTAATATTGTAATTTAAAAAATGTATAACTGATATTGTGTAACAGGAAGGAAAGGTCTAAAAGAGCAGGGGAATTGGGAGGGGTAGGGGAAGGGAAAAAAGGGAAAGGAAAAAATATGAGAAGAGGAAACAAATGGAAACAAGGTCTTTGCAAATAAGGAAGGGTGGAGAGGGTGAAGGGAGGGCAAGGGAAGGGGAAGATAAATAAGAACCAAGAGACTCATGTAATGGTACAAGATCCCAATGATGAATGTAACTGTATTTTATACCTAAAATGTACCAATAAAGTTAATGGGGGTGGGGAAAGAAATGTGCATTTGAGTCTCCTTGTGTCTTTTCATGGCAAGATAGCTATTTCCCTTTATCTCTGAATAGTATTTTATGGTCTTGATGGACTATGGTTTGTATATCCATCTATTAAAGGAAATTTTGGTTGTTTTCAAGGTTCGATAATTATGAGTAAGGTCATGATGTATATTTATGCACAGGTTTTTTGTGAACATAAATTCCCAATTCATGTGGAAATTTGATTACTGAATGATATCATAAGAAAATGTTATTCTATGTCCTCCAAAGTGGTGATATAATTTTTCATACTCATCAGTAATGAGTGAGAGTTCTTGTTGCTCCAAATACTTGCTAGCATTTGGTGTTGTCAATATTTTGGACATCTGCTATTCTGAAAGGTATGTAGTGGCATCTAGTTTTCTAATTTAAAATTCCACCACCCATGATGTTGAGCATCTTTTCATATGCTCACTTCCCATCTATAGTGTTTGTTTGGAGAGGCATTTATGTAGATTTTTCCCCCTTTTTCAGTTGGGATATTTATTCTCTTATTGTTGTAAGTGTTCTTTGTATGTTTAGAATATCAATCTTTACAAGATTTTTGGTTTTTGCAAATATTTTCTCCCAATATGTGTCTTGTGTTTTCATTCTCTTAACAGTTTCTGTCAAATATTGTTGTGCTTTCTTTGTTTTGCTTATCTAGTAATTTTTCTTAATACCAGCCATTGTCATTTTACTTGTTTAGAGGGTGATTGTTTTTTATATTTCAATATTCTTGAACTTTATCCTGGGATACAACTTACATGAAAATATTTTCACGACTTCCATTGCAACTTTTCTAGATAGAGCCAGAGTAATTTTTTAATCTATAGCTATTTTGCCCCATTACAATACCCTCCTGATTACTCTATGTGATCTGTGAGGTTTTTCCATTTACACAGTGGAAACATGTAACTATATGATCTCTGAGGTTAATCCTCTGTTTAAATCAGGTAACTCTTGCTCCAGGCTTGGGTAATTTCTTCATGTGCATTGGATATGCAGTGCTCCACTAAAGACATGAGGTGGAGGGTCCTCTGTCACCTTTTGCAATTTCCTCCCTGTGCAGCAAGCGCTCTTATCTGGGACCATGCCTGAGAACGCTAGCACCACTGGCTTTCCTGGAGTCCCTAATCTAACTGTTCTGCTGGGGAGATTACAAGAGTCTTCCTGAATTCCTCCTCCCCAAGGGGACCTGGAAACCCTCGCTGGAGCAGCCACAGAGTTCCCTGACTTGTTTCCCCTTCTCTCAAAGATATTGAAAGTCTGAAAGCTATTTTTTATCTTTTTCTATGAGTAGCTTTAAGTGGGAAGATAAATATGATTCTGGTTTTTCCACATACTTGCAAAAATAAAAATCCTATTAGTTTTTAATTTAGAAAAAGTTCTTAAACTTTGATAACTTTAAGAATTATTTAGGGAATTTTGAAAATGCGAACTACTTGTCTCCTCCCTATAGAGTTCTATTTAGTCAAAGTCTGTGGTAAAATATCTGAATTTTTACACAATTTCCTGACTGCAGAAAATCCTGATTTTCTGATGCTGTAGATTGTCAAAGAATTCAATTTAAGAAACACATGGACAAGGAATTTGAAAAGAAGTTGCACTGAAAAATCTGAATCCCTCTGTAGAACTTTCTATATAAATAGTGCAGAGTCATCAAGTGTTCATGACTTCCAAGAGACACTTAATAAAGGTATCCTGCTAACTTTTCAAATTGAGACCAATATTAAACAAGTGCATACCTTTTAACTGCAATGGATAAGAAACCTCTGGGCAAGTGAAAGTTAAAAATGAAACTTCCTTTAAATTATGAATATTATTGGCAACACTTTGATTACAGGTGGCCCTCAGTCAAACCAGGGCACCATTTCTTAAAAAAAAATTTATTTTATTGGTACATTTAAGGCATACAATATAATGACATCCATCATTGGAAATTTGCACCTTTACATAATCTCTCTTGGTTCTTATTTTTGGCCCATTCGCCTGCCCTCCCTTAAACTCCTCCATCCCTCCATATCTACAAAGATTTTGCTTCCATTGTTTCTTTTTCTCATATTAATTCCATTCCCTTCTTTCCTTCCCTCTACACATCCCACTTCTCCTTCCCCTTTGCCCCTTTACTTCCTATTTCACATTATCTATTACACCTTTTAGTCCTTATTTACATTTTCAATTACTCACACTACAGAAATTATTCGGTATTTACACATGTGTGTCCTGTTCATTTCACTTAAGAGTATCGCCTCAAGGTACATCCACTTAGCTATAAATGTCTCTAATTTCTCATTTTTATGGCTGAGTAGCACTCCATTTTCTTTAAAAACCCACACTTTATTTATCCAGTCTCCAGTTGATGGGCATTTGGGCTGTTTCCAAGTTTTAGTTATTACAAACTGTGCTGCTATGAACATGGGTGCACATATATCACTGTGGTATGATACTTTCAATTCTTTGGGGAAGATACACAACGGGGGAAGAGCTGGGTCAAATGGGGCTTCCAGTCCTAGTTCTTTGAGGTGTCTCCATAATGATTTCCACAGTGGTTGCACCAGTCTACACTCCCACCAGCAGTGGAGAAGAGTTCCTCTTTCCCCACAGCCCCACCAGCGTTTGTTATTGGTTGATTTCATGATAGCAGCCATTCTTTCTGGGGTAAGGTGGAATCTCAGGGTTGTTTTCATCTGCATCTCTCGAATGACCAGTGATGTTGAACATTTTTTCATTCTTTGTCTGAGAAATGTCTGTTCACTTAAAATGCCCATTTTTGGATTGGGTCTTTAAATTTGGGAGGTCTGATTTTTAAAGTTCTTTATGGATTCGAGATAGTAGACCTTTACCTGAGGGACAGCTGGTGAAATTTTTTCCCACATTGTGGGTTGTCTCTTGACACTGCTGGTGGTTTCTCTTGCTGTGCAGAAGCTTTTTAGTATGAAAAGATCCCACTTGTTGATTGTTTGTGCTACTTCATGGGCAACTGAGGTTTTGTTCATAAAATCTTTTCCTACACCAATATCTTCAAGAGTTCTTCCTAAACACTTTTCCAGCCGGTTTAGTGTTTCTGTTTTAATATTTAGATCTTTAATCCATTTCAATTTTAGCTTAGTGCATGGGGAAATATATAGGTCTAGTTTTAGTCTTTGGCAATTTGAAACTCAATTTTTCCAGCACCATTTATTAAAGAGGCTATCTCTCCTCCAGTGAGGGTGTTTGGCTCCTTTGTGGAAGATGAGGTGGCTGAGTGTGTCTGGAGTTGTTTCTACATCTTCTAATCTCTTCCACTGGTCCTCAGGCCTGTTTCTTTGCCAGTACCATGCTGTTTTTATCACAGTAGCTTTGTAGTAGAGTTGCAAGTTGGGTGTTGTGATACCCCCTGCCATGTCTCTGTTACCTAGAATTGCTTTTGCTATTCTGGGTCTCTTTTTGTTCCAAATGAATTTTTGGATTGTTTTTTCAAGGTCTGTGAAGTATGATGCTGGGATTTCAAATGGGATTGCATTGAATCTATATAGCAATTTTGGAAGTATGGCCATTTTCACTATGTTGATTGTTCCTACCCAGGAGCAAGGGATGTCTTTCCATTTTGTGATATCATCTTCAATCTCTCTTTTCAGAGTGCCATAGTTTTCAGAGAAGAGGTCTTTGATTTCTTTCATTAGGTTAGGTATTTCAGTTCTTTGAAAGCTATTGTGAAAGGAATTGTTTGCCCTATTTCTCTCTCAGTGAGTCTGTTGTTCATGTAGAGGAACGCTATTGATTTTTGTGTGTTGACCTTGTATCCAGCTACTTGACTGAATTTGGTTATTAAGTCTAGAAGACTTTGGTGGAGTTCTTGGGGTCTTCTATATAGAGTATCATGTCATCTGCAAATAATGACAATTTGACTCCTTCGTTTCCTGTCTTTATTCCTTTTATTTCTTTCTCTTTTCTAATTGCTGTGGCTAATTTTTCTAAAACTGTATCTAACAGTAGTGGTGGTAGTGGGCATCCTTGTATTGTTCCTCATTTTAGTGTGAAGGATTTCAGTTTTTGACTACTTAGTATGATATTGGCTGGTGGTTTTTCATAGATGGCTTTTATCAGATTGAGATAGAGACCATCTATTCCAATTTTTTGTAGGGTTTTTAATCATAAATTCAGGTTGGATTTTATCAAATGCTTTTTCTGAATCTATTGAAATGATCATATGGTTTTCGTCCTTGGCTCTATTAATATAGTGTATTACATTGATTGATTTCCTTATGTTGAACCATCCCTGCATCCCTGGGATGAATCCCACTTGGTCAGGGTGTACAATCTTCTTGATGATCTTTTGCATTCTATTTGCCAGTATCTTATTAAGGATTTTTGCATGTATGTTCATTAATGAGATTTGTCTGTAGTTCTCTTTTTCAGTTGGGTCCTTCTCTGCTTTGGGGATCAAGGTGATGCTTGCTTCCAGGAATGAATTTGGGTGTACTGCCTCCCTTTCAATTTCATTGAAGAGTTCAAACAGGAGTGCCAGTAGTTCCTCTCTAAATGTCTTGTAGAATTCAGCAGTGAAGCCATCAGGTCCTGGCCTCTTCTTACTTGGTAAGTTTTTAATTACATTTTCAATTTCATTGATTGATGTTGCGTCGTTTAGAATTTTTAGGTCATCTTCCTTCAACTTTGGTAATTCACATGTATCTAAGAATCTGTCCGTTTTTTCTGTATTTTCCATCTCATTGGCATACAGGTTGTTATGTAGGTATTGATGATCCTCTGGATTTCTGCTGTATCCATTGTAATTTCACCCTTTTCATTCCTAACTGCATGGATTTACGCCTTTTCTTTACTTTTTTTGGATACAGTTGGCTAAGGATTTATCAATTTTGTTTATTCTTTCAAAGAACCAACTCTTGGCTTCATTGATTTTTTTTGTATCATTCTCATAGTCTCCATTGCATTGATTTCTGCTCTGATCTTTATAGTTTCCTCCCTTGTATGAGCTTTGGGTTTATCCTGCTTTTCTTTTTCTAGAAGCTTGAGATTCAACTTCAGGTTGTTTAATTGGGCTTACTCTGTTTTCCTATTATGAGTATTCACTGCAATGAATTTCCCTCGTAAGTCTGCTTTTGTTGTGTCCCATAGATTTTGATATATTGTATTGGCATTGTCATTTAGTTGTAGGAACTGCCTGATTTCTTTTTAAATTTCCTCTGTGACCTATTGGTTATTCAGAAGTGTGTTGTTCAGTTGCCATGTGTTTATGAAATTCTTGAGATTTCTTTTGCTGTTGATCTCCAGTTTCATCGCAACATGGTCTGGCAATATAGAGGAGATAGCTTCAATTCTTTTCCACTTACATAAACATGTTCTATGAGCGAGTATGTGGTCTATTTTAGAGAACAACCCATGAGCAGCTGAAAAGAATGTGTATTCTGATTTTGTGGGGTGGAACACTCTGTTAACATCTGTTAAGTTCATTTATTCAAGAGTTTGATTGAGTTCTAGTATTTTGTTGTTATTTTTTGTCTAGTTGATCTATCTATTTGTGACAGTGGGGTATTGAGGTCCCCCACTACTATTGTATTACTGCATATATGACTTTTCATGTCCATTAGTATTTGTTTTATATGGTCAGGTGACTAGTGGTTGGTGCATACATATTAATGATAGTCATCTCTTCTGCTTGGATTGTTCCCTTTACAAGGATATAGTGTCCTTCTTTGTCTCTCTTAATCAGTGTTGGCTTGAAATCCACTTGATTTGCAAAGAGGATAGCTACTCCTGATTTTTCAGGGGCTCCTGTCACATGGAGTATTGTCTTCCACCCTTTAACTTTCAGTTCATGAGTTTCCTTTTGAATTAAGTGTGTTTCTTGTATGCAGCATATTGTTGGATCTTGCTTCTTGACCTATTCTGCCATTCTATTTCTTTTTATTGGTGAATTGAGACCATTAACATTGATGGTTATATTTGATATGTATTGACTTGTCATTGCCATGACCTTTTCTTTTTGTTGGATTCTCCCCCTTTGCAATTAATTTCTTGTTGTGCCTGATGAATTCATTCTGCAGGGCTTCCTGGGGTTGTAATCCTTATTGTCTTTTCCTAGGATATTGTTTAAAATTTTTAGAGTGCTGGTTTAGTATTCGTAAAGTTCCTAAGGTGCTGTTTGTCATGAACGTATCTTATTTCTCCATCAATTTTGAAAGATAGATTTGCAGGGTACATCCATCTGCTTTGGAAGCTGTTTTCCTTTAGGGTATGAAATATACCACTCCAAGCTCTTCTTGCCTTGAGGGTTTGCATTGAGAAGTCTGCTGTGATTCTGATGGGCTTTCCTTTGTATGTGATTTGTTTCTTTTCTCTAACTGCTTGTAGAACTTTGTTCTTCTCTTTTGTTTCTGGAATCTTAACTATTATATGCCTATGTGTAGATTTTTTTTTGGTCAAGGCTAGTTGGAGTCCTATATGCCTCACTTATTTCTATGTCAAGTTCTTTTCCCCTACTTGGGAAGTTTTCTGCCATCACTTCTGTGAACAGTTTTTTTTTTTTTATGTCATCTGCACTCTCTCCTGTTTCATCCTTGACTCTAATCACTCTGATGTTATTCTTCTTTGCATTGTCTAGCAGCTGCTGTATTGATTTCTCATGGTCCCTTACTATTTTGAAGCAATTTTTCTTTTTCTGTTCACTAATTGCAATCTTATCTTCTATATCTGAAATTCTGTCCTCACATTGGCTCATTCTGGTGCTTAAACTTTCAATGGAGTTTTTGATCTCTTATAAATCTATTTGCATCTGTTTTATGGATTCCATTTGTTTTCTGTGTTGGGATTCCATCATGTTCCTCAGCTCCTCTCTAGGTTTATTAATCATGTCTTGCACTACAAGCACAATCGGTGCTGTTATGTGAGAAATTATTTCTGATTTCATTTTTTCCAGGTCCCCTTTCATTGGCTGTTTAGGGAGTCGAGATGGTTGAGTATCAGATTGTTCCATCTCATTGCCCTTTGGGGTTGCCTTAGGTGATCTGGAAGTATGATTTTGGGACTTATTTAGGTGTCTTCTCATTTCAGCAGATGCAGTCTGCTGAGTCTTTGTTGAGGCAACTTTTTACTCACCCAGGGGTCTTGAATTCTCAGCAATCCCCTGAGCAGTCTTTACTCTGCTGCTCACCAGTACACCAATTCTTGGGTTCAGAGTGGTGGCTTTCTTGATCCCTGAGCTGGCCTGTTGTCTGGGTGGGCTTCTTGCTGTGGCCTGACCACACTTGAGATGGTATTTATGCTTGCCTTTCCCTGGGGCCCATATGTAGCTATTGTCTGGTAGGGCCTTTGTTTGGGAGCTATGCACCCCCATTTCTGTTGTCTGCACATGCTTTGGCTAGGGTCTCCTCACACTTATCAATGGTATCAGGGTGAGCCTCTGGATATTGCTTGTGTGCCTGTACAGCTCTTCTCTAGGTGGGTCCCTGGCTGTGGCAGATGGTATGGAGAGCCTCTGGCTGAAGTTCGTGTGCCTGTGCAGCCCCTTTCTGGGCAGGCCTTTGGTTTGGGTGGGTGTACCTGAGCCTCTGGGGTCAGGCGGAGCCTTGGCTGGGATCTGCTTCCAATTGCGCCAGTCTGGGCCACACAGCTGCTTCCTGGGATCTGCATGCACTCACAGATGGAATGGTGAGACTCCCGTAGGAGCCCTAGTGCCTGTGCCTGAAATTAGAAATTCAGTTCTTCTGTTCCACTAGCTCACTTCAGGTACTGAGCTACCACATGTGATTAGTGAGATGAGGCAGGTATCAAACATTTCCTTCATTACAGAAAGTTCTATTGGGCAGCACTGCTCTAGAGATTTAGCTACTTCCCTTGGTCAAAGTTCATGCAAAAGTGTAGTCTAGTGATTTCTGAATCACAAAGCATTACACATTTATTGGAGATTTCATTAATGCTATAGTTAAATGCTCTTATTTGTATTTTGAGAGAAGAGTTTATAAGTTTGAAATGTGATATAAATATTTATTCATTTAGAAAAGTTTCATCAGTTTCAGTTTTTTAATTCATAATCCAAAAAAGCTGCTGAATCAATAAATCAGTTTTGAACTTGGTGGGATTTAGAAATTATAATTTTTATGTTTATGTTAATTTATATGTTATATAAATACATATTTGTCCATAGCTTTCCCTAAATTTGCCCAGAAACATAAAAATCTGAAAGACAGCCTGGGGATGTAACTCCAAGGCACAGTGCATACCTAGCATGCACAGGCTCTGGGTTCAATCCCAGCACCAAAAAGCAAACACACACACACACAGCCTTTACATAACAGTTACTGCTTTTTTCTAAAATTAGCAATAATATTCAATATGTAGACCAAGTTATTACCCTTATTTTATCTTTCATCTTTCTTCAGTAATAAATTCCATTCACTCATTCACTTTAAAAAATATTTGAATATTATTTGTAAGATTTACCTAATAAAGCTTGAAAATTTGGCCAATTGAAAAATGAGCAAGCATGATGGGAAAATTATAAGTGGAAGCAGTAAAAGAAATGGGAATGTTTTCTCCTGCAAAAAGAAATCCTCAGGATACATAGTGCTTGCTCCATCCTTGATAAGCATTTTCATGTACAAAAGGGATGGGATAAGTTTTTTATGACCCCCTTGGAGAAGTGTGGTCAATGTATAAGCACTATAGAGAAACCAAACTGAAGTCAACGTTATTGCAAAATTCAGTAATGATAAAATAGACTGTTTCAAAAGAAGTGAGTTCCAAGTCACTGAAGACATCAAGCCCATGCCGGGTTTGTCAGAGATGTAAGACAAGGGATCCAAAGATCAGATGTGTGCTTGTACAAGGTCTTCTTTGAGGTCTTTTTGATTCTGAAACTTCTATGATACAAGGCTTTAATCTGCCTCACAGAAATCTTCTGATAAATAATAAATTGTTTCATGATATTCATTAGCAGTCATTTTTTTGCCTGAGGCCAATACATTTAATTATTAGTATTTGCAGACTAGGCTTTATTCTTGATTTTATCAATTTTTATAGTCTACTCACTGAAGTCAATTATCAAATTTAGTGAAAATATCTTCAAACATATAAATGCAACCATTTGACAAATTATATTGATTGTGATTATAAATCAAGGAAATGAAATGAGCTACAGATTCAACTCACATAAAATTTGATACTTCTGGAGAATTTGTAACACTCAATCATTTTTTTTAAGTTTTCAAGGGGTTGGAAGATAGATTAGTAGAGAAAGCTGGAGGACCAAGATGAGAGACCCTGTTCATTTGGCCTGAAGAAAAATTGCAGTGATTGTTGAAATATGACTTCTGTCTCAAATTGTACAGTTGACATTGTACAGCATTGTTATCTCCATTTTCTACATTAATGACACAGCTTTCTTGAAACAGCCTATAAAATGATGGTGGTGCTCTCCACTTCAAAAACTAAATACATCTGAAACAATTTTTGTTTAAAGACTGAACCAGAACTCAAACTTAAGATTATGGATCAATTTTGGAGTGTTCCAAGTTTTTTAGAATCTATTATTTTAAAAGTTATTTATGGAACAAGAACACTGAAAGAGGAGAAGAAAATGATCAGTAGTGCAGTTGATCCACAAATACCATCAGAGCCTCTTGTGTTTCTTGATAGTCCCCATCTGTGCACTGTATTCATTCACTGACAGGAGACAGGAGGCAAAGTGTGACCTGGGTATTTTCCTCATTTCACACCTGTTCAGGCTCATGTTGATATTTCTTTGGGGTTTTTTGGGGGGGTGGGGTACCAGGGATCAAACTCAGGATGTTTTGCTTGTGAGGCAGGCATGGTGCCACTGAGCTAAATTCCAGGCCGGATATTTCTTATAATTGATTATTAACAAGTTCTGAAAATATTTCATCTCTGGTGCCTTCATCTGAAAGAAGGTTTTAAAGTATTTTCCTTCTCCTTATAGTAATAGAGGAATAAAATTAAATACATACAAATTCATCAAAAAAAGAGTCTCATTAAAGCCACCTAGATCATCTTGTCATTTTCAAAAAGGATCCCAATAAAAATGGTGCTCTGCAACAAGAAACTAAAAGCAAAGGTGTCTTCAATGTAAAATATCATATCATCAGCAAATAATGACAGTTTAAATTCTTCCTTTCCTATCTTTATTCCTTTTATTTCTTTCTCTTGGCTAATTGCTGTGGCTAATGTTTCAAGAACAATATTAAACAGGAGTGGTGATAGTGGGCATCCTTGTCTTGATCCTGATTTTAGCATGAAAATTTTCAGTTTTTGACCATTTACTATGATGTTGGATGTTGGTTTTTCATAGATAGCCTTAATCAAGTTGAGATAAAGACCTTCTATTTCAATCTTCTGTAGGGTTTTATCATAAATAGGTGTTGGATTTTGGCAAATGTCTTTTCTGCTTCTATTGAGATGATCATATGGTTTTTATCCTTGACTCTGTTAATATAGTGTATTACGTTTATTGATTTATGAATGTTGAACCATCCTTGCATCCCTGGGATAAATCCAACTTGGTCAGGGTGTAGGATCTTCTTGATGACCCTTTGTATTCTGTTTGGCAGTATCTTTTTGAGGATTTTTGCATCAATATTCATTAGGGAGATTGGCCTGTAGTTTTATTTTGGGTTAGGTCTTTCCCTGGTTTCGGAATCAAAGTAATAATTGCTTCCAGGAATGAATTTGGAAGCTTGCTTTTCTTTCAGTTTCCTTGATAAGTTTAAAGAGTAATGGTAATAGTTCTTCTTTAAATGTCTTCTAGAATTCAGCAGTGAAGCAATCAGGACCTGGGCTTTTCTTTGTTGGTAAATATTTTATTACATTTTCAATTTCACTCATTGTAATTGGGGTGTTTAGAATTTCTATATCTTCTTCATTTAACTTTGGTAATTCGTATGTATCTAGGAATCTGTCCATTTCTTCTGTGTTTTCCATTTTATTAGAGTACAGGTTTTTGAAGTAAGAATTGACGATGCTTTGGATTTCTCTTGGATCTGTTCTGACTTCTCATTTTCCATTCCTGATTGCATGGATTTGAGCCTTTTCTTTCCTTTGTTTGATAAGGTTGGCTAAGGGTTTATCTATTTCATTTATTCTTTCTAAAAACCAACTCTTTGATTCATTAGTTTTTTGTATCATTCTCTTAGTCTCCATTGCATTGATTTCTGCTCTGATCTTCAGAATTTCCTCTCTTGTATGAGCTTTGGGTTTGTTATGCTCTTCTTTTTCTAGGAGCTTGAAGTTCTGCATTAGGTTATTTATTTGAGTTCTTTCTGTTTTCCTAATATGGGGATTCATTGCTATGAATCTCCCTCGTAGAACTGCTTTCATTGTGTCCCATAGATTCCTGTATGCTGTACTGGAATTATCATTTACTTGTAGACACTGTCTAATTTCTTCTTTGATTTCCTCTGTGACCCATTGGTTGTTCAAGAAGGTGTTATTTAATTTCCATGTATTTGTGGGAGTTTTGCAGTTTCTTATGTCATTGATTTCCAATTTTATTGCACTATCGTCTGACAATATACAAGGGGTAACTTCAACTCTTTTACATTTACTTAGACATGTCCTATGAGCTAGCATGTGGTCTATTTTAGAGAATGACCCATGTGCAGCTGAAAAGAATGTGTATTCTGATTTTGTGGTGTGGAACACTCTGTAAACATCTATTAAGTCCATTTGTTCAATAGCTTGGTTCACTTCTAGAATTTCATTGTTAATTTTTTGTCTAGATGATCTGTCTAATTGTGACAAAGGGGTATTAAGATCCCACACACAATTGTATTAGAGCTTATTTGGTTTTTTATGTCCATTAATATTTGTTTTATATAGTTGGAGGCATTTGTATTTGGTGCGTATATATTTATGATTGTCATCTCTTCCTCTTGGACTGTTCCCTTCACAAGGATATAATGACTGTCTTTGTCTCTCTTCATTAATTTTAATTTGAAATCTAGTTTGCCAGCAAATAGAATTGCTACCCCTGCTTTTTTCTGGGTTCCTGTGGTGCAGAGAACTGTTTTCCATCCTTTTACTTTCAGTCTATGTATTTCTTTTTGAGTTAGGTGTGTTTCTTGTATACAGCATATTGTTGGATTTTGCTTCTTAATCAATCCTGTCAGTCTATTTCTTTGGATTGGTGAATTGAGATGATTGCTATTGATAGTTACAATTGATAGATATTGACTCATCCTTGTCATGATGTTTTACTATTGGTGATTCTTTTATTTCTTGTTTTTTTGTTTGTTTGTTTGTTTGTTTTTGTTTTGCTTTAGTTTCTTACCTTGCCTAGTGGCTTCCCTCTGTTGGGCCTCATGGAATTGTGATCTTCATTGTGTTTTTCTGGATATTGCTTAGGATTGTTTGGAGTGCTGGTTTGGTATTCATAAAATTTCTCAGGTGTTCTTTGTCATGGAAGTATCTAATTTCCCCATCAATTTTGAAAGATAATTTTGCAGGATACAACAGTCTAGCTTGGAAGTTATTTTCTCTTAGGGCTTGAAATACTTGCCTCCAGGCTCTCCTTGACTTGAGGATTTGTGTTGAAAAATCTGCCATGATTCTGATAGGCTTTCTTTTATAGGTGATTTGTTTCTTTTCTCTAACTGCCTGTAGGATTTTGTTCTTCTGTTGGGTTTCAGGGATCTCAATTATTATGTGTCTAGGCATAGATTTTTTTTTTGATCATAGCTAATTGGATTTTTGTATGCCTAACTTGTCTGAATGTCCAATTCTCCACCTCTGTCCGGGAAGTTTTATACTATTACTTCTCTGGACAGTTCGGGTACTTTAAATTGGTACTTTACATTTACATTTCAATACTTTACCTTTATATTTGGTACTTTACATTTGATACTATGATACTTTACATTTACATTTAGATACTTTACATTTACATTTGGTACTTTCCATTTGATACTTTCCATTCACATTTGGTACTTTACATTTACATTGGTACTTTACATTCACATTTGTATACTTTACATTGGAGACCCAAAAAAGACTTCTAGACTTAATTGACAGATTCAGTAGAGTAGCTGGATATAAGGTCAAAACTCAAAAAACAATAGCCTTTTTATATACAAATAATAGACTCATTGAGAGAGAAATTTTCTTTTTTCTATTTTTTTTATAAAAGATGTTAAATTCTTTTATTGGTATATTTTAGGTATACAACACAATTACATTTCTAATTGGGAATTGTACCTTTACATAATGCAACTTGGTTCTTATTTTTTTCCCTATTCCTAGCCCTCCCTTCACCCCCTTCACCTTTCCCTATTTACAAAGACTTTATTTCCATTTTTTCCATTTCTCAGCATTTTTCCTTTCCCTTCTTTCTTTCCCCTGCCCCTCCCACTACCCCTACCACTTTGGACCGTTTCTTCCTATTTTTCATTATTGATTATTCGTTCTAATCACTGGTACATTTTAGGTATACAATATAATGACATTCATCATTGGAAATTTGCACCTTTACATAATCTCTCTTGGTTCTTCTTTTTCACCCTTGCCCAGCCCTCCCTTCAACTCCTCCACCCCTCCCTATTTACAAAGATTTTGCTTCCACTTTTCCATTTTCTCATATTAATCCCATTCCCTTCTAACCTTTCCCCTAGCCCTCCCACTTTCTTCCCCTTTGCCCCTTTTCTTCCTATTTCACATTACCTATTGTACATTTTAGTCTTTACACTTTCAGTTTCTCACACCAGAGAAGCTATTTATACATGTGTGTCCTATTTATTTCACATAAGAGTATTGCCTCAATGTGCATCCACTTAGCTAAAAATGTCTCTAATTTCTCATTTTTTATGGCTGTGTAGTATTACATTTTATTTTTAAAAAAACACATTTTCTTTATCCAGTCTCCAGTTGATGGGCATTTGGGCTGTTTCCAAGTTTTAGCTATCACAAAACTGTGCTGCTATGAACATTGGCACACATGTATCACTGTGGTATGATCCTTTTAATTCTTTGGAGAAGATCTGCAGCAGTGGAATAGCAGGATCAAATGGGACTTCCAGTCCTAGTTCTTTGAGGTATCTCCATACTGATTTCCACAGTGGTTGCACCAGTCTACACTCCCACCAGCAGTGGAGCAGGGTTCCTCTTTCCCCACAGCCCCGCCAGCATTGGTTATTGGTTGATTTCATGATAGCAGCCATTCTTTCTGGAGTGAGGTGGAATCTCAGTGTTGTTTTCATTTGCATCTCTCGAATGACCAGTGATGTTGAACATTTTTTCATGTATTTATTTGCTATTTCTACTTCTTTGTCTGAGAAATGTCTGTTCATTTCAGATGCCCATTTTTGGATTGGGTCTTTAAATATGAGAGGTCTGATCTTTTTAAGTTCTTTATAGATTTGAGATACTAGAGCTTTGTCTGAGGAAGAACATGTGAAGATTTTTTCCTACATTGTAGGAAATGTCTCTTCACACTGCTGGTGGTTTCTCATGCTCTGCAGAAGATTTTTTTTTTTTGGTACCAGGGATCGAACTCAGGTCCTTGCACTTGCGAGGCAGGCCACAGAACCACTGGGCTAAATCCTCGGCCCAAGAAGCTTTTTAATAAGAAGAGATCCCACTTGTTGATTGTGCTAGTTCATGGGCAACTGAGGTTTTGTTCATAAAATCTTTTCCTACACCAATGCCTTCAAGAGTTCTACCTAACCTCTGTTCCAACTGGTTCAGAGTTTCTATTTTAATATTTAGATCTTTAATCCATTTTGATTTCAGCTTAATGCATGGTGAGAGATATAGGTCTAGTTGTAATCTTTGGAAAGTTGAAGCCCAATTTTTCCAGTACCATTTATTAAAGAGGCTATCTTTCCTCCAGTGAGGGTGTTTTGCTCCTTTGTGGAAGATGAGGTGGCTGAGTGTGTCTGGAGTTGTTTCTGCATCTTCTAATCTGTTCCACTGGTCCTCAGGTCTGTTTCTTTGCCAGTACCATGCTGTTTTGATCACAGTAGCTTTGTAGTATAGTTGCAGGTTGGGGATTGTGACACCCCCTGCCATGTCTCTGTTACCTAGATTTGCTTTTGATATTCTGGGTCTCTTGTTCCAAATGAATTTTTGGATTGTTTTCTCAAGGTCCGTGAAGTATGCTGCTGGGATCTCCATTGGAATTGCATTAAATCTATATAGCAGTTTAGGAAGTATGGCCATTTTCACTATATGAATCCTTCCTACCCAGGAGCAGGGGATGTCTGTCCATTTTCTGATATCCTCTTCAATCTCTCTTTGCAGAGTGCTATAGTTTTCAGAGAAGAGGTCTTTCATTTCTTTCATTAGGTTGATTCCTAGGTATTTCAGTTTTTTGGATGCTCTTGTGAAAGGAATTATTTGTCCTATTTCTCTCTCAGTGAGTCTGTCATTGGTGTAGAGGAAAGCTATTGATTTTTGTGTGTTGACCTTGTAACCAGCTACTTGACTGAATTTGGTTATTAAGTCTAGAAGACTTTTGGTGGAGTTCTTGGGGTCTTCTGTATAGAGTATCATGTCATTTGCAAATAATGACAATTTGACATCTTCATTTCCTATCTTTATTCCTTTTATTTCTTTCTCTTGTCTAATTGCCATGGCTAATGTTTCCAGAACTATATTGAACAAGAGTAGTGATAGCAGATATCCTTGTTTTGTTCCTGATTTTAGTGTGAAGGATTTCAGTTTTTGACCATTTAGTATGATATTGGCTGTTGGTTTTTCATAGATGGCTTCTACCAGTTTGAGGTAGAGACCATCTATTCCAATTTTTTGTAGGGTTTTTATCATAAATGCATGTTGGATTTTGTCAAATGCTTTTTCTGGGTCTATGGAGATAATCATATGGTTTTTGTCCTTGGCTCTATTGATATAGTGTATTACATCGATTGATCTGCATATACTGAACCATCCCTGGATCCCTGGAATGAATCCCACTTGATCAGGGTGTATGGTCTTCTTGATGATCTTCTGCATTCTGTTGGCAGTATTTTATTAAGGATTTTTGCATCTATGTTCATTAGTGAGATTGGCCTATAGTTTTCCTTTTCAGTTATGTCTTTCTCTGCTTTGGGGATCAAGGTGATGCTTGCTTCCAGGAATGAATTTTGAAGTATCACTTTCCTTTCAATTTCATTGAAGAGTTTAAACAGTAGTGACAGCAGTTCCTCTCTAAATGTCTTGTAGAATTCAGCAGTGAAGCCATCAGGGCCCAGGCTTTTCTTAGTTGATAAGGTTTTAATTACGTTTTCAATTTCATTGGTTGATATTGGGTTGTTCAGAATTTGTAGGTCTTCTTTGTTCAAATTTGGTAATTCATATGTATCTAGGAATCTGTCCATTTCTTCTGTGTTGCCTGTCTTATTGGTGTATAGGTTCTGGAAGTAGGTATTGATGATCCTCTGGATTTCTGCTGGGTCTGTTGTCATTTCACCCTTTTCATTCCTAATTGCATGGATTTGGGCCTTTTCTTTCCTCTTTCTGATAAGGTTGGCTAAGGGTTTGTCTATTTTGTTGATTCTTTCAAAGAACCAACTCTTGGCTTCATTGATTTTTTTGAATTGTTCTCTTAGTCTCCACTGCATTGATTTCTGCTCTGCTCTTTATAATTTCCTCCCTTGTATGAGCTCTGGGTTTGTCCTGCTCTCTTTTTTCTAGAAGCTTGAGGTTCAGCATCATGTTGTTTAATTGGGTTCGTTCTGTTTTCCTAATATGTGTATTCACTGCTATGAATTTCCCTCATAAGACTGCTTTCATTGTGTCTCATAGATTCCAATATGTTGTATTGTCATTGTCATTTAATTGAAGGAACTGTCTGATTTCTTCTTTAATTTCCTCTGGGACCCATTGGTTATTCAGAAGTGTGTTGTTCAATTTCCACATGTTTATGAAATTTTTTGAGTTTCTTTTGCTATGGATCTCCAATTTCATCGCACTATGGTCTGATAATATACAGGGGATAACTTCAATTCCTTTGCACTTACTTAAACATGTTCTATGTGTGAGTATGTGGTCTACTTTGGAGAATGATCCATGTGCAGCTGAGAGGAATGTGTATTCTGATTTTGTGGGGTGGAAAACTGTGTAAACATCTGTTAAGTTCATTTGTTCAAGAGTTCAATTGAGTTCTAGTATTTCATTACTTATTTTTAGCCTAGCTGATCTATCTATTTGTGACAGTGGGGTGTTGACGTCCCCCACTTCAATTGTATTAGTGCATATATGACTTTTCATGTCTGTTAGTATTTGTTTGATATAGTTGGGTGCACTAGTGTTTGGTGCATAGATATTTATGATTGCCATCTCTCCCTGTTGGATTGTTCCCTTTACAAGGATGAAATGTTCTTCTTCATCTCTCTTAATCAGTGTTGGTTTGAAATATACTTGATCTGCAAAGAGGATAGCTACTCCTGCTTTTTTGGGGGTTCCTGTCGCATGGAGTATTGTTTTCCACCCTTTAATTTTCAGTCTATGAGTTTCCTTTTGAATTAAGTGTGTTTCTTGTATGCAGCATAGTGTTGGATTTTGCTTCTTGACCCATTCTGCCAGTCTATTTCTTTTGATTGGTGAATTGAGACCATTAACATTGATGGTTATAACTAAAATGTATTGACTTGTCATTGCCATGACTTTTTCTTTTTGTTGGGTTCTCCCCCTTTGCATTTAATTTCTTGTCATGCCAGATGGGTTCATTCTGCTTTGCTTCCTGGGGTTGTGATCCTCAATGTCTGTTCCTAGGATATTGTGTAAAATTCTTTGGAGTGCTGGTTTTATTATTCACAAGTTCCTAAACTGCTCTTTGTCATGAAAGTATCTTATTTCTCCATCAATTCTGAAAGATAGTTTTGCAGGGTACATCAATCTGGGTTGGAGGCTGTTTTCTTTTAGGGCTTGGAATATGTCATTCCAAGCTCTTCTTGCCTTGGTGGTTTGTATTGTGAAGTCTGCTGTGATTGTGATGGGCTTTCCTTTGTATGTGATTTGTTTCTTTTCTCTCACTGCTTGTAGAACTTTGTTCCTCTGTTGAGTTTCTGGAATCTTAACAATTATATGCCTATGTATAGATTTTTTTTTGATCAAGGCTATTTGGAGTCCTATATGCCTCCCTTATCTGTATGTCAAGCTCTTTTCCCCTGCTTGGGAAGTTTTCTGCCATTATTTCTGTGAAGAGTTTTTTTTTATGTCATCTGCACTCTCCTGTTTCTTCATTGACTCCAATCAGTCTTATGTTATTCTTCTTTGCATCATCTAGCAGCTGTTGGATTGATTTCTCATGTTTCCTTATAATTTTGAAGCAATTTTTCTTTTCTTGGTCATTAATTGCAATCTTATCTTCTGTATCTGAAATTCTGTCCTCACATTGGCTCATTCTGCTGTGTAGACTTTCAATGGAGTTTTTCATCTCCTGGAAATCTATTTGCATCTATTTTATGGATTCCATTTGTTTTCTATGTTGGGATTCCATCATGTTCCTCAGCTCCTCTCTAGATTTATTAATCATGTCCTGCACTAGGAGCACAACTTCTGTTATCTGAGAAATTATTTCTGATTTCATTTTTTCCAAATCCCCTTTTGTTGCCAGTTCAGTGGGTCCAGGTGGCTGAATATCAGAGTGTTCCCTCTCATGCCCCTTTGGGGTTTCTGTAGGTGATCTGGAAGTCTGGTTTTGAGACTTATTTATGTGTTTTCTCATTTCAACTGGGATGGAGCTGTTGGTGCCTGCAAGGATTACCTCCTCTGAGCTGGGAGATGTGGGACAGGGGCTGGGAGCAGTGGTAGGGATGGTGGCCCAAAAGACCTTTCTTGTGGGCTGGGAGCAGCAGGAGGGATGGTCCTGGGAAACCCCTTCTTCTGGACCAGGAGCAGTGGGCCAGCAGCTCAGAAGCCCCTACCTCTGGGCCAGGAGCAGCAGGATGGATGGTACCCAGGAAGCCCCTTCTTCTGTGCCAGGAATGGCGGGACAGAAGGTAGCCCAAAAGCCCTTTCCTCTGGGCTGGGAGCAACAGGAGGGATGGTGGCCAGGAAGCCCCTTCCTCTGGACCAGGAGCAGTGGGATGGCTGCTCAGAAGCCCCTACCTCTGGGCCAGGAGTGGCAGAATCAGTACTGTGGTCTGGTGGTCTGGTGTCCTCTGCATCTTCTGTCTCATTGAGAGAGAAATTAGGGAAACAATTCCTTTTACAATACTATACAAAAAATGAAATATCTAGGAGTCAATCTAACAAAGCAAGCCAAAGACCTCTACACTGAAAACTATAGCACTTTTAAAAAGGAGATTGAGCAGGATATAAGAAAATGGAAAGACATCAATTGTTCCTGGATAGGAAGAAACAATATAGTGAAAATGGCCATACTTCCAAAACTATTATGTAAGTTCAATACAATCCCATTTGAAATTCCAACAATGTTTTACAGAACTAGAGAAAACAATCCAAAAATTCATTTGGAACCAAAAGAGACCTAAAATAGCAAAAGAAATTTTAGGCAACAGAGATATGGTTTGGGGTATTACAATCCGCAACTTGAAAGTATGCTACAAAGCTACTGTGATAAAAACAGCATGGTATTGGCAAAGAAACAGACTGGAGGATCAGGTGGAATAGATTAGAAGATCCAGAAACAACTACCAATATGCTCAGCCACCTCATCGTTGACATAGGAGCCAACAATCCTCATTAAAGGAAAGATAGTGTATTTAATAAATGATGTTGGAAAAGCTGGATTTCAATCTGCCAAAGATTAAAACTTGACCCATGCCTATCACCATGCACTAAATTAAGATAGAAGTGTATTAAGATTTAAATATTAGGACAGAAATACTAAATTTGCTGAAAGATAATTTAGGTAGAACTCTTGAAGATATTGGTATTGGTAAAGATTTTATGAATAAAACCTCAGTGGCATGGGAAATTGCACAAAGAATAAACAAGTGGGATCTTATCATATTAAAAAGCTTCTGCACTGCAAGAGAAACCACCAACAGAGCTAAGAGACAACCTACAATGTGGGAAAACATTTTCAGCAACTGTCCCTTAGACAGAGGACTACTATCTAGAATATATAAAGCACTGAAAAAAGACCAGATCCCTCCAAATTCAAAGACCCAATTCAAAAATGGGCACCTGAAATGAACAGACATATCTCAGACAAAGAAGTAAAAGAATCAAATATGCAAAAAAATGTTCAATATCACTGGTTATTCGAGAGATGCAGATGAAAAGAACACTGAGATTCCACCTCACCCCAGAAAGAATGGCTGCTATTAAGAAATAATCTAATAACAAATGCTGGCAGGGTGTGGGGAGAAAGGAACCCTTCTCCATTGTTGGTGGGAGTGCAGATTGGTGCAACCACTGTGGAAATAAGTATGGAGATACCTCAAAGAATTAAGCTTAGAGGTCTCATTCAACCCAGCTATCCTCCTGCTGGGTACCTTCAGAAAAGAATTAAATGAATCTTACCATAGTGATATATGTGCACCCATGTTTATAGCTGCACAGTTTGTAATAGTAAAAGCTTGGAAACAGCCCAAGTGCCCATCAACTGAAGACTGGATAAAAAACATGTGGGTTTTTTTTAATAAAATGGAGTACTACTAAGCCATAAAGAATGAGAAACTACAGACATTTATAGCTAAATGGATGCATATTGAGGCCATTCTCTTAAGTGAAATAAATGGGACATGTATGTTTAAATACTGAATAGTTTCTCTAGTGTGAGAAACTAAAAGTGTAATTAAGGATACACATGGATGAAATGGCATAATAACATATTTCTTGGATTGTGTTTCCATCACGTGTCTTCTGACTGTATTGAAATTCAAATTAGGGATTAGTTTGGCTTATGTGAAGTCTGCTAACTAACTGGAGATTTTTTTTCAGATCACTATTTGTTCAATGTTGGTTTTGGAAAACTTTCTGAAACAATCACATCCTCTGGTGTCTTGTTAGTGCTTGAGATGCTTTTTTAAATTATATGAAAAAATGTTTAAGTGCTTTTCAGTTCTGTTTTGGTTGAGTTCTACTGTATTTGAATATTATTGTAGGGGTTTTTTTCCCTTGCATTGTTCTTCTTTGAGCGGTTTTAATTTTCTGTATGTGTGTGTGTTTGATAATAAAGTTATTTAGTTAAAAAAAAAAAGCAAAGGAGGAGAATCCAACAAAAAGAAAAATTCATGACAATAATAACTCAATACGTGTCAGGTATAACCATCAATGTTAATGGTCTCAACTCACCAATCAAAATAAATTGACTGGCACCATGGATCAAAAAGCAAGATCCAACAATATGCTGCATACAAGAAACACACTTAATTCAAAAGGAAACTCATAGACCAAAAGTTAAAGGGTAGAAGACAATACTCCATGCAACAGGAACCAAAAAAAAAAAAAGCACGAGTAGGTATCTTCTTTGCAGATGAAGTGGGTTTCAAACCAGCACTTATTAAGAGAGACAAAAAAGGACACTACACCCTGGGAAAGGGAACAATCCAAGAGGAAGAGATGACAATAATAAATATCTCTGCACCAAACACTACTGTGCCCATCTATATAAAACAAATACTAACGAACATGAAAAATCTTATAAGCACTAATACAATAGTAGTGGGGGACCTCAATACACCACTGTCACAAATAGATCAACTACACAAAAAACAAGGAACAAAATACTAGAAATCAATCAAACTCCTGAACAAATGAACTTAATAGATATTTACAGAGTATTCCACCACACAAAATCAGAATACAAATTCGTTTTAGCTGCACATGGGTCGTTCTCCAGAATAGACCACATACTCACTCATAGAATATGTTTAAGTAAATGCAAAGGAATTAAAATTACCACCTGTATATTATCAGACCATAGTGCGATGAAATTGGAGATCAATAGCAAAATAAACTGCAAAAATTTCATAAACACGTGGAAATTGAACAACACACTTCTGAATAACCAATGGGTCACAGAGGAAATTAAAGAAGAAATCAGACAGTTCTTTCAACTAAATGACAATACTACATATCGGAATCTATGGGACACAATGAAAGCAGTCTTACAAGGAAAACTCATAGCAGTGAATATTCACAATTGGAAAACAGAGCGAGCTCACTTAACAATCTGATGCTGAACCTCAAGCTTCTAGAAAAAGAATAGCAGGGCAAAACCAAAGCTCATACAAGGGAGGAAACTATAAAGATCAGAGCAGAAATCAATGCAATGGAGACTAAGAGAATGATATAAAAAAATCAATGAAGCCAAGAGTTGGTTCTTCAAAAGAATAAAAGAAAATCAACAAACCCTTAGCCAAACTTATCAGAAAAAGGAAAGAAAAGGCCCAAATCTATGCAATTAGGAATGGAAAGGATGAAATTACAACAGAAACCCAGAGGATTATTAATACCTACTTCCAGAATCTATACGCCAATAATATGGAAAACACAGAAGAAATGGACAGATTCCTGATATGTATGAATTACCAAATTTGAACTAAGAAGGCCTAAAAATTCTAAACCACCCAATATCAATCCATGAAATTAAAAACGTAATTAAAAACTTACCAACTAAGAAAAGCCCAGGCCCTGATGGCTTCACTGCTAATTCCACAAGACATTTAGAGAGGAACTACTGCCACTCCTGTTTGAACTCTTCAGTGAAATTGAAAGGGAAGCAATACTCCCAAATTCATTCCTGGAACCAAGCATCACCTTGATCCCCAAAGCAGAGAAAGACTCAACCAAAAAGGAGAACTATAGGACAATCTCACTAGTGAATATGCATGCAAAAATTCTTAATAAGATACTGGCAAATAGAATGCAGAAGATCATCAAGAAGATTGTACACCCTGACCAAGTGGGATTCATCCCAGGGATGCAGGGATGGTTCAACATAAGGAAATCAATCAATGTAATACACTATATTAATAGAGCCAAGGATGAAAACCATATGATCATTTCAATAGATTCAGAAAAGGCATTTGATAAAATCCAACCTGAATTTATGATAAAAACCCTACAAAAAATTGGAATAGATGGTCTCTATCTCAATCTGATAAAAGCCATCTATGAAAAACCACCAGCCAATATCATACTAAGTAGTCAAAAACTGAAATCCTTCACACTAAAATGAGGAACAATACAAGGATGCCCACTACCACCACTACTGTTAGATACAGTTTTAGAAAAATTAGCCACAGCAATTAGAAAAGAGAAAGAAATAAAAGGAATAAAGACAGGAAACGAAGGAGTCAAATTGTCATTATTTGCAGATGACATGATACTCTATATAGAAGACCCCAAGAACTCCACCAAAGTCTTCTAGACTTAATAACCAAATTCAGTCAAGTAGCTGGATACAAGGTCAACACACAAAAATCAATAGCGTTCCTCTACATGAACAACAGACTCACTGAGAGAGAAATAGGGCAAACAATTCCTTTCACAATAGCTTTCAAAGAACTGAAATACCTAACCTAATGAAAGAAATCAAAGACCTCTTCTCTGAAAACTATGGCACTCTGAAAAGAGAGATTGAAGATGATATCACAAAATGGAAAGACATCCCTTGCTCCTGGGTAGGAACAATCAACATAGTGAAAATGGCCATACTTCCAAAATTGCTATATAGATTCAATGCAATCCCATTTGAAATCCCAGCATCATACTTCACAGACCTTGAAAAAACAATCCAAAAATTCATTTGGAACAAAAAGAGACCCAGAATAGCAAAAGCAATTCTAGGTAACAGAGACATGGCAGGGGGTATCACAACACCCAACTTGCAACTCTACTACAAAGCTACTGTGATAAAAACAGCATGGTACTGGCAAAGAAACAGGCCTGAGGACCAGTGGAAGAGATTAGAAGATGTAGAAACAACTCCAGACACACTCAGCCACCTCATCTTCCACAAAGGAGCCAAACACCCTCACTGGAGGAGAGATAGCCTCTTTAATAAATGGTGCTGGAAAAATTGAGTTTCAAATTGCCAAAGACTAAAACTAGACCTATATATTTCCCCATGCACTAAGCTAAAATTGAAATGGATTAAAGATCTAAATATTAAAACAGAAACACTAAACCGGCTGGAAAAGTGTTTAGGAAGAACTCTTGAAGATATTGGTGTAGGAAAAGATTTTATGAACAAAACCTCAGTTGCCCATGAAGTAGCACAAACAATCAACAAGTGGGATCTTTTCATACTAAAAAGCTTCTGCACAGCAAGAGAAACCACCAGCAGTGTCAAGAGACAACCCACAATGTGGGAAAAAATTTCACCAGCTGTCCCTCAGGTAAAGGTCTACTATCTCGAATCCATAAAGAACTTTAAAAATCAGACCTCCCAAATTTAAAGACCCAATCCAAAAATGGGCATTTTAAGTGAACAGACATTTCTCAGACAAAGAATGAGAAATAGCAAATAAACATATGAAAAAATGTTCAACATCACTGGTCATTCGAGAGATGCAGATGAAAACAACCCTGAGATTCCACCTTACCCCAGAAAGAATGGCTGCTATCATGAAATCAACCAATAACAAACGCTGGTGGGGCTGTGGGGAAAGAGGAACCCTGCTCCACTGCTGGTGGGAGTGTAGACTGGTGCAACCACTGTGGAAATCATTATGGAGACACCTCAAAGAACTAGGACTGGAAGCCCCATTTGACCCAGCTCTTCCCCCGTTGTGTATCTTCCCCAAAGAATTGAAAGTATCATACCACAGTGATATATGTGCACCCATGTTCATAGCAGCACAGTTTGTAATAACTAAAACTTGGAAACAGCCCAAATGCCCATCAACTGGAGACTGGATAAATAAAGTGTGGGTTTTTAAAGAAAATGGAGTACTACTCAGCCATAAAAATGAGAAATTAGAGCCATTTATTGCTAAATGGATACACTTTGAGGCAATACTCACGTGAAATAAATAGGACACACGTGTAAATACCGAATAGCTTCTCTAGTGTAAAACCTGAAAGTGTAAATAAGGACTTAAAGGTATAGTAAATAATGTGAAATAGCAAGAAAAGGTGCAAAGGGGAAGTGGAAGTGGTAGGGGAAAAGAAAGAAGGGAACAGAATTAATATGAGAATAAAAAAATGGAAACTAAGTCTTTGTAGATAGGGAGGGATGGGGGGGTTTAAGGGAGGGCAGGGGAATGGTCCAAAAATAGGAACCAAGATGGATTTGGTAAAGGTGCAAATTTCCAATGATGAATATCATTCTATTGTATATCTTAAATGTACCAATATAATTAATTTAAAAATTTTCTAATTTCAATTAAAAGAGCCAAAAGTGGCCAGTGGTTTCCATATTATCCAGAGTCGTTTCCCTGGTGGATCATAGGAATTGCTGGCCTTTTAGGCAATATGTTCCAATACAATTAGTCATGTTTGAATTTCTCCTCTCCCGGTAAATGTGTTTCCTTAAAAGATACTGTCATTGTCCCAATAAATAATTTCACTTACAATACAAGACATAACAAGCCATGGTACGATATATACATGGTTTTTAAACTAATGATTCTTACTTATCTTTATTCATTTTATAATTTTATAATGTTTCTTTTGATTCTTTTAAAGTAAGATTCTTCTATGCGTTGCTTAGATCTTGAATACAGCTGTACATTGACAAGAAGTAAAGTGGATATTTTCAAGATGCCTAGGAAAAGGGAAGAAAAAATTTACTTATTTTTCAAAGTTAAAAGGTCACAGATACAACAGAGATTGCCTTGTATTTTAAACTGTTATCTAAAAATACTGCTGGGATATCTCAGACATGAGAATGGGATATACGTAATAGTTCCCCTTGTTTTGAGGTTGGCCTATCCTCCTTCGTAAGTAAACATTTAGTCTATAAATATTGAACAGAGAAGAGGGTGGGTATTCTTTAGCTCCTCTGGAGTAGTTCAGGATAATCACACAATTTTTGATAGAGTTCACACTACAGGTCTTTTGAAATCCTGGAAATCTTAGACTTTGAGATGCTGCAAAGAGAGTGTCCCTGGGAAGCTGTGGCCATTGTCGAAAGGTCACTGCTTTTCCTGGTGGAACTCTTCAGTGGTTTTGATGATGCATAATTCAACTTTAGATGAAAGTAAGTAGTGGCTACAGAGGAGTGGGAAATCCAAGAGCAAATCTTCAATTTCTTAAAGATTCCATAATATGGAAATTCTTCCCATTCCCATCTTTTTTTATGATATTTATTCTTCCTAATTTTTAAAGTCAAGCTCAAATGTTATCATCTACCTGCATCCTCCATGGTTATGTGAGTCTAAGTCATCTCTGTCTTCACTCCTGTAGGACTTTGGTTCCACTAGTCCACCCTTTCAAGACAGTATCTTTCTCCACAGCCCTCTTCTCCTGAAGTCTGGGGGTCATGGAGGCTCACATCTCAAGGGTTTTTGTGGCAGTATCTAGTTCTAAGCACATGTTATTGATCTGAAAGTTAGTCTCGTCTTTAAAATAGGAATGAAAAAATTAGCACCTTCACTACTTATTCTGAATACTATTGCTGTGTAACACATTACTTGAAAATGTAACAGTTGAAAACACCCATTTTCTGGTACTGCTGATTTGTGGTTTGAGGATTCATGCAAAGTTCCTCTGGGTGGTACTCACTGAGGGTCACCCATGCAGATGCAACCAGATGTTGGCTGGGGCTGCTGTTGTCAGAAAGCTGCACTGGGTTTGAAGTCCAAGCTGGCTCATTCACCTGGCTGGCGGTTCACCTGAGCCCTGATGCACCACTTCTTCAATATGCCAGTATGGCAATTACCTTTCTTACATGGCAATTTAAAGCCCCATGTGCAGGGATCCTAGCACACAAGGGGGACATGGCATGGGCCTGGCTTGCAAGTGCCTCGTGTTACTTTTAGTGTGCTCTCTTCCTGACAGTAATCATAGGGCAGTGCAGACTCAGGGAAGGAGAGCAGGACTTCACTTCCAGATGAGGGCCAGGAGAACGTTCTGTGGAAGAGTAAGTGGGAGGAAGATACTGTTGTGAACATCTTTGAAAAACACAATATTCCACATATAAAGAAGACACATGAAAACACTCTGGATACTATAGCATCCTGTCAACATTTACTCATATCTCTGTTTGCTTTGTTTTTCATTATTCCAGGCCTAGTATTTAACCCATGAGTTTAAATTGAGGTCTGAAGCCTAAAATGCTAGTGTGCAGAGTTTGGGCCTCTCTGCTTCTCCACTACTTCTTTCATCTCTCTTCGTATCTTTCCCTTACTTCCACCTGCTTGCTGCCCTCTACCTGAACGGTTCTATGTGTTGTTTTCCTCATCAGTACACTCAGAGCAGCCCCATCTTCTCATGCCACCCTCACTAGGGAACAGTAGACAGGACTTCAGAGTTTAGAATATTGGAACCATAATTTTGACTTTAAGAAATTCTAATATATCTTGTGATAAATATGAAGTAAGGGGTTTAGATGAATAGAAATATTTCCTTCTATTCATGGCAGGTTAATTTTCATCACTCTCATCACAGCTCAGATGGAAGTCTAGCTGGAAGCTCAGCGTGTGGAGAGGGCCAAGAGCAGGGGGGAGGTGCTGCACTTGCCAGGAGAAGCAGAATGAATTCAGTCAGCCAACGTTAGGGCTAGCTTTCTTTCCTCTGCTGCGACCCACGTCCTTAGCGTAGCGGGATTCTCTTTCCTCCTTTTCGAGATAGTTTTCAGCTTCATTTTAGGCGCCGTCACATGATTAAGGATAATTAATGGGTAATTCTGTTGATGTTTTCAAGAGACGCTGGTGCCCAAAGTGACCAGAGTTCAATTTTTCCAGTGGCCACTGGAGGGCTCCCTAGGGTAAGCTTTCTAGACAATCACCAGGTACTACCCACTGGAACACTTTTCCCTCCCTCCTAAATTTGATTAATTCCAGACCTTTGGGAGCTGGTGAGTGACTGTGTCAGTTCTGAACATGAAGGATAATAGCATTTGGCTGGAGCAGACTGAGTCGGGTCTGGGTAGACGTCACACAAGCACGTTGACGCGCACAGGTCTGCTTGCCCTGAAGCCAGGCAGCCCACGTTTCGCTCTGAGGCCTGCTCATACTCCATCGCGCTCCTGACCTGCGTCCCGCGCGTCGCCGCCTCTGCGACCGGGGTTCTTGCCCTCGACCTTGGGCGCTGCTCCTGGGGCGAGATCGCCCCTGGAGCGAGGACTCCGTTTATTCTTTGCTGACATCTTGAAATACCCTTCTGAGTGGCTCCTACTCTCCTGCTGTCATAAAGCAGGGATTCCGCAGGAGCAATTAACATCCAACCGGGTCATCAACACTCCACAAGTTTTCCCAGCTAGCTACTACGTTACCTTGCCCGGAGTATTTGCAGTTTATCATACAGAAAGAACGCAACGTTGAGTGCAGCAGAATATGTTGTGAAGCGAAGAATTTTGCATCTCACTAAGATGAGATTTCTGGGCAAAGAGCAGAGCCCCTCAAAATGTTCTAAAAAGTGCATGGTGTTAGATCAGTCATGGGAACTTGAACTTTTTTTAAAGTAATGATTTCCGAGCATATATTTTGCTAGAAAGTTTTTTGGAAATTAAAGTGAAACTTTAGCTAGGGTCTGTTCCTTGAAAAAGTTTTTAAAAAGTACTTCTGCGAAAAGTAAATCAGTTTAATCTTGAAACTATCTTCAAAAGGATACTGATTTCCATCAGAAGAAAGAGTCTAACGTAATTTATGACACGATCAGGTGAACACAAGGTCTGTTAGCAGCTTCCCTGTTGTGTATGATCAGCAACATAGACAAAAGTGTAGAATGATGGATGCTGGTGATCAAGTAAGGTGCTACGTTTTCAAGATCAGGCCACAGTGGGAGTTGTATCTTCAAGTTGACCAACCAAATGCAATGGTCTGTTCACATGGAGGTTTTAAGTGTCCTTAGCCAGTCAGTACTTCTACAAGTTGAAATTATTGTTTTCACTATAGAGCTAGAAGAACAGAAGCACAGAACAGGAAATGGATTGGCTTAGGGTTGCCAAGTCAGGGCTTGATGGTAATGGAAGTAGATCCATGCCTGTATTTTGTCTATGTATACTTAAAGCTGAGTAATTCGGTTCCACTGATATTTAGTTATCCCTCAGTATCTGAATTTATTCCAGGTCACTGCTCCCCCAACCACATATCAAAATCCACGGTACTCTGGTACTTGACATAAAATGATATAGCATTAATATCTATATACATCATCTCATATACTCTAAATCTTACTTAGAATACTTAATAATACTTAATGTAGGTGATTACATTACTTACAATACCTAATATAATGTAAGTATTTACCATATTGTATTATTCAGTGAATGATGACAAAAAAATCTGATACATACATAATTTTATCATTATTTTTGATCCATAATTGTTTGGATCTGCAGATTCAGAGCTTGAAGATACAGAAGGCTGTCTGTAGGTCTTATCTTCACACACTGCAGCATTGGCATGAGATGCTTGAGACCTTTGGGGAAGAGTCTTGTGTGTATCTTGATGGATTAGATAGTTTACTTTTCTAAGAATCCTTTCCCCACAAAAGCCAAGGACACAATTTGGGAGTGGAAGAGGTACTCCTTCTCCACCAGGTTGGATCCATCCAGTCAGAAATCAATTGCATACCCACCAACCTATAAGCTTGACAGCAATTTTCCACCCTAAAGGAAAGGAGCAAGTAGCAGTGTCTGCCTCTGTGGTTTGGTTCTAATGACATTAAATTGCCAACTCCAATCTGTGCAGCTTTTATCTCAGAAGTCTCCGCCCTTGGAAGTCCCTGGTCTGCAGCTCCACCCTGGCATGGGTTCTGGGATGCTGCTTGGGTGGTATGTAGGGTAAGTCCTGCCTCAGCTCAATCTTGTCTCCTGGATGAGCCATTAGTAGGGCCAGATCACTTGGTGGAAAGGCTTCAAGATGTGGACTCCTGAATGCCAAGCCCACCGCCTCTGCACCACTTAGTATGAACTACTTAATTGACTAATAGAGGAAACAGATATGTAATACTCAGAGAGCCTAGTCTTATCCCAGGTTCAATTTAAGCTAATCATTGATGTTTCTGGAAAGTGCCTGTGTGGTTTTTACTCAGTAAGTGCAGTCAGCAAGTCTGAACAGAACCCTTCTGTGCCATCTGACACAGCTCTGTTTGGGCACCTACCCTGCGACAGTGCATCACCAAGAGGGTTTCAGGAGTGCTCTGTGCCAAGTGAGATTGGCTAAATGCAAACACATGTCATTAGGGAGGAAAATAGAAACTTCTTAGATGAAAATGAGTCTGAAAGAATTGAGTACTCCATCTTGAAACTTGAAAAAATTAAGCAGAGAAACCTTACTCAAACGTAAGTAAGGGAAACATTTATGTAAAGATATGAGAAGCAATGAGAGGAACTGTCTCTGCATCTTATCCACTTTTAGACAAATTAGAGAATATTTTCTGTTGCTTCATGGAGAGTTTGGAATGCATAGAGGACCAGAAGAACTGAATTCTGACAGCACATACTTTACAAGACCCGGGGCTGAGATGTAGAGGTAACAATCACTGAATGTGTTCAATCCTTTTAGAATCATATGCAAAATAAGTGTTAACTCTGGAAACAAAGACCTAGAATGTGGAGCAAAGTTATTGCCAAGTGGATTGACACAAAGCCCCAGGTGGGCTGGTTTGTAATTACATGGTGTCCCCTGCATTTTCATTAGAGGGCACTCTTGCTTCACAGATTCCAGGATGCTCTCCTCAGAGAGCCTTTTCTTCCCAGGCAGTTCTGCGCTATAGGTGGTCCGAGCTGGCCAACTCATGCCAAGCAAGGTAAGAGAAGTCAAGAGGAAACAATATGGCATTTCTTTTTCCTGCTTTCAAATCAGAAGTGCAGACTCAAGGGTAACAGAAAGTAGCTTGGGCCAACACTGTGTTCCTGGGAATTTTTTTCATGTCACAGATCCTGTACACAGTACTTCCATGCACTGCCAGAGCCTCCCCCGGGGAGGCTGAAAGGGGAGACAGTTGATTTTTCAGAGAGATTGTGCAAATGCAGCCAAGCAAACAGGAAGGTGCCTTGAGTCCTAGACAGGGCCTTTCCTCTCCCTGTGCAGTCACGGGGGCCTTGTGCACGGGGATGAAGCCAGGGGAGCAGACTGAGCACTTTCTTCAGCTTCCCTTTACCAGTGCTGCCTCCCCAGCCTGCAGCTTCTCCAGTCCTGATTTATCACAGCCTACATGTTTTTATTTATGTATGCATGGTGCATGTGGAGTGTTACATCCACACACACTTCCCTGAATGAATGCATGAAAGAGACATTGTAGTTGTTTTCAGAGTGTTGAAGGGTTGGAGTATGGGACAGAAGGATAACAGCTGGAGAAGCACCCTGTCAATGATGCACACATTTCTGTGGGTTGAGGAAGCTGCTCCTTGTCATAAGATGGACAGGTGGCACCATGTACTCTAAGGACAGAGAACAGTCCCATTCCATCAGGAAGCCTGGGCTCTGATGCAACAGGAGAGCCCAACAGGGTGAGCTCAGGAGACTTTGGGGTTCCCACTGCCCACCCTCAGTTGTCTTAGGACTCCATGTACCTCTCATGGGTTCCTTGTAAACAGGAAGATGCAGTTGGACAATGGTGAGGATTCTCTATCAATGCACTGGGTGGAGAATCCAAGCCTATAAGAAGAGCGCACAACCATAGCTTTTTGGGCCCAAGAGAAGAGTAGCTAGAATCTCCCCAGGCTTGAAAATGAGAGCACAGTGATATTTTACCCTTATGAAAAGTATTTAGTTCTGAGTGACTGTAGAGAATCATGTCAAGGCAGTAACAGGAAGGTAGGTTTTATGAGATTCTTAAAGTACAATGCTGGCAAAGCACTGATGAATGTTGGGAGGAATCAGATGACTCAACTTGTCCCTAATGGGCTTAAGTTAGAGACCCTGAGCAGGAAAACAAAGCCTTCAGCAACAGCACAAGAGGGCAGGGCCAGGGAGCAATACCCTTGGCAAGACCTTGACGAGAAGTCATAATAATTACACTCCTGAAAAGAAAACGCCTTGTCCCCCCCATGCAGCCATAAACCCCTGGTTTACAACTGAATCTCCTGGCCCAATTTTCATTTGGGGCTCTGCAGCAACAAAGCACCTTAGGCCCAAATCTCTCACTTTCTATTTTTAAAAAGTAAGAACTTAGGAGTTCTAGGGAGTCTATAATTTACTCAGCACTTGAAACAACCAAATCTACCCCAAGGCGTAGATGAAGCTGAGATCCTCCTGTACAGGTTTTCATGGTCTTTCCAGAGCATTTAAGGTTTTCTTTTATGTGCAGCGTAATCACCAGATTCCCTTGCTGAGCACATTTTATATGTCACATAATGTACGATAGGCGTAGGTTGACTGGAGTGCTGCCCTGGGTTCCATATAGATCTTCTGCTGATCTTCTGTGAAACACAGGGTGGTGGACCAAGTTTGGAATACCCTAGAAAGCCTATTTGGAGCTCCAGATGGAATGCCACTTTTATTTTTGAGGTTCAAGTTCTTTTTAACTTTTGGCACAAATGAGACTTCCTGTTTCTAAGAAAAAAATTTATTTAAAATTCCATTAAAAGAACTCCTGAAGAGCCCTGGACATCCAGTGGCTTTCACAAAACACTATTTTCGTGAGTTAAGTGTAAATGTATCAGAAACATATGGATTAAATTTTCCTGGAAACATGCAGGGGTTTGTAAAGGGAGGAGAAAGCGAGGGCCACATTTTAGGGTTTTGCCGAACCCAAAACATTTGAAAAGTACTTGGAGATGTTTGAGTGAGTCCAAACCTACGATGGCCTGCCTGGGTGGTAACAGCTAACCTGCAGACAGGCAGATCTGCACACCCACCTCTGAGGTGGTGTTCGTAGGCCAGCTCAGCTCCAGCACAGCACTGTGGCCAGAACCAAGCAGGGCTCGTGCTTCACTCCTTGCCAACAGTTCCTGTGCTGTGTCTGAGGAAGCAGTTGGCTATACTTTGGGGGACCCGATTACAAAGTGCAATGCTTTATATATAATATTGCAATAAAATGGATTTGGATTAAATTAGAAACAACCGAGCCTCAACCCCAAGTGTTAATTGGACCAATTCCTAGGAATGAGAATGCGCCCCCAGCTGCATCCTCCTCTCACTTTCTCTCCATCCACCTCCTGCTTCTGTTTCACATCCTCCTGGCTGAGACCAGAAACAAGTCACAAAAAATGAAAACAAAAATAAGAGAAATCCAAACCCACCACCACCCCAAATCACTTTTAGAAGCATGTTCTTCCAGGATATTCAGCTCCGTTTATTAAGGCAAAGGCTTGAATAAAGTTAGCAGAATCACCAGTTTGCAGGGCCTCGGAAAAAGGCAATAACCATTGGTGAAAACCACTCACTTGCTAAGGTTGACTTTGCGGTGTGTGGATTGTGCAGCAGACATCAATTGCCCTGGAGAGGAAACCTGAAGCCCAAGACAGCACGGCAGCCTAGGAATTCAGTTTTTCCAGTAAACTAAGACTCTCCAGAGAGAGCAGACATTTTCCCTATTTTTCCGCCCTGTTGGCTTTCTTAGAAGATGCTCAAGTTCTTCTCTCTTTACTTCTCTAAGATTTCTTTTTTCAGCTGCATACTATGCTCCCAGTTATCTGAGACCTGGCCACCTTCTTGTGGATAAATAGGAAATAAAAGACTATGACTGCATCCCCTTTCTGCAGTGTAGATTGATTTAGTTTAGGTGCTATTAACCAGACAAACCTCTATCATGTCTTTTAAAATCTTTTAGGGAATTTCCAGCAGTGGGACTATTTACTAAGAGACAAGCCCAAGTAACAGGGAAGCTGGAAACCAGAGATTCTTAAATCTTCCAAGGTCAAAAGGCATTTGAACCAGCTTGAAAAAAAGTGCATTTTGAGCAGGGGATTTAGCTCAGTGGTTCCACCTCCTGCCTTGCAAGTGGAAGGACCCGAGTTCGATCCCCAGTACACGGCCCTCCCCCAAAAAGTGCATTTTAGGGGAAAGGACATTAACTGGGCATCAAAACAGATGGGCAGATGACTTGGTTTTTCCCCCACAATTAAATCTGTTATAATATTAGTTCCTCTGTTTCCTTATTGCAGAAAGGACACATTTATATATTTCCAGAATAACTGCTGGAATGATAACGTGAAATGCTTTAAACTCCTTGAGGGCAAGGATGTCAGCTTAAAAATTATAATAATAAACTATATTATGGAATCATAGTGAAGTCAAGTATACCAGTAAATGTATTAGGAAAATTGTTTCATTCTTGCTTCCCGGTAGCCTACAACTAACCAGTAGTAATTACTTATGTGGTGCTTGCTATACACCAGGCATTTCTAGATGTTTTCTGCCTATTAACCCTTTCAATCCTCACAACACTACTAATAAGTAAGTTCTTTTATTATCCTGATGGGAAGATCAAGGCATAGATAGATAAGTAATTTGCCCAATTTGCTGACATACTTTTGGTAGAAGGCTTTGAACCATGGCCAAAAACTGTAGAGACCATCTACAGGTTGAGAACTTTTAACTTCAGGCTAGATGATCCCAGTCCTACTTCTGAGTTTGTTCTCTGATCTTGAAAACATCCTCCTGAATTTTTCCTCTTGTCTATTTTACAAGCAAGTTATTATGTTGAAATCAAGTAAAACACACACATATACACACATGAAACATTTCCCTGTAATTTGCCAGCTCCATGTGCACCGCCAACAAAGACATCTTCAAACAAACATGCTTTGTCTTCCTCGGGAAAACTACTGTGGTTGAGATATAAAAATTGAAAATTTTCCTGGGGGCAGTGGGGGATGACCTGTCTCCTTTCATTAACAACAAATCTCTGAAGCTTTTGAAAAAGCAAGCAACGTACATTGGCAGAAACTTGCTGAAGTTGGTATAGAAACCAATTCTGAGGAACATATCAAAGTTATGGCTAAGTCCTGGCAGAAAGAGCAAGTGTCAGGATGTTCAGTGTTGCTAGGAAAGTGTTGGTCACCCAGCATGTGGAAGAATGTGGACGGGGCTGCTTCCCTCTCTCACACAGCCCTAGCAGGAGCAGGAGCAAGCACATAGGGCATCTGGGCCTCACAAGCGTTTGCAGGATGAGCTGTGCGTAGATGTCCTTGCAAGTAGGAGAGAGCAGCCTGCCAAACTCCGAGTAAGCTTCAAAGTACTACTGAAGCCCTATATCCCTGGAAGGCTATTTTGACTTTAAGGAAGGCTTGTGGTAAGTTTTGTTTCTATGGAAATAAAGCGATTAGGTTAAACAGCAATTGAAAATTATTTAGTGAAAAAGATACTAAGTGGCAGTTCTTTTTCATTTTACACTAAATTGTGTGTTATCATTTCAATTAACAACTAGAGAAAAATGTGCATTTATGCTTAATTATGCTGAAAGTATGTTTTATTTTTAGAAAGCAGTGTTAATTGGATAGGGTACCATAGTGTGAAACCCAGTTATATTGACTGAGGATCACCTCCTTACTGGATTTTGCAGTTGTGTGTAAACCATCATGACACTGCTCCAGGAAGCCATTTGAACTTCAGATACAGTTTGAGGATGATAATAACGTCTTCAAGCTTGACTTAAAAACAGCAATGTGCAGAAATGTTCATAACTATTGTTCTACTTTACATTTTCTTTTTCAGTCCTGGGAATTGAAATCCCGGGCCTTTACTGAGCTACATCCCCAGCTCTTTTTATTTTTCATTTTGAGACCTATCTTACTTTGAGGCCTTACTAAGTCACTAAGTTGTCCAGACTGGGCTTGACCTTGCAATCCTCCTGCCTCAGCTTCCCAGAGTTCTGGGATTACACATGTGCACCACCACACCAGGGCTACTTTTCAACTCATTAAAGAAGAGAGTTGCCTGACATTAGCTGAAACTAAGGCTAGGAAATTCTCTCTAGAGCCTGTGGGAAGAGACATGTGAGGAGGAGGTGGCTGGACACACAGGCTGAGGAGGACCCTGTAACTGCCCCAGGCTTTGGTCAGGAGTCACCCTGGGGTGAACTAGGGTCACAGTGCTCTGTGAGAGTCAGGTCATCCCTAGGGTCACCTTTACTGAGCTCATGCCAGGCCCTGAAAGCTGGCCAAGGTCCCTGAGGAAGGAGCACAACACTGGGCTCACAGCCACACCAGTGAATCCCCCTCCGAGTGCATGCAGAGCCAGAGGCTCCATGTGCTTCATCCCAGCACTACAGCCACAGGAACAGAAAGACCTGTGCTCCAGCCTTGCCTCACAAATGGCCTTGGACCCTCAACCTGGTGGGTCTTTGGTGACCAAAGGCCATGGCTCTTGGAGAGCCTGAAGCTGTCCTCACACCCTGAGCATGACCCCATCAGTGCCAGGTCTCCACTTGGTCAGCTTCTGCCCAAGTGAACCCTCCCCAGACAGGCTGAGACATGTGTGTGTATATGTACATGTGTGTGTATGGCTAGGGATTGTGTGATATTTCCTCTTCTATTCAAACACAGTTATAAATCACCAAATGGAGATACAAACACAGAAGTGGATCATTAGAGATGTCAGCATCGTGCAAACACCAGACTGTCCTTACAGGAAGGAAGCTATGACATAACCTGGCAATACAAGTCTCAAGGGACCACCCTTATATGTGCAGCCCCTCAATGACTGTAAGGTCATGATGCAGTGGATGACTATATTTAAATCAAGTAGCTGAAATTTTTAAAACAGCAAACAAATATTCCCAACCTCATTTTCTCAGTCCTAATCCATAAGCATCACCTGGATCAAGGCAGCCAGTCCATACAGCTAGCAAATAAGGAAGAGAATCCTAAGAGAATCAGGCACAGTTCTTATTGCCTCTGATTGACATGGACTGGCATTTCTATGTTTACTTAGTAAGTGCTGTTAAGAAGGTGACACCTAGCAAAGTTCCCATGACATGTGTGGTACAGACCCAGATGGTTCCTGGAGTTGTTCTTCCTGCCTCGTTATCAATTGTTAGCTTCCTCTCCCTCAGATCCTCCTCACATATCTCTGAGTAAATTTGGTGGTTTTGATAGGGGAGCTTCTCTAAACGATGCTATCATGTTCCAACTCTGTCCTCATAAAGGACCCTGCTTTTGCTCTGCCCATGAACATTTACTAGTTTATCTGATCCAGCTATGTTAACTCTATTTTTGAACAAATTCAAGTGTTCAGGAAAGCAGTAGTTCTCTGAGTTCAGCTTCCTTTAATTTGCTTCAAGATGAATTAAGAAATGTCTACTCAACTTTTTCATTATTGCTTTTTTCTTTCATTCTCAATCTTAGTAAAGGCAATCAGCAGCATAAAAGAATCTCTGAAAGTGAAGAGATTATTTTACATCAATGAGTGAGGAGAGAAGCCTACTGTATTCTGCATCTGATGATTTGGGGTAGAGTAATTAGAACCTGAAGTGGATGAGTGGTCCCGAATTTCCTCAGCCTTGAGATGTGCTGGTTGTTTCCTTAAGGTCTTACTTTTTTTGGTACTGGGGATCGAACTCAGGACCTTGCGCTTGTGAGGCAGGCACTGGAACCACTGAGCTAAATCCCTGGCCCTAGGTCTTACTTTTTGACAATGGTCCAAGGACAGTAAGACCACAGGAATGAGGCAGAGGAGAGAACAGGGATAGAGATAATGCTGGGAACAGAGTGGCTGCTTTTCCTCAGGGAACACCAGATCAATTCACAGTGGGACCCATAACCTGGAGAGGTAATGGAGGGAAAGGAAGAGAGTCGAGTAGGCAGAACTTCCCCTCAAGCAAATCTGAGTTTAAACATATAATTTTGGCCATAGACAAATTAATTGAAGAGGTAAGTCCTTCTTGCTATTGGAGCCACAGTTAAAACAAGGGATTTAGACTACAGTTTCTTAAGCACTCCTGGGTGTAAATGTGAGAAGTGTTCTTCAAAGGAGGTGGAAAACTGGCTTACTGGGAGCCCGAAAAGGAAGGGAGAGTGGGAGAAGGAGGGAGGAGGTGCTGCCTCTGGGAACCTAGCTTCTGCCAAGCTTCTGCAGGGACTCACATTTATCCTGGCCACACTTCTTTTCTAAACACACTGTTTCTTTCACAGCATCTCACCCCATAGATGATGCTAACATTAACTGAGCTCTAAAGCCACATCATCAAAGGGAAGTTCACTCTTAAAATCTCAGGGTCTCTTCCTAGGTCAGGATGTGTGCATCTTAGCAAATGAAAGAAAAAGGAGAGTCATTATTCCACAGGCTTTGCTTAAAATAAAATATTATTTTGAGCTCTTTAATAAATCTGAGAAACAGAAAATATCTTATGTAGTATTAGCTCTTTTTACAGAAGAAAATGCTCCTGGTGAGGGATTTGATTCGAGCTTGGTTATTGTTACATTTTTAAAAGCTCTCAGCATATTATTCTTTTCTTTGCGCTGTGTCAGCTTTCTTCCGGTAATGTTTTTGTTAAGAACAGAACTAAATTTTCCTTCACACAAGAACAGGGTTAAAGAATGAAGGACTGTGTAAAGGATGCTTCAACATATTAACACTGCTCTTCAAGAAATGGTGTTTTGGGGGACACTTGGGGACCTCTAAAAAATTCCAACACTCCAGCTGTCTGCCTGGTCTACAACAAGATTAATTAGGAAATTATAGAGAAATAACCATGGCATTAGTTTTGGCAAATTTCCTAATCACTTAAACTCTCTACATGTATCATAACATTCCCATCAGTCACTTCTCCCTTCAGAAAGAGTTTGAGCTTATATGCTCTTAGTTAGTTTGGATTTTCATTCTTAGCTGGTTACCTATGAAAGTTTCTGTGGGTGTTGCTGCTGAACAGCAAAGCACTCTCAGGGGAAATTGACAATTCCAAACACAGTGTCCTCTGCACAGAGCAACATGCCCCTTGGGGCCCCGGCTAATGCTCCAAGCTTGAGATCACTTTGCAGTTTAAAAGCAGATTCCAACAGCAGATACAATCTTTACAGCCTCAAAAATCAGCCTGGAAACTACAAGACAACTTGGCCTTCAGTGTTCTGGCCTTGAACCTGCTCTGGCCTGGGGGTGGTTAAGATGACCTCATAGGTCTTTTCCATCTCCAATTTCTGTGAACCATTGTTCTTGGGAATAGATGATTTAATAGGCTAATACATAATTGTGTTTGCCCACTCTCTTGTTCCTTGTGTTTGTTATACTTTACTTGGTTACCCTGGGAAGAACAAATACATCATGTAAGTTCAGAGATTCTCAGAGGTCAAAATCTGCAAAGGGCAAAGGGCAAGAAAGAGAGAGACTGTGGAGAAGAGGAAACCTGAGCTCGCAAGTGCTTTCCTGATGTTTCCAGAGCAAAGTTGGAGGAAAAGTATTACGAATGATCTCTTCTGGTTTGATGGAAGGAACGCAAGTGTGGGAGCAGAAGACCTAGTTTGAACTCTAACTTAGTGGCTTCTAATGATTCCAGCTTCCACACAGATTATGGATTAAACAATAATTATCTTGTTTGTTTCAAGAGATTTGTTTGAGAATCACATGATCAAATATGTATTTGCATATTACAGTGTAAAGTGATATGTAAATTAGAGATTTTATTATTATTTAATGAAGTGATTGTTATACTCAGATGAATAGAAGAATTCTGTGTACAAAGAGTTATGCCAAAGTCAACTATGTTTCCGTAAAGTAATTCTGAGAGAAAAGACAAGAAACTAACAAAAGGAAATTGAAGTTCATCAGTACACCAGAAGAAAGAGTAGTAGAACCTCAAATGATCTTGTCTTCTGGCTTGCTTACCATGTGATCCAAAACACATTTCAAAGCCAGAGAATATTCATAATCACTATTGATCTTTTTTCTTACTGTGAATAGCCCCTGGACAGTTTTAAAATAATGTTATCAACAGTTTAATATTTACAAAGCATTACAGATATAATGTAATTCAGTAGAAATTTGCCTGAGCCACTTTTAGGTGCAATATGAAGATTTAGAGGGGAAAAACATAACGGAAGTATGTAACTTGTCTTCAAGAGTTGCCATTTAAAGAGGAAATGAGTATTTTTTAAAAGATAGGAAGATAGAGTGAGAATATCTACAGCATTGGACTGAGCAGAAAACTAAATGTTTTTTTCCATATACTTAGAAATAGTTAAACATTTTGAATGTGTTATGGGCAAGTTTGAGTTCCACTTACAGAAAAGATTCTGACATTAAACATGATTTAAAACTTCCCAAAGATAGAAGAAATTGAGGGTAAACATGTTTATGGGTAAACATTTGAGGCATTTGAGTTGTGCAGTTTAGAGAAAAAAGATCAAGCGTAGTGCTCACTGTATATCTAATATCATTGTAAAAGATGTATTTTTCATTGGCTTCTACTTTTTAGGGGGTGGTAGAATGAATTTGCATTTTAGATTTGCTTCATTTTAGGCAAATAAATTTTTATGAAAACTTACATGTAAATCAAGAATTTTTGCTAAAATTAAACTATGAGTTGAGGAACAGGAAGAATTCCATTAAAAGACTCAAATCTGAAAGAAATTAAACCCTCGAATTATCTTTTCTTAGGGTTTTGTGAATAAACCACAGACCTCCCTGTCTCAACCACCCTCCCTGCAAAGAGCCTCTGTAAGTCCAGCTGAGCTCTGACTGACTTAAGAAATTTTTTTAAAGCAATTGAAATAGATCAAAACCAGAACATCAAAATACTCTCCAAACCCAACCTGATCCGACCTGATATTTCATTTGGTTTGAGTCCCTCATATAAAATAAAATTTTGAGTAATACTTTGTACCAAATAACTCTGTTATTCTGAAGGGAAATCCTTTGATGGATGCTTTCAAAAAACAAGGATTTTTGTGAAATGAACAATAATCTACTGATCAATTTGTTTTGAAAATGTCTGTTTTAGGGGTCTGATTTGCTTTAACTACTTGAATATCTATAGGTTGTAATTATGATGTGGCAAAACTAGGAAGAGTGACTATCTGTGTAGTCCCCAATATCAACAACTGTATCAAGAAGATAACATTGCCAATTATTTAAATTAAAAATTAATTGTAGAAGTTGGGTGATAAATGACGGATTTAAATTCTTTTACAGAAAATTTAGACTTGAGAAGTTGACAAATTACACTTTCTACACTTAGAAATTTCAAGACTCACTCATTTTTGTAGCTTTGTGTCAGTGCCCACTAGGATTATGCTTGAGAAACAGGAGTCCTTGCTCCTCCTTTCTCTTCTTCCAGGAGAGAATCTGGCATCATTTTTGGAGGGTAACCTCCACCCAGTAGTGGACACTAGACTGGTTTCCCTTTGCCCCATCACTGGGCTTGTGCTTTGTACTTCATAGGAGCTTTCCCTGTAGCTTGCATCCCATTCTTATCAGGGAAGCATTTGCTTTATTCAGTAAAAGTGGAAAAGACACTCCATGCCATAATTTCTTAGTCTCGGTCTGTTTCTTTGAATTTGGCTCTTTGGTTGGCACTTGAAGACAGCTGCACCTCATTATTCTTTAAGCTTTTATTTGGACTTAAAGGCTAATTTAAATCAATCCCCTAACAACTCAGAGAAGTGTAGGAGGGTTGGTAGTGGTGGTGACTTACAGATTAAAGTGTGATGTCTCTCCCCAAGGTGTGAAGCCATGAATGCTCTTCCCCAGAGTGTAAGGTATAAAGAGCCACTAGTTCACATCCTGCTTCTATCCACTTCATCCCTATACCTGTCAGTCCAGTTGTGGGTTGGAATCCTTAAGAAATAACACAGGATTAGGAAGGGTAGGCTGCTCAGACACTGATTAGACAAGAAATGTAAGACCAAGGGAATAAATGGAGTCAGAATTCTCCTAAGTCTGAAAAAGGCAGGCAAAGGGGGGTGTTTTATAACTGAGAAGGAGGTGGTACATCTATTAAACTTTACTTCTTGATGTATGACATTCAAATTATTCAAAACAAAAAACTATTCTGAAACTAGCTATCAGACCTTGGATAAATTATTTAACGTCTCCCCTTATACTAGCCTATGTTTCTCCAATATGATAAGTTAGGGATTATCTTTAATCACAAGTGGATATGTTGTTTTGTTTGTGTTACTGGTGATTAAACCCAGGGCCTTTGCAGTGAGCTACATCTCCAGCTCTCTTTTTATTTTTCATTTCGAGATAGGGCGTCCCTAAATTACCCACACTGGGCATGAGCTTGCTGTCTTCTGCCTCAGCCTACCAGATTGCTGGGATGAGAGGTGTGTGCCACCACACCCAGCTAGCTATCATTTTATAGATCAAATTGAAATGCATTAATTGGTTGGCATAGTACCTAAAATATAGTCTTTTTAGAGAATATTGGTTATCTTCATTTCACAAATGTAAAACCTTAAAGTTAAAACATACAGGTGTTTATAATGGTTGTATCATCCAGTTACTTAGAATGTATTAAATACATAGTCTTCTAGATTTTGCTTATGTTGTATAATTTAATTCACTACACAAATTAATCCATCTTTGTATCAGCCCATCAGGTAAATGTATCATCCCCTTTTTACAGATAAATCAAGACAAATAAAAGTCAAGTAAATTGCCTAAAGTCTCACAGTAGAATCATAAAATCATTCAGATCCATGCACTATAATACAAAAATACTCTTCTTTTCCTAAGTTGGCTACCCACACATGCACAATTCCATCTAACAAAAGATCTATAGTTCTACCTTAGATTTTGTCAAAATGAAGAGTATTCTGTATGCAATGGCCAAGAAGACTGACTTTTTTCTAAGTTACTTTAAGAAACCTTGAGGGTCGGGGATTTAGCTCAGTGGTGCTGTCATCTGACTTGCAAGCACAAGGTCCCAAGTTTGATCCCGGTATCAATAAAAAAAAAAAAAGAAGGAAAAGAAACATTGAGATATTTTCTATAATCCAGAAAATATATGGTCATTTCTTCTGTGAGTGACCTGACTGCTAAGACTACACCACAGTTTAGTTTGGCCTTGTTTGATTATACATGCATATGTCTACACACACACCCATATATACAGTGTATGATGTAATATATATTCTTTTGTGTCTGATTTTTCTACTCCACATATATTTATGAGTTCATGTGTGTTGTGTGCATAACTTTTGCTTACAGTAATAAATTTCTCTGGGACAAATATACCATTGTTGGACATTTCAACCATTTGCAGTCAGGAGCTATGATAAACAATGCTATTAGTAATATTTTACCTATTTTTGCACATGCTTGCATTTCTGTTGTAGTAGAATTGCTGGATTTCAAGTGTATGTATATCGAGCTATACTAGATACCACCAATTTTCCAGAATTGTTGCATGCTTTGCAATTTCACCAGCAATGAATTCTATTTGTTTTACATCCTAATCAATAATTGTTACTGATCCATTCTGGCATGTAGCCTATACTGGTATTAAATTATGATTTTCAATTTGCATTTCCCTGGTGAAAATGAGATGGAGCATTTTCCATAATGTTCTTTGGCCATTTAATCTCCCATTTTGTGCAGTTTGATTTGATTTTAGCTCTTGTTCCACTGTGCAGACTCTGGTTGATTTGTAGGACTTCTCTGTCTGTTCTGTGTATGAATCCTTCATCAAGGATTATAAATGTCTTTTCCCTTTCTGCGGCTAACCTTTCACACCCTCTTCATTGTGCTGAGTAAAAGAAATATTTAGTGTTAATGTACCCCAATTCATTAACAATTCCCTTCAAGGATAAGTTTTCCACGATCTGGTTCAAAGTCTTTCTCTCCTTTAAGTAACAAATATGTTCATCAATATTATGTGTTAAAAAATTCATTATTTTGTCTTTTACAAAGAGCAACAATCTTCCTGAAAGATATCTCTGTATGTAATCTGAGGTAGAAGATCTTTCATTCCATGTGTATGTGTATCCAGTTGTCACAAACTTTTTGTAAAGAATATCATTTTTCATGGTTTTATAGGACCAATTTTGCCTTAAATCCGGAGTTTCCATTTCTATACTCTGCTTTTCCCCACTGATCTCTCTGTTGAGCCCTGAGTCATCATACTGTTTTAGCATGTCTGTATAAGTTCTGAAATGCAAGAGAGCAAATCCTCTTACCTGCTTCTTCCTCAAGTGGGTCTTAAATAGCATTTAAAAGAGGTACATATGTAAATAGAAAAAAGTTGATATATTTAATCCATAATTACATAATTCTCAGTTGATTTATAAGTTGATACATCAATTTTTTTTTTTTTTTTTTGGTACCGGAGATCGAACTTGGGACTTTGCGCTTGCGCAGCGGGTGCCAGAACCACTGAGCTAAATCCCTGGCCCAAATATATCAAAAATTTCTACAATTAATTTGTAATTGCCACCATTACAAAGAAGTATCTAAGTTAAAGCAAATTCTATAGTATTGCATTTATGGCCAGTGTTAATTCATTTAATTCACAAATGATATTTGTAAAATATTTTCAAACTTAGACGAATGCAGTTATTAATATGGATTAATTCAATTAAATTTAACATTTTATAAAATGTTCCTGTTACACACTTAAGCATAACTGGATCAATAAAGTACTTTGCACAGAAAGTGTAGACTTTCACAGTAAAATTATACTTGTTTTACACTTACTGAGAATTCCTGAGAACGTTTTGGAAAAGACTAATGGTCTTGACTATTAATGGTAACAACTTATTGCATTTTTTCTGCCTTTTTTTTCAATTTTGCTAAGTAGTTGAGGGTTAAATTCTACTTTTCCTTTTATCTTCAAATAGACTCTTCAGCATTTAAACTTGAATAGCTGACACCACCACCCTGACAACCAAATTAACCATAGGCCAGAAATTGACTATATCAAAGTTGCTTTCTTGTATGTTTCGATCATGAGCTTCAAATGCTCTAAGCAGAGTTTGTATATGAACACTTTTGCTTACTCTGGACTTGATGCTGTGTTGATGCTACATGCAAAACAAGTCAGTAAGATCACTGCTTATGAAGAGACCTGCCTTTTGCCCTTTCTGTTAAATTCATAAGCAAACTTGTGTACCGTAACTAATTAAGCTGGGTACAGATACAAACTACTGCATCTTTTCTATAAAACTGTGATTAAGAATTCTACTATATATATATATATATATATATATATATATATATATATATACATGGCTGCTTTACTGTGCTCTGATTCCTTACCTAACACAATTTTTTACATCATCTTTACTGTAATATGTGATTTTTTTGTCACTGACTTTAAAACTGATTCAGTAACTTCTTACCATACAAGAGTAATAATGTCTTTATTTGAAAAACAAAGATTTTGGAAGATTAAGGATAGTTTTATTTTTTGTAGACACAAAGAGAAGAGTGAGATTAAGTAGCATGATATCTGTATTAACCAAAAAAAAGTAAAATTTGTAAACAATGGTTAAAAACTTTAATATTTTAAAGGTATATTATCTACTTCATATGTATTTTTTTAAGTCATGCTAAAATGAAGGAAGCTATTCATCACTTAAGAGCTGATTTGTCGTGGCTTTCTAATTATCCAATTAACTTAAAGTACTACAAAATTGAACTAAGGCCTAGAGTTCTGATTTGCATTTGGATCATTGATGTGCTCTTTCATGTAAATGTGAACATAAAGAAGGTTGTGCTTGAAGGGCCAGGGATTTAGTTCAGTAGTACTGTGCCTGCCTCACAAGTTCAAGGTCCTGAGTTCGATCCCCAGTACCGCAAAAACAAACAAGAAAGTAATGTTTGAAAATAGCGTTGAAATAAGTTACAAATTTGAATTTAAGTATACTGACCCTTTTTGAATATTATGGTGGCTTAAAATTGACAGTAATCAAGTATCTGATTATAAAATTATATATTGAAGTTTTAAAAGAAATTAATTCAGCATATAGTGAATGGTACTTCATCTGGTGTATAATACACAGTGTTACTATTGTTTATACTTGTGAACAGCCATTTTTATTTATTTATTTATTTTTTGGTACTGGGGATCGAACTTGGGTCCTTTGTGCTTGTGCAGAAGGCAGCAAAACCACTGAGCTAAATTCCCGGCCCAGCCATCTTTTTTTTTTTTAATTTGAGCAAATATTTATTTATCCTTTCTTTTTTAAAAAAAGTATCCAAATTAGCTTCATTTTTAACTAATGCATAAAACTAGAAAAGTTTTACATTATGGCGATACTACATGATATTTCTATACATGTATGCATTATGGAATGGTTAAATAAGATCAAACATATTGATCTCTTCAAATATTTATGGTGAAAACATGTTAAATCCCTTTTTCTAGCTTTCTGAAATGTCCTTCTATAGCTGCCTATTATCTACAGTCACCTAGTGTGCAATTTCTCACTGGAAACAATCCTTCACTTCAACCCTTCCCAGCCTTTAGTAAACACCATCCTACACTCAACTTCTGTGAGATCCACCTTTTAAAATTTCACATATGAGTGAGGTCATGTGATACTTGTCTTTTGTGCCTGGCTCATTTCACTTAACACAATGACCTCCAGTTCTATCCCTGATATCAAGAATGAGAGGATTTCATTCTTTGTCGTGGCTACATAGTATTCCATTGTGCATCTGTTGGGCATTCTCTTCATCCATTTATCTTTTCATGGCTACTTCAGTTGTTTCCACTTCTGAGCTATTGTGACTAACACTGTGATGAACATAAGGGTGTAGAGGTCTCTTTGACATATTAATTTCATTTATTTTGGACATATATATGTATATATATTGATTATTATATTGAGGAGTATTCATGTACTTCTTAGCTATTGTAATCATTTGTATGTCTTTTGTTTACTTACATCTATTGTCCTTTTTGCATCACTGTTTGTTTGTTGCTATTGAGTTTTTGAAATTCCGTACATATTCTGAACACCAATCCCTTATTAGATGTATACTTTAAACATATTTATTTCTATTCTGTAGGTTCTTCCTTCACTCTGTTGATTATTTCCACCACTGTTCAGAAGCTTTTTGATCTGATATAATCTCATTTGTCTCTTTTTTACTTTGCTTCCTGCACTTTGGAAATTTTGTTCAAAAAACACAATCTTTGCCCATTCCAATGTCCCAAAGTATTTCCCCAATGTCTTGTTCTAGTAGTTTCATAATTTCATGTTATTCATCCCTTTTTTTCCTCTAAATAGTTATGCTAAATTTTTTTTGTTCAATATTTGGCAAATAGTTATTGACCAAGTGGTAAGGTTTTAAAATTTTTTTTTAAAGACATTGACAATAAAGGTGCATTTTTTTTTTAGAATGGAGAGGGCACCCTACAGTGGCTAAAAACAGGAAAGGAGGGATCTAGGCCCCTTATTTGCATACCCAGCATGCTCAGCAAACCTTCTGGAAGACTCCCTGGTTCCAGCCCTCACTCACTGAAACAGGCCTGCAAGCTGCTACATAAGCAGCACTTCCCTAACACTTCTGGGGTTTCAGTCAAGGAGGGCTCGCTCCTGTGCACTGAGCCCTGTGCTACAGCACTGGGCCTGTTAAAGACTAACTTTGGTCTTTCTCTGGATAAGAGTTTTGTTACAAGAGAGTGTCAACTGCCAATGCTTCTCTTAAGGAGTATCTCTTAAGTAATAGTGGAGCCAGATTTCAAAGCTGGTAACTAAACCTTCTTCACTCACCCATCAACACTTATTTTTTGACACCTACAATATGTCGGACACTATTTTAGGAGATACATAATCAGCAAGATAGATATAAACTGGAGCTTCTTGGTGCTTAACTTCCCAGACTTCTATTATTCTGTTACTAGACACCACCTGAAATCCTGACCAATGTGAAAATCTTTTTCAGTCCAGTATTCTCAGGCCCCAGGTGAAGGCTTCAGGGACCTGTGGGCTGAACGTTACCCTTTTTTGCTTAGAGGTGTGTGCTGAGGCAGGACTGTCAGGGGTAGGACTGGATCACGCTCTGAATCTCGGTTATTTTCATACCTGGGAATGAAGGCATCTTGCTTGTGTAGTGTGTGGCAGCTCCTGATAACGGGTCCATTCCCAGGGATCGCCAGTCCATGGTCACGGAGGTGTGGCTGGTCAGTGTCTACACAATGGCGCTTACTCTCAGCATCTCTGTGGGGGGCGGATATGGGTGGTTGGGCCTGGTCCCCGTGCTGTGCGTGCCCAGCCTCCTCCAGAGAACAGCCATCTTAAACGAACAAGATTATGGGTACTGAGCTGAGTATATATAATAAAAATTACTATGAAAGAAAAAAAATAGCAGTGGTTTTCTTAAATTTTTGTTATAAATTTTAGAATCAGCTTGTCAATACCCACAAAATTATTCCCAAAAAAACTCCTTAAGATTTTGGAAGGAATTGCACTAAATCATTAACGTTAATTTGGGGAGAACTGACATTGTGACAATATTGATTTTTTCATCTATTTATTTGTTTACTTTGATTTTTGTGCTATACATTTAGAAATGTGTGTCTAGAGAGGCTTTCTTTATATTATTAGAAATCTGATATTTTGAAAATGATAAAATAGTATCTTTAAAATTTAATTTCCATTTTTGCTTGATGTAGCAGAATATAATTGGGGTTTTTTTTGTATACTGATCTTTAACAATTTTAATGAAATGAAATGAATAGTTATGTGAATTTCCATGTAATTATATCATTTGTGGATAAAAAATTTAGTTTCTTTTCAATCCTTATACTTCTAACTTTTTTATATTTTGCAGCACTTTCTAGGACTTTGTACAGAAGTAGTGATAGTGAGCACGGGAAGGCTTTCAAAATTTGTTACTGTTAAGAAAGGTGTTTCCTGAAGGGTTTTGGAGACATCCTTCTTCAGATTAAATAAATTTCTTTATATTCCTAGTTGGCTAGGTATTTTTAAAAATCATGATACAATTAATGTTTTCAAATTTTTTCTACAAATATTGAGATAAGTATTTTCTCTAAAGTTATTTTAATGCTATGATCTATGCTGATTGATTTTCTACTCTTGAACCAACTCTGTCTTCCCAGTAGGCATCCACATTGACCATGATCTAGGTGTTAAAGTTGATGTGGCTTGCTCACATAGTGTTTAGGGTTTTTATTTTTTCATAGGTAAGACTTGTCTATAATTTTTTTCTCGTAACATCCTTGTCACATTTCATTATTAAAGTTATTTTGCCCTCATAAATTAAAAATGAGAAATTTTTCACATTTTCTGTTTCCTGGAAGGATGTATACATAAATGACACTGTTGCCTACTGAATGTTTGCTAAAATTCACTGGTAGCCTCTCTTGGTCTGGAATTTTCTTTGAATGAAGTTCTTTATTTATGTAATAGTTACAGAATTAGTTACATTTTCTCTTCCTTTTTTCATCTTTGGTAATTGTGGGTTTTTTAGATAATTTTTTTCTAATTTGTTCATGAAAATGTCAAAATTCATTTTCTTTAAGTTGATCCTAATTATCAGGACCAAATAGTTTATGGACCCAGAGGAACTTTTGGGGGTGAGGGGCCCTGAAAATAACTGAAGTGATATAATCTCTGAAGTGTTTATTTATTGACTTAAAATTGCTTTTATTATTTTGTGGTGCTTATACAGTGGTTTTATTGAATGTCCATTTCCCAATAGTGTATCTATTTTCATTAACACAAAAATTTCTTTATATTGAGTCTTAAGCATAACATAATTCTTGATAAATATCCATGTCATTTAGTCTCTTTGTCACTAATGTTACTTCAACCCTAATATTTTTCCGGAGATTACTTTTCCAATATAGTTTTATTTTAAATAAAATTAAAGTTCTTTAAAAATGACTTTTTTATCTTTTGGAAATTGAGGTCAACACTTCTGTCAGGAGCAAGCCTCCTGTGAGGGTCTCCAGAAAACATCCAGAGCTGAGATCCATGAAAGCAGCAGGAACAGGTGAGCCAGAGCTCAAGAGCCCAAGAGCTGCTCATCTTTATTTCTTCAGCCTTATACTGTCACTATCAGACATTAGACATTATATCATGGTGTCCTGACATAACCACATTGCACATGTGTAGTGATCTATGTTGTCACTCTTATATAACTATGTCCTATTATGCACATGTGCACTGATAGTGGGGTCATGTCCTTAAGTATCCTTAAGTGCCCTCAGGCTTTGAGTCCAATCCATCAGCAGTGGTTTCCCATATCCCACTCCCTCAAAGATTGAGGACATATAATCTTTATGAGTGGCCCATAGAGCTGACATTTGTGTATAAGGACCATAATAATAATAACATAATATTTATATTATATCATCCACCACTGTTGCACAGCACAGCTTATGGCCTTTCACCACCAAGTAGATCGCAAGGAATTTTTACCATTGAGCAAGTGTAATCAAAGTAATGCAAGACCTATCTGTTTTTTAATATCTATTAGTATATTCTCTGGTAAACAACTTAACCTCAGTTGTCTTAACGCTTAACTGTTTTTTAACATGTAACATATAATCACTCTTTTAGTGTAATCATTTCCCTCTGTTTTCACAGAGGAAGCCAATTAGACTTTAATCTTCCTCTGGTCTATGTAGCCCTTTCTAATTGCTTATATCAATTTAGGTTTCTTTTCTAAGGAAGTACCTCCAACTGCCATAAGGGGTAATGGACAAAGACCAGTTTGGTTTTTTTTCTATTGAAGAGGGTCATAGTTGTGATTAGCATTCAAAGACATCTCTTAAAGGGCCATCTAAAGTCCTTTGTCAGGAGGGCCTCCACAATAGTGGAGTTTTCTGCCTCCTTGATAGTTTTCCTTAGTTGTCATCTAGGAGAAAGCTCTCACTATTGAGGGATGTCAAGTCATGTCCCTCCACTGGTATCTACATTGTCTGTTTATTTCCTGTAACAGCACAAACGAGTCTGCTACACGTCTAACATGGACAAATGTGTGTGCCCAGGAGATAATGTTGTCAGTGTGACCCCATGATAGAGAGATCTCATCCTTCCAGAAAGATGCAGGTCGCATGCTCATCCTGTTCTAGGATTGTGGCTAGGACCGTCTTATCTCAATTAAAGACTTTTTTATTACCTAAGGACCTTGTTCTGTGAGTCAAGTATGCAGACTGGTCAGCGGTGCTTTTAAGATGGATCTAATGGCTGTTACCCATATGTTAGAGTTAGTGTCTTATCTGTCACTTTTGGGTAACCAAGGCCAGTAACCAGAGTGTCAGCCCTAGGATATGGCCCAATTGCCTATACAAACATGCAGAGGTTCATCCTCATACATTTTAAATAGCTACATATGGCCCAACTGTCTGTACAAAAATGTAGAGGTTTGTCCTACTCCATTAGAAGTAGTAACACTGTCTGTAAGTGTACCCATTGGCTTGACCTGCCTGTCCTGGCTTCAAATCAGAGGACTTCTGTACTGAGATGGACAGCAACTGTCATCCATGGTGGAGTTGTGCCATGGCTATAGCCATCAGTATATCAAGCCTCGACTAGAGACTTCTCTTTCCTTTTTGTATAGGGGCTAGGTGTCATTTTTCCTGGACTGCATATGTCATGGGTTCTAGGACCTAGTCTCCTCTTGGCTATCTAATCTAATCTGTATTTTTATAGTCTACTGCCCTGTGACTCTTTCACAGGCATGTAGAACAACATATTGCACTGCTAATAGTTTCCCAAACAGTGTGCAGAGCTGTGTATATTGCTGCTGTTTCTCATTTAGATAATATCAACTTTCGGCTCCTTCTTAAAACTGTGAACAACAGCCAATAGAGTGCTTCCACTTTTCTTGCTTTTGCCATAAACCCCAGCCAAACCCAATCGTATCCACATTTATAGTTAGGATAAAAGGCAGGGTAGGGGTCAATGATTTGGAGTGCTTGTACTTGTGTGACTGCCCTTTTTGAGTCCTGGAAAGCAGCTTCTGCTGTGTCAGTCCAGTCCCATGTTGTACCCTTCTGGGTCATCTGGTATAATGGGCACAACAAGGTAGCTGGTGGGGTATGAACGTCCTCTAGAAACCTAGCAAGCCCATGTATGCTTGTAACTGGTTGTTGGTCTGAAGTATGTCTTGATCTTATCAATTATTGCATCAGGATTACTTTTGTCTTATTTGACCAGATAATACCCAAGAATTTTACAGACAAGCCAGGTCCCTAGACCTTGTCTTCATTGATGGCCCATCCCCAAGCCAGCGAAGGTTCTTTCAGACTGTGTGTGGCAGCTTCCAAATCTATAAGGCAATCAAAGATTAGCATAACATCATCAATATAATGGAACAAAGACACAGAGTGTGGCTTGGTCCAGGTAGCTGGGTTCTGGGCCACCAGGCCAGGGCACAAAATAGGATATGCAAATAGCCTTGTGGCAACACTTGAAAAGTCCATTGCTTGCCCTCCCAGGTGAAGGCAAATTAGGCCTATCAGGCATGATAGTGATGGAGAATAAAGCATTGGCCAAGTCCACTACATAATGGTATCAACCCAGTGTCCATCAAGTCAGCTATATTGGGTACCACTGCATGCAACAAAGGTGTCACTTCATTCAATTCCTGGTAGTACACAATCATTTGCCATATCCCATCTGGCTTCCACACGGGCCAAACTGGTGAATTGAAAGAACTTCTAAATAGTCTTCTAATTTTAAAATAGTTTGTCCTATTTCCTCATGATCCCCAGGCAGCCAGTACTGCTCTACATACACAACTTGTGTTGACTGTGGGAGAGTCAATGAGTCAATTGTGCATGATGACGATGTCCTCAGACAATGATTTTCACCACATGAATCTGCAAAAGGAATTTTCTCTTCGTGCTGTTCAACAACTGAGCACCAGTCAGTATGTCCACCCCTAGCATGTATTCAGCAGCTGGGGAAACATAAACATCATAGGGACTTGGGGCCAAACAGCCAATGCCCAAAGTCACCTGGGCCTTCTGGACCCTGAAATAGTAACCTCTATATCCTTTTATTCATGCAGTTGGTTCTGTGAAACAGTCTGGGCTGTCGTAAATTAGTGTTGACTCAGCTCTGGTATCTACCAATGCCAGCTCATGCTGTACATTTTTGAGGGAGCAATAAATAGTTAACTCACATGTCTCCTAGGGTCCCTAGCAACCAGGTGCCTCAGCCTGTCTCCTAGTCTAGATAAAAAGCTGCCAGGATCACCTCTTCCTGTTTCTCTTGGCCACCTTGACCTTTGGGCCCATTGACTAGTATTGCTGGTCAGGGTACAATTGCTTCCACAGAGACAACAACACATTTAAGGGGTGCACATCTATCTTATCATCTGCTAAGCTGGCTGCTATCAGGTCTGCCCAGATTTTGCATTGCCTTACCTTCAGTGGACCAAGCATCTGTCCCTGCAGGGTTGATCCTGCTTGGCCTGGACCTGCTCATCTCTTTTGTGGTGGGTGGGTTTTGACAGGTCTTGCCTTACCCTGGTGTTTCACCTCTATGTCATCCAGTCATGCCAAGGCATCTACTACATCATGAATCAGGTGATACACAAAAGGTGCCAGCAGGGCTGCTGCCATGCCAAATGTGCCAGCCTGGCCACTGGCCAGGCTCAAATCTTCCCTGCACACTGTGAGCAGTTCCTCACCAGGGTTATGGTACTGTGCAGCAAACATCATCTGGTGCACATGCCTATTTTTCACAGCACACCTACCAAGACCAGGTGGGGTGCCCAGTTAGTGACTTGCTCAAGCAAGTCAGCCAGATGTGCACAAACCAAATGGGCTGCTGCCATCAGCCAATTTGTCAAGGTCTGGTCACCTTCCCCATGGGCTAGTCTCTGCATACCTTGCAAGACTCCATGCATGGAGCGGGTGCCAGCTATGCTGGCTAATTGGGCCATCTCACATGAGTTTAACTCTGTGTTATCAGCCCCTCTGTCCCATTGCTGTAACAGCCATGCAGGCACTGTCTCACCCACCCTTTATTTTAATCGTTTTGCCAGCTCCATATTTTATAGGTTATATACACTGCATTGGAAGTAGATCTAGGTGGCTCCCCTCACCCCTGCCTTGGGCCAAGGGCTGTTCTATTTTCACCTCTTGTTGGATAGTAGGTCTTGCCTGCAGCACTAGAAGACCCTACTGATGATTGGGACTTAAGCTCTGAGAGGAAGCAAAGGTTTCTGTGCCCCTCAGCATGACCTCTGTAGAGGCACAACCTTGATCCAGGCTCTCCTCTTTTTGCTGCAATTGGTCGACCTGCTGGAGAAGATCTTCCACCTCCTATTTCACACAGCAGAAGAGAATGAAAAACAACCAAGTTGTCTGCCCTGCTGATTCATGGTGTGAGAGAGGAATCTGTGTCCTTAATGTTTCCAAAGCCCGTAAAATATCTTTAGGTGTTAGACCACCTTCCAGTATTCCAGAGATTTCCAAGCTTCCAAGAAGGTAGCTACTGGCATCCAGAGCAAGTCTAGGGAGCTCATATCAGCAGCTCCCCTGGGTTCCCCCTTGCTATCAGGTGCTGCTTCCACAGACACCATAGGGACACTCACCTCTGCATCCTGCTGAGGACACAATCTGTCAGGGCCAAGCCTCCTGGCTAGCACTGGGAGGGGACTGCTATCCCATAAGGGTCACCAGAAAACATGCAGAGCCAAGATCTATGAAGGCAGCAGGAGCAGGTGAGCCAGAGCTCAAGAGCCCGAAAGCTGCTCATCTTTATTTCTTCAAACTTATATTGTCGTTATCAGACATTATATCGTGGTGTCCTGACATAGCCTTGGTGCACATGTGTAGTGGTCTATGTTAAGTCACTCTTATATAACTATGTCCTGTTATGTGCATGCCCCTGACAGTGGTGTTGTGTCCTTACATATCTTTAGCTGTCTTCAGACTTTGAATCCAGTCTGTTAACACTGGTTCTCCACAACTTCCATTTGACTTTTCTATGTAAATTAAAATATTTTTAATTGAGAGCATATTCTTTCTATAGGGCATTGAAATACCACAGAGCTCATAGTAAGTTCCTGGATAAATGTTATTATTTTTTCATAATGAAATGTATAAATATTTCAGACTAAATATTTTCACATGTTCTATCTTTTTGCTTTAATTCAAAGTATTTTTCTTTGAAACAATATTTTTGCAAGGCAAAATTCATCAGGTGAGTTGTTATGATTCTTTTAGCATTAACTAAATTTATGTTCTACAAAATTGTAAGCCTTTTTCAATTTCGTTCTACTCTAATCCAAAATATAAATCCACCCAATTAAAAACAGGAACTCTCCTTCAAAAGATTTTTATGACAAGGGCAAATATCACAAATCTTCATTATGTTTTCAAAGTTAAATCTTGTAGTGTCTGAGCTTCCTCCTTGTTTATAAAGAAATAAATATATATTTCTGTCTGAATGCTTTGTTATCTAATTGCAGTTAGTAACTCTAGGAGCAAAATTTTTGGGTTTTTTTGTACCAAGGATCGAACTCGGGTCCTTGTGCTTGCAAGGCAAGCAACAGAACCACTGAGCTAAATCTCTGGCCCCAAATGTTTTATGTTGTTCCTTTCATTGAATATTTTTATTAAAAGTTTCCAATTGATTTTAAGAGAAATAAAACCAAATATTAGGTCCTGTTTACAAAGAACATCAAAAGCATTGTTAGTCCTTGGGGTGGACTTGCAGAAAGTTTCTTCAGAGATCTCAACTTCTCTGCAACCTGATTGATGGAGTGCACCAAGGGCAGTATGAGGTCCACAGTATTTTGTTGGGTTTTTTTGTTGTTGTTTGTTTTTTAACATCAAGTTCCTTGAAAAACTTTTATGTTTCTATGTCAAAATTTACATACATCTGGAAGTACTGGCAACTATAACTTTTCTTTCAGTTAAGAGAACATAGCATCTTCTTCAGATATAATTATGAATTGTGTATCTTAGCCAATGATAAAGGCATAAATATCAAAGATTAACAATATCATCTTTAATCAAAATTTGTATTTTTACCACAAAATAATTTTGTCATTAGAGTTGAACTTTTAATCTAAATTTACAATAGCATTCTCAAAAAGTCCCACTTTTTTTTCTTTTAAATTCTTTTATTGGTACATTTTAAGTATACAATATGTTTACATTTATCATTGGGTGCTTCTACCTGTACATGATATATCTTGGTTCTTATTTTTTCCCTATTACCTGTATGTCCTTCAAAAGAATGAATTCCCAAGCATTTGGCCCTGCATAAATATAAACAACTGAAATGTTATTGAATTACCTCATTTTCTATTGGAAGCCTCTGATGACATCAGTATTAAACTAGTGTCTGCATGTTTAGGGAGTTATTAAACTAGTGGAGCCAGCACACTCATAATTGTCACTTCACCACTTATTTGTACACTGGAAAATTTATATTACCATATGAATGTAATTAATTTAGAACAATATTGGATACAGATCATCTTCATGAATGATGTATACATGTACCTTGTGTAGCTGCTTGTACTAGTTTTTGTCTTCAGGAACAGAAACTATTAACTTTGAAGAAGAATGTGATATTTCTTCAGCAGATTTTTTCTCTGCCATTTTGTGTGAGAGCGGTGTGCTCAGGAATAGCATTGTGACTGTTAAACAATTATTTTGCCTAATTCACACATTCATCATCTGAGCAAACGAAATTCAATGCTTAATTTTTACTAACATTCAGAAGTATTTAATAGAAAACAAAAGCATCAGTCAACAGTGAAAAAGACATAAAAATGTAAATTTTACTCCACTCAATAAATCACAAAACAATAACACAGTAGTTGAGAGTTTTCTAGTCTACACATTTTATGGTAGGATGCACAGCTGTTTTCCATATGCGTGCTTCATTTTTATAATTTCTGACTTTGCTCATAGACCCCTCTATCAGCAGTCTGGTGGCTTTGTACACCTCATACATCACAGTCTTAGTTATGGCAGAACTCACTGAACAACAAGGAGCTGACAGGGACAATTGAGTTTCATATCCATTCCACCAGAGTCCAGAGCCCAGGGGCTCTGCTCCTTCCTGTCTGCTCCTTTCTGCTCCTTCCTGTTCCTGAAGGCATCCCCTGGAATCACCATGTCCTCTCTGGTGACATATGAAGGGAGATGCTGGATGTGCTGTGTCTGTTTAGGGTTCATGTGAGAGAGGCAGATTGTCCTTCACCATCCTCAGTTTCAGAGTAAGAACTCTATTCAGTGAGCATACATCTCATATACCACTAGGAAAGAGAAGAGCAGAAGGTGAAATTACAGAGGAAATCAACCCAATCCATCCTGAGTTACTTTATGTCAAGAACTAAAAGTAACAGTTTGTTAGAAAAGAAAACTCAAATGAAATCCAAAGCAGTTGGTATATTAGGACAAAAGGCAGATACTGAGATGTACAATCAATCATTCATTGTCTTTAGTATTTTGATACAGTCCCCTTCTCTCTCTCTCTTCCAGAAAATCCATTCATATATCAAGCCAGTATAGTGTGATGAACACAGTTTAAAAATCATTAATAATTAATATATGGTCAGTTTATTTCATCTATATTCTTACAGTTATGCCCTTCCCCAGCATTAATTTAAAGCAATTACTTGATACCATTTTATCAGTTGTTTGTAAGATCTTTAGTATGCTTTTCATTGGTCATTTTTTATATTGATTTTTGTGCCTTCTCTCTTTTCTGGATAGTCTTCCCTGATATTCATTAATGTGGCTAAACTTTTCAGAAAGCCAACTTGTTTTTTATTGATCTCTATTATTTTTTCATAGCTTTCTCTTATCTTTATTGTTTTTTTTCCTTCTACTTTCTTTTTGTTCAATTGGTTATTCCTTTCCTAACTTTTTAAGATAAATGTTAGCTCATTGATTTTTAGCCTTTCTTCTCTGCTATCAAATGTATCCAAACTTGCATTCTAAGTGTGGCAAAAGCAACGTTTCACAAATTTTGGTAGGTTTTCTTATTTCCATTTAGCTAAAAATATTTCCAAATTTTCATAGTAATTTTTTTTTTTTTTGGTACCAGGGATTGAACTTGGGACCTTGCGCTTGAGAGGCAGGCACTGGAACTACTGAGCTAAATCCTCGGCCCCTTTCATAGTAATTTTTTACTCCAATTCTTTTTTTTTTCTTTTACTTAAATTCTTTAATTGGTACATTTTAGGTATACAGTATGTTTACATTTATCTTTGGGAGCTTGACTCCAATTCTTAAATATTATATATTCATTTTCAGCCAAGTGAAAATATTTTCTAACGTTCCTTGTGATTGTTTTGACTCATGTTATTTAAAAGTATATTTCTTAATTTTAAATCATAAGATTTTTCTATTTATCTTTTTATTATTGGTTCCTTGCTGAATTGAATTGTGATAAAATCATATTCTGTATGTCTTAAAAATTTTGAATTTTGGTAAGATATTTTTAGTACCTTCATTTTGAACAATTTATCTAAATATTTCATAGGTGCACAAGAAGAATGTGCATTCTGCTGCTGTTTGTTGCAGTGTTCTGAATGGTCAATTCATTAAATTGGTTAATAAAGTTTATTCAAATCTTTTACCTCCTTACTGATATTTTTCTTTTTCTTTTTGCATAACTTGCTAAAAATAGTATGTTACAATTTGCCACTATAATTCTAAATTCATCTGTTTCCCCTTCTATCAAATTTTAAAAATATATTTAGTCTTCATTCTAATGTGTAAAAACCATAATTTACATATATTTCTGATTATTCCTTAATTCTGTCTTGTGTGTCCAGCCTGAGCATCCTAAACCTACTTTAGAGGATAAGCCTGAGGCAAGTCTTTGACAGCATCCTGTAAGGGTCCTGAGGAACAAAGACCCTGGAATTCAGAGAGAAAAAGCTGTAGCTGCTGGACAAAAAGGAAGAAAACATGCCTTGGAAGTCAAGGCTCTCAACCTTTACTAGAAGTTTCAAATTCCTTGGATTCTTTTTAAAAGTACCAACTCAGCTAAACTAGAATCTTTAGCAATTGAAACACAAAAATTTTATCATGAGGAACCATCCTTTGCATACTTTTCTTCTTAAAATCTACTTTGTCTGAAATGAAATAAATTTCTTGGATATACCACCTTTCTTTTGGTTAGTATTTGTAAAATACAATTTCCCAATTATAATTTCTAGCATATCATACATTTAACAATTTAAAGGAATTTAATATTAATTTACATTTTGTACTTTTCCCTTAAGACATAACTGATTTCTTTTCCCCATTCTTGTTTTTATATGCCTTTATTGTTATGAATGTTATATCTAGTGATATTTTTGTATTACTATTGTAATTGTTTATATAGTCAAAATAAGTTATATTTATCACTATATTTATTCCTTACATTACTCCTTTTCTTTCATTCATCTTGAGCTTCCTTTAGAAATTACTTTTCCTCTCTTATCCTTTGGGATAGGTCAGCTAAAGCAAATTTTATCAATTATTTTTTATCTGAAAATTATTTTATTTTGTTTCTAAAAGCTATCATCTCCACAAATAGACTTAAAATTGGCAATTATTTTTATCATTTTGTACTCCAATACTATTTCACTATTTCATTTGAGAAATCTAATTATTGTGTCTTTTGGAAACTTATCTTAGTCCTTTGATACCATTGAGGAGACTATTTAAATATTTTTTATCTAACTTTTTTAGTTATCCTCAGTGGAAGGATGGATTTGAAATTTCTAGCACTCTACTAATTGAAGTTTATTATTTTTATGTCAAGGATGAATGAATTTCAAAAACTACCAACTTTGCCAGAAATATCCACTTCAATCTTTTCCTTCAAAGGGACTAATAACATACTTGTCCAGCTTTGAGTCCTCATCAAGTGTCTTGCTGAGAGTCAAACACTTTTCATCATGCTTAGCAGACACATCTGATGGTGTTACAGATCTCAGTTGCCAAAGATCTATTCCAGATATGCACGAGGAGCTGCCTGAGAAGGAGCCTGTGTGGCAGAGTATCAACTAAGGCTGGTGGGATAAAAGTTCTGTGGTAGAGGAGGTGGTCATGGCAGTGGTGATCTCTTTCTTCTTCTTTTGGATTATTACTCCCTCCCTCTAATCAGTCTGATCCTCTGCTGCTTCAGTGCTCGAGTCCAATGTGCTGAGACACTTTAAATAGAATCAACAAACATTCTATTCATTGAAAAATCTGCACAATACTGAGAGATAAGCCAGAGCTGTTTTGGAATCCATTTCATAGTTAATCCAAAAAGGGACAAAGAGGTGTTCACCTGTGTTGACATGGAAATGTGGCACAGATTTGGAGTATTTAGTAATCTGTGACAGAAAAATCACTGTAGTGGTCACACATTTGAGGGTGGGGAGCAGGGCTAAGTCCTTCCATGGAGTCATTGATGACCAGCGAGGATTAGTTGTACTCAACATTTGTGCTTTTGTGGACTATGTAGGCTTCAAAACTGCAAACCTTTAAAAGATCTGATGAGAAAAGTGATAGATGTCATGTTACAGCTTTAACCATGGCTATTAAATGAACCATACTGCCTGGGATAAGAGTAATGCAAATTTTGCAGCTCCACTGATGATATTCTGGTTTAACAAGCCAGGCTTGTGAATGAGCTGAGACAGTTTTCATAAGTTGTAGAAGTAATAGAATGGAGCTCCCTGATGGTCACTATTGGGATGCCAAGGTGCTTATCACATTATAATGACTCATATGTCTTTCCATCAACCAGGTAGTGACCACTGTATGGAAGGGACTTTATTCTAAAAATATTTTGTGTGTAGAGTAAAATAGAAGACTACCCAAAGTCAGAGTCTATAACTTAGTTAATTTAGCTAAAATTCAAGTCAAGACTCCATGAAAAATAGTTACTTGTGTTGAAGTCATCCTGTAGTAACTGTCCCTTTCTCTTGCACTACTTTAGTGAATAATCTATGTGAGGTCATTATTTTCATATTGCTATTCACCACCAATGAAAAATATTTTCGCATCCTATTAAAGCTCCACCAGCACATACTATGTGATATATGTTGGACTAACACTTTTTAATTTCTCATTGATTTTCACCACATAAGAACTAGGCATGATAAGGGAACTGAATTGAAGAGACATTAATTTAACTTTGAGTACAGAACTGGTAAGTAACAATATTAATGTTGGAAGTTGGGTTTGTCTCTTCCAAAGGCTATGATGGCTCCCACCCTCAACACTCTCTTCCATAAACATGAGATTTTATGAACACACTGAGAAGGTACAAATTCCTTTATCGATTAAACTGAGTATATTCACCTTTAATTCTTTTTTACCTCTTTTATCATTTGGAGCTAGAACATAGCTGTTACAGAGGACATCTGGGTTCAAGATGAACAAAATTTCACTTTAAAAGCTTTTGGGGAGATTTTGGGAAAATTCAAATTAGATTTCTGAATGCTATACATATTTCTTCAAAACTGCAGGATATATCAATTAGGCATGCTTTTTCGTAAAATGAATTCATTTTAAGATTACAAAGGAAGTTTTGCAATTCAAGAATATAATGTTTTAAGGAGGTAAGAAAAGCACTGTTACTGAAAGAAAAAAAATGGAAGTAAATAAATAAAATGATGCCATAGAGCCAGAGATATGAATTTCTGGGAAAAGAAGAAAAGAAGAAGGGAAAAAAGGTAACAATATGGAGAAAAAGTCAGAGAGAGCAAGAAGAAAAAGTTAGTAGAGGAGGGGAATTCACCTATCCTATACCTGTGGAAGAATTCCAAGGATTTAAATATTTATGCCCCTTGTAAAAAGTTGGCTACATTTAAAAATCAGGTTTCATCACTTACAAGATGGAAGGGAATGCCTAAGTATTCTCCAGTCAGTTTACATGGGTCTTTGTGTTTGTTTGTTTTGAAGATATGTCCCTATATAATTATTGCTATGTAAGTGTTAATCTGCTTGTATTCTCTTGAACATAACACTTTTCAATTTCTAACAGATTCATGATTTCACACAGTACAGGATAAAGTCTTTCTTCTTTATGTCAACCATTTTTTAAAACAGAAAAAAACAAAGAAAATAAGATAAAATTGTAGGAAAGTTGGGGATTTAGCTCAATGGCACTGCATCTGCCTCACAAGCACAATATTTTGAGTTCAATCCCTGGTACAAGAAAAAAAAGATAAAATTGTAGAAGCCAAGAGTTAAAAGATAGCTGGAGTTACCAGCTGAAGAGCTTGTTTAAGAAAAGAGCAGATTTTTTCACTTTTTCTAAGGTCATTATGCATTCATTGAAACAACAATTAGAAGTCTTCATGTTTTTTTGAATCTTCCTTTCATGCTGAGTTATGTTTCAAAGACGCCATAGCAGCATGGTAAATCACCAACAGAATTCAGGTGGATGTTGCTGAAAGTCACAAGGGCAAGACATCACACTGGCCAGATAGCCTCCATCCAGAAGTGGTACAATAAAGGTGAGAAGGGACCAGGCAGAAGCAAGAAGCTGAGCTTCTCAGGCTTATTAGGGGTTACAGGTCAGGATGACACTCTCTTGGCCAAGCCAACACTCCCTTGGTTCCAGTGTTTGAAAAACACCCCTTGTTTATTTCTTCATTTGCTCCAAGCTACTCACCCTACTGAAACTGGATGAAGTTAAAACTCTTAGGTTTCTCTTGGAGACCTCAAAAAACTGTACCTCAAAGCTTTTCATCGGTTTCTCAAATGGGACTGCCAATGGTGAAGATCACTTCAGGAGAAATATGTCATCAAAAATTGTTAGTTCTCAGTCACACCTTTTAATGAAAAAAAAATCATCTCCTTCTACCCCACTCCAGTGTTTGCTCTTACAGGGAGCTCTTTAAATACAACAAAGGAGTTCTAAAACCTCTCCAGGGTCATTCTTACTTCTGTCAGGACTGTGTGGCCCACTTTTGGCTTCAAGGCCTGGTTCTCTTCCCAGTGGCCTGGTGGTCTTGGCAAAACCTCATGCAGGTTCCCATGCCACACAGCCAGAGATGTGGGGGCTCAGTGTTACAGGGAGCAAGCCAGAGAATCCTGAGCTTTAGCCTCTGCCGAGTGACTCGACTCTCTGACCTTGCAGCTGAGTCATCTGGATACCACTGAGAGAAAGGGAGAATTTGGGGCAAATATAGGAACCTCTGGATTCCAGATGCTGTTTGTGAACTGTGCCTTCCCAGATCAAATAAACAAGCACAAGAGAGAGTCATCCAGGCCCCAGGGAAAAATATTATGTGCCCCAGATGCTTTTGTGGTTGGTGGGTGGCTAAATTAGGTTTCTGTTTTGTCTAAAGGCATTTGAGTATATAGAAAAAATTATATAGCAAAAAATCTGGTGTCCTAAATCTCTCCAATTATGAAAACTACTAGTCTTACAATATGTCAGCTGCAAAGCATAAACATAAATTAAAATCCAATTTACCAATAAAACATGTTGCTTACATACTTCAGAAAAACTAAACTCCTTAGTTAAAACATTTAGATGTCCTAGACCATTACTCACAGCTGTACTATTCTTGAGGCACATCACAATCATCATTAACTCTTAAAAGGAAAGCTTAGGGACACTCGGGTTTCTCAGAAAAATAAGTCACATATGAGTTAAGATTTTTTGGTATAATAGTCAACCTTTCTGAGCAAGAAAAGTTCCATGAAATTCTAATTTCTGGAGAGGGGGTAGCTGATTTTTAAATTTTATCTAGGGATATTTCCTTTAGAACACTTGTTGGGTCTGTTTACTTCTCTCCACGTGTGAAGTTCTAGAACAGATGATCTGGAAATCCTCAGTGAAGAGCATACTCAGTTATTCTTTTTTTTATTGAAGCAAAAGATTTATTGGTACATGTTAGATATACGTAATGATAACACTCACCATAAGGAATTTGCACCTATACATAGTACCTCCACCTCTTCTTTTTTTCCCATTTCCCCTCCCCTCAATCTTCCTCCCCTCTCCATAAGCAAAGGCTTTGTTTCTATTTTTCCCTCCTAATTTTACTTTTTTTCTTGTCCCTTCTTTCCTTTCTCCCACCCTCCCTTGTCTCCCTTACCATTTGAATGTTTTCTTCCCACTTCCCAATATCTATTGTATATATTAGTCCTTATTTCCAATTTAAGTTTCTCACACCAGAGAAATAATGTGGTATTTACAAATGTGTGTTCGATTTATTTCACTTAAGAGTCCATCCACTTAACTACAAATATCTCAAGCTCATCCTTCTTTATGGCAGAGTAGTACTCCATTGTATAAAACCCCCCCATATCTTCTTTATCCATTTGTAGGTTGATGGGCATTTGGGCTGTTTCCAAGATTTAGCTCTTACAAACTGTGCCATTATAAACGTGGGTGTTCTTCTGTTTTCATTGTTTCTATAAACCCCTGATGAAAGCAATATTATCTCCTTATGGCATCTCTTACTCTTTCACATGTGGAAGAAACCTTCCTCCTCATCCTTCCCATCCTTTTCTTCATTGTCTGGATGTCCCCTGATTGAAAATATTTTTGCTAAAGAAAAAAGAAAATATTTTTGCTGACTTTTGAACAGCTGCTAAGGTGGTCCTGACTTCTCTTTCTGCTGTGCTGGGTCTTCTCTCAGAGTAAATGTATTATGATCTGAGTAACTGCGTAGACATGAAAGGAGTGAAAGAGATGAGGGGACAGAAATCCAGAATTGGTGTTGGGTTCACACTAAGTTGTGAGAGATTATTTTCTCTCCCTTTGCCTCCTAATTTCTTCATTGTAAAATGTTGGGTTAGATAAGATGCTTATAGATTTTTCTGAGTCCACCATTTAATAATTTAATGCTGTTTTTCCTTTTCACATAATTTGTGCATATTTTAAGAGACATTCTCTGGAAAAATTTTCCTGGAGGTTTGTTTCCTCTAGAATAAAATCCTCTATGACCAGAATCACAGGCAAGGTAGGAACAAGGGTGAACCATGATAAAGATTCCAGGTTTGATAGGGCCAAGTGAACCTCCATAAGCCATGCAATGAGACAGGAAGTTGACACATAGTGAGCACTTCACTTAGAAGAAGAGACATCAGGACTACCTCAGTTGCTGTTCAAGGGGCAGCAAAAATATTTTCAATCAAGGGACATCCCAGACAATGAAGGAAAGGATGGGAAGGATGAGGAGGAAGGTGAGAGTGACCTCTCTCAGAAGGTTCCGTCCCTTGAGGAAGAGTCAGGGATACCAGGAGACTACACCGCTTTCCTCAGGAGCATGCTAGAAAGGATGAAGACAGAAGTATAAGTTATCCTGTAATTCTAAAGTGAGTTAACTCTTTTCATCCCTGATACAAACTGTATAATAAGTGATTGTCACAAAAGGTCAGAAAGATGAAAATGATATATGTCAGCTTTCCATCTCTATGACAAAATACTTGAGAGAAATCAGCTTGTAGGATGAAAGTTTATTATGACTCATGCTGTTAGAGGTCAGGTGGCTCCATCACCTTTGGTCCAGAACACTGCATTTGGTGAGGTGAACAGCATGCTGGGAAGCATGTGGGAGAGCGAGAATACCCATGTCACAGTGTCTGGGGCGCAAAGAGAAGGGAAGGGCCGGGACCCAAGATGCCTTGCACACCTCCCATGACTTAGCTTACTTCCATGAGGCTGCACTTCTAGAGACTGCGCCCTCCCAAACAGGGCCATATCATTTAGCACATGGCCTCAGGGGGACATTTGAGATCCAGATCATAACAGAGAGGTCACTTACATTGCCCCATGGTACACAGTTCTTGAAGGACAGAACTGAGATGTGACCCAGACAGTGTAGCCAGGAAGCCATGTTCCTAAAATGCTGTGCCAAGGAGGTTCTCACAGAGGATCCCCACTTTGTGCTGGTCTCTCCTGCATAATGTAGCACATCTCATCCTAGAGCTGGGTCTTCATCCAGACTCCATACCATTCCCATTGGTGCTAAATCTCACTCCAAGCTCTGGTCTCCTCCATCACGTTACTGCAAGTGTCTAGTTGGCTCTCATCCTCTGCACATGACTGACAACTTATCTATGGAGAGCCACTCACTGTCCAAGTTCAAGGCCTCAGTCCCTAAATTGAGTCTTGCACTGCACTCTTTCCTGTACTTGTGACAACTTGCCCTCAAGTATCTGCCATGGTGAAATCCCCTTCTTCATGCTCCGTTGTGATTGGTCACATAGTTCTTCAAGTCACTGATGTAACACATAGTTATCAAGGGTTTACCATCGCTCAGTGCTGTGCTAAGACATGGTAAGCAGGACATACAACCCTTGAGCTCACTGAGTTGAAGGGCAGGGCAGGGAAAATGCCTTGCAAGCGATCACATCATACAGCAACTGAATTTTTATGTGCCAGCAATGCAATAAAGTTAAACAACAGGCTAAGGTGCATTTTTCAGAAAAGCAAGTGTAAAAATAATATTTTCTGTTCCAATCTTTTCTATTCCTATATTTTTGTTCCTTTATAGAATTCATAAATCTAAACAAAAGACACAGCATATTCACCAGTGTGTGATGACTGCACCAATGCTTAGGAACACCCTACCACTCATACCCTGATGAACAGAAAATTGAACTTCTTCCTTTCCCTGCCTTGCACACTCTGCATCACCACAATGCCTGCTTGGAATCTTGTTACAACTGCTTTGTATCACAGGCCTAAAGGGCAGATTAATTCATCCTAGAACTGTAAATGCCCTACTTTGGGAATCTTTTATGTTGAAAATGATATCAAAATACTTTACCCTTTTTTTCTGAATTACAGGATATTAAGAACAAGTGAGAAGTGCTGGATGAGCTTGAGAAAAAAATCCTTAATTTTTCTGAAATTGGCTTTAGCTTTGTGAATCGTGACAGCCAGGGATCTCCAAGGCTGAGCACATAATTGATTCGCATGAAGCTCCTACCTACAGGTTTTCTCCCATTGGAGCTTCCGTCCCTCCTTTTTCTTTCCCCTTTCTAGGTTAATTCCTTCCCAAGTCTCAGGATTCTTGGTCAGCTTTGGGAGCTTCTCCAGGATATCCTGTAGCAGCACTCTCTTCACCCATCATCTTCCCAATGAGCCTAGTCCCACTTCTGCTGGGGTCCCCAGGCAGGGACAGGACTCTGCCCTTAGCCCAGAGCTCTCTCAGAGCAGATGCTCATATTGACATAGAAAGGAATGAATGTATGAAGTACATGTTCCTTTTGATTTCTAGGAGGAACATAAATGGAAGATCATGTGTCCTGGATAGTAAAGATGGTACAGGCTCCATTAATGAAATGCAGCCCTTGAGGGAACCCAAAGATAAACTTTCAGCTACTATAAGGAGAACTATAACTATACTTTCCTCACCCATTTCAAGGATCACAGCTTACACCTCTGCAACAAAAGACTAATAAGAGAAAATCATAAGAAGTTTATCTAACCAGTTTTACATGACACAGGTGACTTTAGGAATGAATTAAAAGACAGGAAAATTATATTCTTATGGAAAGGTTTGATGAGGAATGTGCAGTCATGTAAACGTGTGACTAGACAGAAAGGGGTATGTCTTAATGGTAAAAATTCAGAGGGAAGTTGACGAACGAAGCCTGTTTGTTCAGATTCTTCTTGGCTTCTCTGTATTGCATTCCTTTCCTTTAGGTATAGTGCAAGTCATGTGAGAATCTTGAGAAGCTCAGAAAGATGCTTCTGCTTTTTTAGTTTTCTCAACTTCCTTCACTTTAAAATACTCAGTATGCCAAAATGCCATATTCTGGGGTAGCATTTCTTGTACTCTATCATGAACTCACAGGAGGGGAGGAGAGAGAGAGAGAGAAGAGAGAGAGCTGCATCCCTATTATTCAATATAAAATCTTGTCAATAGTAGATCATCAGATAACAAGTTTGTAATGCAGATGTTTACCATAGGGAGAAGAGGGGTCAGTTGGGGAATTGACTGGGAAGAGAGATTCCAAAAAAGACTTGAATGGTTTATCTAGAAAAAAGGAAAAAGTTAAGGATAAGAGGGAAGGAACTGAGATATCTGAAGAACATTGACATGGTGTCATCAAAGGCAGAGCCACAACACGTGACCTGGGGTTGAAGGTAATATTTCTAAAAATATCTTTGTGGTTAGTTATTCTCTCTCTCTCCCTCCCTCCCTCCCTCCCTCCTATCTCTGTCTTCAATATCAGTTTCTCAACACCATGGCATACTTCTTGTACATGTGTATAAGTTACACTCACATCTCTAGGAAAAAATACCTGACCCTTGCAACTTAAAGGAAGTTGATTTGGGCTTATGATTTTAGTGGACTCAGTCCATGGTCAGCTGGCTCCAAGGCAGAAATACCACAGTACAAGAGCCTGGTGGAGGAAAGCTGCTCACATCATGGTGGACAGGAAGCAGAGAGGGAGAAAAGGGAGGAGCTGGAGATAAGAACACACCCTTCCATGTTATATCTCAGTGACCCACCTTTAACCAAGCTGAAACACATAACAGCACATTTAGCTACCAAACTCATCATGAATGAATCTGCTGATAAGTATAGCACCCTCTTGATATAATTACCTTTCACACACACAGGTCTTTGGTGGACATTTTAGAACCCAACCATAACAATGTGGTACTAGACTGTGCCCATAAGTGTAAGTTCAGGTGTCCTGGAGAACTGACATGCTCCAAAGAGTGAGAGCCCCTCCACAAGAATCTCTAGCACAGAAAGACTTCATTAAGATCAGTCAACCTGCAAAGCTGAGGAAAGGACTACATAAACTGAGCATCAGCTGCACTATTCCTTTTCTTTCATCTTGCATATGTCTCTTGGTCAATCACTCCACATAATGTTCACATGAACACAGAGCATATACACAGATCAATAGGGAGAAATCCTGTCTGTATGGAGTTTATGATAAAGGAAAGAGATGATTACATACACAGTGAAAATTTGCTTAAATCATAAAATAGCAGCAAATCATCTTATTTTCTTGAATCTCTAACCTCTAGAAAGTGGTTTTGTTTACTAAGGCAAAAACACCTGGACACTTGGGTTCAGCACAGGGCCACCTAGTGTAGGAACAGTCTGTGTTTGTGCCTGTTTAGCTGCTGTGATGTTTAATAAACAGCAAGTATTGAAGTATTCTCTTGATGTGAATATTTAGCTCCCATGAAATTTAACAACAAAAAAGCACATGTAAAAGGATTACTTTCCACCTGAAGTTTCAGGTAAGGTCATTTTTACCCTTCTAAATCAGGAAGTGGGTTTTCTTTACTTTCTGGTATCTGTTATCAATGATGGAATAAGGTGGAAATTTCAGAAGCAGAGTGAAAGTGTCAGTTGTGTCCTATGATGGAAAACAAGTCCATGTACCTACACCATTAGGCTGTTCCTCTATTTTCAAGTTGAAAAGGAAACTGCATTAATCCTAGGCCTAATGATTTCATTTTGCTTTTAAATGATGGTAGGAGGTGAGTAGATTAATAAAAATGTTCTGTTTGAGCACTAGTTTCACAGATCACTAGCTGAGTGCGATTAGGTGAGTCACTTCTATGCTGCCTCAGTTTCCTTGTTTGGTACATGCATTAGGCAAACAGGGTGACTCTGTTGGTGCAGGCACAGAGTACCCCATGGTCTCTGGGCACTGTCCATTTCCAAGTGGAAGACACACATGCAGAGTGATCACATTAGGAGTTCATCTTCTGGGACATAGGATTCCAGGGCTTTTGACACCACAGCCTGGAAACGAGAAGCTGGGCCCTGGCATCAGACAGATCTGAGTCTGAATCCTTGCGAGCTTATGAAGCTGGCTGTCCTGAAGGAAGTTACGTACCTAGAATCTGTCCTTACATCTGTGAAATGAAAATAGCATGCATACCTTACGAAGTTGTCATGAGAATTAGGGGAAAAAAGAACAAATTCCCAATGGTGAATGTCATTATATTGTATAACTTAAATGTACCAATAAAATTAATTTTAAAAAAAGAACAAATTTTCCAGTTCTCAATAAATGGTTGTCTATACCCACCCCTGTGGCACCTCACACATGCAGAGACACTTGCAAACACACCGTGAACCAGCGCAGAGTGGTTACTATGGGTGGGGCACAGCCAGAGATGATCCCCAAGAAACACACAGACCTCTTGTTTCCTGGATCACCAGAAAGCACTGCCACCCAGAGCTTCTCTCTTGCTGGAACAGGGCAAATCAAAGGTAGGCATCCCTGAAGCAGGGATATGTGGAAAAAATCCTAGACAAAGTGACTTTGGTTGGAAATCTCCATTCCTGGTATTTGTGATGCCAGCCAGAGTTGGCAAGGCTCCCTTTTCCAAGAAGGGAACTCCCTCCCTGATGGCTTAGGGAAGAACTCCAGACTTCACCCTGTCTCTTTCCAGAAAACAAGAATCTCTCAGTTTGTGTTTATGAGAAGATTGTGGGTTTCACTCCAGCTGGAGGTGAAAAGAATGTCAGCCTCCTCTTTACTGAGTGGAGCCCACAGAATTTGCTGAGGGGGTGGAGTTGTTTTTCTGTGTGTGTGTGTGTGTGTGTGTGTGTGTGTGAAGGGGGGACAAAACAGGCCAATGTATTAGGATAACAGCCTCAGGGTTGAGCTACACCTTGTACACTATGTTTGTTTGTTTGTTTTTGGTACCAGGGATCGAACTTGGGACTTTATGCTTTCAAAACAGGTGGCGGAACCACTGAGCTAAATCCCCAGCCCATCCTTGTACATTGTGTATGTTGTACAGAAGGCACTACAAGATGAGCTGGGAAGAATTCCCTGTTGATGGTGCAGGGCAGCCCCTGCTGGCTTGGTTAGAGGAAGGGTCACCCTCATCTGCCCCAGAGAGACGGCTGTTGGCAGGGGGCTAGCGCCTTGCAGTCTAGGACATCATATTGAGAATGGAGACAATGCTGCAGAGGGAAAGGAAGAAGGCCACACTGCTGTAGTGGGTTGGGCCCTGGTGCTGCTTGCAGTCCTTGTCCCCCTGCCCAGAACCATCACACTCCACTGTGTGTGTATGAGGGGTTATTGGTATAATCTTGGGTTCTACTCAAATCAGGGCAAAATTGTATGTGGTCCTGTACTGTGGCCCACAAGTGTTCATCCTGACTCATCCCTGGTACTTCTTTCCCAATAGGAATATGGTTCAACAATCTAGCCATGGCCAATGGAACTCAGACAGTTGGTAGCTTCCATTCCTAAATCTTGGAAAAGTGGACCAAAGAAGAGGGCATAGAAAGCATGAGCTAAAGTGAAGACTTACACAGTATCAAGGCAAAACTATTTTAATCCCCTGGACCTGATTCTAGCTTGGAATTCTGGGGCTGTGGTATCCCTAAATACTGAATAGTTTCTCTAGTGTGACAAACTGAAAGTGTAAATAAGGATTAAAACGATTAAAATGAATAATTGACAGTTTGAAATAGGAAAAGGTCCAAAGGGGTAGGGGTGGTGGGAGGGGAAGGGGAAAGGGAAGAAGGGAAAGGAAAAATTATGAGAAAAGAAAAAAATGGGAAATCTATGTAAATAGGGAAGGGTGGAGTGGGTGAAGGGCGCACAGGTAATGGGGAAAAAAATAAGAACTAAGAAACATCGTGTACCGGTATAAGCACCCAACGATAAATGTAAACGTATTGTATACCTAAAATGTACCAATAATAGACTCTATTGCTTTTCAGCAATTGTGGAGTGGGGCAGTTTGTCTGTATTCCTAATCCTCCACCACCCAACCCACTGGGTGTCTGCAATCTTGCTAGATGAAACTGAACCAAAATAGCAGATGAACCTCGTTATCATCTTTTATTTTATGTAAATCATATATTTCACCAAACATGAAAGTAATGAGCATATCCTGTAGGGGAAAGAGGCAATGGGAATTTATTACAAAAGCAACAACAGCAATAATAATCATGAGAGCACCCCTCAGATGAGTGGGCCTTGCACTTCTTGTTTCTGTACTACCGTGGCTCTGGGTTGGCAAGCCTCCTGGGCTTGGCAGGCTCCATCCACTTCATCTCCTGCTTCTCCTGTTGGCTGGATTCCTATCCCCTTCTTGGCTCCTGGAGCTCAATTCCTGGCTGGCTATGCTAATCCCACATAATATTTTACGCACATTTATATGAACCAATACAAAGCTTAGCAAGGAGGCACTATTTCTTTTCCTTTATAGAATTAATTATTTATAACTTGGTTCTAAGAAGCCAGTCCAACTTGTGGGTCCTTCTTTTTTGCTCATAAGAAATATTCACGACCCCAGCTCAAAGGAAAAAATTTCCTATTCCACTGCCCTACCAGGGCCCCCAAATGTCGTCTACTTTGGAAATTCCCACCAGTCTCATTTAGAACCACACTTACACAAGTTGCCTGGGAATTTCTCCCAGAAAGCTTCTTTCTCCCCTGCCTCTCGGGGCTTGATTCCCACAGACCTTGGGTGGTTTAGATTATCGTCTACATCAACAACATGATAAACTTATTGTGGTCGCCCGGGCTTCTCCAAAGAGTTGTGGGAATCATTTGTGAATTACTTCTTTGAGTTTTCTTAAACAAAATTCTTTTTCCCTTCAAGTTAAATGACTGTTCCCAGAGTAGTTTCTTTAGTGGCATTAAGACATGAAAAAAAGAGGATGTGAGCCCGGGCTCTAATGAAAGTCAATGAAGGCCCCAAGCTCTGCACTTTAAATTAGGATAATTAGGGTCACCAAACAGCATCTCTGTATACCCTAGTGACTTATGTTCCACTGTAATTTTTTTCAGCACTAAAGAGCAAATCTAAAGACTAAGCTATGTATTTCTGCAAATAAATACAGCCACTATACATAGACTATTCTAGGAAAACAATAGACTTTCTCTGTTCTTATTTTATAATAATTGTAGGTTATAGCATCTAGCACCTCAAACTTTTCAACAGGTCACCAGGAACAGAAAAAAGCATGGAGTCACTTTTCTTAAGTGGTGTGGGTAATGGTGGGCTTTTTTGTCTTGTTTCACTTTGCCTGTCTTTGCCTGGGAAGGTTAGTTGTCTGTGCTTGTAACACCTGATGTGGGAATAGAATTTCTGCCTTCTGTCTAACTGTCTCACTTTCCATTTTTGTATCAGGGAGTCATGGCAAAGTGTACACCAGGAAAAAAAGTGTACACCAGGGAAGCTTTCTCAATTGTCGGTAAAGATAAGTGGGATGACCATCGGTGAACATCACTTCCCAGATGAGTGACCAAAATTCCAGGGTCTCCTTTTAAAACAAAACATCTAAAGGTCAGATGTGTGCAGTCAGATTTTCCCTAGTCACACAGAAATTAGTAACAGAGATGACAAAGGTCTAACTCTTTAGATTCACAATCTAGCATGTCTTTCTCGCATTCATTTGCTATCTTGCTATGTCTAAAGCACTTCAAGCCGCATTCAGGCACTGGAGTTATACATTAGAATTTTTGCCCAGAATATTCTGAAGCCTACTGTTCTTATTAAGTATTCATGATACTTAATAAATAGGAAGGGGTAAGCTGGCATCTGTCAAACAGCTTTGTTTTAGTTAATTTATATGAAGCTCGGTAACAACTCTATACAGTCTTGAATACACTGTACACACACACACACACACACACACACACACACTCAGTTCTCAGTAACTCAAAAGTCCTACAAATTGTAGATAGAGCAATCATCTCCTTGCTCTTTATAAACGAATTTTAATTTTCTAATAAGCTTTGATTTACAGAAAGGTAATAAATATAGAGCAGAGAGTTCCCATATACCCAGCATCCATTCTGCCCTGCTAAGATTTACACTAAGAGGATGAACTTCACTACAACTAGGAAACCAATATCAATACATTATTGTTAATTAAAGTAAGCACATTACTAAGATTTCTATTGCTTTTATGTATTGTTCTTTTTCTATCCCAAATTCCCATCCTGGATTCCACATTTCCTAGCCATATCTACTTATTATTATGCACACTGTCACAGTGTCCATGACTGTTCTTGTTTTGGATGACCTCAACTCTTTAAGGTCAGGAGTTTGGCAGAATGACCTTCAATGTGGGTGTTGGATGGGTTCCTTATGAATAGTTCAGTTGCAGGTTTTAGGGAGGATCACAAAGTTGAAGTGTCATTCACATCGTGTGACATCAAGGATACATTTAATTCACATGTTTTATCACAGCTGATGTTGCCATTGGTTATCTGGCTGCAGCTGTGTCTGTCAGATTTCTCCCACTCTAAAGTTATTCTCTTTTTTTGAGGCTTTTTATAATGTCACCTTTGGAGGACTGTCACTATGCAAAGTCCACACTTAAGGGATTCTGTCCTGCATCGAGGGGAAGAGTAGCTACAAAAAGTACTTAGAATTTGCCTTTGCTCTTTAAATTACTATATATAAGTAATTAGAGTGTGTCTTTAATCACAAGAAACTGCACTAGCAGCATTAGAACATGAAGAAAGGTAAGATGTGAGCACATCTAAAGCATACCTGTTCTGTTCCCTGATTGATGGAGAACTATGTCTATTAATTTGCATAGTGCACACCTATATGTGATCAGGTTGAATTGTCAACATCCATTATTCACTTTGCAAATCTTGTTTGGAGCCTGTTACTTACTAAACCCTGGGTTCCATCATTTAATCTTTAAAACTAGACCATACAGCAGGAAAAGAAAGTCTTCCATCCTCACTCAGTTTTCAGATGAGAACATCAGGGAAGAAAGTTGATCCTGGGCTAGTCTCTGAACAACAAGATCAGTACTTGATTATACTCAGCAGTGTGGGCACCCAAACAGCATGCACAGAAGAACAGAGAAAACCGCTTTGGTTAAATATTTCCCAGGGTAATTTGGGAAATTACTGAAACATATGTGCCACTAAGAAATCAAAGATTCAGCTTAAAATTCTCTTTAGTTCATCCTAGGATTCCAGCTTACCTGGGCACAATCTCCTCCTCCCACCTTGCTTCCCTCCGTTCTGTAAACTGCTTGCTTGCTGTGTTTAGATTTCTGCTACCAAAAGTAAGTAGTGTATGGACTTGGTCTTGAGTGCCTATTTGTTAAAAGTATTATCAATGTGTTTAGATGGAATTATTTCTGTGGAGCTTCCATGTTCTTTGAAGGGCTCAGTTTAATCTGGCACTTTATGAATCAGCCCAGTGCTCTTAGCATACTAATTAAATGTCATAGCAATTGCCTTAAAAACCAAAGGGCCAGAGGACAACGGGATAATTGGTATTAGAAGGTTTATAAAAACATAAAATTTTAAAGAAAAAGAGCTGGTCAGTAGATGTGAGGACTGGAGGGGAGACTGAGTGAACTGAAACGGCTGGGCATCAGTGAGCTGGGAAGACAGTTAAACTGGAAAGAGGTGAATGCTGGAAGATCAGGTTTCACATCTTTGTCTGTAGTCATAATGTTCGCTGCCACACTGTGAGTTTTTTCCTTCTCTTCCCTAAGGTTTCTCCTGAGTTTTCCTTTATAATAACTCACTGAAAAGATTTGATGTCAAGTGTAGTGGTGGCGGTGTGGTGTTCCTAGGACAGTCTAAGGTAAATTCAAAATCTATTTATTACTTAAAGTATTGGAGTAGAAACTGTCCAAAGATATCTTGTAGAATCATCATACATTTTTTTAACACAATACATGATCAGATTTATAGAAAAGGCATAGAAAATCCTATTCTTTCCTTTGGTCCTTCCAAATTTTATGCTGTTTTGTGGCTTTTGGTGAGATAGGATCCTCTAAGCTAGTTCACTCAGTATACAAATACCCACCATGAGGTTGCTACCACTATTCTGTAAACTTCCTTTTTTTTTCTCCCTGTAAGTATTGAGTTTATTGATAGCAAATGTGAGTAGTCTCAGAAGATTTAAGACAGAAAAAGATTTCCATCAAGTTTGCGAATGCTTTTCCCATGCAATGTGGAGAACAAAGGGAAGTAATATGATCAGACTTCAGGTTCACAAAGGCCGACCATGTCCCCTACCACACAGTGTTTGGGTGCCACGAATGGAAGCATTTGAAGGATTTGGCAGTCAAACTCGAAGTTCTAATAGCGCCATGACTCAGATCTGGAAAGAGAGAAAAGAAGTTTTAACAAAACACTGAAACAAACAGTACGTCTTTTTTTTTTTTTTTTTTTTTTTTGCTATCCCTATACCAAGTCAATCTCATTGTGTCTTCTCATTGTTACACACATTCACTCTTAAAGAATGGCCTTTCCACTAGTTTTACATGTCATAACACTCCTGTTCCTCTGGGGTCCATTGATGTAATTCACACCCAAACAGGAATGCCCTTCCTTCAACCCTCTGTCTTCACTGAGCTTACAGACATTTAAGCATTCAGCTCACACTTCTTCCGGCAACCATACAATTCACCCCCTTTCTTTCTTTCCTTCCTTCCTTCCTTCCTTCCTTCCTTCCTTCCTTCCTTCCTTCCTTCCTTCCTTCCTTTCTTTCTTTCTTTCTTTCTTTCTTTCTTTCTTTCTTTCTTTCTTTCTTTCTTTCTTCTTTCTTTTTCTTTTGACAAGGTCTTGCTATGTGGTTCAGGCTGCCCTTGAACTCACTATGTAGCCCAGGCTGGCCTGGAACTCACAGGAATTATCCTGCCTCAGTCTCCTGAGTGTGTGGTAGGTGTGCACCACCATGCTTGGCTTCCCTGTTTTCTAATTCTTTTCAAGTGTAATGGTTATTTTGATTTCTAGATGATACTATTGTCTACCCAAGAAATCATGCTTTAACTTTCTACGGTGTTTACTATGCCTCTTCATAGTTTAAGTTTAAATCTAATGTTGCATAAGTATAGAAAGAAGTTGATTTGACTTTGCTTATTTGAAAAAGAAGCATTCAGAATCTTCCCTTTATTTCCAACATCTGCATAAAATTATTCTGTTGTACCCTAACAGAAGGAATAAAATAGAGTGGCTGGCATGGAGTGGAGGTGAGTAGGCATGAGTATGGAAGCACTGTAGACCTCAGAGTGCACTTTACCTTATTTAATCTTTTCTCTGAGTCTCATATTATGGTCACTATTTCAAAGATTAAGAGATTGAAGGAGAGGTTACACAGCTTGTTCAGTTGTATTACAGGAGCAAGTGGCAAAAGCATGATTCAAACCATGGCATATGCCTCAATGTTAAGGTTCTTTCCATTCCATTAGTAAACAGCTTTCCAAAAAAGCTGTCATAAAATAGACCCTTAAGGGAATATGAGTCATATGATATTTTAAAAATGACATCAGAGACAAAATACAGTTTTTACTTTGGCTTATATTAAGCCTGAATGGTATTCAGATATTGTAGAGGAAAGATCAAAGAAAGTTTCATATAGGAAGGGAAACTTGATCTGGCATTTATAAAGGTAGAAAGGGAGAAGGGAACACAGGAGACAGGGAAAAGATGTGGAACATGCATAGTCTAATTACAGTGGAAGATGTAATTCTATGTAAAGAATAGAGGTTGGAAGTTAACATATTAGTCAACTGCACCACAGAGTTTCTGTGTATCAAAAAACTCCAGACCCGAGTAGTTTATGCCAGCAGACATTCACTCCTTTTTCAGGATCTTGCAGGTTAGGTGGGCTTCTGCTGGGTTTTTCTAAGCCTTCCTGTATTCAACTGGATTTGACTCTACCATGCAGGCCATGTTTTCTCACAGTGCAACCCAGACTGCAGGATCAATGGGTCCTTTGGGCATTCTTGCCAAAGGGAGATGTCACACAGAGCTGGCGGAATTCTGCCATGTATTTTAAAGCCTGTGCTGGAACTAACACCTTAGTGCTTCTGTTCACTACCTTTTACAAAACAAAATAGCATGTTCAAGCCTGATATCAGTGTGTTTGGGGGTATATAGTACTCTGTCTAGGTGGAAGTCATGGTAACTAAGAATGACAAGGGAAGAAACTATTATGATTAAGTCAAATGATATGGCAAAGTTTGGATAAAGCTTTGGCACAGGAGTAGGGAGGTGATGAGGGGTTCTAAACATCAGAAAGGGCTTCACATCATTCTAAGGACCTGTGGTTTCTCTTAAGCTAGAAAATGGCAGAAGGAAACCAGTATTTCAGAAAGCTTAGAATGAAAACAGTTGTATGTGGAATAAAGATGAAAACTAATGACTTACCATGGAGAACCATGCCTGCTGTGGTAACAGAACCCTAAGTCCTGCTCAATGGGACAATGAGAACACAGAGAAAGTGTAAGGTATGCTTAGAAGACAACAATGCAAGGAGATATTTTTTAAAATATCATCCTGGGCCAGTGATTTAGCTTAGTGGTTCCGCCTCCTGGCTCACAAGTGCAAGGTCCCGAGTTCAATCCCTGGTACCCAAAATAAATAAATAAATGAAAAAATAAAAATAACATCCTAATACATTAATCTTACGTTTTAGAAGAATTATCACAAGAAGAAAAAAAAGAAGATGGTCTGGAACTAGGGTGATGTGTCCCTTTAGGAATTATTGATTTGAGGTCACGGATTGTCTAAATGGATGCATGTTGTACAGAGTAACCACATAGAAAAAGAACCTAAATAAGAAGTCAGAGTTAAAACACAGATCTTAAAATCTCCTGAAGGAGGTATTAGAATCATCTGTGTAAAAATAGATCTTAGGATCTATTGGGTCATCAAAATAGAATAAATTGTTGTGGCAGGGTGGGATGTACGTACTGCTCCTCATCTGGAACATGCAACGGCTGGGATTGTAAACTCTCAGCTTCAGTAATGAATTAAAAAGGCAGAGTTTGAAATAAAATAAACTTATTTATTTGGGAAAAGATGAGAAGAAAAGGAAGATAGACAGCTACTCTAGGGGAGTAGGGCTCATCAGAAATGAATACTCATGGGATTTTTGTCCTCAGCTCCTTTTCATTTTAGATTAGGGATTTCCACCACCCCAAGGGAGCACCTGGAAGTTGTTGCCATGTGATTGACTGCCTAGCTGTCTTGATTCTTACCTGGGTTCCACACCCCTATCTTCTTTCTGGATTTCTTCTAGTCCCCTTGTGGGGTGTATGTGTGTGTGTGTGTGTGTGTGTGTGTGTGTGTGTGTGTGTGGTGGGAAGCCTTATAGGATGAAAACTGAGAGTTAATGATTAGGTTAAGGGGACATGTGTGTTTTACATATTAAATAAGAGTCCTTGGGCAGCTGCCCCTCATCTCCTTTGCATTTTATCAGAAGTGGTGAGGATAGAGCTGGTTTCCCTGGCCTTTCATATTGCTGCTACATCCTTGTGTTGCCTGTCAACTCTTTCTGCTAAATTCTTACGTTAGTTGTGTTACCTGGCGCCTTCCAGGGTCTAGTGTCTCTCTCTCTCTCTCTCTCTCTCTCTCCACTTTTGTTTTTCTAATTGCTGGAGTCTAACTGCAGAGACAAAAGTTGCCTTTAGTAAGATTTCCTATTAATTTCTTGAATAAAGCTTAATGAGATCATATTTTATCCTTTTTCCTGCCTTATGAATCCTGTCCCTACACCACCATTATGGTTTGGATTGTGATGGTCCCCTAAAGGCCAGTATAGGATGCTAAAGCCTGTGCTGTCGATCTGTGGCATTGTTAGGAGGCGGTGGACAATTGGGTGGGGCTCAGCAGAAGGAAGTTAGGTCATTGGGGCCATGCCTATTTAAGAGATATTGGGAGCTCTCTTTTCCCTTTCCCCTTCTCTCTCTTTCCCTCTCTCTTCCCTGCTCCCCCTCTCCCTTTCCCCTTCTCTCTATCTCTCTCTCCCTCTCTCTCTTTCTTCCTCTGTCTCTGTTTCCCCCTTCCTCTCTCTCCCCTTCTCTCTTTCTCTCTCCTTCTCTGTCTCTGTTTCTGTCTCTCTCTTTCCCTTCCTCCCCCCACTTTGCTCCCAGCTGCCATGGCTGAACTAATATCTCCCACCATGAATTCCTGCTGTACTCTGCTCTGCCACCACAGGCCCAGAGGGACAGGACCAAGCAAGCATAGACTGAACCTTCTGAAACCATGAAGTGTTTGTCAAAGCAATGGAAAGCTAGTAGCTTCCTTATTTAGTTTATAAATATTTTCTAGTTTATTAAGTGAAAAATCCAGAAATAATTCATTTTACAACTTTTCTGCATGTCTAAATTAAAAATGATATTTTCTAAATTTTTCACTGCCCCGAAATTTAGTGAAAATTCAGTGAGATCATATACATGAAAATACTTTTGAAAAAAAGGGACTGCTGTTAACCAACTTTGAGAACTACTTTTTATTTTTTCTAGGGTAGAGGATGAGTCAAAACTGCAGTGGGTGAGTGAGAGGAAAGTACCTCTGACTGGGGTTTCGCCCCCACGCATTCACAGACACACACACTCACGGAATGATGAAAATGCCTCCAGTGTGCTAGTTTAATAACATAGTTGGGTTTCATGAAGTTTTATAAAATATAGCCCAGGTCTGAAAATCTTTGGACTTCAAAAAGTACAGTACCTTTTAACTGGGGGCTAAAAGTGGGCAGCAGAACCAAGGAATCTCAAGTCCCTGTGTGCAAGACAGACAAGCTCTGGTGAGCAAAGCACCCAGACTGTAGGTATTTAGAGAGTTTTACTAGGACAAACGCTGAGGTACCAATGCTTTCATGGAAATTCTGGCTATGAACTGGTGTTAACTTTGGCTGAGGCTTGGAGCTATTTTCAGAACCTTCACAAACTTATAGGAAGTACCTTCCTTTTTTATGTGCACTTCATATTGTTGGTTTTAAGTACATATTGCACATGCAGGAAAGCTTTCTTCCTTCGCCTCTACTGAATCACACTTTTAAAAATCACACATGTCTGGACAGCCATGAAAACATATAAACACACCATTTTGGCTGAGCTCATCTTAAGAAAATAGAAAATGAAATAAAGCAACTCAATCCTTACCTGATTAAGATACTAGACTTGATGCCTTTTTCTAGCAAACCTTAAAGGCTCACAGACTTGGGAAAGAAGACTGAGCCTCTCCGGGCTCCAGTGTGTGCTGTGGCAAAATCAATAAACAAATATATAAAGTGAAGTAAATACTAGGGGCTCTGTAGAGAGCTGGGGCTCCCTGTCTCTTTCATGAGTAATGAATGTGGCAACCACAGAGACTTGGACAGAGCAGGATTCTCAAATCTGCAAGCTGGCTTTCAAGTAGGGCAGTGACTTTTACAAGGACCTTTGTAGGAGGTGGAAAGGTTGAGGAATAAATAAGATGAAGAGACTCAGGCAAAGCAGAAAGGGCATGGAGAGCAGGGTGTGAGAAGGACTGCTGGAAACTGGCCCTCTCTCCCTCCTGCAGTTTGTGTGCAGGAAAGTGTGAATACTCAGGTCCTTTTGGTCCATGTCACCAAGTCTCCCAGAAGTCTTTAGAGAAACAAGACAACCTGTGCCCAAAGAGGCCCACTTGAGGGGCCACCTGTCTCCAGGCCACCTCACTGTCCTGGTGGTCTCTGGCTCTTGAAAGGGAGCATGTTTCTCTTGAGAAGTACACATGAAGTGCAGGGAACAGACATTGGCTTCTACATGTTAGCATCTCCATTCTATCCCATACCTGTCATGCTTTCTTCAGGACAGTGGTCTTTCATGAGTCAGTCCTTCTATGCCTGCTTCTAAATGCCACCTAGGAAAAGTGGCAAGAGAGGAGATGGAGGCCCTGGCAGCGCTTGCAGATCCAGACAGGAGCAAAACAACTTCCAACCATCTCACCGACCATGTGCTCTTCTCTCACAACTCAGTAGTCAATTTTCAAGGTCATACAAGGTCAGAAAGATGAAACTGTACCACTTTGTTCCATATAAAATAGCTGCTATTCCACAGTACAAACCTGTTCTGTTTTCACATGAAAAATATCTTTGAAACACAAAGATGGTCCTTAATTTATATAAGGATTACCTTTTAGTAATGAGTTCATAGAATCAAAGAGAACAAGAGCATTTATGTTCTCTCACATTTTTAAAAAAGAAATTCTTGCTCACTTCTATAGATAATGCAGGAATGCTTACTTTAAAAATCCCTCTTAACCCACTCTTCATATATTTATAGCATTTTATGATTCAAAAAGTAGCAATAATTCTCCAAAGGGTAGAGAAACCTGGCTAAGGAAGCTGCTTCTTTAAGAGCAAATATGAAGCAGAAATTGGCCTAAGAGAGCTGATTTGAAGTTGCAGAACAGTCCCCTTTGCCTCTTCAGGAATAATTAAGAATGGCTAGGCCATTTCTGAGGCCTTGAAAAGAAGCTGTCTCTGCTTAAATGCAGTGTCATGAAAATGTTTACTATTTAGTCACCTAAATAAAGTAGTTTTGGCCTGGCCTGGTAGCTCATGCCTGTAATCCCTTGGGAGGCTGAGGCAGGAGGATTGTTTGAAGGTAGGGTACTCCCAAGAGGGAAATAAAGTAAAATAGCTCCAAGAATTGAGGGGAAAAAAGACATGGAAAAGGAATGAGGCTTCTAAAAACTTCACAATTATGAAATCATAAAAGATTTGTTCAATATTAGTTTTGAAAATCTTTCTAAAATAAATCTCATCTTCTGATGTCTTCTTAATGCTTGAGATGTTTTTTAAAAATTATATGGAAAAGTGTTTAAGAACTTTTCAGTTTTGCTTTGGTTGAGTTCTATTATATTTGAATTTTATTATAGTTTTTTTCCCTTGCATTTTTTTCTTTGAATAATTTTAATTTTTGTATATGTGTGTGTTTAGTGAATGATAATAAAGTTATACATTAATAAAAAATGCAATCATAAAAGAAAGATAAGTATTGGAAACTGAAGAGTAAATGAAATAAAAACCAATCACAATAAAGTGACACTCCCCCCCCCCATTTAAAACAATCAGGATAGAAGTGAATTTCAACCCCTGCCTCATTAAAGAATAACTCTGTTTTGGCATCAAGTTCCATTTTCTAGAAGACTGATATCCTCAATAATAAGTGAAATCCATGTTCTCAAATGAAGTGTTCCATGCTGTATTCAGGGCAACATTCTGCATTCTCTTCAGTGGCTGACAAGAGGCTGGCCTGGCCAGTCAAAAGCAAGCAGAGAGCTTCTCCCAGTGGAGTCTCCCAACTTCAAGGCCCACAGGAACAGAGATCTTCAACAGAGAGAAAGGGTAGCGATTGTCTCAGTGCTGAAGATGGGCTCTTAGAGAAGTCTGGAGTGCAGCTGTTGGGAAGACAGCAAGATGTCATTCGGCCACAGATTGAGGGTGTCTCGGGGCTTTGGGGGACGGAAAGGTGTGATGCTATCTGCTCACTAGCCTTAGAATTAAATGGTCTGGTGCCAGGGTCACCTGCAAGAGGTTCTACTCATAGAGAACATTCTGGCAGTGAGGGGCTGGTTGACAGGTAGCAAGGACATGAAGGATGCCAGAGCCTCTTTCTCCAAAGGGGGAGTTGTGTGTGTGGAAAAGATAGAGCAGAGATGTCAAATGACAGAAAAAAAAAAAGATTGTTCAGACAGACAACGTTCTAAAATACCCTCTTGCTTCACCATTTTCATTGAGATCTGAAATGGCCTAGACTTCTGCTTCTGTGAATCTTGCAACAGGTAAAGTTACTTCCTTTTTAATGTAGTGATTTACAGGGAATCCATCAGGGATGAGGAAAGTATAGACACTGAGCCAGGTATTGGTTTGTAATCCCCGCCTTCCACGAGGAGGGTGGCAGGATGGAGAGACTGAGCAGGCCTTCTCATTATGCACTGAGCTCAGGACACAGGTGGAACATGGAGAAGTACTCTAAATGTTACTTCATAAGAGTAAGTATGTCATAGAGTTTATGATGACAGGTTCTGCTTCCATAATGTGATAATATATACCTATAAAAGTCAATACAAAATATATTACTTGAAGAAATACTTAAATACTCATAATATTGAAAAGAAGATAACATGCAACTTCAATATTCTACTAGAAGTCTTCATTAATGTAATAAGACAAGTGAAAAACAAATAAAATAAGAAAATCCTCAAGTTTGGGGAAATTAAGAAACATATACTTTCTTTTTTTTTGGTACCAGGGATTGAACTCGGGACCTTGCACTTGTGAGGCAGGCAGTGGAACCACTAAGCTAAATCCCCAGTCCAAGAAACATATACTTATAATCTCCTGTCAAAGATGAACCCACATATAAAATAGATTTTATACTCAATGATAATAAAATTTTTAGAAGCCAAATCTTGTGGGAGAGCCTAGTGATTACAAGGAAGTTTATAATAATCCAAAGCCACTTTAGAAAAGAAGAAAGGCCAAAAATCAATGTATCTAACTCAAGAGAAGTTAAATGCAATAATGTAAAAGAAAAAAACAATAACAGCAACAGATAAATACTCTAATGCATACATTAATGCATAAGTACAACATATAGAATAGAAAAAAACTTACAAAGTCAAGGTTTAATCCTTTAAAAAGATCAAAGATCAATACAATTGTTAAATCTACATTAATACTATTAAAAGAGATGCTGCTGGAGTAGGGAAGAATCACATTACTAATGTTAGGAATGAAAAGGGAGTCATCAAAGCAAATCTATAAACATTATAAAGACAGCAATAAGACACTAGTACCAACTTTATGCCAATGAATTTGAAAAGGTGGAGGAAATATTCAAAATCTTAGCAAAACTCAATGTAATAAAAGGAAGAAAAACAAAATCTGATTAACTATTTAACTGTGTGGCTGAATCTATTCTTTTCTCAAAGATAATTCCATGCTCACTCACCTTTGCCATTGAATTCTACCAAATATTTAAGAAGGAACAAACATCAATCTTACAAAAAATGGTTCTAGAGGTTTCACATCATAAGAATACCTTTGATTTCATCTTACAGGATCCACATAAACTTGACCCTGACACATGGTAAGGACAGTACAAGAAAAAAATTAGAGATCTTTTGAGAACCTAGAGGCAAACATTGTGAACAAATCATAAGAAGTGAAATACAGAAAAGGACAGTGAATTATAACTTGACTGGGTGTATTCCAGGAGTGCAAGTTTACTTATTATTGATAAGCAATAATTTCATTACATTACCAAAACAAAAGAGAAATCACTTGATCACCCTTAGAAGTGCAGCAAGTTCATTTATTGTAAAAAATAGAAGTCCTTCTTGCTTCTGGACACCCTGGGCTGTGACTGCACACAGCAGCACAACTGTGACAAGGTCTGGTAGATCCGTAAGCTACTTGCCCCATTTTTTTCACATCTATGAATATTCATAAAGCAAGGTCCATTAGTATCTGTGAAAGCTTGCAATTCAAATGTTTATAAGTCAAGGACTTACTGTAATGTTGAAGAAAGAAAAGAATAAATGTAGAATTACTCTACTCAATGACTGGACCACTTATGGAGCCATACTAAGTAAGACAGTGTGGTTTTTGCCCAAGAATAGCATACTGACCAATGAAATAGATTAGAATTCCAGAATGTGTGTTAAATTAATGGCAGGAGTGACAATGTAGTACAATGAGGAAACACTTTCTTAAATAAATGATATTAGGCAAAGTGGCTACACACATACACAAGGACATACATCTTGACCTTTATCAGTTATCAAAATATGCATTACTCTTAAGTGAAATAAATAGGACATACATTTGTAAATACTGAATAGTTTCTCTGGTGTGAGAAACTGAAAGTGTAAATAAGGACCAAAAGGTATAATAGTGTAAAATAGGAAGAAAAGGTGCAAAGAGGAAGCAGAAGTGGGAGGGGTAGGGGAAAGGAAAGAAGGGAATGGAATTAATATGAGAAAATGAAAAAATGGAAATAAAGTCTTTGTAAATAGGGAGGGGTGGAGGTGTTGAAAGGAGGGCAAGGGAATGAGGAAAAATAAGAACCACGATATATTACATAAATGTACAAATTTCCAATGATGAATGTCAGCATATTGTATACCTAAAATGTACAAATAAAATTAATTTTTAAAAATATACATCAATTTCAAGTGGATTCCAATCTGAATATAAAAATACTTTAGAAGAAAAATGTTATAAAATATTTCAAATGTACTAAATAAAGAAAATTAAAAAGTATATTATTATTTTTATATTTAAATTTTTCATTCACCAATATACAACCTGTAGAGTGGGCAAAGATAATTACAATACCTCTATCTATCAAAGTTTACAGCATACATACATACATACATGCATATATTTAATCAATAAAAGTGACATAAAACTGCAAATAAATAAAACAACAACCCAATTAAAAATGGTTGAAAGACTGGAAGAAGCAATATTTACACTTATTAGTCATGATGAAAATCTAAATTAGACTGAGATAGAATAGAAGAACTAAAGATGGGCAAAAAAGAGACAAAAAAATTTTATTTCTAAGGCATGATTAAAGTTACCCAGGTGTTATGGCTTGTACATAGATGTCTCCCCAAAGCCTCATGCAGTCATAGATGAGGCTTTTTGGAGGTGGCTGGATCTAGGATGTGCGGTGCTGGAATCAAGGATGTGGTGCTGGGATTGATGCAAGGTGCGATGGTAGGATTAAGGCTGCCCCACTCTGGGTGTGAGTGCTACCTGCCCTTAGGGTGGGTACCCTGGATAAAATATAAGGGGCAGAAAGAGGGTCACTGCTTGTTGCTTGTAGATTGCTGCTTGCTGCTTTGCTGCCTTCTTTCTGCCATTAACTGTTTCTCCTCTCAATGCCCCTCTGCCATGCCACCCTGCCTTGGAGCCAGCCAACTATGAACTGAAACCTCTACAAACTGTGAGACAAATAAACCTTTCCTCCTTTAACTTTGGGTGTTGGGTTTTTTTCTCAGCAATGAGAAAAAAGCTAAGACACCAGGTTATCCATATCCATACTTCATATCCTTATTCCCTAGGCTGTGACCAGGCATTGGAGATGCTCAGTACTCAGTTTGTCTACTCCTTATATACTAGTTTACTACCTGGCAGAAAACTTAAAAGCTAGATTTGTCAACCCCACAAAACTAGATATGTCTCTCAGAACTGAATAATGAACTGAGGCAATTTAGGATTTGTAACAGGGAACTAGAGGCTGAACCTCAGGATTCACAGAGGGTAACTAACCAGGATGAAGCCTGGCTTCTGCTTCAATTTTTTGTCTCCTTAACACTTTGGGTCAAATCCTGGTCAGTTTTGCATGTAGACACTTAATGAGTATATTACAATGTTCATCAGACTTATATTTAAATGGCCCATAGCATCCCTCCTCAAGACAGGACATCAAGAAAAGAGAGACTGATTTTCAGGATTTGCAGGGACATCTAGCTTTGACTGTGTCCAGTTTCAGACTCCCTGGAGGGATGCCTAGAAGTCTGAAGCCATTGTTCTTACCCTGTAATCACTTCAAATTCCAGGAGAAGCAGAGTCTTGAGGTCACCCCACAATGAAGTCACTTTCCCAGATAGGAGCATTTGGGAACCAAGGCTGTGTCCACCTCCAAGCAGGAACAACTGCTTTATGGGAACTGAATTGTCCCTCAAACCACGTAGGTTCCTCCAGAGCTGATATCATGATCAGCCAGACCTGGCCTGCCTCAGCTAATCCATAATGCTAATCCATCCAGCTACTCCATCATTCTCTCTTGAGTCTGATCTGAGTCTCTGGTCTGGTCTGAGTCTCTTCAACAGGGTGCACTTCCTCCAGCTGTTCAAGCTGGAGTCTCTCCCTCATCCCCTGCTTGCTAACTTTGTCTGTTGATCTACCTGTGCCTCACACTGACATGGACACACCCTGAAATGCTTTTCTGCAATGAGAGCCAATGAACCTACCCCATAGGGTGAGTTGTTTCCCATCTCCCCTTCTGGAAACATCCTTGGGTCCTGTTTGGCAACAGCCCCAGCATCACTAAAATGAAAAATATGGAAAACAGCAAGTGCTGGCAAGGATGTAGAGCAATTGGAATTTTCATACACATAGATAGAAATGTATATTGGCATACAGATTTGGAAAACATTTCTTACCTATTAAGGTTGAATCCACACATACTGCATGACTCAGAAATTTCACTGCTAGGCATTTACTCAACAGGGTGGTCTACACATCAAAAACTATACATATGTACTAGAATGCTTACTTAGACTGCTCTATTAGTGTTAGCTCAAACTTGGAAACTACTCAAGTGTCCATCTATTTATAAAACAAATCATTAAATTGTACTATTTTACATACTAAAATACTATATAGTAATGAGGAAAAAAATCTATAATGTTAAAACGTATGAATTTATCTCAGAAAAAAAATAGTGACCAGAAGAAACCAAATACAAAAAAGTACTATATTATTCCATTTATATTTATTTCATTTATATGAAGTTCAGAATTGGGCAAAATTAATCAATGTAGTTAGAAAAAGAGAAGTGGCTACCCTTGAGGATGGGGCAAACAGGGATTGCCTGTCTTCCTAGTTTTATTCCTGGATTTGGATAGAGGTGACAAGGGTAAGTTCATCTATGAACACTTGCTAAGTTGTATGCTTAGAATTTCTGCACTTTTTTGTATGTGTATTATTCATCATTAATGATTGATTTATAGTTCATTCTAAACTTCAGCAAGCTTTTTAAAAATTTCATAGAAGTGTTTTTGGCTGTTAATTAAAATAAAAGTTGACTGACTTATGCATTACTTTACAAAACCTTTTTGCCTCACCTTTAACTATGAAACCTATTTCTTCTTTCATGCCAAAGCAGGATTTTCCATTACCACTTGGTGCTATTGCATTAGAGGGCTGCCATTTCAAACACCACTGGAAGGTTCCATTTCTGCTTGCAGCCTACTTAACTTACACATTTAGAACTTTTTAATTACCAAAAAGTTCCCTTGTACCTTTTAGAGGCATTTGCCAGTTCTCACTCATCATCTCAAATGGAGATAAAGTTACATCTTAAAACTTTTTACTGAAATGCAGGCATGAAATGTTGCAGGAAGACGCTTTTGCCAACTGCTATATGGCTACCAAAAGGAAGCATTTCATGGAACTATGTGTTCCAAGTGAAATCAGAAAAGCTGAAAGAACAGCTAGAGAAAAGGAGACCAGTCCTCTGATCCACTCATTCATGTGTACCAAAGACACATAATGAAAAATAGATACTCTATTTTTAAGTTATATGGAAAAATGTTTAAGTGCTTTTCAGATTTGTTTTGGTTGAGTTCTACTGTATTTGAATATTATTGTAGTTTTTTTCCCCTTGCATTGTTCTTCTTTGAATGGTTTTAATTTTTTGTATGTGTGTGTTTGATAATAAAGTTATTTAAAAAATAGATACTCTGTAGAGGTTGGATTTTATGAAAGAAGCTGAGTTTACAGAACACACTGGTAAGTTTCTCCTTCAGACCTTCCAAAGCTGCTACACCAAGGCTGATCCCATGCAAGGACAATCAGAACAGAGAGAGAAAGCCACTGCCTCAGGGAAGCAGTTGCATATTTCTTAATTAATGAGTACTTACTTATTAAGGAATATTTAAAATTTACTCCTATGTTAATGAGTACTTAGCAATTACTCCTATATTTGCTCATATTCAACCACAAAACATTTCTTTCCCACAACCAAAATGATGTCATTTTCCCTTCTCATAAATACTGGGTAGAGTGTTTTAAGGATTGTAATAGCATTATATTATACTTTGTCTAATATTGCCTAAATATTTATACAATTCTTCAGCAGGTTTCAACTTCCTCCAATAGTGCTGATAAAGAGTTTCTTAGGCTAAAACAGATGTTGGTAATCTCATATTCATAACAGCATTATTCACAGAGGTCAGAAAATAGAAACATCCAAGTGTTCACTGATGAATGAATAGATAAATGCTACACAATATATCCATACAATGGAATATGATTCAGCCATTAAAATGAAGGACATTTCAGCTCATGCTATAAAGTGGATGGAGTTGGAAGACATTATTCTTAGTAAAGTAAGCCACTAACAAAAGGTCAAATAATTCATGGTTCCACTTTTATGAAGTTCCTCAAGTAATAAAATCAGTAGCATGGTGGCTGCCAGTGGGTAAGGAGGAGTGATGTTCAGTGGCACAGAGTTTCAGCTGGGGAAGATGAAGAGGCTGTGAAGATGGATGGTAGGAGACCACACAGTAGTATGAATGTGCCTAATGCCACAGGAGCATGCTCCTAAAATAGAAAAATAGTACATGTTATCTTATGTACATTTCACCACAATAAAAATATTTTCAAAAATTCTACAAGCAATTTTTGCTCGTTTTCCCCCAGAAATATCTGTTTTCATCATTTTGCTCCCAAATACAGAATGCTAAACACATCACCTATAGAAATGAAAATATATTTTATCATTGCAATGCCTCTGAGCAGAGAAACTGACTTATGAGTTAGCCGCACAAGAAGCTGTTTGGCCTCGGTAGGCCTTTTGAATGATGGACAGAGCAAAGAAATCATCATGTTAGATTTAGAGTCCAGGCCACCTGACTCACTGGTTTAGAGATCAGGTATGTTTTCTGAAGTTAAACAATGTCTCATGGAGATGCTTCTTAATATAAAAAGATTAAATTCAAGTTAAAAGGAAAAAGTAATACTTTCTATGATTGTAATTTCTCACTGATGCTTTGTTTTCCTTTTCCTTTCCAGGTAGAAAGTGAACCTGTCTGTTTATCCCATTCCCTTTGAGTGCTTACTTTATGTCTGGCTTCTCACTGCTGCTTGCTCTCCTTTCCATATATAAAGTTCCTTAAAACTTACAAAGTAAAGTCCAAACTATCGCAGAGTGTACAGCTCATCACAGACTGGCCTCAAACTGTCTTTCTTACCTTGTTTCTAATGCTGGCCCATTACATTGTAGGACTAGACCACATGCCCCCCCTTTCCACATGGTCCTTTCTCTACCTATGCTGTACCCTTTTATCAGAATCCCTCTCCATTTCTCTCTGTGGGCGCAGATTTCTATTCTTCTTTGAAATAATTCAATTATCCCCTTGTTTGTGAAGCATGCTGTGCTTTCTTGCTCTGCTCCACCTATTTAGTGACCTGCCCCTCTCATGGCCCCTCTTGGTTCAGAGACTTTGTGTGTGACTCTATTACAGTTACCATGTCACACAATAGACACTTGTCTACATGTGTGTTTCAGCTTCTAGACTCTCCAGTGTAGGGTGAAAATGGTATCCTAGGCCCTGGCACTGTGCCTGGAGAAGACTCTCAGAAGCTCATGTGAATACATGAATGAATAATGAATGGAGGAATAAACAGAAATGAAGACATAAACTTATCCATTATTATGGATTTCACCAACTGAACACAGACTGATGTGTTCAGAGACAAGAATAAAGGTAAAGATTATTTCTAACAGAGAAGGAACAGTTTTTAGTTAACCAGTTGAATTTCAACCCCACTTATAACTAAAAATCACCTACTCTGTTTGTGTCCAACAGAGCAGGGCTAACCAACATTAAAAACATGAGTTTTGTGAAAACGAATTCCCAACAGTTAACTACTTCAAAAATGATGTTAATAAATTATCTTCACTAAGGTAAAAATAATATCTTCTACTACTTTTTAAAAATAGAAAAGAATTCATTTTCACATAGAAAATGTGTGATAGAAATTAAATAGAATTGTTTCCATATACAATACTGTTAAGTTATGTCCCTGGAACCACTTGGCCTGGGATACAAAGGTGGAAAGAAACTTAGTTTTATGCACATGCATGATCACACACAGTACACTCTTATGTAAACCAGGCAGTGACAAGTTACTTGGATGGCTGAATCGAAACTGGTCCACCAAACAAAATTGTGCACTGTGTTAGAGAGCATTAGAGCTGCTGGGTTTTAAGGTTTGCCTTGGCTTGAATTCACTGTAACACCACCCACCTCTCTCAAGTTGCAGTATTCTAACCAGGTCACCTAGATGCTGTGAAACAGTTGTTCATTGATGGAAAAAGGAAATAGATGGTGTCCATTGAAAAGTGATAGCCATGGCAGAGGGGAAAGTATATTTTTATCTGCAACACAAGTTGAATATTATGGAAAGTCATTGGCAGCACAGAAATTCCTAGCTCTCCAGGAATCTGCCACATTTAGTAAGATCTTCAATACCAGGAGGCAAGAAAGCAGAGTGGTAGAGTGTTCAAACTCTTAGGGCAGAGGCTCTGTTAGTCCCACACCTCTTAGCTATATGACCTTGGCCAAATCACTTAATCTTTCATTTCAATTTTTATCTATAAATTGATATAATAATGACTACTTCATATGGTTCTTGTGATGATGATATGAATTGATACATATAAAGCATTTCAAATAATATATAGTGCTATTAATCACTACTGCTATCATAACTGATTTTATATAGTGGGGTGCCATTGCAGTTCTGGGTTGGCAACTGATTTAACCAAGAGTTCTAACAAGGAAAAATCATGATCATGGCTTCATAATTGGGGTAGAAGACCACACTAGTTCTCAGTGCTAGATGCACTTAGAGGAGCACGGAAGGAGATGGCAAAACAGCCATGTGTTGAGCCTTAGACCATTCCACAACATTTCAGAATCTGAACTTTATGAAGAATGCCCATAACTGTGCACTGATTGTGCCCTTTCCACAAGAACTGACCAGGCATAGGTCAGTAGTTCAATAGAGCTATGATTTGGCAATGCTTGGCTTCACTTCTGGGGCTCCATATGCCTTCCCTGAATATTTCTCCTCTGCACTTTTTAACCTTTCTGAACATTCACTCAATACTTCTTTCCTTATGAAATAATTTCTCCTAGTGAAGACTTCCTACCTGAGTGAGTTGTCCATCTGTTTTATAATTCATGGCGTGCATATGACAGAAATAGAGAAACCACCATCAGTGCGAAAAGACAACCCACAACGTGGGAAACAATTTTCACCAGCTGTCCCTCAGACAAAGGTCTACTATCTCGAATCTATAAAGAACTTTAAAAATCAGACCTCCCAAATTTAAAGACCCAATCCAAAAATGGGCATCTGAAACGAACAGACATTTTCTCAGACAAAGAAGAAATAGCAAATAAACATGTGAAAAAATGTTCAACATCCCTGGTCATTTGAGAGATGCAAATGAAAACAATGCCGAGATTCCACCTCACTCCAGAAAGAATGGCTGCTATCATGAAATCAACCAATAACAAATGCTGGCAGGGCTGTGGGGAAAGAGGAACACTGCTCCACTGCTGGTGGGAGTGTAGACTGGTTAAACCACTGTGGAAATCAGTATGAAGATACCTCAAAGAACTAGGACTGGAAGTCCCATTTGACACAGCTATTCTCCTGCTGGGTATCTTCCCCAAAGAATTAAAAGAATCATACCACAGTGATATATGTGCAACCATGTTCATAGCAGCACAATTTGCAATAGCTAAAACTTGGAAGCAGCCCAAATGCCCATCAACTGGAGACTGGATAAAGAAAATGTGATTTTTCTTATAAAGTGGAGTACTACTCAGCCATAAAAATGAGAAATTAGAGGCATTTATAGTTAAATTGATGTACATTGAGGTGATACCCTTAAGTGAAATAAATAGGACACATATGTGTAAATACCAAATAGTTTCTCTAGTGTGAGAAACTGTAAGGGTAAATAAGGACTAAAAGGTATCATAGATAATGTGAAATAGGAAGAAAAAGGGCAAAGGGGAAGGGGAAGTGGGAGGGGTAGGGGAAAGGAAAGAAGGGAATGGAATTAATATGGGAAAATGAAAAAATGGAAACAAAATCTTTGTAAATAGGGAGGGATGGAGGAGTTGAAGGGAGGGCAGGGGAATGGGGAAAAAATAAGAACCAAGAGAGATTATGTAAAGGTGCAAATTTTCAATGATGAATGTTATTATATTGTATACCTAAAATGCACCAATAAAATAAATTTTAAAAGTAAATAAATAAATAAATAATCTATTTGGTAAAAAAAAGAAATAGTTCTCTGACATCATGTTGCAATGTGTACTAAACTAAGACACTAGTTGTCAAAAGTAAGAACAATTTGGAACCAGAAGTTTTCTATTTACAAATTTATTTTTTAATAAATTTTAATCAATACAAATAAGGCTACACGATGTCACTGCTCCCACAATCTCTCTTTTGGAACAGACATCAGTAGAAACTGAGCTATTTAAGCCCTCTTCTCCGACACATTAGCTTGTGTTTGTACATGTTTTTTTCATGTCTTTTGAACATTACTAACTCTGCCGTATCTAATAAACACAAAAGCAGTGCGTTCCAAAGTACTGGTTGGGAGAGAAAGTCACTTTTGATATAAAAATAAGTGATTTCTTCTGCTCCTGGTTAAGATGAAGTAACTGCTGTCACATTAATTGTCCTGCCACCAAGCACACAATGGATGCATCTCTCCTCAGAACAAGGTAACTGTATCCATGCCCTGGTCACCAGGCAGCACAAGATAGCAATCCTAAAAGAAGCCTATGAGATGAGGCTTCAAACTGCTCAGCCCTGTGATTACACTAAATTTCCTGAGTTCAAGCAGACACTGGATCCTCTGGGCTGAGGAGGCAGAGATCACAGTGTAGGGGGAACTGGGGAATCTGAAATCGTTCATCCCAGGTGATCTTTGGCTAGGAAAAGGAGGCACCAGGCAACTACAGACAAAATATCTTGGATATTTTGCATCCAGCTAATTGTCTTACTAATTTCTTTGTAAATCTAGAGAGTGGTTTGACTGGAATATTCTCTCAATTTCCTAAGTAATGCTGCTGAAGTGTGTTCATTTGCTTGCTGATTAGAGTAGTCTTTGTTATGCCCTCATTTTGTTGAATATGTAACTAGATCCTATTCTGTTAATTGCTTATTTTTGATGTGTAATATTCATTCTAGACCCGCTATTTGTGGGAGAACATGGTGGAAAGAGGTAGAGTGATTCTGGTCAACAGTGGAGACTTTCATATCAGAACATTCCATGAGCATATTCGCTATATCTTTCTTTGGGAAGGTCTCTGTTCATCTTCTTCGAATTCCTTCCACATCCACCTTGAATACAACCTTCAAGGTAAGAAGATGGCTCAGCAAGAGCTCAAGTTGACTCTCCCTGGATCTGAGTAGTGTCAAGGCCTTTGGTCTGCTGTTGGGAGCAATGCTACATAATTTTAGGGTAAAATCATTTGGTTAGCCTAATTCTCCTGCCTATAGCCCAGCTATGGAATTCCAAGACATAATTCCATTTTGGCCTCTGGTCACAATTGAGACCTCAATGATCCAGTGATGCTGTGATTCTCCAGGACAAGATTACACCAGCAGGAGACATTCTGGGAAGAACAAACATCTACTCAGTTCTTCATAGTTCTTGGATTGTTACATCTTGTTTATGCTGATGTACTGAACTCGCTGCAAGTCATTTGTTACATTTCTTTCTCCTGATGTACTGAATAAAAGGTGCAGTAAGCTGGGGGCTTTCATCTTTGCAGCCCAGATCAGCACTGATCAGCCTCAAAGCGCAGCTTCTTCTCAGCCTCATTTTTCTATCTTTCCTGTAATTCACCTTGTGCTGCCATGGCTCGCAGGAGACTAGGACTTACTGCAGAGGTTCTAGTAACATCCCCTTTCCCTGTTCCAGTAACATCCCCTTTCCCTGTTCCCTACAGTCTGCAACTTCATTTTTATTTCCATTCTGGTGGCAGATACATCTAGATGATTACTACTCTCCCCTTCTCTTCTACTTGGTTTGGAGTTAGAAGCTTAACAAAGAAAAATGAAAAGATAACATTGTTGCAGAATTCTAAAAGACAGGAGAGACCAGTGAGAATCAGGAGGATATTATTTCAGGTTTCAGGTGAATACTAGCTCAATGGACTACTGTCCAAAGGAAGAACAAAGTTCCAGCTTTTATATTTTGGTCATAAAGGTTATGGTCTTTCTAGTGACATAGCAAATGAGTTTAGCAGAACGGGACAAGGACAGACAATTTTGTAATTTAGTCTTGTAAAGAGACAGAATCTTATAAATCATAAGAGCAGAATGTCTTAAACTTTGTTTAAAGGACAGATTTTTCAATTTTATCTGTTCCAGAACAAGGAGTTATAGCTATGGGGAGGGGTGACCTGAGAGGTGGGGCTCTCCAAGGATGGGAGAACTTGTTTTTCTTTAAGTTCTGCTTAATTCCCCTCTTTTATGCTTTCTATTGTGTTTTAATAGAGAGGATTATCTTTATCATTATTATTATCATCAATTTTTGTAACAAGGGGGTACTCAGTACAACCTACTGAGTCCAGTTAGTACTTGGTTAAGTCGAGTGGTGATATGTCTGTCTATCAGAGCCTCTATGGCCATCTAAATATTATTGACAACTTGGGATAAGAGGCAAAGGAGAATTAAAACAAAAAGGAAAAGAAACTTACATTGTCATCATGACTTCATGTTGAACCTCAAGCTTCAGGTGTGTATGGACTGGTCAGCTTCCAGAGTGACCAGAGTAGAGCTTTTGTTTCCCCAGTGGTGATTCAGTTTTGTGGCAGGATCACCTGGTTTGGGTGGTCTGGATCCTGCTGGCTGGTCCACTTTTTCTGGGATTTTAGACTGTTGTGGTAGGTCTAAAACACAGTCCTTATAACTTTAACAGCAGTGGGCGTGGACAGGATCACAGTATGAGGCCCAACCCATATGAGTCCCACAGTTGTTGGCTTTTATTTTTTGACCTAAACAAAATCACCAGGATTGAAGGGCTGTATTAGGTCTGTTAGGCTTATGGGTAATCTTTCTTGTATCCAGCTATGAATATCTTGCAGAGCTATTCTCCAAGCCTGCATTCATCTCTTTAAGATTAATTTTTCTAGCTCACAGAGATCACCTTTAATTTGGCTTTTGATCAGGAATGGCCAGCCAGGCAAACATCTCATAAAGAGAATACCAAGTCTGTTTGGTGGGGGTGCAGTGGGCTTGGAGGAGGACCATGGGCAAGACTTGATTCCATCGCAAGTGGGTTTCTTGAGAATATTTTTTCAGCAGTTGTTTGATTATCCAATTTATGTGCTCTATATTTTTTGAGCTCTATGGCTGGTAAGCTGTGTGAAGCTTTTATTTTATCTTTAACATCCTTGTGAGCTCCTGGACTATCTTGGCTATGAATGCTTGTCCTAAGGTCAAGGGTAGTCCAAATCTTGGGATGGTGTCTCTTAACAGAAACTTGGTCACCTCTTGTGCCTTTTCTGTTCAGGTGGGGTAGGCCTCAATGCATCTTGAGAAGGTGCAGACAAGTACCGACATATATTGATGTCCTCCTTTTTGAGGCAGTTCAGTAGAGTCCATAGGCAGGTCTTTACATAGAGCAGCTTCTGTTTCCTGGATACCCCAAGGTTGGGGGGGTGCTTGCCTTGGGTTGTTTTGGGCACAGGTTAACCATTACTCACAAACAGCCTGAGCAATGGCAGTGAGCCATGGCTTGTAGAAATGGTAGCCTAGTAATGTTTTTAATGCTATCTCTTTCATGTGAGACTTCTGATGGAATTGTTTTATGAGCCTGGGACTTATCACTTCAGGGATGACTACACCTCCCATCAGCAAACTTCCATCATCCTCCTTTTACACACTTTTTAGGTTCTCAGAAAAACCAGTTTCTTTTATCTGAGGAGAAGCTCGGGATCTCAGAGGAGGATCTGGGATGAGGGGCATGGCTAGGTCCCCTCTTCAGGTTGGGGGGCTATCATAGCAACCCATTTTGTTTTTCTGGTTGTTCTTTGGCTTTTTCCTGGTTTTTAATGTTTCAGTCCATTGGTGCCCACTGCCAGTGTATAACAGTCACCTTTTGGGGGACCCTCATTGTGTCTTTGTACTTTAGTTTTACTTTCTAGCAGTTAAGAGTCCTCTTTTCTTATATATAACCCTATGTACATGTAATATTGTAAAGGCATATCTGAAATCCATATGGATGTTAGTGTTTTTGTCCTTTGCTAGTAAAAGAGCCCTTATTAAAGCTGCTAGCTTTGTCTGGTGGACTGAGATTCTGGTGGGCAGAGGCTGGGCATCTACCACTGAGTCTAATAACATCACTGTATACTTGAATGTTCAGTTGTTGTCCCAAGGTTAGCTTGTCAGCTTTCTGTATTGGCAGGGTAGTAGAAGCTAGTGCCCTGAAGCATGGAGGTCATCCTAGGGCCATAGAGTCTAGTTGTTTTGATAAGTATGCCTCTGGGTGATGCCAGGATCCCAGACCTGAGTTAAGACTCCTACGACTATTTTTGTTGTTGTTGTTGTTGATGATGATGATGATGATGATGATGGACATATAGGAAGAAAGTCTTGGTTATATCCAGCAGTCTTAAGGCTGGGGCCTGACTCAAGACTTTTTGATTTGTTTAAATTCTCTCTCTCCTGGTCAGCTTTTCAGAGGAGGGGGCTCCTTTCCCCCCATTTGTAACTTCATATAGGGGCTTGGAGAAATTTGGGATCTGGATATGGAAGAATCCTGTTGTCCTCAGAAACTTTTTTATTTGGTGCTGAGTGCTTGGGGCTGAGAGGGCATAGTCAGCCTATTTTTGTTTTGTGTTTAGTTGGCATTCTCCCTGAGTCATTATGAAGCCTAAATATTTGACCTCTTGTCAGCAAATTTGTGTTTTTTTCTTGAATACCTTATATCTAGCCTTCTAAAGCAAATGAAGGAGGCCCTTGGTTTCTTGATTATAGTCCCCTTGGGTTGGTGCTGCCAGAAGGTGGTCATCTATATACTGCAGCAGGGTGTAACTGTCTCCTGGTGTGATGAAAGCTTCAAGATTGGTAGCTAGCATCTCTCCAAAGATTGTGGGAGAGTTTTTGAACCCTTGAGGAAGCCTGGTTCAGGTTAGCTATGTTGTGTGGTGTGTGTGTGTGTGTGTGTGTGTGTGTGTGACAGGATCATCCCATTGAAATGCAAAGATGGGCTGGCTGACTGGCACTAGACAAAAACAGAAAAAGGCATCGTTTAAATTCAAGCAGGTAGGCCAGACAGCACCTGCTGGAATAAGTTCCATTTGTGTGTCAAGATTCATCCCATACTAATCTGTATTTATTTGTCCTTGGTTTACATACTGGCAGGAGCAGGGTCTTTCAAGATAACTGGCATCTAGCCAAGGTTTTATGTTCTAAGAGGCACTTTAAATGTCCTTGAATGTCTTGTATGACTTCCTGGGGGAGAGGGTATTGGTGAATTTGAACTGGAGTTGCTTATCTATTGTCTATTATCACCAGTGTTTGACTTACAGTTAGCCCTGGAGGGTTGTCTTCAGCCCATAACCCAGAAATCTTCTGTGCCCATCTATGTAGCTCATTTATCCCCAGCTTTTATGATTTATTTAATGATTTATTTATGATTTACAGTTTCCATTTTTTTGAGCCTCAGATTGGCCTCCCATTTTGTTGTCACTTTTTCGTTGTTGTTAAGCCTCCTGGCTGTACTCTGTCTCTGGTTATCACCATATGTACATGCCCAATTTTCTTCAATGGCTGGCCACCCTAAATCAAAGAAGGGCCAATCTATTTATAAAGAGATTTTAACCTCTTGGTGGTCAGCCTTATTCTATAGCCCCTTGTTTAGTTAGTATAGCTTTTTTGAAGCTTTTTTTTTTTTTGGTACCAGGGATCAAACTTGGGACCTTGTGCTTGTGAGGCAGGAGACAGAACCACTGAGCTAAATTTCCAGCCCTTTTGATGCTTTTTTAAACATACATTTTATGTGTTTTGATGATCTTTTCCCCATATCTACTCTGTTGCAATGCAAATCAGTCTCTCAAGCACTTTCATTTTAAGAACAATCTATCAAACTAAGATGGAACCATACATATTTGACCTCTATCAAACTAACAAGAAACCATAACATATTTTCTTTGATAGGATAAAACTTTTATATAAAATCCTTTCATATCAAAAGTATATCTCTCTTACTTATAGCCTTTTAAATATTTTTTCCATCTCACTTACTATAAACTTTTTATAACTAACTTGGCTGCAGCTACTTGGATTTTAAAGTGTCCCTCCCCATTTTTTTTGTTCTCAGATTGTTACATTTTAAATTTAAGTAGCTGCCAACAGAATTCTAAGTAACCTTGAATCAGTGTTCTTATCTTAAATCAACAAGAGCAAAGAAAAGAACAAGTTAATCCAGTAATTACAATTTAAGAATTTGCAATGCACAAGAAATATTTTCAGCACACCAGTTATACACCAATTCAAATTGGAAGCCAAAAGTACATTTATTGATTAGCTAAAATTTATAATTTGATGCCTCCTGTGAAACCTCCTTATGTCTGGCAAGATGTGGCCACAGTTCTCTGATCTTGGCCACTCAGCCCGAGGTTGCAGCTGCTTTGGCCTTGGGGCTTCTGAAGCCAGGAGAAGGGGATATTGGGGCCAGCCCATGTGCTCTGTTTTGTCTTGCAGAGCACACAATCTGCAGCCACCATCATTTGGGCTCTAACCCATTATGCAGTGCCTGTGCTTGGATCTTAAGCACTCCCAGTGCCACACATTGATTGCTCCCCACAGCCTGGCCTCCACCCCCTTTGATGCTCTACTTATTGCCCTGGCTTACTCCCTCTCACTGTCTTGTTCTGCACTCTCCCTGTTTTTTATTCCATTTATTTAAATGCATTCATGCACTTTTTTATTCTCAGTTTTTTCCAACCCAGGTGTGGGTGTTGTCTGACTCCCCATGAGTCTGACTACCTGGCACACCCCTTTGCACCTCCTTTGTGAGTTGTTTGAGGGTAGCTTTTGCTGGGGCCACCCATACATTCCACTTGGAGTTGTAGGTTTTGTCCAACTCAACCCATGTCAGATTACTCAGTATACCCCAGGAGGTGATCCATCTCCCCTTCCATCCTAATAGGATGACTTCACTTGTGGGTCTCCAAAACCTTACTGTGGTTGTAGTGTGGTGTTCTTCCAGAATCACTCTGAATTCCAAGAAGTTCCATTGTGCTGGCAGGGGCAGGGTTTCTGAGTATTGGGAGGGCTAATTCCCTCTCTGAGCTGAAGTCTCACCTGGTGGCACCAGAGGTCTCAGGATTCCCATAGGTAGGGCCCCTCTCAGGCCTGTAGGCAAAGGAGAGAGCAACTCTGTCTTCTCCAGTCAGAAATGTTGCAGAATTCCAAGAGACAGGAAAGACCAATGGGAATCAGTAGGATTTATTTTAGGTTTTAGGTGAACACTGACTCAACAGATTCCTGTCCAAAGGAAGAGCATTGAACAAAGAAAATTTCCAGCTTTTATACACTTTGGTCAAAAGGGGGTGTGGTCTTTCAAGTGATGTAGCAAGTGAGTTTACCAGACCAGGACAAGAGAAGTCAGTTTTGTAATTTAGCATTGTAAGAAGACAGAATCTTATGAATCATATGAAAGCCAAGTGCCTTAAACTCTGTTTGCAGGACATAGAGATAAAATTATACCAGAACAAAGGGTTACAGCTACAGGGGAGGGAGTAATCCAAGGGAGGGGGAGAACTGTCCAAGGCTGCGAAAAATTTGTTTTTCTTTAAGTTCTGCTTCAACAACACTGTCATACCTCATCCAGATTCTTTCTTCTGTGTCTTGGAGTCCAGACTCCATAGGCTTATTTCAAACTGTTCCTCTTGCCAGCCCCCAAATTTTAGTTTCTGTGATGCTTGAATCTAGATGTCCCCTGAAAAGTTCATGCAGTCATAGTGTGGGCTTTTTTGGAGATAGCTGGGATTAAGAGTGTGATGCTGGGATTAAGGGTGCCCCACCCTGGGTGTGGATGAGATGAATTAATAGGTTTACAGCTTGAATGGAATATAAAGGGATAGAAAGAAGCTGCTGCTGCTTCTGCTGCTTGCTGCTTCTTACTCTTTTATGGACAGTTTTTCCTCTGCTTTGGCCCTTTGACATGCCACTCTCCCTTGGAAACAGCTGATTATAGACTGAAACCTTTACAAACTGTGAGATAAAATAAACATTTCCTTCTTTAACTTCGAATGTCAGGTATTTCGTCTCAGCAATGAGAAAAATAACACAGTTTCTATCTTTAAAAAATTAATTGAATCCAACACACAGTAAGTAACATGTAGGATTACATATAGATTTTCACAATGTGACCCTAATTTTCACAGATTTTGCAAATTCTTGAAAATTCATGAATTGATGTTATTATCATCTTCTACTTGCATTGAAGAAGTAATATTTTCCATTTGTTTCTCATTTTGTAATTGTGCATCATTATGTACTGTTTAAAATTGAAAATCAAAAAATGAGTTGTAAGCATATCTTTTAAAATCAGCACTAAGCAACAAAAAATCTGCTTCTCTGGAGAAAATAAAAATACATACACAAAATCAAAAGCTTAAGTATAAAATTTAGAGAAAGAAAAGAAGTGATAATAGGGAAATTTTAAAATGAAATAATGTGATAGAATGTAAGGTAAAATAACATATAACATGGCCAAATGTGTTTACTATACTATACTATATTTAGTCTATACTAAATATAAATTGTGTAATATTTAAAAAGATTCTTGGCTTTGATTCCAAAACAAAATTCAAATGTATCAGAAAATATTTCAACATTAGCTTTGCTTATGACAAATAATGTTATGTTTGCACTATGTACTACACAGAAGTTAAAAAGTCATATATTCACACATATATACATGACTAATACATATGCAAAAATAGGTGACTGGGTATAAAGGCACATATAGACAAAATATGAAAAAGCATGAAGCTATGGCTTTATACATGTGAAAAATTGAATTAAATGCATCCTACATGTTTTTATAGGCATAGAAAACAGAAGAGACACAATATTTGCTTTTAGAAGTTGAATTTGGAAGATTGAAGAAGGGGAAAGAGATTTTATTTTTCATTCGTTATGATTCTGACCTGTTTGAAATTTTACAATAAACATGTAATAGTTACAATAAAAATGTTTTAAATTATCATATATTATAATCAAAAGATAAATTATATATATATATATATACATATATCTTAGTCTATTCCAAATATCACTGACTATTTATTGGATTATTCAGAGGAATTTTCAAAATTTTCTATGACACAAGAGTAACAACCTTCCATCACTGTGTAAAAGTAAAGAATACAAAAATGACTGACTAGGTTCTATCAGAACTTTTATGACTGAATCATAGAGAACATAATCAGAAAAATGATGACAAGAGAGGCTGTATATCAAAGCAGTTACTCACTGGCAGGACACTAAGGCATTAGAAACTGATGCATAAAGCACTGAGATTCTTTATGCCAGTAGAGAAGCATTTTTTCAAAATTTCACATTCAATAGATTCCTGGCTGAAGGTTGGAGAAATATGTGAGGGGGGCAAGAGTAAAATAAAAACTTAGATTTAAGGCTGATAATCTTTTTTTTCCCATTAACTTTATTGGTACATTTTAGTTATACAGAACATTTTCATTCATCATTGGGATCTTGTACCTTTACATGATGTATCTTGGTTCTTAATTTTTCCCCATTCCCCGGCCCTCCCTTCACCCCCTCCACCCTCCCCTATTTATTAAAGAGGTTATCTTTCCTCCAGTAAGGATGGTAGGCTTCTTTGTCAATTATGAGGTAGCTGAGTATGTCTAGAGTTGTTTCTGTATCTTCTAGCCTATTCCACTGATCCTTGGGTCTGTTTGTTTCCCAGTACCATGCTGTTTTTATTACAGTGGCTTTGCAGTTTAGTTTCAAATTGGGGATTGTGATACCCTCTGCCATGTCTCTGATGCCTAGAATTGCTTTTGCTATTCTAGGTCTCTTCTGGTTCCAAATGAATTTTTGGATTGTTTTCCCTAGCTCTGTGAAATATACTGTTGGTATTGCTTTGAATCTATATAGTAGTTTTGGAAGTATGGCCATTTTCACTATATTGGTTCTTCCTACCCAGAAACAATGGATGTCTTTCCATTTTCTTATATCCTCTTTGATTTCCTTTTTCATAGCATTGTAGTTGTCAAGATAGAGGTCTTTTGCTTCCTTCTTTAGATTGATTCCTAGATATTTCATTTTTTGGATACTATTGTGAAAAGAATTGTTTCCCTGATTTCTCTGTCAGTGAGTCTGTTGTGTACAAGAAGGCTATTGATTTTTGAGTGTTTGCCTTGTATCCAGCCACTCTACTGAATCTGTCAATTAAGTCTAGAAGTCTTTTGGTGGAGTTTTTTAGGTCTTCAATGCAGAGTATCATATCATCGGTAAATAATGACAATTCAACTTCTTCTTTTCCTATCTTTATTCTTTTATTTCTTTCTCTTGTCTAATTGGTGTGTCTAATGTTTCCAAAACTGTATTGGACAGTCATGGTGATAGTGCACATCCTTGTCTTCTTCCTGGTTTTAGGGTAAAGGTTTTCAGTTTTTGACCATTTAGTATGATGTTGGCTGTTGGTTTTTCATAGATAGCATTAATCAAGTTGAGATAAAGACCTTCTATTCCAATTTTTTGTAAGGTTTTTATCATGAATGGGTGTTGAATATTATCAAATGATTTTTCTGCATCTATTGAGATGATCATGTGGATTTTGTCCTTGACTCTGTTAATATAGTGTATCACATTTATTGATTTACATATGTTGAACCATCCTTGCATCTTTGGGATAAATCTGACTTGGTCAGGGTGTATGATCTTCTTGACGACCCTCTATATTCTCTTTGCCAGTATCTTGTTGAGGATTTTTGCATCTATGTTCATTAGGGAAATTGGCGTCATTTTTGGTTTGGCCTTTCCCTGGTTTGGGAATCAAAGTACCACTTGCTTTCAGGAGTGAATTTGGAAGTATTGCTTCCCTTTTGATTTCTTTGAAAAGTTTAAAGAGTAATGGCAATTGTTCTTCTGTAAATGTCTTGCAGAATTTAGCAGTGAAGCCATCAGGACATGGGGTTTTCTCCGTTAGTAAATTTTAAATTATGTTTTCAATTTCACTGATTGTAATTGGGGTGTTTAGGATTTTTATATCTTCTTTGTTCAACTTTGGTAATTCATAAGTATCTGGAAATCTCTCCATTTCTTCTTTTTTTCCATTTTATTTGAGTACAGGTTCTTGAAGTAGGTATTGATGATCCTCTGGATTTCTGCTGGATCTGTTGTGACTTCACCTTTTTCATTACTAATTGCATGGATTTGAGCCTTGTCTTTCCTTTTTTTTGATTGGTTGGCTAAGGGTTTATCAATTTTATTTATTCTTTCCAAAAACTAACTCTCTTCAATTCGTTGACTTTTTCTAAATCATTCTCTTAGTCTCCATTGCATTGATTTCTGCTCTGATCTTTATAAGTTCCTCTTTTGTAGGAGCTTTGGCTTGTCTTGCTCTTCTTTTTCTAGGAGCTTAAGATTCAGCATTAGTTTGTTTATTTGAGCTCACTCTGTTTTCCTAGTATGGGCATTCACTGCTATGAATTTCCCTCATAGAACTGTTTTCATTGTGTCTCACAGATTCCTGTATGTTGTACTGGTATTAACATTTAATTGCAAAAACTTTCTAATTTCTTGTTTAATTTCCTCTGTGACCCATTGGTTGTTCAGGAGAGTGTTATTCAATTTCCGTGTTTTTGTAAAGTTCTTGTAGTTTCTTATGCTATTGATCTCCAGTTTAATTGCACTATGGTCTGATAATATACATGGGATAACTTCAATTCCTTTGCATTTACTTAAACATGCTCTATGAGCTAATATGTGGTCTATTTTGGACAATGACCTGTGTGGAGCTGAAAAGAATGTATTATTTTGTGGGGTGGAACACTCTGTAGACATCTATTAAGTCCACTTATTCAAAAGCTTGGTTCAGTTCTAGCATTTTGTTGTTGATTTTTTGTATAAATGATCTGTATATTTGTGACAGTGAGGTATTGAAGTACCCCACTACAATTGTATTAGTGCTTATTTGGCTTTTCATGTCCCTTAATATTTATTTTGCACAGTTGGGGGCATTAATATTTGGTGCATATATATTTATGATTGTCATCTCTTCCTCTTGGATTGTCCCTTCTCCAAGGATATAGTGACCTTCTTTGTATCTCTTAGTTTTGGTTTGAAATTTACTTTGTCTGCAAATGAGGTAGCAACCCCTCCTTTTTTCTGAGTTCCTGTCATGTGGAAAACTGTTTTCCATCCTTTTACTTTCAGTCTATGGGTTTCTTTTTGAACTAGGTGTGTTTCTTGTATACAGCATATTATTGGATTCTCCTTGATTTAAGGGTTTGTGTTGAAAAGTCTGCTGTGATTCTGATGGGCTTTCCTTTGCACGTGATTTGCTTCTTTTCTCTAACTGCTTGTGGCATTTTGTTCTTCTGTTGGGTTTCCAGGATCTTCATTATTATATGTCTAGGTGTAGATTTTTTTTTATCATGACTAGTTGGAGTCCTATATGCCTCACTTATCTATATGTCAAATTCTTTTGCTCTGTTTGGGAAGTTTTCTGTCATTAAATCTTTGAACAGTTTTTTGTCATTTGTACTTCCTCTTGCTTTTTCATGAACTCCTATCAGTCATATTATTCTTCTTTGCATCATCTAGGAGCTGGTGGATTGATTTCTCATGGTCCCTTACTAGTTTTAAGAGGTCTCTCTTTTCATGGTTACTGACTGCCATCCTGTCTTCTGTATCTGTTATTCTATCTTCAAATTGGCTCCGTGGGTTCTGTATACTTTCAGTAGAGTTTTTAATCTCCTGGATATCTGTTTGAATCTGTTTCATGGATTCCACTTCTTTCCTATGTTTGGTGTTCATGATTTCCATTTCTTTCCTATGCTGGGCATTCATTTCTTCCATCATGGTCCTGAACCCATCTATATTTTTTAGTCTGTTTCTGTTCTAGAGTCTCTAATCATGTCTTTCACTCTACTCACCATCTCTGTAGTTATCTGGGAAATTATTTCTGTTTTGAATTTTTCTAGAGCTTCATTTATCTGTTTTGTTACTTCCTGTGCTATCAGTTCAGGGTTTTCCAGGTGGTTGATTATCAGACTTTCCCACCTCGTTTTCCCCAGAGTTTGCCTTTGATGAGCTGGAAGTCTGGGATTGAGCCTTGCTTAAATGTTGTCTCATTTCTATTTTTGTTGTTGGTACTGTCCTTGGTTTAGTTCCTGTGTTGATAGTTTTATATTCATCATTGTAGGTATCTTTGTTGCTTGTATTTAGAACCCTTATGGAATGATTTCTTCTCAGAGGTGTCTTCCACATATAGGTGGTCTTAGGGTTTTGGTCTCTAATGACTCTGGGGCAATCTCATTTTCATTATACCAGAAGGATAACTGATTAGATCAATCACAACTCCTTAGCCCAAGTGATAAAATCATCAATAACTAATATAAAATACAGTTTAGAAAATAACAATTTGTGGTAGTTATTAATCTATCACATTTAACTTTGTGAATTAAATAGAAGTTGAGGACCAGCCCAAAACATGTTTATAGTGAATAGACTCTTTAATATAGCAATTTTACCCTTTGGGATGGGTAGAAGGAGTTGGGGAGGGAGGGATAGTTAGGTAGAAGGAAAAAGAAAGGTTAGAAGTGAGGCCAGAGGACACAGAAAGATCATGCAAACTCTAGTGAATTTTTGAAGTCAAGAGGAAAAGACAGAATGAAAACAAAGACAAGAACAGAACAACCTATCAGCAATAGGGAAGCTAGAAACTATATTTACTTTCCTTTGAAACTAATGACAATTGAGAGAAGGAAAAACTGAGGAGAGAAGAAAAAGAAAGAAGAAATCTTAATTAGGGCAGGAACAGTAACAAAAAGGGAGTTGAAGAATAATGTGGGAGAGTGAGAGAGCAAGAGTGTGAGAGAAAGAGAAAGAAAAGAAAAAAATAAAAAGAAGAAAGAAAAAATTTGAAAAGAGTAGAAAAAAATAAATAAAAATTAAAAATGAGAGAAAAAATAATTTTGAAAATAACAAATAAAAAATAAAAATGAAGGGCCTCTTTCAAGGTATGTCTCTGCTTTCACAATAAACAAGGTGGGCTGAAGTTTGCAGTTCTAAGTCAATTTGTCTCAGCAAGCCAGCAGCAGACGCCTGAGATTCAGGCTGATTTCTGGCTGCTAGGCCCAAGTTGAGCTCCTTGACCTCCTGCAGGGTTGAACTCTACAAGTTTCTACTGCAGGTTCCAGCTGTCCTTCCCCTGAAGATAGTTCAGGTTCGGATGGGAGGTGGTGATCCCTCTAACTTAGCAACTATGGTGGTCTGGTGTGCATTTATTGCAGAGATTCTCTTCACTTTTCCAATGGATTTCAATTTTCATCAATGAGCCTGAGAGAGGCCCTCTCTCTGTTGTTCACTTCTGCTCTATCTTCTGGAGCTCAGGACAATGGCCTTTATGACCCTCTGGGCCTCAGTGGTGTGGATCCAGGTACAGGTGCAATCAGGAGGCATGGTGGGGTGTGTGTGTGTGCTGGGGTGGTGCTGCATGTGCTCGCGCATCTCCACTCCTCACTGGTCTGCCCCTGGCTGAGTGGCCTGGAATGGGGTGGTGTAACTCAGACAGCTCCAGGAGGTTCCCTAAGGCTGATAATCTTAACTCTGCCTCTGTGGAGGAAGAAGGCTGGTAAGTAAGACAACTGGAGGACAAGCAGCAGCTTTTTCATCAAGGTTAATAAGATGCCCATGGGTATGGGTGGACTTCCTTATTTCTTCTTCCTATTTCAATTTTAAATTGCACAGTGAGGTATCCTCTGAAATCCCTAGGGACAGAAAGGAAGAGAAAGAGGAGCACAGGCCTTTGTTTGTTCATTTGAAAGAAGCTTCGAGAAAGGCAAACCTCTCTTTACCTTGGTATGAAGAGCAGAACAGAAGGTGTTCGGTTTTGGGGCAGACATATAATGAAGAGAAAAGTCCAAAATATTGAATCATGAATGCTTAGCCTCTTCTTTTGGGATGAGGTTCTAAGTGAGGGAACAGACTGTTCCTTGAATCCATTGCCATTCCTTCTATAAGAATTCTATGAGTAAAAGGTGAAAGATTTATACGATCTGAAGAGAAACCAGAGGACACGGGAATGGGGACAATTAAGAACTAAGATGAATTATATAAAGGTGCAAATTTTCAATGATGAATGTCATTATATTGTATACCTTAAATATACCAATAAATATAATTAAAAAATTTTAAAAATGAATTTATGAGCAGAGGGTAAGTGTGGCCCTATAATGGAGGTAGGTCCACTTTATAAGTTGCTTTATCCTCAGCTGAAAGACAAACTCTCTGGTGCAGAGGGAACAAGGTGTTTTCTCAGCCACAGGAAGAGGTCCTGAAGGGCCACAAAGTGTGGCTTTGGGCAGAGGTAGCACATATACTTATGATGCTCAAGCTTGATTTTTTTTTAAAGCTGAAATTCTTCAACTAGTCTGCTCTTCAATGGATGAGTTAGTGGCTTAAGGAATGTATTTGCAAGGTTTCCTGGTTGGGTTTGAAGTCTGGATTTAGAAGAGACATTCAGTGATGTTCTGTAGGATTTTTTCTTTTCTCTTTCTCCATGTATATAATACATCTTTCCCCTCCCCAAGTTTTGTGTTAGATACTATGAGCAGGCTCAAAAGAAGCACATACACCAACTACTGAAACTAATCTGTGAGGACCTTCACTGTTTAACATTAAGGTGGAATTAATTGTCATTTTATGAAGGAAGGAGACTGATCATAATCATCTTACAAACTACTGTAGAGTGCTTTTTTGAGTTTATTTGGGTCCATCCTTCTCCTTCCTTTCTTCCAGTGCTCTCAATTTCAATGATCCAACTGAAGATTTGTGGTTCTAGTAATATTTTGGATGGGATAGCTTGAATACCAAGTTACTACAATCACCCCAGTATGCTGGATTAGATGTATAGCTAAGTTTGTAAGAAAGAAAAAGAAATGCCATATATGTATAAAAGATTAATGAAAATCAGAAAACTGAGCTCATCAGAGAGGAGAATATGGATGGGAGGATTCCTGATCTTAATTATTTATAGGCTTGGATTTGTGGGTCTTCATGAGGACAGAAGATGGTGCCCATGAAGCTGCATGAGGCAAGGAGATGGAACTGAGAATTTACCCAAAGACTCAAGAAGCAGAAACTAGGAAAAAATCTTCCACTGGCTCAAGTTAGTGACAAGTAAATGTTGGGTTTCCCGTAGGATCCTAGGTAAAAAAAAATAATGACAGAAAGATTTTGAGGAAACTAGGAGTAAAAGAGATTATTATTTATCTGATGAAGGGTATCTACAAAAATACTTGGAACAAATATGAAACCTAATGGTGAAACTTTAAAAAATTCCTCTTTAAAAAATGATATAACTATTCCCATTTACACTCCCTATTACTTAACTTATCACAATAAAGAAAGCATAAAAATTGGAAGTGTGAGCTGAACAAATTTTTTTTTGATTTTCTTTATAGCAAACACTAGAACCAATAGGCAAATTAACAGATATAAAAGGGGAGCTTATAGAAGAAAACTGAATCAGAAAAAGAGAAACAAGCTCAAAAGAAGAGTGGATCAAAGATTTTACTGGGCACTTTACTAGAAAAGGAAGCGTAATGATCAATGAACATATTGGAAGATATTCAATATCATTAGCAATCAAAAGAACTTAAATTAAAACTATGTTGCATTACAGTTTCACATCCATCTGACAGGTACAACAAATCAGGTAAATTTAAAATGATGACCAAACAGATTTCTAGAGCTCTTCTTCCTCTTCTTCTTCTTCTTCTTCTCTTCTTCTTCTTCTTCTTCTTCTTCTTCTTCTTCTTCTTCTTCTTCTTCTTCTTCTTCTTCTTCTTCTTCTTCTTCTTCTTCTTCTTCTCCTCCTCCTCCTCCTCCTCCTCCTCCTCCTTCTTCTTTTTTGCATAGCTCCCTCTCTTCTCCCTTCCATAACTCTGACCCCAAAACTTCCATCTTCTTCACTCTCTTTGAACCCTGATCTACACCATCTCAACTCAGTGAGATTCCACCCAGACATTCCTTGTGACATTTCTTCCTTCAGAGCAGTCTTGAGAGGGCCTCTTGGTGGAACATTACCTGGAAAAAATCAAAAGACTTCACCTACTATTGCCCTTCTCTCAGGCATCTCAGTCTGGACTGCCCACTGTCTGATGTTTGCAAACAGTTGTTTCATGTATATTGTTCAGTCTTCTAGTTGCCTACAGTGAAAGGGTAAATCTTTCATGGTTGGAAATGGAAGTTCCTTGTAGTATGCAGGGTAGACTTCAGAGTGGAGGAATGATACAGAGAAAGAACTCCAGAAATTTGCATGGAGGTTTCCTTGAGTCTTTCCTACTACTAAGATATGCATGTTTATGGGAAAATTCCACCTACTTAGGCAAGAAATGATGAGTGACTGTGAACTAAACGGTTCCCAAAACTCATGCAAGACATATAATTCCAACTAGCAAAAGTTCAGTCTTCACTGATCACTTGGGGGTCCTTTAGTAGAGATCTTAAATGGGCCATTTTATCAATAGGACCAACTCATTTCTACACTAACAATTACTCTAGACCTTCTCTAACAAAGTTTAAAGCAAAACTTAGAAAGATCAAACTAAATTTCAGGTAACTAAACTATAGAAGCAAAACCCAGAATTCTATAGAGAAAAGCATTGAAATCCAAACACTCAAAAATGTACTTGCACAATGGCCAGATTCCAGTGGAAAACTGTTATACTTTGACAAAGAAGTAAAAATATGACTCTTAAAGAGGAGAAAAAATAGCCAATAGGCAGAGACCAAAATGATGGAAACAGATAGCAATCATATAATTGGAAGACAAAGATGTTAAAAATAGATAACATACAAGGGGAAATGTGAAAGGTGAGAGAAATGACAATGTAAAAAAAAAACCTGAATGAAATCATATACAATACACAATGTTTAAAACTGGAAATTTTCTGTATTGGATTAAACAGATTACACCTGTAGAAGAAGATTTATTTAACAAAAGAAACTAGACAAAATGGCAGGAATCCTTCATGGTGGGTTATTAGCACTCATAGGATGTTTAAGGCATGGTCACCAGGATCTGCAAGTACTCAGAAATGGGGGCAAATGAAAAACTTGGACATGGGAAGGTAACTTTAAGGAAGAGACCACCATTCTATACCCAGTATCAGGAATGTTTAGGGAAAAAAGCAGGGTTGCTTTTCAATTACCACACTGCTCATAGGTCAACTCCAGTGAATACACCATTTTGGAGAGTTATCTCCCCACTCAGGGAAGAACCGAGGGAAGACACCGTTTGAAATAATGGTGGCTGGGTACTGACAACCCATATCCAGCCAAGCCCTCATCATCCAGTGCCCATTTGTCCTAGCTCTCTTCTCACTGGGAGATGGAGTGTAGTGATATTTGCATATAAGGGCACTAAGGAAGGCCAGGGGCAGAAAAAATCAATCAGAGAATGACAGTTTTCTTAGGACCAAGGAGATCTTTAAACAGAAAAAAAAAACAGGGCTTGAGTCAAGATAGTGACCCAGAAACAAGCAGGTATGTGCAGATACTGCAACTGGTGTACTTTAGGGTAGAGAAAACATCAGAGCACTGGTAGCAGTTCCATCAGCACCCCAAATGCTGTCAAATTCTGCCCATGGGGTATCCTGCAAATGCCACAGAGTTGGTCATTTGTCTGGGATCCAGCTTCGCTGCCTCCTAATAACTGCTGAGCGAGGAACCCCTGTGAGTTCTGCCCCATTGGCTCCTAGACACTGCAAACATATATATATATATATATATATATATATATATATATGTATATATACATGTATATATATATATATGTATATATACATGTATATATATATGTATCTATTTATCTATATATGTGTATATATATGTGTATATATATGTACATTTTAGGTATAAAATACATTTACATTTATCATTGGGTGTTTGTACCAGAACATGATGTATCTTAGTTTTTATTTTTTCTCCCATTACCTGTGCACCCTTTACGCCCTCCATCCTTCACTATTTACACAGAGTTTGATTCCATTTTTTTCTTTCTCATAATTTTTCCTTTCCCTTCTTCCCTTTCCCCTTCCCCTCCCACCCCACCATCCTCTAACCCTTGGACATTTTCTTATTTCAAATTATCAATTATTCATTTTAATCATTTTCATCCTTATTTACACTTTCAATTTCTCACACTAGAGAAACTATTTGGTATTTACACATGTGTGTCCTATTTATTTCACTTAAGAGTATGGCCTCAATATGCATCCATTTAGCTATAAATGTCTCTAGTTTCTCATTCTTTATGGCTGAGTAGTACTCCATTTTATAGAAAAACCACATCTTCTTTATCCAGTTTCCAGTCAATGGGTACTTGGGCTGTTTCCAAGCTGTAGCTATTACAAACTGTGCTGCTATAAACATAGGTGCACATATATCACTGTGGTATGATTCTTTTAATTCTTTGGGGAAGATTCCCAGTAGAGGTATAGCTGGGTCAAATGGGACCTCTAGTCCTAGTTCTTTGAGGTATCTCCATACTGATTTCCACAGTGGTTGTACCAGTCTACATTCCCACCAACAATGGAGAAGGATTCCTTTCTCTGCACACCCCACCAGCATTTGTTACTTGTTGATTTCTTGATAGCAGCCAATTTTTGTGGGGTAAGGTGGAATCTCAGTGTTGTTTTCATCTGCATCTCTCAAATGACCAGTGATGTTGAACATTTTTTCATATATTTAATTGCTGTTTTTACTTCTTTGTCTGAAAAATGTCTGTTCATTTCAGATGCCCATTTTTGAATTGGGTCTTTGAATTTGGGGTGTCTGATTTTTTTCAGTTCTTTGTATATTCCTGATAGTAGACCTTTGTCTGAGGTACAGCTGCTAAAAAATTTTTCCCACATTGTAGGTTGTCTCTTAGCTCTGTTGGTAGTTTCTCTTGCAGTGCAAAAGCTTTTTAGTATGATGAGATCCCAGTTGTTGATTCTTTGTGTTAGCTCCTGTGCTACTGAAGATTTGTTCATAAAGTCTTTTCCCATGCCAATGTCATCATGAGTTCTACTTAACTTATCTTCCAGCAAGTTTAGTGTTTCTGGCTTAATATTTAGATCTTTAATCCACTTTGATCTTAGTTTAGTGCCTGGTGATAGGTATGGGTCTAGTTTTAATCTTTGGCAGGTTGAAATCCAGTTTTTCCAACACCATTTATTGAAGAGGCTATCTTTCCTCCAATGAGGGTGGTTGGCTCCTTTGTCAAAGATGAGGTGGCTGAGTAGGTCTGGAGTTGTTTCTGCATCTTCTAATCTATTCCACTGATCTTTGGGTCTGTTTCTTTGACAGTACCATGCTGTTTTTATCACAGTAGCTTTGTAGTATAGTTTCAAGTTGGGAATTGTGATACCCCCAGCCATGTCTCTGTTGCCTAGAATTACTTTTGCTATTCTAGGTTTCTTCTGTTTCCAAATGAATTTTTGGATTGTTTTCTCTAGTTCTATGAAGAATATTGTTGGAATTTCAATTGGCATTGCATTGAATCTATATAGTAGTTTTGGAAGTATGGCCATTTTCACTATATTGGTTCTTCCTACCCAGTAACAAGGGATATCTTTTCATTTTCTTATATCCTCTTCAATCTCCTTTTTCAGAGAGCTGTAGTTTCAGTGTAGAGGTCTTTTGCTTCCTTTGTTAGGTTGATTCCTAGACATTTCATTTTTTTGGATGCTATTGTAGAAGGAGTTATTTCCCGAATTTCTCACTCAATGGGTCTGCTATTTGCATATAAGAAGGTTATTGTTTTTGAGTGTTGACTTTGTATCCAGCTACTGTACTGAATCTGTCATTTAGGTCTAGCAGACTTTTGACTGAGATTTTTGGATCTTCTATGTAAAGTGTCATATCATCAACAAATAATGACAGTTTCACTTCTTCCTTTCCTATCTTTATTCCTTTTATTTCTTTCTCTTTACTAATTGTTATGTCCAATGTTTCCAGAACAATATTGAACAGGAGTGGTGATAGTGGGCATCCTTGTCTTGTTCCTGATTTTAGCGTGAAAGTTTTCAGTTTTTGACCATTTAGTATGATGTTGGCTGTTGGTATTTCATAGATAGCCTTAATCAGGTTGAGATAAAGACCTTCTATTCCAATTTTCTGTAGCGTTTTTATCATGAATGGGTGTTGGATTTTGTCAAATGCCTTTTCTGCATCTATTGAGATGATCATGTGGTTTTTGTCCTTGACTCTGTTAACATAGTGTATTACATTTATTGATTTATGGATGTTGAACCATCCTTGCATCCATGGGATAAATCCATCTTGGTCAGGATGTATGATCTTCTTGACGACCCTCTGTATTCTGTTTGCCAGTATCTTGTTGAGGATTTTTGCATCTATGTTTATTAGGGAGATTAGTCTGTAGTTCTCTTTTTGGGTTGGGTCTTTCCCTGGGTTTGTAATCAAAGTCACACTTGGTTCCAGGAATGAATTTAGAAGTCTTGTTTCCCTTTCAATTTCCTTGATGAGTTTAAAGAGTAATGGGAATAGTTCTTCTTTAAATGTCTTGTAGAATTCAGCAGTGAAGCCATTAGGCCAGGGTTTTTCTTTGTTGGTAAGTTTTTTATTACATTTTCAATTTCACTCATTGTTATTGGGGTGTCTAGAATTTCTATATCTTCTTCACTTAATTTTGGCAATTCATATGTATCTAGGAATCTGTCCATTTCTTCTGTGTTTTCCATTTTATTAGAGTGCAGGTTCTCAAAATAGGTATTGATGATTCTCTGAATTTCTCCTGGATTTGTTGTGGCTTCACCTTTTTCATTCTTAATTGCATGGATTTGAGCCTTTTCTTTCCTTTGTTTGATAAGGTTGGCTAAAGGTTTATTGATTTTATTTATTCTTTCAAAAAACCAACTCTTTGATTCATTGATTTTTTTTGTATCATTCTCTTAGTCTCCATTGCACTGATTCCTGCTCTGATATTTATAATTTCCTTTCTTGTACAAGCTTTGGGTTTGTTATGCTCTTCTTTTTCTAGGAGTTTGACATTCTGCATTAGGTTATTTAACTGAGTTCTCTCTGTTGTCCTAATATGGGCATTCACTGCTATGAATTTCCCGCATACAGCTGCTTTCATTGTGTCCCACAGATTCCTGTATGTTGTACTGGCATTATTATTTACTTGTAGAAACTGTCCAATTTCTTCTTTAATTTTCTCTGTCACTCATTGGTTGTTCAGGAGGGTGTTGTTCAATTTCCATGTATTTGTGGGAGTTTTGTGGTTTCTTATGTTATTGATCTCCAATTGTCTTGCACTATGGTCTATAATATACAGGGTATAACTTCAATTCTTTTACATTTACTTAGATATGTCCTATGAACTAGCATGTGATCTATTTTGGAGAATGACCCATGTACAGCTGAAAAGAATGTGTATTCTGATTTTGTGGCGTGGAACACTTTGTAAACATCTATTAAGTCCATTTGTTCAATAGCTTGGTTCAGTTCTAGAATTTCATTGTTAATTTTTTTTCTATTTGATCTGTCTATTTGTGATAGAGGGGTGTTGAGGTTCCCCACCACAATTGTATTAGTACTTATTTGGTTTTTCATGTCCATTAATATTTATTTTGTATAGTTGGGGGCACTCATATTTGGTCCATATATATTTAGGATTGTCATCTCTTCCTCTTGGATTGTTCCTTTCACAAGGATGTAGTGACCATCTTTGTCTCTCTTAATTAGTTTTGGTTTGAAATCTACTTTGTCTGCAAATAAGATTGCTACCCCTGCTTTTTTCTGGGTTCCTGTTGCATGGAGAACTGTTTTCTATCCTTTTACTTTCAGTCCATGGATTTCCTTTTGAGTTAGGTGTGTTTCTTGAATACTGCATATTGCTGGGTTTTGCTTCCTAATCCATTCTGCCAGTCTATTCTTTTGATTGGTGAATTGAGGCCATTAACATTGATAGTTATAACTGACAGATATTGACTCATCCTTGTCATGATGTTTTACTGTTGTTGGCTCTTTTATTTCTTATTTTCCCCCCTTTTGCTTTAGTGTCTTACCTTGCATGATGTCTTCTCTCTGCTGGGCCTCATGGAGTTGTGACCTTCATTGTCTTTTTCTAGGATATTGCTTAAAATTGTTTGGATTGCTGGTTTGGTGCTCATGAAGTTTCTCAGATGTTCTTTGTCGTGAAAGTATCTAATTTCCCCCATCAATTTTGAAAGATAATTTTGCCAGATACAACAGTCTAGATTGGAAGTTATTTTCTCTTAGGGCTTAAAATACTTCATTCCAGGCTCTCCTTGATTTGAGGGTTTGTGTTGAGAAATCTGCCATGATTCTGATGGGCTTTCCTTTGTAGGTGATTTGTTTCCTTTCTCTAATTGCCTGTAGAATTTTGTTCTTCTGTTGGGTTTCTGGGATCTGTACTATTATACATCTAGGTGTAGATTTTTTTTGGTCATGGCTGGATGGAGTTCTATATGCCTCACTTTTCTGTATGTCCAATTCTCCACCTCTGTCTGGGAAGTTATCTACTATTACTTCTGTGAACAGTTTTTTTATGTCAATTGTACTTTCTCCTGTTTTTTCGTGGACTCCTGAGTCTTATATTATTCTTCTTTGCATCATCTAGCAGCTGTTGGGTTGATTGCTCATGGTCCCTTACTATCTTTAAGAAATCTCTGTTTTCATGGTCCTTAAGTATGATCCTGTCTTCTGTATCTGATATTCTGTCTTCAGATTCTCTTAGTCTGCTCTGCATGCTTTCAATGGAGTTTTTAATATCCTGAATATCTGTTTGAATCTGTTTCATGAATTTGTTTCTTATATTGGGCGATCATGGTTTCCATTTCTTTCTTATGCTGGGCATTCATAGTTTCCAGCGTGTTTCTGATCTTATCTATTTTCTTATCTGTTTCTGCTCTAGAGCTTCTAATCGTGTCTTTCATTCTGCTCACCATGTCTGTATTTATCTGGGAGATTATTTCTGCTTTGAATTTTTCTAGAGCCTCGTGCCTCTGCTTTGTTACTTTCTGTGCTATCAGTTCAGTGTGTCCAAGTGATTGATTATCTGACTTTTTCACCTCATTTTCCCAAGGATTTCCTTTTTGTGGCATGGAAGCCTGCATTTGTGCCTTGCTTAAGTGTCTTCTCATTTTTGTTTTGGTACTGTCCTTGGTTTAATTCCTGGGTTGATATTTCAAAATTGTTTAATGTAGGTATCTTTATGGCTTGTGTTTAGAACCCTTGTGGAATGATTGCTTTTCAGAGGTGTCTTCTAGATATAGCTTGTGTTTGGCTATTTTATTTTCCTTATACCAGGTAGGAAAATGACTCTAAGCCTATTTTATTTTCTTTATACCAGGAAGGAAAACTAATTAGATCAATCACAACATGTTATCCCCAAAGACATAGTCAGCAATACCATAGCATCAAGCACAGCTTAGAAAATGACAATTTGTGGTAGTTATTAATCTATCAATTTTAGCTATGTGAGTTAAATTAAAACTGAGGACCAACCTAACAAAAGTTTATAATGAATAAACTCTTCAATATAGCATCTTTCTCCTTCAGGGTGGGGAGTTAAAAGGAGTTGGGGAGGGAGGGACAGGTAGAAAGAACAGGTAAGATTAGCCATGAGGCCCGAAGACACAGAAAGATCACACAAACTCTAAGAAGTTGTTAAAGGCAAGAGAAAATGGCAGAATGAAAGAACAAAGATGTGAATAGAATCACCTAACAGCAATAGGGATGCTAGATACCAAATTTACTTTCCTTTAAACCTAATGATAATCAAGAGAAGGGAAAAGAGAAGAAAAAAACAATAATGGAGAAATCCAAATTCAGTGCAGAAACGAACAAATGGGATGATGGGGAGCAATGTGGTACAGCAAGAGAATGAGTGAGAGAGAGGGGAAAAAAGATAAAAGAAAGAAAGAAAGAAAAGTATAACTTTGAAGAGTAGAGAGAAAGTAAAAATTAAGAATTGAAAATAGGAGAAAACCTTTTTTTTTTTCTTTTTTGCAAATGGCACTAGAAATTATGGGACTCCTTCAGGGTATGTCTCTGCTGTCACAGTAGGCAACGTAGGAATCCACATGCATGTACGAGTCAATGAGTCTCAGCAAGCCAGCAGCAGACCAAGTACAGTGGTCTGATGTGCCTTTATTGTAGAAATTCTCTTTACTTTTCCGCTGAGCTTCAGTTTTCATCGAGGAGCCTGAGAAGCCCTCTTTCTGTTACTAACTTCTGCTCTATCTTGTGGCGCTCAGGACAAGGGTCTTTATAATCTCCTGTGCCTCTGTACTGTGGGACCTGGTGGTAGAAAAGCCAGAAGGCGCGAAGCGCACGGGGCGGGGTTGGGGGGTGAGGGGGGTGATTGGGCCTTGAAAGCGCCCCTGCGGCTAAGCAGACCTCACCATGGCGTGGGCGGGGCCGGGGACGGCCGGGTAGCTTCAAGCTGCTCCTCTCACCTAGCTGGTCCAGTTTAGAGAGCGTCAGATGGGTGACACTGCAAACATTTTTGCAGAATTAAAGGTGTCTGATCAGAGAACAGAGAAAAGAAGAAAAACATCTGGCTAGTCATATAGAGTGCACTTGAAAACTAACAGATGTCTATCTACAGGGGGAATGAGAATCAGGCATGGACGTTCACCTGGAAAGGACTTGACTTCTGTGTCTTTGTATATGCGTTTTCTCTTTCCTTTCTCTTTTTTACTGTTTCTCCTTTCATCAAATGTATACATAACATACATTATGTATATCTTATAAAGAAATTTACAAAATTTTAGTTTAGAAATATAGAACATTTTCTGCATAGAATATATATATATATTTTTTTTCTCAAACCCCCTCTCTTCCCTCCCCTCCATATATAAAAAATTCAAATCCTCTTTTCAGACTTTCCCTGCTTTATTAGCTACTACCTCTATTTATTTTTACCCTTCTTCATGAACTACTTTATCCTCTGTCTTCTTTTTTAATCCTTGCCCATTTTCTACATCCCATCCTACCTGGCATCAGGACTAAATCTGTTGCCTTCCTGGGTTATTGAAAAAAGTGTGAAACTGCTAGCACAAGTTTTAGTGTAATTACTGACATATGTTGGTTCTGTCAATGCTGATATACCCAGTAGTTGTTTTCTCCTTACAACACAGCAACCAGGAATGACCCTATCACATCAGGTAGGTTGAAGAGTGTATGAGCACCAGAAATACCAAGGCCCTGGTCACACCACAAAGAGACAGCACTGACTCATGAGTTTTCCACAGTAGTGGCAGTGTTCTACCCTTATCCTTACTAATCTTCAACCCTCAGCTCAAAAACAATACAAATGTAAGAAAACAAGGCAACAAAAAGCCTGCTAAACCTTAAAAAAAGTTGATCTCAGGGGACTGAAGTAGAGGAAATTGCAGGCAAAGAACTCAGAACCCAAATGGTTAAAATGTCTGAGAAGTCAAAGAAGAAATAAACTAACAAATTCATAAATGTTTAGTGCACTTGAAGAAAATTTAAATGAACTGATGAAGAAGTTAGTTAATGTTAGGTGAATATAAGGAAAACATAAACAATAACCTAATTGAATTAAATGACACAATACAAGATATGAATGACCATTTTGGTAAAAAAAAATTAAATTGTTAAAAGAAATCAAGCAGAAATTCAAGATATAAAAAATTCAATTGAAGGCATGGGAAGCAGGTTCAACCAATGTGAGGAGAAAGTGTCAGAACTTGAAGACAAGGTTGATGTAATAGACTAGGCACTCAGTGATACCCTAAAAACAGCAAGACTCTATAGAAGCTGGATTCAATAGCTACTAGGAGACTCAAAAGAACAACCTAAAAATTAAGGGAAGTAAAGGAAAGATTACAAGATGACTCAAAAGGCACAAAAAACTTATTCACCAAAATCACAGTAGAAAATTTTCTAAATCTAGGGAAAGAATTTAATTTTCAGGTAAAAGAGGCACATGGAATGCCAAATATCAATGACCAGAAAACAACCTCCCCACTACATAGTCAAATTCCAGAAATTCAGCACAAAATGAGAATATTAAAAGCTCTCAGAGAAAACAATAAATAACTATAAAGGTAAGCATCTCAGGATACCAGTGGATTTCTCAGCATAAACATTGAAGACCAGGAGAGCCTAGGGTGAGGTTTTTGAAACCCTATGAAAAAACAACTATCAACACAGACTTAAATATCCTGCAAAAATATCCTTCAAAGTTGATGGACAAACAAAGACTTCCATGGCAAAGGAAGTCTAAAGAAGTTCATGAAAACTAAACCACCCTTGCAGAAAATGGTTAAGGGAATCCTACACATACAGGGAGGCCAGAGTATACGTATAACTGGGGAAGTAGTATTTTTTAAAGGAAAAAATAATGCAATGACAGGATTCAGTAAATACTTAACAATAATAACTCACAATGTTAATAGTGTTAACTCACCAATCAAAAGACACAGACTGGCAGATTGGATCAAAGAATAAAATCCAACCATATGTTGCCTGCAAGAGACACATCTCATAGACTGAAAGTGAAAGGGTGAGCCAGGTGTGGTGGCACATGCCTGTAATCCCAGGAAGAGACTGAGGCAGGGAGATTGCCATGAGTTCCAGACTAGTTTGTGCTACATAGTGAGTTCAAGACCAGCCCAAACTGCATAGCAAGACCCTGTCTCCAAAACAAAACAAAACAAAACAAAACAAACCAGTGAAAGGATGAAAAACAATGCTGCATGCAACTGGAGCTTGAAAGCAAGCCGCATTAGCTATCCTATTCTTAGACAAGGCAGACTTCAAGATAAAACTGGTCAGAAATGACAAAGAAGGCCCCTAAATACTAGCGAAGGGAACTATTCAATAGGAAGACATCACAGTTGTAAATACATATATGCACCAAATACAGGCACACCTAATTTTGTAAAACAAAAACTACAGGACATAAAATGAGAGGTTGATGCAAATATAATCATAGTGGGAGACTTTAATACACTACTGTCTCAAACAGGTTAACTAAACAAACAAACAAAAAATATCAGAGGTAAACCACATCATTGAGAAAATGGACTTAACAGATATCTATAGTATGTTTCATCCAACAATAATATAATACACAACTCAGAAGCACACAGAAAATTTTCAAAGTAGACTATACCTTAGGTAATAAAACATGCTTCAAAAAATATAAGAGTTGAAATAATCCTCTGCATGCTATCAGATCTTAGCAGAATGAAACTAAAGATCAATAGCAAAAGAAATCAGAGAAGCTATGCAAACACATGGAAATTAAATAATATATATTCAACATATAATGAACAAGTTATAGAAAAAATTACAGAAGAAATTTTAAAAGTTCCCCAAATCAAAAGATAATGGAAACACAACATACCAAAACCTTTAGTACACAATGGTAGCTGTTTTAAGGGGATGTTTATGGCAGCAAATTTTCACATTTTTTAAGAAAATAGAGAGATCAAATGAAAAAAACCTAATGATGTGTCTCAAGGTCCTAGAAAAATAAGAACAATTCAAATTTGAAACTAGAAGAAGGAAAAAATTTATAAACATCAGAGCAGTTATTATCGAGACAAAAAAAAATTACAAAGGATAAATGAGTCAAAGAGTAGTTTCTTTGAAAAGACTAACAGGATTGATAAACTCTTAGCCAAACTTACAAAAACAAGAAAAGAAAAAAATATTATTAATGTAATTAAAAGTGAAAAAGGTAAAATTATGATAGATACCATAGAAATCCGGAGGGTTATCAGAAACTATTTTGAAATTTTACATTTCAATAAATGAGAGAATCTGGAAGAAATGGGCAAATTCCTAAACAAATATGAGTAACCAAAATTGAACTAAGAAGATATAAAAATCTGAAAAGGTCAATAACAGGCAGTGAAATAAAGGCAGTAATAAAAAAGGCCCAGGATACAATGGATTCACTGCTGAACTTGACCAGAATTTAGGGAATATCTAATACCAACACTTCTCAAATTTTTCCATGTAATTGAAAAAGAATGAACATCTCCAGACAAATTCCTGGAAGCTAGCATTCTTCTGATACTAAAACTGGAGAAGGACTTGACAAAAAATAAAAGAAAACTACTTGCCAATCTCCATAATAAACATAGATGTAAAAACATTTAAAAGGGCAAATAGAATGCAACAAATTATTAAGAAGATAATACATCATGACCAAATTGCCTTCATCCCAGGGATACAAGGAGGGTCCAACACCCATAAAACAATAAAAGCATAAAACATCACATAAATGAAAGCAAGTATAAAAATCACAGTTATCTCAATAGATGAAGAAAATATCCAACATCCATTCATGACAAAAAAATTTCTGAAAAAATAGACATAAAAGGTCTTTATCTCAATGTGATAAAAGCCATTTATGACACTTACTCTCAGCATCATATTAAGTGAGGAAAACCTGAGAATTTTCTCTCTAAAATCAGGAACAACACAGGATGCCCACTCTCAGCAATCCTGTTCAATATGGTACTTAAAACTTTAGCCAGAGCAGTTAGGCAAGAGAAATAAATAAAAGAAATATGAATAGAAAAAGAAGTCAAACACAGATGACATAATCCTTTACATAAGAAAGCCAAAAACTCCACCAGAAAATATGTAAAACTATTAAACATATTCTGCAAAATGGCAGAATACAAAATCAATGCACAGAAATCAATGGCATAGCTGTACAGCAACAATGAACCCTCAAGAAAGAAATTAGAAAAATAATCCCATTCATGGGATCTTCAAAAACATTTAAATACCTGAGAAGTAAGCTAACTAGGGAAGGGAAAGATTTATATGATGAAAACTATACAATATTTCTTTAAAAAGTAAAAGAGATTGAAGAAGGCAATGGAAAGTGGAAAAATATAATCTGTTCCTGAATAAGCAATATTGTTAAACAAATATTGTAGAACGAATATTGTCAAAATGGCCAAGTTACCAAATATGATATATAGATTTAAGGCACTTCTAATCAAAATGTTATCAGCCTTCTTCCCAGAAGTAGAAAAGACTTTCCTAAGATTTAAGGAATCAGGAGAGACCCAGAATGAAAAAAGCAATCCTCAGGAACAAGAGCAAAACAGAAGGCATCACAATCCTGTATTTTAAGTTATACTACAAAGTTGCATTTATAAAAACAATATGGTACCAGCACAAAAATAGACACGTTAATTAGTAGAATGGATCTGAGGATGCAGGAAACAACCTCAGGCACCTTCAGCCATCTGATCTTTGAGAAAGGAGCCAAAAAACACATGATGGAACAAAGATAGCCTCTTTAGCAAATGGTGCTGAGAAAAGTGGTTATCCATGTCCAGAAGAATATAGACCTATATCTCTTACCTTGTACTAAAATAATATGAAAATGGATCAAAGACCTAGATACAAAAGTAGAAATAGAAAATATGCTGGAATAAAGTAAGTAAAAGTCTTGAAGATATAGATATAGGCAAAGACTTACTGAATAGAACCCCAATAGAACCCCAAGACTCAAGAAGTGGGATTACATAAAATTTAAAATGCTTCTAGACACCAAAGGAAACAACCAACAGAGTGAAGAGACAACCTATTAAATAGGAAAAACAATTTGCCAGCTACTCTTTAGACAGAGGACTAATATAAAAAATATATAATGAATTCAACAAATTAGACCCCCCCAAATAAAAGAACCAATTTAAAAAGTAGTCAATTGAAATAAGTAGACACAGCTCAAAAGAAGAAGTACAAATGGTCAAAAATTACATGAAGAAATGTTCAGCATTTTTGGCCATTAGAGAAGTGCATATCAAAGCAAGATTGAGGTTCCATCTTATCCAGAAACAATGGCTATCATCAAGAACTCAAAATAAACAAATTTTGGCAGGGTTGTGGAGAAAAAGGAACTCTTCTACATTGTTGGTAGGAACCTACTATGGAAATTAGTGTGGAGATTTCCCTAAAAAACAAAAAACAAAAAAACAATAGAAGTTCTATTTGACATAGCTATACTTCTTCTGGGTATTTTCTTAAAAGAGTTAAAGACATCTATTATAGTGAACCATGCATATCCATCTTTAGAACAGCACAATTAATAATAGCTAAATTTTGGAAACTGCCTATATGCTCATCAACAGATGAATGGATCAAGAAAATGTGATCTATATCTATATCCACCTGCGTATCATGGAAAAGTACTCAATCGTAAAATAGAATAAATTTGAAACATTTCCTAGAAAATGGATACACCTTGAGATCACAATGTTAAGTGAAATAAATTAGACACAGAAGATTAAATATTACATGGATTCTATTATATAAGAAACACGAAATATAAATAATTGAAAGAGCAAAATAAAAAAGAGTTGATAAGAAGCAGGGAGGTAGAATTAATGGAGATGGGAGGGGAATCTGGGGATGGGAGAACAGAGGACTGAAAGGGCATGAGGAATTAAAAGTGATTAAGATGTGATACATGTACCAATTCCCCAAGGTGATTATTATGTATTGCAAACATATACCAATAAAAAGACAATAAAAAGAAACTAAACAAAATGAAATACAGATCAAAGAATTTTTGCACATTGAATCCAGTAGTACATAACAAAAGACAGTAACTTATTACCTTATAAGGTTTATTACTTGAGTGTAAGGTTAATATTTGATGATGAATCATCACTTCTTGGCCTTTTGGCTAAGATCGAGTATATTTGATGATGAATCTATGTGGGGACCAGCCATGGTATGTATAGATTGGTGAGGGCCAAACTACAGGCCTCACAGAGAGGAGGCAGAAGTTAACTTTCTTCAGGATAGGGGAGTTTTTGTAGAAGGCTGCAGGCTTCCTGGCTGGGTGGGACATAATCCTATAACCTCAGAACTCCTAGGGAAAGATAACATCTGCTGAGGACCTCACAGAGAAAGCAAGTATGCAGATGCGGGGAAGGATCTTAAATTGTTTCTTTTGTGATGTCAAACTTGTTCCTCATTCTACCAGCTCATTCTTATTGTAGTCACTGTTCCAGGAAAAGTACGCTACCCATCCCCCTGCTCTTCTCCCTGGCTAATAAAAATGGGCCAAGCTGAAGAGGTCATTGTCTTTTGCCCAATCTGAGGCACTGACCTCCCAGTCCCCCTGTACCTGAAAATTTGTCTTTGTCTTTCTTTGTACCTCACCATACCCCTCTGAGCAAGCAACCAAGGGTCAGGTTAGTGTTCAGTATCCATGAATTTTACCATGTTAACACAAGAATTAATAAAAATCTAAGTATTACTTAAATAGACATGAAATTGTAATTTAAAAATTTTTAGCAAAATAAAAAGGAATCACTTTCTTAACTTGATAAAGGGAATGTATAAAAATTAAAAGCTAACTTGATAATCAGTGATAATCTACATGCTTCCTTCTATGTGCACAGACAGGGCAGTCATGTTAACATATTGTAGGGAACCACTTTTAGACTCAAAGCCCAGGAAACATAAACACACTTAAGGACACTTAAGGGCACAACTCTACTATCAGGGGCATGCGCATAACAGCGCACAATTATATAAGATTTAACAGACTCAACCACTCATGGGCCACACAACCCTACAAGGTCATACATGTGTTTTGTCTCACTAAGTCTCAATAAGCTGATAACAACTAATGTAATTGCTGTGAATTAAAGAGCACTATATCTGTGCAGCTGTTTTTGATGTTTTTGCCACAGAAATTTTAGACAAACAGCTCTTGAGCCCTTGAGCTCTGGCTCTGGCTCTCCTGCTCTGATGCTGCCCTTACTCTGACAAATGGCTCCATGTCTTGTTGTTTATTGGGAAATTAATTAACTCACTCATAGAACAAAGAACTATATGGACTAAATGAACCATTCTTCAGGTGCCTGTGGGGAACCTTGGCCTTAACACATATCACTGCTACTTGATGTGATACGGAGGTCTTGGCAGTGCAGTGAGGCAAGAAGAACTAAAGAGTAAAGATTTGAAAGAAAGAAGATAAACTGTCTTTATTTGTTGTTGATATAAATGTTTATGAAAAAGATATTAAGAAATCTGCAAAAAGAACCTATTAGATCTAAACATGACCAGTAAATTTAAAGCAAACAAGGTCAACACACAAATTCATTATATTTTATATTAGCAATAAACATTTTGAATTTGAAATTATAAAATCACTATGATTTAAAATATGACATCAATAAATAGGAAACACAAACATTAACAAATATATGTAATAAAATTAACCAAATATATGCAATTTTATAACAAAACAAATGGCAAAATTTGCAACATCAGTTTTTTAAGTTTAGAACACAAAAAGCATAAACAACAACATTAAAAAAACCATGCTATGAACATCAAAATTTCAAACCTTTGTGCTTTGAAAACACCATTTAAAAATATAAAAATAAAGGTGAAAAAGAAAATATTGGCTTTCTTTAAATAGATTAACCAGATTGTGCATAGAATTTATGTAGAACTTGCAACTCACTAATAAGCAAGTAATGAAGTGAATTTTTAAGTGGGCAAAAGTTTGAAGATATATGTCATAAAATATGTAAAGGGCCAAAAGCACATGAAAAGATATTCACTATCAACAGTCATCTGTGAAATTTAATTAAGTGCAAATTGAGCCCATAACGAAATACTACTGAACAATACAGTGGCAAAGACTGACAATATTATGTGGCAAGAACATAGGGAAAAGTAAAGTTCTCATAAATTGCTAGTGGTATGTAAAATGGCACGGTCACTTTGGAAAATAGTTTGGTAGTTTCATAACATTACATATACACTTTCTATGTTGCTGAGTAATTCTGATATACTCAATCAAGAGAATCAAAATATGTCTGCAGAAAAATTGCTCACTGATGTTACAGTGGCTTTCCTCATAATGGTTTTGAACTAGAAACAGTACAATACCAAGTGAATGGATGAACAAATTGTGGTGAATTCATACACTGCAAAGCAACTCACTAATATGAATGAATAAACTACCAAAAAATGCAACAATAACAATGAGCCACATCACAGTTTGTAATAGTTAAAACTTGGAAACAGCCCAATTGCCCATCAACTGGAGACTGGATAAAGAAGATGTGGGTTTTTAAATAAAATGGAGTACTACTCAGCCATAAAGAATGGAAACTAGAGACATTTATAGATAAGTGGATGCACATTGAGGTCATACTCTTAAGTGAAATAAATAAGACAAATGTGTAAATACTGAATAGTTTCTTGGGTGTGAAAAACTAAAAGTGTAAATAAGTATCAAAATGTATAATTGATACTGTGTAACAGGAAGAAAAGGTCTAAAGGAGTAGGGGAAGTGGGAGGGGTAAGGGAAAGGAAAGAAGGAGAAAAAATACCAGAAAAGGAAAAAATGGAAACAAAGTCTTTGTAAATAGGGAAGGGTGGAGGGGGTGAAGGGAAGGCAGGGGAATGGGGAAAAAATAAGAACCAAGATACATCATGTACAGGTATAAGATCCCAATGATGAATGTAACTGTAATGTATACTTAAAATGTATCAATAATCTTAAGGGAACACAAAATAAAACAATGAGCCACAAAATCATTAGACTGAGTAAAAGAAAACCAGAGCATTTCTTGTAGATTTTTATATAATTAAACTTATAAAGGTAACCCTAAGGAGCAGAGATATATCAGGGCTCCTGGAAGCCAGGGATGGGTGGTGATTTACTGTGAAGATGGTACAGAGGCATCTTTTGGAAGTCATAGAAGTATTTTATAAATCAATCTTATTGATTTTTACACATGTATGATTTTGTCACACTCATGGGACTGTAGACTTAAAATGGGTACATTTTATTGCTTGTAAATTAAGCTTCAATAAAAGTTCATTTTGAAAGTCTTGATAAAATCCAGTGGGAAAGGACTGTTTTAGAAGCATGCATATTTATAAACTTGCTTAAAAAAAATTTGACACTCTTATTTACTAAAAGATGTGTCTCTTACTACCCAATAGATCACTCCAGGAAACATACTGTAAATAAACCTTGTCTTGACATTTATAAGGAAGACTCAAGAACCAAGAAAATTCAAGGTAATTTTGAGGAAATGAATAAGGGGAATCTGCATTACCAGATATCAAGACATATTATAAATTTATATATTAGAATATATAATTATATATAATTAAAAAATATAATCATAGTATATAATTCATATATTATTTGTAATTCATATGTTATAAATCATATACGCTAATATATTGTGATATTTCTGCAGAAGTAAAATACATAGTAGAGAGCTTAGAAACCTGTAACCAGGGGTATTTAGTTGGGAAATAATAATTGTTATACATAATAACCCATCTAATATGTGATAGGTGATACATTTGTATAGATTTTAGTATGTGTCAGGCACAGTTGCAAGCACTTTTTTGTATTAGGGCATTGTCTTCATACTCAGTCTATGAAAGAAAATTACTCAAAAATAGTGACTTCAGGGAGTTTTTGAGAGAGTCAATATAATTGATCAGTCAAAGTATGCTATTGAATATTTAGGGCTCATGTGAAAGCATAGAGAGAAAAAAATTTATTTATGATTCCCACAAAATAAATACAGATGTAAGTCTTTAAAACATCTTGTTCTCCCATAAATGACTGCATCCTACACACACACAATTTAGCAATTAGAATATTTTATTATGATTTTAAGACAGTATATACAATTATGTTAAAGTAGATGTGAAAGAGGGAGGTAAGTAAACAAAATTCTTAAAATAGTATAGCTAGTTTTGTTGAGCATTTTCTACATCTCAGGCATCTCCTGTAGTTTATCTCCCGATCTGTGCTATTAACATTGCCTTCAAAATATGTTGCTCAAATTCAGGTTTTTAAAGTCATCTGTCATTAGGCACTCACATCTACTAAAAACAATATAAACACAACACAGGTGTCATGAAAATGAATTCACTGGGCATGTTTCCTCATTAAACATAAAAGGAGAGAGATCTTTGGATGGCAGGGCGGGTAGACTTTACATGAATCCAAATTGGCCGAAGAGGTGTCCTCAGGGAGCTGAATTATGATTTCTTCAGTTCTTCAGTAGGCATGATCAGTCTTTACCAAGCACATGTCAATGTTTTAGTAAGAGACTGTAAAAGAAGGATCCTCTTTCTAGACTAGAAATGTGAGCAAGATAATGAGGTAAATGTAGCTATGCAGTTAAGCAGTATAAGGTGACACGATAGAGTTCTTTAATTAAGTTTAATGAACCAAAATAAAAATTTTATATTGCATCCAGTAGGCAAATCTGATCCTCTTAAGAACCAGAAGAGGATTACATCGATGAAGACCAGAAGATGTGCCTGGGAGATCTTGAAGCAGTAGCTGGGCCTGGGGGAAGGGCATATGGCACCATGTGGTGTGGCCACGGATTCCAGGGTCAGCACTGAGCTCACATCCCAATCCTACCATGGACTAGGTGTGTGAGCCTTTGAAAGTGCTAAACTCTCCATGTCAGTTTATCAATAGCAAAAGAGAATATTAATACCTATCTCACATTGTTGTAAACATTTAATGGGGATTTATGTTAAACAACAGTAACTATACTTACTTAGCTCATGATAAGCACTTGACAAATGTTCATTTTTGTCATTATTGTTATTTTGGTTCTTCAACAAAGAGTACTGATATGGGAAAAGACAAAATGATTGCTTTAGGTTTGGCATATAATCTAATCATAATTCTAGTGAAACACCACCTGTAACACACACACACACACACACACACACCACTACACACAAATGCAAGCCAAGAAGAGATGACAATTGTAACAGTGTAGTTGTGAGAACTTAGTAAAGATTGATAAAAGAAAAACTAGCAAAATTAAATTCTAAAAATTTCATTTGAGCATTCAGCTATTCGTGAATTGATGTGACACCAGAATGTAAGTGGTTAGCATTTCCCAGGGAAGGGCAGAAGGAGAAACTTTTATAAAGGGGTTGCTTAAGCAAGACAAAGAAAACAATTTTGATGGAGTAGAGTGGGAAGTTCCTAGTTAATTGGTACTTTCTAATTGGTACAGTTTCTAATTTCAATTTACTGTGGGTGGTGGCTTTGGTTTGTTTACATAGGAATTTAAAGTGCAAAGCAGCCCCAGACTAATAGGCTCCCCTAATTATAATTTTTAAAAAGTTATTGACACATAATAATTGTACATACTTATGGGGCACAGTGTAATGATTTGACACAAGCATGTTATACAATGAACAAATCAGGATGATTTGTATATCCTTAACCTTGTACATTTATAATTTCCTTGTAGTGAGAGCACTCAAAAGCCTCTCTTCTCACTCACGTGTGGAATCTAGGGAGGCTGACTCCATAGAAGTAGAGAACAGATCAGTGGTTACCAGTGACTGAGGAGGGATTGGTCAAGGGTGAAGTTACAAGTAGACAGGAGAGTAAGTGCTGTTGTCCTAATTTCACAGAAGCGTGACTATAATTAATAACAATATATTTCAAAATTTAAAAATTGAAATAAAGTCTTGTCCAAGAAACAGTGTGGCAGAGACCAGTTGGCATTATAAGCCAAGGAAAGTGTTAGGGCTTGTCAATGAATCAGAGTTACTTTGCATGACAAGAATTTTGAAAAGAATGTTATAGGAATTGTTCAAATGTGTGATGACTCCTGAATTACAATTCCAGTGAGTCATGCTGCTGTTATTGCCTTGGGAGTGGAGATAATTTTGCGTACATTGACCTGTTCACTCACAGAGAGCCGGCTTCTGTGGGCAATCCAGTCTGTGCTCCTTCCTGCCAACTTGCAGACATGAAAAAATTGCCTTCATTTTGCCCTGAGCTGTATTTCACTCTCTGTCTCTTCATACGGTTTTGCACACTTACTTCGTTAGTATTTCATATTGAACTTATAGGCAGTTCAAGACACTAAACATTTTTCACACAGGCTAGTTTTCTTCATCCTCAAGTTACAATTTGTGGGCTTTAGAATGGAACTTGAAATTTTCCCTTATTACATTTTAGCTTGCTGGATTTAGTCCTTCAGTCCTGTCTGTCTATAGATACTGTGCTCTATTAACCAACAGATTTGCATGTCTGGTAAGCATACATTCTATGATTTCATCCGAGCCACTGATAAAACTATGAAATAGAATAAGAGGAAGAATACAGCCCTAAAGTGAGTAACTATAGAGAGCCATTCAACTTGACATTAATTTTGAAGTTAGCATATTTTAGGTATATACTCTAAATAGCTACAGACAGTAAACTATATTATTCAACCAAGGCAAAATTAGTATATAATTTGTGATTATATATAGTTAAAGAGTCCAGGGAAAATCCTTTAAACTGAAATTTGAAGGTGTGGCTCTGATATTTTACATTCACGGTAATTGTTCAAATCCAACAGGACATAACTGTGGGGTTATCCTTCCTCTGAGTCATAAACCTGTGTTTTTAGAAAACAGACAGGAGCTCTCACAAATCTCTGATATGTGTTTTTCATTGCTCTGTCCTCAGAGATTTTGGCTAATACAGGAGGATTTCATGGTGAAATATCCTTTAGAAAAATCTTCCTACTGTGGAATTCAGAGTTTCACCTTGCATGTTAGCATTATAAAGATGTAGAAATGTCCCTTGGTGAAACCAGGACTTACTTGGCTAAGAAATATTTGTTCATAAGACACTACTAATACAAAAATTTAAGGGAATTGCAGTTGTAAAGCATGGACAGCCTCTGAGTCCTGCATGACAAACTCAGGGGAAAGGTCTCAAACTTCTGGGTGTTGGAATGTCAACATGGGTAGGAACCTAAATCCTGTCGGGGAAGAGGAGAGGTTCAGGTCACCACTATGCCACCTGCTGTTGGTTCCATTCCACCAGGGCTTCTCCTCTGGGCTCTTCCAGTCCCTGCAAAGGAGTGTGGAAGACAAGGATGATAACTATGATTCTGAAAATACAGCAGAGGTACCGTAGTCATTGGCAGACACAACTGGAAGCTGCCTAAATAGAACCTTCTCAGATAGTTCTCCATAGAACCCACTGTTTCTAGTAGATGCATTAACGTCACCTGCTTCTTAGTTGTGGGCTAGCTTTGGATCACTGAGTGGGGTGGAACTGAGGGAGTACAGTTTATTCTCTGGAATGAAGTAGAAGAAAGATATTATTCTTATTTTCTGCACTCCCCCCTCCAACTCTCTGAGTGTCCTTTCTGTGTGGGAGTGTAGGCGATAAGGAGAAAGAAAGAAAAACAGCAGCTATGCTGTTTGTTGGCTTTGAGGGTGGAGGGACCCTGAGGCGAAGCCAGTGGATGCAGAGGCCTGCAGCTGGCTGCGCTGTGCAGCAGCCTAGGCTGATGGCCACATCTTTGTTCCCCTCTCCCTGCTCGTGCTGGGACCGTGGGATCATGAGAATGTCAAGGCATGATTTCAGTTTTCGATTATCCAGGGGTTATGTCATCCAGCCAAACTATACACTTCTGCCCCTGCCTCCTTGCCCGAGAGCTGACCCTGACTTAGCGAGACCACCCTCCTTCCAGCATAAACCCAAATCCTGTGATTTGCTCATCCGTGACTTTATGTTACTGCCGAGGTCAAGTGTGTTTGATTACCAGAGATTATTTTGTCATTCAGTGGGCTACCACCCTACAGAGACTCCTGCTGAGATTGCAGTTCATTTTCCTGTCAGAAGTCTGTCCTGATGCTAATCCATGTTGTCCTCAGAAGTGAGGAATTCCAGGTTTTCCCCTTAGCTCAGATATTAGATCTTATGTTGCTGATCGGATGCTTTTGGCAACAGCAAGAATAATATTCTCAGACTCTCCTAACGGTAAATTTTTTAAAAAGCTCTTCAATCTTTAAGCACACAAGTAACCTCAGCCATTCTACCTTCTTTGTTTCTCTGGTTTTCCTTCTGTTTCCTTTTGTGGATGTTGGTGTTGGGGAGGTGTTGTCCTTAGGTCCCATGGGGAACAAAGGACCTGCTCATTAATCAAGTCGAGTCTGTAACTGGCAGAAGGTGTGTTCCAGTCCTGTGTGTGACACATCTGGCTACTGGTTAAAACAAAACAAAATAGAACAAGGGAATAAATATGCAGCACACTACCAAGGTTGCTCCAGGCAAGTCCCATTCTCTATAACTGTATGGCCTGATCTTTAAAGCAAATGCAGGATGTATGGTTCTATCACTTTAGTAGGTTTGGAGAATTAATACTCTCCAAGCATTATGTGTATTTTTAAAATAAAAAATTAAATTGTGAGCAGTGTCCTTGGTCACAGTATCTGTTCATTTAATGAGGGGAGGCAGGGGCATATTATCTTAATTGTCAGGAAGCAAGATTTAGAATGCACAAGAGCAGGGTAGAGCTATGGAAAAGAATATGAAAATTTCTTTGCATGTGACACTTTCAAATTTTATATTTGAAACAAAAGAAAGCAAAAGAAGGGATCTTTGAAATGATATAAAAACTGAAGAAGGGATCAACTTCTTAAAGGAAAGGTTATTGATAATAGGGTATAAATATCAAAGATTCACATAAAACAATAAATACCATTAAGGTAGAACGAGCAGAACCCTATCCACTTTAGAACTCCAGAAGAATAGAGCTAAGAGCTCCATTTAGTAGAAAACTTTTCCTTTGAAAAATTGAAGCATTCTTTTTAATCCTTTGAGTACCTTAGGAGGATGACATCTTTGTCTCTTTGAAAAAAAATATTGATTTTTATATTAGCTTTTCAGGCAAACACATGAGAAAATCCTATCTAAAGATGTTGGGGGTAGAAAAATGAGAACTATTGTATTTTTTTGTACTTCTACAAAATGGTAGGTTTTTTTTTGCCTACACCATTAACAACAGATTTGTCTTTGCCAAAAGCAAAACAACACAAAATCTGCAAAAACTCAAAAATTCTCAGCAACACAATTGACATGGAGGAGTCCATGTGTTCCTCTGGCACCTTCTCAGTTGTTATTTGTATTGTGCTCCTCACCAGAAGGCAAGGACAACATCACTTTACTCAATAAATACTTGCTTAATGAACAAACAGGAGGTTTCAAAACACTACTTTTTGAAATGTTAGAAGGAGTCCTATTGAGGACACAGGAGAATCCTCAGGGGCCACTGTGGACGGATGTTGTGATTCACCAGGGCAGAGTCCAAGGCTTTGCCAAGGCAACAGTCAATAGGGGTGGTGCTGACCTGTGCTATGCAGGGAAGCCAGTCTGAGCATGTGTTCCTTTATCTGAAAGGCAGGAAGGACTCACCAGAGATCTTTCTGCAAAGGATACCCAGGAAACACAGGGAGAAACCTGATCCCAAACACAGGAGGGCACTCTTCGGAAAACATTATTCCAGGGAGAATGAACAATTGATGAGATTAAAAAGAGGACTGGGGAACAGCAGAATAACTGCTGATCTCTTCTTCCAAAGCCTCACCAACTCTGACCCAGGGACTTGGACCACACATGTAGGGGAGAGGGATTTTACTATTTAGCATTGTATAGATAAAATTGCTATAAAATGTTTAAGTTGATGCTTTTTATATACCCTTGTAACAAAATATGTATAAAGGGTTTTTTTTCCACCCTTCACTAAAAGTTACTGGATCACACTGAAAGAAATGATTGTAGGAAGGATAGTTATAAACAAGAAATGACAGACACATTCTGCTTCATGGGCAGGGAGTATTGGGGCTCATGAAGCAGCATTAGTTTGCCGAGGGGTACTCTATTTTGAAAGAGGAGACAGAATCAGAATCATACCAGTTGGTCAACACTAGTCCAACTGTGTGCTGAAACCAGCATGGCCAGGGAAACCTGGTCATCAAGACACATCTCAGGTCCAGATGGTGACATTTCCTTCATTACAACACAGCTCAGCCCCAGGATGTGAAGGTTCTTTGAACTACTGTGATTCTACATCAAGCTCAGTGCTGGAAGGTACTTTATTAAAACTCCTAAACATTAAAACATGTTAAGCAGACCATTTCAAACATTAATTTTCTGAGAAATGAGAATCTCTGTCAAGCTCTCTAACATCTTAGTAGCTTGAGGAATCACCTTTTCATAGACTTCCAAAGACAATGAAGTAAAGATAGATTTCCTTGATGCTGATGATCCAATGATCAACACCAAAGACAGGAAAGTAGCAAAAATGGGTCTAAAACTAAGTTATCTGATTCCCAAAGTTTAAGAAACAAGTGACCACACCTAAATCTCTTTTTTCTATGAAACAAAGCAATAATAAAACTAGCAAAATAAAGGACTGAAAAATGAATATTCTTAACTCCTATATTTTTAAATATTTTGAATCAACATTTACTGAGAAAAGATTGAATACAGATTACATGTACCTATTATCAAATTTTAGCTTTAAAAACATGCTTTTAACTTTGGAATGTTTATAGGCAAGTTTATATATCTAAAATACATCACGCCCCAGTGCATTTCTTAAAGTTACTACAATGTTAACTCATTTAGTACCAGGAGTGACTAATTCATATCAGTTTAACAAGTCTTGGCAGTGTACAAGTGGAAGAAATGGAAGAGATGATATCACAGCTTATAAACAGAAAGGAGAATGACTATTACATGAATTCATTCACACTTGAGAGTGCCAAATATTTTAAAAAGTTACAATACTGATCTCTATGATAGTTAAATAACAGACACAAGTTGCCCTGGGTCTCATTCATCAGCTAGAATGAAGTGGGGTTTGGGCAAGCGCAGGTGTTCATCACAGAACTGGGCACATGCCCACAGTACTGGATCCTTGCTCTGCCCATGCAGATGAGGTAGATAAGAGGGGAAACATTTTGCATGCTCTCCTCAATGTTGACAGGACACAAGCCCAGGAAAAGACATGCACTGCCATTCCAAATAGAAGCCCGAGACTGGGTGAGGTCCAGAAGTGGATCTGAATTAAATGTTAGTGGTTAGTTACCATTTTAGGAAGAACCCATGTGCTGGGCTGATCTCAGATTTCTCTTCCAAAGTCTCCACCTAGACACTGTTGATTCATTATAATGATATGTCTTGAAATATTCTTTTAAAAATATACATGATTTGCTGAAGTGTCTGATTCTAAAATCAGGACAGGGAAACTCCAAGATGAGTTCAGAGCATCTTATAGCATAAGTAAGAAAGTACTCACAAAATGAAAGATAAGTTGGTATGAGATAATATTACATGTTTTTAAAAATCTATATTCTTAATAAGTATCCCAGGTGATGCCAAGATAATTGATTCTGAACCATGTTTTGAAAGTCCTGCCTGAGAACCACCACCAACATTTTGCCTTTAGTAAGGACTTATTTCACAACTTGAAGTCAGATTGGTTTCACCACTAACAGCTTCCAAGAAAAATCTTCCCTTAAATTGATGTGATTTGCATCATTGATAGGCCATTTACACATAATTGAGTCTTCTTTTAGTTTATTAGACTACCACCTGTTCCTCCAGATAAAAGAATGTGTTCCCAAGATAAGCAGAGGGACAACAGAGCAGTGGTCATGTTCCAGGGATTTCTATAGAAGTAGGACCCCATCATTCCAAGAGCTGTTACCCTACTGTGTAAAGCAAAGCAAATAAGTGACCCCACAGGCCTTTTTCTCCCTCCATTCTTGAATTTCATTTCCCCTTCTACTGCTTTTGGTATTTTCTTGTTTCATGATTTATCCCCTTATTTTCATGAATCATACCTACTAGAAATCTTTTGAAAAAGAATGAATGGGAGATAAGTACTTTGCAAGGTTCTATGCATCCACACATTGGATTGATAGTTGAAGTATTGAATATTTATTTAAAGTATTTAATTATGAATTTAAAACACTTCTCACAATTTTTTGCAAATTGTGTCACTGTATTCCATATATTAGTTTTGCTACACCATAAATCATCTTATTTTCTGTCCATTATTTGTGACATAATTTTGCATCTGGAAGTCTTTAGAATTTTTGTCATAGGTATTCTATAACATATTTGAATTATAACTGGGTGTTGCTCTTCTTTACTTGTTTAGCTGGAATTTCATGTTCTTTTGTTTTAGAAAATTTTCTCCTATTACATTTTTAATAATGTAATCTCCACTATTCCCTCTATTCTATTTCAGGATTCTTAGTCATTATATGTTGGGTCCCCCCTTTTTTTTGGTACTGGGGATTGAACTCAGGACCTTGCACTTGCCAGGCAGGAGGTGAAACCACTGAGCTAAATCCTCGGCCCTATATGTTGGGCCTCTTGAATTAAAATATCTAGAATTTTTATAGTTTATCCCATGTTGCTCACATGATTCTTTGTCTATAAAGAGCTCACATATGTTCGGTTTTTTCCTATCTTATTACATTTCCAGTGCATGTAAGAAATTCATTATTACTCTTAATTAGCTTTAATCAATGTACATACACATTGAAAGTTTTGTTCTTTAAGTTGAGAAACTGATATTGGAGACAGAGAGAGAGAGAGCGAGCAAGAGAGAGAGAGACAGGAAAGAAGAAGGAGGAGGAGGAGGAGGAGGAGGGAGGAAGAATGACTTTGTTTTCATGATTTTGTTGAGAACATTTCCATATCAATTTTATGCTATAGCTTGTAGCTTATCTGTGTATAACCTCACTATAGAATCGTTTTCTGATTACAGGGTGGAAACTAATATAATGCCAAGCCCTTGTTCTGAATGACTCTAGTGATGTTACTTGCATTTTCACATTTCGACTTGATGACTCTTAGCAGACAGAAGCTTTGGCTTATCAAATGTGGTGTCTTTGTACTAGAATGGTGGTCAGAAGTAAGATCACAGTGAGGTCAACTAAACACCAGCTTTAAAAGTATGACTTCCACAGCAGAGAGCTAAGTGTGCTCTTTGGATTTTGGACAACAGTAGAGCCAGATGTTTGAAATGGGTTGCAATGGCTGTGAGAGTTGACCTTCCACCCTAATGCCAAACATCGCTTTTCTCCATTTCTTGGCATTTTCACTCCAGTAGCCTCACATTCCTCATACATTATGCTTACCCTAGACTAGGGCCTGCCTTCAAACCCTCATGATTTCAATGTCTTGGAAAATTTCAGGATATTAAACCACTTTAGGTGAGCTTGACTGTATTTGTTTGTTCATCAGAAGGTGCCATTACCTATTACTTTTTGCTTAATCCATTATCTTTGATTACGGTGTGTGCAATCATCTTCTTTGAGTGTTTCTTCTTGTCTTCCTAAACACTGATCATTGACCTTTCTTGACCTAAGTTGCAATGAAACTCTTTAGAAGGTGGAAAATGCATTTACTATTGCTACAATTTCAATCAGTAATTTCTACTTTATCATTTATTTTTAATTTCATTTTAATTCTTTTGTCATTTTTTAAACCTCCTTGCACTTTGGCTTGGTGGAACTAGCATGGACTTGAGACTTGGATTCAATTTGTGAATCTACCTCTTGGCCTGGGCTTACAACCTTGATTGAGCTAATGAGTTTTCCAAGTCTGCATCTATATTGTGACCAAATACAGTAAAACCTTGGATTACGAGTAACTTGTCCTACAAGTATTCTGCAAAACAAGTGAACATTTCTAATACATTTTAACTTGATAAATGAGCAATGACTTACAATATGAGTACTACGTGATGCTGAATGTCGCATGATCACAACTGAGCCAGTGGTCCCCCCTGCCCCGGAATTAAAGGTGAGCATCTCCCAAAGGCAAGAGGTTATGGAAGAGATCTCATCTGCAGAGAAAGAGGAGGAAAAGGCAGAGGAATCCCTTACTTCAAATGATATTAGGGAGATGTGTCAAAAGTGGGAAATGGTGCCACATTTTGTAGAAAACCACCACCTGAATTAGGCTGGTGTGAGAGATGAAGCTGTTTAACAGCAATGCAATGTCACGTTTCCATGAAATCCTGAGAAGGAGGCAAAAGCAAATGTTGTTGGATATGTTCCTTGTTAAAGTTGCACAAAAAGAAAAAGATTCCATTGAGCCAATAGATAGCAGTGAGTCCATTAGTGATAATGAGTCATCCACATGATGACCCTCCTGTCTCTTGTCTCCCTCACACCAGCCATAAATGTTTTCAAAGGTAAGTGCAAGTAAACTTATTTTTCTTTACATTTTGTATTTTCTTTATTTTGTACTATGTTGAAGTATTATGATTATTTTTGTATGAATATTTTTGGGTTGTGGAACAAATCATCTGAGTTTCCGTTATTTCTTATGGGGAAATTCACTTTGATATGCAAGTGCTTTGGATTACAAGCATGTTTCAAGAATGAATTATGCTCTCAAAACAAGGTTTTACTGTATATTGATTTCACAAATTTGTTATGATTATATAATATAATGAATCTCATCTTACTAATATATAATTAGCATGTATAATTTCAACTAATATAATTGTATTAGTTGGATAAAGCAAATGTTTCTAGAACTTGTACACCAAAATGTCACTTGTTAAAAATGCAAAGCTTTGAGCCCTTGTTATGGCTCATGTATAGATGTTTCCCCCAAAGCCTCATGCAGTCATAGGTGGGGCTTTTTCTGAGGTGGCTGAATCTAGGGTGTGTGATTGATTCATGATGTAATGCTAGGATTAAGGGTGGGTGATTACTAAATCAGTCCACTCATTGGTTTGGTAGGGCTTAATCCCAGTAGCCTGGATAAATTATAAGGGACAGAAAGAAGCTTGTCTTGTCTCTTGTTTGCTCTTCTACCTTCTGCCCACCATGAACTCTTTCTGCTCTGTGATGTCTGTCTGCCATGCTACCCTCCCTTGGAGCTGGCTGACTGTGGACTGAAACCTCTACAAACAGTAAGCTAGATAAACCTTTCCCCCTTTAACTTTAGGTGTTGTGTATTTTGTCTCAACAATGAGAGAGAAGTAACTAAGATAGCCCTAGAGATTCTACTTCACTGTTTTGCGGGAGGCAGAGGACAGACTTCCCATGTGATTCTCTTGTCCAGTCAGTGTTGAAAACTACCACAGGAGAGCTCAGTAACATTAGCAGTTTTCACTGTAGGGTAATGATGAACAACTGCTTCTTGGGAAACAGAAAACTGAATTAATACTTCAACCTTCACAGAAAGATGAGAATCTATGGGCTGCCACACTACTCAGCCTACTCTCTGCTGCCCACATGGTTCAGTGCAGGAGGAAAGGGCCATCTCACATAGCTTTGCAGCTCCTTTCTTTTCCTCTATACTACAAAGGCCTTTGAGTGGATTGTAGGATTTTTGTGTTGTTTCAGTTGTAGTACTGGGGATTAAACCCAGGGTATTCATGTTGCACTATATCTCCAGCCCTTTTAAAAACTCTTTTATTTTGAGACGGGGTCATACTAAGTCACAAAGTTGCTCAGGCTGGGCTCAAACTTGCATTCCTCCTGCCTCAGCCTCAGAGTGCTGGAATTACAGGTGTGCACCACCATACTCTGAATTGAATGTGATTTTATGGGTTCTGTGAAGACAGTAGATACCAGAATTCTCAAATACTAGCAGTAATTTTTAAGTTTTTAAAGAAGTTATTACTCAAAGTTACTCTGTTGTAATTGCATATAAAATTTTACTTGAAAATAAGAGCTAAAATCACTTGAAAATAAGTAAATAATTATTACATATAAATTACAGATATATTCTACAAAGATTTTTAAAATGATATTTATGTCTTTATAATACTTCAAAACAAAAATAAATTCAAAAACCTTTACTATGTGTGCTAAAGGATGCTTTAAACTGGATGCAATGGTACACATGTGTAATCTCAGCAAGTCAGGAGATTGAAGTAGGAGGATCATAAGTTTGAGGTCAGCTTGAGCAATTTAGGAAAACTGTCTCAAAATAAAAAAATAAAAATTGCTGGGATGTAGCTCAGTGGTAGAGTCCACCTGGGTTCTGTTCCAGTACCACCAGAAAATAAAAAGGAAAGAAAGAATATTTTAAGCTATTTTGAGATAAACATTAAGTTAAAAGTTTTCTAAACTTTGGAAAAACATGCACAGTGAATAGTGGTGGTCTTCGCTTTCAGTATACAAAATTTATAAATCTCGTAGCAGCTTGTAACTAGTACTTGGGGATCCATAATTACATTATTCTATACTTAAAATGGTAACTGTAGAAAGCAAGTCAGAACAAACATTGAATATGCTAACAACACCAGAAGAGGCAAGGCCACCAGAGAAGACTAAAAATCTGACTTCTTTTGTAGCATGTCCAGAGGTCTGGATAGAAGGAAAATTAATATATGGTACTATGTTGAAAGTAAATACATTACTATTTTTTATTACCAATACTAATACATTTATTCACTGTACCGTAAGAGTCTGTATAAACAACAAGGAAGAACCACTTAAATGAATCACTGCAATGTTTGGAAACACAAGATAGAAAATTTGCAATAGGATATTTGTTCCAGAACACACATACAAATTCACATCAAAGCTATATGTATAACCTCAAATTTTTCAATAAAATTCAACTATCATTTAGTGTTAAAACATTTTATGTTATTATAAAGTGCCTACCAGTTCTAGGCAGTGTGCTAAGCACATGGTCTCATTCAGTCTTCATAACCATTTTCATTTTTGTTCCCCAGATGGGGAAACTGAGGCTTGACTCTTCAATACTCAGAGAGTAGCACAGGAGCAGTGGCAGCATCTTCCAGGAGCATGTAAGGAATGCAGAATTAGATGTTACCAGACTGTGCAGGCAGCGTGAGCAACTGAGAATGTCTGCAGGTGAGTCTGGTGTGAGAGTGGCCCTGGTTTAGATTACCCACTGTCCCGCATAGTAACTGAGCCAAGACTTAGCCAGTTGATATACAGGAGGCTTTAAAATGTGTGCTCTTCTGTCTTACAAATGAAAATAATAGAGGTATGTGTGAAATGGCCATTGCGTGGGGTGCATCTAGCTCACCTCAGAATAAGGGAGGTGGTTAGAATCATGTACCAGCACTAAATCCTTCTGCTCTCACAACCTCATGGTGTTCTCCCCGACTCTGAGGGACAATCAGTACCAGTGTCTCCTGCTGTCCAAAGTGCTACTCCTCAAAAATTCTTTCCCTCTCCACTCCACACAGAGCTAGGAAGTATTACTTGGGACAGGCCAGAGTACTTGCCCTTCTGTCCCCTCTGCCTGGGTGTCAGCCCATGGTCCTGTACAGACTCTTGGAGAATAGCTCACCTGTGGACTCCCTGTCCCTGAAGATGTGTATCTTTCCACCTCTTGAGAAGGTGAGGCCTCCTTATCTGGGGCTAGGCATCCCCACAGATAGCTAGCTTGGGGTCATGAGTAAATCTTGTCAGCTACTATTTGGTGCCCTCTGCTTTGGTCCTCCCTCCACTAATTTCCCTGTTTCCACCTGTTCACTGTTCCACAGACACCACCCTTCAGCCAGTCACAGCTGCTGCTTCTTGCAAATTTCTTTGTCTACAGGGCAGTGGCCAACAGAGTATCCCTAGGCATGGTTTGAGCTAAAGGCTGCTATCGCTGTGCACCCTTCAGGGTCCTCATCACATCTCCGGGAACCTTAGGTCAGAGTCCAATCCATGAAGCCAACTCAAAGCCCTCTAACAGATAGGCCTTTGTCCCAGGCCAGCCTCCTCTGCCAGATTCTCACTTCCCATCCTACAAACTGTCTACCTCACTGCACATGGGGATTCTGAACAGCATCTAGAATATCATATGTTCCATAAATATGGAGGGTTTTTTGCTTAAATTCTTTTATTGGTACATTTTAGGTATACAATACCTTTACATTTATCACTGGGTATTTGTACCTGTACATGATGCATTTTGGTTCTTATTTTGTCCCCATTCCCTGCTGTCTCCACCCTTCCCTATTTACAAAGACTTTGTTTCCATTTTTACATTTTCTTATAATTTTTCCTTTCCCTTCTTTCCTTTCCCCTTCCCCTCCCACTTCCCCTACTCCTTTGGACCTTTTCTTCCTATTTCAAATTATCAATTATTTGTTTTAATCCTTATTTACATTTTCAGTTTCTCACCCTACAGAAACTATTCGGTATTTACATGTGTGTCCTATTTATTTCACTTAAGAGTATGGCCTCAATATGGATCAATTTAGCTATAAGTGTCTCTAGTTTCTCATTCTTTATGGCTGAGTAGTACTCCATTTTATTAAAAAAACCGCACATCTTCATCCAGTTTCCAGTTGATGGGCAATTGGGCTGTTTCCAAGGTTTAGCTATTACAAACTGTGCCGCTTTAAACATGGGTGCACATATATCACTGTGGTATGATACTTTTAATTCTTTGGGGAAGATACCCAGTAGGGGAATAGCTGGATCAAATGGGACCTCTAGTCCTAGTTCTTTAAGGTATCTCCATACTGATTTCCACAGTGGTTGCACCAGTCTGCACTCCCATCAGCAATGGAGAAGGGTTCCTTTCTCCCCACAGCCCCACCAACATTTGTTATTGGTCGATTTCTTGACAGCTGCCGTTCTTTCTGGAGGGAGATGAAATCTCAGTGTTGTTTTCATCTGGATCTCTTGAATGACCAGTGATGTTGAACATTTTTTCATATGTTTATTTGCTGCTTTTACTTCTTTGTCTGAGAAATGTCTGTGCCTTTCAGGTGCCCATTTATAAATTGGGTCTTTATGTTTCGAGGGTCTGATTTTTTTGAGTTTTTTTATATATTATGGATAGTAGGCCTTTGTCTGAGGTACAGCTGCTAAAAATTTTTTCCCACTTTGTAGGTTGTCTCTTAGCTCTGTTGGTGGTTTCTCTCACAGTGCAGAAGCTTTTTAGTAAGATAAGATCCCACTTGTTGATTCTTTGTGCAAGTTCCTGTGCTACTGAGGATTTGTTCATAAAGTCTTTTCCTATGCCAAGTCCTCGGGAGTTCTACTTAACTTATCTTCCAGCAAGTTTAGTGTTTCTGTTTTAATATTTAGATATTTAATTCTCTTCAATTTTAGTTTAGTGATTGGTGAAAGATAGGGGTCTAATTTTAACCTTTGGCAGGTTGAAATCCAGTTTTTCCAACACCATTTATTAAAGAGGATATCTTTCCTCTGGTGAGGATGGTTGGCTCTTCTGTCAAAGATGAGGTAGCTGAGTAGGTCTGGAGTTGTTTCTGCATCTTCTAATCTATTCCACTGATCTTTGGGTCTGTTTCTTTGACAGTACCATGCTGTTTTTATCACAGTGGCTTTGTAGTATAGTTTCAAGTTGGGGATTGTGATACTCCCTGCCAAGTCTCTGTTGCCTAGAATTGCTTTTGCTATTCTAGGTCTCTTCTCATTCCAAATGAAGTTTTGTATTGTTTTCTCTAGTTCTGTGAAATATATTGTTGGAATTTTAATTGCGATTGAATTAAATCTATGTAGCAGTTTTGGAAATATGGCCATTTTCACTATATTCGTTCTTCCTACCCAGTAACAAAGGATATCTTTCCATTTTCTTATATCCTCTTGGGTCTCTTTTTTCAGCATGCTGTAGTTTTTAGTGTAGAGGTCTTTTGCTTCCTTTGTTAGATTGATTCCTAGATATTTCATTTTTTTGGATGCTATTGTAAAAAGAATTGTTTCCCTAATTTCTCTCTCAATGAGTCTGTTATTTGTGCACAAGAAGGCTATTGTTTTTTGAGTGTTGGCCTTATATCCAGCTACTGTACTGAATCTGTCATTTAGGTCTAGCAGACTTTTGACTGAGATTTTTGGATCGTCTATGTAAAGTGTCATATCATCAACAAATAATGACAGTTTCACTTCTTCCTTTCCTATCTTTATTCCTTTTATTTCTTTCTCTTTACTAATTGTTATGTCCAATGTTTCCAGAACAATATTGAACAGGAGTGGTGATAGTGGGCATCCTTGTCTTGTTCCTGATTTTAGTGTGAAAGTTTTCAGTTTTTGACCATTTAGTATGATGTTGGCTGTTGGTATTTCATAGATAGCCTTAATCGGGTTGAGATAAAGACCTTCTATTCCAATTTTCTGTAGCGTTTTTATCATGAATGGGTGTTGGATTTTGTCAAATGCCTTTTCTGCATCTATTGAGATGATCATGTGGTTTTTGTCCTTGACTCTGTTAATATAGTGTATTACATTTTTTGATTTAAGAATGTTGAACCATCCTTGCATCCCTGGGATAAATCCATCTTGGTCAGGGTGTATGATCTTCTTGATGACCCTCTGTATTCTGTTTGCCAGGATCTCATTGAGGATTTTTGCATCTATGTTCATTAGGGAGATTAGCCTGTAGTTCTCTTTGTGGGTTGGGTCTTTCCCTGGTTTTGGAATCAAAGTAACACTTGCTTCCAGGAATGAATTTGGAAGTATTGCTTCCCTTTCAATTTCATTGATGAGTTTAAAGATTATTGGTGACAGTTCTTCTTTAAATGTCTTGTAGATTCAGGAGTGAAGCCATCAGGACCTGGGGTTTTCTTTGTTGGCAAATTTTAAATTATGTTTTCAATTTCACTGATTGTAACTGGTGTGTTTAGAATTTCTATATCTCCTTCATTTAACTTTGGCAATTCGTATGTATCTAGGAATCTGTCTATTGCTTCTGTTTTTCATTTTATTAGAGTAAAGGTTCTCAAAGCAGGTATTAATGATCCTGTGGATTTCTGCTGGATCTCTTTTGACTTCACCTCTTTCATTCTTAATTGCATGGATTTGAGCCTTTTCTTTTCTTTTTTTGATAAGGTTGGCTAAAGGTTTATTGATTTTATTTATTCTTTCAAAAACCAACCCTTTGATTCACTGATTTTTTTTGTATCATTCTCTTAATCTCCATTGCATTGATTTCTGCTCTGATCTTTATAATTTCCTCTCTTGTACAAGCTTTGGGTTTATTATGTTCTTCTTTTTCTAGGAGCTTGTGGTTCTGCATTTGGTAGTTGATTTGAGTTCTCTCTGTTTTCCTAATATGGGCATTCACTGATATGAATTTTCCACACAGAACTGCTTCCATTGTGTCCCATAGATTCCTGTATGTTGTACTGGAATTATCATTTACTTGTAGAAACTGTCTATTTCTTCTTTAATTTTGTCTGTGACCCATTGTTTATTCAGGAGGGCGTTATTCAATTTCTATGTGTTTGTGTGAGTTTTGAGGTTTCTTATGTTATTGATCTCCAATTTTATTGCACTATGGTCTGATAATATACAGAGGGTAACTTCAATTCTTTTACGTTTACTTAAACAAGTCCTATGAACTAACATTTGGTCTACTTTGGAGAATGACCCATGTGCAGCTGAGAAGAATGTATATTCTGATTTTGTGGGGTGGAACACTCTGTACACATCTATTAAGTCCATTTGTTCAATAGCTTGGTTCAGTTCTAGAATTTCATTGTTGAATTTTTGTCTAGATGATATGTCTATTTGTGATAGTGGAGTATTGAGGTCCCGCACTACAATTGTATTAGTGGTTATTTGGTTTTTCATGTCCATTAATATTTGTTTTGTATAGTTGTGGGCATTCATATTTGGTACTTATATATTTATGATTGTCATCTCTTCCTCTTGGACTGTTCCCCTTACAAGAATGTTGTGACCCTTTGTTTCTCCTAATTAGTTTTGGTTTGAAGCCTACTTTGTTTGCAAATATGATTGCTACTCCTGGTTTTTTCCAGGTTCCTGTCACGTGGAGAACTGTTTTCCATCCTTTCACTCCAAATCTATGAATTTCTTTTTGAGTTAGGTGTGTTTCTTGTATACAGCATATTGTTGGATTTTGCTTCTTTATCTATTCTTCCCGTCTATTTCTTTTGATTAGTGAATTGAGGCCATTTACATTGATGGTTATAATTGATAGATATTGACTCATCCTTGTAATGATATTTTATTGTTGTTGGCTCTTTTTTTATTTTTTCCCTTTGTCCTTTAGTTTCTTGCCTTGCCTGGTGGCTTTGCTCTGTTGAGCCTCATGAAGTTGTGACCTTCATTGTCTTTTTCTAGGATATTGTTTAGAATTGTTTGGAGTGCTGATTTGGTGTTCATGAAATTTCTCAGGTGTTCTTTGTCATGGAAGTACCTAATTTCCCCATTGATTTTGAAAGATAATTTTTCAGGATACAACAGTCATTTTCTTCATCTTCCTCCAATTTAGAAGGCTGCTTCTTGGCTTTTACATGTGAGAAATGAGTGTTGCCACCATTGCTGACTTGGACAGAATGGTCAGGAATTGCACTCTCTTCTAACTTGACTCTGTGGTAGTTACTGTCCTTCACTATGTGCCCACTCTCAGGGGTAGGCAACAGCCCCCCATCCAGGTAAAGGCCTAGGACGGCCCCAGAATTGAAGCCGAAGCACTGAAGGATGAGACTAATGAGATCTGTGATGGCTCAGCATCTGTTCAAGTCCACCAGAAGCCAGAAGACCATACAATGTGGGATGACTGGTGGCGGGTAGTCAAATTGAAGCCATAGCCTAACCATCTCAGAGGCTGCTGTCTTGCTCATCAAATATGGGTTGTTTTTAATAGGTTGTTAATTTCTCTCCTTAGTTCTTCATACCAACTAGGCAAAGTCCATCCATGAAATCCTCAGGCATCCTCAGACATGTCCCAGCCACCTCCACAGAGACAATAACAGCTCTCACATGGCTCCCTCTCGTTAACAAGAGTGATGGATTCTGAAGAGACAGAACAACTAAAAATTAGAGACAAGGGACTCTTGTGTCTTTCCTTTGCAAACATCTGTGTGAAGGGTATTCCCTGCTTTTCTTAGGGTACAGGCTTGTCCTAGGCAGCTTCTTGTTATTAGAAGGCACCTCCTCTGCCCAGACACTTCTCCTGGGGTTTCAGAGCTACAGGCCATCAACACCCAGACCTGGCTTCTCTGGCTCCTGGTGACATGGCCAAGTGGGACTTGTCAAGGCACACTGCTGTGGCCCCAGACACTTCCAGGGTACAGCAGCTGCTGACCCAACACCGAGAAAAATGATACTCTGCTCCATGATGCTCACCTAGAGTTGCAGTTGTTCAGAAATCTCTAACCTCAAGGAAGATGTGATTTCAGATACCAATGAATTCGTATCTGGGTTCATTTTTTTTTCTATGAAGAAAAGGAATGTATAACCAGAGACAACACTGCTGTCCCCCTAATTCTGCCATTCAATGTAATCCCATTTTATGAGATTAACATTTTTAGTTGAGGAAAAGGGAGGCTGAGCCAGGTTGGTTAATAAGTTAGGTGGCTAAGAAACAGCCTGGATTAAATTTGAATCCTTGGCCTTCACATCACACCAGGATCTTTGGCCTCAGATAGAAATGGATTACATCCCCTGTGCTACCTCCTTGTGTGTTAGTGTATGCATCTCACACTGAGAGGTGCAGGGGGAAGCTCAAATGATCTCAAGCGAGAGGACTACAGCATATGGTGCTGGTTAGGCTTGCCCCTCATGGGATCCATAGAAGCTGTTAGACAAGATCAGTTACAGACTACTGTGAAGAAAACTTACCAAGTGCTCAACAGGATCCTGCCATGGCAGCAGACCACAGTGGTCCTCAACTGTCCCTACCTAACTGTCAGCAAGAGACTGGCATAAGAAAGAAAATGACTTGGGCACTGTGAATGGTGCTGACAGAAGAATGTGCTGCCACTGCCCATGGGAAGCCCTGCCAACAAGGGCCACCATCACTAGGGTGTGGTGATGGAATTTGTCCTTAGCCAGCGCCACCTTCACTGAGAATCAATTTTACCAGAGTTGTGTGGAGGTTACCCATGGTGTCCACCCTTGGGACACAGTCCAAGGCCACCCTTGGGAGCCCCAGATAACATGGAGCCTGGAGTGACCTGGCTCCCAACACCATTTCCAGGGTGAGTCACACTTGTGAGGGTAGAGCTTGTTGATCTTTCAGGGAACTCTTCATGAGAATGAACAACAAATTCTCCAATGAGAGTGCAGGGTCAGAGGCAATGAAACTTGAGGTTGGGAGCATTCAACAGAGAATTTCTGTTCTGACTGGGGCCTGTGGCAGGGGAGTGCAGACAAGAAGGGTTCCATGGTATCATTTGCCATCTGCTTTGTCCATGGAGCCAGCAGTTGTATACAGAAAAGGATCTCTTTGAACCTTTGGGGCCATCATTGTCACTAAGTGATATTTTTCCCCCTTGTAATTGATTTTAGCCATTGGCAGCTCCACCATCCTAACATCTACCTTTGAGGTGTAACCTGAGTCTCTCCTGAAATTTCTGGATGTTTCTGTGGGGTGCTTGTCTTGCTCTTTATTCCCTAGTTTTTCTGGTGGGAGTTTTATTTACACGGCTTTCCTTAAGGGTCCCCAGGCTCCTCTCTACTGTGTTAGCCCGCAGTGTGGCCTCTTCTTTCATCTTCCTATCCCTGTTTGGGGCTTCTCCTGCAGTTCCCTCAATGTCCCCTGCATGTCCCACCACCCAGACGCTTCACTCTTCACTCTCACACAAAAATAGCCTTAGCAATATTTAATATACTAAGCTACCTTTCTCCAGGGCTTGAGAAATTCTCTTGGAAAAACTTAGTCATTAGTGGAAACCTCTTTAAACTCTATCATTCTGCTGAGTTTCCAGGTAATTACTGCTAACTGCAACACTGTGGCCTCAGAGTAGCCTCGAATTACCTTCCCCAGGCAAGCCAAGAACATTCCCATGGCACTAGGCAGAGTTTCCAAGGGTGGGAGGTCACTGTGAATCCTTTCCTCTCTGAACATGTGCCACAAAGTGCTTCTTGTCCCACAGGCTTGGTGTGGGGCTCAGTGACATGATACAGCCATGGATATTAATAAACACGGGGTTTTATTCAGCCTCACATAATGCCGGGCCTCTCGTCCTTTGGCTTGCTTGTCTTTGAGCAAAATATTTCGGAATTCTTTGCAAGTCACCATTTGCATTTTACATGCCCTTCTGATCAGGTGCCCCTGTGGGATGACTTTTAGGAAACCTGTCAATTTGGAGCAGGCATTGTCTTTCTTTATATTTTTTCTTAGCAAATTGGATTTATTTGGTTTACTGATACTCAGAGTATTCAAATTTCTGAAGTTTTATTACCCTTATTGTTTTTCTTTTCTTACTAAAAATATTGCTGGAAATCCATGGTAATTTTCACTCCAGGCAACACCCCAACACACTACATTTTCAGATGAAGGTATCAAAGAACTTTAATTACTGTTCTGCAGTAAAATAATTTCAATATTTTTTAAAGTGGAAGCCTTTTCTCCTTAAAGTTGAAAAAATGCATTGCTTCTTACCTTGTTGAGACTCATCTTTTGGATTAAAAGACTAGATACTCATAGTTAATGCTGAGCAACTTTATTGGAAATATTTTATACCACAAATTTTAATTTTTTCCCCTTGCACTTTAATTTTAAAAATGGAAAATATGCTCTAAATTGTATAAGCAACTAAATATAGGCCATAAGAGAACATAAAAGTAGACCACAAAGCTCACAAGATTCAGGAAGTGGTCTGTATTATTTAATCAACTTAATCATCTGATTATTTAGCTATAGAAACTAGGCACAAAACAATGATTAATTAGTTTTAGCATTTAGGCCTTTATCATAAATATGCATAAAATAATTGGTTTAGAAATGAATTATTTTCACTTAAATCAAGCCTATTTACTTGTATACTAAGAAGCAGAGTTATATAATTTCATATATTTCATCACTAAATACCAGACTCGAATACTTGGTTTGTTAAAATTAGAAGTAAGATTTAAATAAAGGGTGCAAATAGGGCTTCTGTTATGGTGCTACCATGAGATTGGCAGTCTTCTACAGAAATGCATGAAGGAACAAAATTGGGCAAAATTGGCCAAACAAACATCTCTTGTTGAGTAGACAGATAATAAACTGAAAAGCATCTTTTGTTGAAAACTCCCAGGGTACCAGGTAAGAACATCTGTGTCTGTGACCTCTTTGACAGGGTTTTCCCATTTCCCTCCTGGCCTCCTGCCACTTAGTTATGATTTTAGAAGCTTGGAACTGCTGTCAAAGCCTAAGCTTTGCCACCAGAAGAGTCAGATTTGATGTCAGGGAGGCCTCAGAAATCTGCAGCTTTGCAACACTGCTGTTTACTGGAGTTAAATATTAAAATATAATTTATTATGGTAAGATTTCAATAAGTTAAAGACTTGTTTATAATCCTCAGGGCAAACAAACTTCAAATATATAGCTAGTAAAATAAACAGGAATTAAAGTTACATGCTAAAAGATATCTGTTAACCTAAAACGTCAATAAAGGAAGGGCAAAGGAACAAGAGAGATTTAACACATATAGAATACAAATACAAAAATATACAGGACAAAAAAGTACATTATATGCTCTCTATACAAGATACACTTTACATTCAAAGACACAAATTCAAATTAAAAATGTTGATGAATGTATACAATGGAAACAAACTAACCTTACAGGGTGTGGGGACTGCCCTAATATTCTACATGTGCATTTCTATTTCTCTGGGTCAGGAATCCTAGCACATTCCAATTGGGATCTCTCTTTGGAATCTCACAGGGGTGCAACCCAGTGTCCGCTAGAGTAGCTTCTGAGGCTCAGTTGTAGAAAACTTTACTACTAAGCTCCAATTGTGGGCAGAATTTATCTTCTGGCAGCTGTTGGACTGAGAGCTCAGTTTCTCACGCATTGTTAGCAGGGGGCCACTCTTAGATCCTCAACATGCCCATTTCTGCCTCAAAGTCAGCAAGAATAGAGTGAGAATCTATAGGCCAATATGACCTATCTGACAGATATAGAAAGTTCCACTCAACAGCAGTAGAATACATGTTTTCTTTTCATGAACATATCAAACATTCTTCAGATAATAAATGAATATTGCCTGAAGGTAATAAGTGTGTAGAAATTTGTTATGAAGCAAACTAATACATAGGGAAACTTCTTTGACTTGTTAGCAAGGCAACTCTTTAAAAAACTATAGCTAATATCACACTTAATAGTCAAGGCCCAAATGTTTTCCCTCCAGACAGGGAATAAGCTAAGGATCTATCAGTTCCAGTCAGCATTGTGCTGGAGGATTTAGCCAGAGCAATTAAGGAAAGGAAAAGAGGTTAAACTCTTTAGAGCAAGATAGGATGGCTTGAAATGATAAAAATGAAAGGGAATTACAAATGATTTGTAAGATTAAGCAGTTGCTATCTGTCTTAGCTACTTTTCTCATTGCTGAGACAAAATCCCAATACTCAAAGTTAAAGGAGGAAAGGTTTACTGTAGCTCACAGTTTGTAGAGGTTTCAGTTCATAGTTGCCTGGATCCAAAGCAGGATGGCATGGCAGAGGGGTATCACAGAGCAGGCAGGCAGAAGGCAGCAAGTAGCAAGCAGTAAGCAACAAGTGACAAGCGACAAGCAGTGACATTCTTTCTGTTCCTTATATCCTACCCAGGCTACACACCCTTCATTCAGTTCAGTAGCACTCACCCTTAATCTTTGCATTGCACTGTGAATCAATCCCAGTATCATATCCTTGATCCCAGCATCGTGCACCGTAGATCCAGCCACCCCTGAAAAGCCACACCCATGACAGCATGAGGCTCTGGGGGGACAAACTGTAACACTATTCTTTTAATATCCCCTCCCAAAGTCATATTGAAATTTGATTACCATTATAACAGTAATAAGAGCCAAGCCCTTTAAGAGACAGTCAGACCATAATTACACCATGCCTTGTGATGGAAGTACACTGGTTCTCATGAGAGTGGGCTTATTATAAGCTTGGCTCCCTCTCTCCCCTTTTCTGTCTCATGCATGTGCTTCTATCATGTTATGACACAGCCCAGAGGCCTGCGCTGGATCCTGGTGCATCCTCCAGAACCATGAGAAATAAACTTCTTCTTTTTGCAAATTATTCAATCTGTGGTATTCTCTCATGATAGTAGATAATAGGCTAAGAGAGTAGCTGTGAGAAAGATCATGCAGAGCCATGTGTGTGTTGTTAAGGAGTATATAACTTGTTGTAAAGTACCTGGTTAGATTTACCTTGTAAAAGATCATCCCTTCAGTACAGAGTTGGACTGGAAGGAGTTAAATATTGAAGTAATACTAAATATTAAAATTTTAGAAATATATTTAAATCTAGTCAAGAGTTATGAAAACCAACAGCAAGGCAAGAACAACTAAAATAGATGTAAAATAGAAAATTCAAGAGATATTTTGGAGGAGAACTTGACTATTAATTAAATGTCATATGAGGAAAGAAGACGAACATCATACCATGCATTCTGTGTTTAGATATTTACAAAAATATATGAACTTTTATGGGTGAACTTTTATGGGTGAGTCATGTTGCTAGAAGAAAAATTCAATTTGGATCAGATCTGTGGTGCTTGTACTGCTTTCAGGCCATCCAGGTGGAGGTAGATATGCAGATCTGGATTCCCAGAAAGAATTCAAATGGGAACCTGAGTTGAAAATATAATTGCATCTGTCTTTATCATAGCTAGAGCCATGGATGTCATAGGACCCAGTTCTAATGCGATGCAATTGGAAATTTTCTGGGCTGAGATCCCTGGAAAGTGTTTGCAATCTTAATTGCAAATGATATGGAGTTGGTTGTCATCTTCCTTATTTCTTGCCCTTGGCTACTTCCTCTTTTCTTCCCCTAACCGGAATGAGCTCACATGAGGCCTAGAGGAACAGCAGCCATTTTGTATCCTTTGGCAATACTGGGATGACATGGACTGCGAGCTGGGACTGATACAGGAGAAACATAATTCCCAAACTTGTAGGTGTCAGATGCACCAAGTTTGTGTCCCCAGAAATTGAAGAATGAATTCTAAGGAACAACAGAGATTAGAAGTTGGAAAGATTCATTGAGAGATGTCTCCTGAGAGACAGGAGGGGTCCCAAAATTGGGTTGCAACAGAAGTCATTTCTCAAAAGATGTTTTAAAGAGCAAAATCATAAGGTGGGTATAAAAATCACAAAACAGTACAATGCAGGTCAAAGTATAATCAACCAATAGGCACTTAGCTAATATTAATCTAATAGGGAAACCGGGCACATAGCAAAGGTATATGGCTGGCATCATTAATCCCAGCTTATCTATGACTTCTGAAACAGGAGCATTTTTAAGGAAGGGATGAGTCCAAGTGTCTGGGTTACTCACCCTGCTCTCTGATGTATATCTGGACTTAGTGGACTTGGCAATAATAATTACAGTGCAGTCTCAAGTTCTGCTTATCCTTCTGAGAACTATGCAAGTTTGGCCACTGTGACTTTAATTTTGAGGCTGCAAGGCCTTCTTCAGATGAACCTGCAGCCACACTTGTGATATGTTCTCATCTTCACTGACTTTCTGCAGGGCCTGACCCTGTCTGACTGCTTAGTAATTTCTATCTAATTTAGCTGCTTATAAAAAGACCACTGAGGAGAAAATGAAAGGAACCAGGATCCCTGCTGGTGTCACTAAAATAATGTGAACTGACTACTTCTATATTTCTTCTTACGTGATATAAATAAATCTGTAAGTATTTAATATATTATCAAGGACATTTTATACTGCTAAAAAGTAAATACAATGTGAACTGATGAGAGTCATTGATTCCTATTTGGAAATTTAATATGATCATGACTAGAAATGTTCAAGGCACTGAACTAAGTGTTTGGAAGATGCCAATTTAGTTGTGACAGTCTGCATGTGTTGGCAGTTCATGTAAGCCAAAAAATTTACTTTGGGGCAGCTGCAAATGGTGAAGATCCTCCTACACATGTTTCCACAGTCATTGCAATTGTCTTCTTGGTAATCTGGTGAAAAATCATTCCTATTCTCCGCCTTTGTTTATTTTATAGTCTCTTAACTTTTTCCTTCAGCACGTCTCTTGTCTCGGAACAGATCTGCTTTAGAGTCATACGAACAGGATGAACTCTCTGTTTGTATAATAAAGGATGTTGTCATGAGTTTGACTATGTCCTCTGAAAAATTATATATTGAAGCCTTAACCATCAGTACCTCAGAACGTGACTTGATTTGGAATAGTACCATTATAATGTAAAGAAGTTTGTAGAAGTCCTACTAGAGAGGGGTGGAACCCTAACACAATATTAATGAAGTCCTAATAGAAGGAATAAATTTGAACACACACACACACACACACACACACACACCTACCTGTGAAGATAAAGGCACAGATCAGGATAATGTCTCTACATGCTAGGGAATGCCAAGGATTTCCAGAAAACCACAGAAGTGAAGGGAGAGGCATGGAACAAATCCTTCCTCTTCCACTCCAAAGGGACCTCTGTGCAGCAACTGGATCTCACAATTCAGCCTCCACAGTGGTGAGACAATACATTTCTGTTGTTTAAACAACACAGTTTGTGATACTTTACTATGGCAACCTTAGAAAATTAATATGGAGGTTTTAATTTCTTTACCTTTGAACTGTAATAGTCTTTGTATTCTTTTCTTCAATCATTTTCTCCCCAAAGAGACACTTCCAAGATCTCTTGGGATGTCCATTTTTAATCAGTTTTCTGAGAGATATTCTCTATGATACATTCTTGAGGTGGTCGATATTGTATTTATATTTTAAAACCAAAATGTTGTTAATAGTCTTCCTTTTGGTGATCATGTTGGAAAGGATGATTGGATGCATTCTTCAAAGTGTGATTCAACATTTTTTCATTTCCTTACTTGTTCTCGATTGGCAAAGAGTGTGTGAAAGTTAACTCCCATGGAAAGTTTATGGTTTTGATGAAACATTTATATTCATAGTTAAAATAAAACATATAGTTTAGATGTCATAATAGGGTTTAGTTATCCACAACTTAAACTTAACCAAGAATATGTTCTAAGAGAGGCCCGGTAGAGAGGAAATTTGGGTTACACTTTGAAGTTTGTGATGAATACTGTTTTAGATCACAGAGAGCTGGATAGAATTTAGAAAAGATGAGAAAAGAAGTTAAAAGGTAGAATATCCCATACTGTATTCCAAGAAAGGATATTCTTTCCTCTTTAGAGAGCAGTATGATTTTAAAAAGGGTTCAGCCAATGGCCATTTGCATTAGAGCAATTCCAAAAATGACCTGGATTTCTACACCCTGTGTGGGCCCTGCCAGGCCACAGAACCCTCTTGGCCAGTTTTCATATTGATATTTCTACTATGCACAGAGTTGTATTAAAGGACATAAATGAAAATCCATCTCTGCTGTACGTTCACTGGATTGAAGCCACATTTATCAATGTTTCAACGTGGCATGTTCTGGGCTGATTGTGTAAGGATGAGCAAGGCTTGAGCCATGTCTTTTTCATTCATATTTGGATGTGAGATATCAAAAAGTCTTCATGCAATAGGTCAACTTGTGATATATCAAGAGCAGATATCAAATATTTGTCTTCATATCTCCAATAGTTAGCACGGTGGCTCATATATTGGAGATCTTTAGTAAAACTTAAAATAACACAGATACTTCTAAGTTGGCTATAGGGAATCCCAAAAAAGGAAGTTAACTCTGCCAGAAGACACTAAGGAAAGGTTTATAAAGGAAGTTAACAATTTGAGTGGAGCTTAAAAGCTATTCACAATAATGAAGATCAGATGGTAAAAGGTAGGTAGAAAGCCTCTCTTGGTGGGAGACTGACATTAGGAAAGACAAGTAGGCAAGTAGACACAGCTTGATTAAAGAAAAAGAGATATTTTGACTAATGCATGCATAACTCATTTGGGTGCTTTCCATATGACACTGCATTTTTTAGCAATGCTTGCAGCAAACAGCAAGGGAAGTGATATCATACCCATCACACAGGATCAGCACAGAGAGTCACAGAGGTGCCTATGGGTACATAAAGATTTACACCAACAGCCCCTCCCCATATGGGAATCAGAAAGGAGAAGCATGCTCTGATGTGTCTAAGTCAGAGGAATGGCAGGTCCAGGCTTGTTTTCAAAGGGGTGGAAGGAAGATTGGAAGCTGGCAACTTTCTGTCAGGATAAAATAAACCAAATTCAATAATCAATTCAGAATATACACATCTGATGCTCTGATTCTATTAAACTGCTTCGAAAGAAGGCACTTTATGTAAACATTCTGAACATATAAACTTTTAGTACCACTGAATGTAGAAATAATCCATACTAAAGTTTTATATTTGTAAGTAATTTCAATTAACGCAAGATCTACGCAATGCACCTAGAAGTAATTTTCTTTTTGGTTTTGTTTCGTTTTGTTTTTTTATTACTTAAATTCTTTTTTTAGGTACATTTTAGGTATACAACACATTTACATTTCTCATTGGGAACTTGTACCTTTACATGATGTATCGTGGTTCTTATTTTTTCCCCGTTCCTAGCCCTCCCTTCACCCCCTCCACTCTTCCCTATTTACAAACACTTTGTTTCCAATTTTTCCATTTCTCATCATTTTTCCTTTCCCTTCTTTCCTTTCCCCTGCCCCTCCCACTAACACTCCCCCTTTGGACCTTTTCTTCCTATTTTGCATTGTCGATTATTCATTCTAATCATTGGTACATTTTAGGTATACAATATAATGACATTCATCATTGGAAATTTGCACCTTTACATAATCCCTCTTGGTTCTTATTTTTCACCCTTTCCCAGGCCTCCCTTCAACCGCTCCATCCCTCCCTATTTACAAAGATTTTTTTTCCTATTTACAAAGATTTTGTTTCCATTTTCTCTTATTAATTCCATTCCCTTCTTTCCTTTCCCCTACCCCTCCCACTTCCCCTTCCCCTTTGCCCCTTTTCTTCCTATTTCACATTATTTGTTATACATTTTAGTCTTTATTTACACTTTCAGTTTCTCACACTAGAGAAACTATTTGGTATTTATACATGTGTTTCCTATTTATTTCACTTAAGAGTATCGCCTCAATGTGCATCCATTTAGCTATAAATGTCTCTAATTTCTCATTTTTTTATGGCAGAGTAGTACTCCATTTTATTAAAAAACCACATTTTCTTTATCCAGTCTCCAGTTGATGGGCATTTGGGCTGTTTCCAAGCTTTAGCTATTACAAATTGTGCTGCTATGAACATGGGTGCACATATATCACTGTGGTATGATTTTTTTAATTCTTTGGGGAAGATCCCCAGCAGTGGAATAGCAGGGTCAAATGGGACTTCCAATCCTAGTTCTTTGAGTTATCTCCATACTGATTTCCACAGTGGTTGCACCAGTCTACACTCCCACCAGCAGTGGAGCAGGGTTCCTCTTTCCCCACAGCCCCACCAGCATTTGTTATTGATTGATTTCATGATAGCAGCCATTCTTTCTGGAGTGAGGTGGGATCTCAGCATTGTTTTCATTTGCGTCTCTTGAATGACCAGTGATGTTGAACATTTTTTCATGTATTTATTTGCTATTTCTATAGAAGTAATATTTTTAATATAGTCTACCTCATTTTTTTTTTTTGGTACCATGGATCAAACTTGGGACCTTGTACTTGCAAGGCTGGTCTGCCTCCTTTTTTCCCTGTGTCTTAGAAGGCCTAATTCAAGCAACAAATTACACAATGATTAAAGTGGCCTTTTGAAAAAAATATTTAATTATATTTTTGTTAATATAATTATGGGATATAATATCAATTCTTATAGAAAGATAATATTTATGTGCTTATTACATCTATCACCTCAACAGTTAATTTTTTGTAGTAAGAATGTTAAAAGTTTACATTAGCAATTTTGAAGTACATTATATACCTATTATGCAGTCAGCATGCCATGCAATAAATCACACTTTTTTCTCTAGTCTCACTGACAGTTTCTACCCTCTAACCAATACCTTCCCTTTCCCTACCTCTGTCTCCCCACCAGCCTCAGATCGCCACCTTTCTATTTTTGCTTTCATGAGTTCAAAATTTTTTAGATTTCACATTTAAAACCACAGTCATTGTATTCATATGCTTGCTTTATTTCACTTAACACAATGCTCTCCAATTTCATCCATGTTCATTCAACAAATGAACAATTTCACTTTTCACATGGGCTGTCTAGCATTCTCTTGTGTATATATACCACATTTTCTTTATCCACTCATCCATTGAGAGACACTTAAATTGCTTCTGTATCCTAGCAATTGTGAGTAAGCTGCAATGAACACAGAAGTGCAGATATCTCTTTGGCATACTGATTGAAATTACGCTAAATGTATACTTAGAACTGAGGTTGGTGGATTATGCCATAACTCTATTTTAAATTTTTTGGAGGACTTCTATTCTGTTTTCCAAGATAGCTGTGCCAATTTATATTCCCACAAATAGCATACAAGTGTTTAACTTTTCCTATATCCTATATTGCTATCATTCCTCTTTTTATAATAACCATTCTTACAGGCATGAGGTAATAACTCACTGTTATTATAATTTGCATTTTCTTGATAATTGGATATATTGGGTGTTATATTCATATTGTTTTTTACTATTTGTATCTCTCTCTATTTTAGAAATGTCTATTCAGATCCTTTGGCTGTTGGTTGTTTTTTATTATTGAGTTAAGTTCTTTACACATTTTGGTTATTAGTCCCTTGTCAGGGACTAATAGTCATGAACTACATAACAACATTTTGGTCAACAATCAGCTGCACTTATGATGGTCTCATAAGGTTATAATAGAGTTGAAAAATTCTGTAACCTAGTGACATCACTGTCCTTATATTGTCATCAGCATAATAGATTACATATTTATGATGATACTGATATAAACACACCCACTGCACTGCTAGTTAAATAAAAGTATAGTGCATACAATTATGTACAGTACATAATTGTTGATAATGAATGACTATGTTAGTCATTTATGTATTGCACTATACTTTTGGTCATTGCTATTAGAGTACATCCCTTTTGCTTATTAAAAAAAGTTATCCATAAAACAGCCTCATGAGGACCTGCAGATGGGGTTGTGGAAGAGGGCGCTGTTATCAGAGGTGATACTCCCTGAGTGTTAGCATTCATGCAGACCATCCAGTGGTACAGTCATATGATGAGCAAAGCAAGCCAGACTCAGAAAGTCAGCTATCACATGTTTTCTCTAATATGAGAAACCTAAAATATAAATAAATAAAAGAAAACAGAGATGATAGGAAACTAGAAGATAGATTCATAGAATTAGGGAAGGAGTTAGGGGAAGAAAGGAAGAGACAGGTAAAGAGATTGAAATCAAAGTATGTTACATGTATGTACCAATCCCTCAAATAAACATCAACTCTTCAGCGTTACAAACATACACGAATAAAAAAATCCCATGGTTAGCATAAATTCAGGTGTGGTTGAAAGAAACTTGTTATGAATAAAAAATTCTTTTTACCTAGAAAAAAAAGACTTAAATGTAAGACCCAAAACTAATAAAAAGCAGAATTAAAATCTACACCCTCAAACAAAAAATTTTACCCTCTAAAACAGACCTGTATTTTAACGTCATTTTGAACCAATCACTATCTCTGCTTTGGTTTAGAGGTCTGAACACTCTTACTTGTAAATATCAACTTACAAATGTCTTCTGGATGTCAAAACTGCAGAAGAAAAATATATTGTACTGCTTTCAAAAGTTTGGTAATACAATAAGTATTATCATATTTTCACTTCCATTTCTGCCTTTCTCTTTCAGCTCACCATGAAGCCAATTTTGTAATTCCGGCTAAGCAGCTCTAAAAGTCATTGTGGGTCATCCAGAGCTTCAACAATCACAAGAGCACAGAGAAATCAGCAGTAATTAGAGGTGAAGAAAATGAGAAGTCTATTGAAATAAACTTATAGTAACATGGTAATGCAGGTGGTGACTAGAACTTTCCAGCAAGTAAACTTTATTGTTTTCACTGTGTCTCAAACTATTTGCCTACTTTCAGAAATTTCATATTTGACTATTTTCTTTAAGGGAAAAAAAGAACACTATTACTGCTTTCGATATTGCTGCTGCTATCTTGTTGTTTGTAATGAAACACATCATTAATTTGACACCTCTTAAAATCACAGAGTCTTAGAGATCTGCAGGCATACATGGGAAGGAAGAAGGGTTCAAAAGTTCTGGGCCGGAAGTAATAAACGCTGGCAATCCCTACTGAGGGGATTCATGGGAGGAACTTAGACTAAACTCTGGAGTATCAATTATTTTCCTCAGCAAAAGAGGCAATGTAAGCCATGAAAATAGCAGTGTAGTAAATTTAATAGAATTGTAGTCTCATAAGGAAAAATGTGGCCACTTACGTTCCATTTCCACAAAGGCAAAGACAGAATTTCCTGGAATGTGATTTGTAGAAAAGCAGATTCTTGGGACAATCATAGGTGTTATAAGGGGAAAAGGTAATGTAAGTGTTTGAAACATTAAATGGGACTTTAGGACTTCTCAGAGATTTAATATACTGATACGCAGTGTAGGATGAAAAGAAGAAAATTTAGCATGTAACATTTAAAAATTTGTATTGCTTTTTTGAGGAGGAAGATCCCAGACCACTTTTTCTCAAAACAAGTTAATGTTCATAGCAAAAGATACTCCATCTTATCAAAAAAATAACTTCATACTCTGTCTTGATCCAAAGGTATTATATGGGTTTGTTGTTATTTAGAAAAGTTACTTTATTAGCATCCAATCTTGCTTCATATTCTTTTGGGAATCTTTAGGGACTAAGATCTCATTCAAGTTCAGGGGTGGAAGACATGGCAGCCGGTAGGCTCTTTATTTAGCTGACTGCTCCAGACATTTTATGCATCTACAAATATAGTTTATAAATATCTAAAAGGTTGCTATGGTCTTTTGCTAGCAATGGTTCCTGAAGGAAGGACAAGAAATAATTAAATCAAGAGGTTTAGGAAAAATTATTTTAATAAAAAAGTTATATCAGTTTACTAAAAGACTGTGTATTCTGCCAGAAAAGGAAGGTTGTAGTTTAATTTAATTTACTCTTACTGAGATGTTGCAAGTGACTTTATGCTATATATTAGGTAATGATGTTGCATTGGGTTGTTTGCTTTAGCAGAAAATATAGGACAAAAGGCAATTACTAAAAATCTGTGGGCAAGAAAACTGACATTTTCATAGAAGTCCTACAAATAAGTTCGAACCCCAGTCATTTGAAAGACAAAACACTACAGCAAAATAAATGGGACGATTTGTTACTTGATGACCTATTCTCTTAGAACTTCTACAAAAAAATATATCTTATTATTTCAGCTTTCAAGGAGCTGGTATGCTATGTATGCTATCAAAAACATTATGAACTCAGAAATTGATCCATTCCCAAGTAGTAACTGAATTTCCCAGTGAATACTCCCAGAATAAACATCTCATTGCCCAATGGATTCTTCCATAAAGCATCTTTGGAAGCTTTTAAAATTTTATTCCAAAGTCCTTAATGAAATAGCTGTGCATAGTGTTGAAATCAGTTTAGTAGAATGAAGGCCTACAGAATAATCCTGTCTCAGAATACAGAACTCTTGGACATGAATATTTCCATGATATAGTTTTAATTCTTCTAGGGTGGTTTATTACTTTTAATATTTCTTGGAAAGTAAGTGAAATATTTAAACCACTCATACAAAATATTAATCCTTTCATAGCACATGCATTTGAGAAAAAAGATACTCAAATTTTTTTCTGCTTTTCTCCTATTGTGGCTGATTTCAGTGGTATTTTCCAGTCTTTACTGTTGACAGAGTAGTCTACCCAGCATCTTATACTCAACAATATCTAGTCATTGGTGTCCTACATGATAATTTCCCAATACCACTAGTAGTATTGTCCCATCATTGATGAGATTTACTGGGCATCTATTTTTATGTCTTCTAAGTTTTTGCTCAAACCTATTTTTTGATGGTCTAGATCAGATAAATAATCACAAATTGTAATTTATCTCAACAAATACTAATCATTAAATATTTGAAGAACAACCCAGGCCTTTAAATAATCCTGTAGACAGCCATTATTTCCAAGTATAAATGCAAATGAATTACAAAAGCAATCATGGAACAACAATAAACAGCAACAAAATTCAGGCTTAGACTTTTAAGATGTTAGAGCTAGAGGAGATGTTAGATATCAGTGAATTCAAGGAAACTGAGCCTTCCTGAAATTGAAGGACTCTAGCCAAGAGTTACACTATGGCAGATGTCTCCTGTTTCTCAATCTAGTGCTGTTTCTCTATGCCCTTTGACCTGTTACTATGTTTTGGATCTTAAATGTTTCCAAAAGCTCCTCATGTTAAGGCTTGGCAACCAGCCTGTGGCACTTTTGAGAAGTGGTAGGACACTTAGAAGCTGGGGTCAGGTGGAAGGAAGTTAGATCATTGGGGGTTTGTCCCAGAAAGGAAATTGGAACTCTGGCTCCTTCATCTTCCTGTTTCTTGGCAGCCAAGAGGTAAGTATACCTGCTCTACCATACCTTGCCATGATGCTCTGCCTCACTAGAGGCCCAACAACCATAGACTGAAACTTCAGAAATTGTGAGCCTAAATAATCCTTTCTGCTCTTTAACTTGATTTATTCAACTATTTGTCAGAGTAAAGGGAAGTTGACTAATAAACTTGTAATGTTTTTAATTCTCAAACTACTCTAGAGTTCTTCTCCCCACTCCCAAATTCCCAGATGTACTTACTCAAGGAAACAAAATTGCTCTGTTGTTTCATTAACACTATACTGTAGGATTTACTGACATGATCTATTTTCTGTTTGTATTATCCTAAGTATGAAGAGATCAGCCAGAATAAAATTGTATCTATACTGTCACAGGACCTTTCTACAAATCATTATAAGAAGAGTTCTTACTCTGTCTTTATAGTCTGGTCAATAGAATCCCAAGAAAACTGACATTTGATTCACTCAGGTTCAAACATGATTGACTACAACCAAGATTGGTTAGGTTTGTAAGACTTTTTGTGAATTTAAAAAGGATTAAAACAATCTTGTGTACTGTTCTACTAACTATACATAGAGACAGACATTCTTTGACATCAGGATTATGTCTTGAAAAACATCATATAAGTTAGTAAAATTATAAATTGAGAATGAGCTTAATGTGCCTACTGAAATGCTGTAAATCCTGGGAAAGATCACTATTAAAATTGTGCTTTCGAAACAAGATAAATCATGTACAGGTACAAGTACCCAATGATAAAGTAAACATATTGTATACCTAAAAGGTATCAATAAAAGAATTTAAACAGAAAAAAAAATTGTGTTTTCTGGCCAGGGATTTAGCTCAGTGGTTCTGGTGCCTGCCTCACAAATGCAAAGTTCCAAGTTCAAACCCAATGCCAAAAAAAAAAAAAAAAGCCAAAAAATTAATGAATCAAAGAGTTGGTTTTTTGAAAGAATAAATAAAATCGATAAACCTTTAGCCAACCTTATCAAAAAAAGGAAAGAAAAGGCTCAAATCCATGCAATTAAGAGCAAAAAAGGTGAAGTCACGACAGACCCAGCAGAAATCCAGAGGATCATCAATACCTACTTTGAGAACCTGTACTCTAATAAAATGGAAAACACAGAAAAAATGGACAGATTCCTAGATGCATACGAATTGCCAAAGTTAAATGAAGAAGATATAGAAATTCTAAACACTCCAATTACAATGAGTGAAATTGAAAATGTAATAAAAAATTTACCAACAAAGAAAAGCCTAGGTCCTGATGGCTTCACTGCTGAATTCTACAAGACATTTAAAGAAGAATTATCACCGTTACTCTTTAAACTAATTAAGGAAATTGAAAGGGAAGCAAGGCTTCCAAATTCATTCCTGGAAACAAATGTTACTCTGATTCCAAAACCAGGGAAAGACCCAACCCAAGAAGAGAACTACAGACCAATCTCCCTAAGGAACACAGATGTAAAAATCCTCAACAAAATACTGACAAACAGAATATAGAGGGTCATCAAGAAGATCATACACCCTGACCAAGTTTGATTTATCCCAGGGATGCAAGGATGGTTCAACATCCATAAATCAATAAATGTAATACACTATATTAACAGAGTCAAGGACAAAAACCATATGATCATCTCATTAGATGCAGAAAAGGCATTTGACAAAATCCAACACCCATTCATGATAAAAACTCAAAAGAAAATTGGAATAGACGTCTTTATCTTAACTTGATTAAGGCTATCTATGAAAAACCAACAGCCAACATCATACTAAATGGTCAAAAACTGAAAACTTTCACACTACAATCAGGAATAAGACAGGGTGCCCACTATCACCACTCCTGTTCAATATAGATTCAGTATAGTAGCTGGATATAAGGTCAACACTCAGAAAACAATAGCATTCTTATACACAAATAGCAGACTCATTGAGAGAGAAATTCAGGAAATAATTCCTTTTACAATAGCATCCCCAAAAATGAAATATCTAGGAATCAATCTAACAAAGGAAGCAAAAGACCTCTACACTGAAAACTACAGCACTCTGAAAAAGGAGATTGAGGAGGATACAAGAAAATGGAAAGACATCCCTTGTTACTGGGTAGGAAGAACCAATATAGTGGAAATGGCCATACTTCCAAAACTACTATATAGATTTAATGCAATGGTGATTGAAATTCCAGCAATATTCTTCACAGAACTAGAGAAAACAATTACAAAAATTCATTTGGAACCAGAAGAGACCTGGAATAGCAAATGCAATTCTAGGCAACAGAGACACGGCTGGGGGTATCACAATCCCCAACTTGAAACTATACTACAAAGCTACTGTGATAAAAACGACATGGTACTAGCAAAGAAACAGACACAAGGATTGGTGGAATAGATTAGAAGATGCAGAAACAGCTCCAAACATACTCAACCACCTCATCTTTGATAAAGGAGCCAACCATCCTCACTGGAGGAAAGATAGCCTCTTTAATAAATGGTATTGGAAAAACTGGATTTCAACCTGCCAAAGATTAAAACTAGACCCATACCTATCACCATGCAATAAACTAAGATTGAAGTGGATTAAAAATCTAAATATTGAGACAGAAACACTAAAATTGCTGGAAGATAAGTTAGGTAGAACTCTTGATGATATTGGCATAGGAAAAGACTTTATGAACAAAACCTCAGTAGTATGAGAGCTAGCACAAAGAATCAACAACTGGGATCTCATCTTTTTAAAAAGCTTCTGCACAGCAAGAGAAACTACCAACAGAACTAAGAGACAACCTACAATGTGGGAAAAAAATTTTAGCAGCAGTACTACCTCAGACAAAGGTCTACTATCTAGGATATATGAAGAATTGAAAAAAATCAGACCCCTTAAATTCAAAGACCCAATTCAAAAATGGGAATCTGAAATGAACAAACAATTCTCAGACAAAGAAGTAAAAGCAGCAAATAAACATATGAAATAATTTTCAACATCACTGGTCATTGGAGAGATGCAGATGAAAACAACATTGAGATTCCACCTCACCCCAGAAAGAATGGCTGCTATGAAGAAATCAACCAATAATAAATGCTGGTGGGGGTGTGGAGAGAAAGAAACCCTTCCCCATTGTTCGTGGGAGTGCAGACTGGTGCAACCACTGCAAAAATCAGTATAGAGATACCTGAAAGAACTAGGACTAGAGGGCCCATTTGACCCAGCTATTCCCCTACTGGGTATCTTCACAAAAGAATTAAAAGAATTACACCACAGCGATATATATGCACCCATGTTTATAGTGGCACAGTTTGTAATAGGTAAAACTTGGAAACAGCCCAAGTGCCCGTCAACCGGAATGTGGATAAAGAAAATGTGGTATTTTTTATAAAATGGAGTACTACTCAGCCATAAAGAATAAGAAACTAGAGACATTTATAGCTACATGGTTGCATATTGAGGCCATACTCTTAAATGAAATAAATAGGAGACACATGTGTAAATAATGAATAGTTTCTCAAGTGTGAGAAACTGAAAGTGTAAATAAGGACTAAAAGGTATAATAGATAATGTGAAATAGGAAGAAAAGGGGCAAAGGGGAAGGGGAAGTGGGAGGGGTAGGGGATTCACACTTCTGAATAACCAATGGGTCACAGAGGAAATTAAAGAAGAAATCAGACAGTTCCTTCAATTGAATGACAGCAACAATACAACACATTGGAATCTATGTGACATAATGAAAGCAGTCTTATGAGGGAAATTCATAGCAGTGAATACTCACATTAGGAAAACAGAGCGATCCCTATTAAACAACCTGATGCTGAACCTCAAGCTCCTAGAAAAAGAAGAGCAGAACAAACCTAAAGCTCATACTAGGGAGAAAATTATAAAGATCAGAGCAGAAATCAATTCAGTGGAGACTAAGAGACCAATACAAAAAAATCAATGAAGCCAAGAGTTGGTTCTTTGAAAGAATAAACAAAATTGACAAACCCTTAGCCAACCTTATCAGAAGAAGGAAAGAAAAGGCCCAAATCCATGCAATTAGGAATGAAAAGGGTGAAATTACAATGAACTCAACAGAAATCCAGAGGATCATCAATACCTACTTCAGAACCTGTCTGCTAATAAGGTGGAAAACAGAAGAAATGGACAGATTCCTAGATATGTATGAATTACCAAAGTTGAATGAAAAAGACTTAAAAATTCTAAACAACCCAATATCAATCAAAGAAACTGAAAACATAATTAAAAAGTTAACAACTAAATAAACACAATTAAAACTTACCAGGTCCTGATGGCTTCACTGCTGTTTTCTTCAAGACATTTAGAGAGGAACTACTGCCACTGCTGTTTAAACTCTTCAGTGAAATTGAAAGAGAAGCAATAATCTCAAATTTGTTCCACTACTGTTTAAACTCTTCAGTGAAATTGAATGGCAAGCAATACTCCCAAATTCACTCAATTATCACCTTGATCCCCAAAGCAGAGAAAGACCCAACCGAAAAAGAGACTACAGGCCAATTTCACTAATGAACATGGATGCAAAAATCCTTAATAAGATAATGGCAAATAGAATGCAGAAGATTATCAAGAAGATCATACACCCTGATCAAGTGGGATTCATCCCAAGGATGCAGGGATGGTTCAACATACACAAAACAATCAATGTAATACACTATATCAATAGAGCCAAGGACAAAAACCATATGGTTATCTCCATAGATGCAGAAAAGGCATTTGACAACATCCAACACACATTTATGATAAAAACCCTACAAAAAATTGGAATAGATGGTCTCTACCTCAATCTGATAAAAGCCATCTATGAAAAACCAACAGCCAATACCATACTAAATGGTCAAAAACTGAAATCCTTCACACTAAAATCAGGAACGAGACAAGGATGTCCACTATCACCACTCCTGTTCCATACAGTTTTGGAAATATTACCCATGTCAATTAGACAAGAGAAAGAAATAAAAGGAATAAAGATAGGAAATGAAGAAGTCAAATTGTCATTATTTGCAGATGACATGATACTCTATATAGAAGACCCCAAGAGTGCCACGACAAGTCTTCTAGACTTAATAACCAAATTCAGTCAAGTAGCTGGTTACAAGGTCAACACACAAAAATCAATAGCTTTCCTCTACACCAATGACAGACTCACTGAGAGAGAAATAGCGCAAATAATTCCTTTCACAATAGCATCCAAAAAACTGAAATACCTAGGAATCATCCTAACGAAAGAAATCAAAGACCTCTTCTCTGAAAACTGTAGCACTTTGAAAAGAGAGATTGAAGATGATATCAGAAAATGGACAGACATCCCCTGCTCCTGGGTAGGAAGGATCAATATAGTGAAAATGGCCATACTTCCAAAACTGCTATATAGATTCAATGCAATTCCAGTTGAGATTCCAGCAGCATACTTCACAGACCTTGAGAAAACAATCCAAAAATTCATTTGGAACAAGAAGAGACCCAGAATAGCAAAAGCAATTCTAGGTAACAGAGACATGGCAGGGGGTATCACTATCCCCAACTTGCAACTATACTGCAAAGCTACTGTGATAAAAATAGCATGGTACTGTGAAAAAAACAGACCTGAGGACCAGTGGAACAGATTAGAAGATTCTGAAACAAGTCCAGACACACTCAGTCATCTCATCTTTGATAAAGGACCCAAACACCCTCACTGGAGGAAAGATAGCCTCTTTAATAAATGGTGCTGGAAAAATTGGGTTTCATATTTCTCACCATGCACTAAACTAAAATTGAAATGGATTAAAGATCTAAATATTAAAATAGAAATGCTAAACTGGCTGGAACAGAGGTTAGGTAGAACTCTTGAAGACATTGGTGTAGGAAAAGTTTTTATGCACAAAACCTCAGTTGCTCCTGAACTAGCACAAACATTCAACAAGTGGGATCTCTCCTTATTAAAAAGCTTCTGCACAGCAAGAGGAACCACCAACAGTGTGGAGAGACAACCCACAATGTGGGAAAAAATCTTCACCTGCTCTTCCTCCGACAAAGGTCTACTATCTTGAATGTATAAAGAACTTAAAAAAACAGACCTCCCAAATTTAAAGACCCAGTCCAAAAATGGGCATCTGAAATGAACAGACATTTCTCAGACAGAGAAGTAGAAATAACAAATAAACATATGGAGAAGTGTTCAACATCCCTGGTCATTCAAGAGATGGAAATGAAAATAATGCTGAGATTCTACCTCACTCCAGAAAGAATGGTGACTATCATGAAATCAACGAATAACAAATTCTGGCGGGGCTGTGGGGAAAGAGGAACCCTGCTCCACTGCTGGTGGGAGTGTAGACTGGTGCAAGCATTGTGGAAATCAGTATGGAGATACCTCAAAGAACTAGGACTGGAAGTCCCATTTGACCCTGTTATTCCACTGCTGGGTATCTTCCCCAAAGAATTTAAAGAATCATACCACACTGATATATGTTTACCCATGGTCATAGCAGCACAATGTGTAATTGCTAAAACTTGGAAGCAGTCCAAATGCCCATCAACTGGAGACTGGATAAAGAAAATGCGTTTTTAAAAAATAAAACGTAGTACTACTCAGCCATAAAAAAATGAGAAATTAAAGACATTTATAGCTATGGACATTGAGGAAATAGTCTTAAGTGAAATAAATAGGACACACATGTGTAAATACCGAATAGTTTCTCTAGTGTGAGAAACTGATAATGTAAATAAGGATTAAAATGAATAATTCATAATTTGAAATAGGAAAAGGTCCAAAAATTTAGGATGTTGGGATGGGAAGGGGAAAGGGAAGAAGGGAAAGGAAAAATTATGAGAAAAGAAAAAAAATGGAAACTAAATCTATGTAAATAGGGAAGGGTGGAGTGGGTGAAGGGCACCCAGGTAATCGGGAAAAAATAGGAACCAAGATACATCATGTACAGGTACAAGAACCCAATGATAAATGTAAACATATTGTATACCTAAAAAGTACCAATAAAAGAATTAAAAAAATTGTGCTTTGCACCCTCTTCATGTGAGAATAATTGCAAGTCAGACCACTGTGGATTGGAGACCTCCTTGATAACCACTGCAGCTGTGTGAGTTTATCACTATCAATCCCACCTCACTACTTCACTAGAGAAGTTGAGCAATATAACAAAGAATTGGGAAATGTCTCTCATACTTAGTTCTGAGCCTTCCAATCCTCTCATTCACTAAATCTCTATCACATCCTAATTCTTTTGTTGCCACACAGTAGTCCAAGACTTGTACTGAGTCACAGTGTTCCATTCAGTTTCTGCATCATTCTTTCGTTCAATAGTGATCTCCTGGGCACCTCTAGGTGTTCACATTGAATGAAGTAGTGAAGATAATACAGTGAACAAGCTAGACATGGCACTCACATGCCAGTGATGGATTATTTTATTAAAAATTTCAATATTTTGTCAAGTTGTAGAGAACTCTGGGTCTTTTATTTGCAAATGCATAATGTTTGGTTATCATTAATTTTTTAATTTCAATTATTTGTTTTTGTCTCACAATACATAGGCATGTTCCATATTGAAATATTGGAGGCTTATTCTCCTTGGGGAAATGCATCATATAATCCCTATTACCTAATGTTTTCTTTATTAGATTATTGCAATCCATAGGCACGAATCTTCTCAACATTTACTAAGAAGAGACAACTCCAGCTGATGCTCCTTAAAGCATTTCCTTTCCTGCTCCATGTAAGTCCTTTATATGATAGTTATCTTGCTTCATAATACTACATGCTTTCCTGAATGCTTCTAAATATAAAAGTTGAGTGCTTGCTTTTTTATTAGATTCACTATTTGAAAATATTATTCTATATCACTACTGTTTGCACATAGTCAACATCCAACCTATCACTCTCACACACACACACACAAACCACTCAAATCAAAGATCTCATTGAATAACGTCTACGACAGACTGTGGTTCCAGAACAACATCAAACTGAACCAAAAGTATGTGTCACACATAAAATGGAATCATATGGGCCTGGGATTTAGCTCAGTGGTTCCGCCACCTGCCTCACAAGCGCAAGGACCTGAGTTCGATCCCCAGTACCAAAAAAAAAAAAAAAGAATCATAATTTTCTTTTACCTAAACCTAATGTGGATATTATACAGCAGGTTCTGGAACTTGTGACAAGCACTGAAACCAAATAAGTACCAAATGAATTTTTCCCATAGGAAGTGTGTTAGAAATAATTTGTAGATGTTTCCCAAACTTTCACATTTTACTAGGTTAATATTAAAGAGGTTGATTCATAATACAGTACAAAACTTTAAAAATAAAGAGACATGGAAAAAATTATATAAAAAATTTAAAAATTAACTTCTGTTAAATATGATGAAGCATTTTCTCTTAGTAAGGGGCATCAAGATTCATACAACTCCTAGCAATTGTGATGGCAAGTGCTGCATATGGAAATGTTTTTTTCTCCTCAAAATGCAACAAGTACTGGTTTTGATGTATTCTGATGCCAACAAGTACTGAGGTATGACTGGGTTTGGTTTCTGGGTGTTTCTCCTCTCTGTTATCTATGAGGTATGTGTTTATATTAGAGCAGTAAGAAAAACATTACATAGCCCCTAGAGTGCTGCCAGTATATTTATTTTAAAACAAGGACCCTAAAATTTCCAAGGCACCGTTTTTGTATTGGTCAATCCATCCTGAAGTTTCCACAACGAGTGAAAGCAAGCCAACCATTTTCATTAATCATTCAAAAAACTGTAAAGCATATACAAGCCTATTCACAATTTAAAATTTTATATAAATTCATGTGCAAATTAAGTGTGGCCCTCAGGGTCCTGGCTAGTTGCCATAATAGGCCTTAGAAGTGCAGAACATAGGCAGTTCAAAATTTATAGCTTTTCTACCAAGGTCTGTCCCATTGACCTGCTTTTTTGTTGTCTGCTGGAGGATTGATGCCTATTCTTAAGTGTACATATATGATTTTATCTTTCTACTTAGGAGAGCCAATGAATAAAAATTTTAAAATACAAAGTGAATTATACTGAGGTTGGAGAAAATATTTTGAACTCATTCATTCAATTTCAAGACTTTCTTCTAAGCTCCTTGAAAGCTTTCATTTGCCCATAATTAAGTAAATAAAATGCAAAATGGATGGGAAAGTTTTCTCACATTTAAAATGCCTTCTATTAAAACTTGTTTTTCAAAATGGTTAATCTTTGGAACTAAAATGGAGCCTCTTTTATTCAAAGGTTGCTTACTCGCCACACTCTGGTTTCCAAGTATCCAGAAGAATGGCGGTAAAGGTGGTCAAACTTGATTTTGCAGTCTCTCTAAAAAGTCGTGTGCTATACCCATGAAAGAGACTGACAGTTGGTCATCATCCATTGTCCTCATGCTTTGTCCCTAATTCTAAATCATTTAATTAATTTGTTTCATAGCCATGTCAGATTGTTTACAACAATGCAGGAGAAATAGTTTTATGGCAATGCTATTCGACAGTCTGAGAGTACAGATGGAAAAGGAGAACAAACAAGTAAAATAACAACAAACAAAAAAAACCCAGCTTGAGTGTCAATCTGAGGACAGTTTTTGCTGTGTAGTCCAAAGCTCTATTAACATCCACAGCCATGAGATTATCATGGCCTTACTGCACAATAAAATATATTTTACAGAAACTAATAAGGACCTAAATATTACTGCGCCATGCACATTTCTAAAGAACCTAACACATGCTTAGGGTTGGACAAGCAAAGACAGGTAAGATGTGGTTAATGCCCTTGAGAATTTTACAGTTCAGCTGGGAACAGGTAAACATAAGCAGAGAAAATCCAGTTGGAGTACAAAGGGAGAAACTGATTTGTCTTGAAAGTTTAATGGATAAGTAACATTTAAAGTTAACTTTAACAGACAATCAGGGACTTTCCAAATTGTTAATGGACTAGTGGTTATCCCTGGTAGGTCTGGCTTAATCATGTGACCATTAACCTTAAAAGAGGGCAAGAGATGCTTCTGCTGGTGTTGAGCATGAGCTGCCACATGGCATGGTGCCAAGGATCCAGAGCTGCCCCTGCAGCACATGTGGCCCTGCTATAGCTCGGGTCTGGAATGTTCCCCAAAGGCCCTGGGTTAAAGAACTGGTCCCCAGCTTGGCACTTTTGAGAAAATCCTGAGATGGGACCTGCGCCTTTAGACCACGCGGAATGTGTGCTCTAGAAGGAGATATGGGATCCCTGCTCCTTTCTCTTCCGCTCCTTGGCTTCCTGGACATGATGTGACAGGTTTTTCTGTACAAGGTGCTATTGCAGTGTCACACCACCACAGGCCCAGGGCATCAGGGTGGAGCAACTGGACTAAACCATGACAATTGTGAACAGAAACAAACCTTTCCTTTTTTTTTTTCAATTTTCTGAGAAAAATAAAACAAAATAATAAGGAATAGCAATAGTTAATACTGGTGTATTTTAAATTTAAAAGTAGTTACTATATAGTACAAGACATAACCAAAAAAGACTGTTATAAAAAAGAAACAAACACTACCACAATGGTTTCTTTTCAATGAGCTAAGAGAAACTAGTAGTATAAATGAAATAAATTAGCATATATATTAAAATACTTTTGAAACAACAGAATAGGTAACTTGGGGAATTATTTGAACTTCTCCCTGCTTCCTATTTATCATATATATAGCGCATATATATTTATCATATATAATATAAGTACATATATTTATATAAAATATATATATTTATATATATGATATATATATTTTTTGAGTCTCTCATATAAGAAAAACCATGCAATATTTAAGTTTGTATGTCTGACTTATTTCACTTAACATTATGTTCTCAAGTTGCAGCTATTTGCCTATGAATACCTCAAATTAATTTTTCTTTATGCCAGTGTAGTACTTCACTATGTATAAATATCACATTTTCCTTATCCATTCATCTGTCAATGGACATATATACTATTTCCAAGGTTTATCTATTATAAATTGTGCTGCTATAAACATAGATATGCATGTATTCCTTACATATGGTGATTTTAACTCTTTCAGGAAGATACCTAAAAGAGGAATGGCTGGGTCAAATGGAATTTCTATTTTAAGGAAAGGAATTTCTATTTTTGAGGAATCTCTACAGTGCTTTCCATAGTGGTTGTACTAGTTTACATTTGCACCAGCAATGTAGTAGAGTTCCTTTTTCTCCACATCCTCACCACCATTTGCTATTATTAGATTGTTTGATGTTAGCCATTCTTTCTGGAGTAAGATGGTATCTCAATGTAGTTTTAATTTGCATTTCTGTAATCTTTCCTTTTTATAAGTTGACTATTTCAGGTACTTGCTAAGGTGACTGGAAGTTGACAAATAGAGGCCTCCAGTGAATAGCTAGCTATAAAAGTTATGTTGGTTATACAACTCCCTAGAAACAAATTTACCCTGATGGAGTCTGGAAGTGATCTTTCCCTAGTTAAGTTTCTATTTACGAGGATGCAGGTGGCCAACACTGATCTCGCCTTAGTGAGATCCTAAGGGAAGGGCCTACTTAAGATATACCAGACTCCTAATCCACAGACACTGAGAATGTAAATTTGTATCATTTTTAAGAGGCTAATATCATTATAATTTGTTACATACCAATAGAAAAATTAATGCAGCATTTTGGGGGAAAAGAAAATGGTTTAAAATTTCTCAAACTTGGGATAGATAAGATATCAGGAGAATTTCAGGTAGAAAAAACTAAGTGTCTGAAACATAATGGAAAGAAATTGAAATTTAACTTGTGGGCCACAGAGAGTCATTATAGGTACTTAATGTAAAGTGTGCCAATAACAAGTTCGTATTTTAGAAAATTAATGCAGGCCAAAGTGGCAAAGATGCATTGGGTATCAGAGATGATGGAAGCAGGGAATTGCATTAGGACTGTTCTGAAATCATTCTAATAAGTGGCTACAAATGCTTATTGAAAAGCAGTGACAGTAGCAAGAAAGTAATGGGAGGATAAGGAAGATATTTAGAAGGTGAGATCATCGTGGTGACCAGTAGAAAAGAAAAAGGTGGATAGAGAATGACTCCTCATTTCTTTGCTTCAGTGATCTAAGCACAAAGAATGATAAATAATTAATGGGAGAAATTATTTTGAGATTTTTGAAATGACATTTTTAATGGCCTACAGGATTTTCGAATGATTAAGAGAGAGCTGCTCAGAGGTAGTTAAAAATACAGTTCTGAACAGTGGAACAAGATAGAGGCTGGAGACTTATTTGGGAAGTTATCAGTAGAGCTGGAGGCATAGGAGGGAATGAGGTAACTCAAGAAGAATACATACTCTCCATATGTGATGGCAGATTAAACTCTGGGGAGCCGTAACATGTGAGTGTTAAAATAATAGGAGCAGGAGGTGGCCAGGGATTTAGCTCAGTAGCACCACTCCTGCCTTGCAAGCTCAAGGTCCTGAGTTGGATCCCCAGTATCAAAAAAACAAAAACAAAAAGAAAAAAAAGAAAAAAGAGAGAGAGAGAGAGAATAATAGGAGCAGGGAGGAAAATAAGGAAATATAAATGGGCAAAATCTGAAACAAATCATATGGGAGCTCAGAGAAGTGAAATTCTTGAAAAATTGATTGACCACTGATAAATGTCAATTGGAAAGTGAATGGACATCAAAGAAAAGCCTTTGGATTTAAAGTAAGATATCTTTGTCAGCAGTAAGAACAGTTTGGCTTTAGTAAGGAAGTGTCAAAGGAATGGTAGGGGTTAAAGCTGTATTGCAGTTTTAAGAGATTTAAGGATGGGTTTTAAGGGTGAATGGGGAGTAAGACATACTAGACTATCAGGATCTTAAGTAACTAGGCAGGAAGAGAAAGAAGAAAATTAAAAGAAAAAGACAGAATGTTTAAAAGTATAAAGATAATCCAGAAATGGAAAAAAATACTTGAAAACCAGATAGTTACCATGGACTTTGGGTTTATATTATATAAAACACACAGCTTAATAATAAAAGGGGCAAACATCCAATTAAAAGCAGGCAAAGCATCTAAATAGGTATTTCTCCAAAGAAGAAATACAAATAACTAATAAACCATGAAAAGATGCTCAACACCATTAGTCATCAGAGAAATGAAATAAAACCACACTGTGATACCACTTCACAGGCACTAAAATGGAGAAAATCAATGAGCCAGCAAGAATTTGTACCAACACAGGAACCTGGAACCTCGTACACTGTCAGTGGGAAGGTAAAGCAGTCCAGCCACTTTAGAAAGTTCCTCATCAGTTACACATAGAGTTGCTGTGACTCAGCAATTTTATTCTAGCTATGTACCCAAGAGAAATGAAAACTTACATCCACATGAATGTTTCTAACTGCATTATTTCAAAGAGCCAAAGGTGGAAACAATCCAAACATCTAGAAATGAAATGTTGACATAGTGGAATATTATTTGGCCATAAATAGGAATAAACTACCATGTGCAACAATATGGATAAATCTTGAAAGCATTATGTTAGGTAAAAAATACAGGACAAAAAGAGCCCACATATATGATTACATTCACTTGCAAGAACAAAATAGGGGAATCAGCAGACAAAGGGAACAGATTGGTGCTGCATTGAGTTGGAAGTTGTATCAGGGAATGGGGAGTGATAGGTAAAGGTACGGATTTCTTTTTGAAAATGTTGTAAAATTGACTATAGTAACGATTGCGCACATACATGCATACACGAAATACTACTGAGTTGTACACTTTACATGAATGAATTGTTGGGTGTATGAATTATATCTCAATGAAGTTATTTTTCAAAAAGAAAGTTGAGAGAAAATGAAGGTAGATAAGGTCAAAAGAAACATATCTTTGAACTTATGAGCAATCCAAGTCTTTTGCATTTGAAAAGGAGTTGGTAGCTATTCGGTAATTTACAGTCTTGATGAATATCTCTGAATCACCAGAAAAGGTCAAATTCTGTTCAATATGTAATATTCCTTACAAAAAGTTCCAGTAAAAATATCCAAAAGAAATTGACTCTTTTGAACACTAAACTCATTTTCTTTTATTGGAAAATTAATTTCTGAAGAACATGCGTTCCCTCAATGATGATAGACAAATGAAGTGTTACCCTAACTAGAGAAATAGTGGCTACCAAAAAGGTGTCTTTTCACAAAATTATTTTTACTTCTGAGGTTTTTGAGGAAATATTCTGGGCTATGAATAAATAAAATGGGAAAAAGGTGAAATCTCATGATTCCTATACAATTGTTCCTAAGATCTAGATTAACTTTTAGCTGTTGGGCTCAGAAGTAGTAAAGGTTATATATTCAAACTACAATCTGGAGCTGCTGCTAGGGCAAGAACAGAAGGCCCAGAATACTCTGTTATCCAGCTAATAGATGTGAACCACCATAACTTCTGGAATTCCTTTCAGCCAAAATATTTTCTATCATCATTTTGTTTCTTTTTTCAATTGTGTTCAATAGTAATTTGCATTACTATTGCTTTTATTTTATTTTTTTTACAAAGTACTTTATTGCTCTTCAGTGGCTGCTTTTGTAGCATATTGCCTAGCTATTAAAAACAGATTGTTAAATTTGTTAAACACTTGCTGGCAAAACCCATAGGATCTGTTTGCACTTGTTTTCTTTAAAATTTATTAAAATTATCTGGATACAGATTAATTTTGCTTGCTCAATATTTTTTATTGTTTCACCTGCTATTGAGTAGAAACTATAACTGGGAAGGTCTCTGTTTTGTTCAAGTTACCCAAGCTCTACCAAAATTGTTTGAAAGTGCTTAAACTTTTTTTAAAAAACTGGAATGATCCAATTTCAAACAGCCCACCACCCTCAGGAGGAGGTTACTCACACAAAGTGTCCAGATGTCTTGGGTAATGAGTAAATATTCAACGTCTTTAAGGAAGGGCAAAAGCACTTTAGAACTTGGCAGTAATTCAGCCCATTAAGTGAAGCAACTCTCCACTCCTTGCTGATGACCAGGGAAAATGGTCTGCTGAATTTTGAGTGTGAGAAAAGGCTGCTGAGCCTTCTATTTGATGGAAAACGCCAGGCAAAACAACTTGTCTCGTTCTGCAAAGGCGAGTCAGATCAGTGTGTCTTGTGAAAGGAAGTCTGAGAGAGACAGGGATTCATTTCTGGGAAGAGCATCGTTAGAGAAAACTGCATAATAAAGAAGAGCTGCATTGTTCTTGATTTGTATTTGAGCTTCATGTTTCAGGGGTGGCAGAGAGCCCACTCTAGTTTAAATAAAAACTATGGACTTCAATTTTGTACCTATTCAATGAAAAAAGCTTTTTCCAGGAGAAAAATGTTCTTTGGGCCTTTGATATTATTTCTTCATGCAAAGTATAAAAATAGGCCTATTATGCTCATTCTTTAAGATTTACCACATATATTATCCTGCCTTTTCTTTTCTGAGTTCTGTTATATTTGAATATTATTATAATTTTTTTCCTTGCATTGTTTTTCTTTGAATAATTTTAATTTTTATATATGTGTGTGTTTAGTGAATGATAATAGTTATACATTTAAAAAAAAAAAAAGAAAGAAACCCCAATAAGCTCCTTCTAGCAATAGTCAGAAGAGTGAAGAAGGAAAAAAAAGACTATGGAATTCTAGGAAGAATTTTGCTATTCAGAGGCACAGATCTGTTGGTGTGAATCTCTGTGCTGTCAATACAGCCATCTGAGAAGAGAGATGGAGTTGTCTTCCAGGAGCCTTGGTTTGAACCCATGTTTCCCCACTTAGAAGCTGAGTGGCTGTTGCCGCTGTAAGCCTCAGCTTTTTCATCTGCACCTCTGCTTCCTCGACTGTGAACTAGGGGAAAACATGCTACCTGACACTGTCCAGCAATCAGCCAAGATTCATATGAAAACTCACTGTAGGCTATAAAATATAAAATACTATGTTGGGGCCAGGGAATCAGCTCAGTGGTTCTGCTGCCTACCCCACAAGCGCAAGGACCCAAGTTTGATCCCCGCTACCAAAAATAAATAAAATAAAATAAAATAAAGTGCTATGTTAAGTGGAAAATGTGTTCAAACAATCTTCAGTCAAATTTACAAGCCAAGATTTGAACATAGAGCTATATTACTCCAAATTCTGATCTTTTTCTATAGTTACCTTGTTGGCTAATCAGGTATCAATGAATATTACCAATATGCAGTTTGAGAGATTCTAAATGGAATATGATACAGATATCATTTTCAAAGAGTAAATAGTTTCTTATAGAAGATAAGACATAGACACAAATATTTACCCTCCACATAAGAGTTAAAAAAATTATGAGTTTTAAGAGATGTTCATTCATCTCTTACCTGCTGAATATTTATAACATCACAAGTATTTGCTAGACTCTGGGAAAATAATGATAGGCAAAAATAGATGTGGTTTCTGCCCTTTTGGAACTCACAGTGTAAAGCAAGAAGACAGATATTGATCAAATACATGTAGAATGACATTTCTAAGGGCTACAAAATGAAGATAGTTCTAAAGTGGAGGAAGATTCAAAAAGGAAATACTCCTTCTGAGGGAGATATCGAGGAAGTTTTATAGAAAAGGCCTCATCAGGATTCAGCTTTTGAAAACAAGTGAGATTTGGATTTACAGAATGGGAGGATCTCAAATAGAGGACACATACAGCATATGATAAAAAACAGGGTAGTGAAGGAGTGACTTTTCAAAAGTGTATGGAGAAATTGAAAGTAAATCCATATGCCTAAAATGATTTGAAAAATAAAAATTGGCAATTATGTAGAAGCTGGATTGTAAGGGTTTACAATATCAGATTCTGTATCCATAAAGGATTCCTGGACCCTTGTGATCTGATCACAACAAAATGATCTACGGGTACCTGGGGTTGAGATGTGGGTGGAGGAGGTGAGAGAGGAAATAATCTCTGAAGAGTCTACTTTTTGCAAATATCTGCTTCAGGAACAAAACAAGGTCCAGATCTGCCAGGGAGCACTAAGATTGGGAAGGCCAGGAAAAGACACAAGACCACTGCTTTCAAAACCTTGACCTTGTGTGGTAGTGGAAGACAAGGACAATAAAGAACCATCACCTAGGACTGGGTTTAAGGCTGTGCAGGAGACTGCTCGCCTTGAATGCCCAGGCTCTAACCTAAATCCTCAGTACCACAAAAACAAATCCATATAGAACAATTAATAAATATATGGAAAAGAAGACACTAATAGGAAATTAGCATAAGACTTTTTTTTCTGAGCGGGGCATGGTGGTGCACGTCTGTAATCACAGCACTTGAGAGGCTGAGGCAGGAGAATCACCATGAGTTCGAGGCCAGCCTGGGTACAGAGCAAGACCCTGTCTCAAAAAAAAAAAGACTTTTTTCTAAAAGTAACCCCTACACCAGATACATATATGTATAAATTGAATGATATATAAATAAATATACATAAATAATATATAAATAAGTGCATGTATGAAATGAGGGAAATGATATTAAGCCCTCTTATGGAACAATAATAATAAATATTTTATTTAAAGAAACAAATAGACACATTAAGGTCCTTTTTGGAAAATGAATGACCTAGATTCACCTCCCCAGGGATGTGATGTTAAGATTAGAGAGAGCCTTGGTGATCATAGTGGGCAGTGGGCTTTACAAGTTAGGAAGATGAAGTCCAGAGAGATTAAAGAATGGAGGCCAAACTATATGACACAGAATCCAGATGTCCAGTTTTCTAGGCCAGAGCTTTTCTGCCAATTTGTGGGGCCTCTTGCTGTTAGCACTGCTGTTTACTTAGGAAAATGATACTCTCCCTGCAGCGGGGCTTTCCACAGCAGCCCGGGCTTCCATGGCTCAACAGTGTTCACCGGAGGAGAGGAGAGTCAGTTTCACTTGGAGAAAGGCAGCTGGGAGTCGGCTGTGAGAGCCAGGACTCCAGAAAGATCTTCCACTGTGTGCGTCCTAGCTTTGTGTCCTGTGTGTGAGAAAATTCAATAACTGGTGGAAAAAAAAGAAGTTAGAACTGAGAAGTCACTCAGGAAAAGCTTTATTCCAAGAAAAAAGAGGACGAAATGCACTTGCTTGGGTCAAATTGCATAAAGCAGGTCCGGGACAGAGAAAACAGCACACGCCTTTGTCACTCATGTCTCCCATCCATTTGAGTCAGCAAGAGAAGGTGCCGTACCCCAGACAAGTAAAACACGAGTGTTTCTCTTTCCCTGCCATCTCTGTGAGACAGTAAGAGTGTGAGCGGGGTGTTGCACTGGCATTGGCGGTTCCAGGGCCGTGGGTGGCTGTGGCGGCAGCGTGTGTCATACGTGAGGCCACAGTCTGCAGCTGGTCGCGAACATCAGCCCATTCAGCCATAGGCACAGCAGTACAGACAGCACCCAATATGCTTTCTTGGCATTTGATAGCTTAGTTGCACCCTAATGAGAAAGAAATGAGTACGAACAATGAAGTACACTTGAGGAAATCATCTGGGAGACGCTCAAAATCACCAGCTTGAAAATTAAGTGGGATGAAGTAGAAGCGAGCTGGTAAACTCAGACACCTGAGTTTTAGATTTATCTTGAGTACAGTCTTAGGGAATTTATTATTTTTCTCTAACAGTTTCATCTTTAGAGACTGTCGGCTCTATCTCAATTAATCTTTCTCCAATTCTGATAAAATTATATAAACTAAGACAGGATTTGTTTTATATTGCATCTAACATCAGGAAATCTACCTTTCCATTAACATATGGGATTCTTCACAGGCTCTGCAGTAGTATTTTCCAAATTGTGTTCATCATAATGCTACTACCCATAAGATATCCATTTAATAAGTCTCATTACTGAAGGACCTCTCAAAACCTTTAGTATACCAGTGCACTTTTCCAGTATCCAAGAGGGGGATATATTTTGTAGAATGTCTCTTGTAACTCAAATGTTTCTCAGAATAAAAGTTTGAATAAATTTGTTTATAGTTTTACTTCAATTTTTAAAAAAATATGCTAATGGACCATTTATTTAGACTTTTTGCTTTGTGTCAAAATAACTAAACATTTATTAACCCGAGTGATGTGTATTGTATTGGTGTGCTTTCCATTGCTGGGACAAAATTATCTGATACTCATGACTTAGAGATAAAATTTATGTGGCTCACAGTTTCATAATCTTTAGTGCATGCCTGGCTGGATGCAAGGCAAGAACATTATGGCAGAAGGACATGGCAAAGGAAAGCTATGCACTTCATGGGGGTTGGGAAACAGAGCAAGGGAATGGCACCAGAGAGGAAAGGGCTAGGGGCCAGATATAGTTCCCAAGGCCATGCCTTCAGGACTCACCCAGTCATACAAAGAGTGTGCTCCCCGCCCTCCAGGCTTCTCTCAAGTCAATCAAGTTGATAACAAGACTAACCATTACACCAACTGATGAATATCTGAATATTGACAATTTCAAAACACACATTATGGCAGGGAGCCTGGGAGCATCCATTTGGAAAGCATGACCTTGAACTCTTGTGTCTTAGTTACTTTCTTGTTGCAAGGACAAATATCAGCACTCACAAGTTAAAAGAGAAGAGGTTTATTTTAGCTCATAGTTTGTAGAGGTTTTAGTACATGGTGGAGCTGGCTCCAAGGCAGTGTGGCATGGTAGAGGGGCATTGCAGAGGAGAAACACTCCAAGGCAGGGTAGGCAGGAAGCAGTGACACTTCCTTCTTTTTCCCCTTTTGATTCCATAAAGGCTATAAACCTATTAGTTGGTGCCACCCACACCCAGGGTATGTCTTCCCTCTTCAATCAGTCTATCACACATGCCCAGAACTCTGCTAAACTAATCAACAGACTAATCCAGTATCATGAACCCATGATGCAGTCACTTCCCATAGCCTCACCGATGAGAGCATGAAGCTTTGGGGGAACATCTAGATATAAGCCATAACACCCTGAGACATATGTAGTTGCTTGGTTGGGAATATAGGTCCCTGATTTAAATTGAATCAATGAAAATCTTTTTGCTAGAAGCTTCAATTTGGATTTGTTTTTTGTTTTGTTTCTTAATTGCTGTCATCAAGGCATGATAAACAGGTCGGTTCACCACCAAATGTACTGGCATGCAGAAGAAATCTGTACACAGTGCATGAGAATGACAATGCTACCTGCAAGGAGGAAGCTGATATAAAAGAGAGGAAAAGCTGAGAAGAGAGAAGCCCTATCTTTTCTGGCTGTGGTTCTCATTCTCCTGGGTCTTGGTATGTTTTCATCCCAAATGAATACTACAAAATATCTCATCCATCATTCCTACCCCTCTTCAAAGAAAGACTTGGGTTTGTTTCTGTTTTTTCAAACAGTGAGTCTTAAACAAAACAAAGAGAATGATATTATTCCTAATGCTGGTAGTATGGTTGGTAAAACAGAGGTCAAGTTGAGACAAAGTATAACACAGAGGGACATGCACAGCCTTGTGTAACACACATATCTGCATTTGAACCCTGGCTCTTACCAATTGCAGTAGCCTATTGACAGAGGGTAATATTATCTTCTCTGTGCCTCTGTTTTTTCTTCTGTAAGGTGAGTTTAATGAAGGAGGTACCTCAGGATTTGGGTGAGGTTTCAGAGAAATGATGCGTAAAGTGCAGAAAAAGCTTGTGGCAATAAGGTGAATTCAATATTTCGGATCACTATTATCATTTATTTTCCTCAGAAAATAACTTGAATCAGTTCAGTTTTCTTCCTAATTTTCAAAATTCATATATTTTATAATGGTCTTGTAGTCTGTGTCTGTTGTGATGTGTTTTGTTTCTGGGACCTTGCAGAGGGGTGGACCTGGGCTGGGTTCTGCAGGGGTAGCCAACCAGACAGATGCCTGTGGTGTTGAACAAAGAGGGCACAAAGGATGGGACAGGAAAAAAAATGAAGAAAATTATCCACACTGGTCCCTGAGAAGAGGTCCCAGTGTGCTGAATTTCCTGGGGGTCACAGTGACACTCTTTGGATTAGGAACAGTTTCCACACACATGCACTGAGGGATCAGGCCGTGTTCACTGCACTTCTGGAGTAAGGAGGCTCTGTCTTTGTGGTTATTGTGCAGCCATCCCTTCCTTCAAAAGGGCAGGGCATGCGCAAATTATGGGAGAATAAAATCAGCCTCACGGAAATACAGACAGTGACCTCCTTGCTAACAAGGATTCCCGGATCTTAGGAAGAGGACAAGAAAAGTTTCCAAGAAAAGTCCCATTCCAAATGCCCACTGCCTTAGAGTGGCAGTGCTCAGGCCACACCTGCTCCCATCCAGCCTTCTACACTTCTGCAGGCAAGGATCAGCACGCCCACCCTTGTCTGGGCTCCAGCAGCACTTGGAAGGGCCTCAGCATGGACGTGATCATAAAAAATCCAATTTTACTTGTGACTCTTTTTTTTTTTTTTTTTTTTTAGTTGATTATCTCAGGTTTTTATTTATTTATTTATTTCCCCATTAACTTTATTGGTACATTTTAGGTATAAAATACAGTTACATTCATCATTGGGATTTTGTACCATTACATGAGTCTCTTGGTTCTTATTTTTTTTTCCCCTTCCCTTGCCCTCCCTTCACCCCCTCCACCCTTCCCTATTTGCAAAGACCTTGTTTCCATTTTTTTCCTCTTCTCATATTTTTCCCTTTCCCTTTTTCCCCTTCCCCTACCCCTCCCAATTCCACTGCTCTTTTAGACCTTTTCTTCCTGTTACAATATCAGTTATACATTTTCTAAATTACAATGTTAAGATCTAGGAGACATTACCACAGATTTTACAGAATTTAAAAGGATATAGAAAGCATATTACAAAAATCTTTTTTGAAATAAATTTGACAACTTGTAAGAAGTAACTTAGAAGACAAATTAATGAAACTAACTCTGGAGGAAATATAAAATTTGAATAGCACCTATTAAAGAAAGTATATTCCTAGCTTGAAAACCTACCTATATGATAACAGCAGGCTCATAAACATTTTAACTGATAAATTATATCAAACAATTAAAGCAGAAAAAAGAAGGAACACTTCTCCCCTCATTTTAGGAACTCAACATTGTGTTAATCCTAAAACTGGATAAAGATAATAGAAGAGAAAAATATGAACATAGATAGAAATTTGTTTAACAAAACAAACTCTTAGAAGTCAGATCTGGCAGGATGTAGAAAGTGGTTTTGTTATAGGGATGGCAGTGTTGGTTCAGCATTGGAAGATCCACCCCCAAAAGTAATCATTTTAACAGAGGAAAGGAAAAGACCATATGATCCTGTCACTAGTTGGAGAAAGAGTATTGGACCAAATTCTACAGCTGTTCATGGTAAAAGGTATCAGGAGACTAGAAGTAGAACAGAACCTTCTCAACAGATCAAAGATATGTACTCCATACTTCCAACAAAAACTCCTTCTATGAATGGAGATGATACAATGCTTTCTCCCTAAGTGGGGAACAAGGACATATATGCCTACTCTTCATCTGTCCATTAGACTTTGAAACATAGGTCTAAACCAAAATAGTCTGGCAATAAAATGACACAACTAGGATAGGATTGGCACGGCAGAAGCAAAATCTTTCTATGTAGATGAAATGATCATCTACAGAGAAAATACTAAGAAATCTCTAGGAGCCCCTAGAACTTGTACTTGAATTTAGCAGGATTAGAAAACACAAGGTATATATAAAAATTCAGGTCTGTGTATACTTGCTATAAATGAAGAATTGGATATTGAAATTTAAATGTAGGAGTACAAAGGACCCAGAAAAGCCAAAACCAAAAACAGAAACAGTGTTGGAAGACGTTTAAGCACCCAATTTTAAGACTTCTTCTAAAGCTACAGTAATCAAGGCAGTGTTGGTGTAAGGAAAGACATATAGATCATTGGAATAAAACAGAGAATCTAGAAATAGAATCACACATATATGGTCCAATGAGTTTTGAAAGATTATTTAACATTAGCATTTTATAGACTATAAACTTGATCCAAGAGCCGAGGAAGAGAGAGTGTCTTCAGCAAATGGCACTAGAACACCTAGTATCCATATATAAAAAATTAACCTCAACCCTTTTTTTCCATACATGAAAATAACTTGAAGGGGTCTATGAACCTAAATAAGAAAGCCTAAAAGTATAAAACTTTAAGAAGAAATTATAAGGGAAAGTATTTATGAATTCAGGGTAGGCAAGAACTACCTAGGACACAAAAAACATGATGTATAAAAGAAAAAAATTGATAAATGAGATCCCATCAAAATTTAGAACTTTAAATGACATCATTACAATGAAAAGTAGTCCTTAAACAGACCATATTTACAATGCATATAACCTATGAGCAGAATATATAAAGAATTCTTAGAGCTCATTAATAGACAACCCAATTAAAATGTAGACATAAGAAGATGATAAATAGCCAGTATAACACAAGGAAAGGTGTTCAACTCTAGAATCAGAAAAATACTAATCAGTACAATAATAAGATTGAATTATACACTCATTAGGGAGATGAAGTTAAAAGTTTTAAAAGCCTTGTCATGACTTTTTCTTTTTGTTGGATTCTCCCCCTTTGCATTTAATTTGTCATGCCCAGTGGGTTCATTCTGCTGGGCTTCCTGGGGTTGTGATCCTCATTGTCTTTTCCTAGGGTATTGTCTAAAATTTTTTGGAGTGCCGGTTTGGTATTCATGAAGTTCCTGAGGTGCTCTTTATCATGAAAGTATCTTATTTCTCCATCAATTTTGAAAGATAGTTTTGTAGGGTACATCAATCTGGGTTGGAGGCTGTTTTCCTTTAGGGCTTGAAATACATCACTCCAAGCTCTTCTTGCCTTGAGGGTTTGCATTGAGAAGCCTGCTGTGATTCTGATGGGCTTTCCTTTGTATGTGATTTGTTTCTTTTCTCTAACTGCTTGTAGAATTTTATTCTTCTGTTGAATTTCTGGAATCCTAACTGTTATATGCCTATGTGTAGATTTTTTTTTTTTTTGATTAAAGCTAGCTGGAGTCCTATATGCCTCACTTATCTGTATGTCAAGTTCTTTTCCCCTCCTTGGGAAGTTTTCTGCCATCACTTCTGTGAACAGTTTTTTTATGTCATCTGCACTCTCTCCTCTTTCTTCATTGACTCCAATCAGTCTTATGTTATTCTTCTTTGCATCGTCTAGCAGCTGCTGGATTGATTTCTCATGTTCCCTTACAATTTTAAAGGAATTTTTCTTTTCCTGGTCACTAATTGCAATATTTTCTTCTATATGTGAAATTCTATCCTCACATTGGTTCATTCTGCTGTGCAGACTTTCGATGGAGTTTTTAAGCTCTTGGAAATCTGTCTGTAACTGTTTTATGGATTCCATTTGTTTCCTATGTTGGGATTCCATCATGTTCCTCTGATCCTCTATTTTTTTATCTGTGTCCTCTCTAGATTTATTAATCATGTCCTGTACCATGAGCAAAATCTTTGCTGTTATCTGAGTAATTATTTCTGATTTCATTTTTCCCAGATCCTCTTTTGTTGCCAGTTTAGAGAGTCCAGGTGGTTGAGTATCAGAGTGTTCCATCTCGTTTCCCTTTGGGGTTGCTGTAGGTGATCTGGAAGTCTGTTTTTGAGGCTTGTTTATGTGTCTTCTCATTTCCCCGGGTGGGGGTTATCCTTCTGGAGCCCATGCGGCTCACCTTCTCTGCTCTAGGAGCTTGGGATGGAGGTGGGGAGCTTCCTTCCGGGTGCTGGGGCTGGCTGAGCTTCTCTGCCCTAGGAGCCTGGGATGGAGGTGGGGAGCTTCCTTCCAGGTGCTGGGGCTGACTGAGCCTCTCTGCCCTAGGAGCCTCACTTGTGACTCTTTTCTGATGGAGAATCTGACCATTGCTAGCATATGTTTCTGTTATTGCTCATTTTTAGGGAGTTTGTCTCTGCATCCTTTTTCATACTGCCTTTTGCCCTCTGTAGAATTGGATGTCCTGTTGGCAAAGTGATCATAGAGTGGAGAATATCTTTATTTCTGCAGGAAAAAAAGAACTTACATGAGCCTATTTGAAGGAAGGTCCTAGAGTGGAGAAAATTCTTAGATTAAAATAAATGGGATGGGGGGACTCAGCTGGAGATCAGAGGTTGAACACAGGAGCAGGAGGTCTGAGTCAGGCTGTGCAGGAGAAAGACAATAAGCCAAAGCCATAAGCCCACTCCTCTTAGATCTGCAGCCTGGAAGACTGCAGTGCTGCATGTTTGTTTATTGAGTTGGGATGTTTTTCTACACTGGCACAGAAAAATCTGTCTCCTGTTTATGATGATGCTTTTTTTTGCATAGGGAATCCAGAAAATTCTGTTAGAGTTTCCATTCCTTGACTGGATATTACTTGCTGTCAAGAAACAAAGACATGCCCAACTATTGGTTCAGAGCTTACCTTATTTTTAATGTATTTCCTGCATTCTCTCATCTTTGGCATCTCATTCTCTAAATTTACACATCAGTCCCAAGTTGCCTTGCCATAATTCTCACCTTACCATTTCTTTAATAGGTTAATTTGGTATGTTAGGTTTTATTCATTCAGCTCTGAAGACCATTTAAAGATGCTAGTGAAGACTAGTAGATAATTTAGCCCTACATCTTTTAAATTACTTTCACAGCTCTGATGGTGAAAGCCAAAGGGAACTTGTTAGCACCCCTATGCTGTGTCAAAGGATTGCATTCATAAGGTTTGAAGAAAAGCAAAAAATTAAATTACAGAATAAAGGCAATTCCCTTCTCCCCAACTTACATGGAACATTAACCCCATGCTCCTCAGTAGGTGAAACAAATAAAAACACATCCTATATTAAAGTGAGCTTTAGAGGTACTAATATAGTGGTTAATTAATTACTGACTCATTAATTAATTACTGAGTTCTAGGAAGAGAGGGAGATAAATGTGATCTAAAGACTGTTTTTTTGTGAAAAGAATGGAAGAAGACAGTGCTGGGAATGGCCGTGTCACAAGGCAGGTGCTTGACTCCCTCTGTGACATAAAAGTGGTTCCCAAGCCTGAATACACCCTTGTGGAGAGGCAGAGTCTTCCACACTGATCTGGGCTTCCCAGCTAGAGGGGAGATCTTTCTGTGATTCTGCATAGCACACTTGCCAAGTCACCTGGCAGCCCACTATCACAACTACTCTGCCTCTTGCGGGGAGGTGTGTGTGCCTCACTTTCCCTGCACTGGCTGCCTGGAGGGGCCCACAGGCCACTGGCAACAGATGCTTCCTGATAAAGCTGATCTTTACTCTGTGTGAGTAAAGCTTTGATCCATTCAATATCAGAATGTATTGCCTTTTTCTCTGTAACTCCAGAAGTGCTCAGACACCTACTCCCAGGAACAGTTGACAGATGTCACTTACCTGACAGATGGAAATGGGAGCCTGCAGAAGAGCCCCTGTGAGAAATGTATCCCAAACAGCTTCATTCCACCCTCTTGTGGAGCACACTTAGGTAATTGTCTCTTTTCACTTGTAAAACAGTATTCCTCATTATACTCTTCTGGACCTGTAGAATGCAGAGCTCTGGTCCATCATCTAAATAAAGCAAAAGAGGAGATTAAAATACCACAACATAGTCATTTACGTAATTAGATAATGAAAAGGCCACTAGAAGAGACAGAGACAGAATGAAGACCCACGAATTAGAACACTAGAAAAGTACTGGTTATCTTTCTGTTTTTTTAAAAAAATAAACCTAACCTAAAATTATAAATGTTGCAATTCTGTGGAATATATCATTCATTCATTCCACAGACTTACCAACTCCCAGGTGGCAAGCATTGCAGTCAGTGTTTGAGATATAAGATACCAGAGACATTCCCTCATTTCAAGGGTTTGATGACTTTAGGTGGGAGATTTATATGTAAACAATTCAATATGATAAGCGTATGGCCAGGATTGGTAACTGTAGTACAGAAAATTGCAATGGGCGTTCAGAGGGAGTCACTACCAGTGCAGCTTGAAGGTGTCTGATGGTTTACAGAGGAGCCCACAGTGAGCCAGCATTTGAGAGATGAGCCAAGTTCACCGATGCAAAGGGGAGGGGGCCTTTGCTAGTGAAGGGAAGGGCTTCAAATAAGGAGAGCTCAGGAATGAGCTCAGTGGGAAATAGGAAAGGTGGCTAAAGCATAGAGCATGGGGAAATGTGAGTGCAGGGTGGTGATAAAATGGTGTGGCAAGCATAGTTTAGAGCCAGATTGGGAAGAAATTTTTCTGCTATCTTCCCTAGATTAAGAATAATGAACTCTAGGGCCAGGGATTTAGCTCAGTGACACCGTGTCTGCCTTGCGAGCGCAAGGTCCTGAGTTTGATCCCTGGTACTGCGAAAAAAACCCAAAAAACAAAAAACAAAAAACAAGAATAATGCATTCTACATTTTAGGCAGAAAAAGCCTACTGTCTTGTTTTTATTTGAGCAATTTTTTGTAGCACAGAAAGATAGGAAACATGTCTTAAAGGGTTAAATCATACAGTGTAGAGAATGGATTCAAGAAAGTATAGAAAGTGACAGAGAAAGACTATTTCATGTAGTAATAGTACAGTGGTACCTTGGTTCACAAATGCTTCTGTTTGCTAACAATTTGGTTTGCAAACAAAAGCATTTGGCATGTGACAAACATAACCAAAATCACAGAACAAGTTGTTTGTGAACACAGGTGCCACCATACATAAGAAATGACTTGAACCTGAACTAACATCCTGGCAGGATAAAGGAGAAAATACTCAAGGCACATTGATGAGGTATAATTAATATAAATTGTTGTTACTGATTGGATCAGAATGTTGGAGATAAAAAATTTCATAAATAACCCAAAATTTTCCAGTTTAAGCACCTAGACAGTGTCATTGATTGCTATAGTATATGGGAAGACAGCAGGTTTGGGAGAGAAATCATCAAGTTCAGTTTTGAACATGTGAATCAGTTTTCTGTAAGGCAATCAAGATAGCCTGTCTGTTAAGCAAGTGGGAATAGGGTATAGGAAAGCTAAGGGGACTAGGAACATTGTCTTGTCTTAGTGGCCACTGGCGTATTCAGGAAAACCAGAGGTAGGAGTGTGTATCACATCACCTTGAAAGATTGTGGAGAGAGGTTTCACTGTTCTCTGAAGCTAGGGGAGGGAAGCTAGCAGAGGAGGTGGTCAAAGAGCCATCACAATGGCAGGGAGAACCAGGAAAGAACCGAAGGGAAAATAGTTTTAAGGCTGAAAGTGTGATCCACTGGCCTAAACTGTTCAGAGAAATCATATAAAGACAGGAAGTTTTTTCTGACCTTAGTGATTCTGATGATCTCAGTAAGTGCAGTTTCATTACAGTAATGGAGCAAAAGCCAGATAGTAGTAGGTTGGACAGTGAAGGGCAGGAGGGGGAAACCAGAACCAGTGACTTTAAAAACAGCAGTAGACATGTGTACGGATGTAGGTGAGGGCTCTGAAAAGAGGCCCTTTGCAGGCTCAGCAGAGAGCAGTGGTCACTGTGGGAACAGTACCCCCTTTCCTACATACGTGTTGCAAAGGGGATGTATGTTTCACCTCAGTCACCTCTGCACAGGGAACGGAATAATAGCCAATTAAAGGTGAGATTAATCTATAGCAAGATCTACCTGGGTGGGGACAGTGCATTCTATTTTTAAAACCAAAACAAAAATAATTGCAAACTTATGATCCATTTATTATTCTTTTTTTCCCCTCCATAAACTATTCCAGTTACCAGGGAGAAAATAAAGTTTCTAAATAAAGTCTTCCCCTAGGATTGAATTTTTGACTTGCCAAGCCAAACAAACGAAATCTTTTGTTTCTCTAGCAATCTTGCTTTCCAAGAAAAATACACCTGCAAGTATCAGGGGCCAGGTATTCCCCACCTTCAGCCAATTTTTTTCCCCTAAAGCAACATTAGAGGGCACTTCTACATTGTGCTCTGTGCTATCCTTTAGCCAAGAAGGTTAAGCAAGTATAAGTTAAAGCAATCAAACCACTGCCTTTACTTTGGAGGTGAAATAATTACCCACTCATTTGCTCCTGCATATGGTGAGGCTATGAAGTGATTCCTTCAGTGTATTCCAGAGTAGATTCAGTTTGGGAATTCTTGACAGTTCTGGCACAGTGGCATGGAAGTTACCATCTGTTAGTGTGTGTGCTATTGTCTGTACCATCTAATTATCTCATCTGGCATTCTGTGATCAGTCATTCTTTCATTGCCTGATGAGAACCAAGCTCTTCATATATTATATACATCATGGAGACACTGATTCCCCAACTGCAAAATCCAGACTCTTTATGTGAAGTTCTGGTATGTAGGCAGGCTCTGTAGAATTCCAAACTGTGAAACTTCACTCAGTATATCCTGTTTTGGTAGTTTTTTTTTTTAATAGAACCAAAAGATAGTAATTCTTGAGATTATTCTGATTTTTGGAAATTCTTATACACTGAGATGTGGTTATTCATGGTTAGTTTCTCTCTTTATTAAAGGAAGACAAAGGCATTTCACAATTTTTGAATGCTGATTTTCATACCTGGCACCATGAGAAGTGTGTGATTTTTCACAATCCTGACAAATGTGTGTTAATTTCTCCCCATTATGTACATCAAGAAACTGAGACTTAGGAGATACTTTGTTCTAGATATCATCACTAGTGAATAGTGGAGCTGGAAGCTGATTCCATGTCTCTCTGATGTTTGCTAATACCTGCTTCTGGCATCATTTGAAGGTACTTCTTAAGTATATATCCACAAAACACCAAATACTAGATCTATATGAAAGCAGAGAGTAGTGCAGGAAAGACCCCCTAATGAGTCCTGTTACCTTGGACAGGGCAGTTGCCTCAGAGAAGCCACCTACACCCTCATCAATGGGATTTTCCACCCTTTGTCAAACCATTTTCAACTCCACATGTAAATGCCATCATCGACTCAGGCAGTCATATTCATAGACACATTTGCAATGTCTTCTTTTCCCTCCCTCTCTCCAGCTCCCTTCTGAATCCAGTTCTTATCTCCCCTTTTCCCACGAAACCAGCTGTGTGTACACCAACATTTGATGAATCTTTCCTTCTCTGCTCTGCCATATCACTCATAGAGTTTGTGTATTTTAGTTTATTACATTTATAGGGCTATATGTTTTTACTCAGCTTCTTTCTATTTGTCTTGTCCCTATTTTATCATTTTTTTTTAACATTGTATAGTACTTGACATGAATTGAGGCCTATAGCAGGAATGAAAATACTCAAGAATAGTTTAGGATGAGTAGAAGTCTTCTGGATTTTGTTGAAGTATCTAGGATGGGAACAGGGAGAGAGAAAAACTATGCAAGAAAAAATTTAATGTTTGAATTGTGAAATCATGGCATGTCCTGTGAGCACACGGATTAATGTCAATACAGAGATATGCTTTTTGACAAGCTAAGATTTCACTTCTCCTGACCACAGGAAACTACTGAGTCTCACTTGCTACCTTGGCTTGTATGCAAACCCACAGAGGCCAAGACACCGTGACTGTGAATGATGTAGTAAGAGACCCACACGCAGAGGAGCATGTGCTGTGTCATCTGTTGGTATTCAACACCCATTCCCATCCTCATACTGCAGGTGCTGGAAGCTTTCAAAATAAATTTCCCCACATTTCCTCATATACAGATTTAGTTACTGTTTAGCACACCCACACTTTTACACTAGATGTGAGGCGAGCTTTGAAGCAGAAGAAATTTTCTGGAGCCTTCCTGATTTCTCCAGCAGCAATTTTCTGGAGCCTTCCTGACTTCTCCAGCAGCATTTTCTGGATGCGTCACATAAAAGAGGAAAGAATAAAGGCAGTCTTTATTCTTTCCGTTTTCTAAGCACATATTTCTCTTTATTTGATCTAATTTTTATTTGAAACACCTAGAATGGTTTCTGTGTGTTTTATTTATACAGAAAAGAACATTTGTTGGTAACAGAATCCAAACTCCACCTCCAGAACAAAGGCTACAGAACAGGGAATGGTCACAAGTAAAAGTGTCTGGCTTTTCCTAATAAGCCAAACTCTTCTCTTCTTGCTATCTCCATGCTGTGACTTCATTTGTTACACAAGAACTACAGAATTCCTACACCTATTTCCCTACTGTCATTCTCCTTAAGTCCTCATATCATGACTGTTGATATCTACTCTTTATTTCTCATCAGCTAGACCAGACAGCCACTGGGAGTGATCTCTACTCCCATAGATTTGAGATTTTTTTTTTTTTACTTAGTAATTTGAGTGATCTGAGATTAACCTAGATGGGTCTCCTACATCAGTCATAGATGGTTGGAAAGATTGCTTGGAGCTCAACAATGGGAGTAACCCAAATCCCACCCTCAATGGGTATTATTCTGCTGTATACTCTAATTCTTCAAGAGCTTAGGATCATGGTGGACATTGTTCCTATGGATCTCATGAAAGACAATGCTTCCTGTAAATGTTCTCTTTCATTTTTCAAGGGTGGATAGATCTCTAGAGCTAGAGAGGACCTTCATGTGCCCTGGAAATTGAGTGACCTAGGACACCCAACTTTCTAGAGACTTAGAGTTGAGGTCAGAATTGAGACTTTCTAGGAGGATCAAACCCCTAAAAGTGCCCCATGTTTTTCTACTCTAGCTCCTTCTCTCCAGGGGAAGCACTACACAGATTTACTTCTTGCAGCTCCCTTAACCTTGGGGAACTGGGAGGAGTTCCTTATTTATAGTAGTCCAAAATTGATGTGGAGTAGAAAACTAGACTTTTACTTTAGAGAATGTTGGGAAAGGTAATTGATAGAATGCAGGAACAAAAATTGGGAGTGTTATACTCATCTCCAGCTCTGGAAATGAAAATCTTCCTTCCAAACAGGGATGTTTATGATAGTACCTGGCATATGAAAAGTTGCATGAATCAGTCAATGAGATGAAGAAAAGCTAGGAGGCCACACTGTGCAATGATTTTTCTAGAAATGAGAATTACAGAAAATGTAAACAGTTGGATTAAGGAAATACAAAGTTTGGTCTGGGAATCTATATTTTACATTCACTTAAAATAGCAGTTGTTAATTTTAATACAATATATAATTATTAGGAATAAGTCAAAATTACTAAGCAGACTTAACCACTTCCACATATATATACACATGTATATGTATCCACATGTGTGTATAAATATATATGGGAAATATATATGTTATATATGATAAGTATATATTGATATATTGATTACTATGGTTTTGGCCATAAGTCCCTATTTTGACAAGTTTCAGTAGATCACATAGACTGCAAAACTCTTTTTCATGAAATATCTTGGGGAGGGGGTCAAGGATGAAGATTGGATCCAGAACTGCTAACAGATAGGTTATATTTACAGAAATGCTGTTCCAAATAAAAGAAGACAAGCAAGAACCTATTGACCACCCTGGGTACCAACTCTCCCTTGCCAGTAGGGGTAGCTGCTGAGCCACCAAAAGATGACCTGCTGAGAGGTTCTTTCATCCCTGGTGGGAGTTTTAAAACCTGATCCAAACTTTTTAGTTTATTTCAGGCCACTCCACCTAAAAGTATTGTATCTTCCAGCCCTACAGAGCTATTCTCATCATTACTTTACCACATTCAATTTGCTTTTGTTCACACTGTTCCCTCTCTACAAAGAATGCTATTTCTTTTCCATTCTTCAAAGCCCAGATCAGATATAAGCTTTTCAGACCAACCATCCTGGAACCTGAGATAAAACAAGCCTTCCCCTAGGCAAATGTCTTATCTATCTATCTATCTATCTATCCACCTATCATCTACCTATGTTAATGCTAACGTCTTTGTTGCAACTGTTTTTTACCTGTTTCCTCAGGTGGAATGTAAGTTTTCTGGGCTATTCATGTGCTATTCATTCAACTTTGTATACCAGATTCTATTGCAGCTCCTGTCCCCTAAATACTTCTCCGAAACAGGAAGTGAAAACCATCAAAGAATCATATTAAGATTGCTCAAAGTCCATATCTGTCAGGAACAATTCTACATAATTTGTGGGAAAAATTATTTCACAATTAAATTATGATTAGACCTAGTTTTCCTGCTTACAGGCTGGCTATGGCATGTTGAGACATACTCCATTTTTGCCTCCAGTCATAGCTAAGACCTCAGTGGCCCTGTGATGCTGTGATACTAAGGGGCAAGATTACATCAGCTAAAGATATCCTGGTTCCTTGAGAAGTAAGAGAGAGTTTTCACCTGGGGAGGAACAAATTTCTTATCAACTTAACTCTTCACACCTATTATTGTAAGAATGTTCCCTCTTACAGTCCTCTTCAACATAAGAACCTCATGACCTAAATTCTTCATCAGCATAAGATCCACATGGACATAAGATTACCACTGCACCCTAAGTCACCTGATACTCCCTCCAATTATTGCATGTACTCAATAAATAGTGGCTAGCTCAGAGAGTCTTTGTCCTTGCCCATTCTGACACACTGATCTCCCAACCCCCCATGTACTTTTAAATTATGCAAGTCTCTGTTGTCTTTTTTTTTTTCTTTAGCCTTCACTGTCCCATTTCTAGGCAATCGGAGGATTGATCGCTGCTCTCCTATACATATTCCAAAAGATACTATGACAATTCAGGGCTGACAGGATTTTTATGTCCAACTATGTATCCAGTGCAGAAGAAAAACACTTTCCTTTGGACTCAATTAGCAAGAACATTAATAGGTATGATCTGGCTGCTTGCTGTTTGAACTACCTTTCTCATTTTGAGGGACTGAATAGAAGTAGGGGGAATTAAATGGTGAAGCATTGCAAGAAGCATGGAGAAAGGGGCTTGAGGACACCCATGACCTGCCTTGGGTGAACTGTCTAGGCCTTGCATATCTGGAGCCAGTGAGAATTGTCTTCCTAGGTAAAAGGATGAGTCATCAACAACACAGCTCGTTTTGCCTGCAAGCTAATCATAATGCTCATTAAGGACTGACTTCTTTCACAACCAGGTAGTTTTAGCAGGAGATGGGAGGAAAAGAGAGAATAAGAGGAGAGAATTTCCAGAATCAGAATTTTATAACAAGGAAGAATTTCCACATCAAAACTCAGATTCACAGATTTGTTTTATGCCAAGTGTGAAAAGGCATGAAATAGCTAGGCATGAATTATTCCCTAAAGACTTGTCTTTTACTAGAAAGAACTTCGCAAATGTTAATAGGTACTAGAAAAGCTGGAAGCAGATTTGCTCTGGGCCCAGAGACATAAAATAATCATCACTTTGTTTGTCTGATTCTAAATGGTCTTAGTATTGATTTGCATTATAAGAATTCCAAATTCCCATTACTTTGGGAAAGTCATCCAAACCCACTGCTTTTCATTGCTGGTAGTTTCCTGCACATGAACTTTCCTTTGCAATTCTGCAGCAAGCATGGAGAAGAATGCACAAAAGAAGTAGACTGAATATTGGCTCTCCTTGCATGGTTCCACCCCATACACAAGAGAGGGGGGTTCCATTGCAACTGGTTCTCTAGAGTGTGGCTCAAGTTCAGTCCATGAAGAAAGGGAAGAATTCAACTTACTAATACTCCTAAGGAAGGGAAGACTTCAACTTACTAATACTCCTAAGAAAGCTTGAGAACAAAGAGCAGGTATAATGAATATCAGAGTACTTACCTCTGCTACATGGACTTACACACATTAACACTGCATTGCATGTCGGGCAATGCTAGGGCTTAGAATTGAAAAAGATATTAGGAGGTATCTGTCATAAAGAATCCATTTGTCGGGCCGAGGATTTAGCTCAGTGGTTTTGCCGCCTGCTGAGCAAGCGCAAGGACCAGAGTTCCATCCCCTGCACCAAAAAAAAAAAAAAAAGAATTCACTTGTCAGAAAACAAGTTTTTGAAAGGAAAGTTTATTCCAGTTAACAGGGAGTAAAAATCAGGAGATTCTAGCTGCTAACTGGGAAAAGCCAGGTTTATCACATGCCTGTGCGGATGGGCTGACACTGGGAGAGAGAGATAGTGGCAGCTAGCTGGGAGAGATTTCATCCGTGGGTGGATGGGCTAACAATAGGGGAGAGATATTAGCAACTAACTGGGAAAGGAATTAGGCTACATGGGTATTAAAAGGGCTAAGGAATCTGGGTGAAATATTTATGACATGGATGTCTAAGCACAGTCTGCTCAGGTGTGTACACAATTACTGGACTTCTTGGTGCCAGGGGGGTTTATATACTAGATTTTGAGTCCATTTGCTCTATTTACTAGAAAGGTGCTATGGTTTGCTGAAAGCAGCTTGTTTGCTTTTTCCTGTTGGTTTAGGGCAGGCCTGAGAGTATCATTCCCCTACTTTGTCCTGAAAGATGAGTCTTTACAGAGAATTAGTAATCCTGACATTAGAACACTTGTCTACTAACTTGTACACCTTACTTCGTTTCTATCCCAAATTCTCTCCATGATAGAAGAGTCTAACTTTTAAATCTTTTATTGGATAACTTTCATTCATGAATTCAATAAGCATTAATAACCCATTGTGTGCCAAGATTGTTTCAGCTGTTGCTTGGGATATTTCCATGAGCAAAATGGACTAAAACCCTATACCTGCAGGGTTAATACACTTTAGTGAGACAAGTAGGGCATGTGTATCCATGCCCACCTGACAGATCAGAAAATGGAGCTAAAAAAAGTTGCTTGAGAAACATGCTTATTGATGGCATATTTGGTATGTGCTTTTGAGTTTCTGCTCCAGGCCTTCCTTGGAATGGGTACAAATATATTCTTTAACCTCAAAATATATCAAGAGCCCTAGGAAGGGAAGTGAAAAATTATGTTCAAATACACAATGTTTGTTTGAGTCTGGCAGAAGTCAGCTGGACAGAAGATATATAAGGAGAAAGAGCCAGAAGGTTTTAACTGAAAGAATGTAGATACATTAGGGTTATTTCTAAGTCTCTGTCTTTTTGATTTTGGGGATTGGTATGAGTTGAATTATTTGCCCTCAAAGAAGATACAGTGAAGTGCCCAGTACCTTAGAATGTGACCTAATGTGGACATGGGGTCTTTACACAGCTAATCCAGGTAAAACGAGATCATTTTGGGGACCACTCATCCAATACAAGTGCGTGCCCTTATGAAAAGGAGAAACCTGAACAATGAGATGAACACGTGCAGAAGGAGGACAGTGCGCGGACATAAGGAGAATGCCATCTACTGGCTAGGGGACACCTGCTGTTACAGGAGCTGAGAGGGATGCAGAATGATTCTCCTTCAGTGTCCTTGGGTGGAATCAACCCTACTACCTTTCCAGTTTGGATTTCAACCTCTAGAACTGTGAGCCAATGTACTTCTCTTGTGTAAGCCACCCGGGACATGGTACTTGTTAAGAAGACCCAGGAAATGACTGTGGTAATCCTAACATGTCAATTTATTTCATTTTCTCATAAAATTAGATCATCTTTTATTTTCATGAGGAAAATTTTTCTGCCCCCTCTATTCTTCCACATTTTTCAGGTCAAGGACAAAGATACGTGAGGCTACAGGTGGCAGATAAGCAGGTATGAGACACTGTGCTACTGAGAGAGGCTAAATGAATTTCTGATGCACTCACTCCTCCCACCCAGGCAGTCAAGCAATGACACACTCCACATTTCATATTCCCAGACAACTGCCTACAGTTGATGGGAGACGCGGCCCCAAAGATAAAGAAGGTCTGTTCTACTTTTTATTGTTAAATTCAAAATTTTCTTTCTTTTTTTTTTTCTTAGATATATCATATTTCTTTATTCTCAACTACAGGTACACATACATACTCAGGTTTTTTTCTTTTGGTACTGATTTAACTTTTTCTTAACAATGACAAGTTTTATACTTAATTTAAATATTCTGTTACATGGGTTCTTTAGAGTTTCCAGTGATCTATTAAATATGTAAGTTTCTTAAGTAAAGTCAAGATTTTCAAAAGTTTTAGCCATGATTCATACAGTTATCAAACCCACACAAAATGAGAGATGTAAAGAAATATTCTGATTCCATTTGCCCCCATCAAAATCTTCAAAATGATAATGAAGTACAAGAGAAAAATACATAACTCTCCTTTACAGTACACTACCTTTGAAATTCACAGAGTAAGAGCTTTTCTTATATCCAGGCATAGATTGCAAATAAAATCTGAAGTTGGATATGATGGAGAAATTTTACAGTAGTCATTTTATAGTTATAAGTTAGTGTCAAAGGTAGAGATGACTGTGTTGCCACTGAAAAGATAAAAATTATGTCAACTTGTTGGGTTGAGTAAGCTTTAGGTGGTATGAAATCCCTGGTACCTGCTACTTCATCATTTGTGGAATCGCAGTAAACTAAGAGCTAATGAAAGCAGAAACAGAGACCTCTGTATTATACATCGGGAAGGGCACAGACATAGATGTGTGGTAAAGATAAGGTACACTAAGCTTACTGTGCCTGCTTCTTGATAGCTGAATCTATGTTACAGTACAGGGTAGTTCCCAAGCACCTTAAAAGAGGCCCTGGGACAGCACCTGAAAATTCCCAGTTACACAATAGCATCTGGTGTCACTTCAGTTTGAGAATTTTGAAATACCTGTTTGAACGACTACATCTCATTCCTCTTGGGTGTTTTAGAATTGCCACTGAACTGGGTTTGACGCTTCCAGTGCAGAATTGGTCTCTTCTCTCACTGCAGTCACTGGGATGTTTAAGTAAAGTTGTTACAGGGTAGCTTGCTTCTAAATGTGGCTCACCAACTAATCCGGGTTCTGGGTTGCTCACCTCTCCTTCTGGAGTTAAATTCCAGGTTCTTCTCTCCTCTCGAACAAAGAATTGAATAAAATGAGTAAAAAACAGTGACAAAGTTTATTTGAGAAAGTAAAAACGAAGAGTAGGGGAGGAACTGGCCCTGCGCAACAAGCTGGGCAGAGTGAAAGAGAAAAAAAACAAGATAAAAGTACAGTACACCTAGAGGAAGCAGGGTAGACTATCATGAGGAAAGCTGTAATAGCAAGCCCTTCTTGGTGGCTGTGTCCTTTAATGCTGTCCAAATCTTGAGGAAACCCAAGAGAACTTCTTCATATAGGTCCTGGCAGTTGGTGCTGGGATCTCACACCTCCAGGTGAAGTCAGGTCTAGGCATCTTATTAAAAACTTGCTGGAGTTCTTGGGAAAAGTCCATGTGCAGGGCTTTGGGAACTCTTCGGGCGTGTGTTCTGGGATCTTGGAGTTAACAGGCCACACCTGCTTCCCTAGCCAGCTTTGCCATTCCCTAATCTCCTGTCTCAAAGTGTCTTAAATTAATAATCTGTAGGCTGGTTATGGGTTCACTTATGCAGCACTTCTTTATTGAGCATGTGCTTAGTGAATATCAGTTTGCAAGGGCTATAAGGACACAAAGAAAATTAAAAGAAGGAATAGACTATTTTTATCTGATTCTAGTTGTTCTTGCTGTAGTCACCCAGCAAGTGTTGACCTACTGATTTTTCCAAAGTTTTCTGCATTAGTGTCATCAGTATGGTATCTTCTTTTTTCTTAGATTCTATCCTCTTTTTCTTATTCTATTTCTTTTCCAGAAAAACATGATGCTAAGAGTACAAACTCTGGAGCCAGACTGCCCATGTTCAAATCCCAGCTCTGCCACTTGTTAGCTCTGTGACTGGAAAAAATATATTTAACCTTTCCATATGTGATTCCCTTGTGTGTTTAACAGGGAGAACACCAGTACCTATATCATGAGGTATACTTTAAGTACTAAATGTGTTAATCTACAAAAAAAGACTTAGAATAGCCTTTAACAAACACTGTATAAGAATTTGTTACAGTTTTACTCTACTGGGTCATTACATAATGCACAATGATGGAATAAAGTCAGTGAAACAGAACAACATTAAAAGAGATTTAGAAGAAAAAAAGAGAGATTTAGAAGGCTTCTCAGTGTCAATTAAAAAGAAAAGTGGGCATGCCTATAATCCCAGCACCTGCAATGCTGAGGCAAGAGGAACACAAGTTCAAATACTGTCTGGACAATTTAGTGAGATCCTGTCTCAAAATTTTAAAATGAGCTGGGGATGTAGCTCAGTGCAAAGGCCCTGGGTTCAATCTCCAACACTGAAAAAAAAGAAAGTGGGATGACAGATGTTGACATTTCTGTTCCATATTGGAGACCAGAAAAGAAGGTCTTCTGTGGTGAAACACTTTTTTTTTTTTTTTTTACAAAGGAGAAGGGGGAATGTGTATTACTCTAATAGCAGGCTTTCACTTTGAGGCATATAGTTAAAAGCCACATGCTTGCGGATTTTTCCACTTTTTCCACACTTGCAGATTCACAACCACTTTTGGTGCCCGTGGTTTAACCTCTGTTTCTCTAACTCCTATTTATGAGTCCAGCGGTTTCGTGTCATCAGGTTGATGAGGGCAGTGTGAACGGGGGATAAGGATGTGGAAGTAGTCTTTCCACTGAGAAGCACCACTGTGTGCTAATCCCCCATCCCCCCAAAAAGGAATTCAATGCCTTTGGACTTCGCAGGCTTGTGATAACCCCAGTGTCGGAAAAGGCTAAAGTGATGGCGGCACCAAGTGGGATGGGACCAGACTCAGCAAAAAAGCTCGATTCTTGGTAATCATTCACCCTTTCTTCTCAGAGAGGGCACAGGTCAAAGTTCACCAAGATAGCAGCTTCGAGTGTGCCATGACAAAGCTCAGTAATGAGTGCCCAGAGGACTCGAAACCCACAGGAGCTGTTTGTCTCCATAGACATGCTTATGCACCAATTTCCTGGTGAAGGTAGCTGGAGAAAAATCCTAATCCCATTCTCTTTTCTCCCTTATGCCAGCAATTTCAAGTCTCAGAATTCCACAGAATCATGGATGGCCAGAACTCTGAAAGTCCTCAGAGAGTTCCTATCATTCCCAACTAACTACAGAAAGAAGCAGACCTTAAAGAGATTGAGTGACTCAACACCAGCTCACGAAAATGCTGGGACTGTTACCCAGTTTTTCTACCTAAAGCTGAGACTTTTTCCTAGCTTCCCAGCCATACCTTTCCTCACGCCAGTGGATATTTTCTGGTGATTCCTTGGAATAATAGGACATTTTGGGGCCTAAATAATCCACAAAGATAGTTAGCAGCAATCCCAGGGTCAAAGCCCCGGTTTCTACATGAAGATGTAGATACATTCTTTCTCATTGGTCCTCTTACTGCTGTTGTTACTAAAGAAAACTGACCAAACTTTTTTTTGTTGGGCAGACTGAAGAGCAAAGCAGTGTGAATGAGAATCTTCTCTATGAGAATCTCCATTTAGAAAATATCTCTAAACCTTCCTGCCTGAGTAGCCTCAACATTAAATTGAATCAATGGATCTTTCAAAAATTCTTCCTAGTTTACCTCATTTTGTCTTTTTAATCTAGCTCTCTTTATCCCTTTTTTGCTTAATAAGTCTAATTTTTCTTTTCATTTCTTCTTACAGACCATGGTTTTTAGATTTCCAAACATTTTTAATAGTTTCTACTATAACCTCTCAGAATAGCCACATCTTTCCTAAATTGTTTCTCTTAACCAGACATAAAATTCCATTTGAAGAGTTCAAAGGAAAGAAATGAGACAATGATTCATGTATGTCAAACAGCACCCAAACACAAGTAAAACACATGTGACAATTCCCTACTTAGAAGGCAGGGCTGTGCTGGAACTTCTGTTGAACTCAGCGCTGAGTGAGTCTACACCTTCCCCAGCTCAAGTGCCATCATTCATTATCTCTTTGCTAAAATCATAATTCCAAAATTAACTTGAGGAAATTTCTTCATAATGTTTGAAGAAAAATTAAGAATAGATGAGCAATTGAGAGTTCTTTTGCAAATCTTAGATAATATAATTACATAAACATAAAATTTAGCTTTGAATTTTCTGAACCAAGGAAACAAGAGGAAAAAATCTAGTTTAAGTAATTTTAAAGATTACTCCTGAGGAACAAATGAGATAAAGAGCGTTTCTCCTCACAGCTTTGTGTTTGACTTTTTCTGCCAAAAAATCCAGTACTTCAATAGTTCTTATCCTCAATGACCACAGGCTTCCTGAAGATAGGTACCATTTCTTTTAACAGTTGTTTATTGATTAATGCTCACTGAATAAATGAATGTTACTGTCTCTGATTTCCCAGAAACCCTTTATCAGGTGCCCAGATCACTTTAAACATGTGCTGCACAAATGTTTGCACTGCTTTGACATCTTAAAATTGAATGTTAAATGTGCTGGGTTCATTGAGTGGGCTTTGACTGTATTTGTGTAAAGTTTCATTTGTAAGGAGGTAAGAAGAACACTGGCTTTGGTGCTTGTCTGAAGACTGCAAGACCCTACCTGAGCCTTACCAATCTTCACAGGAGGACAGGACCAAGGCCACTGGCCAGATGTGCACTAAGGGGAAGGCAGTGGTCTCGCACATTACTTGGCTACTTCACTCGTGCTTGATTGTCCTAATAGGAAGACACACTTAAAATCAACATGCTCAATTACGTAATTTTTTATAACCTCATTGTATTTTCATTATAAATTGACCTAGGTGTTCCAAGTAGTCTCTTCCTTTGCTTTTCTGATCCATGTAATAGTATTAAATCAAACGTTTTAAAAGTGATAATTGGAAAGACACAGTATGATCAAAAGCAAAACAAACTTTACAGTAGACTTAAAATAGAAATGAATATAAAGCAGTATGTATGAAGGAAGTCCCAGCCCTAGCTGTCTCTGTACTAAATGCCAGATGTTGTAACTAAATGTCAATTCTTCAAGGAAAACCAACACTAAGACAGAGGACTAGACTCTTGAAGTCAGTTCCTGTATGTAAAAGTAGGTTTTGAAAATAGCTGTCCACATGTTGCTTGAAGTTGTGGCTTTATGCGATGGTTTAGGTCTAGAAGACAGAAATACTGAGACACAGCATTATGTTGAAGAACTAAGCCAAACTACTAATGAGCCCCATGACTGTCTGAAATGTCACTGAAGAACAGGTTTCCAAAACACTGTGATAGAACCAGGTTCTTTACAAGAAGCCCAAAGGACTTGGTATGCATGTGTACAAAACAGAAAAATTGCTAGGGTCAAGGAGAGAAAGAGAAGAAATTTTAAAAAGAAAAGACAGGTAAAGAAAAAGAAAATTTCATATTGGAAATCATTTTGCAAATCAAAAATCTAAAACTAAAATCAGTGACAGGATAGAAGCAGTAAAAAGAATGTCTGAGAATTATCCTTCCCTGATGAAAGGCATGAGTCTTCAAACTGAAACATCATTCCAAGTATAGGATAAGGGGCCAGGGATTTAGCTCAGTGGTTCCACCACCTGGCTCCAAAGCACAAGGTCGCAAGTTCTATCCCCAGTACCAAAAAAAAAAAGTGTCCAAGTATAGGATAAGAATCCTTGATCCAAAAATCTGAAAGGCTCCCAAATCCATGACCTTTTGTGTTGACATGATCCACAAATAGAAAATTCCATGCCTAATTTCATAAGATGACTCAGTAAAATGCAGGTTCATTAAAAATATTGCTTTAAAATTACCTTCAGGCTAAGAGTATAAGGTATACATGAAATATAAATAAACTTCGTATTTCTACTTGAGTCTCAACTCCGAGAAGTCTCATTTGTGTACACAGATATCCTAAAATCCCAAAACATTTAAATTACAAATCACTTATGATCCCAAGCATTTTGAATAAGGGATGCTCAATGTGTATTAGGAGGAAACATTTTAACACTCATCCTGATATGTTGTGAAACTAGAATATGAGGAACAAAGACAAAATATAAAACAGCCAGAAAGAACAGCCACTGAAAAGAGCATGAGCAGGGGGGAAAAAAGACTGAAAATAAAGAAGAGCTCAAATCAAGAAAATAGGGAGAAAAGATACACACTGCACAGGAAAACTAGATGGAAAGACAAGAGAAAGCATTGGATAAATTAGAAAACACAGTAGATAAGATCATTAAAATCAACACCTGGTTATTTGAAAATACTGGTAAATTAGGCAAAACTAAATAATACTGATATAAAAAAAGAAAAGAAAAATGTATACATATATAATACTGGGACTAAAAAGGAATAACTCAAGTTGAGATTTTTTAAAATAATAAAATACAACCAGTTACTCTCAATAAACATGCAGGTGAAGTTCATCTTAATATCATTATGTCAAATTTGTCACTTGGAAATTGAAATGATAATCAAACTCTCCTCCCAAGAAAGTCAGTGTATTCAGAAAATTTTACATGTGGATTTTACCAAGCTGTGAAATTGTACAAATTGTTCCATATACAGAAAAGGGGAAAGAGATATGGTGTTGGTTAATTTGTTAGAGTGAATCACTGAGCAATGCTGATTCATTATTGCAAATGACATTCCAGATAACATGCAGGTGGAAGAAATTCACAGGACAAGGTAGGGGAAAGGTGTGGAGCTTCAATACCTGTCCCTCACCGGAACCTCCACGTGTTCAGTGATTCAGAAACTCTCCCTTTGCATTGTGAAGACTTCCTTACCTAGTCTTTTGCTTAAATCATTGGCCACAAGTAATTAGTTCATCATTCAGCACCTGTCCCTTCTCTGGAGGTATGTGGGGTGCTGACAGTTCCAACCTTCTAATCAAGGGACTGATTTCCCTGGCAACCAGACCCTACCTGTCTTGAAGTTAACCTGAAATTTTACTTTACATTTTATGTTGTTAATAATTTTGATACAAAACTAGAAAAGTATGAAAAAATATGATAGATGTATTTCATTTATAATATATTAGTAAAAATCTCAGATAAAATATTAATAATAGAATTATAAAAAATCAGATCATATCCAGATAGCATTGGTACAGGTAGCACATCTGGGACTATGGGCCATCACCCTGCATCCACCTGAATTTGGCCAACACTCCAGGGCCAATTTTGCTTCCACTGTCCTGAGAGAAGCAGAAATAAATATAATAAATACCCAGGAAATCTCTAAACCTCCAGGCCAGAGCACATGCGTGTTAAGTTCCACAGCATGACCTTCAGTAACCTTTTCTCCACTCACTTCATTAGTGGGTTGTGCATAGTGACTGTATGTCATGCAAGTGATTCAAACAGAGCGAATGGTGGGAAATTCAGGTGCACTGGATGTCACTGGGATGACTCAGCATCTACCAATCATTTCTATCAATCATATACAGAGAGATCCAATAAGAAGCACTGGGGTGGGGTACACATCTTTTAGATTTGAAAGCCTGATATATCTTTTTTTCTTCCTGTTCTTCTACTATCCCAGCACCACTTTCCCTTTCATGCCACCTTTTTGTCTCTGTTGACATGAATCTGCATGCCCTGAGCATGCCTTCCTGTTAACTTCAATAAATGTAGCTGCCTTTTCTTTTATAAAAGGGTGTATTCTTGCAGTTCTCTGCTTTATGTACACAAGAACCTGGAGCCTATCTCTCAGATGCATCACACATGGTAACAGCATGATTTCCAGAAAACCAGAAAGTCTAACATCAGTACGAGGGGTGGTACAATGATACAGTCAATGTTTAAATTTTAAAAAATATTTCAGTAAAATATGCCTTACCAAGAACAATGGATGTGTTCAAAGTGAGGGGGACTATTGTGAGGGGGTTAATAGCAATGCATCTTTTACTGTAATAATTTTTTTTATTAAATTCTTTTATTGGTACATTGTAGGTATACAACACAATTACATTTCTCATTGGGAATTGTACCTTTACATAATGCAACTTGGTTCTTATTTTTTCCCCATTCCTAGCCCTCCCTTCACCCCCCTCCATCCTTCCCTATTTACAAAGACTTTATTTCCATTTTTTCCATTTCTCATCATTTTCGCTTTCCCTTCTTTCCTTTCCCCTGCCCCTCCCACTACCCCTACCCTTTGGACCTTTTCTTTCTATTTTACATTATCGATTATTCATTCTAATCATTGGTACATTTTAGGTATGCAATATAATGACATTCATCATTGGAAATTTGCACCTTTACATAGTCTCTCTTGGTTCTTATTTTTCACCCTTGCCCAGCCCTCCCTTCAACCCCTCCAGCCCTCCCTTCAACCCCTCCAGCCCTCCCTATTTACAAAGATTTTGTTCCTATTTTTCCATTTTCTCACATTAATCCCATTCTCTTCTATCCTTTCCTCTAGCCCTCCCACTTCCTTCCCCTTTCCCCTTTTCTTCCTATTTCACATGTAGTAATTTTTTTAATTTAAATATTCACTGTATTTTTAACACACTTTGCTGACCAACCATTTATGGTAATGTCTGTCAAATAAAAACATTACAATGTGTCTAAACACCTTATTCACTGGATCTGGCACCATGTCACTTCTGGCTCTTCCCCAAGTCAGATGGACCATGACAGATAAATATTTTAAATTGATATGGGACATTGAAGCAGCCGTGGCAGCACAACTAATGATATTCACAAAAAAAGGCTTCCAGAACTGCTTCAGCAAGTGGCGAGAATGATAGGATAAGTGTGTTCAAAGGGAGGGAGAGCATGAGAGGGATTAATGGCAATGTGACTTTTACTGTAATCAATTCTTTAAATTTTAACATTCACTATATTCTTTGATCCCATGTTGTAACTCTTTGCACATAATGAATGAAAATTTTAATTAAAAAAGAAATGTGTGATTTTTTCCCTTAAATGCAAACCCTTGGTAAATATGTATTTATTTATATGAAACAGCCCATAAACTTAGAAAGGGACTCTCTTTAGATAAAGGTTCAAGCCTTGCATTAAAAAATGTACTTCATGTGACATTTTAGAACCATTCTAGAAAGGAACAAAACAGGCAGCTCTGTATTACCACTTGTATTCAATATTCTTCTGTAGTATCCATTCAGTGCACAAAGATAAGACAAGGGCTAAAAGTAAAAAATGAAAGGTCAAAGTGAGTCAGGAAGATAGGGAGGGTGTGGCTATGACTGGATGGGACAGTCGGTAGGATCTCTATCCCAGGACACACCAGCAGAGTGGCTCCCAAAGCCCTGCATGTGGACTTTCTGAGGGACTTTTGCTAGGAGAACCTGGACCTGATACTGCGTGGGAAATATAAGACAAGGACAGTGGTCATTAAGCATTTGCCATCATGCCTCTTCAATGTAACCTATCCTGCACTGTCAGGTGTACTTTAAAATTTTTTCTCTCTTTTTTTTCTACTTTTCTTGGTCCAGGCTTGCTCTGCATGGCCTGTTTTATCCTACCTTTAATAAATGTGAAACTTTTCCACCATTTATGCTTGTTTACATCAATTCTTTGTTTGGGACAGAAAGAACCTAGAAATCACCTCTAGAAGGAGACTCCAGCTTCCCAAAACCCAATAACAAAAGTATCTTTATTTGTAGCCATGTTTGTCTGTGTGTAACGTACAAGACAATTCACAAATAATTTTTTTGGAACAAATAAGAGAATTCCACAGTACAATAAAAGATCAACATAAAAATTATTAAAAAATGTAATAGGAAACTAAATTACCACAAAAATTTAGGATACCTAACAAATAACACAAATAACAAGAAAGATACATGATATTTTTAGGGAATATTATAAAACACCACTAAAGAAAATAAAAAGAGATGAAGAAATGGCCAAATGTAATTTTTCATGAATGGGAAAACTTGTGATTGTGAAGTTATAATTTTGGTAAAGGACGAAGTGAGATTTGCCCGGAAATGAGCACTTTGGGTAAAGTACCAGTGTACCAACATGCTGAGCCTAGGTATAAACAAATAGAACTTGGATCAGAATAAAGCTCCTAACAGACACACATAAAAATGATTTTGGATAAAATGAAGGAAACCAAAATATTTCTATCCAGAGTACCAGGGAGTATTGCCCTGATGATAGTTTAAATGCATAGGGACTCTGCCATCTCTCTGTTTGCCTAAAAGCAGGATGAAGACTCACAAAAGGCCAAAGGTCTTTCTACAGTACTCCCTCTTTTTTCTGCCTAAAGACTGGATGCAAATTATTCACAACTGCTTTACCAACCAGCTTGGCAGACTTTCTTCCCATAAATTTATCTTCCTATGGTTTCCCCAGCTCTGAAGCCTGGGCCTGCTCTTCCTGTGTCTTGTCACCTCCCTAAAAAGTGCTCTTTGCTGGAATTCCACTGAAGGCTGATTTCTAACCCATGGCCAAGGGTGGCTCACCTCCCCTGCAAGGTGCACTGCTCACATTGGTACACTTGTGTGTTTCTCTAGTTGCTTTTTCTTTTTGTTAAAGAAATCAGTTCCAACTGCCAATTTATAAGCCTTCAGGAAAAAATGACTCTCCTTCAAAAGCAAAAAAACCCAAAAAAACAAAAAAACACTCCAACTCCCCAAATTGTCAGGCCTTCTATACTGTAATTAAAATGTCAAAATTCATGGTTTATATACAGGAAAAATTTAGCTTCTGTTTATTTCATTCCTTTTATTTTATTTTATATATTTTATCTTTGGGCCTCAGAGGAACAATGGCCTCTTTCAGTTCTTCTCAAGCTTGACTTCCCTAAATTATTTTGAGTCTGCTAAGTACTTCTGCATGAATCTTTCTCCTCTGCATTCCACAGCGCTGTACATTCCTCTTTTCCAGTTTTCTCCTTGATTTGTTTACCTGGATACTTTTCATCATTTGCTTCCTTGAAATAAATGCTTCTTGGGATTCTTATTTCAGGAAATTCTTTCTTACTGATTTGTTTATTCCAGGTGCTTCAAGACTTCAGTGTCAATGACTGTTAATATTCTTTTTTTTCAACAAATTTGAACTCATTGAATTATTAGTGATGGATCCTAAAATGTATTTCTATGATATAACATCATGTGATATTTGGCATCAACTCAGATGTTCAAAGTAGGTGATATTGCTACAGTAAAATTCTTCCATTCATTTTTTTTATGAGAACACAATTTATCAGGACTTACTGGTGCAACAATAAAAAAACAAGAAAAGAAGTGGTGTCAAACAGTGCTCATTTTAAGAATAAATTATAGCTGGACACATAGACTCACCAAAAAATTCAAAATTCCTACACTGCTCAAATAGAAACATATTTCCAATAAAATTTCACTTTAATATTTAATACTCTTTTCCCAAAATTTATAATATAGCTAGAATTTATCAACTCTGTAATAATTACTATAAAAACTCAATCCAAAAGAATATTTTCAATTTAGAAGATTATGTCAGAGAATAATGATTTTAAGTCATTTTCTATACTTGTGGTTGCAGAGAAATATGATAAAATGACAAATAAAATAATTTCAAGTTGAGAAATAAATTAGAAACAAATATTTTGGGGAATCCGGAAGAGAAACATGTAAGTTCAAGAAAAAACAATCCCCATAAATAAGAAACAGGTTATTCACTGAAGAAGAAAAATAAAAATTAACAAATGACAATGTTTATCAACCTACTGCAGTACTTAGATATCGTCTAAGTTATTAGCACTATAAATTTTCACAAATTACATTCTTAGCCTTAAACTTACATTGACTTTTAAAAAATGTCAACTTGAAAATATGAATATATCAGAGGGTACATAGTTTTACAAATTCCCTAAAATATTTTAGGGAGTACATTAGAAATATACCTTGAGAACCATTGTCTTACTTCACAAGTTCAGTTTACCTCTGGTTTCCCTACCTTTCAATGCATCCTTACATTCTTTTCAATGTAGATTTAAATTCTTCTCCCTAAACCAACAGAAATATACACATCACATGCATCTTGCAATGCTTTTCCTATTGTGTGTGTGTGTGTGTGGTACTGGGGATTGAACTCAGAACCTTGTGCTTGTAAGGCAGGCGATGGTACTACTGAGCTAAATCACTGGCCCTGCTTTCCCCATTTTATCAGCTTTCCGTGTGTGAATGTTATCTCTACTCTAATACACATTTTGAAAGGATAATTCATAATTAGCATATGCTGCTCACCAACTTCAGTGTCTCAGCTTCTGGTTCCTCCAGTCTAAACAAATTCTTCAGGTTGATCCTCCTTAAAGCCTTCCCACTGAACCCACACAGACCTGGCCACCTCCTCTAGTGACTTCTGTAGCACTGAAACCAGCACCCAGGAGGCTCAGGTCAGTGAATCAAAATCAGTTCAAGAGTGAGTTCAAAGCCATAGGCTGGAAACCTGCATTGGACCACACTGCTGGACACAATACCACAAAGGCAAAGAGTGGCTGTGAAGGAAGACCAGTTAGGAATTGTTTCATAAGGCAGATTTTCCTGTTGTGATCATATCTAGAAAGCAGGCAAAGATAAGAGAGAAGGGTGAGGAGGTAAAGGGAACACTGCTGAACAAAGAAAAGGGTGAGTCATTTTCCATCCCTGGCAAGCCCTTGGATGCTGGGGTAGCCATGAGCGCACTTCATCTTGTTAAGCTCTGTTTGTTTACTCAGAGCTGGAGCCTTTCAACCCTGGCCCAGGCCTGGTTTAGAAACACAAACCAATAGTGAAACTTTCCATCTTGTTATACTTCCCATCATAAGACTGACATTTTCTGTTTTGTTTGCTATGGGCTGATAGGCAGCTTTAATTTGGTTTTCCCTCCAGTCTCTGAGTCCCAACCTTTGCCAAATCAAGACCAGGGAGGGAGGGGAAGAAATGCATGTGCACTTGCATTGGAAGGATCTCAGTAGTAACCTGATACTGGTTTTGGTCGTCTATGTCTTACAAATCACTTTCATTCTGTAGATTGTGTACACACCACTTCCAGTGTGTCTCTAATAAATTAAAATCTGGTGAAGTGGTAAAATACACTGAAGATATAGTGAATGGTCTGCAGGCTGCACAGACAGGCCATTATTCTAAAAGGAAGAAGGAAAAGCAATCATAAAATTTTGAAAAATTATGCAATGACTTGGTACTTATTGCCCATCTATATTCATAACAATGATCTACTTCATGGACATAAATAGAGTGGGAAAGTAAGAGATCTTCTGTGTGCTAGATTTCAGTCAATGAAATTCAATTAGAGTTGATAATTTAAAAAAAATACAGATGCCAAGCATTTGTATTTGTATGTGCAGTCCTAAAGTCACTCATTTACTTTCTTTCTAGTTCTTCCCTTTTTTGTCTGCTCAGAAAGTATCTTTAGTAGAGATGAGAAGGAACGATTGCTTAGCTCTGAGGGATGTGGGAGCACTGGCCTCATCGTTCTCTATGTATATTAAACTCTGTATATTGTGCTTTCCAAATGCACTGTGCTGAGCTTTACCAGGACAATAGCATGCAGAATGTTTTCTAAAGAAAAGGACCACACAGATAAGACCATAAAATTGCCAGAAACTCAGTACAGGTTTTACGACACGCACAGTGATCAAAGGGGCTTAACCAAGATGGTTTTTAATCATATTTGGGAATTGGAGACTTCTCAGGTTCAAAGAAATGGTTCTGTGTCTTGTTTAGTTTTGGCAAAGCTCTCTTTTCTTCAATAACTTCAGAAAAACAAAGCCAACATAGTGAGGCCATGATCAATTTTGCCTCTGTGTTCAAACAAAATATACTACCTTGAGGAGGTCTTTTTCTTACAATCAGATCTGTATATTTTAAAAAATATTTTGAATAGAACATGCTCCTTTGAATATTTATCTCTTTGAAATGAAGCCACTTTAAATTGTGCTGGAAATCATACAAATGAACTATCCACAAAAATAAAAAAAATAGAGTTCTAGTTGTGTCTGTTATTGTTTTGTAAAGCTCAATGTCAAAATATTTAACATTATGGCTTTTTAAATTCTGCATGCAGAAGTACTAGCTACAATATCAAACAAAATTCTAGCCTCAAGCAATATGGGAAATTAATCGCCTTTGCAATTCAAGGACTCAAACATTAAATACACTATTTCCTATGTCTTCCTCCTTTCTACCTCCATCCTCCTTTTCCTTCTATTTCTCTTCCTTTTTCTGTCCTGCCTTCCCTGATCCCTCCTATGCCTCGCTTTCTCCCTTTCCTGAAGGTTGGCGAAACAAACTTTGCCTAATTTCTGCCTAATTCCCTAGTACAGTGGGCACAAGGTGATTTGCTGTGAAAAGATAGCTTTCCTTTACCTGCTGGCAGAGCCAAGGTATCTAAAGACAATTATCTTCCCTAGCGAGAATTTTCCAAATCTTAAGGGAAGAGAGAAAAAGAGGAAAAACAGATTTTATCTGTTTATTGAATACTTTTCCCTCTTTTTGTGGGAGAATAATGAATATATATATAATATATATATATGAAAAATGTGAGGCAGTTGTAGTTGCATCATGCATTTCATCACTTAGTCACATAAACCAAAACGCAGGGGGAGAAGCTACCCAGTCATGCTTCTTAATTATCACCAACTGTGATTATTAAACAGAAAGAAGCCACAAACATCCCAGAATCTGTCCTCAGCTTATCTCAGATTTGAAAAGGTATGGGGAGATAACAAGTGAGAACAGTATGGCATGTAGTACCCCTAATAATGGTCTAGAGATTTCTGCACAGCATTTATCCATGAAGCCAATAAAGAAGGAGTTGGAGTCTCAACCTTTTCCCTATCGAAGTGATAGGTGTTTAGCAGGAACCTGAATGGCTATTGTTCGTTTTGTTCTGCTTTACTTAAATTATGAGAGTTAGTCTTGGGAAGAGGAAGCTCTTGAGTGAAATTTTAAAGGAAAGGGAAAAGACAGAAACAACAGAACGGTGGTTGTAGAAGAGAATCCTGGAAATACGTGGCAGCCTGGGCATGAGGAGGCTGGGGGAGGAGGGCAGGAGGTAAAGAAGCCCCCAGGAAGGTGGGGCTAGTACTTCCAGTTCATCTAGCCCTGAAGAAGTAGGGGAGGGCTCCCCCAAAAAGGCTTAACAGAACTCCAACAATCAGAGGTACAGGGACAGGAGCAGGGTTGGGGGTGGCAAACCAGCATGTGCAGGCAAGAGGAAAAGGTGACATGCCTTAAGAGGGCTCCATGGGCTCTCACTCAGGTTCATAAAGCTGGAGTGGCCAGGAGACACACAGTGGAGATGTGTACAGCCTTCAGACAACAGTACAGGTGGAAGGAGTTGGAGTCAAAATTCAGAGGTCTCTAGGTTTATTGCATAACAGCAAAATTGTAGAGGGAGACATGATGACATTCTGTATCTTGAGTCACTGAGATGTCACCTGACTCCTTCGAGGTCATTTTAATTGGTGTGTGTCTGCAGTGAGCCCTGATCTACTCCCTAAAGGATCATGCAGAGTGACTCTCAAGACTCATCAAACCAAGAGCTCAGCATCACCCTCACCCTCTCCAAATCCACCCGGAGAGGGCACCTGCCACTGTAGAAGCTGCTGTGCTCACAATCCCATTCTGAGCCTCCCTTCTCCCCAAAAGGACCACTGTACTACAGCTGTTACATTTCCTCTTTCAGAATCCTTCACAAAGTTATTAACTCAGCTAGGTTAGAGTCATAGAATAATGCAAATGTATTTATGCCAGTTAAATACTGGTTTCACTGTAAGCACTATTTCTTCTCTAAGTGACCGGATGGATTCTTGAGGTATTGTCTTACCTTGGAGGACAATTTTGCTGACTGACTAGGTGACAGGACCTAGCATAGTGCCTTACAACATAAGTAGGTTGTCATTAATTGGTTTGAGGGAGATGAAAATTATTTGGTTCCTAGAATTAGAAATCAGGTATAGAATTCGGAAACAGAGTAGAAATGTTCAATTAAACTCAAGTAACTTTTTTCATTCTGAAAAATAAAGCATAAAACAGAAAACTCCAACCTCTGGCACTTAAATTTGTGGAGTTCTTTCACATAAATCCTCAGCCACTAGATGCAGGCTTTTCTCCTGCTAGCCTTTGGAAGAAGCCAAACAAAAATCAACTGTGTGATATTGTAGCAAAAGTTTCTGAGTCAAGGCTAGGTTCAGGGGCACATGACTGTAATCCCAGCTACTCGGGAGGCTGAGGTAGGATGATCACAAGTTTGTGGTCAGTCTTGGCAACTTAGTAAGAGTCTCAAAACTGGAAAAAAGGGGGGGAGGCTGGGAATGTAGTTCAGTGGTAAAGGGCTACTTTCAATCTTTAATACCGTATACACACATACACACAAGATTCTGCATCATACTGTTCATTTTTTGTGTTGCAGCTATTTCTATATTGCTGTATTTTTATGATAAGCAGATTTTCAATTCTATCTAGAAAACTTCTTCTTCCCATGATTTGTACTATTAATGCTCTGTTTGAAGGTTATAAATGTCCTATGTATATATCCATTCTTCTATTGTTTATGGTATTTCATGTTTAACATTCACTATATTTGTAACAATTTGATGAGTGGTATATAGGAAAATACATTTTTATATACTTACCCAATATGGCTAGCCAGTTGTCCTAAAACTTCATGTTAAATAGCCAATCATTGTCATTTACTAAATTCTTTTTTACATTTGAATCTGCTTCTAGAAAGTCTATTGTATTACAATGAGTTTTTATAAAAGCAGGCATTGTCTAAAGTGGGTTTTTTTTGCCATCTAGGAGCTACAATAATGGGTTGTACTCAATAATAGAGTCAATTAATAAATTTTCCACTTCATTCAATCAATATCTCAGACTTGCTAATTCTACACTATAAATATCTATGGAATATAGGAAAAAAGGAGCAAAGGGGAAGGGGAAGTGGGAGGGGTAGGGGAAAGGAAAGAAAGGAATGGAATTAATATGAGAAAATGGAAAAATGGAAACAAAATCTTTGTAAATAGGGAGGGCTGGAGGGGTTGAAGGGAGGGCTGGGCAAGGGTGAAAAATAAGAACCAAGAGAGACTATGTAAAGGTGCAAATTTCCATGATGAATGGCATTATATTGTATATCTAGAATGTACCAATGATTAGAATGAATAATTGACAATGCAAAATAGGAAGAAAAGGTCCAAAGGGGTAGGGGTAGTGGGAGGGGCAGGGGAAAGGAAAGAAGGGAAAGGACAAATGATGAGAAACGGAAAAAATGGAAACAAAGTCTTTGTAAATAGGGAAGGGTGGAGGGGTGAAGGGAGGGCTAGGAATGGGGAAAAAATAAGAACCAAGATGCATCATGTAAAGGTACAAGTTCCCAATGAGAAATGTAAATGTATTGCATACCTAAAATGTACCAATAAAAGAATTTAAGTAATAAAAAAAAATCTATGGAATATCTATCTCTTCTATGTATGGCCACATTGCCTGGACTTTTTCAAAATCCATTTTATACTCAAATGAAATAGGGTTCCAAAATGTGAATCTGATCAAGTAATGTCCCCACTTAAAACTTGTACAATAAAAACCCATTTCACCGTCCATGCTGTGTTGGTTAGCTTTCTATCACTGTGACAGAATACTTAGAATCATCAATGTATAAGGAGAAAAGGTTGATTTTGTCTCATACTTTCAGAGTTTCAGGTCATGGTGCTTGCCTCCACTGCTTTGGATCCATGGCCACACAGTACATCACGGCAGGGACCTGTGGCACAAGAAGCAAAGGGAGACAGAAGGCGCAGAGTTCCAGTATCCCCTTTGAGGGTTTGCTCTGGAAGACCCAAGCTCCTCCTACCAGGCCCCAACCCCTAGGTCTCCCCACCTCCCAGTCCAACCTCCCTTTGGGTGCCTTCCATACAGGGTCTTGGGGAGGCAGAAATTCAAGTCATAGCCTAACCCTTTGGGAGCCTCTCAGCCTGCAGCTCAACCAAACAAAACTGTGTATTTCTTCAAACATGCCTTTCAGTTTGTTTTTTAATTCTTGCTTTTGAAAAAATTATGCATCTTGGTAAGTAGAGTTTGAACAAAATGGATTAGGATATAAGAAGAAGGTTTTTGGGTGTAGAAAGGTGTAGGGAACAGGGAAAGAGGATGTTACTAGAACCTCTGCAGTAAGTCCTAGTCTCCTGCAAGCCACTGCAGCACAAGGTGAATTAACTTATTATACAGGAAAGGTAGAAAAAATGAGACTTGGAGAAGAAGCTGGGCTTTGGGCCTGATCAGTGCTGCTCTGGGCAGCAAAGACGAAAACCCCTGAGCTTGCCACAACTTTATTCAGTACATCAGGAGAAAACAAATGTAACAGATGACTCAGGGCATACAGTTCAGTACATCAGAGTAACAAATGTAAAAGTTCACTCAGGGCAGAGAGTTCAGTACATTGGGAGAGTAACAAATGTAAAAGGTCACTTAGAGGGCAGCAGCAGCAGTGGTGAAAATCCTAGAATAAAGAAGAACTATGCAGATGAAGATTTTGTTCCTCCCAGGATGTCTTCAGCTGGTGTAATCTTGTCCTGGAGAATCACAGCATCACCAGACCATTGAGGCCTTAGCTGTGATGGGAAGCCAAAATGGAGTTATGTCTTGATGTGCCATAGCTGGCCTGTAGGCAGAAGAACTAGGCCTAATCAAATGATTTTTCCCCAAAATTATATGGAATTACTCCCAACAGAAAGGGAAGTGGGTTGTGGCTCAGATGACCTAGACACATGGTGTTGAGAAGGTAACAGATGCTGCCCCAGAACTACAGGTGGCTGAGAGCAACTGGTGTGTATTGGAGGTATCTATGTCATATCTATGACAGACCCAGGTCAAAGTGTCTTACATGTTGTACTAAGGATTTTGTGTTTCTCTATAAGAAAGTGAAGGCCAATGAAGTGTTTTGAATTGAGAAAAAAGTTGCATTTACTTTGAAAAGGTAACTTTGATAAAAAAAATCTGCAAGACAGATTGACAGGCATTAAGTCCACAACCAAGAGCTTGATTAATATTAGATTCTTCAATAGTGCAGGTGATAGCGAGAAGAACTTGAACTCAGATAGTAGTATTAGACTTAAGAGAGGAATACCTATGATGTTAGTAAGGAAAATTCTATAAGACCTTTGTGATTCAATAGGATGACTAAAAAGAAGAAGTAGTGATCGAGCCTCCAAAGGAAGACCCTTGAGATGCACTCTAAAAGGTGCTTCTCTGGACTCAACATTAGAAGGCGTGGTTCCCCTTCATAGAACCAAGGAAGCAAGAAAGTAGAGGCTGTCAGTACAAAGGTGTCTGGAAACAAGCTTCGCTGCTAAAGAAGATAAATGCCTGACACTCCTCATCTCTCCGTGGAATGCTTGGGGTTAATATGGTCTCCTAAACCAAGTGAAACCTCTTTGAGGTCAGATACTATGTCGTGGTTTCCTGGATGACCATTTGGTTTTCAAAGTTCTAAAATTTTACAAGTTTTTAATCCTCCACAGTGTCTATAATTATACTGGGACTCAGGCAGTAGCATTCAATTAAATGGTTGTTGAACTGAATACTGTGGATGGGTGACTCACACCACTGAACTGGATTATTCAAAATGTCAGTGCCTCAATTTCCTCCTCATCAACAGCAATTACTATTGGAGTTCTTTAAATAGTAAATTGAATATGGAAACATTGTCCTTGCTGTCAAGAAACATTCCCATTCGCCTTCATAATGAAAAGGCTAGTCTTCCTTCCTTCCTAGAAACAGTATGAGGAGTTGCTCACATAGCAGGGCTAGTGTACACATAGGTGCTAGAGGCAGCCAATGCCTCAACTCTCCCTCCATATATTACATGCTCCTGGTAGGTGTGAGCACGAGTCAGCTAACCACATGATGCCTTCGGGTCTGGCAAGCAGAATGGAAAGTTCACTGCATCAGGCTCTTCGGTGAGTGCCTGCACGCTTTCTGGTTTCAGCCTGGAAACGTCCTGTGGTATGTCTGGCCTGGCCAAACCCAGGAAGTACTGAACTTATTAAAATTGAAAAACAAACCAAAGTTGTTTGGAACATCTCAAAACATTCATGTTGTGTCTGAGGGTGAAGGCTTGGATTCATATCTGATTTGACATGAACACCATACATCAGGAAAACACACACTGTGCAGGGTAATTTCATGAAGGGGCTACACCCTTGCATTAGGTCTGTAGGACAGTCTTGAGAAGTAGCCCCTATGGGGAACACAGAGGAATTTTGTGAAACATTTCCTCTTCTTTCAGTTCCTCTTTATTAGGTTGCCATAGGAATTTGTGTTTGTGAACAAAATGTTAGGCAGTTTGACAGGAACATTTTGAAGTGGAGCTGGGGGTACCTGGCAAGGCTGGGCTACACCAACCCTTGGAGACTGGTTTGGTTCTATGATGGGCCCTGGAGAAGCCTTCACTCCAATCTGTTGTTTATAAAAATCTGGACCACCTGTGGGTAATCCACAAGCATCTGAGAATGCTAATCAAAAGTTGGCTAAATCAAGCTGATGACCAAAAGTGAATCTAACAGTCAGGAATGAAGCTTCCGCAACAACCCACAAGAGCATAATTGCCTGCAAATTAAATTTAGATCATAGAAAAATTTATAGAATTATCTAGAACTAGAAGTAACTGGCAGCTACGTGGCTCCACCCCCTCCATTTTTGCAGGTGTAAAGTGAGGCCCAGAGATTCTTAGGAGAGTTACCCAAAGTCAACATCAAGAAGTGACACAACCAGAGTGATCACCCAGAGCCAACTCCCTTGCTCTTTCTCAGTGCTAAAACACACATGCACACATACACACACAAGTTCTAAGTTAGTTTTTTTAAATGAACTTAGTATTCATTAGAAATTGACAGAAATATGGTCTTTAATATATAAAAGAACACTGAAATAAATGGTATTTTTACCCTAACCCTGACACACCCACTCATCCATTTTGGATGCTATGAGAGATAGATAAATTAATTTACATAGGGCATAGGTGCATTCTAAAGAAGAAAAGAACTGAAAACCCTTGTATTTGACGATTGAAGTAATTAAAACATATTAGTTGATCAGAGGTGATCCTGAGTAAGGTCAAGCAGGAAGAAATGAATTTCCTGCCTAAAAAAGAACTCAGCTGAGACAGAACCAAGCTCACAGGATCCACGATTGGGAAGGAATAGTTTCCCAAACACATCCAGCCATTGTGGCTTATTCAAAAATCTAATTTTCCAGCTGAAATGTTCCATTTCCCCCATTAATTCTTGCAACAAGATGTAGTAACAATGAGGTGCATCTCTTTTCCATCCTTCAGAGCCAGCCTCTTGAAAACAGGGACCATATTCTTTCATCTTGGTAACACCAGTATCTCTTACATGGCAAATGTCTCAGAAAGAATCTTGTTGGATTTAATCAAATTTATGTCATATTCCAACTGCATAGAATTAGTTTTAAATGTCAAGGATCATTCAATTGGTTAGGAGTCTCTACCTTAGAGAACCATTAAATTACTTAAGACATAAATATTTGGGGCCTATGGGACCATGTGTGTCAACCAATAGCTTATTACATATAGAATTGGGCAAAAGCAAACATCACATGGAGGCTCAACTTCCTTCCTGAGGAATAAAGGTAGCATGTGCCTCATCTATCACAAAGTATATCTGCGTGGATTAAAACATATTCACACAAAATCCCAGTATTACAACCTTTTAAGAAAATTTCCATTTTTATAAGTCTTCATGTGACTTCATTATTTGTCTTGAAAATACACAAAAGCTAAGGCCAAAAGAGAAATGAAAATTTGTGTTACACATTTTTACCCATTTGATGCTGATCTGTTATCCTCTATGTAAAAACTATTTAATTAAAAATAATAATATCAAATTATTTTAATAAGATGGGTTGAAATCCTCTGGCCACATTTCACAGCTTTAGTCAGAGCTCAGCTGTTGTCTGAAAGTTGCCACATGGGAATTTACTGGCAATTGCAAAATCAGAATTATAAAATCAGAGATGAGGATTTCATCCAAATCTAGGCTTCTCCTTCTGTATAAGGCTGCAAGAAATAATATAGTGTTTTTTAAAAAAATTTATGAATCTCCAAAGAATGATTCCAGCCTTATTCATCATAGCTAATATTTTTCTAACTTTTGGTTTTGCAAAGTTCTCCACTCGTGGTTGCATCTCCACATGTGGAGTTCATGTCTTGTTCTAGCCCCAGCCAAGTGGCTTGCTATTCTACCCTCAGTCATCTTCCAAGTTAGATAATAGACTCAAACTTCATAACCTAAAAATCACAGGAAATAATTTGATCCCATTATTCCTTTATACATTTTTACCTACTCTCTTCTGAATGTCTTTGATTTCTCTGGAACTGTTAGAATGCATAGAATTTGAAAAGGAACATAATAAAATAAAAATAATGCTACTATGATTCAGTGAATGGAAAATAGTAATGGAAAAGGAAACTGGCTTTCCAGTCTCAATTGTGCTCTAAACTTGCTGTTTTCCCCTGAACACACCACCTCCTCTCATTGTAGCTCAGTTTCTCTCAATGTAAAATATATCTTAGTGGATTTCTACTCTAGGACTCAGTGATGGCCTGAGAATAGATAAGTAGGCATTTTTTAAGTCCCAAGATGGTGTTTTTTCCCAGACACTAGATGAATTCTTTTCTTTGTAAAATAATGAATGGATGAAGTAGGTAGATAGATAAACAGACATACAAGAGAGTATTTCAAGAGATTTCAAGACAAAAAAAGAGAGGAGGAAAATATCCCTGTATGTATAGTTATGTTCTGGAAACTAAAAATTGTACTTCATGCTTATATAACCATTACTTTCAAAATTATGCACAGGCTCGTGTCTAATAAACAAGCAGCAACTTTTTGGTGGTGAGTTTGAGGTTATAGGAATATTCTTATAAAAGAAGGTATAAATTTATTTTTAAAAACCACTAGGAATTAAATTTTAAAATCCTAGGGATATGTAGAAGAGTTGGTGTCCAGAAAAAGAAGAAAAACAAGTATATTCTGCTCCACATCTACAATGAGAAGGGATGTCAATTTCTACCACAATTGAAATAATGTATTTTGGAATAGTCACCCTCTGATTCAGGAATTTTATGGTTAGTAAATTTTGGTTGGTGTAATATGCAAATAACAACTTTTAAAGGAAAGAATGGTTTTGATGATTAGTTTATAAGAGAAATAAAACTCTGGGATGTGTTCGATAAGAGTGGAGAAGTTTGAGATACTTTGAAACAGGTCTCCATCACTTCTAGAGTAAAGATCAAAACCCTCACTATGGCACACTTGATTATGCTGTATTTTTCATGTTTCTTCCATCATCAACTTTGTAAACTTGTATTTCCGACAATACTCCATGGGTTTCATTTCTTTGAGGCTTTGTACTCTTTTTCCTTTCAGACTTAAATGACTCCCTCCCAAGCTCTACACTTCATAGTTTAATAGGATTGAGATTTAGCATTACCTCATTGACTTGTCCATCCATTCATTCTGCATCCATTATTTCAAGCACCTGTTATTCCCAAACAAGAATGGAAACGTGTATTAGTTAGGTCCACTGCCCTGGAGCATCTTACAATACAGAAGAGAAATTTGATATGTTTAATAAAGTGCTGTGGGAATTGAAATTAGGTTAGACTAAAATGTATAAGAAAAATGGCCAGAAGATACAGACAGATCAAAGGAAGGAGTTAACCTTTTCCTGCAGCCGCAGGGATCAATAACTGGCAGACTTGCATAGCACTGTTTGATTATCCCTACTCACCTACTTCATGAGGAAGATTGCCCCCTGCCCTGCCCTGTTTCCCCAGGAGCACACAGTAGAAATCCATAGGCAGATTGGTGAGTGTGTGACAGTAAGTTCCTTTACGTGTTAGTTCACAGCTACTGCAAATTATCCTACATTCTGCCTTGAAAACTTGGTTACAATTTTAAGAGTTCTCACTGATTTGGATGATACCCACATTGATCTTCCATCTCTGCTGAAAAGGAAACAGCTTGTGTCTTAGCTCTTGTCACTTTGTGGAATTCAAATTACTTGGGTCCAAGAAGACTCAGGTTTCTGATAGTAAGTATATTATGTAAGTACTGTATTTTATTTTCCTAATTTTTCAGATTATCCAGGATTTCTCCAATGGCAGGGTGGGACCACTGTGTGCCAAAGACATTTTATATCATATAAAGGAACATAAACTTCCATTTCTTTTTGTTGTTGTTTTTGTTGGTGGTGGTGGAGATGGTGTTGTTGTTGTTGTTGAGACAGGGTCTTGTTATGCAGTTCAGGCTGGCCTTGAGCTCACTGTGCAGTCCAGGCTGACCTCAAACTCACAGCGATCTTTGACCTCAGCCTCCTGAGTGCCAGAATTACAAGCATGCACCACCTCACCAGGCACATCCATTTCCTCTTAAATTAATTTTGGTAATTTGTGCTTTTCAAGGAGTTTATCCATTTAGGCTAAATTTTCAAATTTTTTGTCATAGCAGGGGATTTAGCTCAGTGGCTTCATGCAGGTCCTGAGTTCAATCCCTGGTACCAATAAAAAAGAAGCCAAATTTATTGGCTTGAAGCTCTTCATAATATTATTTAAAACACTCTTATCTGTGAGATATGTAGTAATGCTCTCTATTTCTTTTCTTATATCAACAATTTCTGTTCCTCTACTTTCTTGATCAACCTATTTATATATTAACCAACTTAGTGGATATTATTAAAAAATCTTTTATTTTTATTGTTTTCTCTATTATGTATCTTTTTATTGAGTTCTTTTTTTTTGAAAGAGAAATTTTTTATTAATTCTTTAGACATCAGAAATTATATACCAATGCCGTTCACTTTTTAAATATTCCTTATGTTATACATAGCATATGCCATATTACCAAATACAGTGGACCCTCAAGTTATGACTGGAGTGACATTCGAACAACTTAGGCTAATTGGGTTAATGGAAGATTCATCTGCCTCTTGTTATCTATAGCATGTACCTAGGTAAACATCCAGATCTCAGCTGTATAGACTTATAACCAGCCCTCCCTCAGGAACCGATCAAGTTCGTAAGTCAAAGGTCCACTGTATAATTTACATAAAAATTCTAATATACTTTGTTTTTTTCACATTCCCTAATTTTCTGCTTCTGTACTTTCCATTTGAAATATATTTCCTTTATTTAATAAAAATTAAAAACTTTTACATTTACTTCTAACCTTTGGATTCTCTGGAATACTTTCAAAATTAATAATTTCTCAATAATGTAATATGACTAAAAATATCCAGTAAGAAACCCCCTATAATTACAAAAGGGGGAAATAAGGACTAAAAGAAAGCTATTGACTTACGAATTCTTCACAAATTTTATGATTCTCTATGACAGATGAAGAAACTTCTTAAAATGTAAAGAACTATAAATAAAACTTTTATTTTAAATGTGATTCAAACTAAAGAATTACACATAATTTATACTTTATGACAATCAACATAAATATATTTATAACTCAGACAAATCACTTTGTAAAGAAAACCCCTCTGCTTTATTTTATCCTAAGTTTTCCTGTGGAGTATGAGCAAAGAATTTAAAGTTATGCTGTGCCACTAAAGACTAACAGCAATGCTAGGGCAGTTTAAATAGGATGTACCTACATAACGTAAATATTAGGGTTATTTTCTTTGGAAAGTCATCTTGCAAACAAAAAGAAGCAGCCCAAATCCGCATACTGTAATAGCTGTGCTCTTCAAAATTCTACTCTTCCATGTAGATATTTCCTCCATTAATGGTATATGAGTTGGATCATTTTCTCATTCATTTTGCAACTTCTGAATTAAGTCTTTCAATTTGCAGACCTCTTCACTCAAAGCTTCAACATTACTAACCAGTTCTTTACAAACTGAAGTGAAATTCTGGGGAGAAACCCATTCTAGTACTATCTTGTGAGAATTTACAGGTAACTCAGTAATGATATTCTGTACAGCTGTTATTAAATGGCCACACTGTTTAATTTTAGAAGAAAGTTGAGGAACTCATCACCACTGATTTCCAACTTTGCCACTTCAGGTAACTCTGCATAATTTATCTCTCCTACCTCCAATTCTTTAAGAGCAGCTATAATTTTTTGCTGATCTTTACTGCTAATTCCATTCTCTGTAAACTCATCTTTTTTCATGGTCAAAAAGTGTCTTAAAGTTATATCCTTTTCCTTTAGTAAGTCTGTCATATGTTCCAGTCCAAGACGATGCAAAAATATCTCCAGGTCTCCAAATGCTGTATATGAACCAAATATGTGATCCTTTTCTTTATCAGAATCTGCTCTCAGTAGTTTACAAATAGTCTCTTCTTTAGTTAGCTGTGGAAGCTTTCCTTCCAATGGATTCAAAGTCAAAGAAAGAAAGTTGAAGATCTCAAGATGTTTATTTCTTTTTGCAACCTCACTTGGTGTTTTTCCATCTTTGGTTTGTAGCATTTTATTAGCTCCAAGTTCGAGTAACTTCAAAACTACATTTTTATGACCCTGATGTGCTGCCCATGTTAAAGCAGTGTAACCGTTCTCATCCTGGGCATTAATGTCTGCTCCATGAACAACAAGGAGAGCAACAACCTGAGGGTGACCATCACGTGCAGCATACATGATTGGAGTCATAAGTCTCCTACAAGCAACATTTGGATCAGCATTTCTTGAAAGTAATAGATCTACGCACTTCAAGATTTGTCCCTCTGAGCCATGAGCAGAACATGCAGTTATCAAAATAGTCTGCTTATCTTTATTAAAGCTTGCATTAGCACCTCTGTCCAAAAGGACCCGAACCAGTTCTATGTTGGCAACACTAGCAGCATACGTAAGAGGAGTCCATCCATAACAAAAGATAGACTCTATGTCGATACCAGAATCTAGAAGCTCCTCTACTAAGGAAGTATCTCCGGTAGTCAATGCCTCCTTGAACATTTCACTCTTTTCTTCAGTGGGAAATGCCCTTTGTAATTTCTGACACGCCTCGTCCAGATACCCAGTCTCCCAGCCATCGTCCTCGCTATGGCTACTCTCGCCTCCTCCGGCCACTGGCAAGCCCCGCAGCGCGCCCACCGCCACGTCTGCCCCTCAGCTTTCTTCTTTTTATTGATTTCTAAAGTTATCTCAACTATATACTTCCTTCCACTTTACATTTGATTTGTTTTTTACCTTGCTGCTTATACCAATTTCATAAAACTTTCTTTTTTTCCTACTACGTATATTTAAAACTATAAATGTCCCTCTTACTATTGCTGAAATATGTGAAATTTCTAATTTTCCTGTGCTTTCTTTTTTTGGCCCAGGAGTACAGTTATGGCTTGTGTCTAAATGGATGTCCCCACAAAGCCTCATGCAGTCATAGATGGGTTTTTTTCAGAAGTGGCTGGATCTAGAGTGTGTGATGCTGGGATGGATTTATGGTACAATGCTAGATTCAAGGGCACTAGGATTAGGGGTGTGAGTGCTACCCATGTTAAGTAGACTGGATAAGATATAAAGGATAGAAAGAGCTGTGGTTTTCCTTTGTTACTTTACTACCTTCCACCCACCATGAACTGTTTCTTGGAGCCAGCTGATTATGGAGTGAAGCCTCTACAAACAGTGAGTACAATAAACCTTTCCTCCTTTAACTTTGGATGTCAGTTATTTTGTCTGAGCAACAAGAGAAAAATAACTAAGACAAGTACTTAATAGATAAGTAATTTAAAATTTCAAAATATCTGTAGATAATTGCAGATATTGTTCTATTTTTACTTCTAATGTAATTCTATACAGAGGAGAGAACAGACTGTCACATTTCAGTCTTTTTAATGTATTGAGATTTGTTTTATAGTCACTCACACGCACTTTAAAAAGATGTATATTTTGCAGTTGTTGAATGTAGTATTCTAGCATTGTCAATTGAGTAAAGATGGTTGGCAGTGTTGTGCAATGCTTCTACCTTCTTATGATTTTCTGCCCAGTAGCTAACTCTAACAATCCTAAAGGAAGAATGCTTAAGTCTCCATCTTTACTATGGATATTTGTGCATTTGTCTGTTTCCTTTTCAGGTTGGTCAGCTATTGTTTCATCTATGTAAAACCTTAATAATGGAATGTAACACAGTTTATCTTGTTATTGCTTTTGAATTGACCTCTTCATCACAGTCAAATGTCTCTTTTCTATCTCTTATATTATTCCCTGTTCTGAACACTACTTTTTCTGGTGTTACTATGATCACTCTAGCTATTGTATAATTACTGTTATATATTTTCTACTTCTCTTTTAAGCTATTACATCTTTTATCTAAAGTCAGGATCTTTCGGACAACATAGATTGGATCTTACTTTTTATTCAATCTCACAATGTCTGACCTCTAAATAGAGGATTTTAAAAAAATTAGTCTTTAACACTTGTATCTAATGTGTTTATTTATATGATCATATTCAAATTTACCATCTTACTAGTCAATACCAGCTTATCTCTTCTGTTTCTTTTCCCTTCCTCTTTTTGAATTTATTGAATAATTTTTATATGTGCTTTTCACTTACTATCTATGCATCTTTGTTTTACTTTTATTAATTGCTTCAGGGTCTAAAAAATTCATTTTAGAGAATCCAATATCTCATCAACTTATATTATTCCACATCATCTATAATGTGACCTCACAAGAGTGTGTACCTACTTATTCTCTTTTCATTCTATGTGTGATGGGTTATATAATTTACTTGTAACTGTAAATATAATAGCTCCTTGTTGATACTTTTGCTTCAAGAAATAAATTTTATTTTAGAGTTTTTTAGAAAACATTTATTCCCTTATTTAATGTTTCCACTGCTCCTTTATTTAATAAATATGAAGGTTTAGTTGATGTCATTTTGCTTTTGCCTGAAGTACTTTATCTCATATTTCTTGTACTGTAGGTCTCCTGAGGGTGACACTGATCCTTTTCTGTAATCTGTAAAAGTATTCATTTTACCTCTAATTTTCAAACTATATGGTTACCATAGGTAGAATTCTAGAATAACTTTAATTTTTCATCATTTCAAAAATTTAAGTCTAATTTCTTCTGTCTTATATCATTTCAGACAAAAAATGCTATAATTCTTTTTTCTCTATGTTACTATTAATTTTTTCTTGTAGCTTTTAATTTTATTTGTTACTAGGTTTCAAAATTTGTTGTATTGAGGATCTTATATCTGTGAGTTTACAGTTTTCATCACCTTTGGGAAATTTGACTATTTTTAAAAAATATATAGATCTCTGTCCCCTTTTTTGGTGTCCAATACATATATTATTTAGCACTTGATACTGTTATTGTCCCACAGTTCACAGGAGTTCTATTGAAATTTCTAGGACTTATTTTCTTCTCTGTTTCATGTGGGTAGTTTCCATAAATATATTCTAAAGTTCAGAGAGAATTTATTTTATAATTTATAGCCTGCTTTCATCCCTGAAGGTATATTTATAACTTGAGATATTATATTTTTCATCTCTAGAATTTCCATTTGAAATTCTTTTATATCTTCCACTTTTCTATTCATTATATTCATATTTTCTTTTAATTCTTGAACACATTTTAATAAATAATTTAACAATTTAAGCTTCCTTTTTGCTTATTCCTTCATGCCTATCTTTTCTAAGTAAGTTCCTACTGACTGGTCACATATCATATTATTTCTATTTTTCTCTGGTTAATGTGCCAATCTTTGTATGTGCAGCAATTTTTATTAGATAGTATTTAGTTATTTCATGATATCATACATATATTTGTAGCATATCTACATTTTAAATTTATTGGTATATATTTGAGATGCACAATAATTATAATCATCTTAGGGAATTGGTATATACATATATTGCATTTTAATCATTTTTACTTACCCTCCCCATCATCTCCTCTCCCCTCGTCTCTAGATTCCCCAGATCTCATTCCCATCTCCACAGTTCACCTTGATTCATACAATCTCTCTTTTATTTGGCTCTTTAAATTTTCTGTTTCTCATATAAGAGAATATATGCAATATTTAACCTTCTGTATATAATTTATTTCACTTAGCATTATGATTTCAAGATGCTTCTACTTTCCTAGAAATGACTCAAATGTATCCTTCTTTATGGTTGAGTTATATATATATATATATATATATATATATATATATATATATATATCTCCCACATCTCATATTATCTTTATCCATTCATCTATTTATAGGCACATGGGCTACTTTCAACATTTATTTATTATGAATTATGCTGCTATAAACATAGATATGGTTGTATCATAATTTTTATATCTTCAAGTGCTGGATTTTATTACATTTCTTTAAAGAGTTTTATTTTTTGTACTAGCCAGTAATTAAATTATTTTGAACCTTGTTTTCAAGCTTTTTAAAGAACAATCGAATACCTTTAGCTTAAACACTGATGGTGAACCTTTCAGAGACAAGTGCCCAAATTGCTACCCAAAATTCGCTTATTTATTGCAAAGTGCCAACACTGAATACTGAGTTTTAGTTCAGAAAAAAACAACTCATACATTAACATCTTTTGCCTTAAAAGGAAAATAATACTCATGTCATAGGTTCACTACCACTGGCCAGAAGTGAGACATGGCTTTTCTCTAGTCTCCCTGAAGTCGTACCAAACAATGATTCTTCATTTCTGGGAGTTTATAATTTTTTTTTTTTTTTTTTTTTTTTGGTACCAGAGATCGAACTCGGGTCCTTGCGCTTGCGCAGCAGGTGACGAAACCACTGAGCTAAATCCCCGGCCCTGGGAGTTTATAATTTAACTGTAATTTTGTATGAACTCTTTCTCTTAACTATTTTTTGACCTAGCCTTATGGAGTCCTATCTTATATATATGCAGCATAATACTCAGTTGCCTTCTAAAGGGACCCCTGAACAGATTTTTAACACTTTCTCTCTATGTGCTCTTTTTGAGTATTGTCCCCTAAAAATGCGAGGCACTCCAGCTTCCTTGAACTCTTGTCTCTGTCTCCTCAATTTTCAACCTGCCTGGCTCTGTTTTAGATACTCCCACCTGCGCTGAGGGCCATAACACCCTTTAAGCCCAGAATGAGGGTAGCTGGCTCATTTCCCATCTCTTAGGAATCTGAGTTTTCTGTTGTCTGTTGACCAAAGTATGAAAACTGTTATCATACTTATTTTTTCAATTTTCTACTTGCTTACTAGAAGAGTAAATCCAGTCCCAGTTACCTATCATAGCTCACACTCATTAACTAAACCATAAAATTGTCTTTTGATTATATAGCACATATCATAATCTGATTGGCCTTCACATTTCTGCAAGTCTTTTCAAGTATATTTGTATACCAGGCATTCTTGGCAAATTGAGAGTGTCCTTCAGAATGAAGGGAAAGTTTTCTTACAGACTTGGGAAATTGAGAAAGTCTTTCCTTCTGGAGCAATGCCAAACATTTTTACTTCTCTTTCAAAAGATTTCAGGGCTGGGGATTTAGCTCAGTAGTTCTGCCACCTGCCTCGCAAGCGGAAGAACCCAAGTTCGATCCCCAGTACCAAAAAAAAAAGATTTCCATTTCCTCAGCATACGGCTCCCATTATGGAAAACAAATCACTATATTTACAGGCACCTTGAGATATTCTTTACTGTTGGAATTAGGGCATGAAGAACTAGTGAAAAAATATTAGTATATCGCCTCCTGTCATCAATGTCATTAATACTGTTTTTGTCTACAGCTCATGAATACTATGTCTTTTAATAGCGTTCATGAAACCATGATAAGGTAAATTTGTTAGTTTGCATGTACAGTACAATCTCAGAACTGGTGCAGTTTTTGATACATACTTACTGAATGTACCATATACATTTATTTTGGAAGAGATTAAAATATATAGACATTTATAACCATAGTTAATATTCACTCACAGAATACTCCATGAAATGTACTTTTACACAAAATCATCCCCAAAGCCCGGCAAAGTAAGTTATTATTCTCATTTTACTTTTGATTTTTCCTCCTCAGTGCTGAATATTGAATGTAGGGAGTTGTGCATGGTTGGCAAGTACTCTGCCATTCAGTCACATCCTCCACCTATTATTCCTATGTTTCACGTGAGAAACAGGTTCGGACAGGATGTGATTTGAGGCAAAGCCAAAGAGATAGTAAATAGTAAGTCAACATTTAAACATAAGTTTTCTGTTCTCTATCCAATATCATGAGCATTCCCAGCACTGCACAATTATAACAATATTAATGTGAAAAGCATATAATTGAGGTATAAATTATGTGGTGGATTAAAACAACTATAGAAATTCAGAAGAAATTGAGTCTGGTGCCAGCTACATTCCTTAGAAGAGCCTGCCTATAAGAAGAAGGAATAAGTGAGCTAATCTATTGCCAAGGGTTTGACACTCAAAGGCCTTCCTGGGAGGGCTTCTACAAATCCCACAGTGTACAATGGAATTCTGGTGTTGCTGGCCTTAAAAGTGGAGTTAGAAATGAAGGCACATCCACAAGGCACAGTAGGTGATAACAACTTTTGCATACCCAATGTATCATGATTGAGTGCAGGCTGACAGAGGGGGTGTCTGTGATTATAGGCACAATGGAATATGTATCAGTCACCAAAGATACAAGAGGAACTATGGAGCTATTCCTTGGCTAAGGACTTGTCAGTGTTTTGTTTTCTTTTAATATTTACCCTGGACAGAAAATAGGTGGAAACATCCATTACCAATTAAGTACTTAATTTTAATAATCCATTTATAAAATTTTACTAAAGACACTTAAAATTTGCAATGTAGATCAGAACATTGACAATAAAATATGGCCCGTAAATTTCTCTGTTCTTTAAAACCTAAATCTCAGATGTCAGAAAACAGGAAAGAACACAGGAGCCACAGTCCTACAGGTTACTGGGTGGGAGAAGGATACAGGGAGGAAATGGGCCAATGCCACTGTCCTTTGAAAGTGTTCAAAAACCTACCTTACCGTAGAATCCTAAATCTCTCTCTTTCCTTCAGAAGGTGAAGTGAAAAAGAAAAGTACAATCAATCAAGCTCTAATGAGAACATGGCCTACTAATGTAAACATCTATATTTGACTAAAAGAGAAAAAAAGGATAATGCTAAAAAAAACACATAGACTTCTGTCTCGGTGCTGGTTAATTCTAGGTGTCACCCTGACTGGAGGGAGCGATAACAGAGGGCAGGTGAGGCAGAGTCTCTGGGTTTCGGTGAGGATGTGTTTTAGAGGAGGTCAGTGTGTGAGGGGAAGAACTGCACTCAGTGTGGAGTAGGTGCCCAGATAGAATAAATGAATTATCCTCTTCCTTTTTTGAATCAGGGCACCTTGTTTTTCTATATGGTGGACACCAGAACTTCTGGTTCTTTAGCCTTTGGACTCTGTAACATGCATCAAGGGTTTTTGGGCCCTCAGCCTCAGCCTAGAGGTTACACCACGGGCTGCCTTTGCTCTCAGGCCTTTCAACTTGGACCAAGCCACCCTATCAATTTCTCAGAATTCTCCAGCTTGCAAACAGCCTGGTTGTGGGACTTCTTGACATCCACTACTGTGTAAGCCAGTTCCCATAATAATCCCCTTGGATCTATCCACTATCTCCTGTTCATTCTATGTCTCTAGAGAACTCTAGTATAGGGAACAAAAATTCCTTGAATTCTTGAATTCTCAGGAATTCTCCTTGAATTCTCAGGAATCTGCTAGGATTAAACTCCAAATTAATGAATTAATTAATTTGCACATTAATGAATGGATATTTTCTCCTCAAGTTAATGAACGGATATTTTAAATATATTTTTAAACAACTAATAAAACAAATGTTTATTGGAGAACATTTTGTATGGAATGCTATAAAAGACATGGAAGCAATAGGTAGAATATATCAACAAAACGATTAAAAGAGAAGTAGATTCTGGGCTGATGATACATTCAAATAAGTATTTGAAGACCATGGTTAATAAGAAAGGGAGTAAAGTGGACATAAGAAAATGGAAATTCAAAGTTGGCATTTAACCAGATGGGTTTCAAAGAGCTACTTCTGGGCATGTGAGACATATGGGAAGACTAAACTGTAGTTACAAGGTCAAGATCCTGAAGATTTTCCCTCAGCCTCATAGAACTGATTCTTCCAAGAGTACAGACAGTAGAAGGAGGTAAGACAGGCATGCTTATATTTGAAAAAAAGGCAAAAATATTGAGTCTGTAATAATAATTTGAGATATGAATATACTAAATATACTATCCTAATTTTTAAAAAGCTAAGATGTCATAACATTTTCCTAAACTTTAAGCTATAAGGTTGTCAATCTTAAAAAGTAACTATCTAACCACAAAATAGGATAGATTAAATTTTGTTTCCTCTGAGAGAATAGCTGATATGTCCAAATGTAGTCAGAAGACAACAAAGTTTATTTTAGGGAAAGAATGGTCATTTTTAGGAAAATAATATGATTAAACGTTTAAGGAAGGAAAGTGTAACCTTGAAGACATAGACCAGATACTCCAACAATGTAAAAAGTAAACTTCTCTGTCCAAGAAATTGAGTGTAAGAAAAAGGTAAACACCTGGCAGAGTGTCTGGAACCCAAGTTAGTAGAAATGGCTAAGAAGCTTTGGAAGAATAGGGAAGTCTAATATACAACTTGAAATTATCTGTTGGATTTCTCAATGAATTTTTACCTTTTCTACTGAACGTGACATGCAAGTATTATTTGAGAAGGTTGAAATTAAGAAGTTATAGAGTTATACTAGCTGTAACTGGCTGCAAGATGTAGATTGGATGTTAGCTGACTCTAGAAGCTACAGTCAGCCGTACCCCAGAGGGAAACAAGTATGTGTCAGTTCCTTTTCTAGCGATAGATTTTACTAGGCAATTATGTGGACTGAGTGGAGCTAGGACTGAAAGTAACAGGGCTTGAAGAATATTGGGATTTATTTCTCTTCTCGCAGCTGATGAGAAAGATCTTGGCAATGACGTCAAAACCCCGGGTTTTCTGAGCTGATTCCCTCATTCCTGGGTGCACCCGCTTTCTTCACAGTCCAAACAGGTCCCCACAAAATCATATTGCCAATAAGAGGGGGAATGAAGAGAGGAGATGTCAATTAAGGACAGACGCTGCACATACTTTCTTCTTTTATGTCTTTTTGGCTGGAACTTAGGCACAGGGCCACAATCAGCTGCTAATGAAATCCTGATAAATGAGCTTTCATTTTCGGTGATGTTGTGTGTAGCTAAAAAGAGAGTTTTCTGTTATTGCAGAAGACGAGAAGTGATATGAGGATCAACTAATACTCTGTGACTCCTTCATGGGCTGTGGGATTTGAAATGGGAATTTCTGTGCCCTCCATATCTAGATTAGAGTTGGATTGTTTGGTAATGGGTCCAAAGAGTGCCGCTTATCAGTGGCATTTAGCAACAAATATTAAAATCACCACAAAATCCCCCTAGACAATTCAGTCAAAATTCTCTTCCTCTACTCTACTTGCTTACATAATTGGAAAGTTGAGTATATTCTATGGAAAGCCAGTAGTTTCAGTAACATTTAACATGATATCCACAAGATGGTATATCTGTTGAGCTTTACACACAGTGAGGCCTTTGCAGATGATCAGACTATTTGCTAACAGCAATCAAATTGTCAGTAGCCTACTATAATGTAACAGAAATTAAAATGTCAATTTATAAGTTACAATTAAAATATAAATCTTAAAGGAAAAGAGTGGGTACTGCTTGAATATTCTTCCCCGGCACTGCATGCTGACTTGTGAGCCTCAGACTATAATGGTCTCTGAGCTCTATGCAGTCCCAAAGCAAGACACGATGAATGCTCACATTGTTCTTACAGTCGTGGCACATACTGAGTCATCACGTGGACACACTTCACTGACGTTTTATGACAACATAAAATATCCATGAAGGGAAGAGGAAACCAAGCACTGAGGAACAGGCAGCCCTTCTCCCACAGCCCCCCTGCCTCTTAGAATTCAGAGGGCTACCCTTCCCGCCATTCTTTTCCAGCCTGCTAGTGTGAAATAGCATCTCCATTTCCTCTATATTAACAACCCTCTCTTGGTGATCTTTCTTCCTCAGTCTAGATCATAATCTTTTGGCCATTATCCAGGTTCTCCTGCTGGAGAAAAAAACCTCTAAGTTGATGTTTTGATAATCTTGGTAGTGATATACTTAGACATGGATATTTGTGGTAGTTTTCCCATTCAGAACGTCCTAGTGAAAAATGGATAGATAAGTGTCCTATAGCTGTATGATTATAAAACTTCTTGAAATGATTCTTTTCAGAATTCTGGAACTCTACAACCATCCTCCTCCCACATGGGCTGCTTTCTGCTTCCATCCTAGCATCCAGAAAGCCCTAGAGCTTTTTTATTTTAAACAGAAGTTTCTTTCTAGTAGAAACCCATGAGTCTCACAGAGATCCATTATTATTATCCCTGTTACTGTGCATAGCAATAAACATTGAGCCATCCTGAGCATGTTTTACCTCTCCTCCTGGTAATCCTTACATCTCTTAAAGACACAGATGTTTGTGTTTATGGTACCACTGAAAATAGCACAGTGCTTTGTGATCAATGAGTATTCTATTAGATAAATTGAAGTAAGAGAGGTGTACACAGTTTAACCTGGAGAATGTAGCTTATCTAAGGTAGTCTGGTAGCTTTCTGGGAAGACAGAAATGTTTGCTAGGGTCTGCACTAAATCAGCAGTCATTAAGTTCAAGATGAGTATTGAACATTTGACATTGACTGAGGATTTTCATTTTGAAAATTTTATTTAGTTTTAATGAATATAAATTGAAATACAGCCAGCCCCATGTGGCTAATGGCTACCTCATTAGAGGGGGCAAGTAGAATGCACAGCAAAAATCTCTGTCTCCTTTGTTGTTTGAATCACTTTTTCTTTCCTCTCCAAAATAAACAGGATCCCAGGATTGATCTTGTTCTGAGTTACTGGAAATTTAAAGAAAGTAGTAATGAGACCCTGTCTGCCTACAGGCCCACTGTCAAATGCTGTACAGTTATTGATTATTCTCCCCTCATGTCAGCCCTGTGAAACAGACAGCAGCATTATCCCCATCTGCTAAAGCATAGAGAGGTTAAGTCTGTTGCCTGCCCATTGTCATCAGCAAACTGGAACTGCTTTTTAAAACTGAATGAATGAGTAAAAGAGTGAATGAATGAATGAATGGGAGGAGATTGATTTCTCAGATGTGGTCTTAGTGAAAACTCTTTCACCTAGTGAGCATCCTTAGCTCTAGGAGGGAATATGAATTCTGAGCTTCCACAAGTTTGAAAACAGCAAGTGAGGAATGTCTCTACTGGTGGGCCCTGGCTTTCTCCAGCTCCCAGGTCCCAGTGCGCTCACTGTGCTCACAGATCCTCTATCAGCAGTGCAGAAGAGAGCTGAGAGAGGGATTTTCCTACATGTAGGTCCTGAAGAGTAGCTGGAAAATATCCTTTCTTGAGGGCATGGAACTAATGGATGCAAAGAAAAGATTGTCCAGGAAAACTTTTCCACAGACCAAGGTGGTGTGACTCTAAAGGAAAGGGGCCAGCTCAGAGGAACTTTCTTTGATCCTTTAGAATGTTCTTGAGGGTTTTGTCTGAGCTTTGTTTGTGCATGTGTTTATTGGCTTTTTGTTTCCAAAAGGCAGAACTCAATGTCTAAGACCTCACAGAGTCTACTTTAATGAATGCCAGAAAGGGGCATTCCTTTCTCCACACTCAATAAGGGTTGCAAAGGTTAGGGCTTCAAGAAGACATGAAATCATACTGGGTAGGAGGATGGGATGAGACATTCAGGACACAAATGGCTCATTATGTAGAATATGCAATGGACCAAACATATCCACCCCCAAACTGGATCATGCAGGATCTTTGAGGTTAACAAAAAGAATGCTATGGTAGAAATGATGGGAATCAACAAGAATGAGGCCTTTGGAGCCAATCTTCTCATTCTCCCTGCTTTCATCTTCTCTAAAATTGGCTCATCACACTGCTAGAAAAATATGCCAGAATTAAGTCGCATTCCAAAAGGAAAGAAAAAAGTGTTCCCTTGAGCATTCTGTATATAGGAGTATTATTTCCCTGTATGGTTCTGTACATGTATGTCATTAAGTCAGTCTAACAATTAGTTGGATCAGTGCAAGTGTTTATCGTGTCTGTGCTGAAAGATGATTCTGTGATTTGGTTCAAATATGTTCATGTAAAAATGTTTTCATCTTTAACTGTTTATATCTAGTTCGATATATTGCTCTAAGCCTCCACTATACTCTGTGACTCCCGTTGTTATGGTGTTTATTATTACACATTATGCAACAAGCAGGTGGTAAGGATAATCATATACTTGAAAGAACTCTTACATTCTCACAGCAACAATTGGCAATAGTGCTGTAGGGATAAACAAGAGAGCTAAGATAGGAATTGCCATAAACACGTGGTCCGCACACCTGTACTAATGACACCCACCTACAGAGAGAAGAAAACAATCCAGGGACACTTCTGATGGCTCCACATAACTTTCAGCAAGAGTGCAATAGTTGCTTACTGGGACCCTACAATGAGCCCATGCGCCAGACAATATGTTAGGCTCTCAGAGGCCTGATACCTGGTACTGTGACATTTGCTTTTTTTGCTTAGTATCCAGTCTCTTTTTGAATATATGTTATTTTCCCTTTTGGGAGCCATTTCCTCCTGCACTGACAGAGCATGCACTGGGCTGTTAGAACCTGTCAAACTAAATTTTTAAAAAAGTCAGAGAGGTAGGTTTTCCACAAAATACTCGTATTTATTTGGAACTAACAGAGCATTGCAATGGGGATAACAGAACATTGCTTTGAGAGTATATATTATAGTAAACTATGGACACATTCAAAGTAGTAGAGGCAAGGGCAAGTTTTTAAAAACATAAGTGAGGAGGATTACATCACCTACTTTGAAATAATAATCCTGGGTCACAATGACTAATAACAAAAATGACTCAGGATTGAACAGTGGTTAAGCAGATGCCCTTGTAAAAGTACTTTCTTGGATAAAGTGGCTCCTGTGCAGGTTTCTGTTCTGGCAGAGTTTGTAGTGATAGTTGTGATGAGGTGACAGTCATGTATAAAATCCTTTCCTTCATAATCTGCCAGCTATATTCATTTTTTTGGTAGAGTTGATACCAGTGACTCCATTTTAATGCTCGCAACATTTCTCCATAAACTCTCGACTGCAAGTTGGTTTCTTAACCCAAGGCTGGCCAATTTGAGTCACACTCTGGGCCAATTAACAACCAGACTTCTGATCTGTTGTAGAGCCCTGAGGAAGTGGCTCTAGGTTTCACAGGAGGCTGCAAAAATTGTAAGATTTATAGTCAGAGCCATTGACAGATGCCTTCTCACAGCATGATAAGGCCCTGCCTATGAAGGAAGCCAGGAGAAAGAGAAACAAAGCTGTAAGAAAGAGACCTGTATTGCTTTATGGTCTGGATTCACATAAAGTTCAGCCCTGTGAACTTCTCCTTTACGTGAGGTGATAATGTTCCTGAACACTTATTCTGTGAGTGCCTTTTATAAAACCTGTCTCTATTTTCTGGAATTATCTAATAATTTGATTTAAATATTTCAAATTCATTTAAATTTAATTTCCATATTTTCTTTTTAATTTTGACTGAAGAAATCCCTCTCCTCAGATAGTCTCCTATAATTTGAAGTGTTGTATGATAGAACAATTCCTCTCCCATCCAGAACCCTAAGCAGAACATGCTACATCCAACTGTAGGAGAATTATTCTGAACACATCAGGTACCAGCTCACCATGCATGCCAGACTGATAGAGTTAAGTTGCATCGTGATCTCCATGTGCACCATGTAAGCTATGGCTACTCAATTCAAGAATGAGATAGATGAGTCTAAGAGGTCAATTTTTGAGTGTTTGTGTATTTAACTCCTGCCACAATAAAAAGTAATTGAGGATGCATGTAATAATTTTCAGTATTTAATCTCCTCAGAGTATATTTGCAAATGTGTCAAGCACTGCATAGAGAATAGAGCACACAGAAAGCACACAGTTAGTGTTGGCTGTAATATTGTAAGGCAAAGTGAATAGAAATTGGGGCAAAAATGAAATTGAAGCATAAGCTTAATACAAGGAATTACATGATCACATGCTTTAACAAAATGCATGAACATCAAAATCTGACAGATTTGCTGGGCTCTGCCCTCAGACTTTTGATTCGGTAGGTCTTGAGTGGGTCATGATAATTTGCATTTATAATAAGATCTGGAGGATGCTGTTGCTGATGCTGAAGCCACATTTTTAAAACTACTACCCTAGACCTTGGAATACCCTCCTCTCCCTCTCTGGAGCTACTCACCTACAGGAAACACAATGGGTTGTGTTCCTCCAAACAGGGAAGAGAAAACTGTGATTTTTCTCATACTGCTTGTGTCTGGGGAACTATTTTTGTCTAATTTTGGAGTTGATTAATAAAAGTTCATTTGCTCAGGGGCTGGGGATTTAGCTCAGTGGTTTCACTGCCTGCTGTACAAGCACAAGGACCCAAGTTCGATCCCCGGTGTCCCTTCCAAAAAAAAGATTCATTTGCTCAGGGATAAATGTTCAATTGTTCAATATCAGCCAACGCACTCTGGGGTTGCCATCTGACTGAATGATTGATTGACTCTCAACTACTTTAACAAGAAGAAAAGAATACAGAAGTGTAATCTGTTCCAACTTTATGAATGCCTCAAAAGCTGAAATCCATGAACTGTCATTACTACTCACAAAAATATGGGTATATTAGCAAGATATAATGAATTTTTATGTGCATTTTAGTGGTGTCTTCTCCCACCTCCCTAAATAACAGGCCTCAAATACCACATCAAAATAAATGCCAATACAATGGTAAAAGGCAAACCTAATAAGAGGGCCAAAAAAGATGAAGGAATATTTTTTGTATTAGTCAAGTCATTTTTTGCCTGTGGCTCATAATTGCTTGAGGTATAATCATGCATCATTTAATGACAGGGTATGTTCTGAGAAATGCATTGTTAGGCAATTTCAGCTTTGTTCAAATGTCATATAGTACACTTACCCAAAGATACCTATGATATCACTAGATGATAAAATCTTATAGGATAATTCCATTTTCTGTGCAGACCTGTTATTGATCCCAGTATCTTTATGTGGTACATGACTGTAAAAGTAATGATGAAGTTCGATTTTAGTGGCAAATACCAAGGGCACTTTAAATCTAATTCAAATGAGAACATAAAAAGAAATATCCCTTTAAAAAGAAATGTGATAGCTCAAACCAAAACATGAAATTATTATCTAAGATATCATTGAAGCTCCAAAAATTTGGCAGCAAAGACTGGGATTCATTTATAACCAGTGTAAATGAGGTGTTATCTTGGTAAGAGATTTTCATAAACATTGTGGAATTAATGTGCCATCCCACCAAGGGAAGGACAATTTTCCTGAAGTAAGAAGCTGCAGACATGTTGATGAGATTAGCATAGCCACTAAAAATGCTGAATCCAAAAAAGAAAAATAAAGGCTCAGGAGCTCTCTTTTTAACTGTCTGAGTTCATTGCAATGGTACACTAGTGAGAACTAGATAGTATATGCTGTCTCTAAAATTGTATTTGATATTTTATTAGATAAAATATTTGAATATGTTTTATATTTATACTAAATGAGACACTCACTAAAATCATTTAAAAATTATTCAAACAAAGTGCAGGTTTTCCCTAACATTATTTCTGGGAAACCTGACCACTCTTAAAAGGAAAGTGACAATGACGAAATTCTTACAGGCTTGCTTATTTTGAAATTGATGATGTCCACTGTTTTAGTCCATTTTCTGGAGCTACAACAGGACACCTGAGGCTGGGTGACTAATAAACCACTCCTTATAAATAGTGTGTTGGGCTCTATCTGGAGGCTGGGAAGTAAAGGCCTGGCACTGACAACTAACTGTCCAGGGCCTCTGTGCTCTCTCTTTCCACAACAGAAGGAGGGAGGGCAAGAGAGCACAAGGACAGAGGGTAGCAAAGTGTGCAGGGCTGTCTCACAACCACACACTGGTAAGGACCCCTCTCCCAGCGATAGTACACCCCATTTCCAAGGGTGAACCTTCCCAACCTGACCACCTCTTATTAGACCCTAGCCCCCAGCCCTGTTGCCATGGTGATAAATTTTCCAACACAGGGAATTTGGAGAACACTGCAAACCATACCACCTTATTTTTGAGAATGTTTTTGAAGACACTACCGTCAGATTGAAGGAAATTTTAGTCTTACAGTGCTAGCCATCTCTTCCATAGGGTTATTTTCAAAGCATAAGATAATATCAGAATGGGAAGTCTGTGTGAAATATTCACTCTTGTACCTAAATTTGCTAGAAATAAAATTTTAATTTTGAAACTCATAGGGAAAGAATTAAGGATAAATATTGCTAATGATATATAAACAGCTACTTGACTTTGTTATAACCTGTAAAAACTATGATCTATAAAATATTTGATCCAGTTTAAAATATGGGAAGAAAAATGTTAATTGTCTTTTCTAGTTATTCCAGGATTCACAAGGGGATAATAAAAGATTAAATTGAAAACTTGGGAAACAAATAGAAATTTTTAAAGTGAGATTTTCATTACTTTTTCTGCATTTACTTAGAAATAAATTTGTGTTCACAGCTTTCACTTTACAATTATACTTGCTTATGAGTAATTGAAGAGGTGTTTATAGATCAGAAAGAAGTATTTCAGTATATTTTGATAGTTTTTGTCTCTGTGTATTATAAAAGGCACTATTTGTCTACAGTTTGGGTTCTTATAACATGAATAGTTATAGTTTGACCTAATAAAAAGTAAGCACAAATTACACTCTACAAAGCACTCTGTTAGCTGTAATATAATAGGGAATCTCAGTTCTTTTCTCACTTGATACCTAGAAAACAAAAAGGCAAAAATGAAAAAATTAAGCATACAAGCAATAACACAACCACAAAAATCTTCATTCCATTTAGCTGATTTGATTTAGACTTTTTGATAGTGTTAATAAAGTGTAAGAAGCATGGATTTGTGCTAGTGGCTAATGGGAAACAATGTTGCTTTTCTATGAAGGAGGGACACAATCAGAGCCTGATTTTGCCCAGAATAAAAGCTATTGCTTTCATAGCTGTATACTTGTTCTTTAAAAAAAATTTTAGAATTCCTGCATGAAAAAATTTATTGTGATCTAATGATTCTAAAGCCTTAGTGCTTAATTGAAACAATGAGCATTTTTAAGTAAAACACAAAGTTTATTAGTTTAAAGTAAAACATAATGTATTCAAAATGAAAGAACTTTTTAAAATTAAGCTTTTATTGCCAATATTATGATCATTTTCAATGATTTACAATTTGTGGGGATGAGAAAAGTCATTTGATAACTGTTGAAACTCTAAAGTGCCTCTTATTAATCCAAAAGAATTAGTCAGAAAGTTGCCTTAAGACATTTGGAGAAAATTAAGAGTAAGTACTCATGAGTTTGTTAAGTTCTTCAAATAAGTCTAGAGGGAACAATCTCCTAACAGCATCAACAGTAGGCAAGTGTGCTGTGAGGAGGGACATGTGTGGTGGCGGGGCTCCCGCTGGCAGCCAGGCACTCTGGACAGGTTTCTCCCTTCTGAGCCTCAGCTCCTGACTTGCTGCTAAAGAACAAGACCGCTGCGCAGACGAGGGGAGAGGTTCTTATGGGTGCGATCTGAGACGCTTCCGCTGAGGGTCAACACTCCACTGTTTGCGTGGTGACCCCAGGGTGTCATGGGGCCCGTGAGGTTTGGAGGCTCCAAGTGAAAGAGATCACAGCCAACCCGGTGCAGAGCGGACCTGAGCTTCCACCTGTCTCCAATTAAGCCGAACTCTGAAGAAATTTGCAGGAATGTGAAAGAGTGCCTGTCCTTCACTAACCTGATTTTTGAAAATAGAATTGTTTTTTAGTGTTCATGAGGGTTTGTCGTAGAAGCTCCCTCAGATACCAAAATTCAAGAAGGTTCAGGTCCTTTATATAAAATGGAATAGTATTTCTATCACCCACACACTTTCTCCTTGATACTTTAAATCATCACTAGATTCCTTGTCTTTCTTTTTTTTCTAATACCGGGGATTGAACTCAGGACCTTGAGCTTGCGAGGCAGGCACAGTGCCACTGACCTAAATCCCAGGCCCTCTAGATTACTTTTAATACCTAATGTAACGTAAATACTATATAAATGGTTATTACACTGTATTGTTTAGGGAATAATGATAGTTTCTATAGAGACAATTATTTTTTCCCTTAATATTTGCTCTCTTTGAAATCCATGGATACTGATAACTGTGTACTTATTGTTCATAAAACTATGCAATTGGTATTAATATGTCATGGGATTATTAGTGTTATTTTTAAGTGAATTAATAGAAAATTTTCTTTTTAATTTTTTCTAGTGCAATAATGCAATAAATATCTGTGGATATCACACACACACACGCGCGCGCACACACACAAGCCCTATGGGCCCCCAATAATTGAAAGGAGGGTTTTTTTTTGTTTTTTTGTCTTTGTTTTGGTTTTGCTTTTGGTTTTTTGATTGGTTTGTTTAGAGACAGGGTCTTGCTATGTAGCTCAGGCTGGCCTTGAACTTGAGGTGATCCTGCCACCTCAGCAACTTGAGCACTGGGATTACAGGCCTTGCCACCACGCTCTGCTATGGAGATTTTTAATAACAATTTTGTTATCAAGCAGTTCCTTAAAAAATGGCCAATTAAACATTCCAGATCCTTCTTGTCTTGAACAAAGAATTGGATGAGAAAGCCAAAAATGGTGCCGAAAAGTTTATTTGAAAAGTGCAGGTTGAAGAGGTGAGGGATAAACCAGCTCTGTAGAGTGAATTTGGGCAGAACAAGAGAAAAATAAGATAAAAGCAAAAATAAGAGTACATGTACTATGAGGAGTCATGATAGTGGGCTCGTTGTGGCAACTGTGTCTCATATGTCACCCACATCTTGTGGGAACTCTTGAGAAATTCCACACAGGGATCCTGGGAATTATTTAGCACTGCTCTGGGACCTTGTGATTGACAGGTCCTGCTTGTTTCCCCAGCCAGCTTTGCCATGCCCTACTTCCTATCTTAATTTAATCAAGATTTATTTTATATACCATACAACCCACCCACATAGATTGCAGAAATCAGGGAGCTTTAGTATATTCACAGTTATGCAACCATAATTGCCATAATCAATTTTAGAACATCTTCATTGTCCCCAAAATCCCTCTGTACACATGGGCAACCACTTCCCATTATGACCCAACCCCCAATTCCTCCAGCCTGAGATGACAGAGTTCAGGACACACAGCACTGGATATTTTAAGCTCAAGGCAATTGAAAAATGGTGTGTGCACACAGGACTCTTGTCTTGCCCTGCAGCAGGTCATGGACCTCATGCAAGGGTCCTCTCCTAGCATCCTTATGCCCAGAGAGGACAGGACCTGAGAGGACCCAGGGCAAACGGGCCTTGCCAAGTTTCCTCAGCTTGTTACCCTGAGTTCCTACTCCTGTGCAGAGAATACTTTCCCATGACTTTCCACTTTTTAATCAAACTTAGTAATAAAAACAAGTTTTGCCATTTCTTCAGGTTTTTATTTTCTTATGAAAGCTCCCAAGTCATTTAAAACTTACATTAAGTAATTTGTATTTCTTTTGTTTGTTAATTGTGTGTGTGTGTGTGTGTGTGTGTGTGTGTGTGTGTTTCAGGACCCCAGCCAATGAATTTAAGATGAAAAAAAGGAACAAAAGTTTTGTTTTTTCTTTCTTATACAGGAACTGCTAATCTACTTCCTGTCTCCACGGATGTGCCAGTCTTGGATGGTACGTGGTCTGCTGTGCTTTTCTCATTGAAACTGTTTTTGCAGATTCTCATTTCATGCAGGATTTATCACTCACTGCATAATTATTATACTATATGGATATATAATATTTAATTTATTTATCCATCAAGTTCTGGATTTTTAAGTTGTTTTCCCTTGTACTGTCATGAATAATGTGAATTTATTTTAAGCCACTAAAAATACGAAAAACAATTCCTTATATCCTTTACCCAGTCTGTACATGTACATCATCTAGAAGTTCTGCACAGGGAAGGGAAGTAAATAACACATAGAAGCTAAATTTTTATTTCTGCTTAAGACTTGAACTGCTGACAATATCTATCATTAAAGATAGGAAATCATAGCATCATAGAAAGTTAAAAAGAAAACAAGTCTTAGAAAACAGTGGATTCATTTTACAAGTAAAACTCAAGATGCTTTTTGACCTCTGGTGCTGATGGGATAAAATGTTATGCTCTTAAGTTTTTAAAAATTAATAAAGCTCAAAAGCCTCACAGACCAGAAGAAGTAAAACATGTATTTATTTGACATTTTAAAATGAAACACTTGAAAGCTATTTATTGAGTTCTTCACCAGCTGTGGAAGACACACCCTTGTGGTGATAAAGAGCTGCAGTTTACATAATCCTGGCTCTGAGGAAAGAGTGTGCACCTGCCCCTCCCGGCTGTGTACCCCTGGGGTGCAGGGGAAGAAGCAGTCCCCAGGGACAGTGCGATGCTCAAGCCACAGCTGTGGGATTGAAAGTGAGAAGCTCAATGCAAGCAGCTTCCTCCCCTCCCAGACCCATCGCTGGTGGAGCCTGGATGACTTCACCTGCCACACCCAGGTCAGCCCCGCACTTAACCAGGACGGCACCAGATGCACCAGATGGTCCTCCACCTTGAGCTGGAAAAGAAAACATTCTTGTTGGAAATCCCAGATCTTTTTTTGTTCTCAGAATGAAAACAACAGAGTTTATGCTTTTGCATTCATAATTGATGTCTATAAACTCTCATGATCTTTGGTATTTCCCTCCTACAAAATGAAGCTTAAGGGGGAAGTGGATTTTGCTCATACAAAAGAAAGCTCATATGTAACCACTGCTGGCATCCACCTCTCCTATCCCGTCCTCCCCTGACAGACCCCACAAAATGATAGTAGGTACGATGGTATAAGAATCCAGGTGCCTGGGCACTGCCCCTTTCTCAAGTAGCTTTTGAGCTGCATGAATTCTCCTACACCCTCACCCTCACTCCTAGCCCCTCCTCTGCCTTTCTTGTCCGGGTCTTGGTTTCCTGATCCAAGCATGTACTTTGGATCTTCTCTATTCTTCACTATCCTTCCATTCTAAGGTCTATTTGGATCAGAATGTTTTCTGCTCAAAAAGAAAACAAAAGAAGGAAAGGAAAGGTACAGATCAGCATTTCTTATATAGGAATGACATGAATTTGTTCTAGGATTTTCAAGTTTTTTCCCCATTCTTAATTTTCTCCTTTAATTTCTTTCATTTCTGTTTAATTCCTTGCCTTTTGTATGTATACCTTTATTCATTTGCTTCTCTGCAAGTTAGATTTATGATAAATACTTAATGATCCATTAATAAATGTTCACTATTTGGGCTGGGGAGGTAGCTCAGTAGTACAACATTTGCCTAGGATGCATCAGACCCAGGGTTCAATTCAAAATACTGTAAATAAATACTCATGTGTGTTTATTATTTTTAGAAGTTTATTTATTTATTTGTTTATAAAAGTATGGGCAGGATACATGCTGGGCTAGTTTAGGCAATAATAACAATGAATTTATCTCTGTCATCAGTAAATAACCTTTACCAACTGTGTCACTAATTACATTCTTTTATCAATAAAACCTTCAACATGCCTCTCCACTAGATTAACCCATTGGTCCAAGAAGAATCAGTGCTCCAGTTCCTCACACAGTGCATTGAAGAATGAGTGTGACAGAGAGGAATGACTGATGGCTCCTGCGTCTAATGCCCCACCTAAGCCCACAGATTGGAGCCCATGGTGTAACCAAGCCCATGTGCTTTATTGTTAGCTGTCCCTCTTATCTCTTATCAATATACATCTGTGCTATATGATGCTTATATTCATCTGGGTCCCCTGTACACAGCTTGTTTCTTTTTTTGTGCCCTTTTTCTTCCCACCCACCTGCCTTTCTCCCTCTCTAAATTCTCTTTCCTCATTTTCATTCTTGTTATTATAATTCTTAGCTCATGTTTATGACATAAAATCTTTATATTCTTTGAGACTATTAGGTTCCTGTACATGGCATATCTTGATTCTACTCACTACTACCTTGATCTCCTGGACCCCTTCCCATTTGCAAGAGATCTATCCACTTATTTTTTTCTGTCCATCTTTTATTGTTCTCTTTGTTTGCCTTACTCAAATGAGAGATACCATATAGTATTTTGGTTTTGTTTTATTTTTTTGAGACAGAGTCTCACTATATAGGTCAGGCTGGCCTCAAACTCACAGTGTACTTCCTGCTTCAGCCTCCCAAGTGCTGGGATTACAGATGTCTGCCACTACACCTAGCAACGATATAGTATTGAAACTTGTGTGACTGGTTTATTTCATTCAATATTATACTTTCCAGATGCACCCATTTCCCTAAAAATGTCTTGAATTTATCCTTCGGATAGCTGAGTAGCATTCCATCATGTAAAGATAACACATTTTCTTTATCCATTTGTCTATTGATGGACATATGGGCTGCTTCTAGAATTTAGCTATTATAAATTGTGCTGGTATAAACATTGGTATGCATGTATGACTATAATATGATGTCTTAAACTCTGGGAAAGATACCTACAAGAGGGGTGTATGGGTCATATGGAATTTCTATTTTCAGTTCTTTGAGAAATCTCCGCACTGATTTCAATATTGATTGTACTAGTTTACGTTCCCACCAACAATGCAGGAAGGTTCCTTATTCATCACAGCCTCGCCAGCATTTGTTATTCTTTGACTTCTTGATAATTACCATTCTTTCTGATGGAATTTTAGTGTTGTTTTAATTTACATTTCTCTAACAGCCAAAGATGTTGAAAATATTTTTATATTTGTTGATCATTGATGTATTTCTTCTTTTCTCATTCATCCACCCAATAAATCCCTACATCATTATGTGGTTTGAAATTTAAGATCCCAAGTACAAAAATTTATGATAAAATCAGCAGTAGTCATAGAATTCTACTTTTCTAGACATACATTAATCACAATATTCTTTTCTAAATCATTTTTTACACAGCACAGGAATACTTCACATGGCCATTTTGTAAAATGAAATATAAGTGCTCCAGTACTTGTTTTTGTGTTCCTATCTTTTTCTATGATAAAAATATTTATATTCCATGATGATCTTCTGCATTCTGTTTACCAATATCTTATTAAGGATTTTTGCATCTATGTTCATTAGTGAGATTGGCCTATAGTTCTCTTTTTTTGGTTGGGCCTTTCTCTGCTTTGGGGATCAAGGTGATGCTTGCTTCCAGAAATGAATTCAGGAGTATTGCTTCTCTTTCAATTTCATTGAAGAGTTTAAACAGTAGTGGCAGTAGTTCCTCTCTAAATGTCTTGTAGAATTCAGCAGTGAAGACATCAGGACCCAAGCTTTTCTTAGTTGGTAAATTTTTAATTACGTTTTTAATTTCATTGATATTGCATTGTTTAGAATTTTTAGATCATCTTCATTAAACTTTGGTAATTCAAACTTATCTAGGAATCTGTCCATTTCTTCTATGTTGTCCATCCTATTGGCCTATAGGTTCTCAAAGTAGGTATTGATGATCCTCTGAATTTCTGCTGGATCTGTTGTAATTTCATCCTTTTTATTCCTAATCACATGAATTTGGGTCTTTTCTTTCCTTTTTCTGATAAGGTTGGTTAAGAGTTTGTCAATTTTGTTGATTCTTTTGAAGAACCAACTCTTGGCTTCATTGATTTTTGTATCATTCTCTTAGTCTCCATTGCATTGATTTCTGCTCTGATCTTTATAATTTCCTCCCTTGTATGAGCTTTGTGGTTGTCCTGCTCTTCTTTTTCTAGAAGCTTGAGGTTCAGCATCAGGTTGTTTAATTGGGCTCATTCTGTTTTCCTAATATGCGAATTCACTGCTATGAATTTCCCTCATAAGACTGTTTTCATTGTTTCCTATAGATTCCGATATATTCTATTGTCATTGTCATTTAATTGTAGGAACTGTCTAATTTCTTGTTTAATTTCCTCTGTGACCCATTGGTTATTCAGAAGTGTGTTGTGCAGTTTCCATGTGTTTATGAAATTCTTGCAGTTTCTTGTGCTATTGATCTCAAATTTCATCGCACAATGGTCTGACAATATACAGGGGATAACTTCAATTCTTTTGCACTTACTTAAACATGTTCTATGAGCGAGTATGTGGTCTATTTTGGAGAACGACCCATATGCAGCTGAAAAGAATGTGTATTCTGATTTTGTGGAGTGGAACACTCTGTAAACATCTGTTAAGTTCATTTGTTCAAGAGTTTGATTGAGTTCTAGTATTTTGTTTTTTTATTTTTTGTCTACTTGATCTATCTATTTGTGTGAGTGGGGTATTAAGGTCCCCCAATACTATTGTCTTAGTGCTTATATGATTTTCCATGTCCATTAGTGTTTGTTTTATGTAGTTGGGAGCACTAATGTTTGGTGCATAGATATTTATGATTGTCATCTCTTGCTGTTGGATTGTTCCCTTTACAAGGATGTAGTGTCCTTCTTTGTCTCTCTTAATCATTGTTGGTTTGAAATCCACTTAATCTGCCAAGAGTATAGCTACTCCTGCGGGTCCCTGTCATATGGAGTATTGTTTTCCACCCGTCAATTTTCAGTCTATTAGCTTTTTTTTGAAGTAAGTGTGTTTCTTGTATGCAGCATATTGTTGGATCTTGCTTTTTGACCCATTCTGCCAGTCTATTTCTTTTTATTGGTGAACTAAGACCATTAACATTGATGGTTATAACTGATATGTATTGATTTATCATTGTCATGACTTTTTATTTTTGTCAGATTCTCCCCCTTTGCATTTAATTTCTTGTCATGCCCAATGGATTCATTCTGCTGGGCTTTCTGGGGTTGTGATCCTCATTGTCTTTTCCTAGGATATTGTCTACAATTTTTTGGAGTGCTGGTTTGGTATTCATGAAGTTCCTAAGGTGCTCTTTTTGTTATTTCTCCATCAATTTTGAAAGATAGTTTTGCAGGGTACATCAGTCTTGGTTGGAGGCTGTTTTCCTTTAGGGCTTGGAATACATCACTCCAAGCTCTTCTTGCCTTGAGGGTTTGCATTGAGAAGCCTGCTGTGATTCTGATGGGCTTTCCTTTGTTTGTGATTTGTTTCTTTTCTCTCACTGCTTGTAGAATTTTGTTCTTCTGATGGGTTTCCGGAATCTTAACTATCATATGCCTATGTGTACATTTTTTTTTGATCAAGGCTAGTTGGAGTCCTATATGTCTCACTTATCTGTATGTCAAGTTCTTTTCCCCTACTTGGGAAGTTTTCTGCCGTCACTTCTATGAACAGTTTTTTTTATGTTCACTCTCTCCTGTTTCTGCAGTCTGCACTCTCTCCTGTTTCTTCATTGACTCTGATCAGTCTTATGTTATTCTTCTTTGCATCGTCTAGCAGCTGCTGGATTGTTTTCTCATGGCCTCTTACTGTTTTAAAGATATTTTTCTTTCCTTGTCACTAATTGGAATCTTATCTTCTTATATTCCACTGTATCTTATTTTCTTATATTGAGATATTTATCTTCTTTGTTTTGTTCATGATTTAATTCTGGAATTTGAAAACCAATTGAAAATCTTTACATTGTCTTATGTAAAAATTATTCAGCTTTGAGAGCACATGTGCTACATTTACATTCCCTTAAGTGTCTCCTGTGTCATAATCTGATATCACAATTCCTGTGTAGTACTATTAAAAAAATTTTGCAGTTAAGTTGGAATGAGCTATTTTTGTTCTTACAATCTGTCTTTTGTCTCTAACAGACATATTGGATCCTAACTTGTCTAACACATTGCTAGAAGGATCTATTTGTCCCCTCCAATGTGGATTCTGGAGGCATGCTTCAAGTTAATGAATCGGGGGATAAGACAGCACTCTTTCTTCTTTTAATCTACAGTTCCTCAAAACTATATTCAGATTTTCTTGATTTAATAGTTGGTTTATTGGAGTACATGCCCAAGTCATTTTCTCAGAAAGCATTTGTGGGAGACAAATATATGAGGCTTTTGCCTTGCCTTTGTGGAGAAAATTTTCTTTATGGCCCCCCATGTGATTGATGGTTTGGCTAATATGGAATTGTCAGTTGAAGATAAGTTTCCTATAGAAGTCTAGATGATTTTCTCCATTGTTGGTGATGGGATGTCTGGAACTAAATTTATTTCTATTTGACCAATGTCTATGAAAGAATAATGAGTTACAGTTGAATAAAGAAAGTGAAAGTAGACAATATAAAAAGATTCAGAGCAAGAGGTATTGTGTAAAAAAGTTTATGAGGGATATTGTGCTGGAGTGGGTACTAAAGCATTATTTTTTGATATCTAGGGTAAGAGAACAGAAGTTCCTAAAAGGAAAGAAGATCAGATAGGAGCTGCAAATAAACTTGTCTACTTGGCAGTTTTTCTTAGCCATTCTGTGTTTTCTCAGAGATCCATGAGATGACTGTTCTTCTGGAAATTATTCCATAGGAAACATGCTGATTAAAAACATCAATAGAGTAGAGTCTTTTTATCCTCCAAACACACATATATATGACATATGACAGTGCTGAGACTTTTACTTCTTCGGCAGACATGGGGTAGCATAACAGAGCATAGTATGGATGTCTTGCATCTTTAATAGTGTGGTGAGCAGAATATATACAGAATAACCAATCCCTTGTATTGCAGTAGAAACATTTTCTTCTCTTGAAAATATAGACTTATATATTAATTACAACCCATACTGTTGGTTATGTAATATTTATTTTCCCTTATGAACCATGTAAAATGGAAAGTAATGGTGCTATAAGGTGATAATGCCCACTACCACTACAATTTCAACAAACTTAAACTAGGATTCAAATAAGTAACATGACTCCAGGAAAAATGGCTCCATAATGGCATCCAGTGTTCTCAATTATTACCGGAAAGATTAATGATCCTCTCCCCACATTGGTGGTCTCTGTTGAAAGGGAAAAGAGATGAGCTGCCATTTTGATTTTTACTCAATCATATCTACCAACCGGCAGTCAGGCCAACCAGGAAAGTTCATCTAGGGGCTGGATTCACCATGGGTGTGGCCTAGGCATGTTACCACACTGATTCTTCAAGACCTGAATGCTCCACGGAGGGTAACTCTTGAGGGGAGACTCCCAGACTGAAGTAATGGGAAATGTAACAGACAGAAATAATTATTAGGAATTTCCCTTCTCTTCTATTTGTCTTAACCTTCTAATTAGCTTCCCCTCCATCCTTTTAGAAAGTCTCAAGTCTATGTCTGATTAGGTTCTTTACAGTAGGAATGGGCTGTATATCAATGAAAGACCTCATGCTTCTCAGTATAGTGACAAATCAGTTGAGCAGTGAGCAAAATGTGCCATCACCTTGCAAAAAAAAAAGGTGATGACTGCTACAAGCTGGAAGAATTATGGCCCGTCAGACTCTTCTGCTGTAAGAAACAGCTTCACCATACAGCAAGATTTCGTGGCTGCAGCTGTCAGGAACCTCAACATAGCTTGGAATTCTCTGAGGATGTTATTCATAAAGGCACAGTTAATCAAACTCAGACCTCTCTTCAGAATCTCACTATACAAGCCAAACCTACTGCCAGCAGGAGGAAGGTGCCAGACCAGAGAAGGTAAGCTAAAGTTGTGTGCCCTGGCTTCAGAACTATGAGGTCTCAACTCATTTTAAAGAGTAAAAAAAGATTTTGTGTTTGTCCGTGTTTTTTTTTTCATTTTTATCAAATAGTTGGCTTTCTATCCATACAACCAGAGCTCTTTACTTATCCAAGGATTTTCAACCTATATAAGTATATTTGTTTTAATTTAATTTACCAAAAACAGGGGAGGAATTTTTCTTTTCTCTCCCTCACCCTTTAGAAGAATTCAGAAAAGACGGATATGGTCCAAAATCATTCTGGCTGGTGTCCATGGTTACCAAGCTGAAAGAGAAGCCAATTGTCTGCAGAAATGGTCTTTTCTTGAGTGCCAGATGTCTGCTAAAAATGTTGCAGGCTCTCACATTCTTTCTGGACCTCCCTGGACACCACATCAAGGAATGGTGTTCTTGTTAACAAAGATGCTGGAGTCACTCCTGATTATACCCTTAGTCTGAGAGAATGGTTTTCTTTATTCTTTGCACAAGGAAATCTCTAGAGACCAAAGGTAGAGCCACTTAATTTCAGTTGTTTAGTACCAACTGAGACTAGGAAGAGACTCTAGTGTTGTGATAGTGAACCTGTGGCCCGTGTGCCGCAGCTTTGGGATAAGGTGACGGTTATATGAATTGTTTTTTCTTAGCTAAAACCTTAGTGTTCAGGTTTAACTACTGTGTTGGCACTTCACAATAAAGAAGTGGGTTTTAGGTTGCAGTTTGGGCACTTGTCTCTAAAAGTTTTGTTATCCCTGGAAGAACAGACATGAGGAGATCCCATTCCCTTGGTTTGTACGACTCTGACGTGGGCCCAAATGTCAACTCTGCTGAAGGTTTGCTTGTTGCTTTCCTTAAGACTGGAAGACAAATTCTTTCAGGAAACTCAAAGAAGAATGTGAAGCAAAAGTGTAATTAGTCTTTGTCTTCTCCTTTCACAGGGAATAAAGGAACAGGTAGAGATCGGGAGTCTTTACAGTTTTCACTGAGCATTGTTCTGAGTCTCTGATGCTCCATTTGTAAAATGGAAATGAAAATGTCTACTTGGTTCAGTTGTTGAACTTTTAAAAAAATTAATAGACTTTATATTTAGGGCAGTTTAAGGTCTATAGAAAATTAAGTAGAAAACACAGAGAGTTTCCCTCTCGCTATTGTCAGTTTCCCCTCTTATTAATATCTTGTGTTAGTGTTGTGGGTTGTTGAATTTTAAATTATATTTTTACACACAAACATAGAGTTTTAGGGTGGTTATGAACATAAACAATTATGTCCATAATTCGAGACTTTCCCATTCATTAATCTACCAGGCTCTCAATTCTTTGATCACATTTTAAGAGTCACCTATATCAAAATTCTCTTCAAAGAATTTCTAAGACAGAGAAGAGAATAACTAACATTATCATTGGTATTTGTTACTGAATAACAAAAGACACAATCTCCATTCAGACTGCAGGTGCTATTGTCCATCAGTTGCAAAAAGGACAGAGGGAAGGTTCCAGAAGTTCTTAAGTGGACATCACTCAAGAAGAGGAACTGGAGGAGTCTTACATGGTTCAGTAAGCTCAGAAGAGGCACATGAAAGGTAAGCTAATTCCAAAAGAAAACTGACTTAGGGCCTTTTCTTCAACCTCTGGACAGGATTTTTGGGGGTAGATGGGAGGGTGGCCCCTAGTGGGATATAACCCACTTTCCTGACATTGAATATCCACAGGACCAGGTAAAAGAACCTCACAGTGTTGCAGAGAGGATGGTTATAGAAAAAATGAGCATCGATGAACATAATAGAGCTCAGGAGTGACACAAAAGCAACCAAAAGACAACAAAGCAACAAACTGCATTTAAAGCTGAAGAATACATAGGTTTTCTAGCTGTCTGTCCTTGGGAGAAAAATCAAAGGCAAGGATGCATAAGGTTCAAACTTTGGAAGTATGAGGCTGTCAGATGATGCTCAGCCCAGTGACCATTAAAATCCCTGTGAGACTCTCCCTGGTACACCAATTTGAGCCCTGCCGGAGAAACTCTGCCAGTGAGCAGGTAGGTAAGTGCACTGGTGAAAACCACTTCCTACAAGCTCACTATCTTTGTCTCTGCCCTGGAGCCAGAAATATTGCTCAGGTTGTCAATAACCTCCTGGGCACTACTGGCCACAGCATGAAGCAGATCTGATAACTCTGAGAATCTAGCACAAAAACTTTATCAAAAATAAGAGAAAACTGTACATTTGAAGATGTTCCTTGCAACTTTATGTATGTTAGCAAAAATCTAAGAATAACTTCAAGTCTAATAATAGGGAAATGACATATCCATATTATGAATTGTTATACAGTATTTCAGTGTTGTTTTCCCATAACTACATAACATTGAAAAAAGATGCCATAGAGTTAAGTAAAAATAAAACATAAGGACACATACATATATGTATATGATCTCTTACCTAAAACTCCAAGCTACTATGATTATGCACACACTACATATAATACTCCACAGAAATAGCAAAACGTCAAACATGGTGTGTAGTAATAGGATGCTCTCTCTCTCTCTCTCTCTCTCCACAAACCAGAAGAGAAATGTTGCTCTGTGTTCCTTTGTCCAGTTTCACAGTCTTAATCAAATGCACATATGATGACTTATGAATATGACATTTCCAAATCCAGTGCCTTTTTTAATTCTAATAACAAATTCTGGTTTTTTCCCCTTTTAACATCATCTATGATTTTTATCTGAATCTTACTGAACATCATGATAATACTGAGACAGGAGAGAAGAGCCTCTTGCTTCCCCAGTAGTACCTTCTATTTTTCTTTCATCAGTGCCTCAAAGGCCTTTCAGGCAGCCCAGCTGCCTGAGGTACACAGGAGATGCTTGCTCTGGCTGTAGCCAGCTTTAGTTGTGGACTTATCCCGGATGACCACACCCTGCAGCCTTTCTGCAGCCATCCTCAGTAAGGTCAGCGAAGGGCCCCTTCCTACCCATGACCAAACAGAAAGTCTAATACTTTGCTCATAGGAGCCTGTGCTTCCTTTTTTCCTTGTTAAGCAACCTCCCTATATGTACTAGCCAATGTTCCTGTCTCTTGACACAATACCTGACATGCTTAAAATAAATAACTTAAAAAAGGAGAAATTTATTTCACTCACATGTTCTAAAGATTCAGTCTGTAGTCTGCTGGCTCCAAGGCAGGAGCATCATGGTAGAAGAGCACAGCTGCTTAGTTCATGGAGAGTAGGGAGCAGAATAGGGAATAGTGTCAAAGAGGAAGGGGAAAGGACTACACATAGTATCCAAGGTCATGCTTCTATGCCCCACCCAGATACATGCAGACACACCCAGAATTGTGTTTTACTGATCCCTTGGGAATCTTGCAAACCAATTACATTGACACAATCAAACTTAACTGCCAAACTATACCTTTTGCAAGTTCAGCCTGTGCACTGTTTCACCTTATGCTGCAGCATAAATACTAACAAAGCCTTTCTGGATGGCAAATCTTTGCACATGCGTGATTTCTATCTTTAGTAGAGCACACTGAGCTGTCAACTCCAAGGCCACTGACACTGACAGCAGCCAACAGCCACAGCTGGTAACACTGATGGCATCAAGCAGCCAGAGAACTATGGAGAACAATGACAAATGTTTGGGAGCCACCATGTCCATTGGCTGGAAGAGTTCCCAAGGGCAGCTGCCAACAGCTGGCTTCAAGCAGCAAGGATGGCCATTGACATTTAAAAAAGCTCATAGTTGCTGGCAACCAAAAACAAGGGCTGTCAACACTAAAAGAGTTGCATTCTGCCAATTCATGATCTCTATATGAATTAAGCAAGAACCTTCAGCTGACTGTTAGCATCTTGGAAGCCTATACAGGGACTTCTTCTTCAGAGGGTCCTGAAGAAGAGCTCAGATGGTGAAAGTCATTAAGTGGCTCAAGAACCAGCTCACATATGATTTCTATCTTACATGTGGCTGAAATTCATGCTAGCTGGTGATGATATGTTTTATTCTTTTTTTTTTTTTTTTTTTTTTTTTTTTTTTTTTTTTTTTGTACCAGGGATCAAACTTAGGACCTTGTGCTTTCAAGGCAGGCAGCGGAACCACTGACCTAAATCCCTAGCCCAGATATGTTTTATTCTTTACTCTCATCCACATTTCCAATAACCATCACTTGTCTCCCATTGTGAAGTTATTCCAGGTAGGAGGAGTGGGTATGACCGAGTAATGGAAGGGATGAATTATATTCATGGGTTGCTCAAAAGCAACACCAAGAGCTATCATTTACCATTCTTTTAAGCATTTTATATATATTAGCTAAATAAATGTTCATGACCACTCTGTGTGGTTAAGCCACATAGATGAGAGTACTGCAGAATGAAGAAATGTTTAACCACCCGAACTCCAGGCAGAAGGATAAACATCCAAGCTCTGAGCCTCATTTGAACAGGCAGTCTATCCTCTTAGCCACTTTGTTATCCCATATCCGGTGTACAAAGAGACAGTATTGCATATTATGACCAATACTGGCATGTAAATAGCTAAATAATTGCTGTTAATTTCATGGTATAAAAGTATCTGGGAAAAGATGAGATTTAGAAGTAAGCCGGAGTCCCCATGGAAAGCTTCTCTTCCTTTTCCTGAAGGCAGTGGTTAAGCTGAGCCTCACCTGTTCTTGTATTGCCCTCCTCTGACTTTGGCCCTGCGTGTGGCCACTCCACCTTCCACACTGTGGCCACGGCTCTGCACAGTGTCCTTGGATTCCTGGCCCCAGTGACTGCTTTCCACTCTCGGCCATCCTGACCAGCCTACTGGTGCTCCTGACAGTCCACGTCTCCAGCCACCAAATGCCAGGCTCTACTGTCAATCTGGCTGCAAGATTTTCACAGGCGACGTAGATACTTTCTGCCTCAGCCTCCTTACCTGTAAAATGGGAATCATATCAGAACTTACTTACTTTAACTGATAGTTCATTCTACCATCTGCCTCACATCTCTTCAAACATTCCAGACATCAAGGATGAGGATAAATCACCACTTTTCTATCCTTCTTCCTGTATCCTCTTTTCCCTGGAAAGTGTGTTTTCCTTTCCTGCAGTTTCAATCCCTGACTTCTGAATCCTCGTTTTCTATTTCCAACCATTTACTAATTATTGCCATCTGTTCTTGCTAAAACCTTGAACGATACGTAAGACAGAACTTTTCATGTGAAGCATTGGAAGAGGAATTTTCAAGGACAGAGGGGTGGGGTTCCAAAGGGGCTTTCCTGCTGCCATTCATTTCACCTTCATTTCAGCACCTAAGTCACAAAGATTATCACTGGCATTTTCATGTTAAATGTCCAGATTCCTGTTCCCTGCCCTGGCTCTTAATCTGTCAGCTCTGAGGTAGAGATATCTGCTGTTGTAGCTCTGCCCATTCATATACTTACCAAAACACTCTTACATATTTTGAATCAAGTAAGAGAAGAAACTGAAAGCTTTACAATCTAAAAAGATGATCATATATAAAGCTATACTCTGCATCATCTGTTCCCACTCATTGTCAACCTCATAAACCTATCAGTTAGGAACCTGTGTGGGACAAAAATGTCACAGGGTCCACAAGCCATGGGCTGGTTAAAAATTATTCTCCATTACACAAAAACCATGTCACAAAGCAAACAATACTATCTTCTCTTTATTTAAAATTTTAATATGTTGTTTCTTGTGAATTTTCTCATTATGTTTTTTAAATATTATATTAAATTATAAATATTTCCCTTGATTATAGACTTCTTTGGCACCTTACAAGTTTTGCAGTCAAGGAGAGTGTATCTCTTTTATCTCAACTCTGGTCTTGTTCAGTGTCAGCTGCTCAGTTTTGGCTAACTGAATATGCCTTTGACCAAATAACCCACGGACAGCCCCCACATAAAACTTGCATCTTTTGCTTTATCCTGCCATGAAGTAAACTGCTGTGGAAATACAGTTACACCATGCTGTAGCAATCAAACGAATCTTCTCATGATGGTGACAACATCCTTTTCCCTCACCTCTCTGCCATTCTTTCTGTGTGACCAGGACACCTTGTGTGGATGGGAGTGGAAAAGGAGGGATGAGGAGAGTTCTCAGGCTGAGTCTGAATGGAACAAGACATGGTAAGAAAGTTATCTGTAGTAGATAATAAGAAAAACTGGATGGACTTTGTAATGAGTTGTATGAAACATGTTTGGTTTTCTTATGTTTTTCTTTAATTTTATGCCAAATTTCTTAAAGACAATGCGTAATCCCATCTTCCAAGTCCTGGATCACTGATTAAATTTGCTTGACTATTCCCTTGCTCAGTGACCTCTTCCTTTTACACCCATTGTCCTTTCCACCAATGGGTTGTCTCTTTACATATCTTGACCTACATTTTTTAGTCTCGCTGGGAGGCTCCCGAACCCTTTCACCTAGCAAAGGTGAATCACTTCCTAGAATCAGTCTCAGCAGTCAGGAACTCAGAACTAATTAACTCACCTCCACCTCCACTGGCCATTCACAAATTACCAAGGAAAAGTCATTGTCTTTAGTAAATTATATATTTTAATAAATGACAATTTTAATAAATAATAACTGACATTATCAATTTAAGACCATTGTGCCCCAGTGATTTGTCCAGTCTCACTGACATTAATAAGAATATTTTTGTTTCTTACCCTTTCCCTCTTTGGTGCCAGGAAGACTAACTATATTCCCTCCGCTACATTCACAAATTCAACTTATCTCCTGGGAACCAGATTTTCTTTGTGGCTGGTCCTGAATCTCCTATAGCATAAACATGTAAACAAGTTTTAGTGTTATGGTGGAGATATTCCTTCTTAGCAAGCTGTTGATAAATACATAAGGCCAGTTTTTTGGAAACTAGTGTATGGAATCCAGAAATATATCTGCTCTTGTAACATACTTTTCAACTACATCCCTGAATAAATTTTAGGCTCTTGTTGGAAGGATAATGTTCTAAGTGACTTCTACTATACAGAGTGCCTAGGATGAACATATTAATTTCTCTTTAAGGTACAATAGACCGATCTACTTTGAACATCTTTGTTTCAGTGAACATCTATTGCATTCGAGTTTAGGCCAGGCAAAGGGACAAGAGGTGAATTAGACAGAGCCCCTGCTAGTCCTCAGGAAGAGACGGAATGTTGGGCTGATACCCATCCAGATGGGACAATACTTCAGCAATGCATAGAAAGAGGGTAGCTGCACTGAGAGAAGAGGTCCAATTTATCAAGACATCCACCCAAGATATTCTGTCAAACAGGAGGAAAAATACTTGTTGCTATTAAGGAAAAAAATACTAGAGACCTGTAATTAAGTATAGCAGCTCTGTATCATAGGTGATCCAGAACCACAAGAAGGAAGTGTTGCTTTATAGATAGTAAACTGGATAGATGGAATAGAGATAAAGGAAAATGAAGCAAGGGCTGAAAACTAGGATTCAAAGGCATGCAGGCTCTAATAAATGGAAAATCAGTTTGGGGATATATATTGGCTACCGATGGCATAACAAAGTACCATTGGCTTAATGGCTAAAACAGCAAAATTATATTATTCCAGAGTTCTGAAGGCTAGAAGTCCTAAATCAAGGTGCTGCCAAGGGTGTTGGTGTCTGATGAGTTTTTTCTTTCTGACCTGTGGATGGTCAATTTATCACCAGGTCCTTACATGACACCTTCCCTGTGTACACAGAGATGAATAGAAGGAATGGCAGAGGTCTAGTATTTGTTCTTCTTATAAGGACACTAGGTACACTGGATTAGGACCTTACCCTTATGATCTCATTCAACCCTAATTACTGCCCTGAAGTCCCTTTCTACAAACATAGTGACACTAGGGGTTAAGACTAAACACATACTTTTTCAAGGAGGATATAATTCAATTCCTAATGGGATTATTTCATAAATATGGCCATTCACAGTGGCAGCCTTGTTAGAAAGACTACTTTAGACTTGCCTCAGGAAGGACTAATTAAATTCCTCAAAGTCACACACTTAAAAAATTGTGAAACGGACTTTTGGAATGCAGGCAATAGGATGGACTTTGGAGCCTTCCCTCTTAATCACTATGCAGGCTGCCTTCAAGTAGGAAATTTTTCATCATTTCCTCTACCAAATAACTATATTTAATTTTTTTTATGTTTTTCTTATGCTCCAGAGTCCTGGCAGTTCTCATGTTATTTTTGTCATTATCTTAATTTCCCTTACCTTACAAAAGACTTACTTTAGTAGATCAGAGCACAAGGGAATTATTTTCTCTTCTTAAACCTGAGAGATCAAACACATTTCTAGTTGTCAGAGAACCAGATCTTCACAACTGTGCAGTTCTAGAAGCATAAATACTTTTAACCATTTGTTACCTACAAATGTCAATGTAAGATGCAGCTGGGAACATCTGATATTTGCAATATGTAATATTAAAGACAACATATTCTCATTGGATTTTGTGGTTTAATAGTAAAATTAACATAAAAATTTAGTTTTTCATGATCCCACAGTTCATAAAAATACTGAGCTCAAATGGACAACTCTCCAAATACCTGTTTAAATTCACTGATTTTTTTCTAGAAATAAAAAATGAAAGTAAGGCCATTTTACTTAGTGGTCTAAAGGTGTTTCTAGTAAAGCACAGTATCTAATTCCTCACTAGGAATCTGATACAATGGAAGTGTGCTTGCTTGTTTGTTTTTATGAGATAGAAGTATTGATATGAACATGAAAAGCTGAAGTCCTGTACACATGATGTGTACACAAGCAAATGTATCAAGGTTGTGACTTGGGAACAAAAGCCAGGATTTTCTCAGGAATATTTTTTGCAGGTCACTGGAAACTCTGGAAAACATTTCCAAGAAGAGCATAAGTCAGAGAAAGAAAAGCACAAAATTTCATTTCCTGATGGTAGAGCAACACAAGCTTATAGACTGTTCTATGATAGTGGAAATGTTCTACTTCCTGTGAAGCCGGTAGAGTGAGGACCAGTCATGCACTACTAAGCATTTGAAATGTGGCCAGTGTAAATGAAAGAGCCAATTTTAAAACTTCTATTTCATTTAAGTTTAAATAGCCATATGGCTGGTGGCTATTGCATTGGATCCTACAGGTTTGGAGTGCAGTTAAGATACTCATGCCTAAATAACTTATGTAATTCTCTCTTTCTTTGGGAAGTCATAAGGAAAGGGCTAAGGTGGATTCTCCAACAGGAACAAATGAATATAGAATAGGGAAAGCCACATTTGTAGTCTCAATTTCCAGTTGCATCCATTACATGGTTCTCAGTTTCAGTTTGCAGACCAATAAAATCCTATACAAATTACATTATAGTTTTATTATGAGAGGCAGCCCTGGTTAGTGAGCAGAGCATTTGACATGAGGCAATTGATCTGAAATTGAGCATGGCTGCTTTGTGTTACCTGAACAGACCCAAGTTTCCCTGAATTTTAATTTTTTTAGCTGCAAAATGAAATGGCCAAACTCAACAAACAGATGACAGAGCATCACTGGCCATAATGTTTTACACAATTATCCAAATGACCAAACATTATTAAAACATTTTAAAAGCCAGTGTTATTGATTCATAGACAGATATAAAAATCTTAGACATCTATTGATTTAAGATAAAATCTTTATGAAGGGCCAAAAATGCTTTTGATTTTCTGCAAGAATGTTTTTTGACAGGCTAGAACTATAATAATGGCCCCAGGTCATGCTTTTCTACACAGAAATGGGCCTGCAGCACTGTTTGTGTGCTTCTGGCTCCATGGCATATTACCCTGAGCTACTTGCTTCCTACATGCACACCCACAGCAGACCTGCAGAGCGGTCTCGGCACTGGATTCTGTGTAGCAAAGGCAGTGTTTACACAAAGTAGTTAGCTGTCTCTGATGAGTGGCCTTGAAACCAAATTTGTACATATGAAGATTTGCCAGGACTAATCAGGTAATTGCACCTTAGGCCAGGCAAGGGGTTTGCAGGCAAGTAGAGTTTTATTGTATTTGCTTTACATTTCAGCCTTGGTAAAATGAGGTCCCAAGTAAACTCTCCATCTTTGTGGTGTTTTGATTGTAATTACTCCTGTTCAGTAAGCAGGCTAGAAGTTTACAAGGCTTAAGGTATGCTCTGCAATGGAGCAAAATGACCTCATACTATAGAACTAGCAGGCCCCTTGCACCACTAAGAACTGTCTTACCCCTCCTCCCACACTGTAGACCTTCGGTTTCTGTGAAAAATAGACACAGAAGCGCCATCTCTGGCCTAAAAGACTCATTATTCTATCATCAGAAGTGTGTTTTCTAACCCAAGAATGTATGTAAGCCAGTCTACACCTAATATTTTAATAGAGAGATGACCAGTTGAAATTTTAAATGTCTCACACTCCTTTCCCTGCTTTTTTAGAAAACTCTCTATAGAGTTCTAATGGGCTCTTAAAACATGAAGTAACTGCCAGAAATAGCTGCTTGATTTAAAAAGGCCACTGTGGAGGTGATTTTGCTAATCTGACATCAGGGAAAACTCAGGTTCAAATTTCATGCTTCGGAAAGCAATAAAAGTGAGCACCTGGAAATCCAGAGGCAAGGGCAAATTGTTATTCAAAGCAGGTGTGTCAACTTAGCAGCCATTCAGTGGTTCAAGAATCTTCTGCTTATGGACTTGGCCTGGCAGGAACTTCCCGGACAGCCTTTGCCATTAGCCTGCTGAGCATGATACTGATGATACTGGGTCCGGTGGACTCTTCCCTTACTTTTCTACTGTAAATTTTTACTTTAGCATAAGAGTAGCCAGCTGCACATCTCAGTACCTTTCCCTGAGGGATACAGGAAGCAATCTATGTGTTTACCTATTTGATATAACTAACGATAAGGTGTGTGCACATGTGCAAAGGTGCCAAAGTGGGATTTTTACCCACGTTATGCTCTAACTGGTTTTGCATAGGTTTATCCAAGCATCATAGAGGGTCCAATAGATCCACACCAACCCAGGATTTGTTAAAAAAAAAATAAAAAGTTTAGTTTTGATTTTTCTGATAGAACTAGCCCAATTCAGTACAATGACACATGAAGAACCAGATTTGCAAGTTTTGGAGGAGGTCAAAAGTGATTCATCAAATTACTCATGCACGGATGATGAAGATGATCCAGTATGGAAAAATACATGTTTTCATAATAGAAGTGTGGTGTAGGTGTATGCTGCTGCAGCTGCTGCTGATGCTGATGCTGATGATGAGGAGGAGGACTTTGACATTGGTCATGTGAACCAAAGTTCCTGTGACAGTGAACTGGAGCAAGAATCAACTGATACAGACACAGGGCCTGCAGATCTCCTTGATTCAGATGATGAAGAAAACAGCAATGCGAGTGCATGTTTGACCAGTAGAAATGTTGGAAAATGGCCCCATAACCAAATGGAATGATCCAATGTTAGAACTAGATCCAAAAATATAGTGAGGGTCTTGGCAGAGGTGAAATGTATTGGATGTATGCCAGTACTGCTGTTCAGTGTTGGAAATTATAACAGATAAAATGCTACAAGATGCTACAAAACATGCAGAGGCTGAAATGCAAGTAAAATGTTCTGTATGCACCAATAGCCATATTTAAAAATGTATTTATTATAACACCTCATTAGCTGAACTGAAAGCATTCATAGGTTTGTTGTACTTAGCAGGGATTTCTCATGGTAATCACAGGTATTTAAAAGATTTATAGAATAGTGATAGGTCAAAATATGGTATAAAAATTTATGCCCTTATAGATGAGAAGACTTATTATGCTTTCAATTTAGACATTTATCCTGGAACTCAGCCATCAGGTCCTTATTTGTATAGTAATAAACCAAATGATATGAACAGACTTGTTGCTCTCATCTCCCAAACTAATTGGAATGTGACATTTGACAATTGGGTTATCAGTTTCCAATTGATGTTACATTTACTAACAGAGCACAAGTCGACCAGTATGGGAACTGTACACAGCAACAAAGCAGAAATTCTAAATGAAATGTTGCAATTTCAAAACAGAGAATTGTATAATACAATCTCTGGGTTTCAGAAAGATTTACATTGGCCTTGTATATGGCAAAGCAAAACAAGCTGGTACTGCTGATATCTACATTGCACCATGATGGAAATATTGATAGGAAAACCTTGACAAAATGGAAGCCAAGGTGGAAACTTTCTACAACAAAACTAAAGAAGGAATAGATGTTGATGATGAGTTATGCAGCAACTATGATGTTACTCGAAACACAAAGCACTGGTCAATGATTGCATTTTACTCAATCCTAAACATGTGTGGCATAAATGGTTTGATAGTTTACAAAGAAAATAACAAGTGAAAAATACGATGGAGAAATTTTCTTAGAGGACTGGTACTGGAACTCATAAGAGATCATTTACAGCAGAGGAAAAACAAAATGTTTCTGCCCAGGGAACTATGCAAAGAAATTGTGGAGCACACTGGTGAGCTGACAGGTGAACAGGCAGCGTCACAAAGAACTATTACAACAACAAGGAAACCAAAAAAGATGTCAACTGTGCCCTACAAGAAAGGACAGGAAAACAAAACCCATGTGCTGTCAGTGTAAGCAATACATGCTTATGGAATGTGGTGTTGTCGTGTGTGCAGACTGCCTTATGTGTGACAGTTGAAATAAAGTTTTTTATAAAGTGCTATTAGTATTTTCATTGTAGTTCATATAAGAATTTATTTGTGTTGCTTTTTTAGACTTTCTACATAAAAAAACAGTGGATGTTGAAAATTTTGATGCTTTTTTATAAACAAAAATTTAAAATTCAATACTTTATTTTTGTGATTTTTTCCTATTAAATACTCTTTGTTTAATATAATAAAGCTCATAAAATTAAAATTAATAATTCAACAATAGAAATAAATGTGGGTCTGTCTGACCCATGTTTATGCACCTTTAAGATAAAATTAGTGTTATGCTTCTTAGGTTAGAGTTCTAGCTTGGCAAATCATAGGCGTCCAGTATCTTGAAAAGAAGAAGCTGTTAATTGTGCCTCAGATGATGAATAGGCAACTGGTTCAAATCATTGCCCTCAAATAAAAGAATAAAAAGCAATGGATTCCATATGTTTATGAATTCTTATACTGAGACATTTTTACAAAGCTTTCTGATTTTTGATTTTTAAAGTTTTTCTTCTTGGCTCAGTGTAAATCATGAAAAGAAGTGCTATATACTATCCAAAAGCTTTTTTAGAGCTTTCAGAACTCACCTTGATAAAGCCCTCTGGGGCAGATCACATTGGAATAATTTCTGAATTTCAAATTATTTAATATATACCAACCACAATAATATTCTAAACAGAAAACCACAACATTTGATGTAATCATTATTTAGAAAGTCAAATAAGATATGAAGAGACTGGGTAGGTATAAGAACCCTTAGTTACATGTGCCTTTATTGATTACTGATTTTAGTAAACTGAATTACTATTTTTCACTCTACTCTCTATGATTTTTGTCATATGGCCTTTCAGTTTCTTTTATAATGGGTTGAGTGTATGGTATTTCCTTACCTTACCAGCATTAAGCTTGAGCATGTGATTTATTTTGGCTAATAAAATACCAATGGATATGACATAAGCAAATATTTGACATGTATTATGCTATTAACTTTGCCTTCTAGTTTCCCCTAATTAGTTGCTACCCATTCATCCTGGGTCCCAGAGCAGACTTGAGCCCAGATGCCAGCAAAGCACCAAGGCAATTGGAGCTATAACATGAAGAACAACCTTCCACTGAGCTCAGCCTAGATCTGCTGATCCACAGTTAAACACTGAACCATGCTCTGGATAGGAGTGATTAGTTTTTTTATTCTTGTTCTTTTTTGGTACTGGGAATTGAACTCAGGACCTTGCACTTGCGAGGCAGGCAGTGGAACCACTGAGCTAAATCTCCAGCCCAGGAGTGATTAGTATTGTATGATGTGGAGCTTTGCTGTTGTTTGTTGCAGAGCATTTTCAGAGTAATCGTCAGCAATGTTGTAAGCACTGTGCTGGACCCTGGAGATAAGCAGATAAATTAGGGCCATTTACTACTCTTGAGAAACTAGATCTCATTAGGGAATATGGGCACATGAACAGTATAATATTATTAATATATTATGATATACAAGGTTCTGGACCAGGTACTCTCAGGAAAGTGGGTGTGGGAGAGAATGAGAAATAAATTGAAGAAAAAAGATAGATTGCTACCAAAATAGAGTCTGACTTTATTTGATTTACACTAGTCATTTATTTTAGCATTAAAGATATTTCCTAAGAAAATCAACCTTCTATATAACTAATCAAATCGCAGCTCTGGTTGGTTAAAAATCATGTTTATAAAGTGTATGCTTAAAATACATTCATTTTCTCCATATACATTTATATGTCTGCCAAAATGACTACATATCTAAGATTAAATTTAGTCTTAATCTCTACCATGACTTGAGTTCTGTTCAATTTATGGGCAATATAAGAGGTGTATCCTTTTACCCAGGTAAGAAAATATGTAAACCATCTGGGGATAGGCAAGCAATATTCTTCCTCCAATGTAGAAATGGTTGCAGTGCCCAGGAAAAACTTCCACAACTGTGAATCTCTTTCACCACTTGGGCTCTCTGAACTGCATCCCATTTTTTTCTTGCTTGGCAGCAAATGATGTCATCCTTTTTCCACAGAGGAATCACTGTGTTGCCCTTCAAATGCTGATTAAATTTTCTAGACAGAAGCAAAGAAAGTGAGGTGAGAGAATAGATGTGCCAGTTATTGATCTCAGTCAAAGAAAGACTCTAACGACTTGACACAGCCTTTTCAACAAGAAGCATAGTTGTACCTGTTCCCACACCACTTATTTTATAGGACTGCTATGAGGAGGAAATGAGATAATATATGTAAGCTTCCTAAGAAAGGGTCTTGCAGATAGATGGCGCTAGATTATTGAGAGACCTATTTCTACTGCTCTTCATCCACCAGACTAAGCATGTTTAAGTTATTAGGGCATCATCATCAAGGAGTTCTGAACTGAGTGAAAACTTAGACACTTAGTCTACTTGCTCACACAGCCCCTACCTCTGCACGTGTGCACACACATTTTACAGACAAACTAAGGCTCAGATCCAAGGTTGAGTTGCAGATAATGGCAAAGTCAGAACTGGAACTGGATTATCCCGGTTCCTGACAGCATTATTCCATTAAACCAAAGTAAGATAAGGCACTTTACCTTAGGAGGCATTGATCAATGTGGGCACACCTACTCAGAGGGTTTTGTGCAGCCAATCCTGGGAAATCACCTCCAAGGTGCACAGAGGGAAGTCAGCCAGGGCAAGCATCATGACAATGTGCCAACAGAGCTGTCCTTTCTTTTGGCACATAACTGATGAGAGGACATTGGAAAGGAAAGTAGAAGCACTGCCACTCTCTCTTTTTACTGTTCTACTTCTATTTTGCAGGAGGATCTGTGGGGCAAGACCCTGAACTTTAACACGTTGATGGTGATGCTGGTGTTGAGCAGAGGCTAGCTAGACCTCACCACTGGTATTGACTCAGCTCTCCAGGGGTATCATGTCCCTTCCTAACTCCACTAAAGCCATGCTGCATTACACAGTGGAGAAGTTTCCTTCCCCCCAACACACACACACACACACACACACACACACACACAGCCTGAACAAGGATAAGAGTGACTGTTCACTATTAGAAAACCTGTTAGACAAAGATTATACTCCCTTTCATCAGCAATATAATTAAAGTTTAGAGAAGTTCTCAGGCTTGCTGCAGACTGGAACAGCAAAACAAAGACATCTATCCAAAACTCTGTCTTCTCAGGCTTCGTTTTTGAGTGATGATGAATGTTTCGGCCATTCTTGCATGGGATTTCTCAGCGTTTAGGGCTGCAACTCAATTCCAAGGTAAGGTAGCCCATGCCAAATGCTCTTCCATGTTTTTCCTCCCCGAAGAAGAGAGCTCAAGAAAAACCCATTTTTGACTAAGTGATTTAAAACAGATAATACGGATTTTTCCATCCGGAACTCCGGGCTGGCAGGTCTTGCCTCTGAGCCTCCACACTCCAACTTGAGCGCTCTCAGGAGAGCCGAAGCATCGACACTGGGCTCCGCATCTCTAAGGGTTGACCCACGTGCTGGGGGGCCTTTCGAAACTGTCGCTCATGCTGAGGTCCTGGGCGGCCGTTCAAAGCCTCTTCTCCCTGATGCCTGTCAAGCTGCTGTGAGCCCACGCGGACACTATTGTCAAGGGTTGGCAGGAAACCTGCCCTGCTAGAACCCTCACGGCAGAGTGAAAAAAGAAAGGCGTGCAGGTCAAACGGAAATTTAAAATGATTTTTTAGAAATGCTTGTCACTGTGTGCAAAGAGCCCCAAATGCCTACTGGTCGGTCTCAATGTCGCTGAGCTGCTGGAGAGCAAGGGTGTGGTGGGGCCACCCTCCCTTCCTCTCTTCCCATCTCTTCAATCCCCCCCCCCCCCTGCTTAAAACCCACATATAGCAGGGAAAATCCTCACTATTTCCATGCGACCTGAAGGAACGATGCTGTCAGGTTAGTTCCATTTTCCAAATATGAGTTGTTATAATAAGTTTAAGAGGCCACCAGAGCCCTTTGAGTTAGGAACAAATCACAAATCATCCTAACGCTACACCTAAGTCCCCTTTTATGACATCAATAAATCAAGAGCAGCCTCACAGTGTGAAAACTAGCTACAGCAGTCACAAGTGCCAGGTTCTTAGAGATGCCAATGCCCAAACGTCTTTAGCTTTGCAGTGTATGTTTTGGCTGCGGGAGGCTCAATTTTTCAATTAAAGATTTGAAAAAAGTGTATGTATGTGACAGAGAAAGAGAACAGCTTCAGGTAAATTTGCCAAGCCAGACAATGAGGCTCTTGTTCTTTATGAATTTTATTTATTTATTTTAACTTTACTTTTTGTGTTCATTTGACTTTTGAAAAGAGTCTTGGATATGGAGTCCAGCCAATGAGTATTTACACAAAATTCACTGTTACCTTGACTGTAAATTAAATGCAAGTCTTCTGAAGATGCCACATGGGGTTTAGTTCCATCAAGAGCTCTGGAAACCTGCTGAGATTTCATCTACAAGTTATGCTGCCTAGGCATTCCTTAGAATTCTGGGTGGTTTTACAAAATGTTTCTTGCATGATTCTAGGCAGAATAACTTAAGAAAAGACTTGCTACATACTCCTAAGTTAAAGTTGGCCTGTCCCAATAAGCCACTGAATTTTAAAAATATTTTGGTCAATCTTTTACTTCCTATAATAATTTAATACCTCATACTAATTAATATAAATGAGAGCTTTAGGCATAAAAATAGTGAAACTAAATAATCATAGTTCCATTAGTCTATCTGGATATTCATCTTTGACACAAGTTGAAGCTGATACAATTTTTAAATTACATGATTCATCAAAAAGGGAAATTATATATTGAAATTATTTCATGTCTTTTGTTTAGGGGCTACTAAAAGTTTTGTGAAATTTCCAATTGAGTTCAAAGTCTGTCAGATTAGCCTCACTCTGGTGACTATGATCAAAACCCAAGAATCCTTTGGGGCTGTTGATTCCCCTTCATGCCCCATAGTCGTGGTGGTTTCTTCCTCCACAGCATTTGGACACCAGCCCCTCTTATGCAGGCCCGCTTGTGTTCAGGCAGCATTTTCACAGCCTCCTTGCTTGTTACCTCTTGCCCATCACAACCCTTTTCTTTGTACATAGCAATATGAAACTAAGCCCTCTAAACCTCCGCTCTCACCTCGTATTCCCCACAGCCTCAGAAGTTACCACTCTCTCTCTCTGCCTGCAAATGAAAGGAATCAGCAGCTGTGCTCTTTCAAAGAGCTAACTAAATTAACTATTCTAGTGGTATTCACAGACATAGTCATGAGGACAGACAGAACTCAGAGAGTTGTGTTCTCATGGGACTGGCCCTTGACAACATGTTTTTAGGTACATTCTCTTTATTAGATGACCCACATGCTCTAGAAACTTGATTCATTCTAATAACACACACACACACACACACATACACAGAGATCATTGTAACCCAGGGTACAAATTTATTAATTTTCAGGGGCCCAATCTTCACTAGGCCTGGAAACAGGCCTGACCCAGGCACTCCCTTCCTGGTGAGTGGTTTCCTTCAGACACCAGACTATTTATCAGGGGCTATGTGGGAGAACAGAATTGGAAAAAGGAAATCAATTGTTCCCTGAAGGAAATATGCGTCATACTCGGACAACCCAATGCTGACCCTCTCCACCCAAGGGACGGCAGAGATGAAGCAGGACATGGAAGTGTCCTTATCATTGGAATCAAAGCACCAACATCCCTGAGGGTGATGGGTGAGCAGAGGTCTTTCCTTCATCTACTCATTTGTCCTTGTTAGTTTCCTATGCTTAAATAAACACACAGAAAGAAACCACTGACTTTCCCAGACTTTGTGGCTTTTCACCTCCTTAGGCTATTATTCTATTTGGCCTTGCTTTCATTTTAGGCTTTTTTCACAAAGATGTCAGATTTCATAAGCTTTTGTTAAATTGTATGAAATACAATTATGCAAATTCCAGCTGTTACTTATTGCTTGTGCTCATTTCACTGGATATGACTTTTCAACTTTCATGTAACTGGAATTTGTCTGACTTTCATTCATATATCCTTACCCTATCAATTACCATCAAATTCACCAAATTCACTTCCCCATTATAAACCCTTTGCCCTCCTAATGCAGTGTTATATCTGTCTCTCACATTTCTTAAGAAATATTTAAAATTTTTATTTTATTTTCTCTTTTTAAAATCATTTTTTATTTATTTTATTGGTACATGTTTGTAGTACGTGAAGTTTACATTGATCTTAGGAAGTAGATGCCTGTGCTGAACATATCTTGATTCACCTTATTCTCCTTTCTTCACCCCTCCCACTTCCCTTCTTCTATCTTTAGAACCCCTTCCCCATTTTCATTATTATTATTATTATTATTATTATTACTTTTTTTAGTTCATGTTTGCAACATATAAGGTTTACATTCATTTAGTACATATGAATGATGTATCTTCAGTCTTCTGTCTCCTTCCCTTATTGAGAGCTTCTACTGAAACTGATGAAATTTCAGGCAAACAAGAAGTACTGAGTGAAGACACAAGAGAAAATAAAACCAAAGCCTCTTGATCCCATGAAGTAAAAGTGTTAGACTTTACACAAATAATCACATGATTTCATAAGAACTGCAGTAAGAAGTAGCCAGCATATGTTCATGAAATGCTCAGAAAAACCTCATTCACTTCATCTGGGGGACTCAGCACATACTTCACAGGGGATATTTAGGTATCACCTAAATATAACTCTTCAGGGCATGGTGAATATAATCCCCCCCCCAAGATATCTGTATCTTAATCTCCAGCATATGTAACTATGCGGTGTGGAAAAGGAGAATCAAGATTGAATGCAAAATAGGATACTGATTAGCTGACTTTGAGATGGGGAGATGGTCCTGGACTCTCAGGTAGGCCCGATGTCATCATGAGGCTCCTTACAGCAGGAATAAGCAGGGAGAGGAATCACTATCACTGAATTCCAAGTGAGAAGGATTCATACTGCTGGACTTAAAGGGGAACAAGAGCCAGGAGGATAGCTCCTAGATGCTGGAAAAAATTCTCCTCTTCAGAAAAAAAATGAGGTGTGATATTAACTGATACCTAATTTTATCCCAGTGAGACCATTTTGGATTTCCGAATTCCAGAATTATAAGAGAATAAGTCCCCACTAAGTTTGTGGCAGTTTGTTATAGCAGCAAACAGTAACTAAAATAAAAGGCAAATAGAATTTTACCAGTGCAAGGGTGTAGTAAGGTTGTAGTCCAGGGAACGTATATTTTCTCTAGTGCTTGCTCTGGTCCACAGACATGGTGTCAATTTCTTTTCATGCATCAGGAGATAAAGAAGTCCTTTGATGTAGTATATAACTATCAGTAAAGGCTGTCGGTGATTTAGACTACTAAAAGTGCTGGAATCCATAGCTAAGCAACAGCTACAAGATTGATGCTGTGATAGTAATTAGGTGTTTTGTGCTTCAAATTCTAGAATATGACAACAGATGGTATAAAATTACTCCTCTAGCCTACAATTCCCACTGTCATCTTGACATTCATTCTAACAGGCTCCACCTGCACATCATATTCAATAGATTTTAGGTTAAATTCATTACCTGCTTACTGCAGAATCAACCCTTCTAATTGCCCAATTCCTGTTCATGGCACTGTTGCATTGTTAATCACTTGAACTTCAAATTTCTAAATCATTGGCCACCCCACTCCCTACACTCAGTCAGTTATCATGTTGTATAACTTCTAGCTCATGACTTTCCAAAAGCTTTTTCTTCTGAGACTTTCCCAATGCTGCACCTATATGTGCTATTTTAACCCAAAACTATTTTCCAATGAGTCAGAATTACCACTCACCTCATCATACCTTCTTCATGAAGTTCCCTGTTCTTTTCTTTTTCTGAATTTCTGTCGCACTGTTCTTTGAAACACTTCAGCTTCCTGAAGGAACACCTTTTCTCCTGTCTCCCTGTGCCCTCCCCCTTTTTCTCACTTCTTATCCTCCTACTGTTGTCAGACAATTCTTCTGGCCTGGCTTTCTCTGAAGTCAAAAGTGACCTATTTTCCAAAGTTCAGGAACTATTCTGAGCCTCCCTCAACCTGACCTCTTAAGACATCAACACCATCAACTATGTTTTCTTTCTAAAGCTCTCTTTCTTCTTGGATCCTAAACTACCTTTTTTCTACTCTTCCTTTTTCCTCTAATTGTTTTCAGTCTCCTAAATAATTACCTAATCTCTTCTATCCAGTCATCAGGGAGCTTTCCACAATTCTAACCTAACCCCTCACCATACATTGCATATATCTTCTCTAAGTCCTGGGATCTATGTATAGCTTGGGGAATGAAAAAGAACGTTAACTTTTTTATTGTTGGAATTCTGTATTTCTCTGAACAGTTTTTGAAATATCTGTCATTGACTCAGTAGTATGATAATTCAGAAATTATTTTGAGATTATACTTTAACTGACAAATAACAATTATATATATATATGCACACTATAATGTGATCTTATACTATGTGATATGGAATGATTAAATCAAGCTGGTTAACATATCTATCACCCAATAGACTTACCATTTCTGGAGGAGAGTGTGCTAAGCTGTAACTTTTATCTTTGAAAATTAAAAATCAATGGGCAGAGATCCATTCTTCCCTTTCCCCTTCCCCTCCCACCATCCCCAATCCCTTGGACCTTTTCTTATTTCAGATTATCAATTATTCATTTTAATCATTTTCATCCTTATTTACACTTTCAATTTCTCACACTAGAGAAACTATTTGGTATTTACACATGTGTGTCCTATTTATTTCACATAAGAGTATGGCCTCAATATGCATTCATTTAGCTATAAATGTCTCTAGTTTCTCATTCTTTATGGCTGAGTAGTACTCCATTTTATAAAAAAAATCACATCTTCTTCATCCAGTTTCCAGTCGATGGGCACTTGGGCTGTTTCCAAGCTTTAGCTATTACAAACTGTGCTGCTATAAACATAGGTGCACATATATCGCTGTGGTATGATTCTTCTAATTCTTTGGGGAAGATTCACAGTAGGGGAATAGCTGGGTCAAATGAGACCTGTAGTACTAGTTCTTTGAGGTATCTCCATACTGATTTCCACAGTGGTTGCACCAATCTACATTCCCACCAACAAGGGAGAAGGGTTCCTTTCTCTGCACACCCCCGCCAGCATTTGTTATTGGTTGATTTCTTGATAGCAGCCATTCTTTGTGGGGTGAGGTGGAATCTCAGTGTTGTTTTCATCAGCATCTCTCGAATGACCAGTGATTTCATATATTTAATTGCTGTTTTTACTTCTTTGTCTGACAAATGTCTGTTCATTTCGGATGCCCATTTTTGAATTAAGTCTTTGAATTTGGGGGGGGGTCTGATTTTTTTCAGTTCTTTACATATATTCTCGATAGTAGAACTTTGTCTGAGCTATAGCTGCTAAATATTTCTTTCCACATTGTAGGTTGTCTCTTAGCTCTGTTGGTAGTTTCTCTTGCAGTGCAGAAGCTTTGTAATATGATTCGATCCCAGTTGTTGATTCTTTTTGCTAGCTCCCATGCTACTGAAGATTTGTTCATAAAAAGTCTTTTCCTATTCCAATGTCATCAAGAGTTCTACCTAACTTATCTTCCAGCAAGTTTAGTGTTTCTGACTTAATATTTAGCTCTTTAATCCACTTTGATCTTAGCTTGTCCAGCATCATTTTTTAAAGAGGCTATCTTTCTTCCAGTGAGAGTGTTTGGCTCCTTTGTCAAAGACGAGGTGGCTGAATGTGTCTGGAGTTGTTTCTGCATCTTCTAATCTATTCCACTGGTCCTTGGGCCTGTTTCTTTGCCAGTACCATCTGTTTTTATCACAGTAGCTTTGTAGTATAGTTTCAAGTTGGGGGTTGTAATACCCCCTGCCATGTCTTTGTTACCTAGAATTGCTTTTGTTATTCTGGGTCTCTTCTTGTTCCAAAGGAATTTTTGGATTGTTTTCTCAAGATCCATGAAGTATGGTCCTGGGATATCATTTGGGATTGCATTGAATCTATATAGCAGTTTTGGAAGTATGGCCATTTTCACTATGTTGATCCTTCCTACCCAGGAGCATGGGATGTCTTTCCATTTTCTGATATCACCTTCAATTTCGCTTTTCAGAGTTCTATAATTTTCAGAGAAGGTCTCTGCTTTCTTTTGTTAGGTTGATTCCTAGGTATTTCAGTTTTGTAGATGCTATTGTGAAAGGAATTGTTTGCCCTATTTCTCTCTCAGTGAGTCTGTTGTTCGTGTAGAGGAAAGCTATTGATTTTTGTGTGTTAACCTTGTATCCAGCTACTTTACTGAATTTGGTTATTAAGTCTAGAAGACTTTTGGTGGAGTTCTTGGGGTCTTCTATATAGGGTATCATGTCATCTGCAAATAATGACAATTTGACTTCTTCATTTCCTATTTTTATTCCTTTTATTTCTTTCTCTTGTCTAATTGCCATAGCTAATGTTTCCAGAACTATATCAAACAAGAGTGGTGATAGTGGACATCCTTGTCTTGTTCCTGATTTTAGTGTGAAGGATTTCAGTTTTTGACCATTTAGTATGATATTGGCTGTTGGCTTTTCATAGATGGCTTTTATCAGTTTGAGGTAGAAACCATCTATTCTAATTTTTTGTAGGGTTTTTTATCATAAATGCGTGATGGATTTTGGCAAATGCTTTTTGTGCATCTATTGAGATGATCATGTGATTTTTTCCTTGGCTCTATTGATATAGTGTATTACACTGATTGATTTGCATATGTTGAACCATTCCTGGATCCCTGGGGTGAATCCTACTTGGTCAGGGTGTGTGATCTTCTTGATGATCTCCTGCATTCTATTTGCCAGTATCTTACTAAGGATTTTTGCATCTATGTTCATTAGTGAGATTGGCCTATAGTTCTCTTTTTCAGTTGGGTCTTTCTCTGCTTTGGAGATCAAGGTGATGCTTGTTTCCAGGAATGAATTCAGGAGTATTGCCTCCCTTTCAATTTCATTGAAGAGTTTAAACTGTAGTGGCAGTAGTTCCTCTCGAAATGTCTTGTAGAATTCAGCAGTAAAGCCATCAGGACCTGGGCTTTTCCTAGTTGGTCAGTTTTTAATTACGTTTCCAATTTCATTGATTGATATTGAGTCGTTTAGAAATTTTAGGTCTTCTTTGTTCAACTTTGGTAATTCCTACCTATCTAAGAATCTGTCCATTTCTTCTGTGCTTTCCACCTTATTGGCGTATAGTTTCTTACATAGGTATTGATGATCCTCTGGATTTATGCAGAGATCATTTTAATTTCATCCTTTTCATTTCTAATTGCATGGATTTGAGCCTTTTCTTTCCTTTTTCTGGTAAAGTTGGCCGAGGATTTGCCAATTTTGTTTATTCTTTCAAAGAACCAACTCTTGGCTTCATTGATTTTTTTTTACATTGTTCTCTTAGTCTCCATTGCATTGATTTCTGCCCTTATCTTTATAATTTTCTCCTTTCTATGGGCTTTCAGTCTGTCTTGCTCTTATCTTTCTAGAAGCTTGAGGTTCAGCATTAGGTCGTTTAATTGAGATCACTCTGTTTTCTTAATATGAGTATTCCCTGCCATGAATTTCCCTCATAAGACTACTTTCACTGTGTTCCATAGATTCCGATATGTTTTATTGTCATTGTCATTTAATTGAAGGAACTGTCTGATTTCTTCTTTAATTTTTCTTTGTGACCCATTGGTTATTCAGAAGTGTGTTGTTCAATTTCCATGTGTTTATGAAATTTTTGTGGTTTCTTTTGCTATGGATCTCCAATTTCATTGCACTATGGTCTGATGATATACAGGGGGATAACTTCAATTCCTTTGCACTTGCCTAAATATGTTCTATGAGTGAGTATGTGGTCTATTTTGGAGGACAACCTGTGTGAAACTGAAAAGAATGTGTATTCTGATTTTGTGGAGGTGGAACACTCTGTAAACATCTGTTAAGTTCATTTGTTCAAGAGTTTGATTCAGTGCCAGTATTTCATTGCTTGTTTTTTGTCTAGTTTATCTATCTATTTGTGACAGTGGGGTGTTGAGGTCCCCCACTACAATTGTATTAGTGCATATATGACTTTTCATGTCCGTTAACATTTGTTTTATATAGTTGGGTGCACTAGTTTTTGGTGCATATATATTTATGATTGTCATCTCTTCCTCTTGGATTGTTCCGTTTACAAGGATGCAGTGCCCTTTGTCTCACTTAATCAGTGTTGCTTTGAAATCCACTTGGTCTACATAGAGGATAGCTACTCCTGGTTTTTTCTGGGTTCCTGTCACATGTAGTATTGTTTTCCACCCTTTAAATTTCAGTCTATGAGTTTTTTTTTTTTTTGGTAACTTAGTGTTTTTATAAAATGAAAGGCTGTCTATTAAAATACACTTTTCAATGGGAAAAATAAAAATACAAATGGATCTACACAAAGTAAACATTAGCTTTGGTGGATTTCAGTGTAGGACAGTCCATAAACAATCATATTTGCCCTTATTCCCTCACAGCTGTTCAAATTCCAAGCTAAGAATTTTTAAAATCTTTTTGAAATTTTATTATGTTCAGATTTGTTTTTCATTCCACATCATCTTCAGCCAAGCTCTGAGCACTTACAATTCTCTGACTAACTGTTGGGAGCTTAGTGAGAAGCATCTGGAACACTGGTGATGGAAGAGTTTACTGTAACACCTGTAGCAACTGCTGTGGCTGTCCACACACAGCAATTGCATTTGTCAGATGGTCCATACCCTTCTCATATTCACCGTGTGACTTTGATTAGGTAAATTAACCTTCTCTGAGACTTATATTAGCCATTCCTTCCTATAAATACTTGAGCTAGTAACTCTTCACCAAGCTGTATTTCTTCAAGGAAGAATTTTTGAACAGCTTCAATATCTTTAAGGTCAGGTTACTTGGAAAGCCCAGCTCTCTCCTTGGCAAGCTTGTTTCTTTCTTCCTGTAATCCCAGCTATTCAGGAGGTGGAGACAGGAGGACCACAATTTTGGGCCTAGACACTTAACAATTTTTTTAATTAAAAAATTTTAAATTAAAAAAATTTAACTAGATACTTAAAAATTTTAAAGGGGATAGGGCTGTAGCTCAGTGCTAAAGCCCTGCATTCAACCCTCAGCACCAAAAAAGCAAACACAAAAATATTGCTAGAGGCTCAGTGGTAGAACACACGCTTAGTGTGCTTGAGTTCAATATTTAGCACACAAAAAGAATTCTAATAACAGAAGATAAAAGGTCTAAATAAATTAGGACCCCAAACTGAACCTCAAACCTTATTTTTTCTGGTACTGGAGATCGAACTAAGGACCTTGAGACTGCCAGGCAGACATGGTGCCTCTGAGCTACATCCTCAGCTCAAACCTTATTTTTAACAAGCCTCTTTTCAAAAGAGAAAAAAATCAAGAAATCCAACAAGCTAAATGACTGATTTGAGAAACTATCCTTTTATTTTTGACATAAATATTCTATTGAAAATTCACTTAGAAAAATTTAAATTAAAAGAAATGAAACAAAATTCATTCTATAAACAAAATACCCAAATTCAGCCACTCATGCAATTAAAAAAGATTGACTTGGAATAAAAGTTTTACTTGTTAGCAAAAATATCAAATTTTTACTTATAGAAAGAAATCTAGCATTCATCAATTAGTATGTGTCAGGGCCAGTACTACACTAACACATTTCATAAAAACAGAAAAATAATGCTTGAAGCTGTTTGACCTAAGTTACTGATGCAGAAGCTCCAGTGAAGCAATTGGTTAGTGTGTGGTCCTTATATAAAGTTACTGGTACAGGTAGTAATCCACTTAAATCCTTAGGTTCTTGCTAAAGCTGGAAAAAATTTATTCAAAATAATGGAAAAGAAATTGTTAAAACATTCCTCAATTTGTCTAAAATTGTAACTCTTATGATTTCTTTAGCCAAGAATCATTTGCTCAGTTTTCACAAGAATTAATCCACTCTTAAGAGCTCTACATCTGCACCCAAAACACTCATCCATCCATTTTTGAAACTACAATATAGGAAACCTGTATTCCAACAGTTACACTTGAGCACCAAGCATTTACACTGGAACCTTCTTTATGTCAGAAATATGGTGGACAACACAAGCATCTTACTTTCTTTTCAGAAATAAGGAGTGGGTGGCATTAGCCTATAATCCCAGCACTCTGGGAGGTGCAGGAGGATGACTACAGCCTGGGAAATTTAGCAAGTCTCTGTCTTAAAATTTCAAAATGTAAAAAGGTTTGGGGCTGTAGCTCACCTCAAAGGCCCTGGGTTAATCCTTAGTACCGCAGATAATTAAACAAATTTAATATTCAGAAAGTCTAAGACCATGCTGCTCATCAGTGACTGGGACCTAGAAACCCAGTGTCTAATTCCAAAATATCATTCTATTAAAAGGCTAGAACTAGGGACTAGGGATTTAGCTCTGTGGTTCCAGCTCCTGCCTTGCAAGCGCAAGGTCCCGGGTTTGATCCCCAGTACCAAAAAAAAAAAAAAAAAGGGCTAGAACTAGTTGTACTGTAAATGCATCAGTGCTGTACAATAGGTTCCTCACTAGTGAGCCCACATGTGGCTATGGAACACTTGTGATGACCTAGTATAACTTAACTAAATAGTAAGTCAGAAACAGGATCTTCACTACTTGTGTTTTCCTGGCTTTAATAATATAGCTGAGCAACCTACATCTATTACAAAAATATGTTGTTGCAACAAATTTGCTTTTCTGCTGTTGCAAATTAAGATAACCTTGAAATTCAACATGAATCACGATGGTTTCTTGGGACAGAACCTCCCTTCCATAAACTGCTCTTAAAATATGAGTTTCTTTTTGAATTAAGAGTGTTTCTTGTGTGCAGCATATTGTTGGATCTTGCTTCCTGACCAATTCTGCCAGTCTATTTCTTTTGATTGGTGAGTTGAAACCATTAACATTGATGGTTATAACTGATACTTATTGAGTTATCATTGTCATGGCTTTTTCTTTTTGTTGAATTCTCCCCCTTTGCTTTTAATTTCTTGTCGTGTCCAAAGGATTTATTCTGCTGGGCTGCCTGGGGTTGTGATCCTCATTGTCTTTTCCTAGGGTATTGTCTAAAAATTTTGGAGTGCCGGTTTGATATTCATGAAGTTCCTGAGGTGCTCTTTATCATGAAAGTATCTTATTTCTCCATATTTTGAAAGATAGTTTTGCAGGGTACATCAATCTGGGTTGGAGGCGGTTTTCCTTCAGGGCTTGAAATACATCACTCCAAGCTCTTCTTGCCTTGAGGGTTTGCATTGAGAAACCTGCTGTGATTCTGATGGGCTTTCCTTTGTATGTGATTTGTTTCTTTTCTCTATCCAGTTGTAAAATTTTATTCTTCTGTTGAATTTCTGGAATCCTAACAATTATATGCCTATGTGTAGATTTTTTTTGATCAAGGCTAGTTGGAGTCCTATATGCCTCACTTATCTATATGTCAAGTTCTTTCCCCCTCCTTGGGAAGTTTTCTGACATCACTTTTGTGAACAGTTTTTTTATGTCATCTACACGCTCTCTCTTTCTTCATTGACTCCAATCAATGACTCCAATGTTATTCTTCTTTGCATCATGTAGCAGCTGCTGGATTGATTTCTCATGTTCCCTTACAATTTTAAAGCATTTTTTCTTTTCCTGGTCACTAATTGCAATCTTATCTTCTATATCTGAAATTCTATCCTCACATTGGTTCATTCTGCTGCGCAGACTTTCGATGGAGTTTTTAATCTCCTGGTAATCTGTTTGCATCTGTTTTCTGGATTCCATTTGTTTCCTATGTTGGGATTCCATCATGTTCCTCAGATCCTTTATGTTTTTTATCTGTGTCCTCTCTAGATTTATTAATCATGTCTTGCACTATGGGCACAATCTCTGCTGCTATGTGAGAAATTATCTCTGATTTCATTTTTTCCAGATTCTCTTTTGTTGCTAGTTCAGGGAGTCCAGGTGGTTGAGTATCAGATTGTTCCATCTTGTTTCCCTTTGAGGTTGCTGTAGGTGATCTAGAAGTCTGGTTCTGAGACTTGTTTATGTGTCTTCCCATTCTGATGGGGCGGGGTGTGGTGCTTCTGGCGCCTGCCCAGCTCACCTCCTCTGTGCTGGGAGCAGTAGTAGGTTGGCCTGGATGCCTCCTACTCTGCACTGGAAGCTGTGGCACATTAACCCAGAAGCCTACTCTGTGCTGGCACCTGTGGCACACCAACCTGGAAGCCTCCTCTGCACTGGGAGCTGTATCTTGACAAATCTTAATAAACATTATAGCCCAGTTTTGGCTATCATTGTAAGTTAATATTCAGTCTCATATCTATTCCTTGAGAGATATACTAAAGGTAAAGTTGTGCTGAAGGTTAAGAAGTCTCACATGCATTGAATTTTTAGTTTGGAATTTGAATTTTAAATAGCCCTATCTCAACTATTAATAAATATCAATTTCAAATGAATCATGATTTATATATGAAAGATAAAATAATACCAAATTTAGATTTAGAAAAAGATACATAGAAATCTTCATAATTTAGAGTAGACAAGATTGTAAAATAGACATAAGGAAAAGATTTATAAATTGTATTAAAATAAAGAAGTTATGTTTTTATTTTTATTTTATTTATTTATTTATTTATTTTGGTACTGGAGATCAAACTCAGGACCTTGCACTTGTGAGGCAGGCGGTGGCACCACTGAGCTAAATCCCCAGCACTTTATATTTTTAAAAAATACAATTTCAAACCATAATCCCACAGAGGCAAAGAAATGTATATATATATATATACACATTCTTATGTATAATTATATATATTTTTTTATGTATAAATAAGAGAGAGACTCATATCTGGAAATATTGTGATCAATAAATCCCTAAGAAAAAGACTGCCACCACTGGAACAAAATAGGAAAAATGTGAGTAGTCGCTTCACAAAAGGACATCTTTCTATATCCCCACAGACATCTGAAAAACACTTAACTTCATTACTACCTTAAATGGCAAAAATGGCTCACCTCTTCTCCCACCTCTGTCCTTGCTCCCTTTGCCATATAACTAGGAGGAAATGACTGACTTTGAATCTGAGCTAGGCTGTGTGACTCACTTAAACCAAGGGAATATTAGCAAATGTCACACACACAAAGGTTTGTGAAGTACTTGCACAGTGAGGTTCATTTGCTTTTGTCCCTGTATCATTTCTATGAGAATGCTCAAACGAGATTGGTAAAACAGAGATGTGTATGTACATAACCCAGTGAACCCAGCTGTGGCCAGTCTGCATCATTCAGGAGACACCCTCAGTCACATGAGCCATTCCAGCCACAAAAGAACATCAGAGAAGTCTCCTGTATGAAAACTTTCAGAAAGATGCACATGCTTCTGCTTATATCCCATTAGCAAAAGAAGCAGGGAAAGGTAGTCTGTTTTCCCAGGGATTACTACCCAATTGAAAAGCAAATTTATTTTTCTAGGAAAGAAGGACAGAATGAATACCAGGAGACAATGGTAAGCATGGACAAGGCCTTCTACTGGAACCCTTCATCGCTATCTTGCCCTTCAGCTCTGTCAATCATGGGAACTAATGTTCCTTACTGAGCAGCAGTTAGCAAACCTTTTGCAAAGAACCAGGTGGTAAATATTTTAGGCTTTGCTGACCCAACTGTCTCTGCTGCAACTACTGCAAAGGCAGCCATAGACAATCTGTAAATGATTGTGGCTCTGGTTCAATGACATTCCAATTCCAAACTCAGACAAAGGCCAAGTTTTCTCCATGCACTGCATAGACCTTATCCCTGTGATCAGTGTTCTAGACAACCAGTAAGTCCCATGAAAGCAAAGATGTGTGACTTCCTTATTCTCTACCACATCCTCAGCCCTTAAAATATAGCCATCAATCAAATATATCGGTAAAAAGGTCTTCTTCTCAGTATTATAATTTTTATACTGCTTGGTCAGAGAAAGAAAAGGACTTAAACTGAATTTCAGCAAGAGATGATACAACCTTCAAGGTAAATAAAAAGGAGTAAAGGATGGTGTGTGAGTGGTGTGTGAGTGCGTGTGTGTGTGTGTGTGTGTGTGCTGTTGGGCGTGACATAACTGAAAGAATGATAAAAATGAAAAATATCTAAGCCTGGTGTTATGGCTTATATCTAGGTGTCCCCCGAAAGCCTCATGGTCTCATAAGTGGTCTCATAATTTGAGAGATGAGTGGATCATTGGTGTATGATACTATACTGAATTAGTCCACTGATTGGCTTAGCATAGTTCTAGGTATGGATGATGGGCTTACTGAAGAGGGAAGACTCACCCTGGTTGTGAGTGGGACCGACCAATAGGCTTGTAGTCTACTGATGGAATTTAAAAGGATGCAATAAAAAGAGAAAGAAGAAGGAAGGTGCGCTGCTTCTTGCCTGCCATGCCATGAGCTGTTTGTCCTCTGCCATGCCACTCTGCACTAGAGCCAGGTGACTATGGACTGGAACCTCTTCAAACTATGAGCTAAAATAAACCTTTCCTCTTTTAACTTGTAGGTTGTGTATTGTGCTCCAGTGATGAGAAAATAAGACACTTGGTGTGGTCATCAGGTCTTTATAGTTATTAAACAAGCACAAACTTAACCTTCTCCATCACCCAAATTCTTCCGGATTCTTTTTATGTAGGGAGGCTGTAACAGAGGCCCAGAAAAGGTGATGTCTCTCACAATGAGGGGATCTAAACATTCTCTGAGCTGGAGGAACCAGTATTTCTTCAAGTTGAGTGATCTTTTCCTTCTGGGGTCAACTCCCACATCCCACTCAACTTTCCTGCTATGAAAATGGTCCAAGGAAACTCTGTGCTCCTTCTCTTGGCATTCCACAAATAGAACAGAGCAAGACATCAATGAAGAGCAAAAACAGTTTTTCCTTTATTTTGCTTTCAGAAATACATTTGGAACAGTTTGTACCAGAGTAGTACTATAGCAAAGAAACCATAATCCAAAAGACTAACCCCTTTTAAATGATAACCAACTGCATTTGTATTTTAAGAGAATTACTTTATTTCCGTAAAAAACAGAATTTCCATTTTTCCAAACAGGGAGCTGAGTTTCTAAAGCTTCCTGTGGTCTATTTACATTTCCTACAGTAACCTTCTTAGGCAAGAGACCAGGGAAAATATGAAACACTTTTTGCTGTTTCATTTTCCATTTTTAAAGGAGCCTCTATGTTTTCTTGACTACATTAATGCCTCAGACATAACAATTTTCAAATAAAGGTTAGTACCAAATTAGCAGATGCCTTGATTACAAAAATTATTGGCAGTTTTCAGTTACACCATTGTCTCTCACTATGCATTATGTGTTGGATACCAGTATTATTTAGTCTTTTTTGTACTGGAGAACAATCAGGAGAATAAAATTATCAGATGATTGGACATGTCTTTAAACTGAAGGGCAGGGTGCATTAAGAGAATGGAAGGTACTGCTAAGGAGGGGCATATTGTTAAGTAGTTACACAAAATGGTGAGGTAGGAAATCAGAAGCTAGAATTGATTATATTTTCTGATTTGTTTAAGTAATGCTCATTGAAGACTCTTATTTGACCATTACTGGTAGAGGGAAAGAGAAAGCCTTATTAGTCATTATGCTGTGCACCCAGAAGAATTCTACAGAACTATTTTAAATTACTGTTTTAAATGGTGGTCTTGCTCTGTTGTTCTCCAAAGGATGTGGGAAAGTCAAGAAGGCCTCAAAATAATTTATATGATAACGTTCAAGGTTTATTATCATTATAATAATTTCTCCTGCAATAACCCAAAACCTTGAAATCAACTCTACCAGGTGCACCAGAGGTGACAGCTAGCAGCAGCTGTGACCAGTAGTCAGCTGTGTCAAATGTTGGGATCCAGCATTATTATCTGGTGACATCAGGACTGCTAGCAGAGCTTCACTTTGCAGATTCATGATTTCCATCTAAAGCTAGCAAAAGAACCCTGGGCTGATTGGCAACACTTTCAGATTCATGGCCTGAGCAAAATATTGCTCATGGGGAAGGCTTTTTCTCCAGTGGAGGAAACTGCAACTGGCATCTTACTCCTGCACTTTCTTGACTCCCTCCCCCATTCCTGCTCTGGCAGGTGGAATTACTCACTTGGGTGGGAAATGTGGAAGAAGAAAGTGAGACTATCTCTGTCTTCTTTCTTTTGAATGCACACTGTTTTCAGTGGGTAAGAATGCCTCCATTAAGAAGTTCATTTCCTCAAAAGAAATAGACTGGCAGAATGAGTCAAGAAGCAAATTCCAACAATATGCTGCATACAAGAAACACACTTAATTCAAAATGAAACTCATAGACTGAAAGTTAAAGGGTGGAAAACAATACTCCATGCAATGGGAACTTGAAAAAAGGCAGGAGTAGCTATCCTCTTTGGAGATCAAGTAGATTTCAAATCAACACTGATTAAAAGAGACAAAGAAGAACATTACATCCTTGTAAAGGGAACAATACAACAGAAAGACATGACAATCATAAATATCTATGCACCAAACACTAGTGCACCCAACTATATAAAACAAATACTAATGGACATGAAAATTCACATATGCACAAATACAACTGTAGTAGGGGACCTCAACCCCCACTGTCACAAATAGATAGATCAACTGGACAATAAATAAGTAATGAAATACTAGAACTCAATCAAACTCTTGAACAAATGAACTTAACAGATGTTTACAGAGTGTTCCACCCCAAAAAATCAGAATACACATTCTTTTCAGCTGCACACAGGTTGTTCTCCAAAATAGACCACATACTCGCTCACAGAACAAATGTAGGCAAGTGCAAAAGAATTGAAGTTATTCTCTGTATATTATCAAACCATAGTGCAATGAAATTGGAGATCCATAGCAAAAGAAACCACAAAAATTTCATAAACGTGTGGAAATTGAACAACACACTTCTGAATAACCAATAGGTCACAGGGGAAATTAAAGAAGAAATCAGACAGTTCCTTCAATTAAATGACAGTGACAATACAACATATCAGAATCTATGGGACACAATGAAAGCAGTCTTATGAGGGAAATTCATAGCAGTGAAAGCACATATTAGGAAAACAGAGCGAGCCCAATTAAACAGCCTGATGCTGAACCTCAAGCTTCTAGAAAGAGAAGAGCAGGATAAAATCAAAAGCTCATACAAGGGAGGAAATTATAAAGATCAGAGCAGAAGTCAACTCAATGGAGACTAAGAGAACGATACAAAAAAATTAATGAAGCCAAGAGTTGGTTCTTAAACTCTTCAATGAAAGTGAAAGGGAAGCAATACTCCCAAATTCATTCCTGGAAGCAAGCATCACCTTGATCTCCAAAGCAGAGAAAGACCCAACTGAAAAAGAGAACTATAGGCCAATCTCACTAATGAACATAGATGCAAAAATCCTTAATAAGATGCTGGCAAATAGAATGCAGGGGATCATCAAGAAGATCATACACCCTGATCAAGTGGGATTCATCCCAGGGATGCAGGGATGGTTCAGTATATGCAAATCAATCAATGTAATACACTATATCAATAGAGCCAAGGACAAAAACCATATGATTATCTCCATAGACACAGAAAAACATTTGACAAAACCCAACACCCATTTATGATAAAAACCCTACACAAAATTGGAATAGACAGTCTCTACCTCAAACTGATAAAAGCCATCTATGAAAAACCAACAGTCGGTATCATACTAAATGGTCAAAAACTGAAATCCTTCACACTAAAATCAGGAACAAGACAAGAATGTCCACTATCAACACTCTTGTTCAATATAGTTTAAGAAACATTACCCATGTCAATTAGACAAGAGAAAGAAATAAAAGGAATAAAGATAGGAAATGAAGAAGTCAAATTGTCATTATTTGCAGATGACATGATACTCTATATAGAAGACCCCAAGAACTCCACCAAACGTCTTCTAGACTTAATAACCAAATTCAGTAATCCATTTAGTTTAATGCTACGTTTTAGGTATACAATAAGTTACATTCATCATTGGTATCTTGTACCTTTACATGATACATCTTGGTTATAAAATGGAGTACTACTCAGCCATAAAGAATCAGAAACTGGAGACATTTGTAGCTAAGTGGATGCACATTGAGGCTGTACTCTTAAGTGAAATAAATAGAACAACACATGTGTAAATACCAAATAGTTTCTCTGGTGTGAAAACCTAAAAGTGTAAATAACAATAAAAATGTATAACTGATATTGTGAAATAGGAAGAAAATTCCTAAAAGAGTAGGGGAAATGAGAGGGTTAGGGGAAAGGAAAGAAGGGAAAAGAAAAAATATGAGAAAAGGAAAAACTTGGAAATAAGAGCCAACTGTTTTGTTTTATTTTATTTGTTTTATTTCTCAGTTGGTCAAGGTTTTGCATTGGAAGAAGGCATGCTATTATAACAACCCTCCTCCTAAAACCACAGTAGCTAGTAGTGCAATAGACCATAAATTTCAAGAAGAAATTCAAGTCGAAGAGGGAGAAGGAAGAGGAAAAATATGAGGAGGAAGAGGAAGAAGAGGAGGAAGAGAAAGAAGAGGAGCAGTAGGAGGAGACAGGGCATGAACTTTGTGTATAAAAACAAAATGAAACAATGCTATTTGATGAAGCCAGAATACATGCTTTGAGCCTCAGTGTTTAAAAATACACGTACCAATCTTTGACCTTGCTTACTTTCTTTAATTCTTTTAGACTCATTTCCCAAAAGCATCTATGTTCCAACTGTCCATCATTACAGGAGGGCTTAGCAAACCATAGGCTATGGACTAAATGTAAGCCTGCAGCCTGTTTTTGTTTGAAAAAGAAAAGAAAAGAAGTTTTTATTAGAACTCAGCTGTTAAAAGGTAAACTGAGGCAAAATAAAATTTGAAAGAGTTTATATGAGCAAACCATGATTCATAGATTGGGCAGCTCCAGCCATGAGTGATTTGAGTATTCCACTGGAGAAGCATGAGGGACAGGCTTTTATAGAGTGAACGTGGAAAGAATGCAAAGAAAATATCTGCTTGCAGAAATAAAATTGCATTATTATGTCTACCTCTCTATAAAGTTGCTAGTTGCATAACTTTAAGTCTGTTCACTGCTTTCAGTTGGTTGACCTTAACTTTTGTTTTCTTTTCCTTTTTAATATAGGCATTTACAAGAAACAGCTCTAGTTCACTTTCACTTATGTTTGCAAATCAAGTAAGGTTAAGGTCATTTATGTCACCTAGATTGCTTAGTCGGCTGTGAGATTTTTCAGACTGGTCCTCATGTTAGCTTACTTTAACACAACCAAGCCCATTTCTTTGTATGTACATTTCCATGCTATTGCAAGAGAGCTGAGCAGTTGTGGCAGAGGCCATGGAACCTGTTCACAATGGGTTGAGTAGTCTATTGCCCTCTGCTGACTCACGGCTACATCTATGGGCCACTGGGAGAATTTTGGCCTTGAAATTTGTAGTATTGACCTTATCCTGGGCCAAGAGAGGACTGGCCCAGAAACTGGGTGGGTTGTATGACTGGGATAGCCATGTGACATTATATTTGTGAGTCTTGGAGATCTACACAACAGCTTTACCTACAGGACACTAAGACTTTGTTATGGAACAAAAACTGTGAAATGAAAGTGGCCTCTGCCATATATTCTGGAGATAGGACCTGCATTGTGCCAGGGCAGAAGGAAGGCTGACAGAAATCTTTATTCAATCAAAAGCCCAAAGACCATGAAAGAAAGTTGATGAATGTGGCGTCTTCACTTTGAGGAGACAGAGAGATTGCAGGAAACTTTATGAACAGACTTTGGTATTATAAGAAATAATTTTTTTCTCATAAAACAGCAGAAAACAAATGACTAAAATATAGTTTAATTTATATACTTTTAAAAGTGTGGCCAGAAAAGGTTTTAGTGGTTTCAGGTGAGAAAAGTGGCCCAAGGAAAACTGACAGAAGAATAGCAGAATTAAAAATGTATGTGTGTATGGGAGGGGAGTTGTAGAAGAGCGAAAGCATCCATTAGGGGTCCTGATTGGAGGCTCAGAAGGTGAAGCAACTGTGCTTAAAGAGTTAGGAGGTCTATGGGAGGAGGTACGCACATGCCACAGAGGCAGAAGGTAGAGCCCTTCCAGATGTGGGAGTGAGAAAAGTTGCCTCCACCTGCTTAAGCTGAGCTATGCTCTGAGACCTGAATCTGTCATACAGTATCCACTCCAAGACAAGTAAGAAGGCCAACATCCTTCTGTGCTTCTGTATAAGAGGTGCCACAAATGACCCAGAGGTTCACAGAGAGGGCTTCTGAGAGATGCTATTCTGAGACAGAGATGTCATTCTACAGCCCCTCCAAGGCCATTCTGTTTGTAAAAATCATAGTTCAAAGACCCAGGAGTCTCATATGTCCCACTCCATCCAGGCCAAGATGATGTCCAGACCTGGTCAGTGTGGGAGCAGGTGAAATAATTCAGGGTATTCCACAGAGCTGAGACACTGACTTTCAAGATGGTGACATTTGAAGCCAAAAGAGTTTGAGTTAAAGTAGATTTTCAACACACACACACACACACACACACACAAACACACACACACACGAAAAATGTTTTTACATTTTCTAAGACTTAGTTTTCTCATTTAAATGGGAAAATGCCTACACACAGAATTTTTGTCAAGACTAAAAACAAAACTGTAAATAAAAATGCTCTGTGCTATATTTGGCATATCCAAGATATTCAGTATTCATAAATATAATTTCTCTCACATATTCTACAATAAATAGAGATAGAAGAAAGTAATTTTCTACTCTTTGGAAAGAATAGATGAAGAATGAAATGAAAATAGATAAAATATTTAGGAGACCAATTAAAAGAAAAAATACAATAATGTGATTGAAATGGTTTAAGAAAGGAGACATAAATACAAATGAAATAAGAATTGAATAATCTAAAGCATAATATTACATTCTATTCTATGGCCATACATTTGTAAGCCTACAAGAAATGGATGATTTTTGTAGCAAACCATAAATCACCAAAATCAATTTTGGTAGTGAGGAAGAGAGAACATGAATAGATCAATGTTTAAGGAAAATACTTGATATAAATTAATTATCTTTGTAATGATAATAACAGTAGCCTTACTACTTCAGAGATAAATCCAGAACTCTCTGTAGATTAATAAACGGAAATTTGTACCTTATATATATCAAGTATAAACAGACATGATTACGTCCAGCATTATTTCAAGGACACATCCCTTTCCCTCGTAGACCCAATATTCTCTAACGCAGCAAAGTCCCCTGCTGATCATCTGCATTTGGCTTGAAGAAGAGGGAAGAGAGAGAACACAAAGACTCAGATAGGCAATGTCTTCATGAGCCGATCTTCAAAGTGACTTACATAACTTTTGCCCATGTTGCAGCCAGAACCTAGTCTTTTGCCACACTCAAGACAGTGGTCAGAGGAAGCTATGAAATCATCTGAATACCAGGAGACAAAGAAAAGGGCTGCAGCGAACAACTAGCAAGTCTTTGTCACAATAGTCTAACATTCTAATATAAGGAGGAAAGTGGCTGGTGCCATGACTGTCATTAAAGAACAGACCCCCTGAGTGATGTGCTGGATCTTACTATAGCTCTAGTGTTTAAGAGCTAACTGTGTCTGTTCCACACTTATAGCTATGGCTGAAATATTTACACTATAGAAATTGGCATTCACTATACACCATGGAAATTGATCAAGAGCTCTCCCCCACCAAGACTGATTATTGACAAACACCAGCACACTATTATGCAATTCAAATATTGTTCAATTTATTCCAAGTTATAGAAAAGGATAAAGACTATCATTCACTTTGGAAAGCTGCAAAGTTGACAAAGATAGAAAGTACTCCTTTAAAAAATGTATCTATAAATAGACCAACATCTCTAATTAATATAGATTGAAATCTAAATAAAATATCAATAAATCAGAAAAACTCTGAGATTATGTTTCCAAATAAGATTTTCCCTCATTCCCTTCTCAGAAAAGTGACAGTGCTATTTCTCAGGCTCAGGCTAAAAAGAGAAACTACAAGGAACATATGAGGCAAGACTTTCTCAGACAGCAAAACACCAGTTTCAAAGTGGTGCAGCAGAGTGGTGAGAACAAATGTAAAGATTTCTGGCAAGATGGCCTGGGAAGGTTTGAGAGAGAGCACATGAGAAATTCATCCAATCACACACAGCAAGAGAGGGAGCCCTGTAATGTGCCTCAGTATCGAGGAAGCTAGGTCAAGAGATTTCGTTCTGTGAGTTCACTCGGGAAAGTCTTTAATAACCCTCCAGGGAGTTTCAAAGACTAGGAGGAGAATCTCTACAATTGTTTCACACACCTTCCCCTTACCTGTAGGAGGTTTATAGGAGTAGACCACCACAGGGACTACAGTGCCACCCTACAGTGCCTGGTACCTCCGGATAAAGTAGGGAATGTAGTAGGCACCAGGGCTTCAGGAGTAGGGTGTTAAAATTCTCAACTCTATTAATACTATTTCTTAAGTACCTGGCAAAGAAATAGGGCAGGAAAGAGAAACAAGGTTTTGAAAAGGAGAAAAATTGATATGCTTACATATTCTGAAATCTCAGGAATAGTAGCTGAAAATGTATTTTTAAAATGATAAAAGTATATATGACCAAATATAAAATCTGGCAGTAGTATAATGAAGATTTTTAAAAGAACAGAAAAAAAAGTAAAGAGAAGAATATTGAATAATGAACTGAAAGAAGAACCAAGACCATGACCATAGAAGCCAAGTTTAGAAATATTTGAAGTCATAAGCAGCATTAGAGGCTGAAAAACAAATCCTCTTGGTAATGTCACCTACTTTTCCCTGGTTCAGGAAAAGTCCCTGGATAACTCCATACCTTTTTCCCAGTCCTCTGAGATCTCGGGCCCCAGAAAACCTTGGGTCCTGACTCACCTGATGACTCATACATTGCATAATGACAAACACACAGCCCTAAAGTCAGGAACCAAATGTTTTATTTTTGCATAACATCACTGAAAATTTCTCTCCTGTTTTAGGGCATATATGCCCACAATGGATAAGACCTGTGCCAAAGACTCCAGAAATCTGGGTTTAAGGTTCTGGTTTTTCCAGCCAGGGAGAAATCATTTGACACCACAGAAGCAGCATAGTTGTTCCACAGTTTAAGTGTAGGGAACAGGGAAAGGGGACGTTACTAGAACCTCTGCAGTAAATTCTAATCTCCTGCGAGCCACAGCACCACAAGGCAAATTACAGGAAAGGCAGGAAAATGAGACTAAGAAGCTGAGCTTTGGGTCTGATCAGTGCTGCTCTGGGCAGCAAAGACCAAAGCCCCCAGTTTACCGCACCTTTTATTCAGTACATCGGGAGAAACAAATGTAACAAATGACTTGCAGAGAGTTCAGTACATCGGCATAAACAAGATGTAACTATCCAAGAACAATGAGGAACAGAGTTGATGTTTGTTCCTCCCAGGATGTCTTCAACTGGTGTAATCTCGTCCTGGAGAATCACAGCATCACCGGATCATTGAGGTCTCAGTTGTGACCGGAGGCCAAAATGGAATTATGTCTCGGAATTCCATAACTGGGCTGTAGGCAGGAGAACTAGGCTAACCAAACGTTTTTTCCCTGAAATTATGTAGCATCGCTCCCGACATCTAAGCTGTTCAAACACATTTTAGACATCTCTGTCAGGAAGATCGATACTGACTTTCTCCCCATTGGACCACTTCTCTCTTCTCTTTGATGTGGCCTTGCAGATACACTCCATAGTATCATTGTTTCATTGATCTCCACACATTCACCTACGTGTACAAGAAATGACTCCCTTTAGCTGACGGTGTAAGTTATCCAAGAATACCCAGGTTGTAGAATGATGTCTTCATAACACAGCTGCAAAACAGACTTGGCCATCCAAGGCAGACAAAACAGCACTTATTTCAACTGGAATATTCACTTTGTTGGAGGATTATTTTCTCCTTTATGCTTATAAAGAAACATATTGCTAATTTAGGTTGTAAGAAATTCTTCCATAAATATAAATATATTCCATAAATGTATTTGTGTGGACATTACCCTGAAACCATACTTTGAATATGAGATTTTAGAGTGTGATCCAGTTATGTTTTCTCTGCATATTCTCAGTCATACTGTTTTCAGGTTCTTTTTCAAAGCAAGACCTTACAGGCGTGTCAAACCAGTTTTGAACACTCATAAAATAATAATAAGCCAACACCATATATCAAAACATCACTTTAGGGTACCTTGAATATTAACCAAATTAATTAAATAATAACATTAAATTTCTACTCAACCCCATCTTTTTATTAGATAACTCTAAGGTTTTCCTATGGTGAGTTAAAGTGATCATGAAAAATACACTAGTTGTAAAATGAAGTGTTCTGAGAAAAGATGGGTATGTGGGAAGAGTCTATGTAATAAGAGAAATCATTTCTCAGAACACATTTGTAATTAAAGTTTATTTTTAGTGTACATAATAATATTTTTCAGTATATAAAACATTAACAACACTAAAGTACACATTAATATTTTAAAAAGGTGTATTGTGACAAATTGTCCTTTCTACTCACCTACCCTCTTCCCCCCATGGTTATTAAAGGTAGTAATTTATGGTTCATTAATTTATGGCCCCTTGTTTACTTTTTTAAAGCATATAAATCCATAAGCATATATGTTTCTCTTTCTTAAACACACTTTAGTATATTTTACAATTTTCCCTTTGAATTTTCACTTAATAAATTCTGAAAATTATTCCATGTCAGTTTATAAAGGTTTTCATCCTTTCGTTTATTGTGTGCATGCACCAGGTTTTGTCAATCTGCACATGGGCACTGGGATATTCCCCAATATGTGGCAGCTGGAAATGTGTCTTCCGCTTGTATTTTGATATATCATCATGCTTTGCCTTTATTTTTCACGAAGAGAGATTTTATGCATTTTTAACTTTGGAAGTTAAGTGCAATTTGTATGAAAGAAAACCAGAAGTTCCAAAAGTTGAAGATTTGTAAAAAGGTGCAGAAAAATAAAATGAGAAAGTCTAATTAAATGCATGTATAATAGAGGGTCATCAGATTCCATCCATGTCCAAAGAACACCTTCTCATATGCCTTTCTACCAGTCACCAGCTGCTTCTAGTAATTCCTTCCTACTTGGGAGAGAATAACATATCTTTATAATGTTCCATTTTATATATAAGATTCATTTGTTTACTTTGAAAGTTTCTTATTTATATAAAATTGTTTAAATTTTTCAACTGATGTTTTTCTATCTATGAAAATTGCATTTTAAGTTAAAATTGAACAAATCATAGCTGTTTCTTTAAAATAATGGAAATTGTTTCTTTATTTCTAGCTTTGTAATTAGTGGCAGTGTTTTGGGGGAATGAATTAGTCACACATATAAGGGCTAGGTGTCTCAGTTTATCTCTCCCATTGGACTATAAATTCCATGCCTGCCTCATAGTTGGCACCTATAAGATTTCTTGAATAAATGAAAATTTTGAAAGATTAGCTAATATTATCAAGTTCAATTACTTAGCAAGAACTAAGTAACTAGAAATATGTAAAGATTGGGAGTCTAAAGGCAAAAGAAACTGTATGTAAGTGATGTCATTGGTAAAGTTATAACTCCCACGGGAGTTATACTGAAACCATTGTATATGCATAGTAGAATTGGACAATTTAAAAATAGATGAGAATAATTTCAGCTACAGTTCAACTGGTGCTGGCTCATTTTCACATCTTCAGAAAGAGATTTCACATAGGTGGTATATCTATCAAGACTGAAAAGAAGTGGGGCAGAGTTCAAGGAAGGGGCTATGTACAGGGTGAGGCTAAGGGAATATGGACAATTTGTGGCTGTAGCTGAGGCTGCAGGAGAGGACCATTGGCAGAAAGACTCTCTTCATCAGAAGACATAGCTACCACCAGCTCCTCACCAGGAAATTCTTGCCTGGAACTCTCGCTGGAGAAATGCAGACAAAAGACAGGGAGCAAGGAAGGATTCCAGAAGTTCAATGTCCTGGGCTCAAAGAAAGGTAGAAAAGAATGGGGCACAGATCTAGCTGGGTACATAGAGAAGACTAGGTATGCTGAGTGACTGGATACAGAGAAATTATCTAAGCCTGTCTCATTTATTTCACATTTTTTTCCAAATACTTAGCCCTATTTTATCTCCGTATTTAAATGAGTAAAGACTTTCGACAAGGGTGTTTTATGCTGAGTGATCACAGTTCACAAAACATAGTGCCTATATGGTTAACTACATGAATATATGGTATGAAATATTAAAGGAAACTTTCACTCACTCCAATTTTCCACTGACAGATTCTGAATACATTATACATTTTAATCCCACAAGGTCTTAAATAAAAGGCAAATACTTTTCATGACCCTGACAAACAGAACACAATCTGAACATTTTTTTTTAAATGTTCAAATCTATTTGAACTTTTTATTTGCCATAAATGTCTAGCTAAATTTCCATTTTTATAGCAACCCTTGCTTTTCCCCAGGGATGGAATGGAGTGTAAAGAGTTAAACTCTTTAAACTGATTTCATTTGGTAAAGGCTAGAGACCTCGATCAGATTTCTAATATATCCAAATTGTCCCACAGCCTAAACTTGGTCTCTAAAGAGTTGAAGTTGAATTTTGTTCAGCATTTAAACTGAATCACCACTTGTTTTTAACCACAGTTGTTTTCATTTCAGCCAATTGCCTTTTAAACACTAAACTCTAAGGAGAGTTTCAATTTCAACAGTAACAATTGCACTGTCTGTAGTATGCAAGACTCTGTTCCTCTCCCAGTTTGGCTAGTTTTTCACTTCTCTCTTGGTCCTTCTGAAAAAGGAGAAAATATGTCTCTTAATTGTATAAGGTAATCCTCATATCTTTTTACTTGGAGACCTACCTTTCCACATATATATAACCTGCTTGTTTTCTTTTTTTTTAGCCAACAAAATAGATGAGGACAATAGTCACTGTACATTCGAATAGATGGGTATATCATGACATACCATAAAAATATGTACAAATTCTGTCAATTAAAAAGGAATAAATCCAGTAAAAATAAAACAAAATGCATAAATCCACAACTTCTCTAGAAAACAAGAAAAATAATTAATAATGGCCCAGAAACTTGGAGAAACCCTTGAAAGTCTAAAAGCAGGTAGGATCAGATTAAGAAACAATATCCAAGATCTTAAATATGAAAAAAATTACAAGAAGAAAGTGGGAAGAGTTCTGTGAGTTCAGCATATTTAGAATTTAAAAATATAAATAGCAAAAATATTAAATCTATTCAGGACATTGGCTGCCTGACAGCATACACATGACCTAGGCAGCTGTGGCCTTCCCCAGTACTTGCCAAGCAGGGATTGACAGAAAACCTTGCTCCCTGAGCAGGACAGCATGGCACACACCACAGAGAGGTCGTGTCTATGCTGAATAGGAATCCCTCACTCAAAGATGGCCACTTCAGACTCACAATGTCCCCCTTTTCCTCCACAATCACAAAAGGCAGACTACACAAAACAGAAACAACAGTCTTTAGGAGATGATCAGAAACAACAAGTTAAAAGAACTGTAATAAAAACAAGCCAATGAAAATAGCCATAAACTTCAACAGATAGTAGAATAGTTCTCAAATTTAAATGCATATAAAAATAACCTGAAGAATTTTTTAAAATTTGGATCCCCAAACTGAACCATAAACCAGTTTAATTAGACTATCTGGAGTGGGCCCAAAGCATTTTTTAAAAGTATTTTTAAAAAGTTCTCAGTTGATTCCATTTGTGCAACTAAGATTATCATTAGAAGAATAGGTATCCTGGAAAGGATAGTTAATCAAACCAACATAAAAAAGCTTTTAGAAGGAGTAATAATCCAGAATAGCACGAGGAGCTTTGCAGATTTCTCCTGTAATGCAACTATAAGTGGCAGTAAATAATAATTTAAATTATTTTAAAATGTAATAAATTTGATTAAAAAATAATGATTTAAATTCTCCAAAAAGTGTCCTAAAGGGATATAGCAGATGGAGAAATACTACTTACTACAGGAATTCTCCTAAGTCTTGCTAAGAACAGAAAGGGTCTGTGGCATTTGAGCCACAAAATCTACCTCCGCATTCCAACTCAGTGTGACAGGAACTCTACTCCTTCTGGATGGAATCCAGAACAGAAGGTGCCCTCCTCCATTCCTAGGCTAGAGCCACAGCTTGGAGAGATGCACGCCACCTGTGTGTCTTACCACTTTTACTGCTTATCACTACCTTCACTCCTCCTTGTAGAAGCTCTGTTTCAGGCAAGGACAGTTGAGAAATATGGGGCTTTCCTCTACCTTGCAAGCTCCATTTGCAGGGTAGGAGCTCTATTCCAGATGTAATACTGGATGCTGATCACCCTGGCCCTGTCTCATCCTCAAGGGAGAGGTTGCCTACTAGGTGAACCAAAAAGATCAGAGGCTATCAATCTGCACATGCCCCTGCTTAGAGAGCAAAGGCGTCACTCAGAAAGAAATGAGCCACTGTTTCTACTGTCAGCTCAGAAAAGCACTACAAGGTGTCTGCTGAAAGGAAGAGGCAGGTCCTAAGAACAGGAAAGTCAGTGGCTCTGCTTAAGGGAACTGACCTTACTGATGGTAGAAAACGACAGGCCTCAAAGTGCTGCCAAAAAAATGGAAAGTTTGGTGGTAAATAATTAAGAAGAGACTGTAGTAACTCCATAGTAACAACAAGCAAGTCTGCAAGCCACTTACTCTAATCAAGAAAGTCAGGAAAAATGACAGCCAAGAAGGCTACCTTGGGCAGAGCAAACAAACCTCAAAGACTGCCCCTGATGATCACTCTTTTGAGAGGACCAGCATTTGATTGGATCAGACTGAAGAACAATTTATGACACAGAGCATTGCTGAAAGCAATAAAGCAATCAACTAGCAGTGGTGGAGGCTAATACCTAGGTGTGATGCCAGTATAAGTATAATATCTAGAAATCTTATAGAATGATCAAGAAAGTGAGGGTAAAAACCTTGTGAAAATAACTGTAATCCTTTCAGTGAGAAGGATTTAAATGGAGGTGCATTTGTCCAAGACTACACTCTCTGAGGAGCAGTACCACCAGAGCAACCACATCACAATGGAAATAGACTGCACTGAAAGACTCCCCCCAGTCACTAAAGAATGAACAAGTCAAGTGCAAATGAGGGTCACGGAAATTAGCATCTAGATTCCTTTCAATAGATCACATAAACAGCCCAATTTTTAACAACAAAAAATGAGACTTATACAGCAAATAGTGAAGAAACACAAGGAAAGAAAAAGCAGGTGCTTTTGTTAGAGCCTAGATGTCAAACTTAGCAAACATTTAAAAGTAGCTGTTGTAAATATGTTCAAAAACCCAAAGAAAAAATGTTCTAAAATAGAATATGTAAAATAGAATAAATAAACTAATCATTGTAAAAAAGAAAGAAACATAGAGATAGAAATTGTTTCTCAGAGAAAATCCTGCAGTAGAAAATGTAGTAACTGAGATGAAGACCAGAAAGAAATTATAATATTGTTGCATATTTCTTCTTTCTTATGATTTATAAAGCAACTCTCCAAAACATTGTGTATATAATTGAACTGTTAGGACTATAATATATAGAAATGTAACTGAATTGACAATAATAGCAACAAGGAGTTAGTTAAGAGCAAAGCTGTGTTAGAATAAAAAATTACATGAAAAAGAAACATGCATTCACAGGATCAATTGAAGGGACCCAGGAGACATAAATAATATTCTTTTCATTTATTCTACTTAAGCTATGATAAATAAATTATAGGGATGGGGTTCGGCTCAGTGGTAGAGCACTTGCATAGGATGAGTGAGGCTCTGGCTTTGATCGTCAACATGGGAAAATATGCACATGATGAATTATAAACACGCACTTGCACTCCTTTGCACATTTTTAAAGATATGAAATGATATAAAGTGATTATTATAGTAATGTGGCATTGAATTCTGTTCAGAAAGTCCTTGCCTATGCCAGCATCTACAAGAGTTTTACTTGTTTTGTCTTCCAGCAGATTGTTTCTGTTTTAATGTTCAGATCTTCGACCCATTTGTTTTTAATTTAATGCATGGTGAGAGATGTGGGTCCAGTTTCAATCTTCTGCAGACGGACAGCCAGTTTTCCCAGCACCACTTGTTAAAGAGGCGATGTTTCCTCCAGAGAAAGTATTTGTCCCTTGTGTCAAAAATATAAGTAGCTGAGTGTACTCCAGATTGTTTCTCCATCCTCTATTCTGTTCCATTGACCCACAAGTCTGTTTTGTTTTTGTTTTTATTTTTTCAATACCATACTGTTTCTATCACCATAGCTTTGTCTATACCTTGAAGACTGAGATTGTGATGTCCCCTGCCTTGCCCTTGATGCCCAGAATTCCTTTTACTATTCTAGGTCTCTCTGGTTCCATATGAATTTTAGAATTTTTTTCTCTAGTACTATGGGAAATGGTATTTTGTATTTTTATTGAGATCACATTAAATCTGTATAACACTTGGAAGTATGGCCATTTTCATAATATTGGTTTTGCCTATCCAGGAACAGGAAATATCTTTCCACTTTCTGATATCCTCTTTGATCTCCCTTTTCAGAGTACCATAATTTTCATTGCAGAGGTCTTTTACCTTCTTGGTTAGCTTAATTACTATATATTTCGTTTTTCTTAATGATATTGTAAAAGGGATTATTCCCCTAATTTCTTTTTTGGCAAGTTTATTATTGGTGTACAATAACACTATTGATTTTTGAGTATTGGCTTTGTACCCTGCTATGTTACTGAATTTGGTTATTAATTCTAGAACTCTTTTGGAGGAGTTTTTGTAGAACCTTCCTCATTGTTGGCGGGATTTTCAACTGGCACAATCACTTTGGAAGTCTGTATGGAGATTCCTCAGAAAAATGAAAATAGAAATTCCATTCAACCCAGCTACTCCCCTTCTAGGTGTCTTCCCAAAACAGTTAAGTACATAATATTACACTGATTGACACATACATACCTATATTTATAGTAACAATTCATAATAGCTAAATCTTAGAATCAACCTATATGTCCATCAACAGATGAATGAATAAATAAAATGTAGTACTTATATACAGTACTTATATACAGAGTAGTTGTATACTCTGCCATAAAGAAGCATAAATTTGAGTCATTGGTAGGAAAATAGATGCACCTTGGGATCATAATATTAAATGAAGTAAATCACACATAAGCTTAAATATCACACGGTTTCTCTTACATGAAAAACTCAATATATAAATAAAAATAGACAACAGGCAATAGCAGGAGGATTCTTTGGAATATGGAACCAAGAGATGGAGGGGAAAAAAAGAAATTAAAAAAAAGAAAAGGGAGTGAATTGTACAGACACCAAGTCCCTATGAGGAATGTGATCATCATATACTACAGACATGTATAAAAATTATATATATAAGAAAGGTTCCAAGAGCTGTAGGGAGGGAGTTCAGGGAGGTTAAAAAAAGAATTAAGAAATGTCATGGACCTGTACGAATTCCCTACAATGTAGTCATTTTGTAGTACAAATATACCAATTAGAAATAAATAAATCTATAAAGTTGCAAAAAAGAAGGGAATTTTTAAAATACTGTGAAAATACAAGACATAATGTAATAATAAATGTTGCACTCAAAAATTTTCACTTAATGCAAAAAACATCAGTAAAAAAGTGAAAGAGGAACAAAAGGGCTATGACACATAGAGAAAGCAAGTAACATAGCAGATGTAGACATAACCATGCCAATATCAACATTAAATGTAAATGAATCAAAAGGCAGAGGGCTCTCTTTTCCCTGTCTTCATACAGGCTTCTCCCCATGGGGATCTCTGAGTCTCGATTTCCTCTTTTTATAAGGCAACAGACATATTGAATTAGGATCCATGCTACCAATGCTTTAACTTCATTATACCTGTAAAGATTCTATCTCTAAATAAGGTCTCACTGTAGGGTACAGGTGTTCAGGACTTCAATGTATAAAGTTGCGGATGGGAGGACATAGTTCAGCCCCTAATAAGTACTTTCCATTTTTCTATCTAAATGCTACCAAGAAATGGGTAAATCATTGTTTGAAGTCAGGCTAGAATTGGTAAATGTGGTATGAGCAAAAAGATGCAGAAATCTGAGGCTTCTGCCCAAGAACAGCAACTTCCCTTCCCGACTTTCACCTCTCCCTCCTTTCCACAAAATACTGTTTAAAACACCACAAAACCAAGGAAGTCACTGTAGATGAGAGTCCCTGCCTAGTGCACAGCTCGGGGCACTTCTCCTGAGTCATCTTGGTAAAGGCTGGCCCTAATTTTATTTGTATATGGCTCAACCTCAAACACCAGCTATAGATGAGTACTTTAATTTAGGCCAGCAAGTGGCATTTGTGGTCGTCCTCCTTTGAATAAACCCAAAACTGCAGGTTCTGGCAAACCAGCCCCTATGAGTGTTCTTTACTTCAAGTTTTTACTTAGAATGAGTGAATGCATCCTTTCACAGGATAAAGTACACTGGAAACTTCCAGGCAATTCTAATAGAGAAAGAAGACCAGGGATATACGCCATACCATCAGCATAGGAACACATCTCTACTGTGGAAATCTTTTAGCCACAACATTGTAGAAGATTAACATGCTTTGCTTTGGACAAAGTATTCATCACCATGAAAATAAAATGGCAAAATCCTGGTAGTGTGGATGATGAACTCTTTTCTATATAAATGAGCTGAGAAATGCAGGTCAAAAGCTGTAAATTCATGGAATGAATTCACACAGATTTAAATTTCAGATCTGCCCTGGTGGCCAACATATGAGCTGTCTGTATTCAGGGTAAAGCCATTTTTTTTTTTTTTTGCTTCTTTTTTTTGGCAAGAATACTGAGTGTTGGATTATTTGTCTTGCATATTTTAATACTTGAACCAGCTTATATAGAATATCTTTAAACAGATATGCATTTATCTTCAAAGAATAAAGTACTCACTTGACTGGATAAAAGAGTAGAGGCTAGCTTAGATCTCAACCCCTCCTGGTTGTTAGTAAAGTTTACGAAGATTTTCTTTATCTTGTTTTCATTTCATTGGCAAAATAAGAAAATGTATTTGGACCTCTTCCAACATGGAACCCCTCAATGCAAATGTTTCTGAAATCTGCTTTGCTGCACACATGCCAAACTACAAAATCAGTTTCCCAGAAGGTAGTCTCTTATACATTATACAGATCCAAGGTGGTATAGCTGGAAAGAACACAGACTTTGAATTCAGAGAGGCTTGGATTTGAATCAAATGCCATAATTTATCAATTGCACTCTTCGACAAATTAATTCACCTGTCTGTTCCAGTTTCTGCATTGCTAAAATGAGGTGGCCACCATAGGTGTGTAGGAATAATAATTGCCAAACTGCACAAACAAAGGAGGCAATGAGAGGAGAAAATGCTATTCCTAAGAAGACACACAAGATTAAATATCACATGATTTCTCTCATATAAGAAACTCAAAATGTAAATGAAGAGCAAAATAAATGATAGTAGGAAATAGGGAGATAAATCTTTTGCAAAAAGGAAGAGGACCAAGGGATGGAGGGATGGAAGAAGAAAGGGAGGGAAAAGGGATTTTAAAAGAATTAAGATGTGTTATGTGCAATACAGACTCTTCATTATTAATATAATCACGCACAGTAAACATGTACTAATAAATTTTTCTTTTAATTTCTAAAGTTATACCTGGAGAGGAGATAAGGCAGATGCTCTGTCATCCTGAGGATATTCTGTCCAGAGGCTAGGTGGTCAGCCCTTGAAGCAAGAGGGAAGGAAACTACCACTCACTGAGCATTGCTGTGTGCCCAAAGGCTTGATAAGCAAAATCACAGGAAGTCTCATTTGATTCTCATACCACCCTAAGCAGGATGTGATCATTGCCATTGTGTGGAGGCCAAGGAAAGTCAATTATTAAGGACTTTACAGGACTCATTAGATGGGGATCCAGAAATGCAAACTGTCTCTGTCTGACTGCAAAACCTGCGGTTTTCTGTAACACCAAACTGATTAAATAATAAATTAAACAAACTGCTGTTAAATAATAACAACAACATCAGTAATAATAATGCTGACCCTGAAAATCCAAAAGGAGGTTGTACCTGTATTCCCAAGCCTGCTTTCACTGGGCTGATCTACCTTGGTGCAGGCTGCCTCTCCCTATGTCTGCCCTGCTGCTAGTCTGGCTACTGCATACCATCAGCTGATCCTAACACTGCTCTGCCAAACTGGACCCTTGCCCTTCCCTGTCTCCTGCCTAGAGTTTGAGTCTCCTTTTTGCTCTCACAATCTCACCATTCCCACTTGAACGCTCATGCTGATCCTTCTGATTTTGTTGTGCTGCCCTGGAAACATGAAGACCAGGGAGAGACTTGATCCAGAGAGAGGGCTTCTCACATTGCTCACAGGAGGCACTTCCTCCTCCTGTGGACCTAGCTTCTTCAGTTATTATGTGAGCACCCAGGCTGGCTCAAAGGCCTCCTTCCAAGTTCCCTGATCCTTTAGGCCTGTTCTTATCACAGATTTGAGCAAACTCTGTTAGAGTCCACTTATTTGCTTGAGTGTCCCCTCCTTCACCATGTAAGCGCTCGAGGAGAAGTACTATACATCTCACACTTCTCATAAGCTTCCTAACACTTCATGCTGCATTTGTGCTTGTTACGTACTTAGTTCTTAGGACAGTAAACATGTGTTGAATGAATAGCTTGTTTTTACACAGTGCTGAATGAACCAGTGGAGAGTTAAACAAGTAAAGTCAATAAAGAATATAATTACACTTTTAATGATTCACACAGGTCTCTGATCTAGCGACAAGCAATTTTAAAATGGCCTTTGGTGATTACATCTTGAATAAAAATGATAACCTAAATGTGAAGAGTATTTCATGGATGGCAGCACTTAAGAAGTTAAACACTGAGTTCAAGGTTGTCATCCAAAATGTAAGATATTCTAGCTTTCTTTCCATGAAGCAAATGTTTTTATTATGACAGTGTCCTTAGTTTAACATGAGGACATGTCCAGTTTGTTGTCATTTTTATTTCCTGCCCTCTGTCATCTAGCTTTTTACCACTGCCTGTCTGAGATATTCTCCAATAGATGCAATGTTATCCAAAGTTTATTCAAACTTGTCTGAACCTTTTGGGGCTAGAAATTAGGTGGGAACTGTTTACTTCATGAGAGTTCTAGTGCTTTTTGGCTTCAAAAGACTGGAAATGCAACAAGAATAGCTTTTCTTGCGGTATTTTAGTTTCTACTCCCAACCCAAACCAGGAAGTGCAGAGATGCACAAAAATTAAAAGAAATGGGGAAAAGTTAACTCAACTTTTTGAATTTCAAACATGACTTAGGTCCAATTTCAGTTTAAGGCAAAGGTTCGACTAAGATCTTATTTTATCCAAACCACTTCTTGTTTTCAGTGAAATGACTGGTAGGCTCACACATGGAACTCTTTCCTAATACAAGGAGAGAAAGCATTGCTGGTATAAAGATCCATCATATCAACAAGTTGTTCTATGGTGTTATTGTAGTTATATCCAAGTTCCCAGGATAGCATCTCCAAAAAAGCAGGGACTCATGTGAGTGCAATACTTGATGTCTCAGAATATATATATTTATATTATATAGTATTATATATTATACATGTAATATATAATGCATTAAGATGTGCAACATATATATACAGTATATATATTGCATTATATGACTCTAATAAGATGAGTTTTGTCTAGCCTGAGCTTACCAATTTTTTATTTCCTTTTGAACATCAATATAGAAAAAAGATTACTCTATTTATGATTACTATTAAGAACCAAAAGTTTATTGCTGCATTGATCTGATTGGTTAATGGGTTAATCAGGACTGTCTTGAGAATTCTCACCTAGACAGTGAACGAAGGTGAATGAGATTTCAAAAGGCAACTGAGAAAGCATCAGGATAGTGTGTTTACTTCTGACATTGTGACAAAATACCTGACATAAAAATCTTACAGGAGGAAAGATTTATTTAGTCTCACAGTTTCAGAGCTTTCAGTCCATGGTAAGCTGGCTCCATTGCCATGGGCTTGAGGTGAGGCAGAGCATCATGATGGAAGGGCTGAGGCACAGTAAAGCTGCTCTCATGGTGGCCAGGAAGCAGAGAGAAAGAAAGGGAGAGGGGGAAGGAGAGAGAGAAAGCCAGAAAGAAAGGGGCCAGGGACAAGATATAGTCCCCAAGGTCACACATCCATGTCCTACTCACCTCAATGAGGCCCTATTGAGTAAGTTTCCATCACCTTCCAATAGTGCCACTAAATTGTAATCTTAGAGCCTTCAATGAACAAATCTCCCTCCAAAATATCCACCTCTGAATACATGAGACTTTGGGGGAACATTTTATATGCAGACCATACCATATAGTAAATGCTCAAATTCTTGAAATCTGAGGGATGGGTGAGCACCAAAATCTGTCCATTTATAGCCAAAAATATAAGAAGAGTGGGGATTTATGAATGGTTTAAAGTCAAGTTTTCTATGAACTGCAAGCAGATAAAATGAGATTCTCTCAGGAATTCTCAGCAGTCCAAGGAGTCTTCAGGTTGGATTTATTAGCTGTTCTATTACTGGAGAATAGCTTGACTACAGGAACCTATTTGCCTGATAGATGCCAAAGGAAATAAGTGGAACTATTTTTCTCTAAATCTGTGTCTACATGAAAAAAGAAGTTAGCCAAACAAAAAGCCAAGTCAGTTGATTCACTGAAGGAATGTCCATCAAAGCAATTGGTTGCTTGGCAGTGAGTGCTTACTTTTCATGAATGTCACTTAGACACCACCAAAATGAAATGTCTACACCTAATAAAGTTTTAATAAGAAACAAACCATCTAAATTTGGATGCTTACTTGAGTTTTGATACCCGTGCAAAAGGATACAACTAAGAATGATTGCCTCAGTAAACCAGCAAATATTAGCTTCTCAGTATGAAAGGCTACCAATCTTACTTTCTTTTTTACATTTCTGATATTTTTACCTCATGTGTAGTCCAAAAACATAGAAGAGATGTGTTCTTAAAGCATATTTTGGTACTGATATCATTTATGGCTTTGAACAAGGGATCCCTAAGTACACTATTTTGTAAAACATGTTAGTAAATTATTTAAAGTACTATATTTTTGAAGACAAGATAGATGTTTGATTTGATAGATAAGAGATTCTTTTATCAATTATTACCAACATTTTCAACATAGTTGCTGATGAAATTTTTAGTTGTATTCTGGGATATTTCTTACAACTTAATATGTGAGAATATTTCAAGTATTATAAAAATGTAAGAGTACTAGCATCTATAATCATTTCTTTGAATATACTATAATAATATATCAAAGTAAGTTTTGGAAAACCCATAGAAGTACCAGGCTGAAGAAAATGAAAGGGCACTATTTTCTAGGAGGAAATTGTTGGTTTTGGTAGACAGAAATATAAGCCAGTTATCTCTAGTTATCACACCAAGGTAAAGGCTTCTAGCATGTTTTGGAGTTGTTTTAACAGTATATGGTATTGTGTACAAGACAAAATACAGAAGGAAAACTAGGTAAGAAAACAAAATTTCTAAAGATGACTGAGCAGTAGACAAGTTCAATGCAGGCTCATGTAGAGAGATAGTGGGGGTTGAACCCAGGGATTAGGCACTGAACGACATCCTTAGCCCCTCTCTCTCTCTCTCCTCTCTCTCTCCTCTCTTTTTCTGGGACAGAGTCTCCCTAAATTGCTAAGTTGCCCAACCTGGGCTTGAACTTGCGATCCTCTTGCCTCAGCCTCCGCGAACCACCATGCCGACCTTCATTTCTTGAAAGCCCCAGGTCCATTCTCTGTAGCCATGCCTCTTAATTAGCTGTACAGCTTCTCTGCCTCAGTGTGGAAATGGAAAGTAGACCTTTTGTGGAAATGCCTTAAGTGCCAGGCTAAGGAGATGCCAGACTTTTCAAGGAAAGTGGAATTCCCTTGTGTGTTCTGGCTTACAAAACCCATCTCTTTCATTTTAGGAATAAATTGTCGCACCTTCTAAACAGCAGAATAAGCCAAGCTCAACAATCAAGTCCTGTTTTTTTTTTGTGAATGATCCTGACTAGTCCCTTAAGAAATGGAGTTAGGTGGAGAATATAATATATAAATAAAAATAAAAAGATTGGGTCATCTTACTGCAGTAAGATCCAACTGCCTATGGTGTGCCTGATTTAGGAATCAGTGTGCTGGTGGAGAAACAGAACCTTACATGTCACTTATTCAAAATGGAAAGTAGATAGGAAACAAGAACAGGAATGCCTCCACCCATGTACATCTCAAAACTATGCACAGATGAGCCCTTAGAGGTGAGGGGCATTTGAGTCTCTTAAAACAATCAATTCATATGTTTCTGTTTATGTAATTGTGTAGCATGTGTTTGTTTGTGCATGCTGGACAAGTATCAGAATTGATCTAGTGGTTTCTAAATACTTACCTGCATTTACTACGAAGATGCAAAATGCAAGAAGTTAATAAAAAAATTGAGTGTGGTGGTGCACGCCTGTAATATCAGCACTTGGGAGGCTAAGGTAGGGGGATTGCCATGAATTCAAAGCCAGTCTGGATTTCATAGTGAGTTCAACATCAGCCTGTACTAATAGTTAGATCCTGTTGCAAAGTAAAAAAAAAAAAAAAAAAAGTTAATAAAGACAGAAACCTGAAGATGACATGAAACAAAATAAATCACAACAATTTGAAACACAAAGTCATTCAATATTCAGTTTAGGTAAAATCAGTACATCTTACTGTTTTTATCAAAAAAATTGCAGTTGGAAAAATCAAATTATGACCTTTATCTGTTGGTGTTCATAGCTGCCCAATCGCTATTCAGTGGTATTACAAAAATACAGAGGAAAGAATGTTTCCTAAGAGGAAGGTATTGAAAGGCTGTAACAGGATTTAATAAAGTTTTGGAAGTTCAACTCCCCTTATTTTCTGATGCATGTATATACACAAGATTAGATTACTGAGAAAGGAAGAAATACACTGCTCTTTTCATTGCTGAGACAAAGAATGAATTGCAACTAAAACATGCCTCAAGGGTGAAGAGAGGGAGGGAGTGTAACTGGGAGGCTGGAGAGATAACTTAAACTCATCTGGGACAGGAAGGGACTGACTTGCAGAGGCAGCCTCCTTTCTGGAAAAATCTTTTTCCAGAGAGTTCACTCACTGCAGACCTCCCTGCTGCTTTGCATTGCCTCTGTTGGAGCTGCCACGCAAACAGCAGCAACTGAATATCTGTTTTCACCTCATTGCTTTTCATTATATATAAATTTACTAAATCAGGATCATTGTTTAAGAAAGTTATGATGATTTTACGGGAACACGTGCCAGGTAAGCACTCTACCACTGAGATACACCTCCATCCCCTTTCTCTGGGAGAAAGTCCCTGGAAGGCAAAGACTCCTGTATCTCTCTTTGATAGACCACTGTCTCTACAGAATACATGCTAGAAATGTACTTGGAGAATACCATGTAATACTTATTCTTTTTCAATTTTTAAATTTTTTATAGTATATGTTTGTGGTACTTAATAATTGTATTTGTCTCAGTGAACTGGTACATGTACATATTACATTTTAAGCATTTTTTCTTTCTCTTCTCCTCTACATCCTTACCTCCCCCTCAACCCAGATTCCTTTCCCATCTCCACAAATTCTACCTCTCTGTTTTCTAGAATCTACCTTTTATCTTGCACTTCAAGTTAATTATATTTTGGGTTACCCATATAAAATAAACCACGCAATATTTAACCCTCTGTGTCTGATTTATTTCACTTAACATTATTGTCTCAAGGTGATTCCATTTTCCAGCAAATGACTCAAATTTCTGTCTATGTCTGAATAGTACATTTTCTTTATCCATTCATTTCTTTATAGGCATACAGGTCACTACCAAAATTTAGTTATTATGAATTATGCAGCTATAAACATGGGAATGCATCTATCACTGTAATATGATGTCTTTAACTCTTTAAGAAAGATACCCAAAAAGTTATAGCTGGGTTGAACTGAATTTCTATTTTAGTTTTTTGAGCAATATCCATACTAATTTCCATAGTGATTGTACAAGTTTGCATTTCCACCAACAACGTAGAAGAGTTTTTTCCCCCACAATTTTGCCCATATTTGTTGTTTTTTGAGTTCTTGATGATAGCTGTTCTTTCTGGATAAAATAGAATCTCAGTGTTGGTTTGGTTTGCATTTCTCAAATGGCCAAGGTACTGAAATTCTCCAGGTACTTGTTGACCATTTATACTTCTTCTTTTGAGAAGTATCTATTTATTTCAATTGTCCATTTTATGATTGGTCTTTCATTTGGGGGTTCTAATTATTTGTGTTCTTTATGTACTCTAGCTACTAGTTCCCTGTCTGAGGAGCAGCTGGTAAAAATTTTTTTCCATTATGTAGGATGTTTCTTCACTCTGTTAGTTATTTTCTTTGTAGGTGAAAAGCTTTTTAATTTGATACAGTCCATTTGTTGATTCTTGGTATTATTTCTTGTGCAACTGGGCTTCTCTTCAAAAAGTTCATGCCTATACCTGTAAAATTTAATTCTTGAAGAACACTGTTCTCAAAGTAAAAGTCTTCCAAGGCTCTCAAGGCCTTTCAGAACCTACAAGTTTAAAACTAAGACAGTGTTTGCCCTGACACCGGGTGCACATTTGCACTAAGGCTGCAAAGGCAACAATAGGTAAAACATCCCATGACTTGCACAAATTCAGGCAGTGGTACCAAACTGTGCAACAAATTGAGTGGTTTACTTCACACTTTTGCTAAGAAAAGTCACTTGAGAATATCACTGATGAAACACTAAACATGTTTATTGAACCTCAACTCCTCAGACTCTGTGAGGTTTGATGAAATGAGTGTTTACAAAGGCTGCATACTGAAATCGGGTGTCTGTACCAGAGGAAAGTACTTATTCTTTTTTGTTTTGTGAACACAACTTGCATTTTTTTAGATAAAAAATTGTTTTTATTTGAAATGTGAACTTATCCATACACTATGGTTATTCAGATTTGGGTATTTGGTGATAATCTTTCACACAAAACACAGAGTCTGTCACAAGGAAAATGACAGGTAGATTTGTTGCCACGAACTTTCCTTCAGCAGAATTTATCAGTTTCCCTGTACTTGATTATTATTTTTGGTAATATAGGTGAAATTATTTTAAAATATTATTTTTACATCATTTAATAAAATGTAAAAATATATGGAAGATCTACATAACTGAATAAACCAAATACTAGTCTTTTCCAAATGATTAATAAAGATGATAAAAGGTCATGTGTGTAAAAAAAAACTATAAGATTGACAAATTGACCTTAATATAATAAAATATGAATGTTCATTGATATGTTTCCAGAGTCCACCTTGCAAGAAGCTACCATTTGAAGAATCTTTTAAAATAAATAATATCTATGATTAACATAAGTTGAAAAGGTTATAAATACTCCTCACCTTTCAAGTTTCATATAACTCAACCAAAACAACATATCACAACATATTGAATGCAGAAGAAAATATGAGAGTTTACCTGGCTTCTATTAATCCAGGAATTGAAAGATTCACCACACTATGGAACAATGGCAATCTTCTCACTACTGTGCTTGTTCTCACTACTGCAATTTTTATTTTAAGTGAAATAATAAATGAATGTTTCTCAGTTTTAGTTTCCAATATATTAAATACTGACAGATAACACACATAAATAAATACTATTTGGGATCTTCAAAAATTTTAGTATAAATAGCTCCTGAAACAAGAAAGGTTGAAAACTCTTGCTGTAGAGGGAGAAGACGGTTTTAACTATTCAGGCAACCAGTAAATTGGGAGTTATTAGCCTATAGCTTATTGGTAAAAAATAATAAACATCTTGAAAATTTGTAAAGTTACAATAAGAATGCAATTGCCACAAGTCTAATGTTGTTTGTGATATAATTTTGAATTTGAAATCTTTTTTTTTTTTTTTTGGTATCAGGAATCCAACTCTGGACCTTACGCTTGAGAGGCAGGAGGCAGAACCACTGAACTAAATCCCTGGCCTGAATTTGAAATCTTACAACAAATGTTTTAACGTGCCTAATACCCATGATATAAAAATTAAAAGTAATGAGGCATTCCAGAAGATTTGAGAGCCACTCCTTAACTCTCTTACAAAACAGGTTGAGATTGCATCCTTTGTTTTGTCATTTCATAAATTTTGCAAATAAGTACGTGGCTTTCAACATTCATTTGTAAATTAAAAAGACTTAAGCTATTGACTTTCAGAATATGTCTCCCTACTATAAATACTAATTTTTTGGACATTCTATTTCTTCCTCTCCTTGTTCATTCTGAAAGTATTAATTGAGCAACTAGCCACCACTGAGCAGCATGCAAATAGTTAGTGAAGGCAGAAGCCACAGGATCGCAAGAACTGTAGAATGGGTAACAGAGAGCACACGAAGAGATGACCTTTACAATGGAAACTTCTCTGGGGAGGGGAGGTTTTAAACAGAAATTCATTTTAGTATTATATTCAAGTTTCCCAAAATGATTGTGTCACTCTTGAAACCTCAATCTACTGTGAGAAAAATCTTCAGAGGGAGTGGTCTCACAAAGGCACTCAGGGTTCTGTGTTGGTGGCAAGCTGGTGTGACCTCTCTTCACCTACACATGGGCACCTCCACTGGTTTTCACTCATGTTGGGAGTAGCCAGCTCTCTACTGGGGTTGTGAAGAGGAAAAGTATGGGTCTTGTTTTCATATCCAAAAGTTGAGCTGATTTTAAATTAGTGTGTACTCATAGTGGTTTCTGTTAAAACAACTCACCGACTTATTTGTTGGCAACACTCATACATATCTGGGAAATGCTGCCTGAAAAACAAAATGCTGAAATGTCATAGTGCATTTCAGTCACACTGTTGAATATGGCACCAACAGCATACCGTTGGAATGCATACTCAAAGATCCCGGGTTCTCTTAAGAGTTCCAGGTCTAATTTCCAAGCAGGCTGGATGGTTTAGAGATGTTTATGGATATTCACTTATAACACAGAAATGGCTAGCTAATTACAAAAAGAAAACAAATGTGCTAATTACTGCATGTGAGTGATAGAGTAATTGGGGGGTAAAATATTCCCTTTATCTTTCTTCTTATTATTATTTGTTCTTCCCCAAAAGGCAGCCCATGGCCAACGAGAGTCATAGTTTTGTATGATAGCAGAATCCTGTGCATAATCTGCTTAATGCTCCTTATGCATCTTCTACTTCCCCTTGACTATGTCAGCCCATCAGAACCCCAAGGAATTTTCATACTCTGAAGGCCAGCTTCAGCTCTCTTGCCTCCATTGTCATTGTTAAGGAATTCTGTTATTCACCACGACCCAGAGGCAGCAGCTGTATCCCAAGAACACTCAGGAAAGCATAAGAGCCAACTAAGCGTGAGCTACATGCCATGATGACTCCCAGGAACCACCTATAATATGAATCCATCATGAATCATCAATAGATCGAGCTAAGTCAACAGGATTCTTCATGGATTCTTGGTAGAAATATTGTCTATATTTTATAGGTCTTTCTAAAGATGACATTGTTATTAGTTGCTTTTCTACCACTAGACACAATACGTGACACCTGCAACTTGAAGAGATTTATTTAGCTCATGGTTTTAGTCTCTGGTTAGCAGAAACAGGACAGCAGAGGGGCATGCAGAGGAAACGGTACTCAGCCCATGGCAGCCAGTAAGCAGAGAACCAAAGGAGGAGCCAAGGACAAGAACATACACTTCCAGGTCAGCTCCCAGTGACCACCTCTACCCAGGACCCACCTCCTAATAGCACATTCAGCTACTGAACTCATCAACAGAAAAATCCAGTAGTGAATATGGCACCCCATGGTCTAATCACCTCCCACACATGTGAGAATTGGAGGTTTTATTATTTATTATGGTTTTAGATCTAAACTGTAATAACATGGTCAGTGCCATTTTGGGAAAAGAAAATTTGAGTGGGCACTTAATCCATCTAAATAAGAGGACCCTCTGATTCAGATAATATGGCACAATGGTAGAAAAAGCTTAAGATTGGAACACAGAGCTAGGGTCAAATCCTGGCTTCATGAACTTGAGAAATGAACTATTAAGACTTTATAAATTTAAATTTCTTCATCTGTTAAATTAGAAGAAATATATCTACCCCTGAGATTCTCTGTGCGGGGTAAATGAGTGAATAGGTAATAGTCCTTCTAGGAGGTTAGTTCCCTCCTCTTTTTCAGGTGAGTTCTCTGCCAGCTCTGTCAAAAGACTCCCAAATCACATTGCATCACCTGACTTTTCCTTTCTGCCACACCTGATAGATTACCCTGCCATTGTAAGAGTCCAAGATGTCACTAAAGGCTTTGCTATTATTATATTCTGTAAGTTTTTCAGTACTTTATTTTTTCTGTTTTTTTCCATTAAGTTTATTAGTACATTTTAGGTCTACAATACAGTTACATTCATCATTGGGATCTTGTACCTTTACATGATGTATCTTTATTCTTATTTTTTCCCTATTCCCCTGCCCTTCTGCCATATTTTAAATATAAACAAATCACCCTACTCCAGTTCAACTTAACTTCACAAATATTTATTGAAGACATGCCAGGCACAAGGTACTGAGCTTGAACTAAATGAGAGAACCCAGCACTTGCTCTTTAGAAACATGCAAAAGGGGAGAAATGCTCGTCAGGGGCACAACCACATTACTATGCAATGGGACTGAGAGGAGTTCATGGCAAACAGACCTCCCAAAGTTTCCCTGCATGAACCTGTTTAACTAGGAGAACCACTGAAGGGCTTCCATCTGCTGCTCATGCACTTGTGGTGTCAGTATGCTCAGTGACTCCAGGAAACACTTCCTTGAAGAAGAGACCCTGCCAGCTGAGGCTGGTAAAAGTGGTAGAATCCCCGCATCTCTCAGCCCATTGTCAGCACTCAGAAAATGTGGGCAAGCCTGAGTTCACATTCAATGCATATTAATACAATGCTGTAGATCTTTATCCACTCCTGGAGTCAGAATAGTTTGTCTGCCATTGAATTTAAAGAAAAAAATTGGTAAATGTATATTGCTCTATAAACAGTACAGCACAAAGTCTGTTGCAATTCTGTGTAATTTTCTGTAATCATGTATACTTAAGTGGAATTTACATGATCATTATGAGCTGCACTGAGGAAACGGTTCCTTTACCCTGCAGCTATTAGAACTGTCCCAGGGCTCGGGCTACATGGGGGTGGTAATTTCACTGGGTTTCTATTTTACATGGACACAGCTCCGATTAGTGCTTATGTGTTCTGTTTTTTAACCTGGACTCAGGAAGTTTGCCTCTTTGCATGAAAATGAAAACAATTTCAAGAATGATAAGTTTTAACTTGTTGCTAAAAATATCTCCAGTCATCAGCACGGGAGGCAATGGCTCAGCCACTTGCAAAGAATACAACCTCTTTGCCAGTTTGGCCTACAGCAGCAAGCATCCACTCATGAGCTCCTCTTACATGGGCTCAAAATAAACACCAGCTCCTCTGGCTGGGCTCCTTCCTGACCGGAATGTTCTGTATGAGGAAACTTAACCCTCTATCAAGCAAGAGGCCGGTCCTAACCTAATCAATAGAAGCTGATCAGCATGTTAAACATGAATGGTTGTTAATAGCAGTGCCCACCTGGCCCAGTTTCAATGTCTTTCAACTTTAAGAACTCAGTCATCAAGGTTATTCACTATTACCAAAGTAGAACAGTTATTATATTATTTTTAAAATAATAAAACTGAAGACTTTTTCCACATAAACCTCTAATTTGACTATACCTCTCTCCCAAGATCACAGGAATACATTTTGATATTAGAAGTAACCAAGTAAGTGAAAACTTAGAAAATAAATGCCAAGTCCAGAAAAGTCATACATAAAATTTCCTCCTACCTTGAAGGCTGATGGTGAATTTACACAGCTGAACTGGCCCTCTGAAAAATTGAAACCACATGTTGTTTTTACCCTAGGTACCATTAGTGTATGACAAGGAAGCATGCCAAGTTTGCTGTTACAAATAGGGAAATTGAGGCAAAATACCATAAGGAACTAATAGAAATGTTAGAATTATAACCTATATTCTTACTATATTCAAGCTGATAGTTAAATTGACTTCCAACAGTAAAGGTATAAAGTTCACAAAATTTCTAGACATTTATTCAGATGTGCAAAATTCTACTATTTTTCCACAAAACATACAATGTCTGCTTTGAACTTCTATTGTGCCTGGTGTTAGGAAATGTGATCTTGATCAACCCCAGGTAAATTCTGTAATATAAGATTTATCATAGGCAAACCCCTATTTTTCCTATGGCTCCCTCTCCCCAGGCTGGCACCTTGGCTTCATGGGGTACGCCAGGTGGTTTCCACCCAGTGGAGTGGGATACAAACAGGTATCCACCACCTGCTGAAATGCAGCTTATTGAATCCAACTCTTCACCATTGTTCTGACACATGTTGACATCTAGAGATGCCTGAATCCCCTCAGGGCATCCCTGATTCTGACTGAGAAAGCCTCAGGTCTTCTAATTCTCAGAGTTATGTCCAACCACTTACCGTGATAACACTTAGGACTGTATCCACATCTCTGGGAGAGTTTAAGGTACTCTGGGAGGATGTCTACAGTTGACATCCCTTAGACACACTATGCAGCTATTCCAATTCCTCTCTTCCATGCTACTACAGAGTAGGAAATTTGTGAGGTTTTCCAACTTCATCCATAGAGTTTACTTTGTGACATGATAGGATGAAAGTCTGGCTCAGAGACCTACATACGGAGCCTATGCTCTCTCTCCACATCCAGCTCTTCTTTCTTCATTGAATGGATCTTGAAGAGTTGGAAAAAAAGATGAGGAGAACTAATTTTTCCTAAACTCACATTCTCAGATATTTAAATTAATACAGTGGTACCTTGGTTCATGAACTGAATTTTTTCCATGATTCTGGAAAAGATGGCCATGTTTGTGTTCATGTGGGAAAGATGACTATAGTCATGTTCATCACCCAATGCAGAGTCTTCAAACAAAATCAAATTTTTCCCAAGCACTTCTGTTTCCAAACCAAAACTGTTTTCAAACTAAAGCTTTCATGAACTGAAGTACCACTGTATTTTAAAATATTACCTTGCAAAACCATAAAGGTCAGAGATCACTAAATATACGACTAAGTACTTTTAGTATTATTTCTTTCCTCAAAGAACTGTCATAAAACTCTACAGAAAAGTAGAGACAAGACATCAGAATGAAAATGAAAAATTTAAGAATGTAGAGATTATTATTTTGATTAGAGAGGGTCCTCTATACTATCCCACGGTTTTTTCTTTTCTTCCTTTTATCTTTTCCCCTTCCTTTCATTTTTAGCAAATTGTATTGGTATATGACCTCCTAATGATATAGGGGAAATAATATAACTCCCAACCTGCTAGATGTCAGATATATGGTTTGTGTTTCCCAAGATTGATGAATCCTAAGAAATAACGGAGGTTAAGGGTGAGATTTATTGAGAAGGAGAGATTTTTGGCTCCTGAAAGACAGGAGGGGGCCCTAGTGGGTTGTCATGGGCCCCTCTTCACAGGGGAAGTTTTATAGAGCAAAATCACAAGGTGGAAACAAAATCAAGAAGTGAGTACAATGTGGGATTAAGCTATGATCAACCAATAAAATTATAAGTATAGCTGCTTAGGTAATATTGATCCAATGAGGAAGCAGGTCATGTAGCAAGTGTGCATGAAAAGAATGAAGAACTTTTTAGGAAGGGATAGATTGGGAGGTCCTGGTCATCCACTTAGGTGACTGATGTCTATCTAGACTTTATTGGACCAGATGATACTACTTATCTTATGCTTCAAAGAGGCATGTAGGCCTCATTATTCCATCCTTATCTTGAGGCCTGGCCTCCAACAGATGTACCTCCAGCCACACTTGTAATGTGTTTTCCTCTTTTGTACTGACTCTCTCCAGAGCCCAGCCCTGCCTGACTGTCTATAATATTTCTACCTAACTTAGCTGTCTGTAATACTATTATAAGTTTGCACTGTATTTGTACAGTGACTAACCCAGATGTCATTCTATGATCCCATGATTTATCATTTCTCTGAGCTTTCTCAATATTTCTGTCCCCTCTCAGTTGTGGTTACTATCTTGAATGTGCTTTACTTGCACCTCATTTTCCCTTTATCTATCCCAATCTTTTAACTCTGTAAAAGATACTACGTATTTGGCACTAAGGGTTACAGGAATGATTGCTGGTCATTGACAGCCAACCTAAGCATGAGGGAGCAGATATTTTAGAGAAGCTCTAATCCTTCTTTAAAACACTGCTGGGCCTTAACAAATGAGGAAGTTTTAATTTGGTCAAACACTCACTACCCATCACAATCCTTTCTCTTTTTACACGTCTTTCACAAAGCATCTTAAAATTACTCTTGCCTATTACTGTTATGATCTCTCAAAAAGCACCCCAAGAATCCTCTGTAAAACACAATTCATCATTTCAACATACTATCTTATACTATTCTCTATTTGTTTCAAATGTCTAATTGTTATGTTAGTCATATTTTAAGATACTTGCAAGCCATAAATCATATTTTCTAGAACTAGGACCATGTCCAAATCATTTAAATTTAAAGCTAGAAACACTTTAGTTACTCAAAATCTTTGAAGGATAAAAACAGTGCATAATGGAAAGAACATGGGTAGAGTCACACAGACAAGAATTTAAGCCCCTCTACCATCACTTATTGACTAGATAAACTTTTAAAAGTCAAAATGTGAGTGCTGTGAAAATTTTAAAAGATGATAGCATAAAGGTACTGAGTAAACCTTCACAACTATCAACTGAATGAATGAATTAATGAAAATATTCCCAGTATAAGACATAAATGATGACAAAAATAAGCAGATAAGAAAGGACAGGGGCCTGTGAAGGAGGTAGAAAAGCCAGAATCTGCAGGGCCAGGGAGGTGAGGAGATGACACAGTATGGTAGTGGCAGGTGCTTCCATATAGTTCACACAACAGTAAAACAATCACCAGTGTAGTATCTTCTGGTCAAATCAGACCAATAGAGATCACAGTAACTCTCCTGCTGGAAAGAAAAATTGGATTAAATATATGAAACAAGATTTTCAAAATATTGGACATAAACAGTGAGGGTTATTGACCCCCCCCAAAATGAAAAACATATGAAGGGACTATATTTTGTCTAGTCTTACTTTCTTTTAGTGAATTTAAGTGTCACAGAGCATATAAACTCCAAGATATTCCAGAATTCCATGAGTTGAAGACACGTTGCTGAGGGCCTGAAAAATCCACAGCTGTTTGAGTCAAAGGAGAGTCTTGGAGAGTGGTACACTGAGAACTCCAAAGTCTGCGGGGAGTCCTGCCTGAAGATTCAGCAAAGTAGACAGACCACTACACCCCTGCAAGAACGTATCCTCCAGCTAGAGAAAGAATCACCAAAAAAAGGATTCGTACACTGCACTCGTCTCAGCCTAGGGATAGTTCTTGTTCTTATAAACCAGAGTGAAAAACCTATGAATTCACAAGGCATGGGGCTTGCCTCCAGTGAAGAATAATTTGGCATCAACAATGCACCTCTCTGGTTGAACCTGATAAATATTAAAAGCAAACATAAAAAGGCAAGTATCCAAGAAATAGAACTTCATCTTAGAACCAAGTTCAAGAACAAAGATAAAATTTGACGTTTGGCCTCCAATAAAAATTATCTCTATATTATAAATTCTAAACTATGAGCCCTTCTGGAACCATCCCATGGACAACAGCAGCCCTGCCGGAGGCCTCACAGGCCTCAAGGTATCTGAATCTGTACAGCAGAGACACCATGGGGGCCCATAAAGGCCATGCTTATGAGCCCCAGAAGATAGAGCATAAGTGAACAACAGAGAGGGCCTCTCTGAGGCTCCTCAATGGAACTTGAAGCCCACTGGGAAAGTGAAGCAAATCTCTTCAATAAAAGTACAGTGGACCATCCTGGTCGGTAAGTTGGTGGGATCAGAACCTCCCCTAGAAACCTGGACTTGCTTGGGGGTGGGGGTGGGGGGCAGCTGGAGCCTGCAGTAGAACCTTGCAGAGCTTAAGCCTGCAGGAGGTCAGGGACCTCAGCTTGGGCCTTGCAGCCAGAAATCAGCCTGAATCTCAGTATACTATAGCCGGCTTGCTAAGACTAATTCACTTACACCTGCACACTGCTGCCCACATTGTCTACCAGGACCCCAGAGACATATTGTAGGGGACGGGGAAGAGGACGTTACCAGAACCTCTGCAGTTAGTCCTGGTCTCCTGCGAGCCACGGCAGCACACGGCGAATTACAGGAAAGGTAGAAAAATGAGACCGAGAAGAAGCTGAGCTTTGGGTCTGATCAGTGCTGCTCTCGGCAGCAAAGACAAAGCCCCCAGCTTACCACACTTTTTATTCAGTACATGGGGAGAAACAAATGTAACAGATGACTTGCAGAGAGTTCAACAGTTCACATTGGGATAAACAAGGTGTAACGGAAGGCTTGCAGAGAGTTCAGTACATCTCCGGCAAACAAGATGTTAATCAGTCCAAGAACAATGAGGAACTGAGCAGATGTTTGTTCTCCCAGGATGTTTCTTGTCCTGGAGAATCACAGCATCACTGGATCACTGAAGTCTCAGTTGTGACCGGAGGCCAAACTGGAGTTATTCTGTAGCTGGGCTGCAGGCAAGAGAACTAGGCTAACCAAATGATTTTTCCCTAGAATTATGTAGCATTGCTCCCAACAACATATCCTGAGGGAGACCGTTTTATTTTTTTTCTTCTTTTTTTCCTCTCTCTCTCCCTTCTAGCTCTATATTTCTCTTCCCATTTCTTCCTGTTCCTGTCCCATTTTTAATTGTTTCTCTCTGTCCTCTCAACTGTCACTTTTATAAGAAGGTGAATACAAGTTGTAGCTCCCCTATTGTTGCCAGCTTGTTCTGTACTTGTCTCTGTTCTTTCACTCTGCATTTTCCTCCTGTCTTCAACAGATTCCCACAATTTGTCCTCTAGTCTCACCTCTCACCTTTCCCTCTCCCTATGTCTCTCTATCCCTTCTTCCCCAACCCCTTCTAAATCTTTATCCCAAAGGGTAAATTTGCCATATTGAAGGGTTTATTTACTAGAAACATATAGATTTTTATCTAGCTCATGAGGTTAAAGGTGACAGATTAACTGCTGCCACAAATTGTCATTTTCTAAGCTGTGATGGTATTGTTGATTCTGATTTTGTCAATTGGGCAAAGGTGTTGTGATTGATCTAATCAGTTGTCCTCCCTGGTATAATGAAAATGAGATTGCCTATGAGTCATTAGAGGCTCAAAGCCTAAAAAGTCCAGCTATACCCGGAGGATATCTCTGAGAAGCAGTCACTCCATAGGGGCTCTAAACACAAGTAATAAAGATACTCACAATAAGAAATATTGAAGTATCAGCCCAGGTATTAAAGCAAAAAACAAAAGCAAACAAACTAAAAAACAGCACCAACAACAGAACTAAAAATGAGAAGACAACTTGGCAAGACAGAAACCCGGACTTGCAGCTCAACAAAGCCAAACTCTGGGGGAAACAAGGTGGAAAAATATGATAACCACATGGACACCCTGAACTGATAGCACAAGAAGTAACAAAATGGATGAATGAGGCTCTAGAAAAATTCAAAACAGAAATAATTTCCAGATAACTACAGAGATGGTGAGCAGAGTGAAAGACATGATTAGAGACTCTGGAACAGAAACAGGTAAAAAAAATAGATGAGCTCAAGACCATGCTGGAAGCCATGAATGCCCAGCACAGGAAAAAAATTGAAACTACGAATGCCCAACATAGGAAAGAAAGGCTCCTAGGGCAGAGAAGCTGAGCCAGTCCCAGCACCCAGAAGGAAGCTTCCCCGCCACCATACCACTCTCCTAGGGCAGAGAAGGTGAGCCAGTCCCAGAAACTGGAAGGAAGCTCCCTCCACTGCCATTCCATGCTCCTAGGGCAGAGAAGGTGAGCCAGTGCCAGCACCAGGAAGGAAGCTCATCCGCCGCCATTCCACACTCCTAGAGCAGAGAAGGTGAGCCATGCAGGTGACAGAAGCACACCCACCCCCCATGGAAATGAGAAGACACATAAAGAAGTCTCACAAACAGACTTCCAGATCACCTACAGCAAACCCAAAGGGAAACGAGATGGAAAAATCTGATATTCAACCACCTGGTCTCTCTCAACTGGCAACAAAAGAGGATCTGGGAAAAATGAAATCAGAAATAATTACTCAGATAACAGCAAAGATTTTGCTCATAGTCCAAGACATGATTTAATAAATCTAGAGAGGACACAGATAAAAAAAATAGAGGATCTGAGGAACATGATGGAATCCCAACATAGGAAACAAATGGAATCCAGAAAACAGATGCAAACAGATTACCAGGAGATTAAAAACTCCATCAAAAGTCTGTGCAGCAGAATGGACCAATGTGAGGATAGAATTTCAGATACAGAAGATAAGATTGCAATTAGTGACCAGGAAAAGAAAAATTGCTTCAAAGTTGTAAGGGAACATGAGAAATCAATCCAGCAGCTGCTAGACGATGCAAAGAAGAATAACATAAGACTGATTGGAGTCAATGAAGAAAGAGGAGAGACTGCAGATGACATAAAAACTGTTCACAGAAGTGATGACAGAAAACTTCGAAAGCAGAGGAAAAGAACTTGACATACAGATAAGTGAGGGATACAGAACTCCAGCTAGCCTTGATCAAAAATAATCTACACATAGGCATATAATAGTTAGGATTCCAGAAATCCAACAGAAGAACAAAATTCTACAAGCAGTGAGAGAAAAGAAACAAATCACATACAAAGGAAAGCCCATCAGAATCACAGCAGGCTTCTCAATGCAAACCCTCAAGGCAAGAAGAGCTTGGAGTGATGTATTTCAAGCCTTAAAGGAAAACAGCCTCCAACCCAGATTGATGTACCCTGAAAAACTATCTTTCAAAATTGATGGAGGAATAAGATACTTTCATGATAAAGAGCACCTCAGGAACTTCATGAATATCAAACCGGCACTCCAAAATTTTTAGACAATACCCTAGGAAAAGACAATGGGGATCACAACCCCAGGCAGCCCAGTATCCATTGGGCGTGACATAAATTAAATGCAAAGGGGGAGAATCGAACAAAAAAAGTCACGACAAGGCTTTTAAAACTTTTAACTTCATCTCCCTAATGAGTGTATAATTCAATCTTGTTATTGTACTGATTAGTATTTTTCTGATTCTAGAGTTGCACACCTTTCCTTTTGCTGTTCTGGCTATTTATCATCTTGTTTTGTCTACTTTTTAATTGGGTTGTCTGTTAGTAAGCTGTAAGGGTTGTTTATATATTCTGGTCATAGGTTATATGCATTGTAAATATGGTCTGTTTAAGGACTACTTTTCATTTTAATGATATCATTTAAAGTTCTAAATGTTGATGGAATCTCATTTATCAATTTTTTTTCTTTTATACATCATGTTTTTTGTATCCTAGGTAGTTCTTGCCTACCCTGAATTCATAAACATTTTCCCTTATAATTACTTCTTAAAGTTTTATACTTTTAGGCTTTCTTATTTAGGCTCATAGATCCCTTCAAGTTATTTTCATGTATGGAAATAAAGGGTTAAGGTTAACTTTTTATATACAGATTCCAGGTGTTCTAGTGCCATTTGTTGAAAACACTATCTCTTCCTTGGCTCTTGAATTGAGTTTATATTCTATAAAATGCTAATGTTAAATAATCTTTCAAAACTCAGTGGACCATATATGTGTGGCTCTATTCCTAGATTCTCTGTTTTATTCCAATGATCTATATGTCTTTCCTTACACCAACACTGCCTTGATTACTGTAGCTTTAGAAGAAGTCTTAAAATTGGGTGCTAAATGTCTTCCAACACTGTTTTAGTTTTAGTGTTTGTTTTTAACTTTTCTAGGCCCTTTGTACTCCTACATAACTTTTAAATCTCAATATCCAATTCTTCATTTATAGCAAGTATATACAGACCTGAATTTTTATATATACCTTGTGTTTTCTAATCCTGCAAAATTCAAATACAAGTTCTAGGAGCTCCTAGAGATTTCTTAGTATTTTCTCTGTAGATCATCATTTTATCCACATATAAAGATTTTGCTTCTACCTTGCCAATCCTATCCTCATTGTGTCATTTTATTGCCAGCCTATTTTGGTGGGGACTAGGTTTCAAAGTTTAATGGACAGATAAAGAGTAAGCATATCTGCCCTTGTTCCCCACCTGAAGGAGAAAGCATTGTATTTTTTCCATTCATATAAGGCATTCTCGCTGGAAGTATGGAGTACATGTCTTTAATCTGTTGAGAAGTTTCTGTTCTACTTCTAGTCTCCTGATAGCTTTTACCATGAACAGCTGTAGAATCTGGTCCAATACTTTTTCTCTAACTAGTTACAGGATCATATGGCTTTTTCCTTTCCTCTGTTTAAATGATGACTTTTGGGGGTGGATCTTCCAATGCTGAACCAACACTGCCATCCCTATAACAAAACCACTTTCTACATCCTGCCAGAACTGACTTCTCATAGTTTGTTTTGTCAAACAAATTTCTATCTATGTTCATTCTTTTCTCTTCTATTATCTTTATCCAGTTTTAGGATTAGCACAATGTTGAGTTCCTAAAATGAGGGGAGAAGTGTTCCTTTTGTTGGGGCTTTAATTCTTTGATATAATTTAACAGTTAAAATGTATATGAGCCTGCTGTTGTCATATAGGTAGGTTTTCAACCTAGGAATATACTTTCTTTAATAGGTGCTACTCAAATTTTATATTTCCTCCAGACTTAGTTTCATTAATTTGTCTTCCAAGGTACTTCTTAGAAGTTGTTAAATTTATTTCAAAAAAGATTTTGTAATATGCTTTCTATATCCTTTTAAATTCTGTAAAATCTGTGGTAATGTCTCCTAGATCTTAACATTGTAATTTAGAAAATGTATAACTGATATTGTGTAACAGGAAGAAAAGGTCTAAAGGTGCAGGGGAAGTGGGAGGGGTAGGGGAAAGGAAATAAGGGAAAAGAAAAAATATGAGAAAAGGAAAAAAAATGGAAACAAAGTCTTTAGAAATGGGGAAGAGTGGAGGGGGTGAAAGGAGGGCAAGTGAAGGGGAAAAAACAAAAAGAACCAAGATACTCATGTAATGGTACAAGTTCCCAATGATGAATGTAACTATTTTATACCAAAAATGTACCAATAAACTTAATGGGAAAAAAAAAAAGAAATCAACCAATAACAAATGCTGGTGGTGCTGTAGGGAGAAAGGAACCCTTCTCCATTTTTGGTGGGAGTGCAGACTGGTACAACCACTGTGGAAGTCAGTATGGAGAGTCCTCAAAGAACTAGGACTAGAGGACCCATTTGACCCATCAAACAACCCAAGTACTCATCAACTGGAAACGGGATAAAGAAGATGTGGTTTTTTAATAAAATGGAGTATTACTCAGCCATAAAGAATGTCAAACTAGACATTTGTAGCTAAATGGATGCATATCAAGGCCATGCTCTTAAGTGAAATAAATAGGACACAAGTGTAAATACTGAATAGTTTCTCCAGTGTGCAAAACTGAAAGTGTAAAGAAGGATTGAAATGAATAATTAATAATGTGAAATAGGAAGAAAATTTCCAAAGGGGTATGGGAAGTGGGAGGGGTAGGGGAAAGGAAAGGAAAAAATATGAGAAAGGGGAAAATGGAAACAAAGTCTCTGTAAATAGGGAAGGGTCGACGGGGTGAAGGGAGGGCAGGGGAATGGGAAAATAATAAAACAAAGATACATCATGTAAAGGTACAAGTTCCCAATGATAAATGTAAATGTATTGTATACCTAAAATGTACCAACAAAAGAATTTAAGGAAAAAAAATTCTAAACTATATCTATACATTCCATCTTCAAGGAAGAGGACAAAGCCTACACACAGACTGTGCACAGTGACTTTGTTCAGACAAGGACAGTATGAAAGGGGAGGGATAACACACAGTGTAAATTCTGCAAATGCTATCTCGCCAGGTGATCAAAATTAACAGCAATATTTTTTTAACAGGTAAATAGCATACAACTTTCATGTGACATAATGAGATGACAGTTTTACTCTCAAAAATACAGAAACCAGTCTAAGTATGAGTAAAACACCAGAAAAACCTCAATTAAAGGACTTTCTACAAAATACCAGACCTGTATTTCTCAAAATTTATCAAGTTCATCAAAAACAGGCATTGTCTTAAGAAAGGTTACAGGCAAGGTTAGTCTAAGAACATATGATTGTTAAATATAATATAGTGCCTGGGACAGAAAAAGACAGAATCTGGTGTGGTGGTGTACACCTAAAATACCAGCAAGTTTGTAGGCTGAGGCAAGAGGATCACAAGTTCAAGGCCAGCCTGAGCAATTTAGCAAGATCATGGATCAGAAAGAGCGAGAAAGACAGAAAGAAAAAGGAAGAGAGAGAGAGAGATAAGATAGAGTAAAAATTAAGGAAATCTGAATAAATTATGTAATTTTGTTAGTAAAAAAGTACCAATATGTGTTCATTATTTATCATAATTGTATTCCACTAATGTCAGATGTTAATGGTAGGGCAAATTTGGTGTGAAGTATATGGCAACTCTGTACTATCTGCACAAATGTTTCTGTACATCCAAAACTGTCCTAAAATTGAAAGTTCATGTAAAGAAGTTAATTGTAAAAACTTACCAGGCATCAGAAGAAGGTGAGAGATAGATTCCCTCAACAAGAAGAAAAAGAATCAATTATCTTTGATCCAGAACTGATACATATGCTATAATTACCAATCAAGAGCATCAAAGTGGATCTAATTGAATTCCACATGTTCATAAAATTGAGTAAAGACATGGAAATTAAAAAGATCCTGAAGCTTTCACAATTCAAATCAACAAAGTTGGAGATAAAAAATAAAATCAACAGCAGATTAGGCATTGTCAAAAAATTGTTTAATTTGGCAATATAATAATAGAAACTATCCTTAGAGAAAAATAATTTTAAAAAACTAAAACAATATAAATGAGCTGCGAAATAACTTCAAATAACCAAATATATATGTAGTAGGAGTTCCCAGGAAAGGGAGAGAGAAAAAAATATATGAGAAAAACAATAGTTGAAAATTTTCTAAATTTGATGAAAAATATTATAGCACAGTTTCCCAAGAAGCTCAATAAATGCAAAATATCTCATCTGATAAAAGCCATCTATGACAAACCTACTGCCAACATCATATTAAATGGGAAGAAGGTGAAAGCTTTCCTTCTAAAACCAGGAACAAGACAAGGGTGTCCACTATCACTACTCCTATTCAATATAGTTCTTCAAGCATTAGCCAGAGAAATCAGGCAACAGAAAGAAATAAAAGAGATATGGATAGGAAAGGAAGAACTTAAATTATCATTATTTGCAGATGACATGTCTCTTTATACAAAAGACTCCAAAATTCCACCAAAACACCCCTGCAATGAATAACCAAATTTAGTAGCACAGCAGGATACAAATTCAACACTCAAAAATCAATTACATTCCCGTATGCCAAAAATAAACTGACCAAGAAAGATATTAGGGAAAAATTCCTTTCATAATAGCATCAAGAATAATGAAATACTTAAGAATTAACGTAACCAAGGAATTCAAAGACTTCTACAATAAAAATTATAGTACTCTGAAAAAGTAGATTGAGGAAGCTATCAGAAAGTGGAAAGATATAGCCTGTTCCTAGATAGACAGAACCAATATAATCAAATAGCCATACTTCCAAAAGTACTATATATATTTAATGTGACACCAATCAAAATACCAATGGCATTTCTCACAGAACTACAGAAAACAATTCTAAAATTCATATGAAACTAGAAGAGACCTAGAATATCAAAAGCAATCCTGGACAACAAGGGCAAGACAGGGGGCATCGCAATACTTGACTTCAAGTTGTACTACAAAGCTAGTGAAGAAAACTGCTTTTCAAAACAGAAACACTCTGCTAGAAGGCAAAATAGGTAAAACTCTTGAAGACGCAGGCATAGACATTTTCTGTACAGAACCCCAGTTGCCTGGGAAATAACACCAAGAATCAACAATTTGGACCATATAAAGTCAAAAAGCTTCTGAACAGCAAAGGAAACCAAAAGAGTGAAGAGACAAACACAGAATGAGAAAAAAATTTGCTAGTTTTTTTTCTTTTTCTTTTTCTTTCTTTTTTTTTTTTTTTTTTTTTTTTTGGTTATGGGGATCAAACTCAGGACCTTGAACTTGCAAAGCAGCTGGTGGCACCACTGAGCTAAATCCCCAGCCCCTTTCTAGCTCTTTCTTAAAGGACTAATCTCAAGAATATATGAAGAACTCAATAAAATCAGATCACCTGAAGTGAAAGACCCAATTCAGGTGAAATGGATAGAAACTTCTCAGATGAAGAAGTACAAATGGGCAATAAATACCTCAAAAAATGTTCGATATTACTGACCATTGAGAAATGCAAATTAAAACAACACTGAGCTCCTGTCTTACTCCAGAAAGAATGCCTGCCATCAAGAAATTAAATAATAATGAATCTTGGTGAGGCTGAAGTGAAAAAGGGACAATTCTTTATTGTTGGTATGAGTGTAAGCTGGTACAACCACTACGGAAATCAGTATGGAGATTCCTCAGAAAACTGATAATAGCAATTTCATTTGACCTATCTATTCCACTTCTAGGTATCTTTTCAAAAGAATTAAAGATAGCATATTACAGTGATAAGTGCATACCCATGTTTATAGCAGCACAATTCATAATAGTTAAATCTTGTAAGCATTCTTTATGTTCAACAACAGATGAATGGATAAAGAAAATGTGGTATTTATACACAATGGAGTAGTACTCTCCATAAAGAAGCACAGACTTGATTCATTTGTAGGAAAATAGATGCACCTTGAGACTACAGTGTTAAGTGAAGTAAATCATATACTCAATCTTAAATAACACAAAGTTTCTCTCATATAAGAAACCAAATACAAATAAAGTGCAAAATAAAGGTAAATAATAAAAAGTAGGAGATGGATCTTTAGCATATGGGAAGAGAACAAGGAGATGGAGGGAGTGGGAGGGAGGATAGGTGAGATAAAAAAATAGAGGGGGGATTATGAAGTTTCTGTACATGCACAAAGTCCCTATGAGGTATATGATCATCATATACTACAAACAGGTATCATTAAAAAAAATTCCAAGCAGAAAAAAAATAAAGAAAACTACACCATAGTACATGATGATTAAATTGCTGGAAACAAGTGAAAATAGAAAACATTCCAATAATAGCCAGAGTGAAAATATGCATTATACATGAAAAGACAGATAAGGATGGCTGAAGATGTCAGAAGCAATATAAACAAAAGGACACTTAACAGCATCTTTAAAATATTCTACCAAAAAATCAAAAGCTTGCCAAACTAGAATCTATATGGAGTGAATAAAAAATTAAAATGAATAGTTTTTTAGACAACAAAAGCTGTTGCATTAAAACATTGTACAAAGATTTCATTACAGGGAGATCTGTGCTATAAGAGGTGTGTAAGGAAATTCTTTTGGCAGAAGAAATATGGTATCTGTCATTTTCCAAGCACAGTTAAAATGAAAATCAATTCTTTAAAAATACAATGTCCTGATTTTTAGTCATTACAACTGATAATTAGTAAGAATGGTGTTAGAATGGGTAGATCATTAGATCAATGAGAGAGAAGAAATGGTCCAGCCATAGACCCAGATATTTAAAATAAATCCATTTTAGACAGAGGGGCAAATTCAATTAAATAAAAAAAATCTTTCCAACAAATGGTGCTGAACTACTGAACAACCCTGTGCAAAACAATGAATCACAATCCATGAGGAACAAACTTCAAATGGCTTCTAAAACTAACTGTAAAAGTATAGAGCTTTTAGAAGAAAATACAGAAAAATGTCTATCTCTCAGTTAAGCAAACAGTTCTTAGATGCAATACCAAAAGCACAATCATTAAAAGACAAACTATGAATTTTTTCTCTTTGAATGAAACTGTCAAGAAGCAGAAATGATGAGCCAAAGGATGAAGGGAAATTTCTGCAAAATACATGTCTGATAAGGATTTGTATCCAGAACACAGAGACTTCAAATCAATAACAAGAAAATGACAGCTATAGGCAAAAGAAAACATTGAAAAAACAGTTCACCAAGGAAAATACAAGACACCAAATACAAAACAAAAAGAACACATGAAAAGATATATTCAACACCATTAGTCATTAGGGAAATGTAAATTAAAGCCGCAATGAGATATCACTACTCACCCATGACAGTGCTTGAAAGCAAAGTAGAAAATTGGTAAGACATAGTGCTGACAAGAGATTAAGGACTAAAATTCATACAGCAACTTTAGCAAGCAGATCAGAAGCCTCCTACAAAATTAGACATACACATACCACATAATCCAATAATCCATTCCTAGGTATTTGCCCAAATGAAATAAAAACCTGTATACAAATATTTGTGGTAGCTTTAGTTATAATAACCCAAAACTAGAAACAATCTTAATGTTTGTTGACCTTAATGTGAATAAACTATGATGTGCATAACAACATGGTTGAATCCCACGTGTGTGAAGCTATATGAGAAAAGCTAGACACCAAGGGCACAGCATCTATGACTTCACTTATGAGATGCGTTAGCTTTCCAATTGCTGGATCCAATACTGGACACTCACAACTTAGAGAAGAAAAGGTTTAATTTAGCTCACAGTTGGGAGATTCAGCACCTAATCAGCTGGGTCCCAGCCAGGAACATTGCGGGAGCCTGTGGTGGAACAAAGTTACTTAGTTCATGGCATCCGGGGAGCAAAGCAGGGAAGCTCTGCCAGAGAGGAGTAGGCCCAGGGCCACAGATGTCACCCCAGGCTGTCCCTCCATGGTCACTCAGGCACACTCAGAAGTTTGCTCCACTAATCTGCTGTACATTTCATGATCCAATGAAATTGACCTATCAGAGTTAATGGTCACAGGAAATATTATGCAGGAGGCAAAACTGAGGGCTATGGGTAGAGGCAGAGATTTACTGTAAATGACACAGAGAAATGGGGTAGGAAACTCTTCTGTATCTTTATTAAAGTGGTTACATAACTGCATCTGTCAGACTTGCAGACTACACACTAAAAACTGTTATCTCTATTGTCTACAGCGAAAACAATGGCAATGCATTTGGAGTCTGTAATACATGTAAAAGCAAAGCACTACAGCACAGAAGTTGGGAAGAAAGGATTGGAAACACACTGATATAAAGCTCTTACATTTCATGTGAATTAGTATGTAATATTTGAATTTGTTGTGATAAAGTCATGTATTACAAACCTTTGTGCAACTGTCAAAATAAAAAAGAAATGAATAAGCCTACTATGAAGTAATATGTAAGAATCAGCTCATGCAAGAGCAGGCAGAAAAAACTGTAGCAACGAACACATAGAACAAACAAAACAATAAAATGATAGTGGGTTTAAATCCCATTATGTCAATCAAGGCATTAGATACACATATCAACTTAAAAAACAAAATTCTTCCAAGGCACAAAGCTGTTAGAAGGCCTGTAGATAGACTGAGGAAGTAGCAATGATATTGTTGAAAAGCAAGTCTACATGAAGAAAAAATTAAATAGGAAAGGAGACTTTCTGTAAGCCCTTATACAAGATTCTGTTTTACGACAAGCCTAATCAAGGGACCCCTCATAAGGCAGAACTTCAGAGGAAGCAATCATTTGCTCATCAATGCTTTTCTCATTCACATGTGTCCCAGTATCTCATCCAGATGTGGCTTGGAAAGGGAAAGGAAACAAGAACATGTTCTCAAGTGCCCAATAGTTCCTTGCTTCTTTTCACCTCAACCACTGGATCATTGTACAAGCTTGGTAATTTGCTCAGCTTTACTTTATTTAAATTTTCAAAGCATGTAAAATATATTTAATCCTCATCTTCTTGGAAAAGGATAAGAAAAGAAAGAGGATGAGATCCCTAAAAAGTTGTGAACACCTCAGCTCAGGAACAATTAATTACTGTTGTTTTCTAAAACCAGTGAATTTTTCCCTGATTCTTCTAGCTTTTTATGCAAAAGGATGATATGAAATTCTATCCTTTATAATCTACTTTCTTTTTCCAACTAATTTGTTAGAAAACTATGAGATTGAAAACTATGATGTTAAGTTTGACCTTGGCAAATTCTGTGACTGAGGAGGAAGCCAAATGTCATGCATCACTAAATTTTGTAAAGAAATTGTTCTTTCGAAAAATACATTGGCTTCAAAAGGAATTTTTTATAAGGCTTGTAATCCAGTGTGTCTTGAGTGAGAGAAATGTTGATAATTTATAGAATCCAAAAGATCACCCCCTTTTTTCTAGTATCAGGAATAATACAACCTGGAAGATGTAAGGCAATATAGTGTAGATTTTTATTAAACAATCATTTCTTTCTTCCTTGCATTTGGGACCCTTGATTTTGTTTGGGGGCCAAAAATATGTACATTCCTAATCAAAAAGTCATGATTTTATAAAGCATCAATAAAACAATGGGAACCAATTCTGAGCTGTATGGGGCTTTACTGCCCAAGGCAAGAATTTTGTGCATGATTATAGGCCAGTAGAGTTCCTCAGTTATGGTGACAACCAAAAAATATTTTCTGCCATATCCACATGCTCATCTCAAGAGTACTGCTCTCTGTTGGGAAACTCTTGGCCAAGCTGTATGAATCTGCTTGGTCTACCATGACTAAGTACCACAGCCTGAATGACCTGAACAACAGGAAGCTCAAAGACTGAGATCAAATGTGGGTAGGACTTGTTTCTTTGGGAGTACCTTTGTTTGGCCTGGATGTCATCACATGGTTTTCCCTCTGGGCTTGTGCATCTCTTTGTTTCTCTGGGACTAAATTTCCTCTTCTTATAAGGATACGAGTAAGATTAAATTGGGACTGACCCTAATGGACTCTTTTTAATTTATGCTTCCTTTTGAGGGCCCTATTTCCAAATAAATCATTCTGAGGTACTAAGCATTATGGGTTTACCATAAAAGTTTTGAGGAACAAAGTTCACTTGATCTCATAGGCCAAACATTAAAATCCTGCTGCCCTATGTTAAATATGTTGAAAGAAAAACTGAGACAATAAAAGTCATAAGGAGCCTATTTGAGTAAATAGTGAATCATGAATCCAGAACCCCAAAAAGAAAATGGGGTTCTATGGGGCTCCTTTGAAAAAAATCACAAAGATTTTATGTGGTGAAAGTGGAAGTAAAGATGATATCTGACTGGTTTCAGTTATACATTTGTCTTATTTGGTCTCTCCTTCTGGAAATCCCCTAGTTTATAAGTTAGTTGACAGCTTCTGATTGATTGAACTTAAGTTTTGCTTTTCTCAAATACTTCAAGTTTTATTTATGTTTGCAACTCAGGGAAAGTTAAGTGTACTTTCAAGGCCTAATTGGTTTTGTCTGCTCTGGGATTTTCCAGGCCTAGTTTCCATCTTAAATCACTTTCACTATGTTTTCCAACCTCCTGAGCCTAAGAGAGGTCATAGGATCCAGTCTGCCCAGAGAGGTGTAAAGAATTCTGCCTGATAGAGACCTGGCTTGTCTTGCCCCAGCTCTGTCTCACAAAGTGGAACACAGACAGATGTGACTGATGACTGTGATAATGAGAATAAAGTTCAGAGATAGCAGAGATACCATTTGAGAGCCCTGACACTGTTGTCATGGAAATAACCTACATCTGAGTGTCACAGGAGAAAAATATTTAACTCCTGTTAGTCATTTTTTTATTATTTGCGACTAAAAACATCCTTCAAAGATGCAACATGGAAATATCTGAGAAACGCTGCTTTCAGGTGTGAAGTCTATAGGTAGAGTTGTTTATGTTATTCCCATACATTCCTTTTTAAGGGTCCTTCATTGTTGATATTTGTAATTTGTGTCTCTCACTTTTTAAAAATCAGTCTGGCTAAAGCCCACTCCCTCTACAAATGTGGCTGTATTTGGAGATAGTGTCCAGATAGCTCTCTGGAGTTCTGATCTATAAAATAGAATGATTACAATTCCATTGTTTTCCAACAGCCTTTTGAGAGGCTCAAATCAAATGCTATGGAATTGCTGTGTGGAAACAAATCATATTTTTTCAGATTCTAACTCCTCTTCATTTACTGGTATCCCAACAATGATATAGAACCCCAGGGACATTCAAGGCGAGATAGGTGCATTCTGGCAGGGAGGTTTTCAAGGCTGTGACAGTCATTTTGGTGAAGGCTTTGCCTCTGCCCTGGGCCACCACTAGTCTCTTCTCCAAACTAGGTCTGGTTGAGAGGTAACTACTGGGTCAGTCTCTGGGGGAATCCATCTAGAGCTTCCCAGGCTATTGCTGTGTCACTTCACTGGTAACCATCTCCTTGGCTTCTGTATGACATTGGCTTCCCCTGTGGTCACTCACTTCTCTCACAGTTCATGCAGTTATTAAACCATATCATCTGCAAATATCAGTAGTAAAAAAATGTTCGGGCCAAACCAATTTACAAAGCAGTACTTACCCTGATTAATCTTATATAGATACAGAAATCAAAACATCTACTTTTTTATAGGTGTGTGAAAGTGCTTGATAAAATTTGCACTCAAAACAATTCTATGACCAAGTGTTATATCTCAGAAGACACTGAACATGTTCTTAGTCTTTGAGGATAATTCCTCTTCACTCTTTTTGTTTTGCTTAAATTCTTTTTTTGGTACATTTTAGGTGTACAATATGTTTACATTTATCATTGGGTGCTTGTACCTGTACTTGATGTATCTTGGTTCTTTTTTCCCCATTCCTTGTGTTCCCTTCACCCCCTCCACCCTTCCCTATTTACAAAGACTTTGTTTCCATTTTTTCCTTTTCTCATAATTTTTCCTTTCCCTTCTTTCTTTTCCCATTCCCCTCCCATTTCCCTTACCTCCCTCTTCACTCTTAATTACTCCATCTCTGCTCACGGGGACTCTTCTGCCCATAGCTTCATCTTGTGTTGCACTGCAAGTAATAGAACCAAGCAGAAGGTCAAAATGTATAACTCGTTTTGGAGGCAATAACCTTCATCAGTTGCATGTGACTTAATCATAGCTTTCCTGGGGGCAGTTCCCAAAGCCCACATCTCACATTAGCTTAAGAGGGAAATCTGCATGGGTTAGGGTAACTGTCCTTCCATTTTGTCTGGGACTGAAGGGTTTCCCAGGACCCAAGACTAAAACTGATAAAAGCAAGTAGGGATGGTGTGCTGATGCAGGGTGAAATATATTGGAAAGATACTTAGGTATTTATGGAACTCAAAGGCAGAAAACACAGACTGGCTTCTTAAACTAGAACAAGAAACTGGAAATTCTTCAGAGTAGAGAAGTTATTTTTTTCTTTTTCTACTTTCTTGGAATATGGTAGTTCTCTCTAAATCAGTCTCTCTCTCTCTCTCTCTCTCTCTCTCTCTCTCTCTCTACTTCTGCACTTTCCCAGCATTTATACATTAGCATACTAGTTTATCCTTAATAAAAGTCACAAGAATGCAATTTAGCGGAGTTTAAATGTTCAAATCATGACAGCATGCAATCTTCAAGGTGACCAAGCAAAAATGCAAATTTGTCAATGTTTACAAATAAATTCTAGTGTTCTTTGTAAGAATATTGAAAAATCCTCATATTGACTCAGAATTCATAGGTCATAATCTGAAATAGTTCATCAATTAGTAAATTGATCATGCAAGAGTTGATGTTTAAATTTTAAAAATCTATAACTCTAGAAGACACATTGCTATTAATCCCCCTCAAAATATACACCTTTACTTTGAAAACATACATCCCACCATCCATGCCACTTTCAGAAGCAGTCCTGGAAGTCTTCTTTCATCAGTGCCCTTACAAGGTATGATAAAAAAAATATGGTGAATGCTGCTATCAAGTGCTATCCACAGAAAAGTAGGCTTCTAAAAACATTAGGATGTGTCCTTATCCACCTTATTCACCAGAACACAGTGTAAAATTTCTGACTCTTCCACAAAGTCAAAGTGACCATGAATAGTAAAAGTTTTGAATAGACTCAGAACACCAACCAAACACAAAAGCATAATGAAAGACACTTTATCTTTCCCACAAATTCTTTTTCCATTGATTTTATCTTAGAATTTCCTGGAAATTTCTTTAAATATTTTTAAAATTCTTTTATTGGTACATTTTAGGTGCACAATATGTTTACATTTGTAAATGGGTGCTTGTACCTCTACATGATGTATCTTGGTTCTTATTTTTACCCCATTACCTGTGTGCCCTTCACTCCTTCCACCTTTTCCTATTTACAAAGATTTCATTTGCCTTTTTTTTCCTTTTCTCATAATTATTTTTCCTTTCCCTCCTTTCCCTTCCCCTAACACCACCCCTACACCTTTGGACCTTTTCCTATTTCAAATTATCAGTTACTCATTTAATCCTTTTAATCCTTGTTTACACTTTCAGCTTCTCATACTAGAGAAACTTTTTGGTATTTACACGTGTGTCCTATTTCACTTAAGAGTATGGCCTCAATATGCATCCATTCAGCTATAAATTTCTCTCATTTCTCATTTTTATGGCTATTACTCCATTTTATAAAAAAAAAATCTTCTTTATCCAGTTTCCAGTTGATAGGCACTTGGGCTATTTCCAAGCTTTAGCTGTTACAAACTGTGTCGTAATAAATATGGATGCACATATATCACTGTGGTATGATTCTTTTAATTCCTTTGGGAAGATACCCAGCAGGGATATGGCTGGGTCAAATGGGACCTCTAGTCCTAGTTCTCTGAGGTATCTCCATATTGATTTCCACAGTGGTTGCAACAGTCTGCACTCCCCCCAACAGTGGAGAAGGGTTCCTTTCTCTCCACACCGGTGCCGGCATTTGTTATTGGTTGATTTCTTGATAGCAGCCATTATTTCTGGGGTGAAGTGGAATCTCTGTTGTTTTCATCTGCATCTCTCGAATGACCAGTGATTTCATATATTTAATTGCTGTTTTTACTTCTTTGTCTGACAAATGTCTGTTCATTTCAGATGCTCATTTTTGAATTGGGTCTTTGAATTTGGGGGGGTCTGATTTTTTTCAGTTCTTTATATATTCTCAATAGTAGACCTTTGTCTGAAGTACAGCTGCTAAAAATTTTTCCCACATTGTAGATTGTCTCTTAGCTCTGTTGGTGGTTTCTTTTGCAGTGCAGAAGTTTTTATTAAGATGAGATCCCAGTTGTTGATTCTTTGTGCTAGTTTCCATGTTACTGAGGATTTGTTCATGAAGACTTTTCCTATGCCAATGTCTTCAGGAATTCTACCTAATTTATCTTCCAGCAAGTTTAGTGTTTCTGTCTTAATATTTAGATCTTTAATCCACTTCAATCTTAGTTTAGTGCATGATGATAGGTATGGGTCTAGTTTTAATCTTTGAGACTTTGAAATCCAGTTTTTCCAGCACCATTTATTAAATAGGCTTTCTTTCCTCCAATGACAGTGGTTGGCTCCTTTGTCAAAGATGAGATGGCTGAATAGGTCTGAGTTGTTTCTGCATCTTCTAATCTATTCCATTGATCCTCAGGGCTTTTTCTTTGCCAGTAACATGCTGTTTTTATCACAGTAGCTTTGTTAGTTTCAAGTTGGGGATTGTGATACCCCCAGTCATGTCTCTATTGCCTACAATTGCTTTGGCTATTCTAGGTTTCTTCTGATTCCAAATGAATTTTTGGATTGTTTCCTCTAGTTTTGTGAAGCATATTATTGGAATTTCAATCAGACTTGCATTAAATCTATATAATAGTTTTGGAAGTATGGCCATTTTCACTATATAGGTTTTTCCTACCCAGGAACAAGGGACATCTTTCCATTTCCTTATATCCTCTTCGATCTCCTTTTTCAGGGTGCTGTAGTTTTCAGTGTAGAGGTCTTTTGCTTCCTTTGTTAGGTTGATTCCTAGATACTTCATTTTTTTAGACGCTATTGTAAAAGGAATTATTTCCCAAATTTTCTCTCTCAATGGGTCTGCTATTTGCGTATAAGAAGGCTATTATTTTTTGAGTGTTGATCTTGTATCCAGCTATTGTACTGAATCTGTCAATTAGGTCTAGGAGACTTTGACCGAGTTTTTTGGGAATTCTATGTAAAGTATCATATCATTAGCAAATAATGACAGTTTCACTTCTTCCTTCCCTATCTTTATTCCTTTTATTTCTTTCTCTTTTCTAATTGCTGTGGCTAATGTTTCCAGAACAATATTGAACAGGAGTGGTGGTAGTAGGGATCCTTGTCTTGTTCCTGATTTTAGTGTGAAAGTTTTCAGTTTTTGACCATTTAGTATGATGTTGGCTGCTGGTTTTTCATAGATAGCCTTAATCAGGTTGAGATAAAGACCTTGTATTCCAATTTTCTGTAGGTTTTTGTCAGGAATGGGTGTTGGATTTCATCAAATGCCTTTTTTGCATCTATTGAGACTATCATATGCTTTTTGTCCTTGACTTTGTTAATAATGTGTATTACATTTTTTGACTTAAGAATGTTGAACCATCCTTGCATCCCTGGGGTAAATCTGACTTGGTCAGTGTGTATGTTCTTCTTGATGACCCTCTGTATTCTGTTTGCCAGTATCTTGTTGAGAATTTTTGAATCTATATATATTCATTAGGGAGAGTGACCTGTAGTTCTCTTTTTGGGTTGAGTCTTTCCCTGGTTTTGGAATCAAAGTAACACTTGCTTCCAGGAATGAATTTGGAAATATTGCTTTCCTTTCAATGTCATTGAAGAGTTTAAAGAGTAATGATGATAGTTCTCCTCTAAATGTCTTATAGAATTCAGCAGTGAAGCCATCAGGACCTGGGTTTTTCTTTGTTGGTATATTTTTTATTACATTTTCAATTTCACTCATTGTTAATGGGGGTGCTTAAAATTTCTACATCTTCTTTATTTAACTTTGGTAATTCATATGTATCCAGGAATCTGTCCATTTCTTCTGTGTTTTCCATTTTATTGGAATACAGTTTCTCAAAGTAGGTATTGATGATACTCTGGATTTCTGCTGGGTCTGTTTTGACTTCACCTTTTTCATTCTTAATGGCATGGATTTGAGCCTTTTCTTTCCTTTTTTTGATAAGGCTGGCTAAAGGTTTATCAATTTTATTTATTCTTTCAACAAACCAACTCTGATTCATTAATTTTTTGTATCATTCTCTTAGTCTCCCTTGCATTGATTTCTGCTCGAATCTTTACAATTTCCTTTCTTGTACGAGCTTTGGGTTTGTTATGCTCTTCTTTTTCTAGAAGCTTGAGGTTCTGCATTAGGTTATTTTACTGAGTTCTTGCTATTTTCCTAATATAGGCATTGACTGCACTGAATTTCCAGTGTAGAACTGCTTTCATTGTGTCCCATAGATTCCTGTATGTTGTACAGGCATTATCATTTACTTGTGGAAACTGTCTTATTTCTTCTTTAATTTCCTCTGTGACCCATTGGTTGTTCAGGAGGACGTTATTCAATTTTCATGTGTTTGTGGGAGTTTTATGGTTTCTTATGTTATTGACCTCCAATTTTATTGCACTATGGTCTGATAATACACAGGGGATAATTTCAGTTCTTTTACATTTACTTACACATGTCCTATGAGCTAGCATATCATCTGTTTTGGAGAATGACTCACATGCAGCTGAAAAGAATGTGTATTCTGATTTTGTGGGGTGGAACACTCTGTAAACATCTATTAAGTCCTTTTCTTTAATAGCTTGGTTCAGTTCTAGAATTTCATTGTTAATTTTTTGTCTAGATGATCTATCTATTTGTGATAGAGGGGTATTGAGGTCCCTCACAACAATTGTATTAGTGCTTATTTGGTTTTTCATGTCCATTGATATTTGTTTTGTATAGTTGGGGCATTCATATTTGGTGGATATATATTTATGTTTGTCATCTCTTACTCTTGGATTGTTTCCTTCACAAAGATGTAGTGACCATCTTTGTCTCTCTTAATTAGTTTTGGTTTGAAATCTACTTTGTCTGCAAATAAAATTACTACCCCTCCTTTTTTCTGGGTTCCTGTCATGTGGAGAACTGTTTTCCATCCTTTTACTTTCAGTCTATGAATTTACTTTTGAGTTAGGTGTGTTTCTTGTATACAGCATATTGTTGGATTTTGCTTCTTAATCCATTCTGTCAGTCTATTTCATTTGATTGGTGAATTGAGGCCATTAACATTGAGAGTTATAATTGATAGACATTGACTCATCTTTGTAATGATGTTTTACTATTGTTGGCTTTTATTTTTTATTTTTCTCCCCTTTCCCTTTTGTGTCTTATCTTGCCTGGTGGCTTTCCTCTGTTGGGCCTCATGGAGTTCTGACTTTCATTGTCTTTTTCTAGGATATTGCTTAAAATTGTTTGGAGTGCTGGTTTGATGTTCATGAAATTTCTCAGGTGTTCTTTTTCATGGAATTATCTATTTTCCCCATTGATTTTGAAAGATAATTTTGCAGGATACAACAGTCTAGGTTGGAAGTTATTTTCTTTTAAAGCTTGAAATACTTCACTCCAGGCTCTCTTTTATTTGAGAACTTGTGTTGAGAAGTCTGCTGTGATTCTGATGGGCTTTCATTTGTAGGTGAATTGTTTAATTTCTCTAACTGCCTGTAGGGTTTTATTCTTCTGTTGGGTTTCTGGGATCTTGACTATTGTATGTCTAGGTGTAGATTTTTTTTGATCATGGCTAGTTCTAGTTCTATATGCCTCACTTATCTGTATGTCCATTTCTAAACCTCTGTCTGGGAAGTTTTCTACTATTTCTTCCATGAACAGTTTTTTTTATGTCAATTGAACTTTGTCTTGTTTTTTCACGGACTCCTGTCAGTCTTATGTTATTTTTCTTTGCATCATTTAGCAGCCGCTGCATTGATTTCTCATGGTCTCTTACTATCTTTAAGAAATATCTGTTTTGATGGTCCTTAACTGCAATCCTTTCTTCTGTATCTGATATTGTATCTTCAGATTCTCTTAATCTCCTCAGCATGCTTTCAATGGAGTTTTTAATGTCTTGAATATCTATTTGAATCTGTTTCGTGGATTCCATTTCTTTCTTATGTTGGGCCATCATGCTTTCCATTTCTTTCTTATGCTGGGTGATCATGGCTTCTAGCATGTTTCTAAGCTCATCTATTTTTTTTATCTGTTTCTTTTCTAGAGCCTCCGATCATGTCTTTCACTCCGCTCACCATCTCTGTAGTTATCTGTGAGATCATTTCTACTTTGAAGTTTTGTAGAGCCTCATTCATCTGTTACTTCCTTTGCTATCAGTTCAGGGTGTCCAGTTGGTTGGTTATCAGACTTTTCCACCTCATTTCCCCCAGAATTTGCCTTTGGGGGGGGGAGTCTGTGTTTGTGCCTTACTTAAATGTCTTCTCATTTTAGTTTTTAGTACTGTTGTTGTTTTAGTTCCTGGGTTGATACTTTGAAGTTGTTTATTGTAAGTATCTTTGTTTATATATTTGGAACACTTATGGAATGGTTGCTTCTCAGAGTTGTCGTCCAGATATAGCTGGTCTTTAGGTTTTTAGTCTCTAATGGCTCTGAGGCTGTCTCACTTTCATTATACCAGGAAGGACAACTGATTACTGATTAGATCAATCATAACACCTTAGCCCAAATGATACATTCAGCAACACAATAGCATAGAGTACCTCTTAGAATATAACAATTTGTGGTAGTTAGTACCACATTTAACTGTGTGAATTAAATCAAAACTGAGAGCCAACCCAACATATGTTCATAGTGAATAAACTCTTCAATATAGTAACTTTACCCTTCAGGATGGGGAGTTAGAAGGAGTTGGGGAGTGAGAGATAGGCAGAAAGATCAGGAAAGGTTAGCGGTGAAGCCAGAGGACACAGGAAGATCACACAAACTCTAAGAAACTGTTGAAGGCAAGAGGAAAATGCAGAATGAAAGAAAAAAGATGTAAACAGAACCACCTAACAGAAATAGGGAGGCTAGATACTGTATTTACTTTCCTTTAAAACTAATGACAATCAAGAGAAGGAAAAAGAGAAGAAAAGAAAAATAAAGGAGAAATCTGAATTCTGTCCAGAAAGGAACAAATAGGGAGATGAAGAGCAATGTGGGACAGTGAGAGAATGAGTGAGAGATAAAGAAAAGATAAAGAAAAAAAAGAAGAGAAAAGTAAAAATTTTTAAAGAGTAGAAAAAAGTAAAAAATTGAGAATTAAAAATAAGAGAAAAATTGTTTTTCTTTTTTGCAAATAACAAAAAATAAAAATGGTGGGCCTCCTTCAGGGTATGTCTCTTCTGTCACAGTAGGCAACATAGGCAGCTGTGTGCATATACAAGTGAATGAGTCTCAGCAAGCCAGTAGCAGACCTGTGAGATTCAGGCAAATTTCTGGCTGCTAGCCCCAAATTGAGCTCCCTGTCCTCTTGCATTGTTGAAATCTGCAAGTTCTACTGCAGGTTCTGGTTGCCCTTCCCCTGAAGATAGTGCAGGTTCTGATGGGAAGTGATGATCCCTCCAACTTACCAAGTAAGGTGGTCTGGTGTGCCTTTATTGTAGAGATTCTCTTTACTTTTCTGGTGAACTTCAGTTTTCATCGAGGAGCCTGAGAGGCCTTTTTTGTGTTGCCAACGTCTGCTCTATCTTGTGGTGCTCAGGACAAGGACCTTTATAATTCCTTGTGCCTGTGTAGTGTGGAACCAGGTAGCAGAACAGCCAGGAGGCCAGAGGCGGGGGGGGGGACGATGGGGGGCAGGGCTGAGTGGAGCCTGGGACAGAGCGGGTGCTCCAAGCCACACCTGGGTCCTCACCATGCCATGGGTGGAGCCCAGAACCTAAAATTTTCTGTCCTCCAGTTTTCTGCACCGAGCACGTGGGGAGCAGTCACATGATTGCAGCCGACCGCCCCACCCATCTGGGGAATCGTTTTTCCTGGAATGTCATTTCTGCATCTTCCAATCTCTTCCACTAGTCCTTAGGTCTCTTTCTTTGTCAGTACCATGCTGTTTTTATCACAGTAGCTTTGTAGTATAGTTTCAAATTGGAGGTTGTGATACTTCCTGCCATGTCTCTGTTGCCTTGAATTGCATTTGCTATTCTGCATCTCTTGTTTCAAATGAATTTTTGGATTATTTTCTCAAAGTCTGCGAAGTTTGCAGCTGGAAATTCAATTGGGATTGCATTGAATCTATATAGCAGCTTTGGAAGTATGGCCATTTTCACTATGTTGATTCTTCCTACCCAGGAACAAGGGATGTCTTTTTATTTTCTGATATCATCTTCAATCTCTCTTTTCAGAGTGCTATAGTTTTCAGAGGGCTTTGATTTCTTTTGTTAGGTTGATTCCTAGGTATTTCAGTTTCTTTGATGCTATTGCGAAAGGAATTATTTGCCCTATTTCTCTCTCAGTGAGTCTATTCTTGTTGTAGAGGAAAGCTATTGATTTTTGTGTGTTGACCTTGCATCCAGCTATCTTACTGAATTTGGTTATTATGTCTACAAGACTTTCTTGGAGTTCTTGGGGTCTTCTATATACAGTATCATGTCATCTGCAAATAATGACAATTTGAATTCTTCATTTCCTATCTTTATTCCTTTTATTTCTTCCTCTTGTCTAATTGTCATGGCTAATGTTTCCAAGACTATATTGAACAAGAGTGGTGATAGTGGACATCCTTGTCTTGTTCCTGATTTTAGTGTGAAGGATTTCAGTTTTTGACTGTTTAGTATGATATTGGCTGTTAGTTTTTCATAGATAGCTTTTATGAAACTATGTAGAAACCATCTATTCCAATTTTTGTAGGGTATTTATCATAAATGCATGTTTGATTTTGTCAAACTCTTTTTCTGCATCTATTGAGATGATCGTATGGTTTTTGTTCTTGGCTCTATTGATATAGTGTATTACATTGATTGATTTACATATGTTGAACCATCCCTGCATCCCTGGGATGAATCCCATTTGTTCAGGGTGTATGATCTTCTTGATGATCTTCTGCATTCTGTTTGCCAGTATCTTATTAAGGATTTTTACATACATGTTCATTAGTGAGATTGGTCTATAATTCTCTTTTTCAGTTGGGTCTTTCTCTGCTTTGGGGATCAAGGTGATGCTTGCTTCCAGGAATGAATTTGGGAGTATTGCTTCCGTTTCAATTTCATTGAAGTGTTTAAAGAGTAGTGGCAGTAGTTCCTCTCTAAATGCCTTGCAGAATTTAGCAGTGAATCCCTGAGGACCCGGGCTTTGATCAATTGGTAAGTTTTTAATTACATTTTCAATTTCATTGATTGGTATTGGGTCATTTAGAATTTTTAGGTCTCATTCATTCAACTTTGGTAATTCATACCTATCTAGGAATCTGTCCATTTCTTCTGTATTTTCTATCTTATTGGCATATAGTTTCTCAAAGTAGGTATTGATGAGTCTCTGGATTTCTGCTGGGTCTGTTGTAATTTCACCCTTTTCATTCCTAATTGCATGGATTTGGGCCTTTTCTTTACTTTTTTTGATAAGGTTGGCTACAGGCTTGTCAATTTTGTTTATTCTTTTGAAGAACCAACTCTTGGCTTCATTGATTTTTTTGTATCATTCTCTTAATCTCCATTGCATGAATTTCTGCTCTCATCTTTATAATTTCCTCCCTTGTATGAGCTTTGGAGTTGTCCTGCTCTTCTTTTTCTAGAAGCTTGAGGTGCAGCATCAGGTTGTTTCATTGGGCTCCTTCTGTTTTCCTAATATGCATATTCACTGCTATGAATTTACCTTTGTAAGACTGCTTTCATTGTGTCCCATAGATTCCAATATGTTGTACTGTCATTGTCATTTAATTGAAGGAACTGTCTGTTTTCTTCTTTAATTTCCTCTGTGACTCATTGGTTATTCAGAAGTGTGTTGTTCAATTTCCACGTGTTTATGAAATTTTTTGAGTTTCTTTTGCTATGGATCTCCAATTTAATTGCACTATGTTCTGATAATATACAGGGGATAAATTCAATATCTTTGCACTTACTTAAACATGTTCTATGAGCGAGTATGTGGTCTGTTTTGGAGAATGACCCATATGCAGATGAAAAGAATGTGTATTCTGCTTTTGTGTGGTGGAATACTCTGTAAACATCTGTCAAGTTCATTTGTTCAAGAGTTTGATTGAGTTCTAGTATTTCATTGCTTTTTTTCTAGTTGATCTATTTATTTGTGACAGTGAGGTACTGAGGTCCCCCATCACTAATGTATCAGTGCTTATTTGATTTTTCATGTCTATAACTATTTGTTTTATATAGTTGGGTGCACTAGTGTTTGATGCATATATGTTTAGATTGTCATTCTTCCTCTTGGATTGTTCTCTTTGCAAGGATGTAGTGTCCTTCTTTGTCTCTCATAATCAGTGTTGATTTGAAATCCACTTGATCTGCAAAGAGGATAGCTACCCCTGCTTTTTTTCAGGTTCCTGTTTCATGGAGTATTGTTTTCTACCCTTTAAATTTCAGTCTGTGAGGTTTTTTTTAAATTAAGTGTGTTTCTTTTATGCAGTATATTGTTGAATCTTGCTTCTTGACCCATTCTGCCAATGTGTCTCTTTTGATTGGTGAACTGAGACCATTAATTAACATGGATGGTTTTAACTGATACATATTGTCTTATCCTTGTCATGACTTTTTCTTTTGGTTAGATTCTCCCCCTTTGCATTTAATTTCTTGTTTTGCCCAATGGATTCATTTTGCTGTGCTTCCTGGTGTTGTTATCTTCATTGTCTTTTCTTAGGATATTGTCTAAAATTTTTTGAGTTCTGATTTTGTATTCATGAAGTTCCTAAGGTGCTCTTTGTCATGAAAGTATCTTATTTCTCCATCAATTTTGAAAAATAATTTTCCAGGATGCATCAATCTGGGTTGGAAGCTGTTTTCCTTTAAGGTTTGAAATACATCACTCCAAGCTCTTCTTGCCTTGAGGGTTAGCATTGAGAAGTCTGATGTGATTTTGATGGGCTTTCCTTTGTATGTAATTTGTTTCTTTTCTCTAACAGCTTGTAGAACTTTGTTCTTCTGTTGGGTTTCTGGAATTTTAACTATTATAAGCCTATGTGTAGATTTTTTTGATCAAGGCTAGTTGGAGTCTTATATGCCTCACTTATCTGTATGTCAAATTATTTTCCTCTGCTTCAGAAGTTTTCTGCCATCACTTCTGTGAACAGTTTTTTTATGTCATCTGCACTCTCTCCTCTTTCTGCATTGATGCTGTTCAGTCTTATTTCTTTGCACCATCTAGCAGCTGCTGGATTGATATCTCTTGGTCCCTTACTATTTTAAAGAAATTTTTCTTTTCCTGGTTTCTAATTGCAATCTTATCTTCTATATCTGAAATTCTGTCCTCACATTGGCTCATTCTGTTGCATAAACTTTCAATGGAGTTTTTAATCTCCTGGATATCTGTTTGCATCTGTTTTATGGCTTCCATTTGTGCCCATGTTGGGATTCTATCATGTTCCTGAGCTCCTCTGTTTTTTATGTGTCCTCTCTAGATTTATTAATCATGTCTTCCACTATGGACACTGATATCTGAGAAATTATTTCTGATTTCATTTTTTCCAAATCTTTTGTTGCCAGTTTAGGGAGTCCACATCATTGAGTAAAAGATTGTTCCATCTTGTTGCCCTTTCAGGTTGCTTTAGGTGATCTAGAAGTGTGGTTCTGAGACTTGTTTTTGTGTCTTCTCTTTTTACCAGGGCAGAACGGAGGATGTGTGTTGCTGGTGCTTGCATGGCTCACCTCCTAGGTGCTTAGGTCAGTGATATGATGGCCTGGAAGGTTCACCTCCTCTGCGCTGGGGGCAGCTCTGCTCTTTGGTGCTGGGGGGGGGGGTGGTACAGTGGTCTGGAAAGTTCTCTTGGTATTATTTCTTATGCAATTGGTGTTTTATTTTTTTAAAAAAGCCTATAACTTCAAGAGTCTTATCTGGGTTTTTTCCCAAAGATTAAGGTAGAATTGGGTCTTCTATGTCAAGGATCATGTCATCTGTAAAGAAGGATAGTTTTACTTTTAACTTTCCTTTTAGTATCCTTTTTATTTATTTCTCTTGCTTGATTTCTCCAGCTACTTTCAAGCTCTGTATTGAAAAGAACTGTTGGAAAAGGACAGGTTTATCTTGTTCCTGATTTTAGAGGAAATGCTTTCAGTTTTTCTCTCTTTAGAAAAATATTGGCAGTTACTGTGTCATAAAGAGCTTTTATAAGATTGAGATTAGATTCTACTATATCTATTTTCTTCATGATTTGCACCATGAATGGATGTTTCATTTTTTTCATTAAATTTACTGTTACATTTTAGGTATACAGTATAATGACATTCATCATTGAAAATTTGCACTTTTACATAATCTCTCTTGGTTCTTATTTTTTCCACACTCTCCTGCCCTCCCTTCAACCCCTCCACCCCTTGCTATCTAAAAAGACTTTGTTTCCACTTTTTTTCTTTTTCTCATACTAATTCCATTACCGTCTTTCCTTTCCCCTACTCCTCCCACTTCCCCTTTGCACCTTTTCTTCCTATTTCTCACTATCTATTATACCTTTTAGTCCTTATTTACACTTTCAGTTTCTCACACTAGAGAAAGTATTCAGTATTTACACATGTGTGTCATATAGATTATTGCCTCAATGTGCATCCATTTAGCTATAAATGTATCTAGTTTCTCATTCTTTATGGCTGAGTAATCATTCATTTTATGAAAAAAAAACACATTTTCTCTATCCAGTCTCCAGTTGATGGGCAATTGGGTTGCTTCCAAATTTTAACTATCACAAATTGTGCTCCAATGAACATGGATGCACATATATCGCTGTGGTATGATTCTTTTAATTGTTTGGGGAAGATACCCACTAGGGGAATAGCTGGGTCAAATGGAACTTCCAGTCATAGTTCATTGAGACATCTCCATACTGATTTCCACAGTGGTTGCACCAGTCTACACACCCACCAGCAGTGGAGCAGTGTTCCCCTTTCCCCATAGCTCCACCAGAATTTCTTATTGGTTGATTTCATGATAGCAGTCAGTCTTTCTGGGATGATCTGGAATCTCAGTGTTGTCTTCATTTGCATCTCTCGAATGACCAGTGATGTTGAACATTTTTTCATGTATTTATTTGCTATTTCTACTTCTTTGTCTGAGAAATGTCTGTTCATTTCAGATGCCCATTTTCAGATTGGGTCTTTAAATTTGGGAGGTCTGATCTTTTTAAGTTCTTTATAGATTTGAGATAGTAGACCTTTGTCTGAGGAACAGCAGATGATTTTTTCCCACGTTGTGGGTTGTCTCTTCACACTGCTGGTGGTTTCTCTTGCTGTGCAGAAGCCTTTTAATAAGAAGAGATCCCACTTGTTGATTGTTTGTGCTAGTTCATGGGCAACTGAGGTTTTGTTCATAAAATCTTCTCCTACACCAATGTCTTCAAGAGTTCTACCTAACCTATGTTCCACACGGTTCAGCATTTCTATTTTAATATTTAGGTCTTTAATCTATTTTGATTTTAGTTTAGTGCATGGCGAGAGATATAGGTCTAGTTTTAGTCTCTAGCAAGTTGAAATCCAATTTTTCCAGCACCATTTATTAAAGAGGCTATCTTTCCTCCAGTGAGGGTGTTTGGCTCCTTTATCGAAGATGAGATGGCTGAGTATGTCTGGCATGGTTTCTGCATTTTTTAATCTGTTCCACTGGTCCTCAGGTCTGTTTCTTTGCCAGTACCATGCTGTTTTTATCACAGTAGCTTTGCAGTATAGTTTCAAGTTGGGGATTGTGATATCCCCCTGCCATGTCTCTGTTACCTAGAATTGCTTTTGCTATTCTGGGTTTCTTCTTGTTCCAAATGAATTTTTGGACTGTTTTCTCAAGGTCCGTGAAGTATGCTGCTGGGATCTCAATTGGAATTGCATTGAATCTATATAGCAGTTTTGGAAGTATGGCCATTTTCACTATATTGATCCTTCCTACCCAGGAGCAGGGGATGTCTGTCCATTTTCTGATATCATCTTCAATCTCTTTTTTCAAAGCTCTATACTTTTCAGAGAAGAGGTCTTTGATTTCTTTCATTAGTTTGATTCCTAGGTATTGCAGTTTTTTGGATGCTATTGTGAAAGGAATTATTTGCCCTATTTCTCTCTCAGTGAGTCTGTTATTTGTGTAGAGGAAAGCTATTGATTTTTTGTGTGTTGACCTTGTAACCAGCTACTTGACTGAATTGGGTTATTAAGTCTAGAAGACTTTTGGTGGAGTTCTTGGGGTCTTCTATATAGAGTATCATGTCATCTGCAAATAATGACAATTTGACTTCTTCATTTCCTATCTGTATTCCTTTTATTTCTTTCTCTTTCTCATTGCCCTGGCTAATGTTTCCAGAACTATATTGAGCAAGAATGGTGATAGTGGACATCCTTGTCTTGTTCCTGATTTTAGTGTGAAGGATTTCAGTTTTTGACCATTTAGTATGATATTGGCTGTTGGTTTTTCATAGATGGCTTCTATCAGTTTGAGGTAGAGACCATCTTTTCCAATTTTTTGGAAGGTTTTTATCATAAATGCATGTTGGATTTTGTCGAATGCTTTTTCTGCATCTATGGAGATGATTATATGGTTTTTGTCCTTGGTTCTATTGATATAGTGTATTACATTGATTGATTTGCATATATTGAACCATCCCTGCATCCCTGGAATGAATCCCACTTGATCAGGGTGTATGATCTTCTCAATGATCTTCTGCATTCTATTTGCCAGTATCTTAGTAAGGGTTTTTGCATCTATGTTCATTAGTGAGATTGGCCTATAGTTCTCTTTTTCAGTTGGGTCTTTCTCTGCTTTGGGGATCAATGTGATGCTTGCTTCAAGGAATGAAATTGGGAGTATTGCTTCCCTTTCAATTTCATTGAAGAGTTTAAACAGTAGCAGCAGCAGTTCCTCATTAAATGTCTTAGAGAATTCAGCAGTGAAGCCATCAGGGCCCAGGCTTTTCTTAGTTGATAAGGTTTTAATTACATTTTCAATTTCATTGGTTGACATTGGGTTGTTCAGAATTTTTAGGTCTTCTTCGTTCAACTTTGGTAATTCATATGTATCTAGGAATCTGTCCATTTCTTCTGTGTTGTCCATCTTATTGGCGTGTAGGTTCTGGAAGTAGGTATTGATGATCCTCTGGATTTCCACTGGGTCTGTTGTAATTTCACCCTTTTCATTGCTAATTGCATGGATTTGGGCCTTTTCTTTCCTTTTTCTGACAAGGTTGGCTAAAGGTTTGTCAATTTTGTTGATTCTTTCAAAGAACCAACTCTTGGCTTCATTGATTTTTTGCATCATTCTCTTAGTCTCCATCGCATTGATTTTTCCTCTGATCTTTTTAATTTCCTCCCTTGTATGAGCTTTGGAGTTGTTCTGCTCTTCTTTTTCTAGAAGCTTGAGGTGCAGCATCAGGTTGTTTCATTGGGCTCCTTCTGTTTTCCTAATATGCATATTCACTGCTATGAATTTCCCTTGTAAGACTGCTTTCATTGTGTCCCATAGATTCCGATATGTTGTACTGTCATTGTCATTTAATTGAAGGAACTGTCTGTTTTCTTCTTTAATTTCCTCTGTGACTCATTGGTTATTCAGAAGTGTGTTGTTCAATTTCCATGTGTTTATGAAATTTTTTGAGTTTCTTTTGCTATGGATCTCCAATTTAATTGCACTATGTTCTGATAATATACAGGGGATAAATTCAATTCCTTTGCACTTACTTAAACATGTTCTATGTGTGAGTATGTGGTCTATTTTTGAGAATGACCCATGTGAAGCTGAGAAGAATGTGTATTCTGATTTTGTGGGGTGGAAGACTCTGTAAATAACTGTTAAGTTCATTTGTTCAAGAGTTTGATTGAGTTCTAGTATTTCATTACTTATTTTTAGTCTAGTTGATCTATCTATTTGTGACAGTGGGGTGTTGAGGTCCCCCACTACAATTGTATTAGTGCATATATGACTTTTCATGTCTGTTAGTGTTTGTTTTATATAGTTGGGTGCACTAGTGTTTGGTGCATAGATATTTATGATTGTCATCTCTTCCTCTTGGATTCTTCCCTTTACAAGGATGTAGTGTCCTTCTTCATCTCTCTTAATCAGTGTTGGTTTGAAATCTACTTGATCTGCCAAAAGGATAGCTACTCCTGCTCTTTTGGGGGTTCCTGTTGCAAGCAGTATTGTTTTCCACCCTTTAACTTTCAGTCTATGAGTTTCCTTTTGAATGAAATGTGTTTCTTGTATGCAGCATATTGTTGGATTTTGCTTCTTGACCCATTCTGCCAGTCTATTTCTTTTGATTGGTGAGTTGAGACCATTAACGTTGATGGTTATAAGTGAAACGTATTGACTTGTCATTGCCATGACTTTTTCTTTTTGTTGGGTTCTCCCGCTTTACATTTAATTTCTTGTTATGCCAGATGGGTTCATTCTGCTTTGCTTCCTGGGGTTGTGATCCTCAACGTCTGTTCCTAGGATATTGTGTAACATTCTTTGGAGTGCTGGTTTGGTATTCACAAAGTTCCTAAGGTGCTCTTTGTCATGAAAGTATCTTATTTCTCCATCCATTTTGAAAGATAGTTTTGCAGGGTACATCAATCTGGGTTGAAGGCTGTTTTCTTTTAGGGCTTGGAATACATCACTCCAAGCTCTTCTTGCCTTGGTTGTTTGTGTTGTGAAGTCTGCTGTGATTCTGATGGGCTTTCCTTTGTATGTGATTTGTTTCTTTTCTCTGACTGCTTGGAGAACTTTGTTTTTCTGTTGTGCTTCTGGAATCTTAACAATTGTATGCCTATGTGTAGATTTTTTTTGATCAAGGCTATTTGGAGTCCTATATGCCTCACTTATCTGTATGTCAAGCTCTTTTCCCCTGCCTGGGAAGTTTTCTGCCATCACTTCTGTGAAGAGATTTTTTATGTCATCTGCACTCTCTCCTGTTTCTTCATTGACTCCAATCAGTCTTATGTTATTCTTCTTTGCATCATCTAGCAGCTGCTGGATTGCTTTCTTGTGTTCCCTTACAATTTTAAAGCAATTTTTCTTTTCATGTTCACTAACTGCAATCTTATCTTCTATATCTGAAATTCTGTCCTCACATTGGCTCATTCTTCTTTGTAGACTTTCAGTGGAGTTTTTGATCTCCTGGAAATCTATTTGCATCTGTTTTATGGATTCCATTTGTTTCTTATGTTGGGATTCCATCATGTTCCTCAGCTCCTCTCTAGATTTATTAATCATGTCCTGCACTAGGAGCACAATCTCTGCTGTTATGTGAGAAATTATTTCTGATTTCATTTTTTCCAGATCCTCTTTCATTGCCAGTTCAGTGGGTCCAGGTGGTTGAGTATCAGAGTGTTCCATCTCATTTCCCTTTGGGGTTGCTATAGGTGATCTGGAAGTTTGGTTTTGAGACTTATTTATGTGTCTTCTCATTTTGACCCGGGGTGGGTGGTGCTGTTTGCACCTGGACGGCTCACCTCCTCTGAGCTGGGAGAGGTGGGACAACAGTTCAGAAGCCCCTTCCTCTGGGCTGAGAATGGCAGGATGGACAGTGGCCTGGAAGCCCCTTCTTCTAAGGAGGAAGTGGTGGGACAGTGCCTCAGAAGCCCCTTCCTCTGGGCTGGGATCAGCGGGATGGACAGCAGCCCAGAAGCCCCTTCCTCTAAGCTGTGAGTGGTGGGAGAGTGGCTCAAAAGCCCCTTCCTCTGGGCTGGGAGTACTGGGATGGTGGCTCAGAAGCCCCTACCTCTGGGAGTGGCAGGATGGGTGGCAGCCTGGAAGCCTGTTCCTCTGGGCTGGGAGTGGCAGGACAGACAGTGGCCCGGAAGCTCCTTCCTCTACCCAGTATTTTTTTTTTCTGCCATTAACTTTATTGGTACATATTAGGTATAAAATACAGTTACATTCATCATTGGGGTCTTGTACCTTTACATGAGTATCTTGGTTCTTATTTTTTCCCCTTCCCTTGCCCTCCCTTCACCCCCCTCCACCCTTCCCTATTTGCAAAGACCTTGTTTCCATTTTTTTTCCTCTTCTCATATTTTTCCTTTCCCTTTTTTCCCTTCCCCTACCCCTCCCAATTCCGCTGCTCTTTTAGACCTTTTCCTCCTGTTACACAATATCAGTTATACATTTTTTAAAATACAATATTAAGATCTAGGAGACATTACCACAGATTTTACAGAATTTAAAAGGATATAGAAAGCATATTACAAAAATCTCTTTTGAAATAAATTTGACAATTTCTAAGAAGTAACTTAGAAGACAAATTAATGAAACTAACTCTGGAGGAAATATAAAATTTGAATAGCACCTATTAAAGAAAGTATATTCCTAGCTTGAAAACCTACCTATATGACAACAGTGGCTCATAATCATTTTAATTGATAAATTATATCAAACAATTAAAGCAGAAAAAAGAAGGAACACTTCTCCCCTCATTTTAGGAACTCAACATTGTGCTAATCCTAAAACTGGATAAAGATAATAGAAGAAAAAAGTATGAACATAGATAGAAATTTGTTTAACAAAACAAACTCTTAGAAGTCAGATCTGGTAGGATGTAGAAAGTGGTTTTATTATAGGGATCGCAGTGTTGGTTGGTTCAGCATTGGAAGATCCACCCCCAAAAGTAATCATTTTAACAGAGGAAGAGAGAAAGCCATATGATCCTGTCACTAGTTTACCCAGGTTTTTTTTGAAGCTGTTTCTACCCAGATGGAAAAGTGATATGAAAGGAAGACTGAAGAAGCACGAAGTCAAGCCAATCAGAAAGCCCAGCAAGAGAAGGCCACATTCAAGGAACATATTAAAAGTTTAGAAGAGAAAGTTGCTAAACTAAGGACTAAAGTGCAGAAGGAAAATTAGGACATGTAGAACAGAACAAGAGAATTATTGAGGATTTCTAGCTTTGCAATTGCAGAATAACTATGGCTAAGAAGTGAATTATTGTACATGTAATGGATATGCCTTTTAAAAAATCACTAATTTCTAAAATGTACCAAAAGTATTTGATAAAGCCCAACACCCATTAATGATAGAAATCCCTAAAGAAAATTGGAATAGAAGGTCTTTATCTCAATCTGATAAAAGCCATTTATGACAAACCAACAGCCCACATTATACTAAATGTTCAAAACCTGAAAAGTCCAAAATTGCAAAATAGATAGGGATGCCTACTATCTCCACTCACGTTCAACATATTTCTGAAAACATTATCTGGAGCAAATAGACAATAGAATGAAATAAAAGGAATAAATTTAGGAAAGGAAGAAGTTAAATTATCATTATTTGCTGATGACTTGATATGCTACATAGAAGACTTCAAAAACTTTGCCAAAAGACTCATAAAATTAATAGCAAAATTCTGCAGCATAGCTGGATACAAAATCAACACTCAAAAATCAAGAGCTCAGTGGCTCTATTCCTGCCTGGCAAGCACAAGGTTTTGAGTTCAATTCCCAGCACCATAAAAAAATCAATAGCATTCTTGTACATGAATAACAAACTCACTGAGAGAGAAATTAGGGAAACCACACCTTTCACATTAGCATAAAGAAAAAACTGAAATACTTAGGAATCAATCTAACAAAGGAAGTAAAAGACCTATGTACTGAAAACTACAGTGATCTGAAAAAGGAGATCAGAGAAAATAACAGAAAATGGAAATATATCCCCTGTTCTTAGATAGGCAGAACCAATATAGTAAAAATGGCCATTCTTCCAAAAACCGTTACACAGATTTAATGCAATTCCAGTCAAAATACCAACAGCATACCTCATAAAACCAGAGAAAATAATTCTAAAATTAATATGACACCAGAATAGATCTAGAATAGCATAAACAATTTTGGGCAACAAAGGTAAGGCAGGGGGCATGACAATCTCTAATTTTAAGTCACATTAAAAAGTTACCATGATAAAAGCACCAAGGTACTGGCAAAAGAACAGACCTAAAGGTCAGTGGAACAGAATAGAAGATGCAGAAACAGCTCCAAGCACACTTAGCTGCATTATTTTTGACAAAGGGGCTGAACACCTTCACCAAAAGAGCACAGCCTCTTTAATAAATGGTGCTGGGAAACCCAGCTTTTCACATGCCAAAGATCAAAACCACACCCATATCTCTCACCAGGTACTAAACTAAAATTGAAATAAATCAAACTCTTAAATATTAAAACAGAAATGGTTTACTGGAATGTAAAAAAGGTAAAACTCTTAAAGACACAGGAGTAGGCAAAGACTTTATGAACAAAACCATGAACAAATAAAAAATATTAAAAAGAATCAACAAGTGGTATTTCATCATATAAAAAGCAAACCGTCAACAGAGTGAAGAGACAACCCACAAAATAGGGGAAAAAACTTACCACCTATTCTGCAAACAAAGAAGTAATATCTAGAATATATAAAGAACTCAAAAAAATCAGACTCCTCAAATTTAAACACTTAATCCAAAAATGGGCACCTAAACCAAATAGATATTTCTCAGATGAAGAAGTACAGTTGACAAATAAATATATGAAAAAATGTTCAACATCACTTGTCATTCAAGAGATGCAAATGAAACCAATACTGAGATCCCATCTCATTCCAGAAAGATTGGCTACTGTCAAGAAATCATCCAGCACAAATGCTGGTAAGGCTATGGGGAGAAAGGAACCCTTCTCCACTGTTTGTGGGAGTGTAAATATTGGTACAGCCAATATGGAAATCAGTATAGAGGTTCATCAAAAAATTAAAACTAGAGGCTTCACTTGACTCAGTATTTCCCTCTTTGTTATCTTCCTGAAAGAGTTAAAAGCACAACATGCCACAGTGATATATGCACACACATGTTTATAGTCATATAATTTGTAACTGCTAAACCTTGGAAATGGCCAAATGCCCATGATAGGGTGAATGGAAAAAAATGTGGTTTTGATATACAATGAAGTACTACCCTGCCATAAAAAGGACAAACTTGATACATTTTTCAGTAAATGGATGCACCTAGAGACCATACTTTTAAGTGAAAAACATCAAACACATATGTTTAAATATAGCATTATTTCTCTTGTGTAGGAAACCAAAGGCATAAATAAACACCAAAATGGAAAACAGGTTTTGGGAATTAGTAAGAAAATGTTCAAATGGAAAGGCCAACAAGGTGGGGAGGGAGAACAGAAGGAAGGGAAAAGGACAAAAAGAGAATAGAATGAAAACATATGGAAACAAAGCTTTTGTAAATAAGGAGGGAAAGAAGGATTGAAGAGAGGGGAGGGGAATGAGGAAAAAAAGAAGAATCAAGATATATTATATACAGGCACAAATTCCCTGTGTCATCATTATGTATATCAAAAATGTACCAATAAAATTAACTTTTAAAAAGCTTCAAAAGCCAAAATTACAGCATATTTTGTGGTTATCCAGAAGGTTATTGGTAATCAGTTTGAGAACCTGTAGTCTAATAAAATGGAAAACTCAGAACAAATGGATAAATTCTTAGGTACACATAAACTACCTAGGCTGAACCCCAAAGATAAAAGAAATCTTAAATAAGCTAATATCTGTCAGTGAAATTGAAGAAGTAATTTTTAAAACCTACTAAGAAAAGCCTAGGTCCTGACAGATTCATTGCCAAATTCTATAAAAACTTTAGAAAAGATCTAACACCAATACTCCCCAAATTCTTTAATGAATTAGAAAGAGAGAAGTACTTCCAAAGTTATTCCTGGAGACTTCTGGGAAGATATCAGAGAAATGAGCAGCAGAGAAAGAGCCTCTCCAGATTTGGTGTCCTGATATGGGAATATAGCAGATCAAGGAAGAGAAGAAGGAGGGAAGTGAATTCCTGGGACCCAGGAAGGATCTGAGGTGAGACTTGAAGTCCATGTAGAGAGTGAAGAGAGAGACTGTAGCAAAGAGGAGGGAGGTAGCAAGCACTGCTCTCTCCCAGAGCACAGACTCTCGGTGAGGGAATGATGGGCTGAACCTATAGGTGCATGGTGACTACTTGTGACCCCAGAGGCATCCACAAAGAGCCCCACAGTGAAATGGAGCAGTGGATGTACCATACTGCAGAGGCTGAGGAGTTAATCTGGGTTCAGGGCTCACCCAGGAAAGGGCGATTGGTGAGTAGCCATCTTGGAGAGGGGCCTACTGAGCTTGGAACTCAGAACAGCTGTGGGGTGACTCCATCTAATGGCTCCCAGTATCTCACTGCAAGTTCTGAGTCCAAGTCAGCAGGAGGCCAGGGAGCAGAGTTCAAGCTGGTGGCAGACTCATAGACTGTTGTAAACTCAAGGAATCCAGTTCCAGCCTCATAGTCAGAAACTGTCCTAAACTGCAGAGGAACTAAAGGGGTGGGCTGGCTGGGATTATCAACTTCCCAATGTGAAGCTGTGGCTGGCTTGCTGGGAGTAATGAAGTTGGCTCTGGACTCTGTTTGCCCACGTTGCCTACCAGTGACAGTAAAGACACACCTTGAATTAGACTTTTTTTCCTTTTTCGCTTTCATTTTTCCTCTTCTTCTTTTTTTCTTTTTTCTTTCCTTTATTTTCTCCTTCCTGATTTTAGCTTGGCTTTGTTTTTCCTTGATTGTTTGAACACAGTTACTAGGGTTTTTGTTGTTGTTGTTGTTCTGTTCTGTTCTTGTTTTTATTATTTACTTTTCTCTTTCCCACTTGTCTTCACCAGTTTCCTAGTTTGTCCACCAGCCTTGCATCTGATGTCTTCCTCTTCTAATTCTGTTTTTCCCCCACAATCCCTTTTCAATCTTCACCCCTAAGGGTAAAATTGTCATATAAAGGGCTTATATATTGCATACAATTTTTGGATTCATTCTAGATTTCATTATTTAACCACAAATCTAGTTCATATGGTTAATGGTAGAAAATTAATAGTTACCACAGTTTGTCACTTTCTAGGCTGTATTTGATGCTATTGTTCTCATTGATTGTACTACTTTAGCCAAGTTGACATAATTGTGCTAATCAATTTTTCTTCCTTGTATACCAAGACCGAGATTGCTTAACAGTTAAAAAATAAAAACAGACCAGTGCCAACAAACAGGCAGCTGGGGACTTCAATATCCCACTGTCACAATTAGACCAACTAGATAAAAAAATCAACAATGAAATATTAGAACCAAATCAAACTTTAAACAAATAGACTTAGTAGATGTCTACAGAGTATTCTACCCCACACCATCAGAATCCACATTCTTCTCAGCTGCACATGAGATGTTCTCCAAAATAGAACACACACTAGCTCATAGAACATCCTTAAGTAAATGAAAAGGAAATGAAATTATCCCATAGATATTATCAGGCCATACTGCTATGAAATTGGAAATCAATGGCAAGAGAAACCACAAGAACTTCATAAGCATTTGAAAATTAAATAACACCCTCCTGAACAACCAATGGGTCACAGATGAAGTTAAAGAACAAATCAGACAGTATCTACAATTAAACAATATACCAGAACTTATGGGATGCAAAGAAAGCAGTCCTAGGAGAGAAATTTATACAGGTGAATACCCATATCAGGAAAACAGAATGGAATCAAATAAAAAATCTAATGTTGAAAGTCAAGCTTCTAGAAAAAGAAGAGCAAGTCAAGCCCAAAGCTTTTATGAGGGAGGAAATTATAAAAATCACACCAGAAACTAATGCAATGAAATCTAAAAAAACAATACCACCAATCAAATTGAAAGTTGATTCTTTGAAAGCTTAAATAAAATTGAAAAGCTTTTAGCCAACCTTATCAAAAAAAAAGAAAAGAAAAGGCCAAAGTCCATGCAATTAGGAATGAAAAGGGTGAAAACACAACAGACCCTGTGGACTCCAGAAGATTATCAGTACCTACTTCAAGAACCTGTATTCAAAATGATGGAAAATACAGAAGAAATAGATTCCTAGATACATATAAATTACCAAAACTAAGTCAAGAAGATATAAAAACTTTAAATAAACCAATATCAGCCAATGAAATTGAAGATCTAATTAAATCCTACCAACAAAGAAAACCCAAGGCCATGATGGATTTATTGCTGAATTCTACAAGAAATTTAGAGAAGACTTAATGGTGCTACTTCTCAAACTTTTTAATGAAATTGAAAGGGAAGAAATACTCCCAAATTCATTCCTGGAAGCAAGAATTACCCTGATTCCAAAACCAGAGAAGGATTCAACCAAAAAAGAGAAATACAGGTCAATCTCCCTAATAAACCTAGATACAAAAATCCTCAATAAGATACTGGGAAACACAATGTAGCAAATTATCAAGAAGGTTATACACGGGTCAGGGATTTAGGTCAGTGACCCTGCACCTGCCTTGCAAGTGCAAAGTCCTGAGTTCAATCCCCAGTACTGCAAAAAAACAAAAAAAAAAGGTTATACACGATGACCAAGTAGGATTCATCCCAGGGATGCAGGGATGGTTCAACACATGGAACTCAATAAATGTAATACACTATACTATATGAGCCAAAGTCAAAAACCATATGATCCTTTCGATCAATGCAGATAAAGAATGTGGCAAGGTCCAACACCCATTCATGATAAAAAAAAACCTACAGAAAATAGAAATAGATTGTCTATATCTCAATCTGATAAAAGCCATCTATGACAAATCAACAGCCAACATATTAAATGAATGAAAACTGACAGCTTTCACACTAATATCAGGAACAAGACAAGGATGTCTACTGTCACCACTGTTGTTCAATGTAGTTTTGAAAACACTAGCCAGGGCAATTAGACAAGAGAAAGAAATAAAATGAATAACAATAGGAAAGGAAGAAATTAAATTGTCATTATTTACAGATGACATGATGACCCCAAAAACTCCACCAAAAGACTTCAAGGTTTGATAATCAAATTCAGTAGAATAGCTGGATGCAAAGTCAACACTTGAAAATCAATAGCCTTCCTGTACACCAATAACAAACTCAGTGAGAGGGAAATTAGGGAAACAATCCTTTTCACTATAGCATCCAAAAAAATGAAATACATAAGAATCAATGAAGGAAGTAAAAGACCTCTACATTAAAAACTACAGTACTCTGAAAAAAGAGATCAAGGAGGATATCAGAAAATGCAAAGATATCCCTTGTTCTTGGATAGGAAGAGCCAATATAGTGAAAATGGCCATACTTCCAAAATTGTTATACAGATTTAATGCAATCCCAATCAAAATTCCAACAGCACATCTCGCAAAATTAGAAAAAAAATCCTAAAATTCATTTGGAATCAGAAAAGACCTAGAATAGCAATAGCACTTCTGGGCAACAAAGGCAATGCAGGGGGTATCACAATACCTGACCTTAAATTATACTTCTAAGCTACTGTGATAAAAACAGCATGATACCAGCAAAAGAACAGACCTGCAGATCAATGGAAGAGACTAGAAGATACAGAAACAAATCCAGACATACTCAGCCATGTAATCTTTGACAAAGGAACCAAATACCTCCACTGGAAGGAAGATAGCCTCTTTTATAAATGGTGGGGAAAAATCTGGATTTCCACATGCCAAAGATTAAAACTAGACCCATATCTTTCATTATGCACTAACCTAAAATTGAAATAGATCAAATATCTTAATATTAAGAGAAAAACTAAGAGATAATAGGTAGAATGCTTGAGGAGATAGGAGTAGGCAAAGATTTCATGAACAAAGCCTAGACTGCATGGGAAATACTGCAAAGAATCAACAACTGGGACCTCATCTTATTACAAAGCTTTTGCACAGCAAAAGAAACCATTAACACAGTGAAGAGACAACCCACAGCATGGCAAAAAATTTTTTACCTGTTATTCATCAGATAAAGTACTATGATGTAGAATATATACAGAACTCAGAAAAATCAGACCTCCATACTGAAAGACTCAATCCAAAAATGAGCATCTGAAATGTAAAGACACTTCTCAGATGAAGAATTAGAAACAGCAAATAAATATATGAAAAAATGTTCAACATTACTAGTCATTTGTCAAATGCAAATTAAAACAACTCTGAGATTCCATCTCATTCCAGAAAAATTGGCTATTGTCAAGAAGTCAACCAATAACAAATGCTGGAGGGGCTGTGAAGAAAAAGAAACCTTCTCCACTTTTGGTGGGATTTTAGACTGGGGCAACCACTGTAGAAATCATTTTGGATATTTCTTAAAACATTAAAACTAGAGGTTCCATTTTACCCAGGTGTTCCTCTTCTCAGTATCTTCCCAAAAGAATTTAAAGCATCATACAACCACGATGTACGCACATCCATGTTTATAGCAGCACAGTTTGTAATAGCTAAATCTTAGAAACAGTCTAAATGCCCATCAACTGATGGATATAAAAATGTGATTTTTGTATGCAGTGGAGTACTACTGTGCCATTAAGAGGATGAGCCTCAAACATTTATAGCTAAATGGATGGACCTTGAGACCATACTCTAAAGTGAAATAAATCAGACACACGTTTAAATATCATATTGTTTCTCTGGTGTGAGAAACTGAAAATGGAAATGAGGACTAAAATGTATAATAAATATTGGGAAATGGGAAGAAAATGTTCAAATGGGAAGGGGAACAAGGGAGGAGGGAGGGGGAAAGGACAAGAAAAAAGTTACAATAGAAGGAAAAAATGGAAAGAAAGCTTTTGTACATAAGGAGGGGAAGGGGCTTGATAGGAGGTGGGAACAGGATAAAATAAAATAAAATTTTAAAAGAAGTTATTCCTGCAGGAAAGCATTACCCTGACTGCAAAACCAGATAAAGAGCCAGCCAAAAAAGGGAACTACAAACCAATCCCTTTAATGAACATAGATACAAAAATCCTCAGTAGGATACTGGCAAACAGAATACAGTAAATTATCAAAAAGATCATACATCATTAGCAAGTAGGATTTATTCCAGGGATGCAAGGATGGTTTAACATACATAAATCAATAAATGTAATTCACCACATACATAGAACCAAGGACAAAAACCATGTGATCATCTCAACAGATGCAGAAAAAGCATTTAATAAAATTCTATATTCACTCATGATTTTAAAAAAACTCAAGAAAATATGAATAGAAGGTCTTTATCTTAATCTGATAAAGGCCATCTTTGACAATCCAATATCTATCATGATATAGTACTTAATGGTGGGAAGCTGAAAGTTTTCACTCTAAAATCAGGAACAAGACAAGGATGTCTTCTATCACCACTATTGTTTAACATAGTTCTCAATGCACCAGCTAGAGCAATTAAAGAAAAGAAAAAAAAAAGGGATTTACATAGGGAAAGAAAAAGAAACATCATTATTTGCAGATGACATGACCCCCTACATAGGAGACCCTAACTACTCCTGGAACTAATAATTAAATTCAGAAATGTAGCAGAATATAAAGACATCACTCAAAAATCAATAGTGTTCCTGTATACCAATAACAAACTCATTGACAAGGAAACTAGGGGAATAATGCCCTTCATAGTAGCATCAAGAAAAATGAAACATTATCCTTGGGAATCAACCTAACCAAGGAAGTGAAAGACTTTTACACTGAAAGCTATAATGTTCTGAAAAAGGAGATTGAAGAGTATAACAGAAAATGGAAATATATCTCTTATTTCTGGATAGCCAGAACAAATATAACTAAAATGTCCATACTTCCAAAACTGTTATATAGATTTAAGGCAATCCCAATCAGAATACCAATAATGTTTTTTACAGAACTGGAGAAAGCAATCCTTAAATTCATTTGAAATAAGAAGAGGCCTAGAATAGCAAAAACTATTCTGAGCAATGAGGGCAAGATGGGGGCATCACAATCTTGGACCTCAAGTTATATTCAAATCTACAGTTATAAAAACACCATGGTTTGGGCAAAAAAGGTCAGACTTATGGAGCAATGGAACAAAATTGAAGACATAGAAGCAACTTTAGTCATGCTAATTTACATGATTTTTTTTTTTTTTTACAAAGGAGCCAAATCCCTTCACTAGAGGAAAGATAGCCTTGAAACAAATGGTACTGGGAAAACTGGGTATCCACATGCTGAAGGTTGAACTTAGACCCATATCTCTCACCATATACTAAACTAAATCAAAATGGATCAAAGATCTCAACATTAGAACAGAAACATTTAATCTGCTGAAAGACAAAATAGGCAAAAATTGATTCATTTTGAGACTATGCTAAGTAAAGTAAATCAGGCACACAAGCCTGTACATCATATGATTTCCTTTATATGATGCATTTAATAGGAAAGAGGAGAGAGAAAAGAGAAAGTAAAAGAATAATTGCATTCTAGGTGTGTTTCTATTGTAGGTCTCTGGTTTCATTCTAATAAGATGTGGGAGCTCACTTTGCAGGGTTTGCATTTCTTTGTATATGTTAAGGTATTTGTTTTTGTTATGACCATGGCCTATTTTGAAAAAGTATATATATTCCAAAAATGAAAATCTGTGAGATTGAAGAGTGGCTTGGTGGTGGACTGGATTTGGAGATTGGAAGGTGATGATTGGTCATGTGGGGAAGAAAAAGTGACCTGGGTTTGATTGTGGTTATGGTTGTACAGATCTGTCAAGGTGCTAAGGTCTGTTGAGTCATGTATTTTAGGTATGTGGATTGTGTAGTATGAAAATTTTTGTTTCAATAAAATTGCTTTATTTAAAATTTTAGAAATTTACTACAAAAAAGAAAAAAGCTTTATACTATATGTATAGTAATACCTAGGTTCACAAACATTTCTGTTTGAAAACAGTTTGGTTCTCAAACAAAAGTGTTCAACAAAATTTTACTTTCACATACACACTCCATATCAGGTGACAAACATGACCACAGCCATCTTCCCCACACAAACACAAACATACATCTTCCCCCAAATCGTAAAACAAATTAAGTTCATAAACTGAGGTACCTATATCTATCTATCATCTATCTATTTTCTATCTATCTCAAAATAAAATTATAATATGAAAAAAGAGAGAGGAAGAAAATATTGTAGTCCAGCATGAACAATGTATTTAAATGTGTACCTTGACTTAGTACAATTGTCTTACATGTTTTATAAGTTCTTTGGCCTTTTGGTTGGGTTTTAATCTATATATATAATAATTAACTTTATAAGTTCTTATAAGATAAATAAATGAATCTCATACTGAAAAAATAAAGGAGGGTAGAAGGAAGGGGAAAAAAGAATTGAAGTCTTGGTTTTCTTTTTATTGTTGTTGAAGTTTTGGTTTTCTTTTTGTTGTTGTTGAAGTTTTGGTTTTCTTGTTGTTGTTGTTGTTGTTGTTGTTGTTGTTGTTGTTGTTATTTTGGTACTGGGGATCGAACTCAGGACCTTGCACTTGCAAGGCGGGTTGTGGCACTACTGAGCTAAATCCCCGGCCCAAGAATTGAAATATGTTATGTACATTTATCAATTTTCTATGGTGATAGTAATGATTATGTACTGCAAACATGTACTAATAGAAGTAAAAAGATCTATTAATTAAAAAGTAATGCAAAAAATCACAAGATATATTGAATTCTTAATTTTAAAAAGTATATATAATAAAACAGACTTTGTCGAGAATTGACTTTGTCAAGATAGGTGTCTTCAAAGTCCAGAGAAGTATTTTGAAGAATTAATTACAATATCTCTTGTATGGTAATAATTTTTTAATTAAAACATTCACCATACTTTTGAACAAACTTCACTGATCAAAAGTTTGTAGCACTTTCTGTCAACTAAAAATATTATGGTGTGTCTTCATCCACCTTATTCACTGGCACCATAGAACTCCTGGCTTTTTGCAAAATCAAAATGATCATGAAAGGTAAATATTTTTAATTGATTCAGAACATTGAGACAGCCACAACAGTGCAACTAAAGATAGTCATGAAAGAAGTCTTCTAGAAGACTTGACATTTCAGAAAAATTTCAAGAATGATGGGATTAGTATGTTTGAAGCAAAGCAAAGTATTTTGAAGGAGACTAACGTATTTTATTGTAATAAGTTTTTAAATTTGAACATTTAATGTATTATATCACATTTTATATTTTTAAGTAGGAAAAAAGAAACCAAAAAATGATGCAAAGATCAGAAGGAGTATATAAAAACTAAACAAAAAATATGAAAAATTTAAATCCAACCATATTAGCAATTACATTAAATTGAAATAAACATCCCATTTATTGTCAGACTTGGATACATAAAAAGATCCAACTATATTATGTTTTTAAGAAAAGCTTTACATATAAAAGTACATAAAGTTTGAAAGAAAAGGGATGGGCAAAGTTAAAAATGCAAAAACTAAGAAAAGTAAAATTTGGGGGTCTTTATTAAATATCACACAAAGTAGATTAAGGCAGAGTATTATAATAAAAAAGGGTATATAATGGTGAAAGAATTAGTTCAATAAAATGTACAATGATCTTGAATTGTATTTATTTAACAACATAGCTTCAAATTATTTAAAGCTGAATTAACAGAATAAAATAAAAAATAATTCATAATCAAAAATTTCATCACAACTATCTATAGTTATAAAATGCTCCATGGGTAAGACCAGCTATGTCATTTGTGGGGCCCACTACAAAATGAAAATGAGGACTCCTTGTTTATAAGGTATTAAAAATTTCAAAGAAGTGACCTAAGAGCATTAAACTGAGCACAGACATATGCCAGGAGTAGAATCACTGATGCAATTCTATCCAGGCTATTTTTCAAGGGTTTTAGAAAGTGGACCAAAGTAAAGACTGGTTTACTGTATAGACAGTACAATAAATGTCTCCTTCCAGGGCTAAGCAAACAAGTTTGCTTGTAGCCACTTAAAAAATGTTGGCATTTTCTAATATTTGGCTTATTTTGTTCTGAAACATACCAAATACAAGTGCAGGATTCATCTAGGCTCATGTCACAATTTGGACTTCAAGGATCTAGGAAACCATCCTGCTGTTCCATATGTGATAAAGTCCTTTGCTTTTGACACAGGATGTCTCATGTCTTCTACCAGCATCCATTATTGTGTCTTCTTCCCCCCAAATTATATGTTGAAGGCCAAAACTTCACTGTAACTGTATCTGGATATAAGATCTTTTAGGAGGAAATTGAGGTGAAATGAAGCTATAAGCGTGGGTTCCTAATCCAATAGAACTGCTTTGCTAGTAAGAATTGAAGGAAACATGAGGAAAGTGTATGAGCAGAAAACAGTCCTGCAAAAAAATGGCAAGAAGTTGACATCTGTGAGCCAGAATGAAAAGCTAGACAGTAACGGACCCTGCCTGCACCTTGATCTGAGACTTCTGGTCTCCATAATTATGAGAAATTAATTTTGTATTGTTTAAGACCCCTACTTGGTTGTATTCTATCATGGAAATCCCAGCAGATTGATACAGTTATCAGTGAAACTGCAGTAGGATGTATTGTTATTGCAAGAAGAATAAAATTTCACACCCTTCAGAGTCACTGACATTATCTCAATGAATGGTAAAAGAGGCAGACAAAAAAAATCAGTAAGGAAACAAAGGTCTTGAAAATAAAAAATAACTAAAATAACTTAGTTAACAAATATAGAATATTACATACAACAACTGAATAAATGAATGTAAAAAATGAACATATTAAAATTTATTCTGGGTCATATGACAAATCTCAATAAATAGAAAGGACTGAAATCATAAAGTATATGTCATATGACCAACATGAAATTAAATTATGAAATAGTTATTAATGATAACTATAAAAAATCTCCAAATGTTTGACAGTTAGGTAGTGTGTTTATAAATGACACACAGGTCAAAGAATAAATCACAATCTATATTGGAAAATATATAAAACTAGATAATAATAAAAGCACAGCAGCACCCAGGAGGAGGCTCCCTTGCCACCATTCCACTGCTCCTAGGGCAGAGGAGGTGAGCCAATCCCTGCACCCAGGAGGAGGCTCCCCATCGCCATTCCACTGCTTCTAGGGAAGAGGAGGTGGGCCAATACCAGGACCCAGGAGAAGGCTCCCTACCACCATTCTGCAGCTCCTAGGGTAGAGGAGGTGAGTCGCATGGGCACCAGCAGCACCCCCCCCCATGGAAATGAGAAGACACATAAAAAAGCCTCAGAAACAGACTTTCAGGTCACGTACAGTAACACCAATGGGAAATGAGATGGAACAATTTGATACTCAACCACCTGGACTCCCTGAACTGGCCACAAAAGAGGATCTGGAAAGAATGAAATCAGAAATAATTTCTCAGATAACAGCAAATCTTTGGCCATAGTTCAAGACATGATTAGTAAATCTAGAGAGGACACAGATAAAAAAACATAGAGGAGCTGAGGAACATGATGGAATCCCAACATAGGAAACAAATGAAATCCAGAAAACAGATCCAAACAGATTTCCAAGAGATTAAAAACTCCATCGAAAGTTTATGCAGCAGAATGAACCAATGTGAGGACAGAATTTCAAATATAGAAGAAAAGATTGCAATTAGTGACCAGGAAATGAAAAATTGCTTTGAAATTGTAAGGGACCACGAGAAAGCACTCCAGCAGCTGCTAGACGATGCAAAGAAAAATAACATAAGACTGATTGGAGTCAACGAAGAAGGAGGAGAGAGTGCAGATGACATAAAAAAACTGTTCACAGAAGTGATGGCAGAAAACTTCCAAGCAAGAGAAAAGAACTTGACATATAGATGAGTGAGGCATATAGGACTCCAACTAGCCTTAATCAAAAAAAAGTCTACACATAGGCATATAATAGTTAGGATTCCCAAAATCCAACAGAGGAACAAAATTCTACAAGCAGTGAGAGAAAAGAAACAAATCACATACAAAGGAATGCCCATCAGAATCACAGCAGATTTCTCAACACAAACTCTCAAGGCAAGAAGAGCTTGGAATGATGTATTTCAAGCCCTAAAGGAAAACAGCCTCCAATGCAGATTGATGTACCCTGCAAAACTATCTTTCAAAATTGATGGAGAAATATGATACTTTCATGATAAAGAGAACCTTAGGAACTTCATAAATACCAAACCAACACTCCAAAAAAGTTTGGGCAATATCCTAGGAAAATACAATGAGAATCACAACTCCAGGAAGCCCAGCAGAATGAATCCACTGGGTGTGACAAATTAAACACAAAGGGGGAGAAGCCAACAAAAAGAAAAAGTCATGACAAGGCTTTTAAAACTTTTGACTTCATCTCCTTAATGAGTGTATAATTCAATCTTATTATTGTACTGATTAGTATTTTTCTGATTCTAGTGTTGCACACCTTTCCTTGTGCTGTACTGGCTATTTATCATCTTCTTGTGTCTACTTTTTAATTGAGTTATTTATTAATGAGCTCTAAGTATTCTTTATATACTCTGGTCATAGGTTATATGCATTGTAAATATGGTCTGTTTAAGGACTACTTTTCATTTTAATGATGTCATTTAAAGTTCTAAATTTTGATGGAATCTCATTTATCAATTTTTTTCTTTTATACATCATATTTTTTGTATCCTAGGTAGTTCTTGCCTACCCTGAATTCACAAACATTTTCCCTTATAATTTCTTCTTAAAGTTTTATACTTTTAGGCTTTCTTATTTAGGCTCATAGATCCCTTCAAGTTATTTTCATGTATGGAAATAAAGGGTTAAGGTTAACTTTTTATATACAGATTCCAGGTGTTCTAGTGCCATTTGTTGAAAACACTATCTCTTCCTTGGCTCTTGAATTGAGTTTATATTCTATAAAATGCTAATGTTAAATAATCTTTCAAAACTCAGTGGACCATATATGTGTGGTTCTATTTCTAGATTCTCTGTTTTATTCCAATGATCTATATGTCTTTCCTTACACCAACACTGCCTTGATTACTGTAGCTTTAGAAGAAGTCTTAAAATTAGGTACTAAATGTCTTCCAACACTGTTTCTGTTTTTTGTTTCTTGTTTTTAATTTTTCTAGGCCCTTTGTACTCCTACATAACTTTTAAATCTCAATATCCAATTCTTCATTTATAGCAAGTATATACAGACCTGAATTTTTATATATACCTTGTGTTTTCTAATCCTGCAAAATTCAAATACAAGTTCTAGGAGCTCCTAGAGATTTCTTAGTATTTTCTCTGTAGATCATCATTTTATCCACATATAAAGATTTTGCTTCTACCTTGCCAATCCTATCCTCATTGTGTCATTTTATTGCCAGCCTATTTTGGTGGGGACTAGGTTTCAAAGTTTAATGGACAGATAAAGAGTAAGCATATCTGCCCTTGTTCCCCACCTGAAGGAGAAAGCATTGTATTTTTTCCATTCATATAAGGCATTCTCGCTGGAAGTATGGAGTACCTGTCTTTAATCTGTTGAGAAGTTTCTGTTCTACTTCTAGTCTCCTGATAGCTTTTGCCATGAACAGCTGTAGAATTTAGTTTGATATTTTTTCTCCAACTAGTGACAGGTTCATATGGCTTTTTTCTTTCCTCTGTTAAAATGATGAATTTTGGGGGTGGATCTTCCAATGCTGAACCAACACTACCATCCCTATAACAAAACCACTTTCTACATACTGCCAGATCTGACTTGTAATAGTTTTTTTTGTTAAACAAATTTCTATCTATGTTCATACTTTTCTCTTCTGTTATCTTTATCCAACTTTAGGATTAGCACAATGTTGAGTTCCTAAAATGAGGGGAGAAGTGTTCCTTTTTATTCTGCTTTAAGTGTTTGATATAATTTATCAGTTAAAATGTATATGACCCTGTTGTTGTCACATAGGTAGGTTTTAAAGCTAGGAATATACTTTCTTTAATAGGTGCTATTCAAATTTTATATTTCCTCCAGAGTTAGTTTCATTAATTTGTCTTCCAAGGTACTTCTTAGAAGGTGTCAAATTTATTTCAAAACTGATTTTTGTAATATGCTTTCTATATCCTTTTAAATTCTGTAAAATCTGTGGTAAATGTCTCCTAGATCTGAATACTGTAATTTAAAAAATCTATAACTGATATTGTGTAATAGGAAGTAAAGGTCTAAAGGAGCAGGGCAAGTGGGAGGGGTAGGGGAAAGGAAAGAAGGGAAGAAAAAAAATATGAGAAAAGGAAAGAAAAATGGAAACAAAGTATTTGCAAATAGGGAAGGGTGGAGAGGGTGAAGGGAGGGCAGGGGAAGGGAAAAAAATAAGAACCAAGATACTCATGTAACGGTATAAGATCCCAATGATGTATGTAACTGTATTTCATACCTAAAATATACCAATAAACTTAATGAGAAAAAAATCAATTAAAACCACAGCATATCAAAATGTTTAGAGTACATATTAGACCAAACAATGCTTAGAGAGAAATAATGCTTTAAATTTATATTTTTGAAAAGAAAATCTATAATTGGTGATTGATACTTCTAACTGTAGAATCTAAAAGAAAATGTATAATTGGTGATTGATACATCTAACTGTGGAATCTAGAAAATAAGAAACAAAATAGATTTTTTAAAGTGAAGAGATAAAAGTAATAGAAAGTCATTAAAAACAGAAAACAAGGCTTTGGTATTGGTTCTTTGAAAACATTAATAAAATTTAAAATCACTTACATGTAATGCACAAATTACAAACACTGACTTAGAAGAAGGGGAAGATCTTTATAGACCTGTGCACATTAAATAAAAATAATCTAAAAGAAACTCCAGATACAGATTATCGCAGTGATACATTCTTACTACTGTTTAATGAAGTAATAATAACAAGCCTCCAAACATTCTTTCAAAGAATAGAAAAATAGGCACCTCTGAAATTCCCTTTATGAAATAACTCTAATACAAGAACCTGAAAATGATTTACAATGTAGAAAAATATGGGTCAGTATTTGATATTAACAAAATTACAATTACATGAAATAAAACCTTAATTAACAGTATAGATTTTTATGAAAAAGGATAATATATAAAATTAAGATGCATTTGAAAATCAATGTGGTTCATCTAATAAATGAACAGAATGAATAAACTATGTGCTATGGCTTATATTAAGAATGTCTCTGGGCTAGGGATTTAGCTCAGTGGTTCTGGCACCTGCCTTGCAAGCACAAGGTCCTGAGTTCGATCCCAGGCATGAAAAAAAAAGGAATGTCTCCCCCAAAGCTCATGCACTTATAGATGGGGCATTTGGAAGAAAATTAGACTATGGGGCATTATAGCTGACTTTTTGTTAGAAGATGGGCCCTGGCTAGGGGATACATCTCCCATAGGGGATTCTAGGGCATGACCTTTTTCAGGGTGTCTCTCCCTCCCTGGCTTTTCCCTTCTCTCCCTACTTCCTGGCCACCATCACATTAGTGACTTTTCTCTGCCTGGGCCCTACTTCCATGCCATTTCTGCCTTGGAGTCATTCTACCATGGACTGAAAACTTGAGCCAAAGTAAGCCTCTTCTCCTTATATCTGTCAGGTATTATGTCTCAGTAAGGAGAAAGTGACTAACAGAGATTTCAGTCTCAGGAATGGAGTTGTCACTGTGATTCACCTGTCTATGTGGTTCAGAAGCCTCTGGAACTGATTCATAAAAGAAAGGTTCAAAGATTCAGTCTAAAGAAGCCCTAAAACACTCTAAAGCTGAGATTGATGGGAGATTCTGATTGAAGCTCAGAAGACCAGGAGTCTGATAGAAATACAGACAGTAAAGACCAGGCTCAGAAGTTTTCAGATGGGAACAAAGCTCAACTGGCAATTGAACTCAGAATCACAAAATTTGCCTTCATTTTGTTCATGAACTGAGACTTTGTGAAAGACTGAGATTAAGGGTGGTGGACTAATTAATCTGATAAAGGAAATATCAAGGTAGCCCAATATTCAGGCTGTGTCATGGGTACTGTTGGCAGCTTTTAGTCAGATTTATACTGAAAGTCAGGAGCAAAAAGCCCATTTAAAGTTTTCAGTTTGGACAGGAAGGAAGTGCCTTGGACAGTGAGGTTGAAAAAATTAAAAAGAAGCCAAGTGCTTTATATCAGGACAATAGGAAAGATGCTTTAAGGGCATCCCAGGAACCAAGAAGACCCAACACTTCACAGGAACAAGGGTCTGAAAGAAAGACTGCTTTGGGAAGAGAGCCCCAGAGCATCCTTCTTAAGAACAGCCAATAAGGAATTTGGTTTGTTGGGATTTGTTTCACATTTCTCAGACATCCAGGCTACTGCTGGCTACTGCTTGAGCAGGCTGCAGAGCTTGGCATCATCCTTGTGGTCCTGGTTTTACCGGTATGCAAAATGCAAGAGTTGTGGGGTCAGGGAGGGATCCACCCGGATTTCAGAAGAAGGCCTGGGAGGTCAGACAGTGTGCCCCTGAGAGGACAGTGTGTGAAGCTTTGAGAGCAAAACTAAAATTGATGTGGAGACCACAGGAAGTTGGAGAAACCAGGAATATGGAATGTCTACTGAGGAAAGCTGTAGGCAGGGAGCAAAGCTACCCAAGAGAGAGACCATGAGAGGTGCAAACAACAATGCTATAGAGACCAGAAGACCAAGTTCCTTTGCAGTGCATACTTTTGCCATGAGTGCTGTACATGGAGATTATAAGATTTAATGTTTTCCATGCTTGGTTTCAGTCTTGCTTTGATCTGTCTTCTTTCTGTCTCTCCATTCTCTCTTTTGGAATGAGTATATTTACCCTATGCCATTGTATGTATGCCAGTAGTGTTTCAATTTCTTTTTGATTTCTAAAGGGGCTCATAGCAGAGTTTTCTTTGTGTCTCAGAGGAGACTTTAGACTTGAACTTTTCAGTACTCCTAAAACTGTTAAGACTCTGATAATGCTTAGAAGTGGACTAAGGAGATGTGTATGAGCCTTTTGAGAGCCAGGAGCAGAGTTATATTGTTGGGAACAATTCTACATAATTTTGGGGGAAAATCATTTCACAATTAAATCACAATTAGGTGCCTAGCTTTCCTGCCTACAGGCCAGCTATTGTATATCAAGACATAACTCTGTGTTCACCTCCCTTTTCACCTCCAGTCACAGCTAAGATCTCAATGGTCCTATGAAGCTATGATGCTCCAGGGCAAGATTACACCATCTGAAGACAACCTGGGAGGAACAAAATCTTCATCTACTTAGTTCCTCATTGTTCTAGGATTATCATCACTGCCCTCTGAGTCATCTGCTACATTTGTTTCTCCAGATGTACTGAATAAACGTGTGGCAAGCTCAGAGACTTTCATCTTTCCTGCCCAGAGCAGTGTTGATCGGCCCCAAAGCTTTGCTTCTTCTCTAAGTCTCATTTCTGTCCATATATTAAATAATTTGCCTTGTGCCATCATGGCTCACGGGAGACTAGAACTTAATGCAGAGGTTCTAGTAATGTCTCCTTTCCCTGTTCCTTAAATGCTACAGTTAATATTGAGAATGTCCCTCAAAGAATGTCACACACTCACAAATATGACTTTTGGAAAAAGACTAGACCACAAGGGCACTCTAACTGACCTTTTATTAGAAGGTAGGGCCTGGCTGGGAGAGGCAGCTTGCTGGAGCATTACCTGGAAGGATGCAGCTCTCCCCCCCACTTCTTTCTTTCTCTGCTTCCTGGCTTCCATGATGTGAGCAACTTCCCTCTGCCTGGACCCTTCCACCATGCCATTCCTACCTTGTAGTCAGCCCACCATGGACTGAAAACTTGAGCCAAAAATATCCTTTAAAAAAAAATCCTTTCTTCCTTTACATTGTGGGTGTCAAGAATTCTGTCTCAGTGACAAGAAAGTGACAGACACTATCTGAAAAAATACAGAAAAAAATCTAATGAAATTTAACTATCATTTAAAAGAAAAATCCTCAGCATACTAGAACTACCTAGGATTTTTTTTCAATCTGATAAATGGATCTATGAAGTAAAATCTTAATCATTCACATAACATGGTAAAATATTGACCATTGTCCTTTCTGAAGATGATGTCTGCAACCATCATTTATTCAAACTTGGAGGCCCTAACTTCAAAAAAATCAACTAGAAAAATTTTAAGATATAAAGATTGAAAAATAAGTAAAATTGTTATTATTTACAGATTATGTAATTGTTTACATAGAAAGGTCAAATTAATTCAGAACTTTTGAGAGATAAGTGAATTTAGGAAATTTGCTTGATATAAAGTCAATAATGTATAAATAATTTAAAGAGCAAAATAAAAGCTAGATGATAGGAAAAAGGGAGTCAGACCTTTTGCCTAGGTCTTTAGGAAGGGAATCTAGGGGTGAAGGGAGAGGGGAGGGGAGGAAAAAGAAATAAATGGGCTAAGATGTGATATGTACAGACACCAACTCATTATAATGAATATATTCATTATGTGTTGCAACATGTACTAATAAAAATATTAAATTTTAAAAATCTGAGAAAAGAAATAACAAAGGTCAATACACTCTGTTTTGTGTTTATCCCCAAAATGGAGAATGTAACCCCTCTCAATTAATAGGTAGGATGTTGAGGTGGATGGCGCTCCACCTCCTAGAGAATTTGAGAAACATGTATTAGTCACATGAGGGATTTCTGGGGAGAGCAGCGGCAGAGAAGAGAGAGGGTTGAAACTTTATACTGGCTGGGATGTAGGACTGGAGAATATTTCTAAACAAGGGCTGAGGGCTGCCAGGTTAGAATATTCTACCTGTACTGAAGGCGGTGGGGGGGGATTCACTGGGGCAATGATTCTGTCCAGATATAGAGCAAAAGGGAAAGGAGGTGAGGCATATAAAAAATCAGAAATTAAGCATCAGAACAGAGTCAGTCTCTTTGTTACATAACCCAAATAAATTGTATTTATGAACACTATAAAAGTCATTTTAAATAGAATTTAAATGAATAATTTTTTTTTTTTTTTGGTACGAGGATCAAACTTGGGTCCTTGCGCTTGCCCAGCAGGCGGCAAAACCACTGAGCTAAATCCCTGGCCCAAGAATAAAATTTATAAGATCATCAAAATTCATCAAATACCTAGAAGTAAATCTACCAAAGATCTGAAGATCTTTATACTATGGAAACTCAGAATTACTGAGGAAGATTTTTAAAGAATTTGAAAAATAAAAGAATATGCTATGTTACTGAACTGAATGATCTATTGTTGTTAAGGTGTGGATTCCCTCCAAGTCAATGTACAGATCTAAAGCAATTCCAGTGAAATCCCAGCAGGCCTTTTATGGAGTGACAGAACTACTGATGAGTATGAAGTCTGACTGAAAGGATTTAGCTGGGTGATCACAATTGTAGTATCATTACAATGAAATTGCCTGATTAACTTAGGTTTCCAAAAGGAGCAGATTCTCCATGGGCAGAACCATCTACATAATTTGCAAAATGAAAATAAAGGTCCACTGTTTATAAATTATTACGAATTTCAAAGCAGTGACAGAGAAGGCATTAAACCATGCATAGGTTCCCTCCAAGTATAGCATGCCATGAAGACAGCCCTATCCCTGGGTCTCCCATGTGTCTACCCTGTTGTTTGTAGATTAGCACACACGTCCTTCTGTACGCACTGCTGTAGATGCTGAACATGTATTTACCACGTCACCTCTTTTTTCTCCTTGCCTGGTAGCCAGTCTTCCACCTGACAGTGATCCCTTTTAAAACCAGCCTGTTTTTCTCTGCAAACTTAGGCAGCAAATGATACCATAGTGAATACCAACCAATAGCTGAAAATCTTCCCTTAGCCCTAATCTTCTCATCAAGAAAAAAAGTCTCTTTTCCTCTTCTTCCCTGCTTCTACAATATCTAAAACTTTGGAGCTATGTAAGACATGGAACAAATCAAAGGCTGTCATTGCTATTTTTCTGACTATGGTGTGGGGCACTAGTCCAGGAGAGATACTGCAGGCAGCATCTTCATTACTGCTGGGGCCCATATAGTCACCGGGCAGAAAAATTGGTTTAGAGACTCTTTTAGAATTAGACAGATTGTGCTCAGTGCGGCCCCTCTATTATATCCTCTTACAGTGACATAAGGTGAGTTACATAACCACTTTCCCAGCCCCACAGCCAAGTCAACACCACATTACTGCACCCCCTCCTTTCATTTCTTTGAACAAAAACAATGTTTTAAGGACACACTTTTCAGAGTGTGGTCCATCAATCTCACTTGGGAGCTTGTAGGAGCTGCAAGTTCTCACATACAACGTCTAACATTCTGAATAATAATCTCAAGGGGTGGAGCCAGAAAACCATACTTGGTAAGATTTCCAGGTGGTTCTTGTTCACAATGAAGCTTCACAACCACTGTATTAGGACAATTTAATATCTCTGCCTCTATGAGGCATATGTTAACAGGCTATATCCTGGCCAACCATTATTCTTTTTCTTCAAGTACCACACCTAGTTCTACTCTATATAACTCTTAGCAGGTGGAAGATTTGGAAAGTATAGCCAGTTTCAGAAAGAAAATCTCACCTTTAGGCCAACATGTGAACACATCCAAAACCAAGGGCTTGTGCAAATTAAAGTTCCTCTTTTCCCTTGTGTCATCTGTCAGTCTCAACTGAGTGATGGGATGGGGTGGAAGCCATTGCTCTTGATCAGAATGCCATCTTCTGCTCTCCGTGGTGCTCTCAGACCTTTTCAAAAACAATTCTGCCTTCCACTGGCATTCCCTGCCTTCTCATCTCCACATTTATTCAAAGAAATTAATATCCCATGTAACACAATCTGCTTTCTTGGAACTCAGGATAAACCATAAAGTTGGCATTTCTAATTCTTCCTCTATTGTGTTCTTGGTTTTTTATTATAGCATTTTGAAGATCCCTATATATCCTAAAAGAGTTAGGAGAGGGACACAAGCACAGATAAGATGTTCAGTTTTGAGAACATTGTATAGTGACAGTACAAAACCTGTAGGTTCCCAGGAATACTGAGGGGTGGGTATGAGAAGGGCACCTGCCCTGCAGGTAAGGCATCTTTTCAGGCCATTTCACTTTAATCATAAGTCTAATGGGAGGGGATGTCTTGCAACAATTGCAAAAACTGCCTATCCCACGTGTGGCAAAGCTCCAGATTCCTTGAACAATGTATTCTCCTTTGGTTTCATTTGATTTTGTTTCTGATATAATTTACTATGTAGAAAAGTCCTCAAATTGAGGCACAAAACATATACCTCGTGCATCCATATGAAGTTAAAAACAGATTGCATTTTCTTCCTTGGGTTGCACCAACCCTTTAGTTTAAGAAGCTAGAAGAAATGTTTCACTGACTTAAAGGAGGTTTGTAAAAGGTCCTCATTTATCTACCCATCCCAGGAGTAGACCCCATGTGAGGAGGCTCTGCAGTTCTTCATACAGAGAAAACCTCCTCCAAAGTAGAGCCCCTTCCCTTACCCTAGCCCTTCATCCTCTTCTGCACTCCACCAGAAGGCCATTTGACAAACTACAAAGAATAATGTGGTCTTTTCTGACAGTTTGGCTTCGGAGCCTCAAATGTAAACTCACATCACTGCTACCAGTGAATGATTTTATTCATTTTAAAGTGCTCGTTTTCTTTTATTCAAATACACTTTTTAAAACATGTAATATACCAAGAGGAAATGGAATACGTTTATTTCAGAAGAGAAATTTACATGACTGCCTCTACATTACAAATATTTTCTAAAATTACTGTCTAAAATTCCCATTTAAAACTATGTTTGCTTTTGCAAATACACCAAGGTGTACGTGGGTGTGTGTGTGTTTATGGTCGTGTCGGTCTGGCTTGTTTAGGGAGAGGTTCCCCTGCACCATTGCCACCCACTCTGTCTCAAATCGAAGGTATTCTGAGGTGCCCCTAGCTACCTGGAAGGGAATATTCACCATACTTCAGTACCACCATGTCTCTCTTCAAAATGTGGCTCAGGAGTCACTAAAGGAAACCACAGAGTGCTAAGACTAAACATTCTTGAGTAAGTCTCAGTTATGGCAAGTTCAACAGCCCTGTCGTTGAGAGAGCAGTTACCGAAATTTTCCAAATAAATAAACCAAACAAGTTACTTCAGGAAGAAGTGCACATCTATATGATTTATAACACTAGAAATTGGCCCATTGAGGCAGGAGGAACCAGGGGAACAGGCAGTAAACCAGAGGCCACCCAGGCATTCAGTGCTTCCTTCAAGGTTTTCATTCACGATCTCCTCCTGAATCCTCCCCGGGCTCTCTGTGTAGGAGGTGATGGTGTCTCCTAGCATCCTGCAGGACTTTTTGGATTGAACTTTATCATTGAGCCTCTAAATGGGTTAATATTAACAGAAAAAAAATAAGGTTCCTATTTAGAGGCTCCTGGCAGCAAGCAAATAGAGAAAAAACACCCCTCCAAAATCAATGTTTGCTTTGCTGAGGGCCTCCTTAGGTGTCCATTGGAAACAATTCTGTCCGTCTGCCACAGTTAAGTCACCCTGCAGCCTCACATGCCAGCCAGGAGCACTCAACAGTCCAGTGTCAATAGGTTGCTCCCACTGAGTGGTACCAGAACTCAGAGGCAAAAAGAATGGAAAACGTTATGTGGGACATAGCAGCCTTGATGTGAGTGGTTAATAAAATATGGGCAGCACCCCAGAGAGTCTGGTCTCTCCAGATCCCCATCTCCTGGCCTCAGACTGGACACTACCTCCCTGTGAAACCTCTGTAGCTGATCTCCACATGTCATTCACAGGTAGTTCCAAATTAAAACACACTCCCAATTGGACACACACCATACTACCTATACACTGCATGTGTGTAGGAGGGTATTACATGGTAATGGAGAAGTTAAAACTCACACGACATTCTCACACTCACATCCATCTATCTGTTTGCCTGAGTACATATTATATATACATAGATTTAGATAATAAAGAGCATATGTCCTATTTTATTCAATTATTGTTATATATAAACATATATATAGCCCAATTATTGAGCCTGAGTATTGTATTCAGATTACAAAGTAACTATTAAATTAAACAATAAAATAATTTATGTATGTATCCCAAAGCAGCCAAGTGAATTATATTAGTCCAATACCATAGTATAAATGTTTAATCTATAAATTAATTACATTACCAATTCATCTTCCAGTTATTGACCTTAGATCAGAATTTCTAACCTGCTAGTCAAGAATGGTCCATCTTTAGTTCACCATTATTTTAATTATGCAATTTCTATAAAAATTATATACAACCTAACAAATTCTATCTCAGAGAAAGTAGAAGCACAAGTATGGACAATGACTAAAAGAAGAAATATTTATGAATATTTAAATAATATTCCAAATACTCAAATCAGTGAAACATTCCCTAGGCATGCTGGATATTTGTGCACAAATACACTGATTGTTGTCTGGCAGATATATGTGCACAAATACACTGATTGTTGTCAAGTTATTTATGACACTGTGGATACACAATATTCAGCAAGCAGAGAGAAACAACATAGACTATAAAGATGGAAGGAATATTTTTTCTAAAACTGGTTATGAAGAAAAAACCAAGAGAAATAATACCAGCAAATGATAGTCATGCATGCAAAAGAAGCTCAAGTATCAAAAAGATTTCAGAAACACTGGATACTCTTCAATGGCACAATCTATAAGACATGAGAGAAAATTCTTAAAACTAGGAAAACCTAGGAATGTGGAAAAAGTTAAACTGAGACCTGTCTTCTCATGAAGGCGTAACTAAAATGAAAGCATTGTACATAATAAAGACTTTAAAACAAAAACATGTGACAATGTCATAATGTTTGAAAATTTTAATGAATCAAATAGAGAAGAATATAAGTAGAAAGGCCTTCACTGAGAAAAGGATGGAAATTATGAAGTCAGGCTCTGAAAATGCAAGATTGGAGAATTTTGTTTTAAACTACATTTATTTTAAAGGAGTAGATAAAGGGTTACTTCCCAAAAAGTAAATGAGTAGGAAATAGCTCTAGAATAAGAGAGACTGTGTAAGCTGATTCAAGATTCAAATATGAAACACCCAAGAAGCACCACAGCAGTGTCCACCGGTGATAAAGTTCACTACACAGTGTTGTGAGAGCTGGTTGGTAATAGGGAGATCTTCTTAGACACCAGAGCAGAGTTCCCATGAGGTCCTTAACAGACTTATAGCACCAGCAAGAAATGAACATTTGTTATGATAAGCCCCTGAGATGGGAACGTTTTTAACTGCCACAGAACCTGGCCTATCCTCACAGACACAAGAGTAAGAGTTCTCATTCTAGTCCATGTAAGCCAAGACCAGATTTAATCACACACACACACACACACACACACACACACACACACACCACAGAATATTGTTACAAACTTCTAATGCTGTTTGTACTGCAAAGTGAATAATTGATTTCCTTCTCTCCAAAGATAAAAGATTTGGTTTTTTTGAGTCGACAGCTGGGAAAATCATCACACTGTAGATGCCACTAGTTGTGGGCCTCATGTTAAAGTTGGACTCGAGCTGTAAAGAAAGGCAGAGGGGAAAGTCATGTAACAAGGGAGACAAAAGCAGTCAGACACAGTCAAACAAATGTGTGAATGGCAAGCTTCAAACAAAAAGAAAATGAACAAGAAGGTGCAGTAGCAAAAGATTAGCTGAGGCAGACCATAATTTCCTAGTAAAGAATCTATTTTCAGAGAAGGTGTGGTGTTACACACCTGTAATCCCAGCACTCATGAGGCTGAGGCAATGGGATTACTGCAAGTTCAAGCTCAGCCTGAACTGCATAGCAAAACCCTATCTCAAAAAACAAACAAACAAACAAACAACAACAATAACAAAAGCATAGTCTATTTTCATTCTGTTTGAAAGCTGGAGGGTTGCTCACTTGGGCTTGTGTGCAGTTGTCTGGAAAACAAGCCTAAAGTCCAACATCCTTCCAACAGACACTGGAGATCTGATCTGCAGTGACAAGTTGTGCAGGAAGGAATTAGAAAGCAAACCCAGTAGTGAACCTGCAGAACGGTATGTCCGCTAAGAAGCTCCCAAAGAAAAGTAAGAGCAGACTTTTTTTTAACCAAAAGTAAAGAGGCTCCTTCGGTGTTCAAAATGACATGGTCAGTTTCTTGTTTAACAGGTCAGTTAAATAGTTTGGGATCACCCTTCTAATCTTTTGTGGTTAGTTTCCGCTGGAAAGATGAAATGCAGCATTTCTGGTTTATTTATTCCATACTTGTCTCCACAAACAATTGAAGTGCATAAGAAAATGATATCTACCAAGATACACTGGAATCCAAGTTAGTGAAGAGGGATTTCTTTTTTAAAAATATATTTATTTTTTATTAGTACATGTTTCACAGTACATAATGATTGCATTCCTCATGAGGAGTCGGTACAAGCACATAACACCTCTTAATTCTTCATCCCCTTCCACTCCCACCCCTCCCTGCTCCTTCCAACTCTTGGTCTGCTTCCCATTTGAAAAGCTCAATTTCCATTTATTTTTTCCTGCAGTTCTTTTTTTCCACCCCCTTTCACTCATCTCCCTATCAACTCCCTCTATCTCTTTTCCTCTTCCAATTTAAAGAGATCTCCCTACTTCCTAATCTATCTTTTATTTTGCTCTTTATCTATACATTAGGTTTCTCATATAAGAGAAAGCACGCAATATTTAAGCTTGTGTGTCTGATTACTTCATTTAATATTAAGGTCTGAAGGTGCATCAATTTACCTATAGATGTCTCAAATTTATCACTTTTATGAAAGAGTAGTACTCCATTGTATATTAATGCCACATTTTCTTTATCCATTCATCCGTTAATTGACATATAGGTTGTTTCCAAGATTGCACTATTATAAATTGTGCTGTTATAAACATGTGTATGCATGTATGACTGTAATATGAAGGCTTTAACTTTTTCAGGAAAATATATAGAAAGAGAATAATTGGGTCAAATGGAATTTCAATTTTAATTTTTTGAGGAATCTCCATAATGATTGCCCTAGTGGTTGTACTAGTTTACACTCCCACCAACAATGTAGAAGGGTTCCTTCCCCCCACCCAGCCTCCTGAGCATTTGTTATTATTTGATTTCTTGATGGCAGCCATTCTATCTGGGGTAGGATAGCATCTCAGTGTTGTTTTAATTTGTGTTTCTCTAATGGCCAGGGATATTGAATACTTTCTCATGTATTTATTGGCTATTTGTACTTCTTCTTCTGAAAAGTGCTTAGAATTTGAGTTGCCCATTTTTTGATCAGGTCTTTTATTTGAGGGTGTCTAATTTTTTTGAGTTCTTTATTTATTTTAGATATTAATCCTGTGTCTGAAGTAGAGCTGGGAAAAAATTTTCCCCACTCTGTATTTGTTGCACCCCACCCCTTTTGATTATTTCATTTATTGTGCAGAATTTTTTTAATTTGATATGATCTTACATTTTGATTCTGAGTATTATGTCTTGCATCATTGGGGTTCTGTTCAGAAAGTCCTTGTCAACGCCTATGTTTTCAAGAGTTTTACCTATTTTGTCAGATAAAGTGTTTCTATTTTGACAGTTAGATCTTTGATCCATTTTGACTTTAGTACATAGTGAGAGATATAGGTCTAGACTCAATCTTCTGCATTTGGATAGCCACTTTTCCCAATGTCATTTATCAAAAAGGGATAGCATCTTTCCTCTAGTGTATGTTTTTGGCCCTTTGTCAAAGAACAAATAGCTGAATGTGTCTGGAGTTGTTTCTCCATTCTCTACTTTGATCTATTGATCCACATATCTGTTTTTATGCCAGTACAATGCTGTTTTTATAATTACAGCTTTCTAATATAATTTGAAGTCTAAGATAGTGATGTCTCCTGCTTTGATTTTGTTATCCAGGATGTTTTTGCTATTCTGAGTCTCTTTTGGTTCCATTTGAGGTTTTAAGATTTTTTTTCCTCTAGATCTGTGAGGAATGCTGTTGGTATTTTGATTTGATTGTGTTAAATCTATATGTCAGTTTTGGAAGTACATCCACTTGACTACATTTATTCTGCCTATTCTGAAACATAGAATATCTTTCCGTTTTCTGATGGCCTCTTTGATCTTCTTTTTTGGAGTGTTGTAATTTTTTTTTCTTTTCTCATAGTTTTGCCTTTCCCTCTTTTCCTTTCCCCTTCCCCTCCCTTCACTCCTTCGTCTTTGGACCTTTATTGTACAGGCCTTTCATTTCCTTGATTATGTTAATTCCTAAGTATTTGATTTTTCTTAATGCTATTGTGAATGGTATTGTTTTCTTAATTCTTTTTTCAGTGAATTTATAATGTATATGAATGCTTTTGATTTTTGTGTGTTGATATTATGTGGTGCTACATTGCTGAATTTGGTTATTAATTCAAGATGCCTTTTGGTGGAATATTTGGGGTCTTGTTAAGTAGAATATCAAGTCATCTGTAAATAATGATACTTTGAATTTGTCCCTTCTTATAGCATCACTTTTATTTCTTTGTCTTGCCAGATTGCTCTGGGCAACACCTCAAGGACTACATTTAATAGGACTAGTGATATTGGACATCCTTGTCTTGTTTCTGATTTTAGAGGGAAAGCTTTCTATTTTTCCCAATTTAATATGATATTGGCAGTAGGTTTGTCATATATGGGTTTTATCAGATTGATTCAAGGTCCTTCTGTATTTTCTTCAGGCTTTTATCATGAATGGATGTCAGATTTTTTCAAAGACTTTTCTGCAGATGCTCGTGTGATTTTCATCCTTGTTTTTATTTACGTGATGGAGTACAATTATTGATTGATGTATATTGAACCATACACGCATCCCAGAGATGAAGCCTACTTGGTCATGGTGTGTGATCTTTATGATGATTTCTTGCATTCTATTTGCCAGTATATTGTTGAGGATTTTGGCATCTATATTCATTAAAGAGAAGGACTTACAATGGCTATGAAATATACTATGATCCTTGTCTTTGGTTCTTTTACCACTGCTCACTTGAGAAAAAAAAAGTGCAAAAGTGGAAACTGAAAGTGGACAGATCTAAATGTGAATCTCATTTCAAGATATATTAGCCATAATTCTTGGGTATTTTGGACTACTTTGAATGTGTGTTGCAAGACATGAATGAGCTGATAAATATAATAAGCTGTCCATATCTGGTAGGTTTCCTTTAAATCAATTTCTTGTCAAACTTATGTAGAAAAAAATTGCTTCTACCTGAACATGTAATGATTACTTTCTTATCATTGTTCCCTAACCAAATAGTATAACTATTATTTACATAGCATTGACATTGTATTTAGTATTATAAGAATCTAGAGATGACATGAGAGGAATACAAGAGGATATACAAAGGATATATGCAAATTATGATCGATTTTGTATAAGCATCTGCAGAATTTTGTATCTGTAGGGATCTTGAAATCAATCCCTCTTGGATATCAAGGTACAAATGTATAAAATAGAGGATGCAATCAGTAAACTGTAGTCATCCTATGAGGAGCCTCTTTGGAAAAGAACAATGATGGACAAGAAACCAAGCAAGAATATAAGAAAGTCTATAACTTGTAAAATCCTATGCACTATTATCTGCCTGTATTATCTGCAATTATGATATATGGTTTTAAGCAAGAATAAATTGTGCAGCTCTAGGAAAAAAATAGAAATAATGTGAAAAAAGTAATAAAAAACTTTAATCATTCTCAAAATATATAAATGAGCCAGGAAAGAAGGATGAAAATCGATTCCTTAATACATCTAAAGCTATAAATTTAAGTTCAGGAGTACAGGAGAAATAAATTAACATACCTCTGAGCATAAAAAGAGAGTAGCACCACTGATAAGGGTGACTTTGAACAACTTTGAAAGGAAAGGAAGAGAAACAGGAATCTAGATCAGGAGATGAATTAAGACATTTAAAGTGGAATGAAAGATGTGACAAATGAAAATGACAATGCAAATGTTGGACATTTTGGTGGTTGTAAAAGTGAAGGGTGAGGTAGAGACTGAAGTGCAGAGGGCTTCAAAATGTAGGTGTAAGGCAGAAACAAGATGGAGAATGTAAGCCTCCCAAGGGTGCACTCCTAGCAAGTTGACCCACTTGAAGGACCTTTTCAGACACCAACAGGTAGGAAGAAATGAGCAACAATGTCAACTGCCAGCTGAAATTCCACCTTGAAATTATTTGTGCCTCCCCTCCCCCTTCCTGTGAGCTAAAAACTTGTACTTTTTCCTTTTTAAGCTATTTTTAATTGACCTCCATCAGTGCACTACAGAGAGCAAGGGGATGTCAAGATCATAACTCAACTTGAGAACCGTGTGAAGCGAGGTGAAAGTTTTTTCAACACTGAAAAATGTAAGAATTTGTCTCAAATACACAAGTAAAGTGCCCAACACCATGAAGAAATTGACATTTTTACCTAAAATAGCTGTTCAAACTGTATATTTGCTACATTTCATAAACATCAGAAGGGCACCACTGACACCCAAGTAAAAAATCCCTATCTTGGCCAAAATGGTTTCAGAGAAAAACAACTCACCTACCAAGGAAAACTTTCTGCACTCCTCGTGCCCAGGAGAGTGTGGGCCAGGACTGTGCCTGCCTCTGCCATTCAGGAAGACTTTAAACCCAAAGGGGAAAGGTGCTTTTGGGTTGAAACGCTGCTCGCTTGGGCACTTCTGTTTTCCTACAGGGGCAGGGTAGGTACCTTCCTAAATGCCTCAGAGCAGCCCTTTGCTTGTTGGTGTGTACTGGCTGGCCCCCTTTTAACTTGCTCTGCATAAACACCTCATCCTAGGCCCACAGACAGCCCACCTCTGCTGCCACCCTGCTGGTTTCAGCTGGAGGAGGTCTTGCAAACAACCCACTCTGGGGCTCCGTGTTCTCCGAGCCTGCCAGTTCTCTCAGGAGGTCGTTTACATGCTTGGCTCTCATTTCAATGAGGTACGCTGGAGCAGCTGGTGAAAAGTGCTTTTGCTCCTGAAAACCACTATAGTGCTTCACTGCACATGGCGAACCCGTGGCTCCCACCGATGAAAGGGAATGGCCAGTGTGGTTGAACTGGTCACTTCTTGGGGGCCATCATATTCCTCTCAAATGTGATATAGCCATTTCAACCCCAAATTATGTCCTGTAAACAGCTGGTTATTTCCCTGTGCCTCCTCAGAATTTTGCCCTCGCCTACCTGGTCACCCTCTTGTTTGTAGATTGCTGTGGCCCATAACTCTGAATGGGCCAAGAAAAGGCACAAAGCTAACATTTACTCGTTTACATACACATGCAGAGTATGAAGAAAAACACCTCCTTGCTCACACCCTTTAGAAAAGACATAAATTTTGACAGAAAAATATTTCCAGGGGAGTTGAGTGTATTTGTTTACTCAGTTGTAATGGCAATATTATCAAATTAGTTTGTGATACCTCCAACTTTAATATTTTCATTTGGCTTTTTTTTCCCTGTAAGTGTACTATATAAAGATGATTAATAAAAAAAGCAGGGTTGCTTTTGACTATGGAAGTTAATTACGGGTTTCTGATGATGTAGTGGGAGGCTTCACTCATCCATTTTGTTTTCTTCTCTGTGGAGAGCCAGAAATATGGGACACAGGAAAGAAACATGCAGAGCAGGACTCCCTGGACTACAGAAAGCTTTGAAGGAAACTCAACTTCCACTGCTGCCATCAATAAGCAATGTTGAAGATGTTTCTTTGTCCACATTTGATTGCACATTTCATGGGCCATCAAGAGCTACACAAACATTCAACACTGTTCCAAAATCCCACAGTGGACTAATGGACTGTATACATAATCACCATAATATTATACCCATTTCATGGAGGGAAAGCTGAGTCAAAGATAGATTATAAGGCAGGAAATTGTTTTCATTATTGCCAAATTTTATCCTGTAGTCTTGCAAAAAGTATTTAAAGAGAGGCATTATTGAGAGAAGCCAGGTTATTATTGGAGCCAAGTTAGATCCCCTATGCAGCCTCCTTGCTAGCTGTATGAATAATAGGAAAGTACCTCTCCATGCTTTAATTTTCTCATCTGTAAAATGGGGGTAACAATGGTGCCCTCACTCAAGAGTCCACTTGGAAGATCAATTGAGTTAATGTGTGAGAACTTCTTAGCACCTGCCTTGTGGCCATTTTTATTAGTAGTATTATGTATCCAAAGTGTAAATACTACATGGAGGTGCAATGTTGAGTAGAGAAGCCAAGCAGCAGGTGAGTATTTCATCTCTGAAGCCCATGGTATTTCTACATCTCACTGTCCTAAAAGCTTTCCAGGGTACTCCCTTGGGTGGAACACAGTGGGCCTCAAGTCAAAAAGTCATTCCTTAGCTTGATCCTTGAGACCTTTGCCTGCTGGGTGTGATTTCCAAGGTATGCTAGAGGAAAGCTTGGGTGACAGCAATTCTGTTTCCTCTAAAGCAGAGTCTAGGTGTCCTTTTACTAGGTCAATAGAAAGGACATTTTCCCAGTTAGAATGACTCTAACTCTTTGCCACAACCATCTTGATTCATTAAGATTGAGGAGAAATATTACAATTTGGTCAGAAAATTAACATAAATTTCCCTCTCTAAAGGTTTGGTCTTTTTGTCCCTAGCCAGGCCTTCTACCTTCACATTCAGTGGCTTCTCCATGTGGTCTTCCTGGCAAGGGTACACATGAACCTGGCACACACAAATGGACACATTTTCTCAGCAAAAGTTACTTCTAATTGTTCCATCAGCCCCTTGAGGACCACAGAAGTTCACCATCTGGCCACTCTCTTGAAACATGGTGTGAGTCAAATAAACCAAAATGTTCTCCTAATGCTACATTACTCGCTTGCCCGTATGAGCCTATTGCTTTGAGAGAACTTTGGAGTGTACCATCCTTGTGATGGGGACAATGACTTATGCTCAATGATCTCATTTTTCCCAATTGTAAAATTTAAGCTGATAAAAAGGCATCCATCTCAGTTGCTATGGAGCTGAAAGAAGGTAGAGCATGTTTTCTACATTGGAATATATATTGCAGGCCTCTAACTTCTGCTGGTCTGTGGTCACTTGGAGAAATCTTTGCAGAAAACTTGAGTACAGTGCTTAACAAGCTTATGACCATGGAAAAATTACTTAAGCTCTTTTAGGCTTCTGTTTTGGCATCTATAAAATGAGGATAAAAAATAATATGTAGACTGTATAGTCATTGGGATAATTAAGAGAAAGAACCAATATGAAATGCTTGGTGCACCTAGAACATAGTAAGTATTAAATGATAGTTGACATTAGAAATCACTGTTATATCATGAATCCTCCCACTGGGCACTTGCATATGGGCTGCCTGCTGGCTTATTCACAAATGTGAAACACAAAAGGAGTGGCAAAAAGAGACAGGCACCACTAATATTAAAATATATAAAGATGTAGAAGTGTTATATGTTTTTAAAATAGTAGATTGGAGGTTTTAGTTATTGTAGTTCTTGGAACAGGATAGACCTGGTCAACTTTTTGTTACTATAAAAAAATTTAAGAAGGGAAAAGATTTTTGAGCTGCTGATGAAGGCTCAGATTGGAAGAGTTCTTAAACAGCTGGAGGAAAAAAATGAAGATTGAAAGAACTAGACTTATGTTGCCTAAAGAATTTATCTTGAGCCCAGCACCCAGAAGGAAGCTCCCCCACCACCATCTCAGGCTCCTAGGGCAGAGAAGCTCAGCCAGTCCCAGAACCTGGAAGGAAGCTCCCCCACAGCCATCCCAAGCCCCTAGGGCAGAGAAGGTGAGCCAAGTAGGCGCCAGAGGCACACCCCACCACCACCGTGGAAATGAGAAGACACATAAACAAGCCTCAAAAACAGAGTTCCAGATCACCTACAGCAAACCCAAAGGGAAACAAGATGGAGCACTGTGATACTCAACCACCTGGACTCTCTGAACTGGCAACAAAAGAGGATCTGGGAAAAATGAAATCAGAAATAATTACTCAGCAGCAAAGATTTTGCTCATGGTGCAAGACATGATTAATAAATCTAGAGAGGACACAGATTAAAAAATAGAGGATCTGAGGAACATGGTGGAATCCCAACATAGAAAAAAAATGGAATCCATAAAACAGATACAAACAGATTTCCAAGAGATTAAAAACTCCATCGAAAGTCTGCACAGCAGAATGAACCAATGTGAAGAAAGAATTTCACATATAGAAGATAAGATTGCAATTAGTGAGGAGGAAAAGAAAAATTGCTTTAAAATTGTAAGGGAACACAAGAAATCAATCCAGCAGCTGCTAGACGATGCAAAGAAGAATAACATAAGACTGACTGGAGTCAATGAAGAAAGAGGAGAGAGTGCAGATGACATAAAAAAAAAACCTGTTCACAGAAGTGATGGCAGAAAACTTCCCAAGGAGGGGAAAAGAACTTGACATACAGATACATGAGGCATATAGGACTCCAGCTAGCCTTGATCAAAAAAAACCTACACATAGGCATATAATACTTAGGATTCCAGAAATCCAACAGAAGAACAAAATTCTACAAGCAGTGAGAGAAAAGAAACAAATCACATACAAAGGAAAGCCCATCAGAATCATAGCAGACTTCTCAATGCAAACCCTAAAGGCAAGAAGAGCTTGGAGTGATGTATTTCAAGCCCTAAAGGAAAACAACCTCCAACCCAGATTGATGTACCCTGCAAAACTATCTTTCAAAGTTGATGGAGAAATAAGATACTTTCATGATAAAGAGCACCTCAGGAACTTCATCAATACCAAACCAGCCTCCAAAAAATTTTAGACAATACCCTAGGAAAAGACAATGAGGATCACAACCCCAGGAAACCCAGCAGAATGAATCCACTGGGTGTGACAAATTAAATGCAAAGGGAGAGAATCCAACAAAAAGAAAAAGTCATGACAAGGCTTTTAAAACTTTTGACTTCATCTCCCTAATGAGTGTATAATTCAATCTTATTATTGTACTGCTTAGTATTTTTCTGATTCTAGAGTTGTACACCATTCCTTGTGCTATACTGGCTGTTTATCATCTTCTTGTGTCTACATTTTAATTGGGTTGTCTATTAATGAGCTCTAAGTATTCTTTATATATTCTGGTCATAGCTTATATGCATTGTAAATATGGTCTGTTTAAGGACTACTTTTCATTTTAATGATGTCATTTAAAGTTCTAAATTTTGATGGAATCTCATTTATCAATTTTTTTTCTTTTATACATCATGTTTTTTGTATCCTAGGTAGTTCTTGCCTACCCCGAATTCATAAATATTTTCCCTTACAATTTTTTTCTAAAGTTTTATACTTTTAGGCTTTCTTATTTAGGTTCATAGATTCCTTCAAGTTATTTTCATGTATGGAAAAAAAGGGTTGAGGTTAATTTTTTATATACAGATACCAGGTGTTCTAGTGCCGTTTGCTGAAAACACTATCTCTTCCTCGGTTCTTGAATTGAGTTTATATTCTATAAAATGTTAATGTTAAATAATCTTTGAAAATTCAGTGTACCATATATGTTTGGTTCTATTTCTAGATTCTCTGTTTTATTCCAATGATCTATATGTCTTTCTTTACACCAACACTGCCTTGATTACTGTAGCTTTAGAAGAAGTCTTAAAATTGGGTGCTAAATGTCTTCCAACACTGTTTTAGTTTTAGTGTTTGTTTTTAACTTTTCTAGGCCCTTTGTACTCCTACATAACTTTTAAATCTCAATATCCAATTCTTCATTTATAGCAAGTATACACAGACCTGAATTTCTATATATACCTTGTGTTTTCTAATCCTGCTAAATTCAAATACAAGTTCTAGGGGCTCCTAGAGATTTCTTAGTATTTTCTCTGTAGATGATCATTTCCTCTACATATAAAGATTTTGCTTCTGCCATGCCAATCCTATCCTCATTGTGTCATTTTATTGCCAGCCTATTTTGGTGGGGACTAGGTTTCAAAGTTTAATGGACAGATAAAGAGTAAGCATATCTGCCCTTGTTCCCCACCTTAAGGAGAAAGCATTGTATCTTCTCCATTTATATAAGGCATTCTCGCTGGAAGTATGGAGTACATATCTTTAACCTGTTGAGAAGTTTCTGTTCTACATCTAGTCTCCTGATAGCTTTTACCATGAACAGCTGTAGAATTTAGTCCAATACTTTTTCTCCAAATAGTGACAGAATCATATGGCTTTTTCCTTTCCTCTGTTTAAATGATGAATTTTGGGGGTGGATCTTCCAATGCTGAACCAACCAACACTGCCATCCCTATAACAAAACCACTTTCTACATCCTGCCAGATCTGACTTCTAAGAGTTTGTTTTGTTAAACAAATTTCTATCTATGTTCATACTTTTTTCTTCTATTATCTTTATCCAGTTTTAGGATTAGCACAATGTTGAGTTCCTAAAATGAGGGGAGAAGTGTTCCTTCTTTTTTCTGCTTTAATTGTTTGATATAATTTATCAGTTAAAATGTTTATGAGCCTGCTGTTGTCATATAGGTAGGTTTTCAACCTAGGAATATACTTTCTTTAGTAGGTGCTCTTCAAATTTTATATTTCCTCCAGAGTTAGTTTCATTAATTTGTCTTCCAAGGTACTTCTTAGAAGTTGTCCAATTTATTTCAAAAAATATTTTTGTAATATGCTTTCTATATCCTTTTAAATTCTGTAAAATCTGTGGTAATGTCTCCTAGATCTTAATATTGTAATTTAGAAAATGTATAACTGATATTGTGTAACAGGAAGAAAAGGTCTAAAAGAGCAGGGGAATTGGGAGGGGTAGGGGAAGGGAAAAAAGGGAAAGGAAAAAATATGAGAAGAGGAAAAAAATGGAAACAAGGTCTTTGCAAATAGGGAAGGGTGGAGGGGGTGAAGGGAGGGCAAGGGAACAGGAAAATAATAAGAACCAAGGGACTCAAGTAATGGTACAAGATCCCAATGATGAATGTAACTGTATTTTATACCTAAAATGTACCAATAAAGTTAATGGGAGAAAAAAAGAATTTATCTTTATTAAAAAAGATCAAGATGGTCTTTTACAATGCATCCTGCATCTACTTATGGATTGGACAGTCCGGACAGGAGAGAACTGATGCGTCTGTCTGCTGACAGTGGTTTCCATTTCTCATGTGCCCTGGAGCTGTTAGTTACTTCCGCCCACAAGTATGTGTAGGTTGTTCATTATGCTGCACATTTGACTGAGGAAGAAAAATGAATAAGGCCAAGTGCTCCTTCCCAAGAAGTCAGAGACTCTTCTCCAGGTCCTGGTGCAAGGACTTTTCACATCTGTTACGCACTCAGTCTTCCAGGTCATGTGGACCTCTCCCCACTGAGGAGAGGCAGAGAAGTTCCTTTAATTCTTTTAAGTCATGAAAAAAGGAGCTTGCAAGGAAAACACACACACACACACACACACACACACACACATGCGTGCACATATAATTTATTAGGTACAGATAGTATAATTGTTTTTTATTTTATATCTAAGCAAAGTGTGAGTTTTCTGCCATAAATGTGAAGTTTCTATAGCACCTGCATATTTTCCCAAGCTCAACTTTTTTAGAGTGCTAAGTAAATACAATTTACAATAATGCACAAGATGAGTTTCTAGATTTAGTGAGAGACACACTGGTTTCTTCCACTTCTTTCTTTGTGTATTGTTTTCCAAGGGGTACAGGAATCAATCACCACAAGGTGAGTGACATAAACGAGAAATCTGTTCTTGCACAATTCTGAAGGCAAGGATTCTGAGAAAGTGGTGTCTGCGGGGCTGTCCTCTCTCTGGAAGGTCCTGGGGAGACTCCGCCCCATGGCTTGCTTTTAGCTACTGGTGCTATTGACAATCCTTGGCTTTTCTGACCTGTGGAGACATCATCCCTCTACCACCATCACATGCTTCTGTCCCTGTGTGTTTCTACATTCCTCTTCCTCTTCCTGTGAGGGCACTAGTCATGCGGAAACAAGGACACACCCTACTTCAGCATGAGCTCATCCTAGCTAATTACATAGCTATCACCCAATTCATAAATTCCACCCCATTCTGAGGTTCTGGGAGCAACATGAATTTTGGGAGGACATAGTTCAACCCGTTCCTCAACCCAGTTTCACCCCTAGACAGGGGCTCCTGCATCCATCTGCCTCGTAATGGCTCCAGGTCCTTTGGAACCTCTCTGCTCTCCAAGTGAACAGGATGCTTATCCATGGCACTCCAAAGAATCTTTCTTTGTGCTGTAGCTCTTTTACCTGTGCTTTTTTTCATCCCTTTCCAAGAAGCCCAGCATCCTGGAAAGTCTATTCTCCTCACTGGCCTGTTGTTTTCCTCAGACATACCCACTGGCCTATGAGCCTTCTCTTAACATCACTTCCTGCAAGTTGGCATCCAGGCCTAGGCTTGTGGGCTGTCCATCACTAGCTTATGTTCGCCATTCTTGCTTTACCTGAACTTACTCTTGAAAGCTAGAGCAAGCTCCTGTTCTAAGCTCTACTCCCTTTTGGATAACACTGTGTTTCCACTTCCTGTCAAAGGTGTGGTGTCTGCTCTTTGTTCCTGAAGGAGCTAACAGGCATTTCTTGAGTCCTAACAGTGATCAGCTGAGATTTAACACTCCCTACCATGTTTCCATATTTTTCAGAAAGAGTTGTCATTCACATGGAGACTGATGCTTTCAAAAATGATATCTCTAGAGAACTGAAATAGTAAAATGCCTCTAGAATACAATAGAAACCTAGAAATGAAGGTATTGGTACCTAGAGAAAATTGTGTCATTACTTAAGTAGTCTATGGTTATTTCACTTCTAAGTAGTCATATTGTGTTTCTTTTCTGTTATAAAATAATTACAATACTCAAGGAAGCAGTCTTGCAAATCTGCTTAGTTAAGGTCTTATTTTGTTGATAGGGTAGTTCATAGGATTACCTGGAAGATTGGGAAAGCACTCTTCAAAAATGAGTAGGGATAAAGGATCATGATCAAAATTATACCACAGATTCTGTCCAGGCAAGCCACTGCATCGACATCGGGCACCCACCTCACACCACCAATGCCGATGGCATCAGATAATGGTCATGAGAAAGAACAAAGGAAGAAAAGCAGTCCCTACATTGAGTAATTGATCTAACACTGAAACTTGGTCTCAAAACTGTTGGAAACCCACCTGACACCCAGAGCTAAGACCACTTGTTCTCCAGTTGGATATCTCACAGTACAGTTATTCCACACACAACATAAAAGGTCAAACATCTTTTCTCTTTAAAAGTGAGAGACTGCTACTTCTTTATCCAGTGCAGCTTTACCCTTACTCTAGTTTGCTCTCCTTAGAAAATGTATTGAGGTAATGAATTATAGGATTGTCCCTACTTCCCACAGTATCCTATCTAGTATAAAACCTCCCTTCAGTTCTTCTTCAACTCTTTCTGCCAAAGTCCAAAGCCTTTACATTCTTCCTAATGCCCCCTCTGAGACACCTGTGGTTCTCTATGATTCACATATTCCCTCCCCATAACAATTAACAAACTCTAGTTGTTCAACTACAGATGTGTTCTTTAATGTCATTGACTAATACTGATAGTTGTCACAGCTGGCTCCTCTCTCCACTGCCCTTGAAGGATGCTGCCATTCTTACAACTGTCTGAAGAGTGACTTTTTCCATCTCTACTCCATGAGGGCCAAACTCAAAGCTCCAGGTGAGGATATTTGATTGACTGATGCCCACAAGAGCTGGAAAAATGAGGAAGTGCTGATTTCCAAAGCACAGGGGAGGGGCCAGAGAAGAAGGAGGAAGAGGAAGAGGAGGAAGGAAGGGAGGAAGGAAGGGAGGAAGGGAGGAAGGAAGGGAGGAAGGGGGGGGAGGGAAGGGAGGGAAAGGGGAGGAAGAGGGCCAGAGAGGAAGGGGAGGGGAGAGGACGGGAGGAATTTGCTTTCAAATTCACTTCTCAGCCCTTTATCCAGCCTCAGGGACTTGGTGGCAGTGCTTGCAGGGGGCCAGGATGAAGCAATAGTTGTTCACATGTTCCCTAGGAACTAACTGGCTGTTTTTGGCTTCCCTTCTGTGACAAGTAGGATTACATTTGACTGCATAGATCAGAAAATTAGAAACAAAAATGGTTCAAACGAGGTACAGTTTAGCACTTGGGGGCAACTTCCCCAGAAGCTTCCCCAGCTTCCTCACCTTCTGTGCTTGCAGCCTGTCATCCTTATCTTATCTTCTTGGGACCTCATTTTCAAACTGTGGCCTAGAGTTTAGGGACCAGCAGGAACAAGCAACTGAGAAGTCCTCATGCTACCCTCCCCTTTTCCAAAGGCTTCCTGGAAGGAGTCACATGGCCATGTCATGCTGGGTGTGGCAGAGGGCACTTGGTGAGAAACCTAGACCCTTAGCTGGGCAAAACACCAAAAGGCATGGCAGATTAGATTCAGAGGAACACAGAGGAGTCCCAGCCACAACTCATTACATTTTCTACCACACCTAAATGAGCCACCTTGTTTGAACTACAGTTCCACCCATGGGAGATATATCCATCACCATCAAAAGCACAAACCACGTTACCTCAACCACCTCTCCAGAATAACTAGTTCCAGATCATTAATAAGCTCGAAGTTGGGTCTTAAGGTCTTGCTTTTTATTTTTTAATTAATTAATTTTATTTTTAGCATCTGTTTACCCAGAACTGGAGAAGGTGGAAATGTTAAGGTTGACTCTTTGCAACTCAATCAATAAGGATAAGGAAAAAAATATTTTAAAAGAGAAAATGAAACCCAACAACCTGAGCTGTGTTCATTTCACTTCATTCCCTGCCAGATGTGTGCTGCTGTGGGGCAGATGGGAGGCTCAACTGTGACCTCAGGGCCACCGCTGGGTGCCTCTGCCCTAGCTGGTCCTACAGACCAATTACAAATGTTTCCTGAGAAACCAGCCTAAGTGTGGGCTTTAAATTTATTCTAATGCACTTGCTGAAGTTAAAAAAATAGAAAATCCATATTTTTAAGTTGTAAACACAGTATTTATTATTAATTCTGAGAGATGACCACTCAGGGTTGTGCATGTTTGTGTGGTAGGCTCTGTGATCCCGTGGGCTTTGCTAGGATTCAGGACACACAGTTTGAAGATCAACAGGACAGACCATCCCCTCAGCAAAGCTGATTTGTAGGGCTGTCCACTTGATGTCAGAGAGAGAGGACTGCTCTGGAAGCCTTGTCAAAATTTCAGGGTCAGATATCACCCCAGGGTAGGGTATGTGGGATGAGCTTTCTAGAGGAAGGTACCCACAGTGACTTATTTTAATTGCCCTTTGGAGTCTTATTGATGATGTAAAAAAGCCAACAAAGACAACCTTAAATTGTAATCAAAGTTAAGGAAGGTAAATTATAAGTTTGAAAATTGTGATATTATTACCAAATAGAGTAAGACATGCACTGGTAGAGTTTAAAAAAAACAAAAAGAGCATTTGAGAGTAAGAAAATTCTAGGTCTATATAACTTTTTCCAGAGAAATAGGAATGGGTTACATAGTCAGCTTTTGCTTCTCTCTCTCTCTCCTCTCTCCTGTCTTTTTCTTTCTTTCTCTGTAGTACTGGACAACTGGAGATTGAACCCAGGGCCTTCACACTGATCTCCATCTGCAACCCTTTAAAAAATTATTTTTTAAATTTTGAGACAGGGCCTCAAGAAGTCACTAAATTGCCTATTCCATGCTTGAATGAACCTGTGATTTTCCTGCCTCAGCCTCCCAGAGTGCTGGGATTACCACCATGACCAAGCTCACATTTCTTATATTACCTATTTTGTCTTGATTCTGGGTGCACCAAGTAATTTTGTAATTCTAATTTGACCTTACAGTTCCTGATTGAGACATCACTGACACTTGGGCTTCAAAGTTGTATCCTTTTAATTCACTCACATATTCATTTGTGGAGATTTATGGAGCACTTAATTAGAACCAGACGTTTCAGATACTTGAGAATCACTGGTACACTCATGTAGGATAAGTTCACATGGGTCAAATTTATAATACATGAATAAATAAAACATGGTTCTTTGAACCATGGGTGACCAACCTAAAAGAGTTTTCCTATTCTTACTGTTTGTCCTACACTTAGTTTTTTTTAAAGCAGAACATAAAACAAAGGCTTGTGTTAGGCACTTAATTTGAAATCTGATCTTATGATGCAGCGATAAAAGGCAGGCATAAAACAGGCCAGAAAAGGAAAGTTGATTACCATTAAGTGAAAAGAAAGGTCAGTCTTGTAGGATCTCTGAAGTAGCTTTATAAAGCACCCATTGGGATGGTTTGCCAGGGCACAGAAGGGACAGCACTTACCTGTCAGAGCCCACTAAACACTGACTGAGGGTGGTTCTACAGCCTCAACTCCCCTGCATTTCCAGTGTTTGCACAAACGAGATCCATGCCTGGGTCCCCAAGCATCTTATGCCCTAGCATCAGGGGAGCCCCAGGGCAAAAGGTAAGAAGTGACCAACAAGAATCCTGTGGGGCACACTCTCCAGTCACACCTGACAGGAGTTGGAGGCCATAAGGAACTGACTGCTACCACAGTCACAGTGAAAAGTGAGATCATAAGAATTTGGAAAAAAAGGCCTAAAATAGCCAAGAAATGACCCTGATGTTTCACAGAAATCAGTGATGTGATCAATAATGCAATGGCCACCTTATTTCCTATAACCAGAACATCTCTACCATCTCCAGCTCCCACCTGCTTCCCACACTAGCCTTCAGCACCTCCATCATCACCACCAGCTGCACTGCAGTCTCTACCACCTCCTCTGCCTCCATCACAGGCACACCCCTCTATCAGCACCAGCCCCTTCACCCCATCACTACCACTCCCTCTACCACCATTACCAATGCTCCTGTCACAACCACAGGCACTGCCTTTCCTTCTCCACCTGTGCGCCATGAGTACTGTTAGACTACGTTGTCACCTTCATCTACCACCCACATATAGGTCACATAGTCATCAAGAGTGTAAATGCTCCACTATTATTCTATATATTGCCTTTGACTATAAATGAAATTTCTAACGCTGGATTGAAAATTCTTACAGTAATTTAAACAAGAAATATTTGTTCAGATCCCAAGTTACTGGCAAATGTTAAACAGAAGGTTTTAGTTATGCTACATAACATTTTGGAACCAAAAACCAATCTTGTACTACTTTTAAACTTTGTATCATTAGCCCCAAAAGAGACTAAGGCAACAATCAGAAATTTAGACAATTTTGTAGCACAATGAAGTTAACTGCAGCATTATGTAAGAAGGAATCTAGCCAGGCACAGTGGCACATACCTGTAATCCCAGCACTTGAGAGGTAGATGCAGGAGGATTGCAAGTTCAGGTCTTGACTGGGCAACTTTAGAAAGACCTTGCCTTGAAATTTAAATAAATAAATACATAAATAAATAATGGGCTGGGATTGTGGGCTCAGTGTGAATGCCCTGGATTCAATTCCCAGTGGAGAAGGAGGAAGAAGAAGGAGGAGGAGGAGGGGGGAGGAAGAAAGGAAGCAGGAAGAGAAAAGAGGAAGAGAAGAAGGGGAGGAAGGAAGGAAAGAGGAAGAGGAGGAGGAGGAAGGAGAAGAAAAGAAAAATCTAAATGTTCCACAATCGGGGAATGCTATGATAAATTTTGGTACAAATTGGAAAAAGAAATAAATGACATGGTACAGTGTTTATATCGTGTTGCCAGTAAAAGGGATAACATGTAGAATGGCTATCCACCCAATACCTAGTCTCGTACACTTGCCTTGTTGCTATCAACAAAATCTCAACTCTATCGGGAGTGGCAACGTGCCCAGTTAAAGATGAGCCTTCCTGTCATCCCTGGAAGCTGCCTGGGAGGCTCTGACCCCCATAACAGAATGCCCACCCTCCAGCAGGAAAGAAAAAAGCCAGGGATACCCTGGCTGAGTGGGAGTGGGAATGAATGGGGTTCTTAAGGACCTCTTCAGACAGCCCTGCCAGCCTGACTGCCAATTTCCAGACTTTTCTTGTGTATATGAAGCAAGAACTGTTTCTTGTTAATCCACTATAATTGAGTTTTGTTACGTAGCGTCAAGTGCAATATTAAGTATTACCTACATGTTTTGCACTTTTTTAAAAAGAAAGTTTTATTGATTTACATGTCATAAAATTCACCTATTTTAAGTACACAGTTCAATGAAGGTTAGTACACTTACAGCATCTACAAATTATATTTGCTTTTTACTTTTCACTTATATATATCATTTCATAAGTAGTATACATGGATCCAATTTATTTTATTAAACAGATGAATAGTGTCTATAAGAATCAGTGCTATTACAAATTATATTAACTCTTTTTCTTAAAATGCTTTGGCGTCGGTTTTAAGAACTTTACTTAGTTTCAGCTGGCAAAGACATTTTTTAGTAAAAGTTTTACATTTTAATTTTAGTACTTACCTTTACCTATATGATCTACCAAGTGTACATCAGGACACAATTCCTCTGTCCCATGGGGTTGGATATGGTACCGAATAAAATGAAAGGAAATGTGACTGTGATACATGATTTTTCTAAGCAGAAGTTTCACCAGTGTCTTCAGTTCAGCACTTTCGCGCTTTCTTCTGCCACAGCGATTGACGAAGTCACAGACAGTGACAGCTGATAACCTCAGTCCCCGAGGGAAGCTGAAACAGCAATGCCCCAGTTGAATCACGCTGGTCTTTTTTTTTTTGGTACCGGGGATCGAACTCAGGTCTTTGCGCTTGCGCAGCAGGCGGCAAAACCACTGAGCTAAATCCCCAGCCCACTCTGGTCTTGTTCTAACATTTAACGCTTAGAAAATGGCTCCTTATTTCTTCCTTCACTCTGGCAGAGCATTATCTTCCAGTTCTGACAGTTGGGAACAAATTGTTGCATCTGACCTGCACATTTCCTTTTATCTGATTCATATTTATATTCTGCTGCTCAAATGGTGACAGGGTAGTTGATCCCAGTTGGTTCAAATCTCACTGGCCAAATGGTTCTTGAATTTTTATGCTGTTTAAAATAATGGCTCCCTTGAAGCATGTCAGTTATTAAATCACGCTGAAATTCCTCTTGCACAACCAGAGGAGACATTTATATTGGACCCACGAGAGCAACAATGTGGCACATATTGTACACATGGGCCTCAGGCAAAGCTGAAGACCTGACAGGTGCAGTGTGGGAAGACAGAGGCACTCCTCTGGGGATGCACTGGGCAGCACAGTTTGCTAAGGAAAGGCAAGCGGAGTGAGGGTGGACAAACAGCCACCACTGAAGTGCATTCTTCATCATAACCTTGACAATTTAACTGTTGAGTTTTCACAAAGTAGAAATTTCCAACTTTGCATGTCACGTTATAAATTTCATATTCTTTACAATAGCTTTTATTAAGGAATTTTCCCTCTCCAATTTCCAAATGTCTCTCTTTCTGTGTTTTTAAAATTGTGTAAATCTGACTAAATCACTCAACTTTGATTGATCTGATAAATAATCTGTGATACTAAGAAAGCGTTTTGGAAGTTTCTGGCTCCCTTATGTTCTGCACCTTTTCTGCATTTTCTCTATGGTTATCTTTTTGTTTCCTTCTATGATGGTCACCTACAAGGCAAGGACGACAGGTGAGAAGCCACCCCACCAACCAACAAGAGACTACTCCCAGGCATGATCACCAGGAGGCAAACCATCTGTCAGTAGCTTCCTGGAGACAAGAATAGCTTAGGGTTCAAATTGATGCAGCTGAGTTGTTTGACTGTCAGCTGTGCCTCAACTTACAGAGGGTCCTGGCGCCAATATGACCCTATGCTAGACCTCAAATTGTGTTCCCAAAAGATACAGTAGAATCCTAGCCCCAGGACCTTAAAATGTGACCTTATGTGTAAATGAGCTCCTTACAAGTGAAATTAATAAAGATGAGGTCACCCTGGAGCAGGGTGGCCCCAAACTCAGTGTGGCTGGCCCTGTCTGAGGAGCCCTCCATGTAGACATCTGATGACAAGGGAGAGCCCTCTGTGAAGACAGAGCAAATGCAGGAGTGAAGACAAGGGAGGCACACTCTGGACTGCAGTGAATCCAGAACATGGGACACCTACCCCAGAGCCATCAGAAGGAACTGACCCCGCCAACACCAGATTTCTGACTTCTAGCCTCCAAATCTGGGGAAAAAATCATTTCTGTTGTTTTAAGCCATTCTTTTTTGTTACTTGTTATAACAGCTCTTAAAAATTAATACATCCTGCTTAAAATGTAGACACTGGATCTCCCCTCCTGTGTGCAAATGTGGATGCAAGTCCAGGTCTTCCCTTATTCTCTGTACCTTGCCTCCCCACAGATGCTCACCTGCTTAGGTGCTCTGGACTAAATAATCTGGAGATGTATTGTCCTTTACTGTAGCAGGAAACATTTAGATGTGGAACAGGAACACTAATATAAGCACTGCTTGCCATAAACCTTACTGATGCATAATACTAAACCTAACACTGAACCTGATCTCGTTGCACCCCTCCAGGTGTCCAACAGGCCTAAGATGTGACAGTAGGGTGAAGAGTGTTGCATCCCCCCAGCACACAGGGGGCTGGAGAGGATCTTCATCACTGGACCCTTAAATACTCCACATCCAGGCTTCACCGTGGAAAACCCACCTTGTTGTATAACACTGTGGGCATTGTATGAGCTGACATGAATGCAGTATTTTTTTTTCTTTTTCCAAAGACAGTGGAAATCTACATCTGTCCCCTGATGGGAGGAATTAAATCAAGATAGGATGAGATCATTTCACTAGATGTCATATATTCTCTATGTAAAAATAACTACAATTTTAAAAATGGTAAAATTAGCAAAAACAAAACAACACTGACATTATCTAACCTTTTACGTGAGGAGCTATCCAGGAGTAAGCAATAGCCTTTCTTGTCACTACAGTATTTGATAGAAATGAGGACATTTAGAGCACTTTGGAATTGTGTAGAAGTTGTTTTAGAGAAGCATGTTTCCTATCCCTGAGAAGCCAGACTATCAGACTTTGAGTTTTCTTTATTTCAAATCCAGCAGCATTCTTCATAGGACAAAGCAGGAAAGCTAGCAACAAGCAACACTCTCCTGCAGTGGAATTCCAGAATTTATAATGTGCCACAGCCTGTGTCCAGGTGCATTTGTTTGTTGTTCTGGGGTGACAGACACCCAAGGGTGCTCACAGCCTTAGAGGCGTGGGGCACAGCTTTGGGCTGCCAGGGAGAGAATCAGAGTCTGTGCAGCTTTAGGCTTGCACAGGGAATCAAGACGCAGACAAAGCTTTCCCCAGTGCTTTGCTCCTGATGCTGCTGCTGGAGTAGATACCCAAGTGGCCAGCTCACAAGTCAGCTGCAAGGAACCTTTCCTTCAGGGCTGCATGGAGAGTCTGAAGAAACAGCAGGTCCAGGTCTGGCTCTACACAAGCTCTGACTCCTCACCTGACCCAAGCTGAATGGAAAGACCTGGACTCCCAGTTTCTAGATAATAATGTAACCAATTTAAAGTTAACTCCAATATGAAGGAAGTTATTGTTGTGAATAAAGGAGGACTGCAACTATAATTTTATAAATATATATTAGTTATTATATGAATTTACGTGTGAGACCCAAACTCATTAGCTAGATCATGAAAGGTTCTGCCTGCTTTCTCAGCTCTGAATTGGCTTCTCTGGCCCCTCCCACTACCTCCAGCCAAACCAAACCCTTGCCGGTTGGCCAAAGGCACAACTTCAGCCTTTCTTCCCATGTGTGCACGCCTGGGACTCACTCCAGCTGCCCGCTTGCCCTGCCCTCTTGGCTCTCAGGCTCTTCCAGCCCTCCAGCCCCTCTCTCCTAGAGCCCTCTCCTAGCCACCCAAGTCAGAGGGATGCTCTCTATGTGGCTTGCCTCTTGAACAAGTACTTGGTACTTTGGGATTTTCTGTTAATTCGTCTGCTCCTTCCCTCATCTGAAACCCCCACCCCTAAGGCAGGGATGACGTCCCCACCCCCATGGGTCCCTAGCAGCCTGCCGCAGGGTCAGCAGCAGAAGGTACCCACTCCCTCTTCGTCCCCTCAGACCATCCATGCCAGCTACAGCATCAGGGAACTTGTGCCTATCTGTCTTCCCAGAGGAAGGGTGTCACAGCTGGCCAGTGTCTGTGAGTCACAGGTCAAAACCAAAGGACACGGATTGGAAAAAACAAGGGTGAGGAGGAGGTCAGATTAAAAATCAAAACAAAACTAAACTCTCAACTGGGATTTCATTGTGTGTTAAGTGGAAATACTGCATAGAATAATATTTCTTTTCCTCACAGTCTTGCAAGGTTAAATGAGATAACCCATATTAAGTGCTGCAACACAATAACTGGTACAAACCCAACACCAAGTGTTAGTTTAAGGACTGAGGGCACAACAGCCCCTGAGAGGTCGGGCAGCACAGTCTCTGCCCACCATATGGGAAGGGCCTTGGCCGAGGTAGTGCCCAGCAGACAGAACACTGTGAGGACCTCCTAGGAGAAGCTCCCTCCTCCGCCAGCCACCCCCCCCCCTCGGGTGGAACCCTTATCCTGTATACTACTTAAAACCTGATTCGCACGTAAAGAAATTAAATTCATTTTCTATGTTTTAATTGATTTGATCTGCATAAGTAAAGAAAATTTCATTTGCTTTAAATAAAAGGCCTTTCTGTTGATTCCCATTTCCCCCTTTGCTCTTGACCCAGCACACACAGCTTTTTTCTGCATCCTGATATTTTAAAAGAAGACCACTGTTTCTACTTCCCTCTTCCTTCCCTGTCCCTGCTCTTCTACTTTTGTTCATTTGTGTTTCTTTGAGACTGAGTCTTGCTATGTAGTCCAGGCTGGCCTTGAGCTCCTTCTGCAGCCCAGACTGGCTTTGAACTCAAGGCATTCCTCCTGCCTCAGCCTCCCTAGTGCTGGGATTGTGGATGTGCACTGAGACACCCAACTCTAGCTCACCTTGTCCTCACCATCTGAGTCCTTTCTCTGACTTCATCCAAATCCAGGGCACTGCAGAGTTTTCACCTCCCTGACTCTGAGGAAAACAAAAATAAAACTGCCCTTCAGTACATCACGTAATGCTCATCAAAATCTAAATGGATGAATCCTTGACCCAGAACCACAGGTGCACTCAATACACTCAGATGTTTACATTTTTACTTAAGTACTTATTCTAGTATATGGCCAAATGTTGGAACTATAAAGTAAAAATGATGAAATGGTACAGCTAAGTTAATCTGGAAAGATGGCAAGAAGTATTGTTAAAAGGATGAAAGCAGTTGCAGAAAAGTACTGCAGACTACTGCTATTTGTGTTAAAAAAAAAAAAAAAACCTGTAGGATAGGCAAAACAATATTTACTTAAATTTGAATGGCAATTGTCTAGAGGACTACACAGAAAGCAGTTACTTGTGATATTTGGGAAGAAGAAGTGGAAGATGAACATTTCTCTTTCATTTAATACCTTTTTATAGTGCTTTTTTATAAATATGTGCTTCCTTTATAGTTTAAATTTATTTAACTAAAAAATTCCTCTTTTAGGGTTGAGTTATGAAAGTCAATTCATAAAAGATTTGAGCAAATGTCCCTTCCTTCCTTCTTTCCTTCATCTCTTCCTCCCCTATCCTTTCTCTCTCTTTTGCAGTACTAGCAAATGAACTCAGGGCCTTCTCACTGAGCTAAATCCCCAGCCCTTATTTATTTTTTATTTTGAGAAAGAGTCTCACCCCGGCTGGCTCAAACTTGTGGTCCTCTTGCCTCAGCCTCCCAGAGTGACAGAATTAGAGGCATGCACCACCACACCTTGCTAAAAGTGCTTATTTTTTAATGTGCATATGCAATCCAACTAAATTAATTCACTTTTTTGAGATGGGTTCTCACTGTTTTGCCAGGATAGTCTCAGACTCACGGGCTGAAGTGATCCTCCTGCTTCCGCCTCCTCAGTATACTGCTGGAACTGTAGAGACATGCCACTGTGCTTGGCTGGAAATTAACATCTTAAAAGGAGAATCTTGGAAATGGGAGAAACGCCAAACTAAGAAACTAGAGGAAAAAGTCACTAAGAAGACAGATTATTGCAGTTATTATCCAAGCACAGTCATAGGAAATGAAGTCCAGCCAATGACCAGGTATTTCCGGCCCAGTGGGGAGACTACCAGACAGCAGCAGTGATAGGAAGTAAACCAGGTCCAATAGCAAGACCTCCTCCAATGTGGAGAAATTGCATTAGACCATTTTTGGCTGATGTCATAAAGTTCAATGACTACAACAGCAATCAAGATTGGAGAGTAAAAGTACTTGGCTTGAATGAATGAAGAATTGAAATACAAAGCATCTGAAATTGTGACTGAGCTGTCTTGACCCTCTTGTTTTGAATTAGCATTAATATCTCCTCAGGTACTATGCATGGTTCTTTTTTTATTATTAATTTCTTTTACTGGTACATTGTAGGTATACAACACAATTACATTTCTCATTGGGAATTGTACCTTTACATAATGCATCTTGGTTTTTTTATTTTTTCCCCATTCCTAGCCCTCCCTTCACACCCTCCTCCCTTCCCTATTTACAAAGACTTTATTTCTATTTTTTCCATTTCTCAGCATTTTTCCTTTCCCTTCTTTCCTTTCCTCTGCCCCTCCCACTACCCCTACCCCTTTGGACCTTTTCTTCCTATTTTACATTTTCGATTATTCATTCTAATCATTGGTACATTTTAGGTATACAATATAATGACATTCATCAATGGAAATTTGCACCTTTCCATAGTCTCTCTTGGTTCTTATTTTTCACCCTTGCCCAGCCCTCCCTTCAACCCCTCAATTCCTCCCTATTTACAAAGATTTTGTTCCTATTTTTCCATTTTCTCATATTAAGCCCATTCCCTTCTATCCTTTCCTCTAGCCCTCCCTCTTCCTTCCCCTTTGCCCCTTTTCTTCCTATTTCACATTACCTATTATACATTCAGTCTTTATTTACACTTTCAGCTTCTCACACTAGAGAAACTATTCGGAATTTATTCATGTGTGTCCTATTTATTTCACTTAAGAGTATCACCTCAATGTGCATCCACTTAGGTATACATGTCTCTAATTTCTCATTTTTTATGGCTGAGTAGTACTCCATTTTATAAAAAAACCCCACATTTTCTTTATCCAGTCTCCAGTTGATGGGCATTTGGGCTGTTTCCAAGTTGTAGCTATTACAAACTGTGCTGCTACGAACATGGGTGCACATATATCACTGTGGTATGATTCTTTTAATTCTTTGGGGAAGATCCCCAGCAGTGGAATAGTGGGGTCCAATGGGACTTCCGGTCCTAGTTCTTTGAGGTATCTCCATACTGATTTCCACAGTGCTTGCACCAGTCTACACTCCCACCAGCAGTGGAGTAGGGTTCCTCTTTCCCCACAGCCCTGCCAGCATTTGTTATTGGTTGATTTCATAATAGCAGCCATTCTTTCTGGAGTGAAGTGGAATCTCAGCATTGTTTTCATTTGCACCTCTCGAATGACCAGTGATGTTGAACATTTCTTCATGTATTTATTTGCTATTTCTACTTATTTGTGTGAGAAATGTCTGTTCATTTCAGATGCCCATTTTCGGATTGGGTCTTTAAATTTGGGAGGTCTGATCTTTTTAAGTTCTTTATAGATTCTAGATAGTAGGCCTTTGTCTGAGGGATAGCAGGTGAAAATTTTTTCCCACATTTTGGGTTTTCTCTTCACAGTTTGGTAGTTTTTCTTGCTGTGCAGAAGCTTTTTAATAAGAAGAGATCCTATTTGTTGATTGTGCTAGTTCACGGGTAACTGAGGTTTTGTTCATAAAATCTTTTCCTATACCAATATCTTCAAGAGTTCTACCTAACTTCTGTTCTAGGTGATTCAGTGTTTCTATTTTAATATTTAGATCCTTAATCCATTTCGATTTTAGTTTATGGCATGGCAAGAGATATAGGTCTAGTTTTAATCTTTGGCAAGTTGAAACCCAATTTTTCCAGCACCGTTTATTAAAGAGGCTATCTTTCCTCCAGTGAGGGTGTTTGGCTCCTTTATCAAAGATGAGATGGCTGAGTGTGTCTGGCATTGTTTCTGCATCTTCTAATCTGTTCCACTAGTCCTCAAGTCTGTTTCTTTGCCAGTACCATGCTGTTTTTATCACAATAGCTTTGTAGTATAGTTGCAAGTTGGGGATTGTGATACCCCCTGCCATATCTCTGTTACCTAGAATTGCTTTTGCTATTCTGGGTCTCTTCTTGTTCCAAATGAATTTTTGGATTGTTTTCTCAAGGTCTATGAAGTATGCTGCTGGGATCTCCATTGGAATTGCATTGAATCTATATAGCAGTTTTGGAAGTATGGCCATTCTCACTATATGAATCCTTCCTACCCAGGAGCAGGGGATGTCTGTCCATTTTCTGATATCATCTTCCATCTCTCTTTTCAGAGCTCTATAATTTTCAGAGAAGAGGTCTTTGATTTCTTTCATTAGGATGATTTCTAGGTATTTCAGTTTTTTGGATCTATGCATGGTTCTTAAAAGAAGAAACATGTTGTGTGTCTTGAGTCCCTGCAGATGACTCGTGCAACTGCACACCGTTTACACTGAAGACATCCCAGCTATAAAGTCTCACAGGTGCTTTCCGTCCTGGCTGTGGAAAGTGTGATATTTCACCCTGCTAGCAAGATAACAAGGGACCTTGGCTGTTTCCTGGGTGTGGCAGAAGCCATGAAGCTTAGGGATCAGAGACCAAAGACCTTGTTCCTTCCTATACGGTAAGTAGCACAACATCCATTTCAGTCTGTGTTGATTCCCTGTCCCTGAGGTCCCACAGTGATGCAGGTGGGATGTGCATTTTCCATATAACAGCAGAGGAGTAAGTTGGAGTAGCTCCTGTTTCCATAGGATGCATAAGTGAGTATACTCTTTGTATAGAGGAATATGTGATTGCATGCCTTAAGGTTCCCACTATAAATACAATTCTGCAGCTCTAATCATTGTAAAAACCACCACACTCCTGGACTGTAAGATGTCAGACAAACAGTCCAGGGAAAGAGCACCAGAGCCATGTATCCTTGGCATATCCTTTAAATATCTGCATCCCCCAGTACTCCATTACTGTGGGGAAGGTACAGAAATGGAAGGAAGACTTGTAATTCTCTACTTATAACTCAGTGTTATATGGAAAGTTTTATTTAATTAAAAAACAAAACAAATGCAGCACTGAAAGTACCCCACCTAGCGTTTACATTTGGTGATGTCAGTGTAACAATGCTCCCGGTCTCTGGAAAGTCTCCTAGGACCTCCCAGGACCAAAGGCAGAAGGATGAAGGAGACTCATGCCACAAGATTTATTTCTTGCCTCTTGTCCTGGACTCAGAGGCCCTCAAACCTGGGAGCCTCTTCTTGGGTCTGTCTGTCTCACTTCTTTGCCACTCTTCCCTGTGGCTGATGTTCTTGTGGAGCACATAAATCCTTTTTGGTGCAACCAGTGGCTAGGTGCAATCTATGGCTAGGTTTTTGTGTTTCTTTCCACTGTCTACCCACTGAAATATAGCTTGAACATGTTCCTAATACAGCATCTCTGACATTATTTTTTAAACTGTAATAACAGGCTTTTATATAATGCCTACTCTGTGCCAAGCACTTTTCTGTATGTTTTAATCGTCCCAGCAGCCTGGAGGCAGGTATTATTAAGATTACTGACAGGTGAGTAAATCAGAGCACCACATAGTGAAATAACCCTAAAGGGCTGAGCCACCAGTCAGATTTAAGTAGTTGGACTAAAAGGCCCACAACTTTAATCATAAAGCAAAGTTGTCTCACTGAGATACTAAAATTTAGTACAGTTGTCCTTGTATTAGGCCCTCATTTTCATTTTTCACTGCAAAGTGTGAACAGTTAGGCAAAGTGGTAGCAAATCTTTTGCTTTTTCTATGGAAGTCAAGTTGAAAAAAAATGTTTTGAAAACCACAACACAGAATGATGAGAGGTCTGTAAACTGAAAATAAGTCCTGATCCTATACCCAAGCATCTCCTGCAGTACCTGCCACGTAACAGATGCTCAAAGGAGAAGGAAACACAAGGGGACAATGAGGAAGAAAGGGGTCAGAGATGAGAGAACAGGAGGAAAAGGAAAAGGGCAGCATCAGCAGCGGAGAATGAGACAAGAGATACCAGGAATAGAACGGCCAGACAAGCACCCCTGCCCTAGGGGAGCAGGCTCATGATATTCAGGGTCCTCTGATTTAATCTGGATGTCTCCAGTCACCTTTCTCACTGACTTTCCAGAAATCACTGAATGCTAGAATATTACACAGCAAAACTATAAACAGAGACATTCATAGCATGGCACTATCCAACGTAGCAGTTCAATTATGCAAAAGAGTAGAATAAATCAGTCTCATTCCATATATGTTAAAAATGAACTGAATGACATCTCTTTTTAAAAACAAACAAAATATAATGTTGGCAACACAGCAGTTGTGAACCGCACCATACAACAGACTAAGGAGACAGGTTTTTTTAACAAAGCATTTGCAGAGTTTATACAGGTTTAGAACTAAAAATAATTACTATGTGTTTGTTAAGACAAGAATAAATAGTCTGGGAGTGTTTATAACTATTTTCAAAAGGAAGTTACATGGCCTAATGAACTGCAGTGTGGACTGAGTCAGGAAATTCAAAGTTGTGTTCTGTCTTAGACACTGTCGCACTGTGTGGCCTGGGGTAAATTACTTACCCTTTCTGTGTTTCCTCATTAGAAAATTGAGGATTATACTGACTGCAAAGCTGAGGTGTTGTATTCACCAATGGCTCAGTGACTAGAAAGAATCTTTCTCGAATGAACAAAGGGCAATGTCTAACCTGAAACATTCACTTTAAAGGATATGGGAACAGCTTCCTCAACAGTAAATAAGACAGTTCAACCAATTGATTTTTAAAATGGCTTCCAATTATTCTAAAAAACATATTTCTAAAATATCTCCAGAAAATTCATTATTCACTTTTGATATTGAAACTATTCTTTTGCAGAGTTTTCAATTAAGAATCACCTATTTTTAAAAAACCACATATGTGTCCTATTTATTTTGCTTAAGAGTATGGCCTCAGTATACATCTATTTAGCTATAAATGTCTCTATTTTGTCGTTCTTTATGGCTGAGTAGTGCTCCAAATAGTTTCTCTAGTGTGAGAAACTGAAAGTGTAAATAAGGATTAAAATGAATAATTGATAATTTGAAATAGGAAGAAAATGTCCAAAGGGGTAGGGGAAATGGGAGGGGAAGGGGAAAGGAAAAATTATGAGAAAAGGAAAAAAAATGGAAACAAAGTCTATGTAATGTAAATAGGGAAGGGTGGAGGGGTGAAAGGCTCACAGGTAATGGAGAAAAAATAAGAACCAAGATACATCACGTACAGGTACAAGCACCCAATGATAAATGTAAATGTATTGTTTACCTAAAATGTACCAATAAAAGAATTTAACAAAAAAACCCAAATTATGTTTCACTATGAGATGAGTGAAGGAAACTCCTGTGATGTCTGTGTCCTCACCTACCCTGGGCAAACCTTGCTCACTTGTGGGATCCTGACTCTGGCTCATGAAGACTCGCAGCAGATGGTCAGCTATTATAGAGCCAAAGAGCTCATTTGTGACAACCATGAAAGCCCAAGGAAAATGAGCCTTTCTGGTGTTATCTATTCAGATATCTGTTGCTCCATTAGATTATACAATCATCAGGGTGGAGACTGCCTTCTCTGTCTTTGCACATGTAGCACCTATAATCAGTAATCATGCACAGTGCATGGAAAATCTTAAATATCTGTTGCACAAAACTGAAATTGGAGCAGGTAGGTTGGTTTCTGCAGGAGAATTGGATTAGAAATAAATTTCTTGAATTGGCAGTTTTCTGAACGAAGAATCACAGAGAACAGCTTCCAAAGCTGCTTCTGTCAGAGTGCTGGGTAGGGGAATGTAATGAGGCACAAGTAATGCAATAATTCCAGTAACCTCTAGTGACTTTCCACTACTCACATACGACCCAAAGCCTGGCACATAAAGCCTGTGTGGCCCTACGGCACCCTCTGCACATGTATTCACTCCAGCCCCACTCTGCAGTGCACCTCTGTTCACCCTGGCTCCCCTCCTGCTGGCGGATTTACAAACTCCAGACTAATTTACAAACACGGCAGGCCCTTCTCATCCTAGCAGACTTCCTCAGGCTTCCCACAAGATTTCCATTTATCAGTACCAGTCCTTAAATCTGAGAGATCCTCTCTCTTTTCTTTCCTCATGGTCCCCACCCACTTTTATACCATCTTCTAGGATGTCTTACCAAAACTCTCCTGCCCTGTTACTTACATACCTATCTTTACAATAGCAATAGTGTCATCATTTGTCTATGTGATTGATCTAAGGCAAACATTAGACTATTATTTTTAGGATCCCAACGTTAGCATGATGCATGTGTTTTGTTTTGTTTTGTTTGCTTTAGGCATCGCTGGTGCCTGAACCAGGGCCTTGCTAATATTAGGCAAACACTATACCACACAGCTATAGCTCCAGCCCCAATGTGTGATTTTTATTACATGGCCAATACATTTTTATAGAATGAATTCATATTTGTGGGTTCAGTTCTTCAAATCAATGTTCTCTTCTCACCAGTGTCTGGAATCAGTGGGCGCTGAGGTTAATGAAATAGTAGTGGTGGTGGCAGAAAAGTTCACATAGCTCTGATGGCTGCTAGGATCTGTGTTAGTGAAACCACCTTACTGGGCCAGTGGCCTTGAGAACAGATAAGATTCACCCCAAGACCAGGAACCAGAGCTTAGAGACTGCACTTTCAAGGGCAAGGAGGTTTGTCATACAGGTTTCCATAACAACAAAAATGGGCATGTGGCAAAATTGTCTTAAAAACTAGTGTGATTTTGTATGTTTGGTTGATTAAAATAAATGCTTCTCTTCAGTATGGTATTGCAAATTTGAGCAATTAGTGTCTCCATGAGGAATCATTCTTTCTGGCATCTCTTAGGAAATTTATGTTTTACCAAATCCAAATTCGTAGGAAAATTGCTTCAGAAATTGGGAAAAAATGCAGAAAATGTCCTGTTTCAACTGTGAGAATTGAAGTAACATAGAGAAATGTTTCAAGAAATCCAATAATGTCAAGTTGCACACAAAAGTGAACGAGAATGTCACTGGTATTGAAGATCAAGGCCAACATTTCTAAGAACTGGAACAGGGCTGCATTAAGAGGGAAAGAAGCAAGGCAGGGCTGAAAGAACTTATTTTGAGATTCAAAACTATATTGTCACATGTGTTGGACTCATCCTGCTCAGTGCAATGGCAGCAGTCTTTGCTTCCACCCTGACAGTTCCCTAAAGGTCCCAATAATGATGACATGATGGCGAGTAGACTATGGTAGGTCCTCCTCCTCAATAAAACAAGAATGGGACACAAAATTGCCAAAGAGAATGAGAAAAGCCCAGAATTTTGGGGAGAAGACTCCTACTGTTTTCCATCCCACAGAAAAGGGTGGCATGTGGCTGCATGATTTGTTTCTGACAAAGAACAGCATTGTCATTATTTGCAGATGACATGATACTCTATATAGAAGACCCCAAGAACTCCACCAAAAGTCTTCTAGACTTAATAACCAAATTCAGTAGAGTAGCTGGATACAAACAAGGTCAACACACAAAAATCAATAGCTTTCCCCTACACAAACAATAGACTCACTGAGACAGAAATAGGGTAAACAATTCCTTTCACAATAGCATCCATAAAACTGAAATACCTAGGAATCATCCTAATGAAAGAAATCAAAGACCTCTTCTCTGAAAACTATAGAGCTCTGAAAGGAGAGATGGAAGATGATATCAGAAAATGGACAGACATCCCCTGCTCCTGGCTAGGAAAGATCAATATAGTGAGAATGGCCATACTTCCAAAACTGCTATACAGATTCAATGCAATCCCAATTGAAATCTCAGCACCATACTTCATGGACCTTGAGAAAACAATCCAAAAATTCATTTGGAACAAGAATAGACCCAGAATAGCAAAAGCAATTCTAGGTAACAGAGATATGGCAGGGGGTATCACAATCCCCAACTTGCAACTATACTACAAAGCTACTGTGATAAAAACAGCATGATACTGGCAAAGAAATAGACCTGAGGACCAGTGGAATAGATTAGAAGATGCAGAAACAATGCCAGACACACTCAGCCATCTCATCTTTGATAAAGGAGCCAAACATCCTCACTGGAGGAAAGATAGCCTCTTTAATAAACGGTGCTGGAAAAATTGGGTTTCAACTTGCCAAAGATTAAAACTAGACCTATATCTCTTGCCATGCCATAAACTAAAATTGAAATGGATTAAGGATCTAAATATTAAAATAGAAACACTGAATCACCTAGAACAGAAGTTAGGTAGAACTCTTGAAGATATTGGTATAGGAAAAGATTTTATGAACAAAACCTCAGTTACCCGTGAACTAGCACAATCAACAAGTAGGATCTCTTCTTATTAAAAAGCTTCTGCACAGCAAGAAAAACTACCAAACTGTGAAGAGAAAACCCAAAATGTGGGAAAAAATTTTCACCTGCTATCCCTCAGACAAAGGCCTACTATCTAGAATCTATAAAGAACTTAAAAAAATCAGACCTCCCCAATTTAAATCTGAAATGGGCATCTGAAATGTACAGACATTTCTCACACAAAGAAGTAGAAGTAGCAAATAAACATATGAAAAAATGTTTAACATCACTGGTCATTGGAGACATGCAAATGAAAACAATGCTGAGATTCTACCTCATCCTAGAAAGAATGGCTGCTATCATGAAATCAACCAATAACAAATGCTGGTGGGGCTGTGGGGAAAGAGGAACCCTGCTGCACTGCTGCTGGGAATGCAGAATGGTGCAACCACTCTGGAAATCAGTGTGGAGATACCTCAAAGAACTAGGACTGGAAGTCCCATTTGATCCAGCTATTCTCCTGTTGTCTTCCCCAAAGAATTAAAAGAATCATACCACAGTGATATGTGTGCACCCATGTTCACAGCAGCACAATTTATAAAAGCTAAATCTTGGAAGCAGCCCAATTGCCCATCAACTGGAGACTGGATAACGAAGATGTGGGGTTTTTTTATTAAATGGAGTACTACTCAGCCATCAAAAATGAGAAATTAGAGACATTTATAGCTAAATGGATGCACATTGAGGCAATACTCTTAAGTGAAATAAATAGGACACACAAGTGTAAATACTGAATAATTTCTCTATTGTGAGAAACTGAAAGTGTAAATAAGGACTAAATGTATATTAGATAATGTGAAATAGGAAGAAAAGGGGCAACAGGGAAGGGGAAGCGGGAGGGGTAGGGGAAAGGAAAGAAGGGAATGGAATTAATATGAGAAAATGAAAAAAAGGAAACAAAATCTTTGTAAATAGGGAGGGATGGAAGGCTTGAAGGGAGGGCAGGGGAAGGGGGAAAAATAAGAACCAAGAGAGATTATGTAAAGGTGCAAATTTCCAATGATGAATGTCATTATATTGTATACTTAAAATGTACCAATAAAATAAAATTTAAAAAAAATATTACTACAAGGTTAAAAAAAAAAAAAAAAGAATAGCCTGTTTCACAGTGATGTAGCACATTTCCTACAACTGTGGCTTCTCACCCGTCTACAGATCACTTCTGTTTCTCTCTCACTCTGCTCCCGAGCATGTTAATTCACAGCATAAGAATCTCTCCATCTCTTAGTGTCACTTACTTTTTAGGGGACTTGTAAAGTAACAAATAGTGCTTTCCTACAGATGGACTTGGCTGGGCTTCGGTATCTTTTATTAATAGGAAATAGCTTACGTTGTTCACTAAACACTGTAGGAAGGGAGACAATTAAAGGAAAAGAAGGAGTTTGGGCAAGAAGGAAGGAAAGGGGCAAGGGTAAAAAGAGAAGAAATTATCAAAGTTTGTTATATCTACGTAGGAATATGCCAGAATGAAACCCAATCATTTGTATAAGTAATATGCACAGATAAAATAAAATAAAAATATTCTATGCCAGTCACAGATATTAGTTTACATGTAGCACCTCATTTAACGGTTACATTACTGGGTGGTCAGGGTACCCAAGTTGTCTGGGCTCAGGCTTTTTGCCTAGGCCTTCTGCTTGCTAGTGAGTCAGCACACGTTATATAGCCCACATGTGCACAGTGAATGCGTACACAAGTAGTCTGTGGTCTATAACTTTGCTGGCTGTGTGGGGTACAGTATGTAAGAAGCAGGACTTTGCAGTGTTGCTCCCCCTGCCACTGAGATAGTCACGGCATCAGACCATCCCACATCTGTGCATCTTTTCTTTGGGTTGCCTGAATCTCCAGTGAACCACCCTGGTCTGGACTGGTGGCAGAAAAATTGGCACAGTTGTCAGGGTTCACAGCAGCCCAATATGGACCCCTCTACTCTCCCAGGTGGGATTTGAGTGGTAGCTGGCCACAAGTTTGTGGTGCCCAGTGCCAGTTTCCTCTGGTGTGGGCCCTACTCAGGCCTGGGCAGAGGTGGATGGGATGCCTGCCTAATAGAGACAGCCTTGCATGCCAGGGGAGACACTGTGGAGGAGAAGAGTGCTTGCTCTGCTGCTGGGGCCATGGGGTAGGTGTTCCCTGCATCCCTTGGGGCCGAGGCAGAAGCGTGTTAAGATGAGGGGCCCACACCAGGGAGCTGGAAAAGGTGCTAGCTGTTGCCTGTAAATCCATGTCCAGAAGGAAAGGTGCTGATGAGATAACAGAGCTCACAGACACAGACAACTTGGAAGCTGAAGATGCAGAGCAACTCCAGGCAGAAAGGCCCAGCCAGCAGTGAAACATAAGAAGATGAAGCAGCAGCCGCCACTGCACCTGGCAGAGTGACTACAGGTCCTGCCGAGCACTGATTGAGTTTACCTGAACCCATGCTGAACTGGTAGATTTGGGAAAGCAGTTTAAACAACGCCAGGGGGAACCTCTGGCTGCTTGGTGCTGTGACTGTGGGATTCCTCAGGTGGATGGTATTATGTGTATGAGTAGGAGATAAAGAAGTTAGCCTCAATCACTAGCTATATTTCCTGTTGTGACTTATATGTAGGTGTCCCTCCAAAGCCTCATGAACTCATAGGGAAGGCTTCTGGGACTGATTGGATCATGGGTGTATAGTACTGGATTAGTTCACTAATTGTTTTAGCATAGTTCTGAGTCTGGATGCTGGACTTACTAAAGAAGGAAGGTCCACCCTAGGTGTGGGTGGCAACAACCAATAGGCTTGTAGCCTGGGTGGAATAAAAAGGGAAAGAAGGAAGTCTCTCTGCCTGCCATGCCATGGATTGTTTCTCCTCAGTGATACCCTTCTGCCATGCTACTCTGCCTTGGAGCCAGCCAACTGCAGACTAAAATTTCTACAAACTGTAAGCTAAAATAAGTCTTTCCTCCTTTAACTTGAGGGTGACAGGTATTTTGTCCCAGCAATGAGAAAGCAACTAAGATACCTCCCTTAGACAGCAGCTGTGCAAAAGCCACCAGTATGGACAGGGAACTCCCTCCATACTCATTGGCATATGGCAACCATTCATATGGTATGGGCCAAAGTGGGGATGTGCCAAAACAGTGAGTAAGGGGCAGTCGTTTTCTGACTTGTACAGGTCCTCTGGGAGTTGTGTATGTGGCAGGCAATTTTTAGCCTTTGCTCCAGGGCCCCAGTGATGAACCATTCACAACAGGCATGAGGGAAATGGTCCTCCAGAATGGCCCCTCCTCCTTCGGGTCACTCATGGCCATCCTGGCTCCCTATGTGGCTGCCAGATGAATGAAGTAACCTCTGTGGTGCTCAACCTAGGGAGGCAGAGGCTAGGAGACAGGGCAGTAACATCTGTGCTGTGTGTGGACACTCCCAGGCAGAGTGGGGGAAGGGACACGTGGGGAAGCCCACCAGGTCACACATATGCAGATAGGGGTACACCTGCTAGGCGCAGAAGTTGATCAAGCCAAGATAGACAAAAAGCCAACACCTGCTTGTTAAGAGTTATAGAGACAGTTGTGGGAGGATAAAAGATTCATCCCCTAAAGCAGGGCACAAAGGCAGAGAAGAGTATTCACCCTGCAGCCACAGCTCCAGCTGTTAAATGGGAAGATCACCTCATTTCTGCCCTCTAGATGCTCTGTTCACCTTTGAATAGGGCGAAGGTTGAGGTGCTCATCTGGTGGGGACTAACAGTCACTGGTACCAAACCAATGTTCAACTGTAGTAGACACCAGGGCTGAATGCACCCTATTGCTTGAGAATCTAGAGAAATTCCAGGGCCTTGATTTATATGTAGATGGCTATGGAGGGTCAGAGCACCAAAGTAGTAGCAACCGTTGCACATTTGTAAATAGGTTGTCTGCCCCGTAAGAAAGATAAGGCTTATGTGTCTCCAGTACCAGAATACACCCTAGGAGGTGGCATACACCAGGGACAGTGGCTCCAGACTATTATAGAAGACTCTGCCTGTGAGTGCAGGCTGTGAAGGAAGCACTAGAAGCCATGGAAAGCAGATGTTGCCTTTGACATGGCCAGTCCCCTGAAAGGTCATGGCTGTGAAGCAGTACTGCCTGCCAGACAGACATGATGTAATAAGAGAGGTGAACCTTGGAAAGGATGGAGCTAGAAACAAGCCCCTGCAAGGAGGGGGCAGCCCCTCTTCCTGGGAGTGGGGTCTGGTTATTAATGGCTTGTTACTGCACCCGTGTCATTGTTGTGGATTATGAGTACAGTGTGCCACATTTCTCAACAAGGGAACCACCTGAAGACTCACAGGCAGATTGTGAGGCAAAAACCTCTGAGTAGGGTGGAGTGTGTGGTCAGAGGATCCAAGCTAGCCAACCAGCTCAGGCTTTTTGTCTAGACCTTCTGCTTGCTAGTGAGTCTGCACATGTTATGAAGCCCACATGTGGACAATCAACATATAAACAAATAGTCTGTGTTTTATAACTTTTTGGCAACTTGCCAGCTCTGTGTGATACCATATAGAAGGGTGCAGAACTTTGCAGTGCTGTTCCCCCTGCCACTGAGATAGTAAAGGTTTGCTTTCATGGCTCTGCATCTTTTATTTCACCTGCCCAATCTTAAGTGAACCTTCCTGGCCTGGCCAGTAGCAGAACATTCATGAATTACATCCTTTCTAGTCATCATCTTGCAGAAGAGGGTGCTGAGCCCCAGTTATACAACATTGTAGACGACTCAAACTAGGTTTAGCCAATGCTATGACAGTCTCCTATCGACCACAATATATTTTACACAATTGGTGATCTCTTCTTTCTACTGTAAAGTCACACATCTACCATTGTTGAAAATGTTTGAGAAAACAGATGCAAAAATATCTATGCCAGGTTCAATTCTCATGTACATCAAAGGGCCACAGCAACAAACCCACATTGAAGATCTCTCAGATTCTCTTCTCTGCTTCACAGTGATGTATCAAGGTCGTGAGAGCTAGAACAGAGCTTAGGGATCGCCTCATACAGTTCTTCTCAACTTTTAGCTGCACCAGCATCACCCTGAGAGCATGTTAAGATACAGATCTCTGTGCTCTAGTCTCAGTGTTTGTGACTCAGTAGCTCAGGATGGGGCCCTACTTTCCATGTCTACCACATCCCAGGGGGTGCTGCTGATCTACAAAACATGCTGAGAGGACCACTGATCTAATTTCACTTCATTTTCAGGTGAGGAAGCCAAGGCCTTGGGAAATGAAGGGACTCTTCCCAAGACACTTGATAACTAAGAAGCAGAGGAAGGAAAGAATCCAACATTCTTTCTTCCTCATATGCAGCCTCTGAAAATAACTGGCAATAAAAATAGCATTGCTGGAGGAAGAAAGTCGCTTACTGGCAGTGGAAGTGTAAATTGACACAGCAAGTGATTAAGTGCAATTATTATGCACTTTTAAATATTCATACCATTTGACCCCATCGTTCCAGTTTTAGTATACCAAACTTGTAAAGAACCAAATTTAGATAAATATTTTTCCACAAATACACACACATATATTAGATATAGTATATATCTACATTATATAGAAAGGTACAAAATAGGTTTGGGAAGGGTGTGGAAATTTGGCAGTAAGATTCCGTGTTTTCTCCTCCAGAAGCTCATGGTAATAGACTGTTTATGATCAAGGCTGCAGATTTCAGGACTCTCTTGCCTCCATCTATAACTAATTTAATCAAGGGAAGGGCTATCTGCTGCCTCTATCTGCACTTTGGGCAGGGACCCCTTCAGCTACTGTAGCTTGTTGAGCGTTGTTGTGACTCATGAAAAAATACTACTTCTGCCTTGAACATGCAGAGGTGGGAAAAAAACTGTAGGATGCTCCATGACGAAGTCCTGACATGGATGCCCAAGTGTGCTCAACAGTTTTGCTCTTTAATACTGAGTTAGAATTTGTATGGTGTTCAACCAGAGAACTGGCTTCTAATTTCTTCAATTTCCTCTCTCTTTTGGCCAAGGCTTCTCCAAAGTCCACCTGCTTTCTGGATTCCAGAACATATCTTGTCTACTGATGATTCTGACCTATTCTCATACTTCTCTATCTCATACTTCTCCCATGTCATTTTGTACTGTTTTGTTATTTCAGTGGTGGTTTTAGAAATCATGAAGTAAATCTGCCTGCAAAGGCTCATGTTGTCTATGGAAGCTTTAACCTTAAGCAACTAAACTTTTCTCTGAAATGACTTGGGTCCGTGTACACACACATTCCCTTTGACATCATGGGATTCAGTCATTCTCTGAGGTGGTAGGAGAAGGAGAATCTGCAACTGCTCAAGATAGCTTTGGCTGGTTGAGTTGAGTATCTTGCACTGTGGAATGAGACGCTTCTGTGAGTGCAGATGGAAGAACGATGAGAGAAGCAGTCCCACTGCTGGGCAGCACCTAATGTCTTCAGTGCTTCTTCTTAGGTGGAGCTGGCTAAGGATTTCAAAGGTAATATTCCAGTTGATAAGTTAGAACACAGCAATGTGCTCCTAATACTAAAAATGGAACAGTTATAACCACCTTCTCAGTTTTCCTTACTCACATGGTCATGAAAACTTATGCAAGGTTTATTGAAAATTTATCTTGTAAGTAAAGTTGGCTGCAGCAATAAAAAGCTGAAGTGTTGCTTTACTAGGCCACTCTAGACTTGACCAAAACCTTCTTGTTTCTATGCAACAGCCATTAAGCTAGGAGCTATAACTGTGGGCACATAATTAAATGGAAAAGGACTTTAACACTACTAATAACCTTAGAAGATGTTATTCTCCCAGTTTTTTAATTTTTATTTTAATGTATTATAAGTAGATATTAATAAAGAAACTATAAAAGGTGTTCTATGAAAAATAATATAACAAAAATTATTAAAGAATAACCATGGTAAATACATTGGGTATCATGATCTTAAAGGAATATATTTTCATTTGCTAACCTCTCTCTCAGCTCCCCCAGTTCTTTGAAATAGAAAAGCAACAGCATATTGCCATTTAAAATGGTGAACTTTCTTTTAATTAAGCATGGCTTTGATGGAGAAGCACATTAGGAACTAAAAACTTTGGCATGATTTACTGAATACAGTAAGCACTGGTTGCTTTAGACAGGCCATGATAGGGAAGGTCGGAAAAGATTGCTTCCATGACTAGTTGTGAATCTTCCAAGGTCTCCCTGACCTTCTAGGTTCAGGTTCTTGTGACTTTGCCCATTTTGTCATCATAATATATTATTACTGGACAAAGCACCTACTTCTCTCATTTCCCCTATCTCTACCCTCTCCCTTTCCCTTTCTTTTCTGTCTGGAAATTCCAAAAATACAGAGCAATATGAATAATTAAATGACAGACACACTTACACTCACTATTCTCACTATTGACAATTAAGTACTATTTCACTTTATTTATGATCAATTTTTCCCATGAACAAAAGAAATTACAAGTGTACCATTGTCCTATTCTTTAAAAAGGCGAAAATCCTAGAGAGAAAATAGAAGTCCTCTTTACTCAGTATTCCTTTTTCAAAAATATTCCCCCCTTCTGTAAACTAGTGTACAGCCCTCAAGTCTTTAAAGCAACTACTTGCACACATATATATGTTTGTATGTACACACATATACACATATGTATATATACACATCCATGAAATAATTGTAGATTTGCTTTGTGTATGTTTTTAAATTATACATAATCATGGCAAATTTTTCATGCTGAATTAGTCAGCACACATTTTCCACTGAGCCCAGGCATGGGCTTAGAACCTTTTCAACATGACACTTATAGGGAATAGTTTCCAGTTGAAAAGAGGTGGTATTACTATTTGTCATCTCTGATATTAGTAATGGGGAGCCTCTGAAGTAATTGATTAGTACTTTAGAAAAACACCTTTGCTGAACAAAACCTCAGTTGCCCGTGAACTAGCACAAACAATCAATAAGTGGGAACTCTTCTTATTAAAAAGCTTCTGCACAGCAAGAGAAACCACCAACACTGTGAAGAGAAAACCCACAATGTGGGAAAAAATTTTTCACCTGCTGTCCCTCAGACAAAGGTCTACTATCTAGAACTATAAAGAACTTTAAAAAAATCAGACCTCCCAAATTTAAAGACCCAATCCAAAAATGAGCATCTGAAATGAACAGACATTTCTCCAAGAAGTAGAAATAGCAAATAAATACATGAAAAAATGTTCAACATCACTGGTGCTTCAAGACATGCAAATGCAAACAATGCTGAGATTCCACCTCACCCCAGAAAGAATGGCTGCTATCAAGAAATCAACCAATAACAAATGCTGGTGGGGCTGTGGGGAAAGAGGAATCCTGCTCCACTGCTGGTGGGAGTGTAGACTGATGCAACCACTGTGGAAATCAGTATGGAGATACCTCAAAGAACTAGGACTGGAAGTCCCATTTGACCCCACTATTCCACTGCTGGGGATCTTCCCCAAAGAATTAAAAGAATCATACCACAGTGATATATGTGCACCCATGTTCATAGCAGCACAATTTGTAATAGCTAAAACTTGGAAACAGCCCAAATGCCCATCAACTGGAGACTGGATAAAGAAAATGTGGTTTTTTAATAAAGTGGAGTACTACTCAGCCATCAAAAATGAGAAATTAGAGACATTTATAGCTAAATGGATGCACATTGAGGCAATACTCTTAAGTGAAATAAATAGGACACACAAGTGTAAATGCTGAATAGTTTCTCTAGTGTGAGAAACTGAAAGTGTAAATAAGGACTAAAAGGTATAATAGATAATGTGAAATAGGAAGAAAAGGGGCAACGGGGAAGGGGAAGTGGGAAGGGTAGGGGAAAGGAAAGAAGAGAATGGAATTAATATGAGAAAATGAAAAAATGGAAACAATGTCTTTGTAAATAGGAGGGATGGAGGGGCTGAAGGGAGGACATGGGAATGGGGAAAAAATAAGAACCAAGAGAGATTATGTAAAGGTGCAAATTTCCAATGATGAATGTCTTTATGTTGTATACCTAAAATGTACCAATAAAATTAATTTTTTAAAAAAGAGAAACACCTTTGGGGTTATCATTCTTTATAGCAAAGTAGTACTCCATTGTATAAAAAAACACATCTTTATCCATTCTTCAGTGGATGGGCATTTGGATTGTTTCAAAGATTTAGCTATTACAAACTGTGCCACTATAAACATAGCTGTGCATATATCGCTGTGGTATGATGCCTTTAACTCTTTGGGAAGATACCAAGAAGGGGAATATAGCTGGGTTGTATGGAACCCCTAGTTTTAGTTTTTTGAGAAATCTCCACACTGATTTCCACAGTGATTGCACCAGTCTACACTCCCACCAACAGTGAAGGGCTCTTTTCTTCCCCACAGCCTTGCCAAAATTTGTTATTGATTGATTTCTTGATAACAGCCATCCTTTCTAGAATGAGATGGAATCTTAGCATTGTTTTAATTTGCAATACTTGAATGACCACTGATGTTGAACATTTTTTCCTATACTTATTTGCCATTTCTACTTCATCGGAGAAATGTCTGTTCATTTCAGATGCTCATTTTTGTATTGGGTCTTTAAATTTGGGGGTCTGATTTTTTTGAGTTCTTTATGTATTCTAGATATTAGTCCTTTGTCTGAAGAACAGCTGGCAAAAATTATTTCCCTTATTGTGGGTTGTCTCTTCACTCTGTTGGTGGTTTCTCTTGCTGTACAAAAGCTTTTTAATAAGATGAGGTCCCAGGTGTTGATTCTTTTTGATAGTTCCTGTGCAATTGGGGTTTTGTTCATGAGGTCTTTGCCTGAGCCAATGTCTTCAATACCTAGCCTCTCTTCCAGCAGATTCAGTGTTTCTGTTTTAATATTTATATCTTTGATCCATTTTGATAGGATAAGCTTGAGACATTTCTAGCTAAATGGATGCATCTTGAGGCCATAGTCTTAAGTGAAATAAATCAGACACATGTGTTTAAATACCACACTGTTTTTGTGATGTGACACACTGAAAGTGAAAATAAGGACCAAAATGTATAATACATATTGGAAAATGGGAAGAAAATGTTCCAGTGAGAAGGGGAACAAGGGAGAGGTAGAGGAAAGAAGGGACAAGAGAAAAAGAGAATAGAAGGAAAAAATAGAAAGAAAGATTTTGTAAAGAAAGATAGGAAGAAGGCTTAAAGAGAAGAGGGGAGTGGGAAAAAAAAGAGAAGCAAGTTACATCAAGTACAGGGACAAATTCCCTGTGATGAATTTTATCATTATATATATCTAAAATGTACCTATAAATGTTTTGCTGAAAAATAAAAAACACCTTTGGGAAAGGGATGAACAAAAAGAACAGGAAGAAATTGGGGACCAGCAATAGTGAGATCAGATAAGTGATAGAGAAGGGATGTAATGAATTTGAGACTAGCGAGTGGGCCTGGTTTAGATTTGGCAACCACGAAGAGGGGCAAAGAAGAGGATGGAAGCTGGAGGGAAATAAGGGAACATGCAGGTTTTATGACTGGTCTGGTGGGGAGGGGCAGTGCCTTCTGCATCCCTTTCACCCACCTGTGTTTCAGCTGTAGCGATGATGAGTCATTCCTCACCTGCTGTCATCAGCCTACTTACAGTGTCTGCTGTGTTTCTGCCTCATGACTTTGGAAAAGTCCTATCTCAGAAGTAAGCCAGCAATGTGGGAAAATGTCTGACCTCGGGGATGTGAGGTAACTTCAACCAAGAAGGAATGGGAATTGGATGGCTTCTTGGCCTTTTGGCTAAGATCAAGTGTCGGAATGGGAGTTGGTAGATAACATCCCAGACTCCTGGCCTCTGGTGCACATCCTCAGGCTCTTACCACATGGTTCTTCAGAGTCCCCAGTGGAACCGAACTGAGGTGCTGATACTAGTAATGGATCAACCATGCATTATTCACTTCTTCCTTTTCCTGGCTTCTCTCAACTCAACATTTACACTCCTTGGGATGACTCCTCAAGCCAGCCCTCTGCACCCATGTACTTATCTCAAACTATGCTTCTCACTCATCCAAACAGACTATAATGGGCAGCCTTTACTACAAAGGGGAGAGTACTTCAAGAGAAGTCTGGGGACTGGGGATTGTGGAGGGGAAAATAAAGGTAATACTTTAGAGAATGTTAAATGTTACAATGCTGTGGTGACATCCCAATGTTGAGGAAGAGAGAAGGGCATATGACAGAATCTTAATAATTACTGTACACGATGAATGAATAGTTGTTGGAGACGAGGAGGGATGAGATCTTATTTCAAAAACTACTTCATCCTGGAAAAAGACAAAGGCATGAACTATTGCTCTGAGAGGTTTGTGGATCCTGCTGCTCTGTTCATTCTTTGTACATTGCTTGGCAAATTTATAATGTTGCCAAATGGCAATGGATAAAGAGAAATTGTATTTTACTAGTAAATGTCATCTGTGTTGTCTTTGAGTTTCATTTTTCTTTGAAGAAAGCTAAGCTTAAGAAGATAAGTTTAAAATTACAGGAAATTATTTGCAGATTGATGGCATCTGTGGAGCCAAGAGAGTGGAGGTGGGATCTGCTTCCCTCCTTGCCCTTTAGTGGCTGGTTTTGGCTCATTGGTGGGAACAGCTTGTGGATTTTGCTGAGCTGCCATGAGACACAGCTTCCCGATGAGCTCTGTGTATATGAAGATGTGGGCCCATACATTAGCCATCAGCCACATATGGCTTTCGAGGACTTGAAATTTGGCAAGCAAAATCAAAGGATGTTCTATTATTTTATTTTAGTTGACTAAGTAAAGAAGCTGAAGCAATATAAAATAGTTTGCCATGAAACACACTTTTGTTTTGGTAGAACAAGAGCTTTTCTTCCTGTACCCTGTACATAGCTTATGTTATTAATGTCACATTTATATTTTTATATTGTGCATCCATTAATACATTTTTGTAATTATATTCATTTTAAGAACTTTTTCCTTTAAACAGCTTTACCAAAAAAAGCAGCTGTAGTTTATTTTTTTCTTAGTCCATGTTTGCAGTTCATAGCATATACACTCCTTATGTGGATTGGGTACATGTACACGATACATTTTCATTCCTTTTTTCAACCCCTTTCCCTCCCACCCTCCCTCCCTCCATCTCTTAATCAACTTCCAATTTGGGAAAGATCTATCTCTCCTCTTTCTATTATCTTTTATTTCACTATTTTATAATTTGGGTTTTTCATACAACAGAAACCATGCGATATTTAAGCTTGTATATCTGATTTATTTCATTTAACTTATGGTCTCAAGATGCATGAATTTAAGTGCATAAATGCACTTTCTTGATGGAAGTGTAGTACTCCATTGTGAATAAATATCACATATTCTTTATCCACTACATGTTGATAGACATACAGGCTGCTCACAGCATTTAGCTGTCATAAATTGTGGTGCTATAAACATGGGTATGCATGGATCACTGTAATATAATACCTTTAACCACACACCAGTCCAATTATTTAAATACAGGATGACCAAAATTGTGGGGTTTTGGTTAATTTTTATAATACAATATAACAGGAAATATAAAAGTGATAATTTTATCAAATTTATTCAATAACTTTTCTCCATATGGTATATTTTAAAACATTCAATGCACAATGCAACACTACAATGTGGACAGTAGTATCTAGTCTCTTTCTGAATTCTTTTGCATCATCGTCTTTCTTTGAACAGCATACTTTACACAGTCATGTCGACATTTTCTTTTTCTTCTGTGGGTGGAATAATTTTTTTGCTTTTTTTTTTTTTGGTACCAAGGATTGAACGCAGGTCTTTGTACTTGCGAGGCAAGTGACAGAACCACTGAGCTAAATCCCTGGCCCAAGTGGAATAATTTTAATAAAATTTCTACCCACTAAACATAATGGTGAAGACATCGATGATGGATGTCCTGGTTGGCATTTCACTAATCTAAATTGTAAATGACTTTTTGAACCCCTTTGTTTTGAATAAATAATAAACAAGTTCCATATTGTTTGGTCCAGAAGGTACATAAATATTTTATAATATTTTTCCCCACTTTTTGATTACAGGATAGCTTGTTAGATGTTGGTCAGCACCACTTATAGAATTATTATAATCACTGACCACTAATGGAATTTTCTTAGTTTCATTTCTTCCATCATTTCTGTATTATGAACAGTTGGCAATAAGGAGACTTTTTTGTCTTTCCATTTCATGACACAGACTGTTCCTCTCTGATATGCTAACATTTCTCCCTTTTTCAGTTTTTTCTTTTGCAGATGTTTTGGCATGTCCTTCTGATTCAGTCTCAATGTCCCAAATGTCTCCATTTTGTATTGTAAAAGAATATCATTGAGTTCTAGAGAAGTCTAAAAATTAGATCTAATGTACTTCTGATAAGGATTTTTATAGATTTAGCACAAAATTACACGTTATTTTTCACAAGTAAAATAAACATGAATTAGTAAAAGAAAATAACCAGAACTTATTATTAGATTTCACTAGAAACAAATATCAAAGATGAATACAACATCCTAAATTAAAAAGTATGCAAAAATAGTCTATAGAAAACAAATAAACAGATGTACAAGTGTATCCTATACAAACAAGAATCATCTGGTTGTAATGACACCTGCCCGAGTGATGCTCAGGACAGTCAGTGTGTAAACAAATGTGGTGCTCAAGTGATGCTTGGGGCAAACTGTTCAAACTGTTAAGTGGTTAAACCTGTCAGGAAGACATCTAGAAGGAAAACAATTCGGTCAAGTAGAATTTCTGGTTTTAGTTTTTTGAGAAATCTCTATACTGATTTCCACAGTGGTTGTACTCATTTACATTCCCACCAAAAGTGGTTCTTTTTTCCCTGCAGCCTCTCCAGCATTTCTTATTATTTGATTTCTTGATGATGGCAATTCTTTCTGGGGTAAAATGGAATGTCAGGCTTGTTTTAATTTGCATTTCTGTAATGGGTAGTAATATTGAGCATGTCTTCATGTGTTTATTGGCTATTTGTATTTCTTTTGTGAAGTGTTTATTCATTTCCCTTGCTCATTTTTTGACTGGGTCTTTTATTTGGAGGGAGGTCTAATATTTTTTGAACTCTTTACATATTTTACATATTAGTCCTTTGTCTGAAGAATAGGTAGCAAATTTTTTCCCATTCTGTAGGGTATTTTTTCATTGGTTGTTTCTTTTGCTGTGCAGAAGCTTTTTAATTTGATATGATCCCATTTGTTGATTCTTGGAATTATTTCCTGTGCAACTAGGGTTCTTTTCAGAAAGTCCTTGCCTATGCCTATGACTTCAAAACTTTTACATAATTTATCTTCCAGTAAGTTCACTGTTTCTGTTTTAACACTTAGTTCTTTGATCCATTTTGACTTTAGTACATGATGAGCGATATGGACCTAGATTCAATCTTCTGCATGTGGATTGTCAGTTTTCCCAAAAACATTTATTAAAGAGGCATTCTTTCCTCCCATGTGTGTTTTTGGATGCTTTGTCAAAGATTAAATAGCTGAGTGTGCCTGGTGTTGTTTCTACATCCTCTTTTCTGTTTCATTGATCCCAATGTCTGTTTTTATGCCAGTACCGTCTTGTTTTTATCACTGTAGCTTTGTAGGATTGTGATGCTTCCAGTCTGTTCTTGTTATCCAGGATTACTTTTGCTATACTGGGTGTCCTCTGGTTCCATATGAATTATATGGTTGTTTCCTCCTCTTCTGTGAAGAACGATGTTGGAATTTTGATTTGGATTATGTTAAATATGTTTACTAATTTTGGAAGTATGGTCATTTTGATTACATTCAGTCTATCCAGGAACAGAGGCTATCTTTCCATTTTGATGTTCTCTTCAATTTCCTTTTTGAGAGTACTATAGTTTTTGTTGTAGAAGCCTTTCACTTCCTTAGTTAGGTTAATGTCTAAGCATTTAGTTTTTCTTGGTAATATTGTGAATGGTGTTTCATTCCAAATTTCTTTCTCATTATTGTTGTATGAGAAAGCTGTTGATTTTTGTGTGTTGATTTTACATCCAGCAACATTACTGAATTTGGTTATTAATTCCAAAAGTCTTTTGGTGGATTCTTTTTACATCTTCTATGTAGATGATCATGTCATCTGCAAATAATGATGATTTGATTTCTTCCTTTCTTATACATATCTCTTTTGTTTCTTTTTCTTGCTTAATTGCTCTAGCTAATGTTTTAAGAACTATGTTGAACATGAGTGGAGATAGTGGACATCTGTGCCTTGTTCCTGATTGTAAAGGAGAAGCTTTGGTTTTTACCCATTTAATATGATGTTGGGAATATGTTTGTCATAAATGGCTTTTATCAGATTGAAAAAGGTCCCTCTACAGCTTTTTCATCAGTGTTTCTATCGTGAAAGGATGTTAGATTTTGTCAAAGCCTTGGTCTATGTCCAGCAAAAGCCTCAAAATGATCATGTAATTTTTTATCTTGTTTCTGTTTCTGTGATGTATTACATTTATTGATGTGAATACGTTGAACCATGTTGCAATCTGTTTGTCAGTATCTTGTTGAGTATTTTTGCATCTATATTTATTAAAAACATTGGCTTATAATTCTCTTTTGTGGTTGTGTCCTTGTCTGGTTTTAGAATCAAGGTAATGGTAGCTTTCAGGAATGACGTTGGGAGTATTCCTTCCCTTTCACTTTTATTAAAGAGTTTGAGGAGTATTGATGTTAGATCTTCCTTGAAGTTTTATAGTGAATCCAATCAGACCTTGACTTTTCTTATTTGGTAGGCTTTTAAAAAAATTATTGTTTCAATTTCATTGCCCATTATTGGATTATTCAGAGTTTTTCAATCTTCTTTGTTCAATTTTGGTAATTTGTATACATCTAGGAATATATCCATTTCTTCTGAATTTCCAACTTATTCGTATACAGGTTTATAAGGTAATTGTGAATAATCTTTTTTATTTTGGCAGTGTCTATTCTGATTTCAACTTCTAATACCATTAGTTTGTGCGCTCTCTCTCTCTCGCTCTCTCTCTCTCTCTCTCTCTCTCTCTCTCGCTGTTATGTTGGCTAAAGGTTTGTCTATCTTGTTTAGTGTTTCAAAGAAAAAACTCTTCACTTCATTAATTCTTTGAGGTTTTTATTTTTGGTCTCAATTTTATTGATTCCTGCTCTTATCATTATACTTTCCTTCCTTGTAGTAGCTTTGAGTTTAGATTGTTATTTGTCTTGAGGTGCATCATTAAGTTATATATTTGGGTTCACTCTGTTTTTGTGATGTGAGCATTCACAGCTATAAACTTACCTCTTACAACTGCTTTCATTGTGTTCCACAGGTTTTCATATGTTGCACTGGGATTATCATTTAGTTCAAGAAACTATTTTGTTTCTTCATTCATTTCCTCTGTAACCCATGGTTTATTTATCAGTGCATGGTTTAGTTTCCATGCATTTGCATAATTTCTGTGTTTTCTTTTGTCATTGATTTCTAGTTTCATTGTGCTATGATTTGATAATATGCATAGTATAATTTCAATTCTTTTACATTTACTTAAGCTTGGTTTACTGGATAATATGTGGTCTATATTGGAGAATACAGACCATGTGCTGCTGAGAAAAATGTGCATTCTGTTGTTAGGTGGAACACTCTGTGGATATTTATTAAATCTATTTGTATTAAGGTTTTATTTAATGTGGATATTTCTTTCTTGAAATATTTTTGTCTAGGTTGAAGGTTTTATTTAAGTCTAATATTTCTTTCTTGTATTTTGTCCATGTCTATTTGTGATAGTTGGATACTGAGGGCCCCCACTATAATTGCTTTTATGTTTATCTGGTCTTTTATTTCCAATAGTACTTATTTTATGAAGTTGGATTGACATTGACCATTGTTTGGTGCACATGTATTTATAACTTATCTTTTCCTGTTGGATTATTCCCTTAACCAATACGTAGTGACTTTCTTTACCTCCTTTAATCAGTTTTGGCTTGAAGTCTACTTTGTTTGTATATAAGATAGCTACACCTGCTTATTTGGGGGTTCCTATTGCATGGAATATTGTTTTCCATCCTTTGATTTTTTTTTTAAGTCTATGAGCTTCTTCTGTGTTTCCTTTATACAGCATACTGTTGGATTTCATTGTTAATTTTTTCTGCCAGTCTGGCTCTTCTGATTGAGGAATGGAGATAATTCACATTGAGAATTTTGTATTAATGAAAGGTATTGACTTATTCTATTGACTTATTTCTATCATTGCCTTATTTTCCTATTGCTGATGCACTTTTTCTTCCACTTAACTGCTAACTCTGATGCTCACTGGTGTTTATATTTAATTAGATAGATTGTGATTCTTAGTATCTACTTCTAGAACACCCTTCAGAATTTTTTGGAGAGCTGGTTTGGTGGTCATGAATTTCTTTGGGTGCTCTTTATCATGAAAATATATGATTCTCCATGGGTTTTTCCTTCCTTAAATTCTTTTATTGGTACATTTTAGGTAAAAAATACATTTACATTTATCATTGGGTGCTTGTGCCTGTACATGACGTATCTTGGTTCTTATTTTTTTTCCCATTACCTGTGTGCCCTTCACCCCCTCCACCCTTCCCTATTTACATAGACTTTGTTTTCATTTTTTTCTTTCCATTTTTTTTTGGTACCGGGGATCAAACTCAGGTCCTTATGCTTGAAAGGCAGGCAGCAGAACCACTGAGGTAAATCCTCAGCCCAAACATTTCTTTTTTTCTTTTCTCATAAATTTTCCTTTCCCTCTTTTCCTTTCCCCTTCCCCTCCCACTTCCCCTACCAATTTGAAACTTTTCTTACTATTTCAAATTATCAATTATTTGTTTTAATCATTTTCATCCTTATTTACACTTTCAGTTTCTTACACTAGAGAAACTATTCGGTATTTACACATGTGTGTCCTATTTATTTGACTTATGAGTATGGCCTCAATATGCATCCATTTAGCTATAAATGTCTCTAGTTTCTCTTTTTTATGGCTGAGTAGAAGTCCATTTATTAAAAAACCCCACATCTTTTTATCCAGTTTCCAGTTGATGGGCACTTGGGCTGTTTCTATGCTTTCGCTATTACAAACTGTGATGCTATAAACATGGGTGCACATATATCGCTGTGATATGATTCTTTTAATTCTTTGGGGAAGATACCCAGCAGGGGAATAGCTGGGTCAAATGGGACATCTAGTCCTTGTTCTTTGAGATATCTCCATACTGATTTCCACAGTGGTTGCACCAGTCTGCACTCCCACCAGCAATGGAGAAGGGTTCCTTTCTCCCCACAGCCCCACCAGCATTTGTTATTGGTTAATTTCTTGATAGCAGCCATTCTTTCTGGGGTGAGGTGGAATCTCAGTGTTGTTTTCATCTGCATCTCTCAAATAACCAGTGATGTTGAACATTTTTTCATATATTTACTTGCTTTTCATTCTTTATCTGAGAAATATCTGTTCATTTCAGATGCTCATTTTTGAATTGGGTTTTTGAATTTGGGGGATATGATTTTTTTCACTTCTTTAAATATTCTAGATAGTAGTCCTTTGTCTAAGGTACAGCTGCTAAAATATTTTCCTACATTCCAGGTTGTCTCTTAGGTCTGTTGGTGGTTTCTCTTGCAGTGCAGAAGCTTTTTAATAAGATGAGATCCCAATTGTTGATTCTTTGTACTAGTTTCTGTGCTAATGAGGTTTTGTTCATAAAGTATTTTCCTATGCCAATGTCTTCAAGAGTTCTACCTAACTTATCTTCCAGCAGGTTTAGTGTTTCTGTTTTAATATTTAGATCTTTAATCCACTGCGATCTTACTTTAGTGCATGATGATAGACATGGGTCTAGTTTTAATCTTTGGCAGGTTGAAATCTAGTTTTTCCAACACCATTTATTAAATAGGCTATCTTTCCTCCAATGAAGGTGGTTGGCTCTTTTGTCAAAGATGAGGTGGCTGAGTATGTCTGGCGTTGATTCTGCATCTGTTAATCTATTCTACTGATCCTTGGGTCTGTTGCTTTACCAGTACCATACTATTTTTATCACAGTAGCTTTGTAGTATAATTTCAAGTTGAGGATTGTGATACCCCCAGCCATGTCTCTGTTGCCTAGAATTGCTTTTGCTATTCTAGGTCTCATCTGGTTCCAAATAAATTTTTGGATTGTTTTCTCTAGTTCTGTGAAGTATATTGATGGAATTTCAATCAGCATTGCATTAAATCTATATAGCAGTTTTGGAAGTATGGCCATTTTCACTATATTGGTTCTTCTTACCCAGGAGCAAGGGATGTCTTTCCATTTTCTTATATCCTCTTTGATCTCATTTTTCAGAGTGCTGTAGTTCTTAATGTAGAGGTCTTTTGTTTCTGTCATATTGATTCCTAGATATTTCAGTTTTTTGGATGCTATTATAAAAAGAATTGTTTCTCTAATTTCTCTCTCAGTGAGTCTGTTATTTGTGTATAAAAAGGCTATTGTGTTTTGAGTGTTGACCTTGTATCAAGCTACTCTACTGAATCTGTCAATTAAGTCTAAAAGTCTTTTGGCTGAGTTTTTTGGGTCTCCTATAAAGTGTTACATCATCAGCAAATAATCCTTTCTTATCTTTATTCCTTTTATTTCTTTCTCTTTTCTAATTGCTGTGGCTAATGTTTCCAGAACTATAGTGAACAGGACTGGTGATAGTGGACACCCTGTCTTGTTCCTGATTTTAGTGTGAAAGTTTTCGGGATTTGACCATTTAGTATGCTGTGGGCTGTTGGTTTTTCATAGATAGCCTTAATCAGGTTGAGATGAAGACCATCTATTCCAATTTTCTGTAGGGTTTTTATCATGAATGGGTGTTAGATTTTGTCAAATGACTTTTCTGCATCTATTAAAATGATCATATGGTTTTTGTCCTTGACTCTGTTAATATGGTGTATTACATTTATTGATTTATGAATGTTGAACCGTCCTTGCATACCTGGGATAAATCTGACTTGGTCAGGGTGTAAGATCTTCTTGATGACCCTCTGTATTCTGTTTGCCAGTATCTTGTTGAGGAGCTTTGCATCTATGTTCATTAGGGAGATTGGCCTGTAGTTCTCTTTTTTGGTTGGGTCTTTCCCTGGTTTTGGAATCAAAGTAAAACTTGCTTCCAGGAAAGAATTTGGAAGCCTTGCTTCCCTTTCAATTTCCTTGATGAGTTTAAGGAGTAATGGTGATAGTTCTTCTTTAAATGTCTTGTAGAATTCAGCAGTAAAGCCAGCAGCATTGTAATTGGGGTGCTTAGAATTTCTATAGCTTCTTCATTTAACTTCAGCAATTCATATGTATCTAGGAATCTGTCCATTTCTTTTGTTTTCCTTTTTATTAGAGTACAGGTTCTCAAAGTAGGTATTGATGATCCTCTGGATTTCTGCTGGGTCTGTTGTGACTTCACCTTTTTCATTTTTAATCGCATAGATTTGAGCCTTTTCTTTCCTTTTTTTGATAAAGATGGCTAAAGGTTTATCGATTTTATTTATTCTTACAAAAAACTAACTCTTTGATTCATTAATTTTTTGTATCATTCTCAGTCTCCATTGCATTGATTTCTGCTCGGATCCTTATAATTTCCTCTCTTGTACAAACTTTGGGTTTTTTGCGCTCTTCTTTTTCTAGGAATTTGAGGTTCTGCATTAGATTATTTATCTGAGTTCTCTCTGTTTTCCTAATATGGCCATTCACTGCTATGAATTTCCCACATAGAACTGCTTTCATTGTGTCCCATAGATTCCTGTATGTTGTACTGGCATTATCATTTACTTGTAGAAACTGTCTAATTTCTTCTTTGATTACCTCTGTGATTCATTGGTTGTTCAGGAGGGTGTTATTCAATTTCCATGTTTTTGTGGGAGTTTTGAAGTTTATGTTATTGATGTCCAATTTTATTTCACTATGGTCTGATAATATACAGGGGTTAACTTCAATCCTTTTACATTTACTTAGACATGTCTTATGAGCTAGCATGTGGTCTATTTTGGAGAATGACCCGTGTGCCACCGAAAAGAATGTATATTTGGATTTTTGGGGGGTGGAACACTCTGTAAACATCTATTAAGTCCATTTGTTTAATAGCTTGGTTCAGTTCTAGAATTTAGTTGTTAATTTTTTGTCTAGATGATCTGTCTATTTGTGATAGTGGGGTATTGAGGTCCCCCACTACAATTGTATTAGTGCTTATTTGGTTTTTCATGTCCATTAATATTTCTTTTGTATAGTTGGGGGCATTCATATTTGGTGCATATATATTTAGGATTGTCATCTCTTTGTCTTGGATTGTTCCCTTCACAAGGATGTAGTGACTATCTTTGTCTCTTTTGTTTTGGTTTGAAATCTACTTTGTCTGCAAATAAGATTACTATGCCTTCTCTTTTCTGGGGTTCTGTCACATGGAGAACTGTTTTCCATCCTTTTATTTCACTCTATGAATTTCCTTTTGAATTAGGGGTGTTTCTTGTATACAGCATATTGCTGGATTTTGCTTCTTAATCCATTCTGTCAGTCTATTTCTTTTAATTGGTGAATTGAAGCCATTAACATTGATAGTTATAATTGATAGATATTGACTCATCCTTCTCATGATGTTTTACTGTTGTTGGCTCTTTTATTTCTTATTTTTCCCCCTTTTCCCTTCAGTGTCTTACCTTGTCTGGTGGTTTCCTTCTGTTGGACCTTGTGGAGTTGTGACCTTCATTGTCTTTTTCTAGGATATTGCTTAGAATTGTTTGGAGTGCTGGTTTGGTGTTCATGAAATTTCTCAGGTGTTCTTTGTCGTGGAAGTATCTATTTTCCCCATCGATTTTGAAAGATAATTTTGCAGGATACAACAGTCTAGGTTGGAAGTTATTTTCTTTTTGGGCTTGAAATACTTCACTCCAGGATCTCCTTGATTTGAGGATTTGTGTTGAGAAGTCTGCTGTGATTCTGATGGGCTTTCCTTTGTAGGTGATTTGTTTCTTTTCTCTAACTGCCTGTAGGATTTTGATTTTCTGTTGGGTTTCTGGGATCTTGACTATTATATGTCTAGCTGTAGATTTTTTTTGATCATGGCTAGTTGGCATTCTATATGCCTCACTTATCTGTATGTCTAATTCTCCACCTCTATCTGGGAAGTTTTCCACTATTACTTCTGTGAACAGTTTTTTTATGTCAATTGTACTTTTTCCTGTTTTTTCATGGACTCCTATCAGTCTTATGTTATTCTTCTTTGCATCATCTAGCAGCTCCTGGTTTGATTTCTTGTAGTCCCGTACTATTTTTAAGAAATCTCTGTTTTCATGGTCCTTAACTGCAATCCTGTCTTGTATATCTAATATTCTACCTTCAGATTCCCTTAATCTGCTCTACATGCTTTCACTGGAGTTTTTAATCTCTTGAATGTCTGTTTGAATCTGTTTCATGGATTCCATTTCTTTCTTATGTTGGGCCATCACATCGTGCTTTCCATTTCTTTCTCATGCTGAGCATTCATGGTTTCCAGCATATTTCTGAGCTCATCTATTTTTTTATCTGTTTCTGTTCTAGAGCCTCTAATCATGTCTTTCACTCTGCTCACCATCTCTGTAGTTATCTGGGAAATTATTTCTGTTTTGAATTTTTCTAGAGCCTCATTCATCCATTTTGTTACTTCCTGTGCTCTCAGTTCACGGTGTCCAGGTGGTTGATTATCAGAGTTTTCCACCTCATTTCCCCCAGAATTTGCGTTTGGTGGGGGCGGGGGGAAGTCTGTGTTTGTACCTTACTTAAATGTCTTCTCATTTTTGTTTTTGTTACTGTCCTTGTTTAATTCCTAGGTTGATACTTTGAGGTTGCTTATTGTAAGTATCTTTGTTGATGTATTTAGAACACTTAAAGAATGGCTGCTTCTCAGAGTTGTCTTCCAGATATAGCTGGTCTTTAGATTTTGAGACTCTAATGGCTCTGAGGCTATCTCATTCTCATTATACCAGGAAGGACAACTACTTAGATCAATCACAGCACCTTAGCCCAAGTGATACAATCAGCAACACAATAACATTGAGTACCTCTTAGAAAATGACAGTTTGTGGTAGTTATTAATCTATCACCTTTATCTGTGTGAATTAGATCAAAATCAAGGACCAACACAACATATGTTTATAGTGAATAAACTCTTCAATATACCAACTTTACCCTGAGGAATGGGGAGTTAGAAGGAGTTGGGGAGGGAGGGATAGGTAGGTAGAAGGATGGGGGAAGGTTAGCAGTGTAGTCAGAGGACACAGGTGAGAGGAGGAAAGAGAAGAAAAGAAAAATAAAGAAGAAATACAAATTAGGGGCAGAACAGGAACACAAAGGGAGATGAAGAACAATGTGGGACAGCAAGGAGTGAGGGAGAGAGAGGGAAAGAAAAGAGAAAAGAAAGTAAAAAAAGAGAAAAATAAAAATTTTAAAAGTGTGGAAAAAGAAGGAAAAAAAATTAAAAATAAGAGCAAAAAAGCAGTAATTTTGAAAATAACAAATAAAAGATAAAAATGAAAGGCCTCCTTCAGGGTATGTCTCTGCTGTCACAATAGACAATGTGGGCAGCAGTGTGCAGTTATAAATCAATGAGTCTCAGTAAGCTAGTCACACCCCCATGAGATTCAGGCAGATTTCTGGCTGTAAGTCCCAAGCTGAGCTCCCTCTCCTCCTGCAGGGTTGAACTTTACAAGATTCTATTGCAGGTTCCATCTGCCTTTCCCCTGAAGATAGTCCAGGTTCCGATGGGAGGTGATGATCCCTCCAACTTACCAAGCACGGTGCTCTGGTGTGTCTTTATTGCAGAGATTTCTCTTCACTTTTCCAGTGGGCTTCAGTTTTCATCAGGGAGCCTGAGAGAGGCCTTCTCTCTGTTGTTCACTTCTGCAGCTCAGGACAATGACCTTTATGTCCCCCTGTGCCTCTGTAGTGTGGAACCAGGTAGCTGCACAGCCAAGAGGCCAGAGGTGTTGGGGCGGGGGGGCCCTCTGTTGTTGCAGGCGTCTGCGTGTCTCCGTGGGTAACTGGGGTGTGTGCCTGAGGGGTCCTCACCGGCTCCTGGTCGCAAGTGGGCATGGCCTGCCAGACAGAGCTGGCCTCAGTCAGCCTGGGGTGCTCCGCCCACACGACTCGGCCTGAGCAGCTCCGCAGGCAGCTGGTGGGCATGCCCAAGGGGTCCTCACTGGCTCCTGGTCCTTTCCATGGGTTTTAAAAGATGATTTTGCAGGATAAATCAGCCTGGTTTGAAAATTGCTTTCTTTTAGGGCTTGAAACACTTCTCTCCAAGCTCTCCTGACCAACATAAGCTCTCCTGGTTTGTGTTGATAAGGGAGCTGTAATTCTGATAGGTTTACTCTTATAAGTGATTCATTACTTGTATCTAATTCTATTAAGAGTCTGTTCTTGTTTTAGACTTCCAGGATTTTGACTACAGTGTATCTTAGAGAGGTTCTTTTCTGAACATGGCTATTTGGGGTTCTGTATGTTAAATTCTTTTCCCTTGTTTACAAAGTTTTCTGCTATGATTTAAGTAAACAGATTTTTCGATGCCACTTATCCTGCCTTCTGATTTTTCACTAATTCTAATTAATCTGGGATCAGTCTTCTTTGAGTCATTTGGGAGCAGTTGGAAGCACATTTCATGTACTCTTGTTGTTTTTAAGGTATTTCTCATTAATTGCTCACCAGCAGCCCACTCTTCTTGTTCTGAAACTGTCCTCATATTGGTCACTTCTGATGCCCATAATTTTGATAGAATTTTTAATCTCCTGAATTTCTGTTTGGAGTCCTTCCATGGACTGTAATTCTTTCTATGCTGGTCATTTATGTTTTGCTTTTCTTTTTTTTTTTTAAGCTTTGCTAGCTTTTCATTAGTGTTTTATGCTGATTTTGTTAAATTGTCCTAATATCTGTTTACTTATATCTTCTGTGAACTTGCCAAGGCCCTTATTGATCTGCTTTGTTACCTCCCCTTATGTCATTTTGAATAATTCAAGTATGTGGCTTTTGGTTTCCTCTTCTTTGATGCCCCATGAATCAGCTTTCGGGTAGTTGGGAGTCTTTGGAGGAATTTTGTTGGCTTGCTTTCTCATTTTTCTATTTTTTGTTTGTTTGTTTATGTGCTGAGGCTTGTGGGCTGACTGCAGTGGAAAGCTTTGTTTCCAGTATGGAGAACTTTTTAGTTATTATCTGTTTTTTGGTGTTGTTCTTGGATGTGGCTAACCTCTGGACTTGGCCTCTGTCCCAAGATACAACCACCTCTGTTTATTGGGGATGGGAGGTTGCAGCATATTTGGCCCAGTTCCCAGTTATTCAGGAATGGGCCACGGTATTGTTAATGATCCCAAGGCAATCCAGATATTGGCATCCCCAGAAAACCAGTTACCAGCAACAGTTATGTCACTTTGGCTATTGTAATAAAATCAGAATCAATTATAGCATAAAATACACCATGACCAATTAGGTTTCATCTTAAGAATGCAAAGATGGTTCAACATAGGTAAATTAATAAATGTAATATACCACATAATCAGAAGAAAGGACAAAAATCACATTATCATCTCAATAGATGTAGAAAAATCTTTGACAAAATCCTACACCCAATTTGATAAAACACTGAAGAAGATAGGAATAGAAGGACCTCATCTCAATCTGAAAAAAGGAATTTTGACAAACCAATAGCCACCATGCTATTGCATTGGGAAATACTGAAAACTTTACTGTTAAAATCAGGAATGACAACTATGTCTACCACTCTTGTTCAATACAGTACTTGAAACATTAGGCAGATTAATCAGGCAAGAGAAAGAAATAAAAGGGATATATATATATATATATGTATATGTGTGTACACATATGTATATGAAAAGAAGTCAAATTATCATTATTTACACATGAAATAATCCTTTACATAGAAGCAAAATTAATAACCAAATTCAGCAAGAAGCACAATACAAAATCAACACATAAAAATGAATAGTGTTCCTGTACACCAGTAATTAATCCACTGAGAAAGCAGGAAAGCAATACCTTTCATAATACCATCAAAAAAATTAAATACTCAGTAATTAACCTAAGCAAGAAAATGAAAGATCTCTACAATGAAAACTATAGTACTCTGATAAAGGAGATTGAAGAGAACACTAGAAAATGGAAAGATGTCCCCTGTTCCTCGATAGCCAAAACCAACACTGTCAAAATGGCCATACTTTCAAAACTGATATAGATTTAATGCATTCCCAATCAAAATACAAACAACATTCCTCACAGAGCTATAGGAAACAATTCTAAAATTCATATGGAACCATGAGATGAGAACTAGATGAGATTGGAAATAGCAAAAACAATCCTGGGTAAGCAGAGCAAAGGAGGAGCATCAGAATCCCAGATCAAGTTATATTACAAAGCTACAGTGATGAAAATAGCATGGTTCTGGCATAAAAGTAGATATATGGACCAGTGGAGCAGAATAGAGGATACATAAATAACCACAGACACATTCAGATGTCTGATCAAAGCAGCCAAAAAGATACCTCAAAGAACTAGGATTCGAAGTCCCATTTGACCCAGATAGTCCACTGCTGGGTATCTTCCCTAAAGAATTAAAAGAATCATACCACGGTGGTATGTGTGCACCCATGTTTGTAGCAGCACAGTTTGTAATAGCGAAAGCTTGGAAAGAGCCCAAGTGCCCATCAACTGGAAACTGGATAAAGAAGATGTGGGGTTATTTTATAAAATGGAGTATTACTCAGCCATAAAGAACAAGAAACTAGAGACATTTATAGCTAAATGGATGCACATTGAGGTGATACTCTTAAGTGAAATAAATAGGACACACATGTGTAAATACCAAATAGTTTCTCTAGTGTGAGAAACTGAAAGTGTAAATAAGGATTAAAAGGTATAATAGATAATGTGAAATGGGAAAAAAAGGGGCAAAGGGGAAGGGGAAGTGGGAGGAGTAGGGGAAAGGAAAGAAGGGAATGGAATTAATATGAGAAAATGAAAAAATGGAAACAATGTCTTTGTAGTTAAGGAGGGGTGGAGGGGTTGAAGGGAGGGCATGGGAATGGGGAAAAAATAAGAACCAAGATGGATCATGTAAAGGTGCAAATTTCCAATGATAAATGTCATTATATTGTATACCTTAAATGTACCAATAAAATTAATTTTAAAAATACGCTGGAGGGAAGATACCCTCTTTAGTAAATGGTGCTGGGAAAACTGGATAGCCACATGTAGACAATTGAAGTTAGACCATATCTTTCATCACATATGAAACCAAAATCAAAATGGTTTAAAGATTTAAATATTAAAACAGAAACATTTAACCTGCTCAAAGATAAAATAGGTAAAACTCTTGAAGACATAGGCATAGGCAAGGATTTTTCTAAACAGAGCCCCAGTTGCACAAGAAATAATATCAAGGATCAAGAAATGGAATTACATCAAATTAAAAAGCTTCTGCACAGCAAAGGTAACAACCAACAGAGTGAAGAAACAACCTACAGAATGAAAAGGCCACCTACAATACTGTGAGAATTATTTTTGCCTGCTATGCCTCAAAGAGAGGGGATTAATATCTAGAATATGTAAAGAACTGACAAAAATTTAGACCCCGTAAAATAAAAAATCCAATAAAAAATGGGCAACAAATGAATAGACACTTCTTAAAAGAAGTACAGATGACCAATAAATATAGTACACGAAAGAATGCTCAACAACTCTGGCCTTTAGAGAAATGTAAGATTTCATCTCACTCCAGAAAGAATGCTATTACCAAGAAATCAAATAATAACAAATGTTGGTGAACAAGGAGAAAGGAACCTTTCAACAATCAACATTGTTGGTGGGAATGTAAAGTAGAACAACCACTATGGAAATCAATGTGGATATTTCTCAAAAACCTAAGGATAGAAATTCCATTTGACCCAATTATTTCTCTATTAGGTATCTTCCCCAAAGCATTAAAGACATTGTATTATAGGATACATGCATCCTCATGTTTATAGCAGCACAATTCATAGTAGCTAAATCTTGGGAGTGGGTTGTACGCCCATCAACAGATGAATGGATAAAGATAATGTGGTGTTTAGACACAGTGGAATATTATTCTGCTCTAAAGAAGGACAGATTTGAGTCATTTGCAGGAAATGGGTACATCTTGAATTCATAATGTTAAATGAAATCAGATACACAAGGTTAAATACCATATGGCTTCTCTTACATGAGAAACCCAAGGTATAAATAAATTAAAGAAGAAAATAAAAGACAGACAGTAGGAAACAGGGAGATTGATCTTTCTCAAATGGGAAGGGGACAAAGTGATGGAGAGAGGAGGTGAGGGAGTAGAAAGGTGTAAGAATTAAGATGTGTCATTAGCATATATCAACTACCCACAATGAATATGTGCATTACGTGGTACAAGCATATATGAATAAAAAAAATAAAGAAAAATATCTCTTTGTAGATTTGGTAAGTTTTCAGTTTAAATAAACTTTCTTCCCCTTTCTCTCTCTCCTTCTTCTTCTGAGATTTACAAAATGTAGACACTGGTTCACTTGATGATGTCCCAGATTTTGTTTCACTCTTTCATTCTCATCTTCTGACTGGATAATTTCCAGCGCACTGTCTTGATTTTACTGATGTTTTTCCTGCATAGGTGTGTATTCTATTGCACCCCTCCAGTGTGCTTTTCAGCTCAGTTATTCCATTCCTTAGCTCCAGAATTTGTTTGGTTCTTTCACTTTTAATCACTTCTCATTGTTGATATTCTCATTCCGTGTGTGTACCATTTTTCTGACTTCATTCAGTGCTCTGTGTTCTCTTATACCTCACTGAGTCTCTTTCAGACAATACTTTTATTTCCTGGTCTCCATTTCCTTAAGTTTGGTTAATAGATTGTTTATCTTTGAGTGGGTGATTTCTCCATGATTCTTTGTGGTCCTTGTAGCTCTGTGTTGATGTCTATATATCTGAACAAACAGCTCCTTTGCCGAGTCTTTATGGATCGGCTTCAACAGGGAAAGACTTTCACCTTTCAGCCTGGCTAAAGATTTTGGGAACCTGTGTGTGGATCTGTTCTCTATATGCACATTGGACTTGATTCCTAATTAGTCTGATTTACTGCTTTCTTTCTTCCTTTTTTTTCAAGAGCCACTGATTTCTTGGACTCCTTGGTGTTTGGCTCCTGGATCTCAAGCAGAATGTTGTAGGCACACTTGACTCCTTTTCTCCCTTTTTGAGAAGAACCCTTCAATGTGTGCCTTCTCCTAATCTTGTCAAGCTGTACCAGTAGTAGCAAGCTACACTGTTCAAATGTCCAAAACGTGGCAGTTCCATCACTTCTTAGGTGACATGAGCCAAAAACTGGTCCCTTGGGAAATACACTGAAAGGCTAGGACACTGGAGACAGAATCTGCGCTTCTCTCATCTGGGGACAGAAGCTTCAAGTTCTACATCTTCTCCTGACCTCAGAGAGCTAGCTGTACCAGCTGCAGCAACACTTGCCCCTTTTGCTGTCAGCAGTCCCTAGGCATCTAAACTACACTGTCTTGTGACTTGAGATAGAAACCAGTCTCACTGATAGCACTACAAGGGGCCTAAGACACTGAGGCGTGCTATACTCTGTCTTCCCCTGAGAGAGGTCACAACTCAGCCCCCCACCCTACCAGGGCTGAACTGGGCCAGCCTGGGAAGGGGCTCTGTATTAGTCAGATTCCCACTGCTGTGATGCAGCGCCTGAGAAAACAACTTGAACTTAAAGAAAAGGTTTATTTTGGCTCATAGTTTCAGAAATTTTAGTCCATGGTCAGCCGACTTCATTGTTTTTAAGCTTGTGCTAAAGCAGAAACAGCATGGCGAAGGGTGTGAAGGAGGAAAGTTTCCCCTGCCATGGCAGCAGGAAGCAGAAAGAGAAGGGGAGAGCCAGAGAGAGGCAGGGGGCAGGGCCAAGAGGCACCTCCAGCCACAGCCCCTGGGGCAGCTTCCTCCCAGGGCCCCAGCCTAGTGACCCTCTGGCTAGGAGTTGGGGAGGCCGTGCTCTCGGGTCCAGTCGCTTCCGGTCCCAGCTCTGCACACTACTGTGAAGGGGACCAAGCCCCCATGCACGCCTCTCCACATTTAAGCCACAGAGGCTTGCCCAGGCCGAAGGAGACTGCTCCTTTCTTGGTTCACTGTGGCTGCTCTTGGTATTAGGCCAAATGGGGTACTGTAACTTCCCACCTAGATTCACAGCTACTTATAAAGGCATTTGGAGCCACACATTGTTAAATTTGTGTTTTTGGTGGAGAAACCAAGGTCCAGGACTTCTTAATTCTGCCATCATGAGATATCACCCTCTTAGTAGGACTCTGTTACACTTTATTGAAAATTTAGCATCTTATTCGACCTGTATAAGGCTTAGTATAAAAATAAAATACTGTAAAATGTCTCAAAAATAATTTTATATAGTAGTTTTCAATAAGAACGTTTTGGATTAAATAAAACTCATTCTTTAAAATAATTTTATCTTCTCTTTACCTTTCTAAATATAAGCCTTAGAAAATAGAATTATGTATATGACTAACACTACCTTTCTATTGGCAATGCTGAGAGAAGGCATCTGAAGGCGTAACTCATGGTTTCCAGCCACCGAAGACCTCCTCTGAGTGCAGGGATCAGTCAGGGATCAGTCAGGTTCCCACATCAGCCTCCCTCTGGCCTTGGGCTTCTCAGGTATCTGCTGCACAGACACCCCTCATACTTTGGGAACTGGAGAAACAAAGCAACAGATTTTCTAGATTTTAGGTTTGCTTCATTTTGATTTTTGGTCTAGATTTTGGCTTTGCGGTATATTTGTCAGTTTGTTTTAAGTGCTCAAGCATTGGATTTTCTTTCAAAATGGCAGGAAAAGGGTGAGGCTGGGGCCTGAAGAGGGAATAAACAGAATGAAACTGAACAGACGTAAGGGTGTGCCTGGCCTGAACTGGCACCTACTCCTAGAGCCCAGATGCAAGGGATCAGGTGGAGGGTGGCTTGGGTGGAGCCCTAGATAATCGGCTGAGGGAGGAAGGCTGAGCCAAGGGAGTGAATGTTGTTCTTGAGACAGGGTCCACGAGAGAATGTGCCAAGTACAGATGGGGCCAGGGAACCACCATGGAGCCAGAGACGAAGCACAGTGATGAAAGCACCACAAATGAGCTGCTAGGGAAATGCAAGGTGAGGAGCCAGGCCAGGCGAGGGAGGGGACAGTGGACAAGGGTCCGGGCACAGGTGTCATCTAGAGCCCTCAGCACTCTGGTGAGTGAGACTCCTTCACTGCTGCACTCTCCCCCAGACATTCCAGCTTCGGAGCCTGTGACACAAGTGCTTGCTTCCCTGGCCCTAGCATTCAGACCAAAACCCCCAGGCTCTCTGAAAACTGATTAGTATTAGTTAATTTTTGCCTTCGTGTATACACCGCGTAGAAATCTCACTTATTTCTTTGGCTCTCTCGTCTACTAGCCCAGAATCACTTTAGTGACTCTCTCTATTGCCAGTGCCCAGCCCAGTTACAATCTCCAAGCAAGGAGCATAGGTGGTAGTGGCCAGCAGCTGTGGAATTAGAACTGGAAACAATGTCATTCAAGGGATGTGCAAATCCCAGTTCTTTTTTTAAAAGTTCTGGCACATTATTTTTGAAATAGTACACACATGTAAACATTCATCCGCATATATACATTTTAAAATCTACTGTGTGAAGTGATACCTCCACGCTGGTGTCAGTCTAGGCGGTGGGGACTCCACTTCCAGGATGCATTGAGAAGGCTGTTCTTGGGAGCACTTCTTTGTAGCTGTGTTGTTTATTAACTTGAGAAGTTAAAACTCTCACCAAGAAGTGAGCTGTCTTCATGAAAATAGCTGAAAGAAACACATCAAGTTTCCTGGCATGGTGCAGCAAGGCTGCAATAGATTAGCTCTTCCCTTAACAAGTTTCAGTGGGCCGATGAGAGATGTTATGGAAACCTATCAAGGGAAAGAGCTCTCCAGCCTCAGCTGGGCCACAGACCATCGGTAATCACTGCAATGAAAATACTGAACAGGCACCAAGACTTACAAAGCAGCTTGTTATAAGGATTTAATCTACAGTGTTGTAGAGACTCTGGACAGCTCATGTAATAGGATATGGGGGCTTGCTCTCCTCAGTCCTCAGTTTGAATTTGGATTAAATCCATTTTGCCTGAAATTAATTGACACTTGAGACAATTTGAAGGCCTTGGCAAAATCTTTTGGTCATCCCAGCTATCAGGACAGCTGATCTCACACACAGGGGCAACCTCCAAAAAGCCAGAAGTCCTGATGAAAGCGCATGATCATGGCAAGGCTTCAGCAGTCCCAATCACGTTATCCGAAGGACACTCCAATCGAATTCCAGCTCTGTGACTGCAGAGCCTCCGGCTCTTGAGAGCTGAGATTTCAAAGGTTAAAGACATAGACAAAAAACATTAAGTCAGGCTTCTTTTTCAGACAGCAATGCAGTAGCTTTGGTAACAGTAAGCTGGCAGGAGCTCAGTGCATTTGCGTGGATGTTACTTCCCGTGGGTCAAACCAGCCCATGGTTCAAGTGCTACAGAAGGTTCCAAGAAAGGTCTTCCCAGGTGATACGCTTTAATGCTCACTTTTCCCTGGTCCTAGTCTACCCCTGTTTATCAAACCCAAACCTATCAAATGGCTGAATGTGTAGTACCGAGAATAAAATGAAGTCAGCCAAGGCCTACTATCTCCAAACATCAGGAAGGCCTCCCAATTGCCCAGTGTTGCTACCATCTTATTTCTCAGAAATTTGGGAAATAAAAGGTTATCAGAAAAGTGCCAGTGAACATCATAGTGCATGAGCATACAGATTGCCCAGGTGGACTTCTGAGAGATGGTGAGGCCCTCTGAAAATGGGTAAGTCTGCCAGTACCTACATCCATAGTTGCTCAAACTCTCCTGCACATCTCAGACAGAAGAATGCAGGGGCAGATGTTGCTGGAGGAAGAGCTGATGTTACCAATACTACAGGCTTTCGGAACCACCCTCCAGACTCTGAGTACTGCTGCCATCTGTACCTTGGGGCTCTTTCTTGCAACTCTAGCTCTAGAGCATATCTTTTTTATACTGGTCCAAAAAAATTGTTCCTGAATTTGGTCTTCTAGTTTTCCAAATTCTAGATTGCTACAGGACTTCAGTATTGTGCAGTCAAAAAGGACATAGGAGTGGGCAGTCACACTATCTACACCCCTTTAAATCTCTGATTTTCTCCTTAATCTGTCATCTTCTCAAGCCAGGCATTAAAAGAGAAGAGGGGATTTGGAAGTACTTCTACCTAACAGATACTCATTGAGCAAGCAAAGACATGAAGATTGTCAGTTGAATGGTACCATCAAAGACATTCTTAGACACCAGAGAGGAGAAACAGTGCAGTTCTCTGTCTAGATTAATATTTGTTCACATTCCTTTAAAATCCAACGAGAAATGAAGTTTCATAGATAGAATAACCTACATTTTTCATGAATTTAAAAAATCAATATACTACCCAAGCATAAAATAGTAATAAAAGGGAAGTAAATGTATTTCATGCATCTATGTGCTCAGTCATCATGGTGGAGAACTCCAAATGCAGCCTGTAAGAGCTGCTTTTTATTGGCAACACTGGCACTGGTGACATGCTTTTATGGGATTCTGAATTATGCTCTAAGTTTCAAACAAAATAAAATACAGTCCTTCACATGAGTTGCACTTCTGGAGCATTCAATATATGTCAAAACTATTCAAAAGATACTTTATATGACCTGAGAAATAGAGTTAGAGCCCAAGCTAGGGTAATTATAAATAGGTTTTTCACTTTGGTGGCTTCCCAACAAGGACTCTAAAGTCATGTGGGATGCAGGGCAATCACTACGTTGCAGCATTCAGTAGCACAGTACATGACATCCACTGATACTGTTCCTTGACACCTACAAGCCAGCAGCATCCCTCCTGCACAAAACAACCCAAAATACCCCTGCACCCCAACATACCTTCCCCAAGAACCACCGAGCTACCACATCAATCTAGGGATTCTACTCCTGCTGGAGCTCTGTGGTGTGGGGTATTTACTATACACATTCATCTGATAGTCACAGTACTGTAAGTTCTGAGGGAGTGAGGGCTGTGTCTATCCATGTTCACTACTGTATCGCCTGACATGTACTGAGCAGTCAATGGCTACTTTTTGGCTGTATCAGTGAGGAAATGAGTGGATGGATGAGTACTATGTAATCATCAGACCTGTATTTGTGCATAACCACATTCTAAGTCCATACTGCAATGCTTTAGAAACCTTTCCTTTATAAAATAATTTTACCCTAGGATTAGCATCTATCTACATTACATTTAATTATAAAAACTCCAATGCCACTTCATATGGATGTAAAAAAAAATCCTAGCTCAATATCAGGGCCATTCCTTGGGTCCAAGCCATTGATCCAAAGCACAGTGTGCAGGGGAAGCTAAGGAGGCCTCCAGGACCCAAAGTCTCCCTCTCCTCCTGCCCTGTCCCCTGTCTTTGTGGCTACTGCAGTGAAGGTCACACTTGAGAAAATTCTCATGTGATATGGAACTTTTAGAACTCAACTTTGTTGGACTAAGAGTCTAAAGTCTGAATTTTCCTCCCAGTTTTGCCACTGAATAGCTGCATCATGGTAGGAAAGTTACTTCATTTCTCTATGACTCTCCATCCTCATTTATGACATGAAAAGGAACAGTTTCTAACTGTTCTTTCCAGCTGTAATATTTAATGTTTAATGACATTTTATAACTCGGAATAAACAGGTACCAGTAGGCCCAGAGTTGTAAACAGTTAGGAATTTTTTTTTTTTTTTTTAAAAAGACAATGAATGAGAACTGAGCTTTGCCTTGTAAGTGATAGAATCTTCTTGGAACTTCAAGGAAAAAAAAGAAGGAAACATACTTATACAGATTGAATTGTTGTTATAAAGTAAAATGAACAGGTTTCTCTCTTTAAATGTATTTTCTTTTACAATTTCTTTTTATATTTATATTTTCTTTTGTGTTAGCTGGTAGACCTTTTGCTTGATTTTGTGTGTGCATGTGTGTGATACAGAAGAATGAACTCAGGGCCTCTGCACTGAGCTATATTCCCCATCCTTTTAATTTTTTACTGTGAGTCAGGGTCTCTTTAAGTCATGAAATTGCCCAAGTTGGTTTGGCATGAAATCCTGATCCTTCTCCTTCAGCTTCCCAGAGTGCTGGGATTATAGGTGTGTGCCACCAAGTTCAGCACACACACACACTTCTTTCCAATATATTCAAAGTAGGCCTTAACTAAACTGTCCAAATACATGCCACATTATGATGGTGGCTTCTATCAGAAGTGGGAATGTGGAAATCTCAATGTTCAGAGGGGCAAATAGATAGTTACCTTCTTTACAAAATCCTCGAAAGTCTGAGCTTTGATTTAGTGACAGATTACCTGCAAATGCTGCCTTGTTTAGGTCTAAGCTCATGCAAGATTAATACTGAGATGTTAGAGAACTATAATTTGGGGATACCAAGATCATCTTATGGTTAGCCCATGAAATCAAGGCATTGCTGTTTCTGGAAAGAAAGGAACTGAAATGCATTCATGTGGCTATGGGATTTTACTTGAGCTGTCAGGCTCCGGCTAGCATCGCTTTTAGAAGGGTTGGCATCTACACTGAGATGTAGTGCTGGGTAACTTAACCATGACATTTGCCCTAGCGAACTGGGAAACAGCAGCATCTTGCCCTCCCCCAGATACTGGACTAGACTCTCAGCTGGAAGTGTCCCTGGTGGCTGCCGATCAGCTTCACTTCCAGCTACAAAGGAACACTGGGGTTGCCTAAGGACTGTGTGCTCACAGCAGGCAAGCAATCTAGCAAACATTAATAAGCTATGACATGCCACACCAACTACAGCCTTACTCCTCCCACTGAAGAAATCAGTGTCATAGAGACAGGGATTTAGCTCAGTGGTTCTGCCGTGTGCCTCGCAAGCACAAGGACCTGAGTTCGATCCCTGGGACCAAAACAAAAAAAAACTGTTGCTTATTCAGAGTCTGTATCTGCCTGCAGTAGAATCTTGCATTGATAAGATGGCAGACCCAGTCTTCAGCCTAACCATTCTCCATTGGCTTGAAATTAGGTGTGCTGGCAGGGAGATACAGTAGCAGCGAGTGTGTGAGTATGCAAGTGTGTGTAGGTATATGTGTGCACGCACACGCACCTGAGAAAGCGCCCAGGGCTTTGGACCTACATCTTGAACCCTGAACCCTAGAAGCATGATGCCAAACTTCGAGCATTTTAATAGTGAGTAATACAGAAGACCCCTGGGTGGGATTGAAAAGCCCCTGGCTAGGTTCTTCTTCAGCTTTCATGGCACACTCACCTTCATTACACCCCACTGATGATTCTACTCCAGGTTGTAAGTGGTTGCAGAAGGACACAGCAGGAATCATATGGAATTTTCACCAAAGGCCTCTGCACCGGGTCTTGAAGAAGTGGCACAGACTGATGGTCAGGACTGCTGAAAGGCTAAAGCACAGCCTCGCTAAGGTTTTTAAAAGCTTAACATAGTTTTCATTTCTCAACATTAATTCAAGTATGAAAGCTGTTTCCCACCCCGCTCCCCACCCTGTCTTGAGCTGTCTTGAGCCTCTCCCCTGCTATTATTAGTGGGTAATTGCTTAACATTTTCTAAAGGCAATTAACCTCACCTTTGAAATGAATGAAATCCCTAAATTGAGCAATATGATGAAAGCCATTCTTTCACGTAATTTGGTTCCATCAGCCAATACCAGCCATTAAATACATCAATTTCTAGCTCAAAGGCAGTGCTGAAGAATAAGCACTAGCAATATTTTAAAGAAAAAACTCAAGATCTTAACACTGTCAACCTTGATTTCTTTTTTTTTTTTTTTTTTTTGTACTAGGTACTGAACCCGGGACCTTGCACTTTCGAGGCAGGTGGCAGAACCACTGAGCTAAATCCCTGGTCCTAACTAACCTCAATTTCTTCCGAACAAAATGTTTTTCGAGGTCAAGTGCAAGAAGAAGCCTGTGGCCTCACGCAGGGTCCACACCTGACCTGGACAGAGGGGTTTGCTAGAAGGAGTCCTGTCCGGGAAACAGCCATGGGCTGCATGCATACTTGAGGATTCTGAAAGCTCACCAAAAACTTATCACTCAGCGTTAAAACGTAATGTCTCAATGTTTTTAGAAAAATAAATCTGTCATGTTACAGAGAGCTCTGGTATTCCAGTAAAGTCTTCAACCCCCACCAGCATATTTCCTGCAGGCCTGCTTTAGAGCTAGCTGGCTAAGCCTCTCCTGAAGATCACAGGGCTTGGGGTGGTGAGGACCCACAGACGGCTCGTTCATCCCCTTCCTCACACACGGCTGTGCCCGACAGTTCCAGACTGGTGGAGATCAGAATTTTCCTCCTGGTAAGGGAAAGATTTCCAAGATGGAGACAAAGCAACGCCCCCGGAATCTCTCTCCAAGCGCTAGCAAGGTTTAGTGCCAGCCAGCCACTTTGTGGTTGCATTAGCCGATCTCTCGCCCTGTGGTTAGTTGGAAGTCAGTTCCCGCAGAGCTTTTATCACCCAGAGGCTGCATTTAGCTTTCCGGGTGACCCTGGCCCACTCTCCAAACCAGAGGAAGGCCCTGAGGAGCTTTTTAAGGACCATCCAGAAATCCTCAGCGCTGCCCGATCTAGAGAAAGGGGGGAAAGGCCCAGCGGACTCCCTGGCGCCCTCTAAGGGCAGGTCGCTGCCATCTTGTAGGTTGTGAAATTCTAGGTTTGGGGGATTTCATGACAGTTTACAAACATCTTGTTAGCAATTTCCTCCAAGGGCTTACCAGTGCTATTTTCCTTCATTCTTTTTGTTGATTATTTTACATGACCACAGGATCCTTTTTCTCATGGAAACTGCATCATAAAATCCTACACTAAGGGGGGGAAAACAACAACAAAATTAAAGCCAGAGATTTTGATTGTGTCTATCAATTCTGTTTATTTTGATGCAAGCATTGATGGCAGCTCGTCAGCCTCCTTTTCAAAGGCTTCCCATTCACAAACATATGATTTAAGTTGGTTTCATCCCCTTTTAACAAATGAGGGGAGCTCTGCTAGGAGGCTTTCTATTTAAGAACATGGCATTTAGAGGCAGTAATTTCAACAGAACTACTTACTGCCTCTGGGCAAGTTGCTTAATTCTCTGTACCTCAGCTTCCTCACGTGCAAATGAGTAAAACAAGATCAACTTCTGCTTCAGATCGCTGCGAAGATTAAGTGTCCCCCAAGCACATCACCATTTCTAGTACTCAAGATGGGGAAGGAGTCATGTGACAGCAGCACCCACCTCATGGGGTTGTTGAAAGCATCACATTAGTGAATGAAAGTGAAACACTGGAGGAACTGTTTACTGCCATTATCCCCATTTTACACTTGAGCAAACTAAAATATACAGCAGGTAAGTAACTTGCCCAGAATACAGAACACTATATACAGAATGCAGAACATTGCATACAGAATGCAGAAGTGGAGTCCGGATCTACAATATAAGCAGGTATCTGTTTCCATGGCTCACTTTCTTTGCCTTTATACCATCTCTATGTGCAGTGACTGTAACTGCCAGTGATATTTTGACAAGCTCCAAGCTGTCATTAACTGAAGTGAAGTGTTATTTTTTGTTTGTGTTTTTGGTGGGACTGGGGATCGAACTCAAGGCCTTTGCACTAAGCTACATCCCCAATCCATTCCTTAAATTTCAAGACAGGGTCTCAATAAGTTGCTCAGGCATGGCTTAAACTTTCAATCCTTCTGCCTCAGACTTCCAGAGTACTGAGATTACAGGCACGTGCCACCATGCCACACTGAAGTGAAGCATCTAATTCATCACCCTGTGAAAGTGCACATTGTGTAACCTGTGCTTCCTACAATATAAACACTACCCATTAACCAAGTCAATTTGGTGTATAGGCCAGAAATCCTCAGCTGTTACAGGAGTTCCTCCTGCTGAATCTTGGAGTTGGTCAGGATGAAGGGAGACAGTTGAGGGGGAATTCATAGGTACGTTATAATGTTGAGTGAAATAAATCAGACACACAAGCTTAAATACCACATGGTATCTCTCATGTGAGTAAGGCAAAGAACAAACAAAAAGCAAAATAAAAGCTGGAGAGAAGGAGACAAGAAATAGATCTCTTGCAAATAGCAAGAGGTCAAGGAGATGAAGGGGAGGGTGTAGAGGAAGGGGAAATAAGAAGTAAGTTATGCCATGTAGGGAGCCTGAAAAGAACAACAAATATAAATTTTATATGTTGTAAACATCAGCTAAGAATAATAATAACAACAATAATAATGAAAATGGGGAAAACAGATTTAAAGAGGGAGGGAGGTTTGTGGGAAGGAGATTTATAAAAAAGAATCAAGCTGTGCTATGTACATGTACCTACTCCCCAAGATGAATGTAAATTTCATGTTCTGCAAATGTGTACTAATAAAATAAAAATAAAAAAGAGGTGTGGTCAAGAAGAGAATCTTCCTGAAGAGGTGAGCTGAGTCCTATGTCCTCATTCTCTCTGACCTTCATTCAAGGGTCCAGCCCTTTCCTGTTCAGAGGAAAAGATTAGTAATATCTAATGTGGAAGATGCAAGCAGAATTCTTCAAGAGCCACGCCGAGAGTGGTCATCTCTGTGAATTTGGAAGTAGCTGTTCAACACTCACAACTATTACAGAGTTCCTAATGTGGTTATAATAAATAAATGTGCTCCCTGACACACGGTTTTCTTCAGCTATCTCTTTTTTAGCATATTACCAGTCTGCTATCTAATCTGCAGAACCTCAGAGTGTTCCTAAATTAAGGATTTCACATTGATTTTAATTTCCAAAAACAAATTTCCAGGGAGGCAATGATGTACTTATGACCAGATCATTTTTGTGGATGAAGAGTCTGTTGCTATTCAGTTTATGTTCTGCTGAGGCTGTGAGAACTTGAATCACTGAGATGGTCTTATTTCCTCTGAGGCCAGAAGCTAAAAGAAGGCAGTGTGTTGTTTTAGGGAACACTGGCTTTCCTTAAACATCTTGTAGCTATTGGGCAGGCAGAATCACTGTTGATGAAGTGCACACAAATATGTATTTAAAGGAAATGCTTTCCTTGGAAAGGGAATCCAGATATCTGCCTACCTTTGGGTTCAGTGTGGCAAAGAGCTTCTAGAGCACTTCCCATCCCCTATTTAGCCCAGGTGACACTACTTCACAAGTATTCATGTGCTATATAGAAGAGAGAGACTCATTGGTACTGATGTAAAATCATCTGAAAACGTTTTTTCTTTGGAGCTGCTGTCTGGATAAGAAGAAGAAGTCTTAAGGCTGGATGTGAGTTTCGAAGACTTGAATTGTCACTTTTAGGTTTTCTGTATTAAGAATAAAGGCAGTGAGGCACCAGAGGTAATATTTCTTCACCTTTACAGGGATAAAGCCCAGAGTCTTGCACGTCATTCTTCACAGTAACAGTGGAGAAACTGGATTTGCAAAGATGTATGAACAAGTTATTCAATGGAGACAAAAGAAAAACACAAACTTAGTACTGTGTTTCTCAATATGCATCATAATTTCCAGTATAGCGTTAATAAGCTGGGCAAAAAATAAATGCACTTAACCTGTGAGAAGCAGGGGTGAATGATCATATATTCCTTCATTAATCCAACAGTCAGTAAGTACTTATTATATGCCAGGTATTGCTCTAGACAGAAGGGAATAAAGTCCCTAAACTGATGGAATTTACCCTCTGATAGAAGAAGGCAGAAAATAAATCAAAATTCCACCCAGACAGACTCACACAGTCACCTGGACCTTTCTGTGAAGTGCACTGTGAGTTGATTCCAGGGGCTGGTCTATTGAGAAGCAAGAAGACTTACACTGCAAAGAGAATAGAAACTCAGGGTGGGAGCTGCAGGTGAGACAAAGTCTAGAAGACAGCAGAGGACATGAAAAATGGTGGATTGGGGAGAATGGATTTGTAAAATATTGTGCTGCTTGTGTATGTCACAAAACCATCCTTCCTCTACCCTGGTGCTCACCATAGTCTCTCTCCTGAGAGACTGAGTAAAGATAAGAATTAATTCACTTACCTTTTGGGTTGCTCATTAAACTGTGTTCTGTATGAGACAAAATCTGATGCCTCTTGACCCACGTCTGTCTGGCACATCCTTGTTTTGTCTCTGAAATAATCTCATACATTCAGGTGTTTCGGCATAGAAACATTCTTGTGGAAGCTGAGGAGAAAAGGACATGAGAACATTGTTCAGGTCTGCAGGTTAGAGGGAGGTCCTGCAAGCGGGATCCCCTTGCTGCTGCTGCAGGCCTTGGGTAAGGGACAAAGTGGAGACAAAACAGTTATCTTCACACTCAGATAGGAACACGATCTGAAAGGAACATAGCAGTCTTAGCTGCCTAGGCTGAGGACCCTGGCCAAGCAGGGTAATAAGTGGAGGGAGGTTGTGGGGTGGGGGTGACACAGAGTTTGTGACCTCTCTACTTTGAGAAGAAGCCTGTGCTCCTGAACATTGTCTTCATACTGCCCGAAAGTCTAATTACAGATCCGTTTATTCAAGTATCTCAGAAATGATTAAAAAGACAGACTATCATCTTTCTTGTGCATTGATCTAATAAGCACTTGTTTCTCTCCTTGTTTCATCAAGTTGTTTTTTTTTCTTTTCTTTTTTTGTTTTTGTTGTTTGTTGGTTGGTTGGTTTGTTGTTTTCTGAGGCAGAGTCTCACTATGTAGTTCAGGCTGGCATTGAACTCACTATGTAGCCCAAGCTGGCCTCAAACTCACGGCAATCCTCCTGTCTCAGGCTCCCAAGAGCTGGAATTACAGGCATGTGCCACCAAACCTGGTCATCAAGTTTTCTGAGATATCAAGAACATAAACACAGACCTACAGGGTGTGCTGAAGTCCCTAATTATCAGGACCAGCAGCAAGGAAGTCAGGATGAACACTGATGGAAAAGGAAACCATGACTCATGATGCCAAAGGCAGGCCAGGCCAGTGAGGGACCTTAGCATCTGATCTCTGCTATCAGCTAGTATCTCTAGGTTTCCAGAGTCAGTATTCTTTTATTCTAGAGTTTCTGGCTGTCAGCACTCAGACAGCCCTAGATATTTGAGAAAACAGCACAAATGCCCTTAACTAGTCTTGTTTATTGTGGGGGTGTTTTCAAATTTCACCTAGCTTTGCTGCCACCAGGAAACATTATTCTGTTCTCTCTTCCATCTTCAAGGTGGAGAAACTGATTGCCAGTTGCTGAGAAAGGCCCACTTTTTCTCCTTGGAGGAAATATCTTTGCTTCTAGAGAAGTCTGTGTCAGATTATTTCATCTGTTAGCAGCAGAACCAGAAAATAATGAGGACAATTTAGCAGAGATGAACACTGACAAATGGTACACATTTTTGAACTCATTTCAAAGTACAAATTCCCATTCCATTTCATTTTCTGAGGCTCTGAGTAACTTATAGACAATTTAATTGCCTGTGTTTGGGATAGGGAATTTGCTGAGTATAACACTTGGATTTAAAGAAAAAGATACCATAATAGAAGCTATTGTTCAACTAAGTAGAGACAGGTTCATGTATTTCAAACCTTGGATCAAATATAAAAGAGAATATTGAGCTCTAATTTGAAAGAATTCTGAAAGCAACCCACACGGAAAGACTCAGAAAACAATCCACTGTAAGCAAGAGAGACAGAATTACAATATTTAATGGACAATTATTTGCTAAGATGCCTTTATTTTATATCACTTTTTAACAAGACCAAATTGTCAAACTGTTTAAAATTCCACTGAAAACATCTGGATTATCACAAAAGCGTTTACTTTTTTATCCTTCCATGTATATTGGATTACTCATGGAGGGCAGTGGAAAGAATCTAAGAAATGCTGGTTTCAGCAGCAACTCAGACTTCATTTCAGAAATATTATAGACTATGTAAACAGACATGTATTATCAAAGTTGCAATATTACTGGTGCAAAGTAAGGCACAAAGAAATGAAAAATTCCAGCACTATCAGCAGAGATGATCCTTTTCAAGATGATGGTAGAAATAAAACATTCTGTACATACAACAACCTTGCTTATTTGGGGAAGAAAAGGGCTGTCTTTATTTTGTTTTGCTAAATACCACTGTTAAGTGCAGAAGTGATGATTCATAACCCATGCAAAAACATATGCCTGTATAAAACCATTCTAAAGCTGTGTCATCATTGCGGATGCATATTTTGCAATCATACATACCCTAAATCCATTGCAGGATGCACATCCATGTAAAAGCACACTTAGAACAAAATCAAACTGTTCCTTGCTTACAATATCAAGTCACTTTAGGTTATTGATTCTAATACCAAATGGACACTTCCACCTTTTTTCTCTACTGAGTTCCAGGGCTGTAATTTACAATGAGGTGACAATTTCTGATGCCCGAGGATCACCCAGAGGCTTGTAACAACGGACTGACTTGCCGGGGGCCCAGATGGGTTTCTGTTTGAGTACTGCAGCAGCAGATAACCAGTTCCTAACAAGTTCCAGGTGACAGTGGGGTTTGCTTTTGGGGGACCACACTGTGAGAACTGCAGCAATAAAAAATAGGCTGGGGGAAGTTGTGCCCAAATGTAATCTTTGGAAAGGAAATTTCCTGCGGGTCAGGCTGGGCTATGCAAAATGAAGAGAACTCTAAGCCTTGCCCCAAAGGTCCAGCTTCTCCAAGGCTTTCACGCTGTACCTAGCTCCTTTGGCCTCTTGCCCTGACATCCTGTTCTGAAGGGGCTCACAGATCTTAATTTACTCAAGTACGAGTTGAATGTAGCAATTATTCTTCTCATCTGCCTCTGCATTTGTAACACAAATAAAAACTTTACACCCAAGAAGTGAGACTGAACAATCTGAGACATTCATGTTAAATGGGGGAAACTTAGTTACATTTCCACTGTCACTTACCTTATATCAAAATGATATAGATATCAAACCTCTTCTGCTACTTTGATGCTTGAATTCTTTAATTTACAGGTAAATTGTGAATTCTTTGCAAGACTCCCAGACATTTCTGCCACTGCCCAACCTCAATCCCCATTTCTCCTTCTTTCCCTTTAAATACAATGGTGAACCATTTTAAATATTGTACTCTGAAAACTTCCAGTTCCCAGTATCAGCTACAGAGTTCTCAGGGCCCAGTGGAATGTGAAAACCCAGCCTCCTCTGTTAAAGTTTGCTATACTCACCTGCCTGGCAAGCCCAAGGTCCTGAGTTCGGTCCCCGATGCCAAAAAACCCCACAAAAAACAAAAACAAAAGTTTGCTACACAGTGTCAGAGCTCCCATTCATTCAAGTGCAGAAGTTTCTTCCCAAGGTCAGGTCCAGTAGGAGTGAGGGTCCCACAGCCCTGGAGTGGTACTGACTGTCTAGAGATGATGACTCACAAGCACTTTGGCACCAGTCTTGGGGTATCGCAATTTGTTCTGAATTACACCTTGAGATTTGTTGAACTTCAAATGCACAAAGGCACTGGATTGTCACAACCATGCAGTAGTTGTCCCTTTCCCAGGAAAATCTGTCCACACTGATAACATGCAATATACTTCCTTGACCTGGGCCACATCCTTTCTTTGCACCGTGGTCATAAGCTGTCATCTTTGGTATCTTTGTGACATACTCTTCCTTCATTTTCAAATGCTGTTCTCCCACTGAAAAACTTGTGCTCACCTGTCGTTTGCCCACTTGGTCTTCTCCTCTGCCAAGAGGCCTTGCCCAGCACCTTGTGTCTAGCTGTACCCCCAAAGCCTCATGCAGTCAGAGATGAAGCTTTTTCAGAGGTGGCTGTATCTAGAATGTGTGACACTGGAGTTGATTCATGGTGCAAAGCTAGGATCAAGGGCACTAGGATGAAGGGTGTGTACCCACCATATGTACCCTGGATAAGATATAAAGGATAGAAAGAGCTGTGGTTGTCCTTTGCTTGCTCTGCTATCTTCTGACTGCCATGAACTGTTTCTTCTCTGTGATACCTCTCTGCCTTGGATTCAGTGAATTGTGGGCTGAAACCTCTACAAACTGTGAGCTAAATAAACCTTTTCTCCTTTAACTTTGGCTGTCAGGTATTTTGTCTCAGCAATGAAAAAGTAACTAAGACAATATATCATTGACAACTACAAAAAATTCCAGTTAAGCTGTTCATGGGTCCTCTAGAATTGTATAAAGGAATCAAATTTACAGTACATGTTTTCTGCACTTTTTTAAGGGGAGGCATATCAAAAATGTAGCATTCTTGCCAGTCACATAGAACACATCGAATCAGCCCGCTGCAGACAGGCAGGTCTGCAGACGCCGTAGCAATGTCACCAGTCATGTGGAACACGCTGAATCAGCCTGCACCCCGGAAGCAATCCACTGGACACTGCCCCCTACCCCACTCCTCTGTACAGCCACCTGGTTCCACACTACAAAGACGCAGAGGACACCGGACCACCAGACCACTGTACTGGGTAAGTTGGAGTCATCCTCACCTCCCATCAGGACCAGGTCTATTTTCAGGGGAAGGGCAGCTGGAACCTGCAATACAACTCTGCAGAGTTTAACCCTACAGGAGGACAGGGAGCTCAACTTGGGACTTGCAGCCAGAAATCTGCCTGAATCTCATGGGTCTGCGACTAGCTTGCTGAGACTCATTGGCTTATGTCTGCACACTGAAACCCACCTTGTCTATTGTGACAGCAGAGACATACCCTGAAAGAGGCCCTTCATCTTCATGATTATTGTTTATTCCCAAAATTAGTTTTATTATTTTGGTTTTTTTCTTTTTTCTTTTCTTTTGCTCCTCTTGTCTTTAATTTTTTTCTCCTACTCTTTGAAAATATTTGTTTTTCTCTCCTTTTTTTCTTTTCTTTTCTTCTTTCTTTTCTCTTTCCTTTCTCTCTCTCTTACACTCACTCTCTTGCTCTCCCACATTGTTCATCTTCCCTTTTTGTCCCTGTTTTGGTCCTCAGTCAGAGTTCTTCTTTATTTTCCTATTATTCTCTTTTTCCTTCTCACCTGTGTCCTCTGACCACACTGCTAACCTTCCCCTATACTTCTTCCCATGTATCCCTCCCTCCCCAACCCTTTCTAACTCCCCATCCCAAAGGATAAAGTTGTTATATTTAAGAGTTTATTCACTATATGTTGGGTTGGTCCTTGATCGTGATTTAAGTCACACAGCTAAAGATGACAGATTAATAACTACCACAAATTGTCATTCTTTAAGAGGTATTTGATGCTATGGTGTTGCTGATTGTATGACTTGGGTTAAGGTGTCGTGATTGATCTAAACAGTTTTCCTTCCTGGTATAATGAAAATGAGATAGTTTCAGAGTCATTATAGACTCAAAACCTAAAGAATAGCTATATCCAGTAGACACCTCTGAGAAGCAATCATTCCATAAGTGTTTTGAATAGATCAACAAAGATACTTACAATAAACAACTTCATAATATCAACCCAGGAACTAAACCAGGGACAGTACCAAAAACAAAAAAGAGAAGACATTTAAGCAAGTCACAAACCCAGACTTCCACCCCACAAAAGGCAATTTCTGGGGGAAATGAGGTGCAAAAGTCTGATAATCAATCACCTGGACACCCTGAACTGATAGCACATGAAGTAATAAAACAGATGAATGAGGCTCTAGAAAAATTCAAAGCATAAATAATCTCCCAGATATCTACAGAGAAATGTGAGCAGAGTGAAAGACATGATTAGAGGATCTAGAAAAGAAACAGATAAAAAAAACAAATGAGCTCAGAAACATGCTGGAAGCCATGCATACCCAGCATAAGAAAGAAATGGAAACCATGATCGCCCAACATAAGAAAGAAATGGAATCCATGAAACAGATTCAAACAGATATTCAGGAGATTAAAAACTCCATTGAAAGTATCCACAGGAGATTAAGGGAATCTGAGGATAGAATATCAGATATAGAAGACAGGATCGTGATTAGAGACCATGAAAATAGAGATTTCTTAAAAATAGTAAGGGACCACGAGAAATCAATGCAACAACTGCTAGGCAAAGAAGAATAACATAAGACTGATAGGAGTCCATGAAAAAACAGGAGAAAGTACAATTGACATAAAAAAACTGTTCACAAAAGTAATAGTGGAAAACTTCCCAGACAGAGGTAGAGAATTGGATATACAGATAAGTGAGGCATATAGAACTAGAGCTAGCCATGTTCAAAGAATATCTACATTGAGACATATAATAGTCAAGATCCCAGAAAGCCATCAGAAAAATAAAATCCTACAAGCATTTAGAGAAAAGAAACAAATCACCTACAAAGGAAATCCCATCAGAATCACAGCAGACTTCTCAACACAAACCCTCAAAGCAAGGAGAGCCTGGAGTGAAGTATTTCAAGCCCTAAAAGAAAATAACTTCCAACCTAGACTGTTGTATCCTGCAAAATTATCTTTCAAAATCAATGGGGAAAATAGATACATCCACGACAAAGAACACCTGAGAAATTTCATGAACACCAAACCAGTACTACAAGCAATTCTAAACAATATCCTAGAAAAAAGCAATGAAGGTCACAACTCCATGAGGCCCAACAGAGGGAAGCCACCAGGCAAGGTAAGACACTAAAGGGAAAGGGGGGAAAATAAGAAATAAAAGAGCCAGCAAAAGTAAAACATCATGACAAGGATAAACCAATATCTATCAATTATAACCATCAATGTTAATGGCCTCAATTCATCAATCAAAAGAAATAGACTGGCAGAATGGATTAAAAAGGAAAATCCAACAATATGCTGTATACTAGAAGCACACCTAACTCAAAAAGAAACTCATAGACTGAAAGTAAAAGGATGGAAAAAAGTTCTCCATGCCACAGGAACCAAGAAGAAATCAGGGGTAGCAATCTTATTTGCAGACAAAGTAGATTTCAAACCAAAACTAATTAAGAGAGACAAAGATGGTCACTACATCCTTGTAAAGGGAACAATCCAAGAGGAAGAGATGAGAATCCTAAATATATATGCAACAAATACAAATGCCCCCAACTATACAAAACAAATATTAATAGACATGAAAAACCAAATAAACACTAACACAAGTGTAGTGGGGAACCTCAATACCACACTATCACAAATAGACAGATCATCTAGACAAAAAGTTAACAAGGAAATTCTAGAACTGAACCAAGCTATTGAACAAATGGACTTAATAGATGTTTACAGAGTGTTCCACCCCACAAAATTGGAATACACATTCTTTTCAGCTGCACATGGGTCATTCTCCAGAATAGACCACATGCTAGCTCATAGGACATACCTAAGTAAATGTAAAAGAATTGAAGTTACCCCCTGTATATTATCAGACCATAGTGCAATAAAATTGGAGATCAATAACATAAACTGCAAAAGCCCAACAAACATATGGAAATTGAATAACACCCCCTTGAACAAACAATGAGTCACTGAAGTAATTAAAGAAGAAATTAAACAGTTTCTACAAGTAAATGAAAATGCCAGTAAAACATACAGGAATCTATGGGACACAATGAAAGGAGCTCTACATGGGAAATTCATAGCAGTGAATGCCCATATTAGGAAAACAGAGAAAACTCAGATAAATAACCTAATGCAGAACCTCAAGCTCCTACAAAAAGAAGAGCATAATGAATCCAAAGCTCATACAAGAGAGGAAATTTTAAAGATTAGGGCAGAAATCAATGCAATGGAGACTAAGAGAACAATACAAAAAATCAATGAATCAAAGCGTTGTTTTTTTGAAAGAATAAATAAAATTGATAAACCTTTAGCCAACCTTATCAAAAAAAGGAAAGAAAGGGCACAAATACATGCAATTAAGAATGAAAAAGATGAAGTCACAACAGATCCAACAGAAATCCAGAGGATCATCAATACCTACTTGGAGAACCTGTACTCCAATAAAATGGAAAATACAGAAGAAATGGACAGATTCCTAGATACATACGAATTGCCAAAGTTAAATGAAGAAGATATAGAAATTCTAAACACCCCAATTACAATGAGTGAAATTGAAAATATAATACAAAATTTACCAACAAAGAAAAGCCCAGGTCCAGATGGCTTCACTGCTGAATTCTACAAGACATTTAAAGAAGAACTAATGCCATTACTCTTTAAAATCATGAAGGAAATTGAAAGGGAAGAAATACTTCCAAATTCATTCCTGGAAGCAAGTGTTACTTTGATTCCAAAACCAGGGAAAGACCCAACCAAAAAAGAGAACTACAGGTCAATCTCCCTAATGAACATAGATGCAAAACTCCTCAACAAGATACTGGCAAACAGAATACAGAGGGTCATCAAGAAGATCTTACACCCTGACCAAGTCAGATTTATCCCAGGGATGCAAGAATGGTTCAACATTCATAAATCAATAAATGTAATACACTATATTAACAGAGTCAAGGACAAAAACCATATGATCAACTCAATAGATGCAGAAAAAGCATTCGACAAAATCCAGCACCCATTCATGATAAAAACCCTGCAGAAAATTGGAGTAGAAGGTCTTTATCTTAACCCGATTAAAGCTATCTATGAAAAACCAACAGCCAACATCATACTAAATGGTCAAAAACTGAAAAAGTTCACAATAAAATCAGGAATAAGACAAGGATGCCCACTATCACCATTTCTTTTCAGTATAGTTCTGGAAACATTAGCTACAGCAATTAGAAAAGAGAAAGAAATAAAAGGAATAAAGATAGGAAAGGAAAAAGTTAAACTGTCATTATTTGCTGACGATATGATACTTTACATAGAAGACCCAAAAAACTCAGTCAAAAGACTTTTAGACTTAATTGACAGATTCAGTAGAGTAGCCAGATACAAAGTCAACACTCAAAACACAATAGCCTTCTTGTACACAAATAACAGACTCACTGAGAGAGAAATTAGGGAAACAATTCCTTTTACAATAGCATCCAAAAAAGTGAAATATGTAGGAATCAATCTAACAAAGGAAGCAAAAGACCTCTACACTGAAAACTACAGCACTATGAAAAAAGAGATCGAAGAGGATACAAGAAAATGGAAAGACATCCCTTGATCCTGGGTAAGAAGAACCAATATAGTGAAAATGGTCATACTTCCAAAACTACTATATAGATTCAATGCAAGGCCAACTGAAATTCCAACAATATACTTCATGGAACTGGAGAAAACAATCCAAAAGTTCCTTTGGAACTATAAGAGACCTAGAATAGCTAAAGCAATTCTAAACAACAGAGACATGACTGGGGGTATCACAATCCCCAACTTGAAACTATACTACCAAGCTACTGTGATAAAATCAGCACGGTACTGACAAAGGAAAAGACTGGAGGATCGGTGGAATAGATTAGAAGATGCAGAACCAACTCCAGACATGCTCAGCCACCTCATCTTTGACAAAGGAGCCAACCACCATCATTGGAGGAAAGATAGCCTATTTAATAAATGATGTTGGAAAAACTGGATTTCAACCTGCCAAAGATTGAAACTAGACCCATGCCTATCACCATGCACTAAACTAAGATTGAAGTGGATTAAAGATACAAATATTAAGAGAGAAACACTTAACTTGCTGGAAGATAAGTTAGGTAGAACTCTTGAAGACATTGGCATAGGAAAAGACTTCATGAACAAAACCTCAGCAGCACGGGAACTAGCAGAAAGAATCAACAACTGGGATCTCATCTTATTAAAAAGCTTCTGCTCTGCAAAAGAAACCACCAACAGAGGTAACAGACCAATCTACAATATTGGAAAAAAATTTTAGTAGCTGTACATCAGACAAAGGTCTACTATCTAGAATATATGAAGAATTGAAAAAAATCAGACCCCTCAAATTCAAAGACCCAATTCAAAAATGAGCATCTGAAATGAACAGACATTTCTCAGACAAGGAAGTAAAAGCAGCAAACAAATATATGAAAAAATGTTCAACATCACTCGTCATTCAAGAGATGCAGTTGAAAACAACACTGAGATTCTACCTCACCTCAGAAAGAATGGCTGCTATCAAGAAATCAACAAATAAGAAATGTTGGCAGGGTTATGGGGAGAAAGGAACCCTTCTCCATTGTTGGTGGGAGTGCAGACTGGTGCAACCACTGTGGAAGTCAGTATGGAGATATCTCAAAGAACTAGGACTGGAAGTCCCATTTGACCCAGATAGTCCACTGCTGGGTATCTTCCCTAAAGAATTAAAAGAATCATACCACGGTGGTATGTGTGCACCCATGTTTGTAGCGGCACAATTTGTAATAGCGAAAGCTTGGAAAGAGCCCAAGTGCCCATCAACTGGAAACTGGATAAAGAAGATGTGGGGTTATTTTATAAAATGGAGTATTACTCAGCCATAAAGAACAAGAAACTAGAGACATTTATAGCTAAATGGATGCACATTGAGGTGATACTCTTAAGTGAAATAAATAGGACACACATGTGTAAATACCAAATAGTTTCACTAGTGTGAGAAACTGATAGTGTAAACAAGGGTTAAAATGATTAAAATGAATAATTGATAATTTGAAATAGGAAAAAAGGTCCAAAGGCGAAGGAGTGAAAGGAGGGGAAGGGGAAAGGAAAAGAGGGAAAGGAAAAACTATGAGAAAAGAAAAAAAATGGAAATGAAATCTATGTAAATAGGGAAGGGCAGAGGGGGTGAAGGGTGCACAGGTAATGGGGAAAAAAAATAAGAACCAAGATATATCATGTACAGGTACAAACACCCAATGATAAATGTAAATGAATTGTATACCTAAAATGTACCAATAAAAGAACTAAAAAAAATGTAACATTCAAACCAATTAAACATGACTCAATAGTGAAAGCTAACAAGTACTCTGACTGCCAGGTGAAACTAATATGGCTACTGCATGTGAGAATTTCCAGGGTTCTTAGTGGTCCCCCCAATGTGGAGTTTTGTGGTTGAGAAAACTATGGCCCTGCTTAGGCCTTCTGGTGGGAGAGTGGCAAGACCAAAGCTTAGATCCAAGTCCTGGGGCCCTCTATACAGCCAACCTAATAAAGTACTTTTCAACATCAGAGGAATGTATGTTATTGTTAAAGAAAATATCTCTTGTAAGAAATCATTCATACTTTCCTACAACTGCTTTTATCAAAGAGGGTGAGACATGATAGATGAAAGAGATTCTTGGTGCATAAGTAATATCATCTAACTGCAGAATAATGAACATATTCTCGGGGAGTTGTTTTTTATTTTTTAATGGTATATCCTTTTATTGGTACATTTTAGGTATACAATATAATGACATTCATCATTGAAAATTTGCAACTTTACATAATCTCTCTTGGTTCTTATTTTTCCCCCTTTCCCTGCCCTCCCTCCAACCCCTCCATCCCTCCCTATTTATAAAGACTTTGTTTCCATTTTTATATTTTCTCATAATAATTCCATTCTCTCCTTTCCTTTCTGCTAGCCCTTCCATTTCCCCTTGCCCTTTGCCCCTTTTCTTTCCATTTCACATTATCTATTATACCTTTTAGTCCTTATTTATACTTTCAGTTTCTCACACTAGAGAAACTATTTGGTATTTACACTTGTGTGTCCTATTTATTTCACTTAAGAATATCACCTCAATGTGTACCCATTTAGCAATAAATGTCTCTAATTTCTCATTTTTGATGGCTGACTAGTACTCCATTTTATAAAAAAAAGCCCCACATTTTCTTTATCCAGTCTCCAGTTGAGGGCCATTTGGACTGTTTCCAAGTTTTAGCTGTTACAAACTGTGCTGCTATGAACATGGGTGCACATATATCACTTTAATCTTTGGGGAAGATACCCAGCAGGGGAATAGCTGGATCAAATGGGACTTCCAGTCCTAGTTCTTTGAGGTATCTCCATACTGACTTCCACAGTGGTTCCACCAGTCTACACTCCCACCAGCAATGGAGAAGTTTTCCTTTCTCCCCACAACCCAGTCAGCATTTGTTATTGGTTGATTTCATGATAGCAGCCATTCTTTCTGGAGTGAAGTGGAATCTCAGCATTGTTTTCATTTGCATCTCTTGAATGACCAGTGATGTTGAACATTTTTTCATGTTTACTTGCCATTTCTACCTCTTTGTGTGAGAAATGCCTGCTCATTTCAGATGCCCATATTTGGATTGGGTCTTTAAATTTGGGAGGTCTCATATTTTTAAGTTCTTTATAGATTCGAGATAGTAGACCTTTGTCTGAGAGACTGCTGGTGAAAATTTTTTTCCCACATTGTGGCTTGTCTCTTCACACTTCTGGTGGTTTCTCTTGCTGTGCAGAAGCTTTTTAGTAAGAAGAGATCCCACTTGTTGATTGTTTGTGCAGGTTCATGGGCAATTGAGGTTTTGTTCATAAAATCTTTTCCTACACCAATGTCTTCAAGAGTTCTTTCCAACCTCTGTTCCAGCTGGTTCAGCCTTTCTATTTTAATATTTAGATCCTTAATCCATTTTAATTTTAGTTGAGTGCATGGTGAGAGATATAGGTCTAATTTTAGTCTTTGCAAGTTGAAACCCAATTTTTCCAGCACCATTTATTAAAGAGGCTATCTTTCCTCAAGTGAAGATGTTTGGCTCCTTTGTCAAAGATGAGGTGGCTGAGTGTGTCTGGAGTTGTTTCTGCCTCTTCTAATGTGTTCCACTGGTCCTCAAGTCTCTTTCTTTGCCACTACCATGCTGTTTTATCATAGTAGCTTTGTAGTATAGTTTCAAGTTAGGGGTTGTAATAACACCTGCCATGTCTCTGTTACCTAGAATTGCTTTTGCTCTTCTGGGTCTCTTCTTGTTCCAAATGAATTTTTGGATTACTTTCTCAAGGTCCATGAAGTATGCTACTGGGATTTCAACTGGGATTGCATTGAATCTATATAGCAGTTTTGGAAGTATGGCCATTTTCACTATGTTGATCCTTCCTACCCAAGAGGAAGAGATGTCTTTCCATTTTCTGATATCATTTTCAACCTCTCTTTTCAAACTTCTATAGTTTTCAGAGAAGAGGTCTTTGATTTCTTTTGTTAGGTTGATTCCTAGGTATTTCAGTTCTTTGGATGCTATTGTGAAAGGAATTGTTTGCTCTAATTCTCTCTCAGTGAGTCTGTTAGTTGTGTAGAGGAAAGTTATTGATTTTTGTGTTTTGACCTTGTATCCAGCTACTTTTCTGAATTTGGTTATTAAGTCTAGAAGACGTTTGGTGGAGTACTTGGGATCTTCTATATAGAGTATCATGTCATCTGCAAATAATGACAGTTTGACTTCTTCATTTCCTGCCTTCATTCCTTTTCTTTCTCTTGTCTAATTGCAGTGGCTAATGTTTCCAAAACTATATTGAACAGGAGTATTGATAGTGGACATCCTTGTCTTGTTCCTGATTTTAGTGTGAAGGATTTCAGTTTTTGACCATTTAGTATGATGCTGGCTGTTGGTTTTTCATAGATGACGTTTATGAGATTGAAGTAGAGGCCATCTATTCCAATATTTTTTAGGGTTTTTATCATAAATGCATGTTGAATTTATTGAGATGATCATATGGTTTTTGTCCTTGCTTGGCTCTATTGATATAGTGTATTACATTTATTGATTTGCATATGTTGAACCATTCTTGCATCCCTGGGATGAATCCCACTTGGTCAGGGTGTATGATCTTTTTGATGACCTTCTGCATTCTATTTGCCAGTATCTTAGTAAGGATTTTTGCATCTATGTTCATTAGTGAGATTGGCCTATAGTTCTCTTTTTTGGTTGGGTCTTTCTCTGCTTTGGGGATCCAGGTGATGCTTGCTTCCAGGAATAAATTTGGGAGTATTGCTTGCCTTTCAATTTCATTGAAGAGTTTAAACAGTGGTGCCAGTAGTTCCTCTCTAAATGTCTTATAGAAGTCAGTGGTGAAGCCATCAGTACCCGGGCTTTTTTTAGTTGGTAAGTTTGTAAGTACGTTTTCAATTTCATTGATTAATATTGGGTTGTTTAGAATTTTTAGGTCTTCTTCATTCAGCTTTGGTAATTCATATGTGTCTAGGAATCTGTCCATTTCTTCTGTGTTTTCCATCTTATTGGCATATAGGTTCTTGAAGTAGGTATTGATGATCCTCTGGATTTCTGCTGGGTCCGTTGGAATTTCACCTTTTCATTCCTAATTGCATGGATTTGGGCCTTTTCTTTCCTTTTTTTGATAAGGTCGTCTAAGGTTTTGTCAATTTTGTTGATTCTTTCAAAGAACCAACTCTTGGCTTCATTGATTTTTTGTATCATTCTCTTAGTCTCCATTGCATTGATTTCTGCTCTGATCTTTATAATTTCTTCCCTTGTATGAGTTTTGGGTTTGTCCTGCTCTTCTTTTTCTAGAAGCTTGAGGTTCAGCATCAGGTTGTTTAATTGGGCTTGCTCTGTTTTCTTAATATGAGTATTCACTGCTATGAAATTCCCTCGTAAGACTGCTTTCATTGTGTCCCATAGATTCCAATATGTTGTACTGTCATTGTCATTTAATTGAAGGAACTGTCTAATTTCTTTAATTTCCTCTGTGACCTATTGGCTATTCAGAAGTGTGTTGTTCAATTTCCATGTGTTTATGAAATTTTTGCACTTTCTTTTGCTATTGATTGCCAATTTCATCTCACTATGGTCTGACAATATACAGGGGATAACTTCAATTCTTTTGCACTTGCCCAAATATGTTCTACAAGCAAGTATGTGGTCAATTTTGGAGAATGACCCATGTGCACCTGAAAAGAATGTGTATTCCTATTCTGTGTGGTGGAACACTCTGTAAATATATAAGTTCATTTGTTCAAGAGTTTGATTGAGTTCTAGTATTTTGTTGCTTGTTTTTTGTCTAGCTGATCTATCTGTTTGTGACAATGGGGTAGTGAGGTCCCCCACTACTGCTGTGTTAGTGCTTACATGATTTTTCATATTTGTTAGTATTTGTTTTATATAGTTGGGCACACTAGTGTTTGGTGCATAGATATTTATGGTTCTCATCTCTTCCTCTTTGATTGTTCTCTTTACAATGATGTAGTGTCCCTCTTTGTCTCTCTTAATCAGTGATGCTTTGAAATCCACTTGGTGTGCAAAGAGGATAGCTACTCCTGCTTTTTTTCAGGTTCCTGTTACATGGAATATTGCTTTGGACCCTTTAACTTTCAGTCTATGAGTTTCTTTTTAAATTAAGTGTGTTTCTTGTATGCAGCATATTGTTGGATCTTGCTTCTTGACTCATTCTGCCAGTCTATTTCTTTTGATTAGTGAGTTGAGACCATTAACATTGGTGGTTATAACTGATGCATATTGAGTTATCATTGTCACGACTTTTTCTTTTTGTTGGATTCTCTCCCTTTGCTTTTAATTTCTTGTTGTGCCTGGTGAATTCATTCTTCTGAGCTTCCTGGGCTTGTGATCGTCATTGTCTTTTCCTAGCATTTTGTCTAAAATTTTTTGGAGTGCTGGTTTGGTATTCATAAAGTTCCTAAGGTGCTGTTTGTCATGAAAGTATCTTATTTCTCCATCAATTTTGAAAGATAGTTTTGCAGGGTACATCAATCTGGGTTAGAGGTTGTTTTCCTTTAGGGCTTGAAATACATCACTCCAAGCTCTTCTTGCCTTGAAGGTTTGTGTTGAGAAGTCTGCTGTGATTCTGATGGGCTTTCATTTGTATGTGATTTGTTTCTTTTCTCTAACTGCTTATAGAATTTTGTTCTTCTGTTGGGTTTCTGGAATCTTAACTATTATATGCCTATGTGTAGATTTTTTTTGATCAAGGCTAGTTGGAGTCCTATATGCCTCACTTCTCTGTATGTCAAGTTCTTTTCCCCTGCTTGGGAAGTTTTCTGCCATCATTTCTGTGAAGAGTTTTTGTGTATCATCTGCACTGTCTCCTGTTTCTTCATTGACTCCAATCAGTTTTATGTTATTCTTCTTTGCATCATTTATCAGCTGCTGGATTGATATCTCATGGTCCCTTACAATTTTAAAGAAATTTTTCTTTTTCTGGTCACTAATTGCAATCTTATCTTCTATATCTGAAATTCTGTCTTCACATTGGCTGATTCTGCTGCATAGACTTTCAATGGAGTTTTTAATCTCCTGGAAATCTGTTTGTATCTGTTTTATGGATTCCATTTGTTTCCTATGTTGGGATTCCATCATGTTCCTCAGCTCCCCTATTTTTTTTATCTGTGTCCTCTCTAGATTTATTAATCACGTCTTGTACTATGGGCACAATCTCTGCTGTTATGTGAGAAATTATTTCTGATTTCATTTTTTCCAGATCCTCTTTTATTGCCAGTTCAGGGCATCCCGGTGGTTGAGTATCAGATTGTTCCATCTCATTTCCCTTTGGGGTTGCTGTAGGTGATCTAGAAGTCTGGCTCTGAGGCTTGTTTATGTGTCTTCTCACTTCAATGGGGGTGGGGGGTGCTGGTAGTGCCCTCATCGCTCACCTCCTCTTTGCTGGGAGCTGTGGCACCCTGACCCAGGTGTGCTGCAAGCTGTGGCACACCTACCCAGAAGCCTCCTCTATGCTGGAACCCGTGGCTCACCTACCCGGATGCCTCCTCTGTGCTGGGAGCTGTGGCACACTGACCCAGAAGCCTCCTCTGTGCTGGGAGCTGTGTCCAGGGAGTTTGCAGAGTGACAAATGGCTTTGAATAAACATTTGTGTCTGGATGCACATTTTATATGTGGCTTCAGAGGAAACGTGGATTTGAGAATGCAAGCCACTTGTGATTTCAATCAGTCGAGAATAGGAGGAGCTTCATTGAGTGGCTGGCACAGGGAGTGTGATGGAAGCTTGCAAATGCCCTTCTGATCTGCATGAATGAGGAAGGCCTGCCCATGCTTAGCCCCTGAAGGGCTGCTGTCTGCCCTGCAATCAGACAGTACGTGCTGTTCTCCGGGCACCTTGGGAATGATGGAGTAGCAGTCAGAGCAGGCATGTCAGCAGTCTAGTGGACAGGGATTGGCTGATGGTGGGGCTCTGGAGGAAGCTCCATTTCAGCTGAGGTGTAAAGTGCACTGTGCAAGGCTCCATGGACCTGGCTCAGGCTCAGGTCCAACACTAGTTGTCCCAGCTGTGTCACTCTAGACAAGGTACTTAAACTCTCTGGTTGGACTTTGGTTTCATTCTCTGCAAAATTAGGATTGGAGTCCGTCTTTTCCACCTCTGTGCTGTCCAGGGATCACACTATTCACATGCCCATTGCACTGGTCCCCAAATCTGAGGAGACTGTGCTCCCCTCCAGGTGACATCTTCCAAGGTCACAGATGGTTGTCACAAAGGAGGGGAAGGTGCTGTTGGCACCTGGTGAGTATAGGCCCAGCATGCTATGAGACATCCTGAAATACACAGGACAGCCTGCTCACAGAAGAAGATTATCCAGCCTACCTGCCAGCAGCAAGGAGCCTTTAAATCACGGACTGAAAGGCAACATGATGATGAATTAATCTCAGACAAGTAGTCATGATGTCAAATCTTTTTGTATTTTTTAAGCGAATCTGAAATTTTGAGTTTCCATGTAAAATATTCCAAATTTAAAATATACCACAATGTCAATTTTTAAAACAAAACACTCCAGGGGCCAAATAAAACAGGGCTTCAGGACCAATCCTGTCTGCACGCTATCGACTGGTGGAATCTAACTTAGCCACACACTGAGTAGTACACGCCTCTGAAAGCATGATTCCTATGTCTGTACCTGGTCTTCTAGGCTGAAGCTAAGCAGGCCCAGGTTAATCCATGATGTGCTCATACACATGTGTGGTGTAGTGGGGAAAATACCAAATGAAACAGCCAGAGAGAGACATTACTGCTTGCCATCTGGGTCGCTAACCTTGGGGGAGGAAACACAAACTTCTCAATAACAGGGTCTCCACTGGGTATCAGCCTCTGCACTGTCTCTTTCCTTAGGATGCCACAGAATAGCAGCACCCTGGGGCTAGGAGAACTTTAGATATCATGTAACACACAGTTTCACCTACAAAAGTGAAGTGACTGCCCATGAACTCACAATCGGCTCTCAGGAAGACCTAGCTTAGGAGCCAGATGTCTTCACTGTGTGTTCAAAGTCTCAGGAGAGAGAGAAAGGCAGGTTGTGGGAAACAGTGCCAGACTTGTGTGCCTGACACTGACCATTCCAGATGTGGTCCTCAGCACTGGTCTCCCAGGGATGTATGTGTAGCCCCAGATGGGGTACAGTTAAGTGAGCAGTTATGCGAAAGTGCCACAGAGCCTGTGAACCATCACCATCTCCTGAGTGTGAGGTTGGCATTGGTGTGCTGTCTCTGCATACTCCACAGGCAGCAACAGGGGTGTGGGTGCCTGATGCTGGTGGCTCGGCATGGACAGGTCACTCCCAGAGCTGTGCAAAGGTGACCACCACCGCACTGTGGCTGCTGAGAGGCAGGATTGTTCCCAGGCGCAAGACAGAAAGCAAAGTTGCCATCACTTATTATTGTGAGGCAACATCACTGAAGGATAAACCTCTGGGCAGAGCTTGGTTACAGACACACAAACCTCTGCCCTCCAACCATATCTTCTAAAGCACCTCCTGTGTATCTCACCCTAGACTTCTCTTCCCCTCTGCAGTTCCTTTTGCTTCTCTAGGCTGTCACCTCCTGACAGACAGGAGGACTGCCCGGGATGCTGCTGGGTGAAGTGTGTGCTCAGCCCACAATTCTGCCACGTGGCACATTTTCCTGTCTCAGGTCAGGACTGGTCCCATTTCTGTTTGGGTGCAAGTGCAGCCAACTTCCCCACTGGCTTGAAGTTCATATTCAATTCTGCCTTTGTTTAGCATGTTCATTCTGGGTACAGTGAAGACACCTAAGGTTTTGCATCAACCTTCAGGTTTTTATCTTTTTTTAATGAGCATGCTTATTTACTGTCAAAATTTCTCACATATCCACATGAGTATTGCTGCTAGGGAGGCAGAACATGCTGATGTTGCAGCTGCTGCTGTGGGCCTGGCCATCCAGCAAGCTTTACATTTTTTTCAGTGTAATGACAGCGTTTTCAGTTACCTACAAGATGTAATTATAAATGCTTATTTGCAATAGAACCAGCTTGGTGTGTGTACTTTTCCATTAATAGAAACACTGTGCTTTTTGGAATGCATGTACCACTCTTTCCTGAGTATAGCTGAAAACTTGCCTCCACTGTTAGGCTTGCCAACCAGTATCTTTCTCCTCTTCACATTCCTTAGTTCTTCTGTCGGCACCACTCCTGGTGGTTTGTATAGTTTTTGTCCTTTTCTGTGTGATGACAAACTCCTTGAAGGAAAGCAGATTCACCAACCCTTTATTCTACCCAAAACAATTAACCTCACAAAGCATCCAATATTTCCCATATTATTTTTATTCCCACTGTATAGCCTCGTGTCCTCACATTTACTAGATGCCTAATAAGTACAAATAGTTGTTGGAGTCTAGGAGGGTCAGCAGTCCAATGAATGGTGTCTCCTTTCACTGTCATAGCATTAAATATTTTGAAAAATAAGACGCAGGAGTAGCAAAAATAAAGGCTGAATTAAAAAAGACAAAGCTAAGCATGGGCTAAGTGAGGCTCCTCCTGCTGACCCCAGTGGTGGTGGCAGTGTTGGAAGGGGCTGCCTCCTATAGGGACAGAAGTTGTCACAGCAACAGCATCCTCCCAAACGAAGATGGACATTTACTATTTTCAGTTCTATTAATCTCAAATTGATCATCTGAAAATTAGTCTAGCTGCTTTGGTATGAGAATTGGGGGAAAAATTGTTCCCCCTTAACTATGATTTTTAAGTGATGGTGACAACAAATTTTGAACAAACTTCTTTTAAAAGTTGCTCAAATTGCAACACAGCCTTCCGACTTGAACTGTCCATCTTTAAATCTTCACTTATGGCTGCCTGAGCACGGCCTACCTGCCATTCACCCTCACTCTCCAGGACCACAGAGGAGGATGGTGGTGGGGAAGCAGCTTAGACTGGAAGTTTGTCTCTCATAGCTGCTCAAGAACTTAATTAGACCAATTAAGGGATTAAATTCAAGTCTGTTCCCTGGGTTTTCTGAGGCTAAAGGAGCGGCGTTTTAAAATTCATAGCTTAGTACTCTTAGTACTCATTCTCTCTTTTTTTTTTTTTGTACCAGGGATCGAACTCAGGTCCTTGAGCTTGCACAGCAGACGGTGAAACCATTAAGCTAAATCCCCGTCCATTACTTTTATTCTTAACAGCCCCGGAAATAAGCTTAGACTATGGAAAATACAATGCTGGGAAGCTGTGTCCTGGGGTTATAACCCCTGTGGATAAAATTGTGAAATTTTCCATTAAAGAGGTATTGATTTTAAAGAGGGAAATAATAAAAAAAGGCATTGTGTCTTGGGAAAAAAGTAGAACTAGAACTGAGGTCCAGAAACAAGGTTAGCAACTTGGGTGGCTATAGGATTCTTTGAGGATTTTTTTTTTTGCTATGGGTATATATATTAAGTGGGAACTCAATTTCCCCCCAACAAAATAATTTTCTTTTGTCTCTTCAAGTGTTTAAAATAGTTGGCTACTTGTTTATAATTTTGTAAGATGGTAGTAAAGAGGGTAATGACATTAAAACCAGGCAAGGCCCATTCTATGTCCAGTCATCACTTCCTACGTATCTCAGATGAGTGGTGGCCAGAGAGAACTCAGAAACAAATGTAGACTAAGTCATCTCTTCTTCCCTAAATACACCATGGGGAGGAGGCTGTTAATAGGGAGAGAAATCTGACCATTGGTTATTTATGGAAAAGGCATGACCACCTTAGTGATACAATGATCTATTTCCTTTGTATATAGTAGAAGGAACATTCCTATTACATGTCTGTATTTGTTATAAACAAACACATGTATTGCTCATCAGCCAAGTAAGGGATATACAGTGGCTATTTATGCACAATATATGGCAAGACTGTCTCCTTTTCATAATTTATTTCTATGAATAATCTGTGGAGTTGTGCAACAAGTAGACAACACATGGAAATCAGAATTATGACTTTTATGTAGACCACAGCGGTTTTTGCCTGTGAATTCCCTCCAAATGGTTTGGAAAGGAATATTTCTTTATAATGTTTTCAACCCAGAAGAGCTACCTGAAAGCATTTACACTAATATTCAGTACAGTCTATTTTTGTGATTCTCTACCAGGCCATTCAGATGATCTGTGCCAGCATTTCTTCCTAAGGAATATCCCACTGGGATAAAAGTTTGTGATTCTGGTGCAGAAAAAATAGAGGAACAAAACACAAAATAAATCTGGAGCATCCTAAAAGTCATTATAATTAAAATGCAGCAGTTTGTAATTATTCCAAAGGAAAACAACATGGTAAAGAAAGCAAAGAAACACTCATGTGGCTACTCAGGGCCCTGCTACATTAATTCAAATTGACTTCGGCAGAGATGGAATCCTCAGATGGACTGAAAATTAGTTGGAAAGCTTAAAACAAAAGAAAAAGCAATATAATTAGGTGGAAAAAACCTCACTGGATTTGGAATCGCCAAACTACGGCTGGTTCTTCCATTGACTAACCAATTGACCTTTGGCAACTCATGGAAATTCTCTGAGTCAAATTTTTAAACTGGATAGGATACTATTACTTAAGAATGTGTGCAAAGGTTATTTTTACTGGCCTCTGCTTATTTTCCTTCTACACAGTGATTGACTACCACCTATCTAACTTCACCAGGCACCTGTTAGGAGCAATGCTGCATAATTTTAGGGAAAAATCATTTTATTAGGCCTAGTTCTTCTGCCTGCAGGCCAGCTATGGCATTTTGAGACATGATTCTACTTTGGCCTGCAGTCACGACTGAGACCTCAATGATCTGGTGATGCTGTGATTCTCCAGGAGAAGATTACACCAGCTGAAGACATCCTGGGAGGAACAAAATCTTCATCTACTCAGTTCTTCATTGTTCTTGGATTTCCGCCACCCCACAGTCATTTGTTACACTTTGTTTATGCCGATGCACTGAACTTTCTGCAAGTCATTCGTTATATTTGTTTCTCCCCATGTACTGAATAAAAGGTGAGGCAAGCTCGGGGGCTTTCATCTTTGCTGCCCAGAGCAGCCCTGATCAGACCCAAAGCTCAGCTTCTTCTCCAAGTCTCATTTTTTCTACCTTTACTGTATAAGTTAATTTGCCTTGTGCTGCTGTGGCTCGCGGGAGTCTAGGACTTACTGCACAGGTTCTAGTAACGTCCCCTTTCCCTGTTCCCTACAGGCATCTACTTCATTTTCATTTTGATAATCAACTTCTTTCTTAGCTCAATAAATTTTTTTGTATTTCTTAAATCTAGCACTGAATACCATATTTTATTTGTTTTGAACTATCAAAGATGTTTGCTATGATTTACTCTTTTAAAATTTTATTATTTTAAATTGACAAAAATTGTATATGTTATATATTTAAGGGACATGGTATGATGTTTTGATATATGTTTCCATTGTGAGGTGATTAAATCAAGCTAATTAACAAACCACCTCTTAACTTCAGTATTATTTTTGCATGTGGTGAAAATACATGAAGTCTATTCTTTTAGTTATTTGGAAATATACAATGCATTATTATTTCTTATAGTCACCGTTCTATGCAATACATCATGAAAGCTTATTCCTCTTAACTGAAAATTTGGTAACTTTTGTCAACCTGTCACCTTTCCCTTTTCACCCCTCTACATCCTCCAGCCTTTGGTAACTATCACTTAACATCATATTTTAAAATGAAACTACTAGGTTATTTATGTTCACTATTTCTTCAAATTACAGGAGGCTAATATAGAAAATTGGTACCAGAAAGGCAGTTGCTGCTGTGACTTTACCTGACCATGTGTTTGGAGCTGGTTTGTCAAGAAGTTTAAGATGTACACTAGAGAAGCCCTAGAATGATGCAAACAGTGCTTGATATGTGATATTGATTAGAATTCAGAAGACCAGAATGCTGATATGAATGCAGACAGTAAAGGCCAGGCTTAGGAGTTTTCATTGGGAACAAGGACTCCTCTGGCAGCTAGACTAGAGACAATGTGTGTTATCTGGCTAGATATTTGTCTACATTTTTCCCATGTCCTGAGATTTTTGGGGGAGCTGAGATTAAGGGAAGTGCTCTAATTAATATAGTGGAGGAAATTTTAAGGCAGCCCAATGATTAGGCTGTGGCTTGGGTATTGCTGGCTGCTTTGTCAGACCTACAGTGAAAATCAGGGCAAAAACGGCAGAGATCAATGATTTGAATTTTCCCCAGAAAGGAAGCACCTACAAAGTTGTGGCAAAGAACAGCATGGATACTGAAAAGATTAGCATTGAGAAGCTAAGTGCTCTGAACAGGAACAAGAAGATGCCTTGAAGGAATCTCAGGAATTAGCAAGACCCCATCACAGACTTGTAAATCTTTTGAGAAGATAGGGAAATATATCCCTGACAGGTGCAGCCATGGTACAAGGGGGCCAGGTTGGTTCTTGAGATGGCAGGCCTTGTGTCATCCACATGTTGCTGGATTTTCAAGAATGCAGAATGCTTGAATTATGGTGTCACAGAGGCTTCCACCCAGATTTCAGATGAAGGCTGGGTCATAGATGTGTGGCAGGGTCATAGTCCCTGCTAGGTGCCCCTGGGAGGGCAATATATGAACTATGAGAGTGAAGATGAAGGTGAAGTGGAGACCTCAGGAATTTGGAAATGCCAAGAACATGGATCATCCTCTGAGGAAAGGTGCAGACAGTCAGTGAAGCCAGCCCAAGAGAGAAGCCATGTGGGCTGCAATGAGTAATGCCATGAGGGCAGGCTGCCCAATCCCTTTGGAGTTCACATCTCACTTCAATCTGCCCTGTGTGCTGAAGACTGAGCTTTAGGATTTAATTTTTGCCTTCCAGGGTTTCTCTCTGGCTTTGGTTTAATTTTTTTCTATACCCCTGTTCTTCCCTTTTGCAATGGGAATGTTTTAGCCTGTGTCATTGTATGTTGGATATATTTAACTTTCTTTTTGATTTTTATAGGGGCTCACGGCTAAAAGTCTACTAAGTCTCAGAGGAAACATTGGACTTAAACTTCTCAGAAATGTTGCAACTATTTAGATTTTGGTGACTTTTTGAGATGGACTAAATGCCTTTTGTATAATGAGATGGATACAAGCCTTTGAGGGGTCTTGGGTGGAATGTTATGGTTTAGATCTGAAATGTCCCCCTAAAGTCTAACATTCAGAGGCAGGTAGCTCACTGGGGGTGTATATTTTTATCACTGGCCCTCCCTTCTCTGTACCTGGATGCCATCACATGAACAGCACTTCTCTACTAGGTTCTTCCACCATGTTGTTTTTGCCACTACCAACTGATCATGAGCTGATCCCAGTGAAACTGTGAGGCAAAATAAACCTTTCTTCCTTAAAGTTTCAGGTATGAGGTATTATGTCTTAGCAATGAGAAAGCTATAACAATGTTTCTTGATGTTACACTTTAAATCAAGAAAAATGTTTTTCTCTCATTACCCCTTTTATCTTCTGTCACCATTATTTATTCTTGGCTTCTATTATTAGCTAAGCTTAATTTATCATTCAGATTCTTTTTTTTTCATTAAGTTTATTGGTACGTTTTAGGTATGCAATACAGTTACATTCATCTTTGGGATCTTGTACCTTTACATAATGTATCTTGGTTCTTATTTTCTCCCCATTTCCCTGCCCTCCCTTCACCCCCTCCACCCTTCCCTATTTACAAAGACTTTGTTTCCATTTTTTTCTTTTCTCATATTTTTTCTTTTCCCTTCTTTCCTTTTCCCTACCTTTCCAACTTCCCCTACTCCTTTAGACCTTTTCTTCCTAATTTACATTATCAATTATACCATTTGAACCTTATTTACACTTCTAGTTTTTCACACCAGAGAAACTATTCAGTATTTACATGTGTGTTGTATTTATCTCACTTAAGAGTATGGCCTCAATGTGCATCCATTTAGCTATAAATATCTCTTGTTTCTCATTCTTTATGGCTAAGCAGTACTCCAGTTTATAGAAAAACCACATATTCTTTATCCAGTCTCCAGTTGATGGGTATTTGGGCAGTTTCCAAGCTTTAGCTATTACAAACTGTGCCACTATAAACATGGATGTGCATATATTGCTGTGGTATGATTCTTTTAATTCTTTTGGAAAAATACCCAGCAGAGGGATAGCTGGGTCAAATGGGACCTCTAATCCTAGTTTTTTGAGGCATCTCCAAATTGATTTCCACAGTGGTTGCACCAGTCTACACTCCCACAAGCAATGGAGAAGGGTTCCTTTCTCCACACAGCCCCGCCAGCATTTGTTATTGGTTGATTTCTTGACAGCAGCCATTCTTTCTGGGGTAGGGTGGAATCTCAGTGTTGTTTTCATCTGCATCTCTTGAATGACCAGTGATGTTGAACATTTTTTCTTATGTTTATTTGCTGCTTTTACTTCCTTGTCTGAGAAATGTCCGTTCATTTCAGATGCCCATTTTTGAATTGGGTCTTTATATTTGGGGGGTTTGATTTTTTTGAGTTTTTATATATTCTAGATAGTAGACCTTTGTCTGAGGAACAGCTGGTAAAAATTTTTTCCAAGATTGTAGGTTGTCTCTTAGCTCTGTTGGTGGTTTCTCTTGCAGTGCAGAAGCTTTTTAGTAAGATGAGATCCCAGTTGTTGATTCTTTGTTCAAGTTCCCATGCTACTGAGGATTTGTTCATAAAATCTTCTCCTATGCCAAGTCTTTAAGAGTTCTACCTAACTTACCTTCCAGCAAGATTAGTGTTTCTGTTTGAATATTTAAATATTTAATCCACTTCAATTTTGGTTTAGTGCTTGGCGAAAGATGGGGGTCTAGGTTTTTTTTTCCCATTAAGTTTATTGGTACATTTTAGGTATAAAATACAGTTACAATCATCATTGGGATCTTGTACCTTTACATGAAGTATCTTGGTTGTTATTTTTTTCCCCATTCCCCTGCCCTCCCTTCACCCCCTCCACCCTTACCTATTTACAAAGACTTTGTTTCCATTTTTTTCCTTTTCTCATGTTTTTTCTTTTCCCTTCTTTCCTTTCCCCTGCCTCTTCCACTTCCTCTACTCCTTTAGACCTTTTCTTCCTATTATACATTATCAATTATACATTTTTTTAAAATTACAATATCAAGATTTAGAGGACATTAGCACAGATTTTACAGAATTTAAAAGGATATGGAAAGCATATTACAAAAATCTTTTTGAAATAAATTTGACAACTTCTAAGAAATACCTTGGAAGATAAATTAATGAAACCGATTCTGGAGGAAGTATAAAATTTGAATAGCATCTATTAAAGAAAGTATATTCCTAGCTTGAAAACCTACATATACGAGAACAACAGGCTCATATACATTTTAACTGATAAATTATATCAAACATTTAAAGCAGCAAAAAGAAGGAACACATCTTCCCTCATTTTAAGAAATCAACATTGTTCTAATACTAAAACTGGATAAAAATAATAGAAAACTATGAAACAAAATAGTAAACAAAAATTAGTTTAACAAAACAAACTATTAAAAGTCAGATCTGGCAGTATGTAGTAAATGCTTTTATTATAGGGATGGCAGTGTTGGTTCAGCATTGGAAGATCCACCCCCATAAGTCATCATTTTAACAAAGGAAAGGAAAAAGACATATGATCCTACCAGTAGTTGCAGAAAAGGTATTGGATTAACTTCTACAGCTGTTCATGGTAAAAGCTATCAGGAGACTAGAAGTAGAACAGAACCTTCTCAACAGATAAAAGATATGTACTCCACACTTCCAGCAAAACACCTTATATGAATGGAAAAGATACAATGCTTTCTCCTTAAGGTGGGGAACAATGGCAGATATGCCTACTCTTCATTTGTCCATTAAACTTTGAAACCTAGGCCCAAACCAAAATAGTCTGGCAATAAAAATAAATAGCATAGGATTGGCAAGGTATAAGTAAAATCTTTATATGTAGATGAAATGATCATCTACAGAGAAAATACTAAGAAATCTCTAGGAGCCCTAGAACTTGTATTCAAATTAGCAGAATTAGAAAACACAAGGTATATATAAAAATTCAGATCTATGTATACTTGCTATAAATGAAGAATTGGATATTGAAATTTAAAAGTTATGTAGGAGTAGAAAGGACCTGGAAAAGTAAAAAGAAAAAAAATAACAGTGTGGAAGACATTTATTACCTAATTTTAAGACTTCTTCTAAAGCTACAGTAATCAAGGCAGTGCTGGTGTAAGGAAAGACATATAGATCATTGGAATAAAACAGAGACTCCAGAAATAGAACCACACATATATGGTCCAATGAATTTTGAAAGATTATTTAACATTAACATTTTATAGAACATAAACTCAATTCAAGAGCTGAGGAAAAGATGTTTTCAACAACTGGTACTAGAACACCTGGTATCCGCATGTAAAAGATTAACCTCAACTCTTTATTTCCATACATAAAAATAACTTGAAAGGATCTCTGAACCTAATTATGAGAGACTAAAACTATAAAACTTTTTTGGGGGTACCAGGGATCGAACTCAGGTCCTTGGGCTTGCACAGCAGGAGGTGAAACCACTGAGATAAATCCCTGGCCCTAAAACTATAAAACTTTAAGAAGAAATTATAAGGGAAAATTTTCATGAATTTAGGGTAGGCAAGAATTTCCTACGTTACAAAAAACATGATGTATAAAAGAAAAAAATGATAAATGAGATTCCAACAAAATTTAGAACTTTAAATGACATCGTTAAGAAAATGAAAAGTAGTTCTTAACCAGAACATATTTATAATACATATAACCTATGACCAGAACATATAAAGAACTCTTACAGCTCATTAATAGACAACCCAATTAAAAAGTAGACACAAGAAGATGATAAATAGCCAGTACAGCACAAGGAAAGGTGTGCAACACTAGAATCAGAAAAATACTAATCAGTACAATAACAAGATTGTATTATATACTCACTAGGGAGATTAAGTTAAAAGTTTTACGAGAACAAATGTCAGCTTAGGTGTGAACCAGTTAGAACTTTCTAATACTGCTAATGTGAATGTAAAATGATAAAAACATTTTGGAAAACAATATAGAAATTACTTGTGTTACTGTTAAGAACCAACAGCTCTGTTCTTAAGTTTTTACTTAAGAGAAATGAAAACACATGTTCACAATAGATTTGTACATACAGGTTGACTGTCCCTTATCTGAAATTCTTGGGACCAGAAGTGTTTCAGATTTTGGTTTGAAATCCACTTGATCTGCAAAGAGGATAGCTACTCTTGCTTTTTTTTTTTTTTTTTTTTTGGTTCCTGTTGTATTGAGTATTGTTTTCCACCCTTTAACTTTCAGTCTATGAGTTTCTTTTTAAATTAAGTGTGTTTCTTGTATGCAGCATATTGATGGATTTTGCTTCTTGACCCATTCTGCCAGTCTATTTCTTTTGATTGGTGAATTGAGACCATTACCATTGATAGTTATAACTGATACATATTGACTTATCATTGTCATGACCTTTTCTTTTTGTTTGATCCTCCCCCTTTGCTTTTAATTTGTCATGCCTGATGGATTCATTCTGCTGGGCTTCCTGGGGTTGTGATCCTCAGTGTCTGTTCCTAGGATATTGCGTAAAATTTTTTGGAGTGCTGGTTTGGTATTCATGAAGTTCCTAAGGTGCTGTTTGTCATGAAAGTATCTTATTTCTCCATCAATTTTGAAAGATAGTTTTGCAGGGTACTTCAATCTGGGTTGGAGGTTATTTTCCTTTAGGGCTTGAAATACATCACTCCAAGCTCTTCTTGCCTTGAAGGTTTGCATTGAGAAGTCTGCTGTGATTCTGATGGGCTTTTCATTTGGTGTGGATCTAGGTAACAGCTCAGCACAGCCGGGGGAAGGGGTGTGTATTGGCGGCCCCGTGGCTCACCTCCTCAGCACTCTGGGGCAGTGGTATGGTGGCCTGAGAGGCTCACCTTGGTGCTCTGGGGTGATGGTATAGTGGCCTCTAGTTTTAATCTTTGGCACGTTGAAATCCAGTTTTTCCAACACCATTTATTGAAAAGGGTATCTTTCCTCCAGTAAGGATGGTTGGCTCTTCTGTCAAAGATGTGGTAGCTGAGTATGTCTGGAGTTGTTTCTGTACCTTCTAATCTATTCCACTTATCCTCTGGTCTGTTTCTTTGACAGTACCATGCTGTTTTTTTTATCACAGTGGCTTTGTAGTATAGTTGCAAGTTGGGGATTGTGATCTCCCCTGTCATGTCTCTGTTGCCTGGAATTACTTTTGCTATTCTAGGTCTCTTCTGGTTCCAAATGAATTTTTGGATTGTTTTCTCTAGTTCTGTGAAATATACTGTTGGAATTTCAATCAGGATTGCATTGAATCTGTATAGAGGTTTTGGAAGTATGGCCATTTTCACTATGTTGGTTCTTTCTACCCAGGAGCAAGGGATGTCTTTCCATTTTCTTATATCCTCTTCAATCTCTGGTTTCAGAGTGCTGTAGTTTTCAGTGTAGAGGTCCTTTATCTCTTTCATTAGATTGATTCGTAGATATTTCTTTTTTTTGGATGCTATTGTGAAAGGAATTGTTTCCCTAATTTCTCTCTCAGTGAGTCTGTTATTTGTGTACAAGAAGGCTATTGATTTTTGAGTGTTGACCTTGTATCCAGCTACTCTACTGAATCTGTCAATTAACTCTAGAAGTCTTTTAACAGAAGTTTTTGGTCTTTTATGTACAGTATCATATCATCAGCAAATAATAACAGTTTAACTTCTTCCTTTCCTATCTTTATTCTTGATATAGGTGAAGTGGTCAAATTTAAAGGAGCTCACTGAAAGCATTTTTTTGATAAAGTCAGAATTACCTCTGTGAGGCTTAGAGAAATTGCCCCAATTATTCAGGAATAATGCTTATAAATATGTTCCAGCTGAACTTTTTAAAATTCACTATGTATGAAAATCATTTGGAAGGTTAAGAATTGAAATTTCTGAAGGCTTCACCAGAGAATTCTGACTTGGAAGTTAAGGTTGGAGACTATCTGCAATAAGCACCAAGGTAAGCCTGATGCAAGAGACTCACACTCCACACTTCCAGAAACTCTGCTAAAGATTACTGAAGGCAATTCCAACAGAGATCTCAATGTTTGAATCAATGTAATTATATCAATTAGTGATTAGGAGAGAACAGATATAATACAATATATACAAATATTTATAAGAACTTACAAGATTGGCTTACAATGGCCATCAACATAGTCAGATGTGGAAGAGTACAAAGGGTCTGTCTGCACACTAGAGATCCAAAGGATCCAGGCAAAGTCTGGAGCTCACTGCAGTGGCCCCTGCAAGTCCATATGAGGAGACCGATGGGTCTGTGATGGAGGCTTTGGGTCTGCACCAGAAGCCAAGGAGATGACACTCAAGGTGATGACGAGGACTGGTGCTCCTCTACAGAAACAGAAGCAGATCCATCCTTCTTCACTTACTTTATACCATCTAGGCGACAAGCTGCCAAAGGGTGGGTTTCTCACACACTAGGGTGTGGAATTGCTGAGCCAATTTAGTTGAGCTTCTCTTAATCAACCAACCCACAGTGATTTGAAAATCAGTATTTCACAAAAAGGAATATTCGCACTAGGTCTTAACATCAAAAACTGTACTGCTGAATGGTGAGCACAGATATGAGTTTGGATGGTAGCTCGTTCATTTGATACCTTGTATGTGAAGGAAGGTAATTTGTCTTTCATAAAACTTAACAATACCAGCCACTTCAGGGATGAGTGAGATTATCCCTCTTAAAAACAACCAACCAACCAACCAACCAGAACCTATTCATGAAAAGTAGAATAGATACATTAAAAAGTACCTCTGTATGAATGATAATTTCCATAGCTGGGTTATTCAACCTAATGAATAAAAGTCAAATCCAGATTCCATGAACTCCATGTCTAGTCTATGAACAAATGTCTATGTATGAAGGTGCCTGTCAACATACAGTGACATATGCAGGCCAGAGGTAGGTTGAAATGCAGCCATGAAAGTGCATATGTAGTTGAAAAGGAATTATATGAAATTGACATTAACTCAATAAAAGGTGCATTTGATTTAGTACAAAAGACTGCTGCTACATGTAAGTACAACAAAATAGCAAGACATTTTTATTGCATTAATTCATTTTAGACAACTCCAACCTCCTCTGCAAAAGAAAAAAATTACAGTAATACCTTGGTTCATGAATGCTTCTGTTTATGAGCAATTTGGTTCATGAACGGAAGCATTCAGCAGAAATTCACTTCTGTTCACAAACTCTGCATCAGGTGAAAAACATAACTGTGGTCATCTTCTCTGCATGAACATGAACATGGCCATCTTCCCTGCTCTAACACATAGTCATGGCTTCTTCTAGTGGAGGTCGTGTTTGCAGACAGACCTGTGAAGCTTTTTTTGTGCTTTTTAGCATATATAGTACTGTACAACATTATTCAATCCAGCGTGGCTCTAAAGAAAGTGCAGAGAAAGTACGGCGGTAAAGAGAAAGTGCAGGGCAGTAATGAAGGTGACAACAACGTGCAGAGCAAGAATGGTAAGAAAGTTTTGAAGGAAACAACCATTGAATTGAAGAAGGAAATGGTAGAAAAGCAGGCACATGGTATTTGTGTGACTAATCTGGCCTTAGTCATAAGGCCAGATCAGTCACACGAATATAAGTATAAGACAGTGAAGTCAACAATCTCTACTATTTTGAACAAAGATGCCATCAAAGGAACTGATGTAGCGAAAGGAGTAACACTGTTAACCAAGCAGAGGACACAAGTGCTGGAAGAGTTGGAAAAGCTTTTCTTAGTATGGCTGAATGAGAAACAGCTGGCAGGTAATATGTTAGTGAAGCTATGATCTGCAAAAAAGCCAGGAAACTGCATAGTGATTTACTGCAAGAAAACCCCTCTACAAGTGCAACAAGTGATGACTGTAAAGCCAGTAGGGGGTGGTTTGATAAATTCTGCAAGAGAAGTGGCGTCCACAGTGTTATAGGACATGGTGAGGCTTCTAGTTCTGACAAGGCCTCTGCAAAAGCCTACAAGAAAGAATTCTCATGCTCAACAAGTGTTCAACTGCAAAGAAACAGGCTCTTCTGGAGGAGGATGCAAATTAGAAACTGTATCACACAGGAGGAAAAGGCACTGCCGGGGCACACCCCATGAAGCACAGAGTGACCCTTTAGCCGTGTATAAATGCAAGAGCTGATCTGAAAAGTAAGCCACTGCTGGTATACCATTCCCAGATCCCTTGTGCATTCAAGGAACAGCATGTGAACAAGGCCAGACTGCCTGTCATGTGGAGGGCCAATGCAAAAGTTTGTGTCACAAGGCAATTGTTCAAGGGATGGCCATATGAGGTTTTTGCACCCACCATTAAGAAATATCTTTCTGACAACTGCCTGAAAGTTGCCTCCTTCTGAACAACAGTGCCCGGCACAGCCTCCGGCCTTGGATGTTGAGGACCCTGAGTCAAGTTCCTCCCCAACATGACCCCTCTTCTGCAGCCCATGGACCAGCAAGTGATCTGCAACTTCAAGGAGCCGTGCACAAAGGCGCTCTTCACCAGGATTTTTAATATCACTGAAGAGATGCCTTTGATTCTGAAAGAGTTCTGGAAGAAACATTTCAATGTCCTCCACTGCATCAACCACATTGACAAAGCCTGGGAAGATGTCATGTACAGGGCCTTAAACTCAGCCTGGAGAAAACTGTGGCCAGAATGTGTCACTGAACATGACTTTGAAGGGCCTGCGGCACAGGCAACGGAGGAGATTGTGTCCATGGATAAGAATATGGGTCTGGATGTCTATGGTGAAGACATAGAGGAGCTTGTTGAGAACCCCAAGGAAGAGCTGACGAGGGAAGAGCAAGCAGCAAAAGGTGCTTGTTGAGGAGCATTCCACCGAGGAAGAGGAAGACATGGAGAAGGTTAGCAATGATGGGATAAAATCCACTATGAAAAAATGGAATGAGTGCCAGGATTTCTTTGAGAAGCACCACCCCAACATAAGTGTAATGAACAGAATGTTGAATCTGATGAATGACAACATGGTCTCTCATTTCTGGAGGGTTACGCAGTGCAGGAAAAAACAAGTGACATTAGGCAGATTTTTTCATCAAAATTGACCCAGCAGCTAAGAGACAAAGATGAGAGGAAACCCCTGAAGGAGATCTCCCCGATGTCTTTATGGAGGGACTTTCCCTCCAAACAATAACCTCCCCCCACCCGCCTTCCTGTCCTCCACACCAGAAGATGCTTCAACCAAGGTTAGTGTTCTCTCTTTTCATACTGTGCTGTAGTATACTTGGTTTTATATTTTCGTTTTGTTTTTTTAAAGAATACATATGGTTTACAACAGGTTAACCTTATTTTCATTGAAGTTTGTGGGAAAGTTTGATTCAGTTTACAACCAAAATTGATTGGAGACCATGTTTGTAGGGGTCAGAAGGGATTAACCTTATTTACACTGAACCTTATGCGGAAATTTGTTTCACTTTATGACCAATTTGGTTCACAACCAGAATCATGGAGTGAGTTAAGTTACTGAACCTAGGCACCACTGTACTTGCCATGAACTGGTTGTAAGTGAATTGTGTGATTTTTTCTATTTTCTGGGAACCATTTTTTTATTCTGTGTGTGACAGTGTCAGGTAGACTACAGTTACATTGATGTGAAATTTGTTGCCTGGATTACAGTGAGAGCCAAACGAAAATGCTTATCTTTCTCTCCCTGCCCTCACCTCACTGTTGAAATTCACCTTATCTTCTTTGGAACAATAAAATTCACGTAGACTTCAGGGAGATTTTAAAGACAGTGATGATGTAGAGGCCAGGTGTTCTCCTGTTTTGCTTTATCTTTAGATAGATCAGGTTATGATAATAGAAGATACCCAGACATTAGGGTTAACACAGAACAGGTTTCTCCTTCAATTGAATCATTTTGGACATGAGAGAGCCTCCAGGCAATCTGTTTTAGATGGGGCAACTCAGTGATGTTGTCTGGTCTTGTGTTTCTACAGCCTCAACATGAAGCCTCTTCTGACACCACCCAGAAGGATAAGAGAGCTCTGGGGGTAAGGTCTGAAAACATGGGTTGAGTGTTCTGGCGTCAACACAGCCACATCAGTGCTGCTCATACCCTATCTGTACTGGGAGCACTAACTAGCATGGCACAGGGAAGTGAAACCTATCCTACATCCCAGAAGCAGAGAACTGGAAAGGTTAAGAACAGAAAATCTCTACCACACTGCTTTAGTTTTCAAGTAATTAAGAGGGAGATATCATAAAAAATAAATAAATTGATGGAGAAACTACTTAATCATAAATTTAATGACGAGATCATAGGTATTGACTATAAATGGAGATTTTTGTGGTCTGAGCACATTTTTTTAACCTAAGATTAACATTAAAACTTGATGTGCATTTATTTTAAAGTAACTTTTAAATGCCATGTATCTAACAGTTTAAAGTAATTTATCTTTTCTCAATTATAGCGGGGTAAATAATTCTAAATAATAGAAAATGTGATGATGACAGGCTTAATGGAAAGGTCATGTATTGTTCAGAGGCTAATCTTCATTCTGTCTCTCATTACACAGTATTCAATCACTGGAGTTTGCTTTTTCCTTCAACAATATTTTTCCCTGTGGAATTCTTGAAGAAAAATATTATAAAGTAATATAATGAAAATGTAAATTAATTCTAGGCTAAAAAGTTTGGCAAATCATCCAGTGTAATTTCTAGTCATCCTGAAATGTATATAAAAGAGTTACAGGAATTGAGTTGATTCTCTGAAGGTTCTACAAAATAGATTTTCTCTTGAACTTTTTCAATCCAGTGGAGCTTTGACTTATGACTGGCCTGACATATGAACAACTAGGGTTATGACCAGAATTTGTTTTAATTTATGATACAAATGCTGGAAACTTTTGCTTCCAGATGATCTGAGATATAGATTTAATCCTTAAAGACTCCTGGAAGGAACATTATAACATCCTTTCCTGTGTGGGGTTAATTGAGAAATTCTGGGCCAGTGTCTAAGTGTGGCCTAAAATTATACAGGAGAGAGACTTTGAAGGCTGTGTAGAGGAGCCTGAGCCTTCAATTAATCAGCTTGAGTTATAACCAGCCCTTGCGAACAAATCAAGTTCATAAGTCAAAAGTCCATTGGGTCTCAAATGGATCAAAAATTGGTTGACTAAACCCAAACTTGACATATAAACCTCACACAATAATTCAGAACTCAACTGTTAACATAATTTACCATATCTCTTCAGTAATAGAGATATGATTCACTGGTCCAGCCATTGGAATTAGCTAGGGATCCTTGAACAAGAAGAAAAGCTATATGAATTCACAAGAAATAGAAGCCAGGATTAATTTTAACCTTTGTGTAGGACAGAGTCTTAATCATATAATTAGTCTTGTTTTGATGCCATTTAGGATAGTTTGAAATACCATCTGCTAGGGCAGTCTCATCTTGAGATGTGCTGGACTATATAGTTTACAATTTCCCTCCAGACCTAGGATTTGATGTGTAGACAGAATGTAAAATTTTCAATCTGCTGAGCCAGTAGAGGATTTAATTTTAAATCAGATCTGTACTCAAATTGTCAAAAAATGTTCAATAAAATAACATTGCAAATCATACTCAGTTAAACTAGCTGGCAAAGGGAGCATGACAAAATTGAGAAATAGAGCATATGGGACACAGTGCTATTTACATGTTTTCAGGCCTCACACCCTGGGTGGCTTGCTATTTACAAGACAGTCAGTATCCACCCTTCTCCTCTGCTTTAGGTTTGGTACAAGGCCAAGTCCTCAATCTGACTTCATTTGATTGTGGTCTACTTCAGATTAGTTTTTGTTACCACTCTTCACAGCAGACAGGAATTCAGCAGACAGGGAAAGGGGAAAAGAAGAAGGAAGAGATTAAGGGGCCAACTCTGTTGAAGGTAAACATACCTGTGACCACTGCCTGACTCATCACTACCATGAAATGTGACAGTTGCATGACAGCCAGATGCTCACATTGCAGCACACTTTAGACAGTCGTCAACACAAAGTTCATGTGAGAATTCTCAAAATACTTGCTGCCACCAGAGGGAATAAACTAAAAGTCATGCAATAAACCAGTGTGATTATGTACTCTCTGAAAATATTTAACAGAATTCTGAGTTTAGTTAGAAGTTAATGGGACATCTTGCCAAAAGATGACAGATCACAAATGCTCTTCAAATGAAGAGCAAATAATCAGAAGAGAAAATTAGTAATCAGGAAAATGAATCAATATGAAAAAGCCAAAAATAACATTCCATCAATACTAGAAATATTAATAAAAGTGATGACATTTAGAAGTAAAGATGATGTAAACAGTAGTCTTCTTTTATGAATACGGAATACAGATTCTTAATTATGGCTGGACACTGCTTTAATTGCTTAATATGTATTAAAAATGAAACATCCTTATAAGGTAAATTGTAGTATTGTCTTTCTAAACTCAAAGAAACTGAGGGATTTAGCACTTGGCAGACTTAAAACCAGACAGCCTGGTGCCATCCTTCATAAATTGTGATGTCTTATGAAAGATGTGAATATATATCTCTATGTTTGCAGTGGGAAAAGTATTTACTTATATATTCTTGTTAATATGTGATTTCTGATGGTCTCATTAATGGGCTGCAATTAATTCCAGTAGAATTTGAACAACACAGTTCATGATTTTTAGCACTGTGTTGATTGCCTATGATTTGGAGCAGAATGAAATTGGTTTATTCCACTCTTTCTGTATTTCTGAAAATGTAAGGTTACAATGCTCATCATGCCACCAAGTTACTGATTTTGATGGATGAAGAGACTGATTAGGACTGGAGCCTGGAGATTAATCTTCTGGAAGAATATTTATTGTTATATTCGACTAGCTAACACTATAGTAGTTGATTTTTTGACTTCATATTCTAGCTAGGCCTTTTCTTTACTTAGCTAATGTAACATGAGGTAAAATGGCTATATTGAAATAGTATCGCTTTGTTTGACCTGTGAAATATTAATCGTTTGGCACCAGATAAACAATAGTAATTAATTGGAATTTGGCTTAGAATGGAAATTATTTTCCAACAACTCTGCCCCATCAGCATAAGCCTGACACTCCACAAACCACAGGACTTAGGGCAGACTTTGGTGATACACCACTCAGCATAATCTAGTTGCCAAGAAACTGGGTCTGAACCTTGTGCTGAGAAAGACTGTTTCCATCCTTTGTTGGGAGATAATATTACAAAAGTGAATCCAAACTGAATGGGTGGCTAAGTTAAAGAAAATAGGTGAATGTAGTTGGCAAAATGCAACATGTGCCATTCTGAAAAACAAGTTTTGTCGTAAGGCAGACTTGGGTTGGAACCTAGCTTCATACCTTACTAATGGGGATCACTTGTGAGTAACATAACCAGTAACCCTTAGCTTCCTCTTCTTTAAATGGAGAGACATTTAACTCATAGACCTGTGAAGAGCATTAACTAGTTGTGATGTCTAGCATGATACATAACACATAATAGATGTTCTATGTGTGTGTGTGTGTTCATGCTACTTTTCAACAAATTATTGGAGAGGACATAATTTTGAAGGAAATTAGACATTGTTTCCTATTTACTCAAAATCTTTTGTGGAAGTCTAAAACTTCATATGGAGTTATTTAATTTCTCTTAATTTTTAAAATTAAGGTTATACTGATTCTCTGGGCCAATCTCAAAAGCAAACCAAGCCTGAATTCATAGTAATTCTCAAATTTTAAAAAGATAAGTTTATAATAATCAGAAAAATCCCTTCGTGCTGGTGTAAACTAGCAATGTCCCTAGCTCATATATAAGAGTCATACATAAGAGGAATTTTTCAAAAAGACTCACGACAAAGACTTACTTAATTTTACTCATGATAAAATTAAATGATGTATAAACAGCAAAAACCAAAGGCTGGTTTCTCAGTCTTCTGCTGGTAAGGTATCTCTCCTTTATTGCCTGCCTACTCCCACACTCAAGAGAGATGGAAACAAACAAATTTGAATTTTTTTTCAAAATTAAGGGTTTCGCTCCTGGCAAGGAGATTTGTATGGTTCCAAGCAGTCATATGTGGCTATGTATATTTTAAATTAAAATAAAAGTAAAAATAGTGCCATCAGTTAACACTAGTTGCATTCCAAGTGTAGAATGGCCATGTGTACTTGCGGTTACCAAACTGGGCAATGCATGTACCATGTCAGTAAGTTCTATCAGGCAACACTAATAAATGAGTGAGAGTGAAGACACCCATTTTTCTTTCTCATTGAGCAGGCATGTTCCTGTTAATATTCCTATTCCAGTAACAAAACCCACAACTCCAATCCATTTCTACCATATTGTCGATGTTCCTAGAACCCAAAATAATGCATGTATCTATCAGACACTAGTTGATTCAATAACTTTCAATTTTAGGAAGTCATAGGCTATAATATGGAGAATCATTTGAGGGCACATACAGAAGCAAGTATTCACTTCAGTGGCTATTTGGAAAGTCTAGGCAAAAGATCCATAAAGATTTTGGTTAGGAAGGTGGTAGTGAGGATGCATGAAACATGTAGGTGGATTCAGAATACATTTTGGATTAAGCTGACAGGACCACATTTGAAGAAGGAAGTTGGGGTGTGGGAGAGAAACAGAAAATAGTGATTCTGCTGTTCACTGAGATGGGAAATATCAGAAAACACACACATGAGAAAAGAGGTGGAGTGGGATTGAAGAGTACTGCTTCTGATATGTTAGGTGTCACATCTAAGTAGAAATATTAAGTAGGCAGCTAAATATAGGATTCTGGAATTAGAAAGAGAGAACTAGGCTGGGGATACAAATTTAGTGGTCTTCAGCAAATGGAGACTATTCAAAGTCATACAACCAGTTAAAAATCACATACAGAGGTAATAAAATTAATCAAGGTAGCAGCTCTGTTACATTTGAGGTTAGGGTCAATATAACATGGCAATATGGGTTATATAGAATTTTTAAGTTTCTCTGTGGACTACATATGTATAACTGAGAATACAGAGTTACAATTCTAAGGAAGCATAAAACACATTTCTGAAGTATCCTTGATGTGGCAAATTGCCAGCATAACAAAGAGTTTATATTAGGCAGGGTTACTGTGGCACAAAGAATTTTATTCATTTAAAAGTGAGCAGATCCTGACACTTCAATGACTGTGGCTGTTTACATATCTGGATTGCTTAGCATCCACAACCAAAAATTTCTAAAAATTCAGCCTTAATATCTCTACTTCATTTTCTGTAACTGCTAGTAATATGACAGTTTAATTTGATAGAATACAAAAGTATAACCTTATTTTATGAGAAAAAAGAAAATTGTAAGAAAAATAAAATGTTGCTTATTTTTAGCTTTCTAAAAGTCTGAGCATAAATCCCCACTTGTTTGCCTATAAAAGTTAAACATTTAACATTTTTGGTAGTCATGGAAAATAGGTAAAAGACCCAAAATGTTATATAAAAATGTTTCATAAAATGTAGTGCTGTCCAGTGGTTGCTAACATTTTCAATACAGTATCTCAATAAAAGGGATAAAGCTCAAAATTTATTACATACATATCTGCCACAAGGATCTTCTATAATCTGGTTCTGTGTCTGAGCTGTGTTGAAATCAGCAATTTTTACATTCTGTGTCTTTGTTTTCTGTTTAAGTCACCTCCCAGACTTCTGAGAACAGAATGTTTGCCAGGACTGAGTCAAATTTTCCTACCTTTAGGATGAGTTTGTTTCTTGATATGTGCATCAAGATTTCTCAAAACAAGTTTGGGGCCAGGGATTTAGCTCAGTAGTTCCACCACCTGCCTCACAAGTGCAAGGTCCTGAATTCGATCCCTCGTACCAAACAAACAAACAAACCAAGAAAAACCCAAGGCCAGTTTGTATCAAAATTTGGAATACATATGGATTTTAAAAGTGATAGTTCTGGCATCTATTATTACCAAGTCTCTCACACATTTTTGCTGTGGACATACTGTGTGCTAACTTTCTGTCATGGGGACAATGCCTGAGATAAAAAGTTAAAGGAGAAAAGCTTTATTTTGGCTTATGGTCTCAGAGGTTTCAGTCCGTGGTCAGCTGGCTCCATTACCTTTGGGGTGGTGGTGAGGCAGAACATCAAGTAGCAGGGTGGAGCAAAGCGGCTCATATCATGGTAACCAGAAAGTTATGAGGAAGGGGCAGGGGATCCAATATTCCAACATCCTTATCAAGAGCATGCCGGCAACCAGTCAATGTCCTTCCCCTAGAGTCCTCGTTCTAAAGTTACCATCATCTCCCAACAGCACCATCATATACGAACCAAACCATCAACATATGAACTTATGGGGAACATTTAAGGTCCAAAGTGTTCTCTGGTCTAACGTGACATCTTTGTTCCCAACCACAATTCCTACTACTGGGACCTTTGAATCTCCTCTTGATGACAAAATCCTATGAATTTAACCTCTCCTCCAAACTTTTTACTCCTTCCTTGTTGTACCTGAACCTAATGGACTAGTTGTCTCTACTACTGCTTTATGGCCTTCTCAAAAAATGCCTATTTCTTAGTCTTATAACCAAGCACCTCTCAGCACCATATGAGATGACTTCACATATAATTTCCCATATGTTCTTTGAGACTTACATTCTTAGATGATCTTACAAATTTGAGTACCACTAATCTATCAATGAGATTTAGTTCTTCTACCAGTATCTGGAAATACAAAGTTGATTTTAGATTTTTTTCAGAAATTTTGATGATTTATAGAAGGTTGGGAATTATCTTATGAGTTAAATTTCTGATAGGACCTACTTTAGAATTATAGCAATTTTAGCCAAATCATTTAAATTCAGTCTATCATCTGAGTATTAGCTGATTAGTTGTACTGTAGCTACAGTAATTGTTTTATTGATTGATTCAGTTATTTATTAACTCAATTCTATATTAAGACCTTACTACACTGTGAAATGACTTCAAGAAACAATAGAGCAGATATAGTCTCCTTCAGGTGGAGGAAAACATAAACAAGTAAAAATACATATTATAATAATACCATAAAATATGATTTAATTATGTAAGTAATCCACAAGAAAAGTTCGGTATGTAATGACAGCAGTGGGAGAAATTTAAGGTGGATCAACTTACTGAGAATGGAAGCTTTGAGTCAAAAGAAATCAGAAAACCAGATCAAAGAAAACTTTATTAGGTCTTTTCTTTCTATATACATGTATCAATAATTGACAACCAAGTAGCTCCTGTATTCTAGCAGAATGAGTATGTGAAAACATGTTTAATTTTTTAATTAAATAGTTCTGGTTTTGTCTGGCTTAGAAAAATCTGGCCATCCCAGCTATGAGCTCTCATGTATTACTTCTACTGCTCACTTGTGATACTGGTAATGATGCCTCTGATCAGCGGCCTGTGGATTCAAAGCATACTGGCTGTTTCTTGTTAGCAGTCTTTGGAGACACAGAGGAGCTGTTTACTGGTCTGTAAACAGAACGTTAGAGGCTAAGATCTTTGATCCAAGTCGCCTTCTTCTCTTGTAGTTTTATAAATATTTTCCAGGTTTTCACATGTTTTTTCTTGTTCAGAATTTATTGTGAAAAGCCTATTTTCCAGTAAATAACACTTTTGTTTTCATTGCTGTTTTAAAAATATATGGCATTTCCTAATCCTTCATTTTAATTTTCAAATTGTAAAAAAATGCCAGAAGATTTTATAATTATAGATACCTGAATCACTGCATAAGTTACCAATCACAAGGATATTGTTCTGTTTTTGATTTCAAAATAATCACTTGAGTAAGCCTTCTTTCATCTGGAACATGAGTCAGCATTTAGCAAAGCTAAGTTTAAACCACTACTGTAGATTCTAAATGACAGAAAATTTCTAAATAGGGCATTGTTGCTCATAGTTTTGGGTATCTTTGATTTACTTGGCTTTGTTAGACATTAGAAGCTTTATTTATATTTTTAACATTCCTTAAAATAAATCAAGGAACACTCCCACTCTGGATGTGGAGTAGTAAGAAATGAAGCACCAGCAAGTGTCTGGAGATTAGGCAAAGGGCTCTGTGCAGGATTGTACTCATTAATGCTTGCTTTGTTGCTCATTATAGAAACCACCTCTGGCTTAGAAGGGAAAGAGCGATTTGAGCATACTGGAAAACATATATGATTATCTCTTAGAATGCAAGTCAAGGTTAGTTAAAGTGGCTTACTTTTCACAGGAAGGCCCAGTTAGGGTCAGATCCTCACCTGTGGCCCATTCAAGGTTCAAGCAGTAGAACAATACAGTTTAGCTGTTTGCTTGTGAGCAACCACTCTGACAAAATGAAAATTCATGATCATTTACTTAGAGAAGCCTTAGAAATGATAGAACAAAAATAAAGTTCATCCAACAGCTACCAGATGATGATAAGATGATTAATCTAAGGTTAATTGGAGTTAGAAATTAGAAAATAGCATTCATGGAATAAAAAATGTTTACAGAAATCATATACTAGAAAATACATAGTAGAAAACTTTCCACGTATGAAGAAAGAACACAACATATAGGTATAAGTGAGGCTTACAGAATACCAATTAACTACTATGATCCCCCCCCCCCAAAAAAAAAACCCGACAATTCCAAAACGAAGCTCTCCAGGGCACATCATAGTCAAAATCCCCAAAGTTCAACACAAGGTCAGAATCTTAAAAGCTTGAAGAAAAGAAAAAAAAAAATCACATATACATGAAAACCCATTAGGATTACAGTAGACTTTTCAACACAAACTTTAAAGACCTGGGGCAGAGCTTGGAGGGAAGTATTTCAAGACCTAAAAGAAAACAACTTCCAACCCAAAGTAATATATCCTGAAAAATGGTATTCCAAATTGATGGAGAAACAGGGACAGTCCAAGACAACATCTTAAGATACATCTGAACACCAAATCAGCACTTCAAAAAATACTCAAGAATATCCTAAAGTGAAACAATGTAGCCAACAAAGCAAAAAGTCAAATGGAATGAATATATCAAGCTAGGTGAATAGTTAAAAAGAGAAAAATAAAGGTGTCTACAACAGAAAAAGAACACAATGACAGGAATAATTCAGTACCTTTCAGTAATAACTCAATGCAAATGGCCTCAACTCCCCAGGTAAAAGATATCGATTGGCAGACTGGATCAAAAAACAGAGGTGGGGATGTAGCTCAGTGGTACCCTGCTTGCCTGGCAAGTGCAAGGTCCTTAGTTCCATCCCCAATACCTGGTGGTGGTGGTGGTGGGGGGAATCCAACAGGCTGTTGCACTCAAGAAACTCATCTAATAAAAAAAAATACGTAGACTAAAAATCAAAGGACGGAAAACAGTATTGCATGCCAGTATCCCAAAAGCAAGCAGGGGTAGTAATGTTATTCTCAAAGTAAACTTCAAGCTAAAGCTGATCAAAAGAGGCAAAGATGATCACTATATATTGGGTGAAAACTTCAATAGGAACCGATAACAATTGCATATATACACACCAAATACCAGGGCACATAACTTCATAAAACAAACACTGCTGGACATAAGCAATGAAATAAACACCAATACAATCAGATAGTTTTTCATAGAGAGACTACTACATACCTACAGAGTACTAGAAAGAGGAGAACTACACGTTCAAAGCTCTGGGGTTGAATCCCAACTCCTCTCGGGAATCATGAGCAAGAAGACACCTAATCACCTCCATTAGTCAAGGTGAATATACCATCTCTTTTACAGGGTCATTGTAACTTAACAGGGTATTGAGATAATATGTGAAAATATTTGGCACACAGCACATACTCATTATGGGAGGAGAGAAACCTTTTCTATAAATGTAGAAGTACAGCCCTTCTCCTACTCAAACATGCTAACTATAATACAGTCACTGAGAGCAGAATCATAATTCAAAAATTCCTAACTGCTCTGCTACTTTTAGTCTTTCAAAACAGTGCCTTATTCACCCATACAAGAAGGTAGAAAATTCTATGGAAAAGGGGGCAAGGAAAATAAAAAACTAAGCAAATAAAATTTCAGATGCAAAACATTTGGCTATTTACCTTTTTGAGACATGTTGAAGGTGTGTGTGTGTTCACGTTTCAGGGACAAACTCTTACCTTTGTAGCAGCACAGTACTTGATGACCTAATTCTCCTAGTACTTTACCTGAGGTGGTCTATATCTTTTCAATTACCAGAGCAAAAATGGAATATGATTCTCAATATGGAAATCTACAACTTGAACATCACTGAAACTGATTAACTAATTCAGTTTAGAAGACTTAACGTACACAAATACTTAGAATTCTATGCTCCAATACTTCCCAGTTTTCCTTAAGAGATCTCTGAAAAAAGCATTCCAACAATCCAAAGTAGTATTGTGCCTGATGGATGTTCGACAAATACTTATAGATTGCTAGGTACTAATTTATCCCAAATAACTTGATAACAACTAGTTTATGTTAACAGCATAGTTGGGTCCAAACATGAAAAAAAAAAAGTGTCTTTGGGTTGTTAGAGAAAAAGGAAAGGTATAAAGTATTGTATTCTCTTATCATTCCCAATATCTCTGTATCCTAGTTTCTCTTATCTTAACTTCAGTGACCTTCTATGCTTCACATTCACTGTAGACATACCTGAATAACTTGTTAAAGCATTTTTTAATATTATAACAAAGAAAGTCAAGTGATTTTTAAATAATAGACTATGCCATTGTGTTAATCGCTTTTCTGAAACTAAATATTCTATTTTTACTATATTGTAATTGAAGTCAATGGTCTGCTTACTTTAGTTTTTATTTAAATCAATTTAATTTTATTTTAAGAGAAAACTGAGTAGCTATTAATATTGAAAGATTCTCAGTATATACTGCAAATACTTAAAAGATCATCACACAGGAATACAGACGTTTGAGAAAGTTTAAAAGTAAATTAAGAATCAGGGGAAAAAAGATTTTTAAAAAGAAAACAAATTAGTCAAAAAAGTTTTTTTGCAGCTCCTTTAATTACACTGAGAAGAAAAGTACAGAGGTCATGAAAGTAGAAGCATTTCAGGAAATAAGGCAAAATATTTGCATACATACATTCTATTGACATTTTAGTTTTGATGGTAAAAATTCTCAAGATTTTGCAATGAATCACTGCTTATGAACTAAGGACATTCTGAAGTACTGGGAGAAGTTTCATATATCCTACTTTATAACTTTACTCATATAAATGTTTGAGTTATATTTTCTTTCTAGAGATTAAGTTCACAGTTTAATTCATAAGAAAAATGACTTCATTGATTCACAGTGCTTCTGAAGAGCAGAAATAGAAAATAAGTATATACTGTATCAAATATACAGTTGTAGTGGTATATCAGATGTGGTACTGAGTTGTAGTGGTATATCAGATCAAAGTTGAATTAGTACTATAATAGTGTTTTTATTTGTATTGTTTCAGTAGACTAATGAAAACACATAGATACAAATGCAGAAAAAGGTTTAATAATGTCAGAATTCTCCACTACATTAGCATTTTATATTCAAGTTACATAAATAAGCAATGAAGCCTATGCTATTTCTATCCTTAAAATCAAATAATGCATAAAGATTTATTAATAATATTAATAATCATAAAGACATTTATTCTTTTTGGCAAGTACTGTATAACAGATCACCAGAGACCATAAAATTTACATAACTGACTTTTGATAGTGTGTATTTTTTATGGCTTTTAGGTCATATATTCTGTTGATGCTATGCTAGTATTAAAAGTAAATGCAAAGTAGAAAATAAAAGAAAATAAAATAGATCCATTAATAGCTCAAAATATTGTTTTGCCTTATCCTTAAACTGGAAACCAATTCTCTAAAGTCGGGGGGGGGCATCTTCATAGTTCACAGAGTGTATTTTAGAGGTCTAATGATTGATGCAGTGCCAGTGTAGGCCAGCTTGTCACGTTCTCTTTATTCAGTGTCAATTGGTTCCGTAGCTATCAAAGCACTTAGCTGTTTCTGTGCACAGGAAAGGAACAGCTCCAAACTGGACAGGCTTCTCTGTCTGATGACTTGATCAAGCTGTTGATGGGGGAAGCGGGGAGGGGGGTGGTGGTAGAGAAAAAGCAATGTAGTTGAAGTATAAAGAATATTGTCACTGAAACCTCCTAGAAAAACATTTTCAGATGAGATGATTCAATGTTTTCAGCTGAGTGACACTGGAATCCCTATTTCTTTTGGCCTAACATCTAAGATAAGCATTACAATTCTACAATTGATACTGGTATTCAGTTACTAGAGAAATACTGTATATTTGAGCAGAGTGCTTGTAGAAAATATTAAATGCTGGTTCTTATGAACATACAGACCAAATATCCATAAAGATCATATAAATTTCACAGATGCGTATAACAGAATTTATAGTACAGAAAAACAGCACAATTACATCATCACACGGTTTAGTAGAACATTTAGCCACTCATATCTCTCATAAATATGTGGATTTATCCAAAATTTGTTGTTGCTGTTGTTTTTGAAGCAATAAGGAAATTAAAAATAATCAATGGATAGCCTTCAGAAAACGTTGAAGGGTTTCTCTTATACAGATTCTGATAATGTGGAATTTCTATGGACCAAGATCTTACCCTGAACACTGTAACAGAAATTACCAAACTTCTTTCCAGAGTGAGCATACCAAGTATCAGTCCTAACTGCCATGTATGAAAAGGTCAGTTTTCTCCTTGTAAGCAGGTATACAGATTTCCATTGTGTTTTTACAATTTAATATGTGTAATCAATAAAGTATCTTAATATTTATTTAAAAAGCATTCAGTTTACAGACATTTAGATTATTCCTCATACTTTGCAATTATAATGCTTTAATGAACATCCTCAGCACATTCTTCTGTATTCATGTGTTAATTGCTTGAGCTAAAGAAGGTGCTAGCTGCCATGCTACTTCTAACCAGGATTCCAAATATGCAGAAGTCTGTCTTTGGGTTCCCTTTTCCCTTGGACAATTCACCAATCTCTACACTAATATAATGCTAGCTTAATTACTAGAGTATATAATAAATCTTAATATGTCACATACTCCCAGTGTACAGCATTTCAGAATAATATTCGTATGTGCTTGTAACAAAATTAATTTTTAGAAGGAAATTAGCAGACTAGAGACAGTGTTATACTATTTTTTTCATAAAACACACAAAAAACAAGCAATCCTCAGAAGTATGTTATTTTTAATTACATACATAGGCAAGAGGACCAAAAGCAGTTATATTTGGAGGGTGGAGTCAGGCAGGATGAGATGTGAAGATTCAGCGTGAAAGCAGTTTCATAGGTATTCTTATTACACTTCCTACTCTAAGTACATATAGCTTATGTGCTAGCATTAACAATTCAAAATCAGAATCCATCAAAACAATCAGGAGCACTGTTAAAAAAACATTTACTTCCTATCTTAGAATTGATGGGTATTAGAAGAAACTTTTCTGAGGGCGTGCAGCACAAATTCTCAGTGTATGACTAGCATTCAATCTGTGGCTGCTGCATACATCATCTGGATTCATGCACAGAATCAGAATTCTGCAATTTAAAAACAAGAGCGTGCATAAGGATAGAAAGTGCAATGGATTTCCATTTAATTAAAAGTGCTTCTCTCCTCTTGCTCATGCTAAAAGTCACCCTGGAATTATTTCCTATCTTCTACTACACCTTCCCAGAGCTCCCTGAAGGTGAGAATTCATCCAATTAACAGGAATGCAACAAGGCAATGCAGTACTCTATGAGGAGGAAGAAGGAAACTGGTGCAGTGCATCGCAGAGCTGACTCTGCAACTCAGCAGGTACTTTGTGGTATGGATAAGGAATCATGCTGTGAGAGGGAATACTGCCTGGCTCTTCTCTTACAGGGACTCTGAATTCCTCTTTCTGAAACAAGCACATCAATGTTCTTGGCTAATTCCTGAATTTCAACAGTTTCTGTTTTATTAGGAATGATTTCATTATCCTTTATTAAAGAAAGAATAATTTAGGTAAATATTCAACTTTTTTCCTCCTTGAAAATGGGGCCTAATTCTGTATTTGTGGCTTTTATCTTAAAGTGGATCAAACATCTGTCCTCTGTGACATGATGCTAACAAATGTTATGTCCAGAGTAGTGGTGGCAAATATTTGTGGGTATGGGGTTTAATATTTCTTTATAATAGGGGCTAGAGATTTAGCTCAGGCGTTCCGGCGCCTGCCTCGCAAGCACAAGGTCCCGAGTTCGATCCCCGGTACCAAAAAATATATAAATAAATATTTCTTCATAATAGTGTAGTTTAACTGCATCTTTTGTCCTCCTACTTTGTTGCTTCAACTTATAGATACTGGGAAAAAACCCAGGAAATTCTGAAGTTGCTGAAATAGATATTCAGACTTTATGAATCTCTTTTCCATCTTTATTATCTCTTCAGCTTGCTGGCTTACTGCTGAAAGCCATTTCAAAGCACACTACTTGTTCAAAGCTGTTAATTTTAATAACAAGCTTAGCAGGACAAGAGAATATCTGACTTCCCAATAATTTCATGTATTCAATTTACCTTTCCATTACTGTATCACACTATAGCAAAAGAAAAAGGAAAACAAGACATCTCCTGATTTTAGCTTTTTTTCGCCAGTCATCAAAATTCAACATGGAGGATGGTCAATTCTGGTTTATTTTAGTGAGGCTTTTCACTAAAACCAAGTTTACAAGCCCAAAATCTTGACACACTATTTTTGAAACACACACTGCATGGGCACGCATGCACGCACACACACGTATATACACACACACATAACATGCTTTGTACCAATTGTGCTTTCATTGGTATCTTTTGAGCTAATATCAAGAAATGTGAAAGTAGTGGATTTACCTGAATCTATACTTAAAAATTATTTCAGTTTTCAAAAAAGCCAGGATAGATATCCGGCAAAGCCAATGATGGAAAGTGATTCATATACAAATGTTATCAGTTTAGTAATAACATGTTTTATAGATTGATGACTAAGAAGTTCTTTCATGGGCATTAAAGAACGGTCAAACATGATGATCTGGAACTGAAAGCAACACAGGCAGATTTTCCAGCTAACACCATTATCTTAGTTAAGAAGGATCATTTACCCTCAATGAGATATGAAGTAATTCTTCAGTTTTTTATTACTATGCTGTACTTTTAACCCTATTTGGATAGGAATGTCTCTTTCTCTGACTTTATATTACATTCCTCTTGTTAATCACAAATACACATATTTAAGCTACTATTCTATTTACACGTTTTGAAATTGAGAAGAATCAATTAACCAATTGGTCAATCAGTTCATCAGTAAAAAAGCCAAGACTGGCCACAATTTGCATATTCCTGCTCTGAGGCCTTGGCAGCAATGTCTATAACACTGTATCTGTCTTTAAGAGGTTTGTGATCTTGGAGAGACACATTTGCAACAAATAAAGGACAATTAGTGTCTAACTTATATAACAGACAGAATCTAAAGGAGCATCAGAGAGGGAGAAGTTATAGTGGGAAAGTGCAGCAGAGGAAATCAGCACTGGGACTTGAACAGGCTCTCAGATTTGAGACCCTTTCCTTAGATCAAGAAAAGCAAGATGTGGAAGATGTTTCAGGGAAAGATTACCAAAAACAGACATAGAGGTATTTAGAGGTACTAAAGAGTCTTGAATCTAGTGCCAAAACCTGATTACATAATTCTTTCATTTAACCACCTATATATCACTATACAGCATCACAGAATTCTCTGCTCTTATAGCATCTATATTTTAATTTGAGGAGACAAGTTAAACCTTCAAGTGAAGATCAACACTGTTAAACAACAAAGAGCTACAAGTGGAGGGGGATCTTTTGCTTAGGGTGACTAGGGAAGACCACTTGGAGAAGACAGATAAAAGCCTTGAAAGAAATTAAGAAAAGAGGCATACAAAAAATCAGGAAGGAAATCAAGGTAGATCAACTACAAGGGGAAAGTCCAAAAGTAATTCAGTCACGGTCTGAGGAAGAATGGGAAGAAAGTCAGTAACACTGGATGAAGCAAAATGAGCAAGGGAGAAGACTGGCAGGAGAGAGGATCAAAGAAACAGATCAAGGCCAGTTACGCTGTGCTCCCACTGGAGGAAGCTGTAGAGTTTTAAACAGGGGTGTGGTCATACTCATGCTGGAAAAATATCACACTTGTTACTCTGTGGACAACAGACAGTAAGGGCAAAGAGCATCAGCAGAAAACCCTGTTAGCAGACTTTTAGTACTGGAAAGGCATAGATTTGACCAGAACCTGCCGATGGAGGAGTAAAAGGAGGTCAGGTTCAGAGTATATTCTGAGATAAGTTCAACTTGAATTGCTGATGGATTGTAAGTGTAGATGAAAGGAAAAGTGAAATAAAAGGCAATTTTCATACTGATTGTGCCATTTCCTGACATGTGAAGGAACGGAGCAGGAGTGAGTTGGCCAGAGGAAAAATAGAGTTGTTTTTGGAGATGATAAATGTGTTTAATCTTACTGAACATGTTGGAGTTATCAGATCTGAGCCTGCAATTCAGGGGAGATCAGGATGAGGGTTATAAATTTGGAAATTGTCTGCACACAAAGACATTTAACACAGATGAAAATTTATACAAATCAATATAGACAGAAGAGAAAAAGTCAGCAAAGCAAGTCTCTGGACATTCTAACACATGACCTAGGAAAAGAGTAGTGGGACAAGAGGTTCAAGGAGCAACTACTGCAATAGGCTGAACCGTGCCCTCACAAAAGATATGTTTAAGTCCAGATTCCCACAGACAAGAATTTTAGTTCAACCTTAAATTGAACTAAATGTGGCTGTGACCTTATTTAAAAATGGGGTCTTTCCCAATTCAAAAACAGGCATCTGAAATGAACAGACATTTCTCAGACAAAGAATGAAAAGTAGCAAATAAATATATGAAAAAATGTTCAACATCACTGGTCATTCGAGAGGTGCAGATGAAAACAACACTGAGATTCCACCTCAACCCACAAAGAATGGTTGCTATCAAGAAATCAACCAATAACAAATCCTGGTGGGGGTGTGGAGAGAAAGGAACCCTTCTCCATTGTTGGTGGGAGTGCAGACTGGTGCAACCACTGTGGAAATCAGTATGGAGATACCTCAGAGAAGTAGGACTAGAGGTCCCATTTGACCCAGCTTTTCCCCTGCTGAGTATCTTGCCCAAAGAATTAAAAGAATCATACCACAGTGATATATGTGCACCTATGTTTATACCTGCACAGTTTGTAATAGCAAAAGCATGGAAACAACCCAAGTGCCCATCAACTGGAAACCGGATAAAGAAGATGTGGAATTTTTTATAAAATGGAGTACTACTCAGCCATAAAGAATGAGAAACTAGAGACATTTATAGCTAAATGGATGCATATCGAGGTCATACTTTTAAGTGAAATAAAAAGGACACACGTGTAAATACTGAATAGTTTCTCTAGTGTGAGAAACTGAAAGTGTAAATAAGGATGAAAATGATTAAAAGGAATAACTGATAAATTAAAATAGGAAGAAAAGGTCCAAAAGTATAGGTGAAGTGGGAGGGGAAGGGGAAAGGAAAGAAGGGAAAGGAAAAATTACAAGAAAAGGAAAAAATGGAAACAAAGTCTTTGTAAATAGGGAAGGGAGCACAGGTAATGGGGACAAAATAAGAACCAAGATACATCATGTACAGGTACAAGATCCCAACGATAAATATAAACCATATTGTATACCTAAAATGTACCAACAAAAGAATTTAAGCAAAAAAAAAAAAAAAAGATGTAAAATGCAAGTTAAAGTGAGTTCATACTGGATTTGGGTGGGGCCTATCATTGGTGTCTGTAAGAAAAGACAGAGAGACAGACAAAGGAGAGGAGACTATGTGGGAAGGGAAGGCGAGGCCTGAAGTGATGTAGCTGTCATCCAAAGAATGACCAAGACCGTCAGCTGTCACCAGAAACTAAGACAGAGGCAGTGGCCAGCCTGCCTCTGGAGACTTCAGAAAGAGCAGAGCCCTTCTGATGTTGTCATTTCAGGTTTTGTGCCTCCATTACTGGGAGGGGATGAATCTCTCTTGCTGTAAGCTATGCAATTTGTGGTAAGTTGGAACAGCAGCCCCAGCAAACTCCCAGAATGACTTTTCCACACTGTCAAGGTCTTGTATGTGTGTGCCACAAGGTGCCACCTTTATGCATTTTGTGCCCTGTGTTCATTCATCTTTTGTTTTGCTTTTTTTTAAACAGGATTTTTAGGTCCTTTAAAATAAATGTGGGAAATGCAAGATTAAAAATGTTCCATTTTTCATAGGACTTCTCAGGCTTTTGTGCTAATAGGCATTGTGAATTGCCAAAATGGCTATTGTACTGGTAATGTTTCCCAAACTTTCTAAACCTCAGAATAATGTGTTCATATGTACATAAAGCATATTTTGGGAAATAACCTACAAATTAGTTTCTTTTGAGAGCTCTTCTAGACCAAAAAAAAAATCCCAAAATATACGTAGAAAAATACTAATTTCATTTTTTCTATAATAATAAGCGATCATGGAATTTGAATGCTAAGAGATTTTGATATTGCTCAGTCTAATATTTATGTTTTATAGATGTGGAAAACATTATCTGAGCAGTGAGGAGACTGATTTTACATTCCTTATATGTCCTCCTATACTGAAAAAAAATCTATTGCTTTAAAATGCATTTAGATGCATTAGATTGAGTTTATCTCTGCTCAAGAATCCAAGCTGGGTGTGGTAGCACACACACCTGTAATCCCAGCACTTGGGAGGCTGAGGCAAGATCACCTAGAGTTGGAGGCCTGCCTGAGTTACACAGTGAGACCTTGTCTCAAAAAGAACAAAAACCAAAAAAGCAAAAAACTTACTAATGTATCAAGGACTACAGCCTCCAAGTTTTGTGCATGCACAGAAAGAATCACCCCAGAGCATGGGATGTGGGAGAGGTGCTACCACTGCTCTGGATAAGACAGCAGCGCTGCCCTCACCCACATGCAGTCATGAAGAAAGGATAATAGGGGCAGATTTTAAAACTTAGTATGTACACATAAATGTAAATACCAGCCCTGTTTTGTGAAATTATCAAGGAAGAGTTGATTAACCTGAAAATTGAGTTATTATCAAGTAGTGGTTATTTTTATTGTGATATTTCAACATTTTTGGGTTAAATACTCCACCCCACCTTTTCTCTTGTACCCTTAAATTCTGTTCCTCATTATTGCAGCTTAAGAAAATTAAGATTTATCTGTAGCATTACTGGTTGCAGTAACAGAAGTTCTCTAGTATCTATTTTATCACTTGCATACTCACTATAGAGTTTCTCTTAAAACAGTCTGCTTTGTATTTTCAGGTAAGTAACTTTGACCTGAGAGGGTTACACTGTATGTAAAGATGAAAGTTTGACACAAAATCCTCTCTCTGGGAATGTAACTTTGCCATTACTGTAAATCATGTTGAAAGACACTTTGACTCAACTTCAGGATAACAGTGCTACACAAATACATGTTTAGGATAACTCTGTCTCTAATAGATTCAATACGGTTTGGGCAGTGGTTTGAATTACAGCAGTACCAGTTGCCTCAACGCTGAACTTAAAAAAGTTTAGGCCTGCCCTCCTACCAAAATTCACAGGCCGCCATCCGTGTCTCATCAGCACTGTGAATCCAGAGTTCACATCTCTTATTCTCTTTCAGAATACTTTCAGACTTTGAAGTATATTTAACATTTATCTATTTAACTTAAAAATGTCAACAAAGAAAGAAGTGGTACAACTTTCCAGTGTGCACAAGATGAATTACAGATGCTCTTTTTGAGTAAATGAAAAACGGATATAAAGAGTCTTAAACCCCACTGGCCACAACTAAAGAAATGATTTTGCCTTTGGGTAAGTAAATTCTCAGTTTTTGAATCATTTGAAGCAAGTTCTACATATTTGGGCAGTTCTGCCTTTCTATTCCAAAGTGGCATAGAATCCACTGGGAAAGGGGAAGAGTCATTTTTATTCTTCACTAAGTCATCTGGGCAGAATGAATGACTGTGTGTTTCAGATTCTCACACTCAGGCACACCACCTTGGATACTATCTTATCCAATGCTGTAAGTTACAGGCAGCAGTTGGCCAATGAAGGATGCTATGCTATCTTCAGATTCTCACATGACTCATTTTGACGTACATGTTTCAATCCACAAAAATAAGCAAGGGGCTGTCTGTAAGTCTTGTTCTTGAGCTCTTTGCACACATGTATTGGGAATGATTTTACAGCACATGATGAATAATCATCTTGTAATGCTGAGCTAAGTCTGACCTCTTCTTGTTTTTTGAATAGTGTCAGTGCACAGATGGAACCTCTTTATGTGTTGTATCAGTTATTCAATGCTGTATAACAACTCACCTAAAACCTAGTGGTTTCAAAGCAAAATATTTATCATCTCAAAGTTTCTGTAGGTTAGGAAACTGGACACTGCTCACTGGACAGCCTCTGGTTCACGTTTTCTGAGGAGGCTGCCATCAAGTTGTAGGCTGGTGTTCTGTTCTAATTCGCTGCAAATTTCAACTGGGAAAGGGTCTGCTTCCAAGCTCACTTAACTGCTGTCACCAGGCCTCAAAGTACAACTTCCAGTAAAGCCCGTGCAAGCCTTCACACAAGAACGCCTAATGATACAGCAGTGGGCTTCTCCCAGAGCAAGTCATCCAAGAGAAAAAGAGGACAGGGATACTGAGAAAGTGAGAGAACACACAAAACAAAACCTTGCTCTGTCCAGCCCACCATCAGGGCAGGGCATCACTGGGAAAAAGCTACTATGCACTGTCATACTTTTATTCCCTTGATAGCAGAAATGGTATGAATAAGGCCACTGAAGCTTAGTGAGGTTACAATTTGCTCATGTGGCAGGTCTAGGATTTAAATCCAGGTGTGCAAGACACTTAAACCTATTCTCTAACCACAATACTATATTGCCTTCTTTCAGAGGAACTTCAGTTATGACTGGAGGCCCTGGTATAATATTTATTTTGCTATAAATATGAGGGAGTTTCTTGTACTGCATTACACTAGTGCAAAAAGTGGCACTTTTAACGGTGCCAAAATCCCTGTAGATGCAGTCATTAAAACATGTAATTATCTTCTCTTCATAAACAGTAGACTCAGTGGAAGCTATCTTTACATTAACAGAAAATGACTTCCCTGAAAATATGACAAAATAATATAAAGGAAAACCAGCACATTTAATACATCATGTAGGACACTGTTGCCTCAAGAAACTGGCAGGCTTCAGAGGGTGTGTGGAAAAACAGTATGAAACTTTCCCCCGGGTTCATAATGAAAGAGAGAAATAGGCAATATATATGTTGCACTGATCTCACCTTGGGTATGGGTGTTTCCAGGGTTTACACAATCCCACCACTGATAAAAATGTCAAAGTACAGAAGTCCAAACTGCTCTACAGCTGGGATGCATACAGGATTCCCAGGAGGAACCAGAATTCCTGAGCATCCAAAACCGAACCAATGGAAGAAAGTACCACTTAATCAAATGGAACTGGGTATGAATAGAGTTTTTTTCTCTTTTTAAATTCAGTGGACCCTCGAGTTATGACCAGGCTCACATATGAACAACTTGGGTTATGACCAGAAATTTACTTTTAATTTATGACCAAAGTGCATTCCGAACTGAATGCCGGTCACTTGTGCGGTTGTAAACAAAGACTCTTAATCCTAGAAAAGCATATGTAAACATACATAAGTGTCAGTCTGAGCCCAGATGCATGTATTTGTGAGCCCAGAGGCATGTGGTTTATATAATTGCTAAAATTACTGCTAACAGAATGGCCCCCAAAAAGCGAGAAAAGAAGCTAAAGAAGGAAAGGAAGGTAAAGAAAGCAGTCACAATTGAAAAGAAGAAGGAAACTGTGGAGAAGTATGAGAATGGTGTTTGTGTGATCAATTTCACTAATGTGTGCAGTGTGTGGAAATCCACTATCTCAACAACCTTACAGAGATTTGTATAAGAAAGTTAGTGTTGCTAATGGTATTACTCAAATTAATAAGTCATGATCAACAATGTAAGACAAGGTAGAAAGACTGTTATTCATGTGGATAAATGAAAGGCAAATGTCAGGTGTAGCTTATCTGAGCTAGAACTATAAATGCAGATCTCATAAAGGATAATCCATCAGTGAGTGATAGTGGTGAAACATTTCATGCCAGTAAGAGGTCATTTCACAATTTTAAAGTGAGAACTGGGGTTCATACCACAACTAATGAAGCAGCCAGTACTGATAAAAGGGCTGCGGAAAATGACATACACCACTTCGAAATGATGACAAAAGAGAAGTGGCTTTTGCTCTCATCAAGTTTTCAACTGTGATGAAACTGGCCTTTTCTGGAAGAAAATGCCCAGGAGAACATATATTACCCAGGAAGAGAAGAAAAGGCCAGGCCACAAGCCTATGAAGAATAGGCTAATCTTATTTCTATGTGCCAATGATGGTGGTGTCCTCAAGATAAAGCCTCTCTTGGTTTATTACTCTGAGACCCCTACAGTGTTCAGAAAACATAGTCATGAAGAACAGGTCATGTGTCGATCTAATGCAAAAGCCTGGGTAACAAAATGAGTACTTTTTCTTGTGTGGATCAGGGAGGCTTTCTGTCCTACTGTTAAGAAATTTCTAGAGGACGAAGGTTTACCACTCAAGACTCTCCTCATCATGCACAATGCTCCTGCTCACCCACGAGCTTTGGAAGAACTGGCTGAAGAATTCCCATGGCTCTCAGTCAAGTTCCTCCCACCTAACACAATTCCTCTACTGCAGCCTACGGACCAGTAGTAGGTTACAGCTAATTTTAAGAAGCTATACACCAAGGAACTGTTTCTGAAGTGCTTCCAGATGGTCTCAGATATAGATTTAACCCTTAAAGAGTTCTGGGAAGAACATTACAACATCCTTTCCTGTGTAGGGTTGAGAAATTATGCGGGAATGTCTCTTTAAGGACACTGAGATTTGCCTGGAAAAAAGTGTGGCCTAAAATTATACAGGAGAGAGACTTTGAAGGCTGCGTAGAGGAGCCTGAGCCTTCAATTGACCCTGTGGGCTGATGACACAGTCACTATAGCAGAGTTCATAGGCTTGCAGGTAGACAATGGTGAGAAACTGTCCAGAGAGGAACTTCAGCAACTTCTGTCTGGGCAACATAGAACGGTAGCTAAGGAGCTTTCTGAAGAGGAGAGGGAGTGTCAATAATCAGTGCAGCAAAGTTTTTCTTCTGAAATAAAGGAAATCCTGAAAAAATGGACAGAGCTACAAACATTTGTAGAAAAGACCCACAAAGACAGAGAAAAAGCCAATTGTTGCATTCACTTGCTTAATGACAATGTCATGTCATACTACAGAACAGTGTTAAAGATCGGACAGAAACAGACAACCTTAGGCTAGTTTTTAGTTCTGAAAATGTTGAGACCTAGTAAGCTAGAAGTAAGTCCTAGTGGGTTACAGACTCTCCTAAGGACAGGAAGAGCACCAGAGAGCCAGATTCCTGATGTTCTTATGAAAGGACACTCTCCTTCCAAACAATAACCATTTTCCATTCCTGCAAGCCAAAAATGTCAACTTGAATGTTAAGTACAGTATGAAATTGTTTCTGGTAAACTAGGCACATTTTGTTAACTTTTTGGTGAACACACTAGGAAAATTATTGGTGTTTTTGGTAAATTACACACTTTATACAACCCTTTTTTACTATGAAAAGGTTAGTTAAGGAGTACTTTGGGAGGTTTGGGATACACTATGAGTATTTCTCTTATTTTTTTTATGGGAAAAGTAATCTTGACCTACAATTAATTTGAGTTACAATCAGTCCTTGCAAACAAATTGAGTTCATAAGTCAATGGTCTACTGTAAATCAGGCTGCCCTTTCTTATCATAGATTTTATGGTGTGTACTTGATCACTGAAGCCTTAAGAAATAGCATCCATCTGAAACATTTTAAAACAGGTTTGTCACACCGAGGGAACAAGTAAGGAAACATTCTCCCTGTCAGTCCTCTTAAAATCTGTACAGCCTCCCAGCTGGATCCAAGAATATAAGAACATCTTAATGTCTTTCCTTTGGCACACAAGTAAAAAGACGCTTGTTTTCACTTAAGAAAGGTGAAGTTTCATGTTATTGCCAAAAAAAGGGTCAACAACACCTGCTCAAATATGCTGAAAAAATAACAAACACTAAATACTTCCTAAAAGCTTAGGAACTATGGCAAAAGCCTGTTAGCGGCCTCTCCAATATGCATTCTTCTTTCCTTCCACACCAAGGTTTCCAGTTTAACTCTAAAAACAACGCATACAGCCTCAAGTCATCACTCCCAGTACTCCCTTCCAGTGAGGAGGAACCAAAGGAGTGTGAGGAGGAACCAACACAGTGCCTTAAACCTGGAGCAGCTACCTGTTCTTTGCTTGATTTTGTTCCTTACATTTTTCCCCCTCCTCCATCACAGTGGTGATTGCCAGAGCTTCAGCAGCCACTTGTTAGCCCAAGTCAGTGCTAGAGTCTCAAGACAGATTCTGAATCCTTTATGACTTTGCTTAGCTTCTCTACTAGTTCTGAACTGCTTACTCTGGATTTGCTTATATAACATTCTAACTTTGAATTTTTGTTACAAGGTTGCAAATATAAATGCCACATATTAAAGGTATCAAATTTACACTGTGCTTATCTACTATCACAACAGAAATAAAAATGTAGTTTTTAAGATTATCAGCTCAAGAATTTAAAAACAATTTCAAAATACTAAATAAATAACACCGAGATTTCTGGAGAGTTGGAAATTTTAACTGGAGGACTGTAAAACAACTGATAGAATATAATCTTCTATAATTGCTTTAAAAGTCTATGAATAAATGAGAAGTAAAAATAATTACAATGATCAAGTTTTCTGATTACCTGAATATGAAAGTGTATGTTTCTTTTGCATTAGCAAGTACCTCTTTTTTCCCTCTTTTTCTTTGCTACATAGAATATTTGTAGCTAAAACCTAGAAAAGTGAAGTAAGCAAAAAAAGAAAACCCAACTAAAAATGTTTAAAATATGTGCTAGAGATGAATTTAAAAGTATAGCAATGAAATTTTGCCTAAACAAACACATTTAACTTCTGATGCCTGGAAAGAAATTTAAGGCTCCTTCAGGAACAAGACAAGGATGTCCACTTTTACCACTCTTATTCAATATAGGTCTGGAAACATTAGCCAGAACAAGTAGACTAGAGACAGAAATAAGGATAAGAAAGGAAGAAGTTGAATTATCATTATCTGAAGATGACATGATACTTTACATAGAAGACCGCAAAAACTCCACCAGAAGACTTGTATATTTAATAACCAAATTCAGTAGCATAGGTGGATACAAAGTCAGCACTTAAAAATAAATAGCCTTCCTGTACACAAATAACAAACTCACTGAGAGAGAAATTAGGGAAACAATACCTTTTGCAATAGCATCCAAAAAAATGAAATACCTAGGAATCAATCTAACGAAGGAAGAAAAAGACCTCTACATTGAAAACTACAGTACTCTAAAAAAAGAGATCAGAGAGGATATCAGAAAATAGAAAGATATCCCTTGTTCTTGAGTAGGAAGAACCAATATAGTGAAAATGGCCATACTTCCAAAATTGTTATACAGATTTAATGCAGTACCAGTCAAAATTCCAACAGCATATTTCACAGAACTAGAGAAAGCAATTCTAAAATTTGTTTGTAACCAGAAGAGACCTACAATAGCAAAAGCAATTCTGGGCAACAAAGGCAAGGCAGGGGGGCATCATAATCCCTGACTTGAAAGTATATTACAGAGCTACCATGATAAAAACAGCATGGTACTGGCAAAGAAACAGACCCAAGGATCAATAGAGTAGATTAGTAGATTCAGAAACAATCCCAAACATACTCAGCCACCTTATCTTTGATAAAGGGGCCAAATACATTCACTGGGAGAAAGACAGTCTCTTTAATAAATGGTGGTGGAAAAATTGGGTTTCCACTTGCCGATGACTAAAACAAGACCTATCTCTTAACATGCAGTAAACTAAATGGATCAAAGATCTAAATATTAAAAAAGAAAAAGTAAATCTGCTGGAAGAGAAAATTGGTAGAATGCTTGAGGACACAGGTGTAAGCAAAGACTTCATGAACAAACTCCAACTGCACAGGAAATACTACAAAGAATCAACAACTGGGATCTAATTTTATTAAAAAGACTTTGCTGTGCAAAAGAAATCACCAACAGAGTGAAGAAACTACCCATAGAGTGAGAAAAAATTATAGCCAGTTGTCCCTCAGACAAAGGACTAATATCTAGAACATACAAAGAATTGAAAAAAATCAGACTCCCAAATTTAAAGACCCAATCCAAAAATGGGGATCTGAAATGAATACATACTTGTCTGACAAAGAAGTACAAATGGCAAATAAGTATATGAAAAAATATTCAACTAGTCATTCGAGAGATACAAATTAAAACAACACTGAGATTCCATCTCACTCCAGAAAGAATGCTTGTTATCAAGAAATTCACCAACAACAAATGCTGGCAGGGATGCACACTGTTGGTGGGAGTGTAGACTGGTGCAACCACTGTGGAAATCAGTGTGGGGATTCTTCAAAAAACTAGGTCCCATTTGACCCAGCTATTCCTCTTCTGGGTATCTTCCCAAAGAATTAAAAGCATCATACCAGAGTGATATATGCACACCCATGTTTATAGCGACACAGTTTTAATAGCTAAATCTTAAAAACAACCCAATTGCCCATCAATCAATGAATGAATAAAAAGATGTGGTTTTTCTATATAATGCAGTATTACTTAGCCATAAAGAAGGATAAACTTGAGACACAGCTAAATGGATGCATCTTGAAGCTATACTCTTAAATGAAATAAATTGGACATACTTGTGTAAATATCACGTTGTTTCTCTGGTGTAAGAAACTGGAAGTGGAAGTGTAAATAGGGACCGAAATGTGAAATAAGAAAATGTGACATAAGACAATGTGAAATAAGAAAAAATTGTTCAAAATGAAGGGGGAACTGGAGAAGGAGAAGGGAGATAAGAAGGAAGAAAAATGAAAAAAAATTTAAAAAGGAAAAAATGGAAGCAGGGCTTCTGTAAATAGAGAAGGGAAAAGGGTTTGAAGAGGGGAGAGGAATGGGAAAAAAAGAGGAATCAAGACACACCACATACAAGTACAAATTCCCTATGAATGTGATCGCTATGAATATCTAAATTGTACCAATAAAATTAAAATTAAATAAAGAAATTTAAGGTTACTAAAATTATAAACATTATGGATAAAATATGATGGGATTGTCCCAGAGAACTCCAAATCAACTCAGCAGGACAACTTTGATAGGCAGACAGGGTATTAATGTATGTATTTGAACTGAATCTCCATCAGCTTCATCCTCATTATTTGAGTGAAATTACTTGCCTAAGTTTACACTTGCAATAAATAACAAGCCCAGTTTTAATCTAGGAAATTTAAAAACTCATACTCCTAACTACTTTATTCCTCTGAGATGAAAAATTTTCCTATGCCACAATACAGGATAGGTAATGCTGAAAGGCATTTCCAAAAATGAGATAATTCAGTGATGCTAACAAATCAAAACAGAGGAGTATCAATGACCTTTCTGTTCTTTTAAAGTCTGTGGAGCACTACAATGCAAATCTGGTAGCATTTTGGATGAAAATTTTATAAATCTGTGCTATTACATGCCTTTTTTTTTTTCTATTTCAGTTATTCTTTTTTGTTGCCAGTTAAATAACACTGGCTTACCACATTTGATTTTCATCAATTCCCAATTTGATTTTCATCAATTCCATTTTCATCATTCCCAATAAATACATAATTTTAAACAGAATTCCTAGAGAACTGACTCCATTAGCATTATCTGTATTCTAAGATATCTCAATTGATAATATTTCCCATTTTTCATCTATATTTTATAGGCCAGAATGATTCAGAAGAAAATCTAGCAAAAGTTACTTAAATTTTTCACATAACCAATTTTTATGAGGCATCATTTTTTTTTTTTTTTGGTACCGGGGATCGAACTCGGGTCCTTGCGCTTCCAAGGCAGGCTGTGGAACCACTATATGAGGCATAATTTTTAATGCATTGGAGCTAGGAAATAAGATTAAGGGAGAGAATGAGCATATTTTTTTTTAAAAATCGTTATTAGTGCAATTAAGATAGCACTAAAATACAACTTAAATTAGCCAGACAGCCCCAAGAGACCCGCTCTTTCTCTGCTGCAGTCTACCCTGCACAGTGCACTCTCTGAGGACCCAACTTATCAAGGTAATGCAACAAACACACTGAAGCTGTTTTCCTTATTCTATGTTTTAATGTAAACAAATGACCTTATGCAAAGGAATGGAAGGACTACGTCATCTAAATGTTGTGTGGTGAGTCAAATGCAACTATTACATAAAAATTCCATAAGTGACTTATCTAATGATTTGCTACTTTATATACCATATAAGTATCACTATGCTTGGGTGAAAAATAAAGATAGTTTTGCTGATGTATCTCCAGATTTCTCTAAATAAAAGATACTATGGAATGTAAAGTTCAGGAAATACCAGAATAGCTGCACTGAACAGAACCGTATATATTAAACATCTTTTAAACATAAGCGTGCCACACTGCTAGGGTAACTATATTTTTTGAAAAATTGGCAGTCCTGTCTACTTTCTTATGAAAATCTAGCAGTCTAAAGCTATATTTCCCTCTCATTTTCCCCATATGTAAGAACACAAACTTGTGTGAACACAAATAGTCTTTTAGTGATTGAAAAACTTTGGATAAAAATGAATTAAGTATCCAGTCTTGGTTGGTTAGGTGAAAAAGAAGGGGGGGTAACTAGAGATAATATCTGGAGAAGAAGAGGACTACACTAACACTAACCTCAGAGACCCTCAAATGCAGCATTACAACTAGGATCACCAAAAGTTTACCAGTTTATGTAAAAGTCTAAAAAGTACCAATTTGATATTCATTTTTAAAGGAGTTTTCAACCATAATAAAGAAAGGTCATGCTTGAGTCTTGCTTAGTTAAATTCAGCAGAAGGACAAGTCCTCCATGACTCTCCATGGAGTGTCACGAACAGTTTCTACATGCATCCTGCACATAAGAAACAGTCACTACCACTCAGTTTGATGGAGGAACTGAACCTTTTGGAGCAGTCATCAGATAGTGAAATGAAGTCCAAGAAAGCTAACTGGCATTTCCTTCATCTCACTGTTTGATGGTTACTCCAACAAGGCTGCTTGTACTGGGAAGGACAATGTCCTGAAATGGTCATTGGTATATAACTCTTGACAAAAGTCATGTAAAGCACTGATTAATTAGGACTTAGCATTTCTTTCTTCATTTCATCAGGGTTACTATTTTTAAAGGAGTCTAAAAAGTACAATGGAAAACATTAAATAAACTATGATTATTATTTTTATTTTAAAGATATGGAAATTAACATATCAAAAATGTCTACGTCTGAGAATCAGTAGCAGTAAAACCATGCTTAGAACATGTAAACCCTAATTCTAAAGTTTAAACTCATATTGCTACTCTGAATTAATGTACAGAATGTATGATAGAAGATGAAGATTTCATTAAAGTAATACTTATGGAAAGGGTATCTTCTTAAATAAACTTTATGTTGTATAATAAGAATAAACAATATAGTAAAAGACTACTCAGATCCTAATATATATAAAAATACAGGAAAACATGTATGAACAAAATATTTGATTAGAAAATTGTCCAAACATATTCATATGTAATAAAGACTACACAGTACTTCTATCACCTAAGTCACATAATAAAGCTACCGAAAAGGCTAAATACCTTTCAAATAAAACTTGAAAAAAATCACAGTAAAGCTACATTTTGAAATATGGTTCTCTTATCAAAGAGAGAGGGGGGAAAGGGGGATGGGGCAGGGGAACACAATAAATGACTAATATAGTTTTAGTGGCTGTATTTTCTGCACAGTATTCTTGAGTTCTTTTTTTTTTTTTTGGTACCAGGGATCGAACTCAGGACCTTGCGCTTGCAAGGCAGGCGCTGGAACCACTGAGCTAAATCCCCGGCCCTCTTGAGTTCTTATAAGGGAAGCAACATACTTTTAAATTGCACACATCAATATAATCTTATAATCCTTGTTAAGAGAAATTAACTTATCAGATGATCAAAATATTAAAACTATAGTTAGAAATAACGAACACTTTAAATGTGGCTGATTGGTAAAATTACTTGACAAGTAAACCAAGTATGCAAAAATCAGTTGGGAAGCAAATACACAAAAAGTAGTATGTATTTTATAGGCAATCAAATCACTCATGGAAAATGAAATGAATAAATTTAATGTAAAAATAAGGGCTATTAGCTTTGGAAACTTGTTCTTGATTCAGATTGCAGGTACTAATTGAATATAAATAACTAGGTGCAATTCTACAAATCTCAAAAAGTGGAAGAGATTTAATAAAAATACTTTAAAATAAAATTGTTATAACTAAAAGAGACAATTTCATTAAAGCTTCATGAAGACGAATGTTTTGCTTATAATTTAAGCATAACTTAATGGATATTCAAGACATGCAGTGGTATAACTCAGATCAAATATGGCAGTGGGGCCACCATAACTGATTGATAGTGTGCAAATATGGATTAATACAAGAAAATAATAATAGTATCTTCCTGGTATGTATTTAATAAAGATTTGCTAAATGAATGAAGGCTATCAATCCATGCCCTTTGGGAAGTTCTTCAAATAGAAGTTATACTGATCCTTCCTGACATTGTTTTCCTGAACCAAAATATGGCCAACAATGCCCATTTTCTCTATGGATAGTGAAGGTTAGAATTAGACATACTGTACTATGTCACAGGGAACAGAGAAAAACTACATTAGTGTACTACAAATCCATTATACTGTTCTCAAATTGCTTTAATTCTTGGTCTTCAAATATTCAGGTTTTATATGACCCCTCACACATTTTAAGTTGACATATAAAACATTTTTATGAGTTAAGTTATAGAGTATGGAACTTTCAGAATATCATACTTGCTGACATAAAAACTAGAACAATTATTCTTTTAGATGTATCTGATGTATACCTCACCACTACCCATTTAAAAAAATATAACATTCTTCCTTAACACTAGAAATTTTACCTTGTTCTTCTCTCTCCTTAAACCTTTATATTTTTCACTCTGGCTTTTCTATTTTTCTCTTTGTAATACATCTTATGCATAAAGCTCATATTGATCATTTTTACCTGTCTAAAATGTATACATATATTTTAAAACAAAAATAATTGCTATGATTAAAAATATACTGATTTCTTCTGGGGATTAAAATAGTTTTCTGAGTCCCTTCAATGTAAGATCATCAGGTTTTACATTAAATAGAGACTGCTCAGTTTTAAGTCCATATTGTATCAGGCACATGAGAAATGTCTGATAGAGATATTTATACTTCCATCTAGGTCACTCTTTCAACTTTCCTTTTGGCTATCATTTTACAATATCATCTCCCCAGGGCCTTCCACTTGCTGTCTTTGCTCCAGCTGTTCTGTGTTCCTTTCCTTTTTTCTAAGACTCTCTTTATAGCAACCCTTCCTGCTTGGCATTCCCTCTACATTGAACATCCTTTGGCATTCACCTTTTTTAAAACAGCACCTCAGCTCTCCAGCTCTTCGTCTCTATCACTAATACCGTATCTTGCTCCTAACTCATGGCATTTGCCATCCCCGAATATACTTCACTGTCAGTCTTAGGCCCCACTAAACTTCCGAAGGGGAGGGGGGACAAAAAACAGGGACTCTGATGCATTTACTTCTGTAATTCCAAGATCCACAACAGTATCTGGCACAGACTAAGGGGAAGTAAATGCTGGGTCTATATGACCACAAAAATTGAAGAGATATAGTAATGACTAACTGTAACTATTCTTTTATGATACTTTTCCAAAAATTTCAGAAGTCAAATGGTACCTTAGCCTGTCAAAAATAATGTGTACAGAGGATGAAAAGAATCTATAAAAATATTTTATAAAGTACTCTATACTCTTTGAATTTGACATCATCAATTAATAAGATACCGTATCACATGAAAAGAGGTTTGCATCACTAGATAGTGGATATATGTGTGTGCATATATATATATATTTCAATCTGAACAAGAGAACACAAGAAAATTAGTTAATAATTTGTAAAATTCTTTGAAAATTATACATATTTTGAAATTTATAGCAAATTAGAAATTTTGTCAAAATTAATTGCTACAAACTAAAATTCTCATTTACTGAGGTTCATTCACTGTCCAAATTTAGTGAGATCTATTTAATACACTGAGCACCCTAGTTTAAAGCCTTGCACTTTATGCTAATGAAATTGGTAGAATTAGTGACATCCTAAACTCTCTGTGGATTGTGAATAAGACAGTATTCTGGCTGCTTCCTCAGTCTGGATAACATATTAAACCCCGAAACATCAAGGCTGCTCACTTGGGTCAAAGGAAACTTCTTTCACAGGTCTCTTGGTCTTTGAGCTCTCCACTTTCTGCAGCATTTTCTGTTGTTGGTTGGTTGGTATTTTTAAGTTTTTAAAACAACCACTCCCCCTCTGTTCACTCTTTTCTGTGCATTCTAAATAAAGTATTAATCACAAATGCTCTTTAAAAATTACTCTTTGAATCTAAGTTCTACCAAGGATATATAAAATCATCTCTGAACTAGTCTTGTCCTTTTCTGCACATACTTCCTCATCCATCTATTAGTGAAGGAGCTGTAAACCTGTACCCATTACTATGGCTGCAAAACAACTTACTTCAACACTCAGTTGTGAGAAGCAACCATTTTTTTTTTTTTTTATGCTCACAAATCCTGTGGGTTAGAAATTTGAACACAGCATAGTTAGGACAGCTTTTTTCTCTGCACATGGTTAGGAACAGGCAGGAGCTGGAATTATGGAAAGCACATTCACTCTCTTTATGGGGCTGAGGATGCTAGCTGGAGGCGGGATGCCTCTGTTCCTCCACATGTGAGCCCCCCTACAAATGCTGGTTTGAATTTCCTCACAGCATGGTGGCTAGCTCGAAAGAGTATGTTTCAAGAAAGACAAGAAGTAGGTGGAAGCCTTATTGCCTTTTATAATCTGGCCTCAAAGTCATGAGTGTCAAATCCATCACATTATTTCTTGAAAAAGGCAAAGTTCAACCTCACATTCATGTGGAGAGAAAACACTTCTGGGGCCACTTCTGAAAACACAATCTGGCACAATTCTTAATACTATTTCTTTCCCAGTTTAGATAACTGTGGAATAAGTCAATATTCACTTAAATTATAAAAGGTTATATCTATCTCTAGTTTGTATCCAGAAAGAATAACTTCAATCTTTATGCTACTCAAAACAAAAAAGCAAGGTTGAGGAAATAGCAAGGAAAAAGCAAGATTGAGAAATAATATACAAAGGTTAAGTAAATAATAATGGAGATAAAATACGTGAAAGATGAGTTATTTTCCATACTAGTTTTACTTTCAGCAAACCAACAATAACTGCATTGGCTCTTCTTCATATATTCATTCTGCTCAAGAATACATCACATCATGGTTCCCTGAAAAATGTGCTCCTGCCCACCCATACATTTCTGTGCCCATGGTCTCTGAGTGCTTTCTCAGCATGGCGAAAACAAAGAGAACCAGGTGCATGCACTCATCTTACCCTATGGAGCTTACATAATCCCTTCTTAATCCTGTGAATTGTTACTGCTGTGGATTGAGCTGTGTGAAAATGCTCCTCAGTCCTCAGTGTGAATGTTTCTGTAATCCTATTAAAGCCATAAAACCAACCCAGGTAAATGAATAGGAAACTGAGCAAAAAATCTCTCCCTGACCCTGACACCAGTCTTGGTGCAGACTTCGCTGGTCAGCATTTCTCCCTAAGCTTGGCAGGACTTGGGAAGGAAACTAAATGCCAACCTATATCTGCTGGCATGTTAATGTCAGACCTGCAAGCTAAGAACAAATGTTGAAATTCTGGATATAATAAAAAAATAAACAACAATCTGTTAAGTTAGCTCTCAGTTTTTGAAGCTAACACATAATCAATATATCTTATATTTAAATAAGGAATTATAAAGCGGAAAGTATAATCTCATCCAATCCCATTTCAGCTTTGTCTTTTGCTTAAATGTACTTTTCAATATATAAACACTCACAGATATACACAGCAAAATGTATTTGAATAGTTTCATGGGATTCAAGTGATTCTACAATGATATCAACGAATAAAAGTATCCTTCTTTGAAAGAGAAGCACAGGGGCCAGGGATTTAGCTTAGGGGTGCCGCTGCCTGCCTCACAAGCGGACGGTCCCGAGTTCGATCTCTGGTACCCCCCAAAAAGGAAAAAAAAGAAATAGAAGCACAGTATCCACTGTAACTTAATTGTAACCAGTCTTCTATTGATGGGCATTTAAATTGTTTCTAATTTTGAAATCATTAAAAAATTAAAACTTTTGTGTAAATGCATGCCTTGTAATGTTGAACAAAAACACAATCTCAAAACTCAGAACTTTTGTTAGTAGTTTAAAGGAAAGTTGAAAGGAAGAGAAGGTTCAGATGTACACATTTAAGATGGTAAACTGCTTAGAAATGGAAAAGTCACTTTGTTTAACTGTGTTGGTCATGGCATGTAGGCTTGGACTCTCATTAATAAGGCCTTTAGGAAAACATAACCGTTTACCTTCTGAATTCAAATTTCAAGCTTGCCCACCACATTCTTGTTTTCCACTTGAGCTTCTTGTACTTCAGCTTGCAATCAAGGCCTTGCATCAAAATGCCAAAGTAAATACTTGGTACCAAGAATTGTGATGACATTCTTTTTCATTTGTTTGTTTTAAGTAATTTAAAAACATATAACATGAAGTGAAACAAGAAAAAATTAGGATATGAAAATAAGAAAAAGGAAGCAATATCTCTCAAACTATTTTCTTGGATATCAATACATTATTTAGAAAAAAACATAAGCAATTGTGAATGTAGATCAGCATAGCCTTTCTGAGTAGACTGTTTCATATACTACAATTTCTGTTGATATTTAAAAGATATTAATAGATTAATAAGAAAATAAAGAGTATTTCTATATTGATGCAACATGTAGCTGTAGATTATTATAAATTACTCTATGTCCTAAACTAACATGTTTTAATATTTAATACAGAGACTGATACAAACTTTATTTTAAAACATGGCACCAGAAGCTGTCCTGGCAGACAGTGGTTGGAAGCCACGCCCGTGGACAGAGCTTCATTCATCTTGGGCCAGTACTGTGCCTGTGGATTCTGCACCCTGGTTGTGGCCACCCACCAACTCCAAACCTGCTGTGTTTTGTTTTTCCTTGGCACAGGCAGCAGAAGCATAGACCAACTGATTGACCTGATCATGGATAAGGTCAACACCCCAGCAGAGAGGGTAAGCCCCAGAGCCAGCAGCTCCAGGGAGAAATAATAGACCAGGCCAGCACAGATAGCTGCAAGAGAAGCCCGTGGCTATTGGAAACTACTACCAAAACAGTTTGTTTTTTTACTCTAAAACTAACTCTTTCGCAGAAGGCTAGAGAAGAAATCAAGTGCAGCACCTGCCATATTGGAGAAAGATTAATCGGGAGCCATTTGGGGAAGATGTTAAATGTTTAAGATTGAGTCATAGAACAACTACACAATAACTTTACTTCAGGGTCTGAGCCTGGCTTCTCACCATGGAGTGTGAGGCCACATGTCCTTCCTGGCCTGAGGTGGAATTCTCAGAGGTCCATGTGTAGCCTGCACTCTCTCTGGATGTGGTCTGGAGAGTCACAAGCGACAGCCCCAGAGAGGGTATAGGCTAGACATGGACTCCTGAGAAGTTTCACCTCAGGCCAGGAAGGACACGGGGCCTCATACTCCATAGTGAGAAGCCAGATCCAGTGAGTGTGACTTTCAAAAGTGGCTGGATCTGAAAGTACTGGTAAGTCCAGCAGTCTGCTTGAACCCTCACCCTGTTGCCTGTGTCCAGCAGACACCAGTGGTCTGACTGCTTTCCCCATCTACCTAAGTGAGCAAGAACACAACTTAGGTTGGCTGGTTGCCAAAGTCTAGGGTGTATGGACAGAAGGGCCTCTGGAGTAGGGTGGGGGCAACTCACAAACCCACAGGCCATAAACCTAGGCAGTGAAAACTGTGACTTGCCAGATTACAAGACTGCAGATTCTGGAAACAAACCACTTATTCAAAAATACACAGAAATTTTTTGGGAATCAATTTTTTCCTCTTTTTCTGTCACTGTTTATTTTGAAGGGGGATTTTTTTTTTCTTTCTCCTCTTATATTTCTTTTTCTTTCTATATTTTGCTCTCTTTTTATTTTTTGTCTGTTCTGTTACTTTGATTTAATTTTATTAATTTTCTTTTATTCCTTAATAAAATCTTTTATCTCACTTTTTGATTGCTCCTCTTCCACTGCTTATTTTTTGAAATCTTATTTTTTTTCATTTTCCCATAACCCCTCCTTATCTTTACTAGTGCAACCATTAAGCTTTATTAATTTTTAGTTTTTTAACTCTATGCTATTATTGCTGAATAGTGTACTCTAAGTGGAGGTATAGGAGTTAAATTTAGTAGGATATCTATTATATGTCAATATTTGGTTTTGCTTACAATTTATACCGTAAGTATAGATCTCTTTTCAGTGGTTACTGGTGATATATTAATTGTTGTTCAAGTATAGTGGGGAACCTCAATAGCCACTGTCACAAATATATCAAGTAGACAAAAAATCAACAAAGAAATATTGGAGTTGAACTAAACCTCTGAACAAATAGGCTTAATAAATATCTATATAATGTTTCACCCACCAACAACAGAATACACATTCTTCACAGCAGCATGTGGAACTTTCTTCCACTTACTAGCCAATCTAAAGCATGTTTAAGTAAACACAAAAGAAACAAAATTATTCCATGTATACTATCAGGTCACAGTGCAATGAAACTAAAAATCAATGGCAAAAGAAACCACAGAAATTATGCAAACACATGTAAATATTAACAATACACACTTGAATAATCAACTGCTCATAGAAGAGATCATGGAACAAATTAGACAGATCTTAGAATCAAAAGATAATGGCACTACAACATATCAGAATTTATGATACACAATGAAAGCAGTCCTTAAATGGGAAGTTTATTGTAGCTCTGAGTAACCACATCAGAAAAAGAGAGCTAGTCCAAGGAACCTAATCATGAAACTCAAGGTCCTAAAAAACATCAATAATCCAAACCCAAAGCTAGCATTAGGAAAGAAATTATAAAAATCAGAGCAGAAATTAATGAAATTGAGACAAAAAATACAAACGAGTCAATGAATTGAAGAGTTTGTTCTATGAAAAAATAAAACAGACAAAAAAACTTTAGCCAATCTTCTCCTCCAAAAAAGAAATAAAACACCCAAATCAAAGCAACTAAAAATGAAAAAGGTACAATCACAATGGACACTGCCATAATCCAAAAGATTATTAGTAATTACTTTGAAAACCTGTACTCCAATAAATTGGGAAATTCAGAAGAAATGAACATATATGAATTACCAAAATGGAAGCAAAAAGATATAAAATACATGAATGATCCAATAAAGGCAAGACATTGAGGCAATAATAAAAAACTGAACTAAGAAAAGCCCTGGACTCAATGGATTTACTGCTAAATTTTACAAGAACTTCACAGAAGATCTAATGCCAATACTCCAAACTGTAATGAAATTGAAGAGAAAGAGTGTTCCCAAAGCTAACATTCCTGGAAGCTAGCATTACTTGGATTCCAAAACAGACATGGATCCAATAAGAAAAGATGACTATAGGCCAATCTCTTTAATGGACAAAGACACAAAAATCCTCAACAAGATGCTGCCAAACAGAATGGAACAAATAAAAAATATTACACAGCATGACCAAGTAGGCTTCATCTCAGGGAATGCCTATATATATATATATATATATATATATATATATATATATATAATCAAATAATCAGAAGCAAGAACAAAAAATCACATGATCATCTCAACAGATTCAGAAAAAACCTTCAACAAAAGCTAAAATCCACTCATGATAAAAACTTGAAGAAAACAGGTATAGAAAGACCTTATCAAAACTTGACAAAAGCCATTTATGATAAACCTTTAAAATGAGGAACAAGACAAGGATATCCAGTATCATGACTCTTGTTCAATATAGTACTTGAGACATTAACCAGAGTAATCAATCAAGAGAGAAAAAAGGGGGATTATCCATAGGAAAGGAAGACATCAAATTACCATTATCTGCATATAACATGAACCTCTATATAAAGATCCAAAAATTCCACAAAAGACTCCTGAGCAAAATCAACAGTGTAACAGGATTCAAAATCAACACACAAAACTCAACCCCATTCGTGGTGTCACAGAAAACCCACTACACTGCCAGCCCTTAGAGAAGAACTCACTGAGAACTCACTGAGAAAGAAATTAGGAAAACAGTACTATTCAAAAGAGAAAAATGACAGCAATGAATCTAAGCAATGAAGTGAAAGACCTTCACAATGAAAACTACACTATTCTGAAAAAGGAGATTGAAGAGGACATCAGAAAATGGAATATCTCTTGTTTCTTGAAAAGCATAACCAATACAGTCAAAATGGCCAAACTTTCAAAAGTGATATACATATTTAATCCAATCCCAATCAAAATACCAATAGCATTCCTCATAAAACTAGAGAAAACAATCCTAAAATAATATGGAACCAGAAGAAGTCCAGAATAGCAAAAGCAATCCTGGGTAACAAGAGCAAAGCAAGAGGCATCATAATCTCAGACTTCAAGTTATTTTACAAAGTTACAGTGACAAAAACAGCATGATACTAGCACAAAAACAGAAATGTGGGCTAACGCAACAGAACAGAGGATACAGAAACAACCCCAGATACATTCAGTTATCTGATCTTTGACAAAGGGGTCAAAAATTAAGCTAGGGAAACACAGTCTCTTTAGCAAATGGTGCTGGGAAAACTGGCTATCCACATGCAGAAGACTGAAGCTAGACACTTATCTCTCACCATATATTAAACAAAAATGAGAATGAATCAAAGAGCTAAATGTTAAAACAGAAAGTGTACTGGAAGATAAAACAGATAATACTCTTATAGACACTGGTATAGGCAAGGACTTTCTGAACAGAGTCCCAGTCGTACATAAAACAGTACTGAGAACCAACAAATGGGATCATATTAAATTAAAAAAACAAAACAAAACAAAACTGCACAGCAAATGAAACAACCAACAGAGTGAAGCGACAACCTAGAAGAACTGTGAAAAAAATTTTTCCATTTAATTATTGGACAGAGGTCTAATGTCTAAATATATAAAGAACTCAAAATATACAAAGAATGCCAAAATAGAAGACCTAATCAGAAAATGGGCAACTGAAATGAATAGACAGTTTTCAGAAGAAAAAGTAGAGATGGCTAATGAATGCATGAAAATATGTTCAACATCTCTGGCCATTAAAGAAATGCAAATTAAAAAACACTGAGATTCCATCTTACTCCAGAAAGAATGGCCATCTTCAAGAAATCAAATAATAACAAATGCTGGTGAGGCTGCTTGGAAAAAGGAGCCCTTCTAAAGTAAACTAGTACAATCATTATGGAAATCTGCATGGAGATTCCTCAAAAACTAAAACTAGAAATTTCATTTGATCCAGCTTTTCCCCATCTAGATAACTTTCCTACAGAGTTAAAGACATCATTTACATGGATATGTGCATATTCATATTTATAGAAGCTCAACTCATAATAGTTATCTTAGAAATGGCATACGTGTCCATCATTAGAAGAATGGATAAAGAGTGACATTTATGCACAATGGAGTACTATTTAAGAATAAACTTGAGGTGCCTGCCCTGCAACCGCAAGGACCCGAGTTTGATCGCTGGCACCAAAATAAACAAACAAACAAACAAACAAACAAACTCCAGGGCCAGGGATTTACCTCAGTGGTTCTGTGGCCTGTCTCACAAGTGCAAGGTCCTGAGTTCGATCCCCAGTACCAAAAAAATAAATAAATATATAAATAAAGGAGTCATTTGTAGGCAAATGATTCACCTTGAGACCGTAATGTTATTCAATAATAATACCATAATGTATATGCATAAATCATACACAGAAGCTTAAGTATCATCACAAAAGCTTAATATGAGGAACCCAAAATATTAAGAGCAAAATAAAAGACAATAGGAAATAGGGAGTAGATCTTCTGTAAAAGGGAAGGGTATTAATGGACGGAGGGATGGGACTGGAAGGGGATGAGAAAAGAAGATGTTCTATGTACATATATACCAACTCCCCATTAGGAAAGTAACCATTATGTACTACAGAAATTACTAATACAAAATACAAAATTTACAACATATACAAGCCATTTCTTCAGTTATCCCATCTGAGATCGCCCTCCTTAGGCTTTGATTATTGGTTTCCAAATGGAAATTGTACTGTGGTCCTTCTAGAGATTGTGGTGGGGTTGGGGACAAATGTGGTAGTGAACACCAAAGAAGGCCATCACAGAAACCCAGGCCTCTGAGGATGGTGATTTGGACCATCTTAAGTGGAGGTGGAGAGAAAGGGGTGGGTTCAGCATTTTGTGAAGGCAGAGTTAGTTGATATGTTTGCTGATGGGTTGGAGGCAGTTTTGGGGAAAGACAGAAGGTCAAGCATGGCTCCAAGATTTTTGATGTGAGGAACAGGAAGATTAGAATTAATAAAAATAATTCATGTTTAATGCAGAATATCTGTAAGATATCTATACTGTAAGACGACATTTGCCTACAATTCCCATAATCTAAAGATAATTGTTGGTCTATTTTTGACTGGTTATTTTTTCTTCCTTGTTATTTATTCTAGAAAAAAATTATACACACACACACTTTAGGAAAAGAAAAATAGCATGATATTTCTTCAACAGATTGTTACCCTCATATGGGGGACCCTACAGGATTTCATATGTCACAGAAAACCCACTACACTGCCAGCCCTTAGAGAAGAAATTGAAAATGCATGTGCAGCAATCTCAATGACCAAAGTTACCCAAGTAGTAGTTTGCTGTAATAATAAATGTCTGGAAGCTAACGGCCACCACTTTGTACACCTCTTGTAATTGTAGAGGCCAACGATAACTTGTGTTAATCTCATGATGTCTCAATAAATTTAGTATTAAAATATTTATACAAGTTTTCCTTTTCATGAAGTGTGTATACATTTTCTTGGTGGACTCTGTATATATATTTATTCTGCGTCTGAAAAATTTAACATTAATGAAAATACCTTTAGCTGTTGTTACCCAACATTGTTCTGTTAGGAGGCAGTATGTTTCAGACAAACTTTTTTGTAGAATTATTTTCTGGTATTCTTAGTATTTAGCCATATCCATTAAATAGTTTTGAAAAAATAATTGCTAATGGATACATAATATACGACGGTATAGCTGTGACATAATGCCTTTAGCTATTTATTGCTGGACAGCTAGGTATTGTCTGTTTTCATTCTATTAAAAATAATGCTGCAATCTTAAAAAAATGGCACAGACTGGATTTTGCCCATTAGTTATATTTTGCTGACCCCTGCTTTAATTCCTCTCCTTTTAACCCAGAAGACAGACTTATCTCTCCAAAATAAGATTTTAAAGTGAGCTATAGTGCAGATTCTTCGTACAATTTAGGGAGTTTATCTATAAATCTATTCACCACAGGCACACAAATATGGGTGGTCCAACTAGGGAAAAGTAGTTAAATATAAGATTTAAGAAAACAAGATTAACACAAGATGTTAATACCAAAATAGAGTCACACAATGTGTGTTTTATGACATTCAGAGCCATTTCCATAACATGAAGTTAATTTATTTCATTAAAAACATTATGAACGGTCCTAGAGTACCCTAGAACTGAGAACTTCTTACTATTTCTCAGGGCTAAAAATTGTATTCATCTGCCAGTGGCAACAGTCATGGCTGTAATAAAGGCAGAAGGCTGCCAGCAGCAGCAGATGACAGCTGCCACCAACACATCTGCTCTCCAAAAGTGACACTGGAGATACAGACCCAGTGCAGAGGGTCCTCCATAAAACACAGAGACAAAAGAAGTACAGCTTTTTCTCAGACTACACTGAAAAGAAAGTCTATTTCAATAAGAATCACCCCAAGCTCAGACCTTGCTGGACCTCCAGCCTAATTTACCTAAGTATTTATTATGTACCTACAAATATCATGCACTGTTGTACGTATTAGGAACAGATGACTCTTTTCCTTTAAGACACTTTGTACTTTGTTATGTGCAGGAGGGTGGACAGGCTACCACCATTTGAAAAAGTAATTTCAGTTACTGCTAAATGTGAGGGCAAAAATAAGGCACTGGTGTTAGAATATAACAGGTTAGGGAGGATGGCATGGAGTCATTTTATTTATCTAGGGCAGCTATAGATGGCATTTCTGAAGAGGTAACATTTGGAAAACTTTTGGAAGATTTCCAATGTAATAATCAATAATCTGGAGAAGATAACTAGCTGTTGCATGGAAAAAGTACTTTAGTGGGCAAGTGAGCAGGTGACGAGTGGAGGGAAGCCTTCAGGACAAAGGTAATATTGAGTTGGTCCTCTGAAGAGTAACAAAAGACATGACATTCAGGAGATGTACTGAAGGTGAGGCAGAAGAGGGCATGGCACATTGCTGGGGATGGAGGCATGACCTGTTAATTTCAAAGTCCCAGGACACATGTGCAGAACATTACCCAAAGCCCTGCAGTGGGCTTCTGGAGAATTAGGGCAGCTTTGCCACAGGGTGCCTACACCTGCTGCCAGCCTGAGGAGTGAGAGAAACAAAAAAGACAGTGCCTTTCAGCTCTCATCCTATCCAGTAGAGTGAACTTATTTTCCTACTTTTAGTTGGCCCAAACTTGCTCTTTCCTACTTTAATAAACGTAAAACCTTGGAACTGTTTGTTCTTATCTTGACACATTCTTTGCACAGGACAGAAAAAAAAACCTAAAAATTACCTGTAGAAGGAGGCTCTAGCACCCCAAAACCTAGTAACAAAGGTATATTTGACTTGGTAAAAGAGTACAGTGGCTTGAGCTAGACAGGCTGCAATGGAGAGAGAGATTAATAAGCTGATGAACTCAATATTATTTTTGGAATATATTTGTCAAGTCTTGTCAGAAGACTAAATGCACATCACACTGGATGACTTCTAGGATTTGGGTTTGCATAACTAGTGCTACTTATAGGGATAAAAGATTTGTGAATGAGCAAATCTGTCAAGAGATGGTTGATAGTAACCAAGAATTCTGTTTTGGACATAACTGTCTTTTGCCTCAGCCCAAGTCTTAATGTACACTTAAGAGAGACGGTCTGGATGTTATGTTCTCCAAAGGAAAAATAATCATATTATTCAAAGGATTAAACATATAAGAAATGTGATAAATGAATTTATGCAACTGCTAATTATAGAACTGCAATGGTTACTTTTACGTGTCAACTTATTGGGCCATATGTTACCCAGACATTTGGTGAAAGATTATTCTGTATGTGTCTCTGAGGATGTTTCAGGATTTGAATGAGTAGACTGCCCTTCCAAACGTGGGGGGGACCTCATCCAAAGAACTGAACACTTGAACAGAACAAAAAGGCAGAGTAAGAGGGAATTTCTCTCACTTGACTAAGAGAGGACATTGGTCTTTTTTGCCCTTTGGACTTGGACCAAAACAACTCTTCTTGGGTTGGAGACTGCAGGATTTTGGTCTGGAACTTACACCATCGGCTTTCCTGGTTCTCAGGAATTTGGACTCAAGACTGGAATTACATCTCAACTCCCCAGAGTCTTCAGCTTGCTAACTAAAGATCTTGAAATTTCTCAGGTTCCACAATTATGTGGGTCAGTCACTTCTGATAAGTCTCTTCATACATGTGTGTGTATATACATATATGTATATACACACACACACAACTTTTAGACTCACTTTCTCTGGAGAACACTAATACACCAATTACTATTTTAAAGTCTTATTAAGCATCCTAGAAGGCTTTTAGGAAGACCATTCCTGTCATATTCATTTCTTGTCTAAACATCAGCTTCCCTATTCTTTCTAATTTTAAGAGTCAGCCCTTAGTGGTCCCCTCCATTTTACACTGGTGCCACTAACTTGTGATACACTCATACTGTGGAGAGAGAAGGGTGAACCAGTGGAGTCTGCACAACCATTATCAGTTAGGAAACAGGAGAAGAGTGCTTTGATCAAGACATATGGATAGTGCATGTGAAAATAATATTTCTTCAACAAACATTTTGGAGTAGAAGTAGTCTTGAGACATGAAACTACCATATTAATACCTACTACAAAAACACAAATTGTATAATTCCTTTCCTTGTTCCCATAATTATTAACCTTGAAGACCAATCTAAATATTTTCACTTGGATTGCACCTAGAGAGCTAACACACATAGCTTTCTACAAACTATATATGGCTCTTTAAATAGCACATAAACTTAATTATGCAATGATTATAAAGAATTATTTTTAAAAGAGCTTAAAAAACAAAATGAAATAAAACATTTTAAGTCATTTGTATTATCTAGCAATAAACTCTATTAATCTCTGATGTATATCATACTCCAACCTACATTTTCATTTTCAATATATGATAAACATAAAAAGAAAATATGAACCACAGGGATAGAATAAATGCTGAGGAAAAAAGCAAAGTGCTGAGTATATAATAGTCACACCACATCTTAAATGAATAAGCACTGTAACATATAACTAGGCAATGAGTTTATCTTAAATGCCAGTGACCTTACAGATGAATAAGAAGTAGACATTAAAACTCTCATTACATGGCAAAGCAGCTATAACTAATGGGTTCCTAGTACAAGGTATTAATAACATTGTATAAGCATAAACTCGTAAAACCCACGGGGATAAAAACACTGAGATTGTCTCAGTAGTCTATCTCAATGTATACTGAATGAAAATATAGGTTTTATCCCAAAACGTATTATTTTAAATAAAATGTTCATAAAGCCATCTGCATTGGAGAACACCACATAGAAAAGACTCAAATGGACCAGAGGCTCTAACTTTGAAACCTACTAGTATTTGAAACCTCCTGCCTGGCAGTCAAGCCATGAGCAGCCAACAACTTTCTAACCCAGAATTTCAAAAAAAAATTCAAGTGATGAGGGGCAGAAAAATAGACATTATATAACTAAGGACGCAATTCTTTGCTTTTTCAGACTTTAATGTGTGTGATTTATCTTGATAATGTGGTCTTTGTTGACTAGTTTCTCATCATTTTCTTTAGTTTTACACTTACAGTTGAAAAATAGTAGAGGCCACAAATGAGTAGCAAGAAAATGAGGAGGAAGGTAGAGGAAACAAACTCACTGATGAACATGAGATGCAAATGTTGAGAATAGACATGATGCCAAGGACTCAGAAACACTAGACCCTATGGAGGTGAATTCAACAGGGAAACAAGTTAATCAAGGTATTTGTATTTTAGTAAGTCTGTGGTCATCATTCTATGAAAATAAATGTTGCAATTAATGTATACAAAATATCTCTGAATTATGGGGGGGGGTGTTGATCAACACAAGAACAAATATAATCACAAAACTTAAAAGATAACTATACATACATATTCTCTAAAATCATCTGATTTTAGTATAAGCATATGGAACAAAAACTTTATAAAAAATGTCCCATATCCCTTTGAAGAGTGTCACACTTTCTTGTTATAGAAATTTTCAGATTATATGAAAAAGAGTGATATTGTGGTGGTCAAATGGCAAACATTCACCAAGATGTCTGATGAACCTGGCAGGTGGTAAATCACTGTTTCAATAAGAATAAAACCCACCTACTTTGCCTTCGAAGGATCAGTTTTACAATTAGCCAGGAAATTAAATCTTAAAAACTACTTCTGCAGTAACCACAGAAACTTAGAATAAATTCCCAAAGTGTGTAGTGGCCATTTATGTTTTCTGATTTTGGATATCTTTACTATGGCTGATGAAGTTTTAGACTTTTAAAATATGACTCCTCTAGGTAATATCCATTAGCAGTATCTGTTACCTAGCCCTCTCCACTCCAATGGTTCCCCCAACCAGAGTCAAGTGTACAAGACATTGACTCAGAGTGAACAGTTAGATGTGTCTATGGGGCAATATTCAACATAAGATGGTAATAAAGCACCCAATTTTGGGACTGAATTAAGCAAGTTTCTCATGGTGATTGATGTGACTGTTACAGTAATGGGGGGAGCTTACTATTAAGCCAGTTTTGTGTAGTTTTTTGGTAGTGTTCAGTTTAACCTTAAGCCTGCTTTTCTAGACCTCTAAACTTTGATGACCTCAGTTTCGGGGGCAGCAGAGGCTGTGAGATGGAGTTTGTGATGCACAGTGGTATAAACAGAGTGGACACAGTTCCCTCCAGTACACAGAGAGCAGCAGGAGCAGGGCTGATCTTCTAGCAGCATTCTGATCTTTGCTTCTGGTAGCTGAGCCTGAAAATCCTTTTCTTCTATCTAAATACACTCAATAAATAAGCTCCTTTTCTGCTCATCTAGTGTCACCTTCTGTTGACTACATTCTATTGAAGAATTCAATTTGAATAGAAATATATATATATAGTATTAAAATATACCAAAAAGCTGCCAAATATTTGTAGCACCTTAAGTTAATTTCAAATTCTCCAATAAAGGGTTGTAATGATAAAAATTAATTCTTGGAGGGTAAATCTTTAGACATAAAACAGGATCACAGAAATTCATGGAAATGCAAATGAATCAATTGATGAGAAAAATGAATGAACAATTACTAAGAATAGAATACAGAATATCTCCTTAAATAGAGAAGGAACAAACATATTGGTAAATCCATCCCAGAGAAGGAAAAGAAGTGCTAGTTACATTACTGCTTTGACTATGCAATTAGTATTACTTGTTTTAAAAAATGGTCTGACAACTTAGTCAAAGGCTAAATCAGACTTGTAATACATCCACAATCCAATGGACTTCATTCAAAAGTAATATAATGATAATACATGAAATATCTTCTCCATCTCTTTTACAGACAGAGGTAGCAGATATTCAGAACTGGTATTCCTTTGAAGAGTGAGCACAAGGGTCCCAGACAAGGTAGGAGCATGGAGAAGTCACGTCAGTGCACAGGAATCACCAACAAACAGAATATCTGATGGTCTCCTCTGTTTTCATATGAGAAGCAAAGTACCACATTTCTTTAAAAATGATTTTTTTTCATGCAGTTTCTAAAGGTACTATCCCTTGCATTTTTTTTTTTTTTGCTATTTTTCAAGGGAAATAATTGATGGCTGTAGAAATACACACAATGGAAGATAACTATATAATAAACAAATTAAAACACTACAATGTGTCTTTTAGTAATAATACTATTTCATTTTTACTGAAAATTAGACTTTTGATAGTGGAAGAAAATAAGAAAATAATAATTTCAGGAACTTTTTTTTTTTGAGTAGCATATGAAAAATAACTTATTTGTCCTTTACCTATTTATAAGCCTGAAAAATAAGTCAAATAATTGTAAGCAAAAGATCTTGATAATATTCAAGATTGCCAGCTTAAGAAAGTTTTAATCTATTATTTGGTAAACTTACAATTTCATTGATATAATTTTTATGGTACAATTTTTAAAGTACACAATCAAGAAAGTTCTTTCTAAATATTTACAAGCAATTCTTAGAGAAATTAGTGCAACACTTGAAATGTTTAATCATTGTATCTTTCTTTTAAATGATAATTATTTCTTATAGAATTAAGAACTAAGAACCATAAGACACAGTGACATGTTATAGTGAATATTAGGGTTATACTACTTAGCTCCATGCTACTAACAGAATTATGTGTTATTTTAAAAATATTCTCCAAGCTGAATTAACTTCAATTTTAATAAAATGGATTTTTTTGGAGTATGTTGGGACTATGACTCAGTTTTAACTTGCTACAACAAAATAAAATCTTATTTGAAATAATGACTTCTATATTTGGATATATTTTTAAGAGATGAAAACAGAGACTCTAACATGTTTGGTTTCCTTTTTATTTCTTAATTTTTATAGGAAGTAATATTTTAGAAGAGTTTACCATTAGCATATACATAGAAAAGTCTTTAAAAGGCTTCAAGGTTTTTCTTGGTGGGGAGGGTTTCAAAGTCTATTTCTTAAGTAAGTATGTGAGGTAAAATATGGCTTGAATCAGTTATAAACAACATAACACTTGACAGTACTTGAATAAAGGTTAAATGTGTTATGGTGACAGTAACTAACAATAGAATTTCAGAAGGCTACTTTATACTTAATTCTCTCTGGTGGCAACTGAATTGCAAGCATAGTATGTGGAAAGAATTAAGTTTGTGAAGTGAGGTACACTTTTCTAGATTCTTGATATACATTTTGATTGTGGTTCTGGAATGTGTTGGTTCATGAAGCTCAGATTATTGGAGAAAATAGTGATGGAGAGATTGATTTTAGTATGTCAACTTATTCTTCAGTCACCCTTAGAAACTAAAAAAGTGTACATACACACATGCACAAACATACACATGTAGACTGAAAGGACATATATTATTCACAAGCTATTTACTAAGGGACCACAATCACTCTGTGCTACTTCAGCCAAAATATGAAACTGGTCAGAAGGAATAAAGAAGGAAGTGCCAGCATCTTAATCTATGTATACATATATACTGCATGCATTGGTGTGACCCTTCACTAATGCATTTTAGGCTAGGTGTTAAGAAGGAAGCATCAGTGTAAACATTTTTTCATTCTACAAAGAAATACTGAGTATCCTAATAGTATGCATACTGTGCTCGGGATATAAAGATAAATAAAACAATCAGAGGAGTTTTTGTCCTATTGTTCACAATAATTCATATTTGTCTAGTAACTAAAATTTATCAGATTTTTACACATATTATTCAACTCTTACATTCACCTGCATGCTTATGGTTCTGATTCTATAATCCAGAAATTGAAAACTGGTAGAAATATTGACTTTATAGTTAGGTATGGTGGTACATACCTCTCATCCTAGCTATCTGAGGAGGAATGCAAGTTCAAGCCCAACCTGGGTAATTTAATGACTTAGTGAGAACCTTGTTTCAAAATTAAAAATGGGCTGGAGCTGGAGCTCAATGTGTAGGCCCTGGGTTCCATTCCCAGTACAACCAAAAACAACAACAACAAAAAAGCTGACTTTTCCAAGATCAGAGCTAGTGAACAGCACAGGTGAGGCCTGGGTAGCTCTTTCTTCATCCAGTGCTCTCTCCACCACGATAAACTAATTGGCCTTCCCCACTTCAGGTATCAGAGCAGTGTCACTGCACTCCCCAGGACGAAGTCAAGAGTGAGAGTAATGACCAAAGCTCAAGCGTAGAGCAAATACAGACCTACACACCACCAGCTAGGAGAGCCCAGGGATACAGAGAAGGACTGGCCCAGAAAAATGTGAGCCTGTACATCACCAACACAAATTTTTCTTACTATTTTTTAACTATAAAACTGCACTCCCAGTTTTACCTTCCATATCTAGGAAACAATGTTGATAATTTCATGGAAAGTCAGAGTTTTCAGAGTGAACACTTAGTGATATAACCTTGTAGTATGGTTTGAAAGATCTAAGTTTGTTCAACTAAAGAAAAAGTTTCTTACTATAAATATTCAGCAATACAGAAAAGATAATGCAACTTAATATTATTTCAGTACTAAAGAAACATCTAGAAATACTCAGACTTACATGGAAATCTACATTGTTTGAATAAAATGCTTTACTCAGGAAAAAAAAATGTTTTACTCAGGAAAAATAAATAAAACTACTAGCACGTATTGAGTGCCAAGTTTGTCCAAGCTACTACAGTGGGTATTTTATAATTGAGTATACTTGTATACTGTCTCAATCCTCAAAACAACTCTAAAATACTGTCTGCATTTCACATGTCAGGTAAATTGAGAGTTAGCATTTTTTTTTCTGTAAAAAAGACAGAAAAGATTGTAGCTTAGTCCTATGGGACTGTACAGGGAAATTGTGGAATCTTTCTTGATAACTCTTGAAGACTGATTAAAGGCATTAATTTGCACATTATGGTCCATATAATATTTTAGAAATTACTAGTGTCTCCAATAACAGACTTCCAGTGTACTTTTCTGCTTTTATAGGCTCAATCTATTTTGGATTTTTAAAAAATATGTAAGACCCACGAGGTAAACATAGAGACATGCACAAAACATATGTGCACCTCACATGAAAAGCTGCTGAAAGTTATATATTACGTACAATTTATACATCATCTTAAAGTAGATTTTTCAATAATAAACTTTTAAATATCTTAGCAAAGATCATTAATTTAGGTACTTTTAAATACTATTTCATTCCTTTTAGGGTTTTAAGATTTTGATTCTAAAAATAAACAGACCTGGTGTTTTTCATATCATTATAATTATCATGATCATATTAGGTGATAAGTCTTAAAATATCTTAAAAACAGGCTTCTAATAAGCTGGAGTATGAAATTACAAGTCACCACATATTTATATGTTACCAGTAATATATAGGTAACAGTTTGTCATTTTTAAACTAGTATCACTCCATTGTTGTAGACAGTAATATTTACTTTTTGTCTTATCTAGCCCACTATCAACAGTGTTTAAAACTAAAACCTTTAGCCTACTCTCTTTAGTTTTCACACAATTCCTTGAAGATATATCCTTGGAATTAATGCATATTTCTACTTAACTTGTAAGTGTGGCTGAAGGGTAGGTAAGTCAACATAATCAACTAAAAGAAAATTTTTTTACCATCTCCATTGCCTCCAATCTGACTTTCATAAATAACATTTAAAAACATTGTAGGATACATGCATACCCAAGTAGCAGTAGAATTTATAGTAGATTTCAGAGTCAGACTACCATTTTCCACCTTTATGGTACAACTAATTTATACTAAGAATTAAAAACTCAAGAGGTTTATCAGTTGTCAAGGAAAATGTCATACCTGGTCTTCTTCATAACTATGTAAGAGATTATCGATCAACTAGTTAAACTTTCAGATTAGTAAAATGAGAAATAAGGAACCAAGAAAGATTAAATAACTTGTGTAGAAATTTGAGAAAGTTCATTTTGTCTAATGGTTAACATTTAGTAGTTTGAGATGCAAACAAGCACTCAAGCATATTGCAGCAAAACTGGATTAAAAGAATCCTTTTGTAATTAGGGTACTGTGACAAGGCCTTGACCACTGAATCTTTGAAGTAAAGACAATTGCTTCTTATTTCTCTCTAAAAGTCTAAATTAAAAGAATCTTCCAAAGTGAAGGTTATTCTCCTTGAGGTAATTCAGAAAACAGAGGCAATAATTCTGGCTCTAAGGAGGAAAAAGAATCTTTTATTACATTTGGATGAGATTTTATTTTTTAGGAATCCCTGCTTGGCTGTGAGTAGTTGTTGTTGCTGAATGCTATTCACACTGCCTCTCTCATAGCAGGCTCATGTGTAACAGGCTGAATTTGTGGGATGGCCTGGAAGTCCTCATTCTAATCAAGGGCCATAGGTCAATATAAACAGCAAGTTTTTCTTCCCTAGGGAACTGTCAGGGATGTATTCTTTCCCATCCTGTTTTTCTACAATCTCTTTCATACAAAATAGAGTGCATGGCATTAATAACATATCTGATATAATTCTCCACCTGGCAGTTTATATTAAAAGAGAGAATAGGACCTATAGGATTCCAATTGCCTAGTTCTATTATCTCAATGAATTTTTTTTTAATTTAAAATTTTAAAGGGCTGAGAAGAAGAAATTTTTCTAAGACTATTTTGATGATCAACAATAGGGGTTGACAACCTTTCTTCTGTAGAGACAGAGATGCTAGTTATTTTAGTTATATGGCTAAATGGTCTCTCAGCCACTTAACTGCTATTGGATCAAGAAACCAGACAGAGAACAACACCAAAATGAATGGAAAAGACTGAGTATTTCAATAAAACTTTTTAAATATACAAACAGGAAGTAGGCTGGATTTGGCCCATGAGCTATCCTTTCTATTTTTGATCTAAAATTTTTAGTGATGTAAGAGAATTTGAAACCAAAATTCAAATTTACTAACATATAGCATGTCCCAGTGCAAATCTGTCCTTTCAGGTACCTATGTGATTTTTAGACAGATTTGTGGTTTAATCTTTCAAGGATTTCCTGTTCGCTTTTTTCTTCTGAATTATATAAATATAATAAAGATGACTGAATCTGTTAAAAATAGAAAATTTCTATAAAATCTATGGAAAATTTTGATTGCCAAGCTGCAAAACATTAGCTTTTCAATTCTTACTAAATTTGTAATAGTTTTTTTGTCCTTACCTAGATTTTATGTGGAATTAAAAAAAAAAAACTATCAAGTTGAATTCTTATAACCATTGATCCCACTGGAAATGATCCATTAATTTGAATAACTGTTCTGGTTGATAATTTAAAATCTTCTCCTTATTTGGATATTTTTATTACATATTAATCTTTGGTTATGATTATAACTTGGGTTAACAGTACAAGTATTATGTAACTTTGTAATTTAGAATGCAATGAGTATAAATTATGATTCACTGAATTAGTTCTTGTAAGTAACTACTTTGCCTTTTCTAAAATGTTCTGACCAGATGGATAAGACTACATAAAGTTTAATGACATCTCTATTGTTTTGATACACAAAACTAAGGAACTGTCCTTTAAAAATAAAAGTATTTTCTCAGTATAACTCTAATTTTAATCTAGTCTTAATTTTAATTCTGAGTACAGTTTCTATGCTCAACAGGATTAGGTAGCTAATTAAAACTTACTAAAGCAATGAACACTGTGGGGTACTTCGTAAATTATGTGAAAAACTAAGCATTTTATTTTTCATTCCTTGTTTTTGAGTTTTTTTAAAAGTAAAAGACTGAAGTAAAAGATGTAGGAAAAAAAGTTTTCATTTCAAACTTTCAGTGAATTTGGTAAGGGAATGATGATGTCACAGGAAGACTTTTTAAAATAAGGTATACAGAAACAGGACCTAACTAAACATTTGACTTCTTCCTTAAAAGTTTTGAAATTTTTAAGAGAATAAACTGAAATTTAAGTCCAGCTGGAACTGCGGTATATAGGGCTTTTGAGGTGTCTAATGTTGAAAATATTAAGTTGACTTTAGTTGTTTTGTTTTTTTTTTAATTGGAAACAGGAAAGGAAAATTTTTGTTCTGGAAATGTGTTCTTTGATGCAAACAGAAATCCATCTTCCAAAAGAAGTAGAGATGGGTTGTCTTGATTTAGTTTTTTTGGAAACAGACAAGAATGTGAATTTGCTAAAATAATTTCTTTCTTCTACTTATTTTATAAGCTCTGAGATGTACTTTTCTTTGTGAAAATTATCCTAGGCTCAAGATTATCATAAAATTAACTGGAAGCACTGAAATAAATTTTTGGAAAGAAGAGGATATAGAGAAACTTATTTTTTTAAAGTTATGTAAAAAGATTTCAGTAATTGTTGCTTTTTGATATTTTTATCTACTCTTCAAAAATTGTTTTCCCGTTGAAGATAGAAATATTCAAGTATCAAAAGTGTTTCATAATATGCAGTATTAAAAAAAATTCCATAATGCTTAAAGTGGAAGAAACAGATCTTCTGTGAATTCAACAATCTTCTGTGAATTAATAACAGGAGTGAAATAAAATTTTAGAATTCATACTGTAAACTTGAGAGGACATAGATGCCAAACGCTACCCAAAATAGCATATTTTTAATTAGCAAAAATAATGCTATGAGTGGCTTCTGGGTATTATTTAATAATGTGGTAAGGATGAAATCATACCACATGTTTATATAGTACATAACACATATAGTCCTTACTATATCTCTTCTATTTATGTTAACTCTGTAAGTTTGGTATTAACTTTCTTTCACATATAAGGAAACAAGTACACAGAAGTGAAAAATTAGTTCAAATGAAACCTAATGTTGTTATGATTTTGTTGTAATTGCTGTTACTTAATGAAGATCTTTACAGGTGATAACTGGCTTGTATGACTGACACAAATGAGTATTACTCCTTTAATATGATTTGCAAGAACATGCAGATTAAATGGCAGAGCTCAACTCTTCACCAGTTAATTTACTTTATACGATCTAGATAACAAAAAAATCATTGCTTACTCTTATATGAAGTATTTCTTATGCCATTCACATAACTCCTTTTGATGGGGAAGTAATATGATGCTAAAATTTCATCCATGTTGATCAAAGAAATATTAGCCTAAATTAATCTTAAGAATGACTTTGCTTTGTTACATAATTTCTCTTGTCCAGATTTAGAACTTAAATAAGGACTGGCTGTACACTGTTAAGAAAAAATATTAAGTATATGTAAACAACCTAAATGCCCATTAGCAGATGAGTAAAGAATACATTACGTACATACAACAAAATATTCAGGGTTAAAGAGTGGTAAATTCTACACGTGACAATGTAGAGGAACCTTCAGGGCGCCATGCTAAAGGAAATAAGCCAGCACAGAATGAGGTGTACTGCACGATTCCACTTGTATGACACAACTAAGACTTAAGACTGTCAAATCCACATAATCAAAGAGTGAAATGGTGGGTACCAGGAGCCAGAGGTGGTGGAAACAGGCAATCAATAGTCCAAAGCACAAAGTTTCATCTTCAAAGCAAGATGAATAAACTCTAAAGATTTGGTCTACAGCAATAAAACAAAACAAAACAAAAACCATAAACCAAAAAAACCCCAATCTACTGTATTAGGAATTTGGGAACATGGTTTGAAAAACACTCTTAGGTAAGGTGGGCAAAGACATAACCCCATTCAAAATGCTTCTGTGGATAGTTCATTGGTCTTAAGGGGCTTTGTAGCATATTTTTTACTCTGGTGACAAATTCTCCTTTGTTGGATCTAATGGTAGAGACAGAAGGCTAGGGGCTTTTGTGTGTCATATGTATGGGACTCCAAGTTGAAAACAGGAGTAAAGTGGCATCACAAGCTTGCTTACTTCTCACGTGCTACTTACCTGCCACCTGCAGAACAGTATCTTACAATCTCTACTCCTCATTTTGACTATGTTTACATAGTATTCATCAAATTTCTTCCTACACACTATGTTTTGTGTTTGTTATGTTACATTATATAACACATGACATATTTATGTATTTACACACATATAAGGTACTTAAATATATTGTTTATACTAAGCATATAAATAAAACACTATTAAAGTGTTATACGTGTTTTATTATACAATATATGTTGTTTATCATAGATTAAACTCATTTCAAAGTGCTTGTACTCTTACATACTATTTAAGAAGACTAAAGATATGTTTATAAAACAACAAATCAAGTTTAATATATTATTTTTAGCTACTGCTCAGGCTCACATATTAATATGACAAAACTTCAATATATCCTAAATTTTGTTATGTATATTCTGAGTTATGATTTTGAAATAGAATTGTGGTAAGAGCCTTATTTTGCTAACTATAATGAAACTCATAAGAACCAGAGCGGGATTAACATAGGAACCTTAAAGGGTAAATTTCTACTAATATTATAAGGAATTAACAAATGTATAGCAAAAATGCCTCTGAAAATCTACAACTGTCTACTATTTTCATGAATGTAATGTTAAGTTGGAAATTCCTGGGAGTGTACTAAGAAATGATTCACTGTTGCTTTTTTAGGGACAGAAGAAATTTACATTTACTAATGTGAAAATCAGAATATATATATATATATATATAAAACTATATATAAGAGAAATAATCTCAGATGAAGATTCTTACATTACCTGATAAAAGGCATTTTAAACATTTTTAAAGTTCATATTATTGTATGGAAGGTACTGCCTGAGTTTCTGGAAGCACAGATTAAAACTCCAGAAGATACTTACCCTTTTCTGTTCTTTTATATACTCAATCAGCTCATCTCTTGTTCTTCTCACTGCCTCTTCCACAGCCTTCTCACTTTGCTTCTGCTCTTCTATTATTGCTGCCTTAACAGTTTCCTGTTTGTGGGAAGAGGAAGGCAGAGAGGTATGCAGCAGGGCATATTTACGTTCACTTTCCACAAAGTAAGAACCCCCCTCAATGGGCAGGAGCTCATTCTGCTCAAAGCCAATCTACAGAACTCTCTTTCCCAAACTGGGTGAAAGGGAAAAGAAATGGAATAAGCCATTTATTGCAGGGAGAGGTGACAGACTCCAATAGCTTCCTCATCAAGCTGTCATCTGATGTTCATGATTGATTCCTTCCTGTACTTTGTACTACACACAGTATTTCCAGCTTGTGTTTATTCTTCCAAGAATACCTTAATGCTGTAGCTGTTTATTCACATTTCATTTTGCCATCAAACAATAACCAAGTGTGGTCTGGTTGGTAAGATTTACTTCTACTTGGTCCTCCTGCCTGGTAAAGATGTTGAGACTTGAGAACCATGAATAAAAGGTAAAATTCCATCCAATGTGCTAGTGTTTTAAGTGAGAGACCTAGGAAGCGACCCCCCCATTTTCTGAATTGTAAATCAGGTACCTAAGTGATTCAGAATGGTTGATAAAAAGACCTAAATTTCTGGAAAAGAAATGCAGCACTTCTCAGAGTAGTAATATTTTCTGCTAAAACAGTGTGGCATGGATTGAAATGAGTATTAAAACCAAAACTCTTTCACTTCCATTATTTATTCTGGTACCATCCTTTCTCTAGTGGACAGCAAGACAATCCATTAGAAAATGTCTTTAAGGGCTGCAGTTTGGCTCAGGTGCAGGGTCCTGAGCTCGATCCCCGGTACCAAAAAAAAAACAAACCCAAAAATGTCTTTAAGTTTCTCAGAATATTTTTCATTTTTGATTTAAGACAGTCTCACTGTATAGTTCAGGCTGGCCTGGTACTTGCAGTGACCCCCGAGCTCGGCCTCTGGAGAGCTGGGATTCCAGGTGTGCCCCACCATGCCCACATCATTTTTGATTCCTGAGAACTTCTTTCTTTGTGGTATATTTGCGGTTACTCAATTTTGGACATGTATATATGTGCCAGAAAATATAACATTAATGTCTGTCTATTCTGAATATATTTACTGTAGAAATTTTGAAAATATAGAAAGATTTGAGCACAAACCACATACACATACATAGATACTTGGATATGAAGATGATATGACCTAAACTGTACATGTTATTTTTTAAATCTAGCATTTTTCACTTGATACATTTTGAATATTTTAAAGGTGTTTTATATTATTGCTATTTCTATTCAATTATAAAGTTGTATAATAATTTATTAATCTTTATTAATGAGCATCTTGGTTGTTTTAAATGAAGTAATGCAGTAATGAACATCCATATATGTACCTTTGTGACACATGCTGAATATTTAATTGGGATCAACTCAAAAAGTGAAATCATTTTGATCAAAAGAATATGAACTCTCATATAGCATTCGACATTCTATACAAATTATCTTCTCATGAGGAGCCTCTACTAATGGCTAATTTACTAGCATTCTTGATTACATTTAGTTTTATCAGCTTTAAAAACTTTGATTATTTGGGGTAGACCAGCATGTTATTCTGCATTTTTAAAAGATTATTATGTGATGTTGAACATTTTCCTCGTATACTGGCAATTTATGCTTCTTCTTGTCATTTACTTGCATTCACTCTACCCATATAGTTTTGGGATTCTCATCTTTTTTGAGTTCCCTTCCTAATATATAAAATTCAATGACAATGCTGAAAGGGTATGTTACTTGCAAAATTTACTTTTATTTTCAACCAATGAGTACACATCAGGCTTTAGTTCCCCTGATAAAATAAATCTACAAAGTTGGGTGGCAAGGCAGTACATGCCTGTAATCCCAGCACTCAGGAGGCTGAAGCAAGAGGACTACCACAAGTCTGAGCCCAGCCTGAGCTACATAGCAATTTCAAGGCCAGCCTGAACTACATAGCAAGACTTTGTCTCAGAAAACAAAACAAAATCAAAATAAACAGGGCTGGGGATTTAGCTTAGTGGCACCACACCTGCCCAGCAAGCACAAGGTCCTAAATTCAATCCCTGGTACAAAACAAACAAACAAACAAATAAACAAGAGTGATCATTATATTAAATTATATTCAACCATAGAGAAAGAAGTAGAATAAAATTTTCCTTCAGGGCAGGTATTAAATTCTGTGAAAATGAACACGGTTATTCTCTGCACTCAAAGACTGCACAATTTATTTGGGAAAACAGATACACAGACTGAAGCTTAACAAAATACAGTAAATGTCATAATGGGAGTATAGAGTACTGTGGAAGAAAGACAGAATGGGAAGATGTCAAGATTCTGGGAGAACTGTCGAATCAGAAATCACTCAAGTATATTCTTTCGAAGAGTCAACTCTTTGCTTCATTGATTTTTTGCATTGTTCTCTTAGTCTCCATTGCATTGATTTCTGCTCTGATTTTTATAATTTCCTCCCTTGTATGAGCTTTGGGTTTGTCCTGCTCTTCTTTTTCTAGAAGTTTGAGGTTCACCATCAGGTTGTTTATTTGAGCTCACTCTGTTTTCCTAATATGAGTATTAACTGCTGTGAATTTCCCTCATAAAACTGCTTTCATTGCATACCATAGATTCTGAAATAAAGGGGAAAAGAGTGAGGGAGAAGGACAAGCAAGGCACCAACTGGGGCATGTGCACTCCGTGGTGGGGTGGGGGAAGAAGTACACAAAGTATAAGGGGGAAAACTGCCAAGAGAAGAGGCTGGTGAAATTAGCAATAGTTTTTTGTGTCATGTGTCTATATGTCCCATACCTCAGTTTTCTCACTTGCAAAAGGAAAACAGTATCTGTAAGTAGAGGTGGTTATGATGATTATCTGAGTTAAATCTGTATCAGGCACATAGTAAATGCTCACTGAATTTAAATGTTGTGAAATACCTTGGACTTCCTTCTTATAGAGAACTTATATAGAACTTACAGGTATCATGCCTCGAAGAGATCTGTATCTACTCATGCATTCTGTGACTGTGAAAGATGGACTTGAGTGGATTAAAACTAGTGTCAGGGAGACCAGGTAGGAAAGTACTGTACTGCAGCAGTCCAGGAAAGAGACAGTTAATTAGTGTGAATGGGCAAACTTTAAGTCATATGAAAAAATATCTAGGCAGAAAAATTAGCAGGATATAGTGAATGATTAGAAACTGCAGAAGAGGTACAGAAAGGGAGGAATTAACTATATAAAAGCAATCAACCAATTAATCAAACAAGTAAGATATATAAGCATGATAATAACTTTTATGCTCCAATAAAACTAGACTGCAGACTTGCATCTTTCCTTTAAGTGATTTAATAAATTAAAAGATATAAACAAAAAATTTTAAAAACAACTTCCCCATGGACATCTCTTTTTTGCTTCTTTTCTATGTACATGTGAAACAACAGCCCAGATGTAACTGTCTCTTTCCAGGGCTAGACAGACTTTCTGCCTGGCTGAATACAAGATCTGTGTTCGTAGAAGGTCAGAGTGATTATTTTTCAAAGGTTAAATTCAAACTACACTACTAAGTGAGTTAAAAGATTTAAGAAACTATACAGCTAGTCACTGAAACACATTCAGGTGAATTTCAAAGCATAATTTTGGAGAAATTACAAATATCACATATATTAATAGGTGTAAATCAGTTATTTTCACAAGATAAGAAAATCTGCTACTGTTTGGTCCCAACTCAGCTGTCTGCTTCACTCCACACTGTCCTCTGAAGTCCCCATTCTTCAGGCTCAACTGCCCTTCCTCTCCTCTGGCTTAAGGTGCTGCTACACATTCTCATGATGGTAAGCTCTTCCCTGCCTGTCTTCATTGAAAGATCCCCACTCATCTTTTAGAACTCAATCTCATTTTCATTCTCTTGGAGAAGGCTTCCCTGATGCTCAAACTTAAATCATATCTCCCTATGAGCATCTCTTTATTTTTAGCACACCAATAAGTTGTACAAATTTTGCACTTCATATGTGCTGATCTAATGCTTTTTTCCAGACCATAAGATTCATGAGGAATACACCACACCTGTTTTCCTTAGTTGTGTATTCTCAGATTCTAAAAGAGCTCCCACCACACAGTAAATACTGAGTCTTTGCCGAGATGAAGTAATAGACACTATATGACTGGACTGTACATGTGATTCAAGCATAGTGAAAAAACCAATTGACTGCTGCCCCAGCCACTTACATGTTGTGGAACACATAATTCTGACTTGAAACATTTTATAACCATTAATCACCACAGTTAATTGTAAGATATAATGTGACTATGCCTGTAGGAATATTTTCAAGTTCAAGCTTTCACTTGGCATCACTGATAGAAACACTGTTCCTAATGTACTTAAAACTATGTGAATTTAAAACAACTGATTTAAATTCCAAAGGTTGAAAATGATGCGGTAAATGTGATATTACACAATGCATTTTCTTGTTGCACACATAACTTTTAAATTATTCTACATTGTTATCAATCAAAGCCAAAGTTTATTTACCGGGAAGTAATTGAAAGCCCAACTATCTACTCCATGTTTCTCAGACTCTCAACTCTAAAGATTTTAATAGACACAAGATATTATGCATTTTAAACCTATGATTGGAAAGAAAAATACCTATTTTCATAAATACACCAACAACTCCTTACAGATGCATGTAGCTATTTCCTCCTTCCTTGGTGAGTTCCATCCCTGCAGAAATAGTCACAGGATTAGGAGGATGATTTGCTCAAGGTAATGGTAAGGCTATGAGTTGAGGCCAACTTACAGGTTAGATAAGATAAGGCAGTCCTTGTATTTTCCCTGAACAAAATTATACCCACCTAATTTCTTAAAAGCTATTATTAAATGTTAATATATGTAAACATACAGAATTAAGTATAGAAAATAACATGCACACCATGTGCCCCTCAGCAGCTTCAGAACAGAATATGATCAGTAATGCTGAAGCATCTAACTCTATCCTTACAGCTTCCCATTCCTCAGAAGACAACTTACCTCTTTTATTCCTTTCATAACCTAATAATATTCTTATGCTAATGTCACTCTTTTAGGCATTATTTCTGAGTTTTAAGTATGTAAAATAAGGGACTTGCCTTATTTCTTAGAAACATTCCTAAATCTAAGACACAGACATTTTTAGTCCTTTCTTCTCTATTCTCAGTTCACATAGTTGATGGCTTGTTTCAGATCTGTAGTCAACATATTCATGGCTTAACTATCATTTATTTAGATCAAGGATCAGCAAACATGATTTGTTATATGTTTGTGTACAAACCATCCAATAACAATTGGTTTCACATTTTTAACTGATTGAGAAAAAATAAAACAGTTCATGCCATGAATTTCAATTTTTAATTTTCCATAAAAGTTTACTGGAACAAATCGCAGATTGTTTATATGTCACCTATGACTGTGTTCATACTGCAAAGACAGAGCTGAGTATCTGCTACAAGGCCACAGTTGAAATCTCACCCACGTGCACCACTGCTAATTACAGAATGTAGTTATAATCTACCTGTGTTTAAGTATCATAAAGAGTGCCACACTGTAACATTATCATTTTTTATTATATTTCAAGTCTATTATGTCAAAACAAAAAGGAGATTTTGTTGTACTATTAAGGCATGGTAGAGAGCAGGATTATTTTGCTATTGAATTAGATGACAAAAAAATGGTGTTTATTATTCAATGAGTCCATAACTGTGCTAAAGGGATACATATCAATATCAGCAGACTCAGCACTCACCATAATATTCTCATTCACTAGGAGAGTCATGGTTTAGGAAAGTTACAAAATTTAGAACAAAATATCTCAAGACAGCAGTTCTACACATACACACACATTGAGGTTGCAGCCAATTAAATTCTTCAGTGTATCTTCTCTTAGTCAAGTGAGAAAAGGCATTTACTAATGGGAGTTTTCAAAATTGTGTTTAATTAAAGCCGCCAGATAAATGTTCTTTGAGAAAATAAACTTGCTACAAGCTAATAGCCTTTTGATGAAAACAGGAGGTAGCAAAATCAACAGTCAATTAAAAAACAATGTAAATGATTTTAAAAGATTTCTCTTGTCTCTTCCTGAGCCAGGTATTACTGATATTAAATTGTTGATTATTTCAGGAATCAACACCAAGTTTGAAGTGGTTGAAGACTGAAGCTCTATGAAGAGCATGCATGGAAAACCTACAGGGAAGAATTTTTTAAAAAAATATTAAGGAAAACTAACTCAGTACAATGTGACATGGAATCTGCTAAGATAGATTTGTTTCAATTAATGATAGAAAAGATATTTGTGGAACAAAAGAAGGTTCAGTTGGACAAAAATAGAAGTTTTGAAAAAAAGTAAGTTATTTAAAACATAGTTATTCATCATCAAAGACTGTGAAGAAAGTATTTGAATATATCACCTATTATCGAATAAGTAGTGTCAACAGTAACATCCTTTATTTGTGTGGACTAAATTATCATCAGTTCTATGAATTTCTGTCAGAAAGTGAAGTTGAATATTCTGATTTATCTTCCACACAGCAATTCAACAGTTTAGCAATGGTAAAGATTTGTTGTGATTCTTTTTTAGCTCAAGGCTGACAGTGAAACATTTCTGAACAAGAACAACTACAACCCACAATTATCAAAGAATGAATAGCTTTAGAAACTAATTTTTTTTGCAGACTAAATAATGCTTAATGAGTTCAACTGAAAATTACCATATGACCCAGCAATTCCAACAATGTATATGTATCTTAAAAAATGAAATTCAGTACGTTGACAAGATATCTGCACTTGCATGTTTACTACAGAACCATTAACAGTCGCCAAGATATGGAATCATATCCATCAATGAAGGAATGGATAAAGGAAATATGATGTATAAATACCATGGAATACTATCTTGACAAAAAAAGACAAAATCTTATTATCTGTGGCAACATGGCTAAAATTAGAGGATACTCTGTTAAATGAAATAAGCCAATACGGGAAGGCAAATACTATAGACTCTCAATCACATGTGGAATCTGAAAAGCTCGTTTCATAGAGAGTAGAGAATGACTAAGAGCCACTGGGGTACAAGGACAAGGTGTGGCTTGTCCCTACCTGTCATGTCCTGGAAGTTTGGTCCTTACTGTGGCACTGCTAACATGCACAGCCCAGTGGCAGGCAGTCAGGTCACTGAGCACACCACCCTTAGAAGGAACTAATGTTCTTCTTGGAGGCTGAGCTAGTTCTCGCAAGACCAAGCCTGGCTGTTGCTTCCTGTCCTCTCACACGGGCTCCTGCCACGTGTCATTTCCCATCCAGTGGCATCATGACACAAGAAGCCTCATGAGAGAATGAAACAATTATGTCACCCGATCTTGGACTTTTAGCCCCCAAACTATGAACTAAATAAACCTTTCTTTTCTTTCCATGTTACCCAACCTCAGGTTTTTTGCTACAGCAACCAAAAGTGGGTAGAGATTTATCAACAGTAATAAACTAAGAACAAATAAGTAAGTTGTGACATTCTATGGCACAGTAGGGTGGCTCTGGTTAACAATATTCTATTAATATTCTCACCACAAAGAAATAACAAATGTATAATATGATAGATATACTAAATACCGATTGGGTTATTATATAATGTACACATGTACTGAAATATCACACCACACCCACAGTTACTATATGTCAATTAAAAATAAAAGTTAAAAAATTATAATATAAAACAGCAATTGTATGCAAAATTTATAGTGTGCTTTACATTTGAACCGCGACCAACATTGTTCAAGGTGTAAAGCTGAATTGCTTTGTAGATTTCCTGTGCAACAATACTCAAAACATACAAACTTATAAGCTCAAACTGCAGTTCCACATGCATTTTTTCAGACACAGATGCAAGTTTCTATACTTCAAAATGTTTTTACTGTACAACTGACCTTTCATCTAATCTTCAATGGGGAATAATCAATCTGCACTGCAATAATAAGCCAAATGGAAAACATCAAGAGGCCTCAACAGCATTCTAGAAATGCCTCCCATGTGATAAATATACTGAATAAAAATCATAAGCTTATTGACTGATGTACTAAGCAGTACCAACGTGAAAAGACATTTTAAGGATTTAAAATTTGGAATTTCTTCAAAGGTAAGCTTTAAGAAATGAACTTTAGTAACTAATTTTTATGACAAGTATAACTAACTTTAAGTCACAAGCAAAATATCATCCTTCCAAAGTGAATTCTACTTGATTCCTTAGTAGATTTATATTACTAAACTTTATTCTCTATTATTGCTGTATTTTGAATCCATTAATAAAAACTGCAATTTTCTTCTCATTTCTTCCATAATATTTTCAATTAAACATCTTGGTTCACAAAGCCTAAAGTTACCTATCTGGGCCTTTACAGAGATTTTACAAACCCTCATTTCGTGATTTTTCTACCAGTTGAAAACCTGGAACATGCTTCACTACGTGTTCCTTTTGATCTATTGTGATTGTTTTCATTTGCATCTCTCCAATGACCATTGATGTTGAATATTTTATCATATGTTCATTTGCCATTTCTACTTTTTTGTCTGAGAAATGTCTCTTCATTTCAGATGTCCATTTTTTGGATTGGGTCTTTAAATTTGGGAGGTCTGATTCTTTTAGGTTCTTTACAGATTGTATATAGCAGACCTTTGTGTGACGGACAGCAGGTGAAAATTTTTTCCCACATTGTGGGTTATCTCTTCACACCGCTGCTGGTTGCTCTTGCTGTGCAGAAGTTTTTAATGAGAGATACCACTTGTTGATTGTTTGTGCTAGTTCATGGGCAACTGAGGTTTTGTTCATAAAATATTTTCCTATACCAGTGTCTTCAAGAGTTCTACCTAACCTCTGTTCCAGCCAGCTTAGTGTTTTTGTTTTAATATGTAGATATTTAATGTATTTAGATTTTAGTTTAGTGGATGGTGAAAGATATAGGTCTAGTTTTAGTCTTTGGCAAATTGAAACCCAATTTTCCCAGCACCATTTATTAAAGAGGCTATCTTTCCTCCAATGAGGGTGTTTGGCTCCTTTGTCAAAGATGAGGTGGCTGAGCGTGTCTGGAGTTGTTCCTGCACCTTCTAATCTGTTCCAATGGCCCTCAGGAATATTTCTTTGCTGGTACCATGCTATTTTCATCAAAGTAGCTTTGTAGTATACTTTCAAGTTGGGGGTTGTGATACCCCCTGCCATGTTCCTGTTGCTTAGAACTGCTTTTGCTATTCTGGGTCTCTTCTTGTTCCAAATGAATTTTTGGATTGTTTTCTCAAGGTCCGTGAAGTATGCTGGTGGGATTTCAATTGGGATTGCATTGAATCTATATAGAAATTTTGGAAGTATGGCCATTTTCACTATGTTGATCCTTCCTACCCAGGATCAGGGCATGTGTTTCAATTTTCTGATATCATCTTCAATCTCTCTTTTCAGAATGCTATAGTTTTTTGGAAAAGAGGTCTCAGATTTCATTTGTTAGGTTGATATCTAGGTATTTCAGTTCTTTGGATGCTATTGTGAAAGGAATTGTTTGCCCTATTTCTCTCTCAGTGAGTCTGTTGTTCGTGTAGAGGAAAGTTATTGATTTTTGTGTGTTGACCTTGTAACCAGCTATTTTACTGAATTTGGTTAAGTCCAGAAGACTTTTGGTGGAGTTCTTGGGGTCTTCTATATAGAGTATCATGTCATCTGCAAATAATGACAATTTTTCTTCATTTCCTATCTTTATTCCTTTTATTTCTTTCTCTTGTCTAATTGCTGTGGCTAATGTTTCCAACACTATATTGAACAGGAGTGGTGATAGTGGATATCCTTGTCTTGTTCCTGATTTTAGTGTGAAGGATTTCAGTTTTTGACCATTTAGTATGATATTGGCTGTTGGTTTTTCATAGATGGGTTTTATCAGATTGTGGTAGAGACTATCTATTCCAATATTTTTTAGGGTTTTTATTATAAATGCATGTTGGATTTTGTCAAATGATTTTTCTGCATCTGTTGAGATGATTATATGGCTTTTGTCCTCGGCTCTATTGATATACTCTATTACATTTATTGATTTGCGTATTTTGAACCATCCCTGGATGCCTGGGATGAATCCCATTTCGTCAGGGTGTATGATCTTCTTGATGATTTTCTGCATTCTATTTGCCAGTACCTTATTAAGGATTTTTGCATCTATGTTCATTTGTGAGATTGGCCTATAGTTCTCTTTTTCGGTTGGGTCTTTCTCTGCTTTGGGGACCATGGTGATGCTTGCTTCCAGGAATGAATGTGGGAGTACTGCTTCCCTTTCAATTCATTGAAGAGTTTAAAAAGTAGTGACAGCAGTTCCTCTCTAAATGTCTTGTAGAATTCAGTGGTGAAGCCATCAGGACACAGGCTTTTCTTAGTTGGTAAGTTCTTAATTATGTTTCCAATTTCATGACTGATATTGGGCTGTTTAGAACTTTTAGGTCTGCTTCATTCTACTTTGGTAATTCATATGTATCTAGGAATCTGTCCATTTCTTCTGTGTTGTCCATCTTATTGGTGTATAGGTTCTCGAAGTAGGTATTAATGATCCTTTGGATTTCTGCTGGGTCCTATGTAATTTCACCCTTTTCATTCCTATGGATTGATCCTATCCTATTGATATGGATTTGGGCCTTTTCTTTCCTTTTTCTGATAAGGTTGGCTAAAGGGTTGTCAATTTCGTTTATTCTTCTGAAGAACCAACTCTTGGCTACACTGATTTCTTTGTATCGTTCTCTTAGTCTCCATTGCATTGAGTTCTGCTCTGATCTTTAAAATTTCCTCTCTTTTATGAGCTTTGGGTTTGTTGTGCTATTCTTTTCCTAGAAGCTTGAGGTTCAGCATCACGTTGTTTAATTGGGCTCGCTCTGTTTTCTTAATATGAGTATGCACTGCTATGAATTTCCCTCTTAAGACTGCTTTCATTGTGTCCCATAGATTCCGATATGTTGTATTGTCATTGCCATTTAATTGAAGGAACTGTCTGATTTCTTTAATTTCCTCTGTGACTCACTGGTTATTCAGAAGTGTGCTGTTCAATTTCCATGTATTTATGAAATTTTTGTGGTTTCTTTTGCTACTGATCTCCAATTTCATCACACTATGGTCTGATAATATACAGGGGATAACTTCAATTCCTTTGCACTTACTTAAACATGTTCTATGAGCGAGTATGTGGTCTATTTTGGAGAATGACCATGTGCAGCTGAAAAGAATGTGTTTTCTGATTTTGTGGGGTGGAACACTCTGTAAACATCTGTTAAGTTCATTTGTTCAAGAGTCTGATTGAGTTCTAGTATTTCATTGCTTATTTTTTGTGTAGTTGATCTATCTGTGACAGTGAGGAATTGAGGTCCTCCACTATTATTGTATTAGTGCATATGTGACTTTTCATGTCTATTAGTATTTGTTTTATATAGTTGGGCGTACTAGTGTTCAGTGCATAGATAATTGTGATTGTCATCTTTTCCTCTTAGATTCTTCCTTTACAAGGATGTAGTATCCTTGTCTCTCTTAATCAGTGATGGTTTGAAATCCACTTGATCTGCAAAGAGGATAGCTACTTCTGCTTTATTTCGGGTTCCTGTCACTTGGAATATTGTTTTCCACCCCTTAACTTTCAGTCTATGAGTTTCTTCTTGAATTAAGTGTTTCTTTTATGCAGCATATTGTTGGACCTTGCTTCTTGACCCATTCGGCCAGTCTATTTCTTTTGATTAGTGAATTGAGGTCATTAACATTGATGGTTATAACTGATACGTATTGACCTATCATTGTCATGACTTTTTCTGTTTGTTGGATTCTCCCCCTTTCCATTCATTTCTTGTTGTGCCTGACAGATTCATTCTGCTGTGTTTCTTAGGGTTGTGATCCTCGTTGTCTTTTCCTAGGATGTTGTGTAAAATATTTTGGAGTGCTGGTTTGGTATTTATGAAGTTCCTAAGGTGCTCTTTGTCATGAAAGTATCTTATTTCTCCATCAATTTTGAAAGATAGTTTTTTGGGGTACATCCATCTGGGTTGGAGGTTGTTTTTGTTTAGGGCTTGAAACACATTGCTCCATGCTCTTCTTACCTTTTGGGTTTGTGTTGAGAAGTCTGCTGTGATTCTGATGGGCTTTCCTTTGTATGTGATTTGTTTCTTTTCTCTAACTGCTTGTAGAACTTTGTTCTTCTGTTGGGTTTCTGGAATCCTAACTATTATATGCCTATGTGTAGATTTTTTTTGATCAGGGCTAGTTGGAGTCCTATATGCCTCACTTATCTATATGTCAAGTTCTTTTCCCCTGCTTGGGAAGTTTTCTGCCATCACTTCTGTGAACAGTTTTTGTATGTCATCTGCACTCTCTCCTGTTTCTTCATTGACTTCAATCAGTTTTATGTTATTCTTCTTTGCATTGTCTAGACGCTGCTGGATTAATTTCTCGTGGTCCCTTCCAATTTTAAAGCAATTTTTCTTTTCCTGGTCACTAACTGCAATCTTATCTTCTATGTCTGAAATTCTGTCCTCACATTGGCTCATTCTGCTGTGTAGACTTTCAATGGAGTTTTTAATGTCCTGGAAATCTGTTTGCATGTGTTGTATAGATTCCCTTTGTTCCCTATGTTGGGATTCCATCATGTTCCTGAGCTCCTCTCTAGATTTATTAATCATGTCTTGCACTATGAGCACAATCTCTGCTGTTATCTGAGAAATTATTTCTGATTTCATTTTTTCCAGATCCTCTTTTCTTGCTAATTCAGGTAGTCAAGGTGGTTGAGTAACAGAGCATTCCGTCTTGTTTCCCTTTGGGGTTGCTGTAGGTGATCCTGGAAGTCTGGTTTTGAGACTTGTTCACGTGTTTTCTCATTTCGACAGGTGTGTGGGGGGGTGCTGTAGGCCCCGGCGTGGCTCAGAAGCCTCCTCTGTGCTGGTAGCAGTGGTACGGTGGCCTGGAAGCCTTCTTTGGACTACTAATGTCCTTTTCCTATTTTAGGATCAATTTCAGGAAAAGGAAGCATTTAGATGCTATGTCTCAATAGTCAACTCCATTCCCTGGCAGGTTCTTCCTTTATCATGACATTGATACTTTTGGAGTCCTTTTCAGGAATGTTGTAGGTATTAGGATCTCACTCCTCTTTTCTTGTGATCAGATGAAAGTTATGGGCTTTAGGGAAGAATACCATGGAGATGAAGCATACCCCTCACTGTGTTGAATCAGGAAGTAAACACTATCGGCACAACACTGGGGATGTTACCCTCCATCACTTCATTAAACTGCTATGTGCTGGATTTAACTAGAGTAAAGATAGCATTTTTCTTATTTCTATATTTTTTACATATATACAACTAAGTTTTGCCAAATTTAAAGAGAAAGTGAATTAACTTCTATGCAGAGGGCACATTTTTAGAAATACAGGAATATTTTAAAGTTTCATATTATAGTTCTTTTTCTATCTATAGAACTATATAGTATTTCTAAGTCTTTTGTATCCCCTGGGTGCTTATATTCTTAGGTAATATTTTACTTCATGTAAATTTTTCAAATGATTAGTATTTATGTTATTAATATGGTTTATATGGTTTTAAAATGTATATAGCATCTATGTTAAATGTTCATTCTACTTGATGTGGTTCACTATCACTCTCTTTTTTTCATCTTTAATTTTGTCAAAGATTTGTGGGCTTTCTTTTAAAAAAATGACAGCATAGATTTTTAAAACTTTCCAATCTATTTTTTTTCCTTAAATTCTTTTATTGGTACATTTTAGGTATACAATACATTTACATTTATCATTGGGTGCTTGAACCTGTACATGATGTATCTTGCCTCTTATTTTTTCCCCATTACCTGTGTGCCCTTCACCCCCTCCACCCTTCCCTATTTACACAGACTTTGTTTCCATTTTTTTGTTTTCTCATAATTTTTCCTTTCCCTTCTTTCCTTTAACCTTCCCCTCCCACTTTCCCTACCCCTTTGGAGCTTTTCTTCCTATTTCAAAAAGATTAAAGACTGCAGGCCCCTGAAAGAAAATATTGTTTGGGAAATGTGACATAACTTTTTTTCTTTTTTTTTTTCCTCCTGTCATTTAACCAATTTTTTCCCTTTGCTCCTCTATGGGTATGTTTTTGATTTTCACTTTTTTTCCTTTGGGTGAAGTTTAGATTTCTACTATCCATTTCTTGTTCCATATATATATTTTTTTCTAGTTTAATCTCTACTTCCTATTATTTATCCTTTTCCTAGTTGTTTTTTTCTGTTACTGATATCAGTGAGTATCATTCATTTCCATTTATTCCTTAATAGGACCTTTTACATGAATCTTATCACCTCCTGCACATTTACTACTGCTTAAGTTTTCATAATCTAGCTCTTTTTTCATTTTTTTAATGCTTCCCTATCCATAGCATTTACCCTTCTGAATCAGTAGGTACTTAACTGTATTTTATTACTGCTGAATACTGCTCCATTGTAAAACAGGATAAAATGGCTCTAGTGAGTAGATATATACTGTATATAATTATCTGATTTATCTCAGGGATTGTTCTGTAAGTATATATCTTGTTCCTATGGAAAAGCTGGCAAAGTGTTGGTAATTATAGTTGTCATCTAATTGTGGAAAAAAAAACCTTTCCAATCTATGTAATGAATTTCTGTCATAACCTTTATTATTTTCCCTTTTACTTTCCTTGGATTATTTTTCTGTTCTTTCCTTTCTAACTTCCTGAATAAGTTAGAAGTCATAGTCTTATTTCCTAGCCTCTTCCTTCTCACATTTTTGAAGTTAATGACTATTTTAATAAACACTGCACTATATTTCATACTTAGTTTTAAAAAATAACAGCTGGCTGTGGTGGTGAATGCCCATAATCCCAGTACTCTGGAAGGCTGAGACAGGAAGACTCCAAGTTCAAGCCTAGTATGGACAACTTAATAAATCAAATATACTCATTTCAAAATTTAAAAAGAGGAAGGGGACAGCTAGAGAAGAGAAGCTAGGGATATAGCTGAGTCCAAGTCCCAGTACTACTGAGTAAAATCTATACAATAGTGACATGCACAAAGCTTAACTGCACAGCTCAAAAAGTTTTTACACACACATACACACACATTTATCCACTATCTAGAAAAAAAAATTTATAAACACCAAGAAGCTCTGCCATGATTCTCCTCCCATTCACATTAACCATTATTCTTATTTCTATCTACATAAATAATTTTTGTACATTCTTATTGGTCATAACATTCTAAAACATGTACACATCAATCAGAGTATGCATGCTTTTGTGGTTGTCTTTATTCAATATACTTGTATTTTTATTCTTTTTTTTTTAGTTTTTTGAGACAGGGTCTCACAGTGTGGTCCATGCTGGCTTTGAACTCATGGTCATCCTACCTCAGACTCTTTAGCCCTGGGATTACAGCTGTGCAACACCATGTCTGAGGATATACTATTTTTGAGATTCATTTGTACTGCAGAGCATATAAAAAGGCTGTCTTTTTTATTTTGGTGTACTAATTTGTTGAATAACAATATCAACTTTAAAAAAAATTTTTTTGTTGCAGTACTGGGTATCAAACCCAGGGCCTTACACATTCTAGGCAAGGGTTCACCATTAAGCTACATCCTAGCTCTACCTATTTATTTATACATTCTTGCTATTCATGAATATTTCCAATGTCTTCCTTTGAGACTACTATGAATAGAACACCTTTTAATATTCCTTTATGCATGTTTCAATGGACATAAACCCTAATGTCTATAAAATGAACATATAATAGCAAAAATGATGGCTAATAGGGTCTACATGTGGTAAGCTCTAGTAGATACTACTGAACTTTTAAAATGTGTTTGACAAATTTACACATATACCAAGAATGTATGTGAGTTCCAGATGCTCTACACTATTATGAATATTAGGTCTTGTCAGTATTTTTAATCATACAAATAAATAGCCAGGGTAGAGGTATACTGCTATCTCACTTTGGTTTTAATTTACTTTTCCTGGCTGAATAATATTATTAGGCAGATTTTCACAAGAGTGAGTATCAGCAAGTTTTACAGGCTTTTTTATAAAATGCTCTTATCCTTTGGCTTTCCTTATTCCAAAGAGTATGGCCTTTCGAGGCTTGCAAATGAAAGCCTACCAAAGCCCTTCTACCTTGGCAGGACTCACTCTCCAATCTCCTCTACTTCCCTAGTCCAAGGGTCTGTTCAGATCTTTATCTCTAGTTTCTCTATCCTCTGTCCTCTTCCCTCTTTCCCCTCCTCCATCCTCATCCTCTCTTTCTTTCTCTCTCTCTCTCCCTATCCTAAGAGTCTTGCCTTCTAAATGTGTACCTTTGGATTTGGCCAATGACTTCAGAAAAATCTAAATGCTGAATTTTGTTCTGAGACTTTGTTCTAAATATTCAGCCCTTGACAGGCATGAATTCTGCTTTCTGCCTGATCGGCCTGATAGAACAGATGCTTTGCCCCTCAGTTTTAGTTGTACATCTGCCAGATAGAAAATGTCTACAGAAAAAGCCTGAATGTGAAGTTTATCATGAATGGTTCCTTTTTACTGGAGCACTGTGCCTACCCTCTCCCAGTCCCATTTGCATTTATTGCTCTAAAATCCCTCCAGGAAGCTATTTTACACTACTTTTATATTTGTGTTTTGGTGAAACAGTCCACACAAGCTATATTTGGATAGCTAGAATAAAAAGTTCCATGAATTACATTTTAAAATTGAGTTATTAACTAATTTCTAGAAAGTATCTTGGGCTCATTTTATAATTTATCTGATTTTTCATATTCTCTATTTTATTCTTTACTCATATGTCACAAATTGAAGACATTTCTTTGCCTTTTAAATTAGTTCTGAAACAGTATTTAATCATTAAATGCTGCATAAATCCAATAAACTTGTGCCTTTTATCATTCAGCATTAATTTTCCTCTCAAGGTATTTTAATGTGTGTGGAAGTGATGATGTCATTGCATAATGGATTAGGCGAAAATCACTGGTAGTGTGGCAAAATAACTGAGTCTGAAATTTGTGAGGCACACATAGTAGTAAACATACCTGCTGAATATAACTTTTCTCAACTACAGCTAGGTTAGATAAATATAAAAAATATAAACCTGATACTATAGAAGGAAATTAAAAATACTTACTTTGCTTCTTGATAATACAAATCTTCCATATATAATTTGACTAGAATGATTACTTGAAAATCAAGTTATAAGCAATTAGTGATATAACTAAGGGACTGTGAAGCACTTAAACCGATTTTGTAAAGTACTTTGCTTCATTCACTTTTATTCAGATTATAGACACATTAAGAATGATAATTTTTGGTTATTTTCCATGACACAGAGATCCTGATTATATTTATCAGAGTGGAACTTTGTCAGACATGTCTGATCTTACCTCCTATCACCAGTCACCAGGGAAGGTCTTCTTCCTGTAAAACCGTGCATTTGCCCCTGCCTCACCATGTAAACTGCCACTACCTGGGCAAGGCCTCCCTCTTCTTGCATGTCAAGTGTGCTTCTGTCTTAATTCTTGGCTTTCTCAGGCAGCAGCTCAACATGAGTAGGGCTGTCCAGTTAATCTTGCTTAAAGCTCTTAAGAGAAATAAATAGGACACACATGTGTAAATATCGAATAGTTTCTCTAATGTGAGAAACCGATAGTGTAAACAAGAGTTAAAATGATTAAAATGAATAACTAACAATTTGAAATAGGAAAAAAGGTCCAAAGACGAAGGAGTGAAGGGAGGGGAAGGGAAAAGGAAAAGAGGGAAAGGAAAAACTATGAGAAAAGAAAAAAAAAAAAGGAAATGAAATCTATGTAAATAGGGAAGGATGGAGGGGGTGAAGAATGTAAAGGTAATGACAAAAATAAGAACCAAGATACATCATGTACAGGTACAAGCACCCAATGATAAATGTAAAAGAATTGTATACCTAAAATGTACCAATAAAATGTACCAATAAAATTAATTTAAAAACAACAACAACAACAAAAAACAAAAACAACAACAACAAAAAAAATCTTGCTTAAAGTCCCCAGCTCTTGTCAGTGCTGTGCCAGCAAAACCTTCAGTGGCTTCTATTTCACATAATGTCCAATGTGAATTTGCCTATTTGACTTTGTGGTTCTTATAATCTGCTCAAGCATGTCAATTCCACTTCGAGTTGTATTACTTATCCTCCCCCACAATTTTCACTTTCTGTCATGTTGATCTCTACCAACCACTATGCCTATTTCTTTTTCTGTCGTTTCAAATGTTTCCACAAGTTCTGCTTTGTCATATGCCACTTTGTCTCACAGAGGGGCTTATGAATTGGACATAGTCCTACAGTTCCAGGTAAGCACTGTGAAGACAATGACAAAGCCTTTCTTGCGCTTGTAGCCTCAGTGGAGCAACCATTCTGTCATGAGTAAAACTCATCTTTCAGTTCTTTGTCCATGTCATTCTCTCCAGCTAGGAATGATCCCCTTTATTCCTCCCCTTGGTTATCAAGCCTTCTCCTCCTGCATGATTCTTCAGTTTATGCTGTAGATCACTATGGTCAGGCCTAACTCACCTCCTCCCATGGATGAGGCAGGGCCCCAAGGAGGAGAACAAGTGACAAGAGGGTATAGTGGAGCAAGGCCTGGCAGAGAAGAGGACTGTCTTCCTCCTCACCCATTCGCCAGAGAAACGTCAAACATGATGTCCTACAGACCTTGGCTCTGGTTATAGACCAGCCCCTTTTACCTCCCCCTACACTTACCACTATAAATAAACATGTGGCCATTAGCTTATTGGTCTTTACCTCCCATCAGAAGTTAAGAGCTCCACCTGGCTCCACCTATATCTTATTAAATCTCTTTGTCTGTCTTTTTTAAACTCTCACCATCATTTTTCACTCCATGAACCCTTCAGCCACGCAGGCCATGGCAAGTTTAAGCATCCCAGTTTCCTGAAGTGCTCCAGATCTTGCATCTTTCCTCATAGAATGGGTTGATCTAGGACTCCTTATATGTGCTCATGGAACAACCTGTATTTTATCATCCTCTGTAACTTAGAATTGGCTACCTGTTTAACTTTTCTATTTTACCAACTCAGTATCCTTTTGAAACCAGGTTTTATATTATGAATTACATATTTGATTAGAAAATACAGTGTATGATACAAAGTGCACATGTATAATTCATTTTCTTGATGCCTACAGTTTGGATCTTAAGATCCCCCAAAGGCTAGACCCATACCTATCAACATGCACTAAACTAAGATCAAAGTGGATTAAAGATATAAATATTAAGACAGAAACACTAAACTTGCTGGAAGATAAGTTAGGTAGAACTCTTGAAGACACTGGCATAGGAAAAGACTTCATAAACAAAACCTCAGCAGCACAGGAACTAGCAGAAAGAATCAACAACTGGAATATCATCTTATTAAAAAGCTTCTGCACTGAAAAAGAAACCACCAACAGAGGTAACAGACAACCTACAATGTGGGAAAAATTTTTGAGCAGCTGTACCTCAGACAAAGGACTAATATCTAGAATATATAAAGAACTGAAAAATATCAGAACCCCCAAATTCAAAGACCCAATTCAAAAATGGGCATCTGAAATGAACAGACATTTCTCAGACAAAGAAGTAAAAGCAGCAAACAAATATATGAAAAAATGTTCAACATCACTCGTTGTTCGAGAGATGCAGATGAAAACAACACTGAGATTCCACCTCACCCCACAAAGAATGGCTGCTATCAAGAAATCAACAAATAACAAATGCTGGCAGGGTTTCGGGGAGAAAGGAACCCTTCTCCATTGTTTGTGGGAGTGCAGACTGGTGCAGCCACTGTGGAAGTCAGTATGGAGATACCTCAAAGAACTAGGACTAGAGGTCCCATTTGAGCCAGCTATTCCCCTGCTGGGTATCTTCCCAAAAGAATTAAAAGAATCATACCACAGTGATATATGTGCACCCATGTTCATAGCAGCACAGTTTGTAATAGCTAAAGCTTGGAAGCAGACCAAGTGCCCATCAACTGGAAATTGGATAAAGAAAATGTGGTTTTTTTATAAAATGGAGTACTACTCAGCCATAAAGAATGAAAAACTAGAGTCATTTATAGCTAAATGGATGCATATCAAGGCCATACTCTCAAGTGAAATAAATAGGACACATGTGTAAATACTGAATAGTTTCTCTAGTGTGAGAAACTGATAGTGTAAACAAGGGTTAAAATGATTGAAATGAATAACTGATAATTTGAAATAGGAAAAAAGGTCCAAAGACGAAGGAGTGAAAGGAGGGGAAGGGGAAAGGAAAAGAGGGAAAGGAAAGGCCATGAGAAAAGAAAAAAAATGGAAATGAAATCTATGTAAATAGGGAAGGGCGGAGGGGGTGAAGGGCACACAGGTAATGGGGAAAAAAATAAGAACCAAGATACATCATGTACAGGTACAAACACCCAATGATAAATGTAAACAAACTGTATACCTAAAATGTACCAATAAAAGAACAACAACAACAAAACAACAAAAGATCCCCCAAAGGTACAGGTGGTAAAGGTTTGGTCCCCAGCAAGACGACTAGGGTGGGAAGTGGCAGACCTTTAAAAAGTGGGACCTATTGGGAAATTCTCAGATAATTAGGGTGAGCTCCTGGAGGGAACAACCTGGCTCTTTTCCTTTCCTTCCACTTCCTAGCCAGGAGAAAGGTAGTTTTCCTCTGCACCCTACTCCTGCCATCATGTGCTGCCCTCACCATCAGAAGCCTAAATAGCTACATGTCTGCTGGATCATGGGCTGAAACTTCCAAATCTGGGAACCAAATCTCTTCATAAACTGATCATTTCAGACATTAGTTATAGTAAAGGAAAGCTGACTAACACAGCAAATGTAGGAATTTGTCTCAGCAATTCAAAGAAAATCTACATGCAGATAGCGACCCTATTGTCTCTCTCTTGTGTTTCCCAGAGTATTTTCACAATGAGTACACACTGGGTTACAGGTTGCCAAGCCTCATCAGCTCATGGCTCCCTTGATATTTCAGTTTTTTGGCCTACTAGGTCAAAAGAAATATACATTGCTCCATTTTTTAAATTAGTTGGGTTATAAGTCAAAATCAATTTAAAATATGAAAAACTGAAAGAAAATATCTGTACTTCATCCTCAACTATAGTTAAAAGGACTTATTATTGGGCTTTACAGAACTTCAGTCTTGGGGTAACTGAATCATAACAGTGTCATGTCTTATTCCACATAGAATTTTGTATGGTTCTTACTTTTTATCTCAACTCCTCTCCCCAACTAACTTCATAAGGACATAAACAAATAGAAAGGAATATAATACAAATGGATATTGGCAAGATGGTAGTTTACTTGGTTTCTGCAGTTCTCATGGATTGCTGTGTTGTTCTTTAACAATTAATATACCACATACCATTCCTCCGAGTTCACTGCAGCATACCATGGTATTTTAATGCACAGTTGGAAATTACATTATGTAATTAGCAATAATTATCCATTATGTGCTTGTTATGTACTTCACAATGCTTACTACAAAAGACCATAATACAATAATAATAATGATAATGGTAATGATAAAAGTATCAATACAGTTGTAAAGCAAGACATATGCTAATTAAGTTTAATGAGTTTATAATGGATTATAAATGGTTTTGTGGAACTCAAAGTTAGACTTAAGAGAGGTATATAATGGAGCAAGGTCAAGCAAAATGTAAAAACTATTTTAAAAATATAAAATAATGCTGCATATTTTGAGCTTTAAAGTTAAAATAATCATATAAATTTTCATTTAGTTCTCAGAACTATTTTGAGAAGCATGTATAACCTTGAGGTTTAGAGCAGTAAAGCTACTTAACCAATTAACTAATTGCCACATTTTAAAAAGAGCAATACAAATATTTTAAATGCATTTAAAAATATTTGACAGGGGTCAGGGAGTTAGGTCGGTGGTTTCGCTGCTTGTTGAGCAAGCGCAAGGACCCGAGTTTGATCCCTGGTACCAAAAAAAAAAAAAAAATATATATATATATATATATATATATATATATATATATATATATATTTGACAGTAATTATTTCTGAGAAAGTTATCTACCATTAATTTATAAAATGATAGGTTTTTTAGAATGTTAGCAATTGAGAAAAAAATCTGTGGAGTATGAAGTTGCCAACTATTTGTAATTACACAAGAAAAGAAACAAAGATTCTTGGTGTTACAAAGGACAGTACAGGTTAAATTTATAAAGTAAATACTTTTCTTCAGCTGAAAGTAAACTATCCTTGACTCTCCCAGATTATTTTCCAGGTATTTCATTAAATAACAATTATAAGAATCATTTCAGTTTGGCATTCAACATGGAATATAATGAATGTGTTTTGAAAAGGACATTCAAGGACTGTATTTGGTGGCCCTACTCTTGGTAAAATGTAATTAGAAACTAACTGCATTCTAAAGAGCCAACTTGTGTTATTGGAGATTTAGTCTACTTTATTTAAAGATTATGCCTCCTTAGAACAGTGCTGATCTTGGACCATCTTATAATCTGTTGCAGTTGAAGATGCAGCTACTGTGTGTAAAGTACTTGTAATCTAGTGGAGAAAACATAAAAATAGGTCTTTTATGATAATACATTTGGGTAGTAGAACACTTGATTTAATCTACAGGAAGAAAGGGAAGTTTTCTAGAAGAAAAAAGCCAAAAGCTAATTATGAAGTAAGAGTGGGTCGGCCAGTCAGGAAAGCAAATGGGACAGTCACTTTAAGGTAGAGCATGAATAAAGGACAAAGACCATAAACAGCAGTGAGTGGAAATGAGCAGGTTGGTATTAAAACCATTTAGTGTGAAGCAGGGTGGCTGAAGGTGAGGTAGAAAGGTATGGAGCCATTCTCCAAAAATTTCTGTTTAGTACTAAATAGCCTGAATTTTACCCTCTCAGGGCAGGAAGGCACTGAAAAATTTAGAAATGGAAAAATGGTATTAATTTTTATTCCAAATAGAAAAAGGACAAAACTAGAGATAAGCCTATGCAGGAGGCCAAGATAAAAAATAAGAGTATTAATTAAGACAATGATTACAAGTGGGAAGGAACAGTATTTTTAAGGGTTATTTAACAGGTAAAATGGGAGGGTTCTGACAATTGAAAAGGCATGGAAATGGGGACAAGAGAATCTGGGATGAATTAATTCTAGTGCTCTGGACTGGTTGTCTTATTAAATGAGTGTAATAGGAGTAAAATATAGCAGAAGGAGAAGGATTTTCAGGGATGAGAAGGTAAACTGATACTTTTATTTGACCTCAGATATGATACTTTCAATGATTAAGAAATGTCATTAAGATATTTCCTATTATGAATGAGGTTACCGTCAAAGTACTCTGAATAAAAACTTTAAAACAAACTTATGCATCAAAACTAAAGAAATCAATATAGAAAAATTTCAAATTTGAGAAACTATCTGGCCTGCTCAGCAAAAACAGAAATGCTATTTCCTTTTTAAAAAGAAGGGACAGGTGGCAATATTAAATTTCTTAAAGAAAATTTAGCTGCTGACTGTAATGTCTGTGGCTTTGAGGGAGGGGGGAACCTTAAATTACAGTGGCTGACGTTATAAACTATTATAAAGAGCTTCCAACACTGGACATAGTTTGAGAGTTTGAATCCACTGGTGTCCTTTTATGGGACTTTACTAGAACAACAATTTTCGAAAATGTTCTTTTTGCCTACAACAGATATACTTTCTTTTAACAAAATTTTTCAAAGCACACAGAACTAATATGAAAAATAAAATTTAGCTCTTCCCCACCACAGTAAACGAAGTCACCATTTGAAATCATCATTATCCAGTAATTTATTATAGTATCATTTGTACTTTTAAAAGAATATTTACCAACTACTTACAAATAATAAAATTCAACATGGAACATACAATTGACAAATTTACAACTGTCAAATGTAACTGTTGCACAAATTATAAACATTATCAACATCTTCAAAATTTCCCTACCCTTCACAACTACTGATTTTTTATTTCATATCACGCTTATCTTCTCTACAATTTTACAAAAATTGAATCATACGACATGTAAGTTTTATGAGTCTGGCATACTTCCTAAATTTCTTATCTAAAGAATTCTCATCACCATACTCAGCAAACATGTAACCCTAAATTTTTCTTCACAGAGCTATATGGATCATTCTATGGCATTACCTTGTTTCTTCTAGTTCTACTTCAAGTTGACTGTAAGTTTCATGAGGGCCTAGGGACCTTAGTTCCTTCTGTATGTGCTGTCAGTCAAAAACTGTGACAGGTGCCAGTACAGAGTAGATGCTCAAAAACTGTTAAAGAATGCATGAGTAAAAGAAAATAACAGCTTCTTCAAGGTTTCCTTATTGAGATTTTTCATTTCCTAGAATCAATTAAAACTGATATTAAATGGTCACTCAGCTGCATATGTAATTTATACCAGCATCTGTAATTTATACCAACATGTTACCACTGGGAGGTTGAACAAAGTAGTAGCAAACTGAAGAACTCTGTAGTTAAGTCACCCATATTCGAATGCTGCTTGTTATCTCCTCTCAGGAGTTACATAAGCTCTGTAAGATTTAGTTTCTGAATCTGCAAAAACCAGAATGGTAAGAGTAGCTGCCTCAAACAGTGAGAGACTAAGATGAAAAATGTAGGATAATTAGAAACATTGCTAGCACTATTAGAACTGAGTCAGTGACAGTGAATATTGTTATGATTACTGCTATCTCCATGAACATGACCACCAAGATTATATTACTACTTTCTTCAAAGGCAATAAAAATTTCAGAAAATACTTTTCATTGAAAAACCTAGCAAAGCTTAGTGTGTTTGTTTATAATAAAGTCAATGGATGAAACTGGAACGGGAACCATTACTCTTCCATTATTATAATGAGATGATAATATTTGGTTAGTTTTTGTAATGCTTAATATTTGAGGGACTTTCCTTAAAAAAGTAATAAGGATACTGATTACAAATCTAAAACTCATATTTTAAATTGCCCAGCATACAAAAAGAATTAACAAGGGCCAGGGATTTAGCTCAGTGGTTTTGCTGCCTGCTGTGTAAGCACAAGGACCAGAGTTTGATCCCCGGTACCAAAAAAAACCAAAACAAAACAAAAAGAATGAACAGGCAGGATTCCTATCATTATTAGCCTAAGGATAAAGTCTATTTATAAAGTGTATTTTTGGTCTTGTACCATTATTAATTTAGGATAATTAATTAAACTCAAAGGACTTTTACAAATCAATCTATAATAATTAATTGCTTAGAAACCCAAGTGCCAAACTGCAACCCAAAACCCATTTATTACAAAGTCCCAACACTGTAATCAAACCTAAATACTGAGGTTTTAGTTTAGAAAAAACAACTGTACTTTAACATCTATTGTCTTAAAAGAAAAACACAGTAACATGTATGCTATAGGTTTGCCACCACTGTTTATACAATCAAGCAGTTCCATTTCGAGGTATATAATCAAATAAATTGGAATAACTGTCTGAAATATTTGTATCTCCTTGTTTACTGCAGCATTATTCATAATAGCCAACATATGGGAGCAACATAAATGTTCACAGATGGATAAATGGAAAAGCATAATGTGACACACATACACACATAGAAATAGAGTATTAGTCATAAAAAGGAGTTCTTGCCATTTGTGACAACATGGATGAACCCAGATGACATTATATTTAATGAAACAGACCAGAAACAGAAAGAATACTGTATGATCTCACTTGTTTATGAAATTTAAAAATCTTAAATCCAGAAATAGCAGAATGGCGGTTGCCAGGGGCTGCGACTTTTGGAATGAATAGGTCAGTAAGGGTTTGCATTCATGAATGGGATGACTAGCCTTGAAAAAGACCCACATAGGGACTGGGGATTTAGCTCAATGGTGCCAATGCCTGCCTTGCAAGCACAAGGTCCTGAGTTCGATCCCCAATACCAAAAAAAAAAAAAAAAAGACCCTATACACTAGAGAACTGTGGAGATATTGATCAAACTATATCAATTTTTAGTTATAAAATGAACAATTTCTGGGAACTCTAACATACAGCAAGCATGATGATGAATGTGTTTACTAACTAGATTTGATAACCATTACAGTATATGGATATCAAATGATCACATCACATCCCTGGAATATATACAGAAAAAGTATGAATTGCTTGCCTTTCAAAGGCAAACCTGAGCACAATGGCTTCCTTATTAACAATGATTCTAAAAAAATTCTTTCAATTACATATTTGAAAGATTTTCCAAGTCCCTTGTGGTTCTAACTGTATGAACAGAATCTGAAGAGATACTAGGTATGCAGAGGAGGGCTTCAGAAGCCAAGGCCAGGGACAGTGATTTCAGTGAGACAGCTCAAGCCAGTCTTAAGCTAGCATTGCCTTGTCAGAGTTCAAGTCCAAAACATATGCATTTTTCATCAAGAAATATTACAGTAAAAATTCATCACTAACACATACTTCAAACACTACATCTTCCAATTTCAATTTTACTTCTTCATGTAATGATAAAATGGGACTCCTAGTTCTGCTTTACAATAATGATAAAGATGAGACTGAGTGCTCACCTTATTAACATAATTAACAACTAAGACTCTTGTTCAGAAAACTAAAAAAAGGTAATCCAAGCAAAAATGTGAATAAGAAAGAAAAATGTTTTAAAATCATCAAGGATCTTGACATCAAAATCTACTGGTTTAAGATCACAAACAAGACAAAAAAAATAAGCTTAGTATCTTCTATTTGAGCTGGTATGACAAAATATCATAAATTGAATTTCTTATAAATAAGAAATTTATTTTTAACAAGTTTGGAAACTGGGACATCAATAATGAGATGGCAGTAGATTCAGTCTGGTAGGTCCACTTTATCTAAGCATCTTCTCAGTGTGTCCTCACACAGAAGAAAGGGTAAACTATAAAAGAACTCTTTTACAAAGGTACTAATCCCATTTATGAGTAAGAGAATTTGTAAACTAATCACCCCCAAAGGCTCTGACTACCATCATGTTGAGAAGTAGGATCTTAACATGAATTGGGGAGCACAAATATTCATAGCATGGTATGTAGCCATTTAAAGCTATTTGTTTTATACACACTTGTCTTTTCTTCAGACTAAGTAGGGGAAATAAAATGACATAATATATTTAAAAACAAAAATTGTAGAAAATTAAAAGCTAATATAATTTGGCCTTTAACTCACTATGTAACCTAGGCTGTGCTCACACCCCCAGTGATCCTCCTGCCTCAGCCTCCCAAGAGCTGGCGTGAGTCACTACGTCTGGGTAATACATGGATTTTAAAGGTCAACTAGAGAATTAATGAGTTGGAAGATACAAAATATTATAAGCATGACAGAAAAATCAATGTAAAATAAAAGTGATATTAAGACTTAAGAGAATACATATAAGTAAGTTAAAAACTAGATGACCCAAGAGAAGAGGAGTAGGAAGAGATAATATATGAAATACATGCAGTAGCTTCAACTTTGAAACATGTATAGTTGTAAATACACTAAGTCCAGTACCTTCTGAGGAATTTTAAAACAATTTCTGTGTTGATGAGTCTGTATTATAGAAGACACACCAGAATTATCACAAGAAGACCTCTATACCATATTTGATGATCTATGCTGCTGACAATTATCAAAAACACATTTAATTAATCAGTTGTCCACTAATATAGAGTTAAATGTATGAGAGTTCAGCTCCTAATGACTGTTTTTCTAGAATACATGATAGGAGCTAAGGCCTCCCAAGAGTACAAACATGAGTTAGACACATGGTAGCCTCAGGATGAAGTCAATGAAGTTAGTACCTGAACCATATGCTGCAAGAAAAATACAAATTTGGAGGTAAAAGATCAACAAAATATTTTTCCTTCAACAAAATAATTACTCACAGGTAACAGTAGGAAGAGAACGTAAGTGTACATCTATGTGTCTGCTCCCTTGTATTGATAGCAAAACAAACATACATGTTAAAAATTAAGAGGCCATTCCTTCAAAATTTCTAATGCTAATTTCTGAAGAGCCCATACACACATAATAAATATGGTGGAGGCTTATAAGTCTAGACAAATGGTCTACTTTAGTTCTTTGAATACAATTGTAATGGCAAACCAAAGTCTTCATTCAGTCCAATACCCAAGTAGTCTATACTAACTAGATTTCCCCCAGATGTATGAACCACTTTTTCCTGTTTGTCTGAATATCTCATAAGCCTTTTGCTATTGATGAAAACTGGATATTAAAATAATGTAGCAACTTGAGATGTCAGATCTTTTCTGTGCTCCAAAGATTTTTTTTTTTTATGTTATTGTTGTTATTGCTGTGTTTGTTAGGAAGTTCTCATGTAGTAACCTTTCCACACTAATTTTGCAAAGCCCATATTCCTTGTCATATGAAGTTTTTAAAGTCTCTTATAGGTAAGTTTAGTTGTCAGCTAATGAAATTAGACAGCAATTTACTTAAATATCTTGAACAAGTAAGTCTTCCATCCGATTCCAAGGGGCTCTATGTGCTGAAGCATAACGTCAACATTGGCACTTTGCAACTCTACCTTAGCCTTCACTTCCTGCTTGCACAGAATCAAAGTCTGCCAGAGATTATAGCTTTCTTGGGTCTTTCTTGGGCATGTGTGTGACTTTAAATTCCAGGAATATTTTCAAAAGTCAGAACTTTTCAAAGCCACCTATGGCAAAAACATGTTCCTTCTTTTCTCTCTCCTCCACCTCCTCCTTCTTTTGAGCCATCTTCTCTTCCCAGGCCGTGGAGAAGATAAATTATCTCCACCTACTGTTTTTGGCAGATATCCTGGGGATAGGGCTTTTCCCACTGAGCCTTGAGGTAGATCAATATGAAAAGCCATAAAATGGGGACTTTCCAAGAAGCTGTCAGGTCAAAAAATAACAAATCTTTGGAGACATAGCTTTTGTGGAGCTCCCAACCCCATCTGGGCCCTTCAGGGACTTCTACATTTTGGTTCTCCATAAATTAGTGTGGCTGTCTAGCTCTTAGCTTTTAAAGCCACCATCCATACATCTGGGAAGAGGAAGAATGGAATAAAGCAAGTTAAAACTCTGAAAACATGGATGTTCTTAGTAAGAGTTAGCTATTTTTAATTAAACATTTGGGTTATTAAAAGCTTTGGTTGGTATCTACAGTTCTAAGAACTGAATTTTAACAATTTTTTTTGCTAGTGTTTTCAAAGAGGTAATTTGTGGAGGTATCCATTCCACAATTCCAGTAGTCCTGCTGAAATTTTTCCTTTCAAAGAATATCAGTTGTTTGACTAATTCCTTTTTAGTACATTAAATTTATGGATTTAAATATTTAGTCTGTTTGGCATTTATTTTACAGAAAGAATACAGAAGGAAAAGGGTAGTCAATTGAAATATTTTTAATATCCTGTGGTTTAATTACAATTCTTTTGAGGATTTCATAAAAATATGGACCAACTCTGCAAAAAATACCTACATTATATTCCACTTTTCATAATTTCAATAAATTTACAGACTATATGCACTTGTTAAATGGAATCAAGATTAAAAAAAAATCCTGATTTGTTGATTCATCTTATCCTATCTAATTTGTCATACTATCTTTACAGATATGTAAATTACAGAAAAATTAAGTATATTTCTGGATTCTATCTTGTTTGATTGGGTCTGTTGACTGTCAATTCCCATAATAATACCATATAGCTATAATTACACTGTACTTTTGTTGCCTCAGATGCTTTGCACTTGTTGGACCTCTGAAATACTCTTTCTGCTTGAAACCCTTTCCTAAATATTCACAAAGCAAAGTCCTCACATCTGTGCAGGTCTCAGCTGAAAGGCTGGCTCTTTGGCCAGCACTTATCTGACTACCCTTCTTTATATACTGGGTTATTCACCCTCTTGTTCCATAGAGTTTTATTCTTTCATTTTTGATTTTTTGAGACAGGGTCTTAACAATGTATTCCACCTGGCCTTGAACTCACTGTGTAGCCCAAGCTGGCCTTGAACTCATGATAGTCCTCCTGGGTCAGTCTCCCAAGTGCTGGGATTACAGGTATGTGCCAACATGCCTGGCTAGACAGCTTTGTTTTTGATGACAATTATCACTTCTTGATTTATATTAGACCTCTATTAGCTTCCTAACTGTCTTCTTTACAAGATGGGAGGGAATTATTTTCTCCTTTGTTGTATCCCTAGAAATAAGTATAGAGCCTGGAAATGACAATCATTTTAATTGTTGATGTAAAAGACTACAGATTAAGTTTCACCACAAAAATTTATTTGATTATCCTGGTGGGTCTAAACAGAATAGATCATGTGACTTCTGAGAAAAGTAATTTATTTGTCCATTTCCTAGCCTAGGAACATGAAGCTTGAAGGGGTTAATGCCTAAAAACATCAACCATATGAAAAAGAAAGAGAGTTTAAAGACTTTGGATGCATTTCATAATATTACTTCACTTTTGAAAGCCTGAAAGTTACCTGGCAACACTGTCTCTCTGCTGGAGATTTTTCCTCAACTCTCAGCTACACTGTAATTAAAGAAACACACACACACACACACACACACACACACATGCACATACATACATATACTAGGTAGTAAAACTTGCAAACCCTTGTAAGAAAACACACATATTAAATTATCTTCACCAACGGGAAAATTTTCAAAGTTCACTGTCTATTTCAGTGTCCTACAGGCTAATAGCGCAGATGTGTACTCCTTAAAATATATATATATATATATATATATTTTTATTTATTTATTTATTTATTTATTTTTTTTTTTTGGTACCAGGGATTGAATTCAGGTCCTTGCTCTTTCAAGGCAGGCAGCAGAACCACTGAGCTAAATCCCCGGCCCTATAATCTTCAAGTTATGCTTTTTTTGATATGGGTGATGAATATGTGCTGATTCATTCAAACTGTCTTGCTCAATTTCATGGTGACTAACAAGTCATATCTATGTGAATTTGAGAGTACTCTATGCCCACAAAAAATAAAACAAAACAAAACAAACAGATAAACACTCTCTAAACTCTCCCAAATGAGGAAAAATAAAGAATGATCTTGACCTTGCTGGCATAGAATTCCAACCAACAAAGCTGACAGATAAATATCTTATTATAGATAACCAGTATATGTGGGCAGATACTAATAATGGTTACAGTAACAATTAGAAGTAATGGTTACTTTAATAGAAAGAAGAAAAAGACAGTATCTATTACTATAATATTGCTATCATATAGATAGAATGTACAGATCTGTTCAGTTTTTCTAATAAATGGTAACTATGTGTCCTTGAGAATAAACTTAAATGACATGGTTTAAAAAGTGTAACATTGAGTCTGGATATTGAAAACATCGAATTTTTTAGGGATTTTTATGATTATTAAAGAGTCATAAATATTTAGATTGTTTGGAATGGTTAGTCATTTTAGCTACATTCAAAAGAAGCAAAAAATGGTAGTTTATATGACATGTAAACCATGTGAAAGCGACTTTATGAGTGTTATCTTCTGCTCTGTATACTTGATTAAGGGAAGATTTGTTCAAGTTCTTTGCCTACATAAAGAAAAAACTAAATCCAAGTAAAATTGAACTATGCAAATTCAATTATGGAAAATAAAACTTAGAGATTTAAGAGCTCAGATAAATGATCAAAAGTTACTTCCTATGTAGAACATATTTGTTATATCTCTTTTGAGAACATAGTGAATATTTTTGCAGTTACTAAAGTTACAACAAATGAATTAAATGAAGTATTTTTTCTATGGAAAGATGTCATTTTGTATTGATTCTATGTTTGTGTGTATTGTGGATGGGGGTCATAAGAACACAGAGCAGAAGGTTTAATGTAGGTAGCTAAAATCACTAAACGCAAATGTGGATTCTAAAAAGTAAAGAAGTAAAACGGTATAGAATTTTTAATATCAGATGAAAATACAGTGAAGTGCTAAAATTATTAGATCTAAAAATTAAATAATGCTATATCCACTAAGTTGATTTTAAATAAGATAAATTAATAGTTAAGGCCACTTCATTTTGAGACAAATAAGAAAAACAAGTTTATAAGGAGCTAATTTAACTGACCTGACTTATTTTTCTTTGTTCTTGTATAGCTGTTTCAATGGCCTGAGATACATTTTCTTGATCTTTTGCATGTTCTGTTTTCCATAATTCCCTTTCTTCTGCATGAGCTTTTTCCAAATTCTTTCTTTCTTCTTCTATGGCTTTCATAACTACTTCTTTCATTGCTTCTTGCTCTAGCTTCAAAACAATTAATGAACCAAACATAAATGTTTGTGTGATTATATAATAAGCAAATCTGGTTAACCTAAAGACACAAAACTTGATCTTTCTTAGTTCTAAAATTCCTTTTCTATGCACGTTAAACAATTACATAAAAATGCATTGTTCTTTTTTATACACATACTTTCACTGATTTCCATGGCATTTCTATACTTCAAGAAAATCAACCCCTTAGCTAAGATAGCAGATTCCCAAGCCTTGAGGTATTAGGGTCCTTTTATAATGTTAAAAAATGATGAGTATGTCAAAGAACTTTGGTTAATGTTGGTAGTACCTATTATTTATATTAGACATTCAAATCAAGAAAAGTATTCATTTGACATAAATGTATACTTGTGTCATTATATATGTATTATATATTAACAAATAATAAACATTGTGATAACTATAATTTCCAATATTTAAAAAGTGAGAACTTCAATGTTATACAAAAACTTCTTTAATATCTGACTTAGTAGAAAACAGCTAGATTATTGTATCTACTTTTTGTATTAAATCTGTAATGATAGATTTTTAGTTGAAGTGTATAAAAAAAAATCTACCCATACAAACATATGTAGTTTCAAAAAGGAGAAAGTATTTGGTAGTTAATTTAGACAACTGTGGATATTTTGCATGATTTTGCATTAAAATTTGACAAAAGACCATCCTCAAAGGATGGTTGAGATAAAGAAAATTATATCAAATAAAAATTTTATCCTATTATATTGCAATCATTTGTACTTCGCACTTTTGTACTTTGATTCCTTTATCAATGACTAATTTAAAAGTATCTGTTGTTTGGTAAAGACTGATTCATTGGGTTACACATCTTCACCAGATAACAACACATTTCTTTTTAACATGACATAAAAACTTAAATTGTTAATATCATCATCAATCTCATGATTAAAGTCTTTACTACAACACTGATACAGATTTTCCAAATTTTAATTTGTTTTAACTATCTCAAACTCCTCAAAAAGAGTGCTATTTTCTGTTTTGTTCTTGAAGCTATAATCTGGGACTACAGATAATTGGTCTTTTTCTGTCACAGAGAACGTGTGTGTTGATTTTATCTCCCATTTCTAGACTGTCCAACTTATCACAATTAGTTTATTTCTACAACTCACTTCTCTTACCCAGATTTCAGATGCAACTTATTTTTTTTCCATTGCTTCTAGTCTTTTGTCTCCAATTTCCGAAAATTAAACATCAGTTACCATTAAGATTTGCCTATGCTAAGAACTTTCAACGTGTCTTCCTTAGCTATGGAATTAAATTCAAATTCAAGTCAGAAATGTAGTCACCCTTCAAGGTCAATTTCAAAAGTAATCTGTAATTTAAAATACTTCTATGACATGGACATAATATCTACAGATTCATAATCATTCCTCCTTGCCTTACTCCTGTTTGTATTTTTTCTTATTGGATTATAAATTCTTTAAGAAAAAGACAAAATTATATTCATTCTTGGATTTCTAGTCCTGGCTTAGTGACATATAAATATGAAGCAGACATTCAATATTTGTTTACTAAGTTTAATTCTAATTCAAAACTTAAAAGTTAGTACTCCATGTGTGTACTTAACAGCTCTAAATACACCTCTTAGATGAATCACTTTTAAAATTGGCTTTAAAAATCACTTTGATGGGCTAGGGATTTAACTCAGTGGTTCTGCCGCCTGCCTCACAAGCGCAAGGTACCGAGTTTGATTCCTGATGCCAAAAAGTAAAAATAAATAAATAAATAAAATAAAAATCACTTTGATACACACAGATATTATATATCAAATATTAGGTGGGTCCAAACATATGTACATAATAGTACTCTATATTTTAAGGGAGCCAATGCCATCAAAATCATACATAAGATGCATTTAGCAAGAACATAGTCACATCATAAGTTAAAGAGAAAAAATAAGAAAGGAAAAAAACCTTTGAGTTTTCTGTATTAAAACATTATATAAAAGTAGACAGACAGTATTAATGAACTAAGCATTTAATTCTATTTGTTTACATAGGAACCAATTATTACATATAGAAATACCTTTGCAGAAGATTCTAACGCCTCCTTATGTTTTTGCCTTTCTTCTTCCAAACATTTTTTCAATATTTCCTGTAAATTATAAGATGTTTGGAAAGACACTAAATGTATTGTTTGAGGTAACAAAATATATGCATCCACACTGAGCACACTTCAAGTATTACCTTCTGTTCTTGAGATTGTTGATTCAAGGCTTCATTTATTTTTTCTTTTAACATTTCCTTCTCTCTATCTAGCATTTCAAGGAGCCTCTGATGCTACAAGGAAAGATAACTGAATTATGATATGGCTCTAAGACAACATAGAGAACAGCTAACAGAATTCATTTCCCCACAAGTATTGAAGTATATACTGGAGGAAGTAATCTTTATGAAGTTTGCTTAAATGAAGGTGTAGGGATCAAAAATAGTGAGTTCTTCTTTCTCCAGTCAACTTAGATATATTTTAGTTCCCCAAATTCAGCAAAGTAGATGCAATGAGATCTAACAAGAATAAGTACATCACTGGAAAATTAATCAGAAAATGTTAATGCGTCATTCTTCAAAATTAAATTTGGAATGATTATTAGCTAAAATGATTATTAGCTAACTATCATAACTAAAAAACCAAAGTGTTTACTTGATAATCAACTATTATTATTATTTATTTTTTGGTACCGGGGATCGAACTTGGGTCCTTACACTTGCGCAGCAGGCGGCGAAACCACTGAGCTAAATCCCCGTCCCGATAATCAACTATTATAATAGATAATTTGTTTCTAATAAAGCATGGTTGAAGACACTGAGATATTAGCTCATCTTGCCCCGAGATTTTACTACAATTTCAAAAAATGAATCTATAAAATCAGTCAAAGGAACATTATATAATAGCTAGTACTAAAGGGTATGGAGCTCATGTATTTATTCAATGTGCTAATGGAAAAAACACGAATTAAGATGTATGTATGTGAGGCTTAAATGGAGCTTTCTAAGAAAATTAGACTTCTATAGCCAATAAGGATGAGCTAGATACTGTTGTAGAACCATGCTCTGATAAGAAAACAAAACTAAGAAACGTAATATCAGTCACATAGATTTCTCATTTAGTTAATAAAAACAAAGAAGTTATTTTCTCAGATTTAGAATACAAGAAATATCCAAGCCTCCTTTAAATTGAAACCCATTCTTATACAACTTATTTTGAAACAGATTTGTATCTTTTAAATTTGTTGATTTAAAGTATTTTTCAGGGACACAGTCTATACTGAGAGTAAATGATCAAAAGTGCATCCCTAGTTAAGATAATTTATTATTCCTGTTTTTTTTAAATTTCCATGTGTTTGTGGGTGTTTTGTGGTTTCTTATGTTATTGATCTCCAATTGTATTGCACTATGGTCTGAACATATACAGGGTATAACTTCAATTCTTTTACATTTACTTAGATTTGCCCTATGAGCTAGTATGTGATCTATTTTGGAGAATGACCCCTGTGCAGCTGAAAAGACTGTGTATTCTGATTTTGTGGGGGTGGAACACTCTACAAACATCTATTAAGTCCATTTGTTCAATAGCTTGGTTCAGTTCTAGAATTTCATTGTTAAGTTTTTTCCTAGATGATCTGTCTATTTGTGACAGAGGGGTGTTGAGGTCCCCACTACAATTATGTTATTGTTTATTTGGTTTTTCATGTCCATTAATATTTGTTTTGTATAGCAGGGGCATTCATATTTGGTGCATATTTAGGATTGTCATCTCTTCCTCTTGGATTGTTCCCTTCACAAGAATGTAGTGACCATCTTTGTCTCTCTTAACTAGTTTTGGTTTGAAATCTACTTTGTCTGCAAATAAGATCGCTACACCTGCTTTTTTCTGGGTTCCTGTTGCATGGAGAACTGTTTTCCATCCTTTTACTTTCAGTCTATGAATTTCCTTTTGAGTTAGGTGTGTTTCTTGTATATAGCATATTGCTGGGTTTTGCTTCTTAATCCATTCTGTCAGTCTGTTTCTTTTGATTGGTGAATTGAGGGCATTAACATTGATAGATATAATTGAGAGATATTGACTCATTCTTGCCATGATGTTTTATTGTTGGCTCTTTTCTTATTTTTCCCCCTTTCCCTTAAGTGCCTTACCTTGCGTGGTGTCTTCTCTCTGTTGGGCTTTATGGAGTTGTGACCTTCATTATCTTTTTCTAGGATATTGTTCAGGATTGTTTGGAGTGCCGGTTTGGTGTTCATGAAATTTCTCAGGTGTTCTTTGTCGTGAAAGTATCTAATTTCCCCATCGATTTTGAAAGATAATTTTGCCGGATACAACAGTCTAGGTTGGAAGTTATTTTCTTTTAGGGTTTGAGATACTTCACTCTAGGCTCTCCTTGATTTGAGGGTTTGTGTTGAGAAATCTGCCGTCATTCTGATGGACTTTCCTTTGTAGGTGATTTGTTTCTTTTCTCTAACTGCCGGTAGAATTTTGTTCTTCTGTTGAGTTTCTGGGATTTTGAATATTATATGTCTAGGTGTAGATTTTTTTTGATCATGGCTATGTGGATCATGGCTATATGCCTCACTTATCTGTGTGTCCAATTCTCCACCTCTGTCTGGGAAGTTTTCTACTATTACTTCTGTGAACAGTTTTTTTATGTCAATTGTACTTTCTCCTGTTTTTTCATGGACTCCTATCAGTCTTATGTTGTTCTTCTTTGCATCATCTAGCAGCTGTTGGATTGATTTCTCATGGTCCCTTACTATCTTTAAGAAATCTCTGTTTTCATGGTCCTAAATCGCAATCCTGTCTCCTATATCTGACATTCTGTCTTCAGATTCTCTTAGTCTGCTCTGCATGCTTTCAATGGAGTTTTTAATATCCTGAATATCTGTTTGAATCTGTTTCACGGATTTCTTTATGTTGGGTGATCATGGTTTCCATTTCTTTATTATGCTGGGCATTCATAGCTTCCAGCATGTTTCTGATCTCATCTATTTTCTTATCTGTTTCTGCTCTAGAGCCTCTAATCATGTCTTTCACTCTACTCACCATCTCTGTATTTATCTGTGAGACTATTTCTGCTTTGAATTTTTCTAGAGCCTCATGTATCTGCTTTGATACTTCCTGTGCTATCAGTTCAGGGAATCCAGGTGGTTGATTATCAGATTTTTCCACCTCATTTCCCCCAGAATTTCCTTTTTGTGGCATGGAAGCCTGTGTTTGTGCCTTGCTTAAATGTCTTCTCATATTATTCCTGTTTTTAATCATGTTACAATTCATCCCTGTCTTTTAAAAGAGTAATAAGAAAAATCACATGAAAAATATATTTTTTCCTTAAAAACAAATCCAAACTGTGATACAAATCATGACATCATTCAGAATTTGTACCACACTGAGTTTTTGAAAGGCAGCTAACAAATGAGTAGCCAAGACTTTAATTCTGTGTTCTATGTAAGTCAAGATGTACACAGAATTTCACAGCAGCAGAAAGCGTTTCAGCTATTTAAAATGCACAAAGACATTATACCAGGCAAATAATTAGACTTAAAAATGATATATATAAATTTCATAAGACCAAAAATGTTAATTTTAGGCTTGGAAAGGGGTACATACAACACAAATAACAAATAAGAATTACTAGAGTATAAAAAGGAATAAAATTTTCAGTCATAACCCAATTTTTTTTTCTTAAAAAGAACTATTATGACAGCAAGTCAAACTAATTGAAATCATTAATTAATTAATTAAAACTATAAATGGGCCAAGTTTTACCAATGTCCCAACAAGAACTAAAAATAAAGAGGGTTCATTAGGTAAAATGACAAGGTAATGTCTGGAAAATTCATTCCTTTAAAGGCATTTCTGACTGTATGCTGTAACACAAGACAATTTTTGAGCCTGCTTGCACAAGAATGCACCTGCAATTACCATTTCAAAGCAGTGCACTTATACCCTGAATGAAATCATGGATCTACTTGAAAAAAAGAAAATACAACTGGGTTACAGGACTGGATCATTCAGACCATTTTTATAAAGCATGTTTAAGGTACCAGACAGTGTTAAAAGTGCTTTACATGAAGCAGTAACATCATAAACTGTAACCATAAACTGCTATATTCTTCTCACTTTCAGATGAGTGATAGAACTTATCAGGTCTTTAATAAGTCATTTTAACAATAATCATATTCTATATACACATTATTAGAAATAGTAATCACCTAATTGCTAAAATTAGCCCTACTATAATGTAGCTATTACTCATATTAACAGCTGCAAGATAAAAGTAGTATGAATTAAGACCTCAATTTCATTGACTAATCTATACTTTTGATTCTATTCTTTTCATAGTACTATTAAAATAAGATTTAATTCCTGCCTCCTCTCTTTTATTGGGAAGAGGAAGGGCTTGGAGGAAGGGTAGATAAGTGTTTTAATTTACCACATGTACCTTGATATAAAAATTACTTTTTAAAAGATTTTAATATTTTTTTACCAGATGTTATGTCCAGGTACCATGTTAGGAAGTTTACAAATAATAATAATCCTCATGACTCATTTTATTAATCACATTTCACCAGTATTTAAATTGAATTATAAAGAGGTTATATAAATTGCCTAGGTTCACAGGACTGATAAATCGTTCATTGAGACCAGGACCCAGGGAGTGATGAATACAAAGTTTACGGTTTCTTTGGACAATGAAGAATTCAGACTCTACTCCATTACTATGGACTGCTTCTTTGACTTTTTGGGTCAGTCATACATTCATACTATTTTTATAGCCTTATAATTTATGGAAATAACTTCAGAACTATAGTTATAGTTTGGTTCTTCTGCCATTCCCAGTGTTCCATTACCCAACTGGTTCCTTAAGTTACAGTAGAGACTCTAAGATCTATCTCGCTATATTCTATTATCTAACTTTTATTTTGCTCTTTATTTATACTTTGGGTTTCTCGGATAAAAGAGAAACCCAACTCTGTTCTTAAAAATGTATAAATTCATTAATGTACTTTTCGACTATACATCAACTAGGAACTGTGGTAGATTCTAGAGATGAATGCAGAAATAAGACAGATATAACCCCTTGTCTCAAGGACACAAGTGTCTGCTAGATAACTCACAAAACGTAAATGTACTTTCTTAGAGTTGACTTGTGAAACTATTTTATGAAATAATTTTTCTTCAATGAATATATTATCAACTTATTCTTCCCCTCAGTACAAAATGCCTTTTGAAGTGGAAAGCACAAAAAATGATTTGTAAAGAAATGACATACATGCACAAATGTTACATGAAAGGGCAATGGAAGCACAAAACACAAAATAGTTGTAACAAGACCTCAAGAATCAAAATACAACTTTCTGTCTTTTTACTTTTTAACATTAAAAAAATCTTATTGAAATATCATTGACATGTAAAAATTATGTATATTTAAAGTGAATCCAAAATAATTATCACAAACTAATTAACAAACTAACATAAATATTCCCTTTAGACTGATACCACAATGTATGGTGAGATAGTACTTTTAGTAGATGAAAATGTCTACAGTGAGAAATTGACATAGTTAATATAAATAGACACCTTACAAGAGTGCTTGTCACATAGCAGGAACTTAAATATTACATTCCATTATTACTACAATTGTCACTTCTTCGTTATGGTGGTAAATATAACATAAACTTTCTGATTTTAACCACTTTTAAGTATACAATTATGTAGCCCAAATTACATTCTCAATGCTGTGCACTAATCACACCTATATCCTTAACTGTTTCCTAACCCTCAACAAAATGGTTTGAATATCTCCTCCAAAATTCACACTGACATTCAACTGCCAGTTCAGTAGGGCTGAGAGAAGGTGGGTCAGTCACTAGCACTTGGTCCTCAGGAATAGATTAGTGCCCTTTTCATGACAGTGGGTTACTTAACATGAGAAGTGGATTTCTGATAAAATGATGAGGTTGACCTTAATTTCCTTCTGTCTCACACTATCTCTTTGACATTCCAAGATGAGAAGACACAACAACAAGGGCCTTAGCAGATGCTGATACCATGCTCTGGGACTTGGCAGGCTCCAAACTGTGAGCTAAATAAACTTGTACAGTTTACAAATTAAGTGGTTTGTAGCATTACAGCAGTAGAAAATGGACTAAGACATTTCTCATTCTAACTAACCTTGGTTCCCTGTAACCTCTAATTGTCTGTCTCTATGAAGTATTTTATTCATGTAAAATATATACTAGTTGTCCTTTTGTGTCTGGCTTATTTTATATAGCACAGTGTTTTCAAGGGCAATCCATTCTGTAGCATGTATCTGAACAGTATTCCTCTTTATGACTAAGAAATATTCTATTGCACTTTTTATCCTACATATTCCTCTGTTGATGAAAATTTAAATCATCTCCACTTTTTGGCTACTGTGAATCCTAGTATGATGAAGAACATTTACCCACAAGAGTGTGAATCCCTGTGTTCAGTTCTTGAGGGTATATATCTAGAAGTAGAACTATGGGTCAAATGGCAACTCTATGGTTAATTTTTTGAGAAACTTCCAAACTTTCTACAGTTGCTGCCCCACTTTACATTCCCTTTACATTTTACATTAGACAAGTTCCAATTTGTCCATATCCTCTACATGTTATTTTACATTTTTCTCCTCTACCCATCTTTAGTGGGTATGAAATAGTATGACATTGTAGTTTATATTTTTCTAATGACAAAGTAGGCATTTTCTTCAAATGATACATCTTCTGATATTACTAGTACAACTTCTCAATGATTACTTGTATTATCTGAACAAAGAGTAAGCTATTAGAGCCCTTTTCCCACCTTTATACGGAATTATAGTAGAAATGTTTTGATGTTTTTTTCATTATCTAGGTTCTGGCAGAAGCAGAGATTATTCTGGTTATTTAATCACAGTAAGCTAGACAGTATAAAGTACTAAGAAGGAAAGAGCTTAGCCAAAATTGATTAAGCTTCCCTTTATTCTACTTAATGAATAAAGCCTATCTGGGAGTAGCCTTTATTACTCTAATCTTCTGATTTAATAAAAATTATTTTTTCTCTTTTCCTTTTATTATTAGTGACTATTAATTTTACAAAAATTGGGTTTCAGTGCATGTACTTTGATTGTAATCATCATCTCTTTACCTTCCTTCACACCCACCCTCCACCACCTCTCTCTTATTCCTTTCCTCTTGTAAAATAACAGGCTCCCTTCTTCTTTCTTGTCATTTTTTTGGGATTCCACATATTAGGGAGAACAAACAATATTTGTATTTCTGAGTCTAACTTATTTTACTCGACATCCACTTGTTGCTTATAACAAAACTTCACTTTATGGTTGAATAATACCCCATTGTATCTGTATACTACAATCTTTTCACCTGTTGATGAGCACCCAGGTTAGCTCCATATTTGGGTATTGTGAATTATGCTGGTGCGCCCTGTAGTATGCTGACTTTAATTGCTTTGGATATATGCGAAGAAGTGATAAAGGTGTCAAATGCTAGTTTTATTTTTTGTTTCTTGAAGAAACTTCATACTAATTTTCCAGTTGGCTCTATTAATTACATTCCTACCAGTTGTGTTGATTCCTTTGGTCAATGTTCTCATTAGAATTTACTGTTTTTTGTGCTCTTTATAAATTCTTTAATTGCCTAAAAGCTCTAGTGCCTCAGAAATGGTTAACTTGGTCTTTGATAATATAAAGGATGGCTACTACTTTCTTCTCCACATTACTGGCTGAGTACTCCCAAGGTGGAATCTTCGGGAAACCACTTGTTACATACTTCAGAGAAGAAACTGTGAATCAAAGACATCATAAAACTTATAAGGACCCTTCCTATCTTAGTCAAGACATTGAAGGGCAGGTTTATATTTCTAATAGACATATACAATATTTATAATTTATAAATGAAGCAGAAACTTCTCTATACTTACAGTAATTAGGGTATATTTGCTGCAACGAGCTATATTTACATTTATTTCATCACCCTGAGTGAGTCTTAATTTCCAGAGCATCTCAGATTCCATATCTCACTTCTTCACCTATAGGGGCTGGGGATTTAGCTCAGCAGTTTTGCTGCCTGCCTCTTTGACTATAGATAAAGAACTCTATAAGAGTTCCTAATAACATGGGCCCAATTCACAGGATAAAATAAAAATTATTTATACTGTATTTTCATATAAATATAATTATGTTTATCTTTGATTTTGTTATTTATAATTACAGATTTCTCCAAGCTTAGCAATCTATAAATTGATTAGCTCGCTGGATATATTTTATGTGCAATAGCCTTACATTACTATTACTGTATAATTATCACTAAGTACCATTACGTTTTACATTATACGAAAAGTATCCTGAGCCAATCATGATCAGAAATCAACATTTACAATCAAGAAGGCAGTGCAAATTTCATTTGTGCGGGGTTAATAAATTGTGAATGTCTAATCCACAACATGATAACTACAGTTAATACTGTAATGCATACTTAAAATTTACTAAGAGTAGATCTTAAATATTTCTGATACACTGAGCTTAAATGTTTTCATGCAAATTGATTTTCTTCTTTCACAGAAAGTAGTCTAACCTACCTTCAAAATTTTATATATCCTTCCTGCTCTACCCACATGGCCAAAAGGTCTCTCTCTAGATCTGACATTCTCACTTGCATTTGTGATTTTTCATGTGATCTGGGTTCAGGTTCCTCAAAACCAAACATATTTTCATAAAAATGTGCTCATATATGGATTGTTTCCATGACAAAAGTAATCTGTGTTGTGATAGAGCAATATTGAAGCCATAATAACCCTTAAATGTGTGGAATTTAACAGTTTATTTTTCATCTTTCTAACAGTTCAGTCTTCCTGAATCTAACTGGTCTTACCATGTAGTAATCCACTGATCTAGTCTTCTTCAGGCCTGTAGCCCCCTCTTCTCCTGCAATCTTAAGGTTGTTCACATTCAACTAGTTAATACATAAAAGGAAATGAGAGCTAATGAAGTAATGGCTACCTCCACAACATGTACAATGTGCTCTTTTAGACCAGCGGAGATTTATCATCGGCACTCCAAAGTGGGAAGGTATCAAGAGGATGGGATATGTCTGTGCTCCAAGCATGTCTGAATCAAAATTTTACCAATAATTAGATATTAAGGTGTACCTGAGGCATAATAACACTTCCAGAATTACAGTTCCATAAAGTGGCAAGAAAGCCATTCTTCCTCATTTTAATAATCCCATTCACTAAGAACATTTTCAATGCATCAAACTCTACCAGATGTAAGATACCACATAATCTGTTATGGACTTGATACATCGTCCCACTTTTACTTTGGCCCATTTCAAGATTAAATCTGTAATTTGTTCCTAATACGCCTTGTTAGAAATAAAGCAATTTAATCTGTAACTTTGTTTTGTTCTATTACCTCTTAGTGAAGACTTATCTTTCATACTATATTTATTAGACTGTAATATTTTCATAATGCTCAATTAATCACCTACAGAATGTCATAAGTCCTTATGTTGTCTGACACCTGGCAGTATTAATTTCTCTTTTGTCTATGTTTGATCCTATAGCACTTTAAAATACTACAGTAGAATGTTTCAAAAATATAGAAAATAATAAAACTCCTTCTACTTATAACTCATCTACAACAGTTTCAGACATCCTGCCTATCTTTTGTTATCTATAATGCTAACAACTACCTACTAGGTGGTGATTAAGTCTTTTTTTCTTCAGGCAAATTTTAAATTCATTAAAATACACACATCTTAGCTATAGAACTTTGAAAAATCTCTATCATAATGCAGAATATTTAATTGCCAAAAAAAGTTCCCTTCGCTTCGAAGCAACACGTACTGTTACTTAGATACTACACAACTTAGATATTATACCACTTAGATATTACTTAACTTAGCTATTACACAATTACTTAATGAAGTTATTGCTCTAGTATTATAAAGTTAATACTAGAATCAATTACTGGATTCATATCCATACCAAAAATTAGTTATCCACTGTAGATTGGCTTTGCATGAAGTCTATTTTATATACAGTTTTACTGACTCTGCAAAAATGTGTACGATTCATCTATGTTTCCATAATTATTTTTATTACTAAACAGTACTACTCAGTATGAATATATCATAATTTGTATACTCATTCTATTGATGATAGACATCTGTGTTGTTTCCAAGTTTTGGCTACATGAATAAAGTAACTGTGAATATTCTTGGACACACAATTTTATTTTTGTTGCAAGTACATGTTTACTTTTATAGAAAATTGCTGAATGTTTTTCCAAATGGTATAGCTACCATTTGAAACATGTGAGAGTTCCTATCACCATTTGGTGATTTTAGTTTGCTTATTTAATTTATTTTAGTAGATGAACTGAAGATTGTCACTATGGCTTTAAAGTGAATTTCCATAATGATGTGAAATGTCAAGTGTTTATCGTGTACTTTTTGTCATTCTCACTTTTTCCAAGTTATCTCCATATTTATATTACTTTCTTTTAATTACTGATATATAGGTGTTCTTTATATATTGTAGATATAAACACTTTGTCAGAAATGAGTCTGACGAATATTTTTTGCAGACTGTGGTTTGCCTTATCACTTTTTTTTTTTGGAATAGGATCTTGCTATATCATTCAGGCTTGCCCCCAATTCCTGGTTTCAAATGATCCTCTTGCCTCATCAAGTGAGTAGCCAAGACTTTAGGTTCATGCCACACAGCCCTTTTCATTTTCTTTTTCTTTTTTTTTTTTTTTTTTTTTTGGTGCCAGGGATCAAACTCGGGACCTTGCTCTTACTAGGCAGTAAGCGGAACCACTGAGCTAAATTCCCAGCCCCCCTTTTTATTTTCTTAATGGTATCTTTCAAACAGCAGAAGTTTTCAACTTCATGATTATGGCTTGATGTTTGTTACAAAATTACTGCCTACATTCAGGTTAAAAAGATATCTTCTATTCTAAAAGCTTTCTATATTTAGATTTTACAGTTAGGATTATAATTTATATTACACCAATTATTGTACAGTCGATTATCTCTAGCTTTTTAATTAGTATACTAACTGGTTTATATACAAACTGGCTTAAAGTATAGCACACATGGAGGCTGTGTTCATCTTATAAGCAGGGTTCTTTCCATAAACTGAGGGGCAGTGTGGGAAAAACAGGACAGCTCAAGCAGGGTCATTGTTGTTCCTATCATCAAAGCCACATGTTAAGGTAAACTACTGCTTGTTTTCATTGTGATATAGGTAATGTGTAATCATTTTCTCCTAAGGGTTCTGATTAATAAAATTTGGCTTTATAGCATTAGAAAAGGCAATATGAAAACTGAATGAAATTTATTCCAGTAAATATAATGTAAGAGCAGTTTGTTACATTTTGCTTCATTTTATCAATTACTTCTTAAAACTAGCAAAATTGCAGTAAAGTAATTTTATACAATTATAGAAATAAAGGCAAACTATAGGGTTCCGTTAATCTTACAGAGTAGGTGCTTAGTGCAAGGGCATCAAAGATAATCTTTTGAAATTCAACCTAAAGTAAAGGCACTCAAAGTAAAGTAAAGGCTTTCCCACTGCTTTTGGAAGAATCATTTTAAATGAAAATGTTTGATGCAGACTCAAATATAAATATAGAGGTTCTGTAGTTTTTACTTGATTCCTGTGTATAAAGAAACATAAAAAAATCTTCTTCCCTAGAAAATGAGTCACATGAGTTACTGTAAACATTTAATCATAATCACACACATGGAATTTTTTAGACAATAAATTTTAGACTAAGTAACCTTAGTAGCTTGTGTGTGAGTATACAGTCATCTACTTGTTGCATGTTCACAATCTTCACATTAGTATCAGGCATTTGTCAGTGTATATTATATATTCAGCAACGCACACCCAGAAAGCATCTTCTGTGGCTCATACACTGAAGAAGATCAAGTGATCTGGCAAGATAGTCTTAAAAGTACATGCTCATATTCATGCCTCCATTAAAATGAATTGAAACACTAAATAAATTTAATAAACTTCTTAATATAAAATGAGTTAACAGCATTCACTCATTTCTGGGCCAACACATTAAATATCATTGGAAAGAAAGCCTAAAGAAGATAAGCTATGAGATTAAATCAATTTAAAGAAGTTGTCACAAGCCAAATTAAACCAATTAGCTTCTTACTATGAATAAAATAAAACCATAACATGAACTATACTAGCAGATTTACTTAAACCTAACAGTCACATTTTTAATAGGCATGGGAAAATGTAAGCAAATAACTTATTCACTTTATTTAAATAGGGTTTTGACTTAAGGGAGTGATTAAAGAACTGAAGCATAAATTGAAGCATAAACCAAAGCATAAACATATCAGCATAAGAAAGTACAGTCCAGTTTATATTTTCTTAATGTGATCTCTGTATTTAGATAGTATACATCTTATGAAATGCCAAAGATTTGTCATATCCCTAAATTTAAGCTGAACAATATTTTTGTTTGAAACATTTCCAAGTGAAATAACTTTTGAAAATAAACCACAATTCTGTTCCCTCCATGTACCTAAGCACGATACAGTAAATTTATTTCAACATAAAAGTGACCTTCAAACAGACATTTGAAATGAGCTATCCATGTACATAAGGTAATCCCTTTAGCAAGTGCCTTAGCTTCTTTGTGTGTCTATAACAAATTACTAAAGACTAGGAAATTTATATATAATAGAGCTTTATTCCTCATAGTTCCAGAGACTGGATGGTCAAAAGCATCAGCAGGTTCTGGGTCTGGTGAAGGTTCAGGGTCTGCTGAAGGCTCTGTCTTTGGTCCCAAGATAATGCCTTGTACTCTGCGACATCTAGAAATGACAGAGCTGTGATCTCACACAGCAGAAAGGCTGGAGGGCTACAATACCTCCCTGATGCCCTATAAAGATATGAATCCCATCCAAAGACAGCAGAGACCTCATGGTCTGTTCATGTTCTAAAGTCCTCCCCTCTTAGCACTACTGCATTGGGAATTACTGAATTTTGGAAGGGACACAATAATTCACAATTATAGCATCAAAGGAAAAGAATGGAAGACAACAAAAGAAAGGAAAAGAATGGAAGACAACAAAAGAAAGAAAACAGACTGATATGCACTTGTAAAGAAAGAGTAATATGATTTGTGTAATACTTTTCAAGAAACAATTTGATGCTTTACTTGAGTGTCATAAGAATGTTTACAATCTGTGATTCCTACTCCTGGGAATTCATCATTAGAAAAGGCTATGCAGTTATTGTTCATTTTTAAATGTTTATTTATAGTATTACCTCCACTTTCAAATTCTGTACAATAAAATTTCTGAACTAGATAGAGCAAGATTTGTTTTACAAAATCAGTTGATAAAGGAATGTTTTAAGGTAAAGGGAGGGTCTGGCAGACACAAAATGAGTATATTTCATACTATTTGTATTTTGTTTCCATGACAGCAAATTAAAATGTTCTTACATTATTTATATTAAAAAAAGGAAAATAGAAAAAGAAAAAATAAAAGTGTTGATACAAGTGATAGAAGGCAGAATTCATTAGCAAAATTCAAGTGTAATAAATTGAAAATCATTAAAGCTTTTTGAAAGGAATGAACTATTAGCCTTAAGTAGGCATTTATTGAACACAGAATAGTCTACATAAGATCCATCAAAAGACAAACACATAGCCAATCAAGCTGGTGCATGCCTGTAATTTCAGCACTCTGGGAGGGCAAACCAGGAAGGGATCGCAAGTTGGAAACCAGTCTGGACCACTTAGTGAATACTCAAAATATAAAAGGACTGGGGTTACAGCTAGTTGTGAAGGCCTTGGGTTCTTTTCCCAAGCTCTCTCTCTCTCCCTCTCTCTCTCACACACTAACACACAGAATATATTACTGAAGTAATATAATTGAAGGATCTACTGTGAAAGGTGTAATTATTGACATCCGAAGTTTAGTGCTTTTGGAAAATAAAAATTCAAGTAAATTTATTGACAAGCTTTAACATATTTTCATAAGTCATTATGTACAAAAATAGAAGACTACTTGTAATATATAAAGGATAATATGTTTCAGGATGCATATGACAACATTCCTATAAAGTACAAAAATAAAAATATTTTAAATGTCCAGCGGGAGTGCAGCACAGGTAATTATTGCATATAAACTATAAGGAGAATCATGCCGACATTAAAATGTTAACAGTAAAAATAATCATAAATGTAAGAGCAATAAAAACATGTACAGGATATTTACGTTTACATAAAGCAGAGGAAAAAATGAAAAATAAATATTAGACATTTCTGGTTACATGGCACAAAAGACATCACAAAAAATTCAGGGAAAAAAATGCCAGACGGAGAAGGCAAAGCATACCTTTAAAATTTGCTAGATCTTAAACCCAAACCCCAAAGAATTATCACAACTAAAATTCCAGAGAAGATGATCTCCTAAATATCAAATTCAAACTACCCGAGGAAACAAATTACCATGAATGTGAGAAAGTAAGTGTGTAGAGAATCAGACCTCAAAACACAGAAGTACAGAATATTTATACAAGGTACATTTAACATCTTTATTTTAAGCATCAAAAGTATGAGTAAGAAGTAAGACACTCATAAGAAATGACTATGTGTACTTGGAGGAAAGCGGAGTATGGAAGTTAAGAACATGACAGATGAAAGGTCAAAGTTTGACTTAAACTTCAGCATATGTAAAACAGAAATGTGACCTGAAGACAGAATTTGTGGAGATTAGATAGAAAGAGAACAGAAAGAACTGAAAAATCTATAGAGAAGTATCAGAGACACAGAACAGATCTAGAAGGTTTAGTGTATTATACTGCTGAAGGAAAATAACAAGAAAGAATAGGGTAGACGAAATTTTCCAGGATGAAAGGAGACATACTCTCTACCCGAAAATACAATATATGACAAAAAAAGTACTGTTTTAGAAATCCCACACCAAATCACAAAGCAAAAAGAAATTTTTTATAGAAAAAAAGATTATCTACAAAAAAGTTGCTAATTAGTATTGATCCAGAATTAAATATGTAGTATTCTTATAAAAATAAGGAAGAAATAAATGTAATACAGATTCAAAATTTGAGTTTACTAACAATATACCTTAAAGTCAAATGAAAATTATCACAGAAATAAAAATGTTTAAGAAGAAATGAAGACAAAAAAATAAGTTCAAGCATATGGTTAAATCTGAGCAAAAACTGATTTCACAAAATGACAATAATAAGCTGTGTAGAAACCATGAGATTAAAGAGTGGGAAGGATAAAACAAAAATACAGAAAAAAACTGCAATAGATACTGGGAATGCAGCAACTGGAGTTAAAGCATAGTAAGGCTCTTGTATTATTGAGGATATGGATAACTAAGTTAGCCTTATACAGTATTGTAACTGAAATATTCATAGAAAATTTCCTAAAATAACTCCCCAGCTGTCAACAATCTCACTGATGAAAATTATAACTGAAATATATGGTGAATGTTTAAACTTTAAAAATTATTACAATAAAAGACATTTTGCCACTAATTACCCTCAAAAACTTCCTCCTTGTTTCAAGCACATTTATGCCATCTTTCTTAGGCACTTTCTTGCCACTTTCTTAGGCAATTCTGGAAGTCCTCTTTTGCGAGTTTTATGAGGTATAATAAATCCAGTGAATGCTGACACTGAGTGTCGTCCAACACAAAAGAAGATTCTTGTCAAAATCCATCTATTCACCGGATCTGGCATCATGAAATCTATGGCTCTTCCCCAAAGTCAAAATGACCATAAAAAGTAAATGTTTTGAATCAATTCAGGATACAGAGGCAACCATAACTGCACAAGTAAAAAGATGAAAGAGGATTTCCAGAATTACTTCAGAAAGTGGCAAGGATAATGGGATAAGTGTGTTCAAAGGAAGGGGAGTACTTTGAGGGGGATTAACAGCAATGTGTCTTTTACTGTAATTTAAAAAAATTTAAATGTTCTGCTGTTGATTATACTTCTTATGACTTCAAAATATAAACTAAGAAAATAAAATATTAAGGAAGAAAATGTTTAGAAACCTCAAATTATACAATAAAAGTAGTAACAATAAATGGAAACATACTAAACTCTTCAGTTAAAACAGACTGTGATCCAGAAGGTATGGAATAAGCTTAGTAGTTACCACTATGCACTGACAAGTAAAATGATAGACTGAAAACTGAACAATTTTGCTAAGATATGTTGGGGAAGTGAAATTATAGGGCAAACCACTGACAAAAACTGAAGAGACTGGTAAATTAAAAAAAAAAAATCATTTTACCAGTTGAAACTTCCAGGTAGAAATTTTCTTACTAGGGAAGAAAAATCTGAACTGAAATCAATAAATTGATAATCACCGTGTGTGAAGTTATGTGTTAAAACCCCTGGCGAGAAACAATCATAGTCATCCACAATTTCACAAACTTTATCTCCAAGAGCTCACTGGCTTGACAGTAAACATCAAAAAACCAAAATTTTTCCATGAAAAGAAGAGGGAGTAATTTTCAATATCTTAAACACTTCTGTTCTTAACAAGACCTTCCCTCAGAAATGTAAAAGAACACAAATCATATTATAATTATATTCCAGAAATGGGACAGATGCAAAATCTCACTTGGAGATTAAATACTTTTAAATAATATTTGGAACAAAGACAAAAATCTCAATAAATTTCTTAAAAAATTTGGATCTAGAAGATGAGAATACAATTTACCGAAATTTGTGAAATGAATCAAAACCAATGCTTAGAAGACATTTTTAGCATTGAATGCATACATTAAAAATTTAAATCAATAATTTAAGCTTCTAGGGCTACATTTTGGATCTGAAGAGTTGTCCAAAGCTCAGGTGGTAAAGCCTTGCTGTACAGAGTGGCACCCCCAGGAGGAGATGGGGCCTTTAGAAGATGGCCATTAGGAGACGGCCTTTAGGGTCCCTGGGGCATCCCTTTGAAGGGTCAGGCGACCTTGCTTCTGGACTTTCTCTCCTTTGCTTCCTTGCCAGGGAGAGAGGGGCTTTGTTTTTCCACACACCCTTAACCATGATGTGCTGCACAGAGGCCCAAAGCAACCAGGACTATAATGCATTGAAACCCTAAAATGTGAACCAAAATAAACTAGATCTTTTATAAATTATCTTTGGAATCTGTGGTAGTAACAAAAAATTGACTAAAATCATCGTGTCAGGAAAGAATATTAGGAGTGAGTTCTAAAGTAAGCAAAAAAGTGAGAGCAATAGTAGACATCAGTGAAACAAAAAATAGAAAATCTCAACAAGAGTCAAAGCTCACTTTTTGAAAAGTTTAACAGAAATTACTGAGGAAACTAGGTAGCTCGCCTTAGGTCCTTCAGCACCTTAATGCAGATGCACAGCACAGTCCTTTAAACCTTAGTGTTAACACTGTATGTACTGAGGAAGATTCCGGCCACCACATGCAAGCCTTAGTTAACGGGGCTGCAGTGAAGGTCATCCTTACCATGCGAGGAGACTGGGCTGGCCCAGCACCAACTCCCTTTGTCATAGAGTGGACCGACCCGGGTGACACCGCCTGTTGGTTCTGGGCCACTGCCACATTCTTCGGATTCTGAGATGAAAGGAACCCAGCAGCTTTTTCCTCCGATATGTGAAGAGTTCTGCTGCTGAAGGAATTCAGGTACATTCAGAAAGCAAGAAGGAATCTGGACCTGATAACCAAAGTACAGCTGAATCACAGACTGCTGGGAAACAAAGTTCAATCTATAGAACTCCTAAAACTGGAAAGAGGAAGAAAAGGACTACAGGCTCTTAGCAGAGTTAACTGAACCATCTACTGATGAACAGTTCTCTGATGCAGAGTCAAATTGTGCTGAGATGCAGGAGCCTATTCTAAGAATAACTAGGAGAAGGCAGGTCATAATTGCACCTACTCCAGTGTCCACTGTAAGCTGAAATGTCTTTCTAAACTTAAGGACCCTAGCCTTCAGTTAGTTTCTTAAAATCATTCAACCCTTCAAAATAATAAAACCACATCAGAGCCCTCAAATCTGAACTGTGAAGCTGTAATGAAATCATTAGCTCAAACATTTGCAGTTGTGGACGTGAACAGATGGAATGAAGAGAGAAAAAGCACTGTAAAAATAAGCGACCTGACAAAGTTCAGTGGTCATCATGGTGGTGATGATGAAGAGTCCGCAAATAAAGTTGTCAGTGAGGACAACAACAGTGAAAGGAGTGTAGATCTTGAATGCGATACCAGACTGAACAAATCTGAGCTCAACCAGTCTCAGGATATAGAGGATTCTGTCTTACTAGTTCTCAACAGTGATGAAGGCCAGCAATCTGAAAGCACTGAAGGTAAAGAGGATACTGTGTTTTGTTGAAAACACTGGTCAAAAGGAATCATTAAATGGAAACTCAGAAAATACATCTCAGGACAATGCATTCTTTGTGATTGACACAACTCCTGGATTGAATGTTGATAAAAATTTTACTTGGAAGATAAGGCAAGTGAGGTTTCCACTGAGGGAGAAAAAGAAGAGGAGGAGGATGAGAACAGTGAAGAAGAACCAGCAGACAGTGACATAAATAAAGATGAGTATAGTGATGAAGATGACTTACTAAATAACACAAAGTCTAAACTTCTGAAGTTGACAAGTAGCAGTATAGATGCTGGAGTGAGTATCAAGCATTTGGGTGGTGTGTACATTAATTTCAATGCAGAAAAACTTCAGTCTAAAAAGACAACTCTAATACAGATCAAGGAGAAAAAGAAAAATTAGCTTCTACAGAAAGCTGTTATTGTACCTGATTTTGAAAAAAACTATTGTGTTCCACCACATAGGGAAGGAATCAAAGTGTCAACTTCAGAAAAAATGCAGGAAAGAGCTACTACAAAAAACTGCAGGTGATGGTTGGTTTTGGTATAAAAGCTCCAGAATTGACTGATGAACTTAAAAATGATCCCAAAGCTCTGAAGATGACAGCAAGCATGGACCTAAAAAGACTTTACAAGAAAAATGACCAAGATGACTTCTTTAAGTATTTCCAGATTGGAACTATTGTTGACAACCCAGCTCATTTCTACCATTCACGAATTCCCAGTAAGCAAAGGAAAAGGACTATTGTGGAAGAACTGCTGGTTGATTCTGAGTTCAGAAGATATAACCAAAGGAAGTACTCAGAGATCATGGCTGAAAAAGCAGCAAATGCAGCAGGAAAAAAGTTCAGAAAGAAGAAGAAATTTCATAATTAATATTCACCAAACAAATCCCATTATTTTACATCTTCTCTTTATTTGTAAAAGAAGTTTAGAAGACTAACGCCATCACAAATTTAATATAGACTGACTGTTTATATAGGGATTTCTGTTTGGAAATAAAATTGACAGGGAATCAATCACATGCCCTTTGGAATAAAAATAACATGTTTACAAAAGACCTGTTCTGGCTTAGAATGTTTAAGGGGAAAAGAATGTCAATCATTTTAAGATAAATAACATTTTTATTAGGTTTTCAGGGCTTGGTTATTTAAGGAAAATTTAATTAAAGGGTATAGCATTTGCTAATATGTTCAAAGAACTTTTTTTAATGAGTGTATAAATAATACCTTAGTTACTGTGAATATACATGTGTGTGCGTGCGTGTGTGTGTGTGTGTATACATGTACAGGGGAGTTGGTAGACAGGTCATGCCCTATAATTAGCTGCAAATTCAGATCCAGAAACAGGAGGAAAAATGATCTTAACCTACATTTATTGTTTTATTTCAAGCAAAACAGGACTGAAAAATAGCATTTTAATTTGGCCAGAAGGTAAAGTGGCTCAGTTTATCTAAACTCCAGTAACACGAGTATACATTCTGGCTAAGATGCTTTCTGGCACCAAGGACATTGGTCATTTCTGTAATGCTTCTTGGTGAGCTGCAGCCGCCTTCATATCATTGTTTACTGTATCTTTATTTTCCTAGCATACTATTTTAAATTTTAATGAACGTAAAATCTCATATTTTACTTTTACTGTTTGGGGTCACAAGCAACCTAGTAAACACAAGAGATAACAATAACTTTCACTGTTGAAGTTAGGAAAGCATTTATATGTTTTCTCTTTTATAGAAAAACTTTTATTTCAAAATTATTTTGCCTTTTGTGTAATACAGAATTCATATGACAGAGTTAAGTATCAAAACAGGAAGAAGAAATAACTATTTCTGTAAGCTACTTGTTAGGACTTGGATCTAAATATGATCCCCGAATTCTCATACTAAATAAAATCTTGATTTGTAAATAGAAATTACTGAGGACCCTAACTGGACTAAGCAGGAAAAAGAGGACACAAATTATTAACTTCAGGAATGAATGAGGATCTATTATGATAGATACCATGGACATTCAAAAGAAAATAAAATAATGCTATGACAAATCTATGCTCACAAACTTGACAATTTATGTGGATCAAATCCTTAAAAAATACAAACTGTCAAAATTCAGATAATAAAGTAACTATATGGGTATGCATATCACTTTTAAAGATATTAAATGAATAATTATCAACCTTCCGAAACAAAAAGTACCAGATTCAGATTGGATGGGTGAATGGTAACAAACATTTAAGGAATGTAAATGTCTATAATTTCTTAAAGATATACAAGATAAAAAATAGGGAATAATTATTAATCTACTCCATGAGTTCAACATCACAATAAAGAGAAAACCAGACAAAGATATTATAAGAAAAGAAAACATCACATCAATATCCCTCAGGAAATAGATGCAAACAAATCCTCAAGAAATATCAGCAAGTCAAATCCCATTAAATAAACAGAATACAAGAGGTCCAATAAAAACATACACCATACCAAATAGAATTTATCTCAGGTATGCAAAGCTGATTCAGCATATTAAATTAATTTAATTCATGTTTTCAAAAACAGAGGAAAGGCAAGATCATATCAACTGACACAGACAAAATTTTGACAAAATCCAACATGGCTACAAGATAAAAACATCAAACTAGGAAAATTGGGAAACCTACTCAGTTTGATAAAGAACATCTACAAAAAAATCTAGAGCTTAATAAAGAACATCCACAAATAAATCTATAGCTAACATATTTAATGGTGACTTGAAGTTTTCCCTTAAAGGCTTTTCTCTTTACTACTGCTTTTCAACATGATGATACAATATAATAATGTACAAAAACAAAAAAAAATAAAAGTTATAAAGAATGACAAGAAAGTTCAGCTTTATTCACAGGAAACAGAATTGTCTATGTAGAAGATGAAAAGGAAACCAACAATACAACCCCTGGACCTAAGAAGTGTTTACAGTAAGGTTGCTGGACATCAGGCATATTGGTAGTTTTTTTATTTCTGGGATATAATACCTAACACACATAAATTGAAGGAATAGAGGTTTAATTTGGCTGAGAGTTTCAGGGGGTTCAGTCCATGGTCAGCTGGCTCCATGGTAGATAAACTAAGGTAAAAGTTCACAACAGAGTAAGGCTCAATTTATGGTAGCTGGGAAGCAGAACCAGGTGAATAGCTCCAACAAGAGTTACACCCTCCAGAGGTACGCTTCCAGGGAGCAACCTCTGCCAACTGGGTCCTACCTCCTAACAGCACATTCAGTTATAAACATCAATGGATTAACCCACGAATGAGTATAGCACCCTATGATCCAATTATCTCTTCAGGAATCTCTTAATACAGTCAAGTTGAAAACTCACATTAACTGATACACAAGGTTTATACTCAAAAGGTCACTCACACTGCAATACACCAGCAAGGAACAAATGGATTTGGAATTAAAAATACTTTAGCATTTATATTAGCTGGCAAAAAATGAAATAGTTAACTCTATACTAAAAAAGAAAAATACATACAAGACCTAAATGAGAAGAACTAAAAGTTCTTGTGAAATAAAAGAACTACTAAATAAATGGAGAATGGAGAATCAGGCCATGTTCATGGAAAGACTCAGTGGTGTTAAGACGTCAGCTGTCTCCTCTTCAAGCTACTGTTTCAATGCAATTTCAATCAAATTCCCAGAAAAAAAAGCTATGATTTATGAATCATGGTATTGGTACATGAAAAGGCTAGTAAAATAATAGCAGAAAAGCAAAAAATAGTCTCATCTATAGGCAACTGATGTTTGAAAAGGAGTAACAATCAAGAAAAGGTAGTGTTTTAAAAAATGGTGCCAGTCAGAGAAGGCGAGCTGGTCCCAGCACCTGGAAGGAAGCTCCCCCACCGCCATCTCAAGCTCCTAGGGCTGAGAAGCTGAGCCGATCCCAGCACCCGGAAAGAAGCTCCCATACCGACAGCCATGCTCCTAGGGCAGAGAAGGTGAGCCGGTCCCAGTACCCGAAAGGAAGCTCTCCCGCCACCATCCCATGCTCTTAGGGCAGAGAAGGTGAGCTGTGCGGACGCCAGAAGCACCCCGCCACCCGTAGAAATGAGAAGACACTTAAACAAGCTTCAAAAACAGACTTCCAGATCACCTACAGCAACGTCAAAGGGAAACAAGATGGAACAATCTGATACTCAACCACCTGGACTCTCTCAACTGGAAACAAAAGAGGATCTGGGAAAAATGAAACCAGAAATAATTACTCAGATAACAGCACAGATTGTGCTCATAGTGCAAGACATGATTAATAAATCTAGAGAGGACACAGATTAAAAAAATAGAGGATCTGAGGAATATGATGGAATCCCAACATAGGAAACAAATGGAATCCAGAAAACAGATGCAAACAGTTTGCCAGGAGACTAAAACCTCCATCGAAAGTGTGTGTAGCAGAATGAACCAATGTGAGGATAGAATTTCACATATAGAAGATAAGATTGCAATCAGTGACCAAGAAAAGAAAAATTGCTTTAAAATTGTAAGGGAACATGAGAAATCAATCCAGCAGCTGCTAGACGATGCAAACAAGAATAACATAAGACTGATTGGAGTCAATGAAGAAAGAGGAGAGAGTGCACATGACATAAAAACATTCTTCACAGAAGTGATGGCAGAAAACTTCCCAAGAAGGGAAAAGAACTTGACATACAGATAAGTGAGGCATATAAGACTCCAGCTAGCCTTGATGAAAAAAAATCTATACATAGGCATATAATAGTTAGGATGCCAGAAATTCAACAGAAGAATAAAATTTTACAAGCAGTGAGAGAAAAGAAACAAATCACATACAAAGGAGAGCCCATCAGAATCACAGCAGACTTCTCAAAGCAAACCCTCAAGGCAAGAAGAGCTTGAAGTGACATATTCCAAGCCCTAAAGGAAAACAGCCTCCAACGCAGACTGATGTACCCTGCAAAACTATCTTTCAAAATTGATGGAGAAATAAGACACTCTCATGATAAAGAGCACCCCAGGAACTTCATGAATACCAAACTGGCACTCCAAAAAATTTTAGACAATACCCTAGGAAAAGACAATGAGGATCACGACCCCAGGAAACCCAGCAGAATGAATCCATTGGGAGTGACAAATTAAACAGAAAGGGGGAGAATCCAACAAAAAGAAAAAGTCATGACAAAGCTTTTAAAACTTTTAACTTCATCTCCCTAATGAGTGTATAATTCAATCTTATTATTGTACTGATTAGTATTTTTCTGATTCTAGAGTTGCACACCATTCTTTCCGCTATACTAGCTATTTATCATTTTCTTATGTCTACATTTTAATTGGGTTGTCTATTAATGAGCTGTAAGAGTTCTTTATATTCTGGTCATAGGTTATATGCATTGTAAATATGGTCTGTTTAAGGACTACTTTTCATTTTAATGATGTCATTTAAAGTTCTAAATTTTGATGGAATCTCATTTATCAATTTTTTTTCTTTTATACATCATGTTTTTTTGTATCCTAGGTAGTTCTTGCCTACCCTGAATTCATAAATATTTTCCTTTATAATTTTTTCTTAAAGTTTTATACTTTTAGGCTTTCTTATTTAGGCTCATAGATCCCTTCAAGTTATTTTCATGTATGGAATAAAAGGGTTGAGGGTAATTTTTTATATACGGATACCAGGTGTTCTAGTGCCGTTTGCTGAAGACACTATCTCTTCCTCGGCTCTTGAATCGAGTTCATATTCTATAAAATGCTAATGTAAAATAATCTTTCAAAACTCAGTGGACCATATATGTGTGGTTCTATTTCTAGATTCTCTGTTTTATTCAAATGATCTATATGTCTTTCCTTACACCAACACTGCCTTGATTACTGTAGCTTTAGAAGAAGTCTTAAAATTGGATGCTAAACGTCTTCCAACACTGTTTTTGTTTTTGGCTTTTCTGGGTCCTTTTTACACTTACATAACTTTTAAATTTCAATATCCAGTTCTTCGTTTATAGAAAGTATACACAGACCTGAATTTTTATATATAACTTGTGTTTTCTAATCTTGCTAAATTCAAGTACAAGTTCTAGGGGCTCCTAGAGATTTCTTAGTATTTTCTCTGTAGATGATCATTTCATCTACATATAAAGATTTTGCTTCTGCCATGCCAATCCTATCCTAGTTGCATCATTTTATTGCCGGACTATTTAGGTGGGGACTAGGTTTCAAAGTTTAATAGACAGATGAAGAGTAAGCATATCTGCCCTTGTTCCCCACCTTAAGGAGAAAGCATTGTATCTTCTCCATTCATACAAGGCGTTCTCGCTGGAAGTATGGAGTACATGTCTTTAATTTGTTGAGAAGTTTCTGTTCTACTTCTAGTCTCCTGATAGCTTTTACCATGAACAGCTGTAGAATTTGGTCCAATACTTTTTCTCCAACTAGTGGCAGGATCATATGGCTTTTTCCTTTCCTCTGTTAAAATGATGACTTTTGGGGGTGGATCTTCCAATGCTGAACCAACACTGCCATCCCTATAACAAAACCACTTTCTACATCCTGCCAGATCTGACTTCCAATAGTTTGTTTTGTTAAACAAATTTCTATCTATGTTCATACTTTTTTCTTCCATTATCTTTATCCAATTTTAAGATTAGCACAATGTTGAGTTCCTAAAATGAGGGGAGAAGTGTTCCTTCTTTTTTCTGCTTTAATTGTTTGATATAATTTATCAGTTAAAATGTTTATGAGCCTGCTGTTGTCATTTGGTAGGTTTTCAAGCTAGGAATATACTTTCTTTAATAGGTGCTATTCAAATTTTATATTTCCTCCAGAGTTAGTTTCATTAATTTGTCTTCTAAGTTACTTCTTAGAAGTTGTCAAATTTATGTCAAAAAATATTTTTGTAATATGCTTTCTATATCCTTTTAAATTCTGTAAAATCTGTGGTAATGTCCCTAGATCTTAGTATTGTAATTTAGAAAATGTATAACTGATATTGTGTAACAGGAAGAAAAGGTCTAAAAGAGCAGGGGAATTGGGAGGGGTAGGGGAAGGGAAAAAAGGGAAAGGAAAAAATATGAGAAGGAGAAAAAAACAGAAACAAGGTCTATGAAAATAGGGAAGGGTGGAGGGGGTGAAGGGAGGGCAAGGGAAGGGGAAAAAAAATAAGAACCAAGAGACTCATGTAATGGTACAAGATCCCAATGATGAATGTAACTGTATTGTATACCTAAAATGTACCAATAAACTTAATGAAAAAAAAAATGGTGCTAGAACAACTGGAATTCACATCATATATATATATATAATAAAGAGAGAGAGAGACACCATAAATAGAAATGCAAATGTTAAACACAAAAATATAAAACTACTAAAACACAATATAAGAGAAAAATCTTGTTAACCTGGATCAAGGTGAACAATTATTATATGCATCACAAAAGGCATATTCATTAAAATTAAAAGTTTCTGCTTTGTGAAAGAAAACAGGAGTAAAACAACAGACTACAGATTACAAGAATACTTGAAAAAGACATCTAATAAAAGACTGTTATCCAAAATACAGAAAGACCTCTTAACATTCAACAACTAAAAAGAAAAATATAAAAAATGGGTGAAAGAATTTAGTACACAGCTAACCAAAGAAGATACTCAATGGCAAGTGATTATATGAGAAGATACTCAATATTACAAGTCATTGGGGATTTGGAAATTAAAATGTTGAGATAGCATTATAACCATTCGAATGGCCAGAGCCCAGGAAAATGTTACCACCAAGTGCTGGTATGGAGGTGAAGCAAGAGGAATTCTCATTGACTGTGGGTGTGCATACAAAACAGTTTAGGCACTTCGGTAGAGTTCACCACTGTCTTACAAAACTAAATATAGTTTTCCCTTATAATCCAGCAATTATGCTTCCTTGGTATTTACTCAAATTGAAAACTTGTGTTCACACAAATAACTATACACACATGTTCACAGCAATTTTATTCATAATTGCTAAAACTTTGAAGCAACCAAAATAGATAAATCAATTATGGTATATCCAGACAACAAAATATTATTTTGTGTTAAAAAAATGAGTGATCAAGCCATGAAAAACATAATGGAATCTTAAATTCATGTTATTAAGTCAAAAAAGCCAATCTGACAATGCTACATTTTTATGATTCTCGCTTTATGACTTCTAGAAAAGGAATAAGGAGATAATAAAATATCATTTATCAGGGGTTGGGTGAGGTAAGGGTTATTAAGCAGCAAATGGAGAATTATTAGGGCAGTTAAATTAGTTTGTATACTGCTGTTGGATTGGTGTCATTATAAATTTGTCAAAACTCTTAGAATATGTATCACTAAAAGTGAACCCTAAAGGAAAGCATGTAGTACTTTGGGTGATAATGACATGTCAATGTAGGTTCATGGAATGTGATTGAGGTACTACTGTGATACAGGAAGTTCACATTTTTAAGAGGTTATATGTGCGTGGGAACATGAGGTATATGTAAACTCTTTTATATTTTCCAGTTAATTTTGCTGTAAATGTAAAAATACTCTAAAGATTAGTCTATTAAAACAGAAAGACTGTTAGATCAAATTAAAAACATAATCTTCCTATGTGTTGTTTACAAAATATATCTTGGACCAGGGATGTAGCTCAGTGGCACCATGCTTGCCTGGCAAGTGCAAGATCCTGAGTTCAATCCCAGTACCAGGAAAAAACCAAAACAAAACCAGAAAGACTGAAAATTAATGGATAGAGAAAATATATTTGTCAAATTTTACTGAATATAAAGTTGAAATATATTAATATCTAAAATAGATTTTACTAAAAAATAGACAGCTACAAAATGGCACCAGGAAAATAGAACAAAGGTAAATTTGTATGTATCTAAAACATAGCTACATATTACATATGGGAAAGACTGAGGGAGCTGTAAGGAAAAATTGACAGCTTCATTATTACAGCAGTGATTTTAACACATATCTCTCAACACTCAACAGATGGACCAGTAGGAAATCAGTAGGATAACAAAATAGCACCCATGTCCTCTATGTATATATCTATATACATTAATTCTGATGACAATGAAATAATTAAGAATCAATAATGAAGAGAGCTTGAAAAAGGGCATATTTGCAATTTTTTTCCTCAATTCTAAATGAAATTTTGTACTGAATGAGACACACTTATTAGTCAACTACAGCACTGACCAAGTATACGTCAACCCTGGCATGGACAAAGTATTTCTTGATGTGACCTAATATAAAGAAAAATAGTGAAAATGTACTCACTGTAGGTAAGTAGACACAAGAAAATGTGCTAAAGGGGAAGTAACTAAACCCTCCAAGTTCATCTATTTCTTCCTACTCACCATCATATAAAGAATTTCCCATTCACTGAGTAAGAATGAGTAGGGGATAGAGATGTCAAAAAAATACTACAGGAAAGGAAAGGTAATTACATGTGCAAAACACAGAATAGAAGTGTGAAACAATTTTCACCTTTAAATAGTGAACACTAATAATTTCATAAACAAAATGTAATTGAATCTATACACAATTTCTTAGGTTTCTTTCACACACACACACACACACACACACTTTCCTTACAGCAAATACAGTGGAACATCTATTTAATAATGTTGAATATGAATAAGTATAATGCTAGAAATAAAATTCCAATCCCAGGCTCTGAACTCCTTTAGGGCAGGGAATATATCTGCCTTCCTAAATCACACAAAGATGTACTGAGAATGATCCTAACAAACAGAATGAGTTCTACATGTTAGGTATTATTGCCTCTAAGTTCATAAATTAAAACACTCATTTTACCTATGGACTCTCATTGTCCTACTTCTAATCTTTCTTCTTAATAAACATCAGCTTATTCTGTGGGCATGTCAGGGCTTTTCTAAAATCACAAAAATTAAATTTTAACCTTTCTTTGTAAAACCATCAGCTTGTTCTTTTGGCCTGCTACAGGCTTTCTAAAATCTTTATAGAGAACTCAGTTGATTATTCAAGATGATGGTTTTGGGCTGAGGATGTAGCTCAGCGGTAAAGTACTTGCACAGCATGCAAGAGGTCCTAGGTTCAATTCCATCATTACAGAATAAAATAAAAGTAATATAGTTTTGAATCACATCACTTCTCATAGCTAATGGAAATAGCTACTGTAACAAAAGGTGAAAATTAATACATGACTAGAACATTATTAAAAGATTAACATTCATTATAGTCTTTCCTAAGTTACCTTTTTAAGACACACAACTAATCCAAATCTAGAAAGATCTGGCTAAAATATACCATACAGAATAAAATAATTCTTTATCAGAAAAGTAGAGCCAAAAATTTTTTTTCTAGTGAGACTATGTTGGATATCTTTGAAAAACAGATGTACAAATGGATTACAAAGGAGTATGAGGAAAATGTATTTTATCTTGATTTAAGTGGTCATTGTATAGTCCATTAAGTCTGTCAAATTAATAGAATATAGTGAATTAACAATGGATGGATTTAACAGTGTGAATATTTCAGTAAAACTGAAGAAAAATACATGTGCACTATTTAATTTTTCAAGTCCCACAAAATGAAACTTCTTCCCTGATAACTGAAGAAGTAAATCTGTTGCTTTATCTATAACCCCGCAGAATTTTATTTTTTAGCTTATTATAAATTATTTTACATCTGTCTCCATGTTTATTAGTTTCTTAAGAGACAGAATGTTTTCCATTTTTAAAAATGCTTTTTAGGTCAATGCCTGGCATGATGAAAGCTCCCAAATTAAGTTTATATTATCATGGATACTAATGTTCTAAGGAAGTTCTAGCAGTTATCAAAATGACTGCCTAAAGATAACATAAAGAAAAAAAAGAGTATTGGATAAATAGTTGACCCTGATTAAAAAAAAAAAAAAAAAAAAAAGGGGAAGTGTTTTTTTCTGAATCATGATGAAAGAAGAAAAACAGCAGTGGTCATCTAAAACTTGTACACAAACATTATTGGGAAATGAATTAAATAACTCCCCTAAGGGCAACTTGACCAATGCTTTAACAAGGTTACAGTGAACTACACCAATCATTTGGTTTGCAAGATTTCCTGCTGGACATCAATGCCAACCACTTGTCAGATCCAAACCACCTTGGGAAATAGCTGTGGCTAAGATTTACACATACCAGTAATGGACTAAATTACCGGTTCAGTGAAAAAACAGGTCAGAAGTATACATAACACGACAGAAATGGGAAGGTCAATAAAACAATTTACATATCAGACTCTTCGTCCCACTCAGCAAAATCTAGCTGAGATTTTTAAGACTGTGAAGTTGTTAGAAGACTTAAGAAAGGTCTCTTACATAAATCTTATAATTATCATAAAATGTAGATTTGGTAACAACATCTTGGGAAAGATTACCAAATCTTAGTATCTTTTAGATAGGAAAAGAAGTAATTATATCAAACCACTTTGACATATTTCCATAAAAATTATACTTCCACCTAGAGAAAGAATATAGAAAATAAAAAGATAATGCCTGTCTTCTTCTTGTACAAGAAATACACATTCCTAGATGAGAATTTCAAGCAGAATGCTTTTTTTTTCATTCACATAAAATATGTATTTTAAAATACGTGTTTTTTATCCTCTCCAAAATAAACTGTTTCTCAATAAAGTATGAAGACACACAGTAAACATTGTGAATAATCATGAGTGAGTACAACATGTCATGAAAAATACAATATTAAGTCCTAACACCAATAAAAGACAGATTACTTGACAAATAAACAATAGCTCGAAAGGGTTCAGCCCTGGTCCTGTTTTGTTTATGGTAAGTACCAACAGTTCACGTTCCATCTAGCAGAATACTTGACATTTCTATGCCCACTTTAACTAGATCTAGCATGCCTTTATTGGGCTTCTTCATGAGACTAGTGAGTGACAGAGTTCTACAAAAACATTTGATGTTTGAAATAAATTTGCAAAACTACCAAAATTTTATAAAGTAATAAAAACATGTTCACACTTCTGGTTTCAGATCTGACACAAGAGCCCAGAAGACATCTCTCTTCTGATTCTTACAAGAAAAAAAAATAATGGAACAAATAAGATCAGTGGTGTTCCTTAGATCCATCAGAACTGTCACAGGCATATTGACACCTCAAAGTCTGAAGAAAGAGGAAGGTATATTCAGTGAATCACAACCAAGATCTGCTTACTAGAACAGAGCTGCTGGGGACAAACTGATAGAAAAGCTTGAATTTTTACTGAGGCATTAGTGGAGAAAGGATGAGATACAGATGAGAATGGGAACTCATGGGTCCCCAAAGTCTTAGATCTTCACAAGAATCACATCAGGAGCTCACTGTGAAAAGACCCCCTCATGGGTCATGCAGGAAAAGAAAATGAGAAGCATTGTGAAATATGTCCAGAGCACTCTCCATAACAAAATTCTATTCTTCAGGGGAAAGGACTTTACCAGAACTTTTTATTACCTGAAAGGGTATACCAAGATTGCAGCTCTTTCTAGACTTCCTGTCTCACAAAAAATGAGGGGAAAAAAAGCTAATAAATATGTATGAAGGTCACTAGCTCCCTGAGATTTAACCGTAACATTAATTTGGTGATTAAGCTTAATTTGCCTTGCCAAAAAACCTTGCTCTATGTTTCACTAACAGTAATTAATAGCTAAAAGAACTACAAAATTATCGAAGGAGGAGTTCTTGTGAAAGCTAAAGAAAATAGAGGAGAAAAAAAAAAGGACACTAAAATTTGAACTCAATAGAAACAGAGCAACTGAAAAAATTACAGCCCATTCCTAGCAAGATTAACATGCAACTTGCCACTAAAAATCCATTTACCTCAGTTCCCATTACATAATATCATAGTTACTATCTTTTAACATAAATTATAAGACATGACAAAAAGCTAGAAAGTCTGAAGAATCAAAGACCGCATCAGATCCAATTTCAGATATGACAAAAGTTTTTGCTACTATCAAACTGAGAATAACAATAATTAGTATGTTGAGGATGCCGGGGATTTAGCTCAGTGGTTTCGCCACCTGCTGCGCAAGTGCAAGGACCTGAGTTCGATCCCTGGTACTAAAAAATATATAAATAAATAAATAAAAGTATGTGGAGGAATCCAATGGAAAAAATAGGCAACACACAATAACAGATGGATAATGTACAGGTAAAAGTTTAAAAAAGAGAAAAAAGATGTAAAAATCAAAATAGAAAAGAACGTATTTAAAGAGTTCATCAACAAATCAACATGTCAATGAAAGAATCATAAATATGTTTAGAGTAAAAATTTACTTAGGAAAAAACTGGAAAAACAAAGGCAAACAAAAAAGACCAAAGCAGTAAGGAATTATGAGACAATTTTAAAACATGCAATAAAAGTGAAAATGAAATAGTAAAAGTAGAAGAAAGAATAAAGCAGAAAAAATATATGATTAAGAATTTTATTAATTCTTATATATGCCTAAGAATTTTATAAAATGAACTACAAATGGCAAACCTCAGATGAAAGGTCAGAAAACCTAAGTGATAAATACCAAATAATCTACAAATAAGAGTAAGTACCATATTCAAACTGCAGGGGTAAAAACAGGAATTCTTTTTAGAAAGTCAGAATTACCAAACAACAAAATACTCTCAGAATTATAACATATATCTCTTTAGAAACTATGTAAAAAAACAAATAAAAAGAGCATAGAGAAATATTTAAAGTGTTGAAAAGTAGAAATAAGACATACCACGAACAAGAGGTAATCAAAATGTATGATGAATATTTAAATTTTTAACATTTGTCACAGAAAAGAAACATTACCATTAGTCTCTCTCAAAATACTCCTCCTCCCTTCAAACAAATTTATCCCATTGTTTTTGCCAATTTTCTGAAGCAGTTCTGAAAGTCCTCTTTCCTGTCTTTATGAGGTGTGATAAAAAAATATGGTGAATGCTGCTGGTGATTGCTGTCCAATGGGAAGATAGACTCGTGAGAACATTATGATGTGTCCTCATCTACCTTATTCACTAGCTCTGGACTAAAATAGCTGATCAGTTCATTATAATACAGTCCTGAATTTTCATATTGAGCTGAAATGTTGACTTATAGTTTCAATAGCAGTTCCGTAATAATGTAAAAAAAGTCTAATTTTTTTCCATATAATATTCCAAAAGGCAATTGTTTCAATTGCCTTCAGCTATTTTTCTTATCATGCACCTTTATCTCTTCAGCTTTGTATTTACTTCAGTTTAGTATTTGCTTATTTGCTTACCTTCAAATATGTTCTAATTTTAATATAACCTTTCAAAAGTTTAATACTCCTCTATTTTTAGAAACTAAATTTCAATTAACAAGATGAAAATATTAGTTTTAAAAAATTTTTTAAACTACTGTTAAAAAATTCAACATTAAATATATTGTATAGCTGAAATTAAATATACAATTTAGCTCTTCCTAATTCTCCCAATACAGACATTTTAAGACTCTGATATTTATTTCTTTTGAATTTTGTTTGCATAGCCTCACTATTCTAGTCTTCTAAAATACTCTTAAAAATGACTTCATGTCAATATACAAATGTAAAAATATTTTAAATCTTTTCATCCCAATAATTGGTAAAAATATTGAACAGCACAAGGATGTAGATAACATGCTGTCTTTCCTGTAACCACATATCAATACATATTTTTTCCCAAATGTACTAGTTCTTATACATGTCCAACTTGAATTCACAAGGATTTTGTGAGACACTTGATTTACGAAAGCTTAAATAATGTGTCCTTCCTAACTTATAAGCCTAACAAATCTGTCCCTCAAAAAAGTTGTTAGCCTGACATTTTCTTAACAAATCAATCTTGCTTACAGAGTTATCATTCTTTAATAATTCATTTTGCAGCTGTACTAGGAGTCATTAAATTCACTGTAAATGAGGAATAAAAAGTAAAATATGTAGTCAGAGAAAAATAATTTTATGGCTAGCTACAATTTGCTAACACATCACTATGAGACAATGATTAGCAGTTTTTCCTGCCAGATAAAGGATGTCAAGGAACAATTTATTTTGCCTGTTTTACAAGAATGACACTCAAATAATCCTGATTGAATACCATGAAATAAAATAACATTGTAACTCTTATAAAAGTAATACAATTAGTGGTGTTGTTACTGTTTTATAACCATTGTATATAAAATTGAGTAGAAAATTTATAAGGAGCTTACATCATTATTTCTTATAAAATTTAAATTTTGATAACTACTCTTTTACCCCATGTTACCTGTATAATATCACCATGAAAAGTAATTCCAAAAATTAGTACTGAATTAAACACTGATTACATGAATTCTGCTTGAATCTGTAAAAAAGCTACACTTAATAATTTGTTGTGATTATACTTTTGCAATACACAATAGAGATGACTGCCAGAATTCCTCAATGTTAATGTAAATGAATAACTCTAATGCTTTAGATCTAAAATGTCCCCAAAAAGTCTCAAGTGTTCAGAGGTGGAGCTTTGGAAGGTGACTGGATCTCGGGGGCTCTATCTTCATCAGTGGGTTAATCTACTGATGAGTTCAACTTGAGTGTGGTGTTAAGAAGTGGGGTCTAGTTGAAAAGGTGTTGTCATATAGGTAGGTTTTCAAGCTAGGAATATACTTTCCTTAATAGGTGCTATTCAAATTTTATATTTCCTCCAGAGTCAGTTTCATTAATTTGTCTTCCAAGGTACTTCTTAGAAGTTGTCAAATTTATTTCAAAAAAGATTTTTGTAATATGCTTTCTGTATCCTTTTAAATTCTGTAAAATCTGTGGTAATGTCTCCTAGATCTTGATATTGCAATTTCAAAAATGTATAATTGATATTGTATAATAGGAAGAAAAGATCTAAAGGAGTAGGGGAAGTGGGAGGGGTAGGGGAAAGGAAAGAAGGGAAAAGAAAAAATATGAGAAAAGGAAAAAAATGGAAACAATGTCTTTGCAAATAGGGAAGGGTGGAGGGGGTGAAGGGAGGGCAAGGGAAGGGGAAAAAATAAGAACCAAGATACATCATGTAAAAGTACAACATCCCAATGACAAATGTAACTGTATCTTATACCTAAAATGTACCAATAAACTTAATGGGGGAAAAAAAAAGAATTAGAAAACAAAAAACAGAAAGAAAAGAAAAGAAAAGGTGTGTCAATGGGGAGGTGCCGGTAGGGGTCCAGGCCTCTCCAAGGTGCCTCTCTCCTCTCGCTGCTTCCTACTGCCATGAAGTAAGGAGGTTTCCTCTGCCAGCCCTTTCCACCATGATGCATTTGCCTTGAAGCCAGTCAACCATGGACTCGATCCCCTGAGCTGTTCTCCAAATTAAGCAACTTCTCCACTAAACTGCAAGTGTTGGGTATTTTGTAATAGTAATAGTGAAGCTGAATGACACATAGATTATACAAACAACATTAAGTATGTGGCATATCTGAAAGGGTGCGTAAAAAGATGTAAATGCAGGTTATCACTACAACACAGACAGTAGATGATGTCTAAACAAAACTCCCATAAACAAGCAACATAGAAAATTTACAAACAAATTGGAAAAGCACTATAAGTGGTCAGCATCCTTTAAAAAGCCACATTAGGGGATTTAGCTCAGTGGTTTCGCTGCCTGCTGAGCAAGGCCAAAAGCCCGAGTTCGATCCCTGGTACCAAAAAAAATAAAAATAAAAAGCCACATCAACCTAAAAGATAAACAAACAGTATAAGAAACTTACAAACATCAAATTTTCTACATATTTTCTAGGTAACAGGCTGTATCAGAAAACACAAGGAATTTCAGGCAGATTTTAAAATATAACTGCTAATTTTATGAAGTAAATTAGTTTGATTATTTGAAATGAGTCAAATATTGATTGTTGTCACCTGCCAATTTACACTAGACATTTACATTTTCTCAAGAACTTAGTATATTTTATTGGATGAAAGAAGAAAACATCATAAAAATAATGTTGCAGAATTTAATATCATTTCTTAGTATACAATCTGAAAGACTTGTTTGGTAAAGATAATGAAATGTAATTAGAGGACTGACAGATGCCCAGAGTATTTGTTTCTGACATAAATAATATGATCCACTGAAGTTTCACAAGGTCTAACACTAACATAAGAATAAGACTGCCAGGACTTTACATAGCTGGAAACTAAATCTAAAGTTGAAGTGGAAATGCCACAAAGTATGATGAAAGCAGCAGCAAATTTTTGTTTTTGTTGTGTGTGTGTATGTGTGTTTTGTGTGTTAGTATCTGCAATGCAGGGAATATGACAACATGAATGTAACATCTGAAATCACAATGTGAATACTTCTATTTGCCAGCTGTGTGATTTAGGGCAAGACACATAATTCTCTCAGCTATACTTTTATCATCTATAGCTTAGCAGAGTATTGCAGGGATAAAGTGGCTGTACAGCATTAATACAGTATAGTCAGTAGTGGACTATAAACAATTGTAAGAGCTTTTAAGAAATTTGAAAGAGCAGAGCTTCATTCAATTTATAGCCTCTGTTTCTAATCTAAGACTATTAAGTTATGTCATTTAAATTTTATAAACTTTCTCCAGGCATTGGACAAAGATAAGCTTCATTATCATGTACTCTTTCTACTTGTAAATTATTATGTTGAAATACCTACATGTTAATTTCAGATTTTCAAAATTTATATTTAATGAAACTAGTATTCTGTTGATATACATACTGTTCTATAGGGAGAAAAATATATGAAGATTGCTGAGGAAATGATTAATTTATTTTGCAATAGGACTAGAGGTGTATACTATTTACATATGGCCACTTAATATTTTTTCTCCCTTTCTTTAGGACCCCAATTAATAGTAAATTAAAACTTATTTGTTTATCTAACAGATACAAGAGTACACATTGGTATGTTTAATTATCCCTAGCTGAGTTGTCATTAAATTTTCCTTGTATTTATATTAGCTTGCTTTAAATTTTCAAGTCAGATCTAGAACCAAATCTAAATTTTGTTACCCATTAGCTGTGTGATATTGCTCAAGTTATTAAATTACTGAGTAAACAATGCTGTTACAACACAGTGTTTCTGTACAGCAATTTTAAGCACAGCACATGGAAGGGGCTTCCTGTACTATGTGGCATGCAGAAGTGTTGAATTGATGTTACTAATTGTGATGCCTAAGTAAATGATTCTTGGTTGTTATCCTCCAATGATACTGACTGATCAATATTAAAAATAGGCTTATAAAATGGCTTTTACTCAATTCTGTCCAGTATTCTCATGAGATAAAAGTAGATACTTTGTTGATAGTGACTTCTATTTACTCTTTATTGGAATTAGATTGACAAAGCAGCCTTTGTTTAAACTTTTCTTGTGTCATTTTGTTTCATAAAAAATGACTGAATTTTGTTTGTAAAACCAATCTGATCTGAAACTAACACAGGATGAGGAAAATAAGACTAATAATTTTACTTGTTGGCCTGGCTATACCAATATAGTATGATAATGTGAGATTAAATAGTCCTGTCTTCACAACATTTTATGCTTACCCCATTTTAACAGTAACTGTTATTTCATTATAATTATCTGGTATTACTTTGGCTTTCCACATGGAGCAAACCAGAATTTTCAATGTAATATCATCAGGATTTACGTTCAGGATTTGGTATAAAAAAATGCAAAAATGTTTCTTATTCTTATAAAATATTTGAAAATGAAGAACGTATAAATGAATGGATAAAAAAGACAATGTACATCAATAATTTGATATTGATTAAATGGGAATCAAATGGGAAAGCTATTGATTAAATGGAGATCAAATGGGAAAAAAAGTCACATAGCAAACTTACATAGAATGAACAAGGAATTTCAGGAAAGGAAATGGGCTAAGGGGAGATTGATGTCTCTCAATATTACCTGGGTGACTGTACTTGTAATCTTATTTGTTGATTATGGTTTTGGCCCACCTCGTGCCCACCTTGTAAATTTCCACTGGATCTTATTAGTTGATAGTTGGTACTCTAGAAACTTCTCTCTCAAAGGATTATTTGTTTTGGAGTTTGACGGATTTTTTCCATTACAAATGGTTGTAATGGCAATGATTGCTGCTTTTACTTCATCTGTCTTTTTATTTCTATAAAAATGACCATTATTTATGTTAGAGCTCAATGATCAAGTTTATAAGCCTTTCAGATTTTCTCTCCTTTTTTAATCTCTTCATTAATTTTCTCTGTAATATAAACATGTTTCTCAAATTATTCTTCAATTAGTACTTTATTTTCTGTAATATCAAAAACACTGGTCACAAAATATATTTCATTTTAGCCACTGAGTATTTAATTATTCTTTTTTACCTGTATTCATGTCCACATTCAATTTTTGACATCACAGATAACAAGAAATAAGAGACTTCAAAACTATTACTTGTTTTTATAAGTTAAACCTATAGTACAAAGATGATGTGTTAAAAATCTTACAGATCTCTTATCTTCTTGTATTCTTCAATTTTTCATAATTTCTTAGGTTTTATACCTTTTCGTTTATATTCCTTAGGCCTTATTATTTTTGTCAACCCATTGCCAACTTAAAAGCCAACATCTACTTTTACTCGTGATCAAAACCATAAACAGAAATCAGATTTACCCTTCTCCTTAAATAACTTAAAAATTAAGAAAACAGAAAACATGAAACAATATTTGTCAGGCATTGAACAACAGACAGTCCAGAAAAGCTCTGTGAGAAGAGAATTGTGCAAGATGAGCTCTAGAAATCAATATTTAAGTACAAGATCTATAATCCCATTTAGCCAAAAACAGAAAAGAACCTTTCTCTGTTACATTATTATCAAAATTCTAAAAATTCAACAAAGGAAAGAATACTAAAAACTGTTAGAGGAAAAACAGAAAGTAACTTATAAAGACAAAGCTATCAGAATTATAGCAGATCTGTGTCTGTTTGTGTGTACTGGGGATTGAACTCAGGAGCTTGCGCTTGTGAGGCAGTGCAGTGCCACTGAGCTAAACCCCAGCCCTCTCAGTACAAATCTTAAAGGCTAGGAGAACTTACAGATAAGTTTTTCAAACCTCCCCTCAAAAAAGTCAACCCAGACTTTTATAACCTATAAAATTAGCCTCCAAAATTGATGGAGAAGCAAAGAGTTTCAATGACAACAAAATCCTAAAGGATACATGACTATTAAACCAGCACTGAAGAGCATACTTAAAAGAACAGTAAGTAGAGACAGGGAGGACAACAGCACGGAGAGCCCTAAGGAAAGTATACCTCTAACTGGGAGAACAGTTAAACAACAAGAACAACAACAACAACAACAACACAAACAAAGCAACAGAAAAGGGAAAAAACACTGGAAAAATAATGTAGTGACAGGATTCAATAAACACAGTACAATAATAACTCTCAATGTCAATGGTTTCAACTCACCAATCAAAAGAAAGACTGGCATACTGGATCAAAAAACAAAATCCAACAATGGTAACTTGCCTATAAGAGACACTTCATCCACGGAGAGGTACACAGATTGAAAATGAAAAAAATAGAAAACATATGCCATTCAACCAGTGCCTGAAAACAGGCAGGAATAGCTATATTATTTTCAGACACAGCAGCCTTCAAACCAAAACTAGCAGAAGAAAAAAAGATGGCCATTACATACTGTTAAAGTAAAAATTTATCAGGAAGAGGGCAATTATAAATATCTATGCATTTACGATTAGCACACCCAACTTCATAAAACAAAAACCACTGGCTGTAAAAGGACAAGACAATAATACAATTACAATGTGAGATTTCAATACTTCATTCTCGCAATTAAACAGGTAAACCAGACCAAAAACAAAAAATCAACAGAGACATATCAAGTTAAGTCATATCCTTGAACAAATGGACTTAACAGGATTTAACAGATATCCTCAGAGATATCATTCAACAACAAAATACACATCTTTCTCAGATGCATACAGATTTTGTTCCAAAACAAACCATATCTAAGACTTCAATACAACAAAGAAGTGACTTAATCCCCTGAATATCGTTGGACCATCATGGAATGAAGCTAGAAATCAATACAAAAGAAGCCACAGAAAGTATGTAAACACATAGAGATTAAATAATATATTACTGAACAATCAATGGATCACAGAAGAAATCAGAAAAGAGTTCGTAGAATCTAATGGAAATGGAAGGACAAAATGCCAAAACCTATGAGAGTGAAGGCACCTATAAGAGGCAAGTTTACAGCTGTGGATGCATACATATCAAGAGTAGAGCAACTCCAAACAAATAACCCAATGATACTTCAAGGTCCTAGGAAAAACAAGAAAGATCCAAATCTGAAACTAATAGAAGAAAAGAATTATAAAGCTCAAAGCAAGAATTAATAAAATTGAGACTAAAAAAGCAATACAAGGATCAATGAATCAAAGAAGTGGTTCTCTGAAAGGATGGGAAGGGGATCGGGGAAGAGTAGTGATAGGAGGGAAGGTGAAAAGGATCAGGAAGCAACATGTATATGTACCAATTCTCTTATGATGAATGTATTTTACTAATAAAAAATATAAAAACAAAACTGTCAAATGATAATAGTAATAGCAGCTAGATTTAATACATATACACATTTAAGAAATAAAACTTCAAAAAATCTGTAATAATATATTTGTGGATTATTCTTTAATTTCAGGAGAATAGATATTCTTCACATATATATAACAAAAAGAAAATAATTGAGACTTGCCCACATAACTAAAGCCATTAGTTATTAAGCATCACTACATTTTCCAAGGATTTTCATTTAATCTTCACATACATACCACAATTAACTCTATTAAATGATTTTTTAAAAGAGACATGAAGAAATTATATAGTTGCACAAATTCAATTACGGAATAAAAGATTATGCAGTTTCTTACCTCATAAAGATACAAAAAAAAATATCACATACATTTTCTTCTACCCTATCTCCTTAAGTTGGGGGAAACAAAGTGAGAAAAAAAATTCTTTTGAGTGTCTAAAATTTGAAGAGTAAAATACTACAAATAAGAGTTCCTGGATATGAGCAATATTAAAGCAGTGCTTCTCAAAATTCCCTGAGAAGGATCACCAAATGTACATATTAAAAATGTAGATACTGGGCCAGGGATTTAGCTCAGTGGTTTCACCACCTGCTGCTGCACAAGCGCAAGGACTCAAATTCAATCCCTGGTCCAAAAAAAAAAAAAAAAAAAAAAAAAATCTAGACACTTGGTCTCCAGGGAAATCATAAAGAATCAAAATGAAGAGAGAGGGAAAAAAAGCTGTTAATCTGGGTAATACTCCTACCAATCTCATTATAAAAAAACCTTAAAAATAATGATCAAAATGAAGTTTCTTACCTATGTAGAAACAATAATTTGATTTGTTAAAAATATAATAGATTAAAATAAAGCATACAAAAAAAGACTTACAGATTAAAAACAGCTAAACATTGCAATTTCACACTGTTTAAACTTGTCTATTTAGTCTATTAAACTACTACATATATCAGACTCTTCAGGTACAGGGTCATTAGAGTAGTTTACGGGACTTTTTTCATGCTAAAGAAAATAAAGGAAAAAAATATACCATAAAGAAGAAACTAAGAATTTAAGATCTCTATTCACCTCTTGTCCTTCTAGAGCAGATGTTGTCAGGCTTTGGCCTTCATTTAAAATCTAAATTATACCTTTTTTTTTTTTTTTGGTACTGGGGATCGAACTCAGTTCCTTGCGCTTGTGAGGCAGGCGGCAGAAGCACTGAGATAAATCCCCGGCCCTTAAAATCTAAACTATAGAATTATTTTGTGAGTGAATTTTTATTGAACATAACAATGTCTTTACACTTAATTATGGCTTATGACTGCATCCTCACTATATTGTACAGAGAGCCTAAAGTATTTACTCCTTAAGCATTTAAAAGAAATTTCCCAAGTTCCTTTAACAGCATATTAAAAAATAATGTAAATATATGTGTGCATAGGAAATATTATGGAAAACACACAAAGGTGTGTGTGTACCTGTGTGGGTGTGTGCCACACAAAAATTTGTTTGAAAATATATCCAACACCTATTCCTGGAACAAAAACCTACTAGTACACAGAAAACTTTCAACCTAATAAACAGCCTTGATAAGAATAGACAAGCCCACTCTGACAACAGCTGTGCAGGCAAGCAAGCCCCAGCCGGAAGCCTGCCCAGACACCAGGAGCTCAGGCATATAGGCTCTAGCCAGAGGACCCTGGAAACAGCAGCACAGAGCAGGGATCCAGAAGGCCATAATTTTGGGCCCAGGAATTGACACAGGGGTGAGCAGTAGACAGAAGGCCTTTCCAAGGCTTGTTGAGAATTGAAGCCAAAAGAAAGCAGAGTCACCTCAATAAAGGTACAACAGACTGCAGCAGTTGGTGACTTGTTGGAGTTAACACTTCCTACTGGAACCAGACTTGGTGCAGGGAAAGGATGACTCAAACCTGAAGTAGATCTATGCAGAATTCAAACCCAAAGGAGGTCAGAGAGCTCAATTACAGTCTTGCTGACAGAAATGTGCCTGAAGTTCAGCAGACTATGACTGACTCGCTGAGATCAGTTGACACAAATCTGTATGCTACCCACTTGTCCACAAGGAACAACAGAGGCATGACCTGAATGTGACATTGTTTGTCTTCTTTTCTCCTGCTTCATTCCTCACTTTTCCTGTTTCTGTTTTTGTCCTGCTTTTTCTCAGTTGTTCTTTTTTTTTTTTGGTACTGGGGACTGAACTCGGGTCCTTGCACTTACGAGGCAGGCAGTGGAACCACGGAGCTAAATCCTCGCCCCAGTTGTTCTAATTTTTATAAGAACAAGAATATAGTTTCTGGTTTTGCTATTGCTGTTAGTTTTGTGCTTCTTTTTGTTCCACCCTTCTCACTTTTCCTTCTGTCTTCACCACTTTCCCAAAGTTTGCATGATCTTCCTGTATCCTCTAACCTTACTTCTAACTTTTCCCTCTCCTTCTATTTCCCTAACCCCTCCCAACTCCTTCTACATCACTCCAGAGGGAAAAACCACAGGATCATCTCAACAGATGCAGACAAAGTGTTCTACAAAATCCAATAACCATTCAAGATAAAAACTCTATAGAAAATTGGAATAGATGGTCATTATTGCAATCTGATAAAAGCCATCTATGAAAAACACCAGCCAACATCATACTAAATGGTCAAAAACTGAAAACCTTCATGCTAAAATCAGGAACAGGGCAAGGATGTCCACTATCACCACTCCTGTTCAATATAGTTCTGGATACATCAGCCACAGCAATTAGACAAGAGAAAGAAATAAAAATAGGAAATGAAGAAGTCAAATTGTCATTATTTGCAGATGACATGATACTCTCTAAAGAAGACCCCATAAACTCCACCAAAAATCTTCTAGACTTAATATCCAAATTGAGTAGAGCAGCTGGATACAAGGTCAACACACACAAAAAATCAATAGCCTTCCTGCATACGAACAACAGACTCACTGAGAGAGGAAATGGAGAAACAACTCCTTTCACAGTTTTATCCCAAAAAATGAAATATCGGGGAATCAATCTAAGGAAAGAAATCAAAGACTTCGATACTGAAAACTACACCACAAGATTAAAGAGGATATCAGAAAATGGAAAGACATCCCTTGCTCCTGGATAGAAGAAGCAATATAGTGAAAATGACCATACTTCCAAAACTGCTATATAGATTCAATGCAATCCCAATTGGAATTCCAAAAGCATATTCCACAGAATTTGAGAAAACAATCCAAAAATTTATTTGGAACAAGAAAAGACCTAGAATAGCAAAACCAATTCTAGGCAATAAAAACAAGGTAGGCGGTATCACAATCCCCAACTTGAAACTAACTACAAAGCCACTGTGATAAAAGCAGCATGATACTGTCAAAGAACAGACCCAAGCATCAGTGGAACAGAATAGAAGATGCGGAAACAACTCCAGACACACTCAGCCATCTCATCTTGGACAAAGGAGCCAAACACCCTTACTGGAGGAAAGATAGCCTCTTTAATAAATGGTGCTGCAAAAGTTGGGTATAAACTTGCCCAAAATTAAAACTAGACCTATATTGCTCACTATATACTAAACTAAAATTGAAATGGAACAATGATCTAACACTAAAACAGAAACACTAAACCGGATGGAATCATAGTTAGGTAGAACTCTTGAAGGCATTGGCATAGGAAAAGAGTTCATGAACAAAACCTCAGTTGCATGGAAACTAGCACACTGAATCAACAACTGGGATTTCATCTTATTAAAAACGTTTGACACAACAAGAGAAACCACCAATAGTGTGAAGAAACAACATACAATGTATGGAAAAATTTTTACCAGCTGTTCCTCACACAAAGGTCTACTATCTAGAATATATAAAGAACTTTAAAAAAGACCTCCCAAGTTTAAAGATCCAATCCAAAAATGGGCATCCTAAATGAATAGACATTTCTCAGACAAAGAAGTAGAAATAGCAAATAAACACATGAAAAAATGTTCAACATCACTGGTCATTCGAGAGATGCAATGAAAACAATGCTGAGATTCCACCTCACTTCAGAAAGAATGGCTGCTATCAAGAAATCAACCAATAATAAATGCTGGTGGGATTGTGGGAAAAAAGGAACCCTTTTTCCCCTTCACACTGCTGGTGGGAGTGTAGACTGGTGCAAGCACTGTGGAAATTGGTATGGAGATACCTCAGAAAAACTAGGATTTGAGGTCCCATTTGATCCAGCTATTCCCCTGCTGGGTATCTTCTCAAAAGAATTAAAAGAATCATACCACAGTGATATATGCACACTCATATTTATAGTGGCACAGTTTATAATAGCTAAAACTTGGAAACACTCAATTGTCCATCATCAACTGGAGACTAGAAAAAAATATGGGTTTTTTTAATAAAATGGAGTACTACTCAGCCATAAAGAATGAGAAACTACAGATATTTATAGCTAAATGGATGCACATTGAGGCCATACTCTTAAGTGAAATAAATAGTACACACATGTGTAAGTACCAAATAGTTTCTCTGGTGTGAGAAACTAAAAGTATAAATGAGGATCAAAATGTATAATAATGTGAAATAGGAAGAAAGTGTCCAAAGGGGAAGGAATTGGAAGGGGAAATGGGAGAAATAGAGGAATGGAAAGAAGGGAAACAAATAAATATGATAAAAAGAAAAAACAGAAACAAAGTCTTTGTAAATGGGAGGGGTTCAAGGATTAATGAGAGGTCAGGGGAATGGGGACAAAAATGAGAACCAAGGGCCGGGGATTTAGCTCAGTGGTTCAGGTGCCTGCCTCACAAGCACAAGGTTCTGAATTCAATCCCCCATAACAACAACAAAAAAAAAGCTAACTAAGATATATCATGTAAAGGTAAAATTCCCAATGATGAATGTCATCATACTATATACATAAAATGTACCAATAAACTTAATGAATTTTTTAAAAAGAGAGGTCAGAGATTTAGCTCAATGGTCCAGCCACTCACCTTACAAGTGCAAGGTCCTGAGTTAGATCCTTGGTACCCAAAAAAAAAATTAAAGAGAAGATGCAACGTGTTTATGCTTAGAAAACATGCCAACATAGAAAATCCTACAAATATAAGTTTAAAGTATTTCATCGTAGCACCCTAACAGAGTGAGGCAATGCTCCAGACTAGAAAGCAACGGCACCAGATGGTTTCACTGGAAAGTCTAACATTTAATGAAATAATCATACCAATTCTCCACAAAGTCTTGCAGAAAACAGAAGCAGAAGAAATACTTAACTCATTTTATGAAGCCATCATTATCTTGGTATCACACTAGACAAAAACATTAATGGGAAAAGAAAGTATAAATCAATTCTATCATGAACATGTATAAGTCCTTGATCAAATTTTATGAAACTGAATCCAGAAATGCAGAACAAGAATTTTACTCCATGACAATGTGGCATCTATTGCACATATGCAAGTGCAGTTAGGTATTTGAAAATCAACTGGTAAAACCCATCACATTAATAAACTAAAAAAGAAAAAAAAATCACATAATCATATCAATAGACACAAAACATTTGACAAAATGGAAAACTCATTTGTGACAAAAAAAATAGCTCAGTAAACTAATAATGGAGCAGTCCTCTAACTTGATTAAAAAAACTAATAAAATTCTACAGGTAACATTATATTTGGTAAGAAACTACACCTTTTCACTAAGATCAGGATAAGGCAAGTAATCTCTTTCTTATTACTGCCTGACACTGTACCAGAAGTCCTGGCTAATGCTCAACACAAGAAAAGGAAATAAAAGGCATATGGGTTGGGAAATAAAAGGGTCTTTTTCTTTCCACAGGTGACAGGATGGTCTATGTATAAAACTCTAAAAGACTGACAAATCTGTGGAACTAATAAGTGATTATGGAAAAGGTTAGATGATACAAACTCAATACACAAGTCAATCACTTTTCTAAATATTAACAATAAACAATCAGAATTTGACATTAAAAACATATTAACATTTGCATCAGTATCCACTTCTTTTGCATGTGTAGTGGTAGAACTAGGGATTGAACCGAGAGCTTTTGTACTGAGCTACATCTCATTTTCCCTGCCTGGGCTCAAACTTGTGATCTTCTTACTTCAGCCTCACAAAATGTTGGGATTACAGGCAAACACCACCTAAAATGAAACATTTAGCTATAAATCTAACAAAATATATGAAGACCAATATGAAGAAAACTACAAAAATATGATGAGTAAAATCAAAGAATAACTATAAAAGGAGAGATAGTCCAGGTTTATGGATAGGAAGACTAAATATTGTCAAGGTGTTAGTAATATCTGCAAACATTCCTGGCTATCCTGACTGAGGAGGAACCTATGGCATCTAGTGGGCAGATATGAGGGGATGCTGCTCTGTATCATACAATTCATAGGATACTTACAACGAAGAGGAATTCATCACCAACAGCAATATGCAGTGGCAAAGCTGACAAATATCAGATTAGAGTTAAGAAATCTGTGCTCATCTGAATTTCTCCAAAGGCATTAGGGTCACAGAGTGAAGAAAAGGCTACTCTTTCTTGCGAGCAGTATTGGGATAAATGGATATTCACACATGGTGAGACAAGAACTTTCACTACATCATCACATACTTAACCTAAGAAAATGCATAAAAGCCCTTGAATTCAAGAAAACAACCTTTGAGAGCTATAATTAAGCAAAGATTTATTAAATACAGCGTTAAAAGCATGATATATAAAAAATCACAAATTTGAACTTATCAAAATTAAAAGATTTAGGACAGGGATTTAGCTCAGTGGTTCCCTCGCCTGCCTCACAAGCGCAAGGACCCAAGTTTGATCTCTGGTACAAAAAAAAAAAAAATTAAAAGATTTTATTTGAAGATACCATTAAGAAAGTGAAAAAGAGGCTAGGAACTATAATAAAATACTCATAATATATACATTAAAATAAAGATGGACTAAACAATAAAATAAGCAAAATATGTCCATATGTATTTCATAAAAGAAAACTATATAAATGGCAAGTAAGCATGTGAAAGGATGCTAATCATCAAAACACACAGACACACAGACACACACACACACACACACACACACACACACACACACACACCAAAAATGGCTAAAATAAAAAAGACTGACAATACCAATACCAAGTACTGGGAGAACAAATCAAAGGCAATATTCATATATTGGCAATAAGAATGTAAACTGGAATAACAATTCATAGCAGTTTTGAAAAACAATTTATAAGATGGTTATAAACTTAAACAAACATTTACTCTATGATCTAGCAATTCCATACATATTGATACATAAAAACATGTTGCCATATATTTTTATATAAATATTCATAGAAGCCCCAAATTTTAAGCAGTCTATGTATTTCACAGTAAGTGAAGAGATAAACTAAATGCTATATAGCCATACAACAGAAAACTATTCAACAACTGAAAGGTATAAATTAATAATACATACAACCACATGGATGAATCTCAAAAAAACATTATGCTGAACCAAAGCAGGCGGACACAAAAGGATATAAAGTATAAAATTTATTTTATATAAAATTATAATACAGATGAAACAGAGCTAGAGATGTAGCTCAGTAGTAGAGTGTTTGTCTACCATGTACAAGGCCCCGAGTTCAATCCCCAGTACTGCCAAAAAAGAAAAAAGATGACTGGTAACTATGGGATCCTGGGAGCTTCCTGATGAGAATGGAGAGTCTTCCTCAGAAAGACTGATACATGGATAGAGGACTGACCTTTCAGCTTTCCCATCTACACCAACAAAGGCAGAGGGCTAGGGATTGAGCTAACCACCCATCTCCAATCATTTTATCAATCATGCATATGTGATGAAGCCTCTATGAAATCCCTACATGAAGGGATTCTGAAAGTTTCCCTTTCTTACCATAATGTGTCCTATATATTTATTTTCTAAGGCTGTTTCTGAGTTTTATCCTAAAAAATAAGGCAGTAAATTTATTTCCCTGAGTTCTATAAGCCATTCTTGAAATTCATAAAACCTAAAGGGGGGGCAATTATAGGAACCCCTAACTTTGTAGCTAGGTCAAACAAAAGTGTGGGTACGCTACGGGCAATCTTCTAGGATTTGAAGCTTAAACTTGTGGAGTTATACTAACTATAGTGTGAAAAGTCAGTGTGAAAAGCAAAATAAATTATAGGACACCAGGTTAGCATACAAAGAGTTGGAGAAGTGACCATTGGTGGGGAAAATCCCCACCTACTTTGGTGTTAAAAGTGTTTCAAGTTAAAACAGTACGGAGAGATAAAATGTTGGTCTAGTGTTCAAACAGTAGTGATCTCTCAATAAATGTTTGAAAATGTGAAAGTTCACTGAAATCAGTCACAAGGCAAAATATGAACTATCAGAAAAATAGCCTTTCTTCAGTAGATAACGAACTAGAAAACCTTAGTTTCTCTGATACCAGTTACACCAAGAGCTTGATCAAGAGATAATAATGCACCGAATATAAACTGAGCAGCTAGTTCTTTATAAGTGCCAAGTTCTTTATAAACACTGTGCAAAGCTGATGTCATATAATACACATAACAATCTTTTGAGAGAGGAATTATACTTATATCCATTCTACAGATGAGAAAAATTAGGTACAGGTAAGTTGAAGGACATGCTCCCATTAACATAGTTAAGTAACAAAGGAAGGACTACAGTGGACCCTCGAGTTACAACCAGCCTCACATACAAACAACTTGGGTTATGACCAGAATTTTAGTTTTAACTTATGTCCAAAGTCTTGAGTTACGATCCGAATGCCAGTCTTTCCTGTGTGAGGTTAATTGAGAAATCCTGGGCCAATGTCTAAGGACAGTACAATCTGCCTGGAAGAAAGTGTGGCCTAAAATTATACAGGAGAGAGACTTTGAAGGCTGTGTAGAGGAGCCTGAGCCTTAAACTGACCCTGTGGTTGATGACACTGTCACTACAGCACAGTCCATAGGCTTGTAGGCAGATAGAGGTGAGGAACTGTCCACAAAGGTACTTTAGCAACTCTGGCTCAGCAACAGAGAATGGCAGCTGAGGAGCTTTCTGAAGAGGAGGAGGAGTATCAACAATCAGTACAGCAAAGTTCTTCTTCTGAAATAAAGGAAATCCTGAGAAAATGGACAGAGCTACAAACATTTGTAGAGAAGGCCCACCCAGATAGAGAAAAAGCCAATTGTTACATTCACTTGCTTAATGACAATGTCATGTCATACTACAGAACAGTGTTAAAGACAAGACAGAAACTGACAAACTTAGACCAGTTTTTGGTTCTGAAAAGGTTGAGACTCGTGAGCCAGAAGCAGGTCTTGGTGGGCTACAGACTCTCCCAAGGAAAGAAAGACAGTAGAGAGCCAGATTCCTGATGTTCTTATGAAGGGGGACTTTCCTTCCAAACAATAACCACCTTCCATTTCATTCTCCCTTCCTGAAAGCCAAAGGTCAACTTGAATGGTGAGTAGAGTATGAAATCATTGTTTCTGGTAAACTAGGCACATTTTATAACTTTTTGATGAATACACTAGGAAAATTATTGGTGTTTCTGGTAAATTACACATATTATACAACCCTTTTTTATTATGAAAAGGTTAGATGAGGGGTGCTTTCGGAGAGGTTCAGAATGCATTATGGGTATTTCTGTTATTCCTTATAGGAAAAATAGTCCTTACAACCAACTTGAATTACAACCAGCCCTCATGAACAAATTGAGTTCGTAAATCAAGGATCTACTGTAGTTCACCGACTCCAAAGCACATGTTTCTCCATTAAATTCTTAATTTAGAGAGACAGACAAAACAAAAGGCTGAACCAAACGATTCCTAAGACATCATGCTGCTGTTACATTTGTACTCTTCTCAAAAACATTTCTTTTTGTTGCTGGTATTAAATAATATTGACTTACTTCAAGATTCAACTGATATCTCAAGAACTATGACTGGAAAAGTGAATGTGGATCCCTATTTCTAGCATTTACATTAAGACACTCATGGTAATTCTCACTCATGTGAGAAGCTCACATCTCATAATGCTGCAAGTGTCCTAAGATAATCTTGAGTGCTCTTCAAATATTTCCAATTAATGAAAAGGGGATATCTTTCTATTTATGTAGGTAATTTTAATTTCTTTCAACAATGCTTTCTAGTTCTCAGTATACAATTTTTTCACTTCTTAGGTTAAATTTATTTCTATGTATTTTATTCTTTGATAAGATTGCAAATGAAATTACTTTTTAACTTCCTTTCACATGTGTAGCAACATAATTTGCTTTTCAATTGATTTTAACCTGCAACTTCTCTGAATCCATGTAATAAGTCTGCTTTTGGTAATTATGAGAAGACATTATAAGAAAACGATCAATTCCCAGGAAAAACATAGTTCACAAGCATCAAACCACAGGAAGTAGAAAAGTTTAAAAATTGGGGACTGGCAGAGACAATCACTTCCCACCGTTAATTTATGAAGGAAACACTGAGGAGGCTTTTTAGCAACAAAGACCAACTGCCTTCAGCTTTGCAGCCAGTACTGAATCAAGTGTGTGCTAATCACAATACTCTTAGAAACTGAAAAGAACAAAGTTTCTCCAAGCAAAATCTCAATAAAGCTACAACTACCTGACACACACTTGCACTTACATGAGATACTTTAGGGAAAAGAGACCATAGGGATTTCTTCCATCCAAGCTTAATAAAATGAAGTTATCATCAATCAAATGAGCAGAGAGGTACAGACAGGCATATAAGCATGAAGTAGAAAGCACAAAACTATATTAAATTTAGGAAGCAGTTCTCTAAAGTGTGGGTATGCCTTAAATAAACAGAGCTGACTATAATAAAATAGATAAAAAGCCACAAGAACCATTTTCCTTAACTGCTACCAAAAATAGCCCTTGGACCTTTAATTGTCTGTAGTAGAAAAGAAGCTGAAAAACTGATTGTCAATATCCACACTAAATGTAGCAAATGAAACAACTGAAAAATGAAAAACCTACAAAACTAAAAGGAACAATGTAATAGGGACTTTGTCCCAAAACTCTGAAAAGGGAATCATGCTGAATCATGAAACATTCTTTGCCTCCAGGGCAAACACTTCTTTTACAATTGTTACATACTAAGGGTGCCTATGAGTTTTCAATTCCTTACCTTTCCTATTGGGAGTGTTTACATTAAGTACTCAACCTTTTTTTTCACCACTGTACATTAGATACATTGGATGTAAAAATACATTTTTGGTTTCCAGTTCTTCAGGTCAAAAGGATCCATATATCTGGACCTGATAATGTAGAAACTATAAAAGACAGCCCTCTCCTATCAAACAGAGGTCCTGGGCTTTTGAGTTTGAAGTCATGCCAAAAAAGAAGTTTCAGATTTTATCCTATAATGGCAAGATATATAAATCTGCCTGTTAAGTAGAGACTGAATATGTGGTGACCCAAATATCAGAACATGGTACATTAGTGCTGTTCAACAAACACATCCTGCTCTCTTCCTTCAGGTCCCAGAGGTTCTCACTACCTGATTGATTATGATTAGGTGAGACTGGAGATGTCAATTCCCACCCAGAATATTTTGTTGCTGATGTGAAATGCAGCAGGACTTACTTTCACTTTGTAATGACAGCAGGTATCCACATAGAAAATACACTCTCGGGATAATTTCCAGGGTAAGAGTGTGAAAAAGAACCCCAGGACAACCTTTCATGTCTACGCAGCAGGAGTAAAATATAAACTGATGTCTGAAACCAGGTGGCATCCCCCATCCTGCTTTGGTACATGTGTCCTATGCTGTTTCAAAGTTCTAAAATCTTAATTCTGTGATTTATGTTATTTATTTATAAAGTCATATACTTCACACATTTACAGCCTGGTATTATATCAAATTTATAAAAATTCCTTCTCCCAAGCAATTTAGTAAAAGAGGATTGAAAAATATTTACTAGCACAGATGATCTTGAGGATGAGGTAGCATATTTATAAATCTCTATTTAAATTCTATACTTGATTTTGTTTACTAAATTATAGTTAATTTTTTCAGCATTCTTATAACACACCATTTAAATAAAGTTGATTGTATTTTCATCATCCAAGTTTATCACTGAAAAGTGTTACAAGGAACTTCTTACATTACATAATTTATACTACGACACATCCATAACTCCTTTTCAAGTAAAGTAGTTAATCATTTAAGCCATTTAAGACACTATACTAAAAAAGAAAAAAATGGAAAAATTCAAACAGTGGCTAATGTCTATGTGAAACAAAAGGTAACTCAAACATATATGCTGTTACCTCATTAATATGTATCATTTAAAATTTTGATATATCATTTAAAGATGAATTTAATAAAAATGTTATCAGAACTTATTTCATTAACCTTAGATCACTGAAAGGTGAATATTATTAGAATTCAGAAATTAACAAGAATAATCATTAATCTGAAAAAAACCCTGCTTATTTTAGGACTTTACTACTATTTTGGGTCTATCATTAAATTCTGAAACCTTGAGTTTAAATAAGCATAACTTTTTCTCCAAAGTACACAAAGAGAAAGTAAATGGCAACGAAATAAACAGTTATATGGCTCTCAGGGGAGGAAAGTTAGAAGAAAAGTATAAACACACAAAGGATGTGCACTTTTATTACCTGAGCATTGAGCAGCTCCTCACACTTGTGTGCTTGTTTCTCAATTGCAGAGATGTACTGTTTTTCAATAGCTTCTACTTGTTGCTTCAATGAAGACTGTAGTAGTGCCTAAAAACAAGTAAGGAAATCATTTGGATCACAGACAAAACTTGTAGTCCAGAGTCAGCATTAGCCTGTTTGTCTGTTTGTGATAGTTGTACATGTCTGAAATATGATGCCTTCTGTAGTACAGGATATACATTTGTAAAGAGTGAAGCATTTTACATACACACACACACACACACACACATAGATCTCACTACTTTAAGCTTTTGGTTTTACCCTTCCCAATTGCCAAATAATCCAAATATTTTGGCTTAGATATTCCTTTCACTCACCTTCTCCTTTAAAAAGGCCAAATCATAGAAAATGATAAAGAGGGTAGTTCTGTTAAATATAAATTCAGTTCAGTGAAGACCACACAGGACGAGAAGCAAATGAAAGCTGCTGCGAAAAAAAAAAAAAAAAAAAAAAAAAACCAAGAAAAAGAAAGAAAGAAATGGAAGGAAGGATGGATGGAGAAAAGAAAAAAGAAAAGAAAAGAAAAGAAAAAGAAAAAGCCAAGCCCAGCCAGACATATTTCACTGGCTGATAAAACTCCATATCCTCTCAGCACATTATCACATCCTATGGGACAAGCATTATCTTCAAGACCACAAGTCAAGCAAAAGCAGATGGAAACTCTGAGCAACTTCAAACATAAAATAACTGTCCCCAACCAGGAAGTTCACGCCTTAAGGTGAAAAGGTATAAGTCAGACTCTTGAGAATGAAGAGACTTAACTGGGCAATGTAAATGCTGGTAAAAATAAAAAAGGTATTTCTGTTCTAAAACTTAGAATTTGAAAACGTTCCACAAACTCATTTCCTCACTGAAGATCTTTAGACTACTATAATCATCTTTCTTTTCCTCTTTTTTGGGGGATACTGGGGATCGAACTCAAGACCTCGCGCTTGCAAGGCAGCCGGCGGAACCACTGAGCTAAATCCCCGGCCCCTCTTTTCCTCTTTTAAGCTTTATTTATGTCATACTAACATGGTCTTACATGGTATTTATGAATCCTAAATCATCCTAAAATATGCATTCCACTATATACATATATATGAACTCTTTAGCAAATATTCTATTTTTAAATGTCTATGTGGATAATAAACTACTCATAATCAGAACAGTAAGTTGAAACACACATATCTTATGGAAAAGACCATCTGCACATTCACGAAGAAAAATAAGCCAAATCTGTCAATTTCTGTTTTGAAAATAAGACTTATTCAGTTGGAAACAACATGCATCAGGATGCTAAATAAATAGACACACAGTTTTTTAAAAAAGACAAATATTTTTAACCCAGCAGATAAGTCTCAGACTTTTAGAGAATCAACTCTCTTTTGTTTTGCAATGGAAGACTGATAATGGTATAGTCATCACTAAGAAGCTGCAGAGTTACTGGTAAATAAGTAAAGGAAAATAAAGCTTTGTCCAACATTTAATCAAGATATAAAGGGCTGCCTTAGCCCTCTATTTATAAAATAGGTTATCTTCTAAAGATTTCATAATGATTACTTTACATAAGACACCAAGAGCTAATCCTTCTAAACTATAACACGATACTGTAACTCTCTAATTTAATTTTGGTAAAGTATAATATTTGATGGATTTATAAAATTAAAGAATGATAAAGACACTTCTATTAGAATAATCATAGCATTTTGTGAAGAGAAAACTACTATTCTTATTTCAAAATCTGGGTATGAAAGGACTGTTTGCCACACTTCCAAATAATCCCAAATTTAAATAGCAAATTTTAATTTTCGGTCCATTATATCATTTAAAGGACAGGTAAATTAATAAAATACCTCATTTCCATTATTAAGAAACTATTTAAATCATATTTTTCCTTTAGGGATATACTCATTTTCTTCTTGTCATCAAGAAGGATAATAATGTGTTAAGAACAAAAGCCAAGATACGGTGCACAAAGGAAAACTATGCAAAAGTAATTGGCTTTATATGATTCAAACATTCCATTTTAGCCTCATATCCACAAATGGGACAGAAGGTAAGTACAGACAGATTTTTAAAAAATCTATTCACTGAGTTCATTCTAATGTTGAAGAAAAACATTATCTTGATAATCACACACCAGAGGTATATGCAATTGCCTGTCAGAGCTGTCGCAGGCCTTCCTTTAAGGCTCAATACTGTACTAAGAGAATATTAAATAGATAAGAACAACTACAGCACAGAGGCTGCAGTTACAAATAGAGTAAGGCAGAAAGCCAGAAACTAGCTAGATGTTAGATACTAAAAGATTTTGTATCTTCTAACAAAGTGTTGAAAATTTCAACTCATATTACTCAACAATGGATTAATCAGTGCCACAGTATAACCAAAAGAGGTAATTTCCAAAAACTATCCTTATTTGTAGAATGCTACCAATATGGATATATGTACAAATACAAATTGGAACTACTGATCTGCTTGTATACCTTGCTTTATTATTTTATAGCTAAGTATCTTCCAATGGACTATATCACAATTAATGCTTGTTCATAAATTTTAAAAAATATTACAGTAAAAGACACTGCAATTCATCCCCTTCAAAATACACATTTATCCTATTGTTCTTGATACTTTCTGAAGCAGTTCTGGAAGTTCTCTTCATAAGTGTCTTTATGAGGCATGATCAAAAATAAGAGAAAAGCAGATTCTAAATGCTACCCTGGCTTTGTAAAGTCATTATGATGTGTCCCTATTCATCTTATTCACTGGATCTGACACTACAGTACATCTGAGTCATCCCCAGAGTCAAAATGCCCATGAGAGGTATGTTTTGAATCAATTCACAATATCAAGGCAACCATGACAGCATAACAAAATACACTCAAAGAAGCAGAGCCAAAAGGACTAATGCCACCTAGATTCAACAAACCCATTCATTTTTATTCTCCCTTGAAACAGCCCAAGTGTACAGAACTGACTTCAGCCTCATAAAATTAAACCACTTGTCCAGATTTGCAAGGCCCATGTGTACTTCAGAACCAGATGGTCTGAAAAACATTGGCATTGCCAGGTGTGGTGTTGCATGTCTATAATCACAGTACTCGGGAGGCTGAGGGAAGAAGATTGCCCCAAATTTGAAGCCAGCCTGGGCTATACAGTGAGTTCATGGCCAGCCAGAAATGTATAGCAAGACATTGCCTCATAAAAAAAAAAAAAAATTGCTTTCATAGCAGCACAAGGAGTTACTATAGAATCCTAAAAGAACACTATATAGATAACTGTAAGAAGAGTAATTCGATTATTTTGAAATTAACAAAAATTTTATCTAACAATCCATTAAGTTATACTTTACCAACGGAGAATTTTAATGCTACAGAGCAAGATAGAAGCAAAAGATAAACACAATACTCCAGCTAGAATGTAAGACAAGAATTTTTATGTAAGTCATTGATACTGCATGTGATGTTTATACCAGCACCTTATACATAAAAAATTCAACAAAATTATAAATTCAATAAATCACTTGATGTTGGCATGTCTAACCCTAACTATAAGCCTACTCATAAAGAAATTATTAAAACTTTTATATCTATAATTATACTGTTTTTCTTATCTATAATATAGGTAAAATAATTGTTACAAAGCATTGAAATCAAGTACAATTTTAAATTTCTTAGAAAAATATAATTTGCTTTTCAAACATCAATTTTTTTCAATCTTTTTTCCTTATTTTTCTATCTTTTTCCATTTGAACTAAAATTAAAATGAGCAAAATTGAAAGGCATCTGCAAAATGGATAAGTTAAGACTATGAAGAGAAATTTTTACATTTTCTTCTGGTGTTTGCCTTCTTTTTCAGCGAATACTACTTTGAATTTTGCAATGCTATCAAAATGTTAACATGTTCCATAATATTCCCCCAAACTTACACACATAAAAAACTGTATTATTCAAAGGAAGACCTTACTTGTGTGAAACACATTTGTAAAACTGATCTCACACATTTTACTGAATTGTTCATCTGTTCATCTATCTTTCTCCATGAAATTTGCATACCTGCTTACCGATTAAGAATCTTTTTTTTTCTTAGCTATTCTAAGGCAGTAAAGCAAATTGTTTTCTTCATGAATAGGCACTTCTCATTTTTATCAATCAATGAATTATCCATCAACTGCAAATCTAATGAACATTTACAGAGTGTATACTTCTTACCAGACTCTTGTTAGTACTGAAGATACAGTGAACAAAACAGACAATGGCCTTACTCTCCTGTGCTTACATTGCTAGCAATGGTGTGAGTCAGGCAAGGAAGACAAGAATAGAAAGGTAGGTCAAGGAAAACCATTATTTTTTTTCATTTTAATATATATATTTATTGGTACACTTTAGGTATAAAATCCATTTACATTTATCATTGGGTGTTTGTACCAGAACATGATGCATCTTAGTTTTTTTCTTCTCCCATTACCTGTACACTCTTCACCCCCTCCACCCTTCCCTATTTACACAGAGTTTGATTCCATTTTTTTTCTCATAATTTTTTTCTTTCCCTTCTTCCCTTTCCCTTTTCCCTTCCACCTTGCCCAAACCCTTGGATCTTTTATTTCAAATTATCAATTATTCATTGTAATCATTTTCATCCTTATTTATACTTTCAATTTCTCACACTAGAGAAACTATTCGGTATTTACACACGTGTGTCCTATTTATTTCACTTAAGAATATGGCCTCAATATGCATTCATTTAGCTATAAATGTCTCTAGTTTCTCATTCTTTATGGCTGAGTAGAACTCCATTTTATAAAAAAACCACATCTTCTTTATCCAGTTTCCAGTTAATGGGCGCTCGGGCTGTTTCCAAGCTTTAGCTATGACAAACTGTGCCACTATAAACATAGGTGCACATATATCGCTGTGGCATGATTTTTTTACTTCTTTTGGGAAGATACACAGCAGGGGAATAGCTGGGTCAAATGAGACCTCTAGTCCTAGTTCTTTGAGGTATCTCCATATTGATTTCCACAGTGGTTGAACCAATCTACATTCCCACCAACAATGGAGAAGGGTTCCTTTCTCTCCACACCCCCGCCAGCATTTGTTATTGGTTGATTTCGTGATAGCAGCCATTCTTTAAGGGGTGAGGTGGAATCTCAGTCTTGTTCTCATCTGCATCTCTCGAATGCCCAGTGATGTTGAACATTTTTTCATATATTTACTTGCTGTTTTTACTTCTTTGTCTGAGAAATGTCTGTTCATTTCAGATGCCCATTTTTGAAGTGGGTCTTTGGATTTGGGAAGTCTGATTTTTTTCAGTTCTTTATATATTCTTGATAGTAGACCTTTGTCTGAGCTACAGCTGCTAAATATTTCTTCCCACATTGTAGGCTGTCTTTTAGCTCTGTTGGTAGTTTCTCTTGCAGTGCAGAAGCTTTTTAATATGATGAGATCCCAGTTGTTGATTCATTGTGTTAGCTCCCGTGCTACTGAAGATTTGTTCATAAAGTCTATTCCTATGCCAATGTCATCAAGAGTTCTACCTAACCTATCTTACAGCAAGTTGAGTGTTTCTGATTTAATATTTAGATCTTTAATCCACTTCAATCTTAGTTTAGTGCACAGTGATAGGTATGGGTCTAGTTTTAATTTCTGACAGGTTGAAATCCAGTTTTTCCAACACCATTTATTAAACAGGCTCTCTTTCCTCCAATGAGGCTCCTTTGTCAAAGATGAGGTGACTGAGTATGTCTGGAGTTGTTTCTGCATCTTCTAATCTATTTCACTGATCTTCGGGTCTGTTTCTTTGCCAGTACTATGCTGTTTTTATCACAGTAGCTTTGTAGTATAGTTTCAAGTTGGGGATTGTGATGCCCCCAGCCAGGCCTCTGTTGCCTAGAATTGCTTTTGCTATTCTAGGTTTCTTCTGTTTCCAAATGAACTTTTGGATTGTTTTCTCTAGTTCTGTGAAGTATATTGTTGGAATTTCAATCGGCATTGCATTGAATCTATATAGTAGATTTGGAAGTATGGCCATTTTCACTATATTGGTTCTTCCTACCCAGGAACAAGGGATATCTCCATTTTCTTATATCCTCTTCAATCTCCTTCTTCAGAGTGCTGTAGTTTTCAGTGAAAACAGAGATTTCTTAAAGATAGTAAGGGACCATGAGAAATTAACCCAAAAGCTGCTAGATGATGCAAAGAAGAATAACATAAGACTCACAGGAGTCCATGAAAAAACAGGAGAAAGTACAACGTACATAAAAAAAAACTGTTCACAGAAATAATACTAAATAACTTCCCAGACAGAGATAGAGAGTTAGACGTACAGATAAATGAGGCATATAGAACTCCATCCAGCCATGACCAAAAAAAAATCTACACCTAGACATATAATAGTCAAGATCCCAGAAACCCAACAGAAGAACAAAATTCTACAGGCAGTTAGAGAAAAGAAACAAATCACCTACAAAGGAAAGCCCATCAGAATCACGGCAGATTTCTCAAAACAAACCCTCAAATCAAGGAGAGCCTGGAGTGAAGTATCTCAAGCCCTAAAAGAAAATAACTTCCAACCTAGACTGTTGTATCCTGCAAAATTATCTTTCAAAATTGATGGGGAAATTAGATGCTTCCGTGACAAAGAACACCTGAGAAATTTCATGAACACCAAACCAGCACTCCAAACAATTCTAAGCAATATCCTAGAAAAAGACAATGAAGGTCACAACTCCATAAGGCCCAGCAGAGAGAAGGCACCAGGCCAGGTAAGACACTAAAGCAAAGGGGGGGAAAACAAGAAAAGAGCCAACAACAGTAAAACATCATGGCAAGGATGAGTCAATATCTTTCAATTATAACTATCAATGTTAATGGTCTCAATTCATCAATCAAAAGAAACAGACTGGCAGAATGGATTAAGAAGCAAAACCCAGCAATATGCTATATACAAGAAACACACCTAACTCAAAAGGAAATCCATAGACTGAAAGAAAAAGGATGGAAAACAGCTCTCCATGCAACAGGAACCGAGAAAAAAGCAGGCGTAGCAATCTTATTTGCAGACAAAGTAGATTTCAAACCAAAACTAATTAAGAGAGACAAACATGTTCACTAAATCCTTGTGAAAGGAACAATCCAAGAGGAAGAGATGACAATCCTAAATATTTATGCACCAAATACAAATGCCCCCAACTATACAAAACAAATATTAATGGACATGAAAAACCAAATAAGCACTAATACAATTGTAGTGGGGGACCTCAACACCCCTCTATCACAAATAGACAGATCAACTAGGAAAAAAATTAACAATGAAATTCTAGAACTAAACGAAGCTATTGAACAAATGGACTTAATAGATGTTTGTAGAGTGTTCCACCCCACAAAATCAGAATACACATTCTTTTCAGCTGCACATGGGTCATTCTCCAAAATAGATCACATGCTAGCTCATAGGGCAAATCTAAGTAAATGTAAAAGAACTGAAGTTATCCCCTGTATATTATCGGACCACAGTGACATACAATTGGAGATCAATAACATAAGAAACCACAAAACACCCACAAACACATGGAAATTGAACACCCTCTTGAACAACCAATAGGTCACAGAGGAAATTAAAGAAGAAATTAGACAGTTTCTACAAGTAAATGATAATGCCAGTACAATATACAGGAATCTGTGGGACACAATGAAAGAAGTTCTATGCAGGAAATTCATACCAGTGAATGCCCATATTAGGACAACAGAGAGAACTCAGTTAAATAACTTAACACAGAACCTCAAGCTCCTAGAAAAAGAAAAGCATAACAAACCCAAACCTTGTACAAGAAAGGAAATTATAAAGATCTGAGCAGAAATCAATGCAATGGAGACTAAGAGAATGATACAAAACATCAATGAATCAAAGAGTTGGTTTTTTGAAAGAATAAATAAAACCGATAAACCTTTAGCCAACCTTATCAAAGAAAAGGAAAGAAAAGGCTCAAATCCATGCAATTAAGAATGAAAAAGGTGAAGCCACAACAAATCCAGCAGAAATCCAGAGAATCATCAATACCTACTTTGAGAACCTGTACTCTAATAAAATGGAAAACACAGAAGAAATGGACAGATTCCTGGATACATATAAATTGCCAAAATTAAATGAGGAAGATATAGCAATTCTAAACACTCCATACAATGAGTGAAATTGAAAATGTAATAAAAAACTTACCAACAAAGAAAAGCCCAGGTCCTCCTGGCTTCACTCCTGAATTCTACAAGACATTTAAAGAAGAACTATCACCATTACTCTTTAAACTCATCAAGGAAATTGAAAGGGAAGCAAGGCTTCCAAATTCTGTCCTGGAAGCAAGTGTTACTTTGATTCCAAAACCAGAGAAAGACCCAACCCAAAAAGAGAACTGCAGACCAATCTCCCTAATGAACATAGGTGCAAAAATCGTCAACAAGATACTGGCAAACAGAATACAGAGTGTCATCAAGAAGATCATACACCCTGACCAAGGTGGATTTATCCCAGGGATGCAAGGATGGTTCAACATCCGTAAATCAATAAATGTAATACACTATATTAACAGAGTCAAGGACAAAAACCACATGATCATCTCAATAGATGCAGAAAAAGCATTTGACAAAATCCAACGCCCATTCATGATAAAAACGCTATAGAAAATTGGAATAGAAGGTCTTTATCTCAACCTGATTAAGTCTATCTATAAAAACCAACAGCCAACATCATACTAAATGGTCAGAAACTGAAAACTTTTACACTAAAATAGGAACAAGACAAGGATGCCCACTATCACCACTCCTGGTCAATACTGTTCTGGAAACATTAGCCATAGCAATTAGAAAAGAGAAAGAAATAAAAGGAATAAAGATAGGAAAGGAAGAATTTAAACTGTCATTATTTGCTGATGATATGATACTTTACATAGAAGACCCAAAAAACTCAGTCAAAAGTCTTCTAGACCTAATTGACAGATTCAGTAGAGTAACTGGATACAAGGTCAACACTCAAAAAACAATAGCCTTTTTATACAAAAATAGCAGACCCACTGAGAGAGAAATTCGGGAAATAATTACTTTTACAATAGCATCTAAAAAAATGAAATATCTAGGAATCAACCTAACAAAGGAAGGAAAACCATTATTGATGCTACATACTACACTTGACTTTACCCAAAAGGCCAAGAAGCGATTGATGCTACATACTATACAAAAACTAAAAAGAAATTAAACATTAAGAGCAGAGGATACATTTTTCAGAGAGGGTAGTCAAAAGGGTTTCCTAAAGATACCTACTAGAGTTGAGGTGAGGAAAAATGTTACCATATAAAAACTGGAAGAGAGGGTGTTTCCCCCATGAAAGCACAAAGTTCTAAAACAGGAATAAAACTCATGAGGGGAAAAACTAAATAAAAGGCCAATGTGTATCATACGAACCAGGGAATTTCACCAGATGTAGCCACCCTGGGCTTATTTGTCTTCTTACATAGGCCAAACTCCTCCTTACCTCAGAGTCCTATGGTCATGCTGGGCTCCATGCCTAAAAAGTGACTCAAAGCTGAGAAAAGTAAGTACAGGGCCAAGGTCATGTAGGGACATAATAAGATAGTTTAATTGTATGAAAAACCATTAAAATGTTGTGAGCAAGGAAATTTGTATAATCTGACGGCACTAGTTAGCTGTGACCAAATAACCAATATACAAAATTTAGAGGGAGAAGGGTTTATTTTTGTTTATGACTTCAGAGGTTTCAGTTCAATACAGAAATGCCATGGTGGAAGGATATGGCTGAGGAAAGCTCCACAGTTCCTGACAGGCCAGAAGCAGAGAAAAGAACACCGGCAGTGAGGAAAGAGCCAAGCACTAAAGTCAGGCTTCTGTGACCAACCAGATACCCTGAAAATGCCTTCCCCATCCCCAGGGTGGTCCTTGAACCAATGGAGTCAGCACTTCAGCTTAACTGTCACACTGGCATATTTTTAAAAGGCTCCAAGCAATATTCAAGGTAAAAAAACAAACACAAAACAAAACACTCAAAAAAACTATCAAAACTTTCTCTACCAATAGACAATTATAGAGAATAAAATATACATTACTGATTTTTGTAAACTGCTTCACATAAATTTTAAAATTACAATTAATGCACCATGCATGGATTTTTATCCTGTGAAGAGTAATGCAGTAAGCCTCAGTGGTAATGAAAAATTTAAATCTTTTTAGAACTACCTGAACTGTTTCTATGTCTTTATAAAACAAAGTCTTAAAGATATATGTACTAGAAATATCCATCAAGTAATGTTAACTGGAACTTCATTTGGACACTATGCTTATAAATTTGCAGGTCTTCTACAATACTTCCATTCTCCAATTTATCACAAACAGCTAAGTGATAAAGACTATGAAGAGACAGTGTCTAAATGACGGCAGCTGGTTATATTGGGCTCTGAATGTTGCTCTTTACCAATTTGTCTTACTCTTCCATGGCTCTTGGTGAATCAAAGATATCTTTTGCCAATCTGGAAGTGTAAAACTTCAACTTAGGGTTTTTTGGCTTACATTTCAGAAGGAAGAAGTGATAGATTGGCTTCACACATTCACATTCACACACACACATGCACAACTATACACACATATGTTTTTAAATGATCTTTTATCAGCAAGTCAATAGTCCCATATGGTTCAGACGCACCTATAGTAGGAAAGAAACATTAGGCATCTCAGAAAATAGTATTTAGACACTTTAGAAAATTTTGTTGAGATACAAACAATGTGTTTAAAACTTAAAACTGAGAGGTGACTTAAAAGTACAATGAAAAATGGACAAGGAAGTGTAATTCTGTGGAACAAAGACTTCAACCTGCATTTAAGGCTTTTATTTAAGCAACCCTAGCTTCAGATTTGAATGCCACTTCCCAGCCTGTGATCTTCCAAGCAATATCCAGAGCCTGTGGGCACAGCCTTGGGGAGAATGTGTGTGTGTGTTTCTTAGGAGTAACAGCAATAAACTTGGCCCTATTTCTTTACTAGGAAAGAAAATATTACCTAAAATTTCGGGGAAATTGGACTAAGCAACAAACAAACAAAATTCTCCATATTTCTTTGATTTAAAAAAGAACAAGGGTGAGGATTTCTGCCACCTACCTCGCAAGCACAAGGTGCCGAGTTCGATTCCCGGTAACAAAAAACAAAAACAAAAACAAAAAAGAATAACAGCCAGGTCATGTGGAGGGTGCTGAAAATCTATCATTTTACACATCTCAAGCATTTGGAATTGCAGTGATCTTCAAGTTTTCCTATGTATCTGAATAACAGATCAGTGTTACTATACAATTAAAAAGGAAAAATGTTAAGTTATGGGTGTAGATCTAAACACAGAAATTCAGCATTGGCTTGCCATGCTATCAAGTGTTTTGAAGACTATGAAGGCCAAAGAAAATCTTCAGGACAGAGGGAATGGTTCCTGTTGGCCTTGTTGTTAAGAGATTCTAGTAACAGAAGAGTCGTTACCTCAAACACCACAAAAGGCTCCCAGTGAAAATTTCTTTTGTGCCATGGACAACACATTAAAATTAAGAAGTTTCTAAAATTAAGTGCAGCACAGAAACTCTGCATGTCTGTCTTCCAGATACTTCAACCTTCTGAAAATCTGCCATATGGACTGGCCTCTCCCTCAGATGCCACAGTACTGCTCCTTGTGACTTGAAACAGAGCTACAGTTTCAGTTTAAAAGAAAGAAAAAAATGAAAAAAAAGAATTCTGACTGGAATATCCTCATCATAACTTTTTCAGCATTAAACAAAACACCTGGTTATTTTACTATATAACGGCCTAAGCTTTTCATTTTAGAAACTAAAACCTCAACGACCAAGAGAAGAAAGACACTCAGCTAGATGTCAGAAATGTTTGGTTTAAATACTATCCACATATAAACTTTTCAAGGAGGTATTATATTTTGTTAGGGCCAAATATCAAGCTTTGAGGGACCCAGCTCTTAAAACTCCTCCTCTGTTTACACGCATGGATCAAGCCACCATGATTTTCAGTGTCTCAAATTCCTTACCTAATAAGCAGGAAGAATTAGCTTCTTTCCTGCCAATGATGAAGAAGTAACAGTTAACTTGATTTTTTTATATGACTCATGTTGACATATAATGTTCTGTATGCTGACTTTCAAGACTTAGATTCCTTGTTCATTATGCTATAAGGAATTCATGCTTGGTGAAGTCAAGGTGGGATCACAATTGCTCTTTCAGGTACATTAAGACCATTAAAATAACCATTTTCCTTCAAATTAATGCAAATCCATTCATCAAATACAGCTGTCAAACAGTAGCAAAGAATTTTTCCTAACACTGAAAAGCTGTATTAAAAGAGAAAGCTTGATTAGAGGTATGATTTAAATCAATTTTATGAAGCACTAACAAAGACTGCATTTCCATTTAAATTTTCATTTATTCACACACAAAAAAATCTGTGCACTCAGATGATAATTCTAAGATACTTCTATTAGGTTCTCTCCCAGTTAAAAGTTATCATTTGTATAGTACAGAAGTGACTACATTAAGGGTGATATCTAAAACACTTCAAATCTGTTGATTTGGGCACTAAAGAGTCATAGGATATTCATTCCCAGAACTGAACCAGGTGCCCAAGGTGCCCTGAAGGCCAAGCTTCTTACGTAATGTTTAGCTTGATAGGAGTTAGGAGGAAGCCACCTCCTAACAGGAAAAGGGCCAGTCACCAAAATGACTCCAAGAAACTGCTACTAACTAGCATAGAAGTATTATACAACAGCATGAAGAGGGATTGCTGGCTTAATACTAGTCCACATTTGATTTTAAAATGGACCAATCAACAAAAAAAAATTTTAAAGGCTACATGAATATCCTGTTAAAACTCTAAGACAAGTGCTTTATCTAAAATACACTAAATCAAACTCAAGTGGGTTAGTCTTCAAATAGAATTCCTTTCTCATTGTTATAAACAAATTTGAAAATCAGTTTACTAATCAGGATGTGGCAATTCTAAGCATATTATCCCATCTCTACAATGATAAAGCCTGAGGGGAAGAGGAGATTGACACTAAAAGAGTGATGAGAGCAAAATTCATACAATGTACATCTTCATATCTTTTGAATTTTGTGTTGCATGTATATGCTACCATGTCAAAAATAAAGGTATCTATACCTTATATTTCTTAATAATTTATCCTTGCTAAAATTAATATTCTCACATTAATATTAATCACATGCAGAGATCTGATTACTCAGAGTGTAGAGATTAAAATCAAAATCAGCACTCCATTTTCATACTGAGTTATACACTAATTCGAAACTAACGGTAAAATGCTATTCTCCCAAATGTTATCCATGCTTTCCTTTCACTGAGTTTTATAGTTCAGAATAAAGAATAAATCAAACCACTGTTATAGCTTATATCTAGATGTCTCCCCCAAACCTCCTGTGCTCCTAAGTAGGGCCTTTGGGAGTGACTGGATCATGGGTGTACAATAATTGATCAGCCCATTGACTGGTCTAGCTCAGTTCTGGGTGTGGACTTACTGCAAACAGAAACCCCACCCTCGGAGTGGGTAGCACCACCCAATAGGCTTGGGGCCTGGATGGAAAACATAGGTAAAGAAAGCAGAAAGGCTCACTGCTTCCTGCTTCACTGCTACCGTTGTTTATATCCTTTCAAACAGGCAGGAAATTTAAAAGTACAGCCCACTTATCATCTTTAAAAATATGTATGCATGCATATCTGCATGAGAACATAGAAAACTAATGAGTACAAGAACGTCCACCTATCCTTTCTTTTCTCTTCTGCTGATACTATAGTGTATAGCCTTTCACTAACTGGAATATTATTGGCCAATACATAAATAAATCTGTATCACAAAGCAATGTTTTTCTCTAAAGTCTAAATAAGTAAAATTCTAAGTATCTAAATCTACACAGGCTATGCTAATGATTCAGTTTAGAAAAATGAAGGATTTAAGAAATGCACAATTGATACACTGATTGGAATAGATCAAAATGTATTCTATACAGACAATACTAGATAATCGCTCTGCCAACATAATTACCAGAGATAGAAAGCTGCTGAATAAGCTGAAATCACATTAAGATTCAAACTAACTTTCAACCCCACAGGAACATGTCAAACCTCAAGTAACTGAATGAGGAAAGACTCATTTATGGACATATTGACCTCAAAAGACACTAATAATAAAGTAGACTGAATTTTTATTATAGTAAGAAGAAATCTGTAATTAATCAAAATCTGGGTATAAGAAGACACATAATGATAAAATGCTCAATTTTGTCTGTCAATCACAAATAGTGATCTAAAAAGGAACCCACAATATTTAAAGTACATTTTAGAAGACGAAAAATTACTAAGGGAAAACATAGGTCTTGCCTGTCTCATGAAACAACTTATAAACTTCATTGATTTAAAGTTCCTTCTTTGGAGTGGCAAACCTTAAATCTATACTAGAACAAGTTCTTTAGCAAGGTTTCCAGTGCCTGTGGTTTTGGCCTTTATGGAAAACCCACAAAAATAGCCTTGCATGCAAAACTTTGGCCTACTCAGGAGACTCAGAGCCACACAAAAACTATTACCAACTATAAAACCTTTCTCAATTTTGCACTGGGGCTAAATCTGGTGGGAGGGATAAGAACAGACAAGCCAAATCACGAGTTCCAAACCGATTGCTAGTATCTAGTATGCTGGTAGGCCAAACTTCATTGGCAACAGCAAACATCTTTAGTTGTCCCGGAAAAATTTGATCATACGATAAAAGTTGGTATTTATGAGAATCCTTGTTCAAGCAACTATAAATTTTTTCATACCTTTTGGTTAACAAAATAGTGGAATTCAAACAAACATACAGTCAGGTCTCACATGTCTTGTTTTTTTTTTTTACTTTTCTCATCTTTGAACAAAAGACTTAGTAGTATCTAATTAAGGGAAACTATCCAAAGATGAGAAAAGAAAGTTGTTTCTCTCTCCTTGGAAAAGATCTTTATATAATACAAAGTAATTCTACACCCTGGGAAAATTTGGTCTCCTGTACAAAACAGTACAAAACAATTCAAAAGTTCAAATAAAGCACTAGCAAGTGGATGCTTTTGAAAACTGAAATATAGCAACCATGTGATACTCTTAACCGGCATGTTACATATGCTACACTGCTAAACTTCAAAGCAAACTTTAACAAAAGAAATTTAAGGCATATTTAACCTTTTTAGCAAAAGCACAGAATACCAACAATTTCAATAAATCAAAAGTTAGTTAACACAGGAAATAAGTGCATTAAGAATTTTAGTCAAGATGATTTCAGAGGAACTTTACGGAGCAATTTGACATCACTTTCACTACAAGTAGCAGAAATTTCATATGCCTGGTAAGTCAAAACTTCACTGTATCTGATGTACCATAAAATGCTCTTTGGAGAATACTCGAAGACCTTAGGAAAGAATCCGTCCATCCCTTGCCCTTGCATTAAGTAGTCAAGTATTTACAAGCACTGTCCATGTGCAGGCACTAAGTGGTTTTGGCTTCTGGATTATAATACAGAGAATTAAAGATCCCAACTTAAAACAAGTGTCAGAAACAAAGACTGCAAAAGAAGAATGGGTATGTGTGTTGGTGTATGTTACTGTGATGAAGAGGTCTTGAAATGTGTAGCTATTTCTCAGTTTTTAAATGTATCCTGACTGGGCAACTGTGCGCAAACAAACAACAGGGAGGAAGGATCATTATAGAAGAGAGCATAAAAAATTCTCCTAGTTTCACAGTGAATGTGATGACCAGGAACAAATTTTCACTTACCAAAACATGGCCCAGCATATGTTTACTTTAACAATTCACAAATGGGCCAAGAAATGTAAAATACCTTTACATCATTATTGTTAGAAACCAATCATCATTTTCTTCTATTTTGGGGAGTACTAGGAATTAAACCTGGACCTTTTGCACAGAGCTACAATTCCCAAATTCTATTTCTTTTGAGATAGGATCTCCTAAGTCACAAAGTTGGCTTGAAGTGGAGATCCTCCTGCCTCAGCCTCATTTACAAATATATGCCATCACACCCAGCTTCTTTTTGCATTTTCAGGTTATTTTTGTAACTATCACATTTTACTAATCTGTCACCTATTTGCAAAATTTAATGAGTCAACATTTCCCCTATCTAGTATGGCCTGAAAATTGTCTAAATTCTTTAAGTTTAAAGAACAACAAAAACAAGAATGTAATTTAATTCCAAAAATAAACAAGGTGATCAGAATTTTAAAATAACATACAGTATGAAATAAAATTGTATGTATGAGAGTTTCAAAAGGAAAGGCCTTTTTCTAACTTATTTATCTTAAAGAAAATGCCATGTTAAAAAAAAGGAAGAAGGGAAGAAGGAGGCTGCTGTCATAGAATTTAAAAAGATTCTGTATACAGTAGCAAAACAAAAACTTTAGCCAAAACAATATGTTCTTGTCTTATTTGTGCTGAGTTGAAATTTTTAATGAACTGAGCTCAAAGTGAGATAAAATAAAAACATGTTGAATTTAATTTCTTTAGTCCTTTCAACTCACTGTTAGAGCATGTTAGCAAAGTTCCGACTTTGAATTTTAAGACACTGAGTCAACTAAGTGTTTCCCTTGGAAAATTCTTCCTAAAAGCTATTTAGGACAAAAAGAAAAATTGTTTTTGAGAATGGGTTAGCATTTAAAATGACTCAAGTATTTATATAGACTGTACTAAATATATATATATATATATCTTTATACACATACTTTTGAAAAGAAAATCAAAAAGTAAACATCTGTGCAAGAGGATATATTCTTATTAAAAAGAGAAGGCATCTTATTCTCTAAGTTATATAATTCTACTTTAGCAAATATGCCTGTACTTTTTCCATGTGCTAACTTTCTCTGATAGTCCCTCCATACCAATCTTCCACTACAAAAAAAGAAAAAAAAAGTTCTGACTGTGGTCATGACTCCCATATATCCAGGGAAAAAAAGGCATAAATTTAAAAAACCATCTTGATGTATATCAAATTGTTGTTTTCTAGTCTACATCTAAAACTCACTTACTGGCTTTTTCCTTGACTTTCAAAAACAGTGAGCAGCCCATTCTCATTCATCTGGTTTCTGTTAGTCTGTTTTTCTGTCTTTCTTGTACGAAAGAGCTCCTGGTGACTTAAATGGAATACAGTGCATGCATGCATTCTCAAGAACATGCACACCCAAAAAAAAAAAAAAAAAGAACATGCACACCCACACAACCTGGACAGAGGAAATGATGTTGATAAAAACTGGAAAGGTGGCAACATCAGGCTGAAAGGAAAAAGGCTGACAACAAATAGTATGAAGGAATAAGACAAGAGCTAACAGTTCCTTTGGGGTTTGGCAGAATAACTTTCAGGACTTTAAAGTAAATACAGATAGCCAGACTCTCTCTATACCGATGGACTTGAATTTCCAAGAAGTAACTTGTCTTGGAATGTATGATTTTTAAAATCAACACAAGAGAATCACAAGGTAAATGTACCCTGATCAATGACAACTGCTGAATGTACCTTAAAAGAAAAAAAATGAAAGCATCACACTAATATATAACTACTTAACATTTTAAAAAAAGATACTCTACATCATGGAGAGTAATCTTTGATATAGAAAACCACAGGCATTAATTGTGAAGTTTTAGCCAGTACATATATTAGAGAATGACAATTTCAAGATAAAACCTCAAACAAGTAAAAGAATGTTGTTATAGTGCTTGTGGTAAACAATATTAGATGTGGCATGCTCTATGAAAAGCTTTCTAAGGTATAATTGACTTTACTGTTGTCAATTATCAGGGTAACAGATTTTTTACTTCATGACAAATGGAAACAAAATCTATGTCTTTTTCATCAATTTTTAAGTGAGCTATTTATTTTCTAAGTGAGTAAAAGAATACAGGCCTTTAAACCAAAACTCAAGATTATGAAGAGCTGAGCTATCTCCTTAAGGGACTATTTCTAAAAAGATTGCAACAAAAATCTACTATATTGTATTATTTTGAGAAGTAAACTAATAATCAACCACCCAATACATAATGAAAAGCCACTGCAATTGCTATGCTAGATAACTGATGTGCTAAATAAAATAACTAATGATAGCTAATATATACTAAGAGTTTACTTATTAGCTATACACCATGTTTTTCCATGGGATGCCCAAAACACTTCTGAGAATAGTTTCCATGGCTTATTCCCTTATTTACTGACAATGAAACTAAAGTCTTATTTTTTTAAAACAAAGTTCCCCGAGGTTATAATGTCAGTAAGCAGTGGAAGTATGCTCTGGTCCAGCAGGTCTGTCTGACTTCAAACACCTAGACTATTAGCCAAGTAGCTCTACCAGGAGTACTTAGTAGGTCCAAAGTAGAAATTCTGGCAGACAAGCAACAAACTTTTATGTTAGGCAATCACACAATGAGGACATATAAATTACCATACAGAGTCACTAAAGACAGACTAAACAAGGATGTTAGGCCACCAGGTACACATGACATGCATATAAAAAAGTATTGAAACATTAGGTTTTTTTGTTTTGTTTTCTTTAGTATTTACCTGCTTACCCATGCAGAAATTAAGAACAGGCCTGTATTGAGGTTTAAATTAATATTTGAAATCATGGTAATTTACAACAAAATTCCAAAACCTATCCCAAAATTCATAACATGTACATTCTTGGAAGTTATTCACAGGAAATGAATAGTCCCACGTCAAAAACAACAACAAAACAAAAAAACACTAGGGAAAGGGATCCCAAACATCCAAGAGTGGAGGTACTCACAGGACAAGATGTACAAACTCTCAACTCTTATTAGCACAATGAGAATAAAGACAATGTCAAAATTTCCAAATCTGTATTGACCCCAGAATAATTACTTTTGAAAATAACAATATATATAACAGAATAATGACTATTTTAATTTAGTTAGAAGAAGAATGGGGAAGGTGAGAGTTCTGGAATGGTAACATTAGTAGTTAAGGGAAATTACCCCAAACAAGCATCGGAGTAGGTTAAATTAGAAAACCATACAAAGTTTCTGGAGGTTGATCAAAGGGCTCATACTAAATTTTATTCAACAAAATGTATAGAAACTTGGTAGGACCACTGTGAGGCTATGGTTCTCAAACTGGGGACTCTGACCATTCACCCACTGTCCAGCCTTACTGAGCATAGTTTCAGCAAGCTCCCAGTAAGAAAGCAGCATTTTCCTTCCCCAAATACTAACACAGAAGAGCTACTCCTGGTGGCTTCACGAACTGATGAACATTAACATGTTTTATTTTCCTCAGCTGTATGCTGCACCAGTTTCATACCAGGCAGTGGCAGCACCCACTCATTCTGCCATGCCTAACTTCTGCTAGGCAGAAAGGACTGGGGTGGGGCAGGTGATAGAGAAAAAAAACAACACGCAGAGTTCTCTTTCTGCAGAGGTCTATCTGTACAACAAGAGAGCTGCTGGCTTGGCCTCTGCAGCTATTTGTCAGCTACTATTTATCCTAGCTTCTTGAAAGAGAAAATGCATTCCTGGGAGATTCACCAGATGTGGGAACTGTGACGTCCCACCCTACAACATCTTGATTGTCCCAGGCAATAGCAGGAGCCGCCTGGCAAATGTAGCACCCATCCTTTTCCCTAACAATGGCTGCAGCTTCAAAGGGAAAAGCCCATGAGGAAATCAAGACGTGAAACTAACTGTCTCAGTCTTCCAGTGACCCTGCACAGTGTAGAAGTTACCAGTACTGCCTATCCTCCACAAAATAGTAACAGCAGTGGACATGGAAACAGGAAAGCACGTCCCACACGCAAGGAAGACAGGAGGCAATGGAAACTGTCCTCAGCAGGACCTAAATGTTAGAATGAACAGACGAAGAAGTCAAAGCACTGATTATAAAACACTCAAAGAGCTAAACAAATTCTTACGGAATAAAAAGAAAGTATTAGGATAACTTCTCATAAAATATACAACACCGATTAACAAACAAATTACACAAAAAAACTAAAGAGAAATGTTGAACCAAAGTAAAATTTTAAAAAATGAAAAATTCAAGGAAGGACCTAAATATTGAATTTGAACAAGAAAAAATATGTAAAGTTGAACAAATACTGACAAAATTGTGTAATCTGAAGAAGAGAGGGAGAATGAATAATGAAAACAATGAGCAGTCTCTGAAACATGTGAGTCTACATTAGGCACACCAACATGTACATAGTGGAAATAATACAATGAGAGAAGAGGGACAAGAGAAGAAAAACTATGAAAAATGGCCAAAGGAAAATCAATGACTTCAAAGACAATTAAATGAACAGACACAAACCCAGATATATCAGAGTCAAAACACTGAAAGGCAAAAAGAGACAATTTGAAAACAGGGTAAAAATTACTTACTGCACATAAAACCCTCAAAAAGATTAATGATGAACAACTTACTTATTGGAAAAAATGAAGAACTAAAGGCAGTAAGATGATATTCAAAGTGCTAAAATTTAAACAAAGGGAGGGCCGGCTGTCCACCGCAAAGCTTATATCTAGCAAAACTATCAAGAATGAAAGTTTTGAAAAAAGATACTCCCACATACACACACTCATTGTTAGGAGAAAAATTAAAAATACTGTGACACTAACTAAGGTTCTTTAGGTTCATACAAGCAACTCCACATGTAGAACTCAAGCACACTAGTAAAGTTAATTATGAAGACAATTTTAAATGACCAGATATTTGTGTATTTTTCCTTTGAAGACCTAAACACCACTATAAACCAACTATACCTGGAGATATCTACTGAACACCTCACCTAACTCATCAATACCAAAATATTCATTCTTCTCCAAAGTAAATGGAGAATGCTGTCCAGATCATAAGTTAAGCTACAAAGAAAGCCTCAATAAATTAAAAAGAATTGAAATTACCGAAAGTGATTTCTCCAACCAAAATGAAATTAAAGCAAAAAAGCAGTGACAACCAGAAATTTTAAAAATCTATGGAAAGTGACACAATTCTAAAGAACTAATGAGTCAAAAGAAAAAGGTATAAAAAAAGACTATAAAATGTGTTACATACATGAAAATGAAAACATAACATGCCAAAACTAGACTAAAAGGATCAGAAGAAAATAACTGTAAATGACATTTAAAAGAAAGTTGGCAAATCAATAAGCTAACTGTAGTTTTCCAAGTATCTTTTATTATCTAAAATTAATTTTAGTGGTACACTTTTGATATACATAATGCTTACATTCATCATAGGAATGTAAATAATGTATCTTGATGCTTTTTTCCCATTCCCATCCGCCCTTCAATCCTTCTGCCCCTCATTATTTACAAAAGCTTTGTTTCCATTTTTTCCTATTTTTTAAATTCTTTTCCCTTCCTTTTCTTCTCCCTCCCCTCCTGCCTTTTTCCTCTTGCCATTTGAACATTTTCTTCCTATTTCCCAATATCTAATTATATTTCACAGCTAATTATATTTTTAAATGATTTCATTTTAAAATTTTGTATTAATATGCTGTAATTATAAATATCAATAGGGTTCAATGTAATATTTCAATGTATGCACGTAGCATGTCCTGAAATCCAGCCTCTCTCTCTCTTTTTTATTTTTTTGGTACCAGGGATCAAACTCAGGACCTTGTGCTTGCAAGGCAGGTGTGGTGCCACTGAGCTAAATCCCCGGCCCCAGATTCTCCCTATATATACTCTCTTCATTTCTAGTAAGCACAATTCTGCATCATTCAGATTAACATTTGTAAAAAAAAAAAAAAAAAATCTTCACAACTAAAAAAGAACAAAATAAACCCAAGGCAAGCTAAAGGCCAAGCATAACAAAGATTGAAGTGGAAATTAATGAAATAGAGAACACAAAAATAAGAAAGAAAACAAACTAATTCTTTGAAATGCCAACAAAATAAGCCCTTAAGCTAATCTGACCAAGAAAAAAAAAAACTAATACAAAAATTAGGAAAGAAAAAGAAACAGCAACAATGACTTAACAGTTATAAAAATACTATAAGGGAGTAGAATAAACAATTGTGTGTCTTAAGAATCACATAAATTAAATGAAAAAGACATATTCCTAGAAAGATAAAATCATCAAAGGAACAAAATAAAAAAAAATCTCTATAGACTGATAAAAGGAAGAAATGCATCTTAACTCATTCAATGAGTCAAGAATTAAATTGATTCCAAAGCCAGATAGCACAAGAAAAGCACAGACCAATATCCCTGATGAATGTACATGTAAAATTACTCAACAAAATACTTGCAAACTGATGTGTACAACACATAATTATATACCATAACCAAGTGAGATAATCCTAGGAATCAAATATTGTTTTAACATTTAAAAGTCAATTAGAACACACCACATTTAGTCATAATAATTTTAATTATTTATATTACTTATGATTTGAGTAGTCATGACTACAGCTTTTGACAAAAATCCTACAGAATTTAACCAACTGGAAATCAGAGGGTACTACTTCAACCTGATAAGGGCCAGTAATGAAAACCTCACTAGTACAATCAACCTTGTACTTAATGGCAAAGACTGTTATCCTTCTAATATCAGAAAAGAATTGTTTTAGCAACATTAGCATCTTTTATTCAAATTGTACTAGAGGTCCAGATAACATAATTAAGTTAGAAAAAGAAACAAATACTATGCAGATTGGAAAGGAGGAAGTAAAACTATCTGCAGCTGGAAATGGCATAATCTAGTACAAAGAATAATTTCCTTGAATAAGAAATCTACTTAATAAAGTATTAGACCTAATAGTATGTAAAAGCAATATGTAACAAGCAATTCTATTATTATATACTAGCAATGAACAATCTGAACATCAAGAAAAACAATTCAATCTGCAATACCTACTAAGAATAAATTGCATACATAAAACACTGTTGAAAGAAATAAATGAAGATATAAATAAATACAAAGATACTTTGCTAAAACGCACCAGAGGGCCGGGTATTTAGCTCAGTGGCACAGTGCCTGCCTGGCAAGCATGAAATCCTGAGTTTGATCCCCAGTACCAAAAAAAAAAAAAAAAAAAAAAGGATGAACCAGAAAACTATCAAAACTATCCCAGTCTGGAGTTCTGAAAGAATTCACATGTAGATCCTAAATTTCATACAGAAATGAAAAGAATATAAAATAACCAAAACAATTTTGTAAAGAAATGCAGTTATACAACTCACATTTTCTGAGTTTGAAACATACAAAAAAAAACTATAGTAATCAAACCATGTATAGAAATAAATCCTCATGTATAAATTCTACTGATTTTTTTGTAAGAATGCCAAAGCAAATCCCTAGGAAAGAACAGTCTATTTAACAAATGTTGTTGGGAACAATTTTCTACTTCTATGCAAAAGATGAAGGTGCCTTCCTCCTTCACGTCATATACAGTAATTAACTAAAAAAGAACCAAAGACCAAAAAGTGAATTCAAATGCACTAGAGACTGGCTTATTTTTTAATGGAAGATAGTGAATAACAGTAAGGCAACAGAGAAGCTAAAACAATTGCTGTTGTTTTAAAATGGTGTAGCTGAAAACATTTCAGTAGTTCCATAAAACATTAAAGATAGAACAACCATATGACTCAGTAATTTCAACCCTAGGTATACACATGGGAGAAATACAAACGTATCCATGTACCGTTAATTCTTAACACCCAACAAGTGGAAGGAACTCAGATTCTATCAGTTGGTGCACAGACAAATAAAATATAATATATATATGAATATTTTTATATAGTGTATATATGTATAGTGTATATATACAGTGTATATATAGGAATACTTTGACAATTAAAAAGGAGTGAAGTACTAATACAAATTTAAAAACTGATGACATTCAAAAAATTATGCCGGCACAAAGAAGTCAGTAACAGACCATAAATTACATGATTCTATAGGATATATCCAAAAGACTTAAATCTACAGAAACACAATATGGGTCACTAGTTCCATAGACTACCAGGGTGTAAATGGAAGAAACTGGCATTGCAGAATGATTGCTAACAGGCACAGGTTTTCATAAAAATGTTCTAAAATCAAGACCACCATGATGGTTGCACAATTTTATGAATGTATGAAAAACTACTGGATATAAACTTCAAGTAAATTTCAAATATTAACATAGTATCACTGCCCTACTAAAAATCAAAATTTATGATTAAACTTGGTAATGAGCACAGTAATAAATAGAGAAAGCATTTTCTACTAAACTTTGAATGTATTATCATTTCACAAATGCATACATATAAACACAGCCTGGCTCCAAATGACTTTATAGCTTAGAGGCCTCTATTCAAACTGTTTAATAGAGCATTAAGCCTTATTATGGAAAAGGTTGTAGAAAAAGGAGTAATTTCAAAAATTAATAAGAAAAAATCACAGCATTATTATCAGTATTTAGCCAATTCAAGTAAACTCTAGAATCCCTGCTTCCTTTCATGTTCTTTATCATCCCTTTTCTACACTATAATTTTCATAAATTTTCTGTTAGACACATTACATAGAAACCTATTATATAGAGACCATTTTCTATTATACAGAGACTGCTTCAACAGTCACACACAATTTAGAAAACTCAAAAGGCAAAGGAAAGTATATTGTATTTACCCATGTTTGTGTTTTTTTCCCCTTTTCTTTCCTGATGTTTCAGGTTTTCTTCCCTACATTTCCTTTTTATTTGGAAATATTTCTTGAAATACTCTTTCAGGCTGGATATACTATAATCAACTCTTTGTTTTCCTTCATCTGGGAGCACCTTTATTCATCAGCACCACCACTACCACCACTTATTTCCCTGGATAAGAAATTCTAGGCTGATTTTTCATTAAGAAACTACCATCATAGTAAGCTCACTTCCTCTGGTCTCCATGGTTTCAGATGGAAATACTGCCATCATATTAATTGTTTTTTCTTCTTTAGGTAAAATGTTCTCTGGCTGCTTTCAGGATTTTAAATTTTTATTTAATTTTGGGAAATTTGGCTATATTAGCCAAGGTATTGAAAGAGATTCAACAGGATATACAATATACAGATATAGACAGATTTGTTTCAAGAAATTGGTTTATGCAATTATGGAGTCTCAATATCAAAATCTACAGGGAAGGCCAGCAGCATACAGACCCTGGGAAGAGGAGATGCTATAGTTAAAGAATGTTACTACTATATAGACCCAAAGAGGAGCTGAGGCTGCAGTTGAAGGCAATCTGTTGGAAATTCCTTCTTGCTTGGAGACAGCCAATCTTTGTCCCATTTAAGGCCTTCCATATTATGGAAGGCACTTTGCTTTACTCAGGAGTCCAGTTTTAAATATAATCTTGTGGGAGAGTAGGGGAACATCCTCACAGAAACATCCCAGAAAGTGACTAAATATCTTGGCAACCTAATGCAGTCAAGTTGACATAAAATTACCCACCACAGTGTGCCTTGGCATGTTTTCTTTTCTTTTCTTTTTGAAAGAGAAAGGGAGTTGTTCTTTTTGTTTTCATTTATCATATTTGAAGTTTGCCTGACTTCTTGACTATGTAAATTTAGGGAATTTCCAGGTACTATCTTTTTCCTCTCTTTCCAGGAATCTCATGGGAATTTTTCTTTAAATTTTTGTTGTAATTTCACAGGTCCTAAATCCCTGTTCACTTGTTTCCAGTTTACTATTCTCTATTATTTACAAATTATTGCATGAAGTTCTATGTTTAAAAAAAAAGTTTCCTAATTTCACATTCGGTTACAACCATCCAGCATTTACTAAAAAGACATCTAAGGACCAGGAAAACACTGCCTAGTTCTATTTGAAATTTTAGAGTTTTTCATATTATTATAAGGGCTGATCTCATGTTTTTAGAACATCTTAAAGACAGAAACTTACATGATAACCCTGAAAGTATCGTTATAGAATCTTTGTCCTAGATGTGTGTGATTTACTTAACTTTTCAGTAAATCAGTATGAAAAGCTGTATGAAATGCATTCACACAAAAATTCAGTGATACAAATAAATATAAACTGTCTGAATATATACTATTAGCTATAATATGACAAATACAGTTTTGTAGGCAACTGGATTGTATTCCTAATCCTTTTTAGGAAATCATGATGCATAATGCCTCTGACATTTAAACCTTCTCTTTTTGAATGATGAATAACAATACTTGGCAAGCAGAAAAAATGAGTAGTTCTCAATCAAGTTTCTTCAAAATGCTACTTATAAATAATCTCAGAAAAGTTTTCATAAGTGATTTAATTTCATGAGTCTCCCCTTGAAAGTGATATAAACAAACATATTTGCTGCAAAGAAACATTGTGGACCTAGAACCAAATGGAATTAGAGCATCAAACAATGCTCTGAAAAACACACAAGCACGCACACAATGAAAAAACCTAAAAACATTTAAGTGACATATTGTCATAATGTAACACGTCATAATGTGACATACTACAGAACAGTAACAAAAACAGGATAAGCTCAAATATACTGACATGAAAATATCTACAAATTATACAGAATAAATATAGCAAGAAAGAATAAATTATGTAAGATAAGATTTTCTTATAAAAGTCAAAATTAACATGATATGAGCATGATATATTTATGCAAACATGAAGAAATCCTAGACAAACACACCAAACTTCCAATAGTGATTATTTCTAGAGAGAATTGTTTAATTTTGATTTCAACAAGAATGTACTTTCTCTTTACTTACAGAAAAACAATGATCTGACATGAAATTTAGGATAAGGAAAAGGATTTAAAATTAATCTATAATTTGTTTTAAATGACTAAGTTTATGTGGACATAGAATTGAAAGAATAATATTTAAAATAATTATAAAAATCAATTTTATTATGTCACTGATATTAACATCATAACTTCTTTCATTGCTGAAAAGTACTCAGATCTATTTATTTTACATAAAAAATATGTAGTGCTTTTTCAGATTTTTATCACACCTTAATTTTTTTCCTGTATCACAGAGAGAACCATATCAGAGACAAAAATGATGATATATCAATTAATTCTATTGTATTCTGTATTTAAATACCTTCATCTACTGAGATGATATTCTCAAAGTCTCTGAATACAGAGTAGTATCTAGCATTACTTCCTACTCTACTACCTATACTTTCAATGAACATTTATTGATCAACTAAACAGAATTCCATACCAAAATAAGGATAAGTTACAAATCTGTAATCTGTATATGTCTGCACATGCCTATGTGTACATTCTTTACTGAATTTTTCCAAGGTTTAAAGGAATAAACAGGCTCGCAAACCTCTACCTTATATTCATCCACAATGATACCAAGTGCTTCGTGGCCCATTTTCCTCATGTCCTCCAATTCTTGTTTATGTTTTTCCTGGAATAAAAAAAAAGAACTAAATCCATGATCTGTTCTTGTTTTGTGATTAAAATAATAAGACCCGTAACTGTTGCTTCCATAAATAATAGTTCGTAGCACACTAATGCAGCAGATGAAAACAAAGAAAAAAGTTATTTAAAAAGAAGTTCTGTTTAAAAGCATTGGGAAGTACTGAAGCAACGAGGCATTAAAGAGAAAGAACTACTAAGAAAGGAAAACCACACTGAGAGGTGAAATACTGTCACACAAGCAATGGTACTTTTCCTTGTGGTATCTGGATGGTCCTGACCTGGATCAAGAGACAGGAAGCCTCATGGTACTGCAACAACCCCACATCTCTATAGTTTTTATTATTTATCCAGCTATACTAGATGAATGTGATTAACTCCCAATTCTACCCATCTAGGACTGGAAAGGATGAACTCTCTTTGGAGGATGTTAACATCCTGCAGAGCCCTAGTTATTTCAACTCAGCTTTCAATACAAAATTATTAGAGATAACAGACAAATGAACAAAGGAAAATGGAAAGCAGAGAAGACAAAATAGATATATGGATGATTCAGATAATAGTTATCAAACCATTTTAAAAAAACAAAAGAAATGGAGATGAAATTTTAAAAATAAACTACAAAACAAACATAAATTACTGAAACTGAAAGAAGAATAATTATAAAATCTTAATAGTCCTATATGGATTAAAGGAATTGAATCTGTTTAACAAAAACAACAAAAAAGCTAATACACATACAAAGACTTCTGACAAAGAATCTTGAGACCTAGATGACTCAGATAAATTTTAACCCATATTTAAGAAAAAAGTAACCCACAGAACAGAAAAACAGAAAATACTTCACTGTATATTTTATTAGGGAAAATTAGGATAATATATATATATATCACTAAAATTTGCAGTTATTTAAAAAGAAATAAAATTAGGAATAAACCTCTTTTATCCATATAGGAATTAAAATTATAAACAAAATTAGCAAATTAACTACAGGAGCACATAAGAACAACTGCCATCAAGTGGGATGTCAGGTTGGTAGGAGTGAAGAACCACAAAAGCCTTTCATGCAACCTCCAACATACCCCTTTTCTCAGTCATTAGCCTGCTGAATAACAATGCCCAAGTTAACCTTAGAGTCACGTACCACAAATGGCAAAATCTATGACAGCCTGGGACCCCAAATGACTAAAAAGAATGACAGCACCATCACTCCATGGACACTGAGGGAAAATTATACTCAAATATACTATATTCCAGTAGTTCTTGACCATTTACTACTTCCACTTGCTCTTTCTCTCATTCATTATGCATTGCTGATTCAACAGGTTCTGTCTTACTATAGCTTAATTACTATTTCTCAAAACAGCCTAGGCATAAAGAAAACACCTCAAGCATCTGTTATAAAAACAGATTTTTGTTGGTAGGACCACCAACCTATGGTTCACGGTAGCCATTTTTTGAGCCATTTTTTCATCTTTGTAAGAAATGGCCTAGTTATAACTAGATCACATAGCTGTTAACTCCACCTTGTAAAGAAAAATCATCCACTATCCAATACTACACTGAAGCAAACCCATGAGGATATCACTACGAACTGTCACCCTGGACTACTGTCATGCTTCTTACTATCAGTCCTAGTCAGAGCAGTTAGGCAAGAAAAATCAATGACAGACATTCAAATCAGAAATGATGAAGTAAACCTGTCTCTGCTTGCAGATGACATGACCTTATGTACAGAAACTCTAAAGACTCCCCAAAAAACTGTTACAAGTAGTAAACAAATTCAGTAAAATTACAAGATATAAAATTAATATACAAAAATCAATTGCTTCCATATTCTAACAATAAACTACCATATGTGAAAATTCTCTTTCCTTCAATGTCCTGTTACTACGAGTTCTCTTCATGACACACCTTTATGCTTTAGGAAGGGTGCTTTCTCTGGGTATTTCCAAGAGGAATGTGGGCTCAGATCACTTTGTTAGTTTTTCCTACTATTCTCAGCTCATTCTTCTAATCCTCCAAATTGATTACTAACGGGTCCTTTTGTGGTGGCAGTACCTGTGCCCCTAAGCTCTCATGATCACAGGACTATCCCCCGACAAACACACTCAAGGGCAACCATGATACACATGTATGTATATCTTACTGCTATTAGCCCTGCCAGTTTGTACTATAAAATTTATATAGTCATCTAAGTTTTGCTGAAGATATCTGCAGTTTTCCTTTATCATAGTTACTCTAGTTTTGTAACAAAATCTGTAAAGATCCAAAAATTCTATCTCTATTGCTGCAATCATCATACCAAATATTTTCTTTGCTTGGATTCGAAATTGGTTCCCTTTCTACTGTATCACTTTTCAGTATATACTGCTGCCTCATCTTCATTGCCCTAATTTCTACAGTACAGTCCCCGGGAGATCCAATCTCTTCTCTAATGAATCATGAGTCTATCACCTTAAATACTACCTCTATGTAACTCTTTAGTATAGATATTTCCAAACCCTGTCATGGGTGATGGACAGATTCATTCATCTAATTGCTTGCTATCTGTTACATGGATATTGAAAAGGAATCTGAAGGTTTAATGTTAAACTCTTGGTTTTCCATTACCACTCTTCCAGTTGTGTAAGATATCTTGAAATCACTTTTAATTTCTCTCCTTTTTCCCCTCATTAGCCACAATCAATCCTTCAGAGAACCTTGTTGACTTGATCTTCATCTTCAACTCCTTAACAAACTCTGAAAGGCACTGTTCCAAACTCTTAACAAACACTATCTGTGCACTTTGCAACAACAGTTTCACTGTGACTCCTCTCACCCAGACCAGGAGCATTTCTCACCAGGACTACTAAAGTAACTCTTGTCAATGAAATGCCACACTTTCTCTCTCCCATAAAGCAGTCAGGATATGCCTTTCAAAATTTAAGCATAATCAAAAAGAGTGTGAAATGTAATCTCTAAGATACCAGGAATTAGTCACTGTGTCCATAGCACCTAAAATACAGCAAAGTACCTGGCACAGTGGGTGGTCAATAAGTATCTGCTGAATAGTGAAATATCACATATCTGCCCAAATTTCCCAAAATTAAGAAAGTGAAGGGGGGATTTAAAGGCAGCCAGATTTGATCAGTGCACACTGTAGGCATGAACTGAAATATCACACTGAGCTCCTTTAAAATATTATACCATGTGAATATGTTAATACAATTAATAGATGTTAAGAAAAAAATCTTTGCCATGACCCCAGAACTACATCACTGTCTTCCTAATTCCCTGCATCTACTGTCATTGGCTCTCTTCATTCATTATAAGCTTATCCCTGTCCCAAGACTACTGCACTTGCTGTCAGTTGGGTTTTGTGTTCTACTCTCCCAGGCACTGCATGCTCATTTCCCAAGTATGAAGCCAAAAGAAAAGACAGTCCCTGACTACTCTTACCTGAAGAGATCCACACTCATCACTACATGACAGTTCATCCTGTCAATCTGACAAGGTTGAGAAATGCCTAGCAGATGAATAAAACACACTTCTGGCTGTGCCTGTGGGGTATATCTGGTGATGACTAGCACAGTGGCTGGCACACTTCTGTGGGTGGTGATTGGATGGGGATCCGCCATCATCCAATAGGCTTGTAGGCAGGTTCAAATGAAGAGGAGGAGGAGGAAGTTTGCCTGCATTTGAAAAGCTCCATTCTGCTTGATTAGATAGGACTTTTGCTCCTGCCATCACCTCTGGACATCAAACTCCACCTTCTTAGTCTTCAACACACACACACACACACACACACACACACACACACACACACCAGTGAACGTGAATAGGCTTCCAGGCCTTCACTCAGACTAGCACTGCATCCTTAAAGCCCTCTTGTTCTAAGGCTTGCAGATTCTCCAGCTAAGCAGCCACTGGATGCTGTGCCTCTTCAGCATCCAGACAGCCACTGTGGACTCTCCCACCTTGGATCTTATAATTCTAACATTTATATACATATATATTCATACATGTGCCTTTTATATATGTTTGTGTATATATGTACATCTTTTTATATTTGCATTACATATAAATTTTCCATTAGTTCTACTCCTCTAGAAAACCCTAACAATACAACTAGCCATTAATCACTTTGTATTTTTCTTCAGAGCACCTATCACTAACAAATATTTTACACTTACTGTTAATTGCCTGTCTTCCTCAAACACAGAATACATTAAGAAAGCAGCAACAGTACTCCCTAGCACTATGGCTCTCATGAAGATGAGGAAAGATAGATACAGAAAGATTTCAAAGTCTGACAAAAACTTCAATTAGAGAAGGTGATGTTTTACTCAATACTGAGTATATGTATCTCAAATGTTTGCTGAATTAATAAGGACAGAATAAAGGAAGAAATAGAATGGGCAGGATTTGAATACCAAATAAATTTGAGAAGTGAGAAAGGAATTTCATTATTCATCAAAGACAGACAGAGCTACTTAACATCAAAATAAGACAGTTAAAAACTGTGCAGAGCCTGGTCTTAAAATTGAATAAGTGAAATTATGAAGAATGTTATTCTCCAATACGTATAAGCGAAACATATAAGTTAACTAGTTGGAGCATGTTTGTTTATCTGTTAAGTAGGAAGAATTGGAATAAATTATTTCTAAAATAATTTTCCAACTTTCTTAATGCTATTCTATAATATAGTATGCTACAATGAGATCAATCAACTCTCTGTTGCTTACTGCAAAGTTACTAATACAACACATTGTAAAACACAAGTCTGTCCAGTTACCAAAAGAAAAGCAAAGGCATAATCAAACAGTCATACGTAGTCTAGAATTTTTATTTCAAGACTATAAAGCCAAAAATTTACAATCTATCACACAATTGGTCACATTCAGTAAAACCTGAACTGGTCATTCATCAATTCCTTGTTTCCAACCAGAAACTTCTGATAAAAATGCTCTAGAGTAAGCTGCTTTTCAAAGATTATCAAAAGCACACCCAACCAACCCATCACTGCACTGCACATAATTACTCCCCTCCCAATGCTTTGCTTTTCAAAGTGATTGAATGTACCTATGGCTCAGACCTCTAATATTGCTGGACATGATTAGAAATAAAAAGTACCTACTGAATAGATATACAGGTAAACAAGGAACCATATAATCAACAAGTATTGGTCTTTTCTAGAAATATGACAAATGAGCAAAATGTTTCTCATAACTACATCAGTATGATTCATATATCTGAATCAAATTTTTTCAAAAAAGTTCAAGCTGTAATACAAACTAAAACACTTTTCAATTCACATTCTATTATTGTTGCCCATGTCAAGCCAAGAAGAACCCATACTAATTACTTCCAATAAATTAATCCATACATAATAACAGAATTCTCTGCCACATCAATGATTAAAAAGTCAACATGCTGATGGACATGTTTGGAGTGAATTATTACAAGGCTGTTTTAAAGGCAGAAAGAGAAAAGAAAGTCTGTGCACCAATCAATATATCCATCTATTAAAAGGCAAATTTTCTTACTTTCCAAATTCTTTGACCAAGAAACAATTTAGATATAGCCTATCAAAACATAATTGGCTAATATTATCTTACTGAGTAATGTTTTCCAATACAGATTTCACCACCACTTTCTCTGAAGCCACAAGATTACACCTCTTTCACAACAACTAATCAACTGTATTGGAGAAGGCAGAAATACACATCTCCAAATTATCCAAAAGAAAATTTGTAGGGCAAAAATTCAAAATAAAGATAGTGGGATAACATCCTACCAATGCACTGAAAGGTTGTGACCGAGAAATAGTATGGTGCTTCCCTAACTAAATCTGAATAATCCAACACATCAATGTGACCTGAATATAAAATGTCAGAGTAATGCAAAAAAGATTAGATTATCCCATACGCACATACTGTCACAACAGAAGAAAGACAATGAAACAATATACATTCAATTTCTTGCTATCCCCTCTCTGAGGACTGCTACAAGCCTGCTCGACTCTCCCAGGAATCACAGCCCTTGCACAGAAAGGTGCTGTCACTGTCATGTACAGTCTCATGCAAAAGGAACCTTTTCCCAGTAAAGAAATGTTTAATCTTTACCTCTCTGTTCAATTAGATTTCTCGGTTTCTTTATACATTTAGTAACAAATTACAGTCCATGACAGAATACTTCGAAATCTTCCCCAGTCTCACAAACTACCTGTTTGGTTAACTTGGTTAGTTTTAAACGGAGAGAGAAAATTATATGAGTATGTGAGAATTAGTCTAAAGGTATCAAGTACTACTACAAATAGGATGAAACGATTTTTGCCTGATAAACTGTCCCCAGCAGTGAAGAACATGCCCTTAATAATACAATCGTTCCTTTAGCTTAAGACATTCAAAATCACAAAGGATTAATTTCTGGCCCATTTCTATTAATGACTGCCTTAATATACTGTATACATTTCATCAGTAAGCAGCATCCAAAACTATCTGCTTTACTGAATCCTCTTAATCAAAATCCAAGAAAACAAATATATCCTAGAATTTTAGGAACAGAAATAAGATGGGTTATGCAAAGAACTCTAGTCTGCTCATATTCACACAGAAGTAACTGATTTTTCTACATGTTAATTTACAGAAGCCAGATGTGACAGCCTCACATCCAAGTCTAAACCAAAACTTTAAGGAATTAATAAGTTAGCAAATGAGGAATGAATAAACAAGTTACTGAATTCATCACTCTGAAGATGAAAACAGCTACTCATGTGGAATTCATATGAGAAAACATGTTAACAACAATCCCATTATTATTGCCATCATCATTCATCCATTAGCACTAAATCCCTACAAATTACATGCTGTTGAAGAATAAAGGAAAAATCTGGACAGTTTGAGAAATGTAGCCTCTTGCAAAAGCCTGGTGAAGATGCTGGCTAATTTGCTGATTGTATTGGCTCCATTCCTACTGCTACTTCAATGTCTCTTCATTATTTTGCTCCAATAGGAAAAAAAGAAACTTCACTCTGCACCAGGATCAGGTTATCTATCTCCAGCTTTGTTAAGATCTTCAAAGGCCAGTTACCCTATGAAACAATACTTAAACCCAATTCACGCTAAAATGAGAAAAAAAAGAAAAAAAAGAAATGAAGGAAGAAAGGTAAACAGAGAAAATAAAAAAAGAAAAGAGGAAGAAAGAAGAACAGAAGAAAAAGTCAAGAGCTACGAAGGCAAGGAGGAAAGATCAAAGGTCTCAATCTATGAAAAACTACATCTCTTTTTAGGACAATTGTAACAATTCCTCCCTACATTGTGGTTCCAGGTGCTAGGCACCAGAGCATCAAGGAACACCTTCAAGGCAATTAATAATAAAAAACAGACAGGTATCATAAATATATGACAAACCCACAAGCACTATCCTAATCATTATGGACATAAACCTCTAAAATCCATACAATGTTTATGGCTTTTCTGATTTTTAAGGGTGCTCTCCAAACTTTAATTTTATGCTAATGCTCTGGCAACACAGCTTTTCAACACATCTGACACTTTGATCAAGAAAAAAAAGGCTTAAAAATAAAAATCACAGTAATATTTTGGTGATTTGTCAATATAGCCAGAGTATTTCTGTTCATAGTATAATTATTTGCCTCCACATATCTGGATATAATGAAATTTTATCTTTCAAGCTTGTACTGGGGTTGGATGGTAGACCCACCCCCCAAAAGGATACGGCAAAGCCCTACTCTCTGGTAGCCATGAACAGAAGTTTGTTTGGCAACGACAAAGAGCACAACATGAAGTTATCCTGGATTTAGGTTCGGAGGACAGATTTTCCTCTGAGAGCAGAGGCCAAGGACACAGGCTCAGAGGCAAAAACTCAAAACAAGGGCACAGGGCCAGAGGTCTGGAATACTACAGCCACAGAGGACAAGACGGCTACCAGTGCAAAGGGAACCAAGCCCTGGGTCCAGAAGGCACCTCGAGCACAGGTGCCAGCACTGGCCAAGCTGGAAACAAAGACTCGGATGCACACCATCCTAAGGCCATGGGCCCAGACAACAGAACATCAAGCCACAGAAGATTATTTGCAGGCCTGGAAACCCAAAGGAATTCTCCCTTATGGCTTTCCAACTTGTTTGGAACTGGTTACTCCTGCATCTCCTATTCCCCCTTCAGATGGAAATCTGATGCCTTTATTCTGGAAGCACATAACTTGTTTTCTCGTTGCACAAGCGTGCTGACTAAAGGGAACTTTGCCCCATCACACTGAGGGCCTCGCACACCTGGTTTAGAAGATGTAGATGATGACACTGGGACTTTTGAGTTAATGATATTTACATGAGATTTTGGACACACACTGATGCAATAGGGGGTTACGATTCCCAGAGACACCGAGATTGGGTGAATGAAGTTTGTACAATGAGGGATAGGAATGTTGCTGTGCCAGGGGAAGACTGTAGTGGGTTGGATTATAGCCTGAAGAGTTGGTTTAAGTCCTAATCCCTGATATCTGTGAAGGTAAACTTATTTGGAATAGGGTCTTTCCAGATATAATTAAATTAAGGATATGTGAGTTAAAAATTGAGAAATGGGTCCTAAATAGAATGAGTGATTCCCTTATAAGAGAAAAAAGGAAAATTTAAGACACAGGAAAGAAGACCACAAAGATGAAGGGAGAAAATGGAGTTGTGCTGCCCAAAGCCAAAGAACATCAGGCACCATGAAAAGCTGGAAGAGGGAAGGAAAGATTTTCTCATAAAAATTTGAGAGGGGGGTGGTAATACCAACATATTAATTTGAGATTCTGATCCCTAGAACTGTGAGACAACAGAGTTCTACTTTAATCGACCAAGTTTGTGGTCATTGTTATGGATGCCCTAGGAATTTAATAGAATATTTTCCCATTGATTTTTTTTTAATTCTTTTATTGGTACATTGTAGGCATACAACAACCACAATTACATTTCTCATTGGGAATTGTACCTTTACATAATGCATCTTGGTTCTTATTTTTTTCCCCATTCCTAGCCCTCCCTTCACCCCCTCCACCCTTCCCTATTTACAAAGACTTTATTTCCATTTTTTCCATTTCTCAGCATTTTTCCTTTCCCTTCTTTCCTTTCCCCTGCCCCTCCCACTACCCCTAGCCCTTTGGACCTTTTCTTCCTATTTTGCATTATCGATTATTCATTTGAATCATTGGTACATTTTAGGCATACAATATAATGACATTCATCATTGGAAATTTTTACATAATCTCTCTTGGTTCTTATTTTTCACCCTTGCCCAGCCCTTCCTTCAACTCCTCCATTCCTCTCTATTTACAAAGATTTTGTTCCCATTTTTCCATTTTCTCTTATTAATCCCATTCCCTTCTATCCTTTCCCCTAGCCCTCCCACCTCCTTCCCCTTTGCCCCTTTTCTTCCTATTTCACATTACCTATTAGACATTTTAAATCTTCTTTGAATGAATTCCTCCCTCACTCACCAACAAACTTCACGCGCTTCATCTTCTACTTCGCCATATGTGTATTTAGGAGTCTAGTTAACATCATAAGATATTTCTCCTGATGACATAGTCTTTTTTTCAAAATTCTTCTTAAAGGTTAAAACTAAGAACCCCTACATATCTGAGTTGTCTCTTCTAAATGGAATATTGGAAATTTAATATGGATCTTGGTATTACTACCCATACGAGATCTTCACAAGTGATTCTATGTAGACCTTTACTGATGCTGCCACCCAAAATGCAACTAAACACCTGATAATGGCTTTGGTTTTCTGTTTTTCTTATCACATAACCCTGTAGTCAAGCCCACCCTATAACATGCCCCATTTGTAGCACAGAGCCTCCAGACAGAACTGTTTGTGTCTCCATAAATAAGACATAGCAATGGATCATCAGTCACTTAAAGAGGACTTTTAAATGGGAGAGAGATATTAGAAGACAATTACAAAAAAAAAAAAAAGGTGTCTTGGGAGAAAAAGATTATGGAGGGATAAAAATTATTAATACCCACAAAAAACCTAAGTGAAAATATGCTACTCAGAAAATAAAACCAATGATATAAAATGAGAAAGTTCAAAGAACAACAAAAAAGCTCTTGGAAATTCAAGACATGAAAATATCAATTGGAGAAAAGAGTTAAGGAAATTAGCCAAAGGAGAAGGAAAATAAGAAGTATCTCTTATTTTAAGTAAGAAAATCAATCTAGTAGATTCAGATGCTAAATAAGTTGTCAAAAAGAAAGGAGAAAACACAAAAAACAATAACTCAAGAAATTCTCCAAAATCAAATATACACTGTTAAGAGTTTCTACATGCTGGACAAACACAGGCCCAGCAACATCAGCTCTAGCACTACTGTATACTTAAACAGGTCTCCTGTTAAAACACAACTAAATCATACACAGAGCTTAATGTTTACGGTATTACTTGCTTACAAGAAGTAAGGGGAATTACTAACAGTCCAAAAAACAAAGCTTAATGGAAATGTGATTTTTATGTGGGAGGCACTTTTAAAGGCCAAACCTGTTTCAAGAACAGAGGTCTTCATAGGCTTGTCAATCAGAACAAGCCCCAGGGTGGCAGCAAATTGAAGTAACTAGCAATCAGACAACAATGCTACAGTAGAGACCTAGATGTGGATGCATGCTTTGCCAGGCAGTTGAGGGTCCTCAGCTCCCAGAAGAGGCAGCACAAGGCCACCTGCTAGAGACATGTATTATTAAAAGTCTCAGGAACTCAAGAACAAACATAAGAGCTCAGAACAATTTTTTTTTAATTTCATGAGAAGATTCACAATGAGTAAGAATATACAAAAGACAACAGCCACCTGAAGATAAACAAAAAGTTGTTCAGGAACTGGAAATTTAATCATTATGTGAGACACGATTTGGGTTACAACAGTACTTCTGTAACCACTATAATGTAAACACTGAATAATGACATATTCAAACTTATGACATAACTATTAAAAAATAAAAGCACACTAAGTGTGGATTGGGAATAGGAATTCATAAAATCTAAAAAATCAAGAAGAAAAACATAATAAAGTATGTTATTTTGAAAAAAGGACAGAAATACTAGTTTAAAATTTAAATGTAGGGAACCAAAAAAGCACGAATGGGTGAAAGTGTCTCGCTTTTCATAACAGGTGGTTTACAATTGACTCTTTACACTTATTTATAATTTTGATAAGAATTTTTAAAAATCAGAACATTTCCTGTGTTTAGATATTACACAGAATTACAGATAGTAAATGAATAATTTATAAAAACCATAACATGTCTGTTTAGAAACAGTATTTAATAATGAGGTAACAGTAGTAAAAAGTCAGAATATTCATTATTGGAAACCTATTAGATTAATGATACTACACTCATTCAATAGAATATTAAACTGTTAGCATTCTGACACAAAACAATTAATTCTCTTAAGTGAAAGAGTACCCTTGTACTTAAGAGAAAAGGAGAAAATGACTATGTATACACACACATGCACATATAAATATACACAGTATATCTGTATACACCTAAAGTGTCTCTGGAAGGCTACATAAGAAACCATTAGCACTGGCTGAACATCAGAGAGGGAAACTAAACAGCAGATACCATGGGAAGGAGACTATCTACCATATAACCTTTAGACTTTAAATTTTGACCTATGTGAATAAAGTATCATCTCAAAAATAAAGTTTTAAAATAATAAAATATAAAGTCTCTAAGAAGCCTAACTCTATAAGTTAGCTAGTGACAAGATTTCTGAAACTAAGGCCAAGGATGAAGGGCTAACATTTCAGGGAAGAGACAATAATCCCAGCTTCCTCTCAATTTAGGGTAGGCAGACACCTTCTCAATTTGGCACCTGGCTGACATTAAGTAATGAATATAAATGACCAAATGTTTAGTAAATATTGAGGAAGAGTGAGGAAGGCTCATGAGCCTTGCAGAAAGTCTTGAATAAATGCCAATAGTTAAAGCTTGAATATCCTCTTCTGTAAAAAGATGATAAATTTACAGGGTTATTATGAATATTAAAAACATAATGCATGTGGCCAGCATATTACTTTGCATATAGTAACCAATCAATAAATTTTTTCCTTTCAATTTTGATGAAAACTGGAATAATAATATATCAGATTTTATCTTATGTTTCTGTCTCAAGGGTGGAGACCAAAGTTATACAATGAATGCAAACAACCATATTAAACATATGAAAACAATCTTTGTTTTTCCATGTAAGAAAATATTCACAGAAATAAGTAAAAAGTCTAAGAAAATTTCTTCTAAGAAACTCTGTTCTACTTTATATGTGACCACAAAGATGATGAAAAGTTTCTCTTTAATGTAAATATACAGGAGTTCAATAATGCTGAAAATAAAAAACATGGACATATATCTGCTGACACAGAAATTACCAAAATGTACTCTCCTCTTTAAAACATAGGTAATGATTAGTATGTGAATTTATTAATTACAAATTAGATATATTCTTTTAAGATTCACAACTTATTAAATTCAACTCTTACATAAATACAGTAGACTCTCAAGTTACGATTCGCCGGACATACGAACAACTTGGGTTAATTAGATTAACAGAAAATTCATCTGCCTCTTGTTACCTATAGCATGTACTCAGGTAAACATCCAGATCTCAGATGTACTGACTTAGAGCCAACTTGAGTTATAACCAGCCCTCAGGGATCGATCAACTTTGTAAGTCAAGGGTCCACTCTATTACCTTTTTAGTACAACAACTTCCTTACTAAAATTATGCCCAAAATTTCAAATTCCTTTTTTTCCTTTTTTAAAATATTGGTTCCAAAGCATAAAAGTAATAATTGTCTTAGATTTGAAATTAAAATACAAGAATTTATGGCATAAAATATAAATCTCATCTATTTTCTCTCCTATTCTTGTTAAAGTAGCTGGCAAACCAGCAAAAGTACTATCTTACTCTCAGAAAAGTCATGTCAATTTTTCTGAAATTCATGTTAGAATAATGCACAACATCTATGAAGAAACAGACTATAAAATCTTCAGTGCACCAAAATGTCAAGTAACATAGATTTCAAAGACATTGCTTTATAATGTAAGACAATCATTTCATAGGTTTGGTTTTACTATAAATTTTTTTAAAAATCAGTTGTTTATGTAATTATGGAATTACAAAAGACAATAAATGAAAAAGGCAGATTCCTTCCCTTTCTTGTATGAATTATGCAAATACAGATAAAGAAATTGAACTGTTGCACAAGTACTTTCCCTGAGGTCATTTTTCCTTGTGATAGGAAACTGTAACTCTGCTGGCCTTATTCTACCCAGCCTTCCTCCAACACAAAGGGAAAGATGATTTGTGTAATCACTGGGCTGACAAGGAAAGGTGGATCCTTGTAGCCCACCACTCTTCCCCTCAAGCCTTCTTCCTCAATCTCTGTTGTAATTTCTCCTCTCCCCATTTCTATACAAAGATATGGGCTTACCTGGGTGTACATGCACATACAAACACACGTTACACTATGTCATATATCTGAAAAACAGAGATACTAACACAGGATATATATGCATGAGTAAATTTGTATCTTAAACTCTCTCTTATTCCCTCAATTTCTTTCTCAATCTCTCTTTACATCTCTTTCTTATCCTTTCCTTTCAATAGCTCTCAATCTTTTACACACACACACACACACACACACACACACATCTGACTACATAAAACATGCATTTTCTACCCTTTCTTCAAGGCCTTTAAGTTTACAGGTTCCTTGGAGGAATAACTAGGGTTTTCCAGCTATGTCAAATGAAAAACCAAGTAAATCTGTTAAATTCAAACACATAAGTAGCACTGGGATCCTATCTGTCTATACACCTGAACCTATACATTGTTTCATACTTTCTTTACTCTAAAACTTTCATCTTCTTTTTCCATTCTCAAAAAATAGAATCTAACAGAAGAAGCTTTTCACATATATCTGTCACATCTATGAGTCTATCTGTATCTGTACTCAGATATGTAGTGTTCTCTACTGTTGTTACACAGTATAACAGAATTGTTTGTGTTCCATCGAAATATAACCTCCTTACTTATCTATTAGATCTGATATTCCCTTATGTACCAGATACCAAGTCTCTTCCCCAAGTCTATCTCAAACACATATATGACAATTTTCCGACAACTGGATAAACTCCATAATGATACATATATTTTCAATACCAAAAACTTGCTTCCTGCTTGGCAACCATTGGAGAATTGTTTCTGCTCATTGTGCCTCCACTTCCTTTCCTCTCATTCTTTTAAATCAACTCCCACATCCTCTTGTCCCCAGTGCTATCTCTGTGAGATAACGAACAGCCTACGTTATTAGTTGTCTATTGTCACCATAAAAAAATAACCTTAGTGGCTTATTACTTCACAGTTCTATATGTCAGAGTTCAACACACGTCTCACTGAATTCAAATCCAAGTGCTAGCAAGACTGCACTCTTGTCTGGAGCCTCTGGGGAAGAAATCCCTTCCTTTGCTCATTTAAGTTGTTGGCAAAATTTTATTTAAATACTAATAAATTATTTCTAGGCTACATAGCATTTTTTATTCCTAGAAATGAAGTAGCATTTGGGGGAATGATTATAAACATGAAAGTAGGCAGAGAAGAGGAAATATGTCATTGTACATGCTTTTGAACCCACAGATATTTCATTATTGGATCACCTGTCTAATCCTAACATAATATTCCTACTCCTAAAAGTAAAGAGGAATATGAAAGTGGACCTTATCAGAATGGCTTGTGGGAAAATCTTACTTTCTAAACTGTTCAAACTTTTCAAGCTTTAGAAAATACATTAGTCACCAATAGACTAAGCTTATTCCTGCCAAATGTTAACCTAAAGCAAAATTTTGAAGTTGAAGTTTAAAGTCTTTACAAATTTTCTTTAAGAGATAATGTACCATTATCACAAATATCACATGATAACCATTGCTGAAATGTCCAATATGTATAATAATATACCACTTCAGTGCTGTTTGTTCTAAGAAGCATTTTTAAAAATCACATTTAGCAGAATAATATGGATGTCCAAATTTTCTAAAAATTTTTATTCTGATTAGTGTACCTATGAATTACATCCTTTTCCTGCCTTGTCATCAATTATTTTCTGCCCACAGCTAACAAGGCTGGACAAAAATAAAATATTCCAATCAATTCCACCTTGGGAGTATCCTGTTCTTTTGAGTTAGGGACCTAGTGACTGGGAATTGTCTGTTTTTGTGGGGGGTTTTCTATTTATTACTAAGAAATTAGATAAAATGATCTGTTTGTATTTCCTTGGGAAGGAGATTAAGGATAAGAAAAAAAGAAAGATAAATTTTTTGGTTTTTTAATGCATTAAAGAAAATTCACACTTCAATATTAAGCTAATCATTATTTCCAAGACAATTAAAATATATGGCAACTATCTCTACTACATATAAGATGAAAAAAATATATTTGTGGTTTTCTTCTCCTAGTTCCCTTCTGACTGCTCCACAGCCCATGGTGCCAAACTGTTACATGTCAGTATAAGAACTGTTGCTCATAAAACTGTCTCCCCACAGCAATAGTTAATATAATCTCTAAAAACAAAAAGGAAAAATAAAATCAAACAAAAACAGGGATGTTTGCCTTAGAGTTCTACTCAAAATGGTTGGAGTATTTAAATAAATACTTCCAAACTTAAACTCTGAACAAAAGAGTAACAAATATTTGGTGTCTTCTCTAAGCAAGTCAGTACAGTAAAATTTCACCTTCAGGTAGTTAAATGCTCATACAATCTCAACAGACTAGAAAGAGTCTAGTGGAGCAGCACAGCAGTACCTCGCATCTCACACTCGAGGCCACACACTAATTCCTGTCTACTTGGACAGAAGGGTTGTCTCTACACTTATTTGTTTATGTGGGGGCCAAAGTGTGTTTGCTTTTCCCAGTATATAAAATAAAATTTTCTGTAAAATATTTATATGATACTATCCCATTGGATGGGATTTCCTTGCTTTATTAGGAAAGCAAGAAATCAAAGAGAAAAAATGTAAAGTTAAAAAAAGATATGTATCATAAGAACAAGACAAAATGCCAGATACATGTGCTCCAAAACTCATGTGCAGGAAGACTGCTCTGAACTCTTGGACTTTTCTTTATTCAAGCTATATAACGAAGCTTTTCTTTAGCTTTGTTAGCCATTGGAATAATCAAGGTATTCCAATTGGAACAGCCAGTGAAACAATAGTACCTGACCCTTTTGAAAATTAAAAAGGGCAAGGAAAATAATGCTGTAAGGAAAGGAAAGGAAGAAACAAAAACTGATGATTTTAAGTTAACTAAACTTTTTAGAGAAAAGTATTTATTTATAATGCCAAGAAGATTATGGTCTCCTATTAGATGCTTTAAAATGTTGTTTTAAATAAAACCTGTTTCTCTTCAAAAACCATTCCTTCAAATTACCTGAGAAGATCAAGATATAGTAGAACTATGCTCACAGACTGAACTCACTCTAAATATGGAAGTCTTCCAAATAGATAAAAACTTTCCTGCTACCTACAATACCCCCACATATACACACACCAGACATAATTACAGCTTCAAATAAAGTATAAGCAGAGAAGTCAAAATAAATCATCAGTCATACTTATATTCTACTTAGAACTTAGAAGAATATATATGTGAAACTAAACTAGCTCTGGGTCAGGACATGGCTGTTCAAAAATAATCCTACTTATTCTTAAATGTAAAGCTGCAAGAGAAGCAAAATCAAGAACAGATTTTAAAGTGCGAGAAATAAAGTAAGATTAGAGTCCCTAAAGAATGTCTCTAGAAATACAAAAAATCAGAAAATCACAACTGAAGCGAATTTTGACAGCCATCTGTTCCCAAATACAATTGATCTACATTGTCCAGAGATTCCTTATCTGGAAATGTGCATGCTCACTAAATTTATCTAGAACCTCAAATCCACACTCCAGTTGCTTTTGTGGTTATTCACTGAAAAGGTCAGAGTGGTAAAAAATTCTCAATTGCCCTACACAAAAATCTACCACTAAGGCCAAACAAACTGGAACTCTGCCTTCATTTCAGCTGTCATACTATAAATAAGCGTGATTTTCATGGTCTTTTTAGCACTGTGGTATTCACACTTTTGTATGTAATACACATTAAATCAGATCACTTTCATAGAAATACATTAAAAACAAGATTATATGTTGATTAAGTAAAACAACTAGAGAAGCTATATTCTTTATGGTTGATCAGTGTAAAAGTAGGCATAAACTAGATTGGTCTACTTTTACACTAATCAACCATTAATACTCTCAATCGTTACTAACTTTCACAAAATACAGAACTCCTTTGTGAGACAAATACTCTGAACAGAGATTTTTTTTCTACATGTGTTAACTTATATCTATGAAAGATAACAAATAGGTACTAAAAAATACTTTTCTATCGTCATATATTCTAGGAAAAGTTCACTGTATTTTAGGTCATAATCCCTTTAATTATTAGAAAGGCTGTTTAATGAATTCCTCTCCAGGTTTTTCAATATCTTCCTTAAAAATGAGAGATAAAAAAACTAGACCTAAAACCCATTCTGACACTGCCCACCTCTCAATTCAACCCAATGTATCACTGTGTTACTACATGGCCTTCTTATTTACTGACATTTTGTTTTTGTCGTTACTTAAGCAGTAAGTCCTAATCTTGTTTGACTTTTCCTCTGTCACTACTTACAACATCCATGCAGTTTAATGATACATCCTATATCTGTAATAACGCAGTGAGTATAATTAGCCACCTCACCTCTTCCTGTATGAAGGGCTAATATGATGTGTAATAATGAAGATCTGTCTTCTAGCTCTGGGTAAAGAACTGTGGCACACAAAGTAATCTTTCCAAAAATAGAGTAATTTGTTATGACTTTCATCAACATAATGTCCTGAGCTTAAAGGAGGGAAAGCTTATATTTCAAAAAATGTGGCATTTCCACAGTGTTTTAAAAATGATTTTCCACAAGTGGTATGACAAAAACTACAATACTGTCACATTTTCATAGAACCCAATATGCTTGCTTTTCTTTTGTCCTGTGATTTTACCCCAGCCTGACATTTTTTCTTCACATGAACCGCTGTTTGGAGGACACCTGTACTGCAGCCAGTTCACAGGATTCATCCTGGAGATGGCTACAACTCAAAACCATAGGCATGGAGGTTAGATAGTGCTTACACATTCCTCTGGGGTTAGAATGGAGTATTTAGCCTGCAGCTTATCAGTTTTTGTATGACCAGGGTAAAATAAATGTGACAGCAAATCTATGTCTATCTTCACTTCATAATATTTCCTGATTGTTCTAATAAACTTAGTAGCCACTGATTACAGCTTTGAAAGATGTCCTTAACCTAGCTATTTAATTAAAAATATACAACAAAAAAAAGGGCTAAAATTTCCTTCTGAAAATTCAGAATGAAGAGGTTAAAATCATTGTTTTGGGGTTTTTTTTGGCACCAGGGATCGAACGGGACCTTGCGATTGCAAGGCAAGCACTGGCGTCACTGAGCTAAATCCCTGGCCCCCAAATCACTGTTTTTATTCTTACTCATAATGACTAATAATTTCTTCTCAAAAGGCTTCCTCCTCTAACTGAAGAGTTTTGTTTTGATACATTTTTAAATGGCAAAAAGTTGAAGTATGAGAAGTAACAATAATTTAATATCTATAATCCACTAAGCTGTACCAAGCTCTTCAAGAACAACCCTAATGTCATAATCACTGGTCTAGCTGCAACTCGTGAGAGTGTGTCCCCTCAAGCACTCTGTTAAGTGTTTTAGCAACATCTCATCAAAGGTAAACTATTCTTAATAAACTAGCTAATTTACACTATTCACACTATTTGTGACTGTCATTTGTCACTAATTATTGGTTTACAACCTATTTTAATAAAAAATATGTGTGGATCCATTGATATTAAATTAAATATAATACATTTACATATCTATGGCATTTGGAAAAAGTTTAGCTTATGGAATCTATCTAAGCTTTAGACCGTCTGGGTGCACACTTGTGCCAGCGTTACAAAAAGAAAACTTTAGAGGGAATGAAATAAATGCCACAATACTAGAAACAAGTGCTCTAAAATAAAAAATTAAAAAAAAAAAAAAACAAAGGAAAGTCAACCAAAGGACAGACTTCAAAATACAACCTAAAAACCTTCCCTGAGTAATACTTTCATAAAAATTCTTGGCTCCTGAAGTGCAACCCTGAACTCAATAATGTTTTGCATAACAGCCAACTGATTCACATTTTGACTTGTTTCCTTCAGCATTATTTCAGAAAGAATTCTTTATTTTCCATCTTACTATATTTAGAACCCAAGTATGAAAATTTTATTTTAATTTTTCAAAAGACAATATTATGAGGCAAGTAGAAAGTAAGTATGTCGCACCACAGAAGAGGCTTCTGGGTCGACGTGCCACAGCTCCCAGTGCAAGGTAGGAGGCTTCTGGGCCAACATACCACTACTTCTAGCACAGAGGAGGCATCCAGGTCAACCTGGCACAGCTCCCAGTGCAGAGTAGGAGTAGTCTGGCCCAACGTACCACTGCTCCCAACACACAGGAGGCTTCTGAGTCAACATACCACAGCTCCCAGCACAGAGGAGGTGAAGCACGTGGGCACCAACAGCACACACCACCCCCCCAAAATGAGAAGACACATAAACATGCCTCAAAACCAGACTTCCAGATCAACTACAGCACCCCTAAAGGGAAACAAGAAGGAACAATCTGACACTCAAACACCTGGACTCCCAGAACTAGCAACAAAAGAGGATCTAGAAAAAATGAAATAAACAATTTCTCAGATAAAAGCACAGATTATGCCCATGCTGCAATATATGATTTAAAAATCTAGAGAAGGCACAGATAAAAAAATAGAGGAGCTGAGGAACATGATGGAATCCAACCATAGGAAACAAATGGAATCATTACAACAGATGCAAACAGATTTGCAGGAGATTAAAAACTCCATTGAAAGCTTACACAGCAGAATGAGCCAATGTGAAGACAGAATTTCAGATATAGAAGATAACATTACAACTAGTGACCAGGAAAAGAAAAACTGATTTAAAATTGTAAGGGACCAGGAGAAATCAATCCAGCAGCTGCTAGACAATGCAAAGAAGAATAACATAAGACTGGAGTCAATGAAGAAATAGGAGAGAGTGCAGATGACATAAAAAAATTGTTCACATGGCCAGGGATTTGGCTCAGTGGTTCCGCTGTGTGCCTCGCAAGCGTAAAAACCCAAGTTCGATCCCTGGTACAAAAAAACCCCCAGAAATGTTCACACAAGTAATGGCACAAAACGTCCCAAGCAGGGGAAAAGAACTTGACATACAGATAAGTGAGGCATATAGGACTCCAACAAGCTTTGATCAAAATAAAATCAACACATAGGTATATGATTGTTAAGATGCCAGAAACCCAACAGAAGAACAAAGTTCTACAAGCAGTTAGAGAAAAGAAACAAATCACACACAAAGGAAAGCCCATCAGAATCACAGCAGACTTCTCAACGCAAACCCTCAGGGCAAGAAGAGCTTGGAGTGACATATTCCAAGCCCTAAAGGAAAACAGCCTCCAACCAAGATTGATGTACCCTGCTTATAAAACTGATGGTGAAATAAGATGCTTTCATGATAAAGAGCACCTTAGGAACTTCATGAATACCAAACCAGCACTGCAAAAAATTTTAGACAAAATCCTAGGAAAAGACAATGAAGATCACAACCCTAGGAAGCCCAGCAGGCACAACAAGAAATTAAATGCAAAGGGGGAGAATCCAACAAAATAAAAAAGCCATGACAATAAGTCAATGCGTATCAGTTATACTCATCAATGTTAAGAGTCTCAACTCACCAATCAAAAGAAATAGACTGGCAGAATGGGTCAAGAAGCAAGATCCAACAATATGCTGCATACAAGAAACACACTTAATTCAAAAAGAAGCTCATAGACTGAAAGTTAAAGGGTGGAAAACAATACTCCATGTGACAGGAACCTGAAAAAAAGCAAGCGCAGTTAATCCTCTTTGCAGATCAAGGGGATTTAAAACCAACACTGATTAAGAGAGACAAAGAAGGACATTACATCCTTGCAAAGGGAACAATCTAAGAGGAAGAGATGACAATCATAAACATGTATGCACCAAACACCAATGCACCCAGCTATATAAAACAAATACTAATGGACATGAAAAATCATACAAGCGGTAGTACAATAGTAGTAGGGGAACTCAATACCCCACTGCCACAAATAGATAGATCAACTACACAAAAAACAAGGAAGGAAATACTAGAATTCAATCAAACTCTTGAACAAATGAATTTAACAGATGTTTACCAAGTGTTCCACCACACAAAATCAGAATGCAAATATTTTTAAGCTGCACACAGGTCTTTCTCCAGTTCACATACTTGCTCATAGAACATATTTAGGTAAGTGCAAAGGAACTGAAGCTATCCCCTGTATATTATCAGACCACAGTGCAATGAAATTGGAGATCAATAGCAAAAGAAACCACAGGAATTTCATAAACACATAGAAATTGAACAACACACTTCTGAATAACCAATGGGCCACAGAGGAAATCAAAGAAATCAGACAGTTCCTACAATTCAATGACAATAATAATATATCAAAATCTATGGGACACAATGAAAGCAGTCTTATGAGGGAAATTCATAGCAGTGAATACTCATGTTAGGAAAACAGAGCAAGCCCAATTAGACAACCTGATGCTGAAACTCAAGCTTCTAGAAAAAGAAGAGGAGGACAAACCCAAAGCTCATAAAAGGGAGGAAATTATAAAGATCAGAGCAGAAATCAGTGCAATGGAGACTAAGAGAATGATAGAAAAAAAAAAATTAATGAACCAACAACAAGTTGGTTCTTTGAAAGAATAAAACAAAATTGACAAATGTGTAGCCAACCTTATCAGAATAAGGAAAGAAAAGGCCCAAATCCATGCAATTAGGAATGAAAAGGATGAAATTCCAACAGACCAAGTAAAAATCCAGAGGATCATCAACACCTACTTCGAGAACCTATATGCCAATAAGACACAAAACAGAGAAGAAATGAACAGATTCCTAAATACATATGAATTACCAAAGTTGAATGAAGAATACCTAAAAATTCTAAACAACCCAATATCAATCAATGAAATTGAAAACGTAATTAAAAACTTACAGGACAGGGATCTAGCTCAGTGGTTCTGCCGTCTGCCTCTCAAGCCCAAGGTCCCAAGTTCGATCCCCAGTAGGAAAAAAAAAACTTTCCAACTAGGAAAAGCCTGGGTCCTGATGCATTCACTGCTAAAGTCTACAAGACATTCAGAGGCGAACTACTGCCACTACTGTTTAAACACTTCAGTGAAATTGAAAGGGAAGCAATACTCCCAAATTCATTCCTGGAAGCAAGTATCACCTTGATCCCCAAATAAAAGAAAGACCCAATCAAAAAAGAGAACTATAGGCCAATCTCACTAATGAACGTACATGCAAAAATCCTTAATAAGATACTGGCAAATAGAATGCAGAAGATCATCAAGAAGATCATACACCCTAACCAAGTGGAATTCATCCCAGGGATGCAGGGATGGTTGAACATACACAAATCAGTCAATGTAATACACTGTATCAATAGCGCAAAGGACAAAAAGCAATGATCAACTAAATTGGTGCACAAAAATCATTTGGCAAAATCCAACACACATTCATGATAAAAACCCTACAAAAAATTGGAATAGATGGTCTCTACCTCAATCTGATAAAAGCCATCTATGAAAAACCAACAGCCAATATCATACTAAATGGTCAAAAACTGAAATCCTTCACACTAAAATCAGGAACAAGACAAGGATGTCCACTATCACCACTCCTGTTTCATACAGTTTTGCAAACATTAGTCACGGCAATTAGACAAGAAAAAGGAATAAAAGCAATAAGGATAGAAAATGAAGAAGTCAAATTGTCATTATTTGCACATGACATGATACTCTATATGGAAGACCCTAAGAAGTCCACCAAAAATCTTCTAGACTTAATAACCAAATTCAGGAAAGTAGCTAAGATAAACAGAAAAATCAATACCTTTCCTCTACACAAACAATAGACTCACTGAGAGAGAAATACGGCAAACAATTCCTTTCACAATAGCATCCAAAATACTGAAATACCTAGGAATCCACCTAACAAAAGAAATCAAAGACCTCTTCTCTTAAAACTATAGCACTCTAAAAAGAGAGATTGAAGGTGATATCAGAAAATGGACAGACATCCCTTGCTCCTGGGTAGGAAGAATCAACATAATGAAAATGGCCATACTTCCAAAACTGTTATTCAGAGTCAGTGCAATCCCAATTGAAATCCCAGCACCATACGTCATGGACCTTGAGAAAACAATCCAAAAATTCATTTGGAGCAAGAAGAGACCCAGAACAGCAAAAGCAATTCTAGGTAACAGAGAGATGGCAGGTGGGATTACAACCCCCAACTTGAAACTATACTACAAAGCTACTCTGATAAAAACAGCATAGTACTGGCAAAGAAACAGATCTGAGGACTAGTAGAACAGATTAGAAGATGGAGAAACAACGCCAGACACACTTAGCCATCTCATCTTTGATAAAGGAGCCAAACACCCTCACTGGAGGAAAGAGAGCCTCTTTAATAAATGGTGCTGGAAAAATTGGCTTTTAAATTGCCAAAGACTAAAACTAGAGCTATACCTCTCACCATGCACTAAACTAAAATCTAAATGGATTGAAGATCTAAATATGAAAACAGAAACACTAAACCGGCTAGAAGAGAAATTAGGAAGAACTCTTGAAGACATTGGTGCAAGAAAAGATTTTATGAACAAAACCTCAGTTGCCCGTGAACTAGCACAAACAATCAACAAGTGGGATCTCTTCTTACTAAAAAGCTTCTGCACAGCAAGAGAAAGCACCAACAGTGTGAAGAGATGACCCACAATGTTGGAAAAAATCTTCACGTGCTGTTCCTCAGACAAAGCTCTACTATCTCTAATCTATAAAGAACTTAAAAAAATCAGACCTTCCAAATTTAAAGACCCAATCCAAAAATGGACATCTGAAATGAGCAGACATTTCTCACACAAAGAAGTAGAAATGGCAAATAAACATATGAAAAAATGTTCAACATCAGTGGTCTTTTGAGAGATGCACATGAAAACAATGCTGAGATTCCACCTCACCCCAGAAAGAATGGCTGCTATCATGAAATCAACCAATAACAAATGCTGGTGGGGCTGTGGGGAAAGAGGAACCCTGCTCCACTGCTAGTGGGAGTGTACACTGCTGCAATCACTGTGGAAATCAGTATGGAGATACCTCAAAGAACTAGGACTGGAAGTCCCATTTGACCCAGCTATTCCACTGCTGGGGATCTTCCCCAAAGAATTAAAAGAATCATACCACAATGATATATGTGCATCCATGTTCATAGCAGCAGTTAGTAATAGCTAAAACTTGGAAACAGCCCAAATGCCCATAAAACTGGAGACTGGATAAAGAAAATTTTTTTTTATAAAACAGAGTACTCACCCATAAAAAATGAGAAATTAGAGACATTTATAGCTAAATGGATGCACACTAAGGTGATACTTAAGTGAAATAACTAGGACACACATGTGTAAATTACTGAGTAGTTTCTCTAGTGTGAGAAACTGAAAGTGTAAATAAGAACTAAAATGTATAATAGATAATGTGAAATAGGAAGAAAAGGGGCAAAGGGGAAGGGGAAATGAGAGGGGTAGGTGAAAGGAAGGAAGGGAATGGAATTAATATGAGAAAATGTAAAAAAGGAAACAAAGTCTTTGTAAATAGGGAGTGATGGAGGGGTTGAAGGGAGGGCTGGGCAAGGGTGAAAAATAAGAACCAAGAGAGATTATGTAAAGGTGCAAATTTCTAATGATGAATGTCATTGTATTGTATACCTAAAATGTACCAATAAAATCAAATTTTTAAAAAAAGTAAATAGGTCATAATTTTTCTTCAATATTCAGCATTTCTCATTTATTTCCACTGTCTGAAGTTTATCATTTGCCTCTACCATCAAGCTTCCAACTGAAAAATTTTTATTTTATGCTTTTATTTTCAATAAAATACTATGTAGCTCTGTATTCTAAACAAGAAGGCTAAGAGAATACTTTTTTTTTTTTTGTACCAGCAATCAAACTTGGGACCTTGTGCTTGTGAGGCAGGTGGTGGAACCACTAAACTTAATCTCCAGCCCGAGAATACTTATTTTTAATGTATAAACTAACAGGAATATTTAAAAATTGACACATTTGTTTCATTTTTAATACTTTTCAAAAAAATCCTGTTATATTCATTGACATATGGGAAATGTAATGCCTCTCTCATAAGATGTGAACATGATTACTGGTAGAAGAAAATAGCATTATACTCTCACTACATCCTAACTATGCAGCTTTTAAGTACAAACTCTTTACTCAAGTTATAATCATTACTGCAAATTCTATGAAACTTTTATGTAACTATTATTTAAGGAAGTGGTAAACTTTTCTTTACAAATTATCATGTTGCCCTTTGTGTTTAGTAGAAATAGCAACCTGAGAATAAGTAGTTCACTTATAATGATTTCATTTTAGAACTACACATATACTTATTTTTCCCTTGGTCTTAATATTTAACTCTATATGTATATTCACTGATCCTGATTTTAATCTGTAATTTTCTAATTTGATGTTTAAAATTTCAAAAGACTTTCAAAACTTTTGTGGCAATAACATGAGTTGTAAAAACTATAGTAAAGTACAGTAAAGATATTTCACTCACAAAAAGAGCAAAGTTACAAATAGCAGAAGTAGAAATTGGAGTAGAAATGTACTTGAAATATCTTTCTCCAGCTAATATGGAAAATGGCAATGCATCTAAGATTTGTTTTCCTGTATTCTTTGAGAATCCGTTGCAATGCCTTCAATGACACAGAAATTTAGAAGTAAAATTTCAGCGTAAAATTGTATGCCTCTATCTTCTCAAGGATACAAGTATATCCTTTGAATTCAGGATAAAATCTGTTTCATTTACCACTTCTCACTTGTAAAAAAATTTTTAAAAGATGAGAAATTTCCAAGAATAGAATAGAGATTTAAAATTGTCAGGGAAAAGCTTTTCCAATTATTCAAATATTAAATCTGTGCAAACCGAAAAAAGATGTATAAGAAATATTGCGAAGTCCACCAAATGTAATCTTGCTCAAAAACTAATTCTGATTTGAGGTACAGCTATGTCTTAAAACTGTAAAGAGATAAAAATGAACTTCTGTTTTACCTCTAAGCAGAATCTAAGCTTTGCATTCACAATGGTGCAAACTAAAAATGAGAGAACTTCCTGGAAGAAATATAAATTATAAAAAAAAAGCTTTCAGAAACAAAGAATATGTTTAGTCATGCATATATCAACCTTAAACCAATAAAGAGTATCACCTGGGCTAACCAAGTATCATCTGCAAAGAGGAATTTACATGCTATCACATGACTTTGGACATGCTGTCTTACAGAACGTAAAGTCTGTTTTTATGATACATTTTACTGTGATATACTCTATAAAGCCAACGTGGTTATCTCTATTTTTAATTGAAAACACTTCAATTATAATAAAACCATAACCCCAAAATAAAAGCCAAAGTCATTGCCTATAGTTTTATTGTAAGGTAACCATATCTATTATACTTTCGCTGATTCTGCTCCAGCCAGGCTGGTCTTTTTATGGGTTCCTACTTTACAGACTTCTCATTGGCTTCTCCTTGTCACCGAAATCACCCCTCACCAACTGCAGCTCCATCCTTGAAAGTTACCCATTTTTCCTACCATAGTAAATAAAAGTAATAATAGTAATAAAAGTTACCCATCCCTCTCCAACCATAGTAATTCCAACCCATTCTGTTGCTCTAATTTTTATCACTTAGTCAACTTAGTTTACTAAGAACTAATTTTTATGTTGTTAAAGGCTGTCATCCTCATGCACAGGAAAATGTAAGCTCCAGAAGCAGTGGTTGTTTTGGGGGTTTTTTGCAGGAGGTTCCAATAATATGTCTCAAGTGATATATGATTGGGAGAGGGTAAGCATCCAAAATAGAAAGTGGCACTTGGAAGTCACTTAATGAATATTTGTTAGATGAGTGAATACATGAACAATGCTATTTACTATTCTGTGAAAAAATTGCCAATTCCTTAATATAACAACTTTTTCTTACAGAAGAAAATCATACGTTAAGATACCTATTAATTTTAGTTAATAACCAATGTTGCCATTGTTTCCCTTTTTTGTTTACAAATACAATTATTTTTTGTCATTCCCCATTTAATACCATTCTTCAAACAAAAAACCTTCTAGAGGTGGTACAACAGAAGTAACTAAATAGAAGTAACTAACTGCAACTGGTCCTTTTCATAGCAGTACAGGGTACTACGAATACTCATTCTTCTATTATGTGATAATAAATAATATAAATAAAACAATTCAACCTCTTCTTTAGGGATCTGAATGCTTATTAATATGCTTTCAGATGACGTTCATTCATTTATTCATAAAATGACAGGTTTATGTATTTATGTATAATTATTATTTTATTCACTAATATTACTGTTATGTGCTTAGTACTGAGAATACCAAAAAAGGAGATATCATTTTAAACTTCATGTTCTTATAATCTAGACAGAAAGTTAGATATTAAACAAGTAATGAAAATAACAAGAGAAAACAATTATATAGCACTGTGTGCCAGGCACTGTTCTTAAACACTTCAGAATATGACCTCATTTAATCCAAAAGGAAAGTGGTGTGGTGGTGTCGTTGCTGCTGTTACTGCTACTGCAAGAAAAGAAAGTGAGATCATGTGAGGCATTTTGAAAGGCTGAAAGGCTAGCCTTCACCTTAAGGAAAATTGCCACTGAAGAGTTTTAAAGCCAGAGGATAAAATGATCAGATTTGAAGAATGACGCTGCCTTCAGCATGGGTACTGGCTTGGAGCAAAATAATGCTACATGCAATAATCTGTGTAAAAGTGACTGCCTCTAGGCTAGGTCAAAAGTATTGCTGAGGGAAGGAGTGCTGAGACTTCAGAAAAGAAGCACGAATTAATGATTACATGAAAGTAGAAACTACCTATCCTCCTCTGATAATCTTCTCCCCCACCAATTTCATTATTAATTTGCTACAGGGTAAAGAAAGCAATCATTATATTTATACACCATATATTTAAAAACAAACTTTTACAGGAAAAATTTATGAATCAGGGTAAGAAATTTTTCTCATATTCAAAACCAAATCCATTTAGGCTCCTTCCTCTTCCTCACTCCCAATAGTTACTGAATTGTTTAATTCTCCTCCCTAAATGTCCTTTAAATACCTCTCCCCCCTCTACTTTTAATTATTTCCCAATCTCACTAACATCGCTATCATATTTCTACTCCATTGGTACATCCAGCTTTGAAGAGGTTCTCCATCCATCTGTATCCAATTCTACCTATCAACTGGAAAAAAGAAAAAAAAATTTCTAAACTGCACATATTTTATTACTTAACTGCTGAAAGCATCTCTGCTAGCCTCTAGTAACCTTTGCAAGTTCAGATACAAAAAAATCTCTCCCTCATATCTTATGCTGACATGAAAAACAAATGCCTGCACTGCTAAATCCAGGGCCAGCAGCTTTCACACAGGTCAGGCTGCCATTTCATAAGGGCAGGGCCTCTCGGGCCATACCCTCCACAAAGAGCTCCTTGCCCCACCTGACTATGTATCTGGCATACACCTATTTGTGTTCAGAGTCTCAATTTTACTGATTTCCCCTCCTGTGGGTATCTTCACTATCTTTTATAATACTCTCCATTAGAAACCTTCTCAGGTTATATGGTTATTGCCTATGTACATTCACTTATTAACACAATGAATTACACATTGGTATCTGCACTTCAGTTTCTGGCAGAGTACAGGTATCTTACCATTTTACACTGAATTTGGACATAAAATTGATAGCAATTTTAGGTGCTCAGGACTTTTAATCCTGCATACTGAAAGCCACGGTGGGGTTACAGGAAATCTGATTTCTAAATAAGGCATATTTTATTACAGATGCAGCAAACAAAAATCTTAAAATTTTTAGGCATAAGTCAACAATAAATATCCAGGATCTCTAAAATGAAGCTATAACACCCGAAGAAGGCTATTTAAAGAATCTGGAACAAATGGAGAAATATATTTTAATTTTAAATAGAAAGACAAAACAGAGGGAATAATGCCAATTTTCAATGACAAATCTAAAGACAAAAAACCTATCAAACTCTCAAGTGTTTTTTATTAAAAAAATACAACTTGGTTAAGTGATGATTAAATTCAACTATAAGATGAACAAGCATGAATTGCCAAGAAAAGGAAGTAAAACTCGATCAAATATCTAAATACACAATAAAACAGTAGTTAAAACCATCTAGGTGATACAACTACACAAACACATAGACCATATAAACAAAAATAAAAACAAAATCCAGAATGTATCTAAGTATATATAGATACTCAGCAGATGGTAAGGTGCAAGCCAAATAAGAAAGAAAAAGAATTCTTCTACAAACGTGAAAGAACAGTAAGCTGCACATCTGCAGAAAGGAGTAATTGTGCCATTTCTCACTAAACCCACAGAAAGTACATATGAATTAAAAGTTAAAGGTAAACTAAAACTATAAAATGAAAAGAATATGAAAACATTTTTCTATCAACACATAGTAGGTCAAATTACTGTTTTTAACTATAGTAAAAGATATCAACACACGCACACACAAAACAAAACAAAACAAAATCCCATAATACATGTACCAATAACATTAACATACAAAAGTTCTAATAAATCATTTCAAATAAGATGGTGATAACTTTTTAAAACAACAAAAAAGCAGAGATAGAGGAAATGCAGAGCTGAAACAGAAATGACTGATAGCCATTATATGAATAAAAAAAATATACTAATAAAATTAAAATTAAGAAAATAAAATTTTAAAAATTAAGAGATATATCGTCCTCTTACTGGCAGATAATAAAAGACTAGCAATACACAATGTAAACAAGGATATGGTACAACAGGTATTTTGATTCATTTATTAGTTGAATAAAGTGAACTCTATATGACACTCTGGAGAGCAAACTAATACAGTGTCTGTCTCAAAAGCTGTTACCTAAAAGGTGTGAAACCGTTACACCCTTCATTTTCTAAGCTACATGTTTCTACAATGTTTGAAATTCCACTAGACTATATTGCTAGGAAAATAATGTATGTTTTAAAATAAAGAGTGAAAGAAAAGTTATAAGGTAGAAGGATAAAGGCACATATAAATGTGCACATACTAAAACTAAATAACCCCCCTAGGAAGCCTATTACTTGAGAATAATAAAACAGGAGGGAATTCAAAAACCAACTGAGGAACAGGTTGAAATGATGAGAGAAAAAAGCTTCACCAAACTAAAATCCAAAGGTGACGATTTTGAAAGCAGGAGCGGTCCACTGGCGGCGTCAGCGGACCCCATTCCCACGCAGGGAGGAGGAGGAGGGAGGGCTCGTGTGAAGACTACCACTCAGGGCCCCAGCAGCTAAGTGTGTACTTCTGGACGCAGGTGGAAGGGGCAACATATTTATACCCAATTTTCCTATGAGGAACTCTATCCTGTATCTAAAACTAAAGCATGTTCCAATATTTACTTAGAAGACGTTACTTAGTAGCATACAAGTCATATGGTAGCTTGAATGAAAATAGACATTCCTAATATTTTAACAAAAACCTCTTCAAAAAAAGTAAATGTCCCTATTAGTTTTATAGTGTGAACTAAAAAGTATTTTATTTGTTTAAAAATTAAATCCATGAACATGATCTCTGTCTTTTCAATATAAAGATGAATCAACTGGGCATGTTAAAAGATAGTACACCACAGCTTCAAGTAAAAATATATTAAATAAAAAATAAGATACTCCATGTCTTAGATTCCTCAGAATGCCTTAGCAAAACATTAAAGATTGAGTAGTTTAAACAACTGAAATTTACTTTCTCACAAGTTTGGAGGCTAAAAACCCAAGATCGCAGTAGCGGCACAGACCTCTGTGGTCTGCTGGGCACAGAGCGAGTGGGCTCCCTCTCTACTACAGGGCTCTTGTCCCCAGCTCAGCCCTGTGGCAGAGTGCCCATTGCCACATGCCAGCAGATTGAGGCTTGGGGCAGCAACCCATGGACATCGCAGGAGTATGGATCCAACACTGCTATCAACCAATCAACGTGCAAGGCATTAATGTCAGAGCTGATAATGTAGTGGTTACATAAGTTCCTATAGGAACTGTCAAGCTGGGAGTGTAGGGGCAATACTCAAACAATGAGCACATAAACAGAATTCTGCTAAATTCTGAGAAAAATAAAACAAAAGTAAGGTAGAAAGAGGTAGAACTACTTTAGCCAAGGAGGTTAGAAAAATACTGTCTCTGGAACAGACCTCAAAACTAAGACTTAAATGATGATAAGGTAGCTGTGAAAAAGGTAAACTAATCACAAAGTGATAAAAGAATACTTGTTCTGAATAATTATATTTGCAAAGATTGGGAATCAGGGCACTAGTCTCTGTACTGTTAGCTGAAAATGTATATTTTTTGCCTGATTCAGTGATGGTGAACCTTTTAGAGTTTTCAATGACACCACATAGCCTACTGCAGCACAAATGCCATAGGTTTGCCACCACTGGCCTAGCCCTTTCAAAGCTTACTGTGTATTTCACCTCTCAGAACATAAGAAGACACACAGACTTTTCAAAAAGTAAACATACAAAGAAAAAGAGTATGAAGCCCTTCAAATAAAATCTTATTAATACATTACAAATATCTGTTAAATTACTTCTGTCCATATTAAATACCGAAAGCTGAGAAAAATCCGAAATTCAAAATCCTTCAAGTAAATACATAAAAAACAGACGCTCTGGGAGCCACCTAAACCTAGCCAAAATTTTCTGATTTCCAAGTTTAGGATATGACTTCTCCTTTAACATTCTTTTCTGGCTACTATGAACACAAATGCATCCTTTCTCCTTTATACTCAACTGACTAGTTTAGAAAACAAGGGTTCTATAACCTACCTACCATATAAAGTATATGGATTTTATGAAAATTTGCTTCAAACTGGTCTCTTCATTTACTGCTGTAGCCTATGGCTTTGTTACAGAATGGGTGAGGTCCAAGTCCGACCTCAGATAAGTAGGAAAACACAGTAAATACATCCTTTGAGATTGCAAATCAGTGCATTTTAAAATAATAGGTTTGTCTCTCCACTGGATGAAATAGCCATAGCCACATTATAAGTTCACGTTTTCCTATTTGGTGGCAATGCTACTATGTAAAATGAAAAAAGAAAATAACTAAGCATGCTCAAAACCATTTACTAAGTACAAAATATCTGTGTGTGCTCCAGAATGTTCCCTGGATGATTTACAATCTACTAAAGAAGAAAATGAACTCTTCCAGTAACATATACGCTTAAAAACATGCCAACAGCATATGGAATGGCTGTAAACATTAAAATCTTATTTTACCAAATTATGTGTCACTGAAAAGACAATTTAAGTTATTTAAATTTATAAAATAAGTTAAAGATCAAATAATGTATGTGAACTATAATTCTACAGCATTTCTAAAATGTATTCATACATAAACATCAAATGAACATAGAGCACAAGAAGTCATGTACTAACTTTGCAAGAAAATGAGCCTTATGACCCTCACATTGAAAGATGAGTAAAAATTCTAAGACTAAATGAACATAATACATGCTTGCTAGAGAAATTTTATGCAAATTCATACTGCGAAACTTAAATTTATGGAGGACTCAATCAACTATTGGTCATTAACATTGTTTTCTGTAGGAAATCTCTGTATGAGGCCAATGTGTTTAAATGGTGAAACTACTTTTATGTTTAAAATAGAAATAAAAAAACCTTTGTTTTCTATTTACTAAAATATCTGAGGTTTCTTGAACTCATCAAACCTTTGATTTTTCTTCTTAAAACATTTTAAGTTTCTAACTAAACTACAAATACTGAATATACGGAAAATATGTGGAATTAGGAAAACACGAAGTCTTAAGAAGGGTATTTTAACAAATTTTAAGATTTCTAAAATTGTCTATAAGTACAGATTAAGGTTGTCTTTTCTGTCACCACAAAACCTATTATTAGACTAATGATCTGTCTTTAAATGCATCATCATCTTGGTTTTGAGAAAGTACTACACTCTGCACACTCCAAGCCCCAGGATGAGGAGTGTTCAGCAATGCAGCGAGAGGGAGAGCATATCTTCACCACAGCCAATCAGTCTACAAAGTCTGAAAACACTGCTTTCCCAGTGGTTTAAAGCCTGTACAATTTATTTTCAATAAATACAGTGAGAACTAGATTTTCTGAATTATTAAATCACAGATAACATAATGACATTTCAAAGTGTAAGCTGTTAAGAAATTTCCATAACAAAACACTATACCTATATTTTACTTCTCAAAAATGCTTCCAATTCTGGGTGTTGTTTTCCCCCCCTAGAATAAAGGTCAAGTTTTTCTCACTGTTACTGTTATTCAGTAACAAATCATAAAATTTCAAGGCATATATTTTCCTCATAATTAGAAAAATGTCAAAGTAACTTTTTATTCTTTTTAAAATTGTCATTTTGGCCGCTAAACTTGGGGAAGGCACTTTCTTAAAACTTACAATTTTATCATTGTTTAAAGTATATAAAATAAGATAATTTTTTTAGAAAGCAAAGAATTAAAGCTATTTTCATTTCAGAAAAATAAATTTTTATTTTCTTTGTATTACCCTCATTGAAAAAGAAAGTTGCTAAACTAGTAAGGGAATAAAGATGGTGAGTGAGATAAAACACTATAAAGCTGAACTGTTCATTCTAAAGATTAATATTTCGGTGAAGAAACAAATGACTTAAGGTCCTTGTTGTAAACATCAATCGTGGCATTGCTGATAAGTACCTGCAAACAGATACACAAAGGTACAGATACAAGGTGAACTCAATGAATATGTCTGTAGGCACTGTCTCTTACACACACACACACACACACACACACACAAATACCTTCTTTTTAAAAACTGGAATGAAGCAGGTGAAATTCAGTGACTCATATAAATACAATGTCACAGTCTTGCTACATGATAAAAGCAAAGAATAGGGAACTTTTTCCCAAATAGCTTTAAAAATTCTCCAAATATCTTTGTTTCATGGTACACAAGAATGAACAAAACATGGTCTTCTGTTCAAATTTGTCTGAGGTAAAACTTGTAAGTCTCTGCCATCTATTACTAATTCTATAAAAGGGTAAATATTTCTCAGGGGAAGCACAATTTTTAGTCTATAGCAGATAACTCCTTTAATAGTAATTAACAGGGAGAGGACAGTAAGACTGTAGTTTTAGAACACCAAAACTCCCCTCACAAAAATGTAGAGCACCTATAAAAAGAGTAGAATCAAAGAAACATACTCATTATCTATCACAAAAATAGTTACCACAGAGTTCTTTGTAAATACTAAAACATGAGCAAGTAAGGGCAAAGCACCAAGAGTCCCAATACCTGTACGGTATCAGAATCTGTGCAAGTGGGAAGAAATCAAAGCAGTAGGACATAGGATAGACATAAAGTAGGCATGGTGGCACGTGCCTGTAATCCCAGCACTCAGGAGGCCGAGGCAGGAGGACCACCACAAGTTCGACGCCAGTCTGAACTACAGAGTGAGTTTAAGCCCACCCTAGACTACACAGTGAGACTCCATCTCAAAAAGACAACCATGAGATCTCCACAAAGAGCTAGCAGATGCTCCCTGCAAAGTTAGTATGCCAATGTGAGGACTTGGCTGAAACCCTAAAGGACTACATTGCTCTTGGGGGATAGTACAAATTCTGGGCAGGGAGATAACAAAGGCCTGGGATACACTGGGCTAACAAACTGTAAATACTTTCCAGAGAATACAAACTGCCCGATACTAAAAAATAGAAAGGGAGGAGAAAAAAAGAGGGTCAAATACAAGTAGAAGGAAACAGAGTCAGAAAATAATCTAAAAATGTTGTCCCCCAAATTTTTAATCAAAAAAAGAAATAAAAGTACTTTAAAATAATGAAGAAAAGATGGATATGGTGGTGCATGTTTATAATCCCAGTACAGGGGAGGCTGAGGCAGGAGGAACACAAGTTTGAGCCCATCCAGGCTACAAAGTTCAAGGCCAATCTGAACTATTTAGTGAGACCCTGTCTCAAAAAAACTTTAAAGAGAAAGAGAGAGAGGGAGAGAGAGAAACAGATAGACAGACAGATTGTTCATCCCTTCATTAAGGAAGCTTAAGAGAACTAATTTCATGTGAAAACAAGTAACATAAAAGTATTTCTCAGGTCCAAACACTGGTATTATATGAAAAAAGTAATTACTGCTCTTCAGAAAAGGAAACCAGAGCACAAACATTAAAAAGAGAAATTTAGAACTATATATTTATATTACACAGTGACCTGTAAGATATTAGGAAAATAAAACATTAAGGAAAAATCAGGATAAGAAAAACTCAGACATAACGTGAAATTTCACAAAAGTTTTAACAGATAAATTACTCCAGAAATGATTATAGAACCAACTAAACTGAAAATACTTTAAGAGAAATAGAACAACATTGTAGATCACAAAGAAATGAATAAAGATACAAAAAAATTCCAAAGTAAAGATAAGTGTATAAGACAAAACTATCCAACATACAGATCCTGATGACATACAGATAACAGGAGTCACCATGAAGAGAAGAAAAGATTACACTGATAATTTATTAAACATTTCTTGAAATTAAAAAAGGAAATGAAACTATATCATACATATATATTATGTACAAAGGACACATTGTGAACCAGGTTAGTCAACCTAGAATAAGCAGCACATATTGTAATATAATTACTACAACTTAAAGGACAATAAAGTGGAAAAAATTACACTGACATTGGTAATATTTCATGATAGAAGAAAATGGAATGCTATATTTCAGATAGTGAAAGATTAATGAATAAAAGCTCTCTTTGTAAACCACTGTGGAAAGGCACCAAGAAATATTATTAAGTAAGTAAGTAAATAAATAAATAAATAAGGGATACTTAGCACACTATCATCTGTATGAATAAATAAATAAGGGGTACTTAGAACTCTACTATCTGTAGAAGGGAGGGAATATATAAATCCTCCCAGTGTAAGGATAAAAATAAATTTGTTGAGATGAACAGAAATCAGATGAAGCAGAGGATGAAAATAATCTATTTACTACATATTTTTGTTACTTTAGATACTTTCTCATGTTTGAATAATTTAAATGCATTATTTAACTGATATAAGGTAGTACTTGACCATTTTCTAAAACTTTCAGAGATTATAATGGGGACCAGATCTAAAAACCATGTTTTTAAGCTTTAAAGGAATTCAAATCAGTGAAGCAAAGCAGATGAAATTAGTGAAAACGTGCTGAGGCATGACTTGGCTGAGGACAAGGCTGGAGAAAGAAGGAAAGGTGTCTTCTCCACCCAGCTACAGCACCTGTTCTGTGCTAGACCTGAAGTATAAGGCAACCAAGGAAAGAGCAGGAATGAAGGGAGGGCTGAGCCTAGAGCCCCTTTAAGCGTCTGGATCCACCTCTGAGTAAAATACAAGCCAAGGACCAGGATGTTAGGTCTAAACACAGTGAGAAAGGTAATAATAATAGAAAGGGATTAATAAATAAATTTGAAACATATGACAAATGACTGGCAGACCATGAATCCAACAAGAAATGTCTTACACACATTATTTTCCCTCTTTAAAAACTGGCTTTGCTAATATTTCATTCTGTATGATTTGCCTCCTTTGACATTCACAAATATAAGCACATCTTCTATTCCTAAGATTTCCTAGAAAGAACTTTTGTACCAGCTTGAAAAGAAAAATCATATCCTTATGAAGAAATGAATTATAGAAAGGTCAGATAACGCCTAACATTTTCTAAATTTTTGCTGAATCAAGTCTTTGTAGCACAATTTTAATATTATTCTTCAAAATACATCTCTGGAATATCTACCGCATGTAGCTATATACGCACAAACTTGCTAAATATGAAGCAGATATAGAAATTTATGGATTATCTCCCATTTTGACTTATATTTTCACTCTCTCTTTTTTTTAGGGGGGTAGTGGAACCCAGAGTCTTCCTAAGACTCAGCTACATCCAGTCTTCTTTTAAATTTTTTATTCTTAGACAAACTCTCACTAAGTCACAGAACTTGAACTTGCAATCATTCTGCCTCGGCCACTTAGAATGCCATTACTACAGGCATGCAATACCACACACAACTGAGTCCACATACTTTTTTTTACTCACCATTCTTCTACTGCAACAACTCCATAAGATTTCATTAAATTATTTCCCTTAAAAAACTGACTCAAGGACCAGCAAGACAGTGAGGACACCCTCGGCACGCCCACCAGCTAAGCACATGGGCTGAGAAGCCTCTGGCTGTCTAGAGCCCCTCTTCATTTGGCTCAACACACCCACCTGCGAACAGCTAGACAGTGAAGACCCCTGGGGACGCCCACCTGCAAGCAGCTCAGGCACACTGGCGCCTGCAACCCTTCGCCCACCTCCCAACCACGCCCACCCCGCCTCTGGCCTCCTGGCTGTGCACTACATGGTTCCACACTGCAGAGGCACAGCGGGGCATGAAGGCCATTGTCCTGAGCTGCAGAAGTAAACAACAGAAGCCCACAGGACAAGTGAAGAGGCTATTTACAATAAAGGCACAACAGACCACCGTACTTGGTAAGTTGGAGGGATCATCACCTCCCATCAGAACCTGGACTATCTTCAGGGGAAGGGCAGCTAGAACCTACAGTACATCCTTGCAGAGTTCAACCCTGCAGGAGCACGGGGAGCTCAACTTAGGACCGGCAGCCAGAAATCTGCCTGAATTTCACGGGTCTTTGACTGGCTTCCTAAGACTCAATGACTTATATCTACACACGGGGCCGACGCTGTCTATTGTGACAGCTGAGACTTACCCTGAAGGAAGCCCTTCATTTTTATCTTTTATTTCTTATTTTCAAAATTATTGTTAGCATTCTTTTGCACTTATTTTTAATTTTTTTTCTGCTCTTTTCAAAATTTTTATTTTGCTTTTTTTCTTTTCTTTCTCCTCTCTCTTTCTCTCTCTCCCCCCCCCCCATGCTGTCCCACATTGTTCTTCATCTCCCTTTATGTTCCTGATTTGGCCCTAATTCATATTTCTTCTTTATTTTTTCTCTCTCACCTGTGTCCTCTGGCCTCACTGCTAACCTTCCCCTACCTTCTACCTATCTATCCCTCCCTCCCCAACTCGTTCTAACTCCCTATCCCGAAGGGTAAAGTTGCTATATTGAAGAGTTTATTCAGTATAAACATATATTGGGTTGGTCCTCAATTTTGATTTAATTCACAGTTAAACGTGACAGATTAATAACTACCACAAATTGTCATTTTCTAAGATGTACTTGATGCTATGGTGTTGCTGATTGCATCACTTGGGCTAAGGTGTTGTCATTGATTTAATCAGTAGTTCTTCATGGTATAAAGAAAATGAGATAGCCTCAGAGTCATTAGAGACTCAAAACCTAAAGACCAGCTATATCTGGAAGACACCTCTGAGAAGCAATCATTCCATAGGGTTCTAAATACAAGCAACAAAGATACTTACAATAAGCAACTTTGAAGTATCAACCCAGGAATTAAACCAAGGACAATATCAAAAACAAAAATGAGAAGGCACTTAAGCAAGGCAGAAACTCAGACGTTAACCCCACAAATGGCAAATTCTGGGGAAAACGAGGTGGAAAAGTGTGATAATCAACCACCTGGACACACTGAACTGATAGCAAAGGAAGTAACAGATGAATGAGGCTCTACAAAACTTCAAAGTAGAAATGATCTCACAGATAACTACGGAGATGGTGAGCGGAGTGAAAGACATGATTGGAGGCACTAGAAAAGAAACAGATAAAAAAAATAGATGAGCTTAGAAACATGCTGGAAGCCATGATCGCCCAGCATAAGAAAGAAATACAATCCATGAAACAGATTCAAACAGATATAAAGGAGATGAAAAGCTCCAATGAAAGTATGCGCAGCAGATTAAGGGAATGTGAACACAGAATATCAGACACAGAAGACAGGATTGCAGTTAATGACCAGGAAAACAGAGATTTCTTAAAAATAGTAAGGGACCATGAGAAATCAATCCAGCAGCTGCTAGATGATGCAAAGAAGGATAACATGAGACTGATAGAATTCCACAAAAAAATAGGAGAAAGTACAATTGATGTAAAAAAACTGTTCACAGAATAGTAGAAAATTTCCCAGACAGAGGTAGAGAAATGGGCATACAGATAAGTGAGGCATATAGAATTCCAACTAGCCACAATCAAAAAAAAACCTACATCTATACATATAATAGTCAAGATCCCAGAAACCCAACAGAATAAAAACAATCCTTCAAGCAATTAGAAAAAAGAAATAAATCACCTACAAAGGAAAGCCCATCAGAATCACGGCAGACTTCTCAACACAAACCCTCAAAGCAAGGAGAGCCTGGAGTAAAGTATTTCAAGCCCTAAAAGAAAATAACTTCCAACCTAGACTGTTGCATCTCACAAAATTATCTTTCAAAATTGATGGGGAAATTAGATAAATCCACGACAAAAAACACCTGAGAAGTTTCATGAACACCAAACCAGCACTCCAAACAATTCTAAACAATATCTTAGAAAAAGACAATGAAGGTCACAACTCCATGAGGGCCAACAGAGGGAAGCTAAGAGGCATGTAAGAAACTAAAGAGAAAGGGGGAAAAATAAAAAATAAAAGAGCTAACAAAAGTAAAACATCATGACAAGGATGAGTCAGTATCTATCAATTATAACCATCAATGTTAATGGCCTCAATTCACCAATCAAAAGAAATAGACTGGCAGAATGGATCAAGAAGAAATATCCAACAATATGCTATATACAAGAAACACACCTAACTCAAAAGGAAATTCATAGACTGAAAGTAAAAGGATCGTAAACAGTTCTTCACATGACAGGAAGCCAGAAAAAAGCAGGGGAAGCAATTTTATTTGCAGACAAAGTAGATTTCAAACCAAAACAAATTAAGAGAGACAAAGATGGTCACTACATCCTTGTGAAGGGAACAATCCAAGAGGACGAGATGACAATCCTAAATATATATGTACCAAATACGAATGCCCCCTACTATACAAAACAAATATTAATGGACATGAAAAACCAAATAAGCACTGTTATAGTTGTAGTGGGGGACTCAACACCACTCTATCACAAATAGACAGATTATCTAGACAAAAAATCAACAACAAAATTTTAGAACTGAACCAAGCTATTGAACAAATGGACTTAATAGATGTTTACAGAGTGTTCCACCCCACAAAATCAGAATACACATTTTTTTCAGCTGCACATGGGTCATTCTCCAAAACAGACGGCATGCTAGCTCACAGGACATGTTTAAGTAAATGTAAAACAATTGAAGTTACCACCTGTATATTATCAGACCATCGTGAAATAAAATTAGAGATCAATAACATAAGAAACTGCAAAACCCCCAGAAACACATGGAAATTGAATAACACCCTGCTGACCAACCAATGAGTCACAGAGGAAATTAAAGAAGAAATTAGACAGTTTCTACAAGTAAATGATAATGCCAGTAAAACATATGGGAATCTTTCGGACACAATGAAAGGAGTTCTACACAGGAAATTCATAGCAGTGAATGCCCATATTAGGAAAAGAGAGAGAACTCAAATACCCTAATTCAGAACCTGAAGCTCCTAGAAAAAGAAGAACATAACAAACTCAAAGCTCCTACAAGAGAGGAAATTATAAAGATCAGAGCAGGAATCAATGCAATGAAGACAAAGAGAATGATACAAAATATTAACGAATCAAAGACTTGGTTTTTTGAAAGAATAAAATCGATAAACCTTTAGCCAACCTTATCAAAGAAAGGAAAGAAAAGGCTCAAATACATGCAATTAAGAATGAAAAAGGTGAAGTCACAACAGACCCAGTAGAAATCCAGAGGATCATCAATACCTACTTCGAGAACCTGTACTCTAATAAAATGGAAAACACACAAGAAATGGACAGATTCCTAGATATATACAAACTGCCAAAGTTAAATGAAGACACAGCAATTCTAAACACTCAAATTACAATGAGTGAAACTGAAATGTAATAAAAAATTTACCAACAAAGAAAAGCCCAGGTCCTCATGGCTTCACTCCTGAATTCTACAAGACATTTAAAGAAGAACGATCACCATTACTCTTTAAAATCATCAAGGAAATTGAAAGGAAAGCAAAGCTTCCAAATTCATTCCTGGAAGCAAGTGGTACTTTGATTCCAAAACCAGGGAAAGACCCAACCCACAAAGAGAACTACAGACCAATCTCCCTAATGAACATAGATGCAAAAATCCTCAACTGGCAAGATACTGGCAAACAGAATACTGGGGGTCATCAAGAAGATCATACACCCTGACCAAGTTGGATTTATCCCAGGGATGCAAGGATGGTTCAACATCTGTAAATCAATAAATGTAATACACTATATTAACAGAGTCAAGGACAAAAACCATATGATCATCTCAATAGATGCAGAAAAGGCATTTGACAACATCCAGCACCCATTTATGATAAAAACAGTACAGAAAATTGGAATAGAAGGTCTTTATCTCAACCTGATTAAGGCTATGTATAAAAACCAACAGCCAACATCATACTAAATGGTCAAAAACTGAAAACTTTCACACTAAAATCAGGAACAAGACAAGGATGTCCACTATTACCACTCCTATTCAATATAGTTTTGGAAACATTAGCTACAGTAATTAGAAAATAGAAAGAAATAAAAGGAATAAAGATAGGAAAAGAAGAAGTTAAACTGTCATTACTTGCTGATGATATGATACTTTACATAAAAGACCCAAAAAACTCAGCCAAAAGACTTCAAGACTTATTTGACAGATTCAGTAGAGTAGCTAAATACAAGGTCAACACTCAAAATCAATAGCCTTCTTATATGCAAATAGCAGACCCATTGAGAGAGAAATTAGGGAAACAATTCCTTTTACAATAGCATCCAAAAAACTGAAATATCTAGGAATCAATACAATGAGGGAAGCAAAGACCTCTACATTAAGAACTACAGCACTATAAAAAAAAAAAAAAGAGATCAAAGAGGACATAAGAAAATGGAAAGACATCCCTTGCTCCTGGGTAAGAAGAACCAATATAGTAAAAATGGTCATACTTCCAAAACTACTCTATAGATTTAATGCAATGCCGGTTGAATTTCCAACAATATACTTCACAGAACTAGAGTAAACAATCCAAAAATCCATTTGGAAGTAGAAGAGACCTAGAATAGCAAAAGCAATTCTAAGCAACAGAGTCATGCAGGTGGTATCACAATACCCAACTTGAAACTATACTACAAAGCTACTGTGATAAAAACTGCATGGTACTGGCAAAGAAACAGACCTGAGGTCAGTGGAATAGATTAGAAGATGCAGAAACAACCCCAGACATACTCAGCCACCTCATCTTTGACAAAGGAGCCAACCACCATCATTGGAGGAAAGATAGCCTATTTAATAAATGGTGTAGGAAATACTGGATTTCAACCTGCCAAAGATTAAAATGAGACCCATGTCTATCACCATGCACTAAACTAAGATCGAAGTGGATTAAAGATCTAAATATTAAGACAGAAACACTAAAGTTGCTGGTAGATAAGTTAGGTAGAACTCTTGAAGACATTAGTATAGGAAAAGACTTTATGAACAAAGCCTCAGTAGCACGGGAACTAGCACAAAAAATCAACAACTGAGATTTCATCTTATTAAAAAGCTTCTGCACTGTAAGAGAAACCACCAAGAGAGCTAACAGACACCCTACAATGTGGGAAAAAATTTTTAGCAGCTGTACCTCAGACAAAGCACTACTATCTAGAATATATGAAGAACTGAAAACAATCAGCCCCCAAATTCAAAGACCCAATTCAAAAATGGGCATCTGAAATGAACAGACATTTCTCAGACAAAGAAGTAAAAGCAGCAACTAAATATATGAAAAAATGTTCAACATTACTGGTCATTCAAGAGATGCAGATGAAAACAACACTGAGATTCCATCTCACCCCACAAAGAATGGCTGCTATCAAGAAGTCAACCAATACCAAATGCTGGTGTGGGTGTGGGGAGAAAGGAACCCTTCTCCATTGTTGGTGGGAGTACAGACTGGTGCAACCACTGTGGAAATCACTACTGAGATACCTCAAAGAATGAGGGCTAGAGGTCCCATTTGATCCAGGTATTCCCCTGATGGGTATCTTCCCAAAAGAATTAAAAGAATCACATCCCAGCGATATACGTGCACCCATGTTTACAGCGGCAGAGTTCATAATAGCTAAAGCTTGGAAACAGCCCAAGTGCCCATCAATTGGAAAATGGATAAAGTGGTTTTTTTTTACAAAATGGAGTACTACTCAGCCATAAAGAATGAAACACTAGAGACATTTATAGCTAAATGGATGCATATTGAGACCACACTCTTAAGTGAAATAAATAGGACACACATGTATAAATACCGAATAGTTTCTCTAGTGTGAGAAACTGAAAGTATAAATAAGGATTAAAGCAAATAACTAATAATTTGAAATAGGAATAAAAGGTCCAAAGGGGTGGGGGAAGTGGGAGGGGAAGGGGAAAGGAAAGAAGGGAAAGGAAAAATTAGGAGAAAAGAAATAAATGGAAACAAAGTCTATGCAAATAGGGCTGGGTGGAGGGGAAAGGGAGCACAAGTAATGGGGAAAAACTAAAAACCAAGTTACATGATGTACAGGTACAAGCACCCAATGATAAATGTAAATGTACTGTATACCTAAAATTTACCAATAAAAGATTTCAAGCAAAAAAAAAAAATACTCAAAGTTATACGCTTTAATGATTTTAAAATTGAAATCAATTTCCTGATGTAGTTACAAAAAATAAAATTTAAAATTTTGCTTTCTAGTTGACTTCCAGACTAAAGTTAAAGACATGTATTTTCCCTACTACTTACAAGTACAGTTAAAAAGCTTAGATACTGTCTTAGTCATTGTTTTTGTTACTGGAACAAAAATACCTGACACCCACAGCTTAAAGGAGGAGAAGGTTATTTTGGCTCAGGTTTTCAGTCCAGAACTGGCTGGTTCCAAGACAGAAAAGGCACTGTGGAAGGGGCTGGGTGGAGAACAACTGCTCATCCCTTGGTAGCCAGGAAGCAGAGAGAGAAAACAGGGTCCAGGAGGGAGACACACCCTTCCATGCCACATCCCCAGGGACCATCTCTTCCAACCAGGTCCACTCCTAACACATAGTCACCTATCCCCTGATCACATCACTTTCTCAAAGTCCCCCCTCTGCACACAGTATGAAGAACACAGAGAAAACAATAATAAAAAAAAATGCCCAGAAACTTAAGGACTTGTGGAACTATAACAACAACAAAAAATGCTTTACATATAGACAGTGTCTTGACATAGAAGGTAAATACCTCATGTGTTCTGAGTTCAATTTGGCCATGAAACTGTTATGGCTTGTGTCTAGACATTCCCACAATGCCTCATGTGGCCTTTTCAGAGGTGGCTGAATCTAGGATGTGTGTTGCTGAGATCAAGGATGTGATGCTAGCATTAAGGCTAGCCCACCCTGGGCATGAGTGCTACCCCCAAGGGTGGGTAGCCTGGGTAAGATACAAGGGACAGAAAGAGGGTTGCTGTTTGTCACTTGTAGCTTGCTGCCAGCTGCCTTCTGCTTTCTGCCTGCCATGAACTGTTTCTCCTCTGCAATGCCTCTCTACCATACTACCCTGCCTTAGAGACAGCCAACTATGAAATAACTCTATAAACTCTATAAACTGTGAGTCAAATAACCTTTCCTCCTTTAACTTTAGGTGTTGGGTATTTTGTCTCAGCAACAAGAAATGTTAACTAAAACAGAAACCTTCTGTGCTGATGTGAGAAAATACTCCGTAGTTCACTCTTTCATTCATATGTAATGAAAAGAAGGACAAAGGCTGGTAAAATCTGCTGCAAGGTTTTCTATAAAAGGAAGAGCATTTTGAATTGAGTATTAGTCTTGAAGAGTCAAGTCATGAGTCTTAGATTATCACTATTAATATGTAGTAAAAGAAATGAAACCATAATGATAATACCACATGGAATTTATGGTTATCTTTTCTGTGAAAAGTTCAATGTCTCTAAGGTATATTACTATTTTCAAACAATTTGAAAAGACACACATCACTCAATGCAGACAAAAGACACAAAGTTTTTGCAATATTTAGTATTTTGCTATTTAATGAACACCATAATTCCAAGTATGGGAACCATAGGTGTAGCTATACACAATGTAACTAATCCTTGGGGATCAGGATACATGTACTTTCACTCATTCACAACAAAGTATTAATTGAGTACTCACTACATGAAGTTCCTAATTTCATGGAGCTTACACGCTGGTGAGGAGAAAACAGAAAATAAACCAAAATAAAATAACAAGTGCTAAGTGTTAAAAAATAATAACAGCAAGCAAAGAAAGAGGGTTAGAGAACACTGAGAAAGTATATCTGGTCTTATGTATGCTTTATGTAGCACAGTCAAGGAAAGCTTCCACAAGAAGGTAGCATTTGAACAAACACATAAGGAAACAAAGGATTAGTGAGAACTGTTAAAAATTTAATACTCAAGAAGTTAGTATGTGGCTTAAATAAACTGAACATACACAAAGGATTTTTCTACTCATGAATCTTTAAGACTGTATGAATCAGATATTAAGCCTAGTTCAAAGAATATTTGAAAAGCAGATACCCATGCAGGAAATTTAATGGTGAAATGTTAGACAGAGAGTATGAAATTACAGACAAAGATGGTTAATAGGGCCGGGGATTTAGCTCAGTGGTTCCACCACCTGCCTCACAAGCACAAGGTCCCGAGTTCAATCCCCGGTACAAAAAAAAAAAAAGATGGTGAATGCCCTACAGAAAATAAACTATATTCTCTGAAGTTATCTTTAAAAATACACAGACATTATTTTTCTTTTGGGAACAAATCTGTAAATTATCAAATAACTGTACTACAAATGAGACTTTTAATCAAGAGCAAATAGTATGTCAAATAAAGTATATTCTTTGAAATAGTCCTAGCAGTAAGTCTATTAAATAATGATCCCAATGGACACTGAAAAACATATTTTTCACCTTTTTCTGTATTTTCAAGTTTTGCTGTTTACCTGGAGTGTGTATCCTTCCAGGGAGAGAAAGATGAGTAGCTCATGAGCCACACCCTTCCTACACTCAGGGAATGCCCTGCCCCCACAACAGGGCTATTCACCTAGATCCTACTGTGACAGTTGGTATATGCAGAGAGCTGGGCTAAGCTGAAGAAGCCAGAGGAGTCAGAAGATTTACACTGGAAAGAAAATGGGAATTAATGTTTGAGATCTAGTCTGATGTATACTTTAAAACACTACTTTACATGCTAAGCTACAAATTAACTAGGGAGAAGGACAAGTGCAGAAGCCACTTAGTACTATTAAAATGATCCAAGCAAGTAATAAGTAAACACAGAGTTTGTCAGATGTAAAAAGTACAATGCAGAAAAATAAAACAGAACATAATATCAAATTGTTCATTATATTTGTTGAGTACTTTTTGAAATTACAGTGCATGCTCCATCAAAAGGTCTGTATTTTAAACTTTAAACCTAATGGGCCTACCTGCAGTTCTTTGTATCTATCTTGAAAGGAAATGGCTTCTTGTTCTTTTTCTTTTAGAAAGTCTTTTTCTAAGATACTGTGCTTTTCCATCAATGATTCTACATCCTGAAAGAAAAATCCAAACACAAGCTTTGTAACATTTCATGGGATAAAATAGTTTTATCAATGAACACAGAATGTATTTGTCTGTAAAAAAAAACCATAGGAAGCATAGTTAAATTTTAACAATATTAAAAATGGTACATTTCATCCTAATTTCTAGAACAAGGCCAAACGTTGATATAACACTAAAACTATTCTAATGAATAAAAGCATCTCAACTAATGTCAATCAACAAAATCAATCTTTACATACTTTCTATAAATTTTCTAAGATATACTGTATATGTATCTTAAGTAATTTAATAAAATGGCTGTACTTATATTTAAGTGCTCTGGTCAAATATCCTCAAATGATGCCTGACTTCCCAAAAGTTAATGTTATAAAACTTCAAATCTGCCTAAGAAGTATAATACTGCCTCCACTTAAAGGAAATAAACCAAAAAGAAAAATATTAGACAAAAACAAAAAACCAGAAACATAAAAATCCTAATAAAAATAGTTCATTTCTTTAAAGTATATATGGATGCCTAAAATCCATAGGAGTTTGGTTTCCGGATCCCTGCCGACATCCAAATCCTAAGACTCACAAGTCCCTTATGTAAAATGGCAAACTATCTGCATATAAACAAAGCACATCCTTCTATCTACATTAAATCACTTCTAGATTTGTACTGTTTATGGAGAATAAAAGATTTGTAAAATTCAGAACACAGGCTCTTCATCTCCTTAAATATTTTGAACCTGCAGATGCAGAAGCATGTGTGTGGAATCCCTGGACATGAAGGGTTGACTGCCATATTTAAGATGAGAGATTTCCTGTCAAAGGCTTTGCCAGTTAATATGCTGCTGTGACTGACTTAGATCTACTACACCTAAGGGAAGAGAGTGGCTTCCTCTTCTGATGAGTTCTTAATCACACTTTGGGATTATATAAAATTTCCAATATATACAATTCAAACATGTATTTCTTAGGCAAATGTTAACATGCCTTTTTAATCCTTTGTTTTTCTTCTTCAGACATTTTGAGTTTCATCTCCAGATCTGAAACTTTTTGCTGAAGCTGGATGTTTGAAACATTGCCTGCTGGGTCCTCAGAATCATCCATAAGAGCAACTGTTCCATCGCTTGTCTCAACAGATAAACCCAATGGAAAAAGCGGGATATCTAGATGAGTGCGTGTTGACTGCTGAACCTAAACCACATTTAAAAACAAACATACACATGAACATAAGAGAGAGAAGAAAGTTTACACTATCTCAATAATGAAAATGGCCAAAGGGTATCCCAAACCGCATTTGAAAATTAAGTTGTAGCAAAGGCTCCAGAATTTTTTCCCTTTTTACCCAAATCAACACAAGAGGGTTATAATAACTGATTTTTGTAGTAAGAAACAAAATTTCCTCTCAACTTTAAGCTAACTTTAGTATATATATTTATAGCAATATACTAACTTAAAACATTTTTCTTATGTTTAAAATTGTACGATAAAGTATAGACACATTTGATACCAGTTCTTAAATTTACAGGCATGCCTAGAATCTGTTTACATTTTAAACTGTAAATAAAAATTTGAAATTTACCTTTGCCCTCTAAATGATCGTTATTTTCTAGAAAAATTAACAAGTTACTTAAATTATATATAACACTTTCTAAATCCAGCTTTGGAAATCCAACTCCTAACAGAGTTCTTTGTTCAATAAATATCTGAATAGACTCTATGACTGCTCTCTTTTTGGTTTCGGCCTAAAATTGAAATAGATACTCTAATACCTGAAACATTAATATTTCCCAAAAAGAAAAGTAATTACTCTTTATTGTAAATATTTCCTGTTTTGAATTTCAAAATTTGAAATGCAAAGCTAGGTCCATTGTAATAAATGAATTAAACCATATTTTGGTAACTAAGGCTAAGTGAATACTTTGCAACTGTGCCATAAAGCAAACATTTTCCAATTTCTTTTTCATTCTATGCATGAATGCCAAACTTAAAATATCTATTGCAGAAATATTTCTTTCAGAATAATTTTATAAAGAAATTATATAAGCATCAATTAAATTACTATGCAATTTTCTATGTATACAAACTTCCTATGCAAACACCCTTCTCTTTACCTGTGCTTTCGGAACAGCGTTGCTCACGATGCTATTGTCCGTGTGTGCATTCTCTGGGGAGGAGAGAATGGCATCAGGAGAAAGGCAGCCCACTGAAGGAGATGAGTGGTCATGGTCCAAAACCTGCTCAGGAGAAGCTGGTGACAGATGGACTCCAGATACTAAAGGACAACACAGAGGAAAGAACTATTAAGGAAAACAAAGAGGATGGGTGAATGGAAGAAAGAAAGGAGACACAAGGGAAAGCAATGAAGTTAAAAACAATGAGACTGAAAACCAGGATTTTATGACTATGCCTCAAAGACAGTTATCTATAATCTAAAACTAGTATTTCTAGGTTTAATATTTTACACCCAGACAAGCAAAGCAGTTTTATAATACTTTAGTGTTTATATACTAAAACACTGCTATAAAATGCACATTTCTAACTCAGAGAAAATATTCATATCTATGACATACTGATTCATTTATTTATGAAGCATTTATTAAATTAAAAAGAAAAAAAGAGGTCCAAAGAACCTACTAGTGCCAGGCACAGGCACAAGGACCTGGGGGGAAAATGAAGAACAAGAAAGATCACTCCTGCACTAGGTAACCTTATGAGCCAGTAGGGAAGTCAGCCAAGCAAACATTGAGCACAGTGTGTAAGGAGCAGGAATAAATCTTATTTCTCTGTATTAATTCTTTGGCAACAAACAATTTTCCAGGTTAAAACAGTCAATGGCTGGATTGTTTCTACAGAAAAAGTGTAGAAATACAATTTTGCAATTAAATTCAAAAAAAGGTCACAAAAGTATAGCTGATTGCCAACTATAAGAAAAGAATACAGATAAAGTCAAAATCAGAAGGGTATGTTTACATTACTTTATTTTAAAATATTCCTCTAAGTATTCAAATAAATTTGTAATATGTGTGTCAAAATTTAAAAAGATGTGGTGGGTAGCACATGCCTGTAATCCCACCAGTATAGAAGGCTGAAGCAGGAGGACCACAAGATCAAGCCCAGCCTGGGAAACGCAGCAACTTCTGAGATCCTGTCTCAAAATAAAAAAGATAGATAGAACGATGGATGGATGGATAGATGGATGGATGGAAAGAGCGAGACAGAGAGTGCAAGAGAGCACAGGGATGTAGTTCAGTACAAGGACCCTGCTTGTATTCAATCTTCAGCAACCTCCCACCCTGAAAAAAATTAAAAGTAACAAGTCATTTTTTAGCAATAACTCATTTATACATTTTTGACTTTCTGAATTTTAAAGACCTTTATTCCACATTGGCATCAGTGGCACTGTCAATGAAGCTCTACCACAAAATTCTGTGAAGGCAGCTCACAATGGAAATTGCATTTTTCCCTGAGGAAAGACATTTAAAAGCCCATTAGGTATTAACAAACTAAAAAATATATTCATTTCTCACTGGTACTTTATATTATTATTTAAGTATCTTATGTATACTTTTATTACATAGCAATATTGTAATTTTGAAATACTATGTACTATACTAGATAATTAAGATATTCACAAAAAAGACACATTTAACTCAAACAAAGCTGGAATTTTAATTCATGTTTGTACTTGGAATATTTTCAGAAATTTTTCGAAATTTTTCAGAAATTATATTTTCTAGTTTTCAGTATTACATATGGTGAGAGAAAATTTCTCTAAAATGTCAAAATTTTCCAACTGACTTATGTTGTTGAAGCAGAGTGGAGCAGCTCTGTGCTATAGCCAAGTGTTATAGCTCAGTGTTGCAGCTAAATGCCCCTGCTCAGAGGCAAGACTAAGTGTTAAAGCTCAGTGTTGCAACCAAGTGCTCCGAAGGAAGGCACAGCGGAGCTTTACAGCTCAGTGTGGCTCTCATTCTTTGAAGTCTCAAGAATTGGATGGTCAGCTGAAGAGGTGGAGAAAAACCTTTTATTAGGCCAGCAAGCCCACTGTGGGCTCAGAGGAGTCTGAGCACTCTACCAGAAATGAAAGCCTCCTTATATAGGGATCTACAGGGTAGGCTAGCATGCTGAATGCAGAAGGTGGGGAGAGTCAGAGTTACAGAACGTTCCTGAAGTAAGGGGGTGGAGTTATAGAACATTGCTGAAACACATGCCTTGTGAACATGCTCAGTGAAGCAGGGCGTGGAGTTACAGAACATTCCTGAGAATGGGTGGAGCTTAACAGAACCTTATTGTGAGGGGGCAGAGTTTAGTTACATAATTCAAACAGTCGCAAACCATTTTGAAACAGTGGACAGGAGCCCAGCAACACAAACTTACACTTCCAAAACAATATTCTGTGAAAAAAAAAACTGGAGGCAAGGCAAGGGCCTGTCTATTGTACAGCACTTCTCTATCAATGTAGCATAACAGAAATATCACTAGTGAGTTTTTAAATGTATGAAAATTAGTGTAATATAAAGACAATGACAAGGACAGCATCCTATCATATTTTCCTTTCATAAACCAAATAGTTTATAACTCCCTTCTCCATCTTCTCCTTAATCTAATTCTTTTTAATCCACTGGCCCTATTATTATTATTAAGTCACATGAAGACTTCTGCTCCTTTTTAGTTCTCCAGGGCACATGGTAACTGCCCTCCACGTTCCTTGAAAACCTTTCCTTGGTTCCTCTCACACTATGATCACCTGGATTTCTTAACATTTTGACTATTTTTCCCTTATTTTCTTTCCAGTCTCTTTCTCCACTAAAACACAAATTTTATTATTTCCTGTATCTTCTGAACTTATCGTACACAGTATTCTAGGTTATCATTTTCAAATCTTATTATTCATTTATCCCTTATAAGCTAATGACACTCAAACACATATCTCTAGTACAAACTGTTCTGCTGAATTCCATATCCATGTGCTTCCCTTATTTTAAGATAAATCCATTTAGATGTCCAACAGGTACATGAAACTTAACTATCATTCCATATAAATCAGGTTTGCTCCATGTCCTCCTTCTCAGTTAACAGTACCTGAAAGGACTGTATGTGCACAAGCCAGAAATGCTCCCACTGTGCCAACCTCACCGCAGTCACCCTGTGCAGCTAGCACGACCTCACAGTGTTATTGCCTCTGTTACCTCACAATATTATTGCCTAAGAAAAGCCAGAGGCCCTGGAATCAGAAATAGATTCAACCTTGAACAATACAACTCCCTCCTTATGCAGAATTGAGCAAATCATATTAAAAAATCTAAACCTTAGTTCATCATCTAAAAATGGGGAAATAAGTATCTCAAAGTGGTATTATATAGCTTAAATGAGGTAATGCAGATAAAGAATGTAGCTCAGTGACAAATGCATAGTAAATATTCAGTAAATGAAAGATGTCACTGAAGTTATCATTTGCAATATTTGAAACAAGCTTTCCCAGCAATCTAATCCCATGACCAGCCCAACAATATTATAATTCTACTTTCCCACTGTCTATTAATATATTATAGAACTTCCTATGAAATAATAAAACCACCATGGATCAGAATCCATGGTAAATGAAGCAGTAGTTAAAAAAACTATATTCATAAACACTTCAATAAAAAAAAATCAATGAATTCAATTCCCAGCTCAAAGTAAAACTCAACAAAGAAAATTTAAGAGGAAATAATAAACGTAATGCAGATGTTAAAGCAGATTAATAAACAGTGTGTCTAATCAAAATACTGGATTTTGAAAAACAAAGAAAATATTAGCTAATTTAACAATAAAAGGAAATTTTACAAATATACAAAGTTAAATGTACAAATATACAAAGTTGAAAGTTATTAAAATAAAATAAATTAAAAAGAAAAGTGAGTAAATGTTAAAATTAGAAAAATGAATAATTATAGAAATACAGTTTCTACAAGTTATTTCACTAGTGCATTAAAAATGATCTTCTGAAAATAGATTGTTTTCTTTGGGGAAAAAACTAAGTTATTAGGCAGATACTTCGCAAAGCATGTGATTATTTCAAGAGAATTTCTATCACAGATTCAAAACTCGGATAATCTCAATGCTCTGAAATTGAAATCTGAGAACATTATAAGTAAAGGAAAACTTCATGAACACTAATGACAGCAAAACTTGATGATGACAATAAAAACAGAAAAAAATGGAGACTTAAGAGTATCACTTAAAAAAACGAAGTAAAAGTTCTAAATAAAGTATTGAGTGCCACATAGGAAAAAAAATGATAAACAATGAACAAGTGGGATTTACTCGAGGAATCAAAAGCCGATTTATTGGCATGACCAACCAGCACAAGCTGAGGAGCCAGGCAACATGAAGCCCCCGCCCATTTGTGGACTGATAGGAGTCCAGGAAAAAACAGAAGAAAGTACAATTGACATAAAAGTACTGTTCACAAAAGTAATAGCACAAAAGTTCCCAGACAGGGGTGGAGAATTGGACATACAGATAAGTGAAGCATATAGAATTTCAACTAGCCATGATCAAAAAAATATCTACACCCAGACATATAATAGTCAAGATCCCAGAAACCCAACAGAAGAACAAAATTCTACAGGCAGTTAGAGAAAAGAAACAAATCACCTACAAAGGAAAGCCCATCAGAATCATGGCAGACTTCTCAACACAAACCCTCAAAGCAAGGAGAACCTGGAGCGAAGTATTTCAAGCCCTAAAAGAAAATAACTTCCAACCTAGACTGTTGTATCCCACAAAATTAGCTTTCAAAATTGATGGGGAAATTAGATACTTCCACGACAAAGAACACCTGAGAAATTTCATGAACACCAAACCAGCACTCCAAACAATCCCAAACAATATCCTAGAAAAAGACAATGAAGGTCACAACTCCATGAGGGCCAACAGAGGGAAGCTACTAGATAAGATAAGAAACTAAAGAGAAAGGGGGAAAAAAAAGAAATAAAAGAGCCAACAAAATTAAAACATCATGACAAGGATGAATCAATATCTACCAATTATAACTATCAATGTTAATGGTCTCAATTCACCAATTAAAAGGCACAGACTGACAGAATGGATTAAGAAGCAAAATCCAGCAATATGTTGTATACAAGAAACACACCTAACTCAAAAGGAAATACACAGACTGAAAGTAAAAAGATGGAAAACAGTTCTGCACACAACAGGAACCCAGAAAAAAGCTGGTGTAACAAACTTATCTGTGGACAAAGTAGATTTCAAACCAAAACTAATTAAGAGAGACAAAGATAGTCACTACATCCTTGTGAAGGGAACAATCCAAGAGGAAGAGATGACAATCCTAAATATATATGCACAAAATACATTTGCCCCCAACTATACAAAACAAATATTAATGGACATGAAAAACCAAATAAGCACTGATACAGTTGTAGTGGGGGACTCAACACCACTCTATCACAAATAGACAGATCATCTAGACAAAAAGTTAACAACGAAATTCTAGAACTGAACCAAGCTATTGAAAAAATGGACTTAATAGATATTTACAGAGCGTTCCACCCTACAAAATCAGAATACACATTCTTTTCAGCTGCACATGGGTCATTCTCCAAAATAGATCACATGCTAGCTCATAGGACATGTCTAAGTAAATGTAAAAGAATTCAAGTTATCCTCTGTATATTATCAGAACATAGTGCAATAAAATTGGAGGTCAATGACATAAGAAATCGCAAAGCTCCAACAAACACAAGGAAATTGAAAAACACCCTCCTGAACAACCAATGGGTCACAGAGGAAATTAAAGAAGAAATTAGACAGTTTCTACAAGTAAATGATAATGCCAGTACAACATACAGGAATCTATGGGACACAATGAAAGCAGTTCTATGTGGGAAATTCATGGCAGTGAATGCCCATATTAGGACAGCAGAGAGAACTCAGTTAAAAAACCTAAGGCAGAAGCTCAAGCTCCTAGAAAAAGAAGAGCACCACAAACTCAAAGCTCATACAAGAAAGGAAATTATAAAGATGAGTGCACAAGTCAATGCAATGGAGACTAAGAGAACGATACAATAATTAATGAATCAAAGAGTTGGCTTTTTTGAAAGAATAAATAAAATCGATAAACTTTTAGCCAACCTTATCAAAAAAAGGAAAGGAAAGGCTCAAATACATGCAATTAAGAACGAAAAAGGTGAAGTCACAACAGACCCAGTAGAAATCCAGAGGATCAATATCTACTTCGAGAACCTGTACTCTAATAAAATGGAAAACACACAAGAAATGGACAGATTCCTAGATACATACGAATTGCTAAAGTTAAATGAAGATACAGCAATTCTAAACACTCAAATTACAATGAGTGAAACTGAAAATGTAATAAAAAATTTACCAACAAAGAAAAGCCCAGGTCCTCATGGCTTCACTCCTGAATTCTACAAGACATTTAAAGAAGAACGATCACCATTACTCTTTAAAATCATCAAGGAAATTGAAAGGAAAGCAAAGCTTCCAAATTCATTCCTGGAAGCAAGTGGTACTTTGATTCCAAAACCAGGGAAAGACTCAACCCAAAAAGAGAACTATAGACCAATCTCCCTAATGAACATAGATGCAAAAATCCTCAACTGGCAAGATACTGGCAAACAGAATACTGAGGGTCATCAAGAAGATCATACACCCTGACCAAGGTGGATTTATCCCAGGGATGCAAGGATGGTTCAACATCTGTAAATCAATAAATGTAATACACTATATTAACAGAGTCAAGGACAAAAACCATATGATCATCTTAATAGACGCAGAAAAGGCATTTGACAACATCCAGCACCCATTTATGATAAAAACAGTACAGAAAATTGGAATAGAAGGTCTTTATCTCAACCTGATTAAGGCTATGTATAAAAACCAACAGCCAACATCATACTAAATGGTCAAAAACTGAAAACTTTCACACTAAAATCAGGAACAAGACAAGGATGCCCACTATCTCCACTCCTGTTTAATATAGTTCTGGAAACATTAGCCACAGCAATTAGAAAAGAGAAAGAAATAAAAGGAGTAAAGATAGGAAAGGAAGAAGTGAAACTGTCATTATTTGCTGATGATATGATACTTTTCATAGAAGACCCAAAAATCTAGGTCAAAAGTCTGCTAGACCTAATTGACAGATTTAGTAGAGTAGCTGGATACAAAGTCAACACTCAAAAAACAATACCCTTCTTATACGCAAATAGCAGACTCATTGAGAGAGAAATTCAGGAAATAATTCCTTTTACAATAGCATCTAAAAAAATGAAATATCTAGGAATCAACCTCACAAAGGAAGCAAAAGACCTCTACACTGAAAACTACAGCACTCTGAAAAAGGAGATCAAAGAGGATATAAGAAAACAGAAAGATATCCCTTGTTCCTGGGTAGGAAGAACCAATATTAGCCATTTAGAAAATATGATGGAAAAAATGCTATTTTTCACTTTAACAAAGAAGACATTTAGCAATAGATATAGCAAGAAATGTGAGAAAAACTCTAGAACACTCCTGAAACACCCAAAGGTAGACCTAAAGAAGATATTTAGTTTAAGTCAATAGGAAAACTAAAAATCGTAAAGATTCCATTCCTCTTTAGTTAATATTTAGGCTCAATCCAATCTCAATAAATGTATCACAGTAAGCTTTTCATATAAAGTACTTAGAGGAGTGGACATTTAATGTCACATGGAAAAAGTAAAGCTACAAAAATAGGAAAACACTAAAAAAAAGAAAAGCAATAAAGGGAATGCTGTCCCCTCATAGCAATATACTAAGTTCAACTAGAACAAAACATATTTCTATCCTTATTAAAAATATAGTGTATTAAAATATACTATAAAATTTCTTTAAATAAAACAATGCACTACTTGATGTTGCAAAAAACAAACCAAAAAAACATAGCAGGAAGCCCAAACAGACTCAACTATGTGGGAAGCAAGTAACTTGGATTTCACACCATATACAAAAATAAACTCCAAATAGGATCAAGGCTCTAAATGTTTAAAAAGAGACCATTAAATACTAGACAAAAGCATGAGGGAGTTCTTCTTTCCCTTGGGTATAAGAAAAGCTTCCTAATTATGATTCCAGGTACAATAAAACAATAGACTGACTAATTTGACTACAGAATATGCACATCCTTCTTGTCTGTGAAAACTTACCTCAAAAAAGTCTAACACAAACTGGGGAAAAAAAGAGATGTGCAGTAAGTATCGCAATAAGGACCAATGGTCCTAAAAAGGAAGGAACATATAAAACCTAGGGTAAAAAAAGAATAAGAAGGTTAAAAAACCACCAAAGAGGCATACGGTATAAAAAGACAACCTACAAAAAAACATAAATAGCCCTCAAATGTATGAAGACAAAGCTACATATATGTATTCATTGTGCTAAAGGAACATAGAAAGGATAGAGCCAAAACTAATGAAAAGATGGATAGGGGATAGGAAAAAATGAGTTACAAAAACATAAGAAATGGACAGCAGGAGTACAGGTTTTCATATGGTTCTGGACTTTTGGAGCCACATTAATGTTTCAATGCTCAATAAAAGAAAGACTCTCTAAGAGGAAAGGGGGGATTAAATCTTAAAAAAGAACACAAACTAAACCATACAGCAAAAGAACTAAAACCCATTAGAAGGTGGAGGAAAGGATTAAGAAATAATGCAAGTTACTTTGGGAAATACAGTAGTATTCTGACAGCATACCCTCAGTGTCACAACAAAAGAACCCTAAATAAATACTGAGAAAAAAAAAGAATGGAAAAAGAAGTGTAAGAAAAAGAATGAGAAAGCAAAGTAGTAAAATGTTAACCTTTGAAGAAAATGGATGAAGAGTAAATGAAATACATCTGTTCACTTCTCACATCATCTTTCTCTTCTAACGGTAAACTATATTTGACTGAAAGCCAGTCTAGAAAGTCGTGAGAAGGAGGGGTGGAAAAATAATCCTATGAAAATCAAGTATGAAACAAAATAAGGAAAATACTCTCGAGGTTCATGAGAACTGCTTCTCTTAGAAATTCATTTTATGCCATCAAAATTAAAAGGCTTGGAAAATTCTGCTAGCTAATTAGGATTATGAGCAGTATTAAAACGGCACCATTATGTTATCTGTGCTGATAATAAATTGTTGTGGCTAAGAGTAGAAGAAATGAGATCTGTTTTATATGTTCTTTCAGTAGTCCAATCAGGAGATGATGACAACACAAACAAGGAAAGTAACTGCACAGGCTCTGAGAAGTAGCAAAATACTACATACATTTTGAAAGGAAGGTAACAAAATTTCCTAATTGATTGGCTCTAGAATCAGAGGAAGAATAGTCAAGAAACATCTCCAATATTTCACTTAAGTGAATGGAAGGATGAAGCAGCCAATAACTACAAAAGAAACGTTGCTGGTAGAAAATGTGATGGGCAGAAAAGGAGTTCAGATGCAGAATTTGTAATCTTTTCATTACAGCTAGACACATGGAATCTTAAAACTATCCTACAACAAAAGGACCATCATACTGAATTTGCTTAAAAGATACAGTATAGAAACAGCATACAAGCAATGTAAAAAATTTTCTTTCACAAGCAAGTCAGCAATCGAGTCTCTACTTTCAGTGCAAATCAGAGTTCATGTACAAGTAAACAGCCGCTCACAGACAGGCATGAGGGCACACCTTGGCCTAGAAGCCAGTCACATGCTCCAGAATCTGTAACTTTTTTTTTTGTACTGGGATCAAACTCAGGACCTTGCACTTGCACGGCAGGCAGCGGAACCACTGAGCTAAATCCCTGGCCCCAGAATCTGTAACTCTTGAAACAAGTTCAGAGAAACAGATAAGCCAGTGTCTCCAGTGAACACACTCAATTACAATAAGTCAACATATTCCATAAACTCTAAAGCTAATGCTTTCAACCAAGTCTCTAGAGTTCATACACAGAGCTCCTAGACAAGATGGAATTCATCTATAAGTGTCATTTTTATTGAAAAAATGACTATTGAACAGTAAAAAAGATGGCATTCTACTTTATTATGCATCCAGGAGAAGAGACTCAGAAAGCTAACCCAATATTAAATATGTCTTTAGGGAAGAACACATTAATTTTGAATGTCTCGTCAACATCAGGCGGAAATACTGAGTAGACTCTAGGTTATTTGAACCTAAAACATTTACAGATTTAAATCTGTTTACTACTGTAATCCAATGAGGAAAAGAACAATTGCAATAATAATATGCAGATTATTTCTAAAAAAACAACTACCAAGATCTTCTAAACTGTCACCATGTAAGCAGCAAAGAGCTTACTTAACCCTAAAGACACCTGACTTCACCAATATATAAACATTAATTTTCATGAAATAAAAATGCATCATATAAATATTTTAAGTTTAAATCTAAAGCAAAAATTGCAATGTGAGTAATATTCTGTTACAATAATCAAGTTTTATAGTTATAAACAACTAAGAATAATTTTATTGCAGGATTAGTAAAATTATTTATAATTCTACAACCTCTATTCTTTAATTTACTTCTGATTCTATGAAGAATATCATTAGCCCACAGTGCTTCTGAAATCAGAGTTAATCTGGATGTAAAGAGATGTTTTATATTGTTACAATAGAAACTATCAAAGGTAAGAAAAACAAATGTAATGGTTGTATATAAGGCTATATCTTATTTTAAATATTATGAGCAAAGTTGTTTTCATTCTTTTCCCATATATGCACACACACACACACACATACACATTTTGACCTTTTAAATCACATTCAGAAGGACCATCCTATCTTTCAACATCTTTTTAATTAATATATCAACTAAGGGTTTACTATTACAGAAATAAGAGAAATAATTCAAACAAATTAACCTATTGTTGATATTAAACCCAGCATGCCATGGAAGAAGTCAATCACAACTATGTCCTTCCAGCAACATGATTAGCAGTTTCTCAAAACTTATAAAACTGTAGTAACAGAAACAAGATCAAAGATAGGGTGGATGATAACTTCAGTGACTCAGTGACTTCCTAAGCACCATCCTGACTGAAAGTGGCTTCAAATGGCAGCAATTAAAGATAAATAATATAATATATTGAAACTATTTAAATAGATACACATATCTGCATACAGAAAAGAAATTAAGAATGCTATTATGGCCTTCTCATATGCCAACCTGGACAAGTTACAGTCACCAGTTTTTCACTGAAACACTAATCTAGATATCACTGTGAAAGTATTTTGTATGTGACTAAAGGCTACAAGTTGATCTGAAATAACTAGGATAACTGTCATTGTCCTATCTCAATCATTTCAAAGGCCTTAAAAGCAGAGCTGAGGCTCCTTGATGATCGAGAAATTCTGCCTGGGGACTGCAGCTTCATGCTGTCCCAAAGAATTCTAACCTACCCTCCAGGTGGCTTCCCTGTGCATTTCAGACTTGTCTAACCAATGTCTATAACTGGGTAAGCCAAGTACTTATAATAAATCTCTTAATATGTACATCCTTCTGGTTCTGTTTCTCCAGTTGAACCATAACTTATGCAGGTACTATGTCCTGACAATATATGATACTAAAATCATTCTCAAGACTGTTTAATAAAAAAAAACTAGCAGGCAGCCAGGGAGGCACTGAGCCCAAGATAGAGTCGGGATGGCCAGGCCTTGGTCAGATAAACAGGAGCCTGAGGTCAGGAGGGAACAGAACCCAGGTGAACATGTCAGTCCAGGGATGTGACAAGCACAGTAATAAGCAAGGTATGGGTGACCACTATGACAACTCCTGTTCCTACCTATCTGGAAGATGATTTTTTCCTTCACACTCTGTTCTTTTAATGAACAACTTAGATAGGATAGCGGCCAAGAGAACCCTGCAGACATTGCTGGCTGTGTGTTTCGACTCTTCCTAAGCCCTGTTCTAGACTAAGTAAGCAAGTCTTAGTCCTCTTGGTTAACCTTAGTTTGCCTCAGAGTGGTCTAAGCCTTGGTCACCTTTTGGTATAAAAATTCATAGACAAAGAGTTCCCATGGCAACTCACTCTTAACTATGGGGAGCTAGTTCTCTCTTCGTAATAAATATTTCTCCTGTCTACTTCCTTTGTCTTCTAATTAAATCTTTAACTTCATGAGACACTAACCCATATTATGTCATGGTTATGCTGGGACAGGGCCCCATCTCCATTGACATGAAAGTGGGTCGGCAGCTCCAGAGAGGAACAATGAACTGGGCCAGCAGTAGTAGACCTAAGAAAACCCCACTGTTACTGTAAACTGCAAAGACAGTATGGAACTTTACTCTGAAAGTGACTCCCTCCACAAGGCAGGCCATTGGAGAAGAAATCCAAAGCCATATTTGAGGGTTGAATCAAGAGACACTGTGGGAAGGGGTTAAGACTGAGCTACAAAACAACTCCACTTCAGGGATTCTGGAGTCACCCTGCCACAGTCATTGGGTGGGAGATGGCCACAAGAGATAGCAGCAAAGGACATAAGCTAGACATAGACCCACTGAGAAAGTTAAACTGTGGCTGAGAAGGTCACAGGGGTCTTATGCTCTGCACTGAGAAGACAGCCCAGTCCTTCGTAACTTTCGGAGAGGACTAGATCTGATAGTACTGGTCTCAAGTCCAGCAGACTGCTACACACTCACACACACACACACACACACACACACACACACACACACACTCACAAAACTCTACCTTGCTACCTACATCCAGCCCAGAGCCTAGTGGTCTGTCTGCTTCCCCCATCTGCAAATATGTGATTTGACAGCTGCCATAGTCTAGGGTAGCATGGAGGACAGAAGGCCCTCCAGAGCAGGGAAGGTACCTCACTGGTGTGCAAAGAGAGAAAGGGAAACTACCAGAGGCCAAAGTAGCTACTGCTCTAGGGTATATGCCATTGACCAACTAGCCTCAGCAAGGGAAAGCAGACTCAGCATTCACACACAGTGACATGATTGTTGCAAACAAACTGGGTCTCAGCAGTGCCTCTCTGTCCTGCCCACATATCTGGAGGACTCCCACACCACGGACTCTAGAAAGAAACCACTCATTTAAACACAAAAGGAATTTTTTTTCACTCATGCCAACCCCCCCCATATTGGTTTCTTTTGGGGGACTGGGGGTTAGAAGTCTTTTTTCTTTGTTTTCTTTTTATTTCTTTATTTTGCTCTTGTATTTTGTTTTTTTCTTTTCTGTTACTTTTACCTACTTCTATTAATTTTCTTTTACTATTTAATAGTAATAGTCACACTTTTCTGTCCTCCTACTCATCTTCCTTCTATTTTTCAAATCTTTCATTCTCCCTTTCCTCAACCCCTACATCTTTAGTCAAATTACTATTAACCTTTATTAATACTTAGATACTTAGTTAAATATATGCTATTATGGTTAAATTATTTTCTATTGTTAATGGTGGTATAGTTGTTGTTTTGGGCAGGTATTTACTGTATATCAATATGTCATTTGTAATGGTGGTACAGTGGTAGCTTTTACTGGTTCTCACACTATGTCAATAAACAGTTTAAGACTGTATTAATATTCCTGGGTTTTGTTTTGCTACTTTGATTTTGATGGCATTTTTATATTAACTGAATTTTACAGTATGTCAATATCTGGTATGTCTTTATGTCAACAATACTGCAGTTCAATTCCAGAGAACTGTTTGTGTGGCCAATTACACTGCACTCTCCCATCCCCAACTAATGGAGGTCCATGGATCATGGCACAGACGCGAAGGTCTAGTTAGCCACCCCCAAGTGCAGCACTGAAAAGCATACACTAGCCAAAGAAATCTCCACACTAGCAACAAATCTTTCCACTGTAATACACCTGCTAACCTCAACACACAGACACAGGCACACAGACACACATACACACACACGCACATATACACACATGCACGCACACAATAGAAACATAAGAAGATAGGTGACAAAATGCCCCCCAAAACTCCTAACTCTCCAAAGCTGACCCATGGGGGATAAATCAAAAGGCAAACAGGTAAATTTTAAGACATGATAAATGAGAACACAAAAATATAAATCAATAAGGTGCTTGGTGAACTCAAGTGTGATTTAACTAACAGATAACAGATTTAATAAAATGATCAGTGAGCTTACAGTTAGCACAGAAGCTGAGCTAAACACAACAATGTAACACATTAATGACTAGTTTAGCAAAGAATTAGAATCCATAAAAAGGTATGAAGATTCCTCAAAAACTAAAAGTAGAAATTCCACTCAACCCAGCTATTCCCCTTAAAGGTATCTTCATGAAGAAGTTAGATGTTACATTACAGAGATACATGTGTATCCATGTTTACAGCAGCACAATTCATAACAGCTAAATGTTTGAGCAGTCTATATGTCCATCAACACAAGAATGGATAAAAACATATATTTATACACATGAAGTATTACTCTGCTATAAAAAGATAACTTTGAGTCATTTGGAGCAAAGTGAAGGTACCTTGAGACCATAACGTTAAGTGAAACAAATCAGAAACAGAAGACTAAATATCACATGGTTTCTCTTATTTGACAAACCTAAAGAAGGAGCAGACCAAGAGATGGATGGAGTTGGAAGGGAGGGAAATGAAAGGAAATGAAAAAAGAATTAAGATGTGTTCTATACATGTACCAACTCCCCACAATGTCATTATGAACCACAAACATTATTATTATATACAAGTTATTATCTATTAATTAATTTTTTTTAATTTTGTAAAAAGGGCTTGAGATGTAGCTCAGTGTAAAGTCCCTGGGTTCAGTCCCCAGTACTGAAATAAAGAAAAGAAAGAAGAAAGAAGAAAGGAACAAAGAAAGAAAATGATTCATAAAGAATTACAAATCCTTTACATATTTTTATGTTTTGCTCATCCAACATGCAATCCATCACCATTATAAACTTCCAGATAGATTATAAAAAGAAATCTACATTATATATTCCTCATTCAACATAAAGGATGGTGAGAATAGAATTACCTCACAAATACATGTTTTATAGCCAGTCTAAGATTGTACATACAGTATTTCAGACTGAATTACACCACAAAATAGTCAGTTGGAGCCAGTCAAACATTAAAGACGCATAAGGAAAAAAGTTAGAGACCTATAGGAAAATACTTAAGTAGAAGAATGTTAAGTAACAAAGAAAAAAAATTTAAAATTTGGTTCTTCACATTTAACAAAAGGAGTGCTTACTGGTGTGTTATGGCTTATATGGAGATGTCCCCCTAAAGCCTCATGTACTCATTGGTAGGGCTTTTGAGGAGATGACTGAATCGAGGGTATGTGATTATGAGTTAGTCCACTGACTGATTTAGCATAGTATTGGGTGTGGATGAAGTTCTTACTAAAGAGGGAAGGCAAACCCTGTGGGTAGCACCAACCAATAGGCTTGTAGCCTGGATGGAATAATAAAGCATAGAAAAAGGAAGTCTCTCTGCTTTCTGCCTGCCATGCTACCCTGCCCTAGAGCAAGCCACCTATAGAACGAACTCTGTATAAACTGTGGACTAAAATAAACTTTCCTCTGGTAAACTGTGGGTGTCTGGTATTTTGTCCCAGCAATGAGAAAGTAACTGAGACATGCTATCTGATTATCTGAAATATTACTATAATCTTACAGTTATTACGAAAATAAGATTATAACTTTTAAATAGATCAAACCTAGGAAAAGAGTTACACTTTTTGTGTTCTGGTCTACATTCTAATATTTTTAAAAGGTGAAAACCTGCTCATATCAGTGTTTCCTGAGATAAATGTTTTAAAAGAAATTAAATTGTGTTTGGAAGCTTCCTGTTTTCAAAGTATGTATTTGCATTCTCTATGTTTATGTTCCCAACAGGCCAATGAAGGAGGTGGATTTTTTTTTAAATCTAAAAGAGGAAGAGGTAATTTAGGTTAAACATAAGTATAATTAATGTATAGGATTCAATGCTGGAACACATGCACACACAGGGAAGGAGGGAGGGAGGGAAGAGGGAGGGAGGGAGGGAGACAGAGAGAGAGAGAGAACAGGAAAAAGAAAAAAGACAGAAACAGAGTAGCAGGCATACAGAGAGACAGAGAGAGAGGAGGAGAGAAGGTAGAAGGAAGGGGAGATTGCAAAGTAGGAATGAACATGTCTTTTCTTTAATCTGTCCAGCATCATAATGTGCTTGATAGAAAGTAAAATGAAATTTCATAGACTTCATCATAAAATATTCAACCACAATATATAACATACTCAGAGCTTGACAGTGTGGTGCAAGAGTAATACCACTGCAGAAATTTCAAACAGAAGATTCAGTGTGGGGAAAACAACTGATTAAACAGAAAGAATGGCTGCTATCAAGAAATCAACCAAAAACAAATGCTGGCGGGGGTGTGGGGAGAAAGGAACCTTTCTCCATTGGTGGGAGTGCAGACTGGTGCAACCACTGTGGAAATCCATATGGAGATATCTCAAAGAACTAGGACTAGAGGTCCCATTTGACCCAGCTATTCCCCTTCTGGGTATGTTCCCAAAAGAATTAAAAGAATCTTATCACAGCAATATATGTGAATCCATGTTTATAGTGGCACAGTTCGTAATAGCTAAAGCTTGGAAACAGCCCAAATGCTCATCAACTGGAAACTGGATAAAGAAGATGTAGTTTTTTTATAAAATGGAGTACTACTCAGCCATAAAGAATGATAAACTAGAGATATTTATAGCTAAATGGATGCATATTGAGGCCATACTTTTAAGTGAAATAAATAGGACACACGTGTGTAAATATCAAATAGTTTCTCTAGTGTAAGAAACTGAAAGTGTAAATCAGGATTAAAATGATTAAAATGAATAATTGATAATTTGAAATATTAAAAGGTCCAAACATGTAGGGGTGGTGGGAGGGGGAGGGGAAAGGAAAGAAGGGAAAGGAAAAATTATGAGAAAAGAAAAAAAATGGAAACAAAATCTATGTAAATAGGGAAGGGTGGAGGGGGTGAAGGGCACACAGGTAATGGGGAAAAAAATAAGAAACAAGATTCATCATATAGAGGTATAAGCACCCAATGATAAATGTAGACATATTATATACCCAAAATGTACCAATAAAAGAATTTTTTTAAAAACTGATTAAAAAATCATTCAAGAGCTGGAAGACCAAAACTAAGGCAGGACAGTGAAAGATGGAATCAGTAGCTTTTAGTTTACTCTTCAACATTTGGGGGCGTCAGGAAATGCATGGTTTAATTTGGTAGAATATGATTTAGTGTGTACCACACACTAGGCCAGTGACACTTTACCTTCTTTAAGTAATAGATTCCTCTGAAAGGAATTCATTCATAAAAGGAGTTATGAATGCATCAACTTCACTGGATTAGGACTATGGAAGACTGGATCAAAAAGAACTGTAATGATCAGTGGATTAATCCACTAACATTCAAAACTGAATGTGCTATTAGGAGGGGGGCCCCAGCTAGAGGAGGGGAGTCAATTGGAGCATATTTTTGGAGGGTATTTCTCTTGCTGGCTCTCTTCCCCTGTGCTTTGCTTCCCAGATGCTATAAAGTGATCAGCTTTGCTCCACCGGGCTCTTCTGCCATGATGTTTCTGGCTTAGAGCCAGCCAATCATAGCCTAACTCCCCTGAGCCTAACTTGAGGGGTTCACAGATGTCATATTTAGAAGTTTTATTGAAGAAAATAAAAAGACAGTTTCCCTAAAGATTACATCCTAGTGAAAAGACATGTAAACAAATATAGAACATAATAAAGGTAGACAATTAGGTGTTAAGAATAGGGGAGAAAAGGATTATATTCATTACAAGAAAAAAGACTTCACAAGGGAACTGACCCTAAAGTAGGCTCAAAATGTCACAAATAGCTTGTCAAACACAGGAAAGGTAAGCAAGGGAAAATTTCACGCTTAAATACCACCATCTCACACATACACATTTACATACACACATATAATTATGAATAGTATACACTATCAACTTTAATCACATGTGTACATATAATTAAATACTCAAATATATCTGTATAATATAGATTATACTATGTGCATGTATATTTGTGAGTATGCATACTTGATTTTCACAATGCCTTTTCTAAGTAAATGTCATTACCATTCTACAGGTAAGGAAACACATTTAAAAGCCTAGTTAACTCGGCTAAAGCTGAGGAGTTATTAATGATAACACTGGGATTCATATACAGGTAAAAGGAATACTATATAAAAAGCTACAGTCATGAAACCACAGGATGTGTTTGTCTAAAGGAACAGTAAGTTCCATATTTCAGTACAAATGAAAAGGAAAAAACTCAAAAAGAGTATGATGATTGCAGAAGACAGGATTACCTAGCTATAACAAACAAAGAACAAGATTTCAGAATGCCTTATATTTAACTGACTTGTGTTCCTGGATCAACAGTAATTTTATTGAGAAAAGAAATGGAAGAGTGCAAGTCTCAAGCAAAAAAGGGGCAATATGTTATCTTTTAGACATTTTTATTTTAAAGGACACGTGGAATATGCCAAGAAGAAAGAACAAAAGGGCAATCAAAAGTATAGGTCTGAAGCTCAAAAAAACAATAAAACAGACTTCTTGAAAGATGGCAGAGTGATGAACAGCAGAGAAACAACCTCTCCAAGATTTGATGTCCAGATGTTGGAATATAGTAATGGGAAGAAGTTAACAAGGAGGGAAGGAAGGTTCCTGGGACCCTGAGCAAGGATCTGAAGCAAGAACTGAAGCCCAAGGGGAAAGCAAAGAGAAAGACCTCAACACAGAAGGAGAAGGAAAGCAGGGCTTTCTCCCAACCCCTGACTCACTGCGTGGGAAGGACAAATCTAACATGCAGATGGACCATGAATACTGGTGACCCCAGAGGCCTCCACAGAGAAATGTACCAGTATAACAGAGTGAAGCAGCGGACTGCACTGGCTTGTAAGTTATTCAGGTTCAGTTGACTCCCAGGAGAGGGCAATTGGCCAACTGCCATCTTTGAGAGAGGCCAACTGAGCTAGGGACTCAGAGCAGGTCGGGGCTGGCTCCACCTGGCAGCTTCCAGCAGCAGAACCAAGTTCAAGTCAGCAGGAGGTCAAGGAACCCAAATTCCAGCCGACAAGAGGTGCACGCAGTATTGCAGAATGAACAAATCAAGTTCCAGCCTCACAGGTAGAAACCAGCCTGAACTTTGGTGGAACTAAAGGGGCTGATTGCTGGGGTTAGCCACTATCCTGCCATGAATCTACAGTTAGCTTCTTGGGATTGATCAATATGGATCTGGGCTCTGTCTGCCCACTCTGTCCACCACTAACATCAGAGACACAAACTGAAATAAACATGTTTGTTTTTTCTTTGTTTGTTTTTGTTTTTATGAGTGTGAAGAATGTTGCTAGTTTTTTGTCTTGTTGATCTGTTTTGTTCTTTTTTATTTCTCCCTTCTCTCTTTCCCTATTATTTTCTTCACAAGTTTCTCAAAGTTCAAATAATCATCCTTCGTCCACCAGCCTTGCTTTTAATAACCTCTTTTACTTCTCTATTTTTTGCCTTAACCCACTTAAAATTTTCTCTCTAAAGAGGAAAATCATCATAGCAACAGTGTATTTACTGTATACAACTGTCTGGTTTGTGTCAGACTTCATTATATAACCATAAATATAGTTTATATAGATAAAGGTGGCAAATTAACAGTTACCAAGGTCTGTAATTTTCTAGGTGTGTTTCATGCTATTCTTATTGAAGAATGTGCTACTTTAGCAAAGGAAACATAATTGTTCTACTCAGTTATTCTTTCTGGTATGTCAAGACTGAGACTGCCTCAGGGTCAAAAATAATACTATAGGCCAGCACCAAAGAACAAGGGGCTAGGTCAAATAGGAAGCAACTTATCGTCCCTAAATAAACTGAAGATCTTGAAACAGACTCAAAATCCAAAAGCCTGGAAGAAACCTCCTAGAAGTAGTCATTTCATAAGGGTTCTAAATACTAGCAGTAAAGCTACCTACGATAAGCAATTTATAAGCATCAACCCAAGAATTAAATTTAAAATATAGAAAATGAGAAGACATTTAAGCATGATGCAACCCCAGACTTCCAACTCACCAAAGGCAAACCCAAAGATTAATGAGGGAGAACAATTCGAAAGCCACCCACCTGGACTCTCTGAAGTGGTAACAGAAGAAAAACAAAGCAGATAAATAAGTGCTAGAAAAAAAAAATTTACTCAGATATAATTTCTCAGGTAACTACAGAGATGGTGACCATAATGAAAGACATGGTTAGCTACTCTAGAGTAGATACAGATTAAAAAAAAAATACATCAGCTTAGGAAAATGATGGAAACCATAAATGCCCAGCCTAGGAAAGAAATAGAATCCATGAAACAGATTCAAACAAATATCCAGGAGATTAAAAATTTCACTGAAAGCATATGAAGCAGAATGAGCCAATATGAGGACAGAATATAAAATGTAAAAGACAGGATCGCAGTTAGCAATCAAGAAAAGAGACATTTTTTTAAAAAATAGCAAGGGACCATCAGAAATCAATCCAGCACCTGCTAGTGATGCAAAGAAGAATAACATAAGATTGATGGGAGTCAATAAAAAAGCAGGAGATAGCATAAATGACATAAAAAAACCTGTTCACAGAAGTAATGGCAGAAAACTTCCCAAGCAGGGAAAAAGAATTTGACACACAGATAAGTGAGGCATATAGAACTCCAATTAACCATGATAAAAAAAAAAAATCTATACCAAGGCATGTAACAGTCAAAACTCCAGAAATTCAATACAACAAGAGTATGGCTGTTAAAGAAAAGAAATCATCTATAAAGGAAAGCCCATAAGAATCACAGCAGACTTCTCAATACAAACCCTGAAGTCAAGGAGAACTTGAAGTGAAGTATTTCAAGCCCTAAAAGCAAATAACCTCCATCTGTAAAATTATCTTTCAAATTTTATGAAGAAATAAGATACTTCCATGACAAAACCTGAAGAAATTCATGAACACCAAGCCAGCACTTCCAAATGTTCTAAAAAACATTCTAGAACCCCAACAGGATGAATCTACCAAGCAAGGCAAGTAATTAAACAGAGAGGAAATAAAAGAACCAACAACAAAAAAATAACATGACAAGTATAAGTCAATACATATGCATTATACATATCAATGTCAATGGTCTCAATTCATTATTCAAAAGAAACAGACTGGCAAAATGGATCAAGAAGCAAGATTCAGGGCAGGGGGTTTAGCTCAGTGGCACCATACCTGCCTTGCAAGTACAAGGTCATGACTTCGACCCCATACAAGAAACACTTAACTCAAAAGAAATTCATAGACTGAAAGTCAAAGCATAGAAAAAACAATACTCCATGTGAGAGGAACTGAGAAAAAGCAGGGGTACCTATTCTATTTGCACATAAAATAGACTTTAACCCAAGACTGATTAAAAGAGACAAAAAAGGTCACTACATCCTTGTAAAGGGATCAATCTGAGAGAAAATAAATATAAATATATATGCACAAAATATCAACACACTCAACTATATAAAACAAATATTAACAGACATGAAAAATTAAATAAGCACTAACACAACTATAATGGGGGAGCTTAATACCCCACTGTCACAAATAGATCAACTACACAAAAATCAACAAATATCAGAACTGAACCAAATTTTGGAACAAATGGACTTAGTAGATGTCTACAGATGCATTCACTGCTGAATTCTACAAGAAATTTAGAAAAGATCTATTGCTGCTACTTCTCAAACTCTAATGAAACTGAAAGGAAAGAGATACTCCCACACTCATTACTGGAAGCAAGCATTACCTTGATACCAAAACCAGAGAAGAATTGAACCAAACAAGAGAACTATAGGCCAATCTCTCTAAAGAATATAGACGCAAAAATCCTCAATAAGATAATGGCAAACAGAATGCAGCAAAACACAGATTCAATGATCAATGGAACTGATGAGAAGATGCAGAAACAACTCCAGACATACTCAGCCACTTTACCTTTGACAAAAGAGCCTAACACCTTCACTGCAAGAAAAATAGTCTCTTTAATAAATGGTGCTTGAAAAACTGAGTTGCCACATGCCAGAGATTAAACTTAGACCCATATCTTTCACCATGCACTAAATTAAAATCAAAATGGATCAAAGATCTAAGTATTAAGACAGAAACACTAAATCTGCTCAAGGTAGAATAAATAGAACTCTTGAAGGTATAAGCAAAGACTTTATGAACAATCCTGTACATAGTACAATCAGGAACTATCACAAAGAATCAACAACTGGGATTTTATCAAATTAAAAAGCTTTTGCACAGCAAAAAAGACACCAACAGACTGAAGAGACAAGCCACTGAGTGAGAAAAAATTTTTTCCAGCTGTTCCTCAGAAAAAGGACTAATATTTAGAATATATAAATAACTCAAAATAATCAGACCCCCAAATTTAAAGACTCAATCCAAAAATGGGCACCTGAAATGATGCTTCTTAGATGAAGAAGCAGAAATGGCAAATAAATATATGAAAAAATGTTCAACATTCAAAACATGCAAATTAAAACAACGCTGAGATTCCATCTCACTCCAGAAAGAATGGCTATTATCAAGAAATCAACCAATCATGGTGGGGCTCTGGAGAAAAAGAACCCTGCTCCATTGTTTGTGGGAGTGTAAACTGGTGCAACCACTTAGAAATCAGTGTGGAGATTCCCCAAAAAGACTAAAAGTAGAGGTTCTAGTCAACCCAAGTATTCTCCTTTTTGGCATCTTCCTGAAAGAATTAAAGCTTCATACCACAGGGATATATGCACACCCATGTTTACAGCAGCATAGTTTGTAATATCTAAGTTGTGGAAGGAGCCCAAATGCCCATCAACAAATGAATAGGTAAAGAAGTTTGTTTTTTATACAATGGAGTATTACTCTGCCATAAAGAACAATAAGCTAGAGATATTTCTAGCTAAATGGATGCACCTTGAGACCACACCAAAAGTGTAAATAAGACCCAAAATGTATAACAGATTTTGAGAAATGGGAAGAAAATATTCAAATGTGAAGGCAAACAAGGGAGACAGGAGGGGGAAAGAAAAGAAGTGACAAGAAAAAGAACAGAAGGAAAAAGATGGAAACAAAGCTTCTGAAAATAAGGGGAAGCGGGGTTGAAGGCGAGGAGGGGAATGGGACAAAAAGAAAAAGCAAGATGTATCACATACAGGCACAAATTCTGTATGTCATTATGTATATCCAATAATACACCAACAGAAAAAGACACGCACAAAAAACGGTAAGAAGGCAGAAATCCTGGTGTCTTTAATTAGAAGATAAGAGCAGAGTAAAAAACTAAAATGGCAAGGACAGAACTCTAGAAAACAATTTTTAAGAAGAAAGGGAGAAGATAATCAAGTAAAGAAACCTAAGGAAGATCAGGGAAGTAGCAAAGAACCAAGGTTATGCAGGGCAACAACTGACAACCTAAAAGAGAACTAACACCATACAATCTCACAGACAAAAGCGCAATTAGGAGACAATAAATGTCACGGATTTTTCTGGGAATGGAGAGGTTGGAAGATTAGCTGAACAAAGCTCCTGGTGAGAAACACTTAAAACTAGGCCTTATTAGAAAGGATGTGTGGCCTGCACATGCAGGGAGGGGGAAGAACATTCTAATTGGAGGGCAGAGCTAGAAACCCCAAGGTAGGAAAACGTCAGGAGAAAGCACTGGGAAGAACACGGAGCTGCAGTTTTACACAGCATCCATGTGTCAGGGCTGTGAGGGAGTGACAAGTCTACAAAGTTAGGCTATTAGCAGGCTGTAGTAGTTCTTCAAAGTTCTCAAAAGAACCCAAGGTTGCAAATATCTTTGTACAAAGAACTAATACACAGAATAAATCAGAAGACAAGCCAGTGGAATCAGTCTTATACTATCCCAGATGAGATATTATACAATAAATAAGAACCTGTCTGACAGAAGGGAAAACAAGAAGGGAGCTGATGCAAAACACAGAAAAATCTAGTCGTACCCAATGCACCTGCACTAGCTTTTGCTAAAGTTTAAAAAACAAAAATGAGTTAAAGCTAAAATAAATAGAATCTGATACACCAAAAACTATCCTCTTGTAAGACCAAAAGAAAAAGCTCTTTAATTGAGGTAATATCTATAGAATCTGATGAGTATTAGAAATCCCTTTTATGACAATGTCATTTATAAACTTCTCTAATGTTCAATTCCTATAAAAAAAAAAGATGAGTTTGTAGCTTAAGCTTATCAAAATACATTTGGACATAAGACTTTTTGAGTTTCAAAACATTTATTAATTTTAATGTCCACTTTACATAGTCTTTCATAGAAATGTTAATATTACTTACCAAACCTATAAATATACTATTGTAAGTTATGGGCTTCTGAAATATGACTTCAATTAATGCCTTAGGAAAACAGCATATATCTGAAATGTAATTTCTCATAAATCTCAGTGGATAAGTAAAATGTAATTATAAAATTAAAATTCTAAAACAGAAAGCTGAAATTTCTCTAAATTATACACAGAAGAATTGTATATGAGCCTTTAAAAATATACAAATAATTTTCAACACTGAAACATAGAAAGTTTATAGTGTGAATTCTGTTACTTCAGATTAATTGCTATCCCAACTTTTGTAAAATAAATATGACCAGGTAAATTTCTACACTTTCAAACTTATAAAAATACTGTCCTCTCATGAAACCTAAAATTCATTTGCCCCAAGAATTTGAAAGACTGTTTCAACCTCAAGAACCAAATAGCACTCAACAATCTGAAAAAAGGCAAAAATTATTAACTACCCCTCAGCCAAACTCTTAACAATTTCCTGACCTGCATGGCGAACTGTACAATGTGTATAATAACATGAAAATATGAGTAATGTTTTAAAAGTAAAAATTCATATACTTAATAGCTTTGCATTAATAAAAAGAAAACAATTATTTTTATCATGCACTTGTGAAGGATGATTATTCATTTCACTTTATTATAGCAATTTTAGAAAATAAATACATCTAAAATAACATCACTTTTAAACTTTACATAGGATTACCATGACTGATAACAAAAGGTGTTTTTTCTAAAAATCACGTAATACAAAAACTGTAAGAATCACATACTCATACATACACAATATATTGAATTATATGAAGATACAAAATGTTCTTAAAATAACCAAGAGATGGGCCAGGATTTAACTCAGTGGTGCCACCGTCTGCCTCGTAAGCGCAAGGTTCCGAGTTCAATCCCTGGTACCAAAAAAAAAAAAAAAAAAAATATGAAGAGATGCTGTAAACTTACCACTGACATAGTTGAAGGATCTAACGGAAAACCACTGTAATACTAGCCCATATGGCACCCTGACCTTTAATTAGGCCACAGCAGCACACAGTGATGGTACAGCACTCTCAAGTGCATGAGCACATGTATGCATGGCTTAGCAGGAGAGATGTATTAACTGCCAAAAATCTAGAAAGCAAAAGTCCCATAGACTTCAATTCTCAAGGCAATATTTTTTCACTTTCAACAAAATTAACTAGAACCAGGTATCAAGCAGCAGACTACTTGGATCAAGAATTTTCTTTGTAAATCTTAGAACTTCCGTTTCTACCAATATAAATGAATAAATATCTCGCTAAACCACCCACAAAACATAAAAGTATAGAGCAATACAAAATATTTACTGGTCAAAATAACAATAAATATTCAGGCAAGAACTAGGTAAAGGAATTAACAAAGAGAGAGAAGCAAATTCTTGCCCTCAAGATCTCTGCCAAAGTTGTTATACCTTAGCTTAATTTCTGGGACCTCAAGGCAACAAAAGAAAAATTCTAGCCTTATTCAAGTGCCTTATTTTATAAATGTGGAACCCCTAAATAATTACAATTTTAAGATCAAAGTGAATTAAAAATAATGTACTCGGGCCGGGATTTAGGTCAGTGGCACCACGCCTATCTTGCAAGCACAAGGTTCTGAGTTCGATCCCAGTACCGAAAAGAAAAAAAAAAAAAAAAAGTACTCATCTTTTTAAAAAATGCCCTACATCAACCAGTACAGTGGGTCTGGAAAGGTAAAATGAACGGAAGAAAAGGGGAAAAGAAGAATAAAAGAGAAGGGAATGGACATTCTAAAATGTGAATGTGTCTAGGAATATAATCTTAAAATAGACAAAGTGGGAAGAAAAGGAAAGGAAGGGAAAAGGAGGGGATAAGAGAAGAGAGGAGGGAGAAGAAGGCAGATAAAAGACAAAAAAAATTAAGAAAACTGAAATTATAAACTCAATGGACAAGTTCTATATCACCTTAGATGGTGATATAGAACAATTAGTGAAAAGTATGTCTGAGATTACTTAGACAGGCAGTGTGTAAAACAAAAAGAGGTTACTAGAAATAATAGAATTTTTACTAATTTTTTTAGAATTCCAGAAGGAGAGGAAAAATAAAGTAAAACTAATACTGGTGGAGACAATGGCTAAGAATTTTCAGAAGCAGAACTTTTCATAATTTATTTAATGGGCTTCTAGAATCCATAGGTTCAACTCATATATTCAAGCATTCAAGAAGCCCAACAAATTCTAATCAAGCTAAATAAAAAGATATCCATACCTAGTACGCCACAGTGAAATTACTAAACACCAAACATAAAGGTATCCAGAAAAGGCCAATTGCCTTCAAAGGAGCAACAATTAATGGAAGCAATAAATATGGAAATCAGAATCCAATGGAGTAAAATGAGTACTATGAAGAAAAAAGAAATGATTGTCAATCTAGAAACCACTTAGGTGAAATTATCCAACAAAAATTAGGACACGCATCTCAAAAGTAGCAAACTAATGCTAACTAATAACAATGTCTGGTAGAGTTAAGTACACGCTAAGTGAAATAAATCAGATAGCTTAAATATCACATGGTTTCTCTTCTATAAGAAATCTAAAATATAAATAAAGAGCTAAAAAAAAAACAAGACAGATATAGGAAGTCGGGAGATGGATCTTTCTCAAATGGAAAGAGGATCAGGAGATGGAGGGAGAGGAAGGGGATGAGAAGGGATGCGTGATGTCCATGTACCAAGTCCCCACAGGGAATGTGAGCATTAGGTACTGGGAACAGGGACTATTAAAAACATAATAAGAATATCTGTTATGCTGGGCGTGATGGCACAGGCCTGTAATCCCAGCACTCGGGAAAGCTGAGGCAGGAGGACTGCAAATTTGAGCCCAGTCTGGACTACATAGGGAGTCTCAGGTAAACCACGGGACACAGCAAGATTCTGTCTCAAACAAACAAGTAATAAACAGACAAATGAATAAATAAATAAATAAGTAAATGTATGTTAAAATTGTAAGCTAGTAAACAGCAGAGGCAAAAGGAAAAGAGGAAATCAATTCAAAAAACGTAAATGAGAAAAAGAAACATAAAATGACAACACAAATAGAAAATCAAAATTAAAACTGTAATAAAAATCCTATATATGTCATATATTTCCATATATGTTACATAAGTAAATATATACTATAGGAAATTATATTAAAATATAGACTAAATATTTAAATTCAAAAACATTACCAGACTAGATAAAGGCAAGTGCTATGCTCTTTATGATTTATATATTTAAAGAAATTTGAGGTTGAAAAACATAAGGATGGAAAAAGAAACACTAATTAAATTCTAACCAAAATAAATCTGCTATATTTATTATCAGATAATATAAGTTTTGAGGACCAAACAGTCTACAGGTACATAAGAAGATCACACAAAAAAATCTAGAGGCATAATGATAAGAAGTTCCAGGCACCACGTATTCTAAACAGACAATAAAGTTACAGAAATTCAACAAGTTTATAAATCTATCATCATGCAAAAGCTCATGATATTCGTATGATTTAATATTTATATAAAATACACCCAAACTGTACAGCTGTTGAGTGCAGTGCTCTTTAATCACAGGTCTGACCTGGAGTCTGAAATCGGCAGAGTTGAGAGGTTCCCAGGACCTGTCTGTGCTGCTCACCCTCCAACAGCCCTCAGACACAGAGCAGGCATCGACAGTTACAAGGAACTTGTATTAAACTAGTTTTTCTGGTCAGAAAGCAATCAAGTTAGGAAAGCATAATAATAACTAAAATGCCCCATGCTTGAAAATTAAATACTTCTAAAATATCTCAAGGATCAGTTCATCTGAAAATTAAAAATCAATCATAACTGAAAATTATAACTTTTTTTTAATAGCATGTAAAGTAGTAATCAGAGGGAAACCTATAGCCTTGAATGATTATACATGAAAAGAAAGGTCAAATTAGTGACATAAGCATCAAATTGTTTTAAATAAAGCAAAAGAGGAGAATAAACTCAACAAAGTGGAGCCAAGGGAAAAAAAATCATAAAAAGATTAAGAAATCAAAAAATAAACAAAACTGAAAGACTAACAACAATATCAAAAGTTAACACTTGGAAATGTAAGACACACTGCTTCCCTTTGGCTCTGTTGAAAACTGCCAGGAAAAGCCTGTGTCCCCTAAACAGGGCAGCACCCCCTGCTCCATCTAGCCCCATGTGGAGACAGTATCTAACACTCTCCCTGATTACAATGCAGTGCCACCTCACTTTCTGTCCCTTTATTATAGGTTATCTAGCACCCTTAACCTACCCTTACAGGTATATCCTAGTGGTAATTCACTAATAATCTCTGTGATTTTGAAATAAGCTCCATGAAGGAGACACCATGTTTGTTCTGTTTGTTCCCCAGCCTAGCTCCTGTGCTTGGTACGTAACATACACTGGATAGGGATGGGGCGGGGAGAAGTCAGCCAAGACAAGATTGTAAATAGGGAGGAATGGAGGGGTTGAAGGGAGGGCTGGGCAAGGGTGAAAAATAAGAACCAAGAGAGACTATGTAAAGGTGCAAATTTCCAATGATGAATGGTCATTATATTGTATACCTAAAATGTACCAATGATTAGAATGAATAATCGATATTGCAAAATAGGAAGAAAAGGTCCAACATGGTAGGCGTTGTGGGAGGGGCAGGGGAAAGGAAAGAAGGGAAAGGAAAAATGCTGAGAAATGGAAAAAATGGAAATAAAGTCTTTGTAAATAGGGAAGGGTGGAGGGGGTGAAGGGAGGGCTAGGAATGGGGAAAAAATAAGAACCAAGATGCATTATGTAAAGGTACAATTCCCAATGAGCAATGTAATTGTGCTGTATACCTAAAATGTACCAATAAAAGAATTTAACAAAAAAAAAAAAAGAAAAAGAAAGTAAACAGGCTCAGCCCCTAATTTCAAACAGGATCATCATCAGTGAAAATCATCCATCTCTAAAAAGACCAAGAGAAATAAAATCCACAAATTTCATCAAATATACTGCATCAAAGTGAAATATTTGTGTTTAAATCAAGGACTTAAAATACCTTCAGGCTGTTCCTTTAGAAACCTAAAGGATTGATAAAGTTCAATTAATGTTCATTCACTAGATGAAAAATTCCATTAGAAAACATTTCCTTAAGATAAAAAAAAAAATAACATTGTGGTCACATAAGTTTTCTTGGTTGGAGAAGAAACATAACAGTTAATTTAGTTTCCACAACAGTAACCAAACAGTACATACAGTACTGAGTACATACAGTACTTTCACAATACTATATCGTCAAATTGAAATAAAATTTCCTCCAAATCAGCCGTCTCCTTTTACTCACTTCCCTATGACCTCAGACTTGACAGACACAAATTGATTGAAAATTATATGTCTTAAAAGACAAACTTTCTGTAGGATGAAATTTAGGTAAAACTTTCACTATTCATTTCTAACATATACCACTACATGTCCTTCTGTTCTAATTCTAATTACTTTGGGAAGTCTCTGTTATTTATCCTAAATTTACTTGTAAAGGTCCATTAATCAGAACAGTCTATATAACAAGATCCACAGTAAAATTAGACTATTACATTTACTTTAGAAAAAAAAAAACCTCAAAATATTTTTAATTTTAATTTTCATAATGACATTATTAAAAATTATTATATCTTCACCTCAGTAACGCTTTAATAGGAAAAACTTAATAATTATTAGCTGCACTCCAACAGAATCATGGAAATTAATACAGAAATTAGAAGTAGGATTTTAAAAGACTCCAATTAGGCATAACAGCAATGCTCAAATCAAACAGGATTTTATAACTACAATTAGTTTATATGATTTATTCAGAATATCCTAATAATAAGCACAAACCTTTAGTACGCGATATAGTTTACTAAAAAAATACTCAGAATAATATACAGTAAGTCAAATTACAATCTCCAAACATTTAAATAATATGTTTTATACTTTCATATTCTGGAATCACACAAAAGTGAAAAAGAATCCAAATACTTCTAAACCTTAAAATAAAATCGCACAGACAGGTGACATTTACAGATCACCGTGGCCTGGCCCTCTAGGTGCCATCAGGATAAACAGAAGAGTCAGAGTGGATGCAGGGAAAATGCTGCTAATGTTATCTGAGAAAGAAAGGCAAAATGGCAGCTGGGGCTGGTAGTGATCAGAGAGAGGGGGAGGAAAAAGATGTCCATGTCTGACTGAACTTAGAACCTACAGAAATTACAGACAGATGACACGTGGAGGAGATAACCTTAAGGAGGGATAAGAGGATTCCAGAACCTCAGAAAAATCATGGTGCCTTCCAAGAGGAAGCACCAGAAAGGCAGAAGAGCTTGAGATGCTATTTGAGATCAAATATCAACTCCATCTATGTGAGCACAAAGTGTGAGCTCATCTAAAAATCCACATTAGCAACATTAATATTTCTTGGGTGCTGCAATCTAGAGATGTGGAGCCAAGAGTGAGCAGGGTACATCAGTGAGAGGCTCTGGTTATGCTGGCCCTATTGTTCTATCACACTTACGCTCCAGGAAGACTATCAAATCTCCATCTCACTAGCTGAGCGTGCCCACAGCAGAGAAATTTAGTGCCTGACCTCCATTCTAGAGACTTCAGATCAGATGTGAAAACTGTCCCTTGGGTCATTTAGTACTCTAAAACCGGATCTCTCTCCCTTCTATGACACCTTGACTGAACAAGACAATGATCTCTTCCCAAACACAGCTCTTCATCCAAACAAGTCCTGGGTCTGGTTCTCCAGCCAAAATAATGAAACTCTCACCATAGCAAAGAATTCCAGAACCACAAGGGGAGGTGAACACTTAAGACTTTGCAGATGCTAGTAGCAAGATCTGACATAATAGAAGAGTCTTATCATCAAGGACCTCTGAGCAATCTCTTAAAGACAATGTAAGGTCATCATATATATTCATGAGACTCCCACTTTGTTATGAGTAGCTTGATTTTTTATGAGTACTTGATTTTCTAGGTATACGGCATTCTAGTATAACCCATAATATTAAACTTTCTACTTTTGGTGGATGTATGGCTTGTGGGGCTATAGCAAACAGTATTATAATGAACATTATCTTATATGCACACATGTGCACATACACAAAATTTCTTAATTATAGAACCTTTCAAACTACTATGCTACGGCTACTTTATCCATAATCAGGTGAAGTCTTTATTTCCAATATACTGTACTCATACCTGCAGCATGATATCTAGCCTTAACTATGAAATTCTGACATTATTCAAAGTTAGAAAGCACACTATCCTCATACATTTGTCAATTCTAAGTAATCTTCCCATTAAGCCACAGAAACAACTATACATTATCACTCTAATTAAAATAGCCATGCTGAATATACATACAAGAATATTTACTACAGGGCTACTTACAACAGCAAGAAATTGGGAGGAAAATAATTGCTCACATGATTAGCAATACAGCCACAAAAAAAAGACTATGATGCAACCACTAGAATGAAGTGGGAAGATATGGAAGTAATTCTGTAGAAAATTCTTCATGTTATTTGGGGGGTAAAGTGAAGGATATTAGCATGTACATACAGTACCTTGTCACCAGTGGAAAAACAAAAGAATGCCATACATTCTTAAATGACTGGAAGATTTCTGAATGATTACAAAAGAAACTGTTAAATGAGTCATATCAAGAAAATGTGATAAAGGAACTAGATAAAAAGGTAGTTTTCATTGTATGACTTTTGTATTGTTTTTTCTTTCATGTCCTGGTATTATATATATGTATGTGTATATCTGCCTGCCAAAAAAAATCACAATAAAAAGTGTATTTTTTGATGCAAAGAAAACTAATGCAGAAGGATAGCTAAATAGAAATGTCTCTGTTGGCATAAGAATGTGAGCTGGATGTTGCAGTGCTCCTGTAATCCCAGCACTCAGGAGGCTGAGGCAGGAGGATTTCAAGTTTGAGGTCACCCTCCCCTAGGTAGCAAGTTCAAGGGCAGCCTTCACTATATGAAAAGACACTGTTTCACAAAAGGAAGGAAGGAAGGAAGGAAGAAAGAAGAGAAAAGAAAGGAAAAGAAAAGATTAGATTAGATTGATTCTATGCAACGGTTCCTATTTGGAATTGTACTGATGAACATTCAGAGTACTATCTTCACGTTTTTAAAAAATCACTTCTAAACTTTCATTTTTAGTAACAGGAGAATATCTACAACACCATTTTCAAACTGTTTCGTCTAAAATATATCCAAAATATTTCAAAGTATAGCATAGGCACATGTGAGGCCCTGGGTTGAACACCCAGAAGTGCATTAAAAAAAAAAACAAGAAAAAAAAGCAAAAAATAATAAAGACAGTAACTAATCATTAAAATATTATCGAGTAGTACCAAATTTCTAAGTACTATACTTCTTCACATTAATATTTCTGTTCTATGTACAAGTAGATAGCTACATTTTTAAATTCACTGTAATTTATTACATTAGTGCTGTTTCAGTTGGACCATGCAGTTAAAACCAGGCACCATGATTCACCTAGTGGAAGCTACTCATATTACAGACACTGTAACCAGGAAAAATAAAATAATAAACTCAGAACTGAAAATCTGGAAAAATACTTAGATATCATCTAGTCTGAATTTATAGATTAGTTAACTGAATTTCAAAAAAGTTACACAGCTGAAGGCAAAGCCAGAACATCTCTCTCCATAGTCTGGGGTAATTCACTTTAAGCCACACTGAAAGCCCGGCTTCCAAACTCACAACACATATTGCTTATATATTCCCTACTATCTACATTAATGAAGACATGAACTGCCACACATTACTGATAACCCACATAAACACTAATATTTATATGTATAGTAATAATTCACCGATTTTTAGAAGTTACTATCTTAGGCATCACTTAAAGAAACTAGCTGCAGAATAAAAGAAAGTAGATTAATAACCAAGGAGGTAAGAAGAAAATACAGGAATAAGCAAAGGGAAGCTATATGGCAATCGTCCATTCAAATAATTTGTGTAATGACAATGTGAAATGATTATACTACAATGGAAATGCAGTTTATACTCTGATAAAATGTCTAATATGGATACAACATGGAAGGACTGGAAAGTTTTAAAACATTATCCTTATTGCCTATTATATGCAGGTACATGATTATGACAAGAGTTATCTTCAAATTTTACCTCAAATATAGGTCAGACCAATGAATTTGGATAAGGTTTATTATTATCATGTGCAAACTATAGATTAATCTGAATAATCATATCTGTAGACGCAGGTTTTGGGCTCTCATGGATATGTAGCACAGGTTCTACTAGAAAAACAGGGTTAGCAAGGAGAGTAATGGAATATTAATAAAATGACCAATTTGTTGTCCCAGGTTTTCCTAGCCAGGAGAATGAAGAGTGGAAAAACTGAACCATGAAATCAAAAAGGCATCTGTCTTCCAGGTTTCTCTCTGCCAATGTTTTAAGAAAAATGTTTGAACTTTCCTGTTGGCTTTGTATGCAAATAGCACCAGATGCAAAGTGAACCACATCTAAGTTATTTGGTTCAACATCTGCTGGTCCAGTTCCCATTATTCCTGCTAAAGGGTCGGCTTGTGACAGAAAATTTAGTTTGCCCTCTTTCTAAGCTGTTTTGAAGGAGCTAATTTGGATTAAAGTATCTATCTGGACCACTTGTTTTTCCCTTTGATGGTCACTGCATTCTAATGTGGTCCATGCAGTTCTTCAAGGAACTTAGAAACGTTATTGGAAAGGACAATATTCAAGGTTTTGCCTCCCACCTCGCCTTCTAGACAATTTATATTTATACAGTTAAAAGAAAAATGTGAACACTCACTGCCTCTGAAACAGCGCCACCCGCACTGTACAAAATGACAACATAGCAACACTCTCTCACCTATTATTTTGTATGCAACTTCTAACAAAAATTGGAAAGTTACTGATAAAAATGGTTGCCAGGATTAACAATACATTTCATGAAATATCTTGTGCTTTAAAATGACAGTTTTCATATATCACTAAAAAGGAATAAAGCCCACAACACAAGGCAGTTGGTGTCTTGTCAGATACACAGTACACCTGTAAATATAAGCTAAGTGAATAAATGGATGATGAATGAACAAATAAATCAAAGAATTAATTTAAATAAAGTACATTAATTTTTAAACTTTGGGTACGTTGCAATCAGAAAACACAATTAAAAACACATGCCAAATTAAGACTAACACTTATGAACACTTGTAAGATCAGGTAAATACAGTTCTTCCAAAAGAATGAAGGTAGCAAATCTGCACTGGAAGGTAAAAAATGGCCAAGGCAAAAAACTAGAATATTGTATAGGTATATTCTGTATTCTGACATCTATATATACAATTACTCAACTGCATTTATATATATATGTGTGTGTGTGTACTAGAAAACAGCCACGAGTTTTGAAAAACCTCTGTTATCAAGTTTCCTGAAGTGTAGCACATTATTAGTTTTATAAACATTTATGAAAGACACATAATTGTTTGAGAACAATTTCAAAATGCAAGATATTTCTTAGTCAAAAACTAAAATTTTCGGGCCTGGGGATTTAGCTCAGTGGTGGCACCACCTGCCTCACAAGTGCAAGGTCCCAAGTTTGATCCCCAGCACCAAAAACAAACAAACAAACAAAAAAACTAAAATTTTTTAAGTGTTACAGTAGTATGAGTAATCAACTCAAAATTTTTCTAATATATGACACACAAAATCTTAAATGATTTTCCTTTATAAAAATAAATAACATTAAAGAGGTAAGAGAACTAGACAGTACTATTATTGCTACTAGATCTGTAACGCAGTATACTATAATTTAGTCTAACTTTTACTGTACATCCAGGGAAGAGATGAGAAAAGACACAAAATAGCTGTCCTTTCTTTCAAACAATCTGTGACTACTCTTTTTAATTATCATTTCCAGGTCCTATGTCTAAACTGAGGATGACCAGGAAAGTTAACTGAGCTCTAATGGAAATAGCTTCTTAGACATCTTTGAGTAATTATTGAAGATTTCCAACATTAATATATTTTTAAAGAAAGTTAGGATTGCCTTTTAACTTATCACTGAAAGACTAATTACTCCCACAGAAGTAAAAATAATCAAGAAAAGTAACTGAAAATAAATCTGTTAATCACCAAACAGTTACTGAGCATGGATTATTAACAGGGCAGAGTGCAACATTAGGGACTTAGGATTCAAAATGTATAAAAGTCAGTTTTTCCCTTCCAAAGCTCAGGCAAATTCAGACACATAAAGGTAAGTAGATGAGTTATACTGATAAAATGATATTAAAAATACAAAAAAAACCCTGTGTACATAGCAACATTATTTAAAATAGTCAAAGATGGAAGCAGTCCAAATGTCCAGGAAGAGGTGAATGGATAAACAAAAAGAGGTCTATACATACAATGAAATATCACTTCAAAAAAATGTTTAAAAAGGAAATTCTGACACATTATACAGCATGAATGAACCTCAAATATATAATTCCATGAAACAAGCCAATGGCAGAAAGACAAATACAGTATGATTCTGCTCAAATGAAGTACCTATAATAGACAGAAAATAGAATGACAGTTGCCAGGAACTGGAGGTGAGGAGAAATGAGAAGTTATTTCGTGTGTGTGTGTGCAATTTTTCTTGTTTTTGCAGTACTGGAGATTGAACCCAGGGCATTCAGATTGAGCCATATCCTCAACACTTTTTCATTTGTTTACTCTGAGATAATGTCTTCCTAATTAGTTAAATTATTTGGTCTTTGCTCAAACTTGTAATCTTCCTACCTTAGCCTCATAGAGTGCTGAGATTACAGGTGTGTGCCAGTGTCAATGCCACCACATGAGTTGTTAAATGAGTATACAGCAGTGATGGCGAATCTTTTAGAGCTTTCAGTAATAACAAACAGCTGGTTGTGGCACACATGTCATAGGTTTGGCACCACTAGTATAGTTTTGGTTTTACAAGATAAAACACTGAACTATACCCTTAAAAATGGTTAAGTTGTTAAATTTTGTTATATGTGTCTTACCACAATTTTTTAAAATATAAATTAGCAAAGTTAAGCACCAACTCAGTGGTGCATAAATAAAATGATAACACTACCTCAAAGGAAGCAGTTAATAATACAGAAATAATTCAAAAAGTTCTACATATATTCTTGAAAGGAAAATAAGACTGATCAGCAGATGGGAGGGGAAGGAAGGTTACAATTAGAAACAACGACATAGATGCAGAAACAGACATTGTCAAGGAACACTGTGTGTATCAAAGTTTAGCTCATGGGTTCCCAACACAAAGGCAATCTGGAGAATAAGGCTACAAAACAGGGAGCAAATGCTTGAATGAGGGCAATTCTCCCTAGATAGATTTCACTGGAATAAAGTCATAATCTTTACATGTTTATAGAGGGTAAAGGTAACAGGAAGAGACTGATGAATTGGTATTCATTCATCTCTTACATTCTCTAATTTCTTTGATAATCAAAGTATAACGACAATTACTATGGGTTAGACGCCACACTTTGATGAAATATAAGCCTACAGAAAATAGTGGGTATCAAGACCACCAAGCACCGTTCACTTACTCAGACTGTCATTTCACTAATGTCACCGTAGTACTGCACATAAGCTAGCACTTCTGTAGAAGTCTCTCATGCAAATGAGGCTTAAACACAGTCAGATGCACGTCTTGAGCTACCTTGATCCACTAACAAAACTATAGGCTACAGACAGACCTTTGAAGAAAGACTGATTAGTCCCACTTGTATTATCACCCCTTAGGTACACTGTAGTTTACTTAAAAATCTTTTCATCCAAATCGTGGCTATTCAGGGTTCTACATACATGATTTATCTGTATGTTAAACTCTGTTTCCACATCTGGAAAGTTTTCTGCTAGTACTTGGGTAAACAGGGTTTTTTTTTCCCTTTGTGCCACTCTGATTTTCCATTCATTCCAATTACTCTTATATTAGTCCTCTTGGAGTCATCTAGGAGCTGCTGGATCCATTTTTCGTGTTCCCTTATTGTTTCTAAGGTATCTCTCATTAACTGATCATTAACCTACACCCTTGTCCACGAAGTCTGATACTCTTACTGATTCAGTTACTAATTCATTCATTGGATGTTTTCCCTTAATTATTCATTCTACAAATATTTATTGAGGGCCAACTATAAGCTAGACACTATGTTTGGCATTTAAGATATAAAAACAGTAGAAACAGACATAATGCCTGACACCACAAAACTTAGAAGTTGAACATGAAAGTCAGATAATAGGTACACATAGACATGACAGGGGGAGAGGGAGTATTTCTGGGAAGAATTCCCAGAAAAAGAAATAGTAAAGCAAGAAATAATACATTAATAAAAGAGAAGTTAGTTTGGCAAGAAAATGAGAGAAAGTAGCACTGAAAATCAAGGGAGACAGTCTTAGGCCAGGCAAACAAGATAAAGGCCCTCAGATGAAAAGAAGCATCCTAACTATACCACCCCTTTCTTCTCTATTATACTTTTGTTCCATTTGTTTTTCACCCTTCAAAGTCTTTTCCTGATGTCACATATCTACCTGCTGAAATAATACGCATCTTTCAACAATACAAACACCCAGTATCAAGGACAGTACTGACTCATTCATACCAAGCATGAAATAATCATTTAATAAATGGATGATGAAATCATCATTCTTCCCAAATGATGATACTTCCTCATTGCTGAGACACAATACGCAGCACACAGTTTGTTGAGGCTCCAGTTCATACCTGGCTGGCTCCAAGGGAGGGTGGCATGGCAGAAGGGCCTCATAGAGGAAAGAGCTCAAAGAATGGCAGACAGGAAGCAGTGAGTGATAAAGGGAGGAAGAAGGATATACACTCTTTCAGGCTATGCTCCCCAGTGACCCATCTTTTCCCATCAGGATTCACCTTCCAACATTACACGCAGCTATGAGCAGTACACACCCATGTTCCAGTCACCTCTCAGAAGCCCCACCTATGAGACACTGGGCTTTGGGAAAAGTCTAGATAGAAACCATTACAGTATTACAAACATGCATGTGCCTGGTGCTGCCCTTGAAGTCAGGATTAGACTATGTTCAGCATATCTCTGTCTCCATAGTACCTAAGCAACTGATAAATATTTGTATGACAAAATAACTCTAACAATTTAGCGCTAAGTAGAACTACTAAAGAAAGTTATTTTTATCTCCTACTCCTGACTTTATAAGCACTTCACAGAAGAAGCAGTTCACAGTCTAGAAAATTCAAACTATTCTTTAGACACAAATTATATTACTATTGAACATTAAGCCTTCTAAGAACTCTTTCTCAGTTTTGGAATTTGTGTTTGTACTCAGTTCCTTTAGTGATGCTATTCGTGTATGCCTTGCGCATGCTAACCAAAGGTTCTACCACTGACCTATATCCTCAGCTCCTAATGACATTAATTTTCATCACTTATGGATGATTTTACTATTAAAAATATTCTAAATTTAAATACTAATAGATGATAAATTCTTTTTAGAATGTTAAATGCTCTTCAATTAATAAACAAGACAACCTAAAAAAGTTATATAGCACCTCATCTTTCTAAAACTAATATAAATTAGAAAATATATTCTGCAATTTAATTTCACATAATGTTTCTAGTATCATTTTTAGAATCAGGCCTCAACCTGCCATCACAGAATTTAATATGTAATTTGTAACTAAAATACAGACTGAAGAGTCAAGCCAGATCATTCAGTTTTACAGATCAGAGAAGATGAAATGAAAAAGTGAAAAGAGAGCTTTGAAAAGGAGAAAAATGGTAAATGGTAAAAAGAAAAAAAATGCTAGTTATCATATACCAGTACCTGTAGGAAAGGCAGCCCAAGGAATAGCAGGAGACGTTGTTTGGGTCTCACCATTTCCACCATCGAAAGTCTCTGCAGCCTAGAAACAAAGTCAAGATTATTTTAAAAGACCTAAAAAGTAAAACTGCTACTTAAGTGACCAAGCATCCCAATTCTATATGTGTATCTTCTGGACTGCACCACATAGTGTCAGAATCTGTCTAAAACCCAACTGCTTCCTAGCGTGCACAGCTATCACCCATCTCTTCTCACCACCCACAGTACCCATTCCCTGTGATCTTCAGGTAAGAAGTTTCCTTCCTTATTCAAATAATCATGCCAAAGAAATTTTTATTTCACATGTTCTTAATCATTTTTCCACATGTGAACTTTATATCTAACTATTATAATTTAACTCACCACCACACTTACCTATGTAAAATTTTTTTCTAAAATACAGGCTAGATCTGTTCAATTAGCATAATCCTTAGACTGATCTGAAAAATAGGATTTATCTACATTCTTAAATAATATACTAGCTGAATCTACTAGTATTAAATACTTAAAAGAATTCCTAAAGCTGAACAAGTTCTCCTGTTTGGGGACAATTACTGAATGCTGAGTTTGTGGATAACAGTGTAGAGTATTCTGACTCTTAGGTGACCAGGTTACAGCAAAATTATTCCTGAAAATGAGAGCTACAATGCCAGTTTCAGTTCTATACTGATTTTTCAGACAAGGAAAAGTCAAATGGGGCAATCTTCCACAGGAGCTAAGTGACATAGACAGTCGCTACTGCCTATAATCTATGAAAAATAAGCCTATTTTATATAGCTAAGTATAGAGACCTTCTATACTTCCAAGGAAGGGTATGAAAAGAGAAAAACAACAAACTACAATTAAGTTGTAATGGCACTTAACACTGCACTTACACAATACTGCAAAGAGTAGCTGCACTGAACATAATATTAAAGTGCACTTGTCACACTAAGGAGCACCGCTCTGTTTTTCTTACAGATACATAATATATCAAACATGGTTTAAATAAATGAGATTATTCTCCATTGTAACCTTTAAATAAATAACAGCTTTCAAAAAATAAAGTGAGATGATAATCTGAAACATATTTTCAAAATGCAAAGAATTTTAACAAAATTTTAAATGTTACATTTCAATGACGTAAAATTCAGTTGCCTAATAAACCCAAAATATTAAACAAAATGAAAAAACAGTCAAATACACTAAAAAAAAGTTATAGATGAAACCCCCAAAACAGGTATGTCTATATTCTAAAGACTTCCATATTTATCAGACATAAAAGAAAAAACAGAAAATGAGCCCAGCCTTTTAAAAACCTAACACCATTCATTCATGAAATTTAAAACACTGAAATATAATATATAATAACATCTCATTTCTTCTATTAATGTCATAATTATAGTAGGTAATTTTTATAATTGTAATACAAAGTAGGTGAAAGTCTTAGTTAAACAAGAAAAAAAAATATCACACTTGAAGTTCACTTGACTATCATCCTAGGTCTTGAGTGCAGGCATCCTGACTCTTAACTCAGAGATTTTCCTACAAGGCTATGCTGGTTCCATAAAAATAACTGGGTTATAAAATATTCCAGTAAAATGAACACACACTGAAAAGGATTAAGGAAAAGACACTGCTTCTTCAGTTACCAATTTCCATTTACAAAATATCCAACTGAAACCTGAGAGAATAATCTCACAACACAGAAATACACAATTAGTTTTATAAATCACTAAAGGCTTTGTGTTTCCTACACTAAATCAACTCACTGCAGGTGTAAACATGCACACATGTGACAGGGTCTTTAACACTCCTCCCTTATCTCACAAGTATTTCCTAACAGACATTTCACAGCAAAATGATAATTGGCTGACAATTTTTAAAATCTCTTCTTTAGTGCCTCCAATGGTAGCATTTAATTACCTTAATTTAAACCATTCCTAGGGGCAAGACCAAATCTTCTAATAAATCAGTTTTAACTTTCAGAGAAAGGATTCTTTTTAATTTTCCTTGATTTTATTTTTTACTTTAAAGTTACATTCAAAGTGATTAAGATCATGAATGTCAATGAAAAATAATATATTTTCAAAACAGTTGAGTCCATTATAACTCCACAAAGTTAAAGTAAACTAAGGTAAATAATGCATACCTCAAAACCACCAAAATCATCATCGTCCATTCTTCAAGTGGCACCTGAAAAACATCAAGACACTGAAACAAGCCCACACACAGTCATGCATGTCAAAATATTTCTCCAGCTTAAATGTATATACATTTTGATTTGTAAACTAAACCTATTTCATTTGGATTCAAAAACTTGATCTATGCATTTTTAACACAAGACAGTCATAACTGACTTTTACTTTTTGGCAAAATTAATCATTTTTGTAACTTTTTCAGCACATGTATTTTGCCATTTTATATTGAGACACCAGGAGTGGAAAAATATTCTTTTACATTTTAATTTGCTTTTCCCAAATTGGCACTAGGGCTCAATTCAATAATGCTTCCTGCTTTTTGCATCTATTCCTCAGTTGTCTGGCAACATCAGTACAAACTCCAGCTAAGAACAGGGCTGTGGTGAATTTTTGGAAATCTGTCTCCTACCACAAAGGTTCTTCCGTCAGTTTCATGGCTGGGGCTGATTTAGATTTTCAAAATTGATCAGCATTTTTTAGTTGTGGCCACAACTTTCAGAGCATTTTGATATGTGTGTATTTTTAGCTGAAACTGTTTTGCACTTTTGGAAAAATGTGGAGCAAGTTACTAGGCTGATCAAGATAAATCAAGTCATGTATTCATGAGAGACTAGAGATGAGAAAAACACAAGCGAATATCCACAATTCCTCACTTCTTTACCCAAAGTGTGTAAGAGAGACAAACAGTACACACATGTTTTATTTGGCCCTAAATGTACATTATAAAAATGGAAAGATAAAACCATTAGTATCTGGGCTCCAGAAATACAGCACCAGCTTTATCTAATCACAAAAGAACTGAAATATCTAAAAAGGTAAAATATGTAATAGGGGTACACATTAAAATGAGAAATAAATTGTTATATAATTTCTCAATCTATGACTTGGAACCTATAATTGTGAATCAGTAGCTGCAAGTGTTATTCTATTCTGGTCACAAGTAATTGGTTTCCTTTTCTATCTTTAAAAGTGAATATATCCAAAAGGAATTATACTTTTTTTTGCTCAGTAATAGAAGATGAACTTGATCACAGAAAAATAATGCTGTCCCAGTTCTCGAAAAAAAAAAAACACCAGCTTCAGAAATTAAGCCGTATGTCAAGAAGTAACCCTAAAGGCATTTTCTAAGATCATTTGTTTTAAATCCTTATCTGTATCTACACTAGTCTTCTTCTTGAAAATAATGCTATGCCTCTAAAAGGAACACTTAAGAAAAATAAAACTCAAAAAGTTAACAGTAAAAAACACTACTTTCGAGGATTTAAGTCACGCAAATTTATTTTCATAGAAACTCAGTAGATAATGATACTAAAGGGAATATATGAAGACAGAATAGATTATTTAAAATGACACTGAATTAGCCACAATAACGTAACAGTATTGTCTCCATTGTCCATAACTTAACAATTCAAAGAAAAAAAACTAAAACATGTATTTCTCCAAAAAATTAAAGTTAAACCAATCATCCAGATACATACAGTACTTACAAAATATTAACCAGACTTTCAGAAACTTTTGATACTGGCTGATTGGAAATGGAATTCACATTAATTTTGTGTTGCAAGTGAACAGAATCTGTGTGTGATTACATTTTTCTTAAAGGAATTTTGAAAGAAGAATGATATAGTTCCTGAGAATTAACCAAGTCAAACTATAAACACCCTGTTTGTCTTTTTCCCCATGTATCCCACAAATCTCAAAAGACAATTAAAAAATATTTTTAGCATCTATATATGCCATGGTCAAATAATATGGTTTCAAAAGAATGGAATTTTAAGGGTAATGCTCCTATGTGTTTTCATAAGTTACATACTAATAAGTTAGCTGTAAGGTGCCAGAAATGTTGAAAACAAAAACAAATACCCATGTTTAACAATCACTTCAGTCTGTCTGCCTGTGGTAAGGAATCCAGTATCACCAGTTTCCTAAGCACTGATTGAGCTCTATGAAAGAATGTATTAGTGGCCACTGATGTTTCCTATGTCCCAGAAATTTCTACATTCTAAAATGCAGATTATAGATTTATTCTCCTTTATTTTCAAAGAAATATTAATATATCTCATTAGAAAACAAATGTGTTCTGAGTTTAAATATAGTATTATAGAAATAAATATTATTTTTAGACCAATAATCTTTCTCCAACTAATTCTAAATCCTGCAATAGATTCTGTTCCCTTCTAACATTTTAAAAAGTAAAAGGAAAGAAAATTAACAGCATTGCTTTGTAAAAATCCATTTTTCAAGACACAAAAACTAAAAATAGTTTATAAAAGGAAATATTACTAGTATGGACTTCTTTATGAACTTAGCTACTAAAATACATATTAAATGTTATCTAAAGTGCATGCTTTTACAACTTTTTACCATATTTCTGGAACTTTATATTATAGCCAATTAAACTACAAACACCAAACTAATGTACCAAAATCAAATGTCCCTGTGCCAGAACTGTGAGCTTGGCCATACAAGAGAGATCATGTAATAAATACATCTTTACAGATCCTATAATGCATTCTCACGTCTGGCAGGAGAAGAGATGTATACTCTGTTACAATTAGGGAATTACACTGAAATTTTTCATAATATCTAGATTTTAAAATTCTCAGATTTAATTCCATTTATTGCTTTATTCCCTACTTTGCTATTTTCAGTATTTAATGTTTTCCTGATATTCTAAAAATATTTTACAAGAAAAACATATTAGAAAGCAAAACACACAAAAGAATGATCAAAGTTTTATTGAACAACTCTATATAAAACATCATTCAAGATTCTCAAGACATTAAGAATCTGGTGTGAAGAAGAGTGCAAAGGGTAAGAAAACCATGCAAATTCAAATAATACGAGACAGCAAAAGCCTTACTAGAGTTTTTTAAATGTCAAGATGGAAGGAAAGATTGTCATAAGGTGACAAACCCAGTGGACGCTTTATGAAATGCAGCAGGTAAGAGGAGACATCGATAGGCCTGACAGAAAACTTCAAGCGAATTAAGAAAGTGCACTTTATTCAAGTCTTCAAGAAGTCTTTCCCTTAAGGCAACTTGTTTGCCTCTGCATAAAAACAGGTTAAAGAGCATGTGAAATCCGAAAAACTACAAAAAAATGTGAAAGCAAATATAAGAAGACAAACTACTAGTGGAAAAAGGAGGCTCAATCACTTTATGTCACAGAATACACAAAAGGCTCAACAGGGGGCAGCCCTGAAGTAGGAAGGGTGAGGGAGGCTCAATACAGGAGTCCCAGGTCTAGCCCCCCACCCCCCCCAGCCCTTGGCATCTGCACAGCTGGGCGACTGGCAGTTTCTCACCCCACACAGCAAGTTTATTACCGTAAGTATCAACATGTGCATTCATGAAGATTCCCTAAGGCAAGCTTCTTTGAAAAGGTGACACCAATAAGCCCAGTCCTCGCACCACTTCACAACCAAGATGCCAGCAGCCGGGTTTAGGTCTCTGAGCAGAAAGGCAGCTGACACTGTACTACTCTGATGAATCCATTCAATGAAGCAGAGGCCCCATAAATAAACAACGCACCCAGGAACGCTGCTCTGACAAACTCCACCAATATGCATCAAATTACAATTAGCACCTGATTTCAGTTGTATTGAGCAACTCTATACAAAACATCATTCAAGATTCTCAAGACATTATTGATTTCAGTAAGGGGCAAAATAAATTCTAACAGAATGGCCTATGGGGTCAGGTTGCCTGAATTTAATTCCAGATGAAACTCTTATTGTTTTTTACTGGGCACTGCAAACATTTTGTGACTCAGATTCCTCATCTGTCAAATAGTGGTAACAAGAACTTTCTCCTAACGTCATTATGAAGAGCAAACAAGTTAAAATAGATGAAACACCTAAAACAGTATCTGATAAGTTAGTGTTCTATAAAGTTTGCTACTTTTATTATTAGTGCCAAACTCTTAACATAAGAATAGGCTACCAAGGACAACCAAACATACAAAGAAAGATTTGAAAACAAAGACTAAACAAACAAAACAAAAGATGTAAGAAATAGAAATGAACCAAGAGCAAAAATTCACCCAAAAAAACCTTTAAAAACTACAATCTCTTCAGCGAGTTATGAGAAGGCAGTGCATCAATGAAGTAAGAACAAAATGTTTGAACTTTTAAAGGGAGGATGTGGGTAAAAATGGTAAGGAAAACAAACTGAAGTCTTGGAAATAAAAATAAAGACTGCAAAAAAATGCAGAGTGGAAAATAAAGTTAATGAAAAATCCCTTAAGAAAAAACATTTAAAAGAAAAAAATGGAAAATCAGAGTAAAATATTTAAAAATTACAAGATTCAGTACAGGATATGCAATGTCTAATGGTTAGGAGTTCTGAAAAACAGAATATGGAAAACAAACATAAAAAATCATCAATGAAATAACTCAACAGAATTGTCTACCAGTATAATATATTGAGATTTAATAAGTCCTTCAAGTAAAAAAAAATCCACACTAAAATACAATCGAGACAAAGAGAACATCCCACAAGCTTCCTGAGAGATACATTAGGTTTCATACAAAGGATCAAGAATATAACTGCATCAGAATTCACAAAAATATCCCCAGTATGTGACAAACAATCCAGGTACACATGTAAAATTCAGAGAAAAAAATGACTTATAGCAAAGAATTCTATAATCAGCCAAACCAACAAATAATTAAGCCAAAGGAAGAAAAAATGTCATATCTACACCTGTAAAGTCTCCAAACAATTTTATTTCAAAAGCGCACTTTCTTAAAAAGCTGTAGTTTAAACCAATGGATTTAGAAAAGAAAGAAGAAAAGGGATTAGGAAATAAGAGATCCAATTAAAGTGAACAAGAAAGGGAATTTTTTCCAGATGAGGGTAAACTGAACTTTCATGGCATCTACCTGGCAGAAACAGCAACCACTCTTGATTGAGGCAAATCAGAAAGCTCTTGGGCGACAGATTCAAGCAAATGAAATTAATAGATTATCTCACATGTTTACCACCAGGAGGACAATTTTAAACAATGGGAGGTGAGGAGTTAAGTTTAGAATGCTGATTAGAGAAGTAATCATATAAAACAGAAAAAAACATATTGGACATGAAAAGTAAACATTATACACATTTCTCAACCGTGAATGGTATTTCTATAGTCACAACAATGTAGACGAGGAGTAACTGCAACAAAATTATCTATCACCATAATGAGTATGTGAGAGAAAGATGAGGGATGAGTATGGGATAGAAGAGGTGATGAAGACAGCTTAAAGCCCCACCTTTCCTATTAGAAAGCTGATCAGTTTGAAACTGGAAAACCAGAAAGTACCAATAATAAGTACATTACTTAGAGATACACTGATAAACACAAAAAGAATGCGCTACACCTGTTAAGCATCTAGCCTCTAGAAAGAAATGGGAGGTGAAAGGAAGGGAGGGCACAGGAGACACTATGTTTCCTAGAAGTCCTTACACAACTTTACAATACAGACATAGAAAACAAAATGGTATGAGCCAACCCATCTGTTATTTCCATCAAAATACTCTAGAAAAACAATCAAGAAAAAATTTTCTTTATGAAACTATAAAATGTTTTAAAATGACATTTAACCAATGATAAATCAAAATTTAAATAAAGCTACTCTCCATTATTTTCCCATAGAACAAGTATTTTTTAAAAATGTGAAACTGTATCTTTTGACACTAAACCTGCTCAAAAGCAAACCAACCAAAAAAAATAAAAACTCTAACAGAAAAAGTAATCTTTAGGTAACTTTAAAAAAAATTCAGAGGTCATCTAGGACTGACATCACTACAAAGTGCCCTACTAGTTAACACTGTCCACACAGTATTTAACTTAATCCTTTTCCTCTCTGGAAAACTACTTGTTAACCAACATCCTCATAATCGCAGCAATACTTTTCCTCTGATTCTTTTCAGTAACATATTTCCTAGAAGTTTTTTGCTGTTTTCTGACTCTCCATGGCAAATGTAAATTAGAAAGAGGAAATAGAATGATGAAAACACACACCTCTTGAAGTTAAAATAAAGACCATTAAGACTCAGATATTTAAAAGAATATAACCATGTAAGATCAAAATGTCAGACTTACCCATTCAAGGAAATTGCCTAGGTTTCATAAGAAATTTCGAGGCAGTGTTAGGAATCATTTTTTAACTGTTACTTCCTAGCAACTTGAACTGAGCAATTCCTAGAACAGTACGGGCTCAAAGAGTATTTTGAATCACTGCTTTTGGAGTAAAAGACTTAATGGAAGTAAATGAATTGATCCTAGTTCCCACTTACATGCCCAATAAAAACACACTGGAGATTGGGCAGGAGAAGATCAAGTTGTTATCACTAGAAGAATTATATTCATAGTAGGGCAGGAGACTGAGGCCTCTATCTTAAAAAAACTGCACTGCTATATTCTACTCCTTTCAAGTATCCAATCATTACTGGGGCTGAGTAATTCTGAAAACTTTCTATGCAACTGAATTAAACAGCAAAATATTATCACAAGTCAAAAAATGACAGGTATAAATCATTACTTGAAAAATACTCTATCCATAAATAATCAGATAGGAAAAGACCCCTATCATTAATAATTCTAATAACTAAAATTTTTCCTTGAAAGTATTTTGTCTTTACCAATCTTCTTTCAAAAAATTACATGTCCCAAGAAATAACAAAAAACAAAAGCTACAAAGCACTTAACCTCCAAAACCTCATCTACTGTGGTAAATTAAGTAATAGTCAACTTGGAATGCCCAGCTGAACTAAATCAGTGTGTTTCTGGGAGTGGAAGACCCACCTGAGAATTGTTGCCAGTGGCATAAAAGGAGAACTGGAGGGGAAGATTGTGTTGTTGATTTTCCTGGAGAAGCTTGCCACAGCTGGTTTCCTGATGCTAATTTGGCTGTTCTCATCCTCAGAGAAGCTCGGGTCCTCCCTGTCACCAGGGATGACTGCTGTTCTCAGGGGAACTCTGGAATTCACCTTGAATGTCACGTCCTGGCTCCAGTGCAGATCCCTCAGCCTGGTAGCACAGATCCTCACCCAACCCGTACAGACATTTTAGCTTCCACCACTGGCCTTTGGGCCTTCCCAGTGCAGATCTTTGATATGGACTTGCATGAGACATTGCCATGGGCTTTAGGCCTCTGTCTGAACTTGTAAGGACACTGTTATGGGCTCTAGGCTTTAGCTATACTTGTGCAGGACACTGTCATGGGATCCAGGCCCTCAGCTGGATTCTTCAAGTCTCTTGCATGTGGACAGATCTCTTGCTGTTCTGTGCATTTGATTTTTTAGGTGAATATTATAAATAATCCTATAAGTTATGTGTCCTATATTAAATCTATTCCTTTGCAAACCTTGACTGAAACACCTACTTTTCACCCCTTTATATCTGTTACAAGCACCAACTACTTAAGAGCACTCTTTCCAGGTTGATGGCTCTCTGATCCTCATTATCCTCTCCTTCAAAGAAAAAATATACTCATAATCTCAAAGGTCTGCACAAAATTTCTAGAACTCACCACTTCTCAGGGGCCAAATACTCCCAACTAGATAATGAACCTTTTAATGTGAATATCCCTCTATCAACTCAAAATGAATTTTACTCCTATCAGGCAAAATTTCATCCCTTGAAAAATCCTGGAAAAAAATCCTTATTTTAAAAGACCACATAGGCTTTCACTCAACAGAAGAAAACAAGACTGAGACTGAAGGGCTACTGTTCCTTTCTCTACCCGCTTTACTCCTTTTCAAGAAAAGTACAGTATCTGTGACTGGATGCATAAATTTAATTTAGAACAGGACTTGTGAGAGATCTCTTTCAGCCCTAGGTCCAAGCCATATTTACATTAAAGCTTTAATAAAAGACCCACTACTCTCACTCCTATATGATGCATGGTTCACTTTCTCAATTAACTCAGAATCCAGAGTGGTTACAAAGAACTCCACCACCAGAACCACTATCCAGTTAGCTGTCTTCAGGGGAGAACTATCAGAAAATCACATGAAATCATTATTTCCCATCTTCATCTGGATTCATAGTCCTCCCCAGTACATCTCCAGTTAATGCTATTTTTTTCATTCTCCAGAGAAACCATTTCCAACATTTCCAACTCTCCTCACACTCCCAACTTATCTTTTCCTTTCAGCAAAGCAAAGAAAAGAGAAGTTATTTTGAAAAGTCCCATCACGTTTTGCAATCAAAACTAAAGTTACTAGCATCTGTACTCACCTGCATCACTTTACAGTTCAGGAAAAAGAATCTCTAAACCTATTTAGGGTTAAACTCACCAACTGTTCTCTCAGAAACTGGGCTCACAATTGTTCCCTCTAAACATTCAACTTCCTGCTCTAATTTGGCTCTTTCCCATCAACAATGAAACATATTCCAGTGTTCTTTCATCTTAACAAGGAAAGCAAACACAAAAGCAAAACCTTCCTCAACTACACATTATTCTCCAACCATGTTCTACTCCTCTTCACAGTTCAACTTCCTAGGCATTCTTCTCTTATATCACATGCCTGTATCAAATTATCTCCTTTTCTCTAAACATAAAAAGACACATTCAATTCACTGTCTTAGCTGAACACTCCATACATAAAAATCAATCATCAAATCCTATCTCCTAATCTAGGACCCATCTGTTTCTTAGTCTCCACTACTTCCACTCTCACTAATGCCATTATTATCTCTCAGCTGGTTCACACATTCGCCTCCAGCATGGTGTGCTTTTAAATTTGCTCCTTTCTAGTTCATTCTGCACTCTGCTACCCAGGAAATACAGTGGACTCTCAAGTTTCGACTGGCCTGAAATACCAACAACTTGGGTTAATTAGGTTAATGGATGATTCATCTGCTTCTTGTTATCTATAGGGTATAGCCAGGTAAACATCTAGATCTCAGCTGTACTGACTGTTACAACCAGCCCTCAGAAACCAATCAAGATCATAAGTTAAAGGTGCACTATATTTCTAAATACTTTTTACATTTAAAACTTTTCAATAGTTTTATGGATAAATTTTATTAGTTGTTGTCATCCTCATCTTTAGCACAGCCATAACCTATATTCATACAGAAATTAGTATTTTATAGGACTCTGACCATATCCTTACACCTCTCTCTACTACTGCATCCACATACATAAAATACGCAGGCTGACTCAATGATTTCCAAGATATTGCTGCATAAGATCCTCTAAATACTTTAATCAAGTTGGTTTCATCACATACTACTTTCTATCCTGAATCTGTTGCTTACAGTCATCAGTGGTATCCTTCTTTAATCCATCAGCATGTAGAAGCCAGGTGTCACTGTTTATTCTTACTTCACAACACAACAGTAAGTCATTTAAACCTATCTTTATTTCCCCACTTATCCCTTCTTTGCTCTGCCAGTAACCCTCCTTGTGATTCATATCTCTATCGCTACTTCTTGAAAATTACCAAACTTTACTTCTTATCATTCTTCTTTCCAATCCATTCATCACACTGAGTAAATACTTTTAATAAAATTATGGGTTTTTTTTTTCTTTTTGGTACCAGGGATCAAACTCGAGACATTGTACTTGCGAGGCAGGTGACACAATCACTGAGCTAAATCCCTGACTCCTAAAATTATGTTTTAGACCCTGAAACATCATCGTGTCAATCTCAACTCCAAATTTTTCAAAACAAAAATGCTCAACTTATGCTTCTAATGGAATATGAGCTTTGGTGCTTCACATGCAAGCAAAATAAGCATGAAGATAAAATTGTGAATGCCACTAGCACTAATAATTAAAGTAAATATCATGTTCACTTTGGCAGCACATATACTAAAGTAAATATACATCTTGTAAAAAGTCTGCAGTTATAACACAACATCAAGGCACAAGAAAACATTTTCTATAACAATGAGAGAAGTATTACAATCACAGTAAAGTCAGTATTAACATAAAATTGAAGGCATAACAATAAGTTACCTAACTCCTTCCTGTATGGACCTGGACTGATGAGCTTCAATTTCTTTTTCATCATTCATTTTTAAATGAATAAAATTTCATCTGTTCTAGATATACTACCAAAAAGAATACTAGTTGTTTGGAAGCTATTTTTAAAGCATATTCTATGTTGTGTGAACTGAGAGAACCTAGTTTTTTTCAAATATTATGTGTATTCATATATTCATATATTACTGTAACATCATACATTATTTTGACTACTATACCATACCAATTTACTCAGCTACTTTTCTGTCAATAGATAGTCAAGAACCTTGCTGGAGAGAACAGAATTGCTATGAACATTTTCCAACACGTCTATTCTTGTATATACAAAGAATTTCTCCTGCATATCTGTCAGTGAAAAAAATCACCAAGAAATAAGGTTTATCTATATTTATTTTCAAAGGATAATGTTTGCACAAATTTTACTTGTGGAAACAGTGTATAAGGGTCCTGTGAACCCTCATGGTTCCCAGCACATGGATTTAAATGTTATTTCATTATTAACTTGGCTTCATTTCTATGATCATTAATAAAACTGAAATTTCTTCATAGCATTATTATGTTGTTCCTCTTTTGTGACATGTCTATTCATGCCTTTATTAACCTATTGTATTTTCTACTCTTTGAAACTGAATTCAAAATATTCTTGACATTAGTCATTTGCTAACTCTAAATTGCAAACATCTTCTATGATATAATTTTGCTTAAGTCAGCTTGTGATAAAAAATGTAATCAATGTAATTAATAATAATATCCCAGTGTTTTAGTCTCATTTTTAAAATCTCCTACCACTGGGTTTAAAGTGTATACAGCTAAAATGCCTGTAATATCAGCACTTGGGAGGCTGAGGCAGAAGAATCACCTCAAGTTCAAGATCAGCCTGGGCTAGAGAGTTCAAGGACACCCTGAACTACATAGCAAAATCCTGTCTCAAAAACAATAATTAATTAAATTTAATATACACCTATATTTTCTACAGTTAAAATTTTAGGGATTTAAATATTTATACTAGCTACAGTTTAATATTTATATAGGGTGGAACCAGAAATTTTATGATTCTTTTATGACATGGATCATTTTTTCCAAATTTTCTTTGTTGTAAAGCAACTTCTTTCCTCACTAACCTGAAGGGTCACCTTGAGCACATAACCAAAGTTAATTTGATACAATGTTTGAAAGTATAGAATTATTTCAACAAAAATGATATCTCTATAATATTAAGTAATCCTGTCCATAAATATCAGTAATATATACCATAATTAAGTTTTTTTAAGCTAAACATTTATTGGTACATTTTAGACATACATAATAACATTTATCATAGTGAATTTGTACCTGTACATAATTTGCTTTTGTCCTATTTCCTCCCTTAACCCCTTTTTCCCCTCATTTAAAAAAGCTTTGTTTCTATTTTTTCTTCTATTCTCTTTTCTTCTGCCTTTTTTTATATCTCCTCCACCCCTCCCTTTTTCCTCTTCCCATTTGAACATTTTCTCCCCATTTCTCAATATCTATTATATATATTTTGTCCTTATTTCCATTTTTAGTTTATTACATCAGAGAAACAATATGGTATGTATTTAAACATGTCCAACTTACTTCACTTGAGAGTATGGTCGTAAGATGCATCCATTTAACTAGAAATGTCTCAAGCTTTATGGTAGAGTAATACTCCATTGCATAAAAAAATTACATTTTTTATATCCATTTGTCAGTTGATAGGAATTTGGGCTGCTTCCAAGATTTAGCTATTGCAAACTGTGCCACTATGAACAGTGGTGTGCATATATCCCTGTGGTATGGTCCTTTTAATTCTTTTAGGAAGACCAAGAAGAGGAACAGCTGTGTTGAATGAAACCTCTACTTTTAGATTTTTGAGGAATATCCACACTGATTTCCACAGTGGTTGCACCAGTCTGCACTCCCACCAACAGTGGAGAAGGTTCCTTTCAGCCCACAGCCTCACCAGCATTTGTTATTGGTTGATTTCTTAGTAATACTCATTCTTTGTGAAGTGGAATGGAGCACTGTTTTAATTTGCATCTCTCAAATGACCAGTGATGTTGAACATTTTTTCATAAATTTATTTGCCATTTCTACTTCTTCATCTGTTCATTTTGAATGCCTGTTTATGGACTGATCTTTAAATCTGCAGGGTCTGATCTGTTTTACTTCTTTATATATTCTAAATATCAGTCCTCCTCTGTCTGAGGAACAGCTGGCAAAAATTTTTCCGAAACTCAAGGTTGTCTCTTCACTCTGTTGGTGGTTTCTCTTGCTATGCAAAAGCTTTTTAATAAGATGAGATTCAATTGTTGATTCACTGTGATACTTCCTGTGCGACTGAGATTTTGTTCATAGAGTATTTGCCTACACCAATGTCTCTGGGAGTTCTACGTAGTCTATCTTCCAGCAGATTAAAGGTTTCTGTTTTAATATGTAGATCTTTGTTCCATTTCGATTTTAGTTTAATGCATGATGAGAGATATGGGTCTAGTTCTAATTTTTGGCAAGAGGAAACCCAATTTTTCCAGCACCATTTATTAAAAATGCTATCTTTCTTACAGTGAAGGTGTTTGTCTCTTTTGTCAAGGATAAGCTGGCTAAATATGTCTGAAGTTGTTTCTGCATCTTCTAATGGGTTCCACTGATCGAGTCTGTTTTTGCCAGTGCCATGCCGTTATTGTCACAGTAGCTTTGTAGTGTAATTTCAAGTCAGAGATTGTGATGCCCTCTGCCTTGCCTTTGTTGCCCAGAATTGCCTTTGCTATTTTAGGTCTGTACTGGTTCCAAATGAACTTAAGATTATTTTCTCTAATTCTGTGAGATATGCTATTGAAATTTTGATAGCATTCATTCAGTATAACAATTTTGGAAGTATAGCCATTTTCACTATATTGGTTCTTCCTACCCAAGAACAAGGGATATCTTTCCATTTTCTAATATTGTCTTCGATCTCTTTTTCAGAGTATTGTACTTTTCAATGTAAAGGTCTTTTACTTCCTTTGTTAGATTGATTCTTAGGTATATTTTTGGATGCTACTGTGAAAGGTGTTGTTTTCCTAATTTCTTTCTCAGTGAATTTGGAAAGAAGGCTTGATTTTTGAGCTCTGCTACTGAATCTGTTTATTAAATCTACAAGTCTTTTGGTGGAGTCTGTGGGGTTTTTGATGTGGATTATCGTACCATCTGGAAAAAAAAGGATAATTTAACTTCTTCCTTGTCTATCCTTGTTTCATTTCTTTCATTACTAATGTTTCCAGAACTATACTGAATAAGAGTGGTGACAGTGGATATCCTTGTCTTATACCTGATTTTAGAGTGAAAGCTTTGGCTTTTTGTCCATTTAGTACAAAGTGGGCTATTGGTTTGTCATAAGTGGCTTTTATCAGACTGAGATAAAGACCATCTATTTGAATTTTCTATAGTGTTTTTAGCATGAATGGGTGTTGGACTTTGTCAAATGGTTTTTCTGCATCTATTCAGATGATCATATGGTTTGCCCTTGGCACTGGTAATATGGTGTATTACATTTATTGATTTGTGTATGTGAACCATCCCTGCATCCCTGGGATGAATGCTGCTTGGTCATGGTGTATGATCTTCTTGATGATTTGCTGCATTCTATTTGCTATTATCTTATTGAGGATTTTTGCATCTATGTTCATTAGGGAGATTGGCCTGTAGTTTTCGTTTGGTTCAATCCTTCTCTGGTTTTGGTATAAGGGTAACACTTGCTTACAAGAATTAATTTGGCAATATTGCTTTCCTTTCAGTGTAACTGAAGAGTTTGAGATGTAATGGCATTAGGTCTTCTCTAAATTTCTTGTAGAATTCAGCAGTGAATGCATCAGGGCCTGGTGTTTTCTTTGTTGGTAGGTTTTTAATTACATCTTCAATTTCATTGACTAATACTGGGTTATTTGGAATTTTTATAGCTTCTTTGGTAATTCATATGTATGTAGGAATCTATCCATTTCTTGTTTTCCATCTTATTAAAATATAGGTTCTCATGATCTTCAGGATTTGTGCATAATCCGTTGTGATTTCACCCTCTTCGTTCTTAATTGCACGCATTTGAGCCTTTCTTCTTTTGATACAGTTGACTAAGGGTTTGTCAATTTTATTTAATCTTTCAAAGAACCAACCCTTCACTGATTCTTTGTATATTGTTTTCTTAGTCTCCATTGCATTAATTTCTGCCCTGATCTTTATGATTTCCTCCCTCATCCAAGCTTTGGGCTTGGCTTGCTCTTCTTTTTCTAGAAACTTGAGATTCAACATTAGGTTGTTTATTTTCACTTGCTCTATTTTTCTGATCTGAGAATTCACCTCTATAAATGTCTTTCAGAGGATTCCTTTCATTGCATCCTATAAGTTTCAGTATGTTGTATTCGTATTATGGTTTACTTGTAGAAACTATCTAATTTCTTTAATTCCATCTGTGACCCACTGGTTGTTAAAGAGGGCGTTACTTAATTTCCATGTCTTTATGAAATTTTTGTAGTTTGTTTTGCCATTGATTTCCCATTTCATTGCACTACTGTCTGACAATATCCATGGGATAATTTGAATTCCTTTGCATTTACATAAGCATGTTCTATGAGCTAGTATGTGGTCTATTTTGGATAATGATTCATATACAGCTGAGAAGAATTTGTCTTCTGAAGTTGTGGAGTGGATCACTCTATAGATATCTACTAACTCCATTTGTTCATAAGTTTGGATCAGTTTGAATATTTCATTTTTGTTCTTTTGTTTAGGTGATCCATTTGTTACAATGGGGTAGAGGTACCTCATTACAACTGTATTACTGCTTATTTTATTTTTCATGTCCATTAATATGTTTTATATTGTTGGGTATGCAGTTATTTGGTACATATATAATTATAATTATTATCTCTCCCTCTTAGATTGTTCCCTTTACAAGGATGCAGTGACTTTATCTCTTTTAATCAGTCTGGATTGAAGTCTACTTTATCTGCAAATAGAAGAGATACCCCTGCATTTTTCTGGAATCCTCTCACATATAGTACTGTTTTCTATCCTTTTTCAGTCTATGAATTTATTTTTTAATTAAATGTTTCATGTACACAGCATATTGTTGGTTCTTGCTCTTTGATTCATTCTGCTACTCTATTTCTTTTGATTAATGAATTGAGACCATTAACACTAATGGTTACATCTGAAATATATTGATTTATCCTTGTCATATTATTTTCCTGTTGTTAGCTCCCTTTTTTTGTCTTCTGTTTAATTTCTTGCCTTGCCTGGTAAATTCATTCTTTTAGAGTTCATGGAGTTGTAATCCTTGCTATCTCATTGAAGAATATCTTTCAGAACACTTTGGAGTGCTGGTTTGGTGTTCATGAAGTTCCTCAAGTTTTCTCTGTCATGGAAGTATCTTATTTTTCCATCCATTTTGAAAGATACTGTTGCAAGGTACATCAATCTGGGTTGGAGGTTTTCTTTTGGGGCTTGAAATACTTCACTCCAAGCTCTCCTTGACTTGAGTTTTTGTGTTGAGAAGTCTGCTGTGATTCTGACAGGCATTCCTATATAGATGATTTGTTTATTTTCTCTAATAGCTTTTAACATTCTGTTCTTGTGTTGCATTCTGGATTCTTAACTATTGTGTGCCTCAGTGTAGATTTTTTTGATCATGGCTAATTGAATTTCTACATGCCTCACTCATCTATATGCCAAATTCTTTTTCCCTGTTTGGCAAGTTTCCTGCCATTACTTCTGTGACAATGTTTTTTTTTTAATGTCATTTGCACTATCTCCTGCTTTCTCATTGACTTCAATCAATCTTATGTTACTCTTCTTTGCATCTAGCTGCTGCTGAATTGATTTCTCATTATCCCTTGTTATTTTTAAGAAATCATACTTTTCATGATCGCTAACCACAATTCTGTCTTCTATATACGATATTCTGTCCTCACATTGGCTCATTCCACTGCAAATTTTTAATCTCCTGGATATCTGTTTAAATCTGTTTCATGGATTCCATTTCTTTCCTAGGCTGGGCATTGATCATTTCCATCATTTTCCTAAGGTCTTCTATTTTTTTAATCTATATCTTCTCTAGAGTTGCTAACCACATCTTTCATGTAGTTATCTGATAAATTATTTCTGAGTTGATTTTTTTCTAGAGCCTTGTTCATCTGCTTTATTGCTTACACTTATCACTTCAGAGAGTCCAGGTGGGTGGCTTTTCAACTGTTCCCCCTTGTTGCCCCTTGGGTTTGCCATTGGAGAGTTGGAAGTCTGGGGTTGCATCTTGCTTACATGTCTTCTCATTTTCTATCTTTTTCTAGTTGAATTCCTAGGGTGATGCTTGTATGTTGCTCATGATGAGTAGCTTTACTGCAAATATTTAGAACCCTTAAGAAATGACTACTTCTAGGAGGTGTTGTCCAGATGTAGCTGGTATTTGGCTTTTGAGACTGTTGCAAGAACCTACCTCTTCAATTTATTGGGGATCAGAAGCTGTTGCTGCTGGTTCTTTGGCACTAGCCTACAATATTTTTTAAGACCTTAAGGCAATCTCAGTCTTGACATGCCAGGAAAAACTGATTAGCATAATTATGTCACCTTACCTATAGTCATACAATCAACATTGACAATAACATCAAACAGAGTCTGGAAAATGACAGAGTCTGATAACTATTAATTTGATACCTTTAACCATATGAACTAGATTTGTGGTGATATAACAAAATCTAAAATGAACCAGAAAATTGTATGCAGTAAATAAGCCCTCAATATGGCAATTTTACCCTCAGGAGAGAAAATTCAATAAGGGTTATGGGTGGAAAAATAAAGAAATGGAGGAAGAGGAAAAGATTAGAAGCAAGGCTGGAGGACAAAAGAAGATCATACAAACTGGAAAATTCATGAAGCAGACAAGAGGGAAACAGAGAAGAAAGCAGTAAAAACAACAGAACAGAACAAAAACTTAGAAACCATGCTGACATGCATGTAAAAATAAAAACAATCAAGAAAAAACAAAAACTAGAAAAAAGAGGAGGAAAAAGTAGAAGAAAATCAAAATGTCCACTTCAAGGCATGTCTCTGCTATCACTGGTAGGCAACACTGGCAGACAGAGTCCAGATCCAAGTTAATTAATCTTATTAAGCCAGCCATAGCTTTTTGGCAGGATAGTGGATTATCCCAGCAAGCCTACACCTTTAGTTCCACTGAAGTTCAGGATGGTTTCTGGCTGTGAGTCTGGCACCTGACTGTCGAGCCTCCAACAGTCTATGTGCCTTCTGCCAACTTGAACTTGGCTCCCTAACCTCCTGCAGCCTAGAACTCAGCAGCCTTACCATGACACTGGGAACCACTACATGGAGCCAGCCCACAGCCATTCAGAGTGCTGAGTTCAGTTAGCCCCTCTCCAAGATGGCTACCAGGCAATCACCCTCTCCTGGGGAGCACTGGAACCCAAATAACTCATCAAGCATTACATTCTGCTGCATCTACTGCTGCTTTGCACTCGTGCATTTCTCCATGGAGGCCCCTGGGGTCACCAGTAGTCACTGTGGATCTAAAGGTTCCAGCAGCCCCTCCCACACAGTGAGTCCCAGCTCAGTGAGAAAGCACCACCTGCCCCTTCCTTCTTTTGCATTGAGGTATTTCTCTTCACTCTCCCTGTGGGCTTCAATTCTTGCTTCAGATCCTTGCTGGGTCCCAGGGACCTTCTTCCCTAATTCTCTTCCTCACATTGTTATATTCCAGTGTCTGGACAACAAATCTCAGAGAGGCTCTTTCTCTGCTCTTCCCCACTTTACAGAAGTCTCTCTTAAGTCTTTAATACCAAATAACGAAATTTTACAATTTTCCCCCAAAGAAGTGTTATACATCTCTTGGGTTTATTTCTAAATTCTGATATTCTATGATACTATTTTAAAATTCTCTTTCCAATTACACCTCCTACTTGCCTGTTACTCTTGTGTAACAATGCAGTTTACTACTACATATCAATCTAATATACATTGTTGATAAAATGTTATTTCTAATATTAGTATTTTACTTTTAAATGTAAATGACCAGGCTGGGGATTTAGCTCAGTGGTTTCGCCGCCTGCCTTGCAAGCGCAAGGACCCAAGTTTGATCCCCGGTACCAAAAAAATAGAAAAAAAATATATAAATGACTATTTTCCATCCAGTAACAATAAAACAGCCATTTTATTTCTGCAATTACAATTTTTCCACTTCCAATTCCTTTTCTGAATTATAATACGTTAGCTGTATCCACCAATGCAATGCTAAGTACATGAGGTAATGTGGCAAATTATATACTGCAAATATGATTTCAAAAATATCTTCCATCCCATATATTGCTTTAATACTGAAACACTGATATTCTTCCCACTGTTCTGGGTCTCTTCCCTTCTCCCCAAAACTGGGTACATTGTTAAAACTTCTATAACCAATACAGTACTTCAAAGAAAGCACTCTGACTTCTCTAGCTAGCTTACAAAAATGCAATGAGCTCGGTCTTCTGTTCTTGTATTGCTTGCTCTTGGAACCTAGATGCCATGAAAGCAGAAAGACCAAACCAGCTCACAAAAATGACCACATGAAAAAGCCACGTGTTAAGTTTTCCAACCATCTCTACTTAAGTTCCCTGCCAAGAGCCAGCATCAAATCACCAGGCATGAATGAATGTAATTCTAGTGGTTTCCAGCCTGAAGTCATCAAGTCACTTCCAATGATCAAATCTCCCTAAGTTTAGCCATTAAGAAGACTCTTCTGAAAAAAAAAAAAAAAATCTCATTCTACACTAAGTTCCTGAGCCTCGGAATCCATAAACATAATAAAACACTTCTTTTATGCCATGAAGTTTGGGATGACTTTACTAGGTAGCAGTAATGACTGGAATCAGTATTAACACACATGCCTTTATAGTCCCTGATTTTAAAAGAACTCTTAAAACTTGTTCATACAGAAAAGCATCTGCTGACAACTGTTGGAATAGCTGGTTGTACTTTAAATATTCCTTAACAGGTTAAAAAAGAATCTCTCTTATCCTAATTCACAAAGCATTCTTAGGAATCTTTGATTATCAAAGGCTTTTTTATAGTATTTGAAATTATGTTTTTTATTTAATATTTCAATATCATAATTTACACTTACACATCTACCGTAATAGTAAGCCATTCTTAGACATGTAGGATAAACCAACTTGGTAATGATGTTTGTTTTCTTCTAAATGTTGGCTTTAATTTGTTGATTTCTTGTTTAAGATCGCTAGATCACATTCAGCAAAGAAATATATCGTTAATTTTCATTTCTTACAATATTTTCACCTGGTTTGCATATCAGAATTATGCTGTGTTTTTTAGAACCAGCTGGGGAAACATTCCTCTTTTTCTATTAATTAAAATAGATTGCATCATATTGGAATAGTCTATTTCTCATAATTGGTAGAAACTTGCTGAGCAGATCATCTGGGCTTACTGCTTTCTTTGTGGGAAGATTCAATTTCTCATAATTACAGGATAATTCAGACTTTGAATTTTTCCCTCAATTTTGGAAGCAACATTTTTTTCTAGAAATGCTATTTTTAAATAGCTGGCATACATTTTTAACAGTATTCTCACTACCTTTCTTTTCTCCAATTTATCGGTGGTTATGTCTTTTTCACTCTATGTATTTTGAATTTCATTTGCTCATGAACTATATTATTTATATCTCCTATTTTCTTGCTGATTTCTTTCTTGATCTACATGGAATGAATTGAAATTTCCCACTACAATAGTAGAGCTAATAATTTCTACCTAAAATTCTATCAATTTGGGAAGGGTTAATTGTAACTTTTTTATTAGAAACAAATATACAACTCAGAATGGACTTGAGACAAACTGTGCCATAAATCAGATTTTCTTTAAATGGTTGGATAAGGTTTAAAAATGCAAATAATAAAAGAATATTTTTGTGGTATAAGACCAGCAATATTAAAAATGTATGAATACCTGAATAATATACCTGTTTTACAGTAGTGCACCCTTCAAATTCATATTGTTGACTGTCCAATCTTGCAGTTACAACTCCAACAATGACATACTGACCATTTCTAAAGAAAATATTTAAAACCCAGCATAAACCAAATGTTGCCTCGTTTAAGTAAAGTACTCTACATTTACATGTACAGAAGGGCTTAGATACTACAGTGGTGTCTTGGTTCACAAACTTAATTTGTTTTACAATTTTGGAAAAGATGACCACATTTGTGCTTGTGCGGGAAAGATGGCCATGTTAGCGTTTGTCAACTGATGCTGAGTTTGCAAACAAAAAATTTTGCCAAATGCTTCTGCTTGTGAACCAAACTGTTTGCAAACAAAAGCATTAGTGAACTGAGGTACCACAGAATATCCAAAGCCACATGTGATGTAACTCGATTAATTTTCTAAAATAAGGTGTCAAAACAAATAATTCTTTTCAAAAAATGAACACATTCTGTATAATCTCACTTTGCTGCCATCATTTGTACAAATTTCTCATTGTCTACTTGACTTTCCCCATCAATATCTGCTTCCCTGATTTGGTAACTTCATTAACTTCTCTAAAAGCTTTACTATACTAACACGGACTCTGCAATCCTCACCAACCATAGAGAATGCTTCTTTCTTCACTGTATTTCTCATATTAGTTGCCATCAATTTCAGAAATTCAGGAAAATCAACTGTGCCCTTACCCTAAGTGCCCACTTCATTAATTATATTCTGTAACAATTCCACTAATTTGGGGGTATTATGGTTAATTGTCTTTGTTTTGCAATGGGGTCTTGTTATGTTGCCCAAACTGGCCTCAAACTCCTGGGTTCAAGCATCCTTCTGCCTCAGCTTCCCTAGAAGCTGGGACTATAAGCATCTGTCACCATGCCCAGCTTATCAAATATTTCTGCTGCACATCTGATGTTATAGACTCTTAGTGAATGTAGTGAATTCTCATCATTTTATGCTGTTTCAGTATTCATTTTACATAAGTTTAGCTTTCTCATACCCAAAACAAGGTTTAGTCAACCTTGACACGGTTTCTAGTTGTCTGCCTCTTCTCAATTCTTCTATAGTCAGTCAAATCCAGATATCTGCCTTTTACAATTGCCTCCTAATGATCATCTTCTTACAGGTCCGCTAAAATTCACTTTTCTCATCCTGATGATCCCCTCACCCCACACAAACTCTTCAGGTGCTATAGGGATCACCTCTCAGTAGTACAACTCCAAAGATCTCATACCTATTTGCTATAAACCCACCAATTAAAGCACTCTGCAGAAAGCCTGCTAGGTAACGTCCTGGACCCCAATAACAGCTTTAGCCACTGGTTCCTCAACCTCCTTTTGTCTTACTCTCCGCACATAGGTTGAGCACACCTATACCAGATGATCCTTCACTTCCCATGGCTCCGTGCTGCCTGTGATCATTGTATATGTTTTGTTGTCCTGCCTCCTCTTTCTCACCTGATCAGGACTGTCTCCCAGCCAGGACCTCCTAGACCAGTGGAAAACCTATGGCACAACTGCCACAGCCAGCTGTTTATTATCACTGAAAGCTCTAAAAGGTTCACCATCACTGTCCTAGACAGTAGTTCTCTTGGTAAGAAAAAACTAGACACAGGACAGACAAGAGAGGCTGCCTACATAGACAAGTTTCCTGTGAGAAAGACAAATGTCAGAGAAAATCACTATAAAAACCTGTATCTCCCATCTTCATCTGCATTCAAAGTCCTGTCCGCTGTATCTCCAGTTAATGCTATTTTTCTCATTCTCCAAAGAAACCATTTCCAATTCTCCTTATACTCCCAACCTTTTGATTCCTTTCAGCAATCAAAGGAATTGGTCAAGCCTCCTATTACATAGAGAAAAAAGAAGGCATTTTGAGAAATCCACTGCTTCCACTGTTTTCATTTTGTTAAATGAAAGTAACTAGCATCTGTATTCAGCTATATCACTTTACTGGGTTCAGGAAAAGGAGTCTCTCCACCTACTCAGGGTTAACAGTCCTCTCAGAAACCAGGCTCTCCATTTTTCCTCTAAACATTCAACTTCCTGTCCTAATTTGGCTCTTTCCCATTGCCTTAGTTACTTTTCTCATTGCTGAAATAAAATACCCAACACCAGGGCCAGGGATTTAGCTCAGTGGTTCCGCCGCTTGCCTCACAAGCACAAGGACCAGAGTTCGATCCCTGGTACAAAAAAAATAAAATACCCAACATCCAAAGTTAAAGGAGTTAAAGGTTTATTTAGCTCAGTTTTTGTGTCAGTCCATAATCTGCTGGCTCCAAGGAAGGGTGGCATGGCAGACAGACATCACAGAGCAAAAATAGTTCATTTCAAGCAGAAGGTAGCAAAACAAACAAAGAAGGGATGTCCACAGCTCTTTCTATCCATTATATCTTATCCAGGCTACTTAAGATGGGTAGTACTCACAACCTTAATCCTAATGCCCTTGATCCTAGCATTGCACCATGAATGAATTCCAGGGTCACACTCTCCAGACCCAGCCACTTCTGAAAAAGCCCCCCCACCTATTACCCCATGAGGCTTTGGGGGAACATCTAAACACAAGGCACAACATTTCACCCCTGGCACCCAAAGACTCATGGATATCTCCTTACGAAAAAAAGCATTTAGTTCATCTCCAAGAGTTACCAAAGTCCTAACACTTTCAGCACTGCTGAAAAGTCCAAGTCCAAAGTCTCCTCTGAGATTTAAAACAAACACTTAGCTGCAAGTCCCTGTAAAAATGAAAAGAAAGTTAAACACTTCCAACATTCAATAGCACAAGACAGACATTTCCATTCCAGAAGTTACAAATGAGAATAGCAAAAAATGGGAATAAGGCAAGACCAAAATCCAGCAGAGCAAACCTTAAATCCCACAGTTCCACTTCTAGCATCCCCAATAATCTGTGGCAAACTTTGAACTTCAAAGGGCTTGGGTGGCTCTGCCCCTTCAGCACTGAACATGGTAGTAGCTCCCACAGCTTCTCTCTAGGGCTAGCTCTGCTCTCTCCTTGCAGTTTTCCTCAGATGATTCATATTCCTGGCTTCTCCAAACTTCTGGGGTCTCCACTGCACCTTCAGCTTCACACTTTCTGCTTCACAAACTGTCCTCTCAGGGGCACATTGGTTGGTCTGCCAGGCTTTCTTTGGAAATCTGGGTGGAAGCGTTCCTGACCCTATAATTCTTACATTCTGGATGCATCTAAAGCCAGCATCATGTGGATTATCCCAAGGTCTGCTGCCAGACGAAGCAGTAGCTAGGCTTAGCTCTCTCTAGGCTGTAGGGGTCCATACCCATGAACTAAGTCCCGAGGAACCACTTCCCTAAGTTGCCACCATTCTGGAACACCATGCTCTGGGGCTCTATTTCTCAAAGCAAAGTCTTTCACTTTTGCAATTTTGAGGCTCCAAAGGACAGAGTTCTGCTGCTACTCGTGATGTCCTCAGGCCATCTTTTCTGTTCTGTTCATTTTCAGCAATCAAGATCTCCTCTGCTCTTTGTAGCCTTTCTGGTCAAACTCAAAACATTTTAAATCATCTACTTTTGATTCTCAACATAAATCTGGCTAAAAGTCCCCCAACACTAGCCGTGCCACTGCCTCAACATTAGACTGACTTGAAATTTCTTCTGCAAGATTAATCTGCCACCCTTAATCTCAGTCTCAGGCAATCTCTGGACATGAGCAAAATGCAGACCAATTTTCAGCCAAGCCATAACACATGTCATCTGGAGTCCAATAACCTATGCAGTACATTTTCCCAGCAGAAACTTCCTGAGCCCAGTCTTGACTGGCAGGATTCCTATCAGCTTTCAGGACTCTGAGCTCTGACCAAAATCTCCCATCAAGTATAGCCTAAGGTGGTCCAGTTCTACTTTTTCAGCTGCCTTCTCTAAACCTTTCCATACTCTTCCCACAAGCCATTCCCAAAGGCTCCTGAACCACATAGTCAGGTACAGTAACAGCAATGACCGCATTCTAGATGCCAAAATCTTAGTTACTTCTCTCATTGCTGAGATAAAATACCCCATGCCCAAAGTTAAAGGAGGAAAGGTTTATTTAGTTCACAGTTTGTAGAGACCAGCTAGCTCCAAGGTAGGGTAGCGTGGCAGATAGGCATAACAGAGGAGAAACAGTTCATGTCAGGCAGAAGGCAACAAAACAAGAATGAAAAGGATGACCACAGCTCTTTCTATCCATTATATCTTATCCAGCATACTCAGGGTGGGTAGCACTCACACCCTTAATTCTAATGCCCTTTATCCTAGCATTGCACCATAAATTAATTCCAGCTTCATACTCTGCAGATCCAGCCACTTCTGAAAAAGCCCCACCTATGACCACATAAGGCTTTGGAGAGACATCTAAACACAAACAATAACACTCATGAAGACTGAAACATATTCCAGGTCCTGCATCTTAAAATGAAACAAAGCAAACACAAAAGCAAAATCTTCCTCAACTACATATTATTCTCCTCTCATGGTCTACTCCTCTTCACAGTTTGACTTCCTAGATGTCAAAGACCAAATGCCTGAAGCCTCATCAGGACAGCACTAGAATTTATAGCCACCCACCAGACAGACCAAACCAGAAGAAAAATACAACAGTAAATTTAACCTATTATCATAATAACCTATTATCATAATAACCTAATATGATTATTTTAAATTGATTATGGATAATATTAATATAGCTAAGCAAGGTCATTTTTTAATACTTTAAGACTGCATGGTCTCTTCTCTGAGAATGGAATATTCCTCCCTCAGCTGAATAAATTTCTCATCTCCACCAAGTCTTGGTTCAAATGCCACTTTTACTGTAACTATTCAATTTTAATAAAGCCCTCCCTTTAGAATTCCTAGTCACCCTGTCCCTGCTCTTTTTATCACAACACTCAATAATTTCAACCATACTTTATTTTTCTACTGCTTATATTTAATTATGTTTATTGTCTGTCTTACTCCTACTAAAAACAAAGCTCCACTAGGACAAGCACTTTTATCAGATTGGACACTAATATATTTCCAGCATCTACAAGTACCTGGTATAGCGGTGATATCTAATGTATTCTTCTTGATTGGATGAATGACAGATTTTCAACCTTAAAGATTATTAGAAAAACAAATCATGAAACAACAGGATGCTACCTTATACTCACCAAACCTAAAAAATGTTTAATGTCGATAATAATCATGGTAAAAGTAAGAGCCATTATAAACAAGTGGTATAACTACTTTGAGATGCAACTGGGCACTATCCTGTAAAGTTGAACATGTGCATCTTAACAAGAAATTCCACTTCTAGTTACATGCCCTAGAGAAACTCTCAGATGTTTACCAGGCTTCTTATATAAAAATATTCATGGCTGCAGTAAGTCCCAGAAACAACTCAAATGCCCATCAAGAAGCACTCTTCACTAGCTATTCAAGAGAAAGACTAGAGAAGATCACCTGTGAGAAGTTTACCATCGCAAGGAGTGAAGGGAAAGATTAAATCCCACAGCCTAACACCACTGCTCATAGGAGGCAAGAGCAAGCTTCTACCTGGGGAAAAAGCAGAAAACCCTCGCACCTCTGAACCCAGGAAAATATCAGGAGCCAATAGACAAACCATTGATTCTTTGAGAACTATTTCAGAAATAAAAAACAGCAAACATTTCTTAGTTTACTACAATTTGTTTTATGACCAAGGGCAGGATTTATCCTGGTAAAGATCTATGTCCATATGAAAAGAATGTCGATTTTGAGATTTTGGGGGGTATTCTCACAAATGTCATCTGAGTCAAGTTGGCTAAAAGTGTTGCTGGAGTCTTTCATCCCTGTTATTTTTTGTCTCCTTCTCACAAACACTGAGGAGTTACTATCTTCAATCTACCATTTCAAATTTGTCTCTTTTTCTCTCCATGTGCACTGTCATTCTTTCCTTCATGTATCCTGAAGCTCTGTTATTGGGCATCTTCAAGCATTATCAAATATTCTTTTTATTTCTGGTACAACTATTTGTCATTAAGCTTAAATTGTCTGATAGTAATAAAAATACTTCAGCTTTGTCATGACTGACATTTGTAGAGCATAACTTTTTTATCCTTTTATCTTTTATCTATAAGTATATTTCTACTATAGCATTGGAACTTGCTTTTTAAAAATCCTTTCTGATATAATTTTTGGAGGGGATAATTTCCAGAAAACCATCTTGCTGTTTGTGTTTTATCTGTCTTTCTTCTCCTTCGTTTTTCCTTCTCTCTTACCTATTTGGCATTAATGTTTTCAGTATGCCATCTTATATCCTCTCCAGATATTTTAGCTATTTCTCTTTTTAATATTAAGTAGTCACTAAGTAGGCATCCTTATTTATCACAGTCACTGTGTGTTATACTACTTTGTATATAAAACAAGAAACACAAAATACTGTTACTATTTAATTCCTTCCATCTTTTCTACCATAAAACTTGTAATCCTACATACATGAAAAAAAACATTATTTTTACTTTGAAAGTCAATCATTTTTAAAAAGCAATTAAGAAACAAAAGAAAAAGCCTAGTTAGGATGTGCCCATAAATTTACTTACACACTTCATTCCTCCTCAGAGTGTTAGGCCAAAGATTTCAGGGAAACCCAATGCAGACTTCTGAATCTACTTATCTATATCTTTCTATTCAGCACCATCCCTGCCAATTCCACCTGCCTCAGGAGCTGCGAACACTGATCTGTCTCTTCTACTCACCAGAATCACTGCTCCCTAGTTGGTCTCCATGTTCTTGTACTCTTAGGAAGAAATCTCAGGAGAATATGAGTTTTAATCTCAAGTATCTTCTGTCTTTTAAGGAGCATCACAGCTCTTCCCTGTCTGTGGTGTACTGCTTGAAAACAGCTGCTTCTTATATTTTGTCCAATGTTATAGTTGTTTACAGTGAGAAGGCAAATCCAAAATGTGTTACCCATTCATGGCCAAATCTAGTGGGTTCTTTGTTTTACTTGTTCATTTCTACTGTTCAGGGTTTACTTATAAAAATTAAATTATGATAATATGTGTTTGTATATATACATACAGATGAGTATGCACATTTGTATATATACATACAAATATACATACACATACAGAGAAAGAGGGAAAGGAATAAAAGAGGAGAGCAGAAATAGATAATTACTTTTTAAAGGATAATAAAATGTTAACATTAAGGAAATCTGAGGGAAAAGTACACAGGAATAATTTGGTCTATTTTTATAACTTTTCTTTATGACAAATAATTTCAGAAAATAAAATTACATATAATTGCATACACAAAGGCAAGATACAGATTAGGAGAAGATATATACAAACTACATATTACAAATAAGTCAGACTCCATTTAAAGAACTCTGAAAACTCAAATGCGGGAAAAACCCAATAAGAAAATATACTAAAGAGACATTTTACCCCAAAAAACACATACAAAGGGGAGGGCACTTAAGCAAATACAATGTTTAACAGCAATGAATTTAGAGAAATGGAAAGACCACAATGAAATATCACTACATACCTGTTAAAACAGTTAAAATAAAAAGTAGTGAAGTGACAATACCAAATGCTAACAAGGTTGTAGAGAAAGTAGATCTTTCTGACATTGCTGATGGGAATGTGAAATGACATGGCCACTCTGGAAAATAGTTTGTCAGCTTTCAGAATTAAAGATATGCTTATCATAAGACTAAGCAGTTGCACTCCTTAGCACTTAGCCCAGAGAAATGAAAACCTGTGTGACACAAAAATCTGTACATGACTGTTCATGGCTTTGTTTATAACAGACAAAAACTGAAAACAACCAAAATGTCCAAACTAGGAACGTGTAAACAGTGTCACATTCATACCTGTATAATACTCATCGGCAATAAAAAGGACAGAACTGTTGACACATGCAACTCATTCGATGGATCTCAAGGGCAGTAGGCCAAATAGGTAAAAGTAAAAAAAAAGCCAGTCTCAAAAAGTCCCAGACTGTATTAATCCACTTACATAACAGTCACAAAATGATGAAATTATAGGGAATAAGTCAGTGTGTGTTGGGGGTTGGATGATGGGCAAAGAAGAGGGAGGATGACTGTAAAGGGGTAGCTCAAGAAGGATCTTTGTGGTGATGGAATAATTATGCATCTTAATTGAAGTATTTATTGTACAAATCTACATATGATAAAATGATATAAAACTATATATAAACATTGTACCAAAGTCAATTTCCTGGTTTTAACACTGTACCAGATATTTTATTATATAAAATATTTATGATATTTTGATAATTGGGAAATGGTGAAAAAATCACCAAGACCTTTTTATACCATCTTATAAATTTCTGTCAATCCATAATTATCTAAAAATGAAACTTTAATTCTATCTACATTCAAAAACTTAAAGTATTTTATCAAATTTAAATGGTCTCTTTTAAAATACATGATTTATACTTCATTTTTCTTTCAACTTTTTATCAATTGATCACCAATCTGCCTTAGTTTCATAATACATTTATTTAGTATATTTTGGAAACACCAACATCAATTACCTAACAGAAAAATTAGTATGCCTATTTTAGGAAATAAATATAATTTAGCTCAGGTTTTTGCAAACAGTGATTGACAAAAACTGTGAGATCAATGAAAAAGAAAGTTGTTAAGAGACCAAGAATCAAAAATACCAGATCAAGAAATGACCCAGATATTGCAATATAAAGGCAAAAACATTTGTTAAATGTGATTAATTTGAGACTATAATGGAAAATAGAAAACATGCATGAGGAGATATCAACACATAAGAATGCTATTAGAAAATGAAAATGGAAATGCTGATAATGAAAACATTGTAATCTAACAATGCCTTTAATATTTTATAGCAAATATTACAGAACAAAAGAAAGCAAATCACTAAACTTGAAAATAGGTCAACAGAAATTATCCAAATTGAAATATGTACAAACACACATGCAATGATGTAAAAGAGTGGGGAACCATTCCTCTATGTTCTGTAGGACAGCACCAGAGTGTCTATTCTATCATGGGTGTAATCAAAATTTAAAAAGCAAAGACAGAATTGGAGAAAGAAATAGGTGAAGATATGATGTCTGAAAATTTTTCAAAATCACTTAAAATAAACCACAAATTAAAGAAAGTTAGAGAACACAACAACACAACTATTCATGTCATAAAACCTAATGTGAGGTACAATACAAACACCCAAAAAAGCAAAGTGAATGAAATTTGCAAAGATCTCCCCAACAACAAAAGATTAAGAGCAATTTCTCTCTCTTCTCTAATAAGTAACTAACATCTTTTTTTATTCCTCATACCTTCTTTCAGATCCAACAAGAGTATAAAGATTTTAATATGTAACTGAATAAAGTACAATAGCTAAGATGTTACTGACTTTACTAAATTTTTATCAATACTATTAAATATTGTGATTTAAATAGTATATTTTGTTAATCACTCCAGAGGCTTACTCCAACTTTTTCTATTAAGAAATATGGCATATGAAACCAAAGAGTTCCCATTAATAAATCACAAAGAAATTATAATTTTTAGAATGAGGTATTCATAAAAATAACTAACTCCAAATACATGATAGCTCCACTCTCAGCACTCAGAGGCTGTGGGGCAGCAATTTAATCTGCATCTAGCCTAAACTCTAATCTCATGTAATCATACATAAATGTGCATTCTCACATACATTCCTACATATATATAGTGATACTGAAGCTGCATGGTTTTTTTAAGGTCAAATGTGGTTTGTTTTTTTCTCCTGTAATACTGCCATAGAAATCCCTAATACTCTATGGTGTACAACTGATTCTTTTTAATGGCTACTATAATTTCATCTATAGATACATAATAAATACATTTTTATCAATCATTCCTCTATTGACAGACATACATGGTGTTTCCAGTATTTTTGCCACTGCAAATGAATGCTTATATGGAGATCTTTACCTGTGAAGCAGGTCTCTGTGGGTTGCATTCCAAAGAAAGGGATTGCTAGGTCAATTCATGCATATATTTGCATTTTAGAAAAAGGCTCTCCTAGTTCCTATTTCAATGAGCAAAGTACATTATGAAAGTACCTTTTCACTTTGGGTACAGTAAATATTACTGTTGATCTCTCTTTTCTCTGTTCTCCTTTCTTCTTTCTCTTTCTCTCTTCTCTTCTCTTCTCTCTCTCTCTCTCTCTCTCTCTCTCTCTCTCTCTGTTTTACTCTGTTCTCCTCTACCAGTGAGTGTGAATCTGTTTCCATATGTCAGTGCTAATTTTCCTTGTTGCTAATTTTAATTGTTCCTTGCTTTGTCAATATCTAGGCAATTATAACATACAACTATAACATACAATTATAACATACAATATCCTTTCTCTGCCTTGAAAATATTTTATTTCTATTGCATATTTTTATTCAAAAACTAAGTTTCACACAAATTATATATATATATATATATATATAAATTAAGTTTATAGACTTATCATGGTGATTCTGAGGGCCTCTTTGGCCCCAAAAATGAACATTTAATCTCCTATATTTGGCATACAATTTTTATTATGTTTCTCCAAGCGGAATTTATTTTTGTGCATTATATAAAGAGTACAATTTGATTTCCCCCAAAATGAATAGCCAGATGCCCAAGGTATATTTATTTTAAAATGTATACCATTCCAATTCTCTCAAATTTAATATATTCTTGTATATGGGGATCTATTTCAAGATCCTCTACTTTGTCTCCCTGATTTATTTTATGTCAAAGCTTCTTATATTATGTTATTCAGCTTTTCATTACTATAACAAAATACCTGAGAAAGTCAACTTAAAGGAGGGAAGGTTATTTTGGCTCATGGTTTTGGAGATTTCAGTCTGTAGTTATTTGGCTCCATTGTTTCTGAACTATGGTGAGGCAGAGCACCATAGTGGAAAGGGCATGGTGGAAGAAAGTTGCTCACCCAGCAGCAGCCAGAACGCAGAGAAAGGGAGGAAAAGAACCAGACTAATGGGCCAGGACCAGATACAGTTCTCAAGGTCATACCCCCATGACCCACTCTCTTCAACTAGGCTCCACTTCCTAAGTTTTCAGTACTCCCAATAAGGTCATCAAATGATAAATCCATCAATGAAAACATCCACTGATGAAGTGAAAGCTCTAATGAGTCAGTCGTCTTCCAAAAGCCCCACTTACAAGAATGCATGAAACTGCAGCAAGGACATTTTAAGTCCAAACCAAACCACACATTATTCATCAAATGCTATGTTTTGGGTATAATATCCTTAGCATCTAGCCAACATACTCTAACTACTCAATCATTCTTAGCTGAATGAACTTAGCAAACAACTGAAGGATTTTGTTGTTGTTGTTGTTTGTAGACAGTAGATAGCAATGCCTATTCTATTTTCTTCCTGTGTCTTATTCTCACTTCTATTCTGCACATACAATGTAAACATTTTATATATTTATATTATTTATGAATAATAATAAAGTTAGATTCTGGTTGAACACCAGTAAGAAATTGCTTTGTAACTTAAATCACTTAAATACACTGCTTTGTATCTTGAATCACTGAAGCTCAACTGGGCACAGATATTCCTCCTATTCCTCCTATACTACTAACTGAGTGGTTGCTAAATCAGGAAGTGTATATACCATGTACATTACAATTTTCAAAACAAAGAAATGGTCAAAAGAAACTAACTTGATAATTTTGCTTTTATTTAACTCTTACACACACCACTGTGATGTATAACAGAATATAATACTTCAGTACTATACAGTACAATCAGCAAAACTTACAGTAATGTATAAACAAGTTCTACTAAAAAAAAAGACAATGAGGCTCTATAAACAAGATGTGGAGAACTATACAAAAACAAACAAACAAAAAAGATGGGACATAAGTACGAGGGACAGGACACCAGTTCAAACACCATGCCTTGGTGGTAGGTCTGAACAGTCATTATACAGGTAGACTGTTATACAAGGAACATCTATGTTCTCTTTAGCATTAATGAATCTAGTTGCTTCTCTGTCATTATCATTGCCCATAAGTTTTGGTAGTGCCAAGTTATTTGCTCATTAACATTTAAAAGAAAATAACCAAATATCACAAGCAAATCTAAGGTATGTGAATACTATTCTAAACTATTTGAACTAACAGCAATATATTTCAGAAAATCATATCTCAATATAAGATCAGGCTTATAAAGTATGAATTTTGAAACTTACTAAAAATACAAGAACAAATACAGTCTACAAGACTTTAACAATTAGATATCCATAGTAGAACCTTGCTCTGAAAAGGGGCTTGGTTTGTGGCAGGTACTGCATGAGAGGGTGCACTAAAATGGTCTGGAGGAACCTTCGGAAAGATGCGTTTGGGGGAAGCTCCATTTCGAGGCCTTTTAAACTGGTCATAAACTGTTCTGCTTCTTTTCGGCTGCTATTCCTTGCTATCCTGCCTTGGAATCAGCCAACTGTGGACTGACTGAATCCTCCACTAACCGCACTGTTAGAGCTCCCCCCAGTGCAGAAGAGGTGAACCTTCTGGACAACCATACCACCACCCCCAGGGCTGAGGAATAGAGTTCCCCCCCACAAAGCTGAGGAGGTGGGCCATGCGGGGGCAAGCTGCACACATCACACTACCCCACATTGAAATAAGAAGACACAAGTCTCAAAACAAGACTCCCAGGTCACCTAAATCAACCCCAAAGGGAAATGAGATGGAACAATCTGACACTCAACCATCTGGACTCCCTGAACTGTCAACAAAAGAGGATCTGGAAAAAAATGAAATCAGAAAAAGTTTCTCAGATAGCAGCACAGATTGTGCCCATAGTGCAAGACATGATTAATAAGTTTAGAGAGGACACACACACAAAAAAATAGAGGAGCTGAGGAAACTTCCAGGGTACCATACCACCGCCCCAAGAGCCAAGGAGGTGAGCCTCACAGGCACCAGAAACACACATCACACACCACCCAACACCACCCCCAATGAAATGAAAACAAACTTAAACAAGTCTCCAAACCAGATGGCTAGATTACCTAAAGCAAACCCAAAGGGAAATAAGATGGAATAATCTGACACTTAACCACCTGGACTCCCTGAACTGACAGCAAAAGAGAATCTGGAAAAATTGAAATCAGAAATAATTTCTCAGATAACAGCAGAGACTGTGTCCATAGTGCAAAACATGACTAGTAAGTCCAGAGAGGACAAAGATTAAAAAATGTAGAGAAGCTGAGAAACATGATGGAATCTGAACATGGGAAACAAATGGAATCCATAAAACAGATGCAAATAAATTTCAAAGAGATTAAAAACGCCACTGAAAGTTTACACAGCAGAATGAGCCAATGTGAGGAAACAATTTCAGATATATAAGATAAGATTGCATTTAGTGACCAGGAAAAGAAAAACTGCTTTAAAATTATAAGGGACCATGAGAAATTAATCCAGGAGCTCCTAGACAATGCAAAAAAGAATAACATAAAACTGATTGGAGTCAATGAACAAAAAGGAGAGAGTGCAGATGACATAAAAAAACTGTTCACAAAAGTAATGGCAGAAAACTTCCGAAACAGGGAAAAAGAACTTGACATACAGGTAACTGAGGCATGCAGGACTCAAACTAGCCTTGATCAAAACAAATCTACACATAGGCATATGATAGTTAAGATTCCAGAAACCCAACAGAAGAACAAAATTCTACAAGCAGTGAGAAAAAAGAAACAAACCACATACAACAGAAAGCCCATCAGAATCACAGCTGACTTCTCAAGGCAACGCAAGAAGAGCTTGGAATGACATATTTCAAGCCCTAAAGGAAAACAGCCTCCAACCCAGATTGATGTACCCTGCAAAAATATCTTTCAAAATTAATGGAGAAATAACATACTTTCTTAGCAATGAGCACCTTAGGAACTTCATGAATACCAAACCAGCACTCAAAAACATTTTAGACAATATCCTAGGAAAATACAATGAGGATCACAACCCAGGAAGTCCAGGAGAATGAATCTATTGGGCACGACATGAAACTAAACACAAAGGGGAAGAATCCAACAGAAAAAAAAATGTCATAACAATGATAAATCAATACGTATCAGTTAAAACCATCAATGTTAATGGTCTCAATTCACCAATCAAAAGAAATAAACTGGCAGAATGGGTCAAGAAGCAAAATGCAACAATATGCTGCATGCCAGAAATTCACTTAATTCAAAAAGAAACTCATAGACTGAAAGTTAAAGGGTGGACAACAATACTCCATATGACAGGAACCCAGAAAAAAAGCAAGAGTAGCTATCTTCTTTGCAGATCAAGTGAATTTAAAACTAACATTGATTAAAGAAACTCAAAAAATTTCATAAACACGAGGAAATTGAACAACACACTTCTGAATAACCAATGGGTCACAGAGGAAATTAAAGAAGAAATTAGACAGTTCTTTCAATTAATGACAATGACAATACAACATATCAGAATCTATGGGACACAATGAAAGCAGTCTTACGAGGGAAATTCATAGCAGTGAATACGCATATTAGGAAAACAGAACAAGCCCAGTTAAACAACCTGATGCTGTACCTCAAGCTTCTAGAAAAAGAAGAGCAGGACAACCTCAAAGCTCATACAAGGGAGAAAATTATAAAGATCAGAGGAGAAATCAATGCAATGGAAACTAAGAGAATGATACAAAAAATCAATGAAGCCAAGAGTTGGTTCTTCGAAAGAATCAACAAAATTGATAAACCTTTAGCCAACCTTGTCAGAAAAAGGAAAGAAAAGGCCCAAATCCATGCAATTAGGAATGAAAAGGATGAAATCACAACAGACCCAGTAGAAATCCATAGGATCATCAATACCTACTTCCAGAACCTATACGCCAATAAGATGGATGACACTGAAGTGCTTGGAAACAGCCCAAATGCCCATCAACTGGAGACTGGATAAAGAAAATGTGGTTTTTTTATAATATGGAGTACTACTCAGCCATAAAAAATGAGAAATTAGAGACATTTATAGTTAAGTGGATGCACATTGAGGTGATACTCTGAAGTGAAATAAATAGGACGCACATGGGTAAATACCGAATAGTTTCTCTGGTGTGAGAAACTGAAAGTGTAAATAAGGACTAAATGTATTATAGGTCATGTGAAATAGGAAGAAAAGGGGTAAAGGGGAAGGAAGTGGGAGGGCTAGGGGAAAGGACAGAAGGAAATGGGATTAATATGAGAAAATGGAAAAATAGGAACAAAATCTTTGTAAATAGGGAGGACTGGAGGCCTTGAAGGGAGGGCTGGGCAAGGGTGAAAAATAAGAACCAAGAGAGACTATGGAAAGGTGCAAATTTCCAATGATGAATGTCATTATACTGTATACCTAAAGTGTACCAATGATTAGAATGAATAATCGATAATGTAAAATAGGAAGAAAAGGTCCAAAGGGGTAGGGGTAGTGGGAGGGGCAGGGGAAAGGAAAGAAGGGAAAGGAAAAAGGTTGAGAAATGGAAAAAATGGAAATGAAGTTTTTGTAAATAGGGAAGGGAGGAGGGTGTGAAGGGAGGGCTAGGAATGGGAAAAAAAAAGAACCAAGATGCATTATGTAAAGGTACAGTTCACAATGAGAAAAGTAATTGTGTTGTATACCTACAATGTACCAATAAAAGAATTTAATACAAAAAAAAAACTAACACTGATTGAGAGAGACATAGAAAGACACTACAGCCTTGAAAAGGGAAAATTCCAAGAGGAAGAGATGACAGTCATAAACATATAAACAAAATTGACAAACCCTTAGCCAACCTTATCAGAAAAAGGAAACAAAAGGCCCAAAACCATGCAATTAGGTCTGGCAAGGGTGAAATTACAACAGACCCAGCAGAAATCCAGAGGATCATCAATATCTACTTTGAGAACCTATACGCCAATAAGAAGAAAAAGACAAAAGAAATGGACAGATTCCTAGACACATATGAATTACCAAAGTTGAATGAAGAAGACCTAAAAATTCTAACCAACCCAATATCAATCGATGAAATTGAAAACATCATTAAAAACTTAGCAACTAAGAAAACCCGGGTCTTGATGGCTTCACTGCCAAATTCTACAAGATATTAAAAGAGGAACTACTGCCACTACTGTTTAAACTCTTCAATAAAATTGAAAGGGATGCAATACTCCCAAATTCATTCCTGGAAGCACCACCTTCATCCCCAAAGCAGAGAAAGACCGAACCAAAACAGAGAACTATAGGCCAATCTCACTAATGAACACAGATGCAAAAATCCTTAATAAGATACTGGCAAATAAAATGCAGAAGAGATCATCAAGAAGATCCTCACCAAGCGGGATTCATCCTAAGGATGGAGGGATGGTTCAACATACACAAACCAATAAATGTAATACACTATACCAATAGAGCCAAGGGCAAAAACCATATGATCATCTCAACAGATGCAGAAAAAGCATTTGACAAAATCTAACATGAATTTATAATAAAAACCCTACAAAAAATTAGAACAGATGGTCTCTACCTCAATCCAATAAAAGTCACCTATGAAAAAACCAACGGCCAATATCATACTAAATGGTCAGAAACTGAAATCCTTCACACTAAAATCAGGAACAAGACAAGGATGTCCACTATCACCACTCCTGTTCAATATAGTTCTGGAAACATTAGCCATAGCAATTAGACAAGAGACAGAAATAAAAGGAAGATAGGAAACGAAGAAGTCAAATTGTCATTATTTGCAGATGACATGATACTCTATATAGAAGACCCCAAGAACTCCACCAAAAGACTTCTAGACTTAATAACCAAATTCAGAAAAGTAGGTGGATGCAAGGTCAACACACAAAAATCAATAGCTTTCCTCTACATGAACAAGAGTCACTGAGAGAGAAATAGGGCAAATAATTCCTTTCACAATAGCATCCAAAAAACTGAAATACCTAGGAATCAACCTAACAAAGGAAATCAATGACCTCTTCTCTGAAAACTATAGCACTCTGGAAAGACAGATTAAAGAAGATGTCAGAAAATGGAAAGACATCCCTTTCTTCTGGGTAGGAAGAATCAACATAGTGAAAATGGCCATACTTCCAAAATTGCTATATAGATTCAATGCAATCCAAATTGAAATCCCAGCAGCATACTTCACGGACCTTAAGAAAATGATCCAAAAATTCATTTGGAACAAGAAGAGACCTAGAATAGCAAAAGCAATCCTAGGCAACAGAGACATGGCAAGGGGTATCATAACCCCCAACTTGAAACTATACTACAAAGCTATTGTGATAAAAATAGCATGGTATGGCAAAGAAACCTGAGGATCAGAGGAACAGAAAAGAAGATGGAGAAACAACTCCAGATACACTCAGCCACCTCATCTTTGACAAAGGAGCTAAATTCCCTCGCTAGAGGAAAGATAGCCTCTTTAATAAATGGTGCTGGAAAAATTGTGTTTCAACTTGCCAAAGATTAAAACTGGACCAATATCTCTCACTATCCACTAAACTAAAATCAAAATGGATTAAAGATCTAAATATTAAAACAGAAACACTAAAGTTGTTGAAAGATAAGTTAGGTAGAACTCTTGAAGACACTGGCATAGGGAAAGACTTTATGAACAAAACCTCAGTAGCACAGGAACTAGCACAAAGAATCAGTGACTGGGACCTCATCTTATTAAAAAGCTTCTGCAGAACACGAGAGGCTACTGACAGTATGAAGAGAGTGTGGGAAAAAATTTTCACCTGCTGTTCTCAGACAAAGCTCTACTATCTAGAATGTATAAAGAACTTAAAAAAATCAGACTGCCCAAATTTAAAGACTCAATCCAAATATGAGCATCTGAAATGAACAGATATTTCTCAAACAAGTAGAAATAGCAAATAAACATATTAAGAAACGTTCAACATCACTGGTCATTCAAGAGGTACAAATAAAAACAATGCTGAGATTTCACCTCCCAGAAAGAATGGCTGCTATCAAGAAATCAACCAATAACAAAGGCTGGCACCAGTGTGGAAAGAAAGGAACCCTTCTCCATTGTTGGTAGGAGTGCAGACTGGTGCAACCACTTTGGAAATCAGTATGGAGATACCTCAAAGAACTAGGACTGGAAGTCCCATTTGACCCAGCTATTCTCCTGCTGAGTATCTTCCCCAAAGAATTAAAAGAATCATACCATCGTGATATATGTGCACCCATGTTTATAGTGGCACAGTTTGTAATAGCTAATACTTGGAAGCAGCCCAACTGCCCATCAACTGCAGACTGGATAAAGAAGATGTGGTTTTTTTTATAAAATGGAGTACTACTCAGCCATAAAGAATGAGAAACTAGAGATATTTATAGCTAAGTGGATGCACAATGAGGCCTTACTCTTAAGTAAAATAAATAGGACACAAATGTGTAAATACCAAATAGTTTCTCTGGTGTGAAACACTAAAAGTGTAAATAATGATCAAAATGTATAATTGATAATGTGCAATAGGAAGAAAAGGTCTACATGGGGTAGGCAAAGTGAGAGGAGTGGGGGAAAGGAAAGAAGGGAAAGGAAAAAATATGAGAAAAGGAAAAAAATGGAAGCAAAGACTTTGTAAATAGGGAAGGGTGGAGGGGGTGAAGGGAGAGCAGGGGAATGGGAGAAAAATAAGAACCAAGATACATTACGTAAAGGTACAAGCTCCCAATGATGAATGAAACTGTATTGTATGCCTAAAATGTACCAGTAAAACTAATGGGAAAAAAACCCAATTAGATATCCACAGGGGAATAATTATAACACCATTAGATTCATAATAACCAAAACTTGGAAAAAGAAGCACTTCAGTGTAAAAGAATAAACAAACTGTGGTATATCCACAGTAGAATACTTTTTAAAGGGATAATTATTAGCAATCAAGCTACCAAATTAAAATGAATCTTAAATGCATAGTGCTAAGTGAAAGCAGCCAACCCTGAAAAGGGTTATAATTACAATTATGTATATGACAATTATATGACATCCTAAAGAAGATAAAAATATAGACAGGATAAGCATTATCAGTGGCTCCCAGGGATTAAAGATGATAGGATTGAATAGGTAAAACATAAGGAAATATTTTAAGGAGATTAAACTATTCTGTATGATATGGTAATGGTGGATATATGAGCTATAGCACAGACTGAACTTTAATGTATGAGGTTTTTGGGGGAGATTGAACCAAGATAGAATGTGGAATATGGCAAAAGAACCAATTGTATTAAAAATACATGAAACAGTTTCATTGAAAGAGTTGACCAGAGAGAGGAGGGACAAAGAAAATGGACACAGTGAAATACTAACAGCAAAAGAAATTGTACAGAAGCAGTATACTCATAAATAATTTCTGAAATGACTATACATATATACTGGAAATGAACAATTATATAAATGGAATGATGATGATGGGAGCCAGATTTCTTACTTGTTGGAAGGCAGGTTTCAGATTAAGGGAAGGCTGCTAGAATTACTCAGATTATAGTTGGATGCAATAACATAAAGTCATGTTTAGATTGATATAAATATAGATGATTGCATAGAAAAACATTTACAAATGTGTGTATACACATAGGTGCATTTCATTCCTCTGTGAGCTGAAAACCTGAAAGCAAAGGCAGTCAGATTTTAGTTTCTAATTCCATTTTCTAATTCCATTATCCAATAAACAGAACCATAACTTCTTGGAAAAATGCATAATTCTGGGACTTGGGTGGGAAATATACAAGATGAGCATCCTGTGGTTCTGGAAATATGTACCACACATACACGTATATGCACACATGCACCCATACACACCCACAAAATGATGGAAGCATGTCAGTTACAGTAAACTGGAAAAGATCACTTCACAGCAATCTGACCAATAAAGTAACAATGAATTATAATCCAAAGTGTAAATATCCACAAACCCATAATGATATAAATAAATGTGGAATAAGTATTTTGGAGACATTTAGATAAATCTCTCATGTAGAAAAAAGAAGTGGAATATAATTCTCCATTTTTTTTTTGGTACCAGGGATCAAACTCGGGACCTTGTGCTTTTGAGGCAGGCAGCAGAAAGACTGAGCTAAATCCCCAGCCCCTCCATTATTTATTAACTTATTTATTTAGTTAGTTTTTGTTTTTTGAGACAGAGTCTCATTGTGTAGCTCAAGCTGGACTTGAACTCACTGTGAAACCCACCCTGGCCTTGAACTCATGGCAATCCTACTACACTGCCTCAGCCTCCCAAGTGTAAAGATTACAGGGGGCACCACCACACCCAGCTCCATTACTTAGAGAATAAAAAATAAGGAAAGAATAATACTTTCATAGCAAAGAAACCTAACAAATACTATCTTAGCCAGGTAATCAAGTTCCACATCAATTTAATGTTATAAGAATAGAACTACAGCTATAATTTTCCTCCCCAAAATCCAGAAATAAAAAAGACAAATCATAAAAAAAGACAAATCTCAATTAAGGGAAAAATCTACAAATTATCTAATACTCAAACCTGTTACAACCATAAAAAGTAAAAACGTAAAGTTTAAAAAACTGTCACAACCAAGTGGAGCATAAGGAGATACCCACTACATATAATATGGTATCTGGGATACTATTCTGGAACAGAAAAAAGACAATAGATGAAAACTACAAAAAACTTTAATAAATATGAACTTTAATAATTATATGTGAATACTGAGATCATATTAATGTAAGATGTTAATACAGGTAATTGGGTGTAGGGTATATAAGAATTATTCTATATTAAAATTTTATGTGAATATAAACTATTCTGAAACAAAAGTTTAAGAACCAATTTGCATTTCATAACCACTCAGTACACATCATCTCTTTACACGCAAGTCTCATTTCTGCAATATCACCTGATAAGCTCATGCTCATTCTTCAATGCCAAACCTAGGAGTGGGTGATAACAGGCAAACTCAAAAGTGGGCTTTTAGAAAATTTTGAAACATTCTTCCTCACTTACACATCTGTCTTATGCCACATAGTCCGTGTGTTGTTGTTCCAGAAAGGTGAAACTATCTGGAGACTAAAAATCCTCTTCATTATATAACTTTAATAAGCAGTATGGTCGTATGTGGCAGATATTTTTTTTAAAACCCACATTTTAACTGATCAGAAAGAAGTATGACTAAATGTAATCTAATAGCCATGCCTTATACTTTAACCACTTACATGAATTTTATAGCCTTTATTTTCCTTCACTCTCTAGCCAAAAGCAGTTAACAGCTACCTAGCTTGACTTCCCAGAACTACATTTTTTCTCAATTATACAATATTGATCTCTTTAAATATGTATTATAGTTAACTGATTTTCCCTAATGAACTATACATCACCCATGAGTATGCAGTCCACCTTTGAAGTCTGTCGTTTTATGTACCATAAAACCCAACACAGTGCTTCTCAAGACGTATCCAAGAACCGGGAGGAAGAAGAGACTTATCCTTCATATTCTGCCATGACAGTACTTAAAATGATCTAAATACATTTAAGGGCTCAAAAATACACATGAATTCATAAACCTTGAGCTATCCTATTCCAAACATTTCTCATATTTTTCCTTTTCTCTTCAGAGACTATATAAGTGAATCAGAGAAATACAAAAAAAATTAGTCAGCAAACTAAGTTAACATGAAACACAATAAAAACTGATCAAGGCAAAAAATCTTATCAAAAGAAAAAATACGTTAATTAATCAGGAACAGAATTAAATATACATCATCAGTAGCAACTCAGACTAGTCACCTGAATGAAAAACATTGAAAGTTAAAATGAAAAACAAAACATTGAAAGTTAAAAGCAAGATTGGAATATGTCATCACAGTTAAAGTAAACAATAATGTACAGTTGATGAGGTCATCAGATACTGGAATAATTCTTAAAAACTAGTAAACTTCTCCCATAGGTTAAGTGAAAAATATCAAGAATTTTTACTTGAGAACTTAATATATACTAACTACTTAAATTCTTAGTATAGAATAAGAGAGATGTCTTAGTTATTTTCTCATTGCTGAGAAAAAAATACCCAACACCCAAAGTTAAAGGAGGAAACATTTATTTAGCTCACAGTCTGTAGTGGTTTCAGTCAATAATTGGCTGGCTCCAAGGAAGGATGGTGTGTCTGACAGACACCGCAAAGGAAAAACAGTTCATGGTGGCTAGAAGGTAGCAAAGCAAGCAAGAGAAAAGACAAGCCTCCTTCTGTTCCTTATATTGAATCTGGGCTACTGGGATTAGAGCACTGCCAAACCAATCAGTGGACTGATTTAGTATTCACTCACCCTTAATCATAGCATTGCACCACGAATCAATCACACACTAGATTCAGCCATCTCTGAAAAAGCCCCACCAAATGACTGCATAAGTCTTTGGGGGTGGAGGGGTCATCTAGACACAAGCCATTACAAGAAGCATTCTTTCTGCACTATAGAAGTCTACTTTCTAACATAATATCTAATAAGGAACAAGTAAACAATCATTAATTTTGATGAATGATACAAAAAACCGACAAGGGACAAGGGAAGGGAAGAGAAAGGACGAGGGAGGGGAGGGTTGGCAAAACAAAGTTCATTTGAGGGGCTGATATTTAAGCTGTTGACCTCAAGGATAAAGTGATGTTAATAGTTAAAAAGAAAAAAAAAAGGTAAATCCATCTGTGAGTATGTCCAGGACATGGAGTAGAAAGTTTATGTATAGGATCCTTTCCTAATCTATGATTTATTCTTTTAGTGACAATAGAAACACTAATTTTCTGTGTGTGCTACAACAAATAATCAAAAGCTTGCCTTTGAACACAACAGAAATTTCTCTCTTACAATCTGGGAAGCCAGAAGTCCAAACTGGGCTTGAAATCAAAAAGGGGGCAAGGCTGCCTCCCATCAGAAGCTCTAAAGGACAGTCAATTCCTAAATTCTTTCAGCTTCTAGTGGCTTGCTCTATGTGATATGCAGCCATGTCATTCCTAGCCATTCTAATCTTCAAGGCTAGTATCTTCAAATGTCCTTCCACTGTCTTCTGTTATGAGGATACTTGTGATGATACTCAGAATCCATCTAATCTAGGTCTCCAGGATAATCTCTCCATCTCAAGACCCTTAACTGAATCACATATTCAAAAATTATTTTTCCTAATAAAGTAACACTTACATATCCAGGATTAAGATCTGAAACCTTTGAAGGACATTATTTTATCTATCTCATTTAATTATATATCTATATCCATATGTATCCATAATATATGTAATCCATAATATCCATAACATTAGTGAGATATATTTGGAATTACATGAAAATTTAAAACAAATAATCCAGTCACTTACACTATGATATTGTCTTGATTATTTTTTTTCTGTTGCTGAGACAAAATATCTGACACCCAAAGTTAGAGGGGAAAGGGCTTATTTAGCTTACAGTTCGTAGAGGTTTCAATCCGTAATCAGTTGGCTCCAAGGCAGGGTGGCAGAGGGACAACAGTTCATGGTGGTAGAAGACAGCAATGGCAACAAGAGGCCTTAACAGCATCTTTCTGCCCCTTTTATCTTATTCAGACTACTTAGGGTGGGTGGAACACATGTCCTTAATCCTAGTGCTCTCAGGCCTAGCCCACCATGAACCAATCACACATTATAGATTCAATCACCTCTGAAAAAGTATGAGGCTTTGGGAGGACAACTAAACACACGCCATAACAGATATACAAACAAATTCCACTGATCAATCTTCAATTTCCATTAATGTATAATATTGTAGTTAACATAGTACATACCTCTACCTAATGCTTCCCTATGAAAGAAGTTTCTAATCACATACCCACTATATTCAAATGGAAATGACCAAAAGGAGACACAGAAAAATAATAAGCTTTCTAAGCAAGACAGAGCTGTGAACAAACTATTTATTTAAAATTTACTATTATAGTATAACATATCAAAGCAAAAAGGATTAAGTAGTTCTCAGTACCTAACACCAAACTGTTAGAGTGTATTTTTTTAAGAAACTTTAGATCAAAATTACAACAAAAATAGGTTCAAATCTGTTTCCACAAACCAAATTTTCATGTTTAATGTGGTCAAAAAAGTGTGACTCATTTGTATTTTATACACTTTACAAATATACTCCTGACTAAGAAAAGCTCATACATTTCACCAAGTTGCTAATTTGAAGGTAGCAATTACTATGCATTATTTTATATACTCTGAGCCATATTTTAATTTGTAAAATTTCATCTTTAGTGCTCTGGATGTAGAGGTCTCAAAAATTTATATTTCTTAGGAAAAATGATATTTCATCTTAAAAGCAACATTAAAGAATTATTGAAACAAAATAACCTAAGAAAAATTTAATGGAAGAGAGAAATGCACATGACACCAATGACAATAAGCTTACAAATTTAATTTTATGCTGCTATGCAGAATATCTATATTATATACAAAATAAAATAGAAATATTTTTCCAGAGAAAACTACTCCTACCTTCTTATACATAACAATGTACAAAATGGAACCAAAGTTGATGGCCAAAAGAAACTATTAGTTCATTTCTATGAGCAGATTAAAAGCACTTGAGAAATTTGATGACTCATTTCCATAATACTATTTTATAAGTTACTAGAAATTAGAAGTCTTTGCCTAAAGAGAAAAGGCACTTAAAATTATAGTGGAATTTGCATTTGAGAGAAATTCCTCCTGGCAACATCAGAAAAATGGGTGTCAATATCAATCACTGAGAAGGAACGCTCATTTTCATACTTGCTGTATTAAAAACATAATTCATTGCCATCTTAACTACAATCATATGATACTGACGAAATAAAATATGCAGACCAATATGGTTTTAACATCTAACAAAGCATGACAAAAATTTCTGTAACTGCTAACAAATCTTAAGAAAACTTGCATGAAGTTCCAATAGCAAAATGAAAACAAATTATTTCTACTGACCATTTAAAAAATGCTTTTGTATCTTCAGTTGAAGATCTGAACATCAAAAAAAAAGGTAATAGTTTTAAATTGTGTCATTAAAAAAAGCTGTTGAAAAGAACTGGTTGTCTTTTATCAATATAGATGATATAAGACACTACATCTAAAATCAAGGGTAAATTTTACCAACTTACACACAAAAATAACACTACAATCAGCTTCATGTTAAAAAATTTATTTATAAATATCAAACTCATTTTAAAAGGATGGCTTCTCAAACATGAAACTGTAACCTAGTTCACTTAACAAAACCATCAAATATCATAGTCTAAAAGATCTGTTATCAGGATACCAAATGGAATTTGCAGCCTGTCAAAAAATTAAAACTCAAATCCATCAATACACATTACTGAGATTAATTTTCCTCCCTTTTGACTTACCTATGTTTTTGTTTTTATGCTGTAAGGCACAGTAACTTAAACCTAATGATAAAATAAGAGCTTCATTAATAAACGAGCTTTTCAGTAGCATATATACTGAAGTTACCACTGGAATTAGTTCACTTTTCTGATCTTTCATAATCATTTATAGCCTAACTTGGATCTGTAAAATACGGTCCAATGTGTCTTTACACAGACTTCAGTGTTGACACCCACCAGAAAGTCTTAAATTTTACAAAATTAAGAATATCATTAATATATAAACCATTCTAATTTATAGTAATTAAAAATAGCCAAATTCTTTGGTATGCCTTCTATCAAGAAAGCAAGTCTAGCTAGATACAGTGGCACGGATCTCTAATCCCAGTATTATGGAAGGCTGAGGCAGAAAGAAGACAAGTTTCGAGCCCCAGCCTGGGCAGTTTAGAGACTTAGCAAGACCGTGTCTTAAAAAAATGAAAGAGTTGGGGATATAGCTCATTGCAAAGGCCCAGGGTTCAACCCCCAATGCCAAAAACCCTCCCCCTCAAAAAAAAGGAACAAAAGGAAGAAGAGGTAAATCTGTGTCTCTACCTCTTCAATATGGATAGGCTTTACAAAACTGCTTTGACCAATAAATGTGTGGCAGACATGTGCCATTTTCGGGGCAGACACCTTAAGAAATGGACAGCTTCTACTTCCTATCATATGGAACAACTGCTTTGGAAGAATTTATCCTCTATTTCAGCAATTTGACCATCACTCTACTAGCTTGTGTATCTTCAGTGCTACACATGGGAACAGGATTTCAGAAGTCTCTGGCTTCGGCAACCATTTCACTGCAAGAGTATAAAACCATTAAAACCCTACCCAAATTTATGGCCCCCAAATTATATGCAAAATAAGTTGCTTTAAAGCACTAAGTTTGGGGGACAGTTTGTTATATAGCAATACATAAAACAAAGCTACAATTTTATTTTATAGCATGAACATACTATGACAACAGGAAACAAATCAAACTGCCAATTTCTAGCTGTAAAACACTGAAACTGAAATTTTTTCAAGTTATCAATTTACCATCTACCTTAGCTCTTTTCATTGTCTTCCACATAGTTAATTCATAAGATCATCTTGCAATGCAGAAGTATTCCCCATTATGCCCAATTCTCACGGTATAAGGAAAGGACAACACTTAGGACAAAACCCCGGCTGCCATTCCACCACTCCCAGGGCAGAGGAGGTGAGCCAATCCCTGCGCCCAGGAGGAGGCTCCCCGGCCACCATTCCACCACTCCCAGGACAGAGAGGTGAGCCACATGGGCAATAGCAGCACACCAACCCCTGACCCCCCACACCCAGGGAAATGAGAAGACACATAAACAAACCTCAAAAACAGACTTCCAGATCACCTACAGAAACCCCAAAGGGAATGAGACAGAGCAAACTGATACTCAACCACCTGGACTCCCTGAACTGGCAACAAAAGGGGACCTGGAAAAAATGAAATCAAAAATAATTACTCAGATAACAGCAGAGATTGCACCCATAGTGCATGGCATGATTAATAAATCAAGAGAGGAAACAGATTTAAAAAATTACAGGAGCTGAGGTTCCTGATGTAATTCCAACATAGGAAACAAATGGAATCCATAAAACAGATACAAACAGATTTCCAGGAGATTAAAAACTCCACTGCAAGTCTGTGCAGCAGAATGAACCAATGTAAGGACAGAATTTCAGATACAGAAGATAAGACTGCAATTAGTGAGGAGGAAAAGAAAAATTGCTTTAAAATTGTAAGGGAACATGAGAAATCAATCCAGCAGCTGAAAGATGATGCAAAGATGACATAAGACTGATTAGAGTCAACAAAGAAACAGGAGAGAGTGCAGATGACATAAAAAAACTGTTCACAGAAGTGATGGCAGAAAACTTCCCAAGGAGGGGAAAAGAACCAGACATATAGATAAGTGAGGTATATAGGACTCCAACTAGCCTTGATAAAAAAAAAATCTACACATAGGCATATAATTGTTAGGATTCCAGAAACCCAACAGAAGAACAAAATTTTACAAGCAGTGAGAGAAAAGAAACAAATCACATACAAAGGAAAGCCCATCAGAATCACAAGACTTCTCAGTGCAAACCCTCAAGGCAAGAAGAGCTTGGAGTGATGTATTTCAAGCCCTAAAGAAAAACAGCCTCCAACCCAGATTGATGTACCCTGCAAAACTATCTTTCAAAGTTGATGGAGAAATAAGATACTTTCATGATAAAGAGCACCTCAGGAACTTCAATACCAAACTGGCCTCCAAAAAATTTTAGACAATACCCTAGGAAAAGACAATGAGGATCACAAGCCCAGGAAACTCAGCAGAATGAATCCATTGGGCATGACAAATTAAACACAAAGGGGTAGAATCCAACAAGAAGAAAAAGTCATGACAAGGCTTTTAAAACTTTTAACTTCATCTCCCTAATGAGTGTATAATTCAATCTTGTTATTTTACTGATTAGTATTTTTCTGATTCTAGAGTTGCACACCTTTCCTTGTGCTGTACTGGCTATTTATCATCTTCTTGTGCCTACTTTTTAATTGGATTGTCTATTAATGAGCTATAAGAGTTCTTTATATATTCTGGTCACAGGTTATATGCATTGTAAATATGGTCTAAGGACTACTTTTCATTTTAATGATGTCATTCAAAGCTCTAAATGCTGATGGAATCTCATTAACCAATATTTTTCTTTTATACATCATGTTTTTTGTATCCTAGGATGTTCTTGCCAACCCTAAATTTGTAAACATTTTCCCTTGTAATTTCTTCTTAAAGTTCTATAGTTTTAGTCTTTCATATTTAGGTTCATAAATCCTTTCTAGTTATTTTTATGTATGGAAATAAAGGGCTGAGGTTAATTTTTTTATATACAGATACCAGGTGTTCTAGTGCCACTTGCTGAAAACACTCTTTTCCTCTGCTCTTGAATTGAGTTTATATTCTACAAAATGTTAATGTTAAAAAATCTTTCAAAACTCAAGGGAGCATATATATGTGGTTCTATTTCTAGATTCTGTGTTTTATTCCAATGATCTATATGTCTTTCCTTACACCAACACTGCCTTGATTACTGTAGCTTTAGAGGAAGTCTTACAATTAGGTATTAAACGTCTTCCAACACTGTTTTTTTTCTTTTTCTTTTTACTTTTCTAGGTCCTTCGTACTCCTACATAACTTTTAAATTTCAATATCCAATTCTTCATTTATAGCAAGTATACATAGACCTGACTTTTTATATATACCTTGTGTTTTCTAATCCTGCTAAATTCAAATATAAGTTCCAGGGGCTCCTAGAAATTTCTTAGTATTTTCTCAGTAGATAATCATTTCATCTACATATAAAGATTTTGTTTCTACCTTGCCAATCCTATCCTAATTTTGTCATTTCATTGACAGACTATTTTGGTTTAGGCCTATGTTTCAAAGTTTAACAGACAGATGAAAAGTAGGAGCATCTGCACTTGTTCCCCACCCTAGGGAGAAAGCACTGTATCTTCTCCATTCATATAAGGCATTCTCGCTGGAAGTATGGAGTACATGTCTTTGATCTGTTGAGAAGGTTCTGTTCTACTTCTAATCTCCTGATAGCTTTAACCATGAACAGCTGTAGAATTTAGTTTGATACTTTTTCTCCAACTAGTGACAGGATCATATGGCTTTTTCCTTTCCTCTGTTAAAATGATGACTTTACGGGGGGGTTCTTCCAATGCTGAACCAACACTGCCATCCCTATAACAAAACGACTTTCTACATACTGCCAGATCTGACTTCTAATGGTTTGTTTTGTTAAACAAATTTCTATGTTCATACTTTTTTCTTCTATTATCTTTATCCAGTTTTAGGATTAGCACAATGTTGAGTTCCTAAAATGAGCGGGAAAGTGTTCCTTCTTTTTTCTGCTTTAAATGTTTGATATAATTTATTAGTTAAAATGTATATGAGCCTGTTGTTGTCATATAGGTAGGTTTTTAAGCCAGGAATATGCTTTAATAGGTGTTATTCAAATTTTATATTTCCTCCAGAGTTTCATTAATTTGTCTTCCAAGGTACTTCTTAGACGTTGTCTGATTTATTTCTAAAAAGATTTTTGTAATATGCTTTCTATATCCTGTTAAGTTCTGTAAAATCTGTGGTAATGTCTTCTAGATCTTGATATTATAATTTCAAAATGTATACTTGATATTGTATAAAAGTAAGAAAAGGTCTAAAGTAGCAGGGGAAGTGGGAAGGGAAGGGGAAAGGAAAAAAGGGAAAAGAAAATATATGAGAAAAGGAAAAAAAATGGAAACAAAGTCTTTGCAAACAGGGAAGGGTGGACGGGGTTTAGGGAGGTCAGGGGAAGGGGAAGAAAGTAAGAACCAAGGTACTCATGTAATGGTACAAGATCCCAATGATGAATATAACTATATTTTATACCTAAAATGTACCAAAAAACTTAATGGGGGGGGAAAAAAAAAAAACCACTTGTGCTCACTTCAGCTGGACTGAATACCATCAAGAAACAGGCGTTTATGTTCAAAAGTGTCTTTATGCTAATTGTATCTGTTAATGTAATTAGGTGATTTGAGTAATATTTTAAAATCTGTAGTATAAAAATAGAAGAGTTATTCCCATCAAAAAGTTGAATATAACCTTGACAAAGGCTAGTTGCTTGCAAAAAGAAAAAGATGAAAAACTGCTGTCAAAAGGTAAGACTAAAATTTTGCAACTGTTGCACTATACTTAGAACTGAAGATGATGTTTGAGGGTGTGATTTAAGAAAACCCATAATGAAATCCAATCAGCAGACCTATGCACATACAAAGTATCTGGGTCCAATCTAAAAGACTAGACCATTGGTGGCAAATCTATAGCATGCTTGCTGTAGTGGGCTGTTTTTATCACTGAAAGCTCCAAAAGGTACACCATCCTGGACTAGACTATAAACAGATGTTGTATCTTTAAAGTATATATGTTTTCATGACTGCCCACTCTAGCCAACAACACTTTTATAAACTTAACAATTATCAGATGCAACTAAGTTGGATAAAAGGGCTTGTATTGTAATTCCGTTGTGTAAAACAATTTTTTAATTAGAAATAAGGATGAGGTTTTGGTTTTGCAAGAAGAATTCTATAGATGGATGATGGTAATGGTTCACAATAATATAATTGTACTGAGTGACACTTTTAAATGGTAAAAATGGTCAGTTTTATGACTACCAGATTCTTTAAGAAATAAAGATGATACTAAGAGTTCAATGCATACTTAATTTATGAACTAATGAGCACTTATTTCAAAGGCTTTAGCTTGAAATGGCAAAGTACCTATCTGTGTATACTTCACTATAACCAAGACCAATACCAAATGCGAGGATAAAAACAATAGAAATGACGATTTCTTCCTCCCAACCCTCAAAGACGATCTTTTCAGAGCAGAGTTCAATATTCAGGACTATTCTGACAAAATAATTGGTGATTTAAAAACCTGGAGATTAATTTATGAATTTATCCCTTGAAATAAAATAATGGTGTTTGTTTTTAACACCAAAATTATCACACAGAGTAGCTTATTGAAAGATAATTGCTACCTGGTAGCAAAACAAGCACAGGCTATCATTTCTGAGTGGCCATAACTGTTTCAAAGGTGAAGAAAACATTACCCCTTGTTGTTTAAGGTAAAATACCATGATAAGTAAAAACTGTAAGACCTAACTATATAGTTATTCCCTTGGCTTATAACCCTGTTTTCCCATCTTTCTAATTTCTCCATTCTAATTCAACAAACTCATTATATTCACTCCATATAAATTATTATGTGAAACTCTAAGTTTAATGAAACATAAAGATGAATTTAGAGTAACCCCTATTCTCAAGGAATGTATAATCTAGTACCCAGCATCAAACCAATACATAATTAGCTACAAGAACAGACCTTCTGCTACCTTCAACATTCAAGTTGGAGCTGTACAATTCAGATCAATAATTTGAAAAGTGAATTTTTTTTAAGTTAAGGAAAGGAGCAGTACATGGATTGTGTACTAGACTTATCCTCCGTGCTTCACTTTTTATTATCTGTACAGGAAAATCTTTAATTTTGTTTTACCAAGAAATTTTCAAATGCAAATGCAAAGGGTCTCCTGTAGTTCTATTATAGTTGAATAGACAAATACTAGTTTAGGTTCTTGTGTACAACAAGGAAATAATTGCCTAGCGGACACCCAGAAATAAGCAGTAAGCAGCTATGCTTATTGAAGATCACAGGAGGTTGTGCTCAAAGCCAGTCTAAACCCAAAAAAGGGTAACACAGACCAAGAAAAGTGCCAGGGCAACAGGAAAGCCCAGTACACAGGTCAAAAGTAGCAACAACAACCCAAAAACAGGGCACATATCTCAGGATTTCAGAATTTACAGGCCAGGCACTTCTGCTCTAGGTGACTCCCACTAAATCCCCCTGGCCCCTTTGCTCTGGTGCCTGTGCTCTCACCTAGGGTGTCAGCTATCTCCTAGGTTTTTGTTATTTTCTACTTCTCGGAAAATGGAAGCAGGAATAACCATAGGGTGCTGTTCTGAATTAAATGGAGCGGGGAGTGACTCTTCCACTCCACTGCTTCTAACTATACTAGTTTGACCTAAAAAAAGAAAAAGAGCCAAGGTTTTAGCTCAGTGGTTCCACCGCCTGCCTCGCAAGCGAAAGGTCCCCAGTTCGATCCCCGGTACAAAAACAAGAAAAGAAAAAGAGAACTCCATGGCTACAATTCTATGGGTAGGTGGGTAAAAGGATCCAGCATATTTCTAGCACTTTTTTTTTTTTGGTACTGGGGATCGAACTCAGGTCCTTGCACTTGCCAGCATATTTCTAAAAAGGATATTAAGTTTGATTCAAATTATTGGCCACAGATGTACCTGGAAGTATTTCGAAAGACAAAGATTTCAAACTTTCTTGAAGTGAATTGTTCTGCTTCAAAAACTAAAACTCTAAAATTAGAATTATAAAGTGACAGAAAACATCACAATCTGAATTATACTTATGCAATACCATATGGATTTCAAGCCAAGTTCCTAATTTACAGCTGAGAAAATCAACTCTAAAGATAGCTGAGCCTGGATCAGATTCACGCACCATAAAACCAGATGTAGATCTCAAATCACATGTGACATCTCTAGCCAATCATGCAGATAAGAATTATGCAAGCTGAAAGACAAAAAATTCACCTAGGCCTTTCTAAACTTCATCACCTTAATAACAATATTCCTTCTTAAAACTGCCAAATAAGTTAAAAGAAAATACACATATCTTCATTTAAAGGGTGTGAAAATCTAATATCACTCAACTTTACTCTACAAATATCTTTTAAAATTAAAGAAATTACTCATCTTAGGGGCCGGGGATTTAGCTCAGTGGTTCTGCCGCCTGCCTCGAGAGCGCAAGGTCCCAAGTTTGATCCCCCGTACCCAAAAAAAAAGAAATTACTCATCTTGAATCACACCTGCCATTTTACAAATATGAAAAAAAAAAACCTACTAGACTTTTAGGATAACAAATGTTGGCATAAAATCTCAGAATCTTCCCTTAAACAATATGTCACAAGTGAACAGGAACAAAATGTACTAAGGATGTACAAAGATGTTACTGTAATTGTTTGCTTACTCAGTTACTGAATTTCCTACCATAAGTTAAGAAATCAAATGTAAGTTAAGAGAAGTCTGTCTGCAACTATAAAATCACTTTACATTTTTTAGGCCTCCAAAGTTTGGCGCATGTGGAAAGCCTATTTGAAAATTCACCTGGCACACACATACAAAAATATTTTGTTTTCGCTTTGAAGCCACAACAGAATACAACACACAGAGACAGGATTTCTAGTTTATTTCTTACGATCCACATGTACAGAATCTAAAATTACAACACAGAAAATCAGTTAAAGCTCTGTAATAGTAGTGATATAGGGGAAATAATATAATTCCCAACTTTGATAGATGTCAGCTATGCCGAGTTCGTGTTCCCCAAAATCAAAGAATGAATTTTTTGGGCTGGGGATTTAGCTCAGTGGTTTCGCTGCCTGCTGCACAAGCACAAGGACCCAAGTTCGATCCCCGGTACCAGAAAACAAACAAACAAAAAAAAGAATGAATTTTTTTGTCCAGGACAGGGAATTGAACTTGAGACCGTGCACTTGCCAAGCAGGTGCGGCATCACTGAGCTAAATCCCTGGCCCTCGAAGAATGAATTCTAAAGAACAACGGAAGTTAAGAGTAGGAAAATTTTACTGAGAGAGATAGCTCCTGAGACAGGAGGGAACCCAGAAGTGGGTTGCCAAGGAGCCCACTTCTCAAAGGAAGTTTTACAGAAAAAAATCATGAGGTGACTAAAATGTAGGTTAAAACTATGTTTTATTCCTTCCCAGGTGTAAACACAGTCTGAAATCAGGGGCAGATTTCAGCAGCTAGCCGGAAAGAGCTGAATTTATTTTATCCTTCTGTGGATGGCCTGACATCAAAAGGGAGAGGTTTCAGCAGTTAGCTGGGGAGAAAACTAAGTTTATATAGGGTTTTCAGAAGGGGCTGATCATAAGGAATGTTTATGACTGAGGGGCCAAAGATGATCAGCACAGGTATGTATACTATATTGGACTCTTCAGCTCCCGGAAGATTGTATACTCTGTCCTGAATTTTCTTTATGGCTGTCTTTTCTGTTTACTGAGAATGGCCTATTGTTTGCTGAGAGTGGCCTGTTTGCTGCAAAGATCTCATTCAAGCCAGGCATGACAATCAGGCATCTTGGTCACTCACCTCAGTGACTGACATCTATCTATACTGTATTGGAAAAGGTGATACCAGTTATCTTATCCGCTGTAGAGGTATGTAGGCCTAGTCATTCTGTCTTTACCTTGAGGCCTGGTCTTCGACAGATGCACCTCCAGCCACAGTTGTAATCACATCATCTGCACCGAATTCATCGGACTGCCTATAATACTTCTTCCTAACTTAGCTTTCTATAATAGCAGCAAAGACCTCCCAAATTTAAAGAACCAATCCGAAAATGGGCATCTGAAATGACCAGACATTTCTTGGACAAAGAAGTAGAAATAGCAAATAAACACACGAAAAAGTGCTCAACATCACTGGTCATTGGTGAGATGCAAATAAAAACAACACTGAGACTCCACCTCACTCCAGAAAGAATGGCTGCTATCAAGAAATCAACCTGGCTAGTCCCGCGGAAAACAACGAATCAGCCCGCTGCAGGCAGGCAGGTCTGCAGATGTGGTCCCGAGGTCGCCAGTCACGCGGAAAACAACAAATCGGCCCACTGCAGAAAGGCAGGTCTGCGGACGCGGTCCCGAGGTCACCAGTCCCACAGAAAACACTGAATCAGCCCATGTCCCAGCAGCAATCCACTGGACCCCACCCCCTGCCCGTCACTCCTTTTGCCTCTCCTCTGTACAGCCACCTGGTTCCACACTACAAAGATGCAAGGACACCAAACCACCAGACCACTGTACAGGAGCTAATCAAGTTCTCAGCATTTATGGAATTCCTGCCCAGAGGTAGGGGCTTCTGAGCCGCCGTTCCACCGCTCCTGGTCCAGAGGAAGGGGCTGCTGGGTCACCATCACTCCCGCCAATCCCAGCCCAGAGGAAAGGGCTTTTGGGCTGCCGTCTGAGCCGCCGCTCCTGGTCCAGAGGAAGGAGCTTTCGGGCCACCATCCCTACCGCCACTCCAGGCCGCTGGCCCGCCTCTCCCAGCTCAGAGGAGGTGAGTTGCGCAGACGCCAAAAACACGAACTGGCCCCTAGTCAAAATGAGAAAACATGTAAATAAGACTCAAAACCACACTTCCAGATCACCTACAGCAACCCCAAAGGGAAATGAGATGGAACACTCTGATACTCAACCACCTGGACCCACTGAACGGGCAACAAAAGGGGATCTGGAAAAAATGAAATCACAAATAATTTCTCAGATAACAGCAGACATTGTACTCCTAGTGCAATCCATGATTAATAAACCTAGAGAGAAGCTGAGGAACATGATGGAATCCCAACCTAGAAAACAAATGGAATCCATAAAACAGATGCAAATAGATTTCCAGAACATGAAAAACTCCACTGAAAGTCTACACAGCAGAAGGAGCCAATAGGAGGACAGAATTTCAGATATAGAAGACAACATTGCAATTAATGACCAGGAAAAGAAAAATTGCTAGAAAATTATAAGGGAACACGACAAATCAATCCAGCAGTTGCTAGACGATCCAAAGAACAATAACATAAGACTGATTGGATTCAATGAAGAAACAGGAGAGAGTGCAGGTGACATAAAAAACTTTTCACAGAAATAATGGCAAAAAACTTCCCAAGCAGGAGAAAAGAGCTTGACATACAGATAAGTGAGGCATATAGGACTCCAAACAGCCTTGATCAAAAAAAATCTACACATAGGCATATAATTGTTAAGATTCCAGAAACTCAACAGAAGAACAAAGTTCTACAAGCAGTTAGAGAAAAGAAACAAATCACATACAAAGGAAAGCCCATCAGAATCACAGCAGACTTCTCAACACAAACCATCAAGGCAACAAGAGCTTGGAGTGACATATTCCAAGCCCTAAAGGGGAAGAGCGTAAAGCCCAGACTGATGTACCCTGCAAAACGATCTTTCAAAATTGATGAGGAAATAAGATACTTTCATGACAAACAGCACCTTAGGAACTTCGTGAATGCCAAACCAGCACTCCAAAGAATTTTACACAATATCCTAGGAACAGACTTTGAGGATCACAACCCCAGGAAGGAAAATAGAATGAACCCATCTGGCACAACAAGAAATTAAATGAAAAGGAGGAGAACCCAACAAAAAGAAAAAGTCATGGCAATGATAGTCAGTATGTTTCAGTTATAACCATCAACGTTCATGGTCTCAATTCACCAATCAAAAGAAACAGACTGGCAGAATGGGTCAAGAAGAAAAATCCAACAATATGCTTCATACAAGAAACACACTTAATTCAAAATGAAACTCACAGACTGAAAGTTAAAGGGTGGAAAACAATAATACATGCGACAGGAACCAAAAAAAAAAGCAGGAGCAGCAATTCATAGCAGTGAATATGCATAGTAGGAAAACAGAACAAGCAGAATTAAACAACCTGAGGCTGCACTTCAAGCTTCTACAAAAAGAAGAGTAGGACAACCCCAGAGCTCATACAAGGGAGGAAATTATAAAGATCAGAGGAAAAATCAATGCAATGGAGAATAAGAGAATGATACAAAAAAATCAATGAAGCCAAGAGTTGGTTCTTTGAAAGAATCAACAAAATTGACAAACCCTTAGCCAATCTTATCAGAAAAAGGAAAGAAAAGGCCCAAATTCATGCAATTAGGAATGAAAAGGATGAAATTACAAAAGACCCAGCAGAAATCCATAGAATCATCAATACCTACTTCCAGAACATATACACCAATAAGATGGAAAACACAGAAGAAATGGACAGATTCCTAGATACATATGAAATACCAAAGTTGAATGAAGAAGACCTAAAAATTCTAAACAAACCAATATCAACCAATGAAATTGAAAATGTAATTAAAAACTTATCGACTAAGAAAAGCCCGGGCCCTGATGGCTTCACTGCTTAATTCTACAAGACATTTAGAGAAGAACTGCTGCCACTACAGTTTAAACTCTTCAATGAAATTGTAAGGGACGCAATACTCCCAAATTCATTCCTGGAAGCAAGCATCACCTGGATCCCCAAAGCAGAGAAACACCCAACCGAAAAGGAGAACTATAGGCCAATCTCACTAATGAACACAGATGGAAAAATCCTTAATAAGATACTGGCAAATAGAGTGCAGAAGATCAAGAAGATCATACACCCTGATCAAGTGGGATTCATCCCAGGGATGTAGGGATGGTTCAACATACACAAAACAATCAATGTAATACACTATATCAACAGAGCCAAGGACAAAAACCATGTGATTATCTCCATAGACACAGAAAAAGCATGTGACAAAATCCAACATGCATTTATGATAAAAACCCTACATAAAATTGGAATAGATGGTCTCTACCTCAATCTGATAAAAGCCATCTATGAAAAACCCACAGCCAATATCATACTAAATGGTCAAAAACTGAAATCCTTCACACTAAAATCAGGAACAAGACAAGGATGCCCACTATCACCACTCTTGTTCAATATAGTTCTGGAGACATTAGCCACGGCAATTAGACAAGAGAAAGAAATGAAAGGAATAAAGATAGGAAATGAAGTCAAATTGTCCTTATTTGCAGATGACATGATACTCTTTATAGAAGACCCCAAGAACTCCTCCAAAAGTCTTCTAGACTTAATAACCAAATTCAGTCAAGTAGCTGGTTACAAGGTCAACACACAAAAATCAATAGCTTTCCTCTACACCAATGACAGACTCACTGACAGAGAAACAGGGCAAATAATTCCTTTCACAATAGCATCCAAAAACTGAAATACCTAGGAATCAACCTAATGAAAGAAATCAAAGACCTCTTACCTGAACACTATAGCACTCTGAAAACAGAGATTGAAGAGGATATCAGAAAATGGACAGACATCCCCTGCTCCTGGGTAGGAAGGATTCATATAGTGAAAATGGCCATACTTCCAAAACTGCTATATAGATTTAATGCAATTCCAATGGAGATCCCAGCAGCATACTTCATGGACCTTGAGAAAACAATCCAAAAATTCATTTGGAACAAGAAGAGACCCAGAATAGCCCAAGCAATTCTAGGTAACAGAGACATGGCAGGGGGTATCACAATCCCCAACCTGCAACTCTACTACAAAGCTACTGTGATAAAAACACCATGGTACTGGCAAAGAAACAGACCTGAGGACCAGTGGAACAGATTAGAAGATGCAGAAAGAACGCCAGACATACTCAGCCATCTCATCTTCAATAAAGGAGGCAAACACCCTCACTGGAGGAAAGAGAGCCTCTTTAATAAATGGTGCTGGAAAAATTGGGCTTCAACTTGCCAAAGACTAAAACTAGAGCTATATCTCTCACCATGCACTAAACTAAAATCAAAATGGATTAAAGATCTAAATATTAAAATAGAAACTCTGAACCAGTTGGAACAGAGGTTAGGTAGAACTCTTGAAGACATCACTGTAGGAAAACATTTTATGAACAAAACCTCAGTTGCCCGTGAACTAGCACAAACAATCAACAAGTGGGATCTCTTCTTATTAAAAAGCTTCTGCACAGCAAGAGAAACCACCAGCAGTGTAAAGAGACAACCCACAATGTGGGAAAAAATCTTCACCTGCTTTTCCTCAAAGGTCTACTATCTCGAATCCATAAAGAACTTAAAAAGATCAGACCTCCCAAATTTAAAGACCCCATCCGAAAATGGGGATCTGAAATGAACAGACATTTCTCAGACAAAGAAGTAGAAATAGCAAATAAATACACGAAAAAATGTTCAACATCACTGGTCATTCGAGAGATGCAAATGAAAACAATGCTGAGATTTCACTTCACTCCAGAAAGAATGGCTGTTATCATGAAATCAACCAATAACAAATGCTGGCAGGGCTGTGGGGAAACAGGAACCCTGCTCCACTGCTGGTGGAAGTGTAGACTGGTGCAACCACTGTGGAAATCAGTATGGAGATACCTCAAAGAACTAGGACTGGAAGTCCCATTTGACCCCGCTATTCCACTGCTGGGGATCTTCCCCAAAGAATTAAGAGAATCATACCACAGTGATATATGTGCACCCATGTTCACAGCAGCACAGTGTGTGATAGCTAAAACTTGGAAACAGCCCAAATGCCCATCAACTGGAGACTGGATAAAGAAAATGTGTTTTTTTTTATAAAATGGAGTACTACTCAGCCATAAAGAACAAAAAAATAGAGTAATTTATAACTAAATGGATGCACATTGAGGCAATACTCTTAAGTGAAATAAATAGGGCACACATGTATAAATACCGAATAGTTTCTCTGGTGTGAGAAACTGAAAGTGTAAATAAGGACTAAAATGTATAATAGGTAATGTGAAATAAGAAAAGGGGCAAAGGGAAAGGAAGTGGGAGGGGTAGGGTAAAGGAAAGGAGGGTATGGAATATGAGAAAACGGAAAAATAGGAACAAAATCTTTGTAAATAGAGAGGAATTGAGGGGTTGAAGGGAGGGCTGGGCAAGGGTGAAAAAGAAGAACCAAGAGAGATTATGTAAAGGTGCAAATTTCCAATGATGAATGTCATTATATTGTATACCTAAAATGTACCAATGATTAGAATGAATAATCGATAATGCAAAATAAGAAGAAAATGTCCAAAGGGGTAGGGGTAGTGGGAGGGGCAGGAAAAGGAAAGAAGGGAAAAGAAAAATGATGAGAAATGGAAAAAATGGAAATAAAGTCTTTGTAAATAGGGAAGGGTGGAGGGGGTGAAGGGGGGGCTAGGAATGGGGAAAAAATAAGAGCCAAGATGCATCATGCAAAGGTACAAGTTCCCAATGAGAAATGGAATTGTGTTGTATACCTAAAATGTACCAATAAAAGAATTTTTTTAAGAAATCAACCAATAACAAATGCTGGCGGGGCTGTGGGGAAAGAGGAACCCTGCTCCACTGCTGGTGGGAGTGTAGACTGGGTGCAATCACTGTGGAAATCAGTATGGAGATACCTCAAAGAACTAGGACTGGAAGTCCCATTTGACCCAGCTATTCCCCTGCTCCGTATCTTCCCCAAAGAATTAAAAGAATCATACCACAGTGATATATGTGCACCCATGTTCATAGCAGCACAATTTGTAATAGCTACAACTTGGAAGCAGCCCAAATGCCCATCAACTGGAGACTGGATAAAGAAAATGTGGTTTTTTTATAAAATGGAGTACTACTCAGCCATAAAAAATGAGAAATTAGAGACATTTATAGCTAAATGGATGCACATTGAGGCGATACTCTTAAGTGAAATAAACAGGACACACATGTGTAAATACCGAATAGTTTCTCTAGTGTCAATAAGGACTAAATGCTATAATAGATAATGTGAAATAGGAAGAAAAGGGGCAAAGGGGAAGTGGAAGTGGGAAGGGTATAGCAAAGGAAAGAAGGGAATGGAATTAATATGAGAAAATGGAAAAATGAAAACAAAGTCTTTGTAAATAGGGAGAGATGGAGGGGTTGGAGGGAAGGGGAAGGGGGAAAAATAAGAACCAAGAGAGATTCTGTAAAGGTGTAAATTTCCAATGAATGTCATTATGCTGTATATCCGAAATGTACCAATAAAATAAATTTTTTTAAAAAATACTAGTAAAGAAATTCATCATAGATTTTTAAGTCTCAGGAATCCCATAGAGCCTCTAATACAGTATCTTGTCCATAATAAACACCACTCCAACATCCAAATTGAGTACTCACACAGGCTCACCTTGGTGCTCCAATGTCAGAATTCTTGCTTTACAAGGGAACTGATCCTAACCTAGCTTTGTACACTGACTACATAGTGGCATGATTTCTTTAAAAGAACATGTTATCAAATACTATAATTATCATACAGTTTAGTAACTGTATACCTCACTGAAGTCTTTATAGATATAAGCCTCAGAATTCTTTGGAGGTACACAATCCAGGTAGCTTAAGAAATTGTATTTTTAGGCAGCATCACATACCTCATCATTTCAGAAACATCAAAATCTTGTACCATTTTGCCTCTCATCCATTCACAGATTTACAGAATTCAAATCATGCAGCCCTCAGTAACATATTGAATCTAAGTTTTTCAAACGCCAATAAGTAAAACTATGCTATACAGGACAGAGCAGACTACTGTGAAAAAAATACAGTAGCAAAAACTCAATGTAGACTGTCCTTTTTTTATCACCCACTCTACAGGCTGATGTCAAATCCAGGCCATCCTGGAGTTCTTGCAAGAAGTTCATGCACAGGGCTTTGAGATCTGTCCTGTACATGTGTCCTGGGATTTTGTAATTTACAGGTCACACCTACTCCTCTAGCTAGGTTTCCCAAACCTTAGTCTCCTGCCTCACTGGGCACAGTGAAGTCAAGGTTTTAATAAAATAAAGTCCAAAAGAGAAAGGTCTAGGAGTCAACTGACTAGAAAGAGGCAAAGGTAAAAAAATAAGTAGAATTGCTACCATAAACATAGTAAGAATTTATCAACATCAGCAACTTCAAAATTAAACTAGGCAAAGAAAAAAAAAACACCCAAGAGTCTATATAGTTGATTGAATAAAAAATAAATGGAGATGGACAGACATCGATGCAGAAGAATACAAATAATTTATATAACTACTTTGCTCTCAAGGAAGTGGAAAATAGCTCCTCACCTCTAAGTGTAGTCTGTACACAGTAAGTTCCTCCCAAAAATTACAGTATACAAATGGGAAAAAAGAATTTTCTTCTAGTGGAGAAGCCTGACAAAAACAACCTCAGCTAAAACAGAAAAAAAAAAAACCTCAGCTAAATAGTCAAAGAACATCATAAGTCACGGAAATAACATGTACCCACAATATAATGTAATAAAATGGCATTTTACCTTTGTGCTTTCTTCAAATACACATAACCACATCATTAGAAAAGCATAGGATCAATATTGACTGAGAGACAATCTACAAAATGCCTGATCAATATTGTTCAAAACTGTCCAGGTCATCAAATACAAGATTAAGATATTGTCATTGTCAAGAGCAGCATAAGGCAACGTAACTACTAAATACAGTATACTATCCAACATGGGAGTCTGGAACAGATGAACAATATTAGAAATATATAACATAATATAAGCATTGATTTACTTTAACAGGTATACAATGCTATAATGTAAGACATTAATGAGGTGAGGATTTATGAGAACTCTTATCATCTTTACAATTGTCTGTAAATATAAAACTGTTCTAAATAATAAAGTTTCCTTTTTTAAATTGGGACAAGAATAAAAGCATAAAAATCATTAATATTACATAGATTTAAAAATATGTCAATAAAGCAAATTTTAAATGATCAAATTTTAAAAAGATATCAAAAGAGAGATATCATCTCCTGCAGGTATTCACTCAGAAAAATGATTATTATTGGGTCATATCTGATAGTTCTACTTTAAATTTATTTTTGTAAGATTAAGTTTTTATTGGTGCATATTATATAGGACTACACTTTAACATTTTCATATATGCATATAACATACTTTGATCATGTCCTCTCTTCCATTACCTTCTCTAATAATCCCCCTCTTCCCCTAATCATTTTCCTTTTCCCTAGTAGTCTCTCTCCTACTTTCATATGAACTTTCTGTATTTCTTTTTTAAATCTAATATAAGACATGTAATATTTCTCATTGGCTTATCTTAGTATGATGGTCTCCAGCTCCATTCACATTTTCCTACAAATGACATAATTTCATTACTTTTATGACTGAATAATACTTTGTTATACAAGTATGTACCAAATTTTCTTTATCCATTCATCCACTGGCAGGCATCTAGACTGATTCTATGACTTGGCTATTCTGCCTAGTGCTGCAATATGTGGCAATGGAGGTATCTCAATATTATTTTGACTTAATTCCTTTGGAAATATACCAAAGAGTGGTATAGTTGAGTCACAAGGCAGTTATATTTTTAGTTTTCTGAGAAACCTCCACACCAATTTCCATTCTGGCTGTACTAATTTATATTCCCAACAGTGTATAAGGGTTCTTTTTCCCTCACATCCTCACTGGTATTTATTAGTTTTTGTATTCTTGATATCCATTCTGACTATCCATTCTATCCATTCTTGATTCCATGTCTGAGAAGACATGGAAGTAGTTTTGATTTACACTTTTCTGATGGCTAAAGTTAACTGAGAATATTTTTCATATAATATAGTTCATTCGTATGTCTTCCTTCAAGAAGTATCTGTTTAGTTTGCCCACTTATTGTTTTACTTGTTCTTTACTATTAAATTTTTAGTTCTTTATGTATTCTGGATATTAATCATCTGTCAGAAAATAGCTGGTAAAGGTTTTATCTCACTCTTTAGGTTATTTTTTCACTCAGTGGCTGCAGAAGCTTTTAAATTGTATAATCCCGTTTGTCAATTCTTGCTATTATTTCTTGAGTTATTGGAATCCTATTCTGGGAGTCAGCGCCTATACCTATCTTTCTCCTATTTTCCTCTAATAGTTTCACACTTTCAGGTCTTACCTTAGATCTTTCATTCATTTTGAGTTGATTTTGTACAGGATTAGACAGATGGATCTTGTTTCAATTTTGTTTATGTAGATATGCAGTTTCCCACTACCATTTGTTAAAGAGACATTCTTTTTTCCGATATGTTTTTGGCACACTGATCAAGAATCAGATGGTTGGCAGCATTGCCACTTTATTCCCTGGTCCTCTATTCTATTTATCTGTGTATCTAATTTGTGAAATACAATGCTATTTTGTTCCAATGGCTCTATAGCACATTTTAAAATCAGGAACTGTAATCCTCCAGCATTGTGCCTTTTGTTTAGGATTCTTTGGCTATTTCTGGCCTTTTGCACTTCCCTATGTATTTTAGGATTGTTTGTTCTAGCTCTGTGAAGAACGAGTTGGTATTTTGATGGTGATTGCACTAACTGCAGATTGCATTCACTTATACAGCCATTTTAACAACATTAATACTCCCAATCCATGAATGTGGAAAATCTAGGGTCTTCTACTTCATTCTTTAGTGTTCTACAAGTTTCACTATAGAGGTCTTTCATCACCTTGATTAGGTTTATTCTCTAGGGATTTTTTCTGTTTGTTTCATTTGTTTTGATGCTACTGACAATGTTTTCTAGATTTCTTTCTCAACAAAATTATTATTGGTATATTGGAAAGAGAACACTTTTGTACAATAACTTTATTGAGTTTATCAGTCAGTTCTAAGAGACTAACAGTAGACTCGAGGATTTCCTGAGTATATATCACATCATGTACAAACAGGGATAATTTGACTTCCTCCTTTCCCATCTTATCTCTTACTTGTCTATCATAGATCTTCTATGTTTTGTTCATAGATTTTTCTTTTGGGGGATCTTTAATACTGTCTGAATGTTGCCCAACATTGTGCCCTGCACATTCAAGTACCCCACTGCTTAAGCTTTTTAGTGGGTCTACAAATGATGCTCCCTTTCTCTATGACTGTCTCTCATGGCCCAGTCACTCTCTGCAGCAAAGGTGTCAGCAAGGACCTTGAATTGTGGTGGTTTTGTGATTTTTTTGATCCCTATGGTAGCTCACTTCCAAACAAAAAGCCCCATTTCAAGATGGCTCCTGATTATAGCACCCCAAGATATGGCAAACACAGCAACAGATTTCTTTTCCAAAGCTAGCCTATCACATAAGAGAAGCTACTTTCAGACCAAACTCTCACACTGGATTTACAGCTTGCAAAAACAGTAGATTTCTCCTGAGCTAGCACTGCCTGTCCACTGATTATCATTAGGGCCTCTAGCATTCAACAGGCTCATCTTGTACTTGTGCAGTTAGGTTCGCCTTTCCCCAAGGAACCAAAGTAGATGTTGTGGACTACTTCACACTTTTCTCTTAATTGCCTACTTCTCCATCCTTTTTAGCCCTATTACTTCTCTATCACTTCTTTCTTGATTCCTAAAGCTTTCTCTTTTAGAATATGGTTTCTCCTTTCTTTCCAACCCTTCTCATAGATGCATACAAACAAAACTTCTATTTTACTACTTTATCTAGAAGCCTCATTCTATTTTTAATTTCCTCAGCAACCTCCATTCTGTTTTTCACTGTGGCTGTACCAATCTACATTCCCATCAGGAGCATACTAGGATTCCCTTTTCTCCACTCCTTTGCCAATAAATGTTATTTCTTGTCTTTTTGATAACAGACATCTTCACAAGTGTGAGGTGATACCTTGTAATGAGTTTAATTGCATTTTCTTAAAGATTAGTGATGCTGAACATAATCTCATACACCTGTTGGCCATTTTTTATGTCTTGTTTGGAGAAAAGTCTATTCCAGTCCTTTCCTCTGTTTTTCACTGAATTATTTGTTTTTCTGCTACGGAGCTGTAAGGGTTCTTCTAAAACTTAGGTTATTATACTCCAATCAGGTATATGGTTTGCAATTATATCTTCCAAGTTCATCAGCTGCCTTTTCATTTTGATGATTGCTTCCTTTGCTGTGCAAAAGCTTTGTAGTTTGATGTAAATACCTAAATTCCCATGCTCACTGAAGCATTATTAATAAGTCAAGATAGGACAAAGAAATATGGTATAAACCAAACCATTATTAATAAGTCAAGATAGGACAAAGAAATATGGTATATCTACAGTGAAATCGTCTTAAAAATGGAAGAGATCCTATAATTTGCTGTAACAAGAATGAATAGAAAGAAAAATATTGCAAGATCTCACTTATACATAAATAATAATTTTCAAAAGTACAAATGGAGATAGAGAATGAAAATAGTTACTACAGATAGTAGTCAAGAGGTATGAGCTCCCACTTCTCTGAGTCCTGTAGAGCAAAACAGAGAATGTTAGAAAGGCAGTTAAAAAAAGGGTTAACGCTAAATAGGCAATCGACAACAGCCAATACAGGAGGTTCTTACTTGTGTGTTTTACCAGCTTAAATACTTTACTTCAGTGCAATGAATAACAGGCTAGAACAAACTAAGGGTCACACAATTTCCCCTATCAAAAAACCTCAGAGACTTTTCAATACTGCTTTACAAATCAAGGGGAGAAATTCAGTATGAATTTCTTAGCTTTCTCTTCTTTATATTTATACTGTGAACATAAAATATATTGGGATATTTCCAAACCAGAACTGCACTACATTTTATACTTTAAGCTCTTATCTTAATGGGGATAGGTTAGTAACAGAGCACTGGGCTTAGAGTCAAGGCAATGACCTATAATCCTAACTCTTCCACTAAATTACAGTGTTATCACAGTTGTCACCTAATCTACTTAAGGCTGTTTTGTCTTTTGGGAAATTAACAGGTAGGGAGAGCTGATCTCAAGCTGAAAGACCTCATATCTGATTAATGTCTAATTAGTAATTCTCATTCCTAATTAAAAGCTCTTATTTCTAATTAAAAATAATACTACTAGTAAGAGAAGACTTAGGAAACTACTTAAAAGTTATAACTCTAGGACAGCCAAATCCTAAACATTCCTTCCAAAACTATGAGCTGATGATATATGAAAATTTTCCTACAAAACATCACTTTCACAAAAACTCTGTGGCCAGAAATGTAAATAGCACGAAGTTACAACTTCTAAACTAACTCAAGAATTTAATTCAATTTCTCTTTAAACCTAAATTCATTATGAAAAGGTTGCAGTATACCTACCAAAGCAAACTCTCACTATTGGACACAGGAACGGAAAAATGACAGAAACTTAATCACTGAAATTCAATTAAAGAAAAGATTTCTAACCACTAAGCCTGAATGAAGAAGACGGAAATCAAAGCATAAAGAAAGAGCTGGAATTCAAGTCATAATCAGAAATGGAAATTTCTATATAAAGCATGGAGGGGGGAACACCTCACCACAGCCAGGAATACAGGCATTGAAGAAATGAAACTTAAAAAGTCACATGAATTTCTCAGCCAACTATATGATGACCTGGAGTTAGTTCTTCTCACAATTATTAAGTGAAAAAATACACAGCATATACATTTCCCCGGGGGGGGGGGGGGATTGCGCTTCTTTGAAACAACTTTAAAACAACAAACCACCACAGAAATCACATGGGCACAAAATTAAATAATTCTGGTCACTGATTTGTGGCACATTCAAGCATCCCCAAGTAAAAGATTCAACTTCTGGCTCTTCTTGTGAGACTCGAAGACTATCCATAAAACTACCTGATGGGGGAGTCGCGCGGAAGACCCCCGAATCAGCCCGCTGCAGACAGGCAGGTCTGCGCATGCCCTGCCCAAGTCCCTAGTGGAGAGGAAGATGCCGAATCAGCCTGCCACAGACAGGCAGGTTTGTGCACGCCCTGCCTAGGTCCAGAGTCCAGCAGAAGATGCTGAATCAGCCCCCTGCAGACAGGCACGTCTGCGCACGCCCTACCGAGGTCCCTAGTCGCACAGAAACGGCCAAAAGAGCCCTCGCCACAGCAACAATCCACTGGACACCCCACCCCCCGCTCCTCTGCACAGCCACCTGGTTCCACACTACAAAGACACAGAGGTCACTGGACCACCAGACTATGGTACTGAGTCCCACTGCTCCCGGCCTAGAGGTAGGGGCTTCTGAGCCGCCATCCCACTGCTCCTGGTCCAGAGGAAGGGGCTTCCTGGCCACCATTCCTCCCGTTGCACCCAACCCAGAGGAAAGGGCTTTTGGGCCACCTACTGTCCCGCCGCTCCTGGCCCAGAGGAAGGGGCTTCCAGGCCACCAGCCCTCCCACTGCTCCCGGCCCAGAGGTAGGGGCTTCTGAGCCGCGATGCCACTGCTCCTGGACCAGAGGAAGGGGCTCCCAGACACCATCCCTCCTGCTGCTCCCAGCTCAGAGGAAAGGGCTTTTGGGCCAACATCCCTACCGCTGCCCCTGGCCCCTGTCCCACCTCCCCCAGCTCAGGGGAGGTAATCCCTGCAGGCGCCAACAGACCCCCCCCCCCAGTCGAAATGAGAAAACACATAAAGAAGTTTCAAAGCCGGACTCCCAGATCACCTACTGCAACCCCAAAGGGAAATGAGAAGCAACACTCTGATACTCAAGCACCTGGACCCACTGAACTGGCAAAAAAAGGGGATCAGGAAAAAATGAAATCAGAAATAATTTCTCAGATAACAGGAGAAATTGTGCCCATAGTGCAAGACATGATTAATAAATCTAGAGAGGAGCTCAGGAACATGATGGAATCCGAACATAGGAAACAAATGGAATCCATAAAGCAGATGCAAATAGATTTCCAGGACATGAAAAACTCCATTGAAAGTCTACACAGCAGAATGAGCCAATGTGAGGACAGAATTTCAGATATAGAAGATAAGATTGCAATTAGTGACCAGGAAAAGAAAAATTGCTTCAAAATTATAAAGGAACATGAGAAATCAATCCAGCAGCTGCTAGATGATGCAAAGAAGAATAACATAAGACTGACTGGAGTCAATGAAGACACAGGAGAGAGTGCAGATGACATAAAAGAACACTTCACAGAAATAATGGCAGAAAACTTCCAAAGCAGGGGAAAAGAGCTTGACATACAGATAAGTGAGGCATATAGGACTCCAAACAGCCTTGATCAAAAAAAATCTACACATAGGCATATAATTGTTAAGATTCCAGAAACTCAACAGAAGAACAAAGTTCTACAAGCAGTTAGAGAAAAGAAACAAATCACATACAAAGGAAAGCCCATCCGAATCACAGCCGACTTCTCAACACAAACCATCAAGGCAGGAAGAGCTTGGAGTGACATATTCCAAGCCCTAAAAGAAAACAGCCTCCAACCCAGATTGATGTACCCTGCAAAACTATCTTTCAAAATTGATGGAGAAATAAGATACTTTCATGACAAAGAGAACCTTAGGAACTTTGTGAATACCAAACCAGCACTCCAAAGAATTTTACACAACATCCTAGGAACAGACATTGAGGATCACAACCCCAAGAAGCAAAGCAGAATGAACCCATCTGGCATGACAAGAAATTAAATGGAAAGGGGGAGAACCCAACGAAAAGAAAAAGTCACGGCAATGACAAGTCAATATGTTTCAGTTATAACCATCAATGTTAATGGTCTCAATTCACCAATCAAAAGAAATAGACTGGCAGAATGGGTCAAGAAGCAAAATCCAACAATATGCTGCATACAAGCAACACACTTAATTCAAAAGGAAACTCAGACTGAAAGTGAAAGGGTGGAAAACAATACTCCTTGCCAAGAGAACCCTCAAAAAAGCAGGAGTAGCTATCCTCTTGGCAGATCAAGTAGATTTCAAACCAACACTGCTTAAGAGAGACGAAGAAGGACACTACATCCTTGTAAAGGGAACAATCCAAGAGGAAGAGATGACAATCATAAATATCTATGCACCAAACACTAGTGCACCCAACTATATAAAACAAATGTTAACAGACATGAAAAGTCATACATGCACTAATACAATTGTAGTGGGGGACCTCAACACCCCACTGAAACAAATAGATAGATCAACTAGACAAAAAATAAGTAATGAAATACTAGAACTCAGTCGAACTCTTGAACAAATGAACTGAAGAGATGTTTACAGAGTCTTCCACCCCACAAAATCAGAATACACATCCTTCTCAGCTGCACATGGGTCATTCTCCAAAATAGACCACATACTCACACACAGAACATGTTTAAATAAGTGCAAAGGAATTGAGGTTATCCCCTGTATATTATCAGACCATAGTGCGATGAAATTGGAGATCCATAACAAAAGAAACTCAAAAAATTTCATAAACACGGAAATTGAACAACACAGTTCTGAATAACCAATGGGTCACAGAGGAAATTAAAGAAGAAATCAGACAGTTCCTTCAATTAAATGACAATGACAATACAACATATCAGAATCTATGGGACACAATGAAAGTAGTCTTATAAGGGAAATTCATAGCAGTGAATATGCATATTAGGAAAACAGAATGAGCTGAATTAAACAACCTGATGCTGTACTTCAAGCTTCTAGAAAAAGAAGAACAGGACAACCCCAGAGCTCATACAAGGGAGCAAGGGAGGAAATTATATAGATCAGTGGAGAAATCAATGCAATGGAGACTAAGAGAACGATACAAGAAATCAATGAAGCCAAGAGTTGGTTCTTCGAAAGAATCAACAAAATTGATAAACCCTTAGCCAACCTTGTCAGAAAAAAGAAAGAAAAGGCCCAAATCCATGCAATTAGGAATGAAAAGGGTGAAATTACTACAGACCCAGCAGAAATACAGAGGATCATCAATACCTACTTCCAGAACCTATACGCCAATAAGATGGACAACACAGAAGAAATGGACAGATTCCTAGATACATATGAATTACCAAAGTTGAACAAACAAGACCTACAAATTCTGAACAACCCAATATCAACGAATGAAATTGAAAATGTAATTAAAAACTTACCAACTAAGAAAATCTTGGGCCCTTAGGGCTTCACTGCTGAATTCTACAAGACATTTAGAGAAGAACTGCTGCCACGACTGTTTGAACTCTTCAATGAAATTGAAAGAGAAGCAAAACTCCCAAATTCATTCCTGGAAGCAAGCATCACCTGGATCCCTAAAGCAGAGAAAGACCCAACTGAAAAGGAGAACTATAGGCCAATCTCACTAATGAACATAGATGCAAAAATCCTTAAGAAGATAATGGCAAACAGAATGCAGAAGATCATCAAGAAGATCATACACCCTGATCAAGTGGGATTCATCCCAGGGATGCAGGAATGGTTCTACATACACAGATCAATCAATGTAATACACTATATCAATAGAGCCAAGGACAAAAACCATATGATTGTCTCCATAGATGCAGAAACAGCATTTGACAAAATCCAACATGCATTTATGATAAAATCCTAACAAAAAATTGGAATAGATGGTCTCTACCTCAAACTGATAGAAGCCATCTATGAAAAACCAACAGCCAATATCATACTAAATGGTCAAAAACTGAAATCCTTCACACTAAAATCAGGAACAATACAAGGATGTCCACCATCACCACTCCTGTTCAATATAGTTCTGGAAACATTACCACAACAATTAGACAAGAGAAAGAAATGAAAGGAATAAAGATAGGAAATGAAGAAGTCAAATTGTCATTATTTGCAGATGACATGATACTCTATATAGAAGACCCCAAGAACTCCACCAAAAGTCTTCTAGACTTAATAACCAAATTCAGTCAAGTAGCTGCTTACAAGGTCAACACACAAAAATCAATAGCTTTCCTCTACACCAATGACAGACTCACTGAGAGAAAATTAGGGCAAATAATTCCTTTCACAATAGCATCCAAAAAACTGAAATACCTAGGAATCAACCTAATGAAAGAAATCAAAGACTTCTTCTCTGAAAGCTATGGCACTCTGAAAAGAGAGATTGAAGATGATATCAGAAAATGGACAGACATCCCTTGATCCTGGGTAGGAAGGATTAATATAGTGAAAGTGGCCATACTTCCAAAACTGCTATATAGATTTAATGCAATTCCAATTGAGATCCTAGCAGCATACTTCATGGACCTTGAGAAAACAATCCAAAAATTCATTTCGAACATGAAGAGACCCAGAATAGCAAAAGCAATTCTACGTAACAGAAACATGGCAGGAGGAAACACAATCCCCACCTTGCAACTATGCTACAAAGCTACTGTGATAAAAACAGCATGGTACTGGCAAAGAAAGAGACCTGAGGACCAGTGGAACAGATTAGAAGATGCAGAAACAACGCCAGACACACTCAGCCATCTCATCTTCGATAAAGGAGGCAAACACCCTCACTGGAGGGAAGATAGCCTCTTTAATAAATGGTGCTGGAAAAATTGGGCTTCAACTTGCCAAAGATTAAAACTAAACCTGTATCTCTCACCATGCACTAAACTAAAATCAAAATGGATTAAAGATCTAAATATTAAAATAGAAACTCTGAACCAGTTGGAACAGAGGTTAGGTAGAACCCTTGAAGACATTGGTGTAGGAAAAGATTTTATGAACAAAACCTCAGTTGCCCGTGAACTAGCACAAACAATCAACAAGTGGGATCTCTTCTTATTAAAAGGCTTCTGCACAGCAAGAGAAACCACCAGCAGTGTGAAGAGACAACCCACAATGTGCGGAATAAAATCTTCACCTGCTCTTCCTCAGACAAAGGTCTACTATCTCGAATCTATAAAGAACTTAAAAAGATCAGACCTCCCAAATTTAAAGACCCAATCCGAAAATGGGCATCTGAAATGAACAGACATTTCTCAGACAAAGAAGTAAAAATAGCAAATAAATATATGAAAATATGTTCAACATCACTGGTCACTGGAGAGATGCAAATGAAAACAATGCTGAGATTCCACTTCACTCCAGAAAGAATGGCTGCTCTCATGAAATCAACCAATAACAAATGCTGGCAGGGCTGTGGGGAAAGAGGAACCCTGCTCCACTGCTGGTGGGAGTGTAGACTGGGTGCAATCACTGTGGAAATCAGTATGGAGATACCTCAAAGAACTAGGACTGGAAGTCCCATTTGATCCCGCTATTCCACTGCTGGGGATCTTCCCCAAAGAATTAAAAGAATCATACCACAGTGATATATGTGTGCCCATGTTCACAGCAGCACAGTTTGTAATAGCTAAAACTTGGAAACAGCCCAAATGCCCATCAACTGGAGACTGGATAGAGAAAATGTGGGTTTTTTATAAAGGGAGTACTACTCAGCCATAAAAAATGAGAAATTAGAGACATTTATAGCTAAGTGGATGCACATTGAGGCGATACTCTGAAGTGAAATAAATAGGACACACATGAATAAATACCGAATAGTTTCTCTGGTGTGAGAAACTGAAAGTGTAAATATGGACTAAATGTATAATAGCTAATATGAAGTAGGAAGAAAAGGGGCAAATGGAAAGGAAGTGGGAGGGCTAGGGGAAAGGATAGAAGGGAATGGGATTAATATGAGAAAATGGAAAAATAGGAACAAAATCTTTGTAAATAGGGAGGAATGGAGGGTTGAAGGGAGGGCTGGGCAAGGGTGAAAAATAAGATCCAAGAGAGACTATGTAAAGGTGCAAATTTCCAATGATGAATGTCATTATATTGTATACCTAAAATGTACCAATGTTTAAAATGAATAATCAATAATGCAAAATAGGACGAAAAGGTCCAAAGGGGCAGGGGTAGTGGGAGGGGCAGGGGAAAGGAAAGAAGGGAAAGCAAAAATGATGAGAAATGGAAAAAATGGAAATAAAGTCTTTGTAAATAAGGAAGGATGGAGGGGGTGAAGGGAGGGCTAGGAATGGGGAAAAAATAAGAACCAAGATGCATTATGTAAAGGTACAATTCCCAATGAGAAATGTAATTGTGTTGTATACCTACAATGTACCAATAAAAGAATTTAATTTTAAAAAAAAACAAAAAACTACCTGATGGTGACCTACAAAAAAATCAGTACCTACACTGACCTAAGTTTCAGAAAACCTTACAGCTTTTAGAGACTACTTAATTCTCTTAAGAGGACATTTCTTTTCCTCATAGAAAACGTCTAGACAAAGCTTAAAATTTTGACTCTCAAAATAAAATCTTATTCAAAATGCTTGACATTACTTGTATCAGTCAATGCTCACCAGAAAAACAGATTTAATGCTACATATACAGATATATATAAGAATTTACAAGATTGGCTTACAGTGGCTGCCCACAGAGTCAGGTGTGAAGAGTGCAAAGGGGCTGTCTGTGCACTACAGATCCAAAGGACCCAAAGGCCTGGAGCCCACTGCAGTGCCCCATGCAAATCTGTATCTGAAAGCTGAAGGGTCTGTGTTAGAAGCTGAAGAGTCTGTGCTGCAAGCCAAAAGATGATGTCCCAGGTGAAGGTAATGACTGGATTGCCTCCGGAGAAACAGAAGCAAGCCTTCTTTCTTCATTTCTCTTTTATACCATTCTGGCAACAGTCCAGGGTAGGACTTCCACACCCAGAAATATCATGAGCCAATTTAGTCTGATGTTTCTTATGCAAGTTGAATTTCTTACACAATCAGTTAACCATCACAATTACAATATTGGTGATATAGAAGTTCAGAATTTCTGTTACCAGTATAAGCATCGTTAACATCCTGTTATCAGTATAAGCATCACTAATAGGGACATTAAGCTCTCTTAATTTATCAAATAATACACTAGTGAAACATTCTAAACATTTTTGGGTAAGTTTCAAAAGAGGAAGGAACAAATACAGAGCAGGGGTAGTTAATATATGGCACAGAGCCCTTGCTGTTGGCACATGAGCCAAGTTGCCCCAGCATAGCCCCAGCATCTGAGCATAGGATAACACGACCCATGGGGAGCCATGGGCATGCTCGGAAAGGAGCAGTGGCACCAGGTGATGATGTCATGAGCCACAGCTCACTAGCCACAACTCGGCTCACCTTTCCCATGGCTGGTCAGTGTGCAACCAAGGATAAATACATACTTGTTTGTACCAGCTGTTTTAATACATTCATTTTTAACACAAGATTTTAGCTTTCAGTTTTCTTGTTAAAAATTGAAACAATATATATATATAAGATTTAGCAAAAGATGTTCTAATTAGGAGATCAAGGTTCTTTTGCTGTTGTGCTGCCCCCTGACCCATCTGAATCTGCAGCATCATATACAGTTGGCTGAGGAGAATTCATGAAAATAAGACCAAGGAGATATGTATATACACCTGGACTGGCTGTGACTTTAGCAGAAGGTAGGAAACGCACTCAGATGCCTTTTTTTGAAGGAGGCCAAAGGCTGATGGTCAGTGGAAAATTGCCCCTTTGCACTGGTGATCAACAAATTCAAGGGTAACCCTGCCTTAGAATCTCTGCCTTGGACTGTTGATGCAGGGAATATCCTATTCTTTAGCATTAACTAATAGTGTTAGCTATTTTTTGATATAGCAATAGATTTGTATTGAACGCTTTATTTTCTGTGCTTGTGGGTGTGTGTGTCTATGTAGACTCCAAGTCTTGAACATGAAAAAATAACTATAGTAAATAAAAGCAAAACTGAAAACAAATAATGGAAGATCATTCCAAAAGACTTGGAAAGAGTCAGTTGGAGTGAGTGAACACAATGGAAAAGTGTTATGTAGCCTATGCAGTGAAAGTATACAAGTGTAGCAGCTGCAAAGGAGAATTTTAGTAACAGATTTTTACAGTTCCAAAGACAGAGGCAAGCCTGTGTTTTCTTACTTCTCCAGATAAAGCCAAATATGAAGAACCTGATCAGTCCTGCTTATACTGATTATTTTGGAAATCTGGAAATGAAGCTATTGGAATTTCAAGAAAGCTTTATCTGGAAAAATAAATTCTATGATCTGCATTCAACATTTAAAAAATAGAGAAGACAAGAGTATAATGGGAAGACAAAACACAGCACAGTTGGTAGTGCTGAAAATGAAATCCTTAATTATTTACCAGTCCAATTATTTAAATACAAGATGACCAAAAACTGCATATATTTTTTCATTAATTTTATAAGATAATAGAATATAAAATAGAAATATAAAAAATATAAAAATGACAATTTTATCATATTTGTTTAATACAAGCGTTGACCTGTTGACATGACTCCTGCCCAGCGATGCTCAGGATAGTCAGTACATAAAGAAATATGCTGCCTGAGTGATACTGGCTAAAGTGTACAATTCTCTGACAAATAATTTTAAGTCAATGAAAGCACTTGGGATTGCTGTTCTTATTTTGTTTGGATCATCTTATGCTTTGAGCAGCTATTTTCAGCTTTGAGTTATATCATATCTAACACAAGAAACAGACTAACAGATGACCCAAGTGCAGGGCTGCTTTCAAACCAATGAAATATAACCCAAGGTTTGACAAATTAGCAGTATGCAAACAATAGCGAAAATCATATTAATTATGCAAAAACATCCCAAATGTAAGCCTTTACCTCTCAATAAAAAGCTGTTTGCATCATTGAAAGCTCTGTTATTGTGTTTTTCTTAAGACAAAGATGTTAGTCGTTTTACATGGGCACTGCCTTGGTAGTGTGCATCCCATGCCATCATTTCAGTGGATGGGTGGGGAAGCAGATTTTACTTCAGACCTATAGGCAAAAGTAGGTTTTTGTTTGTTTGAGTTATGTATTTCCCTTCTTGTTATTGCTTTTAAATCTTAAATGTTAATAGTATAGGGCGCAGGCATGACAGACAATGAGCAGGTGAAGTACCAATGGAAAAGTGTTCAAAAACTCCTGTGTTAGATAACAGGCTTCTGAATGTATCGCTGTGGTCCACAGAGAAGGCTGGAGAAGGTAGCAAGGAGATGCTGTATCAGCTACTACAGCCTTAAAACAAAGTTGGTGTCTCTTTGGACTTTAAAACTGTTCCTATGCAGCTTATTTTATTTTTGTTTAATCAAATAAACAAGAGGGTTTTTTCCATGGGAAAAAAAAAAAAGAAGAAGAAAAGACAAAGATGTTAGTGTTTAGAGTTACTTTTTGTAAACTAAATTGTAGTGTTCAGGTTTAAATGCAGTGTTGGCATTTTGTGAAAAATAAGTGGGTTTGGGGTTGCAGTTTGGGCACTTGCTCTCTAAAAGGTTTGCCATCACTGATATAGAGGAATATTGTTCGGCAAACAGGCAAAACTGTAAGGAAGGAAATAGATGGCAAATAATGGCTGGGAGGTACCTGCTGAGGAACACTACAAACTAGGCCCGCTACAATTAGTAAGTAACAAGAGCCGAAAAGAAAGCCAAATGAGACTAGAGCCAAGCATACTCTACCACTCAGCATTGCCTAGGCTAACATGCAATGTCTTAAGAATTGTAGAAACACCACAGACTAAGTATATTAACAGAAAATAGAAAGTTTATCTTGACCCTTAGCATCATGAAAAGTCTACCTATTCTTTTGAATGAGGAAAAAGAAAAAAACATTTTTAAGCCACAGCCTGTGTAATACAGTGGCACCTTGGTTCTACTCTGACAAGCAGAGCTTTGTCAGAAATAAATTCCAGAAGAAATAGAGAAAGGATGGAAAAATACATGTTTTCAAAGAAACAATTTTAGTCTTCATCCTTTAGAAATGATGTTACTTGTGATATTTGTTCCCACATGCATGAATCCTAAAAGATTAAGACATAATCATCCAAGTGTGACTGAAGCTATCTTATAAACTATATTTCCAACACAGTAAAAAGATAACAATGTTAAGGATGGAAAGCCTGAAAACTGTCACCCAGTCAGAACAAACACAACTCTAAGAAAGACAACTCATTTAATAAAAACAGGAGGGAAACCCTGTAACTACAGAGCATTTGTAATAACCAAACAGCATAAAATTTGCACACCAAAATCCTTCATATTATGGTAAAGTAACTGTGTTTTCTAAATAGACAGATGTAACATAGATACTATATAAAGCACAAAGAATAAAAGATGAACACAGTAAATGAAAAATTTTAAATACACATTTCCTACATATCACTAGTAGCTTAACTGGCAGATAGCTACTCTCTTCCACATGATGGTTATTTCAAAGTTAAAAGCATTAGAGGTAAATGTTAGACGAAAATTTAAACCACAATATATAGATATCATTCTGCTTCCAACCAAAAGTTTAACACAGGGCCAGATAAATCTCCAACTAAAATAACTAGAAAATAGAACAAAATATATGAAGCAATTACTTTGAAATACTGGATAACAACATAGAATTTTAACTGTTGAAAGAAAGAAACAAGGTAAGCACTATAATTGCCACACTTACAAACTAGGCTCATTTTCTAGGCCAGCAGAAAAGCTGGGCTCTCACTGGGTTCAGGAATTAGAGTTTACAAGGCAATTAGAATTTGCAAAGCCAAGAATTTAACAGTAAAAGCTCAAAGACAGCAATGTCTTCAAGTACTGGACTAAATATAAACCTATTCACAACCAAGACTGTTACTCAATGATGGGGAAAAACAAAAGCAAGTATAGCTGGGTGGTGGCACATACCTGTAATCCTAGCATTCTGGAAAGCTGAGGCAGGAAGATGCCAATTTGAACCCAGCCTGAGCAACTTAGCAACTTTGCAAGACTCTGTCACAAAGTTTTTAAAAGGAGGACAGGGGAATGTACGTGAATGCAAAGGCCCAGGATTAGATCCTCAATACAAAAAAAAGTAAATACAACAATATCTGGGGCTCACACACAGCTGCAGCACTTTGCAATCCTACTAGTGAGAGTCAATCAGCCTTGTAATATGTACATGAGCACTCAGGTGAACCATCAGCAGGGTATTTCCTTAGTACTGGGGCTCTATTAGAACCAAACAGAAGGATGCTCTGGACTACCATTAACAAATCTTAAAAGTAATCCTCAAAATAATCCAACTGATTTCAAGTAATATAATGAAGAATCAGGACAAAATACACCACTATTTGAAATACAACAAAATTCAGCAATTGACAATGTAATTCAATATAATTCAAACTGTCATCCACAAATTAACAACATATAGGGGCCGGGGATTTAGCTCAGTGGTTCCGCCGCCTGCCTCACAAGCTCAAGGTCCCAAGTTTGATCCCTGGTACCAAAAAAAAAAAATTAACAGCATATAAGGAATCATAAAAAAAATGATGCATAATGAAAATTTTGTGCAGAAATACACGAAAAGGGGAGAGATGATGGAGACAATACAAATATATATGAAAACAGCTACTATAAATATGCTGTATATCTTTAAGAAAAATGATGAGAGGACATAGATATGAAAGTGAATAAAATTGAACTTACAAAGGAGAACTTCTGAAATTAAAAATGCAAAGACCCGTGTTCAATCCCCAGTACACACACAAAAAAATACAAAGAATGGAATTAAAAGATAATTATACATTGCAGAGAATCATAAAGTTAAAAACTAGCAATGGTGACTATAAAAAAAATTTTAAACTTCAAAAAGGAAACAATGAGAAAAAATGGGCTAATTTCAAGTGGCCTAAAATATGTGTGATGGGAGACCCTCCCAGAAGGGATACAGAACAAAATATTTTAAGAAACATGACTGAAAATTGTTTAAATTCATATAAACTATAAACCCAGAAATCCAAGAAGAAAAACAATAGACAAGCAGAATAAACATAAAGAAATGGTGTCAATGTACATTATACTCTAATGGCAGGAAACAAAAGAGAACATTCTTAAACAAGCCAAAGGACACATTTCATAGGACAGATTTAAAATAAGAAAAGCAGAATACTTCTCAGAATCATACAGACCAAAAAATAATGAAGAAGTATCATTAAAGAATTTAAACAGGGAAAAAAAATTCTGGCAAGGTAGAATTTTCTTTTTCCAAAGCAAGTATCTTTAAAAACTTGAGGGGACATAAAGATTTTTTTTCAGACAGAAAAACGAAAGGTGAGATAATTATCTGCCACTAGATCTGCACTAAAAAAAAAATTCTAGAAATGTCTTTAGAGAGAAGAAAAATGAAAAGAGACTGAAATCCTGATCTGAACAAAAGTAATTAGGAGTTCTAGAAATGGAAACTACATAGGTAAACATAAAAATTTAAAACATTATAAAAGGCAAAAATGAGCACATGCATTGCTGGCTTTGTACAACACAGAATTTAGAGAACGTACAAGTATGCTACATATTAGTATGACAAATGAGCAATAAAATGGAGCAATTTTAAAGTTCTTATACATAAAATGGAATATTATAAGTAGTTGAATAAGTTAAAGGTGTATGCTTTATACCCTAATGTAATTAGTTAAATACTTAATTAGCAAAGACATAGTCCTAGCAAGCCCACAATGGGCAGAAAAAAAATGCAAACCCAGTATTAAGTCAGGAAAAAGCAAAACAGCAGAATAAAATAAGGGGAGGAAAAAGGAAATGATTTTTACTGTATTTAAATCCAGCCATAATGATAATTATATTTACTTACAACCAAAAAGTTAGACATTTCAATCAAAATTGATGATAATCACACTAAATTTAAATGATCTAAGCAACTAAATTAAAACCAAGTATTCCAGACTAAATGATTCTCAATGACATACCATATACACAAAACTCTCCACTTTTACTATGAAGACAAAAAAAAATAGAACAGTTAAGACAGGCTATAACTAATCAAATTAAGTTAAAGTGCCTATATTAATATCAGATAAATTAGATGGCAGATCAAACAATATTACTGGATAGAGATTTCATATTGATAGTAAGGTTAATCCATCAAATAGACATCATATTCTCCAAACATGTATGCTTCTATAAAGAGGTTCAAAAATACATGAAACAATGAGTCTTAAAACTGACAAGATACACAAATTAACAAACATAGCTATAGTGTTTCAAATTTTTCTCTTAAGTAATTGATAAAATAAGTAGAAAGAAAATCAATATGTATACAAAAGATTTGAACAATATTATTAACCAATGTGACATAATTGACATTTCTGGGAAAAAAAGATTATGCAACATGAGCAGGTTAGGTATTGTTTTCAAGTACACATGAAAGATTAAAAAAAGATGATATTATGAACCATAAAACAAAGTCTCAATTTAACTTAAAAAACTAAGGTCATACAAAATCACAGCAGAAATTAAAAATCAAAAGAAAATATCTGTAAAATCTTCAAATAATTTAAAAATGAAGGGCCGGGGATTCAGCTCAGTGGTTTCTCTGCCTGCTGCGCAAGCTAAAAGACCCGAGTTCCATCCCCGGTAACAAAAAAAAAAGAATAACACGCCTCTTAAAAAACTCATAAATTATAAGGGAAATTAGAAGATATTCTGAAGTAAATAAAACTGAAAATACAATATATTAAAACATAGGTTTCAGTGAGTATGCTTTGTAGAAAGTTTATAAGCATTAAATATTTATATTTAGAAATCAATAAAAGACTGAATAAGTGCTCTAAAATCTCTCAAGAAATCTGGAAGAGTAAAGCACACCGAACTCAAAGCACCCAGAAAGAAAATAATGAAAAGCATATTATCAATAAAGCAGGAAACTAAAAGCCAAAAAAAATTGAGAATGAAAGATGGTTCTTTCCAAAGAAGGATGCAATTAATAAACCTCTACACAAAATGATAAGTCAATTGAAATGAATTACTGTTATTAGAAATGTGAAGGTTTTATTATTACAATATTTCTAAAATTATACAGATATTAAAAGGATAAGGGAACATTTCACCAATAATTTCAAACACCTTCATGAAATGGACAAAATCTTCCAAAGGTCTCTCTTAAAAAATAAGGTGATTCGATATACATCTAGTGAAGTTAATTTTGTAATTATCTTTCACAAGAAAAATACAGAAACAGATTACCTGGGAATTCTAAGGGATATTCAAGAACTGTTTTTAGAAAATAGAAAAGTGAACTAGTACTTGGTATTTTACTAATATTAAAACAAAACAAACATATTACAATACAAAATATCACATACCAACATATTTTCAAATACTCAGAAAAAAATTTTTATAAATCAAACCCAGAAATACAGATAGAGGATAATATATTGTGACAAGCAACTTTTATCTCTGGAATGCAAGATAGATTGAACATTCAAAAGTAAAACAATATAATTCACTCTAGTGAAGAAAAATTTTATGATCAACTATTAATATATTAATCAACCCAATAAAGGCAGAAAAAATTTGAAAACCCAAAACAAATTTCTGCCAAAATTTGTGGCGAACAAAATACTGAAGAAAAAGTCTTCAACCAGATACCTCTTAAAAAGGTATACAGTAAAACCTTAGTTTGTGAGCATAATTCATTCCAGAAACATACTTGTAATCCAAAGCAATTGTGTATCAAAGCGAATTTCCCCATGAGAAATAATGGAAACCAAGACGATTCATTCCACAACCCAAAAATGTTCATATAGAATGATTACAATAATGTAATACAAAACAATAAAGAAAATACAAAATGTAAAGAAAAATAAATTAACTTGCACTTACCTTTGAAAACCTTCATGGCTGGTGTGAAGGAGAAGAGATGGTTATTGTGTAGGATGACTTTCACTAACACAATCACTACTATCTATTGGCTCAATGGAATCTTTTTCTTTTTGTTCAACTTTAACAAGGAGCCTATCCAATGATACTTGCTTGCTTTTGCTTCCTTCTGAGGATTTTGCAGAAATGTCACATGCACTATCGTTCATCACTGCTATAGCCTTATTCGAGTGGTGCTTTCTTATAAAATTTTGCAATGCTTCCCACATTTTTACACATCTCCCAAATCTCATTTTAAGTGAGGGATTCTTCCACCTTTTTCTCCTTCTCTTCTGCAGATAAGATCTCCTCCATAACCTCTTGCTTTTGGGAGGCAATCACCCACAATCCAGCTGAGGCAGACAGACAGACAGACAGAGACAGAGAGACAGAGAGACAGGGAAAGGGAGGGGGAAGGATACAAAAATCCATGGAACTAAAGTCTCTTTTATAAAATTACTTAGCACTTTTATATAATCTACACATATTCTCCTGCATAGTTTAAACATTTCTAGATTATTTATAATACCTAATACAATATAAATGTTATGTAATAGTTGTATTATTTAGGAAATAATGACAACTAGTCTATGATCAAAGGATCATATTCAGTAAAGACAATTTTTTTTAAATGTTCTCAATAAAGCTCAATTGCTGAACACAGAACCCATGAATACAGAGGGCCACACATTCTAGAGGCTAACAACTGAAAATTAAACAATATAAATTATAATAACATCAAAAAAAAGACTCATACTACATAATTACTAATCTTATTATAAAGCTAGAGTAATCAGGATAGTGTATTTGCTAAGAACAGGCTCTAGAAATAGACATATAAATATTCCATAAACCTTCCAAGATAATACCATGAGGATAAAATAATCTTAAGAATAACTCGGTCCCACATGCAAAGTAATGACTCTTGACTTATTCTATCAGTGAAAAAAAGTTAAAACAGGTAAGTTTAAAACTAAAACATAACACTATAAAAACTTAGGCCAAGATTTCTTACAACACAAAAAGCACAAACCATAAAAGGAAAAAAAAACCTTCACCAAATTAAACTCTTCGGTTTAAAAAAAAAAAAAATTATCACCTTCACCTTGAGAGACTATATCAATATATGGGATGACATTTGGAAATCTGCATCTATAACAAGTTATTTTTTTGTAACAGCAGTTTGTGGACTACTTTATGAGAAACAATAATTTTCGGGCCAATACATTAACAAAAATAATGGCTCTTGTGGAAAGAGGGAAGAAGCCAGTAGGCTGAAGTTTGTTTGGCTGCTACTAATACTGGGAGCTCTTTCCTGGTAGCTAATCATCTAAAATGATCAAGTTCATCACCTGAAACAAGAAAGAAAGAAAACAGACTAAAATACTGTGAGAATAGTATAGTGGTTCCTTAAAATATTAAACACAGAAACACCATCTCCTAGAAAAGTAGAATGATCACACAGAAGTAACATGATACTGTAATTCCACTAGTGAGTATATAACAAAAGAACTGAAAAGCAGAGATTCAAACAGGTATTTTTATGTGGATAAAATAATCTTTTGAATAACTGGGTCCCCTATGCAAAGTAACAACCCTTGACTTGTTCTACCAGGGAAAAAGTTTTAAAAGATAAATATCTTTTAAAAGCTTAAATATCCATGGCAGTATTACTCACAACAGTCATAAAGCAGAAGCAACCTGACCATCTAAAAGTGAAAGGATAAACAAAATGTGTGTACATATACAATGTTATACAATTCAGCCTTAAAAAGGAATGAAATTCTGATACATGCGATCATATGGATAAACAATAAGATATTACGGTAAGTGAAATAAAACAGACACAACAGGACAAATATTGTATGGTTTCACTCATATAAGGTACTGTACAATTACTGTCATTGCTTTTCTTCTAGAGAATAATCAAAGTCCACCAAGTCATTACACATAAAGAAGTTCTCAAAAACATGGCATACCTTTCTTGGTTAGGGTTAACTATTTTCTATGATAATTTTGAGGTACAATATCTATTTTCTTTTAATTATTGACACCACATCAAAGCAAATGAATTGCAACAGAAATGACTGCTTAAAAAATGACTATATAAGCCAGGACATGGTGGTGCATGCTTGTAATCCCAGCACTTTGGCAGACTGAAGCAGAAAAATCCCACATTCAAGCCCATGCTGGGCAACTTAACAACTAATAAGACCCTATCTCCAAATAAAAAATAAAAAGGGCTGGGGATGTAGCTCGATGTGAAGGCCCAGGGTTCAATCCCCTGCGCGCGCGCGCACACACACACACACACACACACACACGAGGGAAATGAACAGAAATAAATAAATATATTTATATTTATTATATAGTTAATAATTATATTATAATGTTATATAATCAGTATATTTATTATTTATATCTATTTCTAAGACCCAAGAAATTCTTACTATATAAACCAATATCAAATATGGAAAGAGTTCTGGTAAGAGATGATGAAGGAAGAAATTAAAAATAGCTTTGAAATGAGTTGCAGTCTTCCAGACCTCAGCATTGCTACACAATCACAATGGAAAGAATGTGTGGTAATTAACCAGCTTTGAATGCTAAAAGTATCCAAACAATCTTTCTTTTTTCCTACAAAGGTTTTATAAAAAAGGAAATCCTATAATGCTTACAATTACACCCTCTTTAAAAAAAGAAAGAAATTGAGTGCTCATATTCATGAGTCTCTCCTCTCTTATTTAAGCAGTATTTATTCAGCATAGGATTCCCTTTTGGTGTAGTTATGAAATCTTTTTTCCCAGTATATATGATTAACTTCTCAGCACTCAACACAGAATAGGGGCCTAATCCCTATTCTCCATAATCTAAAATGGAACTGTGATGAAAACAAAAGCTCAAACAATAGAAATAACATCTGAATTTTACCAAATACATTCAAGTCAAAGCAAACATTTGTCAATCATCACTACAGATTGTTGTTAAAATCTATATATTTGATAATACATGTACACTGCCTAATTCTGAGGACTTACCCTAAGAAATTCTCTATAAATTTTCCCTGTACTAATGTTGTAGCAAACTGAGTCCGGGAATGGAAGACACCCAGGAAGGCAGGAGGCAACATACAATTCTTTTATTATGTCCACAGACCTGACTGGGATCGCTCCCAAAGAAGTCGGGTCCAGAATATCAGCGGGCCAGCAGTTTTATAGGGTTGCAAGCAGGAGGTACAGAAGCAGAAGCACATTTTTTACATCTATGAGGCTTAATTTCATTGGAATTTCCCTGGGAATATAGCAAGCAGAGAAGCAGAATTTACACGGGGGGGGGGGGGGGGGGGCGCTTAGCAGGACTGTCTGAGTTTGTTACACTCTATGGTGAGAAATTACAGAAGTTGTCATGACTACTCAGGTATATTCTACAAAGAGCATAGTTAACCCATACTTGCTTAATAACAGTTAACTCATAGTTGTCCAATTTAGTTATTCTTTTTTAGAAATATACCCATAGGTCTAAAAATTCCCTTTCACTAGAACTTGGTGCCTTAAATATTTCATTATATTTTTCTATCTCCTTTCTATACAATACACATAGTAGTTTATTAAGTTGCCTTTGGGATATTGAGAAGAATATAAGCAAACTGTTAAGTAATCTACAAGGCCACCCTTGATAGATACTTTGATAATGAAATAGAGTAGGGTGGGGCAAAAGGATTGAAAGAGTGGGTGTGACCTGCTCATCATAGAGACCAAGAACACAGGCACAGAACAGTTTCCAAACCTTGCACCTGGGACCAATCAAAAAGTGCTATCTTCAATTCTTCATATACATCTGGCACAAAACTAAGGGGGCATTTGATAGGACATCTTAGATTTGTTATCAGGCCAAGTGAGTTTCTGATAGCACAACCAGCCCAAATGCCTTGTTTGCCTGGGAGGAGAAGCAATCTAGGAACTGGAGATGCAAAAGAGCACTGCCATTATCCTCCAAGGCACTGTGAGTCTGCTCAGGGGCCCACTCTTACTCTGCACAAAGCTACCATGATAAAAATAGCATGCTACTGGCAAAAAAAAAAAAACAGACTCAAAGATCAATGGAACTGAGTAAAAGATGCAGAAACAAATCTAAACACATTCAGCCACTTTACCTTTAACAAAGGGGCCAAATACCTTCACTGGAAGAAAGCCTGTTTAATAAATGGTGCTAGGAGAGAAACCACAAACAGCGTGAAGAGACAACCCTCAATGAGGGAAAAACTTTTTACCAGGTGTTCCTCAGACAAAGGTCTACTATCTAAAATCTATAAAGAATTTTAAAAAACAGGCCTCCCCCATTTAAAGACCCAATCCAAACACGGGCATCTGAAATGAACAACACTTCTCAGAAAAAGAAGTAGAAATAGCAAATAATATGGAAAAATGTTCAACATCATTGGTCACTGGAGAGATGCAAATGAAAACACTGAGATTCCACCTAACCCCAGAAAGAATGGCTGCTATCATGAAATCAACCAATAACAAATGCTGGCGGGGCTGTGGGAAAAAAGGAACCCTTCTCCACTGTTGGTGGAAGTGTAGACTGGTGCAACTACTGTGGAAATCAGCATGGAGATACCTCAAAGAACTAGAATTACAGGTCCCATTTGACCCCGCTATTTCCCTACTGGGGAATAAAAGAATCATACCACAGCAATATATGTGTGCCCATGTTCATAGTGGCACAGTATGTAATAGCTAAAACTTGGAAACAGCCCAATTGCCCATCAACTGGAGACTGGATAAAGAAAATGTGTTGTTTTTTTTAAATAAAATGAAGTACTACTCAGCCACAAAGAATGAGAAATTAGAGCTATTTATAGCTAAATGAATGCACATTGAGGCAACACTCAAATGAAATAAATAGAACACACATGTGTAAATACCAAATAGTTTCTCTGCTGTGAAAAACTAAAAGTGTAAATAAGGATCAAAAGGCATAACATATTGTGAAATAGGAAGGTCCAAAGGGGAAGGGGAAGTGGGAGGGATTGGGGAAAGGAAAGAAGGGAATGGAATTAATGAGAAAAATGAAAAAATAGAAACAAAGCCTTTGTAAATAGGGAGGGGTAGAGGGGTTCAAGGGAGGGCAGGGGAATGGGGAAAAAATAAGAAATAAGGTAGATTATGGAAAGGTACAAATTTCCAATGATGAATGTCATTACATTGTATACCTAAAATATACCAACAAAATTAATTAAATAAATGGTGCTAGGAAAACTAGATTTGCACATGCTGAAGATTAAACCTAGACCCATATCTCTCACCATGCACTAAACTAAAATCGAAATGGATCATTAAAATAGAAACAATCTGCTGGAAGATAAAATAGGTAAAACCCTTGAAGACATAGATGTAGGCAAAGACTATGAACAAAACTATGATTGCACAGGAAATATTACAAAGAATCAACAACTGAGAGCTCATCATATTAAAAAAACTTTTGCAAACTGTATTTCTTTTCCACCCTCAACAAATGTAAATCTTCACTGTCTTTTCCACATGTCTTATCCAGCCAGTTCTCTGTTCAGGACACCAAGAAACTGGAAGGAATTGCTCCAGGACCCCAAAACTAGTAACAGTAAGATAACCATACTTCATTTCCCATGCCTAATCACAGCCTGGTGTTATACTGAGAAACTAGTCAATTAATGTTATACAATTTTGTTAAGTGTTTTAGGGTTCTCAAGAGAAAGAGAACTAATAAGAGTGTGGGTGTGGGGGTGCGTAAATGGAGAACTAGCTGATGATAAGGAATTAGCTCACTCAAATATAGAGATAAGAACTCCCAAGATCTGCAGGCAGCAAGATGGAGAACCAGAAAAATTAGCAGTGTAGGCCTAAGAACTAGCAAAGTTGAGTGTGAGTTCCAGCCTGTGTTGGATTAACTAATGGTCAACTTGTAACACTCAGCTCAATTGAATCAGCATGGTTTTGGGCATGGAAGAACCACCTGAGGATTGTTGCTAATGGCATAAAAAGAGACCTGGAAGGAAAGATCACTGGCTGTTGATTTTCTTGCAGAACTTGCTGAGACTGGATTTTCTGATGTGAACTCAGCTGTTCTCAGAGAAGAAGGAGCTCGGGCCCTCGCTGTTGCTGGGATTGGCTGCGGTCCCTGTCAGGGGAGCTCTGATCTTCACCCTGAGCCTCACTTCTTGGCTCCAGTGCAGATCCCTCAGTCTGGTGGCACAGATCCTTCAGCCCGCCAGTGCAGGCTTTTTAGCTTCAACCACTGGCCTTTGGATCCTCTCTGTGCAGATTCTCCATAAGGACTTGCATGAGACATTGCCGTGGGCTCTAGGCCTCTAGCTGAACTCATGGACAATATTGCCTTGTGCTCTAGGCCTTCAACTGGACTTGTGAGGGACACTGCCTTGGGGTCTAGGCCCTTAGCTGGATCCTTTGGGTCTCTGGTATGTAGATAGATCTCTTACACTCCTCTGCATTTGACTTTTTGGGTGAATCTATAAAATAATCCTATAAATTATGTGTCTGGTATTAAATCTATTCTTGCAAACCCTGACTATAATACAGCCCAAGTATTAAAACCTGAGAACCAGAGGAGCCAAGAGTGCAATCCAAGTGCAGGAGGAGAGTGATGCCCCAGTCTAATTAGCAAGAGTGAGTTTCCTGACACAGTTTCCTTATTTTATTCAGATCCTCAATTGATTGGATAAGGACTACTCACATTAGGGAGGGCAATCTGCTTGACTGAGTCTATGGATTCAAATATTAATATCATCCAAACACCCTGCAGACACACCTGGAGTAATATTTGACCAAATGTTTGGATACCCCATGGCCCAGTCAACCTGACATATAAAATTAACCATTACAAGCCCACCCATTATCAACTTGACACCCATATGTATCTTCTTAAACCATAATCTCTAAATTAAAAAAATAACAAAGTCATAATTCTACCTCTTTGAGTGATGCTACTCTTCTTGGTACCTATGATGGAAACACTAAATACTGTACTTAAATACTAAGATATAAAGTCAAAATAGCTTATGTTACATAATGAGGAAACAAAAGGGCGAAGAAAAAAGTGAAAACAAAGACAATATACTTTATACATACATATTTATAACAAAATGAGAAAACACATACGACAATTATAGTTGTTTCTGTACCTGATCACTTGATCACAGTTGATCTTTATGGTTACCTTCTTCCACTACCCATTTTACATTCCCTTTGCCTTTAGGAAGCACTTCAGATAGTAATGCCTGTTTACCTAATGAGACAATCCTAACCTTCATTCCTGAAGGATTTGGGCCATAATAGTTCTGGCCTGAGTTGGGCTGTTGTAGTTTTCCAATGATCGTAATCACAGGTCATGGTAATATTAAGAGACATCCTGAGAACCCTCATGTGGTACAAATATATTGTTCCTTGCCTCCAATTTGGAATAGCAGTCCAATTTTTCCTTGATATAATCAATTACCCAAGTCAGCAACAGCAATTCTCTTCTTTTGCCTACTGATTCGGAGGCATTAGGTGTCCAAAGTGGTCAGAGGGACGTCTTAATTTAAAGTTTAATGAATCATTGTTGTGCCTCCTCATCCTCATCTGGACCTAAGACCTTTAGGCCAGCAAGGCATAAGATCACAGAACAAAAAGCCAAACTTTTGCTAGTGGGTCACTAGAAGTAATAGTCCCATTCCTATTTTCACAGCTTGATTCCTGGACCCATGAACCCTCCTAATGAAAGAACGGAACCATATACTGGATGCTCATTCAGACTATTTACAGCCTTCTGGGGAATCTTGCCCTAGCCTTTCAAAGAATGGTCACCCAAGGTGGTACTGTAACAGAGTCATAAATGGCTGTTCTACCATTCCTCCAAGCCAGGTACTTCTGGATGATAGGGAACATGGTAAAACCAGTGAATTTCGTAAGTAGGGGCCCACTGCCACATTTCTTTTGCTATAAAGTTCCTTTTCCAGAAGCAACGCTATGGAATACTATGATGGTAAGTAAGGCACTCTGTAAATCCATAGTGGTAGTTTTAGCAAAAGAATTGCATACAAGAAGGAAAACCCATATGTAAAATAAATGTCTATTCCAGTAAAAATAAAATGCTGTTCTTTTCATAATGAATCTAGCTGATCATCCTGGGGAATGGTGCCTTATCAGAAGCTCTTTGACAGCTGCTGTTGGCGGACTGGGTATTCAGCAGTTGCCACACCCAGGTCAGCCTTAGTGACTGGAGATTCTGGTGCTAACACATATGCAAATTGTATCCTTTCCAACATAACAACTGTTCATGAGCCCAGTGGATGATAGCAATCGTGGCAAGAAAAGAAGGTGACTGGTATCCATAAAACAGATCATCCTCTTTGTGCTGACTTCAGCCTTTGGTGAATGTAATTATCTTCATTATTTTTGTTGTTGTTTTGGGGGATGCCCATTCCAACATGTCTCTTCCCCAATATTTTAACCCCACATTCTCATAGGCAACAGTCATGTGACTCTTCTACAGCAGTGGAAAGTAATACCCTCAGTGATGATGCCCAGGTACTATAAAATGCTAAGCATCTTATTAAATAAAAGAAAAAAATCAATTAACTTCAATAACTAAGACAACAAATTCCATAAATACATATCTAGACATTTTCATCAAATCAAGAAAAAAACAAAAAAAACTGTGCTTCTGGTTGTCTTCTTTTATTGGGAAAAGTAACCAGAAAACCCAATTTCCTTAAGTAATACGTTCAGGACAGTAGAAAGTAAATGTTCTATACATGTTTCTTTACTTTTACTTTGCCCTTTCAGCATAATCATTCAGGCAATTTAACCTTTTAGCCATAACTCACAAATCTAAACTGAAAATTTCCTTTCTGTAAGTTCATCCAATTATATAATGACAAAATGACACAACAGCTAATAATGTTATATGCCTGAGGCATACTGCTTATTATCAGTAACAGTAGATTACATTCTACCTTATCAGATATCTTTCATTCAGTTGACAATTTTAACTTTTTTTTTTACATTTATAAATTCCTAACTACACCTTTCTAAAGAACATACAATAGTTTTTATCTTACGGAATGTTCACAGCATTTAGCAGATGCTTAATACTACTCAATGATTTTAATAGCCATGAGACATTTTTACATATGCCCCCAACTGACCTCTTATTTTAGGCTGTAATATATGTAGTTAATGTAGACATTTTCAAATGGTAGATTACAATTGGGGTAAGGTTGCATTAAAGAGAATCTGGACCATGAAAATATTACACACAGCATCAGCAGGAAGACTAGAATAAGAACCTCCAAAAATCTCCATAAAGCCCGAGCAGCAGTGGCACAAATGGTCAAAGTCAACATTTTCAGAATTTTAAAAATAGATCAAAGGTTTGTAACAACGTAGAGGTACATTTTCAAGAAAAAATGGCTAAATCTAAGTAAATACAGCAAGCTTTCTGACAGTTTAATGTGTCTTATCCTTACCTTCTTCTCCCCAGCACCAATAAACTGTCCTGAAAACCAACAGGTTCAAAATTGTGAAGAAATCCAACAGCCTTGCAGCCACAAGAACAGAATGGAGCTGAAACACAAAGAAAAAAGAATGAACAAAAATGAAGAGTATGAGAAACTACGGGAAACCAACAAACAGGCATATCAATACATGCACAAGGAGAGTACCGGAAAAAGAGGACAAAAAGAGGCACAAAGAATAAAGAATCATGCCAGAAAACTTCCCGGATTTGATGAAAAATACTAATCTATATGCAAGAAGCTCAAAATATTCCAAATAGAGTAGTCTGAAATAGTTCCACACATGACACATCATAGCTACACTTTTGAAAGAAAAAGACCAGATCCTGAAAGCAGAAAGACAGATGCAACTCATCACAAACAAGGGATAAGATTTTACACCTGAAGCAAGCCAAAGTGGCACATACATGCCTGGGAGGACACATCATAGCTACACTTTTGAAAGAAAAAGACCAGATCCTAAAAGCAGAAAGACAGATGCAACTCATCACAAACAAGGGATAAGATTTTACACCTGAAGCAAGCCAAAGTGGCACATACATGCCTGGGAGGCACTCTGGGAGGCTGAGGCAGGAGGACTGCCAAGTTTGAGTCTCATCTAAGCAACTTAGCAAGACCCTATCTTAAAATAAATTTTTAGAAGAAAAAAATTTTTAAATAAAAGGCCTGGGTATGTAGCTTGGTGCAAAAGTCTTGAGTTGAAACTCCAGTACAGGGGGGCAAAAAAGAGCCTCACAAAAAACCATGAGGTCAGAAGACAGAAGGATGACACGTTCAAAGTCCTAAAAGAAAAAGGCTATTAACTAAGAATTCTAAATTCTGCAAAACAAATTTTGAATATGGAGAAGAAATTAAGACTTTCCAAGATAAACAAAAACAAAGAGGATATTGATGTACCACTAGCAGGTCTTTCCTAGAAGACATACAAATAGGGGGAATCCTTCCGGCTGAAAGGACAACAGGCAATACATGAATCTACATAAAGATATTAAAAGGACTGGTAAAAATAACTAGATAGGTGAATATAAAAAGACAATATAAATGTATATTTCTTTGTGACTCTTTTCTCCTAACTTAAAAAGAAAACTGCCTGAATCAAAAATTATAACTGTGTACCAGTGGTCATATAATGTAAAAAGTGAAATATCTATAATTATAGAACAAAAGAAGAGGAGGGAATGAAACCATATGGGAGTTAAATTTTTATTAATTTTCGGCCAGGGATTTAGCTCAGTGGTTCCACTGCCTGTCCTGCAAGCACAAGGACCCGAGTTTGATCCCCGGTACCAAAAAAAAAAAAAAGTTTTATTAACTTTAAATTAGAATTAATCCAAACTAGATTGGTATACATTGAGATATTGTTTGTGATCCCCAAGGCAATTACTAAGAAATTAACTTTTTAAGCATGTAGTAAAAAGAACACATGAATTGCAATGGTATACAGTCTATTGCAAAAGAAGCTGGAGAAAGGGCTAGGGATTTAGCTCAGTGGTTCCGCTGCCTGCCTCACAAGTGCAAGGACCCAAGTTCAATCCCTGGTACCAAAAAAAAGCCAGAGAAGGCTATATTAGAGAAATTAAGGGACAAGAACAAATACACACGAGACATACAGACCACAAAAAGACAGCAGAGCAAATTTTACAGGTAATTACATTAATTGTAAATAGAAAGGCAGGAATTAGTAGTATGGTTTAAAAGGATAAATTAATAAATCTTTTCTGTATAACAGACAATAGATAAGACTTAAAACAGCAAAATATCTCCTAAAAACTATCACCAATTGTTAAACGTTCTTCCCACTCAGAATAGAAATACTCATGACTCAGCGTGGTCCTTTTAATGCCACTCAGCTTCAGTAAACTTGTTTTTCATGCTCGATTTGAGCAAACTGAACAAAAAGTATAATCTCATTTTGCCTCTACTAAATTCATCACTAAAATAATTAACTTTTAATCACCATTTTTACTGATTTCTAAGCATACACTTTTTAAAAATATTCATGTAAACTCCCATCTATCAGTGAAGCATATTAATGAAACACATTAATGTACCTTGATGAAGTATTCTTTACTAAAGTTGAACTAATTTAAAATTAGAAATAATGACAGACTTAATAGAACATAAACCTGAGTAAACATTTTGAAAGTACTGAAACCTTCTAATGCTAATGTGTCACCCTTCTTAGTGAGTTTATTCTAAGCATTACAATCAGTACAGTCAAAACAAGCACACAAAATACAAAACACCTGAAGGCACTTGACACTGGCAGAGTGCCGATGGCTGAAGCAGACTCAGAGAGACCTGTGATCCAAGTCTAGTCCTTCCTTCCATTTACTATTAATACAGCCCAAGGTGAGTTTGTTCATTTGCCAGAGACTCAGTTTCCTCACTTAGGAAATGAGAAAATTGCTACTACCAAAAGTAGTGGCTAGAATTAAAATCAAAAACAGCATACCTAAAGGATTTTACATGATACTAGGTGAAAAGATTACTGTAATTCTAGAAGCAGAGTAGGTATATTAATTATACAGAATGCATCAGGAAGCCAGACAATGGCTTAATCCTACAGTCCCAGCACGCTGAGAGGCTAAGGCAGTAGGACCGCAAGTTCCAGCCCAACGCAGGGAACTTAAGTGACTTAGCAAACCCTGTCTCAAAATAAAAAGTGTGCTGGAAATGTTCAGAGAAATGGCCCTGGGTTCAATTCCCAGTGACTCAAAAAAAAGCATCAGAAATTCTATCTAGATCAGTAGCAACAAAGTGCACAGAAAAATCATTCAAATAACTCAAGACTCTAAAAGTGCAAAATAAATGGCTTGAACTAGATAATCCCTAAGGAAGGCTGAGTTTCTGAAATTCAACAATTCTTAACATGTGTCTTGGTTACTTTTCTCGTTACTGAGACAAAAATACCTGAACCCAAAGTTAAAGAAGGAAAGGTTCATTTGGCTCACAGTTAATAGAGGTTTTAGTTCCTACTTAACTAGCTCCAAGGCAGGGTGGCATGGCAGAGGGGCATTGCAGAAGAGAAATGGTTCATGGCAGGAAGAAAGGCAGCAAGCTATAAGTGGCAAGCAAGAACACTAGCCCTCTCTCTGTCCTTTATGTTTTATCCAGGCACATTCATGCGGGGGGGGGGGGGGCACCCTCAATCCTACCCAGAATTATGCCAAACTTAATCAATGGACTAATGCAGTAATCACACACCCCTGATCCCAGCATCACACACTAAATTCCAGTATCATACATTCCAGCTCCAGCCACCTCTGACAAGCTCCTCTTATGAGGCTTTGTGGGGACTTGTAGATATAAGCCATATCATGTTACCCCAAAAGCCAATGATACTGATTCAAAAATTTGTTTCATAAATATTCTAGACAACCAATTCCAAGAACACCAAATGAAACTAAGACACAGTGCATATTAAGAACCTGAAAAAAAAACTTCATATGCTGTAAGGGACAACCTCATTTTGAAAAGTAATTAAATGATATTATAGCCATGTGACACAGCAGCCCATAACCATTACAGATCAACTTCTCAAAAAAAATTCATGATGTAGTAATTACTTATAATGTGATGCTGAGTGAAAGGGTCAAAATTCAAAACAAAGTTACAATTTTGTCTTTATAAATGTTTGCAAAAGAAAAAAAAGGAAATCCCATCAAAATGTAAGCATTTCTCTTCAAAATAATGGAAGAGTAAAATTGTACCATAATCAACTATAATTTCTACAATCAAAAAAGCAACATTAATTTATGACTAAGCTTTAAAAACTCTAAGCAAAAAGGAGTCCAACTGAACTACTTCAGTCTATAAAATACCAACAGCCAACTACTCAATAGTAACATACATGCCTTCTCTACTAAAATGAAAAACAAGGCAAGAATGTCTGTTCTGATTTGTCTTATTCAAATAAGTAGAGACCCTAACCAGGGCAATGAGACAAAATAATGAAATCAAATACATGGGACAATATGAAGTAAAGCTGTCTCTTGGCAGACAACATGATTACCAATGTAGAAAATCCTGAAAATATCTACAAATCTACTAAAACAAGTGAGTTTAGTAAGGCTGTCTGATTCAAGGGCAATAGGAAAACATCAATGTATGTAAACAACTGAGAATTAAAACTCTTAAGGTTATCATTTAAACAGCACCAAATAACATAAAACACATATGTAATGTAACAAAATGTGTGCAGATTTTTAGCTGAAAGCATAAAAACCCTGAAGGAAATGATCTATAACTTTTAACACAATCCTAATCAAAATCTCACAGTGCTTTTATAAAAAAAATAGGTAAGTTCCTTTTATAACTTACATAGAAACAAAAGAAGCTAGAAAATCTAAATTTGACAAATGACAACAGGACTGAGCCTTCCTGATTTCAAGAAATATTATACAGCTACAGTTTTAATAAAGAGCATATGGTTTTCCAAAATGTGAAAAAACAGAATGATGGAACAGAATAGGGAATTCAGGAATAGATCCACACATATAGACTTGATGAATTTTTGACAATAGTGCACAAGACATCTAATGAGAAAAAAATAGTAGGAATAATCTTTTCATCAAATGACAATGCGAGAATTGGACATTCATAAAAAGAGAGAGAACTTTAACCCAAACTTCATGTCATATGCAAATATTAACTCACAATGGATCAAAACTTAAATGTACAATCCAAAACTTAAAATTCCAGGAGAAAATATATGGGAAAAAAAAAAAACTTGCAACCTTGGGTTAGGTGAAATAGTGGGGATACAGAAAGAAAAGCATTTTTTTTTAAATACTGATGAACTAGAAATCATCAAAATTAAAAACAGTGGCTCCTTGAAATTCACTGTTAAGAAAATGAAGGGCCAAGGATTTAGCTCAGGGGAACTGCACCTGCCACACAAGCGCAAGGTCCTGAGTTTGATCCTCAAAAATACAAAATACAAAGCACAGACTCAAAGAAAATATATTTTTAACTTTTTATTAGTACAAATTTGCAATATATCTTTACATTCATCTTATGGAGCAGATATATGTACTTAACATAACTTTTTATTCCACTTCCCTTTAACTTCCTCCTCTCTCCGTCTCTAGATCCCTTTCCTCAAATTTTTTTTTAGTTCATGTTTGCAATACATAATGATTACATCCATTTCCGGTAATTGGTACATGTACATAATACAACTTAATTCTTTTTACATCCCTTCCCTTACTTCCCTAACCACCACCTCCTAACCTCTTGGTCCTTTTCCAACTTGCAATAGATATAATTCTAGGTTTTGCACTTTCATTTTGCTGTTTATTTATATTTTGGGTTTCTCATATAAAAGAAAACCTGCAATATTTAAGCTTGTGTGTCTGATTTATTTTACTTAAAATTATGGTCTTGAGGTGCATTCATTTTTCCTACAAATGACTCCAATTTGTCTTTACAGCATAGTATTCCACTGTACATAAATACATTTTCTTTTTCCATTCATCTGCTGATGAACATATAGGCTGCTTCCAAAATTTAGCTATTCTGAACTGTGCTGCAATAAACATGGGTAAGCATGTATCACTGTAATATGTCTTTAATTCAGAAAGATACCTAGTAGGGGAATAGCTGAATTGAATGGAATTTCTAGTTTTAGTTTTTTGAGGAATCTCCACACTGATTTCCACAGTGATCCATAGTTTACATTCCCAACAAGAACACAGAAGCCCTCCCCCACAACCTGCAGCCTCATCATCATTTATCATTATTTGGTTTCTTAATAATTGTCATTCTTTCTGGAGTAAGATGTAACCTCAGTATTATTTTAATTTGCATTTTTTCAGCAATATTGAACATTTTTTCATGTACTTATTGGCCATTTTCTTTTTCTTTTCTTTTTTTGGTACTGTTTTCTTATGGCCTTCATCTGAGCAGTGTTTATTCATTTCACTTACTCATTTTTTAATTCTATCTTTTATTTTGGGAGCTCCAATTTCTTTCAATTCTTTCTTACATATTCAGGATGTTAGTCTTCTGTCCAAGGAATATCAGGAAAAAAAATTTTCCATTCCTTATGTTGTCTTTTCACTCTTTTGTTTACTTCCTTTGCTATGCAGAACCTTTTTAATTTGCTTTGTTTACATTTGTTGTTATTTCTTATGCAATTACAGATCTGTTCGGAAAGTCTTTGCCTATATTGATGACTCCAACAGTTTTACCTATTTTATCTTCCAGCATTTTAAATGCTTTTGTTTTAACATTTAGATCTTTGAACCATTTTGATTTTAGTTTAATACAAGGTAAGAGATACAGGTCTCACTTCAATCTTCCTCATGTGGATAGCCAGTTTTCCCAGCACCATTTACTGAAAAGGCTATCTTTCCTCCAAGCCATACTTTTGGCCCCTTTGTCAAAATCAGGTGGCTGAATGTGCCTGGGTTGTTTCTGCATCTTCTATCTGCGCCATTGAGCCACAATGTCTGTTTTTTGTGCCAGTACTACGTGTTTTCATCACTGTAGCTTTGTAATGTAACTTGAAATTCAGGATTATGATGCTTCAAGCAAGGACAAAAATCACATGATCATCTCAACAGATGCAGAAATGGCTTTTCACATTCATGATAAAAACCCTGAAGAAAATAGGTATTGAAGGTCCTTATGTCAATCTGGTAGAAGCCATTTATGACAAACCAATAGCCAATATATTAAAGGGAGAAAAACTGAAAGCTTGCCCTCTAAAACCAGGAACAAGACATGGATGTCCACTACTGCCACTCCTGTTCAATACTGTACTCAAAACATTAGCCAAAAAAGTCAGCAAGAACAATAAAAGGAACACAGACAGGAAAAGAAGTCAAATTATCATTATTTAAAAATGTCATAATCCTTTAGAGAAGACCCCAAAAATTCCACCAAAAGACTCTAGAATAATCAAATTCAAGCAGGATACGAAATAAACACAAAAATCAATAGTATTTCTGTACACCAATCACGAAGCCACAAGAAGGAAATTAGGAAAACAATATCATTCACACTAGCATCAAGAAAAATTAATTATTTAGGAATTAACCTAACTATGGAAGTGAAAGACCTCTCAACAAAAACTACAATACTCTGAAATTGAAGGAAATTGAAGAGGACATCAGAATGAATAGACATCCCCTATTCCTGGTTCCTGGCTGTTACGGTTTGTGTCTAGATGTCCCCCAAAGCCTCAAGTGGTCAAAGACTATTTCAGAGGTCGCTGAATCTAGAGTGTGTCATTGATTCAAGGTGGGGCTAGGCCCAAGGAAACTAAGATTATAGGCGTGAGTGCGCTCCCCAAATCTGAAAAAGACAAAGGGGCAGAAAGACGCCTTTAGCTTCTCTTGCTGCTTTTGGGGCTACGAACTGTTTCTCCTCTGTGACACTCCTCTGCCATGTGCCACTCTGCCTTGGAGCCAGCTAATTAGGGACTGAAACCTCTACAAACTGTGAGTTAAATAAAATCTTTCCCCTTTAATTTTGGGTGCTGGGTGTTTTATCTCAGCAATCAGAAAAAAGTAACTAACACTTTGGCTGGCCAAACCTACATTGTCAAATGGCCATACTTTCAAAACTGAAATGCAGATTTTATGCAATCTCAATCAAAATACCAACAGCATTCCTAAGCTAAAGAAATCAATCCTAAAATTAATAAAGAACCAGAAGAGCCTCAGAATAGCAAAAGCAACCCTAGGTAACAAAATCAAAGAAAATATTTTTAAACATCTATATGATAAAATATTTGTATCCTGACTGTATAAAACACTTATTGCCCAATAATTTTAGAAAACCACAGTAAAAAATGACAAAATCTGAACAGACACTTCAAAGACACACTTGGCAACTAATAGCACAGGGAAGTATGTTCAACATACTAGTCAGCAGAAAAATACAAATTAAAGTATCAATGAGTTATCACTAAATACCTATTAGAATATCTAACATTAAAAATAAATGACACATGTGGACTAGGATATGGAACAACTAGAACCAGCACACATTACTGGTGGGAGTACAAAATGAAACAGCTACACTGGAAAACAGTCAGTAATCTCATACTAAGTTAAACATGCACTTGCCATGTGGCCCAATAACCCTACTTCTAGATGTTTAACCAAAAAAAAGAAAACATGCATCTACATGAATGTACACACATGTACACTAATGTACAATGAATTGCACAAATTACAAAGCTTGCATGTGAATATTTATAGCAAGTTCATTCCTAAATGCCAAAAGCAAAATGTCCATCAAATGATGATGATAGTGACACATTCACACAATGAAATACTACACAGCAATTTAAAAAAAAGCAAAGTACTGAAAAGGACTAAATGAAAGTGACCAGAAACAAAAGTCTGCATACTATATGTTTCCCTTTATATATCCCAGTAATAGGAAAGCTATAGACAAAGAATAGATTAGTGGATGCCAAAAGTGATGGGTAAAGGGGAGAACTTTTTGAAATGATGCAAATGTTGTCTGGATTGTGATGTGCTTACATGATCACGCACTTGTCAGTTTACACAATGATATACCAAAATTACTTTTAATCTGTTTTAAGTTATACCTCAATACCCAAATTTTAAAAACACCACCAATTTAAATGAGCTAAACTCAGTTTACTGTGTGTGGGAGTGAAGCATGGAGGAATAGTGAGGAAGAGAAAAACCCTTAAAATTACAAACCTAAAGAAACAATGTATCAGTATATAAGAAATATACATTAATAAACAGTTAATTTGAATAGAGTTCCCTTTTAAGAGTTCTCATTGCAGAGAAAGTTGGACAACTGATGTGCCTTCACAACAGGCTGACAAAGAGGACATAGTGCTTATAAGCTACAGTTTGCACACAACTTACCTGAACACTTCTCTTCCATTTTACTAAAGGGAAACATCTCATCCACCTCGATCAACACTGACTTGTGCTATCCAGAGGAAGATATTAAACCTTCAAATGGCTCTTTATTCATATCAATTCTAGATATTTCTCAAATCTTGTAACACCTTAAAAATATGTACCTTATTAGGCAAATTCCTGTGTATTCATTTAAGCTTTACACAAGCTGTTAACCATCTATTTTCTCGGACACCAAAAAGTGATGTGCCTGTGACGATTTTTTTAAGCAGTTTCTCTTTGTCAAGTATTAACATGACCAAAAAAAGGAAAAATGTCTCCAAAGTTTTGATACAATCATTCCAATTAGGAAACACATTTTTCATTAAATAAAAGTTAAGAAGTTTTTACTTTCATCACTTTTAATGTTTATTCCATTCAACTTATATTGTTGCTAGGAAACCACTTCACAGAAAGATTTCCCAGCCCACAGAACCACCTCCTAACCAGAGTGAAGTTAACAAACTTTGTAACCCGGGCAATTCACCACACACTACACTGGTCAGAGGCAGCACACAGGTACCATGGGCCTGCCATCCACCTGGTTCCATTTATTTAAAAGGTACAGTACAACCCACCCCCTTAACGCTACAGGAACTGTAAAGGGGATGACCCAAATGCAGAGCACTGCAGTGGCGAATTTATTGTCAGTCTCTCTCACTCCACCCATCAAAATAGTGGGAGGTTTCCTGCCTTAAATCGTGAGGTGAAATGTTGGCCCAACCCAACCACTGCATCAAGCAGTAGGTAAGGCTGCCTCCCAACAAGCCATCGGCAATTGCACCCGGATCAACATTTGGGCAGGAAAACGGCCTCGGCGTGTGCGCGGTGGCGGGCAGAGAGTCGAGAGTCACCCGTGGCCGGGCTCTGCCGTCTCGTCCTGGACGTCGAAGAATGACTGGCGCTTTACAGCGCGGCTCCGCACCAGCGGGACGACCCTCCTGCGGGGACAGCCTGGGCCGTCCCTGGCCCGCCTGGGGCATAGGAGGCGGGGACGCTGACCAGGCGCGGCGGGCCGCACGTGCGCCCGGAGACAGCGAAACAAGTGAATGCGAACGCGCGACTTCCCACGCCCCAGCGGCCAGGTCACGCGGCCGGGCCTTCCGGCCCGGCCCGGAGGGCGGCGTAATTTACCTGCTCCCGCCGCGCCGCCCACACCCGGCACGCCGACCGCGCCGCACGGGACGCGACCCCGCCGCGCAGCCTGTGGCCTCCAGAACCTAATCCGGAGCTGCACACCACCCGCCCGCCTGCACCTCTGACCCCGGAAGTGGTTTCCGCAAGCCCCGCCCAGGCCTGCGCGGCCTTCAGGCGCTCGCGATCGTCACGTGGCTGGGCTGAGGCTTCTCGGGAGCTGTGGACCTTGCGGGGTTCCTCCAGAAGGAGGTGACCTGGACTTACACTGCTTCCACCTGCTGGGTGGCCTCCGCCAGTTATAGCCCTCATCCCTCGCAAATGGCAGGCCTGTTTCTGTGCCTAACCAGTTCAAAAATCAACCATCCGCCCAATGAGAAGGTCTTTCTGCTCTGAGACTGCCTGTAAGACTCACCTCCAAGCAGGGTTCAAGGAAGATGGGAAAGAGGAGAGTGCCGGACGTGTAGGAAGTGTTTGAGAAACAGTGGCTGACCAGACACGAGCACCTCTCATCTCGTGTCTCAGTCCTCAAGCATCAGCGAGGGCAGAAGCTAAGAGATGCACCAACCACTGCTTACCTCCAAGAACTGCGCTGAGACTTTTGTTCTTGTCCTCAACTCCAGATCACTACTGTTCATATGCTATATCTTGTTACAGAGACAGCTTATGCCCAACTGCCAAGCCACACCTTTTTTGTAGGCCTTCCAAAAAATATCACATGGACAGCTATTTACAACAGTATTTGAAAGGAAGAACTTAGGCTTTTTGTGTCTGCTCCAGACTGTCAGTTAACTATTAGATAAAAATAGTCAACAGACAGCCCATTTGTTAAAAGATTCTTCCACTTTTACCACAAGAGGAATTAGAGAACATTCATATAACAGTTTTTCATATAACAATGTATGTCATTTACCCAGTATTAGATCAAGTTGTAATAAACCAAGAATGAACAAGTTAAAGGTCTTTGCCTTCAAGAAGCTTAACCTCTAGTAACCAGGACAGTGAGCATAATCTCTGGAGTTACCACATTAGTTGTATAAAGGGCGTTCTTCTACAACATGTAAATTATTTTTCTCTTCTTTCGGTTGAACACAGTTTACTCAAATCTAATTTCTGCTCTGTACTGAAAGTGAAAAATATTAGCAAGATCCAGATAAGCCTCCAATAAATGCAGACCTAACCCTTTAAAGAACAGTTTCAATATTGAGCATACACCCTTCTTTGTGTGTACAAAAAAATATATCTCTGTTCTAGAAAATATCCTTTCTTACAAAGATTTGATTACCTATTAGACCAATTTTCACTTTGTTTACCTTTTTTCTTTTCTTCTGTTTGTTCTTCCCTGTATCTATTTTCTGCCACTATTTACTCCTTAATGGGAGCTCCTGTTTCACATTTTTTTTTCCTGTGTCACTTTTATCCTCTCCTCAAATGCCATTACTTAATTTTCAATGTTTGCATTTTTCATTTGCTGGCTTCCCACATCCTCTACCTCTACTAATGTAACTACTAAGCTTTATGAATCTCTAGATAGCTAGGAAATATTATGTTATTTCTGTTTAATACTGTTCTATTGTTAGTAGAGGCAAAGTTGATCCATTTGATAGATATTTACTGTAGATCAGTAGTATAAAAATATCTTTGTGTTCATACTCTAATATCTCTTTTCTATGGTTAAGGGTGGTACTTTATTAGTCTTTAGAGCTTGTCAATATTGTTTGTGTTTGACACTTTAACTGATGCTGATTTTATCACTATAACTAAGATGACATTATTTTTACTACTAATTGGTTTTCATGAGATGCCAATATCTGGATTGTGTTTGAGTCATTAACAATACTGTGGTCCATTCTTGGAGAACTGAATACTGGGCCAAATATACTGCAGCCTTCCATCCCAAGTAAATGGAAGTGGTTGAATCTTGGGGCAGAGTTAAAGGCCAGTAGTTAACCATGCCCAGAGGACACCACTGAAAAGTGGACCTTAGCTAAAGAGGTCTTGATACGGAAAAGTTTTAGATAACTTAATAGATTGAATATAGAAGTAGTTGTAGAAGCAAAATAAGTAATGTGTTCTTTTAAGATTTGCTTTTCCCATAACTCCTTGTTTAAGGTGAGGATTATCTGATTCTAACCAGTAACTTCATTAACCTAACAAAGTTACCATGCCAGGATGAATCTACAATGTATATGGCCTATCTTGTGCCTGTGACTTGTAAATAGGAATTGGAACTGTATTTACACATCAAAGACCACTAGGGATGAGATAATGGCTAAAAAGGATATAAAAAGGGAAATGCTGACAAAGGGGGTGCAGATACTGACCAGACTGGTTTCTTGGCATTCCCACCCACTTGCGAGAAGAAATTTTATTATTTTATCGGAATTCTGTGTCTCTGTATTTCTTTCCGAGATTTCTGCAGTAGTCTCCATATGAGAAACAATGCTTTCCACTATAATTAACCTGCAAGCCTCAAGACAAAAACAAAAATATACAAACGTGAAGACACACCAATAAAATGCACCCCAAAACTCCCAGATACCCCAAAGCTGATCCATGTAGCATTGAAGGAGAGAAAGCTAAAGCCCACAGACCCATATTATCTAAAATTATAACAGGGGAGATAACAAAGCAGATCAATAAGACATTTGGCAAACTCACAGAAGATGTAACCAAGGATATTAAACAATTTTTAAAATCAAAATAAAATGATCAGCAAATCTTAAAAAGACACTAATAAAAAGACAGAAGAATTAAACAAAATATTATAAAACATGCGTAGAAAACAAAACAGCATAGAAAAGAATTAGGACCCATGAAAAAGTTCCAAATTGAAATTCACAAGATTAAAAATTCTTTCAAAAATATGGACAACAGAAATGACGATTGTAAGGATGGTGTCAGAAGTAGAAGAAAGGGCTGTTATCAGTGACTAATTTTTTACAGATACCTTAATGAGAGAACATGAAAAATTTATCCAACGGCTCCTAGATGACACAAATCTAAGATAGAAATTATTGAGAAATCAGAAGATAGCACAAATGCCATAAAAACCCTTTTTACAGAAATTTTTCCAAATACAGGAAAAGAATTTAACATACACTTAACTGAGGTATATAGAACCCCAAAATAACCACATATAGAAAAGAACATCTCCCCATCACATCTTCAAAATCCTGGAAGTACAACACATAAAGAGAATCCTAAAAGCAATTGGCAAAAAACAATGAATCACTTATAGAGGAAAACCTATTAGAATTACAGCAGACTTTTCAACACAAGCCTTAAATATTGGGAGAGGAAAGTATTTCAAGCCCTAAAAGAAAACTATCTTCAAACCTGGTTTGGATATCAGTCTGCTGATATATCCTACAAAACTGTGTTTCAAAACTAATGGAGAAATGAGACTGTTTCATAATAAAGATCACCTTAAGAAATTAATGACCACCAAACCAGAACTTCAAAAAACTCCTGATGCTATCCTAGAAAAAAGACAACAAAGCCTACAATGTCAAAATGTCTAAGAGAATTAATATACTGGGCAGGGTGACCAGGAAAGCATTAGGAAGAAGGTATAACCAACAAGAAAATAATGCAGCAACAAGATAACTCAATACTTTTCAGTAATAATTCTCAATGTGCATGGGCTCGGTTCCCCAATCAAAAGTCACAGACTGACAGATTGAATCAAGAAACAAAATCCAGTGGTGTGTTTTATACAAGAAACACATTTAAACCAAAAAGAAACTCATGGACTAAAAATCAAAAGATGGAAAACAATATTCCATGCTATAGGAACCCCACAAAAAGCAGGTGTGCTTAACCTACATTCAGACAAAGTGAACTGTAAATGAGAACTGATCAAAAGACACAAAGGAGGTCACTATATATTGGTAAAGGAAACAATCCAACAAGAAGAGATAACAATTACAGTGGTACCTCAGTTCAGAAACTTAATTTTTCTGTGTTTTGGAAAAGATGGCCATATTTGTGTTTGCCTGAGAAAAGACAGCTGTAATTGTGTTTATCACCCAATGCAGAGTTTGCAAACAAAAATAAAATTTTGCCAAGTGCTTCTGTTTGTGAACCAAATGGTTTGCAAACAAAGGCATTGGTGAACAGAGGTAACACTGTATTAACACACATGCACTGAACAATGATGCAGCCAACATCATAAAACAACGATGATGGTATAGAAGACCAGATAAGCATACATACAATTATAGTGAAGAATTTCATTACCCCACTATAACAAATAGATCAACTAGCAAAAAATCAATAAAGAAATGTCAGAGTTGAACTAAACATTGGAAAAAATGGACTTAATAGACATCTAAAAAGTGTTCCACCCAACAACAGAATAAACATTATTTTCAGCAACATATAGAACTTTCTTCAAAATAGACCAAATACTGACCAGTAAGGCAACTTAAAGTAAATGTAAAAGAATTGAAATTCTACCATACATATTATCAAATCCTATCTCAATGAAGTTAGAAATTGATGACAAAATAAAACAAATTATAGAAATGCATGGAAACTAAACAATACATTCTTTAAAAAAAACACCAGGATACAGAAATAAAACATTTTCTAGAATTGGATGATAATGTCAGTACAACACTCCAGAATTTATGTGACACAATGAAAGCCAACATAAGAGAGAAATTGATAGCTGTGATGCCCACATCAGAAAAACTGAGCAAGTCTAAATAATAACAATGCATTTCAATGTCCAAGAAAAACAAGAAAATCCAAAACCAGAACTAGTATAAAGAAGGAAATTATAATTGAGAAGAAATCAATGAAATTGAGACCAAAAAAATTGCAAAGAATTAAGGAAACAAAGAGTTGGTTCCTTGAAACAAGAAACAAAATAGACAAATCCTTAGCCAATCTAGCCCCCCCAAAAAGGAGTGAAAAGACCCAAATCAATACTATTAGAAAAGAAAAATGTACTATCACAACAGACACTGCTGAAATCTAGAAGATTATTAACAACTACTTTCCAAACCTGTAGCCAATAAATTGGAGGATTCAGAAGAAATAGATTTGTAGATACATAGGAATTACCAAAATTGAACCAGGAAAATTTAAAACTGCTGAATAATACAATAATAGGCAAGGAAATTGAAGGATTAATTAAGAAAGAAAACCTACCAAATAAAAGAAGTTCATGTTTAGATGGGTTCATAGCTGAATTTGAAAAAAGCTTCAGAGAACCTCTAACATCAATACTCCTCGAGCCCTTTAATGAAATTAAAGGAGGACAACTCCAAAAGTCATTCCTGGAAGCTACTGTTACCCTAATTCCAAAACTAGACAAGGATCCAACTAATCTCTTTAATGAATATAGATATGAAAATCCTCACCAAGATACTGGCAAACATAATGCAACAAATCATCATAAAGATCATACATAATGACCAAATAGGCTTCATTCCAGGGATAAAAGAATAGCTCAAGATCTGTAAATCAATAAATGTAATACATCATATAAACAGAAATAAGACAAAAATGACATGATTATTTCAATAGATGCAGAAAAACCCTTTGACAAAATCCACCATCCTTTCATGATAAAATCACAGAAGAAAATAAGATGTAGAAGGAAGTTTCTCCATCTGATAAAAGCCATATAAGGCAAACCTACTGCCAACATCATATTAAATGGGGAAAAATTGATGGCTTTCCCTCTAAAATAAGGAACAACACAAGTATATCCATGGTACCTGCTCCTTTTCAACAGAGTGTTCAAAATGTTTGCAAGAGAAATTAGGCAAGAAAAAGAAGAGGGATATAGATAGTAATGGAAAAAATCAAATTATCATTATTTGCAAATGATATAATTATCTACATAGAAGACCCAAAATATTCAACGAAATACTTTTAAAATTAATAACCAAGACCACAGCAGCCAGCACAGAGGAGCAGAGGCCCCCAGCGCTGACTAGCTGAGCTTTTCAGGCCACCTTACCACAGTCCCCAGTGATAAGGAGGTTCTCCCCCACCATTGAAAGGAGAAGACATGTAAACAAGTCTAAAAATCACACTTCCAGATCGCCTAAAGCAACCCCAAAGGGAAACAAGAAGGAAGAATTTGATGCTCAAACACCTGGACTGGTGAACTGGCAAAAAAAGACATCTGGATAGAAGGAAATCAGAAATAATTACTCACATAACAGCAGAAATTGTTCCTATACTGCAAGACATGATTAATAACTCTGGAGAGGACACAGATAAAAAAATAGAAGACCTGAGAAACATGATGGAATCCCAACATAGGAAACAAATGGAAGCCAAAAAACAAATGCAAACAGATTTCCAGGAGATTAAAAACTCCACTGAAAGTTTGCACAGCAGAATGAGCCAATGTGAGGACAGAATTTCAGATGTAGAAGATAAGATTGCAAATAGTGACCAGTTAAAGAAAAACTTCTTCAAAATATTAAGGGACCACAAGAAATCAATCCAGCAGCTTCTAGACAATGCAAAGAAGAATAACATAAGACTGATTGGAGTCGATGAAAAAACAGGAGAGAGTACAGATGACATAAAAAGCTGTTCACAGAAGTGATGGCAGAAAACTACCCAAGCAGGGGAAAAGAGCTTGACATACAGATAAGTGAGGCATATGGGCCTCCAACAAGCTTTGATCAAAAAAAACTACACATAGGCAAATAATAGTTTAAGATTCCAGAAACACAATAGAATAACAAAATTCTACAAGCAGTGAGAGAAAAGAAATAAATCATATACAAAGGAGAGCCCATCTGAATCACAGCAGACTTCTCAACAAAAACCATCAAGGCAAGAAGAGCTTGGAGTGATGTATTTCAAGTCCTAAAGGAAAACAGCCTCCAACCCAGATTGATGTACCCTGAAAAACTATCTTTCAAAATTGATGAAGAAATCAGATACTTTCATGACAAAAATCACCTTGGGTACTTCATGAAGACCAAACCAGCACTCAAAAAGATTTTAGACAGTATCCCAGAAAAAGACAACAAGATCACAACCTAAGAAGCTCAGCAGAATGAATCTGTTGGGCACGACATAAAATTAAATGTAGAGGGAGAGAATCTAACAAAAAGAAAAAGTCATGACAATGATAAGTCAATATGTTTCAATTATAACCATCAATGTTAATGGTCTCAATTCACCAATCAAAAAAGTAGACTGGCAAAATGGGTCAAGAAGCAAGATGCAACAATATGCTGCATACATGAAACACAATTCAAAAAGAAACGCATAGACTGAAAGTTAAAGGGTGGGAAACAATACTGCATGCAAGAGGAACCACAAAAAGAGCAGGACTAGCTATCCTCTTTGCAGATCAAGTGGATTTCAAACCATCACGATTAAGAGAGACATAGAAGAACACTACATCCTCGTAAAGGGAACAATCCAAGAGGAGGAGATGACAATCATAAATATATATGCACCAAACACTAGTGCACACAACTATATAAAACAAATAATAACACACATGAAAAATCAAAAAAACACTAATACAATAATAGTGGGGGGCCTCAATATCCCACTGTCACAAATAGATAGATCAACTAGAAAAAAAATAAAACAATGAAACACTAGAACTCAATCAACTCTTGAACAAATGAACTTAACAGATGCTTACAGAGTGTTCCACCTCACAAAATCAGAATAAACATACATTTCAACTGGACACAGGTCATTCTCCAAAAAAGATCACATACTCGCTCATGAAACATGTTAAACTAAGTGCAAAGGAATTGAAGTTATCCCCTATATACTGTCAGACCATGGTGTGATGAAATTGGAGATCAATAGAAAAAGAAAACACAAGAATTTCGTAAACAAATGGAAAATGAAAAACACATTTCTGAATAACGTCACAGAGGAAATTAAAGAAGAAATTAGACAGTTTCTACAAGTAAATGATAATTTCAATACAACATACAGGAATCTGTGGGACACAATGGAAACAGCTCTATGTGGGAAATTCATAGCAGTGAATGCCCATATTAAGAAAACAGAGAAAATTCAGATATATAACTTAATGCAGAACTTCAAGTTCCTAGAAAAAGAATAGCATAACAAACCCAAAGCTCATACAAGAGAGGAAATTATAAAGATCAGAGCAGAAATCAATGCAGGGGAGACTAAGAGAATGATACAAAAAAAAAAAATCAATGAATCAAAGAGTTGGTTTTTCAAAAGAATAAATAAAATCGATAAACCTTTAGCCAACCTTATCATAAAAAGGAAAGAAAAGCCTCAGATACATGCAATTAAGAATGAAAAAGGTGAAGTCACAACAGGCCAGCAGAAATCCAGAGGATCATCAATACCTACTTCGAGAACCTGTACTCTAATAAAATGGAAAACAGAGAAGAAATGGACAGATTCCTAGACACATACAAATTGCCAAAGTTAAATGAAGACACAGTAATTCTAAACACTCCAATTACAATGAGTGAAATTGAAAATGTAACAAAAATTTACCAACAAAGAAAAGCCCAGGTCCTCATGGCTTCACTGCTGAATTCTACAAGACATTTAATGAAGAACAATCACCATTACTCTCTAAATTCATCAAGGAAATTGAAAGGGAAGCAAGGTTCCCAAATTCATTCCTGGAAGCAGGTGTTTCTTTGATTCCAAAATCAGAGAAAGACCCAACCCAAAAAGAGAATTGCAGACCAATCTCCCTAATGAACATAGGTGCAAAAATTGTCAACAAGATACTGGCAAACAGAATACAGAGGATCATCAAGAAGATCATACACCCTGACCAAGTCAGATTTATCCCAGGGATGCAAGGATGGTTCAACATTCGAAAATCAATCAGTGTAATACACTATATTAACAGAGTCAAGAACAAAAACCACATGATCATCTCAATAGATGCAGAAAAGGCATTTGACAAAATCCAACACCCATTCATGATAAAAATGCTACAGAAAATTGGAATAGAAGGTCTTTATCTCAACCTGATTAAGGCTATTTATGAAAAACCAACAGCCAATATCATACTAAATGGTCAAAAACTGAAAACTTTCATGCTAAAATCAGGAACAAGACATGGGTGCCCACTATCTCCACTCCTGTTCAATATTGTTCTGGAAACATTAGCCATAGCAATTAGAAAAGAGAAAGAAATAAAAGGAATAAAGATAGGAAAGGAAGAAGTGAAACTGTCATTATTTGCTGATAATATGATACTTTACATAGAAGACCCAAAAAACTCAGCCAAAAGACTTTTAGACTTAATTGACAGATTCAGTAGAGTAGCTGGATATAAAGTCAACACTCAAAAAACAATAGCCTTTTTATACACAAATAGCAGACTCATTGAGAGAGAAATTAGGGAAAAATTCCTTTTATAATAGCATCTAAAAAAATGAAATATCTAGGAATCAACCTAACAAAGGAAGCAAAAGACCTCTACACTGAAAACTAAAGCACTTTGAAAAAGGAGATCTAGGAGGATATAAGAAAATTGAAAGTCATCCCTTGTTCCCAGGTAGGAAGAACCAATATAGTGAAAATAGCCATACTTCCAAAACTACTATATAGATTTAATGCAATGCCGATTGAAATTCCAACAATATACTTCACAGAATTAGAGAAAACAATACAAAAATTCATTTGGAACCAGAAGAGACCTAGAATAGCAAAAGCAATTCTAGACAACAGAGACATGGCTGGGGGTATCACAATCCCCAACTTGAAACTGTACTGCAAAGCTACTGTGATAAAAACAGCATGGTACTGGCAAAGAAACAGACCCGAGGATCAATGGAATAGATTAGAAGATGTAGAAACAACTCCTTGCATACTCGGCCACCTCATCTTTACCAAAGGAGCCAACCACCCTCATTGGAGGAAAGATAGCCTATTTAATAAATGGTGTTGGAAAAATTGGATTATAACCTGCCAGAGATTAAAACTAGACCCATACCTATCACCATGCACTAAACTAAGATCGAAATGGATTAAAGATATAAAAATTAAGAAAGAAACACTAATCTTGCTGGAAGATAAGTTAGGTAGAACTCTTGAAGACACTGGCATAGGAAAAGACTTTATGAAAAAAACCTCAATAGCACGAGAACTAGCAAAAAAAATCAACAACTGGGATCTCATCTTTTTAAAAAGCTTCTGCACTACAAGAGAAACCACCTACAGAGCTAAGAGACAACCTACAATGTGGGAAAAAAAATTTTAGCAGCTGTACCTCAGACAAAGGTCTACTATCTAGAATATATAAAGAATTGAAAAAAATCAGAGCCACCAAATTCAAAGATCCAATTCAAAAATGGGCATCTGAAATGAACAGACATTTCTCAGACAAAGAAGTAAAAGCAGCAAATAAATATATAAAAATGTTCAACATCACTGGTTATTCGAGAGATGCAGATGAAAACAATGTTGAGATTCCACCTTACCCCAGAAAGAATGGCTACTATCAAGAAATCAACCAATAACAAATGCTGGCACCGGTGTGGCGAGAAAGGAACCCTTCTCCATTGTTGGTGGGAGTGCAGACTGGTGCAACCACTGTGGAAATCAGTATGGAGATACCTCAAAGAAGTAGGACTAGAGGTCCCATTTGACCCAGCTATTCCCCTGCTCAGTATCTTCCCCAAAGAATTAAAAGAATCATATCACAGTGATATATGTGCACCCATGTTTATGGCAGCACAGTTTGTAATAGCTAAAGCTTGGAAACAGCCCAAGTGCCCATCAACTGGAAACTGGATGAAGAAGATGTGGCTTTTTTTATAAAATGGAGCACTACTCAGCCATAAAGAATAAAAAACTAGAGTCATTTATAGCTAAATGGATGCGCATTAAGGCCATACTCTTAAGTGAAATAAATAGGACACACATGTGCAAATACTGAATAGTTTCTCTAGTGTGAGAAACTGAAAGTGTAAATAAGGACTAAAAGATATAATAGATAATGTGGAATAGGAAGAAAAGTGGGGAAGGGGAAGGGGAATTTGGAGGGGTAGGGGAAAGGAAAGAAGGGAATTAATATGAGAAATGAAAAAATGGAAATAAAGTCTTTGTAGATAGGGAGGGGTAGAGGGGTTCAAGGGGGGGAGGGGGAGGGGGAAAAACTAAGAACCAAGAGAGATTATGTAAAGGTGCAAATTTCCAATGATGAATGTAACTGTATTGTATACCTGAAATTAATCAATAAATTAATTTTAAAAATAATAACCAAATTTCATAATGTACCAGGATAAAAACACAAAAATCAATAGAATTTCTGTACACTAATAATGAGCCTACTGTCTTAGTTACTTTCTCATTACTGGGACAACATAGGCAACACTCACAAGCTCAAGGAAGAGAGGTTTATTTTGGCTCACTGTTTATAGAGGGTTCAAGGCATAGTCACTTGGTTCCTATGCAGAGCAGTGTGGCAGGGTAACATGGCAGAGGAAAAGCAGCTCATGTTACGGCAGGAAGCAGAAAGCGGGATCAAGTGAGGAGGAAAGGAAATAGATAGATCCTTCCAGGTCATGACCCAGTGACACACCTCTTCCAATTACGCTTCATGTCCCAAATTTCATTTATCTATAGTTCTTCTGGACTAATCCACTGATAAGTATCATTCCCCCATGCTCCAATCACTTCCCAAAAGCTCCACCTAGGAGAACATGAGGATTTGGGAGACATCCAGATATAAACCATAATACTTACTGAGGAAAAAAATTAGAAAAAAATACCATTCACCAAGAAAAATTAAACACTTAGGAATTAACCTAACTAAGGAAATGGAAGAACTCTACAGTGAAAAACTATAGCACTATGAAAAAGGAAGTGAAAGAGCACATCAAAAATGGAAATATATCCCCTGATTCTGGATAGGCAGTAGTGTCATCAAAATTGCCATACTTCCAAAATGGATATTATGATTTAATGAAATGAAAATCAAAATTCCAACAGCATTTTTCACAGAACTGGAGAAAACCATCCTAAAATTTACATGGAACCATAAAAGATCCAGAATAGCAAATCCATCCTGGGTACAAGAGCAAAGCAGGAGACATCCCAATCCCAGAGTTGCAGCCATACTACAAAGCTATTGTGATAAAAACAGCATGGTATATAAAATAGACATGAAGCATGGTACAGCTTGAAATAGACAGGAAGATCAATGGGACAGAATAGAGGATGCAGAAACAAACATAAGCAATTCAGTTATTTGGTTCTTGACAAAGGGGCCAAAAACATACAATGCCTGTTTAGCAAACAGTGTTGGGAAAACTGGCTATCTGTATGTAGAAGATTGAAGCTAGATCCATATCTTTCACCATGTACTAAACTAAAATCAAAATGATGAAAGAACTAAATGTTTAAGCAGAAACACAACCAGATAGAAGACAAAACAGCTAAAACTCTTGAAGTCATAGATGTGGGCAGGGATTTTCTAAACAGAACCCTGGCTGCACAGGGAATAGTTCTAAGAATCAACAAATGGGACCATATTAAATTAAAAAGCTTCTGCATAGCAAAAGAAACCACAAAGTGAAAATACAAGCTACAGAATGGGAAAAAAATTGCCAGATGTATCTCAGAGTACTAATATCTAGTATAAAGAAGTAAAAAAAATTAGACCCCCCCCAAAAAAAAGATCCAATGAAAAAATGGCCTAGTGAAATGAATAGATACTTCACAGAAGAAGTGCAAATGGCCAATAAGTATGTGATGAAATGCTCAACATTGTGGGCCATTAGAGAAATGCAAATTAAAACAGCACTAAAATTCCATCTTACCCCAGAAAAAATGGCTATCTTTAAAAAAAAATCTGGTGAGGCTGTGGAGGAAAAGGAACCCTTCTACACTTGGTAGAAATGTAAACTAGTATGACTTTGGAAATCAGTATTGAGATTCCACAAAAAAACCTGAAACTAGACTTCTAGCTCTCTTCCCCCAAAGAGTTAAAGACATCATATTACAGTGATTCATCCATAATGAATTAAGATGTATTGTGTACATGTACCAATTCCCCACAAGGAATGTAAACACTATGTAATAAAAATATGTACTAATAAAACATGTAATTTAAAATGGAATCAGATTATTACAAATGCTTAGATTTAGTATTTCTAAACTCCAGCCAGAAGAATAAAAAAGTTGCTGTACAATTTGGCAGTCATTGTCATGGATGATGAAGTTACCTTCCCAAAATTTATCCTATTCTTCCCAATTGCAGCATGCACCTGAGATTTTGATGAAAGTAACCTCACCTTTGTCCCCAAAGTTAGTCCAACTGGGGTAATCAAAACACTTGACATGTTCATTGGCCACAAGACATTGTTTAAGATTGAGCAATTCATCATGCATCACAGAACTTTTGCCACAGAACTGTGGGGTGCAGCTCAATTTCTCTCCTGTGATGTGAATGAGAATGCACACAGCCCTTGTGGCTGACAGCAGTCATCCTGCGACCAAGGAAAAGAAAGAGACATGAAATTTGAACTGTGATCAAATAAAGAAATAGGACTTTACATGTTAGACAAAAGGATGGAAACATAAACTGTGAAAATTTTAAATAAGTACTTTCATGCCTCCTTCCTTCTTAGCTGTTAGATTCTCCAATTATGTGAATCTTCAAATCAAACCAGTATACAGTTTGATTTTCTACTGATTCTCACTTGCCCTGAATACTGGCTAAATAGCTTTAAGTTTGTTGTTATTACCTACACCTCAAAAATGTTTTGGTGTGTATGTGTTGATAAGCTTTCTGTCACTGTGGCAAAATACCTAAGAAAATCAACTGAAATGGAGGACAGTTTTAATTTGACTCACAGGTCCCAGCTTCTCAGCCCATCACTGTGTGACTCTGCTGTTTAGGAGCATATGGTGTGGCAAACATCATAGCAGGAAGCATGAGGTAAAGACAAGAAAAAGTGACTGGAGAGGGCCAGGGCCAGCATGCCCAGTGATCTAACTTCCTTCCACTAGGCCCCACCTCCTAATGACACTAGTGCCACAGACTGGCAAGCAAGCTTCAGCACACAGGCCTTGGAGAGACATTGCAGATTCAAACACTAGCAATACACCATAAATATATGTGTGTGTGTGTGTGTGTGTGTGTGACTAAATGTGTTTTTGATTATCAACACAACCGGCTGAGAGCTCCCCAGGAGATAGGTAAAGCACACTTCTAGGTGTGTCTGGGTGAGTCCTGGGGACACGGCCTCAGGGACTGACTGTGTCTGGTCCTTGGTGCCTTCCGCTGTGCCTCTTCCCCTGTATACCATTTCCTGACTGCCACGATATGGGAGCTTCCCTTCAACACACTCTCCATCATGACGTTTCTGCCTTGGAGACAGCAGACCAGAAACTGACACTTCTGTAGTTGTGAGCTAAAAGAAACCTTTCCTCTTTAACTTGTGCATGTCAAGTATTTTTGGCAGTGATAAATAGCTGACCCACATATCCTCTAATGGTCATCAGCTGCCCAAATCTAGAATTTACATGCTATTTCATTGGTATTTAATTTTAAAAGGATACACTCCAAATGTAGCCACAATAAATGCTTTCATAATTAACTATCTCCCATTAACACCTGAAAACTCAGTAATAAATGAAATGAAGGTTTTCATTGGATAAATTAATGATTTGTTAATTAGCATAATAAATGTTAAAAATTGACTTTTTGATGAACCAGTATTGTTCACAATATGTAGATTTGGTAAAATGTTCTGATTAACCAATGGAAAAATCATTCTTATAATGGAAATGACTAGACACAACATGCCTATTAGGCAAGACAAGGAATAAATTACAGGTGCCTTTCCTTTTTCCCTGCAAATTCATCTTTCAAATATCCCCATGCAAGTATTATGAACCTGAGCTCTCAGGAGAAGCTCAGGTTTAATTTAAATTTAAAGTAAATTAAACCTGGCAGTATATAAAGATCTGCTAGGATACAGAAATCCCAAAATATAAAAACTAGAGGTGGACATGGAAAGAACAAGAAGTAGACAGTTAGTTCTAAAATCTCATACGTAAGGGAAACGGTATTGTTAAAAGCCTGAATGCTGACTGATAATAACCTGGGATTATTTATCTTAGAAATATCAAACATGAGCTACCACAATGGTTTAACCTCCCACAATCAGCATCTTCCTCACTTCAGATGGGATCATGGCAATTATAGAAAAAGAGTAACTGCCCAGAAATTACACAACAGTGCAAGACACGAATCCTCACTGTCTTCACCCGTAGAATATGACAAAGAGGGGCGATGACTATGTGGAGTGTTCATATGGTCTCTAAGGAAATGGGAGCTTTTATTGCAGTGATTTTCACCTTTCTCTTCCATTGGATTTTGTTTTTATTGGGAGTACATGCTTGTCCATACAATATTGGCTGTTCGACCACATGGAACTTCAGATAAACATAACATATTTTGGAAGGAGAGAGAGACAGAGAGAGATTGCTTCAGTCATTCAGATGTGCTCAGTAAAATTTACCCCATTCCCATTCATTTCCCAAGGGTGAATCCTGATTGGTTGAAGCCAGAAGTTACCCCAGCCTCCCTGACACAATTTTTGAGGAAAAACCCAGTCGCAGGCCAATCATGATTCCACTTTATTTTAGGGATCATTCAACAGGTACAAAATTCAGGACAAGCATTCAATGGCTGTTTGTAGGAACTTCCTTTCAATGATTAAGTGAAAAAGTATGTAATTCTTGTTTTTAACAACCAACTTGTGACCATGAAGGAAACTAGTCTGAGGACCAAGCAGGTGCAGGAAATAAAGCAAAGCTGATATAATTCAGAGAAATGGAATTGAATCTTTAATCAAATAATCTCTAAAGCTTCCTTCACCTCCATGAAACTTTCATTTATGTGAACAACTCCTATTTATTGTCGATCTCATTTGAATTAGGCTTTCTGTTAGGGCAGTCCTAGGTATTATGGAACAGTGTGGAACAATTTAGTATTTCTAGTCTCATGTTAAATGGTAGAAATGAATTGTAGTTTTCTTAAAATGGAAAAGAGCCTCTCTACCTTATTCCTCTTATCCATATTCCTGTTATAGCGAGGCTGAAAATTAGCTGCTGTCTCTAATATCAGTTCCCTCAGATGCAAGAGATACTCAGCTTTTATATTAAACCAATGGAAAACTATTTCAAATATTGTCGTGAAACTGCACATAGACAAAGGACACAAAGGGTAACTGTATATAGACAAAGGACACGGTGAATGTTGTGAACAAACCTTTTTGGCCATTCCTCCAATGCAAAAATTTTGAAAACTCAATGCAGAAATATATTTTATACCTGGGTTAATTTTAATATCTATTTACGTAATTCCAAATGGTCAATTAAATACCATTTCTCTAGCTTTTAAATACTACCTTCTGATGGTGCATACTGGAAAATTAAAAGGCCAGTTAGGTTTTATATCCTTATTAAACTATTATATTGTTTCTTTAGAAGTTCCTCCACCAGTTTTGCAGATGTAACAAGCAGAGCTCTGGGCAGAAAGCCATGAAAGAACTGCTGCATCAAAAAAGATAAACTGAGTTTAAACTAAACTTTTAAAAAAATTTTGGTGCACCACAAGATTAGCACATCATGAGAAAACTCTGAAGTATGAAAAATGGAGTTTAAAAGAACATGGTTGAACCTCAAATAGCATTCTCTTGAAAGTTGTCACTCTTTTAAGTCGACCAGAAAAAGCATAGTCTTATATATGGACAGTGGAAGGCATTAGGTTATGTTTTTGTGTCAAATTTCAACTTAGTATAGAAAAAATCATCCTAATATCTGAGAGAAAGTTATTTCTACTGAGACCAACTCAGGATACTTATTTGGTATATTCAAGAAAAACTGACTTACAATTTAAAATATAAAGAAATAAAAATCAAATCAAAGTTTTTTTCAATATAACTTTTGTAAGTTTTAAAGGATAGGTATGAGGACATAAAGTCAGGCTGTATCAAGTCTGCAGTGTCTAAATCTACCTCTAGTAATAAGCAACATCTTTTGCCATTTTGAGGGATAAGGGATATTCACTGACAAAAGACATTGTTTTCCCTATTATTAGTATTATAAGTTTTGTATTATTAGCATATGTTATCAGAATCTTTGCTCATAATACATATCTTAAATTCAGCATAGTATAATAATTTGCCTAATATTTTTCTACCAAAAGTTACAGTTTAACAAGTGTTAATGCCTTCATCAAAGATTAAGTGACAATAAAATTGGCTTTTAGTTTAATAAAGTCATTCTCTTAGTACATTTAGGTTTGTAAGATACCCCAAAATCTAAGCTCTTATGTAAATATTTGATAATCAGACTCCTGCATAAAATATGGATTATATGAATACTGTTATAAGGAGTATGAATAATAATATGCTCTTTGCTTTCTAAGAAAATGCTAAGAATTCTTTCCCCCACTCCCCAGTGCTGGAGATCAAACTCAGAGACTACCACTGAGCTATGTTCCCATCCTAAAATGCTAAGAATTCTTGTTCACCATGTGATTACTTCTTGCATAAGCAACATTTCCTTGAGGTTATAATGATAGTGTAATTATCTACTGTAAAAATCTGAAGTGACATGAATATACTTCATAATCACTACAGACATGTAAAAGATATATTATATATATTCACTAAAATACACATGCACTTCTAACTGCAAGTCACTGTCTATAAAAATTCACTTTCCTAATAAATCTCAAGAAAATTATTCTCTCCTGATTCTCTGACTCTTCAGACTACTCTTTAACTAATTCTCAGTTCTTTTCCTTCACTTTCAGTTTCAGTGTTGCTCTTCTACAAGTTCTCTTCCAGTCCAGATTTAGCCATTCTCTGTGGGTAATCACCACTCATTAAAAATGGCACCCCTTGTTGTAAATTATTCTGGAATACACAGGTATCTTCTACATAAAATCTTTCTCATTCTACACTATTGCATTCTACACACCCACTCAAAACTCATTTACTGTGTCTACTTTTGGTGATTATTTGAAAGTTTGATTTTTAACTCTCCAGCCCAGGATTATTTTTTGAGCTCAAAACAGATTTTACAGGTTCCTATTAGGTATGTTCCTAGATATTACAGAGGAAATTAAAACTTACATATTGCAAAACAAACTCGTTATCTATCTCCTACAAAATCTATCCAACCTCCTTGCTCATTTGCTTTTATAAGCACCTGCATTAGTTAGGACGCTAGTTTCAGTGCCTTTAACAAAGACTACAAAATAATAGTAGCATAAACAAGATAAGTCTTTCTTTCTCACATTAAAGCATAGCATTGGCAATCCAGAGCTGATATGGCGGCTTCATGGAAACCTGAGCTAGCCTCCTTACATCTTTGTTGTTCTCCCATTTTTAATGCATGACTTCCTTCCCATGGTTGCATAAGGTGCTCCAGCTCTTACATCACATCTTCTTCTGGCTAGCAGGAAAAGGAAAAGCTGAGGTGGAGGACACAACTGATTTTTAAGAGGAGGGTGCACATTTTGCATGAACTCACATCCATTGGCTAGAACATTGCCACATAGTCATACCTAGCAACAAGAGAAGCTGGGAAATATCATTTTTGGCTAGTCAGCTTTGTGTCCTGATAAATCTCAGGGATTCTATTACCAAGAAGAAAGGGATTGTATCCTCTGGGGGTTAACCATGAATTTAAGTCTAGTTTCATAAAAATCTCTTTCACTCTCCTTCCTCTACTTACTGCTGCTATTGCCTGGTTTTATATATATGTTATATATATGTATATATTAATGGTATAGTCTATATTGTTATCATATCATATATATGTATATTTTAACTATATTGTTATGTAGTTTTCTTTACATGTGATTGTACCCCAAATGATTTCTGACTCTGTAGTCTAAATTAGTAGTAAAGAATGCATACACAAAAACAAGGCCACATGCCATGTACCTTAAACCATGTTAGTTCACTCTAACAAGTAAATTGACTCTAATAAAGATAACATATCTGACACAATTGCTGCTAGTAAACCTACTATTTAATTGAGCTAGAGGCAATCTCTATTTATCCTCTAGGGTCCGTTTCATTTTTGCGTGGCCCATACTTGCAAATCTAATGGAAATATGAAGAAAGAATCAAATGAGATCGTCACCCCTGCATCCTTTAAATCCAGAGTCAGCAAACGTTTTCCTGTACAGGAACTGACAAGCTAATATTTTAACTTTTACAGGCCAAGTGGTCTTTGTTGCAATTAGAGGATTCAAAGTCAACTGAACCAAGTATTTGACAGAACTCCATTTTTAACTGCCCCTCAATGCCCCATTCAAACTATAAGACCTCAGCAATTTGTTGTTGTTGTTCTCTCAGTCTCAGTGGCAATGAGAGGTCCAGCCACCTTCTGAAATGTTTAGGTCCACAATACCTGAGTAAATGGCCTCTGGTCCCTTTGCAGAAGGACTGTGGGAATTATTACAAGGGATCCCTGCCATAGCATCACAGGGTCCATCCTCAGGGTGACCCAACCACTTCATCAAATGGACTCCAGGTATGAAAATTGGCTTAGGCCATAAGCTGGGCATGTAAACTTTGACGCAATGGCCATCCCCTACTTTCAGTTACCCATTCTTGATTTCTTCTGATGGCACATGCAGAGTGATTCTTTTGTCACTGCTTGTTGATTTTGCCCCTAGGACTGTCATCTTTTATTAACCTTTTCCATAATTCTATGGGTTTGGCTGCTCTTTTGCCTTGGTGCTCAATGCAATAATTGAAAACCCCTGGCTTCTGGCATTTAAGTGGTACTGTCTGGCTTCTACTCTTATCATCTTGTTTACTACCAATGAGTCAAGTTCTATAATGGCCTCTTACTGTCATCTCTGTCTGAAAGAAGAGCATCGACAATTTACTGTACAATCCTGCTGGTGGACTTTGTACAAAGTTATTCATTGTGACCTTGGTAAAGTGTGTGTCCTCTGGGCCTTCCTATGGAACACTTCCATGTCACAGTTGCTCAGACTTACTTGTATAGACACCTGTTTTCCTGTGCATTTTATTCTCTCCATCAGCTGTCTGCCATGGCAATCCTAGCACACCAGCTTTGCTTATCAATGGCCAACTATTTTGATTGGTGTTTAGCCATTTTGGAAGTTCAGCTGTTTTGACTATAAAGTCTTCATCTTGGTCCTCAGCTCTCCCCAGATTCTTCTTGTAGGAAATGATGGTTTTTTGTATGCAAAGATGTGCTCTATATTTCCCAATAGTCTTTTAAAATTTCTCATTTTTTCGCTTTCTGTTAATAACGCTTAGCAATAGCTGTCCAAGACCATCATCTTTATTGCTACTATATTTTCCATACAACTCAAATATCTGATTCATTTGGCCAATTCACTGAAAGTCAAATTTTTAACAACTGGGCCTGCTACCTTTTGCTAGTGGCTGTCTGTGTTCTATGTACCACCAATGATAATATTCTCATCATCACCAGGGAATTCATTGCTCAGGCTAAAATCCTACTCTCTTTGGTATCAGTTCTGCTTCCAAATGTTACAGATTGCATCCTCAGGAAGCAGGGATTAAGATAAAGTTTGGGGCGCAGATGTTTGTTAATCACTAGAGCTTTGATAGCAAGAGAAACAAACCATGATAGGACCGAAGGAGACGTTGAAATGTGATGCAGTTACAACATAGCTTCAGTTAACCCGGAAGAAAGCTCTGAAACAAATGCTTCTTCCAGAGGTGAAGATGACTAGGCTTTTTTATTTCCACTTCTCTCATTCACCAGATGTAGTCAGCACTAGAAAGGTGGAACCTTGGGAAAGACAGCTCCCTTTATGCACATGGATATTTGTAGCAGTTTTATTCACAAATTCTAAGACTTGTAAAATCAAGAGTCTTTCATAAGGTGAGTAGGTAAATGAATTATGACACATCCAGATAATAGGATATTATTTAGCACTGAAAAAATGAGTTATGAAGACATGAAGAAAATGCAAATGCATCTTACTTTGTGAAAGAAGCCAATAAGCAGAGGAGTGTACTGTGATTCCAGCTATGTGATGTTCTAGAAAAGGGAAAGCTGTGGAGACAGTAAAAGTATTACTGTCTGCTGAAGGTGAGGGAGTGAAAAGGATAAATAGACATAGCATGAGAGATTTTTTCATGCAGTGAAACTATTCTGAGGTAACGCAATGGTAGAACATACCATTATACATTTACATACATGCTTATTAGATACAAACATATACAGTACACATTAAACAAAACCCATAATATGCACATCAAGAATGAACCCTCATTTAAATTATGGGCTTTATGTATCATGAAGTGCTACTGTAAGTCCCTCAGTTACAAGTGCACTCTGGTCACGCAGGAGATAGTGGCGTGTGGAGCCAAGGAGTATATGGGAACTCTGTACTTTCTGCTGATTCCTGTGAACCTAAACTATTCTGTAAGATGAATTTTATTAATTTAAAATATCTTGTAAAATTCTACGTGAAGATATTAACACGATACACAAATAAAGTCATGTTAAATATGCTATTTATATTCTGCGGCTTGGTGGTTGTCTTTTGTTTTTTGATTTAGTATCCATTAAAACAAATGAGACATATGAAAAATGAAAATAAGAACTTTATATAATAAATTATAGTACTGAATCACATGTAATATTAATCTCTCTATTTTATATATATATTTTTATTTCAGGAGACAATACATGACAAAATATGGATATATCTTATTTGATTAAATGGTGACTATAGAGTTCCTAAGTATTTAATTAAAGCCTAATGTTAACAGTGGAAAACTATTAGAAAGTAACACTGTTAATCAGCTGCATAATACTACTGGAACAAATTGAAATGGACTCTGTATTAGCCAGAAACTCTCTCTCTCAAATATAGTCAAAAGTAAAGATTAAAGATTTTTACAAAAAAACTTAAACAAAACTGAGCAACATTATTTCTATGGACAAAAGTAAATTTGATTAATATAATTTCTCTTTTGGTGCTCTTTTAGGTAGGACATCAATGCAAAAATTGAATCTAAGTAAAAATAATATATGATAATATTTAAAGATTAAAAATATTCACAAATGTACGATATCATTAGAAACATGAAATTTTGCAGTTTGAGAATACTTAGATGCTATTTTATTTGTTCTCTCTAAAAAGATTCAGGAATCTATTTACCCACATTTAAGCAACAAATCAGCAGAAGCCACAAGAAAGCCTCCCACAGAAGGCTTTCGTATTTGAAAGTAAAATAAACTAACAATAAGTAAAAACCAGTTTACTGTGTTAGCCTGTAAATAGCCCTAGAAAATTAAAAGATTGAATCAAGAAAGGATTTAGTTCTAGCATAATTTAAATGTTCAATTACTTAAGAGAAAATGTAAGGAAAATTTCATTTGTATTTTACAAGGTTCTGAATGATAAATCAAGTTGCTTGCTGTTTGAAGAGTCAAAATGTTGATACAGGTAAAACATTTTTTTTTACAAAATATGAACTCTTTTAAACAAAGAAGGCATTTATTCTTTATTCCTACAGGAATTTTTCTTTGTTTCAGAAAGGAAGTTTCTGCTTATTTGAAGATCATCCACTGCTGACATCACTCTTAGAAAATGTAGTTTCCCAAATTTAGGAATAGATAAGAAAATAACATGTCTTTTTGAATAAATAGTGTAGAAGCTAATGATGCACATCATTGAACACTGGGTTATTTATATTCCTCCTAGAATGTGAGATGTGAGCACTTCCATGTCAATTCTGAAACTTTTCTCATGGATTCAGCCATGGATGGGATTCATTCATATGGGAATGAATAAATGAGTAGTATCACCCAGCAATGTGGCAGTTTTAATATGGTTGGAAGCCAGACATATCTGTGGTCTGTCCAAACCAAACAGTACTTGTAATGCTATTGGATTGGTTATTTGGTTTTTGGCCTTCTCTTTAAGAACAAGGAAGCTCCATATTTTTATATATGAGATGGGACTTGTTTATGTCATTGTAGAAATGGCATATCAATTAGAGAGTTTAGCATATCAATTACTAAGAACCCAAACAGAAAAAGGTACTGTCTTGTACCACTGTTTTCATGCTATGGTCTGAGGATATTTCAAGGTGCAATGAAATGTCCAGGTGAAAGTAACAGTACTGTATTTCTTTAAAGCTTGGGTTAGTAAGGCTCATTACAACTCTTCTGGATCCATTTCTGGCTAAGCGTAGTGGAAAATCTTACCAACTGATGACCAATTGATGACCTGCATGGAAAGAACTGGTAGACTCAGGAGAGCACACAATTGAGAGAAGTGATCACATCACAAAATGTGACATCATTCTTTGGCATTAGCTGGCACTCTGAGCCTGGAAAGTGAATTGTACTCTCAATTTCCCTTTCTAGATTACCCTTGTGACTCACCAGGTGGCAGTGTGCAGCAGTGGCTCTATTCATTCCTGCATTGGTTGTTTCCCATAGAAAAATCAAAGCCAAATATCTTGATTTGATCATTACACATTGTATGTATGTATTAATGTATGATATTGTACACCAGAAGTAAGTAATGTTAAAACTACAATAAAAACCAGAACCAGACAATAGGCAAGAAAATAGGTTATGTAAGTTGTTGGTTTTATTCTATCTGGGCCCCATACATGGAAGTCTTAACACTGAGAAATTAGCAAGTCACCACATGAGGTATGAGATAATGAAGTTTTAGTAAAGTCTGTGTTGCACTTTCAAGTTTATGACAGTCATGGTGGATGACTGAACTCACTCTCTCTTTTAGACTTAAATGCATATTGTCATCCAGTACATTGTCTTCTTTCACATACAAAATCCTATACATAGATATCAGTGAATATTAATTGAATATTCCTATCAATGTAGATGGAGCACCTGTAAATTCTTATAAAGAGCTTGAAATCTGACAATGGATTAAAGTGTAAACAAAAACCGAAATACATGATCAAACTTACATGTAGCAGGAGACACAGAAAAGCACCATGAGAATTCAGAGATGGAGGGCTCCATGAGAAAGGGTTCAGGGTTAAGCAGAGTCTCACAGGCACGGCACATATGTGGAGATACTAAGGATGAGGACAGCATATCCCAGGTAAAGGAGATATCATGAATGTGCAAAATGAAAGAACCCAAGGCTAAGGGTATGTGAAAGTTAGTAGTGTGAAGTGATGTTAGGGAAGCGTATGTTGTGAATAGATCTTTCAGTGTATTGAGCACAAGGCACACACTAAAAACTGAACAGACAATGGGAAGTCATAGGAACAAAACATTTGCATCAGTGCTGTATTGTATACTTCACCCCCCCCGCAAATCTTGCAGTATAGTGAGATGAGTTGAAAGGCTATTTGAATGATATTGTATGCTTTGAGATTGAAAAAGAAGGGAGTGGAATTAATATGAGAAAAAGAAAAATGGAAGCAAAGTCTTTGTAAATAGGGAGGGATGGAGGGGTTAAAGGGAAGGCTCAGCAAGGGTGAAAAATAAGAACCAAGAGAGATTATGTAAAGGTGCAAATTTCCAATGGTGAGTGGCATTATATTGTATACCTAAAATGTACCAATAAAATTAATTTTTAAAAAATGAAAAAGAAAACAAGTAAGAGATTCTGTAAAAGCAGAATTGCTCTGAGAAAAACTAAATAGTTGTGAGTGAGGTGAAGAAAGAAAGAAGTCAAAACATGGTCTGAGGTTTTAAGTGGAAGTAGCAGGATGCTTACTTCCCTCATCAAAATACCGAGAAAAAACAGGTTTAGAAGTTAAGTTTACCAAAAATCTTACATGAAAAATCCTGCTCAAAATCTTTATTAGGCTAAATAGTCACTTATCTTTTTGTCAGTTCCAAAATCATTCAGATGCATTTGGAGGAATCATTACTCTTGAAATCTCAAAAGAGTCTACTCAAACAACAAATGCTTGTTTACTAAAATATTTTTATTTTATTTTATTTTAAAATGTTAAATGTGAAAATGAAAGAGAATTTGCATACTCAAGGTTAAAAGACTTGAATTATATATGATATCATGAGGAAAATGAGGTTTGCTGTACGTTATTGTTGTTAAATATTAAGAATTCTTTAATTTTAGTAAACTGAATTTCTGTTTAACAAAAAAGAAAGAAGAGCAACTTTCATCCAATGGGTTCTATGTATTTTTGTAACTGAAAAAATAGAATTGTTAAAAGAATCAATAATAATCTTATTGAAGAAATAAGAAGAATGAAATACAACTTCCTTTAATTTTTTAAAACATCTTTTGTGTATTAACTGAAAAAGACTATGGAGACTCATTTCCTCAAAACTCATTGTTATGCTTTTTTCCCCAACTTGGTTGACAGTTACAAAACCCAGAGACCAAGCTGTGAAAGAAACTTTTCCAGTTGAAGCATCTGCTTTTGTGACATTTTTTTCTATCAATCAGACTGGAAGTTCTGTAGTTCCCTTGAGTTCATCTGTTAGTTTTTCTGCTCCAATTAGGTAAATGACATAATAAGTGACAAAGACTTATTTCTTGGCAACTAAAAAAAACAGAAAAAAAAATAGTAGCAGTTTCCCCAACTTGAGTTCTACAATCCTACTTTCTTAATCCTTAAAATACCTACTAATCAGATAGCTCCTGTTCATGCTTATGAGCACTATAGGTTGGCTCTTTTCCCCCACATAATCTTCAGAAGTGTGTTCTATGAATTAATCATGTCCCCTTTGCCCTGGACTGAACTCAGTTAAATGGGGAAAACTTGCTATTAGGTTTTTGGTTTTTGTTTTTTAACAGAAATAGCCTCTCATTTTGATAGGCCACTGTATTTGATATTTTGATATATGTCTTGTCAAATTAGAATTGAAAGGCTGGGAATTTAGCTCAGTGACACCATGTCTGCCTTGCAAGCACAAGGTATTGAGTTTGATCCCCAGTACAAAAAAATCTAAAAAAAAAATAGAATTGAAAGGCTTTATGCAATTCATCAACTTCACTTTTCTTAGTCACCTGTATGAGCTCATGCATTATAGGAAGCCCTCATGAATTCAGCACTATCAGGACATCAGGTGAACCTTTAGAAAATCAGACCACATCCTAGGGGAAAGATGGCATCTAGTTTAAGAAGTGCTCTGAATGCACGAATCCTTTAAAAAACAAGGAGAGTGTGGAAAATTCAGCTAATACCAAAACTTCTGGAAAGAGTTCATGATTATTGGCCAGTATTCTAATAAAGGGGGTTAAGAGAGTATAAGGGAAATGGGATTATAGTTACCTTAGAATCAGAAAGCATAAGAATTTAAAATCTCTGGTCATTGTTTTCTCTTAGTGCTTCTCTAATATGTAATTGTGCATTTATTTATGAATTTGTGCACTTATTCATTTAATGGTGGTAAATACATTCAGCATAAAATGTATCATCTTAGCCATTGTACCTGCACACTCCAATGGCATTACATACATTCTTATTCACACCCATCACCACCATCTACGTCCAGAACTCTCTTCATGTTGCAAAACTGAAATTCTGTGCCCACTAAATAACTCTCCATTGACCTCTTTCTACCAGCTCACTGAAGCCATGATTCTACTTTCTGTCTCTATTGATTTAACTACTGTAGAAACCTCCTGTAAATGGAATCCTATAGTGTTTGTCTCTTTCTGACCAGTTATTTCACTTAATGTAACATCCTCAGGGCTAATCTATGTTTTAGCATGCATCAGTATTGCTTCTCTTTTTCAAGTCCATTGTGTGTATATATTACATTTTATTTTTTCACTCAACCACATTCATTAATGTATGCTTGAGTCTTTCCACCTTTTGACTACTGTAAATAATGCTGCTAAGTATATGAATATACAACTATCTCTTCAAGATCCTGCTTTCACAATTCTAGGCAACAGAGACAAGTCTGGGGGTATCACAATCCCCAATTTGAAACTATACTACAAAGCTACTGTCATAAAAACAGCATGGAATTGGCAAAGAAACAGACCTGAGGATCAGTGGGATAGATTCAAAGATGTAGAAACAACTCCTTGCATACTCGGCCACCTCATCTTTACCAAAGGAGCCAACCACCCTCATTGGAAGAAAGATAGCCTATTTAATAAATGGTGTTGGAAAAATTGGATTATAACCTGCCAGAGATTAAAACTAGACCCATACCTATCACCATGCACTAAACTAAGATCGAAATGGATTAAAGATATAAAAATTAAGAAAGAAACACTAATCTTGCTGGAAGATAAGTTAGGTAGAACTCTTGAAGACACTGGCATAGGAAAAGACTTTATGAAAAAAACCTCAATAGCACGAGAACTAGCAAAAAAAATCAACAACTGGGATCTCATCTTTTTAAAAAGCTTCTGCACTACAAGAGAAACCACCTACAGAGCTAAGAGACAACCTACAATGTGGGAAAAAAAATTTTAGCAGCTGTACCTCAGACAAAGGTCTACTATCTAGAATATATAAAGAATTGAAAAAAATCAGACCCCCCCAAATTCAAAGACCCAATTCAAAAATGAGCAACTGAAATGAACAGACATTTCTCAGACAAAGAAGTAAAAGCAGCAAATAAATATATGAAAAAATGTTCAACATCACTGGTCATTCGAGAGATGCAGATGAAAACAATGCTGAGATTCCACCCCGCCCCAGAAAGAATGGCTGCTATCAAGAAATCAACCAATACCAAATGCTGGTGGGGGTGTAGGGAGAAAGGAACCCTTCTCCATTGTTGGTGGGAGTGCAGACTGGTGCAACCACTGTGGAAATCAGTATGGAGATACCTCAAAGAAGTAGGACTAGAGGTCCCATTTGACCCAGCTATTCCCCTGCTTGGTATCTTCAAAAAGAATTAAAAGAATCTTACCACAGCGATATATGTGCACCCATGTTTATGGCAGCACAGTTTGTAATAGCTAAAGCTTGGAAACAGCCCAAGTGCCCATCAAATGGAAACTGGATAAAGAAGATGTGGTTTTTTAATAAAATGGAGTACTACTCAGCCATAAAGAAGGAGAAACTAGAGACATTTATAGCTAAATGGATGCATATTGAGGCCATACTCTTAAGTGAAATAAATAGGACACACATGTGCAAATACTGAATAGTTTCTCTAGTGTGAGAAACTGAAAGTGTAAATAAGGATTAAAATGAATAATTGACAGTTTGAAATAGGAAAAGGTCCAAAGGTGTAGGGGTGGTGGGAGGGGAAGGGGAAAGGAAAGAAGGGAAAGGAAAAATTATGAGAAAAGAAAAAAAAGAAAAGGAAATGAAACCTATGTAAATAGGGAAAGGTGGAGGGGGTGAAGGGCATACAAGTAATGCGGAAAAAATAAGAACCAAGATACATCATGTACAGGTACAAGCACCCAATGATAAATGTAAATGTATTGTATACCTAAAATGTACCAAAAAATTAAAAGAAAAAAAAAATCCTGCTTTCAGTTCTTTTGGGTATATGCCCTAAAACAGAGCTGCTGGGTTATGTAGGTATACTCTTTAATTTTTGTGGAACTCTCATCCTATTTTTCATAGAGATGTGTTTCTTAAAAGATACATAATTACAAATATTTTTCCTTCCATGGATTGCTTTTTCACTCTCTTGTGTTTTTTGATGCACAGTTTTTAATATTTATGTAGTCCAATCTATTTTTATGCCCATGTTTTTGGTGTCATATCCAAGAAGTTATTGCTACTTCCAATGTCATGAAGCTTTTTCACTATGACTCTTCTAAGAGTTACACAGTATAAGTTCTTACATTTAGGTTTTTTAATCACATTGAGTTAATTTGGTACATATATTGTTAAGGTGGGGTTCCATTTTCACTCTTTTGCATGTGGGTGCTGAAAAATAATTTTTTCCCACTGAATGGTCTTGTCATTCTTGTTGAAAAATCATTTGACTATACATGCAAAGAAGGGTTAATTTTTGAACTTTCTATTCTGTACCAGTGGCCTATATGTCTGTCTTGATGGCAGTACCATGGTTTTGGTTAGTGTAGCTATACAATAGGTTTTGAAATTAAAAAGTGTGAGACCTCCAAATTTGTTCTTCATTTTCAAGATTGCTTCAGCTATATGAAGTTCTCTGAGACTCCACTTGAATTTTAGGATGGATTTTTCTAATTCTGCAAGCAAACAAAAATTGTTAGGATTTTGATAAGGATTACATTGAACCTGTAGATGGTTATGGGTATTACAACAATATTAAGTCTTCCAATCTTCAATATGTCTTTAAGGCTGAGAAAAAAGATAATTTTTTTCTAATTTAAAAGTTCATTTATTGTATGAATGAGTGAACATTTTATTTCAGATTTTCATAGTGTCAAATTCTAAGCAATTGATGAGAGAGAAAAGATGAGAGTGGCTTGTATATTAAAAAAACTAAAATTCAATCAGTGGAATTTACCATTCTATTTCTATTTTCTCCAAAATAGAAAAAGAAAAAAGGAAAATTTTAAATCCAGCTTTGGTTCTATATTACATTTCTTTTTTTCTTTCCATTAAGTTTACTGATACATTATATTACATTTCTATATTTACTAATTTATGTGTATGCATTTTAAATTCTATTTTCATTTACCTAATTCTCTATTTGGTACCATGTTAAACTTTTAATTATTGTGATTTTGTACTTTAATATTTGTAGTTGAATTATCTGTACTTTTTCTGATTAAAATTTAATAGTTTGTGACTTTTTCCAGATAGTATTTCAAATATTTTATCGAATTTTAGAAGTTTTCATTAGTATTTTCATCTTAAATCATATTAAATATATAAATTAATTTGTAGGAGCTCCATACTTTCACAATATTAAATCTTCAGTATCTAAGAATGCCATATATATCTCCATTTATTCAAAGACTTCTTAATTCCTAGATATTTCTTGTTAAATTTGATCATGAGACAGACAGATATGTACACAGATATGTGTATGTGTATTTCTATTATAAAAACTTTCTACCACCTTTTCTAAGTGGATATCTACATAGAAAAATACTATAAATTTGTTCTGCTTTTACCTTTAATTCATTTTATAGAGTTAATAAATCACATCTAGCAATACTATTTTGTTCTTCTCCTATCCTGTAATTGTACTTTGTTGTTCACAGACAGTAAACAATAGAGATATTGTTGAAAGGCTTGACTGTTTTACCATTAATCATGTTGAAACTCAGTAGAAAATGATATTATCACATTTTAAGAGTGTATAGCCTTAGTTCATGATGGGTTTTATTTTTTTGATTAAGGATGTTGAATTTTATTAAATATAATTTATGTATTGTGCCAATCAGGAATCAGCCAGGAAAACAGCAGCTACTCCATGTAATCCAGGTACAAAAAATTTATTATAGTAATTATTAGCTTACACAGCTGTTGGAACTACTTCAGAAACAAAGGTTAGGAAGTTCACAACTCAGGAGCTCCTGAAACACCCTGGCAGGTGTTCTCAAGGACTCCCAAGAAAGCCCCTATGAATTGCATGTTTGCTCATTTGTCAGTTTACAGCTCTATCCAGATACCAGTGGCCTCTCCTTCTCTCATGCCTATGAGAGTGCTTCTTTTAGGCCAATTCTAACCAGAAGTGGTAGTCCTCGGCCATGCCAGGAAACTATAAAAGGGAGCAGAATTAATACCAAATGAACAATTATCCATCCCAATTTATTAATTATTAGGATGAGCACATAATTTTCTTTAAATGTGATGAATTCTGTTAATAGCTTTTTAAAATTTCAAGGCATATTTAAAATAAAACTTATCTTGTTTGAGTGTATTTTCTTATTTATAATCAAATTTAATTTACTAAAACAATATTGTATTTAGTTATTTTGCATTATACTTATGAAAGGGTTTTGTAGTTACACTGTACTGTGCTATCTGTCTAGTTCTGCTACTAAGGTTATGTTTGCTTCATACAATGAATTGAGAAGGTTTCCATCTTTTTTCTCTGCTCTTAAAGAAGTTAAATTTATCACATAAGAATTACTTCATGCATAATAATTATAAAAATTGATAAAACATCTGGACCCAGTTTTAAAAGGAATTTTTAAATTCTTTTTTTCCCTCAGTTCCACCAGTGAATATTGATTTGTGCTCACCTCAACTTGACCAGTACTATAATTAAAGAATTAATTTTCTAAGGCTGAAAAAAATGTATGTCAATATACAAAAATGTCCAATATGTGACTAAACTGATGCAAACATACTAATATCTGTAGGTAAACATTTTAAATTTCAATGACAAGAGGAAAAAATTCTATGGTATACCCTTCTAGTGACCCACATTTCTTCAGTCTAAAGGAGTAAAAATGAGATTTTCCTCGGGCTTCACTATAACAGTAAATGAGAAAAGACAATATATCCTTTTGAGAGAAACTTTCACTATCCCGAAGTTCTAAACTCCACTAAATTATTGTTTACATATGAAGGCAATAGAAAAACATTTTTTATATATTCAGGGACTCAGAAAGTATACTACTCAAATATCCTTAATAAAAAAATTATTGAAGATGTGCTCCAGTCCAATGAAAGGTACATAAAAATAAGCAATAAAAGAGTAGAGAAATGATAGTAAACAAAATTGGGATAAACGTTAAGGAGAGTTCAATGTTGAATTAAATTTAAATATTTGTTGACATTACTGATGCAAACAATGCAAGGTTAAAAAATCAGATATAAAATATCAAATACTAAAAGTAATCAATAGAATTTATAACAGTGAAACAGCACAAAGATAAAGATAATTTATGACAGTTAACTGAGATTGGATACGAAGCAATTTGATTTTCAGTTAATGTTGGTAAACAAATCTATATAATCATTTTATAAGCTAATTTGATAACACATTTCAGAATTTTTAAAGTGCATAACTTACCACTAACTATAACTTCCCTTTACATCAATTTATAGATTTGCCCCCTGATTTTTCACCCTCTTATTTCCTAAGATGAGTTTCTCTTCAATTTCTCAACAGAAATCTCTTGAACAGGGGAATTTCTTGTGAATGGTACCTTTTAATAGGTTCCAGAGCTAATTTATTTTTGCACTTCAATAGGAAGATGCTAACAGAGGAGGTGGGCAGCTAGGCTCATGTCGCCACTCTACCAGGAAATTCCTTTTGAATGGTGCCATAAACAGTATGCATAGAGTGTGAGGATTCTATCAGCAGTGTGAAAAACAGTTAAGACAAATGTTCAAAAAACAGAAGTGAGAGACCTATTTGGGTGCTATAAAAATATTTTAGGGGAATAAAGATATGAAGTTAAACCTATGTCACGAATTCAGAAGAGGGGTAAATTTGAGAAATATTTAGTTAATACAAATAAGAAACTGGCTAATTTTTTGTGGGAGTTGAAGGAGAAAAAGGACAGCAGAATAGAGAATTTTTCAAAATATTCATCTTGAATGAATGGATTAAGAATAGATTCATGGGCCGGGGGTTTAGCTCAGTGGTTTCGCTGCCTGCTGCGCAAGCACAAGGACCCAAGTTCAATCCCCGGTACCAAAAAAAAAAAAAAAGAATAGATTCATGGGACAAGAAATAAGAAGAAAAATTATTGAGTTTAGACAATAATTTTATACTGATACAGAGATATATAGAAATACCAAGAAGACAATTCAAGCTGGATCTCAGGTTTGAAGGTGAAGACATGAATTTGGACATTCTTAGTGGACTGAAAACCTCTGAATCAGATTCCCCAGGAAAAAGGATAGAGAGGGAAAAGGTTGAGGATACAACACAGAAAAACACCAATGTCTGAGTGGTTGGGCAAATACAATCTAGTGAAGGGGCTGAGAAAAAACAACTTGATAATTAGAAGTAGAACCAGAGGAATGTGGTGTCACAGAAGCCACAACAAGAGAAAATTTTAAAAAGAAAAAAAAAAAAAAGACAAAAGACAAAGGACCAGAGTCATTGGCCATCTTACCAAGAGCAGGAACACTGGATTGGATATAAGGCAGTATATTTGGAATCTATGAAATGCTAGTGTTTGGGATCTTTTGTAATGTTGTAATGGCTTTGGGAGTCAGAAAAAGCTGAGAAATCTTGCTGGAACAATAAAAGGAAGACATATCTCTTAAATACCTATTAAATATTTCTCTACTTTTTTTCTTTTCAATTTTATGCAGATGTTTAGCAAATAGAAATTCTGGATAGTGCACAAATTCTACATGCAGCTCAATGAACATCCACAAAGTAAACAGACTTTTATGGCAAAAGCAAACTATCAGAATCTCAAAAACCTTTCTTATATTCTTTCACTACCCATCACCCAGGTTGTCTAACCATCATCTTAACTTTCAACGCCATAGATCAGTTATTGTCTCTGTAATTTGATCTTTTATAAGAAAATTTACATGATGTGATATTTTCCTAATAACTAAGGATCATTACTAGAGCTTTAATCACAGGATAATGCAACAACCCAGACCTTGGCAGAGGACTGGGAGCAGAAGGGTGCTACTGAATTTAGTGAACAAAAGAGACCGTCATAACCAGTTGCCCATACTATGAAGCTGGTCACTTCCAGGTTCCTATATGAAATCCTGTATGATTTTCCTAAGGTCATTACGACAGCTTTGGGGGGTTTTTTTGCGGGGGAGGAGGGGTTGTTGTTTATTTTTAAAGCTTACTCTCTCTCCTACAATGTACAAATACTGCATTGGCAAGGAAAAATGCTGCATCATGAAAAAAATTAAAATTATTTATTTCTGTTTTAGAGGTGTCTTTTAACTGGCTGCTTCAAGATTTAAGTCTTACCTGCTCATTATTTCTAGTGCTGGTTAGGCTGCTCCTTACAGCCTTCCCAAACGGTCTGTTGATTCTGCAATTCATTAGCAAAATCCTTGATTCCTTTTTCTTCTCTAGACCCCTTTACAGCTTTAATAAATGCAGCTGTCTTTATCAATAGCAAGATTCTTAAGAACTAGGGCTTATTTCGTCCCTTAAATCATGAAGACATAGCCTAAAATCATTAGCTTTCTATATAACTATGAACTATTCATATACTTGCATAATGTATTTCTTTTGTAGTGAAAACCAGCTGAGTGGAAATCCGATTCAAAAGCAACTGTCATAGATTTCGTATGGCTCTGTTAATTGTCTGTCCTTCCACGTAGTCTCCGTTGTGTTTAATTCAATCTGATATCATTATAAAATATTTTCCCCCAGGAAACAGGGATTCAAATGTTTTCAAGACTAAAAACATAAATTAAAGCTGCTTCTTGAACTTAGCAGGATTAGAAAACACAAGGTATATATAAAAATTCAGGTCTATGTATACTTGCTATAAATGAAGAATTGGATATTGAAATTTAGAAGTTATGTAGGAGTACAAAGGGCCTCCTCTGTGCTGGCGGGGGTGGTGCAGCCCGGAAGCCTCCTTTTCTACGCTGGGAGGGGCTCACCTCCCATCTGCTGGCGGCGCTAAAGCTGCTTTTTTGCCCACCACTCTTAATGCATGTTCCTAACAAAAGCAAAAATTAAATACAACCCTTTTCTGACATTGCAATAGGGCATTTCACTCACTCTGACTGAACAGTGTATCCATTAGGACAAAGCACCAAGGTTAGTTTCATGGTTGGATATAGAAATGCAATTTCTTTTTCTATTCAGGAAAACATGTCAAATCCTTTTTTTAACAGCTAGGTCCTAACTATTATATTTGGTATACTATGTCAAAAACCCGTTTGCAAATATAAGTGTCTCTATTAAAAACAAAGCAAAACATTGATATAGAATAAAGAGCTGGGAGCAGAGCGGGTGCTACTGTATTTACTGAAGGAAAGAAGAGGCCATCATAACCAGTTGCTTATGTGATGAATCTGGCCACTCTCAGTCTTTATATGATTTTCCTAAGGCCATTACAACAGCTTTGGGCTTTTTCTCTTTTTTTGGATGGTTGTTGTTTTTAAAGCTAAGTCACTCTCTCCTACAATGTACAAATATTATGCTATTTTTGTGATCATGAACTACAAGGGGAAAATAGATATGAAATACCTAGGAAGAATAAACTTTTATATGGAAGTAACTTTATATGGAAGTAAACCAACTGGTCGTTTGATACTCTAGAGTATATATTATTTAAATCCCATCTTTAATTTACATAGAAAATACAGATATAATCGATTTTTGAAGCAAATATGAAAGCACAAAGTCTAATAAATATGAAAGGAGAAATGGCAGAAAAGCAGTACGGTTGCACCCCAGGAGTTATTCATATCTATAATAGATATATCATAGATATATCATACTTATTGGAAAAACTTTCCACCACTAAACTTTGAAAGAAGTTTGTCATATGGATCGTTATATTAAGCAGATAGGATGAAATAAATCATTTTTTTAAAATAGAGATTTTAATAAAACTTTCAGAAATATTGAGGACATCATGGAAGTTTATACCACAGTTTACCAATATAACTTGTGACAGTTTCAAGAAAAATATACACTTAAGTTTATGAATTGAGTTTTTATGGTTTTGAGTCAGTTTTAAAATATCAACATTTAATATCTTTAAACATCTTTAGATTTACTAAACTTTTCTTAAGAAGCAAAATTTCAAAGGTAAGAGGAGCTAAGAAGGAAAGAAGCAATTCTCTGATATTTTAATGTACGGAACAATTTCTAAAAGCCTGATAATGCTGTGTTAGGCATCATCAATTCCTCTGTGTGGACTACCACCTCCTTGTAGTCATTTTGTTGCTTACCTTCCCCTGGATTTATGAGGTATGAAGGGAGTAGGTAAAAACATATTCTAAATGCTGAAGAATTTGCCCAGAAAAATAAGACCTATATTTCTTAATCAAACTCCTATATTTTTCCATACAACAGCGACTTGATCTCTTTAAGCACATGGTTTTAGAGGATATAATTTCAAATGATTTTATGAACAGAGTAAGTTTTGACATTTATAGCACAGGCAAAATATTTCTTTCTGGAGAAATACAGACCTATATCTAGCTATTCAAACATCTTCTAATTAAAAAATGCTTTACACATAAATTTAGGAATTATTTCTGTTAATATTTTATCAGTGAAAGTACAGAAGGCAGAATTCTTTCTTCTTATGTTTCTTTTCCTTAAATTCCTGCCATTTCAATATATATTTTCTACATTTTTCACTTTCTTCACAGGCTGCTGCAACAAAATCTGCGACCACAAGATTCTTGAGCCCAAAACATTGCAGTAGAAAAAGAAACGGTACTTGTAAACTACCTAGAGTCTGCAAACTTTTGGCAATTAATTTCAATTAAGTTATTTACAAGGTGCACCACTGCTAACCTCGCACCCAGATGTTTCAGTTGGCAAAATGTGATGGCCACCAAGGTAGTCGTTTCAGGAACAATCACTCCTTGATGGGATTTTCACACTGAATTCACAGCACCTTCATAACATGAACACATGATGTCATCACCCTGTGCCTCATCCTAATAGTAAAAATGCCCATACAAGTTGCAACAGATTCCTGCAAGCAGTTGCTGAGCTTGGAGATGGTGCAGGAACACCTGGGCTGGCTGGGACTCTAGCAGCTTGCAAAGTTTCGTTGCCAGATGTTTGTGGAACAACTTATGCTTGTATGGAAAACATACATTTTTTTTCATTTGCATGAACGATTACCAGGTCCTTGGAAGGAGTTGAAACATATGTTCCATTTTTTTAAAAAGGCGAACAAAAGTTTATTAGGGAAATATTTTTATTAAAATCAGCATTGTTAATCTTAAACTTTATAAACTGAATCTGCATAATCGTGTTTGTGTGCAGTTATTTGTTTATATAATAAAGCACTTTGTCACAAATTAGGTAAGTGGTACTGGGATTATAAACTTAGGGAAGAAAATAAGAACTTATACAAGTTTTATTAATATTAAAAAAGTTAAAGCAACCATTAAGTATCCAAGTTTGTTTAATAATTTTATGTATCTTAGAATAATATTAACCTAATAATTGTTTTTCTTTTAACTATCCTGTGTCTTCTTTTTAAAGGACAAGGACTTTTAAAAATTACCTGAATATGTTTATATTCACAGTTAATTTAATAAAACACTGACTTTCACTACATTGCAGAAGAATTGAACCATGTGATTCAAATAATAAAAGCATTCAGAAAAACACTTTTTCATGTCAGTTCCAAATATATTCTCTATCCATAATGAGAATATGAATAAGAAGAAAATCATTACTAATTTTTTCATGATCTATTTCTTAGAGAATTCTTTATTTTAATTTAAGGAAAGTGATGACTTTTAGTTTTAAAATTAACTGAAACACTAATCCTATGAAAGTGAACCAGTTTCTCCTTTATAAAAATTACTGTTTGTTCCCAATGTAATGATTTTATTTTATATAAGGACCTGAAATGGACTATATTTTCATCCCCTGGGCAACTCCACAAACTTGTTAAAATTATTAATAGCTGTACAGTAACTTAGGCTCTCAGTGATTTCATTTAGTTCAAAAGTACTCTAATTTATACAGGTGTGAAAGTTATGGTAACTCCTGAATAAAATCAAAGAATACTCTGTTAGGGATGCCCTTTAGGATTTAATGAATACATTATGTTCATAAAGTCCAAGAGCAAGAAAATATATTTGTTACTTACTAAACAGATAAGTGAATGCTTTTAACAATGTCTTAAAAAGCAAGCATTTCAATTCCTTTGCTGAGTAATGACAATTATCTGTCCCACTAAAACAGACCTGCTTGCTGGCAAGGTATAAGCTGAATAAAGGCCCAGAGACATACACACACACACACTAAGGGGCTAGAAGGTAAATCTGGAATGGAAACCTCTCTGCAGCTTTAACACTTAGGTTGGAGATGGACACACACCACCCTTTGCACACTGCTAAATGCACAGTGGTCCTACGGCTCAACTCTGATGCTGAGTTTTCCTTTCCTTCTTCATGGAACCAGGAATCCCTCTATACCTCCAGGGAGCCATTAGCAGCTGCAGGACAGTGCTGTAAGTAAGGTGCCTTCCAGGCCTCTCCAGGGAGCCACAGATATGAGATACCCTGAGAATTGCTGTGGAGCTCACATTTTCTCCTTCCTAGTTTGTAATAATACTTGCACGCAGGGAGTATGAAATAATGGCCCATGGATGTGGTTCCCATGTTTTGTTAGGAAAATGTCAGTGTCTCACTGCTGCATCCTTTTATTCAAAATAATTCTGAATGTTTAATATTAACCCAAAGGAAAACTGACAAGGCACCTCTATTAATGCCTATGTTAGAAATGAGCTGCAATTTGTTTTCAGTCCTTGGGACATTTTTATGCTTCCATTAAATAAAAGAAATAATCACAAAGGAAATTAAACCACAAAGAGAATATGTTAAATCATGTTAAGTGTCTGACCTAAATATATAAAACAAAGAAAATACAAGGTTGTGGTTTGAATTTATTCTTTAACCCCTCTATTGCATTTACAGCACACAGTAACATGGTAAAAATGTGTTAGGGAGATCTTTAAGCTGTATCTAAAAGCAACATATTTGGAAGAAGAGAAAAACAGCCACTGAATTATCCCAATATTTCATTCATTTGAAGTAAAATTTCCAGTTTTTTTTTTTACAACCATCAGTAGTTTGGAAACATTAGAGTTGGCAATTTAGGGATACTTACTGATAATATTTCTTCTGTAGCCAAATATAATTTGTACTGAGTAAACCTGAACATGTGACTAGGGCAAGTCACCTACGTCAGTACATGGCAATTAAGTTGTTCACATCATGATAAGATGAACACAAGTTTTTTCCTATTTTAAAACCTTTATTAAGTTTATTTTTTGAATTTTTATTTTATCAATACATAAAGTTTACATTCATTTTAGGAAGTAGGTACATGTCCATAACACAGCTTGATTCTTTTTTATTCCTCTATCCCTCTCCCCTCACTTCCCTTTCTCCATCTCTACACAATTATTATTTTATCATTTCATTATTACCTGGAGGCATTACATGGTGGGCATAATATTTATATAGTACTTTATTCTGCAGATTAGTATACCGAATTACAAAAAATCAGACCTGTATTGTACACTTTAAACAAATCAGGTAGTTAAGGGTTCTTCTCATGCCTGGAGTTTCTACCAACCTTTGGTAAGAATCTTACAGAAATTTATAAATGTGTCTTTGGGAAGCTTGTTTTTGTTGAACTAGAGCTTTGATGAAATCTTAACATTTCTTAGCTCTTTGCAAAGATTTCTTTTAGGTAAATTTTTCTCATTTAATTGCATTTCAGTTATCCTCTGTAGTTTCAGATGAATTGATAATTTAGGGCTTAGTTAGTACTAGGAACAACTAGGAAAACTACAACTGAAATAGAGGAAAGAAAAATTGAGTCCTTTGTTTGAGTACTCACTAATTTATTTGAGTACTCAATAATTTATCATTATTAAATTTAGCCCTGATTTGAATGTACCTTTAAAAACTTCATCAAAGTAAGCAGGAGTCTAACAATTTAATATGAAGTGGACATGTAAATTCAAGTTATTCCACATAGAAAGAAACCCTGATGTTGTGTTGTCATTGTTATGTGTCTTATTGGGTTATGATTTAGTACATACACCAAAACCCTCATTCAATAGCTTTAATGTCCTCAGAGACAACCCATAGAGCAGCTCAGGACAAATTAGTCTTGGGAGTTTCCTTCCCCTTAATTAAATATGAATTGCTTTTTACAGAGACAGGGCTCCCATTAGAGAACAAGTTCAAAGAAAAATCTAACATACTTAACGCAAGCATCACTGCAACCCAGGGTTTGGAGACTACAACCTTAAGCAAGCCTTCTGTATCTACCTGAACAGTGACATGTTTAATTCATATAAATCATGCAACCCAGAGGAAAAGTTTTTTTCCTTTGTTGCATTTTTTCCCAAGTAGTCTAATCCACATATATGAATCACACATCACACAGTACTTGGAGAGACTATTTCCCTTTGTTCAACATGAACTGTACTTCCCACAAAAGTCATCCACAAAAGCTGTGTCTAAGAGTCTACAAATACTGGCCAAAAAAATGCTAGCATGCTGTAAGCATTTCCTATATATATAAAAAATGTTCTTAAATAATCATTGAGATACTAGAAAAAATTAGCAATGCACTTTGTGATGATCTTCATGAGACTTCCAAAGTCTCAATGTCTTGAACCTTCTCAAAGCAGAATGCACAATGATTCCTTCAACATGTCACTTAAAACTTGTTCCTCTTTCTCTCTACTCAAAATTAGTATAGAACTTCCATTTCAAGTCAGCATTTTCAAAAAAGATCAACTGAAACTTGAACAGGCAGAAGGAAAAATGTTTCCACTTCTACCAGACTTAAAAGAAGTTGGGCATCTTTTCATAGTTTTCTTATTAGCACTGTAATAGAAAACATCTGTAATAATTCAGTAAATTAAATACATTAAAACAACAAATAAAAGAAGTTATAATGAATAAAATACAGAAGACCCCATATGACTGCCTGTTCCTTCCTTGACAAGCAGCACAGCAAATAACTAGTGCTGCAAAGTGCACCAGCAAGCAGTCAACCAAAGACAAGGACTCTTTTCCAATATGAAAACCAGCTTTTATTCACTTCAGCACCTTTGTAACAGAATGTTAGATTCTGTCATTTCCCCCCCCCAATTTCTTCCTTTTTGTGGAAACACTCATCTTGTAATTTTTTACTCCTGTATGGCACTTGTGTAATACTTTTTCTCTTAATTGCCATTTATCTTTTCTATGTTTCTTTCCATCATCAGAACTACAATTCCTACCCAAACTTTTATCTCCTACCTACTCTACTAACAGTTTCGAGTTCATGTCTCCAGTCAAGATTTATTATTCTATAGAGGTCAAGACTCTTTTCTTGCAACTGTCAAGCTCAAGAACTTAGACTGCAACAAACTGTGTATGGGAGATATCTAAATTCTTTGGCCTAGTATTTTTGGTTCTTTTGAAACACCCATTTTTATTCACTGCAGTTCCACCTTGAGAGTCTCTCAGCTTCATACAGGCTAGTTTCTGTTCTATCTCTGTTTCACACAAACATATTTATGAGGGCAAATGTTTTAGCACAGTGGCACCACTCCTGCCTCATAATGTAAGGACCTGAGTTCAATCCCCAGTACCAGAAAAAACAAAACAAAAAACCCCATATTTATGGCTCTCATCTCTTTGTATTTCTATGATCTTGTCTCCCAAGAATGATTGGTCATCTGTTTCTTTAACCAATCTATGACCATGGAGTGCAAGCTCAAAGGTCTTCAGGGCTCACACAAACACATCACACTCATGACAAGGTCCATGATGGAATAAAACATTACAGAATACAACCACAGTAAGTTAATTAATAAATCAATATAGTATAGGTCACGTGGAAGAAGCTGAATCAGCCTGCTGCAGACAGGCAGGTCTATGCACACCCTGCCGAGGTCCCGAGTAGCATGGAAGATGCTGAATCAGGAGCAACAATCCACAGGAGCCCCCACCCCCTGCTCCTCTGAACAGTCACCTGGTTCCACACCACAAAGACACAGAGGACACTGGACCACCAGACCACAGTACTGAGTCCCGCTGCTCCTGGCAAAGAGGTAGGGGCTTCTGAGCTGCTGGCCCACTGCTCCTGGTCCAGAGGAAGGGGCTTTCCAGCCACCAACCCTCCCACTGCTCCCAGCCCAGAGGAAAGGGCTTTTGGATCACCTTCTGTCCCGGTGCTCCTGGCCCAGAAGAAGGGGCTTCTGGGCCACCTTCCCTACCACTGCTCCTGACCCCTATCCCACTTCTCCCAGCTCAGAGGACATAATCCTTGCAGATGCCAACAGCCCCCCTCCCTCCCGAGTCGAAATGAGAAAACACATAAATAAGTTTCAAAACCAGACTCCCAGATCACCTACAGCAACCCCAAAGGGAAATGAGATGGAACACTCTGATACTCAACCACCTGGACCCACTGAACTGGCAACAAAAGGGGATATGGAAAAAATGAAATCAGAAATAATTTCTCAGATAACAGGAGAAATTGTGCTCCTAGTGCAAGACATGATTCATAAATCTAGAGAGGAGCTGAGGAACATGATGGAATCCCAACACAGGAAACAAATGGAATCCATAAAACAGGTGCAAATAGATTTCCAGGACATGAAAATCTCCATTGAAAGTCTACACAGCAGAATGAGCCAATGTCAGGACAGAATTTCAGATACAGAAGATAAAATTGCGATTAGTGACCAGGAAAAGAAAAATTGCTTCAAAATTAGAAGGGAACAGGAGAAATCAATCCAGCAGCTGCTAGATGATGCAAAGAAGAATAACATGAGACTAATTGGAGTCAAGAAAGAAACAGGAGAGAGTGCAGATGACATAAAAGATCTCTTCACAGAAATAATGGCAGAAAACTTCCCAAGTAGGGGAAAAGAGCTTGACATACAGATAAGTGAGGCATATAGGACTCCAAATAGCCTTGATCAAAAAAAAAATCTAAACATAGGCATAAAATTGTTAAGATTCCAGAAACCCAACAGAAGAACAAAGTTCTCCAAGCAGTCAGAGAAAAGAAACAAATCACATACAAAGGAAAGCCCATCAGAATCACAGCAGACTTCTCAACACAAACCATCAAGGCAACAAGAGCTTGGAGTGACACATTCCAAGCCCTTAAAGAAAACAGCCTCCAACCCAGATTGATGTACCCTGCAAAACTATCTTTCAAAATGGATGGAGAAATAAGATACTTTCATGACAAAGAGCACCTTAGGAACTTCGTGAATACCAAATCAGCACTTCAAAGAATTTTACACAATATCCTAGGAACAGACATTAAGGATCACAACCCCAGGAAGCAAAGCAGAATGAACCCATCTGGCATGACAAGAAATTAAATGGAAAGGGGGAGAACCCAATGAAAAGAAAAAGTCATGGCAATGACAAGTCAATACGTTTCAGTTATAACCATCAATGTTAATGGTCTCAATTCACCAATCAAAAGAAATAGACTGGCAGAATGGGTCAAGAAGCAAAATCCAACAATATGCTGCATACAAGAAACACACTTAATTCAAAAGGAAACTCATAGACTGAAAGTTAAAGGGTGGAAAACAATACTTCATGTGACAGGAACCTGAAAAAAGGCAGGAGTAGCTATCCTCTTTGCACATCAAGTAGATTTCAAACCAGCACTGCTTAGGAGAGATGAAGAAGGACACTACATCCTTGTAAAGGGAAGAATCCAAGAGGAAGAGATGACAATCATAAATATATATGCACCAAACACTAGTGCACCCAACTATATAAAACAAATATTATCTGACATGAAAAGTCATATATGCACCAATACAATTGGAGTGGGGGACCTCAACACCCCATTGTCACAAATAGATAGATCAACTAGACTAAAAATAAGTAATGAAATACTAGAACTCAATCGAACTCTTGAACAAATGAACTGAAGAGATGTTTACAGAGTCTTCCACCCCACTAAATCAGAATACACATTCTTCTCAGCTGCACATGGGTCATTCTCAAAAATAGACCACATAATCACACATAGAACATGTTTAAGTAACTGCAAAAGAATTGAAGTTATCCCCTGTATATTATCGGACCATAGTGTGATGAAATTGGAGATCCATAGCAAAAGAAACTGGAAAAATTTCATAAACATGGAAATTGAACAACACATTTCTGAATAACCAATGGGTCACAGAGGAAATTAAAGAAGAAATCAGACAGTTCCTTCAATTAAATGACAATGACAATACAACATATCAGAATCTATGGGACACAATGAAAGCCGTCTTACGAGGGAAATTCATAGCAGTGAATAACGCATATTAGGAAAACAGAACAAGCCCAATTAAACAACCTGATGCTGAACCTCAAGGTTCTAGAAAAAGAAGAACAGGACAACCCCAGAGCTCATACAAGGGAGCAAGGGAGGAAATTACATAGATCAGTGGAGAAATCAATGCAATGGAGACTAAGAGAACGATACAAGAAATCAATGAAGCCAAGAGTTGGTTCTTCTAAAGAATCAACAAAATTGATAAACCTTTAGCCAACCTTGTCAGAAAAAGGAAAGAAAAGGCCCAAATCCATGCAATTAGGAATGAAAAGGATAAAATCACAACAGACCCAGTAGAAATCCATAGGATCATCAATACCTACTTCCAGAACCTATGTGCCAATAAGATGGGTAACACTGAAGAAATGGACAGATTCCTAGATATATATGAATTACCAAAGTTGAACGAAGAAGACCTACAAATTCTGAACAACTCAATATCAACCAATGAAATTGAAAATGTAATTAAAAACTTATCAATTAAGAAAAGCCTGGGCCCTGATGGCTTCACTGCTGAATTCTATAAGACATCTAGAGAGGAACTGCTGTCACTACTGTTTAAACTCTTCAATGAAATTGAAAGGAAAGCAATACTCCCAAATTCATTCCTGGAAGCAAGCATCACCTTGATCCCCAAAGCAGAGAAAGGCCCAACTGAAAAGAAGAACTATAGGCCAATCTCACTAATGAACATAGATGCAAAAATCCTTAATAAGATATTGGCAAACAGAATTCAGAAGATCATCAAGAAGATCATACACCCGGATCAAGTGGGATTCATCCCAGGGATGCAGGGATGGCTCAACATACACAGATCAATCAATGTAATACTATATCAATAGAGTCAAGGACAAAAACCATATGATTATCTCCATACATGCAGAAAAAGCATTTGACAAAATCCAATATACATTTATGATAAAAACTCTACAAAAAATTGTAATAGATGGTCTCTACCTCAAACTGATAGAAGCCATCTATGAAAAACCAACAGCCAATATCATACTAAAGGGTCAAAAACTTAAATCCTTCACACTAAAATCAGGAACAAGACAAGGATGTCCACTATCACCACTCTTGTTCAATATAATTCTGGAAACATTAGCTGCAACAATTCGACAATAGAAAGAAATAAAAGGAATAAAGATAGGAAATGAAGAAGTCAAATTGTCATTATTTGCAGATGACATGATACTCTATATAGAAGACCCCAAGAACTCCACCAAAAGTCTTCTAGACTTAATAACCAAATTCAGTCAAGTAGCTGCTTACAAGGTCAACACACAAAAATCAATAGCTTTCCTCTACACCAATGACAGACTCACTGAGAGAGAAATAGGGCAAATAATTCCTTTCACAATAGCATCCAAAAAACTGAAATCCCTAGAAATCAACCTAATGAAAGAAATCAAAGACCTCTTCTCTGAAAAGTATAGCACTCTGAAAAGAGAGATTGAAGATGATATCAGAAAATGGGCAGACATCCCCTGCTCCTGGGTAGGAAGGATTAATATAGTGAAAATGGCCATACTTCCAAAACTGCTATATAGATTTAATGCAATTCCAATGGCGATCCCAGGAGCATACTTCACAGACCTTAAGAAAACAATCCAAAAATTCATTTGGAACAAGAAGAGACCCAGAATAGCAAAAGAAATTCTAGGTAACAGAGACATGGCAGGGGGTATCACAATCCCCAACCTGCAACTATACTACAAAGCTACTGTGATAAAAACAGCATGGTACTGGCAAAGAAACAGACCTGAGGACCAGTGGAACAGATTAGAAGATGCAGAAACAATGCCAGACATACTCAGCCATCTCATCTTTGATAAAGGAGCCAAACATCCTCACTGGAGGAAAGATAGCCTCTTTAATAAATGGTGCTGGAAAAATTGGACTTCAACTTGCCAAAGATTAAAACTAGACCTATATCTCTCACCATGAACTAAAGTAAAATCAAAATGGATTAACGATCTAAATATTAAAATAGAAACTCTGCACCAGTTGGAACAGAGGTTAGGTAGAACCCTTGAAGACATCAGTGTAGGAAAAGATTTTATGAACAAAACCTCAGTTGCCCATGAACTAGCACAAACAATCAACAAGTGGGATCTCTTCTTATTAAAAAGCTTCTGCACAGCAAGAGAAACCACCAGCAGTGTGAAGAGACATCCCACAATGTGGGAAAAAATCCTCACCTGCTCTTCCTTAGACGAAGGTCTACTATCTTGAATCTATAAAGAACTTAAAAAGATCAGACCTCCCAAATTTAAAGGCCCAATCCAAAAATGGGCATCTGAAATGAACAGACATTTCTTAGACAAAGAAGTAGAAATAGCAAATAAATACATGAAAAAATGTTCAACATCACTGGTCACTGGAGAGATGCAAATGAAAACAACGCTGAGATTCCACCTCACTCCAGAAAGAATGGCTGCTATCATGAAATCAACCAATAACAAATGCTGGCGGGGCTGTGGGGAAAGAAGAACCCTGCTCCACTGCTAGTGGGAGTGTAGACTGGTGCAAACACTGTGGAAATCAGTATGGAGATACCTCAAAGAACTAGGACTGGAAGTCCCATTTGACCCTGCTATTCCACTGCTGGGGATCTTCCCCAAAGAATTAAAAGAATCATACCACAGTGATATATGTGCACCCACGTTCATAGCAACATAGTTTGTTATAGCCAAAACTTGGAAACAGCCCAAATGCCCATCAACTGGAGACTGGATAAAGAAAATGTGTTGTTTTTATAAAATGGAGTACTACTCAGCCATAAAAAATGATAAATTTTAGAGGCATTTATAGCTAAGTGGATGCACATTGAGGCAATACTCTTAAGTGAAATAAATAGGACACACATATACAAATACCAAATAGTTTCTGTGGTGTGAGAAACTGAAAGTGTAAATAAGGACGAAATGTATAATAGGTCATGTGAAATAGGAAGAAAAGGGGCAAAGGGGAAGAAGTGGGAGGGCTAGGGGAAAGGATCGAAGGGAATGGGATTAATATGATAAAATGGAAAAATAGGAACAAAATCTTTGTAAATATGGAGGAATGGAGGGGTTGAAGGGAGGGCTGGGCAAGGGTGAAAAATAAGAACCAAGAGAGACTATGTAAAGGTGCAAATTTCCAATGATGAATGTCACTATATTGTATACCTAAAATGTACCAATGATTAGAATGACTAATCGATAATGTAAAATAGGAAGAAAAGGTCCAAAGGGGTAGGGGTAGTGGGAGGGGCAGGGGAAAGGAAAGAAGGGAAAGGAAAAATACTGAGAAATGGAAAAAATGGAAATAAAGTCTTTGTAAATACGGAGGAGTGGAGGGGGTGAAGGAAGGGCTAGAAATGGGGAAAAAATAAGAACCAAGAGGCATTATGTAAAGGTGCAATTCCCAATGAGAAATGTAATTGTGTTGTATACCTACAATGTACCAATAAAAGAATTTAATTTAAAAAAATCAATATACTATAGGTTAATGTCTTCTGAAAAAGAAAGTTGCTGTAATTTAACTCTAGCTTTGTGTCTAATTTAGAAATGAATAGGAAAACGGGGAAAGGGGGAGTTAGTACAGAAAGAAGCAGTGTGATATGTTTTATAGTTAACTTAAAGTTAATCAGCCTTTTGCTAAGAATGATAAATCATATGGTTAAAACAATAGAACTAGACTGGTAATTCTCAGTTTATAATCTTGGCCAAATAATTTAATCTTTGGGGGTATATTTTCTTATCTATTAAATGGGATGTTTCACATGAGGAATGAGGGAAAGATGGGAGTATTCTTGACAGACAAATTTTCGAATATGTACTTTGCTACAATGATCCCCTTAGATATTCTCTGCTCTGACTACAGAGACATGAGCTGGAAGCCATGTTTAGACAATGCAGTCTGCGCTCCTGGACCACATCTGATTGGAATATGGAGAGGGGATACAAACCAAACCAAGCCAATCAGTGCCTCTTCTCGGAGAATTTGTGTCTGTGGTTGGAGAAAGTATTTGGTATGTAAAGTGTTTGATTACATTTATGCTGTAATATATGAGTTTGGGCTATACTCTCATTTTATGGCCAGAATACAGAGGAAACAGGATTGAAGAATGAAGTGGGGACAACAGATCATAGAATCTGCCTGATTTCCAGACAGATTTTCTCCTATGGTCACCCTGCTCTTAGTTATTAGCAGTAAGCAATCTTAGTCTTCAAGATTCCTCTCTGCTCTAAAATTCTGTGAAGCTCTGTATTTAAGACCTTTCATCTATAAAATAGAGGTTGTAAGTGGAAAGAAGACACTAGAGAAGTTCCTTTCAGTGAGACTCAAAAACCCATTTAGTCAGTGACAATTGTTTGCAAAAGCTATATTTTGGGGGACAAATGGCAGGATTTGTGATAATAACATATATGTTACTTTCCACATAAGGTGATGCTATGGAGTTCAGAAAGAAAAGTGTTATAAAAGTGGTGAGAATTACTAAAATAATATCTAAAAGAGGCTTTAAGTTTCCCAAATGTAAAAACCATATAGATTCAAAGCATTGATGTATTGTATTTCTTTGTATATATGTAAGGAAACTAAAGAGGGAGGCTCAGGTATGTCAGTACATAATTGTCATAAAATTATCCGTAATACTTTTAACATTACATAAAATAAGTGCTTATTGAGTAGTTTTTGAAATTATTATTTGATCTATCAAATGAAACTTATAAAGGAAAAAAATCAATATACTGTAGTAGGAATTAAGCTTTTTCCCAGAGAGATTCAGTTTGAGTGATTTTCAATTCCAGCATGCTGGAAGTTTCAGAGTCTGGCATGATGGCTGCCCTTTTCCATGTCAGTAGAGTAGAATCTTGATATAGGACAAAAGGCTATTATCATAGAGGTCAGTCTACTAAAGATCAGTTTGTGCCCTTAGGGACATAATTATGAATAAGAAAAACCTAAAATGAAAGAATTATTCCCCCAAGCAGATGTTTAGAGATGTTTATTCTCTTTTCAGTCCCACTTCCCTTCATTTAATTGTACCTTAGAGTCAGAATGTTCAGCTCACTTCCTCTTTGTTACTCATGTATCCAATTAGTCATTAAATTTAGATGAGTCTGTGGATATACAAGGAATGTGCCCCATGACCACGGTTCCCCAGTCTCATCATTTCTCACCTGTGTGATTGCAGGAGCTTACTACCAGGTCTTCCTGCCTGAAGGCTCTTCCACCTTTCTTTGTTCGTAGATCTGTAGTCTACACTTTTGCTTCTGGTAACTAATGAGTAAAACTAGTCATACTACATCTCTGCTACACACCTTTCAGTGACTTACATCACCCAGAAAAACAATATCAGCTCTTTCACTGATGAAGGTAAAAGATCCTTCAAGATTTGGCTCCTTCCTCCTAAATAGGTCTCCCTGTCATGGCATACTTTTTATCTATGCTTCAGTCCTAAGGGTCTCCTTGTAGTTTCCCAAATATACCATGCTATTTCGGATCTTCAAATTTTTGGATAAACTAATGTGTTTGCCTGGAATGTTTCTGTCTTGTGCTCTTGGCAAATTGATGCTCAGTCTTTGAAGATTTCATAAACATCACACCCTGTAAGCAGCTTCATATGACCATTCTCAATCATGCACACGGAAGCTATGTCTCCATCAGCATTGCTCTCACTGCATGGCAGATTATAACATGAGGGCATCTCAATCAGTCCGTAAGGTCCTAAGAGTGGGAAGCCTATCTTGCTCTTTTTTTCTTCAATGTTTTAGATTATTCTTAGTGCATCACACATCCTCAATGCACATTAGTGTAGTGAAGGACAAATTAATTAAAAAATGACTAGCTGGAGGTATTTGGCATTCTTCCTGTGCCATTTGGATTATATATAATACTACGCAACCATTTTCTTAAATCCCTTAAAAGCTAAGTTTCAAAGAAGGAAGGGCTGCCTAACAAAGAGACATTTTGAAAGCCAAACATTTTTATAACAAAAAATAAATAAAAGATTACTTAACATAAGACAAGTATTTGATCTAATTTAAAGGAGAAACTTTTGCCTGCTGTTACTAACCAATGAAATAAGAGCAATTAAGACTGTTAATTCTTCCACTAGAACTATTTGGAAAAGAGTAACCAATCTTACGGTTTGTGGGATCCACGTGGATGGCTGTGTTTGCATCACCATCTGTCTTGCAAAATTCTCTAGCAGGCCTGCATCTACATGCACATAGGCGATTTTATAAGATCCAGTACGTGACAATAAACACCTCAACAGTAAGTCTAGACTACGAGGTCATATTCAGAAACTCATGACTTCAACAGGGGTGGAGATTGTGGGGGAACAGATCCTAGATCAGGTGAACTTCTAAATAGAAAATGTATCTGCGTAATCATGCAAGAAAGGAACAAGGAAAGAAGCGTATTAACAAAAGAATGACTTGTCATAACTCTGGCAACTATTGGAACAAAGAGTTATGAACTGAAACAATACAATAGTGGGTCATTGTAACAATGGATATAGCTTTTCAGGAAGAAGATTTCTACTAATTCTTGGATGAGAGAAGAATGAAAATGTAGATTAAGATCTGTTTGCCAAATAAATTTCCATCTAAATTAACATTTTTTTTTTTGACAACTGATGGTGTCATGTCAAAAAATAAAAATATAAAGCAGGAACTCTGTGAATAGGAAATAGAAATAAAGAAATATCCCCAGAACACAGGTCTGGTCAGATTCAGACTCTTCCTCTCTTCAACATAGTTTAAACTGGCTTTTCATTCTTTCCTCTCCCTACCATACTTTTAGTCCACGTTTCCTCCCTTTATATCTGTAATAATTGCTCTTGTCTTCCCTAATAATTTTTCTTCATTTGGGGAGAAGGATGATGTCATCAATTCCAGAAACCAGAAACACTAGGCAAAATACAGCCAGATTCTGTCAAATTACAAGTTTAAATTAAATGCTAAATGAATATAAAACAAAAAATAGAGTAGCATTTCCTTTTGTGTTATTTTTGAAACTTAGGAAACCTATAAAAAGCTACTCCACTAATATTTCCACTAAAATCCTTAAATTACCAATTTTGAGTGCAAATAATAACTGGTAAGCTATCATTATATTGTTTTCCATCAATTTGGAATTTATAATGGAAAAACACAACAACCAAAAACCTGGCCATGTAGTCAAACTCAAATTCATTCAACTCAAGTCTTTGTTTCTGGCCAGAGTAGTACAAGATGTTTTATAGGGAAATGTGTGGCTGAATTTCATAACATTAAACTGAAATGGTCACAGCCATCTTCCCGAATTCTTTTTTCTTAATAATCTAGTATAAATTTTATTTTGCAGGAATTCTTTCTTTTACACATTGATATACACAGTTTCATTCTTTTCCAGAACTGATTTTCAAGTTTTCAGTCTATTTTACAAAGATATATATTTTCTTCTGAATTTCTGTTTAATGAACTTAATAGGAATGCTTTTATTTTAATAAGGATATCATTATAGTTTGTGATTTTAGAAACTTGGATTTTTTTAATGCTAGCCATTATTTTCCAGCTGTTGATGCTTAAATTTTTTCTGCTCCTTTAGGTTATTCATGCCAAGAATTTGATCATCTAGCTTTGTGTGCTAAAGCATATAATTATGGCCTAGTACAAAAGATATCCATTGTTATGAACTTTTTTAGCTTGTTTTGATTGTGGTTGTATATTGGGCTGCTGTCACCTGATTTTTCTAACCACATTTTTCAAGGACTTCAAGTTTCTTGTTCTCTGATTTTTTAGAATGAAAATAATGCTTTTAATTAATAAAAAATCCAGCAAATAAAAATTAAAAATTATGAAAATAAAATTCTCCTGAATAACTTCCTGCAAAGATAATTAGCTAATGTTTTTTGATACTTCTCTCTCATATATATATATATATATATATATATATATATATATATATATATACAGCCATGATTCTATGATTCTTAATCTAAGAGGAGTGGGAAGAAGGAACAGGAGAGTTTACTGAGAAATATTTTCAGATTATTCTCAAAGTACTCAATTCCCTATATTATTGTAATAAGACTCCTGTAAAAGTAAATCGAATCTTTGACAGGAAGAGAAAAGAGTGAGTGATTATTCACATTTCCCATCTCTCCATTCGAGAACCATTGCTTCAGTGCAATTTTATAAGCTGCCTTTTTAAAAGTATCTCACATGTTGTAAACATTTTTCTGTACCAATGGCCATCTAGCAACCATTCACACAAAGATGTCCAAAATACGTTTTAAGTGAAAAACAAATTACAGGGGCCGGGGATTTACCTCAGTGTTGCCGCTGCCTGCCTCGCAAGTGGAAGGTCCTGAGTTTGATACCCGGTACAAAAAAAAAAAGAAAGAAAGAAAAACAAATTACAGAACATAATACAGAATATATTCTCATTTATGTTAATGGCATTTTTATGAATATATATTTATATATGTATGTATGTAATTTTTTCAGAAGATAACTGCCTATCTACTAATAAGACATATCTCCAGGGTTTGAGGGTATTCTTGGGAGCATTTTCATTATTCTATTGCTTGGTAATACTGAGAATTTTGTGAAATATGAGATTATATTTTGTAAAAATGAATGCGAATATGGAAAATCATTTTAATGGCTACATAAATGTTGTATGGTTCAACTAAAATGGGTAGTCCCATTTACTTGACATTGAATAATTGTACACAATGGTGTTTGTTTGTTTGTTTATTTTTTGTACTGGGGATTGAACTTGGGACCTTGCACTTGTGAGGCAGGCTCCAGAACCACTGAGCTAAATCCCCAGCCCACAACATTGTTTTAATATTAATGTATTTCTCTCTTAGTTCACTTGTTTAGTTTTAAACGGAATTCCTGGTAATAGAACAGGCAAAGAAATGCATTTAAAATCTGTGAAATCTGTTTTCTCAAATTAATGTTTGAAAAAAGGACTGTATTCATTTGCTATCAGTGAACTTTTCCATTTTCTCCCAACTTCATAAACGCAGGATATTTTCAAGCCTTTTCGTAGTTGCAAATTTAATATGTGAAATACGTGTCATTTAAGTTTTCATTTCTTTGCTTAATAATGAAAGACAATATCCAATGATAAGTTTATTGGTCATGTATATTTCTTCTTCAGTGAATTGCTTCTTTAGGGTCTTTGTTTACCTTTCTACTGGAGTGTACTGATTTTTATTATTAATTTTTAAATTATTTTTATATCTCAAGTATATTATTTAGTGCTCTGTATTATGCAAATACGAAATTTCTATGAGTTTGCCATTAGTATGTCTGGATGTTCTTTTGAATATAGAAATTTATAATGTTTACCCATTTATCTACTTTTTCTTTATGATTGCTGGCATCTCTAAGTCAAAATTAATTTTAAAAAGTATCTTGACTAATATTATTGCTTCTTATATGCATTTACATTTTTAATCCGCCAAATTTAGTTAAGTATTCTTGCTACCTTTTTAGTAAATATTATTTTGTAATATTTTTTACTTAATTTCTGAAGTCATCAAAGTCCAAACTGGCATTATTTTAATAATGAAATAAGCCACTTTATATTTATAGTTCTTATTTGTTTTGTGCCATTAAGATGTATTTTGTTACATTTGTTCACATTTGTTCCTGTCCTTTTATCAATTGTAACCAAGGTTATTAGTTCTATATACAATACATAGTTTTTAAAAATATATGATGGTATTGATTTGTTTTGCTTTTATATTCTTAAGATTTGTCTGTTTCAAAAATGACTTAAAATACAATGTAATACACATACTGGTTTGCCCTACTGTCTACACTTTGGAGGCCCTTGGTAAAGAGTTTGAGAATGTATAGATCAACAAACTAAACCAAATACTTATATGCTAGCAAATAAATCACACTATAACCTCACAAATAACGTGATCTTTCTACTCAGGTCCACCAGGAGCTCCTTATAGTTCATGTATTCACTTCCCCATGATTTAGGGTAAGCACATTGCTTAACATGCCAGGCTTTCCTATCTGTTCACCCTAGGAATCTAGCCATTTTTATTAACCACTACACAAGATGGTTGGAGGACTAATAAGATACAGAATCTGAAACTACTTTGAAGGAAAATAACTTTTTATATTTTTACACAAAAATCCTGTCAGATAAACAAGGAACAGTGGCCACAGATGATCTGTTGCTGTTACAAAAACAAACAAAAGCACGAGAGACTATCCCCATATTTCCAACTGACCAATAAAGGCTTGTGAGTTTGGTCTGAAACAGAAATGAATCCCTTGCATGAAATTCATCAAGACAAGTGTCACCTGTCCTGCCAGACCACAGCGAGCAGGAGATTGATTGCAAGTTAGGTGTTTCCTGTGGGCTCAGCTGTATCTCTGATTACATGCCGTGGGCTTTCATTTTTCAGACTTGATGTGTGCTGATGACACTCTGCACTCAGTAGTATGCTTCCAAATCTGTCCACCTGAAAGCCAAACCAGAAAAACTGCACTATGCAACAATGACCCACGACACCTCTTACTTACATGGTATTTCACATTCTTGTAGTCAGGTGGCAATTATTCTTAAGAGTTTCAAGGAACACACTTCATTTCTATATGTGAGTAATAGTGATATGGGCCACATTGATTTTTCATGAAGAAGCTAATTCATGGAAGTATGACTTGGCAAATTTAAAGATATATGTTCCACAACTATTGCCCAATGACAAAATCAGTATTAGAACTCAGATTTATCCACAAGTATTTATTTAGGGGCTTGTCTTAGACACTTTCTTGTCACTGAGACACAACACCAAACACTCACAACTTAAAGAAGGAGAGGTTTATTTTGGTGTGCTGTTTCAGTGTGTTCATTCTTTGGCTGGCTAGCTCCAAGGCAGAAATGGCATGTGGAAGGGCCTGATGTTGGAAAGCTGCTCACCTCATGGTGGCCAGGAAGCAGAAAAAAAGTGGAGCTGGGGAGGGAGATGCACCCTTTCAGGTCACAGCCCCAGAGACCTATCTCTTCAGATCAGGCTCTGCCTCCCACCAGCACACTCAGCTGCTGAAATCACCAGAGGATAAATCCACCAATAAGAACAGTGCCCATATGATTCAATCACCATCCCAAAGGCTTGCCCCTGAGCACAGGAGGCTTTCAGGGGATGTTCTAAATCTGAATCATCATAGCTGCTATGTGCTCACAACTATAGTGACTGCAAGAATCATTTGTTTCTCAATTTGTAATCAAACTTAGAAGATGAAGACTGAAATTCAAAAATATATGTAATTTAATGACCTATTTATCCTCAAGATTTGTACCTACCCATTAGGCTGAAAGTTTGTGTCCCACCAAAATTCATATGTTGGCATTATTACTCATAAATATGATGGTATTAAGAAGCAGGACCTTTGAGAGGTAATTAAATTGTGAGGTCAGAGCTCTTGTGACTGTGATTATAAAAGAGGTCCCGGAGAGCTACACAGTAAGAAATCACTATCTATGAACCAGGAAATGAGCCCTCACCAGACATCAAATCTACTGAGGCCTTGATCTTCAACTTCCCAGCCTCTAGAACTATAAGAAATAAATTTCTGTTGTTTATAAGCCAGTCAATGGGATTTTGTTACATCAGCCTGATTAGCCTAACACATTACCTTCATCAATAAACCTGAGGATCAGAATGCTTATAAGAAGAGGTGACATTTGAAGATAAAGAATAAGCCTAATAATATCCCTCCCATCTCAGAACCAATCAATGGTTTCCTATCTCACTAAGATTAAATGTACTGTCTCTGATATGGCTACACAACCTACACAAACTGTCACCACCACCATCCCAACTTTACCTCCTCCTGTCCAGCTACACTGGCCACTCTGCTTCTACTTCAGGTTCTTGACCTTTGAAAGTCCCTGTGCTTGGAATATGTGTCTGCATTTCTTCCTCCCCAATTTTCTTCAGGTTTCTGTCTAAATGCTACCATATAAGAGAAGACTTTCCTGCAAATCTCATATAAAATAACACTTCCATCACTCTGTCTTATTAATTTATTTTTCTTCATAGCATTTATTTCCATTAGTCATACTTTACATTTTTGTAGATGTCTCATCTCCTAAAACATAAGCTTAAAGTGGCAGGGGCAAGATGATGTCAGTTATTTGTAAATAACTTTTAAAATCAAAGATAGACATCAAAACGAATACATGAATGGTAACTGTATTAATCAACTTTTCCAAGGCATGATACTGATACCCACAACTTAAAGGATTAGAGGTCTACTTTGGGTCATAGTTTCAAGAGATTCAGTCCATGGTTATCTGGCTACAATGTATAAAAACACCATGGTGGAAGGGCATGGTGAAACAAAGCTGCTCACTTTGTGGTGACCAGGAAGCAGAGGAGAGGAACAGTGCCAGAGAAGAAGAGGCCAGAGGACATCTATAATACTCAAGGTTTCGCCTTCATAGCCCACCCAAACATCCCCCGAAGTGTGCTTCATTCTGGAGGTTCCCAAGTCAAGCAAGTTGACAATTAAACTTAACCATTACAAATAAATAAACAAATAAATTTAACCATTACAGCAAGTGACTTAATAGAGTGAGTTGAAACTTAAATATCTGTGAATGGATATCAACAGAAGCCAATTTTCATACTGCAGAACCTTGAGAAACCTCAGAAATTGGAAGTGCCAAAAACTTTGGATGATGGGTAGTAGATTAATAGTAGATTTGAAAAATAAGATGGTGCAGATCAATTAAAATTCCTAAAAAAAAATGGCACCCTTAGTCCCCTCTTCAACTTAGTGTAACTAGGCCATTAGCCTTGATCAAGCTTTGAAAAATACTAGTTTATTATTGGGATAAATTAAATAGAAATTTAGGATGAGAGGATGACCATAATTCTTAATATAGGAAGTTTAAGTGCAGGCAAATTGAGAGCAGGCTTTGTTTCCCCCATACTATACACATGTGGATTTTAAATATAATATATGTATATAGAGATGTATATTGTTTTAAGTATATCACTCAAATATGAACATATGACTGAAGACAACACACACACACACACACACACACACACTCACACTCACAGCTCTAACATGAAAGAGACCAAAGCAATATAAAGAGAAATTCAGAGAAAATAGGAAATTCAGGGAGAAGAAAACAATGCTTCTTAAAAATGATTACTATCCTGAGAAAAGAAAATGAAAGTCTTATTAAAAGGATATATTCAGAGGATAAAAATATATTGTGAATTAAAATATAAGAGAACAAATAAAAATTCAGTAGAAATGTGTATATACAAAAATAATGAGATAAAAATACAAGATATAATTGCAGTTTAGAAGACTAATCTAGACTTCCAATAGCCAAGTAAAAAAAAAAAGAGTTCTAGAAAAAGACATAGAGGAAGAAATTACTCAAGAAATAAATGAAGAAAGTTTTCCAGTACTGAGATATGTGAGGTTTTGTTCTGAAGAGGCAACCAAATCCTGACCATGATGAGTAAAAATAATCCATGTCAAGACATATCAGAACAACCTCCAGAAAGAGATTAAAAATGAGGTCATATCTAAGGTACATTCTAGAAATCAAAATGGCAATAGATTCCTCAACAACAGTACTTGAAACTAGAAGGCAGGCAGCATCAAAGTCTTCAAAATTCTGAGGGATAGTTTCCAACTCAGAATTCTAAACTCAAAAAAATTTTAATCAAATATGAAGGTGAAGAAATTTTCATACTGTAAGTAGTAAATTTTCATACAATTCAGTAGTAAGGACCACATTGTTCCTTTTCTTGCTCTTGGGGCTGTTACTGAGTAAAATGAAAGCTACTTCAATACTAACACTACTATACCATAACAGTCAATCTGACGACCAAGACAGCTACCAGGTGGCAGAGGAGAGGGCAACATACATAGTACATGTACACCAGCCAGAGGGATGATGGACGTCCTGGGCCGGATGGAGTGGGGTGACAAGACATTGGATCATGCCAATCAAAATAGTGTACAACTTAAAATTTATACATGTTTATTTTTGGAATATTCCATTTAATATTTTTGTACTGCAGTTGACTGCAGGTGACTGAAACAAGGGAAGGCTAAAATGGATAAGCAGAAAGTGTTGTACAATGAAAAAAGAAGTATTAGCATCATTCACAGCTTTTGCCATGCAAAGGCTCAAACCTGCATATTTCTTAGGCAACTGCTAGAGTATATGTGCCAGAAAAACAGGAAAATAACTACAAAAAAAGGAGGAAGATGCAAGACCCAGGCAAAGCAGCTCCGACCAAGGAGAGAAATTCCCAGGGTAATGGCAAATTCCAAGACAGCACAGTAGCAAGGAAGCCATGGGTACAGCTTGAGAAAAAGAGGAGAAGGTTATTGATAGATGACCCAATGTATTTGAGATTATCTTGACAACAGTTTGATACAAAAGTCACATAAAGAATTTGAGTATACATTAATTAACAGGTACCTAGTAAACAAAGACCTGGAAAAAATATCCACGTATTTTGTTATGGACTGAGTGTTAGGTCTCCTCAAAATTCATGCGGCAAAATATTAATCCACAAGGTGATGGTACTGGATAATACTACAAGGTAGGACCTTTGGGCAAAGCCAAATCAGTGGGGTTAGGGCCCTTATAACCAGAAGCCCAGAGATCTCCTTCACCCTCTTTCTGCCATGTGAGGATATAATAAGATCCGCAACCCAGAAGAGGGCTCTCAAGAGACACTAAATCTTCCAGCTCCCTGATCTTGGACTTTCAACCTCCACAAAGAATTTTCTGTTGTTTATAAGCTCAGTCTATGCTATTATGTTATAGTGGCCCAAACAGAGACCATGTGTTACCTCTTAGGAAAACCAAAAAGTTGTGCAATGAAGGAAATCTATCATAGTATATCTCAGGGTTCAGTAGTGAACATAATGGAAAACACAAAATGAATATAATGCAATTTTCTTAGGAAAATGAGAATAATGTGTATGTGTATGTGTAAACTAAATAGCACTGTTCTTATCACTGATACATGAAAATCAGTGAATATGTTTTAATGTTGAAATACTATATAAGGAAAGAAATGAAAATATCACTGTAAGTACATTATTTAGAAATACCAGAAGAAGTAGCTAAAAGTGTTCTCTAGGAAGCAGAATATGGGTGGAGAGAGAATGGTGTAGCTGTCATTTTCATCTGCATTTAGCTGATGATGTTCCTACAGAACTTTGATTTAAAAGAATATGAGACTTGGGGCCAGAGATTTAGCTCAGTGTTTTTGCCACCTGCTGCACAAGCACAAGGGCCCGAGTTCAATCCCCGTTACCAAAAAAAAAAGAAGAATATGAGACAATATGGCCAAGAAAGATAAGTTGAAATGAAACCTTTTTTTTTAATTAAGGGTGCCTTGTAGATACTCTCTCATTATTCCTGTTTAGTAGAAATAGAGAGGCTTTTAGGGGCTCATTCCTTGTCTCAAAATTGATAGTCCACTGGTTGAATTGTCATTGTAATTATTATTATTTAGGTACTTTCTATATTCAATGATTGCTTAATTTAATTCTTAAAGTAATTCAATGAAGTAGGCAGCACCATTTCCCCTACCATATACAAGAGGAAACTAAAACTGAGAGCAGCTAGTATCACTTGCCTAAACTTGCAGAACAAGTTACATACATACATACATACATAAACACACACTTGGTTTGGGTCTTTTCTGAATTGCATATGCCAAGAACATTATATTATATAAAATGATGTCAGTGCTTTTCTAATAATATTGCACTGATGCGTCAATAAAAGTTCTATTTTATAAGGGCTTTACTGAATAGTCAAATTATGCAATTATCACTTCTGTCTTTCTAACAAAGATGCACATTTAAAGGTCACAGGAGCAACAGAGATAGGAGAATGAAAGAAGAGAGTAAACTAGCCAGTTTGTTTTTCTGTTTTTCCCTTTTCTAAACAGTGTTCAAAAGCTTTAAGCCCATTTTTCTTTAGAACCAACTTCTTTAAGCAAAAAGTAGGAAAATGATTTCATTTCTTAATACCTTTACATTTCTCTATTTGGAAGGTTTTAGATGTCTCCAATTTTTTGTGATCTTTTTTCTGTCACAAAATATGAATTTTTCTTGTGGTTCTTCTCAGATTGCTAGAAAGTAATGGGAGCCAACCCTACAACCCCATGACTAGGGCTTCCAGAGGATTCTCAGGGCCAATAGTGTGCTTTTTCTCCCACGATGGATGGCAGTAGCATGCCTTCATTCAAAAAAGCCACTCCTTTGACAATTGAATACCGAATGGAGGAGGTAGAACAGAAACAGATACAGAAAGCTTGAAGGAAGAATTTTATTATTAAAAACAGGGTTGCTTTCTAACTTAGATGACTAGATGTATTGATACTATTAAATTGTAGTGGTGGATACTGAGAAAAGGAAGCTTTTTGAAGGAAGATATGAGTTAAACTTTGATAAAGTAGAATTTCAGGTGTCTGTGGAACATCCAAGTGCAGATGTCTACTGGCGGTTCAATAGCAACATCCACAGATGCCACAGAATCCAAAGTAGGGGGCAGTGCTGAGAACAGCTTGTCTTACTCAGAGTGTGGTTCCATAGTCTGAACCAAAAAGACTGTTTTCTCCAGACATCAAGAGATTGACAGAAATAGCTCAATTCTTTGTTTTAGTTTCACTGTCTCATTCTGCCCTTTGGAGCTTTCCCTTCTAATTATCCTCATCTGTTTCTGCTTTAATTGCTTTTCTGGTTCACTGTTTACCAGAGGCTGGGAGATGCCAACACCACGCTGCCACTCCTCATTCTGGTGCCCATGGAAGACCTTGCTGATCAGATGAGACCCTGACCCCACCTCTGAGTCTAGGGAGCCAACAGTACTTCTCCCCTAGTTCTCCCAGCAGATCCCCTAGCAGAGCTGCCAGGAGAGACAAAACCCATCACTGTCCATCGTCTCTGCCTAGGCCCAGCCTCTCCAATCTGCACTCTATTATTTGAGATTGCTGTTCCTCTTGTTTTCAGAATCATCTCTATACACAGATTTACGTATTTCTGCCCTTTCTTTGTTCCCAATCATTATCTGAGGCTTCCACCTTTCAAACCATGACCAGAAATTCAACAAACTGGGTTATAGGGGTGCAACAGAAAAGGCATGGGCTGTGATGTGGGTTCAAATTCTTGCTCCATTTTCTGCAAGCAAGGTGACTTGGGCACATACCTGATCTCCCCAACCCTGTTTCCACAGCTGTAAAACAGAGAAAGCAATGTCTACGTGCAACATTATTTGAAGTCTATCTAATTTAAATATAACTTGGTGCATAGTATTTGGTAAGTAGGCATTTTTATGTTTAGGACCATTCTCCACTTCATACATTTCCTCTAGAAGGCCTTAAATTTCTTGAAAGTTGACAGAATATTTTATTTATCTTTGTATCTCTCCCAATTCCTTTGTATTTTAAGCAAAGCAAGGTAAAAATATCAAGAATATGAGTGGTTATCTTTAAAATAATCAGTTAGCATTTAGTTTATGATCACAGTATGCCCAGACTATGTTATGAATACTTTATTTGGCCTTATGAAGAGGGTAATATTATTACTTCCACTTAATAGATAAAGTTATGAGGCAGAAGGACAGATGACTTATTCCAGATTATCAACCAGTAAGTGCTGAAAGATGGATTTCATATAAGGCCATGTGGCATCAGAGCCTATGTTCTCAGTCTCTACACCAGACATTTGAGACACTTGAAAACAAGTTCTGCTTCTGGCTGACCTCTTCAGGCTTTGTTCTTAACCCTTAGTATCTCTATTAGCTGAGGTTAAGTCTGCTTTGGTGAACAAGTTGGGGAGGTTTTTCCCAAAGAAATCTCAGCACAAATATCCAAACTTAAGCAACTTCCTTTCAGCAGAAGCTCTATTTCTAACATACAAAATATATTCAGAAAATGTCAAAGCAAAACCAAAAACTTACTTTAAATAAGAAAGCCACACTAGTTTGTAGAGAGAATATCATGTTCCCTGTTCCCAAGATCTAACTTAAAAGTTGTTTATAACCATAAATTGATGACTACCCCCATGTCATTATCCATTTGCAGACTCAATTTATCCACCCCATATGCAAATGCATCCACCTTCCTGTGTGTGTCTGCATGCTGATGAGCACACCTGGAGTTGTGACACAGGCTGAGTAGGTAGGGGTTACAGCGGGTGGTGAAGTTGGGCTGTGCAGAGAGATAAATAGAAAATGAGCCTAACTATTCCTCTGCACAAGCATCTTTTTCTTGCTGCTTACTTGCTGCAAGGAAGATTTCCTCAGGGAAAACTATATAAAGGGGCCCCTTCTCCAGATCATCTACACGAAAATGCTCTTACTATGTGCCCACAGTTAGTAGGTCTGGGGAGAGGTCAAAGTTGTCTGCTCCAACACCTCATAAATTCTTTAATATTTAGAGAGGTAATTATAGTCAGTCTCTTTCTTCCTCCCTCCTTCTCTCCCCCAGGACCTCATATATGCTAGACACATGCTCTACTACAGAGCTACATCCCCTACCCTAGTTTTCTATCTTCACAATTTTTCTTAATCTCTCGTTTTATTGCATATTTTTTCATTCTCATGATTAACCATGGAAAAGGGCATAGATAGTAACCAAGGACACATTTAAAGTTCCATCTAGGGTAGAACTTCGCTGTCAAAAGTAAGTCTGTCTACAACACCAGCAATACAATGAACAGAATTCACTTCTGGGCTAAGCCACAAATCAACAAGGCAAAATCTTGTTCAAGGTGGGAAGATGGAAACATATCTAGAGACATAGATAGCCATTGTCTGCTCTTGGTCTTGATTTCCTCATTTGTAAAATAATAATAAATTAATGATAGCTAACATTTAATGAGAACTCATTGGAGATGTCAGGCTCTTCCACTTATAGTCTTTCTACAATCTTTATAAATTCTACACAGAAATCTATGAAGAGTTAAAGTTATCATGTTACAGTGATCCATAGATAATCATGTTATGGCAGCACAATTCACAGTAGCTAAATTATGGAAGTGGCCTATATGTGCCAGCAACAGATGAATGGATAAAGAAAATGTCGTATTTGTACACAATAGAGTGCTACTCAGCCATAAACAAGGATGCCTTTGAATCATTGGTAGGAAAATGGATAGGTTGTTAGACCATAGTGCTAAGTGAAATAAATTAAATATTAAATATTGTGTGGTTTATCTTATATGAGAAACCAAGTAAAAATAACTTAAAGAGCAAATAAAGAAGAGATGGTAGGAAAGAGGGAGGTAGACATTTTGGAAATGGAAAAGGGATTAGGGGAAGGATAGAAAGGGTAGGGTGGGGGGAAAAGGAGTAAAAATGATCCTAATGTACTCTGTATATGTACCAGTTCCCTGAAACTCATGCAATTATTATGTATCACAAACATATACTAATAAAAAATAAACTTAAAAAAAGGTATCTACCTGTGGTCTTTAGATGATAAACTTTCCTCCCTATACTCTTTATAGTAGCACAACAAGAAGAATGCTAGTGACATCACCATTCTGCAAATGAGAAAACTGAAGGATAAAAGTTTGAGTAGTTTGCTCAAGTTGTCAAAGCTGCAAAGTGACAGAGTCAGGGTTCTCAACCAGGCAGTCAGAATGCAGTCTTTGCTGAATCGTACATCTAAGGTCCTTTTCAATTCTAAAATCCTATTTTAAAAGTTCCTCCACACCACTGGTGCCAGAATCAATTCCAAAAACCCATATCCATAAGAGCTTTGAAGCCATGTTTTATAGAATTGCAAAAAATTTTGGAAGAAATTCTAACAGTTTACTAAGGTTAGCTTGAGTTGTACTTCTTTAAAATGAGTTTATTTTGTATACAAAATGTTCATATTTCTTTGGGCGGAGCTTATTAATTTTACACACATGGAAAAGATTAACTTTTATTATAAGCCAGAAGTGAGAAAAGTGAAAGATACTCTCATCATCGACTAGAAGAATTTTAAATATTCATATACTTTCCTCTGTGATTGGAATTACAATAGCTAACATTTACAGGAAGCCTGAAATTCCTCTGGACACTGTTCAGCAAGCATTCTGTCTCCTCTGCTCCTCTCTTCACTTGCGCCTTAGCCTGTTGTCTCATGAGATGTTATTTTACAAAAGGCTAAGTAACTTACCCTCATTGTGCAGCTTAGCAAAACTTGGGATTTGAAACCAGTCACAGCTCTCATCCAAAGCCCTCTTCTTCAACTTCTCTGTGTGGAAGGAAAGAGAAATAATGAAAATGGATTTCTGAAGGAAGATAAACACTAGAGTCTGGGAATTGCTGTATTAAGTATTTTAAAACCTGTTCAAAGGTTTAAAATTGTAAAATTAAGACAGGAACAAAACCAGCCCATAATGACTACTAATCATTACCAATTAAAGCATATTATTAGCATTAACATTAATTTTCCATTATCTATGTCATCTAAAACTTGGAAGAACACAAGAAATTCTCATTCTCAAAAGAAACTAAGACATCCTTTTAGTTAGTAGTTTCAGCCTTTTCCATGACCAAACATTTTAGAGAACAGCCCAATTTATTACAGTTGGTAAAATGAAATGCTATGAAACTTGTGAGTTCCTTTTTCCTCTCTGATTTATGCTGCAATTGAAGGTGAGCTTAAAGTGGATAAGGTATGTTTAAATAAAAGTCGAGGAGACACATGTCCTGGGTACTGTTTCAGAGGAACAACCAATTACTTGTTAATTTAACAATTTGCCAAAATGCCTCTGAAGTTTGTAATATACTAGATATGGTGTTACACATTTTTCATATTCAGATTTCTGCTTTGAAATCTGGAAAGTTGAGCAACCTGAAAGCCAGTTTCAAAGCCTTCAGTGTACACTGGCTGCTAGTTAAACTAAGTTCACAGCATTAAGTACCAGAAATGCAAGACAGTGTGGTCTTTTCTTTAATCTAAAATATCTCAAGGTTTTCCTATCTTCTGAGATATTTCATATTACCTGTCATGAAGGCATTGTTTCATGGTTACTATAGCAAATAAAGTCAGAGTATTCCCTGCAGAAATGTAAATTTCTGGAAGCATCTGTCTTTATTATAAGCCCATTGCAATACAGGAGGATTTTTTTTTCAATCTGATGCTTCCATCAAACCCTTGCTATAAACATTTGATGTTCTATAACAAATTAACATTTAAACACTGGGTTTGTATGCTTTTTTTGTTTGTTTTGTAGCCACACCACAAAGAGAACCCACCTTTTCTTAGTTTTTAGTGTCATGAATCACAGATCTGTTATTTCCTTTTTCCCATCTACATTTTACAACTTTCAGGCAAATAGCACTGTCTAGGGGAAAACAATAATTTTATTTCTGCCAGTCATGTTCTTTGTCCATTTTCTATTTGACTTCTCAGAATCATATCACTGATAGGAACATGGAGAGACTGTTGGGACTGAGCATGTGCTCCAGGAAGGTGCCTTTCACCGGATGCTACATGACTCCATAAAAGATCCTCTACTGGATATATGCTCCCTTCCATCAAGATAACTAAGTATGGAAATTGATCAGCCAACAAGGATTTGCTCTTATTTCATATCCCAACTGTTACAGACTTTGGGAGTGTCCTTATAACAATGTCAGGAGAAAGACTTATAACACCATTTTCTCACCAATAAAATAAGAGGGTGATGCCTGCTCTCTTGCAGGGCTCATGTGACCTTCACAGAAGTCTTTGAATGAGGGGTATAGTGTCACCTGATTCTGCAGAGTAGGTATTGAAAGTTCATGGAGTCTAAATGGCATCATATGGTTATGCTGTGCCAATGTCACCAAGCTAATTAGTGGCAAAGTCTTGCTCTCAGGGCTCTTGATTTTAAGATTTCTCTTACTAAGATTTCTCTTTCTCCTATTTTGTTTCTCCTCCCACCTCTGAAGTCCTATTTATGCAGCGGTGTGTAAGATTCTTCCATGTACATTGTCACTATGAACAGATAATCTTATTTTTACTTTACAAATGAGGAAACTGAGATGCAGAGCACATGGTTTGTCTGTGGTCACTTGGCCAGGAAGGCAGGGCAGGTCTTATACTCTCTCTTCTGATCCCAAATTAATACATTTTCCACTGCATCACAGCAGTCACTAGAGTTTACAGTCCTGCTTAGGAATCCACATAAAACACTTGAAATAAACAATATGAAGTCGGAATACTCTGCACCACCACTTACGGTGGGAGGTCAGAGCCCCTGAGTAAAGCGGTTTTTTAGTTTTTCCTATTTCCTCCATTCTTGACACCTCTCTTGTCATTTTCTGAGCCCTGTATAGTTCGACTTTTCCATTTCCCTATATCTTCCTAGTCAATCTGTTTTCTCCTGAACTTCATTTGACTTGCCTATCAAGTATTTCCAAGAGCAAATATGATATTCCTTTCATCCTTCAACATGGTTGTCTTCACAAATGTTCAATTGTGCGAAGAACTATTTCTCTTTGTGTTAACTCAAGTGACAGGTTGCTCATTATTTCACAGGGTTTACTTGTTCTTACAGATTGTTAAATACCTTCTACCTTATTCCAAAGCTTATGTAGCTGTGAAGGAAATTCTCACTGACTCAACTCCAGCTTCATGCCAAGTGCCATGTTTGGGAGCAGCTCTCCCTTCATAGCATGCGCTGCATCCTGCCTCTGCCTCTCTGAGAAGTGCATTGGAGGCAGCAGGCATATCTTGGGCTCTGGTTCTCTCCCTGGTGTTTTCGCCTAGCTGAAGACTTGTTCATTCCATAATATGGCTTTGTACCCTTCCTAGAGAGAAGTGAGGGAGTGAGGAGTAGCCTGAGCAGCCCTGCAGCCCTACTGCCTGGGCTTAATACTCAGTTCCGCCAAAGCTTTCTAACCACTATTTAGTTCAGCTGTACCTCAGTGTCCTCATTTGTAAGATGGGGATCATAATTATAGTTACCTCTTGGGATTATTGTGAAGCCTAAATGAGTCAAAAAGCACATAAATGATCAATAAATGTCATCCATTAATATAAAATATTATGGTAATCAGCATAATATAGCTTGCAGGTTGTAGAGATGATGTGTTTCCTTTAGCTCATTGAGTCCTTGTAAGTGCCTAAAAGCCAATGTCTTTATCACCATTTATGATGGAGAAATTGAGAGAGGAAAATTGATTTTCCCAAGGTTTTATAGCTAGAAAATGGCAGAAATAGAAGGAAAATTTAGGTCAGTCTTATTTCTGTATGCCAAATAATAATAGACATACCTGATATTTATTCAATGCTTATGGAACTACTAGGCAGTGTGCTTTTTGTCCCTTATACTAGCTCTTTAAAATAAGCGTTATTATAATACCCGTTTTTCAGTTCAGGGGCCAAGACTTAGTGAGTTCAAGAAATTGTTTAAAAAAATCAAGTCAAATCGATGGAACAAAGCAGTGATAAAAAAGAAAACTAATGGAGATTAAATGTGAAAATATTTTATGATTTATTTAATAGGTTACCTACAATTTAGTATATTTCCAAATGGAGTCTGGAAGAAACAACTATTTCTTCTAAATTACATGATAAGCTGTATTTCATCAACTATAGGGCACAGTTTACTTATTACAATTATAATTGGGAATATAAGGTCTCTCAGTCTCTCTATATTTCTGTCTTTGTCTCTCTCTCTCTCCTAGAAATTTAAAGTAATAAATTTGCACTGGGCTACATCCCTAGTCTTTTTTGTAAGTTTTGAGGTGAACTTTTGCTAAGTCACTAGGTTACCCAGGCAGTCCTTAAACTCATAAAGTTCCTGCCTCAGTCTCTTGAGTGCTGAGATTACAGGTGTGCACCACCATGACCAGTGTGTTTTCTATTAGTGATACAGAAACATAACAGTACTTCTTACTCTCCATACTTTCTAATAAAACCTAAAAATCCTTTTTAAGAAAGTTTTAAATATTTTAGAAATCTATTTTCCCAAATCAACAAAGTAATAAGGCCCATGGCTTTTTAATTCAGTGTTCTTAGTTACCCTCCAGGAGAAAGCACACACCCAGTCACACGAGAATAGCACTTTTTTCTCTATTTCAGGAAATTGCCCCAAAGAACATAAGCAGGAAGTGATCCGTGTGCCACCTGCCCCTCTCATGGAAGTATGGTAAGGCTGGCCATGAGCTTGGGTGGCAGTTTTATTTGAACAACCTGATGCCATACAGCTAATGATGTACTGAGGTGGTGGTGAGAACCGGGCATGAGCGTTAAAGATCAGCTTTTCCATGAAGGTAAGAGGTTGGATCAGTCAAAGATAACAGGACTTGTATCCTTATGTTTCATAAGCCCAAATGTACATGTCAATCACTCAAGCCTCATATTAGCATAGAGAAAGTGACCAGTAAACACTGTGGAAACAATTTTCCTATAGTTGAAAAACAAAATGAAAACTGAAGGAAAAATTCTTCTATACATATTTTAAAATGAAGATGCTACTGTCAATGTCCTTATGGCCAAAGAAAAATAGGCAGGTATTTTTCCAACTGTTATCCATTAGTGAAAAAACAGCTTTTCTGAGTGAAACCAATGGAGTATGCTGGAGATCTCTTCTAGAACCATAGAATTGCAATTCTAGAGGTATGTGCATTTTAGAGCTTGGAATGATAGTGTCTTTTTGAATGAAGAGTGCTATATTTGAATAGACATTTTTTTTGTGGTCCTAGGCATTTGGTGGTTTTTCTATACTTGAAACAACATAGGCATTTCTGAAAGAAATTGTATATTAAAGAGGAAAAGGAATACATATGTATTTTGCCTTAATATAGTTGGAGAATACTTGTTTTAATATTTCCAGAGCTAGCAAAGCAGAAGAAAATTAAAGATACTGGTCCTTAGATCATTGGGAATCAGATATCATCTTCCCTGTATAATGTTTTCTTCGGTAGAATTGCTAACTGTATTTCATGAGTAAGTGAAACATTATGTGTGAATAAATTAATCAACAAACATTGAAGTTAGGGGAAAAAATCTGTTGAAAGCTGACAGAGGAAGTGCTTCAGGTTGAAATATGGTTAGAAAGAGCTATTTAATATAATCATCTTTTCTGGGAAGCAAGCAGGAAACTTGACATGAGCTCCTTTTATATGAAACGATATTGGCTTAGTGGTTTTTCAAAGAATAATTGCTTATTGACCATGCACCAAGGCTGTGCCAAAGTGTTATAGTAGATACAAAGAGAAATTTTCCTTAAAACCTACCAAAGTGTTTGTAACTTAGCAAAATAATATTTTTCTCAATATAATAATAGAAAGTTATAATCAAAAAATACATTTATAATATTATTAAAATTCATTTATTATTAGTTCATAATGATATATGATATTTAAAAGATACAAATTTTATATTTTTTCTTAAGAGAATACCATATCATAATATTATAGCTGTACAAACCTTAAAAACACCACTGTAATCAGGAACTAAAATCTGAAGAACTCATGCTTACCAAGATAGTCCTATGCTGTTTAGTGATTAGCTTTAAATGATAAAATATATGTGAGATCTCTTGACACATGCATTTATTTCACCTATACAATGGAATTTAGATCATTTCAACCTTTGTTTCAAAATTATTTCTTCAAATATTGACAAATATATAAATCTTGAATTACATGTTTCAATTTTTTTCTGGCATGAGGGAAAGAGACAATTTTATAAGAGTTTCTCGATTAAAATAGAAAGATGTCTTGCAAATTTGAAAGAAAATACCTGTGCTCTTATCTCTGGGCCAGACAGTAATTAAGACTAGAGACATACTATTTTTCAACTGAAAGCTAACATAATGATAGAATAATAAACGTCATCACCAGTTTCTAATCTAGACTTACTTGAAATAAAACATTTCTCATCACCAGTTTTCAAATGAGAAAAGAGAAAAAATAATGCATAGGTGACAAAAAAAGTTAATCAAAAATTTTGGCATGATGGAAATATTTATTCACTTACTCCCTCATTAAAGTGCTATTTAAAAGAATCTCCTTTAAGACCAGCACTGTGAAAGATATAGCAAGCCAGATGCTTGAAGCACTTCAGCTTTGTTTATCTTGGACTGTACATAATGTGTGGATGTCTTTTTTTTCTTTTCTAATCTGTAACACAAAAAGTACTAGATATCCCTTTGTTATCAGTATGGATCAGAATATGAGGGAAGAAGGTTAGACATAAAATATTCCTTGGAAGAAGAATAAACAAGTTATTCTAGTTATAACAAGCCAAGGAATTCATAACTATAACACTTGTTGTTAGTAAACTGGGTAGAGCATGGGAGATAATTAAAATGTTAGCAATACACCAATAAAAGGAAAAAAGTTATTTAAAGAAATGTCATATTTTCAAACAATGGGAAGTCTTCAGCAATGCTGGGAGCTTTGTTCTCAATCCAGTGGGCTTCTACCCTCTCTATGTAGAATTCTGTGGTGCCTTCCAAGTCCTGGGAAATTGAATTAAGCGTTACATTTCTTCCCTACAGTAAGATATTCTCTCATTTGCTGTAAATTGGCTATTGTCACCCAATATTCTAAAGAAGGGAAATTGTATCAAAATAAAGGTCTACTGTATTCAATAATGAATTAGGCCCACTCACCATTATTAACATGGGGAAAAAAATCAACCTGACCTTTCCTGTTTATTTCCTCAGGCTTGAATAATTATTCATTACTTTGACAATGTCAAAGTGCAAACTTCAAAGGTGTAAGATGATTGATATATGGTGTTCACAATAGATTGTTTTAAGTAATTCATGTATATAGTAATTCATCTTAAACATTTCTTTGAAAATTAAAACTCTTTCTTACAGAAAACACTTAGAAATAGGGCTTCACACAGAACCACTGTATTGATGACTGCCTCTTTGATATGCATCTTGTGTAGGAGTTACTATTTCTAAATATTTTGAATCTTTACAACGTTATCCTAACAATGCTTGAAGATTTTTTGTGTTTTTCATCTTTGAAAGAACCTGGATTGAAAATTAGTTAAAACAATTTCAATCCCTGGTTATGACTATTAAGGGACAGGAAAAATCAATAAGGAGTAAAGATATTCATAATTTTTTTTTCGGGGGACTAGACCAAAGTTACCTGAAAGGGAAAAGGAAAAAGGGAATAAAAATCATTCACATTGCCACAAAAAGTACCCAGACATTTCATCTGGTAGACAATATACTAAGTTGACCACTTTCATTAAAAGAGAAAACTAAAACTTATAAACCAGAGAATTAGCCAAGGAGTACCATACACCAGTTTCAATAATGACTTTGAAAACATTAAATGAAGTTCTACTTCTTCAAGGGTAAAAGGGCATTGCTTTAGTGAGGAGAGTTCCAAGAGGAGACATGGCTGAAAGGTGGCTGACTGTCTTGCCACCAATTTGCACAAATCTATTGCAGAATGTCTGATTCCAAATCCAAGTTAGTGATTTCACCTTTTCATTGGGTTTTATACACTGTATGCATTTAAATACTTACAGCATGTCCACTATTAAACAATCTCTTTTTAAAACAACAAAGAAAATAAAATCTCTAGTTAATGCTCCTTACTATTGCTGAATAAATACATGTTTTGTTGTACAATATTTATTTTTTCTGGTAGTATTTATTTAAAAGATCAGAAATCAATCCAACAGTGGGGTATTAATTTCATTACAATTAATAGTTATCTCATACTACTACGGGAGGCAGGTCACACCTCACTTTCTTGTAGCTCCCTTTGTTTTCAGAGGCACCCCTGATGGGGGTGCAAATTAGAAAGGAAGCTATGGGATGACAATTCAGCCAACATTAACACTTTGTGAATGGTGCAATGTCAGTGGGGTTAGACTGTTCTTAGGAGGTAATTAACCCACTGTACTTAGGGAATGTAAACTATCTGCACCTCCGCGTCAGGAGCGGGATGATATGGTTTGCTTTTGCTTCTAAAAGATTTGTTCCCTAGAATATATTCAGCCCTGCACAGCTGTAGCACCGACTCAGCTTTTACTGCTACCAGCTGTGGAACTACTCTTTAATATTTCCTTCTGTTCTCATATTCAGAGCCAAGCTATCTTAGGTTTTATATCCCTCACCTATTTATAAAGACTTGTATTCCTTCTGATCAATACTTCATATACATTTTAAATCTTCATGGCAGAATCAAATCCATTTGGTATTTTCCATCCTTCTCTCCCTCCTGCTACCTCTCTCTTTCTGCTCTCTCTCTTCCTCTCTATTTATCTATCATCTGTCTATCCATCTATCATCCATCCATCCATGCATCCACCTATCGATCCATCCATCCATTCATTCATCCATCCATCTCTTCGTTCCTCTTCATCTTTTTTTTCTTTTATTCTTTTCTCCCTTCTCTCTCTTTTGTTTTAACTGGTCTTAAACCGATCTTATAAGCAAAGAACAGCTAGTCTGAAACCTTTCACAAGTCATGAGAGGATTTAGTAAAAATACTTTCTTCAGAAGTGAATTAATCATTAATTTATGTAATTTGAAGCTAGTTTGTTTAAAGTGAGAATTTTTTTTTTTTGATTTTTTGAGACAGGGTTTCGCTTTGTAGTCCAGGCTGGCTTTGAACTCATTATGTAATCCAAGCTAGCTTCAAACTCTCGGTGATCCTCCTGTCTCAGCCTCCCAAGTGCTGGAATTATAGGGGTGTGATACCAAGCCCAGCTGAAGATTTCCATAAGAAACTGAAATAGGGACCATTCAGTGTTAATTTGGTGAGTGCACATGTTCTTGTATTTCTCCAGTACTTACATTGATCCCTTCGAGGGAGGGTTCATTATCCTGCTTTTATCAGGAAGGAAACGAGTTTCATTGCTTCAAACAGATTAAATAACAGTACCTGTCACACACACAAAGTGGACCACATGCATATTTGTTACACTAAACAAATCTAAGACATAGTTTCTAGGAGGGAAAATGAAAATTCAAAGCTAGATTGATTACATTCCAAAGACCCTGTTCCTTCTGCTACACCACACAGCTTTTAAGTTCTACATTGGAAAGAAGCAGAGAAACTAATTAAAATCCATGCCAAAGAAAGGCAACCAAAATTTGATTTATTTAATCTTGCTGTAAAAAGAAAACCCTACTGCCTTGAAAGTTTTTTTTTTTTTTAGCTTATATCATTTTCTTAAAAAACAAAAACAGAAAGCTGATGCTGACTGAGAGGTGTTTTAATGACATAATACCCAAACCCCCAAATTGCATACAAGAAAAATTCAATGGAAATAAAGGAAATGAATCAAACATTTGGTAGAAACTATCCTAAATGAGGGCACTATGTCACTTTTATTGATTTTTTCCACTTTCTACTTTTTGTGTTTTCTAATTTTTCTATAGTATGAGATGGTTTTTCAATGAATTAAACTTCAGTAAAAGTGATTGGCATGTTAAGTTAATAAAAGAGAAAAATGTTTTTGCTGTTATCAGTTTACATTTTTACTGTGAGTTTTAAAAAGGAAAGAAAAAGCAACAGTATAATATCCAGTGATTGTGTACTGTTTGTAGAACATATTTAATCGGGGCCTAGAGAGTTTAGTAAGCTCCTGTTGTGACAAGCATGCTCCCTGTTTGAGGGAAGAAAAAAAAAAGCTTAACTAAGTTAAGCTTTGGAGTTTAATTACTATTTGAATAAAGAATTAAGACTTTGAAACCCACTTGGACATTAACTCATCAAGGCCTCTGACACACTGTTTTAATAAAGCTCTGAAGCTGATGCGACATAGGAGACAGGAACTGAAAGTTCCAGCTCGGTGGATTTCAGCCCAGAGCTCTGCTGTGTGAAAACTGTCCCCTGTCTTGAGAAGTTGAGGGTAGGGGAAATCTACTCAGCTTGTCCCTTTTCGGACTCTGAAATCTCCCTACAGTCCTTTGATTAAAGATAAGCCTGACCTTCCAAGTTTATTCCCAACTGAGAGAGAAAGATCCATCATAGAAAGTTGTTTTATGACTTTGGTACTTCTGGTTTAAATCATTTTAATGAAAATGCATTTAATCTGAAAACTGCAGAATCTGACTCTAACACACCATTTTACATAGCGAAGCACAGGTTTCTCAGGGGTTCTCTCTGTGCTCTGTGGAAACGCACAGGTAGACTGCATGTTAGATTGCGCAGGTAAAGGATGAGGTGAGAAGTGTTACTTTATTCATTTATTCACTAAGCATTTCTTCAGATGCTAAGCAGAAAAAGACAAATGTAAAGCGAAACTGGCCTTCACATAGTCAGGTGGAGGGTTAGGGTGGTGACTATGGTACCCGCTGGAGGAGTAGCACTATGATCTTGTGCACTTAAAAAAGCCACCAATTCAGCTCTTGAGTTCTTGAACCCATCCTGAGGTAGTATGGTGTGGGTGTATACTTATATACATGTACATGTATGTGTGCCTGTGCACTTTAAACAAGAACTCTAGCTTCATAAAATCTTATTTCCAGATACAATAATGCTATTTACTATGCAAACTTGGACAAATCATGACACTCCATTATATGAACATACATATATATATAATATATACATAAAATACACATGCATGCATATAGATAAATTACATTCCTACCTGCAACTAAAAAGTTATTAAATCAGGCACATATTAGAGATTTGAGAGGAAAATGGAAGAAGGATGACTTTCTTTTGGAGGGTGACTTTCAGTAAAAGCTGTGTGGGAGAGTACAAGATGAAGATATGTGGTAACCTGGTTTTTATGCTTAATTTTGGTATTGTTATTCAATATATATTAATTTATTTGATAAATAATGTAGCCAATGAGCGCAAACAAGTATATATAAATTCTCTCTTATTTCCTTGTTCTCAGTTACAGCAAGCACCATGGTTAGGACTTTATGCTATATTTGTAAATATGCAAAACAAAACAGTAAGATACTAAATACTCTTTAAACAGTTTGCTTTTTTCTTTTGGTACTGGGAATCGAGCTCAGGACCTTGTGCTTGTGAGGCAGGTGTCAGCATCACTGAGCTAAATCCCTGGCCCACACTTTGCTTTTTTAGTTCATTAAATTTTCAAAAATATTTTGGAGCATTCCAAACATGCAAAAAAGGACATAACTGCTTAGTGTTGCTAGGCTAGCTGGGGAGCTCACAGTGCCTGGGACAGAGACCTTTCACTGACTGTGATCAGAACAGTTCTCTCTGGGAGCCTTCTACTGAGAATAACAAAAAATCAACAGCCGTGCCTTCCAGTCACTCCCTGCTTCATGAAAGAATAACAAAAATGTCAGTGTTTGCTCCAGTTTCTTGGAAACTTCATAGATACTGTTGAGGTCATTTAGGCATCCCTTTTGATCTCATTAGTACCTTGCCCTCCTAACATAATTTACAGATTTAGTGTTTTAAAAGTCTCATGCATAGTTTACAACTTAACATTTATGTATACATCAATGTAAATAATGCTACATAATGTGGTTATTTTTACTGGTATTTAAGCTTACATAAAGTGTATACTACTGTACTGAACTTAGTATTCTACAACTTGGTTTGTAAAAATCAACTTGTGTTGGGAACAATGTTACATGATTTTAGGGAAAAATCATTTGAGTAGGCCTAGTTTTCCTGTCTACAGGCCAGCTATGACATTTCAGACATAACTGTATTTTGGCCTCAGGTCACAACTGAGACCTCAGTGATCCCCAGATGCTGTAATGCTCCAGAACAAGACCACACCTGCGGGAGACGCCAGGGAGGAACCAAATCTTTATCTACATAGTTCCTCATTGTTCTTAGATATCCACTGTCCCCCAGTCTTTTTACACCTTGTTTATCCCAATGTAAAGTACTGAACTCTGCATTTTCACTTGTTACATCTGTTTCCCCATGTACTGAATAAAAAGTGCTGCAAGCTAGGGGGCTTTTTGTCTTTGCTGCCCAGAACAACACTGATCAGACCTAAAGCTCAGCTTCTTCTCAGTCTCAGTTTTCTACCTTTCCTGTAATTCACCATGTGCTGCCGTGGCTCGCAGGAGACCAGGACTCACTACAGAGGTTCTGGTAATATCCCCTTCCCCTGTTCCCTACAAACTTGTTTTTAATACATCATCTTAACACATACATTTCTAGTGGATTTTTAAAGTGCTATATAGTATTCTACTGTGTGATTATATCATAATTCATTAATATATTTCTTGTTAAATTCTGTTTTTAAATATTTCATTATAAAACATGCTACAATAAACATTTTTGCATCCACCTCCTTCTGTACATGCCAGATTTCCTTCACATTGTATACCTAGATAGACTTGCTAAATTGGACATCATCAACCTTATGCAATGTTTTGAAATGGCTCTGCCAAGCAGTGCTACTAATTCACGTTTGAGACCATGTATGAGAGCTATAGTTACCCTACAGATATAACATCTCTTACTATCATTATGATTTAAGTTTTGTTGATCTGAGATGATGTCTTACTGCTATTTTTCATTCTCTAATTATTAGTAGACTTAAGTATATTTTTGTGTCTTATGCATTTGGGTTTTCCTTTCTTTGATTGCTTGTTCACAGACTGTTCATTCTTAACTGATCTATTTATTCAAAATATTCCTTGATTTTTATATAAGCTTTGAATATCTTTTCAAAGCTGTGAGTTTATTTTTCCACTTTATTTTTCAGTTTTTGTTGAATATTAGAGGGGCTTTTTCTTCCTTAAAAAATCTCCATATCATCATTGGTTGGTTTACTAATCTTTTGGGACACTTTTTGTGTCTTGACTAAGACATTTTTGGACATCAGAATTTTATGAAAATATTCCATATTTTCTACCAAAAACTGATTTTTACATTTAGATCTGTGATCCATCTGGAATATATTTTTGTATATTGTGTGAGAATGGGATGCAATTTTATTTTATTTTTCCATTCAGCTAAACAATTGTAGTAGCAGCATTGAGTGAACAGCCCTGCCTTTACTCATTGATTTGTGGTGCCATGTTGGTCTCCTTTCAAGTTTCAACATATGCAAGTGTCTGCTTCTGGGTTCTCTATTATGTTCCTTTGGTTTATTTGACTTTTCCTGTGCCAATACCACACGATAGCCCTATAAATTCTTGATATATTTGATCAGGCAAATTTTCCCCTCCCCCAGCTTCCTCTTCTTTAAATTTAGTTGGTTTTTCTCGATTTTTGCACTTCCACAATAATTTTAGGATTCACTTGTCAAGTTCCATAAAGTCTCTGGATTTTGGTTACAATTTTATATTAAGTTTATAGATTATTTGGGATGGGGGAAGTTGACATCTTTACAATTCTTGAATGCAATAGTATATTTCTATACTCAATTTTTTGTTATTCTTTTAATATATTTTATTTTCCCCATAGAGTTCTTAACCGTTACCTATTAAGTTTATTCCTAGGTACTTTATATGGTGTTTTTCTATTTCATTTTCTGACAAGTCATTATTTTGTTGAAATAATGGTGTGGTTTTTTTGTATGTTGATTTTTGTATGTTGATTTGACTCCAGTAAGCTTCTGGAACTTTATTTGTTCCAGTAGATGAAAAGCACTCGGATTTTCTTTGTTTAAAATTGCATTACCCAGCACCCAGAAGGAAGCTCCCCGACCGCCATTCCATGCTCCTAGGGCAGAAAAACTGAGCCAGTCCCAGCACCTGGAAGGAAGCTCTCCCACCACTATTCCACACTCCTAGGGCAGAGAAGGTGAGCTGTGCGGGCACCAGAAGCAACCCCCCCATGGAAATGAGAAGACACATATATAAGCCTCAAAAACAGACTTCCGGATCACCTACAGGAACCCCAAAGGGAAACGAGATGGAACAATCTGATACTCAACCACCTGGACTCTGAACTTGCAACAAAAGAGGATCTGGGAAAAATGAAATCAGAAATAACTACTCAGATAACAGCAAAGATTGTGCTCATAGTGCAAGACATGATTAATAAATATAGAGAGGACACAGATTTTAAAAAAATAGAGGATCTGAGGAATATGATGGAATCCCAACATAGGAAACAAATGGAATCCATGAAATAGATGCAAACAGATTTCCAGGAGATTAAAAACTCCACTGAAAGTTTATACAGCAGAATGAGCCAATGTGAAGACAGAATTTCAGATATAGAAGATAAGATTGCAATTAGTGACTGGGAAAAGAAAAATTGCTTTATAATTGTAAGGGACCATGAAAAATCAATCCATCAGCTGTGAGATGATGCAATGAAGAATAACATAAGACTGACTGGAGTCAATGAAGAAACAGGAGAGAATGCCGATGACATAAAAAAAAACTGTTCACAGAAGTGATGGCAGAAAACTTCCCAATCAGGGGAAAAGAACTTGCATACAGATAAGTGAGGCACATAGGACTCCAACTAGCCTTGATAAAAAAAATCTACACATAGGCATATAATAGTTAGGATTCCAGAAATCCAACAGAAGAACCAACTTCTACAAGCAATTTGAGAAAAGAAACAAATCACATACAAAGGAAAGCTCATCAGAATAACAGCAGACTTTTCAATACAAACCCTCAAGGCAAGAAGAACTTGGAGTGACGTGTTCCAAGCTCTAATGGAAAACAGCCTCCAACCTAGATTGATGTATCCTGCAAAACTATCTTTCAAAATTGATGGAGAAATAAGATACTTTGATGATAAAGAGCACCTCAGGAACTTCATGAATACCAAACCGGCACTCCAAAAAGTTTTAAACAATAGCCTAGGAAAAGACAATGAGGATCACAACCCCAGGAAACCCAGCAGAATGAATCCATTGGGCGTGACAAATTAAACACAAAGGGGGAGAATCCAACAAAAAGAAAAAGTCATGACAAGGCTTTTAAAACTTTTAACTTCATCTCCCTAATGAGTGTATAATTCAATCTTGTTATTATACTTAATAGTATTTTTCTGATTCTAGAGTTGCACACCTTTCCTTGTGCTGTACTGGCTATTTATCATCTTCTTATGTCTACTTTTTAATTGGGTTGTCTATTAATGAGCTGTAAGATTTCTTTATATATTCTGGTCATAGGTTATATGCATTATAAATATGGTCTATTTAAGGACTACTTTTCATTTTCTTAAAGATGTCATTTAAAGTTCTAAATTTTGATGGAATCTCATTTATCAATTTTTTCTTTTATACTTCATGTTTTTTTTATCCTAGGTAGTTCTTGCCTACCCTAAATTCATAAACATTTTCCCTTATAATTTCTTCTTAAAGTTTTATACTTTTAGGCTTTCATATTTAGGTTCATAGATCCCTTCAAGTTATTTTTATGTATGAAAATAAAGGGTTGAGGTTAATTTTGTATATATGGAAAAAAAATTTAAAAAATAAAATTGCATTACTTACAAAAAAGGATAGTTTTATTGATTCTCTTTTGAATCTTATACCACTGCATCCCTTTCTTCTGGTATGGCCCTTTGCAGACTACCTGTGTTTATAGTGATGTCTTTGTGTTGCTCCTGGGAATGCATAAAATCTCAACTTTAAGCATGATAGTTTTGGGTTTTCATAGTTATCCTTTATTAGATATTGTTTCTAGCTTGCTGTGATGCTTACTTTTGGGTCAGCATGAGTGAACCACACAGTGTCCTCATATCTTGATCAAATATCATTCTAGATGTGTCTGGTAGCAAATAACATTTGAGTTAGTAGACTGAGTAAAGCAGATTGTCTTCCCTAACGGGAATGGGACCTATGGAACCAGCTGGGCAAAGAAGCTGACCCCATCCCACCCTTACAAGTAGGCAGTAACTCCAACTGTCTGCCTGCCTTGAGGCTGAGACATGAACTCTTCCTGCCTTCGGGCTCAAACTAACATCAGCTCTTCCTACATCTTGAGCTGGCTGCCTCTTGACTGGGCCGACACTATCAGTTCTCTTGGGTCTCCAGCTTTCCAGAGATTCTCCCGTTGAAAATCTTGGCACTTGTCAACCTCCATAATCTTACAAGCCAATTCTTTTTAATAAATTGTTTTCCTGGAGAACTTGAATACATCTTCTAACACATTATACCTGTGAATCATTTAAGTCATTGTAACCGCTGTAACTATCACACAAAAGCCATCAAGTTCTGTCATATGAGCTACTGTCATTGCCTCTTAACTGGTCTTTCCTTCCTGAGTGGTTTTGCTGTCAATTATAAATGCCTTATTTAGTAAAAGTTATTCTCACATATAGCCAGAAAGCTTATTTAAAACATGAATCAGATGATGACTCGTCTTCAGAACACCCTCCAAAGTTCTACTATCACACTTAGAAACAAAATCCAAAATCCTTACTTTAGGATAAAAAAAACAGACAGGACCTGGGTTCTACCAACCTCTCTCCTTTCATCTCCTCTCTTTGGCTCTGCCCCATCCACAGCTGGGCTCCTTTGGGTCCTCAACACACCTACTTGATTCTTGGACCAAGCAAATCCCCACCTGGGAGCCTTTGCACTTGGTGTTCTCTGCCTGATGTGCTTTCATTAAAAATGTGTTTAATTTATTTCTTCCATTCATCCAGGTGCCTGCTCAAAGTAGCATTCTTCTCCCCATTCAGTATCAGAATTCTGCTTATATCAGGACACTATTCAGTTTATCTATTTGAATATTGTCTCACGCACCTACTTGGTTGTAAACACTGCAGTAGAGAAGTTTTCCATTTATTTCTATGCTATGTCACTAATGCTTGACGCAGTGCCTACCACAGTTTGACTAAATAAACAAATACAATAATTTCATTAATTCTTTCTTGCATTTTTCCTGTATCTACTGTGTGCTAATAAATTGATATACATTTTTGGGAGGGTACAGGGCATTGAACTCAGGTCCTTGCACTTGTGAGGCAGATGGCAGAACCATTGAGCTAAATCCCTGACCCTAGATTGATATATTTTGTGATATTGAAATAGCTTTTTTTATTCTTGGAATAATGTTACTTGAATGTGATATGTATGTACTTTTAATACGTGACAATTCTCTTTGATAAAATCTTACTTTGAATTGTTGCACTTAGTTCCACACAGAAGTCATTCTGTAGTGTTCTTTTGTGTAACATGTTTTCCTTGTTTGAGTGTTAACAGTATACTAGCCTCACAAATTAAGACAGACTGCTTTTTTTCTTTTTTTTAAATGGCAACTTTTTGTGTTCAGAAAATTTGTTAAAATACATATGTAAAGTTGTTTTGGTCGCATATTTTGGAAGGAAGATTTAGAAATAAGAATTGAATTACTTTAACAGTCACTGGTTTATTCATGATTTATTTTTCTCGAGTTTATTTTGATAAATTTTTTAGAAATTACCATATCTAAATTTTCAATTGTTACAGTACATTTCCATTCTTTTTTTTTTTTTTTTTTTTTGGTACCAGGGATTGAACTCAGGACCTTGTGCTTACAAGGCATGTATAGTGCCTCCGAGCTAAATTCCCAGCCCACAGTCCTATTACTTTTTTTTCCATTAAGTTTATTGGTACATTTTAGGTATACAATATAGTTACATTCATCCTTGGGATCTTGTACCTTTACAAGATGTATCTTGGTTCTTATTTTTTCCCCATTCCTCTGCCCTCCTTTTACCCTGTCCACCCTTCCCTATTTACAAAAACTTTTTTTCCATTTTTTCCTTTACTCATATTTTTCTTTTCCCTTCTTTCCTTTCCCCACCCCTCCCACTTACCCTACTCCTTTAGACCATTTATTCCAATTTCACATTACCAATTATACATTTTGATCCTTATTTACACTTTCAGTGACTCACACCAGAGAAACTATTTGGTATTTACATATGTGTCTTATTTATTTCACTTAAGAGTATTCTAGGGAACAGGGAAAGGGGACGTTATTAGAACCTCTGCAGTAAGTCCTAGTCTCCTGCAAGCCACAGCAGCACAAGGCGATTACAGGAAAGGTAGGAAAATGAGACTGAGAAGAAGCTGAGCTTTGGGTCTGATCAGTGCTGCTCTAGGCAGCAAAGAGAAAAGCCCCCACCTTACTGCACCTTTTATTCAGTACATTGGGAGAAACAAATGTAACAAATGACTTGCAGAAAGTTCAGTACATCCATGTAAACAAGATGTAACAATCCAAGAACAATGGGGAACTGAGTAGATGAAGATTTTATTTCTCCCAGGATGTCTTCAGCTGGAGTAATCTTGTCCTGGAGAATCACAGCATCACCGGATCATTGAGGTCTCTGTTGTGACCAGAGGCTAAAATGGAATTATGTCTCTGAATTCCATAGCTGGGCTGTAGGCAGGAGAAGTAGGCTAACCAAATGATTTTACCCTAAAATTATGTAGCATTGCTCCCAACAGAGTATGGCCTCAACGTGCATCCATTTAGCTATAAATGTCTCTAGTCTTTTGTTCTTTATGGCTGAGTAGTACCCCATTTCATGAAAATAATCAAATCTTCTTTATCCAGTCTCCAGTTGATGGGAAATTGGACTGTTTCCAAGTCTTGGCTATTACAAACTGTGCCACTATAAACATGGGTGTGGATATATCACTGTGGTATGATTCTTTTAATTCTTTTGGGAAGATACCAAACAGGGGAATAGCTACATCAACTGGGACTTCTAATCCTAGCTTTTTGAGGTATCTCCATATTGATTTCCACACTGGTTAGACCAGTCTGTACTCCCACCAGTAATGGAGAACGGTTCCTTTCTCCCCACAACCCTGCCAGTGTTTGTTTTTGGTTGATTTCTTCATAGGAGCCATTATTTCTGGAGTGAGGTGGAATCTTAGCATTGTTTTCATCTGCATCTCTCAAATGACCAGTTATATTGAACATTTTTTCATATGTATATTTGCTGCTTTTACTTGTCTGAGAAATGTCTGTTTATTTCAGATGCCCATTTTTAAAAAAAATTCTTCTATTGGTACATTTTAGGTATACAACACAGTTACATTTCTCATTGGGAATTGTACCTTTACATAATGCATCTAGGTTCTTATTTTTTCCCCATTCTTAGCCCTCTCTTCACACCCTCCACCCTTCTCTATTTACAAAGACGTTATTTCCATCTTTTAACATTTCTCATCATTTTTCCTTTCCCTTCTTTCCTTTCCCCTGCCCCTTCCACTACTCCTAACCCTTTGGACATTTTCTTATTATTTTGCATTACTGATTATTCATTCTAAACATTGGTACATTTTAAGTATACAATATAATGACATTCATCATTGGAAATTTGCACCTTTACATAATCTCTCTTGGTTCTTCTTTTTCACCCTTGCCCAGCCCTCCCTTCAACCCCTCAATTCCTCCCTATTTACAAAAATTTTGTTCCTAGTTTTCCATTTTCTCATATTAATCCCATTCCCTTCGATCCTTTCCCCTACCCTCCCACTTCCTTCCCCTTTGCCCCTTTTCTTCCTATTTCACATTACCTATTATACATTTTAGTCCTTATTTACACTTTCACTTTCTCACATCAGAGAAACTATTCGGTATTTATACATGTGTGACCTATTTATTTCACTTAAGTGTGTCGCCTCAATTTGCATCCACTTAGCTATAAATGTCTCGAATTTATCATTTTTTATGGCTGAGTAGTACTCAATTTTATAAAAAAAAAACACATTTTCTTTATCCAGTTTCCAGTTGATGGGTATTTGGGCTGTTTCCAAGTTTTGGCTATAACAAACTATGTTGCTATGAACGTGGGCGCACATATATCACTGTGGTATGATTCTTTTAATTCTTTGGGGAAGATCCCCAGCAGTAGAATAGCAGGGTCAAATGGGCCTCCCAGTCCTAGTACTTTGAGGTATCTCCATACTGATTTCCACAGTGTTTGCACCAGTCTACACTCCCACTAGCAGTGGAGCAGGGTTCCTCTTTCCCACCAGCCCTGCCAGCATTTGTTATTGGTTGATTTCATGATAGCAGCCATGCTTTCTGGAGTGAGGTGGAATCTCATCATTGTTTTCATTTGCATCTCTCAAATGACCAGTGATGTTGAACATTTTTCATGTATTTATTTGCTATTTCTACTTCTTTGTCTGAGAAATGTCTGTTCATTTCAGATGTCCATTTTTGGATTGGGTCTTTAAGTTTGGGAGGTCTGATCTTTTTAAGTTCTTTATAGATTCAAGATAGTAGACCTTAGTCTGAGGAAGAGTAGGTGAAGATTTTTTCCCACATTGTGGGTTGTCTCTTCACTCTGCTGGTGGTTTCTCTTGCTGTGCAGAAGCCTTTTAATAAGAAGAGATCCCACTTGTTGATTGTTTGTGCTAGTTCATGGGCAACTGAGGTTTTGTTCATAAAATCTTTTCCTACACCGATGTCTTCAAGGGTTCTACCTAACCTCTGTTCCAACTGGTTCAGAGTTTCTATTTTAATATTTAGATCTTTAATCCATTTCAATTTTAATTTAGTGCATGATAAGAGATACAGGTCTAGGTTTAATCTTTGGCAAGTTGAAGTCCAATTTTTCCAGCACCATTTATTAAAGAGGCTATCTTTCCTCCAGTGAGGGTGTTTGGCTCCTTTATCGAAGATGAGATGGCTGAATGTGTCTGACATTGTTTCTGCATCTTCTAATCTGTTCCACTGGTCCTCAAGTCTATTGCTTTGCCAGTACCATGCTGTTTTTTTCACAGTAGCTTTGTAGTAGAGTTGCAAGTTGGGGATTGTGATACCCTCTGCCATGCCTCTGTTACTTAGAATTGCTTTTGCTATTCTGGGTCTCTTCTCATTCCAAATGAATTTTTGGATTGTTTTCTCAAGGTCCATGAAGTATGCTCCTGGGATCTCCATTGGAATTGCATTAAATCTATATAGCAGTTTTGGAAGTATGGCCATTTTCACTATATTAATCCTTCCTATCCAGGAGCAGGGAATGTCTCTCCATTTTCTGATATCATCTTCAATCTCTCTTTTCAGAGTGCCATAGTTTTCAGAGAAGAGGTCTTTGATTTCTTTCATTAGGTTGATTTCTAGGGATTTCAGTTTTTTGGATGCTATTGTGAAAGGAATTATTTGCCCTATTTCTCTCTCAGTGAGTCTGTCATCGGTGTAGAGGAAAGCTATTGATTTTTGTGTGTTGACCTTGTAAGCAGCTACTTGACTGAATTTGGTTATTAAGTCTAGAAGACTTTTGGTGGAGTTCTTGGGGTCTTCTATATAGAGTATCATGTCATCTGCAAATAATGACAATTTGACTTCTTCCTTTCCTATCTTTATTCCTTTCATTTCTTTCTCTTGTCGAATTGCTGTGGCTAATGTTTCCAACACTATATTGAACAGGAGTGGTGATGGTGGACATCCTTGTCTTGTTCCTGATTTTAGTGTGAAGGATTTCAGTTTTTGACCATTTAGTATGATATTGGCTGTTGGTTTTTCATAGATGGCTTTTATCAGTTTGAGGTAGAGACCATCTATTCCAATTTTATGTAGGGTTTTTCTCATAAATGTTTGTTGGATTTTGCCAAATCCTTTCTCAGTGTCTGTGGAGATAATCATATGGTTTTTGTCCTTGGCTGTATTGATATTGTGTGTTACATTGATTGATTTGCGTATATTGAACGATCCCTGCATCCCTGGAATGAATCCCTCTTGATCAGGGTGTATGATCTTCTTAATGATCTTCTGCATTCTGTTTGCCAGTATCTTATTAAGGACTTTTGCATCGATGTTCATTAGTAAGTTTGGCCTATAGTTCTCCTATTCAGTTGGGTGCTTCTCTGCTTTGGGGATCAAGGTGATGCTTGCTTCCAGGAATGAATTTGGGAGTATTGCTTCCCTTTCAATTTCACTGAAGAGTTTAAACACTAGTGGCAGCAGTTCCTCTCTAAATGTCTTGTAGAATTCAGCAGTGAAGCCATCAGGGCCCAGGCTTTACTTAGTTGATAAGTTTTTAATTACATTTTCAATTTCATTGGTTGATATTGGGTTGTTCAGAATTTGTAGGTCTTCTTTGTTCAACTTTGGTAATTCATATGTATCTAGGAATCTGTCCATTTTTTCTGTGTTGTTCATCTTATTGTCATATAGGTTCTTAACATCAGTATTGATGATCATCTGGATTTCTGCTGGGTCTGTAGTAATTTCACCCTTTTCATTCCTAATTGCATGGATTTGGGCCTTTTCTTTCCTTTTTCTGATAAGGTTGGCTAAGGGTTTGTCAATTTTGTTGATTCTTTCAAAGAACCATCTCTTGGCTTCATTGATTTTTTGTATCATTCTCTTAGTCTCCATTGCATTGATTTCTCCTCTGATCTTTATAATTTCCTCCCTTGTATGAGCTTTGGGGTTGTCCTGCTCTTCTTTTTCTAGAAGCTTGAGGTTCAACATCAGGTTGTTTAATTGGCCTCGTTCTGTTTTCCTAATATGTGTATTCACTGCTAGAATTTCCCTCATAAGACTGCTTTCATTGTGTCCCATAGATTCTGATATGTTGTATTGTCATTGTCATTTAATTGAAGGAATTGTCTGATTTCTTCTTTAATTTCCTCTGTGACCCATTGGTTATTCAGAAGTGTGTTGTTCAATTTCCACATGTTTATGAAATTTTTTGAGTTTCTTTTGCTATGGATCTCCAATTTCATCCCACCATGATCTGATAATATACAGGGGATAACTTCAATTCCTTTGCACTTACTTAAACATGTTCTGTGTGTGAGTGTGTAGTCTATTTTGGAGAATGACCCATATGCAGCTGAGAAGAATGTGTATTCTGATTTAGTGGGGTGGAAGACTCTGTAAACATCTGTTAAGTTCATTTGTTCAAGAGTTCGATTGAGTTCTAGTATTTCATTACTTATTTTTTGTCTAGTTGATCTATTTGTGACAGTGGGGTGTTGAGGTCCCCCACTACAATTGTATTAGTGCATATATGACTTTTCATGTCCGTTAGTATTGGTTTTATATAGTTGGGTGCACTAGTGTTTGATGCATAGATATTTATGATTGTCATCTCTTCCTGTTGGATTGTTCCCTTTACAAGGATATAGTATCCTTCTTTGTCTCTCTTCATCAGTGTTGGTTTGAAATCTATTTGATCTGCAAAGAAGATAGCTACTCCTGCTTTTTGGGGGATTCCCGTCTCATGGAGTATTGTTTTCCACCCTTTAACTTTCAGTCTATGAGTTTCATTTTGAATTAAGTGCGTTTCTTGCATGCAGCATATTGTTGGATTTTGCTTCTTGACCCATTCTGCCAGTCTATTTCTTTTGATTGGTAAATTGAGACCATTAACGTTGATGGTTATAACTGAAATGTATTGACTTGTCATTGCCATGACATTTTCTTTTTGTTGGGTTCTCCCCCTTTACATTTAATTTCTTGTCATGCCAGATGGGTTCATTCTACTTTGCTTCCTGGGGTTGTGATCCTCAATGTCTGTTCCTAGGATATTGTGTAAAATTCTTTGGAATGCTGGTTTAGTGTTCAGGAAGTTCCTAAGGTGCTGTTTGTCATGAAAATATCTTATTTCTCCATCAATTTTGAAAGATAGTTTTGCAGGGTACATCAATCTGGGTTGGAGGCTGTTTTCCTTTAGGGCTTGAAATAAGTCACTCCAAGCTCTTCTTGCCTTGAGTGTTTGCACTGAGAAGTCTTGTGATTCTGATGCGCTTTCCTTTGTATATGATTTGTTTCTTTTCTCTCACTGCTTGTAAAATTTTGTTCTTCTATTGGATTTCTGGAATCCTAACAATTATATGCCTATGTGTAGATTTTTTTTTTATCAAGGCTATTTGGAGTCCTATATGCCTCACTTATCTATATGTCAGGTTCTTTTCCCCTACTTGGGAAGTTTTCTGCCATTATTTCTGTGAAGATTTTTTTTTAATGTCATCTGCACTCTCTCCTGTTTCCTCAGTGACTCCAATCAGTCTTATGTTATTCTTCTTTGCATCATCTAGCAGATGCTGGATTGATTTCTCATGTTCCCTTCTAATTTTGAAGCAATTTTTCTTTTCCTGGTCATTAATTGTGATCTTATCTTCTATATCTGAAATTCTGTCCTTACATTGGCTCATTCTGCTGTGTAGACTTTCAATGGAGTTTTTCATGTCCTGGAAATCTATTTGCATCTGTTTTATGGATTCCATTTGTTTCCTATGTTGGGATTCCATCATGTTCCTGAGCTCCTCTCTAGGTTTATTAATCATGTCTTGCACTAGGAGCACAATCTCTGCTGTTATCTGAGAAATTATTTCTGATTTCATTTTTTCCATATCCCCTTTTGTTGCCAGTTCAGTGGGTCCAGGTGGTTGAGTATCAGAGTGTTCCATCTCATTTCCCTTTGGAGTTGCTGTAAGTGATCTGGAAGTGTTGTTTTGAGACTTATTTATGTGTTTTCTCATTTCGACTGGGGAGGGGCTGTTGGCACCTGCACGGATTAGCTCTTCTGAGCTGGGAGAGGTGGCACAGAGGCTGGAGCAGCAGTAGGGATGGTGGCCCAAAAGCCCTTTCCTCTGGGCTGAGAGCAGTGGGAGGGATGGTGGCCGGGAAGCCCCTTCCTCTGGACCAGGAGCAGTGGGATGGCAGCTCAGAAGCCCCTACCTCTGGGCTGGGAGCGGCTGGAGGGATGGTGGCCCGGAAGCCCCCTCCTCTGGGCCAGGAGTGGCGAGACAGAAGGTGGCCCAAAAGTCCTTTTCTCTGGGCTGGGAGAAGTGGGAGGGATGATGGCCAGGAAGCCCCTACCACTGGATGAGGAGTAGTGGGACAGCAGCTCAGAAGCCCCTACCTCTGGGCTGGGAGCAGCAGGACTCAGTACCATGGTCTGGTGGTCCGGTGTCCTTTGCGTCTTTGTAGTGTGGAACCAGGTGGCTGTACAGAGGAGTGGGGGGGAGCGGGCGGGTCCAGTGGATTGTTGCCGGGGTGCGGGCTGATTCCATGTGTTCTGTGTGACTGACGACCTCGGTAGGGCATGTGCAGACCTGCCTGTCTGCAGCGGGCTAATTCAGTGTGTTCTGCATGACTCCAGATGCCCATTTTTAAATTGGGCCTTTATATTTGATGAATCTGATTTTTTTGAGTTCTTTTGTTGTTGTTGTTTTAAATTCTTTTATTGGTACATTTTAGGTATACAATATGTTTACATTTATTATTGGGTCCTTGTACCTGTATATGATGTATCTTGGTTCTTATTTTTTCCCCATTACCTGTGTGCCCTTCCACTCTCCACCCTTCCCTATTTACATACACTTTGTTTCCATTTTTTTTCTTTTCTCATAATTTTTCCTTTCCTTTCCCCTTCCCTTCCCACTTCCCCTACCCCTTTGGACTTTTTCTTCCTATTTCAAATTATCAGTTATTCTTTTTAATAATTTTAATCCTTATTTACACTTTCAGTGACTCTCACCAGAGAAACTATTTGGTATTTACTCATGTGTCCTATTTATTTCACTTTCGAGTATGGCCCCAATATGCATCCATTTAGCTCTAAATGACTCTAGTTTCTCATTCTTTATGGCTGAGTTGTACTCCATTTTATTAAAAAACCCCACATCTTCTTTATCCAGTTTCCACTTGGTGGGCACTTGGGCTGTTTCCAAGCTTTAGCTATTACAAACTGTGACACTATAAACATGGGTGTGCATATATTGGTGTGGTATGATTCTTTTGGGAAGATACCCAGCAGGGGAATACCTGGGTCAAGTGGGACCTCTAGTCCTAGTTTTTTGAGGTATCTCCACACTGATTTCCACAGTGATTGCTCCAGTCTGCACTCTCACCAACAATGGAGAAGGGTTCCTTTCTCCCCATACTCCTGCCAGTGTTTGCTATCAGCTGATTTCTTTATAGCAGGCATTCTTTATGGAGTGAGGTGAAATCTCAGTGTTGTTTTCAACTGCATCTCTTGAATGACCAGGGATATTGAACATTTTTTCATATGTTTATTTGCTGCTTTTACTTCTTTGTCTGAGAAAAGTCTGTTCATTTCAGATGCCCATTTTTGAATTGGGTCTTTGAATTTGGAGTGGGTCTGATATTTTTCAGTTCTTTATGTAATCTAGATAGTAGTCCTTTATCTGAGGTACAGCTGCTAAATTTTTTTTCCCCAGTTTGTAGGTTGTCTCTTAGCTCTCTTGGTGGTTTCTCTTGCAGTGCAGTATCTTTTTAATAAGATGAGATGCCAGTCGTTGATTCTTTGTGCTAGCTCCCATGCTACTGAGGTTTTGTTCATAGTCTTTTCCTACGCCAATGTCTTCAATAGTTCTACCTAACTTATCTTCCAGAAAGTTTAGTGTTTCTGTTTAATATTTAGATTTTTAATCCACTTCCATCTTAGTTTAGTGCATGGTGAGAGATATAGGTCTAGTTTTATTCTTTGGCATGTTGAAATCCAGTTTTTTCAACACCATTTATTAAATAGGCTATCTTTCCTCCAATGAGGGTGGTTAGCTCCTTTGTCAAAGGTGAGGTGGCTGAGTATGTCTGGAGTTGTTTCTGCATCTTCTAATCTATTCCACTGATCCTTGGGTATCTTTCTTTCCCAGTACCATGCTGTTTTTATCACACTGGCTTTGTATTATAGTTTCAAGTTGGGGATTGTGATAGCCCCTGCCATGTTTCTGTTAATTAGAATTGCTTTTGCTATTCTAAGTCTCTTCTGGTTCCAAATGAATTTTTGGATTGTTTTTTCTAGTTCTGTGAAGTATATTGTTGGAATTTCAATTGGCATTGCATTAAATCTATAGAGTAGTTTTGGAAGTATGACCATTTTCACTATATTGGTTCTTTCTACTCAGGAACAGGGGATGTATTTCCATTTTCTTTTTTCCTCTTTGATCTCTTTTTTCAGAGGGCTGCAGTTCTTAATGTAGAGGTCTTTTGCTTCTATCATTGTATTGATTCCTAGATATTTCATTTTTTGGATGTTATTGTGAAAGGAATTATTTCCCTAATTTCTCCCTCAGTTATTTGTACACAAGAAGGGTATTGATTTTTTGAGTGTCGACCTTGTATTAAGCTATTCTACTAAATCTGTCAATTAAATCTAGAAGTCTTTTGGAGGAGTTTTTTGGATCTTCAAGGTAGAGTATCATATCATCAGCAAATAATGATAGCTTACCTTCTTCATTTCCTATCATTATTCCTTTTCTTTCTCATGTCTACTTGCCGTGGCTAATGTTTCCAGAACTATAGTGAACAGGAGTGGCGATAGTGGGCATCTTTGTCTTGTTCCTGATTTTAGCATGAAGGTTTTCAGTTTTTGACCATTTATTATGATATTGGCTGTTGGTTTTTCATAGATAGCCTTCATCAAGTTGAGATAAAGAGCATCTATTCCAATTTTCTGCAGGGTTTTTATCATGAATTGGTGTTTGATCTTGTCAAATGTTTTTTCTGCATCTATTGAGATAATCATATGGTTTTTGTCCTTTGCTCTGTTAAAATAATGTATTACATTTATTGATTTATGTATGTTGAAACATCTTTGCATCCCTGGGATAAATCTTAGTTGGTCAGGGTGTATGATCTTCTTGATGACCCTCTGTATTCTGTATGCCAGTATTTTATTGAGGATTTTTGCATCCATGTTCATTAGGGAAATTAGCCTATAATTCTCTTTTTCAGTTGGGTCTTTCTCTGCTTTGGGGATCAAGGTGATGCTTGCTTCCAGGAATGAATTTGGGAGTATTGCTTCCCTTTCAATTTCATTGAAGTATTTAAACAGTAGTGGCAGTAGTTCCTCTCTAAATGTATTGTAGAATTTGATAGTGAAGCCATCAGGACCCAGGCTTTTCTTAGTTGGTAAGTTTTTAGTTATATTTTCAATATCATTAATTGATATTGGGTTGTTTAGAATTTTTAGGCCTTCTTCATTCAACTTTGGTAATTCATATGCATCTAGGAATCTGTCCATTTCTTCTGTGTTTTCCATTTTATTGGCATATAGGCTCTCAAAATAAGTATTGATGTTCCTCTGGATTTTTTCTGGGTCCATTGTAATTTCATCCTTTTAATTCCTAATTGTATGGATTTGGGCCTTTTCTTTCCTTTTTTTGATAAGTTTGACTAAGGGTTTGTCAATGTTGTTTATTCTTTTGAAGAAGAACCAACTCTGTCTGCTTCATTGATTTTTTGTATGGTTCTTTTAGTCTCCATTGCATTGATTTCTGCTCTCATCTTTATATTTCCTCCCTTGTATGAGCTTTGGGTTTGTCTTGCTCCTCTTTTTCTAGGAGCTTAAGGTTCAGCATTCATTTGTTTATTTGAGCTCACTCTGTTTTCCTAGTATGGGCATTCACTGCTATGAATTTCCCTCATAAGACTCCTTTCATTGTGTCCTATAGATTCCTGTATGTTGTATTGGCATTATCATTTAATTGCAGAAATTGTCTAATTTCTTCTGTGACCCATTGGTTGTTCAAGAGAGTGTTATTCAATTTCCATGTGTTTGTGGAGTTCTTGCAGTTTCTTATGCTATTGATGTCCCATTTAATTACACTATAGTCTGGTAATATTCACGGGATAACTTCAATTCCTTTGCATTTACTTAAACATATTCTATGAGTTAGCACATGCTTTTTTTTGAGAATTACACATATGCAGCTGAAAAGAATGTATATTCTGATTTTATGGGGTGGAATACTTTGTGGAGATCTCTTAAGTCCATTTGTTCAAAAGCTTGGTTCAGTTCTAGTATTTTATTGTTGATTCTTTGTCTAGATGATCTGTCTATTTGTGACAGTGGGGTATTGAGGTCCCTCCAAAATTGTATTAGTGCTTATTTAACATGTCCATTAATATTTTTTGTATAGTTGGGGACATTAGTATTTGGTCCATATATATTTAGGATTGTCATCTCTTCCTCTTGGATTCTTCCCTTCACAAGGATGTAGTGACCATCTTTGTCTCTCTTAATTAGTTTTGGTTTGAAGTTTACTTTGTCTGCAAATAAGATGGCTACCCCTGCTTTTTTCTAGGTTCCTGTCACATGGAGAACTGTTTTCCATCCTTTTACTTTCAGTCTATGAATTTCTTTTTGAACTAGGTGTGTTTCTTGTATATAGCATATTGTTGGATTTTGCTTCTTAATTCATTCTGCCAGTCTATTTCTTTTGATTGGTGAATTGAGGCCATTAACATTGATGGTTATAACTGGTATATATTGATTTATCATTGTTATGTCATTTTCCTTTTGTTGGCTCTTTTATTTTTTATTTTTACCCCTCTCCCTTTAATTTATTTCCTTGCCTGCTGGATTTGCTCTGTTGGGCCTCATGGAGTTGTGACCTTCATTATCTTTTTCTAGGATATTATTTACAACTCTTTGGAGTGCTGTTTTGGTATTCATGAAGTTTCTTGGGTGTTCTCTGTCATGGAAGTATCTTATTTCCCCATCATTTTTGAAAGATAGTTTTGCAGGATACATCAGTCTATGTTGGAGGTTGTTTTCTTTTAGCATTTGAAATACCTCACTCCAGGCTCTCCTTGACTTGAGGGTTTGTGTTGAAAAGCCTGCAGTGATTCTGATGGGCTTTCCTTTGTATGTGATTTATTTCTTTTCTCTAACTGCTTGTAGTATTTTGTTCTTCTGTTGGGTTTCCAGGATCTTGATTATTATATGTCTAGATGTAGTTTTTTTTTACCATGGGTAGTTGAACTCCTATATGCCTCACTTATCTGTATGTCAAATTCTTTTGTTCTATTGGGAAGTTTTCTGTCATTAATTCTATGAACAGTTTTTTTAATGTCATTTGTACTTTCTCCTGCTCTTTTATGGACTCCTATTAGTCTTATATTATTCTTCTTTGCACCATCCAGGAACTGTTGGATTGATTTCTCATGGTCCCATAAAAATTTTAAGAGATCTCTCTTTTCATGGTCTCTGACCGCCATCCTGCCTTCTACATCTGATATTCTGTCTTCAGATTGGCTCAGTTTGCTGCAAATACTTTCAATAGAGTTTTTAAACTCCTGGATATCTGTTTGAATCCATTTCATGGATTCCATTTCTTTCCTATGTTGGGCATTCATGCTTTCCATTTCTTTCCTATGCTGGGAATTCATGGCTTCCGTCATGGTCCTGAACTCATCTATTTTTTTTAATCTGTTTCTGTTTTAGTGTCTCTAATCATGTCTTCCATTCTGCTCACCATCTCTGTAGTTATCTGGGAAGTTATTTCTGCTTTGAATTTTTCTAGAACCTCAGTCATCTGTTTTGTTACTTCCTGTGCTATCAGTTCAGGGTGTTCAGGGGGTTGAATATCAAACTTTTCCACCTCATTTCCCCAGAATTTGCCCTTGGTGAGCTGGAAGTGTGGGTTTGTACCTTAAGTGTCTTCTCATTTCTATTTTTGTTCTTGGTACTGTTTTTGGTTTAATTCCTGGGTTGATACTTCAATATTACTTATTGTAAGTATGTTTGTTGCTTATATTTAGAACCCTTATGGAATAATTGCTTCTCAGAGTTGTCTTCCAGATATAGCTGGTCTTTAGGTTTGACTCTCTATGACTCTGAGGCAATCTCATTTTCAGTATAACAGTAAGGACAACTGATGAGATCAACCACAACACCTTAGCCCAAATGATACAATCAGGAACAACAATAAAATCAAGGACAGCTTAGAAAATGACAATTTTTGGTAGTTATTAATCTATCACCTTTAACCGTGTGAATTAAATAAAAATCGAGGACCAGCCCAAAATATGTTTATAGTGAATAAACTCTTCAATATATCAACTTTACCCTTTGGGATGGGGACTTAGAAGGAGTTGGGGAGGGAGGGATAGCTAGGTAGAAGGACAGGTAAAGGTTAGAAGTGACGCCAGAGGACACAGGAAGATCACATAAACTCTAGGAACCTGTTGAAGCTAAAAAGAAAAGACAGAACAAAAGAACAAAGAGAAGAACAGAACAACCTAATAGCAATAGGGAAGCTACAAACTATATTCACTTTCTTTTAAAACTAATGACAATTGAAAGAAGGAAAAAGAAAGAAGAAAATAAAAAGAAAGAAGAAATCTGAATTAGGGCAGGAACAGGACCAAAAAGGGAGATGAAGAACAAGGTAGGAGAACAAGAGAGCAAAAGAGTGAGAGAGAGAGAGAGAAAAGAAAAAGCGGAAAGAAAAAAAGAAAAACTTGAAAAAAGAAGAAAAAATTAAAAATAAGAGAAAAAAATAATTTTGAAAATAAAAAATATGAGCCAGGGATTTAGCTCAGTGGTTTCGCCACCTGCTGCGCAAGCACAAGAACCCAAGTTCGATCCCCGGTACCGAAAAAAAAAGAAAATAAAAAAGAAAAATGAAGGGCCTCCTTCAGGGTATGTCTCTGCTGTCACAATAGACAACATGGGCAGCAGTTTGCAGATCCCTGAGTAGATGGGATTATAGGTGTGCACCACCATGCCTGGCTTAGTATAAAAGGCTTTATCAATGCTCTGGTTTGTAGGCCTATTGAGCCTCCTTAGTGTTTCTTTATTTTCTAATGATTAATTTCTGTTTTTATCATCATTATTTCCTTAGAGGAGATATATTTTTGTTTTCTTTGTTTTTTCTTTCTGGTTTTGTGAGTTGTACACTTAACTAATTTGTTTTACATTTTTACTTTAAATATGGTAAAAGCTCTAATTTTGCTATATCTGCCAAGTGTTACATATGGTACTTCATTCATTGCTGTTTATATTTAATTATTTTCCTAACACATTTTAAAATCCAAACAGGTATGGATTCTTTAGAACTACTTTTCAATGTTAATTTCTTACTTAATTGGGTTGTGGTCAGAGAATGTGGTGTATATAGTATTAATTTCTTAAAATCTATTGAACATCCTTGGTGGCCTAAAATAAGTATTCCATGTGTACTTAAAAAGAATGTATTTTTATTTGAAGGAATATATGTGTATACATATATATATATATATATATACACACACACACACACACACACACACATATATGTATGTATTTGCTTGAAGCATCTATTTTTCTTTTTTGTCTATTGAATATAATTTTGAAATTTTATTAAGAATATAATTTATGACACATATTCTTCATAGATCATCACTTTTATTATTGTTATGGATGTCTTTATTTCTGTTAATGCCTTTTCTTTTAAATTCTATTTTATCTGTTATCAATATTATCACAACGGTTTCTTTTGTTCCATATTTTTATGGTATATCTTTGTGTCTTTAATTTATAGCATAAAGACATTATGAGATTTGCCTTGGATCAAGCATTAACACATGGAGGTGAAGGATTAAGTCTAGTCACATTCTCAACCTCTGAAATATGCCCTCTCTCCACATATGCTTCTGATCCCAGAGCTGAGCTAGTCCCAATGTTCATCTCCTATTATGCTGATGATTTCTGCCAGGCAGATACATTTATCCTGTGTTTGATATTTTCTGTCTCTCTCTCTCCCTTTCTCTCTCTCTGCCTCCCTCCCTCCCTCCAACATTGCCATGCCTTTCTTGATCTGCTCTGTATGTACATTAGCAATTTCTTGGCAATTGCTTAATATTACATACAGAGCTGCCTCATACAATATAGGTTTCAATATTTACTTAATTGGCCCCCAAGATATGGGTATTTGTGTTATTTTCAATAGCTTGTTGTTACCAACAATACTGAAACAAATACCCTTGCACATAGCAGTTTGTAAGTACTGAATTATAGCTAAAAATTTCTAACAATGTAATTTCTGTGCCAAGGAAATAAATATAAATGTACTTCCTACATTATGTGTTTTTCAAAAAGAATATGGGCATTTGGGTTATTTTCAATAGCTTGTTATTACCAACAATTCTGAAACAAATACCCCTGTACACAGTAGTTTGCGAATACTGGAGTACAGTTACAAATTCCTAACAATGTAATTTCTGTGTCAAGGATTATATGTACTTCCTGTTATGTATTTTTCACTATTGCACAATTGTTTTTTATAGATGTTGAATAAGCTGTGTTCCCAGAAGCAACGTCTGGAAGTTCCTATTTCCCTCTCTTTCTCACCAATCATGCAACATCAAACTTTTTGATCTGTTTTAATCTGATAAGAAAATGGCATATCACTGTTTTAATTTTCATTTCTTTTCTTATGAGATTGAACATATTTTCCTTTTCTTATAATTGCTTGTTTGGTACACTGTCAGTGTTCTAAATATTTATATGTATTATTGAAAATACACTTTTATTTATTGTTTTCCTCTCCTCTGGATTGATTGAAAGTTTTTCTCTGAAAAATTCTCTTCTCTCCTTCTGGAATGAATTTGGAAAGCATGAAATTCTTAGCTTATACTTTTATAAAGGACTTTGAAGGTATTTCTTTTCTGTGTTCTAGCATTCACTCCTTGTAAAATTTATTTTCTATATGAGTGTGGAAGCTCCAATAATTTTTCTTTCTCCTTTCCTTTCCTTTCCATTCCATTCCATTCCTTTCCTTTTCTTCTTTCTTTTTTTTAAGAACTAAATTCATGAGGATTCATTTACTCAACAAATATTTTCTGAGCACTCATTACATTTTAGGTATAGTTTAGGTCTCTAGGGCAACATCAGTAAACAAAAAAAGACACAAATTCTTGCCTTCATGGAACTTATACTCTAGTCAGGGAGCCAGACAATAAAATAAAATAAATAAGTCAAATATTTACATGTTAGTATACTATAGAGAATAATTAAACTGAGAAGGGAATACAGGATGCTACACTTCTAGATGAAATGATTACTGCCACACTTGCCAAAAGGATGGCATTTGAGCAAATTTCAAAAGCATTCCATAGAAAGTGATTCTAACAGAGACTACAGCTAGTGCAAAAGCCCCAAGTCTCAGAATTCAAGGAAAGCCAGGAACAGGAATGGCTGGAAACAGAAAAACTGGTGTTGGAGAGGTAAGGGGGTCTGTAACCCATCCTAAGATTTGGAAGAAGGGAAGCCACAAGGTGCTTTGAGTAGAGAATGAGAGAGAAACTAAACTGTGATAGTGACAGGAAATTTTGATGAGTTTTGCTATAAGGGAGAAATGGCAGTGTGGGAGCAAAAGACATGGGAACAGCGGTCAAGAGAAGGTTGGATTTTTAAGGTTTTATTTTTTTAATATTTATTGAATACCTAGAAATTGTACATATTTATCCGGTACTAGGTGATGTTCTGATAAATATGTACATTGTATAACATCCAGATCAAGGTAAACCCCTATCTCCTAAGATATTTATCATTTTGTTGTGGTGAAAACATTCCAAATTCTTCCTTCTGAGGTAAGGTGAGGCTTACTGGCATAGTGCTGATACAGTACGTTCAAGGTCCTGGACTGAACGCACAGGACTGCACAGAACATTCTTTCTTCTAGTTCTTTTTTTTTTTTTTTTTTAAAGTAACCAGGACACTATCATTATCTATAGACACCCTGCTGTGCAATAGAGCACTGGAACTTCTTACTCCTGACCAGGACCCCAGGACCTGTTAGTCACCTTCTCCCCTTTCCTTCCTCCTCACTAGCCCATATGCTGAGAACTACTCACTGTTCTATCTCCTGCTCTGTGAGACCAACCCTAAAGGTCCACACATGAATGTAGTCATGCAAGACTTGTCTTTCACCTAACATGATGGTCTGCAGTTTCATTCATGTTGCTACAGATGACAAGACTTCATCTTTTTCTATGACTGAAGAGGGTTACCTTGTGTATGTACACCACATGTTCATCTGCTCATCAACTAACGAACACTTAAGTTGTTTCCATCTCTTGGTTATTGTGAATAGTACTGTAATAAATGTGGGAGTGTCTTTGACACACTGATTTAATTTCATTTGGATATATAACCAGTAGTGGGATTGCTGGATCATATGGTAGTTCTATTTTTAATTTTTTTAGGAAGTCCTCATATTGTTTTCCATAATGGCTCTACTAATTTACAGTCCCAATAGTATACAAGGGTTCCCTTTTCTCCACAACTTCTCTAGGGCTTGTTACATTTTGTCTTTTTGATAATAGCCATTTTTTTTTTTTTGGAGTGAGCCATTAAAACCTTGTTTTGGTTTTCATTTGCATTTCCCTGATGAATAGTGATACCGAGCATTTTTACAGGCTTTTTGGCCATTTGTATGTCTTTCTTGTCTATGTAGATCTCTCGGTCATTTTTAAATTGCGTTATTTGCTTCTTAGCATCCCTGATGCATTCTGGCTCATAACTTGTCAAATATACAAATTGTAAATATTTTCTTCCATTTGGTACATTGTCTATGCACTCTGATAATTGTTTTCTTTGCTATGCAAAAGGTTTTCAGTATCATGCAATCCCTTTGTCTTCATTTGGTTCTGTTTTCTGTGCTTTGGGGTTTTATAAAGAAAAGAAAACCTTGCCCATTCTAATGTCCTGAAACATTCTCTTTCTTTCCTTCTAGTTGTAGTTTCAAAGTTTCTAGTCTTGTGTTTAGATATGTAATCCATTTTGAGTTAATTTTTCTAACTGGTTAAGGGTGGAGGCCTAGAAGACGTATTCTTCTGCCTGAGGATTTTCAACTTTTCCAGCACCATTTATTGAAAAGACTGTTTTCTCCAATGCACATTCTTAGCACATTTATTGCAAATCAGGTGGCTATAGATATGCAGGTTGGGTGTACTGCTGGTTCCATTGGTCTATGTATGTATTTTTATGCTACAGCAATATGTCTGTTAATATGTTTTTTAAATTACTATGGCTTTGCAATGTGCTTTGAAATCAGATATTGTAATTCTTCCTGCTGTGTTCTTTTTGCTCAAGATTACTTTGTCTATTCTGTTTTTATTTTTATTTTTTATAGATCCATACAAACTTTACAATCATTTTCTCTACTTCTGTGAGGAACAGTCTTAGTATTTTGATAGAAATTGCACTGAATCTATACAGTAGTATTTTGGTTTTAAAACCCAGAAATTTCTATGTTCATTATTTTAAGCAATGTTACTCGTGCTCCTTCAGTCTACATACCTGAGGCTACTTATATTGCTGTGATTTTTAAAAAAAAAAAATCTTTAAATATTTCTTCTCTTTTACAATTTATGTTCTATTTTTAGGGACAACATTATTTGTGTGTTCCATATTCTGTGTAGTAGATCTTTCATATGTGTTTCCATATCTATTATTTCCCTTTTAATCTTCTTAAATTCCTTTTACCTTTCTATTCAATTTTGCTCCCTTTATGGTATTCCTGTGTTTTTAGCATAGTCTGCTCTTCTTTGTGCTGCTCCCTCTGTGATCTTTTGTGTATATGATGGTTTTATTTTTCTCTTCCATTTTCCTGAGCTTGCCAGCGTAAGGTTCACTATGTTCTATTGCCTCACTGTTTTTTGTACACTCCAACATTTTTGTTTAGAATTCTTCATTATAGAAGCAATGACTTCTTAACATTTAGAACTCATAGTAGATACTGGCTCAAAGATTTTAAAGAACTCTGTAGAAATAGTTGTCCAGCGACCTACCATTCTCTCTTTTTAGCTTGTAATTTATTTGACTAGTTCTATGATAGTTCCCTTATATTTAAAAAATTACTCTTCTTTAATGCAAGGGCTTCTCTCTGAAGTATACACATCCTTCAGTGTCCATGAAAATTGGTTCTAGCACTCCCCCCCATCCCCTGTAGATAACAAAATCCTTGGGCATTCAAATTCCTTATATATAACCTGGGCCCTTTCTTTCAGATACTTTAGGTTGTCTCTAGAGTATTTATAATACCTGACACAATGTAAATACTTCCCAAGTAATTATTATACTGTATTTAGGAAATGATGACAAGAAAAAGCTGTACATGCTCATTACAGATACAGGGTTTTTTTTTAACAAATATTTTCCATCCATAGTTGAAAGAAGTGCAGATGTGAAGGGCTGAGCATAGTACCTTCTAGGGCGGCATTTTGAAGAGGGTGAAGGCTGTATTCTAACTCTACCAGGAACTCTCATGGTACCAGTTGGTATTGGGTTGCTTCTCCCTATGAGAGATTGGTAGTTCAGGCCTTCTACAATGTCCTTTTTTCTCCTGTACCTGACAATATGACTCTTCTCTATGTTTGTTTCCTCATTTGTCCCCAACTTTTCCTTGCAGTCCAATAGCAAGAACTTCCCTAGACAAGGGTTGGTAATCCAAGGCCGGGGAAGCCCCACTCTTCCCCGTTGGGACAACAAGGTGAGGTCTGCAGTGTCCAGCGCCCTGAGCATCTTCCTCCAGCCTCCTTTGTCAGGGTGCAGAGTTACAGGGAGCTGTTCATGTTATAGAAGCTGAGCATTCGTTTCTAATTCTTGTTCTTCTTTTCGATTTGGATGATTTCTAAGAGGAGAAGATAAAAACATCTCTTTCCCTCACTTTAAAACAGCAAGTTCTGTATTAAAATTTTTAAATGACTTTTATGACAGATAACTTTTAATATTCTCTTTAAATTTCTTCACTGCTTTCATTTCTAATTCAAGTCAATTTTCTTCCTTTCTTTATAACTGTCTACAACTTATTTTCTACTCCTTTTTAGAAATAAGGGCATACTATTTATAAAACATGACCACTATGCTTACATATGTTAGGTCCTTGTCTACAACCTCTAGCATATATTTCAGAATCAGATTATTTTTCAAAATCATCACCTTTTAATATTGAATTATAGTTAAGAAAACTATAATAATTGTATAGTTAATAAAAAGATCATAGCAAAATTGTGACGAGATTTTTTTCTCTCTGATAAAAACATAATGGTGTACAATGTACAAATGGAATATCAGTTTACTCTAAAATATACATATCACTGTAAAGTTCATGATACAAAATTATGCTGTACAATATTTGAAATTGGTGAACTGTTGTAGAAAGGCAGTATTTTGACATAACATATGAATTAGTGATGAAAAAGTATGTTCGCATATATTTTTTATATTACAAGCTGCAATTGTTGAAAGTATTCATTACCTTGGTCACTTAAAGAATTAAATATATTTAAAACAACAGGCAACATTAAAAAATTAAATGTCTGAATACCACATTGTTTCTCTGGTGTGAGAAACTGAATGTGGAACTAAGGACTGAGATGTATAATGGATGCTGGGAAATGGGAAGAAAGTGTTCACATGGGAAGGGGAACAAGGGAGGAGGGAGGGGGAAAGGAAGAAAGGGACAAGAAAAAAGTGAAAATAGATGGAAAATGGAAACAAAGCTTTTGTACATGGTGGAGGGGCTTGGGGGGAGGAATGGAATAAAATAAAATAAAATTTATGTTAAAAAATTAAATGTCTGTTAATCCATCTGTAGAGAGAGGGCCCACATCCACAACACATTTTGAATGACATTTTATAGAAGTGTAGGGTTTTATTAAACTTCCTGTCTGTGCTGGCTGTCGGCTTGGGTAGCTGTGAAGGCCATGTGATTATAGCAAATACTGGATGTAAATTTATACCTTTGGCACAAAGTGAAACATAAAATTATCAGAAATCTGAAAAGGTTTTTGCTTGTCTAACAACTTGATCTTAAGAGTTCAGTACGCAGCACTACCTTTGAAGGGGAGAGGGACAGAATTAATGTCAATAGTCTAAACATTTGTTTGGACTTCTGCCGCATCTCCCATGAGAGGCAACAGAAGTGTGATTAATGTTTACCAGCAACACATAGATATTTTCTGTAGCAGTCCTTCATATCACTTATGAGCTGGAGAGGGTTGAGTTCTAAGTCCAGAGACAACCTGGAAAAATGAGAGATTTAAATTTATGTCCAAATTTTTGAAGAAAAAATAACTAATCAACAAATACACACAAGAACAGTTTCCTACCCAATATTTCCTCTAAATGAAAGATTCCCTGCCCTGAAATATGTGGCTTCTTTATTTCATACTCAAACTTCCTAGGTATTTTTAATAAGATATTTTTGTTCCCTAATGATAAAATTGTTTCCACAGCCACACCAATTCTATACCCTCTTCTCTGAATTTTGGGAGACCTGGAAACCAGGGTAGTTTATTTTTGCACATAGCAACTTGATCCAGACCACAGGAAGACTACAAAAGAATCTGATAACACAAGTGCATGCAGGTTGCACACGCACAAATACACATCCCAAACCTGCTTTTCTACTCTCACCAGCAGAAATGAGACTTTGCTGCCTTTAGAGTCTTCAAGAGTTTCGTAACATGAAATGCTATTTTGAGTCAGTGCCACGGAACTATGCCAGGCATTCATTAATGTATGTAAAATGATTGTTCTCCTTTGAAAATTCTTCAGTTTCATAATGATGATTGCTTTATTCTTTTCTGGCCAGTCTTAATCATTTTAAATCTAACCAACATCCCCAGAAATTATATTAAAATGTGATTGCTACCTTATTCTCAGTATATATGGGTACAATTATTTTAATGGTTGCATTGTGAACTTCTTTATTCAAGAAACATCAGGTCAGCTGAAATGCTGATTATGGTTGGGCATGGTGGAGCACACCTGTAATTCTAGCACTCAGAAGGCTGAAGCAAGAGGATTGCTGCAGTTAAAAACCACCCTGGTCTACACAGTGAGACACTGTCTCAAAAAAACCACCAACAACAACAAAAAGCCAGTTGATTATGACACAAGAAGATGAGGATTTAAAGGAGGAAATCTGAGAATGAGAAGATATATGGTAATTGCTTAAGGATGTATACCAAAGCACTTCCTAAGCAAATAGTTTTTATATTTGTGGCAAAGCTCTTCTGCCTGCAGTGGAAATGGGTTGCCTTAAGCCTTCCTGCTAGGTCCTTTGTTTCAATCTTTCGCTGTCCTTTAGCTTTTTTTCCTGTGAGTTTTTGGAGCACAATTCAAAGAGGGTAGATTTCTTCTAGTCTCTATTTTACACATGCAAACATTATTTTATCCAAATAATTGGGGGTAGATATGTTTAAAGGATACTAGCTTTTGATAGGAAGCAATTTCCTACTATATGAGTTGCAATAAACATGTGGTAGACTACATCATCTACTTTAAAGTGGAAATAAATGGAGAGAAGAGAAGAGGTGGAAGGGGAGAGGAAGGAATGAAAAATGGCAAGTGGAATTACTTTCTCCTTCTATTACAGAACTAATCAATTGATTGTTGATAGACAAAGAATCCAGATTTTCCAAATGCAAGCTTCTATGGATAAGAAGAGGACTGTTGCTAGTTTTCACCCTCAAGCCTCCCCAGTGACTGTCAATTATTGTGGGGACTATGACTCACTACACAAATGTCTCCAAACATTTACTCATCTGTTTCATAGGAGGCATTTAAGTATTTCAGATAGGTCTTGGGTTGGAATACATATAATCATATTCTAAAATTTATGTTTTTACGAATCAACTAAATTCTGAGAAACTAAATTTTGTCATACTAAGGATTGCTGCACATCAATGCAACATACAGTATTAGGTATTGGGGTTTTCTGGTCACTAAACATGAAAGCTACAGGGCTGGGGATATAGCTCAGTGGTGCCTGCCTGGCAAAAGCAGGGTCCTGAGTTCAATCTCTGGTACTCCCCCAAAAAACAAAAAACAAAAACATGAAAGCTACAAAAGGAGATGAGACATTCATTACCTTCATTTTCATTGATTTTCCTCTTTCTGTCATGTAAATGCATGACAAATGAGAGGGAAAGCATACTTAGATGTGAGCAGGAAATAAATTTGTAGTTTTTAGTTTGGAAATATGGAATTCTAGAATTTTCAGGATACAAACTCTATTTAGATATGCAGTTCTGTGAATTAGTAACTACACTCATGTAGTGTAAGGATTTTCTCATTCACTAGATTTTGAGGAAAATATCTTAAAAGGAGGTAGCCAGAAATACGGATTGGCTATAATGCATTAATAGCAGAGCAAAATTATATTAGCTATCAGAAGAGCAGTTTTTAATTGAAAAAAATTAATTTGCAGAGGAAAGGGTGATTAATGAAAAGAAGTAGCTGGGTGCAGAGGAAGGGGTTTCCGGGTCACCATATCACTGCTCCCAAAGCAGAGGAAGGGGCTTCCAGGCTGCCATACCACTGCCCCCAAAGCAAAGGAGGTGAGCCATGTGGGTGTCAACAGTACACACACCCCCTGATCTCCCCAACCCCATCCAAATTAGAAGACACTTAAAGAAGTCTCAAAACCAGACTTCCAGATCACCTACAGAAACCCCAAAAGGAAATGAGATGGAACAATCAGATACTCAACCACCTAGACTCCCTGAACTGGCAACAAAAGAGGATCTGGAAAAAATGAAATCAGAAATAATATCTCAGATAACAGCAGAGATTGTGCTCATAGTGCAAGACATGGTTAATAAACCTAGAGAGGAGCTGAGGAATATGATGGAATCCCAACATAGGAAACAAATGGAATCCATAAAACAGATGCAAACAGATTTCCAGGAGATTAAAAACACAATTGAAAGTCTACACAGCAGAAAGGGCCAGGTGAGGACAGAGTTTCAGATATAGAAGATAAGATTGCAATTAGTGACCAGGAAAAGAAAAATTGCTTCAAAATTGTAAGGGAACACGAGAAATCAATCCAGCAACTGATAGACGATGCAAAGATGACATAAGACTGATTAGAGTTAACAAAGAAACAGGAGAGAGTGCAGATGACATAAAAAAAAACTGTTCACAGAAGTAACAGCAGAAAACTTTCCAAGCAGGGGAAAAGAACTTGACATACAGATAAGTGAGGCATATAGGACTCCAACTAGCCTTGATAAAAAAAAATCTAAACATAGACATATAATTGTTAAGATTCCAGAAACCCAACAGAAGAATAAAGTTCTACAAGCAGTTAGAGAAAAGAAACAAATCACATACAAAGGAAAGCCCATCAGAATCACAGCAGACTTCTCAAAGCAAACCCTCAAGGCAAAAAGAGCTTGGAGTGACATATTCCAAGCCCTAAAGGAAAACAGCCTCCAACCCAGATTGAGGTATGTAGTAAAATTATCTTTCAAAAGTGATGGAGAAGTAAGATACTTTCATGACAAAGAGCACCTTAGGAACTTCATGAATACCAAACCAGCACTCCAAAAAAATTTACACAATATCTTAAGAAAAGACAATGAGGATCACAACCCAAGGAAGCACAGCAGAATGAATCCATAGGGTGCAACAAGAAATTAATTATAAAGCTGAAGAATCCAACAAAAAGAAAAAGTCATGACAAAGATAGGTAAATACATATGAATTATAATCATCAATGTTAATGGTCTCAATTCACCAATCAAAAGAAATAGACTGGCAGAATGGGTCTAGAAATAAAACCCAACAATACAAGAAACACACTTAATTCAAAAAGAAACTCACAGACTGAAAGTTAAAGGGTGGAAACAATACTCCATGCCATGGGAACCCGGAAAAAAGCAGGAGTAGATATCCTCTTTGCAGACCAAGTGGATTTCAAACCAACACTGATTAAGAAAGATAAAGAAGGACCTTACATCCTTGTAAAGGGAACAATCCAACAGGAAGAGATGACAATCATTAACATATATGCACCAAATGCTAGTGCACGCAACTATATTAAACAAATACTAATGGACATGAAAAGTCATACAAGCACTAATACAATAATAGTGGGGGACCTCAATACCCCACTGTCACAAATAGATAGATCAACTAGACAAAAAATAAGTAATGAAATACTTGAACCCAATCAAACTCTTGAACAAATGAACTTAACAGATGTTTACACAGTGTTCCACCCCACAAAATCAGAATACACGTTCTTTTCAGCTGCTACATACTCACTTACAGAACATGTTTAAGTAAGTGCAAAGGAATTGATGTTATCCCCTGTACATTATCAGACCATAGTGCAATGAAATTGGAGATCAATAACAAAAGAAACCACAAGAGTTTCATAAACACATGGAAATTGAACAACACACTTCTGGATAACCAATGGGTCACAGGCGAAATTAAAGAAGAAATCAGACAGTTCCTTCAATTAAATGAATATGACAGTTCTGATATCAGAATCCATGGGACACAATGAATGGAGTCTTATGAGGGAAATTCATAGCAGTGTATATTCACATTAGGAAAACAGAGCAAGCCCAATTAAACAACTTCATGCTGAACCTCAAGCTTCTAGAAAAAGAAGAGCAGGACAAACCCAAAGCTCATACAAGGGAGGAAATTATAAAGATCAGGGCAGAAATCAATTCAATGGAGACTAAGAGAACAATACAAAAAATTAATGAAGCCAAGAGTTGGTTCTTCAAAAGAACAAACAAAATTGACAAAACCTTAACCAACCTTATCAGAAAAAGGAAAGAAAAGGCCCAAAAAGAAAAAGGCCCAACAGGAATTCAGAGGATCATCAAACTTACTTCAAAATCCTATACACCAATAAGATGGAAAACACAGAAGAAAGGGACAGATTCCTAGATATGTATGAATTACCAAAGATGAACGAAGAAGACCAAAAATTCTAAACAACCCAATATCAATCAATGAAATTGAAAATGTAATTAAAAACTTACCAACTAAAAAAAGCTCAAGTCCTGATGGCTTCACTGCTGAATTTTATAAGACATGTAGAGAGTGGGAAACGAAGTCTTTGTAAATAGGGAGGGATGGAGGGGTTGAAGGGAGGACAGGGAAAGGGGGAAAATATATAAGAAGAGACAACAACAGCAACAACAATGACATAGCTCCTTTATTAATGCATAACTCAGAAGCTCTGTCCTTAACTTTTCAATTAGCCTGCAGTGTCACAGGAACTACAGGCTCAATAAACACACCTTTTGAAACTACAAAATCCATAATTTAAAAGAAGGGAACTATGGGTTCTATCAATAGTCCATCTGATAATTTGGAAATGTCATAGTTGTTCAAGTAAAAGTGTCTTAGTCACTTTTTCATTGCTGGGATAAAATACCCGATACCCACAACTTAAAGGAGGAAAGGTTTATTTTAGCTCACGGTTTTTAGAAGATTCAGTCTGGCATAGGCTGGTGCCCAAGCAGGTAGGGCATGGTGGAAAGATATGGAGTAGGAAAGCTGCTCTTGTCATGGTGGCCAAGAAGCAGAGACAGAGGGAGGAGCACAGGAGGGAGATAAATCTTTTTAGGTTGCGCCCATACTGACTGCCTCTTTTTTGCAGACCCCATGCCCTAAAAACACATTTAGCTCTGAACTTTTCAGTGGATGAATCCACTGATGAGTATAATGCCCTCCACACTCCAGTTTCTTCCAAAAGCTAAACTTCTGAACACATGAAGCTTTTAGGGTACATTTTAGATCTAAATCATACTAGACTCACAGAGGAAGCTAGAAGGTACTGATTGGCTGTCTCTTTCCATCTGAGGCTTTTTTCTCCTAAGTTAACCTTGGTGATTCACAATATAGTTTCACTTCAAAAAAGCAACACTAACCCCTGCATTGTTCAACTACTAGGGCCCTTTGCCTTTTTACAGCTATTTTGGTAGGTAAGTGATCAAATTTCTTTTCTTCTCAGTTCACTAGAGACAATATCGAACTTTTTCCACAAGCTTATGCATATTCTTTTGCCTACCACAGAAAATCTACTAGAAATTTGAAAACTCATGAAAATGTAAGTTTAGGGATGAATCCTACCCCTGTAGCCTTTGCCACTGGCCAACTCCACACCTGAGGGTTCCATACTTGGCGTTTGCTACCTGCTAACTCCAAGCATGCTCTTTGTTTTGTTTCTCCTCAGCATGAGGCAGCAGAGGCACTGGTCAGCCAAGTGACTTAACTGTGGATGAGAATCATGCCCCAGGAGAGAGGGTAAGACCCAGAGAGTCAGCAGCTCCAGTGGGAAGTAACAGACCAGGCCAGCAAAGCTGACTCCAAGAAAATTCCATGGCTATTTTAAACTACAAAAATATCATGGAGTTTTACTCTGAAAGTGACTCTTCCATTGCAAGCTAGAGTTGGAGAAAAAAAATCCAGTGCAGTGCCTGCCATATTGCTAGAGTATTTAATCAGAACCCATTTTTGGAATGAGCTAATTGTTTCAGACTAAGCATAGAACAACTACAGAACAACTCACTTCAGAGTTTCCAGTGTTATTCTCACACAGTGACTGGGTAAGAGAGAATGGGAGACAGCCACAAAGAAGATACGGCCTAGACACAAGACCATCTGAAAAGTTTAAGCTCAGATCTAGAAGGACACAGGCCCTTCCCTCCATGGTGAGAAAGCAGGCTGGGTGAGTGTGGCTTTCAGAGGCAGCTGGGTCTAAAATTGCTAGTATGAAATCCAACTGTTTGCTTTCAGCCCCATCCCACTGCCTATATCCAGCAGAGACCACGGGTCTGATTGCTTTCCTCATCTACCAAGATGAACAAGGAGATTTCTCAGCTTAGACAATTGCCATTGTCTGGAGTGTATGGACAGAGGGGCCTCTAGAGTGCTTGGGGGGAACATCAGTAAACAACAGGCCATAAAGTTAGGTGGAGAAAATTAGAACTTGCTGGATCCCAAGATTAATTGGAATTTGTGAAAAGTGAGAAGATAGCAAAAATGGCATGAAAAACTTATTTACAGAAATATAGCAGAAAACTTTCCAAATATGTGAAACATATAGGTTTGTATATACAGGTGATGTATCTAGAATCCCAAACAGCCATAATTGAAAAAGAACCTCCTCATAACACATCATAGTTAAAATCCCAGAAGTCCAACACAAGGACTAAATCTTAAAAACTGTTAAAGAAAAGAAATGAATCACACATAAAGGTAAATGCATTAGAATTACATCAGATGTGTTAACACAAACCTTAGAGGCCAGAAAAGCTTTGAGTGAAGTGCTTCAAGCTCTAAAAGAAAACAAGTTCCAAGCCAAACCAATATATCCTGCAAAATTATCTTTCATAATTTATGGATAAATAAGATATCTCATGATAAAGAGCACCTTAAGAAACTCATGACCATCATACCAGCACTCAAGAAATTCTCAAGAATATCCTAGAAAAAAGGCAATGAAGCTAGCCATGCCAAATGATCTAATAAAATGAACATACCAGGCAAGGTGAGCAGCTAAGTAGAAAGGAAGGGAAAAGGAAATCAGCAACAAGAAAACAATGCAATGAAAGAAATAATACCATTCAGGAATTACTCTTAATGTGAACAGTCTCAATTTCCCAATCAAAAGATGCAGATTGGCAGAATATAGCAAGAAACTAAATCCAACAGTATGCTATATATGAGAAATACATTTATTCCAAATTCATAGACTAAAAATCAAAGGATAGGAAACAATATTTCATGCAATGAAAATCTGAAAAAAAGCAGAATTAGCTAATCCTATTTTCAAAGAAAGTGAAATTCAAACTAAAAGTGGTCAGGAAGGACTAAGAATGTCACTCCATATTGGTTACAGGAACAACTCAACAGGAAGAGATAACAATTATAAACATATATGTACCAAATGCCAGCAAACTCAATGTCATAAAGCAAATACTACTGAACATAAAAGATCAGATACACATCAACACAATTATAGCAAGGGAATTCAATACCACACTGCCACAAATAGAAGATCAACAAGAAATATCAGAGTTGAACCAAACCATTGAATAAATGGACTTCATAGATATCTAGAGTGTTTCACCCAATAACAATAGAATACATATTCTCCTCAGGAGCACATGGAACTTTCTTCAAAACAGACTATATATTCATCAATAGGCTGTGCTAAAATAAATTCAAAAGAATCAAAATTATGCCATGCATATTATGAGATCATAGCACAATGAAACTATGAATCAATGGCAAATGCATGAAAATTTTGCAAATGCATGAAAATTAAACAATATACCCTTAAATAATCAATGAGTCACAGAAGAAATCAAGGAAAAGACTAGATAGCTTTTAGAACCAAATGATAATGCCAGTGCAACATACCAGAACTTAAGTAGTCCTAAGGAGGAAGTTTATAGCTGAGAATGCCTTCCTCAGAAAAACAGAGCAAGCCCAAATAAATAGCCTAATGATGGACCTCAATGTTGTATAAAAAAAAGAACAATCCAAATCCAAACCTAATACAAGAAAGGAAATTATGAAGATCAGAGCCAAAGTTAATGAAATTTAGACTAAAAAAGTACAGAGAACTAATAATCAAAGATTGGTTCTTTGAAAGAAAAAATAAAATAGACAAATCCTTAGCATATCTAACCCCAAAAGAAAGAAAAAAAGAAAAGACCCAAAGTGATGCAAGTAGAATTGAAAAATTTGAAATCAAAATGGACACTGTTGAAATCCAAAAGTTTATTAACTGCTTTCCTGACCTGTATGCCAATAAACTGGAGAATTCAGAAGAAATGGATAGATTCCTAGATACAAATAAATTAACAAAACTGAACCAAGGAGATTCTAAAACTCTGAATAATCCAATAATAGGCAATAAAATTGAAGCAGTAATAAAATACCTACCAACTAAGAAATGCCCAGGTCCAGATAGATTCACTGCTGAATTCTACAAAAACTTCAGGACATGTCTAGTATCAATAGTCCTCAAGGTTTCAGTGAAATTGAAAGGGAACGAGTACTCCCAAAGTCATTCCTAGAAGCTGCCATTAATCTGATTCCAAACCCAGACAAAGATCCAAGCCAGAAAATAACTGTAGGTCAATCTCTTTAATGAATATAGATGGAAATATCCTTAACAAGATACTGGCAAACAGAATGCAACAAATAATCAAAAAGACCATACATCATGACCAAATAGTGTCCATCCCAGGGATGCAAGAATGGTTCAACATATGCAAATCAATAAATGTAATACATTACATAAACAGAAGCAAGGCCAAAAATAACATGATTATTTCAATAGACACAAAAGATACCTTTGATAAAATTCAACATCTTTTCATAGTAAGAACACTGAAGAAAATAAGTGTAGAACAACTGTATATCAATCTGATAAGAGCCATTTATGAAAAACATACTGTCAACATCATATTAAATGGTGAAAAACTGAAACCTTTCCCTCTAACATCAGGAACAAGACAAGGATGTCCACTATGACCACTCCTGTTCAGCACAGTATTCAAAACACACAGAGTTGGTGGCACCTTTTGTCAGCCACAGCAGCCTCTGGTCTTCCTCTCCTCTGCACAGCCCTCCCAGGGGTATCTTCTATGTCCCAAAATGCTCTGCACTTTTGCCTTCTGTCAGCCTTGGCTCTCTGAAAGCTTCTGGCTCACCAAAGCAGAAGAAATTTCTGGATCTTCCCCTCAGGACTTCTCTCCTGAGCATTCATCCACTCTTTTTCTGTCCTGGGCCTCTTTGCTTTCCTCTTCCTCTTGCAAACACCTTCTCCTCTCCCACTTCCTGCACAAAGATTCTTTTGGCACTGATTGTTTCTCCTGCTATTCAGGTTATCTGAGGTCAAGTCACAAATGCTGTCCAGCTAATTCTATTCTGGAATCGAGTGGCCTACCTCTAGAACTGGTCTTGCTGTGACCCAGGTGATCTCAAAGGCTGCTACAATCTTACCTGATCCTGTACATTCTATATCACCACCCTGATAGAATTATGTGAAGACCATCAGCTGTACACATCTTAGAGGTATGTACCCCAAGGAATCTTTCACTTAATTATGTATTTTTTTCCCAGTACCGGGAATTGAACTCAGGACCTTGAGCTTGCCAGGCAGGCATGGCACCACTGAACTACATCCCTGGCCCTTTAATTATTTTTTTTTAGGTCTTCTACCCAGTTCATTTTCAGCTTCATAGCTCAGATTATCAGCTTCTTTGATTATTCCGGGACTCTAATCACTGCCTTTTTAGCCATTCCTCTTTCTGTTGGAAAAAAACTTCGAATAGAAACATACAGAACAAAAGATGTCATTTTCTCAGGCCATAAAATTATTTCTGTTTTTGACATATTACATTTCAGATTTTTGGTATTTTACAAGGTAATGTAACTTGGTAACAGAGTAAGTGGTTATATCTGAATGTGAACGTGAAAACATTTATGTACAGAAGATAATTGAAACTATAGGAACAATGAGTTAATTAGTGCAAATTTAAAATGAAAAGTGGTATTTAGATGTTTAGATAGATAATTTGCATTAACTTTCTTTGTGAGTTTATATCATTTTAGTCTTTATCACTGCAATATTTATAAAGTTGTAGAGCACATTATACTCATTTAAAATAAATTTCATAGTGAACAGTACACATACTTTTAATTCAAACAGATACAGATTTAAAAATCAGTTCAATATTTTGTTAGATGTGTGAACACAGAATAGTTAACTCTATTCTTTTTAGTTTCAGTTTTCCCATCTGTAAATAGGCACAATAATAATACTTCAAAATGGTTTTGTAAAGTTTAGATTGAAGTAAAATAAATGATGCAATGTATACATATGGCCTGGGATGGTGTTTACTATTAGAAAAAAAACAAACAGTGAGTATCATTTTTAAAAATAATTATTTAAGGCCAGGGATTTAGCTCAGTGGTTTTGCCACCTGCTGTGCAAGCTCAAGGACCCAAGTTCAATCTCCAGTACCAAAAAAAAAAATTATTTAAGTGTTTGTAGTGCACATGTATGTATATATTTTCTAAGACTTTTCTTTCTGTAGTCTCTTACTTCATTCTTTTTTACAGTCATGTCCCTACTTAAATGAGTGGATAGGGAAGAGAGAGAAGCCAAACACATTGGTATTATTTCCCAAGCTTCATTAATCAGATGAAGATGCTGAATTGCTTAAGTAATTTTTATTGAATATAAAGATTTATTCGCATTGATATCAGTATAGGATAGTATATTTTCTCTTAGAGAAATTTATTTAAACATATAGGTATTAGAATTTGAATAAAAATTTTGATTAATACCATGTTACTGATAATTTATATTTTTGTTCAGTAGTTACTTGAGATAATACAGGACTAAATTTCTCCATCTTCCTGAATTTTAAAGATTTGCCAATAGTAAAAGGCAGTTAGTCACAAAGAACAGAATCCAGGTCTATTCTTCTGAAGGAGGAAGCAATGATTATTTAGTAAGTATGATAGATACACACAAATAATCTGGGTAATTCAGTTTTGAGTTGGGTGGCAAGATGACAGAATAAAAAGAAGGCAGATTTAGAAGGACTTTAAACTTTTAGAAGTTGATCAAATTTTCCTTAAGTATTTCAAAATGAGTGTGTGTCACTGGAGATGCTTAAAATGTCCCTTTGGTTATAAAATAAGTAACTGAGAACTCTAAAGTGTCTTACTAACCCTTGCAGGTATGTGTTCTCCCACTAGCCAAGGGTAACTGGTGATTTATGCTGGGTGAGGGAATACAGATTGCATTTGCTAATGTACATATCTCCTAAGAGATGAGAAGGCTGGTGAAAATCTTAGTGGAATGATAAACACACTAAAATTTTTAATGGTAGTTATTTCCAGTTTCTTATGGCCTAGTTTTCTTGATTACTGTATTGAAGTTAAAACAGAGTTTTGCTCTGCCACAAAAAAATATTCAAGGTTGAGCTATGTCATAGCCATTTCCTTCTAGCACTTATAATAACTGAATCTCTTTGCATGGATGCCAAAAATAAGAGCTTACTATACCAACCTTCAAATCATAATAGGTGGCATTCTAAAATGACTCTGGTGCATATGCAATGTGGCCTTTTTCTTTTTTCTTTTTTAAGGGACAGTTTATTAGAGAATCTTTATCTCTTGATGAGTAAGTTCATGTTCAAATCACTTAGAGCATTTATTTCATGCTTCAGAGGATAATTTCTGGCCCCAAAAGTCATTTAAAACAAAAAACAAAAACACAATTACTTGAAGGTTAAATTAACTTCATTCTCTCTGTTCTCTCCATGCCAATGGGAGAAATTGGTTGTTATGGCACATTAAGGTCTTGGGTTAGAAGTCCATTATGTGTCCTGAAACATAAAACCCATAGTGGTGCTGCCACTATCATTTAGATTTTTAAAAAAAATTAGTTTTATTCATACATTTAAGGTATACAATATAATGACATTGATCATTGGAAATTTGCACCTTTACATAATCCATCTTGGTTTTTATTTTTTCCCCATTACCCTACCCTCTCTTCAACCCCTCCACCCCTCCCTATCTACAAAGACTTTGTTTCCATTTTCTCATATTAATTCCATTCCCTTCTTTCCTTTCTGCTACCCCTCCTACTTCCCCTTCCCCTTTGCCCCTTTTCTTCCTATTTCACATTATCTATTATACCTTTTAGTCCTTATTTATACCTTCAGTTTCTCACACTAGAGAAACTATTCAGTATTTACACATGTGTGTCCTATTTATTTCACTTAAGAGTATTGTCTCATTGAGCATCCATTTAGCTATAAATGTCTCTAATTTCTCATTCTTTATGAGTGAGTAATACACCATTTTATTTGAAAAAATACATTTTCTTTATCTAGACTCCAGTTGATAGGCAATTGGGTTGTTTCCAAGTGTTAGCTATCACGAATTGTGCTGCTATGAACATGGTCCACATATACCACTGTGGTATGATTCTTTGAATTCTTTGGGGAAGATACTGAGCAGTGGAATAGCTGGGTGAAACGGGACTTCCAATCCTAGTTCTTTGAGGTATCTCCATACTTATTTCCACAGTGGTTGCAGCAATCTACACTCCCACTAGCAGTAGAGCAGGGTTTCTCTTTCCCCACAGCCCCACCAGCATTTGTTATTGGTTGATTTCATGATGGCAGCCATACTTCACAGACCTTGAGAAAACAATTCAAAAATTCATTTGGAACAAGAAGAGTCCTAGGATAGCAAAAGCAATTCTAGGGAACAGAGACATGGTAAGGGGTATCACAATCCCCAACTTGAAACTATACTACAAAGCTACTGTGATAAAATAGCATGGTACTGACAAAGAGACAGTCCTGAGGACCAGTGGAACAAATTATAACATGCAGGAAAACTCCAGACACACTCAACCACCTTATTTTCAACAAAGGAGCCAAACACCCTCACTGTAAATGGTGCTGGAAAAATTGGTTTTCAACTTGCCCAAGATTAAAAGTAGACCTATATCTCTCACCATGCACTAAACTAAAAATCAAAATGGATTAAAGATCTAAATATTAAAACAGAAATGCTGAGCCAGTTGGAACAGAGGTTAGGAAGAATTCTTGAAGACATTGGTGTAGGAAAAGATTTTATGAACAAAACTTCAGTTGTCCACGAACTAGCACAAACAATCAATAAGTGGGATCTCTTCTTATTAAAAATCTTCTGCACAGCAGGAGAAACCACCAGCAGTGTGAAGAGACAACCCACAATGTGGGAAAAAAATTTTCACCTTCTGTCCCTCAGACAAAGTTCTACTCTCTAGAATCTATAGAGAACTTTAAAAAGAACAGACCTCCCAAATTTAAAGACCCAATCCAAAAATGGGCATCTGAAATGAACAGACATTTCTCAGACAAAGTAGTAGAAATAGCAAATAAACATATGAAAAAATCTTCCACATCACTGGTTCTTCAAGAGATGTAAATGAAATTGGTTTTTAAGGGAGAAAGAGGGGAAGGCTAAAAAGATATGCAGGTGTGCAAAATATTATCACTCCAAGTCATATCTTGTGTCAGTTACCACAGTAGTTTTTCCCAGACACACTAATGCTCAGTATTTAATGTTGCTAAGTTACTTCATTCAAGGTTTATTTATACCTAAAATAAGCCACAGGGTCATTATTCTCATCTTGAATTCTTATTTTTAAAAAAATGAAAAAAGCCTATGAATTTCTAGTGGCTTCTCAGTACATTGTACTCCTCCAAAACTGTCCACATTGAGAATTCTAGTTTTTATTTTTTATGTTCTAAAACAGTGATGTGAACATGTCAGATGACTTTGTGGTTCATCTGGCAAAAGCAACTGAAAATTTGAATGCTTATCTGAACTTTATCTGAACTATCCTGAGTTTTCTTGGGTCTAAAGAATTGGAACTGAAATCTCATGGAAACTGGCTTTCTCAAGAAATTTTTGGTGAGCCAGAAATACTGTGAGAGCAGCCTTTCCCATGGTGCTTTGGCAATTTTTGCTTTGGCCTCAAACCAAACCAGGAAGTTCAGAGGTGAATGAGAATGAACAATAATAAAATGGTAACTGATAGTTTTTTTCCCCTTACTTTAGAAAGGTTCAGTTCAAAATTCTTTTAAGAACACATTCAGCCAATTTATTAACTAACTATAGACCACATAATATGCATAAGAGAGATTAAAGGCATTGAATAATTCAACTGCTCTGTGGTGAATAAGAAGCAAATTAAACATTGCTTTTTCTTCCTGTTTTCACACTGTTATATCTAAACATCATTTCTTTGGACCTATAAATTTTTAAAAATTATTGGTCAGTTGTATTTCAGCATATTTCCTGTCAATAGCAATGATATACCACAAGTTTTGATGAATTAATCACAACTTTCCTTACTGTTGCTGAATTTAAATTCCTGCCAACAAGTAGAAAGCATTTCCATGGATTCTTGTATGGATCATCATAGATTGCCTGGGATTTACTCTTTATGTGTAAGCCAAATCCATGTAGAAGGTACACTCATTATATTCCAGAAGTGTCCTGAATGAAAAGGGGATTCTTGTTATTAAGGCAGAAGTTCTCAAGTGTTGATTTACTTGAGACACTTTTTTTTTTTTGCTTAAATTCTTTTATTGGTACATTTTAGGTATACAATACATTTACATTTATCACTGGGTGCTTGTACCTGTACATGAGGTATCTTGGTTCTTTTCTTTTTGGTACTGGGGATTGAACTTGGGTCCTTGTGCTTGCACAGCAGATGGTGGAACCACCGAGCTAAATCCCCAGACCTTGGTTCTTATTTTTTCCCCATTACCTATGTGCCCTTCCCTGTTTACATAGACTATGTTTCCAGGGATACTGTGGCCTAATCCTGGTCCACTGTGTCCAAATCACTGATGGTGGAGCCTATGGCACTGTGTTTTTATTAAGCTCATTGGTAACTTTGATGTGCATCAAAGTGCTCAGCAGGTACCTCTTAGAGGTCATGAAATTTTCATCAGGGTTATAAAAGACATTAAGAATGATAGATATAAGACTTGACGACTTAATCTCATGCATTAATACCTTTCATCTTTACCAAAAACTATCTAAAGAGACACTTATTTTATTGTTGAAGGGACTGAGGCTCAGTTTTCATAGTTTGCCCAATTAGTAAGGGACAGAATTAAAACTCAAATCTTGTTTTCATCTTGAAGTTCTGGACTTCTGATGCTGTAGCACCAATGTCTTGCAAATAGGGAAAAGAAGAACACCTGTTCCTACCATTTAAAAAAAAGATTAAAGAAAGAACTTGTCAAGAAAGATATACCATTAAAAACAACTATAGGGGCCGGGGATTTAGCTCAGTGGCACCGCGCCTGCCTCGCAAGCACAAGGTCCTGAGTTCGATCCCCAGTACCAAAAAAAAAAAAAAAAGAATGAAATCAGAAAACACAACTATAGGGCAGTGGATTTAGCTCAGTGGTTCCGCCACCTGCTGTGCAAGCGCAAGGTCCCAAGTTTGATCCCTGGTAACCCCCAAAATAACAAAAAACAAAAAAGCCTATAAAACGAAGTATTTGCATATATTTAGTGCTAAATGATTTAATTGAGCGAAAAGACAGATAATTGAAAACAATGTCCACATACAACTTCTCTCAGATGCCTGCTCTAGTTTACAGGTGCTCAGTGAGAGCTGTGACAGACTATTGACTGGAAGTTTTTGTTGTACTTGCAATTAGAGTACTAGTTGTCAATTCTGGGAGCTGTTAACTAATTCCATGTTTATTTTTTCATAGACTTAGAACACTCTAACTTATATCATAAATATTTATGTTATAAAAAGGAAGAAATATGTAATATTCCTGTAGTGTTCTGAAAAGCTAAAGTTTTTGAGCATTTGAAAATTTTCAAAAGTTTTGATGAAATTATTGTGCCCTAAAGATCCTTCATTGCTTTTTGCTGGATATATTTTAAAAGTTATTCCCCGTTACTGAGCTAACAGACTCGACTTTGAACAAACGATTGCTGGTGAATCACTTGCGTCTGCTCCATGACTGATGCAGGGTCAGCATCCAGCTCAGTCATTCATTTGGGATGCAGACAGAGGACAAGGCAGGGGTTGAGAGGTGCGAAGAGGCAGAGAGGGGTGATTCCCAGGCTGAAAGATAGTCAGCCCCCTGAACAAATCACTCCCAAGGGGAAAAAAGAAAGCAAGTTTTGACTGAGACCAAAATAAAAGCATTTAACAGTGCAGAAAAATACCAAAGTGTGTGTAGTGGACCCTTGATTTATGAACTCAATTCTTGCTAGAGGGCTGGCTGTAACACATGTTGGTCAATTGAAGGCTCAAGCTCCTGTACACAGGTTTCAAAGTCTCTCTTTTGTATACAGGCAGATCTCAGTGTCCTTAGATATTGGCTCAGGATTTCTCAATTAGCCCCACAAAGGAAAGGATGTTGTAATCTTCCTTCCAGAACTCTAAGGGTTAAATGCGTATTTAAAACCATCTGGAAGAACAAGCGGCCAGCATTCAGGTCACAACTCAAGACTTTGTTCATAAATTACAATTCAAATTCTGGTATAACCCAGGTTGTTATAGCTCGAGGGTCCACTGTACAAGTCTCAGCAGCCTTACCTCAGGCAAGTTCAGCCAGTGCAGCTGGCACTCACATGAATGATAACCTGACCTGACACTAACCCTGACACTAAGTAGTTCAGGGATAATATTTTCCCTAGGATGAACTGCTCTTGAACTGTTTCTGTCATTATTTGGTACAAGCAGGCTTTTCTTCAACAGCAGACTTGCATGTCTTAGGGCCGCCCATCTGTTTATTATGAAAACATATTTATTATAGCCAATGCAAGCAAAGCTCTCCCTGGCAGTGGTGTTTGAGTTCCCCTGAAGCCTTCTCACACTGTGTACCACAGCCCTGATGATGAAGTATACACAGGCCTGTTCCAGACCATGTCCCATGTTTTCTTTGGACTTGACTTCAAAAATCTATTGCCAAAGAGCAATTCCTAGTGTTTTATGACCTTCTTGCCATGATGGTGCTTATCCTTGGATTTGAAATGATTTTCCTTCTGTTGATGAAAATGTCAAGTGTGCCTGAGAACCCAGCCAGGAAATGGGCATTGGGCTAATTAGAATGAGAACAAATGACTAGAAACAATAAAATGGGCACGTTTTAGAAAATTACAAGTAAAGAAGAATTGGCAGAATGTATGCAAAGCACAAAACTGTAGTATCAATTTCATCTCCATTGTCTTTTTATTTATGCTCCGTGAAATCATCAGTACTTAGCCTCTGAACTGATCCTGAGACTTTGGATAATTCTATGGCTGATTCTTCTATGGACTTTAATTCATTCCTGAATTATTTTCTTGAGTGGCTGCTACATACCCGACACTAAACAAGCCAGAAGAAAAGTATCATTTTCTTTGCCAAATTGAATTATCCTTTTTCTATTTGGAACTACACAATCCTCATCATGTGTTAGTTCATCAAATTGTTTTGGACTTATTCCCAATCGTTTGGATGCCAACCATCTTTCAGGATGCCAGAAGTCCAAAGATCAAATGAATATTTTAGACTCCCACTTAATGAGCATGATAAAGAAAAATGAAGAATGATTCACCTAGCCAAGGAACATCTTGGCTAGCATTGAAACAACTCTACAGAAGAATAAACACTTCTTTAACAGTATATAGTGGGACTGATGCTAGCACATAAGACATTGCTTTGTAAATGAGAAAAAAGTGCCCCTTCCACATGACACTTTACTTCAATAGGGAAATTACTCTGATAAGTGTGTAAATCAATGGGATGTGTGATATGAATATTATCTCCTTAGGTATTATTCCTTCCGCAGTGCACATCCATGTCCAATGATTATACATGGCAGATCTGTCAGTTTGGCAAGGCTACAAACAAACTGAAACAATATAGCAATATTAATATGTATCTTCCTAACAAGAAATATCTGCTGATAATATTCCATCACCAAATATTTGCTGAAAACCTCTCCTTTTATATAGTTCACTATCAAGCTCATATGTAGTTTAATCTGTAGCATTTAAACAAAAGCTATTTTAGCTACATCTTTTCTTTTTTATTAAATTTTATTTTATTGGTACATTTCAGGTATACAATATAATGACATTCATCATTGGAAATTTGCACCTTTTTTTGTATTAAATTCTTTTATTGGTACATTGTAGGTATACAACACAATTAATTTCTCATTGGGAATTGTACCTTTATATAATGCATCTTGGTTCTTATTTTTTCCCCATTCCTGGCCGTCCCTTCACCCCCTCCACCCTTCCCTATTTACAAAGACTTTATTTCCATTTTTTCCACTTCTCATCATTTTTTCCTTTCCCTTCTTTCCTTTCCCCTGCCCCTCCAACTACCCCTACCCCTTTGGACCTTTTCTTCCTATTTTACATTTTCAATTATTCATTCTAATCATTGGTACATTTTAGGTATACAATACAATGACATTCATCATTGGAAATTTGAACATTTACATAGTCTCTCTTGGTTCTTTTTTTTCACCTTTGCCCAGCCCTGCCTTCAACCCCTCCAGTCCTCCCTATTTACAGAGATTTTGTTCCTAGTTTTCCATTTTCTCATATTAATCCCATTCCCTTCTATCCTTTCCCCTAGCCCTCCCACTTCCTTCCCCTTTGCCCCTTTTCTTCCTATTTCGCATTACCTATTATACATTTAGTCCTTATATACACTTTCAGTTTCTCACACCAGAGAACCTATTCGGTATTTACACATGTGTGTCCTATTTATTTCACTAAAGGGTATTGCTTCAATGTGCATCCACTTAGCTGTAAATGTCTCTAATTTCTCATTTTGTATGGCTGAGTAGTACTCCATTTTATTAAAAAAACACATTTTCTTTATCCAGTATCGAGTGGTTGGGCATTTGGGCTGTATCCAAGTTTTAGCTATTACAAACTGCGCTGCTGTGAACATGAGTGCACATATATCACTGTGGTATGATTCTTTTAATTCTTTGGGGAAGATCCCCAGCAGTGGAATAGCAGGGTCAAATGGGACTTCCAGTCCTAGTTCTTTAAGGTATCTCCATACTGATTTCCACAGTGGTTGCACCAGTCTACACTCCCACCAGCAGTGGAGCAGGGTTCCTCTTTCCCCACAGCCCCGCCAGCATTAGTTATTGGTTGATTTCATGATAGCAGCCATTCTTTCTGGAGTGAAGTGGAATCTCTGCATTGTTTTCATTTGCATCTCTCAAATGACCAGTGATGTTGAACATTTTTTCATGTATTTATTTGCTATTTCTACTTCTTTGTCTGAGAAATGTCTGTTCATTTCAGATGCCCATTTTTGGATTGGGCCTTTAAATTTGGGAGGTCTGATCTTTTTAAGTTCTTTATAGATTCGAGATAGTAGACTTTTGCCTGAGGAAGAGCAGGTGAAGATTTTTTCCGACGTTGTGGGTTGTCTCTTCGCACTGCTGGTGGTTTCTCTTGCTGTGCAGAAGCTTTTTAATAAGAAGAGATCTCATTTGTTGATAGTTTGTGCTAGTACACGGGCAACTGAGGTTTTGTTCATAAAATCTTTTCCTACACCGATGTCTTCAAGGGTTCTACCTAACCTCTGCTCCAACTGGATCAGAGTTTCTATTTTAATATTTAGATCTTTAATCCATTTTGATTTTAGTTTAGTGCATGATGAGAGATACAGGTCTAGTTTTAATCTTTGGCAAGTTGAAGCCCAATTTTTCCAGCACCATTTATTAAAGAGGCTCTCTTTCCTCCAGTGAGGGTGTTTGGCTCCTTTATCGAAGATGAGATGGCTGAATGTGTCTGGCATTGTTTTTGCATCTTCTAATCTGTTCCACTGGTCCTCAAGTCTGTTCCTTTGCCAGTACCATACTGTTTTTCTCACAATAGCTCTGTAGCAGAGTTGCAGGTTGGGGATTGTGATACACCCTGCCATGTCTCTGTTACCTAGAATTGCTTTGGCTATTCTGGGTCTCTTCTTGTTCCAAATGAATATTTGGATTGTTTTCTCGAGGTCTATGAAGTATGCTTCTGGGATCTCCATTGGAATTGCATTAAATCCATATAGCAGTTTTGGAAGTATGGCCATTTTCACTATATTAATCCTTCCTACCAGGAGCAGGGGATCTTTCCATTTTCTGATATCATCTTCAATCTCTCTTTTCAGAGTGCCATAGTTTTCAGAGAAGAGGTCTTTGATTTCTTTTGTTAGGATGATTCCTAGGTATTTCAGTTTTTTGGATGCTATTGTGAAAGGAATTATTTGCCCTATTTCTCTCTCAATGAATCTGTCATTCGTGTAGAGGAAAGCTATTGATTTTTGTGTGTTGACCTTGTAACCAGCTACTTGACTGAATTTGGTTATTAAATCTAGAAGACTTTTGGTGGAGTTCTTGGAGTCTTCTATATAGAGTATCATGTCATCTGCAAATAATGACAATTTGACTTCTTCATTACCTATCTTTATTCCTTTTATTTCTTTCTCTTGTCTAATTGCCATGGCTAATGTTTCCAGAACTATATTGAACAAGAGTGGTGATAGTGGACATCCTTGTCTTGTTCCTGATTTTAGTGTGAAAGATTTCAGTTTTTGACCATTTAGTATGATATTGGCTGTTGGTTTTTCATAGATGGCTTCTATCAGTTTGAGGTAGAGACCATCTGTTCCAATTTATCGTAGGGTTTTTATCATAAATGCATGTTGGATTTTGTCAAATGCTTTTTCTGCATCTATGGAGATAATTATATGGTTTTTGTCCTTGGCTGTATTGATATAGTGTATTACATTGATTGATTTTCACATATTGAACCATCCCTGCATCCCTGGGATGAATCCCACTTGATCAGGGTGTATGATCTTCTTGATGATCTTCTGCATTCTGTTTGCCAGTATCTTATTAAGGAGTTTTGCATCTATGTTCATTAGTGAAATTGGCCTATAGTTCTCTTTTTCAGCTGGGTCTTTCTCTGCTTTGGGGATCAAGGTGATACTTGCTTCCAGGAATGAATTTGGGAGTATTGCTTCCCTTTCAATTTCATTGAAGAGTTTAAACAGTAGTAGCAGCAGTTCCTCTGTAAATGTCTTGTAGAATTCAGCAGTGAAGCCATCAGGACCCAGGCTTTTCTTAGTTGATAAGTTTTTAATTCCATTTTCAATTTCATTGGTTGATATTGGGTTGTTCCGAATTTTTAGGTCTTCTTCGTTCAACTTTGGTAATTCATATGTATCTAGGAATCTGTCCATTTCTTCTGTGTTGTCCATCTTATTGGCATATAGGTTCTGGAAGTAGGTATTGATGATCCTCTGGATTTCTGCTGGGTCTGTTTTAATTTCACCCTTTTCATTCCTAATTACATGGATTTGGGCCTTTTCTTTCCTTTTTCTAATAAGATTGGCTAAAGGTTTGTCAATTTTGTTGATTCTTTCAAAGAACCAACTCTTGGCTTCATTGATTTTTTGTATCATTCTCTTAGTCTCCATTGCATTGATTTCTCCTATGATCTTTATAATTTCCTCCCTTGTATCAGCTTTGGGGTTGTCCTGCTCTTCTTTTTATAGAAGCTTGAGGTTCAGCATCAGGTTGTTTAATTGGGCTCATTCTGTTTTCCTAATATGCGTATTCACTGCTATGAATTTCCCTCGTAAGACTACTTTCATTGTGTCCCATAGATTCCGCTATGTTTTATTGTCATTGTCATTTAATTGTAGGAACCATCTGATTTCTTCTTTAATTTCCTCTGTGACCCACTGGTTATTCAGAAGTGTGTTGTTCAATTTCCACATGTTTATGAAATTTTTTGAGTTTCTTTTGCTATGGATCTCCGATTTCATCGCACTATGGTCTGATAATATACAGGGGATAACTTCAATTCTTTTGCACTTACATAAACATGTTCTATGTATGAGTATGTGGTCTATTTTGGAGAATGACCCATGTGCAGCTGAGAAGAATGTGTATTCTGATTTTGTGGGGTGGAAGACTCTGTAAACATCTGTTAAGTTCATTTGTTCAAGAGTTCGATTGAGTTCTAGTATTTCATTACTTATTTTTTGTCTAGTTGATCTATTTGTGACAGTGGGGTGTTGAGGTCCCCCACTACAATTGTATTAGTGCATATATGACTTCTCATGTCCATTAGTATTTGTTTTATATAGTTGGGTGCACTAGTGTTTGGTGCATAGATATTTATGATTGTCATCTCTTCCTCTTGGATTCTTCCCTTTACAAGAATGTAGTGTCTTTCTTTGTCTCTCTTAATCAGTGTTGGTTTGAAATCTACTTGATCTGCCAAAAGGATAGCTACTCCTGCTTTTTTTCAGGTTCCTGTTGCATGCAGTATTGTTTTCCACCCTTTAACTTTCGGTCTATGAGTTTCCTTTTGAATGAAGTGTGTTTCTTGTATGCAGCATATTGTTGGATTTTGCTTCTTGACCCATTCTGCCAGTCTATTTCTTTTGATTGGTGAGTTGAGACCATTAACCTTGATGGTTATAACTGAAACATATTGACTTGTCATTGCCATGACTTTTTCTTTTTGTTGGGTTTTCCCCCTTTACATTGAATTTCTTGTCATGCCAGATGGGTTCTGCCTTGCTTCCTGGGGTTGTGATCCTTAATGTCTGTTCCTAGGATATTGTGTAAAATTCTTTGAAGTGCTGGTTTGGTATTCACAAAGTTCCTAAGGTGCTCTTTGTAATGAAAGTATCTTATTTCTCCATCCATTTTGAAAGATAGTTTTGCAGGGTACATCACTCTGGGTTGGAGGCTGTTTTCTTTTGTGGCTTGGAATATGTCACTCCAAGCTCTTGTTGCCTTGATGGTTTGTGTTGAGAAGTCTACTGTGATTCTGATGGGCTTTCTTTTGTATGTGATTTATTTCTTTTCTCTGACTGCTTGGAGAACTTTGTTCTTCTGTTGAGTTTCTGGAATCTTAACAATTATATGCCTATGTGTAGTTTTTTTTTTATCAAGCCTATTTAGAGTCCTATATGCCTCTCTCACTTATCTGTATGTCAAGCTCTTTTTCCCTGCTTGGGAAGTTTTCTGCCATTATTTCTGTGAATAGATTTTTTATGTCATCTGCTCTCTCTCCTGTTTCTTCATTGAGCCCAATCAGTCTTATGTTATTCTTTTTTGCATCATCTAGCAGCTGCTGGGTTGATTTCTCATGTTCCCTTCTAATTTTGAAGCAATTTTTCTTTTCCTGGTCACTAATTGCAATCTTATCTTCTATATCTGAAATTCTGTCCTCACATTGGCTCATTCTGCTGTGTAGACTTTCAATGGAGGTTTTCATGTCCTGGAAACCTATTTGCATCTGTTTTATGGATTCCATTTGTTTCTTATGTTGGGATTCCATCATCTTCCTGAGCTCCTCTCTAGGTTTATTAATCATGTCTTGCACTAGGAGCACAATTTCTCCTGTTATCTGAGAAATTATTTCTGATGTCATTTTTTTCAGATCCCCTTTTGTTGCCAGTTCAGTGGGTCCAGGTGGTTGAGTATCAGAGTGTTCCATCTCATTTCCCCTTGGGGTTGCTGTAGGTGATCTGGAAGTCTGGTTTTGAGACTTATTTATATGTTTTCTCATTTCGACTGGGGCAGGGGGCTGTTAACACCTGCACGGATTACCTGCTCTTAGCTGTGTGAGGTGGGACAGGGGCTGGGAGCAGCGGTAGGGATGGTGACCCAAAAGCCCTTTCCTGTGGGCTGGGAGCAGCTGGAGGGATGGTGGCCAGGAAACCCCTTCCTCTGGACCAGGAGCAGTGGGATGGCAGCTCAGAAGCCCCTACCTCTGGGCCGGGAACAGTGGGACTCACTTGGTCTGGTGGTCTGGTGTCCTCTGCATCTTTGTAGTGTGGAATCAGGTGGCTGCCTGTCTGCCATGGGGCAATTTGGTGTCTTCCGCGGGACTCAGGACCTCAGTAGGGCGTGCACAGACCTGCCTGTCTGCACCGGGCTGATTCAGCATGTGTTCCGCGGGACTGGGGACCTTGGTAGGGTGTGAGCAGACCTGCCTGTCTGCAGCGGGCTGATTCGGCATCTTCCGTGGGACTCAGGACCTGCCTGTCTGCAGCAGGCTGATTCGACATGTTCTGTGAGGCTCAGGACCTAGGTAGCGCCGTGGGCAGACCTGCCTGTCTGCAGCGGGGTGATTAGGTGTTTTCGCATGACTCAGGACCTCGGTAGGGCGTGCACAGACCTGCCTGTCTGCAGCGGGCTGATTCTGAGTGTGTTCCGCCACAACTGGGGACCTCGGTAGGGTGTGGGCAGACCTACCTGTCTGCAGGGAGGTGATTAGGCGTCTTCCAGGAGACTGGAAACTTGCACCTTTACATAATCTCTCTTGGTTCGTATTTATCCCCCTTCCCTTGCCTTCCCTTCAACCCCTCCATCCCTCCCTATTTACAAAGATTTTGTTCCTATTTTTCCATTTTCTCATATTAATTCCATTCTCTTCTTTCCTTTTCCCTAGCACTCCCACTTTTCCTTCCCCTTTGTCCCTTTGCTTCCTATTTCACATTATCTATTATACCTTTTAGTCCTTATTTACAATCAGTTTCTCACACTAGAGAAACTATTCGGTATTTACACATGTGTGCCCTATTTATTTCACTTAAGAGTATGGCCTCAATGTGCATCCATTTAGCTCTCTAATTTCTCATTTTTTATGGATGAGTAGTACTCCATTTTATTGAAAAACCACATTTTCTTTATCCAGTATCCAGTTGATGGGCAATTGGGCTGCTTTCAAGCTTTAGCTATTACAAATTGTGTTGCTATGATCATGGTTACACATATATCGCTGTGGTATGATTCTTTTAATTCCTTGGGGAGGATACCCAGGGGGAATAGCTGAGTCAAATGGGGCTTCCAATCCTAGTTCTTGGAGATATCTCCATACAGATTTTCACAATGGTTGCACCAGTCTACACTCCCACCAGCAGTGGAGCAGGGTTCCTCTTTCTCCACAGTCCCGCTAGCATTTGTTATTGGTTGATTTCATGATAGCAGCCATGCTTTCTGGAGTGAGGTGCAATTTCAGCATTGTTTTCATTTGCATCTCTTGAATAACCAGTGAGGCTGAACATTTTTTCACATATTTATTTGCTATTTCTGCTTCTTTGAGAAATTTCCGTTCATTTAAGATGCCCATTTTTGGATTGGGCCTTTAAATTTGGGAGGTCTAATGTTTTTAAATTCTTTGTAGATTCTAGATAGTAAACATTTGTCTGAAGAACAGCAGGTGAAAATTTTTTTCCCATATTGTAGGTTGTCTCTTCACACTGTTGGTGGTTTCTCTTGCTGTGCAGAAGCTTTTTAGTAAGAAGAGATTCCACTTGTTGATTGTGCTAGTTTACGGGCAACTGAGGTTTTGTTCATAAAATCTTTTCCTACATCGATGTCTTCAAGGATTCTACCTAACCTCTGTTCCAACTGGTTCAGAGTTTCTATTTTAATATTTAGATCTTTAATCCATTTTGATTTTAGTTTAGTGCATGGTGAGAGATATAGGTCTAGTTTTAATCTTTGACAAGTTGAAGTCCAATTTTTCCAGCACCATTTATTAAAGAGGTTTTCTTTTCTCCAGCAAGGGTGTTTGGCTCCTTTATCAAAAATGAGGTGGCTGAGAGTGTCTGGAGTTGTTTCTGCATATTCTAATCTGTTCCACTGGTCTTCAGGTCTGTTCCTTTGCCAGTAACATGCGTTTTTTAATCACAGTGGCTTTGTAATATAATTTCAAGTTGGGGATTGTGATACCTCCTGCAATATCTCTGTTGCCTACAATTGCATTTGCTATTTCAGATCTTTTCTTGTTCCGAATGAATTTTTGGATTGTTTTCTCAAGGTCTGTGAAGTATGCTGGTGGGATTCCAATTGGGATTGCATTGAATCTATATATCAGTTTTGGAAGTATGTCCATTTTCACTATATTGATCCTTTCTATCCAGGAGCAGGGGATGTCTTTGCATTTTCTGATATCCTCTTCAATCTCTCTTTTCAGAATGCTATAGTTTTCAGAGAAGAGGTCTTTGATTTCCTTTGTTAGGTTGATTCCTAGGTATTTCAATTTTTTGGACGCTACTATGAAATGAGTCTGTGGTTGGTGTAGAAGAAAGCTATTGATTTTTGTGTGTTGACCTTGTATCCAGCTATCTTATTGAATATGGTTATTAAGTCTAGAAGATTTTTGGTGGGGTTCTTGGGGTCTTCTATATAGAGCACCATGTCTTTTGCAAATAATGACAGTTTCACTTCTTCCTTTCCTATCTTTATTCCTTTTATTTCTTTCTCCTGTCTAATTGCCATGGCTAATGTTTCCAGAACTGTATTGAACAAGAGTGGTGATAGTGGACATCCTTGTCTTGTTCCTGATTTTAGTGTGAAAGATTTCAGTTTTTGACCATTTTGTATGGTATTGGCTGTTGGATTTTCATAGATGACATTTATCAGATTGAGGTAGAGACCATCTATTCCAATTTTTTGTAGTGTTTTTATCATAAATGTGTGTTGGATTTTGTCAAATGCTTTTTCTGCATGTATTGAGATGATCATATGGTTTTTGTCCTTGGCTCTATTGATATAGTGTATTACATTGATTGATTTGCATATGTTGAACCATCCCTGCATCCTGGGGACAAATCCCACTTGGTCAGGGTGTATGATCTTCTTGATGATCTTCTGCAATCTATTTGCCAGTATCTTATTAAGGATTTTTTGCATCTACGTTCATTAGTGACATTGGCCTACAGTTCTCTTTCTCGGTTGGGTCTTTCTCTGCTTTGGGGATCAAGGTGATACTTGCTTCTAGGAATGAATTTGGGAGTATTGTTTCCCTTTCAATTTTATTGAAGAGTTTAAATAGTAGTGGCAGGAGTTCCTCTCTAAATGTCTTGTAGAATTCAGCAGTTAAGCCATCAGTACCTGGGCTTTTTGTAGTTGGTAATTACATTTTAATTACATTTTCAATTTCATTGATTGATATTGGGTCATTTTGAATTTTTAGGTCATCTTCGTTCAACTATGGTAATTCACACATATCTAGGAATCTGTCCATTTCTTCTTTATTATCCATCTTATTGGCCTATAGGTTCTCAAAGTAGGTATTGATGATCCTCTGGATTCCTGCTGGGTCTGTTGTAATTTCACCCTTTTCATTCCTAAGTGCATGGATTTCAGCCTTTTCTTTCCTTTTTCTGATGAGGTTGGGTAAGGATTTGTCAATTTTGTTTATTGTTTTGAAGAACCAACTCTTTGCTTCATCGATTTTTTGTATCATTCTCTTAGTCTCCATTGCATTGATTTCTGCTCTGATCTTTATAATTTCCTTCCTCATATGAGCTTTGGGTTTGTCCTGCTCTTTTTGTAAAAGTTTGAAGTTCAGAATCAGGTTGTTTAACTGGGCTCATTCTGTTTTCCTAATATGAGTATTCACTGCTATGAATTTCCCTCATAAGACTGCTTTCATTGTGTCCCATAGATTCAATATGTTATATTGTCATTGTTATTTAAATGAAAGAACTGATTTCTTCTTTAATTTCCTCTGTGATCCATTGGTTGTTCAGAATTGTGTTGTTCAATTTCCATGTGTTCATGTAATTCTTGTGATTTCTTTTGCTATTGATCTCTAATTTCATTGCACTATGGTCTGATAATATACAGGGAATAACTTCACTTCCTTTGCACTCAATTAAATATGTTCTATGAGTGAGTATGTGTTTTATTTTGGAGAACAACCCATGTGCAGCAGAAAAGAATGTATATTCTGATGTTGTGGGGTGAAAAACTCTGTAAACGTCTGTTAAGTTCATTTGTTCAAGAGTTTCATTGAGTTCTAGTATTTTTTGCTTGTTTTTTGTCTAGTTGATCAATCTATTTGTGTCAGTGGGGTATTGAGGCCCCCCACTACTATTGTATTAGTGCTTATATGATTTTTCATGTCTGTTAGTATTTGTTTTATATAGTTGGGTGCACTAGTGTTTGTTCATATATATTTATGATTGTCATCTCTTCCTCTTGGGTTGTTCCATCTACAAGGATGTAGTGTCCTTCTTTGTCTCTCTTAATCAGTGTTGGTTTAAAATCCACTTTATCTACAAAGAGGATAGCTACTCCTGATTTTTGTGGATTCCTGTCCTATTGAGTATTGTTTTCTACCCTTTAACTTTCAGTCTTTGAGTTTCTTTTTGAATTAAGTGTATTTCTTGTATGCAGCATATTGTTGGATCTTGCTTCTTGACCCATTCTCCCAGTCTATTTCTTTTGATTCATGAGTTGAGACCATTAACATCGATGGTTATAACTGATATGTATTGACTTATCATTGTCATGACTTTTCCTTTTTTTTTTTTGCTTGTACTGGGGATCGAACTCAGGTCCTTGTGCTTGTGAGGCAGGCAGTGGAAATGACTTTTCCTTTTTGTTGGATTCTCCCCTTTTACATTTAATTTCTTGTCATGCCTAGTGGATTCATTTTGTTGGGCTTCTGGGGGTTGTGGTCCTCATTGTCTTTTCCTAGGATACTGTCTAAAATTTTTTGGAGTGCTAGTTTGGTATTCATGAAGTTCCCAAGGTGCTCTTTGTCATCTTATTTCTCCATCAATTTTGAATGATAGTTTTGGCGGGTACATCAATCTGGGTTGCAGGCTGTTTTCCTTTAGAGCTTGACATCTGTCACTCCAATCTCTTCTTGCCTTGAGGGTTTGCTTTGATAAGTCTGCTGTGCTTTTGATGGGCTTTCCTTTGTACATGATTTGTTTCTTTTCTCTATCTGCTTGTAGAACTTTGTTTTTCTGTTGTGTTTTTGGAATCTTAAGTTATATGCCTATGTGTAAATTTTTTTTATCAAGGCTAGTTGGAGTCCTATATGCCTCACTTATCTGTGTGTGAAGTTCTTTTCCCCTGCTTGGGAAGTTTTCTGCCATTACTTCTGTGAACAGTTTTTTTATGTCATCTGCACTCTCTCCTGTTTCTTTATTGACTCCAGTGAGTCTTATGTTATTCCTCTTTGCATCATATAGCAGCTGCAGGATATCTTGTTATAATTTTCCATGAAATAAGAAGGGAAACTATAATTATAGCAGGGAAATTGCAGCAAAAGATAAGGTAAAGCCTCAGGATCCTTACAGATGGGGATAGCTATAAGATGCTAAACTTCATGCAATATTTACTTCTATACATAAATTCAAATGTAATTTTCAATATCCAAAAATATTTTGCCAATCTCAAATGCGTTCCTCAGAGTCACTCAGTCATCACCTTAGTTCTCACATGGAAAGTAGAATACGTAACTAATGTGCCAGGATTAATTCCCAAGCCCAATCCAGATGGATTTAGATTTGTTTATATATATATTAATTGGTACATTTTAGGTATACAATACATTTACATTTATCATTGGGTGTTTGTACCTGAACATGATGTATCTTAGTTCTTATTTTTTTCCCCATTACCTATGTGCCCCTCAGAGGTGGAATCTCAGCATTGTATTCATCTGCGTCTCTTGAATGACCAGTGATGTTGAACATTTTTTCATACATTTATTTGCTGTTTTTACTTCTTTGTCTGAGAAATGTCTGTTCATTTTAGATTCCCATTTATCAACTGGGTCTTTGAATCTGTGGGGGGGTCTGATTTTTTTCAGTTGTTTATATATTCTAGACTGTAGACCTTTGTCTGAGTTACAGCTGCTAAAATTTTCTTCCCATATTGTAGGTTGTCTCTTAGCTCTGTTAGTAGTTTCTCTTTCAGTGCAGAAGCTTTTTAATAAGATGAAGTCTCAGTCCTTGATTCTTTGTGCTAGTTCCCGTGCCACTGAAGTTTTGTTCATAAAGTCTTTTCCTATACCAGTGTCATTGAGAGTTCTACCTAACTTATCTTCCAGCAAGTTTACTGTTTCTGTCTTGATATTTAGCTCTTTAATCCACTTTGATCTTAGTTTAGTGCACAGTGATAGGTATGGGTCTAGTTTTAATCGTTGGCAGGTTGAAATCCAGTTTTTCCAACACCATTTATTGAACAGGCTATCTTTTCTCCCATGAGGGCAATTGGCTCCTTTGTCAAAGATGAGGTGGCTGAGTATGTTTGGAGTTGTTTCTGCATCTTCTCATCTATTCCACTGATCCTCAGGTCTGTTTCTTTGCCAGTAACATGCTGTTTTTATCACAGTAGCTTTGTAGTATAGTTTCAAGTTGGGTATTGTGATACCCCCAGCCATGTCTCTGTTGCCCAGAATTGCTTTTGCTATTCTAGGTTTCTTCTGCTTCCAAATGAATTTTTGGATTGTTTTCTCTAGTTCTGTGAGGCATATTGTTGGAATTTCAATCGGTATTGAGTTAAATTTATATAATAGCTTTGGAAGTATGGCCATTTTCACTATATTGATTCTTCCTAACCAGGAGCAAGGGATCTTTCCATTTTCTTATATCCTCTTCGATCTCCTTCTTCAGAGTGCTGTAGTTTTCTGTGTAGAGGTCTTTTGCTTCCTTTGTTAGGTTGATACCTAGATATTTCATTTTTTTAGATGCTATTGTATAAAGAATTATTTCCTGAATTTCTCTCTCCATGGGTCTGCTATTTGCGTATAAGAAGGTTATTGTCTTCTGAGTGTTGACCTTATATCCAGCTACTCTACTGAATCTGTCCATTAGGTCTAGAAGGCTTTTGACCGAGTTTTTTCCATCTGCTATGTAAAGTATCATATCATCAGCAAATAATGACAGTTTCACTTCTTCCTTTCCTATCTTTATTCCTTTTATTTCTTTCTCTTGTCTAATTGCTATGGCTAATGTTTCCAGAACAATATTGAACAGGAGTAGTGATAGTGGGCATCCTTGTCTTGTTCCTGATTTTAGCATGAAAATTTTCAGTTTTTGACCATTTAGTATGATGTTGGCTGTTGATTTTTCATAGATAGCCTTAATCAGGTTGAGATAAAAAGCTTCTTTCCCAATTTTCTGTAGTGTTTTTATCATGAATGGGTGCTGGATGTTGTCAAATGCCTTTTCTGCATCTATTGAGATGATCATATGGTTTTTGTCCTTGACTCTGTTAATATAGTGTATTACATTTATTGATTTACAGATGTTGAAACATCTTTGCATCCCTGGGATAAATCCAACTTGGTCAGGGTGTATGATCTTCTTGATGACCCTCAGTATTCTGTTTGCCAGTATCTTGTTGAGGATTTTTACATCTATGTTCATTAGGGAGATTGGTCTGTAGTTCTCTTTTGGGGTTGGGTCTTTCCCTGGTTTTGGAATCAAAGTAACACTTGCTTCCAGGAAAGAATTTGGAAGCCTTGCTTCCCTTTCAATTTCCTGATGAGTTAAAGAGTAATGGTGATAGTTCTTCTTTAAACATCTTGTAGAATTCAGCAGTGAAGCCATGAGGACCTCGGCTTTTCTTTGTTGGTACATTTTTTTGTTACATTTTCAGTTTCACTCATTGTTATTGGGGTGTTTAGAATTTCTATATCACCTTCATTTAACTTGGGCAATTTGTATGTATCTAGGAATCTGTCCATTTCTTCTATGTTTTCCATTTTATTAGAGTACAGGTTCTCAAAGCAGGTATTGATGATTCTCTGAATTTCTGCTGAATCTGTTGTGGCTTCACCTTTTTCATTCTTTTTTTTTTTTTTTTTACCTTTTTCATTCTTAATTGCATGGATTTGAGCCTTTTCTTTCATTTTTTTGATAAGGTTGGCTAAAGGTTTATCGATTTTATTTATTCTTTCAAAAAACCAGCTCTTCGATTCATTGATTTTTTTTGTATTGTTCTCTTCTTTTCCATTGCATTGATTTCTGCTAGGATCTTTATAATTTCCTTTTTTGTATGAGCTTTTGGTTTGTTATGCTCTTCTTTTTCTAGGGGCTTGAGGTTCTGCATTAGGTTATTTAACTGAGTTCTGTCTGTTTTCTTAATATGGGCATTCACTGCTATGAATTTCCCACATAGAACTGCTTTCATTGTGTCCCACAGATTCCTGTATGTTATACTGGCATTATCATTTACTTGTAGAAACTGTCTAATTTCTTCTTTAATTTCCTTTGTGACCCATTGGTTGTTCAGGAGAGTGTTATTCAATTTCCATGTGTTTGTGGGTGTTTTGTGGTTTCTTATGTTATTGATCTCCAATTTTATTGCAATATGATCTGGTAATATACAGGGGATAACTTCAATTCTTTTACATTTACTTAGATTTGCCCTATGAGCTAGCATGTGTTCTATTTTGGAGAATGACCCATGTACAGCTGAAAAGAATGTGTATTCTGTGTTTGTGGGGTGGAGCACTCTATAAACATCTCTTAAGTCCATTTTTTCAATAGCTTGGTTCAGTTCTAGAATTTCATTGTTAATTTTTTTCCTAGATGATCTGTCTATTTGTGATAGAGGGGTGTTGAGGTCCCCCACTACAATTGTGTTAGTGCTTATTTGGTTTTTCATGTCCATTAATATTTGTTTTGTATAGTTGGGGGCATTTGTATTTGGTGCATAAATATTTAGGATTGTCATCTCTTCCTCTTGGATTGCTCCCTTCACCAGGATGTAGTGACCATTTTTGTCTCTCTTAATTAGTTTTGGTTTGAAATCTACTTTGTCTGAAAATAAGATTGCTACCCCTGCTTTTCTGTGGGATCCTGTCACATGGAGAACTGTTTTCCATCCTTTTACTTTCAGTCTGTGAATTTCCTTTTGAGTTAGGTGTGTTTCTTGTATACAGCATAATGCTGGGTTTTGCTTCTTAATCCATTCTGTCAATCTGTTTCTTTTGATTGGTGAATTGAGGCCATTGACATTGATAGTTATAATTGAGAGATATTAACTCATTCTTGCCATGATGTTTTGTTGTTGTTGGCTCTTTTCTTATTTTTCCCCCTTTCCCTTTAGTGCCTTACCTTGTGTGGTGTCTTCTATCTGTTAGCCCTCATGGAGTTGTGACCTTCATTGTCTTTTTCTAGGATATTGCATAAAATTGTTTGGAGTGCTGGTGTGGTGTTCATGAAATTTCTCAGGTGTTCTTTGTCATGGAAGTATCTAATTTCCCCATTGATTTTGAAAGATAATTTTGCCAGATACAATAGTCTAGGTTGGAAGTTATTTTCTTTTAGGGCTTGAAATACTTCACTCTAGGCTCTCCTTGATTTGAGGGTTTGTGTTGAGAAATCTGCCATCATTCTGATGGGCTTTCCTTTGTAGGTGATTTGTTTCTTTTCTCTAACTGCCTGTAGAACTTTGTTCTTCTGTTGGGTTTCTGGGATCTTGACTATTATATGCCTAGGTGTAGATTTTTTTTGATCGTGACTGGGTGGAGTTCTATATGCCTCACTTATCTGGGTGTCCAATTCTCCACCTCTGTCTGGGAAGTTTTCTACTATTACTTCTGTGAACAGTTTTTTTTATGTCAATTATACTTTCTCCTGTTTTTTCATGGACTCCTATCAGTCTCATGTTATTCTTCTTTGCATCATCTAGCAGCTGTTGGATTGATTTCTCATGGTCCCTTACTATCTTTAAGAAATCTCTGTTTTCGTGGTCCTTAACTGCAATCCTGTCTTCTATATCTGATATTGTCTTCAGATTCTCTTAGTCTGTTCTGCATGCTTTCAATGGAGTTTTTAATCTCCTGAATATCTGTTTGAATCTGTTTCATGGATTCCATTTCTTTCTTATGCTGGGCATTCATGGCTTCCAGCATGTTTCTGATCTCATCTATTTTCTTGTCTGTTTCTGCTCTAGAGCCTCTAATTATGTCTTTCACTCTACTCACCATCTCTGTATTTATCTGGGAGATTATTTCTGTTTGAATTTTTCTAGAGCCTCATGCATCTGCTTTGTTACTTCCTGTCCTATCAGTTCAGGGTGTCCAGGTGGTTGATTATCAGACTTTTCCACCTCATTTCCCCCAGGATTTCCTTTTTGTGGCATGGAAGCCTGCGTTTGTGCCTTGCTTAAGTGTCTTCTCATTTTTGTTTTTGGTACTGTCCTTGGTTTAATTCCTGGGTTGATATTTCAAAATTGTTTAATGCAGGTATCTTTGTTGCTTGTGTTTAAAACCCTTGTGGGATGATTGTTTCTCAGAGGTGTCTTCCAGATATGGCTTGTGTTTAGGTTTTGAGGCTCTAATGACTCTGAGGCTATTTTATTTTCCTTATACCAGGAAGGAAAACTGATTAGATCAATCACAACATGTTAGGCCAAATGTTACAATCAGCAATACCATAGCATCAAGCCCAGCTTAGAAAATGACAATTTGTGGTAGTTATTAATCTATCACATTTAACTACGTGAAGTATAATCCCCTGTGCCTCTGTAGTGAGGGACCAGGTAGCAGAAGAGCTGTAAGGTGGGGGGGGGGGATGGAAATGGGCCTTGCAGGCGCCCATGCAGCTAAGCAGAGCACCAGATGAAGGCGGGGCTCCAAGCCGCTCCTAGAACCTCACTGTGCAGTGAAAAGGAACCAGAACACAGCTGAAGAGCCTCAGGCTGCTTGGCCAACCAGAGGAGAGAAGCTCCAAATGAAGGCCTAGATTTGTTTCTTTAAACCATAATCTAAGTTTCTACTCATCAGTTTTCCTACTTATGGAATGAGACTCATTTAAACAGATACTTAAAATCTAAAAGTAAAAATGTACTTTTAAAAGATGTTTGGAATTTTTATGCAGGGTGGACAGAAGTTTGCAATACATCTTATTGTTAGACAATAATGCATGTTAAGAGCAGCAATAGTGTGCAATTAATGATACTGCTAATTAATAGTCACCACAAGAGGCTCCTTGCAATGTTTTGTGTGTGCTTACCTTGTCTGAAAGCCCTCAGCAGCAAGGACTGCTTTACTTTTCTCCCACATGCCTCTGTAAAGGAGATTCTTCTCTAAGCTTGAACAAGACATTCTTAATCATTAGTCCTTGGCCCATTCTGCTCACAATGCCTGTTAAATGTCTATCACAATCCAAGGCCCAGAATGAACAGCTAAATCACCTTTGCATCTGGCTTGAAGTTGTTGGACACATGAGCCTATGGTGCACTGGACCTACTTACAAGGACTCTGCCCCTTACCTCCTAACTGGATGCTCAATGCCCTCGCCTCAGTAACCTGAAGTCAGCCATTGTGGACACATTCACACACAGAAAGGTGCCACATGTGTGTCCTATTTATTTCACTTAAGAGTATGGCCTCAAAGTGCATCCACTTAGCTATAAATGTCTCTAGTTTCTCATCCTTTAGGGCTGAGTAGTACTCCATTTTATTAAAAAAAAATCTTTAACCAGTCTCCAGTTGATGGGCATTTGGGCTGTTTCCAAGTTTTAGCTATTACAAGCTGTGCCACTATAAACATGGGTGAGCATATATCACTGTGGTATGATTCTTTTAATTCTTTTTGATAAGAATTTCTGAATGGTTAAATAATTTCTTTGTTACTAACATGAAACAAAGCAATAAAGATTGGTGCCTAGTAAGTACCAGCAACATAGCAACAAACAACCCAGCAAGTCCCTGAGCTCATATAGAGTTTACAATTTAGCTCTGTATTACTTAGTGAAAATGTATACAGAACCAATCTCAATGTTTAGGCATTGAAAGAAGGATTTGAATTGTAAACTCCCTAATAGCATACATTAAAAGTTGTATGAAAAGATAAAGTTTTGGCTGTGCATAACAGAGACTCAAATTAGCTTCTGCAGAGAAGAGACAGAAGTATTTTTCACAAAACTGTTCTGAGGTGGGCAGTCCAAGACTCCACAGAGCTGGCCAGGCACTCAGGTCCTCTGTCTTATAGCTCAGCCACTGCTAGGATATTCTTTGCTACATGGTCCTGAACAATTCCTTATGTCTATATTCCAAGCTATGGGTTGGAGGGAGGAAGAAGAAACATCTCCCTTCATGAAGGGAGACATGAACACAAAATCATTTTCTTCACTTCTATGCACAACCTATTAAGTGGAACTTCACATAGCCATTCTGTCTGTAAGAGAGCCTGGGAAATATTTTTACTGTGAGTGTTCTTGTGCCTACCTTAAATCAAGAAAAAGGAAAAAACAGATCCTGAACAAAAGCCTATAGTCTCGGCCAAATTCCATCCCTTTATTAAGGTTTACATTATTTATCATCCACCAAGAATGCCCTTATTCCCTTCTCAAAGAATTCAGTCCCAAAGGTCCATCCAGTTCCTGTATCTGGATCAAGTCTGAGGATTCTCTGGGTGAGATTGCCCTTCCACATCATGTCTTGGTGTGAATGTATAGACTATGTTAACCTATAAACTAATGGCCAAGAAATATGTGCCTGAACATCCAACATAAAATGAAGGAGTAGGAGACGGATGACCAAAATAAAAACTTCTACTGAAAATGGAAATTGAGAAACACAGCTGTCATTAATTTATAAGAATTATCAAGTCCTATTGGAAAAGAAATGTGGAAACTTCCTACCCCACTGGTGGTGCAAGTCCTTTGCTCAGCCCATCTGGTAGCTGTGGCTTTGGTGCTGTGGGAGGATCTCTTTTGTCCATTGTCTTTCATGGCCACATCTAAAGCAGACACTGGAGCCACCACAACTTCCACACTCTGCTTCTTGATGATTTCAGTTTATGAGTCCAGGAGTTGGGTTGATTTGTCACAGGCTTATGCAGCCCAGTTTTCTGGCTCCTTTGGTAATATGGTTCCCTTATATCTCGGAGAATGCTTTCCAACCCATTTGTTTCTGCTCAATCCCGTGTGTGGACAATCACAGCCATGGCTCTGGCCTTGATATAGAGTTTAAGACTAAAGGTTCTGGTCTTTATAAGGACCTCACTGTCACTTGGATTCCCCTCAGGAAAGACTCTTATTGGTGTGAGTTTTCTTCCCCCTTTCTGCTCCATATTGACATGTGTTAAGTCATATCCCATTCTTCTGTTTGAGCGCTGGTTGGCAATACACTGTCCTATCCACAGCCACTCAGCTCCTGGTTCTGGGGCCACAGTCCTCCAAGCTATTCTCAGATCCACAAGTATGTGTCACCTCAGCCTGAGCTTGCCAATAACAAGCACTCTTCCAGTGCACCTCTTCAGCAAAGTCTTTTTTCCGTCACTAAGCCTCCAAATAAAAGAAGCCCTCCCTTGAGGCTGCCCATGTAACCACCATGGTGCAGAGGTCACAGTCAGAACTCTAAGAAGGGGTTCTGCTGTATTTTCTTACCCAGAAACTTGTCTCCTCTGGCTCTGCCTAGCACCCTGAGCTGCGGGGCTCAGGGATTAACTGTGCTGAGCCAGGAATTAAGACCCTGGAATAAAAAGGGTCCATTAAACCCTAGAAACTTTAAAGAAGGAGATTTACTTTTCTAGTCTAGTTTCTTCTTTAATATTAACAAGTTTGGCACGAGGACTTCCACATCCTTCAGCTCCTTTTAGTCTATAACTTTTATAAATATATATGAATCCACACATACACATCTATGCAGGAGGGACACACACAGCTATGCCATCCCAGCCTTCTTTCCCTGCTCTGCCATCAAGAACTGCTCCTTAGGCATCTGCCAGGGAAAAGGTACACCTGACTCTGCTCAGCAGGCCCCAAATATTCAGGGTCCCAGGTTAGGTTTCTGCTGTGCTCCAGGGGTGACACCACAGCTGTCTGCAGGTGTCTCTGGCTAGCAAGCCTTCAGATGAGGACAAGATCTCAGTCTCCCTTCGGGGGACCTCACATTGTCTGCAACTTCTTACTTGTCTTGGGGAGATGCACAGCACCACCCATGGGACTGAAAATGAAATGGTTCAGTGAACCCTCTGGATCAAAAGATTCTTGAATTTCAAGTCTTTTTTCTATAAAATTGGTTGGTAGGTGGTGGAATCAGGGCCACTCAGCTATGTTTCAGTCAGTACTGCAGAACTTCTTCAGAAGTGGAAGTACTTAGTAATAGTGCCCAACTTAGAGTCTTTAGCTAAAATCTGAGATAATAAAAATATCATTCAACTTTCCCCCAGGAGCACTACTGTTACTATTACTAACAACACCAGCTAACATTTAGAATTATGTGCCAGGCATTGCACTATCCACTTTAAATTTACTAACTGGTAAAAGCTATCATGGTCATAGGATGTTGGGTCCTCATTTTACAGATGCAGAAACTGAGGCATAGAAAACTTAAGTACTTGCCTAAGTTTGTACAACAAGTAAGTGGCAGGATCTGATGTTCAAAATTAGGCAGCCTAGTTGTTGAGTTCATACCCTTACCCACTACAGATTCTTATCTGTTTTTGTTAAGAGATTTGGACTTTACTTCTCCCTTAATCTATAAAATAAGACAACAAAACCTACACCATACAGAGATTTAGAATATAAGGTAATAAAAATGAGATCCTGGAACCAGCCCTGGTACATCGTAAGAACCTGAAAATAAATGATAATAATTCGAGTTGTTTTTTCCTTTCTGTGTGCAGTGGTTGGTACCAAGCCAGAACCAAGAAAATCCAGAACAGTCATTGCTGCAGAAATGAGAACACCCACCCTGTTCCCTGCCCTGGAATCCCCACACTAGCTGGCAGAGGATTCAGCCCCACACATGACTCCCCTATATAATGAGCAAAGGATGGGCATTACTTCCCAAATCAAGCTACAGCCAGTGATAGTTTGTTTCCTGTTAGGTTTGTTCCTTTGAAGACTGCGCCAAAGAATCAGAAACAAGTTAGAGAAACTGAGACTGAGTCTAAGCTCTCTGATTCCCCTTGATAAAGTTCCCAGCACAGAATCTGGATGGGATAGTGACTGAAGAAAGTCTATTATCTTCTCTGCCAGGCAAGTATCAAAATTAGTCCCAGAGAAGGGGCTATGCAGAAATATTAGCATGACACAAATCCCTTCCACAGACGAGCTGACCAGAGCATTAGAGAAGTTCGGTTTGAGGCTACTGGTACTTGTGCGAACTGGATGGGCTTTCATTTGTATAATGACTGGGGTATTAGAGAAAGATACCACCTACAGTTTAGCCTGAATTAGAAGGCAAAGCTATTACACCAAAGCTCTCACTTAACTTTTTAAAAGGGATTAGGCCCACACTACCTTTACGATACTAGGTTGCTAAAAACAAATGGCAGTTTCTCACATGCCCCAGGAAAAATTTGGGGCTTATATAAATTTCCTAAATTATGAGGCACTATGCCCCAAACAGGCAGATAGAAAGGGACTAGAACCAAATCTACCTAGTCTTATGTCTCAAACCAAAGGACAAGAAAACAGCAATTTCATTTTTGTTTTTCCACTCATGGAAAGGCAGAGCTAGGTTTTAGTCCTGTGGAGCTAGTGGGGTTCCATGTCTTTGGTGGGGTATGGGGAGCGTTGAACTACCTTTTGGTTCACTTTCCTCATCTGTAAAAAGGTAGCCAGCACTCCAAAAATCTACATTTGTATCCTTGGAAATTTAATTATTATGACTCATGTATGGGAGATGTAAATACAAAGAGGAAGGAGTAAAGATAGAGCTAAAGAGATGGAAAAACAACTGGAAATCTTCAGATTCTCGGCCTTTGTAATTTGAGAGCTCTAAGAAAACCTGGGCTCACAAAGGACATGAACAGGGCGTGTGCACAATCACACAGGCCACTTAAGTGCTCTCCTGAACCCAAAGTTGCTATGCAGCCCTCCTGTGGGGTGCTGCTAGCTCCCCAGCAGATATGCCTATCTTGTTAAAACATGCACAAGTACTAAATTCTGTATTTCTCTAGCATCCAGAAAAACTCAAGAATTCAAGATTGATTCAAAATAGAACCCAGAAAAACTAGTATTTTGTAATCAAGTACCTCCACCTGGGCTGATAGTCTCTAGTGGGCACTTAAACAGCTCTTTGGTTGCCAGGGACATCTTAATACCAGGAGTGTATTAAAAAATAAAGCAATGCACTGGCTCTGCAGTATGAAAGCAGAGTCCATAAACCACAATATCACTCTGTGAGGAAATAGACTTCCTGTCTGCTATTTTTTTATGTGCCCAATTAAGTGCAGATTTTTGGCTGGATAAGCAACAAACATAACTGCAGCATATCCCCCTCCCCCCCAAAAAACCCCCCCAAGAAATGAAGTAAAAAACGAAACAAGCAAAAGTTGTGTAAGAAGATGGTCTGATAAGTGCTGTGAGATAATTTTTTTTTCTTGCTTTGTACCTGATACCTCCTAACCTGGATGTAACCAATCTCCAGTGTAGTAACTTTAGATCCCATATCTAATTCTATGGCAGCTCCTCACCCAAGAGGGATTTTCACCAAGTAAGGTGAGTATATTTCAAGCCCTTATATGGAATAGAACAGCAGTGCATCAAGGCAGGGTGGGTGGTTAAGTGAAGACAGTGTCTGAGAATTAAAAATCTGAAGTTAACTGATGGAAAATAGGGGCCAGATGATATGGTTCAAAGAAATAAGAACCTGCCTAAAACATAGTTACCAACATAAAATAAAGCCTGAACATGTGAGGTCTAAAAAAACTCTTATATTTTAATTTTAGTATTAAATTGGACACACTTGGGCTTAAGCCAGAATACTAGAATCCTATGAGAAAGACTAGAATACAGCACCAGTAAAGTACCCAGCTCTCTGCTACCTCAGAGACATCTAATAAACTTTCAGGAAGTTTACATACACTCCTTAAAGTTGGATAAAAGCTCAAGTGTGTTCAACTAAGTCAATCTCTTTCCTGGAAACAGTCATAAAAAAACAAGTACCTGAGTGTTGGGGTTGGAATCAACACCAGCCTTGAAGACATTAACACTTTGGGCAACACTTAGTATATTTTTGTCTATATTGTAGAAATAAAGGGTAATAATGTTTTAAGTAGGAAACCCAAATCAGCTGGAAATGACTTTGTTTTTATGTGAGAGCTCTAGAGGCCTCACCGGAACACCTCTTTTGGGTAAAGAGCTTGAATATCTCCTGAGCATTTGGGTTCTCTGTTCTAGGTTACCAAATTTCTAAATTAATATTAATTATCAATGGACAAGATATGTTACAAATTTAGTTTACCTAGACTTTCTGCTCTTGGTAAGAAGTAGGTAAGATTTTTCTCTATGCCTTTTTGTCTGAATCTACTGCTTAGCTCAGTTTTGACTCAGCCAGATGCCCCTAAAATTTGGTTGTTGGCTTCATCAAGTTACTCTCTTCTACCTTAATTTTCCTTACCAATGGAATGTGTTTGGTCATATATGCTGAATATGCTGAACCTACTTTATACTAGTAGGATGGTCACAAATCAGATAATATAGCTGAAAATGATTTTAGAGCCTCTAGAAAAAAAATATCATAAGCCTTTTCAAGTGTAAAATTCAGCCCTGTGGTAAACCCAAACCACAATTATTGTTTTCAAAATAAAGATGATAAATAGGGAAGCAAAATGGAAACACGTGCCTCATTGTAAACTGGTATGTGAATTTTAGTGCATGTGTAAATGCAATGGAAAATGGTAACTTACAAGAAGACAGAGCGGAAAGCTCAGTGTCTGGGCCATGGCATGGATCCTTAGGTCTATATTTGTAATTAATGGGTGGTGGCAATTCCAGTTACATTATTGTATACTCATATTTGAATGTGTTTTGTTCCACCTCTTGGCATTTAAGTTTTCAATATGTGCCCTGGTTTGAGTCCTAATTTGAAATGCAAGTGATATCAGACATGAAATGAGATTGTTAAACTTTGCATCACACTCTCTCAGGAGTCTGAATGCTTCATGAACCACTGCACTGCTGTTCAAAAAGTGCCCTTCTAATGAGGCCAATTCTGACTAATGCATATTCCAAGAATAATACTTGACCAAAATTGAATGCAATTCTCTTGTACTTATTATAATTTTCTATGACAGAGAGCAGAGGCTAAGTTTGGTGAAAGTATTGTTTTTCTTCTAAGCTTGGGTCTGCCAAAATTTGTTTTTATTTCTTCCCCCACCCCCTAGTCATCCCTTTTGGAATGATGTGGTGATCACAACCAACTGGGTGACTTGCTGGCATCTGTGCAGTGCCAATTTTCACCCCTTAGATATGTTTTTGGTACTGAAAAGAAATATTCCCAAATGGAAGAATCATTAACAAAAGCAATGTCAAGATGAAGTGTCTGATATTCCATATGTACTGTGCACTTATCATGCCGACAGTATAAAAGCCATCTGAGGTCTGTAGCTTCCTTTTCTGCTCAGAAGGAAATATGGCAGTGAGTCAAAGTGATACAGGAATTTTAAATAGTGTGGTCACACAATGTTAGAGGAGATTATAAATTCAGCATTAGAAACCAAAAGGAAAAAAAAATAAGCCACAGGTAGTATTCTCATATTATATTTGTTTTAGCTGTCAGGATAAAATACTAGAAAGAAATATTTTTATGACATGGAAACTGAGATCTACTTTCCAAAATTATTTTCCACTAGCTTAAAACTATGTATCATTTTTGTGAACCTAAAGACTCTTATCCTTGTAGAATCACTCATTTATCTTATAACCAGTGGAAAGATGGATGTGTACCTCATCTCTCTCAAGTGAACAAGCATGTATGGTGCTGGTGGGTGAGTGGGAGGTACCAGGAGAGGACAGTGCCTTCACTGGGTTGGACCACTGATCTTCACAGGCCTTCAGAAGGTTTAATTTCAGGGCAAGGCCTACAATTTAGACTCCAAGCACAATACTGCTGTGTGTGTGTGTGTGTGTGTGTGTGTGTGTGTGTGTGTGGTGTGTGTATGTGTGTGTGCATGTGTGTGTGTGTTACAATTGTTACAAAATGAGAATTGATAATAGAAGGCAACAGAATGGAGATTCAGGAGACTTCCATTGTTTTTCACCCAAAGTTCACTACATGTTTTTCCTTGTCATTAACATGACTCATAGTCATGTCTCCAAAAGGCCCCCTGAAACAAATCTTTACTTTTAAAAATGTTCCTTGGCAGTTATATGGAGATTGTTACATGCTCAACCTATCACCATCCTGCTTCCAAGACACAAGGTATAAAGCAGGTGTCAACTGTTTCTTCTTTGGTTGTGTCTGGTCCTTTACTGGGTTATTGATACAAGTACCAGAATACAAATGACTGTGGGCACAGGCCGTGCCCATGTGAATGACTGCAGGAGACACACCAAGGGGGTGGTAAGAGTGTGCCACATGCCTGTCATGGCTGCTGACCCACATCCCTCATCCAGAAACTTGAGACCTCTCTCTGGTCCATTCAGGATTCAGGCTGTCCTGAGCCACTCAGAGCTGTGGCAACTGGGATACGAGGGCAGAATATGTAGAGATGTCTTTCAAATGTGGAGACCACTGCATGCAGGAGGGTTAGAATATGGTGCCTGGGACCTACAAAAATTTATTTACAGGAGAAACTGGTGACAGATAACTTTTATTCAGGGCTTTATAGCTTACAAGGTGTTTTCACATTTATTATTAAATCTTCACAGTTTTATCTGTGATGTATTATTTTCCATATTATTCAAGTAGGGAGGAGCTCCAAGTAGTTAGTTGATTCATCTAACTAGTGTTTATTGAGGGCTTGCTATGTGCCAGACACACATAGGTACTAGAGGGTAAAACAGGAATCAAAACAAATTTCTCCTCTCAGGGAGCTTGAATTCTAGTTGTTGGGAAGAAAGGAGACAGACAATAGAATAATACAAAGGGGAAACATGTCAGATGGAGTCAATGTAAGGGAGAAGTAGCAATTGAGGACAAGGGTTAGGAAACACAAGTAGGGATAGGAGAAGTGATTTAGTTTTACATAGGGGAGTCAGAAGGTACCTGTTAAGAAGGTGACATTGAACAAAAGAGAACAGAGCTGGTCAGATGGTGCCAGGCATTACTAGCAGCAAGAGCAGAGGGTCTGATGCAGGACCATGCTTTAGCTTGATTGAGGAAATGCCAAAAGGAGGCCTGCTTTATGGAAAATGAACAAGTCTGGGAGTACTGAAAATGTACTAAAAGATGAAGAAAAGAATCTCATTCATGTGGATTTTATTTTTACATGCACACACAGATGTTATTTGAAATGTCTACCTGAAAGCATAGATACTAAGCAATCGGCAAGGACGTCTGGCCTCTGAACCTTGTTCAAGTTGAACAGTGGTAGCAGTGGTGGAAGTGGTGCAAGGTGTAAGATTGAGAATATATTTTCAAGTCAGAGCCAAATGGGTTTTCTGGTGTATTGGACCTGGAGTAAGAGAACAGAGAGTGTCAAGTTAAGATTGGGAAACAAGATAAAAAATTTGATTTGAGACATGTTAAGTTTGAGATGAGTTATGATATTGACACTTGTCACACACCAACAGGACAGCCATGAGTTAGGTATAGTGTTGCTATCTTCATTTTTAGTTGAGATAACTTGCCTTAAAGAATTGGAAGGATTTACTCACCATACAGCAATTATGGCACATCCAGGACTCAAACAAGTTTTTCAATTCTGGCTTAAATACTTTTCCTGGGATACCACAAGCTGAGAATCAAGCAGTGCTACAAGTAGATAAGTGATGAGAATTTCCTTTTCTTTGACCCACTCAACAGCAAGATTTAAATCAAAACTTTCAAACTCTAAGATTCAGAGAATCTGTTGTAAAACCAAAAGGGTTTTTCCCACTTAAAGAATAAAACACAACAGAGGTGAGCCTAAGGCCAGCGTGCTGACTGCATTAGAGACAAAGATGAAAAGAAGAGTGAGGAAAATGGGCAGGAGCCCTAGGTCAGCACGTTAAATGGCGGGCCTGGGAGGCTTGCATTATCAGACGTTAGTCAGAGGGACAGTCTTTTGCTGGCTTAGGGAAAAACTGAAATAACGCATTAATTTTAGGCCCTTTGAATTTTTTTTTCCTGGAGATGTTTTGTTTTGATACATCTGACAACAGCCAAAGAGAAAGCCTCCCAAGACAGACATAATAAAAACAGTGGATGATCCATAGTCACCATGCATAAGTTCCACTTAGTCTCATCCAGCCTAAGTCAGCAGCTCACTGAGGAGCTGCAGGTCATCCTGGAGGGTGGAGTAGGCTTGACAATTTAAAACTCTAGCACCACACTTCCTCCTTCATCTAACTGCTGTGAGACTGGTTAAACCTCACATGTTCCTGAGAAGAAAGCTTTACGATTAGCTGGGAGATCACTGCTCTTTTTGGGGGGACTTACCAACAAAACTCCCAAAAACATCAGCAATAGGAAACTTTCATTTGGGTAGAGGGCTGGCTTGCAGAGATTTGGAAGCCAAGATAAAGAAACAGGGGAGGGAGCTGGAATGGCCATTCACACTTGCACTTACTCATTTAATCAGTATTGAATGTCCAAAAATAGTAACAGAACTCTAAAAATTGGAATGCAAAAAGAAGAGTTGGGAGACAGTATACATGAGATAAATTTCTCACCTTTGATAATGGAGAGTCAAAGATATCATATGAAACTAATAAATTAATAAATATAAAGACACTGATCTGAATAAATAAAAACAAGAATTAAAGGTGGGTTTGCAGAACATGGGAATGAGAAGAGGATTGAAGAAGCAAAGATAAAATATCTAGTATTTTATACCCTTTGTATTGCTTGCCTTTACAAAATATATGTACACATATTTCACTTAAAATTTTAAACTAATATATTAAACTTTATTTCTATAAACAAGGAGGTCGCCATAAACAGTGATTAAATCACACATTCCCTACTCTTATGAAAGCTTGAGAACTAAACCTGTGAAGCACAGAATAAAAATGGAGAGATTAGAATAAAATAAAAAAGGAGAAGAACCTAGATCTCATTCCTGCTAATAGCTCATTCTACTGCCTGGGACGAAAACAAATGAAGAAAGGGAACATAATCTTTTCCCAACTGGTAGACATCAGGTAGCCATACAAGGCACACCAGGCCTGGTTCTGCTATGTCCCTTGCTGTCTTCCTCCTCCTCCTCCTCTCTTTCCTGGTAAGAGTGATTTTGGAGTTCCTTTCCTTAGTCAAGATTGATCTGCCCACAGAAGAAAGTCTATAGAATGAGTGAGAATAGACACAGCCAATGAAGACATTACTTACATTTCCCTTTGATTGTACCACTCTGACCTGGCTCTGTGTTTACTTACCACACTCCCCAACTAGATCTTAAGGAAGACATTTCAAAAATAAATTGCCAGAAGCAAAGGAGTTAATAAATTTAAACATGCTTGAGGTGAATCATTCACAGAACTTCAGACTTCAAACATGGAATCATTAAAACTATTAGTGTTGGCTCTGTGTTCTGTTCTCCAAAAGCTGGGAGTGTCTAGATACTCATTTTAATAGCTCTGGCAACTCTTTCTTCACATAATTGGTTTCTGTGTATCAAGACTTTCCTGAGATTTCTGATTTGGTTAATTCCCTAGAAAAACCTTCACAGCTAAGTGGCCCGTAGTCACTATCAATCCAGGCTAATCAGCATGATTTTAAAATTAAGCTCAGGCTTGTTACTGATAATAATATTACTTTACATTTGCACTCATACATTTATTCTCTTCATTCAATAAAATTGAATTAGTGTGACAATATTATAATAGCTACAAGGGTAGTGGGATGAAATAATAATCCTTTGCTCTTAAGGGACACATAATCTAGTAAAAATCAAAATAAAACTTAATAAATGTTTTAATAAAAAGTTGTGATACAGATGATACTTTGTGTCTTCCTGGTAAAGTCATCTGCATTTTCCCATAAATCTTTATGGATTATATAGAATAGAAGGATAGATATCACTGACAGGAGCCAGAGTGTGCCACCCCTAATGGTGTCACTGTGGCATATGAATTCTTCTGAGCTGAAGTCAGCTGAGAAACAGCAGATGCAGGCAAAGCTCTCAGCTCTCACAGTTTTCAATCTGAAGGCAGAGCACAAAATTTTTTCTAAAGATAACAAATTTTCATTTGTAGAGGTGTTTTATACTCTCATATTGGAAAGAAGAGGATTACTCATCAACCTGTGTTTTGCATTACAAACCTTACTAAGTAACCCTGTGTTCTTTATGTAATTTGTTTTCTCTAAAAATCCACACTTCTAAATTCCTTTGTCTCATGGCTTTTTGGTAAACTCCTGATTCTAATGCTTCTTTGGGTCTCCACTTCCTTCTTTCCTATGAGAGTTTCTGTTATGGTTTGTCTAGATGTCCCCCCAAGGCCTCATGCACTCACAGGTGGGGCTTTTCAAAGGTGGCTGGATCTAGGGCATGCAAATGTGGATTAAGGGTGTGTGAATATGAATTAAAGGTGTGATTACTAAATTAGTCCATTTATTGGTTTAGCATGGTTCTAGGTATGGATAGTGGGAAAGCCCATCCTGGATGTGGCTGGCACCACCCAAAAGGCTTATATCTCAGATGGGATAAAAGAGAAAGTAAGGTTCAATGCTGCTGCCTTCTTATCTGCCCTGACATGGACTATTTCTCCTGTACAATGCCCCTCTCCCATGCCACCCTGCCTTAGAGCCAGGGGACTATGGACTGAAAGCACTACACACTGTGAGCTGAAGTAAACCTTTCCTCCCTTAACTTGTGGGCATCAGGTATTTCGTTCCAGGAGCAACAAAATAAATAAGACAGTTTCTATCTCATAAAATAAACCCTTTTACCTCTTAATCTTTTAGGGAGTGTAATTTGAAGGGCCTAAGTTACAGAGCATAAAAGAGTAGAGGAAAAGTTTCCTTCTCTGCTCTAACTACAAATGGATATGATGTAAGAAAAGTCCATTTCAGATTCAGGCTGCCATACCAACACCCCCAGTGCCAAGAAGCAGAGCCCCCATCCCAGCACCAAGGAGGTGAGCCTTGAGGATGCCAGCTGCACACACACACACACACACACACACACACACACCCTGTTGAAAAGAGAAGACACATAAACAAGTCTCAAAGCCAGACTTCCAGATCACTTAAAGCAATCCCAAAGGGAAATGAGATGGAAAAATCTGATACTCAACCACCTGGACTCCCTGAACTGGCAACAAAAGGGGACCTGGAAAAAATGAAATCAGAAATAATTTCTCAGATAACAGCAGAGATTGTGCCCATACTGCAAAACATGATTAATAAAGCCAGAGCATACAGATATAAAAAAAAATAGAGGACCTGAGGAACATGATGGAATCCCAACATAGGAAACAAATGGAATCCATAAAACAGATGCAAACTGATTTGCAGGAGATTAAAAACTCCATTGAAAGTTTGTGCAGCAGAATGAGCCAATATGAGGACAGAATTTCAAATATAGAAGAAAGATTGCAATTAGTGACCAGGAAAACAAAAATTTCTTCAAAATAGTAAGGGACCACAAGAAATCAATCCAGCACCTGCTAGATGATACAAAGAAAAATAACATAAGACTGATCAGAGTTAATGAAGAAAGAGGAGAGAGTGCAGATGACATTAAAAATCTGTTCACAGAAGTGATGGCAGAAAGCTTCCCAAATAGGGGAAAAGAACTTGACTTACAGATAAGTAAGGCATATAGGACTCCAAATAGCCTTGATCAAAACATAAACAAACAAACAAACAAAAAAAGGACACATAGGCATTGGATTCCAGAAACCCAACAGAAGAACAAAGTTCTACAAGCAGTTAGAGAAAAGAAACAAATCACATACAAAGGAAAGCCCATCAAAATCACAGCAGACTTCTCAGTGCAAACCCTTAAGGCAAGAAGAGCTTGGAGTGATGTATTCCAAGCCCTAAAGGAAAACAGCCTTCAAACCAGATTGATGAACCCTCCAAAACTATCTTTCAAAATGGATGGGGATATAAGATACTTTCATGACAAAGAGCACCTTAGGAACTTCATGAATACCAAACCAGCACTCCAAAAATTTTAAACAATATCCTAGGAAAAGACAATAAGGAACACAACCCAGGAAGCCCAGCACAATGAATCCATTGGGCATGACAAGAAATTAAATGCAAAGGGGAAGAAACCAACAAAAAGAAAAAGTCATGATGATGATAAGTCAATATGTATCAGTTATAACTATTAATGTTAATGGTCTCAACTCACCAATAAAAAGAAATAAACTGGCAGAATAGGTCAAGAAGCAGGATCCAACAATATGCTACATACAAGAAACACACTTAATTAAAAAAGAAACTCATAGACTGAAAGTTAAAAGGTGGAAAACAAAATTCCATGTAACAGAAACTGGAAATAAAGCAGGAGTAGCTATCCTTTTTGCAAATCAAGTGGATTTTAAACCAACACTGATTAAGAGAGACAAAGAAGGACACTACATCCTTGTAAAAGGAACAATCCAAGAGGAAGAGCTGACAATCATAAATATATATGCAACAAACACTAGTGCACCCAACTATATAAAACAAATACTAACAGACATGAAAAATCATATAAGCACTAATACAATAGCAGTGGGGGGGGGTCTCAATACCCCACTGACACAAATAGATTGATCAACTAGACAAAAAAAAGCAACAAAATACTAGAACTCAATGAAACTCTTGAACTAACGAACTTAACAGATGTTCACAGAGTGTTCCACCCCACAAAATCAGAATATACATTCTTTTCTGCTGCACACAAGTTGTTCTTGAAAATAGACCACATACTCGCTCATAGAACATATTTAATTGAGTGCAAAGAAACTGAAGTTATCCCCTGTATATTATCAGACCACAGGGCAATGAAATTGGAGATCAATAGAAAAAGAAACCACAAGAATTTCATAAACACATGGAAACTGAACAAGACACTTCTGAATAAGCAATGGATCACAGAGGAAATTGAAGAAATCAGACAGTTCCTTCAATTAAATGACAATGGCAATACAACATATTGGAATCTATGGGACACAGTGAAAACCATCTTACAGAGGAAATTCATAGCAATCAATACTCATATTAGGAAAACAGAGCGGGCTCAATTAAACAACCTGATGCTGAACCTCAAGCTTCTATAAAAAGAAGAGCAGGACAAACCCAAAGCTCATACAAGGGAGGAAATTACAAAGATCAGAGCAGAAATCAATGCAATGGAGATTAAGAGAATGATACAAAAAATCAACAAAGCAAAGAGTTGGTTCTTTGAAAGAATACACAAAATTGATAAACCCTTAGCTAACCTTATGAAAAAAAAGGAAAGAAAAGCCCAAATCCATGTGAGTAGGAATGAAAAGGATAAAATTGCAACAGACACAGCAGAAATCCAGAGGATCAGCAATAACAATTTTGAGAAACTTTATGCATAAAAACAGAGACGTGTATCAGTGGAACAGAATAGAAGACACAGAAACAACTTCAGACACTTTCAGCCACCTGATCCTTGACAAAAGGGCCAAAAACGTATGCTGGAGGAAAGATAACCTCTTTAGCACATAGTGCTGGTAAAACTGGGTGCCCATATGAAGTAGTGTGAAGTTAGACTCATATTTCTCACCATATACTAAAATCAAAATGGCTCAAATGTCTAAATATTAACATGGAAACACTTATCCTGTTGGAAGATAAAATAGGTACAACTCTTGAAGACATGGGCATATGAAAGGACATTCTCAACAGAACCAGAATTGTATAAGAAATAACATCAAGAATCAAAAGATGGAATTACAGCAAAGGAAAAGACTTCTGCACAACAAAGGAAACAAGAGAATATAGAATGCAAAACAATTTTTGCCAACTATTCCTCAGACACAGGACTAATACCTAGAATTTACAAAGAATCCCCCAAAATTATATCCCCCATGAATAAATGACCCAATCAAAAATTGAAGCCAACAGAAATGAATAGATACTTCTCAGAAGAAGAACAAATGGCCGATAAATACATGAAAAAACGTACAACATCTCTGGTCATTGGATAAATGCAAATTAAAACAACACTGAGATTCCATCTTACTCCAGAAAGAATGGCCATGATTGGCGGATGTCCTACTGAGGTTGTGAGGTGCATGGAACACGTGGAATCAGCCCGCGCCACGGCAACAATCCACTGGACACCCCCTCCCCCCACTCCTCTGTATAGTCACCTGGTTCCACACTACAAAGATGCAGAGGACACCGGACCACCAGACCACTGTACTGAGTCCTTCCACTCCCGGGCCAGAGGTAGGGTCTTCTGAGCCACCATCCCACTGCTTCTGGTCCAGAGGAAGGGGCTTCCTGGCCACCATCTCTCCCACTGCTCCCAGCCCAGAGGAAAGGGCTTTTGGGCCACCATCCCTACTGCTGCTCCCGGCCAAAGTTCCACCTCTCACAGCTCAGAGGAGGTAATCCGTGGAGGTGCCAACAGTCACCCCCCCCCCAGTTAAAATGAGAAAACACATAAATAAGTCTCAAAACCAGACTTCCAGGTCACCTACAACAATCCCAAAGGGAAATGAGATGGAACACTCCGATACTCAACCACCTGGACCCACTGAAATAGCAACAAAAGGGGATATGGAAAAAATGAAATCAGAAATAATTTCTCAGATAACAGGAGAAATTGTGCTCCTAGTGCAAGACATGATTAATAAATCTAGAGAGGAGCTGAGGAACATGATGGAATCCCAACATAGGAAACAAATGGAATCCATAAAACAGATGTGAATAGATTTCCATGAGATGAAAAACTACATTGAAAGTCTACACAGCAGAATGAGCCAATGTGAGGACAGAATTTCAGATATAGAAGATAAGACTGCAATTAGTGACCAGGAAAAGAAAAATTGCTTCAAAATTATAAGGGAACATGAGAAATCAATCCAGCAGCTGCTAGACGATGCCAAGAAGAATAATATAAGACTGATTGGAGTCAACGAAGAAACAGGAGAGAGAGCAGATGACATAAAAAAAACTCTTCACAGAAATAATGGCAGAAAACTTCCCAAGCAGGGGAAAAGACCTTGACATACAGATAAGTGAGGCATATAGGACTCCAAATAGCCTGGATCAAAAAAAAAAAATCTACACATAGGCATATAATAGTTAAGATTCCAGAAACTCAACAGAAGAACAAAGTTCTACAAGCAGTTAGAGAAAAGAAACAAATCACATACAAAGGAAAGCCCATCAGAATCACAGCAGACTTCTCAACACAAACCATCAAGGCAACAAGAGCTTGGAGTGACATATTCCAAGCCACAAAAGAAAACAGCCTCCAACCCAGAGTGATGTATCCTGGAAAATTAGCTTTCAAAATGGATGGAAAAATAAGATACTTTCATGACAAAGAGCACCTTAGGAACTTCGTGAATACCAAACCAGCACTCCAAAGAATTTTACACAATATGCTAGGAACAGATATTGAGGATCACAACCCCAGGAAGCAAAGCAGAAAGAACCCATCTAGCATGACAAGAAATTCCATGTAAAGGGGGAGAACCCAACAAAAAGAAAAAGTCATGGCAATGACAAGTCAATACGTTTCACTTATAACCATCAACGTTAATGGTCTCAACTCACCAATCAAAAGAAATAGACTGGCAGAATGGGTCAAGAAGCAAAATCCAACAATATGCTGCATACAAGAAGCACACTTAATTCAAAATTCAAAATTCAATAACTTTCATAGACTGAAAGTTAAAAGGTAGAAAACAATACTCCATGTGATGGGAACCTGACAAAAAGCAAGAGTAGCTATCCTCTTTGCAGATCAAGTACATTTCAAACCAACACTGATGAAGAGAGATGAAGAAGGACACTACATCCTTGTAAAGGGAAGAATCCAAGAGGAAGAGATGACAATCATAAATATCTATGCACCAAACACTAGTGCACCCAACTATATAAAACAAATACTAATGGACATGAAAAGTCATATATGCACTAATACAATTGTAGTGGGGGACCTAATACCAGACTGTCACAAATAGATAGATCAACTAGACTAAGAATAAGTAATGAAATACTAGAACTCAATCGAACTCTTGAAAAAATGAACTTAACAGATGTTTACAGAGTCTTCCACACCACAAAATCAGAATACACACTCTTCTCAGCTGCACATGGGTCATTCTCCAAAATAGACCACATACTCACACATAGAACATGTTTAAGTAAGTGCAAAGGAATTGAAGTTATCCCTTGTGTATTATCAAAACATAGTACGATGAAATTGGAGATCCATAGCAAAAGAAACTTGAAAAATTCATAAACAGGTGGATATTGAACAACACACTTCTGAATAACCAGTGGTCACAGAGGAAATTAAAGAAGAAATCAGACAGTTCCTTCAATTAAATGACAATGAGAATACAACATATCAGAATCTATGGGACACAATGAAAGCAGTCTTATGAGGGAAATTCTAGCACTGAATACACATATTATGAAAACAGAATGAGCCCAATTAAACAAGCTGATGCTGAACCTCAAGCTTCTAGAGAAAGAAGAGCAAGACAACCCCAGAGCTCATGCAAGGAAGGAAATTATAAAGATCAGAGGAGAAATCAATTCAATGGAGACTAAGAGAATGATACAAAAGTCAATGAAGCCAAGAGTTGGTTCTTCGAAAGAAGCAAGAAAATTGACAAACCCTTAGCCAACCTTATCAGAAAAAGGAAAGAAAAGGCCCAAATCCATGCAATTAGGAATGAAAAGGGTGAAATGACAACAGACCCAGCAGAAATCCAGAGGATCATCAATACCTACTTCCAGAACCTATACATCAATAAGATGGACAACACGGAAGAAATGGACAGATTCCTAGATACATATGAATTACCAAAGTTGAATGAAGAAGACCTAAAAATTCTGAACAACTCAATATCAACCAATGAAATTGAAAATGTAATTAAAAACTTATCAACTAAGAAAAGCCCGGGACCTGATGGCTTCACTGCTGAATTCTACAAGACATTTAGAAAGGAACTGCTGCCACTACTGTTTAAACTCCTCAATGAAACTGAAAGGGAAGCAATACTCCCAAATTCATTCCTGGAAGCAAGCATCACCTTGATCCCCAGACCAAAGAAAGACCCAACTGAAAAACAGAATTATAGGTCAATCTCAGTAATGAACATAGATGCAAAAATCCTTAAAAAAGATAATGGCAAACAGAATGCAGAAGATCATCAAGAAGATCATACACCCGGATCAAGTGGGATTCATCCCAGGGATTCAGGAATGGTTCAACATACACAGATCAATCAATGTAATACAGTATATCAATAGAGCCAAGGACAAAAACCATATGATCATCTCAATACATGCAGAAAAAGCATTTGACAAAATCCAACATGCATTTATGATAAAAACCCTACATAAAATTGGAATAGATGGTCTCTACCACAAACTGATAAAAGCCATCTATGAAAAACCAACAGCTAATATGATACTAAATGGTCAAAAACTGAAATCCTTCACACTAAAATCAGGAACAAGACAAGGATGTCCACTATCACCACTCTTGTTCAATATAATTCTGGAAACATTAGCTGCAACAATTTGACAATAGAAAGAAATAAAGGAATAAAGATAGGAAATGAAGAAGTCAAATTGTCATTATTTGCAGATGACATGATACTCTATTTAGAAGACCCCAAGAACTCCACCAAAAGTCTTCTAGACTTAATAACCAAATTCAGTCAAGTAGCTGCTTACAAGGTCAACACACAAAAATCAATAGCTTTCCTCTACACCAATGACAGACTCACTGAGAGAGAAATAGGGCAAATAATTCCTTTCACAATAGCATCCAAAAAGCTGAAATACCTAGGCATCATCCTAACAAAAGAAATCAAAGACCTCTTACCTGAACACTGTAGCACTCTGAAAAGAGAGATTGAAGATGATATCAGAAAATAGGCAGACATCCCCTGCTCCTGGATGGGAAGGATTCATATAGTGGAAATGGCCATACTTCCAAAACTGCTATATAGATTTAATGCAATTCCAATGGAGACCCCAGCAGCATACTTCATGGTCCTTGAGAAAACAATCCAAAAATTCATTTGGAGCAAGAAGTGACCCAGAATAGCAAAAGCAATTCTAGGTAACAGAGATTAGGCAGGGTGTATCACAATCCTCAACCTGCAACTATACTAGAAAGTTACTGTGATAAAAACAGCATGGTACACACAAAGAAACAGACCTGGGGACCAGTGGAACAGATTAGAAGATTCAGGAACAATACCAGACACACTCAGCCATCTCATCTTTGATAAAGGAGCCAAACACCCTCACTGGAGGAAAGAGAGCCTCTTTAATAAATGGTGCTGGAAAAATTGTGCTTCGACTTGCCCAAGATTAAAACTAGACATATATCTCTCTCCATGAACTAAACTAAAGTCAAAATGGATTAAAGATCTAAATATTAAAATAGAAACATTGAACCGGCTGGAACAGAGGTTAGGTAGAACTCTTGAAGATATTGGTGTAGGAAGAGAATTTATGAACAAAACCTCAGTTGCCCGTGAACTAGCACAAACAATCAACAAATGGGATCTCTTCTTATTAAAAAGCTCCTGCACAGCAAGAGGAACCACCAGCAGTGTGAAGAGACAACCCACAATGTGGGAAAAAATCTTCACCTGCTCTTCCTCAGACAAAGGTCTACTATCGCAAATCTATAAAGAACTTAAAAAGATCAGACCTCCCAAATTTAAAGACCCAATCTGAAAATGGGCATCTGAAATGAACAGACATTTCTCAGACAAGGAAGTAGAAGTAGCAAATAAATACATGAAAAAATGTTCAACATCACTGGTCATTTGAGAGATGCAAATGAAAACAATGCTGAGATTCCACCTCACTCCAGAAAGAATGGCTGCTATCATGAAATCAATCAATAGGAAATGTTGGTGGGGCTGTGGGGAAAGAGGAACCCTGCCCCACTGCTGGTGGGAGTGTAGCCTGGTGCAACCACTGTGGAAATCAGTATGGAGATACCTCAAAGAACTAGGACTGGAAGTCCCATTTGACCCTGCTATTCCACTGCTGGGGATCTTCCCCAAAGATTTGAAAGAATCATACTACAGTGATATATGTGTGCCCATGTTCATAGCAGTGCAGTTTGTAATAGCTAAAACTTGGAAACAGCCCAAATGCCAATCAACTGGAAGCTGGATAAAGAAAATGTGGGTTTTTAAATAAAATGGAGTACTACTCAGCTATAAAAAATGAGAAATTAGAGACATTTATAGCTAAGTGGATGCACATTGAGGCAATACTCTTAAGTGAAATAAATAGGTCACACATGTATAAATACTGAATAGTTTCTCTGGTGTGAGAAACTGAAAGTGAAAATAAGGACTAAATGCATAATAGGTAATGCGAAATAGGAAGAAAAGGGGCAAAGGGGAAGGAAGTGGGAGGGCTAGGGGAAAGGATAGAAGGAAATGGGATTAATATGAGAAAATGGAAAACTAGGAACAAAATCTTTGTAAATAGGGAGGAATGGAGGGGTTGAAGTGTGGGCTGGGCAAGGGTGAAAAATACGAACCAAGAGAGATTATGTAAAGGTGCAAATTTCCAATGATGAATGTCATTATATTGTATACCTAAAATGTACCAATGATTGGAATGAATAATCAATAATGCAAAATATGAAGAAAAGGTCCAAAGGGGTAGGGGTAGTTGGAGGGGCAGGGGAAAGGAAAGAAGGGAAAGAAAAATGCTGAGAAATGGAAAAAAATGGAAATAAATTCTTTGTAAATAGGAAAGGGTGGAGGGGGTGAAAGGAGGCCTAGGAATGGGGAAAAAATAAGAACCAAGATGCATTATGTAAAGGTACAATTCCCAATGAGAAATGTAATTGTGTTGTATACCTAAAATGTACCAATAAAAGAATTTAATAAAAATGTAATTAAAACAAAAAAGAAAACCACATTCTTCCAATAGCTATACTAAAAAAAAAGAAAAAGAAAAAGAATGGCCATCATCAAGAAATCAAATAATAACAAATGCTAGTGGGGATGTAGAGGGAACGAAAAGGAACCTTTCTGCATTGTTGGTTGAAATGTAAACTCGTACAACTGCTATTGAAATCAATATAGAAATTCCTCAAGAAACGGAGCCGGTCCCAGCACCCGGAAGGAAGCTCCCTGCCTCCATCCTAGGCTCCTAAGGCAGAGAAGCTGAGCTGGTCCCAGCACCCAGAAGCAAGCTCCCCCGCTGCCATCCCAAGCTCCTAGGGCACAGAAGGTGAGCCGCGTGGGCACCAGAAGCACTCCCTTCTCCCGTGGAAATGAGAAGACACATAAACAAGCCTCAAAAACAGGCTTCTGGATCACCTACAGCAACCCCAAAGGGAAATGAGATGGAACAATCTGATACTCAACCACCTGGACCCTCTGAATTGGCAACAAAAGAAGATCCGGGAAAAATGAAATCAGAAATAATTACTCAGATAACAGCAAAGATTTTGCTCATGGTGCAAGACATGATTAATAAATCTAGAGAGGACACAGACAAAAAAATAGAGGATCTGAGGAACATGATGGAATCCCAACATAGGAAATAAATGGAATCCATAAAACAGATACAATCAGATTTCCAAGAGATTAAAAACTCCATCAAAAGTCTGTGCAGCAAAATGAACCAATGTGAGGATAGAATTTCAGATATAGAAGATAAGATTGCAATTAGTGAGGAGGAAAAGAAAAATTGCTTTAAAATTGTAAGGGAACACGAGAAATCAATCCAGCAGCTGCTAGACAATGCAAAGAAGAATAACATAAGACTGATTGGAGTCAATGAAGAAAGAGGAGAGAGTGCAGATGACATAAAAAAACTCTTCACAGAAGTGATGGTAGAAAACTTCCCAAAGAGGGGAAAAGAACTTGACATACAGATAAGTGAGGCATATAGGACTCCAGCTAGCCTTAATCAAAAAAAATCTACACATAGGCATATAATAGTTAGGATTCCAGAAATCCAACAGAAAAATAAAATTCTACAAGCAATGAGAGAAAAGAAACAAATCACATACAAAGGAAAGCCCATCAGAATCACAGCAGACTTCTCAACACAAACTCTCAAGGCAAGAAGAGCTTGGAGTGATGTATTTCAAACCCTAAAGGAAAACAGCCTCCAACCCAGACTGATGTACCCTGCAAAACTATCTTTCAAAATTGATGGAGAAATAAGATACTTTCATGACAAAGAGCACCTCAGGAACTTCATGAATACCAAATCAGCACTCCAAAAAATTTTAGACAATACCCTAGGAAAAGACAATGAGGGTCACAACCCCAGAAAACCCAGCAGAATGAATCCATTGGGAGTGACAAATTAAATGCAAAGGGGGAGAATCCAAAAAAAAGAAAAAGTCATGACAAGGCTTTTAAAACTTTTGACTTCATCTCCCTAATGAGTGTATAATTCAATCTTATTATTGTACTGATTAGTATTTTTCTGATTCTAGAGTTGCACACCATTCCTTGTGCTATACTGGCTATTTATCATCTTCTTATGTCTACAATTTAATTGGTTGTCTATTAATGAGCTCTAAGAATTCTTTATATATTCTGGTCATACGTTATATGCATTGTAAATATTGTCTGTTTAAGGACTACTTTTCATTTTAATGATGTCATTTAAAGTTCTAAATTTTGATGGAATCTCATTTATCAATTTTTTTCTTTCATGCATCATGTTTTTTGTATCCTAAGTAGTTCTTGCCTACCCTGAATTCATAAATATTTTCCCTTATAATTTCTTCTTAAAGTTTTATACTTTTAGGCTTTCATATTTAGGTTCATAGATCTTTTCAAGTTATTTTCATGTATGGAAAAAAAGGGTTGAGGTTAATTTTTTATATATGGATATCAGGTGTTCTAGTGCTGTTTGCTGAAGACACTATCTCTTCCTCGGCTCTTGAATCGAGTTTATAGTCTATAAAATGCTAATGTTAAATAATCTTTCAAAACTCAGTGGACCATATATGTTTGGTTCTATTTCTAGATTCTCTGTTTTATTCCAATGATCTATATGTCTTTCCTTACACCAACACTGCCTTGATTACTGTAGCTTTAGAAGAAGTCTTAAAATTGGGTGCTAAACATCCTTCAACACTGTTTTTGTTTTTGGCTTTTCTGGGTCCTTTGTAGTCCTACGTAACTTTTAAATTTCAATATCCAGTTCATTTATAGCAAGTATACACAGACTGAATTTTTATATATACCTTGTGTTTTCTAATCCTGCTAAATTCAAGTACAAGTTCTAGGGGCTCCTAGAGATTTCTTAGTATTTTGTCTGTAGATGATCATTTCATCTTCATATAAAGATTTTGCTTCTACCTTGCCAATCCTACCCTAATTGTGTCATTTTATTGCCAGACTATTTCAGTTTAGGCCTATGTTTCAAAGTTTAATGGACAGATAAAGAGTAAGCATATCTGCCCTTATTCCCCACCTTAAGGAGAAAGCATTGTATCTTCTCCATTCATACAAGCCGTTCTCGCTGGAAGTATGGAGTACATGTCTTTAATCTGTTGAGAAGTTTCTGTTCTACTTCTAGTCTCCTGATAGCTTTTACCATGAACAGCTGCAGAATTTGGTCCAATACTTTTTCTCCAATTAGTGACAGGATCGTATGTCTTTTTCCTTTCCTCTGTTAAAATGATGACTTTTGGGGATGGATCTTCCAATGCTGAACCAACACTGCCATCCCTATAACAATACCACTTTCTACATCCTGCCAGATCTGACTTCTAAGAGTTTGTTTTGTTAAACAAATTTCTATCTATGTTCATACTTTTTTCTTCTATTATCTTTATCCAATTTTAGGATTAGCACAATGTTGATTTCCTAAAATGAGGGGAGAAGTGTTCCTTCTTTTTTCTGCTTTAATTGTTTGATATAATTTATCAGTTAAAATGTTTATGAGTCTGCTGTTGTCATATAGGTAGGTTTTCAATCTAGGAATATACTTTCTTTAATAGGTGCTATTCAAATTTTATATTTCCTCCAGAGCTAGTTTCATTAATTTGTCTTCCAAGGTACTTCTTAGAAGTTGTCCAATTTATTTCAAAAAAAATTTTTGTAATATGCTTTCTATATCCTTTTAAATTCTGTAAAATCTGTGGTAATGTCTCCTAGATCTTAATATTGTAATTTAAAAAATATATAACTGATATTGTGCAACAGGAAGAAAAGGTCTAAAAGAACAGGGGAATTGGGAGGGGTAGGGGAAGGGAAAAAAGGGAAAGAAAAAAATATGAGAAGAGGAAACAAATGGAAACAAGGTCTTTGCACACAGGGAAGGGTGGGGGGTGAAGGGAGGGCAAGGGAAGGGGAAAAATAATAAGAACCAAGAGACTCATGTAATGAATGGTACAAGAAGATCCCAATGATGAATGTAACTATATTGTATACCTAAAATGTACCAATAAAGTTAATGGGGGAAAAAAACCCACTAAAACTGGAAATTACTCTTGATTCAGGTATTCTCTTCAGGTTTCTTCCCAGAAGAGTTAAAGATAATATAGTACAGTGACACTTACGCTATATATGCACAATTCATAATATCTAAATCTTGGAAACAGTCTATATGTCCATTAACAGATGAACAAATAAAGAAAATACAGTACTTATACACAATAGAGTACCGCTTTGCACAAAGAAAGATAAATTTGAGTCATTGGTAGGAAAATGGGTGCATGATGTAAAGTGAAATAAACCAGACACACAAGCTTAAAAATCATATGTTTTCTCTTATATGGAGAAATGCAACATATATATAAATCAAAAAGCAAAGTAAGAGGTAGATAATGGGAAGTAAGGAGACAGATCTTTGGCTGATGCAAAGGGCACTGAGAGATTTGGGGAGGAGGTAGGGGAAGGGAAGAGTATGTAAAAAGAATTAAAATATGTCATGTGCACGTACCAACAACCCACAATGATTATATTCATTATGTGGCACAAATATGTAAAAAATTTGTTCAAAAGTATCTATACAGCTTTTGTTAAATCTATCCCATAATGTTTCATATTTTTGATGCTATTCTGAATTGCTTTTAAAAGTTTTAATTTTCAAATGTTTGTTGCAACTATATACAATAGATTTTTGTGTGTTGATCTTATATCCTGAAACTTTGCTAAAATTGCTTGTTAATTTTATGAACACTTTTTGGGGTAGGATTTTGAAAATGCATAGTCATTTATGTGGTCTGGGAGAATAACTCAGCAGTAGAGAACTTGCCTATCATACACCAGGCCCAGAGTTCAATCCACAGTGGAAAACAGACAAGAATGAGTTTTCAAGATAATCATCCATTGTCCATTTTATTGACAGATATGCAGAGGGTTTGGTTTCCATATATTCTGCCCTCCTCTGCATAGTTATCATTTTTGTTAACTTCTTGCTCTAGTGTGGTACACTTGTTACAATTGATGAATCAGTATCAATACATGATTTTCAACTAGTCTATAGTTTCGCTTAAGATTTACTCTTTGTGCTTTAAAGTCTGACAAATGTTATCATGTCATGTATTCATGTATTGTGATATAGAAATAGTTTCATTGGCTTACAATGTCCTGTACTCAACCTATTCCTCTCTTTCTTCTTTCATGAAGACCACTGGTCTCTTAGTAATGTTTGTCTCTGAAGTTTGTCTTTTCCAGAGTGTCATGTAGGTGGGGTTATATAGATTTTCCAGATTGCTTTCTTTCATTTAGAAATGTGCATTTGAGTCTCCTTGTGTCTTTTCATGGCAAGATAGCTATTTCTCTTTATCTCTGAATAGTATGTTATGGTCTTGATGGACTATGGTTTGTGTATCCATCTATTAAAGGAAATTTTGGTTGTTTCCATGGTTCGGTAATTATAAACAAGGTCATGGTATATATCTACGCACAGGTTTTTTGTGAACATAAATTCCCAATTCATCTGGAAATTTGATTGCTGAATAATATCATAAGAAAATGTTATCCTATGTCCTCCAAAGTGGTGATATAATTTTTCATACTCATCAGAGTTCTTATTGCTCCAAATACTTGCTAGCATTTGGTGTTGTCAATATTTTGGACACCTGCTATTTTAAAAGGTATGTAGTAGCATCTAGTTATTTTCTAATTTAAAAATCCACCACCCATGATGTTGAGTATCTTTTCATATGCTCACTTCTCATCTATACTGTTTGTTTGGAGAGACGTTTATGTAGATTTTTCCCCCTTTTTCAGTTGGGATACTTATTCTCTTATTGTTGTAAGTATTCTTTGTATGTTTAGAATATCAGTCTTTACACGATTTTTGGTTTTTGCAAATATTTTCTCCCAGTATGTGTCTTGTGTTTTTATTCTCTTAACAGTTTCTGTCAAATATTGTTGTGCTTTCTTTGTTCTGCTTATCTAGTAATTTTTCTTAATACCAGCCATTGTCATTTTACTTGTTTAGAGGGTGATTGTTTTTTATATTTCAATATTTTTGAACTTTATCCTGGGATACAACTTACATGAAAATATTTTCATGACGTTCATTCCAATTTTTCTAGATAGAGCCAGAGTAATTTTTAATCTATAGCTATTTTGCCTCACTACAATACCCTCCTGGTTACTCTATGTGATGTGTGAGGTTTTTCCATTTACACAGTGGAAACATGTAACTATATGATCTCTGAGGTTAATCCTCTGTTTAAATCAGGTAACTCTTGCTCCAGGCTTGGGTAATTTCTTCATGTGCATTGGATATGCAGTGCTCCACTAAAGATATGAGGTGGAGGGTCCTCTGTCACCTTTTGCAACTTCCCTGTGCGGCAAGCACTCTTATCTGGGACTGTGCCTGAGAACGCTAGCACCACTGGCTTTCCTGGAGTCCCTAATCTAAACTGTTCTGCTCTGGAGATCACAAGAGTCCTCCTGAATTCCTCCTCCCCAAGGGGACCTGGAAACCCTCGCTGGAGCAGCCACAAGGTTCCCTGATTTGTTTCCCCTTCTCTCAAAGATATCAAAAGTCTGAAAACTATTTTTTTTGAAAACTATTTTTTATCTTTTTCTATGAGTAGCTTTAAGCGGGAAGATAAATATGATTCTGGTTTTTCTACATACTTGCAAAAATAAAAATTCTATTAGTTTTTAATTTAGAAAAAGTTCTTGAACTTTGATAACTTTAAGAATTATTTAGGGAATTTTGAAAATGCGAACTACTTGTCTCCTCCCTATAGAGTTCTACTTAGTCAAAGTCTCTGGCAAAATATCTGAATTTTTACACAATTTCCTGATTGCAGGAAATCCTGATTTTCTGATGCTATAGATTGTCAAAGAATTAAATTTAAGAAACACATGGATAAGGAATTTGAAAAGAAGTTGCACTGAAAAATCTGAATCCCTCTGTAGAACTTTCTATATATAAATAGTGCAGAGTCATCAAGTGTTCGTGACTTCCAAGAGACACTTAATAAAGCTATCCTGCCAAGTTTTCAAATTGAGACCAATATTAAACAAGTGCATACCTTTTAACTGCAATGGATAAGAAACCTCTGGGCAAGTGAAAGTTAAAAATGAAACTTCCTTTAAATTATGAACATTATTGGTAGCACTTTGACGACAGGTGGCCCTCAGTCAAAACAAGGCATCATTTTTATTGGGATCCTTTTTGAAAATGCCAAGGTGATCTAGGTGCCTTTAATGAGACTCTTCTTTTGATGAATTTGTATGTATTTAATTCTACTCCTCTACTACCATAAGGAGAAGGAAAATACTTTAAAATCTTCTTTCTGATGAAGACACCAGAGATGAAATATTTTCAGAACTTGTTAATAATCAATTATAAGAAATATCGGGCCAGGAATTTAGCTCAGTGGCACCGTGCCTGTCTCACAAGCAAAACGTCCTGAGTTCGATCCCTGGTTTCCCCCAAAAACATCCAAACAGAGAAATATCAACATGAGCCTGAACAGGTATGAAATGAGGAAAATCCTCAGATCACACTTTGTCTTCTGGCTCCTGTCAGTGGATGAATAAAGTTTACAGATAGGGCCTATCAAGAAACACAAGAGGCTCTGATGGTATTTGTGAATCAACTGCACTACTGATAATTTTCCTCTCCTCTGTCAGTGTGCTTATTCCATAAATAACTTTTAAAATAGTCAACAGATTCTAAAAAACTTGGAACACTCCAAAATTGACCCATAATCTTAAGTTTGAGTTCTAGTTCAGTCTTTAAAAAAAATTGTTTTAGATTTATTTAGTTGTTTGGGTTTTTTTCTCAAGTTCTTTTATTGGTACATTTTAGGTATACAATTTGTTTACATTTATCATTGGGTGTTTGTACCTGTACATGATGCATTCTTGGTTCTTATTTTTTCCCTACTACCTGTGCACCCTTCACCCCTCCACCCTTCCCTATTTACATTACATAGACTTTGTTTCTATTTTTTTTTCTTTTCTTGTAATTTTTCCTTTCCCTTCTTTCCTTTCCCCTTCCCCTCCCTTCACCCCTACATCTTTGGACCTTTTTTCCTATTACTCTTAAGTGAAATAAATAGGACACACATGTGTAAATACCTAATAGCTTCTCTAGTATGAGAAACTGATAGTGTAAATAAGGGTTAAATGATTAAAATGAATAATTGATATTTTGAAATTGATAATTAGATTTATTTAGTTTTTGAAGTGGAGAGCACGACCATCATTTTATAAGCTGTTTCAAGAAAGCTGTGTTCTTAATGTAGAAAATGGAGATAACAGTTCTGCAAAATATCAAGTGTACAACTTGAGACAGAAGCCATATTTCAACAATCACTGCAATTTTTCTTCGGGCCAAATGAACAGGGTCTCTCATCTTGGTCCTCTAGCTTTCTCTACTAACCTATCTTCTCACCCCTTGAAAACTTTTTAAAAAATGAATGAGTGATACAAATTCTCCAGAAGTATCAAATTTTATGTGAGTTGAACCTATAGCTCATTTCATTTTTTTGATTTAAAATTACAATCAATATAATTTGTCAAATGCTTGTCATTTATATTTTTGAAGATATTTTCACTAAATTTGATATATGACTTCAGTGAGTAGACTATAAAAATTGATAAAATCAAGAATAAAGCCTATTCTGCAAATATTAATAATTAAATGTATTGGCCCTGGGCAAAAAAATGACTGCTAATGAATATCATAAAATAATTTATTATTTATCAGATTTCTGTGAGGGAGATTAAAGTCTTGTATCATAGAACTTTCAGCATCAAAAAGACCTCAAAGAAGACCTTGTACAAGCACACATCTGATCTTTGGATTTCTTGTCTTACATCTCTAACAAACCCAGCTTGGGCTTGATATCTTCAGTGACTTGGAACTCACTTCTTTTGAAACAGTCTATTCTATCGTTACTGAACTTTGCAATAACATTGACTTCAGTTTGGTTTCTCTGTAGTGCTTATACATTGACCACACTTCTCCAAGGGGGTCATAAAGAACTTGTGTCCCTTTTGCACACAAAAGTGCTTATCAAGGATGGAGCAAGCACTATGTGCCCTGAGGATTTCTTTTTGCAGGAGAAAACATTCCGATTTCATTACTACTTCCACTTACAATTTTCCCATCATGCTTGCTCACTTTTCAATTGGCAAAATTTTCAAGTTTTATTAGGTAAATCTTAGAAATCATATTCAAACATTTTTTAAAGTGAATGAGTGAATGAAATTTATTACTGAAGAAAGATGAAACATAAAATAAGGCAAACAAGTTGGTCTACATATTGAATATTACTGCTAATTTTAGAAAAAAGCAATTACTGTTTTGTAAAGTCTGTGTGTGTGTGTGTGTGTGTGTGTGTGTGTGTTTGCTTTGTGATGCTGGGACTGAACCCAGAGCCTGTGCATGCTAGGCACTCACTGTGCCATGGAGTTACATCCCCAGTCCTGTCTTTCAGATTTTTATGTATCTGGGCAAATTTAGGGACAGCTATGGACCAATATGTATTTATATAACATATAAATTAACATAAACATAAAAATTATAATTTCTAAATCCCTCCAAGTTCAAAACTAATTTATTGATTGAGCAGCTTTTTTGGATTATGAATGAAAAAACTGAAACTGATGAAACTTTTCTAAATGAATAAATATTTATATCACATTTCAAGCCTATCAACTCTTTTCCCAAAATACAAATAAGAACATTTAACCATAGCATTCAGGTACTCTCCAATAAATGTGTAATGCTTTGTGATTCAGAAATCATTAGACTACACTTTTGCATGAACTTGACCAAGGGAAGTAGCTAAATCTCTAGAGCAATGCTGCCCAATAGAACTTTCTGTAATGAAGGAAATGTTTGATACCTGCCTCATTTCACTAATCACATGTGGTCGCTCAGTACCTGAAGTGAGCTAGTGGAACAGAAGAACTAAATTTCTGATTTCAGGCACAAATACTCAGGCTCCCCTGCCGGAGGCCCGCCATTACATCGGTGAGTGCTTGCAGATCTGGGGAGCAGCTGTGTGGCCCAGACTGGCATGGCCACCCCGCTCCAACCCCAGAGGTTCAGGCACACCAACCCAAGCCAAGGCCCCACCCAGAAAGGGGCTTCACAGGCACACAGGTTTCAGCCAGAGGCTCTCCATACCATCCCCCACAGCCAGGGACCCGCCTGGAGAACAGCTGTACAGCCAAAAGCAATACGCAGAGGTTCACCCTGATACCACTGATAAGTGCAAGAAGACCCTAGCCAAAGCGTGTGCAGACAACAGAAACTGGGGTGCACAGCCCCCAAACAAAGGCCCTACCAGACAATAGCTACATAGGGCCCCCAGGGAGGGCAAGCCTAGATACCATTCTAAGTATGCTCAGGCCTCAGCCAAAAGCCTGCCCAGACAACAGGTCAGCTCAGGGATTTAGAAGGCCACCACTCTGAACCTAGGAATTGGTGTACTGGTAAGCAGCAGACTTAAGGCTACAAGGTGGCTTGCTGAGAATTCAAGATCACGGGGTGAGCAAAAATTCACCTCAACAAAGACACACCAGGCTGCATCTGTTGAAATGAGAAAACAAGAAAATAAGTCCCAAAACCAGACTTCCAGATCACCTAAGGGAACCCCAAAGGTCAACTACATGGAACAATCTGATACTCAACCACCTGGACTCCCTGAAATGGCAACAAATGGGAACCTGGAAAAAATGAAATCAGAAATAATTTCTCAGATAAAAGCAGAGATTGTGCCTATAGTACAAGACATGATTAATAAATCTAGAGCAGACAGAGATTTAAAAAATAGAGGAGCTGAGGAATATGATGGAAACCCAACATAGGAAACAAATGGAATTCCATGAAACAGATGCAAACAGATTTGCAGGAGATTAAAAACTCCATTGAAAGTTTATGCAGCAGAATGAACCAATGTGAGGACAGAATTTCAGATATAGAAAATAAGATTGCAATTAGTGACCAGGAAAAGAAAAATTTCTTTGAAAGAGTAAGGGACCACAAGAAATCAATCCAGCACCTGCTAGATGATACGAAGAAGAATAACATAAGAATGATCGAAGTCAGTGAAGAAACAGGAGAGAGTGCAGATGACATTAAAAAACACAGAAATGATGGCATAAAACTTCCCAAATAGGGGAAAAGAACTTGACATACAGATAAGTGAGGCATATAGGACTCCAACTAGCCTTGATCAAAAAAAAAAATCTAGACATAGGCATATAATAGTTAAGATTCCAGAAACCCAACAGAAGAACAAAATTCCACAAGCAGTGAGAGAAAAGAAACAAATCACATACAAAGGAAAGCCCATCAGAATCACAGCAGACTTCTCAACACAAACCCAAAAGGTAAGAAGAGCATGGAGCAATGTGTTTCAAGCCCTAAAGAAAAACAACCTCCAACCCAGATGGATGTACCCAAAAAAACTATCTTTCAAAATTGATGGAGAAATAAGATACTTTCATGACATACAGCACCTTAGGAAATTCACAGATACCAAACCAGCACTCCAAAAAATTTCAAACAATATCCTAGGAAAAGACAAGAAGGATCACAACCCCAGGAACCCCTGCAGAATGAATCCATCAGGCACAAGAAATTAAACGCAAAGGGGAAGAATGCAACAAAAAGAAAATGTCATGACAATGATAAGTCAATACAAATCAATTATAACCATGGATGTTAATGGTCTCAATTCACCAATCAAAAGAAATAAACTGGCAGAATGGGTCAAGAAGCAAGATCCAACAATATGCAGCATACAAGAAACACACTTAATTCAAAAAGAAACTCATAGACTGAAAGTTAAAGGGTGCAAAACAATACTCCATGTGACAGGAACCCCTCCAAAAAAGTAGGAATAGCTATCCTCTTTGCAGATCAATTGGATGTCAAACCAACACTGATTAAGAGAAGTAAAGAAGGACACTACATCCTTGTAAAGGGAACAATCCAACAGGAAGAGATGACAATTTATAATATATATGCAACAAACACTAGTGCACCCAATTATATAAAACAAATACTAACAGACATGAAAAATCATATAAGCACTGATACAGTAGTAGTGGTGGACCTTAGTACCCCACTCTCACAAATAGATAGATCAACTAGACAAAAAATAAACAACAAAATACTAGAATTCAATTAAACTCTTAAATAAATGAACTTAACAGATGTTTACAGTGTTCCATCCCACAAAATCAGAATACACATTCTTTTTAGCTGCAAATGGGTCATTCTCTAAAATAGACCACATACTCACTCATAGTACATGTTTAAGTAAGTGCAAAGGTACTGAAGTTATCCCCTACATATTGTCAGACCATGGTGCGAAGAAATTGGAGATCAATAGCAAAAGAAACCACAAGAATTTCATAAACACATGGAAACCTCACAACACACTTCTGAATAACCATTGGGTCACAGAGAAAATTAAAGAAGAAATCAGGCAGTTCCTACAAATAAATGCCAATGCCAATATAACATATCAGAATCTATGGGACACAATGAAGGCAGTCCTATGAGGGAAATTCATAGCAGTGAATATTCACACTAGGAAAACAGAGATAGCTCAATTCCACAACTTGATGCTGAAACTCAAGCTTCTAGAAAAAGAAGAGCAGGACAAACCCAAAGCTTAAACAAGGGGGGAAATTATAAAGATAAGAGGAGAAATCAATGCAATGGAGACTAAGAGAATGATACAAAAATCAATGAAGCCAAGAGATGGTTCTTCGAAAGAGTAAACAAAATTGACAAACCCTTAGCCAACCTTATCAGAAAAAGGAAAGAAAAGACACAAATCGATGCAATTAGGAATGAAAAGGGTGAAATTACAATGGACCCAGCAGAAATCCAGAGGATCATCAATACCTACTTTGAGAACATATAGGCCAATAAGATGGAAAATATAGAAGAAACAGACAGATTCCTAGATATGTGCGAATTACCAAAGTTGAACGATGATGACCTAAAAATTCTAAATGACCCAATATCAATCAATGAAGTAGAAAATATAATTAAAATCTTACCAACTAAGAAAAGCCCAGGTCCTGATGGCTTCACTGCTAAATTCTACAAGATATTTAGAAAGGAACTATTGCCACTACTGTTTAAATTCTTCAATGAAATTGAAAGGGCAGCAATACTCCCAAATTCATTCCTGGAAGCAAGCATCATCTTGATCCCCAAAGTAGAGAAAGACCTGACCAAAAAAGAGAACTATAGGCCAATCTCACTAATGAACATAGATGCAAAAATCCTTAATAAGATGCTGGCAAATAGAATGCAGAAGATCATCAAGAGCATACACCCTGATCAAGTGGGATTCATCCCAGGGATGCAGGGATGGTTCAACATATGCAAATCAATCAATGTAATACACTATATCAATAGAGCCAAAGACAAAAGCCATATAATCATCTCAATACATGCAGAAAAAGCATTTGACAAAATCCAACATGGACTTATGATTAAAAACCCTACAGAAAATTGGAATAGAAGGTCTCTACCTCAAACTGATAAAAGCCATCTATGAAAAACCAACAGCCAATATCATACTAAATGGTCAAAAACTGAAATCCTTCACACTAAAATCAGGAACAAGACAAGGATGTCCACTATAACTACTCATGTTCAATATAGTTCTGGAAACATTAGCCACGGTAATTAGACAAGAGAAAGAAATAAAAGTAATAAAGATAGGAAATGAAGACGTCAAATTGACATTATTTGCAAAAGACATGATGCTCTATATAGAAGACCCCAAGAACCCCACCAAAAATCTTCTAGACTTAATAACCAAATTCAGTAAGATAGCTGGATTCAAGGTCAACACATAAAAATCAATAGCTTTCCTCTACACGAATAACAGACTCACTGAGAGAGAAATAGGGCAAATAATTCCTTTCACAATAGCATCAAAAAACCTGAAATACCTAGAAATCAATCTAATGAAAGAAATCAAAAACCTCTTCTCTGAAAACTATGGCACTCTGAAAAGAGAGATTGAAGATGATAGCAGAAAATGGACAGACATCTCCTGCTCCTGGGTAGAAAGGATCAATATAGTGAAAATGGCCACACTTCCAAAACTACTATATAGATTCAATGCAATTCCAATTGATATCCCAGCAGCATACTTCATGGACCTTGAGAAAACAATCCAAAAATTCATTTGGAACAAGAAGAGACCCAGAATAGCAAAAGCAATTCTAGGTAACAGAGACATGGCAGGGGGTATCACAATCCCCAACTTGGAACTATACTACAAAGCTACTGTGATTAAAAAAAAAAAAAAGCATGTTATTGCCAAAGAAACAGACCTGAGGATGAGTGGAACAGATTAGAAGATGCAGAAAAAATACCAGACACACTCAGCCATCTCATCTTTGATAAAGGAGCCAAACACCCTCACTGGAGGAAAGAGAGCCTCTTTAATAAATGGTGCTGGAAAAATTGGGCTTCAACTTGCCCAAGATTAAAACTAGACATATATCTCTCTCCATGAACTAAACTAAAATCAAAATGGATTAAAGATCTAAATATTAAAATAGAAACACTGAACCGGCTGGAACAGAGGTTAGGTAGAACTCTTGAAGACATTGGTGTAGGAAGAGAATTTATGAACAAAACCTCAGTTGCCCGTGAACTAGCACAAACAATCAACAAATGGGAACTCTTCTTATTAAAAAGCTCCTGCACAGCAAGAGGAACCACCAGCAGTGTGAAGAGACAACCCACAATGTGGGAAAAAATCTTCACCTGCTCTTCCTCAGACAAAGGTCTACTATCACAAATCTATAAAGAACTTAAAAAGATCAGACCTCCCAAATTTAAAGACCCAATCTGAAAATGGGCATCTGAAATGAACAGACATTTCTCAGACAAAGAAGTAGAAATAGCAAATAAATACATGAAAAAATGTTCAACATCACTGGTCATTTGAGAGATGCAAATGAAAACAATGCTGAGATTCCACCTCACTCCAGAAAGAATGGCTGCTATCGTGAAATCAACCAATAACAAATGCTGGCGGGGCTATGGGGAAAGAGGAACCCTGCTCCACTGCTGGTGGGAGTGTAGACTGGTGCAATCACTGTGAAAATCAGTATGGAGATACCTCAAAGAACTAGGACTGGAAGTCCCATTTGACCCTGCTATTCCACTGCTGGGGATCTTCCCCAAAGAATTAAAAGAATCATACCACAGTGATATATGTGTACTCATGTTCATAGCAGCACAATTTGTAATAGCTACAAGTTGGAAACAGCCCAAATGCCCATCAACTGGACACTGGATAAAGAAAATGTGGTGTGTTTTTTAAAATAAAACGGAGTACTATTCAGCCATAAAAATGAGAAATTAGAGACATTTATAGCTAAGTGGATGCACATTGAGGCAATACTCTTAAGGGAAATAAATAGGATACAAATGTGTAAATACCAAATAGTTTCTCTAATGTGAGAAACTGAAAGTGTAAATAAGGAGTAATAGTTTTAATAGATAATGTGAAATAGGAAGAAAAGGGGCAAAGGGGAAGGGGAAGTGGGAGGGGTAGGGGAAAGGAAAGAAAGGAATGGAATTAATTTGAGAAAATGGAAAAATGGAAACAAAATCTTTGTAAATAGGGAGGGATGGAGGGGTAGAAGGGAGGGCTGAGGAAGTGGGAAAAATAAGACTTAAGAGAGATTATATAAAGGTGCAAATTCCCAATGATGAATATCATTATATTGTATACCTAAAATGTACCAAAGATTTGAATGAATAATCGATAATGCAAAATAGGAAGAAAAGGTCCAAAGGGGTAGGGGTGGTGGGAAGGGCAGGGGAAAGGAAAAAAAGGGAAAGGAAAAATGATGAGAAATGGAAAAAAGGAAAACAAAGTCTATGTAAATATGGAAGGGTGGAGGGGGTGAAGGAAGGGCTAGGAATGGGTTAAAAATAAGAACCAAGGTGTACCATGTAAAGGTACAAGTTCCCAATGAAAAATGTAAATGTGTTGCATAACTAAAATGTACCAATAAAAGAATTTAAGTAATAATAATAATAATTTTAAAAAGCTATAGCACTCTGAAAAGAGAGATTGAAGATGATATCAGAAAATGGAAAGACATCCCTTGCTCCTGGGTAGGAAGATTCAGCATAATGAAAATGGTCATACTTCCAAAACTGCTATATAGATTAAATGCAACCACAATTGAAATTCCAGCAGCATACTTCACAGACCTTGAGAAAGCAATCCAAAACTTCATTTGGAACCAGAAGAGACCCTGAATAGCAAAAGCAATTCTCAGTAAGAGAGACATGGCAAAGGGTATGACAACCCCCAACTTGAAACTATACTACAAAGCTACTGTGATAAAACAGCATGGTACTGGCAAAGAAACAGACCTGAGGACCAGTGGAACAGATTAGAAGATGCAGAAAAAACTCTGCATACACTCAGACACCTCATCTTCTACAAAGGCGCCAAACAACCTCACTGGAGGAAAGATAGCCTCTTTAATAAATGGTGCTGGAAAAATTGGGTTTCAATTTGCCAAAGATTAAAACTAGATCTGTATCTTGCCCCATACACTAAACTAAAATCAAAATGGATTAAGGATCTAAATATTAAAACAGAAATGCTGAGCCAGCTGGAAGAGAGGTTAGCAAGAACTCTTGAAGACATTGGCATAGGAAAAGATTTTATGAACAAAACCTCAGTTGCCCGTGAACTAGCACAATCAACAAGTAGGATCTCTTCTTACTAAAAAGCTTCTGCACAGTAAGAGAAACCACCAACAGTGGGAAGAGACAACGCACAATGTGGGAAAAAATTTTCACCAGCTGTCCCTCAGACACAAGTCTACTATCTAGATTCTGTAAAGAGCTTAAAAAAATCACACCTCCCAAATTTAAAGACCCAATCCAAAAATGGACATCTGAAATGAACAGACATTTCTCAGACAAAGAAGTAGAATAACAAATAAACATATGAAAAAATGTTCATCACTGGTCATTCGAGAGATGCAAATGAAAACAACGCTGAGATTCCACCTCACCCCAGAAAGAATGGCTGCTATCATGAAATCAAACAATAACAAACGCTGGCAGAGTGGTGGGCAAGGAGGAACACTGCTCCACCACTGGTGTGAGAGTAGACTGGTGCAACCACTGTGGAAATCAGTATGGAGATACCTCAAAGAACTAGGACTGGAAGTCCCATTTGACCCTGCTATTCCACTGCTAGGTATCTTCCCCAAAGAATTAAAATAATCATACCATAGTAATATATGTGCACCCATAATCATAGTTTGTAATAGCTAAAACTTGGAAGCAGCTCAATTGCCCACTAACTGGAGACTGAAGAAGAAAAGTGTAGTTTTTTGTAATAAAATGGTGTATTACTCAGCCATAAATAATGAGAAATTAGAAACATTTATGGCTAAATGGATGCACATTGAGGCCATACTCTTAAGTGAAATAAATAGGACACACGTGTGTAAATACCACATAGTTTCTCTAGTGTGAGAAACTGAAAATGTAAATAAGGACTAAAAAGTATAATAGATCATGTGAAATAGGAAGAAAAGGCGCGAAGGGGAAGGAGATTGGGAGGGGTAGGGGAAAAGAAAGAAGGGAATGGAACTATTATGAGAAAATGACAACAAGGAAACAAAGTCTTTGTAAATAGGGAGGGATGGAGGGGTTGAAGGGAGGGCAGGGGAAGGGGGAAAAAAGAAGAACCAAGAGAGATTTTGTAAAGGTGCAAATTTCCAATGATGAATGTCATTATATTGTACTAAAATATACCAATAAAATTAAGAAAAATTAAAAAAAATAATAAGAAAATTCTATTTCATAGAGGAAAAGAAAGTAGAAAGCTTGTATTATGCAGTTTGAAGGACTAAGAGAAGAAATATTGGTATAATTTGAAGAGATCAGATTCACTTACGTAAGTGCATCTCACTAATATCTACCACTTGGAAAAAGAAGCTTGGTTTGAATAAGGAATGTAGAAATATCAATGTAGGTATGAGAAAATAGTAGCTTAGAGATATTGTATGCTTCTAGAAAAAGCCAATATTCAGCTTCACATACTGTCAAAAATTTATATTGCAGTTCTTGCTCTCTGAATAGGATACAGCTATTTATCATAGTTACTATGCACTGTATAAGTGTAAATAACCAGGATTTGGGGAAAATTACTGGTCAGTTGCTCTGAACTGATATGAGTCCTGAGACCAAAAGTCATTTTGGCCCAGTACCAGTCAGAGGAAGGGCTAATTTAGGTCAGGTGACCGATGTCATTTTGACCTAGGGCTATCAAAGAAAGGCAATGGAACCACAAAACTATCTCATACTTATTTTCCAAATTTCAGCATCGAGTTGGAACATACATAGTCAACAAGTGGATTAACCTCCATATTGATTTTTGGATGTATAAAATGACAGTGATAATGGGAAGATACACCAAATGGGCAACCCTAGAATCTCCTACATTTACCAAATATTAAACCAAAAAACATCCAGATCCCATTCCTGGAGGACCATAGTGAATAGTAAAATCCATAAGGTCTTATATGATACAGGGATGGTAAATACTAACACATTCTTACTCAACCTCTCAAGCTTGTGTATAAGATAGATAGGTTCTGGAAATTAGTAGTTCATGTTCATAAATCCAGTAAAATGATAGCTGATAGCTCAAATTGCAGTTGTTGTCACATATGCATTTTCTTTGGTAGAACAAACCAACACATCTCTTGGAGCCTCAGATACACTTACTCATGTGGTAAATAATAAATGTTATTATGTGTTTGCTGTTGTTTTCCCTGTTACTAAAGATGCCAAAAGCATTGTGCTTTCAACTTGAAGGGCTCCTGAAATACAGTGGTACCCCGGTTCGTGAACTTAATTCATCCCACAGTTCTGGGGAAGAGGGGCCACCCCATTTGTGCTCATCACCGGATGAAGAGCGTGTGAAAGAAAAATTTTGCTGAAGGCTTCTGTTTGCAAACCGAATTGTTCATGAACAGAAGCGTTCGTGAACCAAAGTATTACTGTATATCTACTGTCCTACCATGATTAAGGACTCACCTCATTCACTCATAATTCAGTCCCCAGGACTTTGTCATCTCTCCATTCCACAGAAAAAAATTCATTTAAATCCATGAAAATTATTGTGCTGATTCAACGTACTGAGTAAGAAATATCAGTTACTCTGGGAAACTTGGTAAGATATATGTGCTACATCGTGGGGCATGAACTTAACATTGCAGCATAAACAATTACAAAATAGAACAAAATATATGAGACAATAATGTTCAGACATTGGGAAAACAGCAAAAGACTGTGAGCTCCAAAAGAAGGAATAAATAGTGAACAACCTCGAATCACACTGGATTTCTGCTTGGAGGTCCTTTTCAGCCTGTAGCACAGAACACAGCATCTTATTGAGATTAGGAGACAGAAATATCAATTTTAGGAGGATATGTCAACTGGAATTTTTGGGGAAAGGAAGTTATGGGAGAAAATAAGTAGAGAGAGAACCAGGGGTCCATGTAAGTTTTTTACTCATTAATATGCTGTTAAATTGTGAACCTATAGCCTGATTTCCAGGAGACCAGGTACAGAAAAAACTACTGAGAAGGTACAGGATTAACAACTCCCAGGGAGCATACCAAGTAGGGAGACATTCCTATTCTGATGAATCAGAGCAGACAGTCATCATGGATGCTTAGAGAATTTAGTAGAGACTTCGGAAGAGTCACATGTTATAGTAGAGCTAACCCAGTGCTTCTGTAATGCATATACTAGGCCCACCCTGAACAATGCTTAAAAAGAAACCTAAAATGATCAAGCTATTCCACAAGGAACTTCCTGGCCTTCTAGAAAAAAAAATTCAATAAATTTTAAACACAAACAAAAAAACCTGGCACTGAACAACATAATATTCTCACTGTGTGACATCCAATCAAAAAGAAGAAGGAAAACTAAGAAAAAAAGGGAACAGAAATAGAACCAGAAGTATAAGAGATGATAGAATTAACACAATAAATTTAAAACAGCTGTTATGAATACAAAGATAAAAATGAAAAATACATATTTTTTTGGTACCTGGGATTGAACTTGGGGACCTTGGAAAAATACATTTGTTTTTTTTTTTGGTTCTGGGAATCAAACTCAGGTCCTTGCATTTGCGCAGCAGGCAGGAAAACCACTGAGGTAAATCCCCGGCCCAGAAAAATACATTTTTAAAAAGGAAAAATAACTTATAGAAGTGGAAAATAGAGCATTTTAAATGAGAACTTTACTAGTGGCAATGGGTCAAACGTTTGAGTTTCTCCAATGTGTTGAAATCCCAATCCAAGGTAATGAGAGTGGCATGCTCATAAATGGGATTCCTTCTGCATTGGACCCAGAGCTCCTCTGCTCTGGTCTCACCATGTGAGGACACTACAAAAAGGTAACAGGATTTTAAATTTGTTTTTTTACTGGTACATGTGTGTAGTACATTCCTTGTGTGGAGATGATACATTTACATAATACATTTTATTCCCATTTGTTTACCCCCTTGTCCTCCCTTTCTCCCCCCTCCATCTCTTGATCCCTTTCCCATTTGAGAAAGCTCTATCTCCCTACTTCCTGTTATCTCTCTTATTATAATTTTGGGTTTCTTATATAACAGAAACTATGTGATATTTAAGCTTGTGCATCTGATTTATTTCACTTAACTTTACAGTTTCAAGGTGCATCCATTTTCCTACAAATGACCCAAGTTCATCCTTCTTCATGGCAGAGTAGTACTCCATTGTGTTTATTCTGGGAAGGAGCCCTCACCAGAAACAGACCATGCTGGCATCTTTATCTCAGACTATTGGCTTACAGGACTGTGAGCAATAAACCTCTGCATTTTATAAGCCACCTTGTCTATGGTACTGTGTTATAAGTTGATCAAACTAAGACACTGACACTATGGTTTAAATTGTTTCCCCAAAATAGGCTGCAATCCCAACCCCCAGTACTTCAGACTGTGATCTCATTGGAAAAAGGGTCATTACACACATAAATGGCTTAGTTATCATGAGTTCATGATGGACATAATGGACTCTTAATCCATTAGGACTGTGGTTATAAGAAGGAGGCACACAATAAGGTGACTGTGGGACAGTGGAGGCGGAGATGAGAGTGATGACTGTAGATGAGGAAAGCCAGCAAAGACCAGAGTCTGGAGAAGGCATGGAAGGATGTTCCCCGCAGGTTCAATGTAAGAGCCCTTTGAACATGCCCATTTCAGATTTCCAGCCTCCAGAACAGTGGGGTAGCAAGGCTGGTACTTAGAGTCATCTAGGTGGTGTGCTTTGTTATGGCACTAAGGAAACTGATAACGCAGGATAAATAAAAGATTCATTGCTGAAGAACTAAACACAATGTAGAAAAAAGACTGAAACTGCAACAAGGTTTCAGTGCTACCTGAAACAGTATCATGTGGTTGAACATGTAGAGTTCCAGAAAGAGAAGTGAAAACTGGGGCAGAGACAAATACTTGAAGAAATAATGGTCAGAAGTTTTCCAAATTTATTGTAAACTATGAACCTACATATACAAGGAGCTGAACAAACCCAAACAAGATAAACACAAATGAAATCACACCAAGATATGTCATAATCAAGTTGGAAAAACATGGAGGAAGTACAAAATGATGACTATAGCCAAAGAAAAGAAAGGCATGTTACTTACGGAACAACAAATGTAATAATTAGGCTGGCTTCTCATTAAAAAAATGTAATCTGAAAGACAATGGAGTAATACCTTTAAGAAATACATCAGCAAGAAAAATAAATCCTATATCCAGTGAAACTATCTATTAAAACACTCCACTAAAAATGATATAAAAATACATTGTCTTTCAACAAAGTTGAAGATGTCCCCAATAGATCCTTATCCTAGGAAATATTAAAAGGTGTCTGGGCTAAAGAAAAATAAAATCATATGAAAACTCAGATTTACATACAGGGAAAAGAGGGCAGAAAAATATATGGAGAGTATGAAAAATACATTGTTTCAGTTTTGATTTCTTAAAAATTAATCAAAATATGACATTAAAATACTAACAACTGCCTTTGTTTCCTGTTGGTATAACAAAATATCTGAGGCTAGATACTTTATAAAGAGAAGAAGTTTATTTAAGCTACAATGTTGAAGGCAATTGGACATCTTATTTTGTCAGCCTGTGCTGAGGGCCTTGCGGCAGACAGCATTACACTAGCAGGAGGGGGCTGGGGAGTTAGCTCAGTGGCTCTGCTCCCTGCCTGGCAAGGACAAGGTCCTGAGTTCAACGCCCGGTACCAAAAACAAACAAACGCACAATAGCAGGAGGTTGTGCAGAAGACCTCATGTGGTGAGACAGGAAGCTGGAGAGCTAGGGGCCAGGCTTGTTCTTTTTGTAACAATTTACACCTATGAACTAACCAGTTCAAGAACTACACCAACCCTTTCCAAACACAGGACACCAATGTCCTAACTATGTTGCACTAGCCCTCATCTCTTCAAGTCCTGAAGTCTCCAACACTACCCCACGAGGGACCATGTTTTCAGCACAAGAACCTTTGGGGCCCACACTCAAGTTATATCAAACCATAGCAACCATACCTTAGAGGACTATAGCACAAGGAGAAATAAAACATATTACAACAATAGTACAAAAGATAGGGTGATGGAAGCATATGCTTTGAAAATTCCTAAATTATATATGAAATGGTATATTATTTGACAGTAGACTATGTTCAATTTAGTAGCACATTTTGACTTTCTGTTTGTCTGTTTTGAGACAGAGTTTTGCTATGTAGTTCAGGCTTACCTTGAATTCTCTGTATAGCCCAGACTGGCCTTGAATTCCCAGCAGGCCTCCTTCCTCAGCTTTCAAGTGCATAAGTTGCATATTATGAACCCAGACCAACCACTAAAAAGTAAGGCACAGAAAACAGCATTAAAAATGGGGGAAACAAGCAAACAACACAAAAACAGACAATGAGAGATGGCAAGATGATGGATTAAAAAGTAAACATAATGTTAGTTATGTGAAATGTACATGAACTAAAAATAATTTTAAAATATAATTTTTAAATTAAACAAGTCCCAAAACAAGCTATAAGATAGTCACTTGAAATATAAAGACAAAAGTAGACCTAAAGCAGAAGGACAGTGTAATTATCATCATGTGTCAACTTGACTTGAATAAGAACTAGCTGATTAGTAAATTCTGGGTGTGCCTGTGGATGATTGACATGCAGGAGAGCAAGCTGAGGGGAAAGACCTACCCTGGCTGCAGATGCGGGTAGCACCAACCAATAGGCTTGTAGCTTAGCCAGAATAAAAGGGAAAGAAGAAAGAATTTTGGGAAGTGGTCCAGTCTTCAATATTGCCTTTGGACATTGGTTTCCAATTCTCTAGTGCAGATTCATCAGCCTTCTAATGCAGTCTCACACCAATGTCTCTGAAGTGAGTGTCTAGGCTTTTAAGCTTTGACTGTTGCTGGATCCCCTGGCTCTCTGGCATGCACATGGCCATTTTGGATTCTAGTGCCTCTGCTCCTGTAGATAACCATTGTGACTCTTCCTCCTCTGACCCTGTAAGCCTACCTAATAAATCACTTTATATAACTGCATGTAAATTAATTAAGAGTCTTTTTGTCTATGTTCTTTAACAATATTAGACTTTGTTTTCTTGTAATGACTTTGGTTTCAGCATCAGGAAAATCTGACCTCATAAAATATATAGGAATAGATTTCCTCTTTTATGTTGATTCTGTTCCTCTAGAGAAGTGTAACTAATACAGACGGTAAATGATATGCCATGAAAATATTATAAGATAACTTTGGTGTTTAAATTAAATAAATCAGACCAGAAATAATGCCAGGGATAAAGAAGAACCTTTTTGTGGGTCAATTCATAACAAATGCTTAGCAATCCTAATATGTGTGTGACTGATTTCAGAGCTTTAGCATACGTAAAGAAATAACTGACCTAACTGATACAGACAAAACAGTAATTATGGTTGGAAACTTCAACATTCCTATGTGAGCATTAATATCATACATCTTCTTTGATAACAATAAAATAAATTTGAAATCACTAATAAAATTCTGCCCAAAAACTTTGGAATTATTATTATTTAAATAACTCATGTATTAAATATGAAATCGTAAGGGAAAGAAGAAAATACTTTGGACTAAATGAAAGTGAAAACAAAAATATAAAAATTTGTGAGATGTCCATACTAAGTTGAAAAAAGGATAATAAAAATTAAAGGCAAAAATCACTGACACAGAAAATACACAAAAATAGAAAAATTTCACATAAACCAAAAGCTGTTCCTTTGAAAAGATAAATAAAATAGATAACCCTCCAATTAGAATGACCATGGCGGTAGATAAGAAGACAAAAATGACTGTAACAGGAGGATATTACTGCAGATCTACAGACAATGGTGTTACTTTGAGCAAATTCAATGAAATTGATTAATTCCTTGAAAGGCAAAATTATTAAACTATCACAAGAAAAATAGAAAATGTTAGTAATCCCATGTCTGTTAGAGAAATTAAACTCAAAGTTTAAATCCTTTTAAGATGGAAAGTTCCTGGGCTGGGGATTTAGCTCAGTGGTTCCGCCTGCTCGTAAGCGCAAGGTCCCGAGTTCGATCCCCAGTACCCCTCCCCCCAAAAAAGATAAGTTCCCGGGCTAGTTTTTTTCAGTCAAATATTTAGGGAGGAATTATATCAAATTCTATCAAATACTTAAGGAAATAATAACAATTCTATAAAAACTGTTTTAGGATATATAATGGGAGGAAATCTATTCCTATATATTTTATGAGGTCAGATTGCCCTGATGCCAAAACCACAGTCATTACAGGAAAATAAAGTCTAATATTGCTAAAGAACTTAGAGCCTCTTAATTAATTAATTTGTAATAAATATAATTCTGCAATATTTAAAAAACCAATAATACATCTTTACCAATTGGAGTATATATCAAGAACACAAGGTTAGTTTAACCATAGAAATTAAATCAGTGTAATTCACCATATTAATGGAATGAAGGAGATACAGAAGAGGATTTGAAAAAATTCAATACAATTTCATGATAATTTTCAGCGTGTAAAGAATAGAAGCAAATTTCTTCCATATGATAAATGATATCTACAAAAAGATCATAACATAGTAAAATAATAAATGCTTTGACCCTAGTTAGGAAGAAGACAACAATGTTCATTCTCATTATTTCTATTCTATCCAGCACTGTATGGAAGGTCCTCACCAGTATAATAAAGCAAGAAAAAAATTAAGGTCATACATATTTGAAAGGAAGTATTAAAATATCATTATTTGAATGATTATGTGTATATAAATTAGAAAATCTAAAAAAAAATCACCTTGCTAGAATCATGTCAAATGATGCATGAATTAATTATAGTACATATCTGGTACATGCAATAGAATGATACTCAGCAATAAAAAGTGAAAAACTGATATAAGCAACAATGTGAGATAATCTAAAAATATGATGATGAATGAAAGAAACCATTTCAGAGTAGTGCATAGGTTATGATTCCAAATATGAAAAATTATAAACAGAGAAAACTATAGTGACCAAAGAAGATTGCAGTTGGTTGGGCAAAAGAGTGTGGAAATAAAAATAGCAGAGACACAAGAACAATTTTTAGAGTGATGGAAATGTTTTTTATCTTGGTCAGGATACTGGTAACGCAAGTGTATGCCTTTGCTAAAACTCTCCGGACAGTAGACTAAACTGCATGTATTTTATTGCATTTACTTGTAGTTCAGTAATACTGCTTCCTGAAGGTCTGACCCTACTATCTCAGTGATATTGTTTTCAGTCCAAGGTGAAGGACTTGGCAGTTGCTCTCTGTGGCCCTTGTTAACAATCAGAAAGAGTTCTATCACCAGTAGGACTGGTAAGTGACTCAATGCTCTAATTCTCAAATTTTCCCTTCTGAATCTGAACTTTCCCAATGACTTGATAAAGACCTTTGCCCATTTTCCTTTTATTTGTTTCTTTGCTTGTTTCACTACTGAACTTTAGAGTTTCCTTTTATAGTTGGATATTAATCCTTAATTAGGTATATGGTTTTCAAATATTTTCTCCTTTTCTGTGTGTAGTTTACCTTTATACTCTGTTGATTGCATTCTTTGCTGTGTATGGTAGAAGCTTTTAGTTTGATATAATTCCACATGTTTATTTTTGTTTTCCTTGCTTGTGCTTTTGGTGTGACATCCAAGAAATCATTGCCAACCTCAGTGCTATAAGACTTTCTCCCTGTTTTATTCTAGGTGTTATGTACAGCTCCAGGTCTTACATTTAAATATTTTAATTCATTCTGATTTGATTCTGTGTGTTGGTGTAAGGTACAGGTACAGTTTATGTCATTTACAAACAGATAATTTTGCTTCTTTGTTTCTTTATTAGATGCTTTTCATTTCTTTTTCTTCCCTAATTGCTTTGGCTAGGATTTCCAATAGCATATTGACTAGGAGTTGCAAAAGTGGGCATTTTGCCTTTTTCCTGATCTTAAGAAAAAGCTTCTAGCTTTTCCTATTGAGTATGATGTTAAACTGGGTTTTTCATATATGACCTTCATATGTTGAGGTAAATTTCTTCTATATATAGTTTATTGAGTTCTTGAATCTTGAAAGTATACTGAATTATTTTCAGATGTATAAAATGCATTTATTGAGATGATAACATCACCTTTATTCTTAAATCTGTTAATATAGTATATCATATTTGTTGACTTGCATATGTTGAACCATCCTTGCATGCTAGGGATAAGTCCCACTTGGTTGTGATGTATAAGCTTTCTGATGTGCTATTGAATTCAAGTTCTTAGCACTATCTTGTGCATCTATGTTCAGATAATATTGGCCCACAGTTTTCTTTGCTTTTATTGTCCTTATTTGGCTTTGATATCAGGGCAATGCTGGCTTCCTAAAATGAGCAAGTGTTCTCTATTCTTTAGGAGGAGTTCAGGAAGAATTTGGTTTTAATTATTCTTTAAATGTTTGATGGACTTCACTAGTAAAGCTTTCTGGTTTTAGACTTTACTTTCTTGCATATAACATAGTAAGACAATCATGAAGAAATTGAAAATTTAACTAGACCAATAACAAATAATGAGATTGAATCAATAATTAAAATTCTCCCAACAAAGAAAGGCCCAGAACCAAATGGATTTATTACCCACTTTATTGGTTTTGTTTCTATGTACCAAAACACCACAAATTTGGGGGTTTTTTTCTTTTTTGTGTAAGCCAATTCAATTTATTATCTTGTAGCTTTAATAGATCAGGTGTATGCTACTTTTAAAGAGTCTTCTGCTCAGAGTTTTCTAAGCCTGAAATCAAGATATCACCAGCGCCTGTGATATCATCTGAGGTGCAAGATCCTCTTCTGAGCTCACTGATTAGTGGTAGAATTCAGTTCCTTGTAAAACTGAGTCCCTACTTTCCTATAGAATGTCAGCCAGGGGCTGATTTCACATCCTAAAGGCTACTCTATATTTCGTGCCACCTGGCTGTCTCTAGAAAGGAAAGTTTGCCTCTTTAAAGCCAGTAGGAAAGTATTTCTCTTGCTTCAACTCTCTCCTGCAAGTCTGTTAAGGAGTGTTTTTTAAAAAATTCTTTTATTGGCACATGGTAGGTATACAACACAATTACATTTCTCATTGAGAATTGTACCTTTACATAATGCATCTTGGTTCTTATTTTTTCCCCATTCCTAGCCCTCCCTTCACGCCCTCCACCCTTCCCTATTTACAAACACTTTATTTCCATTTTCTCCATTTCTCAACATTTTTCCTTTCCCTTCTTTCCTTTCCTCTGCCCCTCCCACTACCCCTACCCCTACCCCTTTGGACCTTTTCTTCCTATTTTACATTTTCAATTATTCATTCTAATCATTGGTATATTTTAGGTATACAATATAATGACATTCATCATTGGAAATTTGCACCTTTACATAGTCTCTCTTGGTTCTTATTTTTCACCCTTGCCCAGCCCTCCCTTCAACCCCTCCAGTCCTCCCTATTTACAAAGACTTTGTTCCTATTTTTCCATTTTCTCATATTAATCCCATTCCCTTCTATCCTTTCCTCTAGCCCTCCCACTTCCTCCTCTATTTCACATTACCTATTATACATTTAGTCCTTATTTACACTTTCAGTTTCTCACACCAGAGAAACTATTCGGTATTTATTCATGTGTGTCCTATTTATTTCACTTAAGAGTATGACCTCAATGTGCATCCACTTAGCTATAAATGTCTCTAATTTCTCATTTTTTATGGCTGAGTAGTACTCCATTTTATTTTAAAAAACACATTTTCTTTATCCAGTATCCAGTTGTTGGGCATTTGGGCTATTACCAAGTTTTAGCTATTACAAACTGTGCTGCTGTGAACATGGGTGCACCTATATTACTGTGGTATGATTCTTTTAATTCTTTGGGGAAGATCCCCAGCAGTAGAATAGCAGGGTCAAATGGGACTTCCAGTCCTAGTTCTTTGAGGTATCTCCATACTGATTTCCACAGTGGTTGCACCAGGCTACACTCCCACCAGCAGTGGAGCAGGGTTCCTCTTTCCCCACAGCCCGGCCAGCATTTGTTATTGGTTGATTTCATGATAGCAGCCATTCTTTCTGGAGTGAGGTGGAATCTCAGCATTGTTTTCATTTGCATCTCTCCAATGACCAATGATGTTGAACATTTTTTCATGTATTTATTTGCTATTTCTACTTCTTTGTCTGAGAAATGTCTGTTCATTTCAGATGCCCATTTTTGGACTGGGTCTTTAAATTTGGAAGGTCTGATCTTTTTAACTTCTTTATAGATTCGAGATAGTAGACCTTTGTCTGAGGAAGAGCAGGTGAAGATTTTTTCCCACATTGTGGGTTGTCTCTTCACACTGCTGGTGGTTTCTCTTGCTGTGCAGAAGCCTTTTAATAAGAAGAGATCCCACTTGTTGATTGTTTGTGCTAGTTCTCGGGCAACTGAGGTTTTGTTCATAAAATCTTTTCCTACATCGATGTCTTCAAGGATTCTACCTAACCTCTGTTCCAACTGGTTCAGAGTTTCTATTTTAATATTTAGATCTTTAATCCATTTTGATTTTAGTTTAGTGCATGGTGAGAGATATATGTCTAGTTTTAATCTTGGGCAAGTTGAAGCCCAGTTTTTCCAGCATCATTTATTAAAGAGGCTATCTTTCCTCCAGTGAAGGTGTTTGGCTCCTTCATCAAAGATGAGTTGGCTGAGTGTGTCTGGCGTTGCTTCTGCATCTTCTAATCTGTTCCACTGGTCCTCAGATCTGTTTCTTTGCCAGTACCATGCTGTTTTTATCACAGTAGCTTTGTAGTAGAGTTGCAGGTTGGGGATTGTGATACCCCTTGCCATGTCTCTGTTACCTAGAATTGCTTTTGCTATTCTGGGTCTCTTCTTGTTCCAAATGAATTTTTGGATTGTTTTCTCAAGGTCTATGAAGTATGCTGCTGGGATCTCCATTGGAATTGCATTAAATCTATATAGCAGTTTTGGAAGTATGGCCATTTTCACTATATGAATCCTTCCTACCCAGGAGCAGGGGATGTCTGTCCATTTTCTTATATCATCTTCAATCTCTCTTTTCAGAGTGCCATAGTTTTCAGAGAAGAGGTCTTTGATTTCTTTCGTTAGGATGATTCCTAGGTATTTCAGTTTTTTGGGTGCTATTGTGAAAGGAATTATTTGCCCTATTTCTCTCTCAGTGAGTCTGTCATTGGTGTAGAGGAAAGCTATTGATTTTTGTGTGTTGACCTTGTAAGCAGCTACTTGACTGAATTTGGTTATTAAGTCTAGAAGACTTTTGGTGGGGTTTGTTAAGGAGTTTTAACTAATGTAACATAGGGCCAGAGATTTAGCTCAGTGGTTCTGCCACCTGCCTCACAAGTACAAGGTCCCGAGTTTGGTGCCATACCAAAAAAAAGATTACATTGTAACACAACCACAGGCATGACTATCCCATGTCCATTGTAAGTATGCAAAATTGCTGGGGACTAGGCTACCTAACTTAGATCTCACAGTCTCGAGGTTGGTGTTATCTTGACCAGAAACAGGGAAGTATGTAGAAGGCCACATGCCCCATGGATATGGGTGGAATGCTGATAATCCAACACTCCTGGGGCAAGAAAGCATTTGCTGAGGACAGTTGTCAATCTACAGGCATTTGGGTGCAGAGAATATCTGGTTCCTCATTAATTTAATCCTTACCCACCCATTCTCTATAGTTGCTGTTCTGCAGAGGGCCATAATATTGATTATTCCCAAAGCAGGCTGTGAACAGTTAACTCTACAATTGGCTTGTTTTGAGAAGCAAGTTCAGATGATGCCTATGTGCCAAGGTCAGAGTACCTTGCACCCAAATTCTATTCCTATAATTAAAACCTTCTTACTAGAAGGACAATGTTCTAATTACAACCATATATTTTGTCTATTCTGTTCCTAATTCAAGAATCCTTTGTCTTGTCCTTTATGAGCCTTGTTTACATTAATTTCCATAGATACTGCACATAACTTGCCTTTACCCCAGTTATTCCCAATAAAAGTCAGTGCCTGGGGCTGGCCAGTGCCTTTGTCAGTTGCACTGGCATTGGTCATCCTGGCACTACCCTTTCTCTCTTTTAGTTCTGGCTTTTAGTTTTATTTCTCAGGTCTTCATCATATACTGGGCAGGTGGATACTGGAATCTAACTTCAGGGGTCTCTGGTACTGTTCTATGAGACATGTGCTACCCCTCCCCCTGAACTTCTCACTGCCAAATATAAGTGGGCCAACTGCAGAGTTTTATTCAAGTCTGTCTGCTAGAGATAGGTCTCCTCCAGGTCCCCTCTTTATATCTTGAAAATTGTCTCTGTCTCTTTCTTTTTATATCCTTATTCCTCCTAAATCCTTATTCCTTATTCCTCCTTTTTATCCTTATTCCTGAGGGTCTGATCAGTCCTCAGTAACTGGCATCAGAACAGGGATTTGAGACCTGGAGAGGAAGACCCACTGGAGTGGGAAAGGAGCAGATACAGATGTTGGAGAACTCCACAGGCCCAATCCAGAAGATGGCAGTTTAAAAAGATGAAAGTAGGGCCAGGGATTTAGCTCAGTGGTTCTGCCACCTGCCTTGCAAGTGCAAGGTCCCAAGTTTGATCCCCAGTACCAAAAAAAAGATGAAAGTAAGTCACTGCATGGAGGAAAGGCTTTTCCTAACTGGGATAATTAGGCAGAATTTGTCAGGGGAGGTGCAGAGATATGTACAGATGTTGTGTATGTTAGTGAAAGAGGCCAAGCTCAGATTAGTGGTCATTCTCTTTCAAAAATGCTGCAGGATATTACCAACCATAACCCCTGGTTCCCAAAGGTGGGAACCATGGATACAAAGAATTGGGATAGAGTGGGAGAAAATTTAAGGAGAGCCCACTCAAAGGATGAATGAATTGCCCTAGAAACTTTATGTTCTGATAAAATTGGTATTGGAACCTTTATGTATGGCTACAGCTACCACTACTTCCACTGCTCCCCCTGATGAAAGAAAGGGAAAAGATCATATAGATGATAAAGAACCCCTTTCATAGCCTATACCTCCCAAAGTTCTGGAGGCTAGTGGAGGCCACCCTTGTTTGTTTAAATATCAAGAGCTCATTCAGCAAGCTACCATGGCAGGGGATCCAATTGGGCCTTGTTGCTTCCTTGTTGTAGTCAGACCAGACCCTCATGATCCTCAGCAGATGATACAAGAACATCAGGAAACAGAGTATAAGGCACTGAAGGAATTAAAACAGAGCATAATGAATAAAAAGATGCGAGGGCCTTTTACACTGGGGCTCCTGGACTCCATTTTGGGGGCTCTGTGTATGGCCCCACAGGACATTAAACATCTTGCCCATTCTTGCTTAGCATGAAGCCAATATCTTCATTTCAATGTACAGTTACAAGAACTTGCAGCAGAACGGGCAGATCAAAATAGAGGAACCAGAAGGCCAGGTATCACTGAAAATATGTTATTGGGAACGGGATCTTTCTCAGACCTAGCACAGTAAACGAGCTATCCTAATGAGGTATATTACCTGATAAATTTGTTGATGAAATGGGCATAAGCCACCATCCTTGAGGAGGCCACTCCAGTTCAGTCCTTTCTACATATTTTACAGGGCTTCCAAGAACCTAACACTCCGTTTCTTGCTAGACTATAGGAAGAAGTCCATAGACAGATTCCCCATGCTCAGGTAGCTGAAATAATAGTACTTCAGTTGGCCTTTGAAAATGCAAATAAGGATTGTAAACAAGCCCTTTGAGCTGTTAGGGCTATAAAATTTATTACAAATTATATTAAAGCTTGCCAAGATATAAGAACAGAGTTTTATAAGAGCTCCATACTGGCTCAGGCCATATTAAGTCTTACAAAAGGGATAAAAAAACAGTAATATTCAATGTTTTAATTGTGGAAAAACAGGGCACATTCATAAGCAGTGTACTACTCTGGCTGAATCAAGAGCCATAATTCCACCTTCTTCAGAGGGAGATACCAGTCCAACCCCTGGTTTTTGCTAGGGGAAATCATTGAGCAAAGAATGGCTATTCTAAATATCATAAGAATGGCACCCCTATTATGGGAAATGGGAATCAGGCCCAGGCCCAGGCCCTTCAAATAACAGGGGCCTTTACAGTACAGACAGTGATGAGCAATCTGTCCCGGGTTCCAGGTGAAACATTGCTTCACTCATTCTCAGAACTCCAGGGAGCACAGGATTAGATCTCCCTGTGGCCCAGAGAGCACAGGATTAGATCTCCCTGTGGCCCAGAGAGTAACATTTATCAGGGGAGATAAGTTTGTAAAGATACTCACAGGGATCTGGAGATCACTCCCTGAGGATATTGTTGGATTAATTATGGGTAAAAGTAGTCTATATTTGCAAGTCTACATTTGTGATGCCTAAGTAATTGATTCTGATTATGAAGGAGAAGTCCAAGTTGTGGTTCACTCTTTGAACATTTGAGTTTTTGAGCCAGGTTGCTTTATTGATGTTTTTTCCTATAGCATAGCTCCCCCTGATACAATATAGAAAGCAATAAAGAAATGAAGTGAGCTTTGCTAGTATCCCAAGTAAAGAAATTTATTTTATCCAAGAATTAGGTGAGGGAAGATGTATGTATAGAATGAAAATAAAGGCCAAATATTTTGAACAATCGCTAGATACAGGAGCTGATGTGTCTGTTATGGCCATTGAACAATGGCCTCCCTTCTAACCCACTAAGGCTGTTGCCACCTTGTTAGTAGGGCTTGGCTTACCTCAACAAGTATTACTAAGTGGAACTCCCCTATCTTATTCACGGCTGGAAAATCAAGCCAAGTCCTTTCAACCTCATGTGGCTTCCATACCAGTAAATTTATGAGGAAGAAATCTCTTAAAGAAATGTAGAATTATGCTGACTAATGAACCTACTAATGTGGCAAAATAAGTTATGAAAAAGATGGGCTAAGGGAGGAGAAGGGGAAAGGAAAGGAGGGAAAGGAAAAACTACGAGAAAAGAAAAAAAATGCAAATGATGTCTATGTAAATAGGGAAGGGAGCACAGGTAATGGGGAAAAAATAAGAACCAAGATACATCATGTACAGATACAAACACCCAATGATAAATGTAAATGAATTGTATACCTAAAATGTACCAATAAAAGAATTTAAGAAAAAGATGGGCTATCAATCAGGTTTTGGTTTAGGAAAAAATGTGCAAGGTAATCCTGAGCCTCTGTCAGTTACTTCTACATTAGACCATACAGGCATAGGATAGCAGTGCCTTTTTTGAAAGGGGTCATTGATGCTTCTCCCTTCAAGACAACTTTGTCACTTCAATGGAAAACAGATATCCTGGTGTGGGTGGATCAGTGGCCCCTAAATAAAGAGAAGCTAAAACACTTACAGTCTTTAGTGCAAGAACAAATCCAATTAGAGCACTTAGAACCATTTACCAGCCCCTGGAACTCTCCTGTGTTCATGATTCCAAAGAAATCTGGAAAGTAGAGATTATTGCAGTATTTAAGAGCAGCAAATGCTTGTTTACAGTCAATGGGAGCTTAAAGCCTGTTCTCCCATCTCCTGCAGCTGTTCCTGGAGAGTGGTTGTTGATTGTTATTGATCTCAAAGATTATTTCTTGAAATTCTCTTACACCCACCTGATTGCCAGTATTTTGCTTTCTCTGTACTCAGTATTAACTTTAAAAAACCTATGAATAGATATCAGTGGACTGTTTTACCTCAGGGAATGATAAACAGCCACATCCTGTGTCAGTATTTTGTAAATCAAACCTTACGATCTGCTTGAAGGAAATATCCTCAAGATTATATTATTCATTATATGGATGACATTTTGCTGTTCATGGCAACAAAAACTCACTACACACTGTTAGCTACAGTAAAGAGGAACCTTAAAAGTCATGGCCTTTGCATAGCTTCTGACAAAGTACAGACCTCTAGCCCTTATCTGGATTTAGGAACTTTGCTTACAGAATGCACAGTGAGACTTGAAAAAATAAAAATAAGACAAGATTGTTTATTGACTTTAAATGATTTTCAAAAATTATTGGGAGATATTAATTGGATTTGGTCTTAATTAGGTATTGCCACTTATCAATTAAAATGTATCTATAATACTTTATAAGGTGATCCTCAGATTAATTTCTGTTATGGTTTGGGTCTATATATCCCCCCAAAGCCTCATGTGGTCACAGCTTGATCTACAGCATGTGAAGCAGGAATTGATTCATAATGCAATAGCCTCAAGGGCACTAGGATTAAGGGTATAAGTGCTACCTACCCTGAGTAGTTTGAATAAAATAAAAGGAGCAAGGCGATGCTGTTAACTCTCTTGTTATCATTGCTGTCTTGTGTGCACCATGTTGTTTCTCCTCTGCAATGCTTGTTTGCCATCCCTGCCTTGGATCCAGCTGATTATGGACTGAAACCTCTACAAACCATAAGCCAAATAAACCCTATCCCTTCCAATTTTTGGTGTCAGGTATTTTGTCTCAGCAACAAGAGAAAAGTAACTAACACAATTTCCCACCATAGCTAACTCCTGAAGCACAGAAAGAATTACTGTTGGTAGAAAGAATGTTACAGGAATGACAAGTGTATCAGGTTAATGATCACCAACCTCATTCTCTATGTTTTAGATACTTCTCATTCTCCTACTGGACTCTTAGGGCAATTGTACAGCTCTCAGTTGTTTTCTATTGAATGGCCATACCTTCTTAATCAGATAGTAAAAACTCTACAGTTACATACTGAACAAATGGCAAGAGTAGTAGTAGTTGGGAGAACTTGCTGTAATCAATTGTTTGGTAATGATCCTTGTATTATAGAGGTTACTCAGCTGACCCATATAAATATTGTTAGTGATTCAGTCTATGCAGTGTTTCTTACCCAGCAGCTAGAAAGCGCTACTTTGAAAGCTACTTTAGATTCTCCCTTGTTTAATCTGTTCCTTAGATTGCAGCAGGTGATCCAAAGTCATTCTATTCCCCTTTATATTGGACATATTAGATCCCATTCTAACTTACCAGGACCCTTAGTCTATGGTAATCAACAGGCTGATTCTTTGGCAGCTTATGTGACTTCTTCTGATTTGGCATGATATTTTCACTCATATCATCATCAAAACAGTAGAGCCTTAACAAAAGAATTTTGTGAATTTTGTCCCATTCTCAAGGTAGGAAGATTTCCTGTCCCACTTGTCAGCACATACCTCATCCTGTTCCTGCTGAAGGATGCAACCCCTGAAGCCTTAAACAAAATAAAATTGGCAAATGGATGTTACTCATATCTGGTCATTTGGATGGTTACAATATGTCCATGTGTCTATAGATACTTTCTCCCATATGATCCATGCTATTTGCCATAGTGGTGAGAAAGAAGGACAAATTCAATAACACTGTTTGTCTGCTTTTGTTTCTAGGAGTTCCACAAACAATTAAAACTGAAAATGGTTCTTCATATGTTAGTAAAGCTTTATCCTCCTTTCTTCAGCTCTGGCATATTAAACATTTTATAGGCATTCCCTACAGTCCTCAAGGCCAAGCAATAGTGAAGAAGGCACATCTCTCCTTAAAAACACAATTACAAAAACAAAAGGGGGAGTTCAACTACCTCCACAAGTGCAATTCGATCTTGCCACCTTCAATTTAAATTTTTTAAATCCACTTGCAGAAAGCAGAAGTACTCCATCCAAAGGATAGCAGAAGGATGACATTATAGATAAGCCTAAGGCATAAGTTTTATGGAAAGATAGTCAAACAGGAGAGTGGGATGACCTAGTGCAACTAATAAATGGGGACAAGGGCATGCTTGTGTATTAGCAGATAATGGAACACCACTATGGGTGACATTCCAGAATATGTGACCATGGAGTGAGAACAACTCCAAATCTGTAGTGAAGCTTACCACTACCATACCCACCCGTGTGAGCCTTGTTTCGGGTGATCCTGGAAGAAGCACCTCAGCCACTGAGAACCACACAAGCTGTGAAACTCGTGACATGGGATCAAGTGAAGAAGACAACCCAGGAAGCTGAGAAGTTGGGAAGTTGGTAGTGAGCCAGGGCCTCCCACGCATCGTAGAAAATATGTTATTGCCATGATGGCGATCATTGCTTATACTGTATGTATAAGCCCTATGTCTGGAAAGAAATATACCTCCTTCCTTTGTTATGACCTCTTACATAGGCAGAGTTTCTTCCAGAAATTTATCATTATCAGTTAGATTGGGTGCCAGGGCCTTATATGGCCCCCAAATTAATATACTAATGTCATCTTAAATTATACATCACACTTCCCATATCCACCTTTGTGTATCAAGCCCAGGTACTTACAGTCTAACTACTGCTCTGTCTGCTTGTCCACAAATCTGTGTGGCTCACCAGAAAAAACAACTGATGATTCTAGGTTCAGGATCTATTAATATCTCTAGGGAATGGGTTAACACCTCTGTGCCTCATGTTCCCCCATGTACACAATACACATCTTAGTCTGCCACAGATGTGTGTGCCCCACACACACACACCTTGGACCCCCTGTAAAGCAGACAAGAGGTGAAAAATTCACCTACATCAATTTGAGTTTATAGATTGGGACCCCTCAGTAAAATCAGTAGGGAGAGACAATAATCATTCAGCTTGGCATACAGTCGAATGGTGTTGGGGTATTGACTACTATGAAAAAAAAAAATACCGTTTTTTAAAATCCTGATGCTGAAGGACAACTTGAATGGCATGAGTCTGGTTTTATCCCTCCATTACTGCAGGCCATTTTCAATGGCAGACCCAGACCCCTTCAGGAAACATTTGGAAACTAGCCCTTCCTTATTAAGTGGCCAGCCGTGGAAAGGGAATATGCTAAATTTACTACAAATACCTCTAATGTTCTAATTTAGAAAAATAAGACCACACAGTATTCCATATGAACTTACAACACTTATGTCTTTATATATGGGACTACTGAATGGAATCACATCTTATTAATGTGCAAAGAGTGTACACTGAGCCATTGTGTATCAACTAGAGCCCTGGTTAATAAAACCTGGCTAGTCTTAGGGTACATGCAAGGAGTCATGGTACCGGTAAATCTCATCAAGCTGTGGGCCAATACTCCTGCTATTTACCTATTGCAATCATTGACTAATCACCTTGTGGACGGAAGAAAAAGGATGTTAGGATTGCTTATTGCTGGAATTTTTTCTTTGGTATTATTAATTTCTAGCATTGCTGTATCTTCTGTATCTCTCACTCTATACAGACTGCTCATTTTGTAGATAATTGGACCAGAACTATGGACAAGGCTTGGAACATACAGCATTCTATTGATGCAAAATTACAATCACAAATAAGCATTTTAGAAACCACTGTTATGGGGAAGGGAGATCAAATAGAAACCCTACAATTACAACAAGGTCTTTAGTGTCATTTTAATATTACTCAGTATTGTATAACTCCTCTCATGTATATCCAGTCCACGTATCCTTGGGAGCATATAAAAAGGCACATTCAGGGTGCTGTGCATAGTAATATAACTATTGATTTAGAGGCTTTGCAAAAAGAAATATTATCTATGTCTCAGCAGACTCAAAATTTTGATACGCAAACTCAGGTTTGGGATAAATTTGCTGATATTCTTGACCAGCTTAATCCAGAGAACTATCTTAAAGCCCATTTTGGATTTTACACTGGCTTGATTATATTAATGTGTTTCTGTCCTATATTTGTACTTATATCTTCTTCAGGGGAAGCCAAACTAGACAATACCTAGATGCCATTCAACCTGAAGTCACACTGTTTCAACTGCTGCAATTGCACACAAAAAAAGGAGGAACTGTTGGGAACTAGGCTACTAACTCAGAGCTCACAGTCTTGAGGTTGGTGTTATCTTGCCTCAGGAACAGGGAAGTATGTGGAAGGCCACATGTCCCCTGGCTAAGGCTAAGGGTACAATGTTGATAACTCAGCATTCCTGAGACAAGACAGCATCTGCTGAGGATAGGTGTCAATCTACAGGCATTTGGGTGTAGAGAAAATCTGGTTCCTCAGTAGCTTAATCCTTATCCACCCATTGTCTAGGGTTGCTGTTCCATGAGACACGTGCTACCCCTCCCCCTGCACTTCTCACTGGCTAAGAAAGGCAGGCCAACTTGCTTATTTGAGTCTGTCTGCTAGAGGCAGGTCTCCTCTCAGTCCCCCTTTCATATCTTGAAAATTGTCTCTTTCTTTTTATTCCTCATTGTTCCCTTCAAAAAGTAGCTGAGGCTCTGATCAACCTTTGACACAAAAATAGCCTAATCAATGAGGTGGCTATCCCATCTTATCCACAAGTTCTATGTTCACTTACTCTGTGAGCATTGAATCCATCAGGAAATAACACAAAAAACATAGGTATTATAAGATAGATAGAAATTGGATAGATGAAAAGGAAAAGGAAATGAATGTCAATCAAGTAAACAATGCGAATGTCAGATGTATGTTGCAGGACTGAGAGAGGGACGAAGTTGGCATAGTAAGTTGCAAGCCAAATGAAACAGAATATTAATGCAAGAGATCATGGGAAACAGAATTATTATTGGAGAATGGGTTCAGCTCCCAAGAGATTTTGTCACTAGACTAAGAAATGTGCTCTTCAACAGAAAGGCAGGAGGGAAATGGTATATGGCTTTATGGTAGGGAGAATGACACAAAAAAGATATATTTTAGGATAGTAAGACAAGTGAGTAAAGTTCAGAAATAATTACTATAGCTAGAGTCTGATCGATGTACGAGGTGGTGGTCCCCAACTAACTGTGACAGTAGAAAGGAAAGGAGAAATCTGAGGCTGTTTAAGGAAAATCTGTGACACTTTTGTTCCTTCCATATCCACATTATGATTTTATAACCTTGTGTATAGCTTCATATTCTAAAAATCAGCATCTGCTTAAGCATTGACCTGGATAATTATAATAAAAATGGCTACCATAGGGCTGGGGATTTAGCTCAGTGGTTTCGCCCCCTACTGCACAAGCGCAGACCCAAGTTCAATCCCCGGTACCAAAAACGAAACCCCAAAATAAAAATGGCTACCATTTATAGTGTGCTAGTTTAATTTTCACAACGAAATTGTGAGATATGCACTATTTTTATAAGCATCATTCTAATGAGAAAACAGAAGGACAGAAAGATTAAACGATTCACACAGCTAGTTGGTATAAAGTTCTGAATTGAATTCAGGCCTTTCTTCCTCCTAAACACCATGATCCAGTGCCTCTATAAACTATTGGGTTTACTATGTGTATTCAAAGTAATATAAAAAGTTGTGCTTCTATAATTTAATATTCTTTTGTCTCAAGAAGGAGACTTACCCTTAGAATGCCATCCAGAGGAGGGTCAGAGGCATAAAGCTGTATCTACTTGCTAAATAAAGATTGAAAATAGAAAAAATTATCCTAATAATTTCAATCTACAGTATCTTGATTATATTAAAGGTGCTATGAAATGATGTTCCTAAAATGCTAAGCAGAATTTCTGGCTCACAGCAATTCCTCAAAAGATATCAGTACTTCTTCCCCCCTTTTGCTTGCTACTTCTCTCCTACATTAATTAAAGTCCCAGGATTAGTCAGCTCAATGGAGTTTTAAAGGGGATTGCATTCATTTTGAGAGAAAAAGCAGTAAGCTCATCAAATTCACATGATCTCAAGAGCCTGCAAGAAAGGAACCTAAAGGAGATCACACACTTAGAAAAGAGGGGGAATTGGCAAACCAGAGGTTTAGTGGGACAGGAAACATGTCAAGAAATAGAAATGCATGGGCTCACTGTCAGTAACCTTTCACAGTGACCTTAGAGTCTGAAACAATCTGTGGTTTGATTTACCGGGATAATTACATTGGTTCTGCATTTGCTGTATCAGAGGACTAAAAGTTGTGGTTCGGCTGCGGACTGAACTGACCTTTGGTAATTGACTTTTCTCCCTGAATGAACTGCACAACAGCAGTTCAGCCCCAGCTAAATGAGACCCCTCTGCTCTCCTCTAGCTAACAAGTTCAGACTCAGCCTCTAGGCTACATAAATCCAGGTGTGTATCAGTTCATCTCCAAATACCCAGCATGTCCGCTCCATCAATTAAAGGGCATTAGTTGAGTGAGCCACTAGATAACTCAAGTGTGATTAAGTACCTACCATGGATTTTCATATCCACCTTTAATATCTCCAGTATTCCAACTAAAAGCTCTAGTTCTTAGTTTTATTAAATGGGGGAAGGAAGAAGGAGACAACACAAACTTGCTCCCTGGGCAGGTTAACACAAGCTTCTTCTCAGCCCTCTATTCCTCATTTAGGGAATATTCACAGAGGGAGAGCTAAGGCATTTTGGGTTGTATGGAAAATTTGACTCAATCTAAAAGCTCAGCCAACACCACAAAATGGATTGGAGTCAAATCAGATAAATAGAAAAGAATACAAAATATCTTTGAATGACAGTATCAAAAAAGTTAAAACCTTAAGAGAATCTGTTTCACAACTGCACACCCTAGGTTAGCAGCATCCTAACAAGGGGCTTGTGAGTTGATTAAGTAATATTTCCTTTCCCAGACCCATGGAAATGTAATGAAATGTTCACACAAATATACATTACTCTTTGGTTTGGTTTTTGGAACTAACAAAAATAATGTTTGAGAAATCACCTCAATTTCCCCCTGTATTATTCATGTAACTCAGATATCTCATGAAAACAAAATGTACAAGACTCCTATGCCAGTTAGCATGTGAAAATATCTGGCAACAGTCTGTTTTTACTTCTTTGACAAACTGTGTTGTCTTTTTGTTTTAATGGAAAGGGATTAGTAAGGCTTACCAAATAAACAGCAGCTGCCTGAGAAACAGTGACCCTTATATTTTACAAAACCAAGAAATCAATCCTGAATAGAATATGGGGTCTTTGACAGACTAATAGAGGGCGAACTTCAAGGTCAATAACCATGAAAAGACATAGGTCAGATGAGAATTTGGGCTAGTGATACATTTTGATACTTTCTATTTTAAACACCTCAAAATTGAGATGCTTATACACAGCTTATCCAATTTTTTCTGAAAATCTTTAGTTTGCAAAATTGTATTCTTCCAGGACTTTTTGCCTGTGTTTGGCCTGGAAATGATAATATTTATAATACTATATCTTGAAATGTGGAGGTGTACCCAAAGGGAAGAAAAGACATAAACCAGATATTTTCAAGCCTAAAATAAAACAAAACTAAAACTAAAACAAAACCTATTTGGTTTACTAAATGTTTTGGGTGAAGGCTCAAAGGATAGAGGCAAGATACATGTTGAAAAGTCTAAATAAGTTTTCCTTATTCTTTGCCAAACAAAAATTGGTATTTTTCAAGCAAAAATTTTACTATATATTGAACAAGTAAAGGAAAGGGAAGGAGATAGAAGAAACCCATTTTAGGCCTGGAGATGTAGCTCAGCACAAAGGCCCTGTTTTCAATCCTGGGTACCAAAAATAAAACCAGTTTCTAATTTAACTTTTGTGGGGAAACATAAAGCACTTGAGAAGTAGAAGCTAGACATTTTCAAATACATGTCAGCTTCCATGTTGAGTTGTGTCACCTATGATGAATTAAGCCTCAGAAATGAATTGCCAAATGTTGCCCTTTTCAGCAGAGTCCATGATTTGAATCCACTTTTCTGTACCATTCAGTGAGTAACCTGCTTCCTTGACCACTAAACTCTGATCTGAGCTCCTGAATTCAATGTTTCAGTACATTAATCCAGAAAACCTGTAGTAGATGCCAACACAGGGTTATTATTAGGTGATAAGCCTGTAGCTTTATTTTCTTCCATCATTCATAATGAGGAAGCTCTTGCTTCCGAGATAATTGAAGGTCAGGCAATTTGTAAGTAAGTTTGCTTTGTCACTTTTTTTTTTAATATGGATTCTTTTCAGTTTCTCTTCCCTTAATAACTGGCTTAGCACCTTTCCATAATAAAAAGGTCAGCTAGGCTTCACACAAAGCACCCATAATAGTTGGCAGCCTATCCCACTGCTATTAGCCCTCCTCAGTGTTTGGCAACCAGAAGTGCTGGAGCATGCAGTGACAGGAGACAATGGAACATTTCTAGGAGCACAGCAGTAAGAAAGCAAAGAAAAGACGGGTACTGAAAGACAGGATCTGCTGTGAAGACTGCCTGGATCCTTCAGAAGAGAACTGGCTTCCTTGCCAGGCAGTGAAATAATTCTGAGAACTCTGCGCAGAGTGGGTGGGGGTGGTAAAAACAGGCAGTTACGGGGCTCAGGTTCAGACAATGCAACAAACAGACCGACATGGCTTGTTGTCCACTGCAGTTTTTCAGAATCAATGTGAACACACAGCAATTAACTAAAATGTAGGATAGTCTAATTACTTTTTAAGGAACCCAGTGCAAAAGCACAAACCATAGTCCCTTGAAATGCATATCCCAAGACTGTTATATATAGTATTAGGCTGAACTATGAGAAATTGCCAATATTTGAGCATTTTTGACCTATAAAAAAAGGCAATTTTACATAGTTCTGTTTATGTTTATAAATAGAATGGTGTAAAGATCTTTTTTGGACTTGAAAATCAGCCTAAGCCTGTGGATTTTTCAGATCCAGTGTGTCTGAAATCTAAACTCTATGATATTTGTGTTTTTCCTTTTTCTGCAGTCTCTCTCTCTCTCTCTCTCTCTCTCTCTCTCTCTGTCATCATTTTCATAGATATCAAGTGTTTCACAGATATCGGGCCCCACAAGCCACATTGTGGGAAGATTTAACTCTTAACTTAATGTGAAATCAGGGATGCAATTTTGGTTAGGCCAGTCAACTTCACATAGGAAATATCCAGGTCCACTGGCCGTGTCCTGTATATCTTGTCCCAGCAAATCCGGCAGCAAATGCCAGTCCTTGATCCTAAGACAGACTGGGGCAGGGGTGAATTGCTCAATTCTGAAAAGCCAATTTCCACTCTCTTACTTGTGTTAGAGCAAATTTGATGTATTCTGCAGCACCCTTTCACCAGGGAACAGAAAGCGCAAGAGTGTCTAAGTCTAAAGACTTCTTTATGGACTTGTTGGGCCTTTGGGCCTTTACAAAGGGTTGGACCACATGTGAGAAGTTCCCTTCTTCTTTATATTCCATTTTTGAATCTTGTATTTATGATTCATGAAACTGTTAGGGCAGCCTACTGAGTCAACATAAGACTTGGTGTAATCTGCCAAAATTTGTCCCAAACCTTTAAAAGCACACATATATGAACCAATGAGCCAAAATTATAGTATACTGTACATCTATTGTAGGAAAATTCCTATTATCATTACCTTTATATAAGTGATTGCTCATCATGTAAGTAGGAGACAAACCACTTAATAATTTCCAGGTCAGTGAACTTTTGTCCAACTCCAAAATAAAGTTGTTATTTTCTTTTCATCCAAAGTTTAGCATACAGTAAGCTTAATGGGAATGAGTTGCCAGAAGGAAAAATAAAATTCTGTCATCAATAGCAGTGCTAACAATATCAGATCAAGCTGGGGTGGGCAAAGAATAAAGAAGGTCATATTAACTTTAAGGCAAAATTCTCAGAAAAAAAAATAATTTCCAAATGTCTGAATTGCAAATTGCCAAAAACTGGGATCAAGTCTTGATCCTTCCACTGATATCTCTGGAATTGGGAACAAGTCAATTTGTCCCTCCCTCAAGGCCTTAAAACTGATGTTTTATCTGGATCACCTATGTCATAGTCTTCAAGGTTTCCCAAGAATAAAGGGGAATTATATGGCATCTTAGATTCCTTCCAAAGGTGGTGTCACTGTATTTCTCCTTAATTAGCTGATATTGCCAAATTCTCCCCAAGGCATCATATTTATTCCAGCAAATTCTTATTTAAAAGGCTCACATTACAAATGAGCCTGTACACTTTATCTGGATTGGCATATTTAAGCCCCAGCCACTAATTTATGTTTTATTAAAACTGATTCAGTTGAGGGAGCATATCTAAAAGGACTGCAACTAAATTCCTTGAAGGCAAACTACAAATTAAAGGGCATATCAAATCTCATTTATAGGAGTAAATATGTGCGTGTGTGCCTATATGAATCTACATGTATGCTCAAAGGCAGGGAAGTAGACATATGTGAATTGGAATGCCCTCCAGGACAAGGATATTGCTTGGGACAACTCTATTGTACAAGTGTGTTCAGTGATGGCCCTAAAGGGGCTGGTCCCTAAGGTAAGACCCATGCCAATGACAGCTCCATTCCTGTCTCAATGACAGACTATTACAAAGAGGAATAAGAAGTATGCCTGACACTTTGTAGATCTGGAATATGCACTTAAAAGTGATAGGAAGAACCAAGACTGAAAGAAGAAAGAACTGGGAAATCAGTCACAATGGTGAGCAAGCGTTCTTGCAAAGGAAAATGGGCGACTGTGAAAAGGGAAAAAAGGAACCCTGAAGCACAGAGGGGAAAGGGAGTGATAAAAGGAAAAATCATGTAAACAAAAATGAGGAAAAAGTGAATTATGAAGGAAAGAAGAGGACACATATAGGGGAAAATTCATAAATGAAGAAAAATCTTTACCTTCAAAGCCTGCAAATTCAGTGGTCAATGAAACTTAAAAGCACTGACAGCAGGAAGCTTTTGTTGAAATAAGACAAGAGAAGGGGAAATATATAATGCTATTCTTGTTCATTATTTCCTTAGAACAGATTAAGTAAGCAGTTTAGGTCACCTGGGAGAAGATTCTCTGGGTAAGACCAGAGATGATGTGTTTTACTATGGAGATCAGCAATGGGGAAGTACAGGACAACTTTCATAAAGAGCACTTGTGTTTCAGGGAGGTGAGTTGGGGAGGGCAGTTGGAAGGAGAGGCAGTGGGGGGCTGGGGAAAGGCAATGCTGTGTGTGCATGTGTATGACATGCATGCACGTGCATGTGTCTCCCCACCATGTTCAGTGCAACCAAGAATCTGCACATCGGTGGGATGAAGAGGAGAGACTGCACTTGCCTAGCCCAAACAAGGCTCTCCTGTGTTGTAAGAATGCTCATTATATAGACCTCATCTTTTTACCAGCCACCACAAATGCCACTTTGACGCTAATGTCCATCTACATTCTGAAAACCCTGCTTACTCCAGGTTGACAGCAAACTTCTAGAGGCACTGTCCAGCATAATACTTGTAGAGCTTGCTTTGAGCAGGTATAGGTAATTGTTGCTCTGTCAATAAACCACTCTTTGTCTGAAAAGGGGTCAAGCAATTCACAACAAGCATCAAATGATCACTGTCTTCATTGAATACATATGGAAACTTGTGCATTGGTCCTTCATACCATTTTTCTGACAGTCCCATAGTTTACCTGTTATATAATTATTCTCATTTTACAGAGGAAAAAATTAAGGGAAATAAAATAACTTACTTAGGTTATCTGGGATTTTTATGTATTGTGTAGCAATCATCACTCCCTACCTCAGAACACTAAGTCCCTGCTCTCACAAACCATAGTGAGCACTGAGGAGTTTTAAATTTGACTTTGAACATCTTGACCTCACTCAAATTTCACACATAAAAAGGGTAATCATTAAGAGTTTACCTCCATGTATAATTCTCCCACTTACTGACCTTCAAGTAGTGAGTTGAATTTTGCATATTGCCAGGAGCCAATTGCCCAAATACCAATGAGCTCAAAGTACCAATGGGTAAGTTGGAAATGCCAAGCACTGGCTGTTTGGACTCCAGTGAGACAGAGTTGCCCTTCTCTCAAGTGTTTCCAAGAAGAGAAACTGCTCAGAAAGAAAAATCATGGGCACTAGCTTAGGAGCCTTGTATTTTTCGGGAGAAGATTGAGAACATCTAGATGGTTGCATTTACTGAATTTTCAAAATTCATCCTAATTGAATTCAGATCCTAAATAATTTTGAAATACACATCTCTAAAATGTCCAATTGCCAAAGTCATCACCAATAGGCCTAATATCTTGCTGTTAGAAAAGAATTTTGGCTGCTGTTCAAACTGTACTAAGTTTTCTGGATGGAAAATCTTCTATATTTTGAGGAGATAACATTTAGATCATTTGATCAATTAAAGGAAGAAAGTAAAACAATTATGTCCACATAAACTGTATTATAGGAACAGTTGCTTCTATGTGGAATACAAAATATTTGATCACAAGATAGAGAGAAGGCAGAAGGGGGAAGTCATAAAGATCAACAGAGACATGGGAGCCAAAGCTCAACTGAGGAAAATTGTAATAGGAACTTAGGAATGAGACAAATTAGATAAGGTAAAAGTAGGAGTACCATGGTTTTAAGAGTTGTACAAAGAGGGCCAGGGATTTAGCTCCATGGCACCACACCTGCCTCGCAAGCACAAGGTCCTGAGTTCAATCCCCAGTACCAAAAAAACAAAAAAAGAGTAGTACAAAGAGCTTCACAAATATCACAATTAAGAAAGGCTAAGCGAAGCAGACCTGCACTGGAGGAGTGATGCCCTCCTACACATGATCTTCTCCACTCCAAGAGAAACACCAGCAGAGCTAAGAGACAACCTACAATGTGGGGAAAAATTTTTAGCAGCTGTACCTCAGACAAAGGACTGCTATCTAGAATATATAAAGAATTGAAAAAAATCAGACCCCCCCCAAATTTGAAGACCCAATTCAAAAATGGGCATCTGAAATGAACAGACATTTCTCAGACAAAGAAGTAAAAGCAGCAAACAAATATATGAAAAAATGCTCAACATCACTGGTCATTCGAGAGATGCAGATGAAAACAACACTGAGATTGCACCTCACCCCAGAAAGAATGGCTGCTATCAAGAAATCAACTAATAACAAATGCTGACAAGGTTGTGGGGAGAAAGGAACCCTTCTCCATTGTTGGTGGGAGTGCAGACTGATGTAACCACTGTGGAAATCAGTATGGAGATAACTCAAAGAACTAGCACTAGAGGTCCCATTTGACTCAGCTATTCTCCTGCTGCGCATCTTCCCAAAACAATGAAAAGAATCATACCACAGCAATATAAGTGCACCCATGTTTATAGCGGCAGAGATTGTCATAGTCAAAACTTGGAAACAGCTCAATTGCCCAACAACTGGAGACTGGATAAAGAAGACGTGGGTTTAAAGAAAAAAATAAAATGGAGTACTACTCAGCCATAAAGAATGAGAAACTAGAGACATTTATAGCTAAATGGATGCACATTGAGGCAATACTCTTAAGTGAAATAAATAGGACATATGTAAATACCGAATAGTTTCTCTAGTGTGAGAAACTGAAAGTGTAAATAAGGATTAAAATGTATAATATATAATGTGAAATAGGAAGAAAAGGTCTAAAGGGGAAGGGGAAATGGGAGGGCTAGGAGAAAGGAAAGAAGTGAAAGGAAAAAATATGAGAAAATGAAAAAACAGAAACAAAGTCTTTGTAAATAGGGAGGGGTGGAGGGGTTGAAGGGAGGGCAGGGGAATGGGGAAAAAATAAGAACCAAGATATATCATGTAAAGGTACAAATTCCCAATGATGAATGTCATCGTATTGTACACCTAAAATGTACCAATAAACTAGTGAATCCAAAGAAAAAAAAAGACACTTGATGGAGGAGCAGTGCTCTGCCCCCAAGAATGCAAGCAAACACACACTGGGCAAACAGTGCCCCTTCTCCAGAGGAGCATGGTATGGGGCAGCAGAGGTGAAGAGTAACCAAATGACCTGATCCTGGGTGAGGACAACACCTGGGGGAGAGAAAGGAACTACCAGAATCCACAACTGAGGACATTAAGTCCAACATCGCATGCCCAGCCCCCTTGAACCCATGCTCTGTGTCCTACATCCAGCAGATACCTGAGGGCTGCTTGCATTCCCCATCTTCCAACAGGAAGAAGCATATGCCTTGGCTTAAATAGCAACCAAGTCTGTGAAAACAAACAAGGGAGCCTCTGTTGCAAGAAGGGCACCTAAAAAATCCATAGGCCCTAAGGCTAGGTGTAGAAAATCATGACTAGCTGGGTCCCAAGACTGCAGACCTTGGAAAGAAATAACTCATTCAATGATGCAGGAATTATTTTGACTCAGTCTTTATTTTATTTTTCTATTTTGTATGATTTTTTTATCTTTCCTTTATTGGACTTTAGGGGGAGGGTAAGATTTTTCTCCTTTTTTTCTTTTTTAATTTATTTTTTCTCCATTTCTCTTTTTCCCTTCTGCCTTTTTTCTCCCATTTTTTCTTTTTATCTCCTGTTTTTGCACTGTTTATCTTTTTCCTCCCTTTTCTTCATTCTTTCCAGCAACTGTTCCCTCTCATTATTAATTTCCTTTTACTCCTCAATAGGATGCCCTATGTTACCTTTCTCTCCTCTTTTTCATATCTCATGATTAAGTCTACAAATTTTGCTTTTTTCATTCTCTGGTTCTCTATTGCTTCTACCTTTACTAGTATAACTGCTAAGCTTTATGAATATCCAGACAGCTAGTTAAGTTTATGCTTTGCTAATTAAGTCTAATACTGTGCTATTTTTAGTAGAGGTAAAATTATTCCATTTAGTAGATATTTACTGTAGGTCAATAGTAGGTTGGGCTGGGAATTTAGCTCGGTTCCACCGCCTGCCTTGGAAGCGCAAGGTCCCAAGTTTGATTCCCAGTACCAAAACAAACAAACAAACAAAAGAAAAGCAGTAGGTCAGTACTTGGCTTGTCTTTGCCTTCCTACTATAATTATAGATCACTCTTATATGGATAAAGGTGATACTTTATTGATTCTTAGCATTTGTCAATATTCAATTCGTATTTGAGCTATAATTGATGCTGATTTTATTACTATAACCAAGATGACATAGGTGGTACTATTAATTGTTTTTCTTGGGATACCAATATCAGGATTTCCTTGGGGTCATAAACAATACTGCAATTTCATTTGTGGAGACCTGGGTTCTGGGCTAAGTATGCCCAACCTCCTATCTCAACGAAATGGAGGTGGTTGGATCCTGGGACAGAGGCAAAGGCTAGTAGTTATCCATGCCCAGAGGACACCACTGAAAAGTGAGCATTTACTAAAGTGACCTCCATACTAGAAACAAAATTTTATACTAAAATCAACCCACAAGCTTCAACACAAAAGCAAACTAACAAAAATAAAGAAATATGAGTAGACAAGCCAACAAAATGCTTCCCCAAACTCCCAGTTCCCTTAAAGTTTATCCATGAAGCTTTGAAAGGAACAAAACCAGAAAGTACACACTAGAATTATTCAAATGATATCAGGGAGATAACAAAACAGATAAAAAAAGGCATTTGATAAACTCAAAGAAGATATAAGTAATAAGACATTAAGCCACATAAACAAAATGATCAGCAAGTCTACAGAAGACATTAATAAAAATATAGATGAGCTAAACAAATGAGGCAAAACATGCATGACAAGTATACAAAAAAAATTAAGCCCATAAAAAAGCTCCAAATAGAAATTTAAAAGACTGAAAAGTCTGTTGAAAGTATGGGCAGCAGAATGTGAGGATGGGGTGTCAGAGCTAGAAAACAGGGCTGTGATTTGTGACCAGTTAATAAGAGATACCTTAAAAATAACAAAAGAACATGAAAATGGATCCAATAGTTCCTATGTTATACAAAAAAGAATAATCTAAGGTTAATTGGCATTAGTGAGAAATCAAAAGACAGCACAAATGATATGAAAACCTGTCTGCTGAAATAATAGCAGAAAAATTTCCAAATAAGGGAAAATAATTTAATATACAGTTAACTGAGGCATACAGAGTTCCAAATAGCCACATACAATAAAGAGCCTCACCATGTCACATCATAGTCAAAATCTCAGAAGTCCTGCATAAGAATAAATCTTAAAAGTGGTTAGAGAAAGCAATGAATCATTTATAAAGGAAAACCCATTAGAATTACAGCAAACTTTTCAATATAAACCTTAAAGATCAAGAGAGCTTGGAGTGAAGTATTTCAAGTCCTAAAAATAATTTCCAAACCAGGCTCACATATCTTGCAAAACTATCTTTCAAGATTGTTGGAGAAATGAAATACTTTCATGATAAAGAACATCTAAAGAAATTTATGATCAGTAAACCAGCACTCCAAAAAATTCTCAAGGATATTCTAGGAAGAGACAATGAAGCTAACAATGATGAAAGATTTAATAAAATGACCCAGGTTGGGTGAGCAGTTAAATAGAAAAGAAAGATAGGAAATCAGCAACAGGAAAGTAAGGCAATGCCAAGTATAAATAATACCTATCAGTAATAACTCTCAAGGTGAATAGTCTTGACTTCCCAATCCAAAGACAAAGACCAGACCAGCACAATGGATCAAGACACAATCCAATGGGTTCTATATATAAGAAATATATTTAACCCAAAAAGAAACTTACAGACTAAAAATCAAAGGATGGAAAACAATGTTCTATGCAGTAAGAAAACCTTCTATAAGGAGGTGTAGCTATGATATATTCAGACTAAGTGAAATTCAAGCCAAACCTGATAAAAAGAGGCAAAGAAAGTCATTACATATTTATTAAGACAATCCAACAGGAAGATTTAAAAATTTTTAGCATATATGCACAAAAAATGGCACATCCAACTTCATAAAACATAAACAAGCTTATAGTGAAAGAAATCAGTGCCCCACTATTAAAACAGAATGATCAATTAGACAAAAAAACAACAAAGAAATGTTATTTCTTTGAAATCGTAAGAGTTGAACAAAACCTCAGAGTAAATGAACTTCCTAGATATCTGCACAGTATTCCACCCAACAACAACAGAATACACATTCTTCTCAGTAGGACATGGAACTTTCTCTAAAATAGACTAAGACTAGCCAATAAAACATTTAAGTAAATATAAAAGATTAAAATTATATCATGCATATTACCAGATCCTATGCAATGAAGTTAGAGATCAACAACAAAATGCAGGAATTATGCAAATGCATGGAAACTAAACGATGTATGCTGAAATAAACAATAAGTTACAGAAAAAAATCAAGGAAGAAATAAGTTAGTTTCTAGAACTAAATGATAATGCCAGTGCAACATACCAGAACCTATGGGACACAATGAAAGCAGACCTAAGATGGAGGTTTATAGCTGTGCCTATATTACACAGTGAGCCAAAATAAATACCCGAAGAATGTACCTCAAGGTCTCAGAAAAATAAGAACAATCTAAATGCAAAGCTAGTACAAGGAAGAAAATTAAAAAGATCAGAATCTTGAAAAAAATCAATGGAATTGGGAACAAAAAAATACAGAGAATCAATGAGTTGAAGAGTTTGTTCTTTGAAAGAATGAACAAAATAGACAAGCCTTTTGTGGATCTAAACAAAAAAGAACAGAAAAGATCTAAATTATTAAAAATGAAAAAGATGAAATCACAAAAGACACCGCTGAAATCAATACATTATTAACAACCTCTTTAGTCACAATACCTCTAATACTGCTAACCTATTTTCAAATAGTTCAGGAAACAAAATAGAGATGGCTATAAATATATAAATATATATGTCAGTAAACTTTTAAATTTCTCCATATATATTTATTTCTCTCCATATATGTGTATATGTGTATATATATATATATTTTATATGTGCACATATATATTTATACTCCTGTGTATGTGTGCATGAGGATCAGGAGAGAATGATACAGCAAATAAGACAAAATATCCATTTTATCAGTAAATCTGGATAAAAACATGATTTCCTTTTACTATTCTTGAAAATTTTCTAGAATTTTTAAATTATAACAAAGTGGAAAGTTATGAAACATTAACACAGAGCAAAGGAACTGACCAATTTTTAAAACAAACAGCCTATTGTATATTTAAACACTCCTAACTACCCTGAAATCAAAGTTTTCATTCACCCATTAATAGGATACATAGTGAAACAGGAAAGCAAAGACTCTTGTGTGTCCTTTCAAAGTTTCCTGTTGACTTTCAACAGCAATTGCATACCCTGTCATCACTTGAAGTTGCCATTTCTGTATCTTAAAAATCTCAAGTTTCAAACAAAAATCTTTTGTTCCCAATCCTAACCAACTTCACTCAAGGTATCAACAGCTCCTGAGGACCCAAAGACAAAGGCCAAGAGGAAGTAAGTTCAGTCCTCCTCAAATGTCCATATGGGCCCCAATTATTGAAGAGGCCAGGAGAGTCCAATTTTATTGCTGGCTTTGGAAATTCTTGTTTTTCTGTGGCACTGCAAGCTCTAATAATTTCTGATTTCTTCCAACAGTTTGGGAGATTCTCCCCAGCCCTTAGGGACACAATGGGAGATTACCTCTCAGGAAGCCAGCAATGGTATTTTGGGGCAGGTTCTACATACAGGCGTACACACACCTTCTCATGAAAATGAGTTCTAGGGCCGCATGACTCACTAGGTCTTCTATTCAGATAGGCTCTTTATTGTGTTTGGCTGGGACACAAAAACAGGTAGCTTAACTAGTAGTACAAGCATGTGGCCTTTGTCCATACCCCAGAGGAGATCACCTGCTGGATCCTCCACAGAATTTCCACTCCCTATGCAAGTCAAAAACATAATTGAAAAAAGATGTTATTAGTTGCCAGGTGTTTCTTTGAGTTGGCCAATTCCTGCCATCTTCATTGTGTTTCCCAGGAACAGGAGGTTTGAAATGGGTGGTAGGTAGTGGGATTATTACATGAGGAGAGCTGAAGAGGAAATAGTTCCCAACCAGTCAGACTAGAGGCCTATTTCTGAATGCACTCAGCAGCTCTTTTTTTTTTTTTTTGCTTAAATTCTTTTATTGGTACATTTTAGGTATACAGTACCTTTACATTTATCATTGGGTACTTGTACCTGTACATGATGCATCTTAGTTCTTATTTTTTCCCCATTCCCTGTGCTCCCTTCCCCTCTCTTCCCTATTTACAAGGACTTTGTTTCCATTTTTTTCCTTTTCTCATAATTTTTCCTTTCCCTTCTTTCCTTTCCCCTTCCCCTCCCACTTTCTCTACCCCTTTGGACCTTTTCTTCCTATTTCAAATTATCAATTATTCATTTTAATCATTTTAATTCTTATTTACACTTTCAGTTTCTCACACTAGAGAAACTATTTGGTATTTACACATGTGTGTCCTATTTATTTCACTTGAGAGTATGTCCTCAATATGCATCCATTTAGCTATAAATGTTTCTAGTTTCTCATTCTTTATGGCTGAGTAGTACTCCATTTTATTAAAAAAAAAAAAAAAACCCACATCTTCTTTATCCAGTCTCCAGTTGATGGGCACTTGGGCTGTTTCCAAGCTTTAGCTACTACAAATTGTGCCGCTATAAACATGGGTGCATCTATATCACTATGGTATGATCTTTTTATTCTTTGGGGAAGATACCCAGCAGGAGAATAGCTGGGTCAAATGGTTCCTCTAGTTCTAGTTCTTTGAGGTATCTCCATGTCAGCAGCTTTTATTATCATGTTAAAGAAAGGCTCCCTTTACAGGAGTCAGTACCTCAATGGTATAACTGCTGTGCTTACTACTACTCACCTGGTTTCTCACCTTCTCCAGGGTAACCCATATCTGTCGATGTCTTCCAAATTGTAGAAAAAGATACTTCTGGAAATTCTCTACAGATCACTGATTCCATCTACTACTCTCCTTTATAGCCCTGCAATATTGGAATATAATTTTATCTTTCCTCATAAAATATGTGTTCTTCCAAAGTTAAATGTAACTTAACAGTCATTAAGTATTTGTCAGGTCTTTGTTGCAAGCAGTAGAGATATGTTCTGACTTATCTGGGAAAGAGAATTATTAGAAGTATGTGTAATTTAGATGAGACAATCAATAGAAGGGCTAGAGGAAAATACTTGGGGAAAAAAGAACCAGAACCAAGAAAGGCCAGGCTGTAGGGACAGTGGATTAATCCACATGGATCTGTGTGAGACCCTGACGCTTCCACCGCAGCCACTGTTGGAGGCTTTGCACAACTTGTTCAAGCTTTGGAGCCCTAGATAGGAGCAATCACGTGGCTGAGTCCAGATTATATGCTTCAACCTCAGCTAACTCTACCCTAGGAGAGAGGGTTTAGATTCAGAAGAGCAAAATGCAACACCAACACATTTTGTAGTCTCAAAGTAATTAAAATTGGAAAATTCTTGTCTACTTCATTTGCAAATCAAAAAATTGTGCATTTAAATACTTGCCCTCTTGATAGAACTCTCTCATAAACTCATATATTTTGGCATATTGGATTCATTTACTCAATTCTTCCATCTTTGTAATTTCCTCCATGACCATTCATGTTCACTCTAAAACAGGGAGAAAATTATTTCAGAACTTGCTTACTAAAATATTTGTGAATTTTAGTTCACTTATGATCATTTCAATGAGCCAAAGAGTGAGAATAATATGTTTAATTATAAACACAATCAACCAGTCTCTTTCTGTGCATTTCCCTCACCAGAGTGTGAGATTAACAGGTTTTCAAATGAGATGAAGAATATGGCTTATATTTTTCCTGTATCTAAAAGTTCATAATATACCTTGAAGAGAAAGGAAAAAAACTAATATATTCCATCAAAGCCATTGCAGAGTATCTATTTTACATACAGACAGACAAACCCTAAAGTATCTTAATTTTCAAGTACTTTTTTCAAATTGCTAAATGAAGGTAGAGATTTAGGGATTTCTGCTCACAATCACCTGCCCTAATTGGGAAGGCATCATAGACAGAAATTATCTTCCCTCTGACCCAAAATCACATTAACAGAGTCAAAACAAAACAAAATAATATGGAGTACTTTGTATATTTTAGTGTATTTAATCCACTGATACAAGGAGACAAACAATACACACTCTTTTCAGATGAGTAATCTCAAGCTAAAATAACTAAGCTGCCTCAAACCACAGACAACAGTAAAAAAGAAAGTCAGATTTCCAACCCAGATCCCCAAAACTCTGCTCCTTTCACTCAGACCATGACACCTTGAAATTGTTATCTCTTGTCTGTCTGTCATCTATCATGTATCTAATTACCTTGTACTTTATCTGGTCTCAGGTATCCTCTCTATAACCTGTAGCATTGTTATCTTGACCAGACGACCAGTGTGGCCATGAACACTGACAGATTTGGAAACTAAAATAAGTGTCACAAGTGCTAACTCAGGCCAACTGATGAAACAACCACGCTTCTTGCATTCATTCTCAAACACGTTGTTTTTCTGCTATTTTTATATAGCTGAATGTATGAGCCAGGTCTGCAGAAGAGAAAATGAGGTCATGACATCTACAAGCCAAACCCTATTTGAAAATACAGGTGGAGCAGGGAGTGTTTTCATGATTTGAAAAATATACCTATGATCATAATTAACAGAAAAATAACAATATATAAAAACAAATTAAGTAATCCATAATCGATGGGATGGTTTTGAATTGATTAATACAGGAAAATCACAAGCCTTTAATTCTACATAAATGTGTTCAGAATAGAACCAATCTCAGATTGCTGTAGGCCATCTCTTCTATCCCCCAAGGCAACACTGGAGGTGAGAGCTCAAGAGAGCCGGTATCAGAAAACATGATATTCATTTAGGAACTATTTGATTAATTAATTTCACCTAATTTGGTCCTTGGCAAAAGAGGCAAAAATAGTGCTCATGAAAGACTGGTATAAATTGGCAGTGGTGCCAGGCAATAGTCCGTTGTGCAACAGAAGAGAATGAACATGCGAGCCAGCCCATCCTACAACTGTTGCTGAGCCTGCTCTGCGTTTGGCATCTCATCCCCTAAGGAGAAGATGTGTGACTGAGATGGATCCGTTTATCCTCAACAGATGTTGATTGAGAGTATACGGTTTGCTAGGACATGGTAAGTCAATCTAGATGCTGGGGAGTTAGCAAGGAGTAAGACAGACGAAACCCTGCTCTTGAAAAACAAAATGAGGAATATTTTCAGGGGGCCAATGCTCCTGTATCTAAATGTTTCAAATGAACTTCTAGCCATTTTGTACTTCCTGGATTTATACAGAAACAAACCACTTCATCATGATCTGTTAAAAGGCAGTGTCATTGCAGTACTATGCTAAGGTAGCACATATTCTGGAGGAAAAAGGTTCAAATCAGAGTGAGTTCAGGAAAAAAGAGGCTCAAGGGAGGGAGGAAGCTCAGACCCACTGATGCCAAGGTAATAGACTGGCTGATTGTTTTTCCCTCTTATCCATGTATAGGTCTGGATCCAGAAGATGACATATCCAATTGAAAAGGAACCTTGGGACCTGTGACTGTTCTTCTCAGAAGTCTTAGAGAGCACTACCTCCTTTCCATGGAGCCTTCTGGATGCCTTTTGCATTGTGTAGGTGTCCCTTAAGCTGTTTTAAACTGATTCTGGGTGTAGCAAGTTTCTTCCATCCTTGTTGATATAACACACCCAAATTACCACACAGAGATTCTGGCTTCAAAATATCAGATGGCCTTTTGAAGTAAGATCTCTTTGTCCCTCCAGTTCTTGAAGGTTAAGGAGCACATTTAATGCCTTTTAAAAATTCCTCATGACTGCTCAACATAGGCAAGTTATAAAGCTTTAATTTTGGAAAAACAACCCTACCAAATAGTGTGGATGCATGTCCACACATTGTCTCCTCATCCATTAAGTTTCTCTTTATTTTTTATTTCAGAAACTGTTTGCACTCCTTTTGGGCCTGCCCTCTGTTTCCTGTTTGTGAGTTAAAGCTAAAAGGTAGGAATTGGTGGCAGGTATGAAGACATTTGGTGGTTAGAATATTGAGCACGGTCATTGGACTGGTATCTGCTTTCTCTAGCATAGGTTTCCATTCACTAACAAAGAGCACAAGAATCTTCTTTTGTATTATGCACCAGGTCCTCTCCCATACTGAATGACTGAATCATCATTGTGGGAGAGGTTGGGAGGATTCATATGAAAACAGGATAAATACAATGCAAGCTCTTTTTTGTAGTATACAGTCCACTAATTTAAGCAACAAAGAGGAATAAAAAGATACAACAAAGCAACTTAACTTCTAATTCCATAGATCATGCTTCCCAATGTTTTTGCACATGAAATTTGTGTTTTAAATTTATAAACACTCAAACACATATCCCCTTATCCACAAATGTATGATATGATAGTAATTTTGGTGAGTGCTATTTAGTAAAACACATAATGATCAGATGCTACTACGTGTTTAGAAACCTTTAAATAATTTTATGTTTTAATTAATCATAAGGAAATCTATATTCATTTCTAAAAGTTAATACATATAAGTAGAAGATATTTTTAGTCACAGTATTGCCTAGCATACCCGTGGACTTATAGATTCCTAATAATAGCTCTGAGATTTTTATAGATTTGTGTTACCCACAAGTTGAAAAGTTTAGAGCTGGAGAAGAAACACAACTCCATTTGAGTTGGGCCGAAACTAGGATAGGCATCCAACTATCTCCAGTTTGACTGTGTCCATGCCATGTGGCCAAGTGAACTTGGGCATGTTACTTCATCTCTTTGGGGTGTATTTTCTTCATCTATAAAGTGGTGATGATAAGATCCAATGATGTTGATGTGATTCTCCAATCAGAGAATAGATATAAAGATAAGGAGGCTAAATTACTGTGACCAAAAGTAGTCTTTCCCTTTCTATACATCTCCAACTGGTAAAATACTATTGTACAGCTAATACATACTTCCCTCATAAAGCCAACAATAAGAGATATTTCCAAAAGACTCAAGCCATATGGGTAGTGACATTTATCTACTACTGGCTGTGCTAAATTTAAACTGATGACTTATTAATAAAAATGTGTCTACTTTCCCATCTACACAGTCATTTCCCAAACAAAAGTTCTGCTAATCCCTAAGTCTTCTGACAGGACATGTAAAGCTATTTTCTAAAGAATTAGACTTTTTGTTTGTTATAATTTGTTTGTAGGTTTCTGGAGACTATGAATTCATAGTAGAGATGACTAAGGGAGTACCACATTTGTAAAAGAGGTGATACCACTGAAATTTTAACATTCTGAGTTCATAAATAGCACTCTTTATGTAATTCATTATTCTCAGCAAGGATCCATGGGCTTGTGCCTACTTATTTTACCTCATGTTTTTCTTATGTCATCTGGTAAGATTTATCCATTATTGTAGCAGCTGCAGTCCAAATTACCACACTGCTTAGAGCAGGCAACTGTCTTTTTGGCAAAGTGAGCTTAAGAGCCTGGATCGCATGCTTAGTGTAAATTCATACTCCAGGAAGAGTGAGTGAGGCAGCTTGGGAACAGGTAGCATCCCGAGAGCATTGTGCAGAGAGCTGCAGCTGCTTCACCCTTACCCCAGGGCAGCCAAAGAACTAGATCAAAGGGAGTTCAGAAAGAAAGAAAGCAAAACCTTAATTCAATTCAGGAAACTTGCCATGACTGTAGTTCATTCTTTTAAAAAAACAACAAAAGACGGCAAAAAAAAAGACCAAAAAAAATCCCTAAGATCAGGCTCTGACATCAGGATTAGCTTGCCAGTGCAGAAAGGCATACCCAGTGGGTAAGGTGGCTCATTTTCCTAGATTAATCAGAGTGCTTTGAGTCTCCTTTTATTTCCAAAAGTACTACTGCCAACATGCAACCTAAGCCACTTAATTCCTTCTCACAATCTAGAACTATTAGCTAGCACACAAGTCAAACACTTTTAATAAAACACCAGAAAAAGTGAAGCCCATCAAAGGAAGAAGAGTTAAAACAGGAGATGGGTAAGCAGAGACTTGGGGTTCCCATCTCATTAAAGGCCTAACACAAATCCATCCTGGGGATGGACAGAAAAGAGTGACCCTAGGTGGTTACCTACTGACACCTGTCCAGTAAGCTGGTTGGTAACTCTTTCTTGTGATGGACAGAAAGACAAGGAGCAACCATCACTATAAGAGTGAAGAATCCCAATGAGCAAAGTTCCTTTATGGAAAGACCAAAGATCACAAAGATCTAGAGGGAAATTATATTTTCCATTATAAGAGTTTCTGTTCAGGTTGATTTGGGCCAACAGTTGTTCTAAAACTAGGCAAAGGAGGCAAAATCATTTGATTTGGAGGCCTTTGAGCCAAAATATCTTTTCACAGTAGCTGATACTGAGCACTCTTCCCCATTCATTAGTCACTCTAATGGGTTGAGAGTCTCCCACGGGCCATGTTAAAATGTCAGCATGTTACCTGGGATGGTGACACTTGAACAGCCACCAGCTCACACCAGAGGACCAGGTATTTTGGTGGTGTAGCTTGGCTTAAGAAAGAAGACTTATAAGGGCCAGGGATTTAGCTCAGTGGATCTGCTGCTTGCCTCGCAAGTTCAAGGACCCGAATTCGATCCCCACTACAAAAAAAAAAGAAGAAAGAAGACTTACAAAAGAAGAGGAGACCCACTGAGCTCTAGTGGAACAAAGATCCTTCTGAGTTGGAAAGGATTTTCCCTGGTATGGAGATTCCTGGAGGGGACTAAAAGTGTGGTGTGTAGCATGAGAGCAGGTCACAACAGGGCAAAGAGGATGCAAAGTTCTGAACTAGACTATCCTGACTACACCTCTTACTCCAGAACAGGAAGTAGAGTTGAAGCTGTAGTTTTATTTAGGACTAAGTCTTAAATGTTCACCTGTCATAGTTTTCATAATGACATTTATCAGTTTGATTGCAAGTACCACCAACTCAGACCCAACTAGTTTATCTACAAATAATTATTTTTAAAAACTAGTTCATAGATTAAGCCTTCTTCTAATATGTCATTGTAGATGAATGAAGGTATATTCCTGAACACACCATAAAAGGCCTTTGAATTCACCCAGATCCAGTCATTTCCAATGCATAAAAAAGTGAGGATTTCTTTGTTTTAAACTGAAAAACTTCACAATGTGTTTCTATTTTCATATATGTCCACCTCTTACTCAACACTGTAGAGTACAAACAAATTAGGAAAAGATTCATATTTACTATGTCTTTAAGGGATTCTTTTTCTATCTTTATTTCATCTGTATTCGGTTGGTGCTTATCTTTCCTACCACTGTTGTGAATGTCTGTGTTTCTTTTTATACGATTGCCGGAGACAAGTTGAAACAGGAAGCTGATAGTAATTTCCACAGTTTCTAGTCGAACATATTCATCAATATTAGATGACATGCCTTTCTTTTCAAACCAGGGTGCTCTGCACTCAGCTACACCTTCTTCTGCTCCAGACTGTGTTCGTGCCAGCTCTCCTCTTGATGAGAGATTATCACCACTGTATAGGTTGAGTGAAAAGCAGGTATCCATAATGACATGTACTTCAAATTCCTATTCTTACTAAATTAGAGAAACTGGACGTAAATAAAGCAAATTCTTGAAGTTTTTTTAATCAGTTTTTTCTTGTCAATTGGAAAGAAAGGAAGTTAGAGCAGCAATCAGAATTTCTGGGCTAGACACTGCCTAAGTGAGGCAAAATAAGGCTTAAATCTAAGGCACCATATAAGGCTCATTGCTCAACCTTTCTATCTGGCCAGGCCTTTCCCAAGACTCCTGATGCAAAACTATCATCCTCAGAGCCAACATCACCCTTCTTCTTAGTAACTTCAGAAATTAGCCAATGTCATGACCCAAATACATCATATAATTGCTTTAGACATCAGTTCTACTACTTTGCATAAAACAATAGAGGAGAAGTTCTCACAATCCAAATCTTTTTCTGAATACCTTAGTCACTTCTCAGGACTCTGCTCTTATATAAGATTAGTACCTTTTAACTAGATATGAAAAAAGGAAAGCATATAACATTTCTGAACAATGAGATTGTGTTTAAAAGGTTTAATAAACAAGTTAGATTGTCAGACGCTAACTGAAATCTTCATGTGTTCTAAATTCCCACTCAGTGGAGTGGGAGAATCTTCTACACCATGTTCCCAACAGACGCAATCTCCATCTGCATCTTTTCAGTGTGCAACACATGCAGTCTGGCAGAAAGGCTTATTTCTGTGTTTCAACAGTTCCAGTGCTTACACTGTGTCAGTGTCATACAGTTATCTGTCTCTCTCTGTGTCTATCATCTGTCCATCTATCTCCTATATTTCCATTCATCTGATCATTTCATTCTCCTACTCAAAGCAGTGATAACCCTATAGTCACTTTGAAGAGACTCAAATACACTAGCAGGGCCTTCCAAGAGCTTTTCTGATTCCCCTACTTCAGCCATTTATTCAACATATAGATCATGAACCACTAGATATGTTAGGCCCTATGTTAAATTCTGACACCACAAAGAAGAAAAAACTAGTTTCTAGAATTTTAAGACACTCATGGGAATTTAGTCCAAAAGAGCAATGGAAACTCCAGGCTGCCAACTTTTCCAAAGATGGCGTACATTCTTCCAGCACTCTAGGACTGCTCTCCCAAAATGCCCCTTCTTCCTTATTGCTGCCAGTAGAAATTCTGTTTACTAAATGCTACCTCCTATGGAAGTGCTCTCTGACCTCAAAGTCAGAATTGAGGACTTTCCTTATGTACGCTCCTATAGCACTTGACTAACAAGAGGTACAGGACTGGGAAAAGGAGACACCTAAGTATACTTAAGCAATCTGGCTCATATAATTAAAAGTAGAAATTTATTAGAAAGATATGGACTAACTCCAAGAATGAAAGTGAAATTGAAAATCTAATTTAGAATCAACAGAAACCAAAGTTGTTCTTGGGTTCCAGGGAATAGACACAAAAAGTATTTCTTATGGACCATGAAATTTTATCTATCTTTCTTTTCTTTCTTTCTTTTCTTTTCTTTCTTTTTTTCTTTTTTTCTTTTTTTTTTTTTTTTTGGTACCAGGGATCGAACTCAGAACATTGCACTTGCGAGGCAGGCAGCAGAACCACTGAGCTAAATCCCCCGCCCTGGACCATGAAATTTTGATTGACAATGCCACAAGGCTGAATCCAATGGGGTGAGGTTGTTCTCTGAAGCACAGTGCTACTGCCAGAAAAGAGATGAGTTGGGAATGCAACAGATGCCCACTTCAGTGAGAGTTATAGCCATGGGAGTTATCAAATACACTTGCTTAGAAATTTCTAGATTTAAATGTAGATAAATTCATATGTGGTAGATCCAAAATAAGATGTTAGCAAAGTAAGGATTATGAGACATGGCTTAACTTTAACCAAACAAAAGAGGAGAGAGAGAAGGAAAATGCAAGAAGGAAGGAAAAAATGATAGGTAGGAAAGGAAAGAAACAAACAGAGAAGACAAATTATTTATTGCGCATATAATAGTACAAAACTTTTTTTTTTGGTACCGGGGATTGAACTCGGGACCTTGCGACTGTGAGGCAAGTGCCAGGACCACTGAGCTAAATCCCCTGTTCTACAAAACATTTTAAAAAGCAAAATTATATTCTCTTTCAGTACTTTATCATATATACAAAATCCTAGCAAAAACATAGTTATGCTTGATAAATTTTCCCTTTTAATATTATGTACATTTTCCCTAGTTGCTTCTTAGTCTTTGTAAGTTTTATTTTAATATTTTCATAATATCCTGTTTGTTCCTAGCACATACTTTATTCATTGAACCTAACGAATGTTCAGGCTAATTTTTGATCCTATACACAATTCTATGGTTAATGCCTTTATGTATACAAATTTCCCTTTCTTTGTATTATTTCCTTAAACATAATAGCCCACAGGTGGACCAAGATAAGATGAACTAAGTAAGAACAATGTATGTCTCTATAACTACTTCATCATATTATTCTAGAAAAGGTGAAAGGGTGAACACATTTAGTTTCTCCATTGGCAACATTTTATTATTCCCAGTTGTTCACACTGCTCAGTGAGAGGAGGGATTCTCCACCCTCTCCCTGAACTAGTGCAGGTCGCAGCTTGGTCTGAAGCCAACATTTACCTGTTTTTGTGCTGTGTTTCTTCCTTTCTTCTTCTTCTTTTTTTTTTTTTTTAATTCACCAAAATATCTTCTCCATTCCAGCAAAACCAGTTGCTTTCCAGTGTACATAATAGCTTAGTTTTCTTTTGAGTGCTCAAGTGTTTTGTTAGACAGAAAGATTAATTCTATAGTCACTTAAGATTAAAATGAAAAATGACTTTCAATTCATTGATGTTAAAAGCTTTAAAACCTTAGCCTCTTAATTTCACCTTAGAAATATTATTGTATTCATAAGCCAAAAATTTTAAGAATTGTTTTGAAATCCACTTATAATATTATTTTGTTCCATTTATAACTTTAGTAAATACTTAGAAATAAGTTTAACTGCTTTAACATATTTAATACAATTTAGTTTCTTTTAAGTACAGCTATAATGACAATAATTTCCCCAAGTGCTTTTAGAACTTATCATTCTAGTAAATTAAACCTATAAACATGACAGACTCTATGTTTTAACTCTTCCAATATTCTAAATAAGCTTGTAAGAAATAACAGAGATGCATAAGCATAAGTTATTCATGCAATTATACCTTCTAAATTGGAATTATAAGTCTGACCTATTACTGCAATAAAGAAAAAAATTCAAAAACATTACAAGATAAAAATAATACATATGTCAGATTCTTTGGTATAAGAGTTTAATATGCATTTGATTTTCACAAACATCTATAACTAATGCTAAGTTTCCCACTAGGAAATATTCTTGGCTACCTAAGGTTGTTGCTCCACCAGAGACTTAGCCAGAGATGTTGCTTGAATTCTTGTTGCCAATTCTGGGAAAATACATGGGCCCAACTTACAGTGTGCAATAGAGGCCTCCTAACTTAAGGAGGCTCCTAGCCTCATTCTCAAAATTGTTGCAACTCTGATTCAGATGGGCCACTTGATTGTCTTATCCACTTGCATGACTGTCAACTCTAAAATCCTTTTGACCTAATGCCATTCTTATACAAAAATGATATCCAACTGAAATCTGGGCATCTCAGCCACACCACCACAGTTCATTCTACTGATAGTAAAAAATACTGACTTTGAGGGTTTGTTTTTCTCCCCATTACAATCATATATTTCCTTGTATTAGCAACCCATCAGATGAAATCTGGCAAAATTTTGATTAATGAATATGTGCTATATGCCTCTATATTATACTTCTCTCATTGTTGGGTTCATTAACTAGTTATCTTTTTATTATAATAATTTCTAACAATGCATCTAGAAGCATATGCTATGTAAAAAGGTTCAGAGATTATCCAAGGACTGGGAACATATATTTTTTGTTATTGTAGCACCTCACAATATCAAACCTCCATGTATTTGACAAATAGGGGAAGATTTTAAAGACTATATAATTACAACAAAGTAATTATGATACTTAGAACATTTACTCAAGTACTAACTAATATTTACTGAGCTCTCACCATATGTCAGGGTCTCTGTAAAGTACTTAATGTGCATTGTCATGTTGAATGGAATCAATATAGAACCCCTGGAGTGATAGGTTTTAAAACTTTCTGGCATTGTCAGGGAGAAAAGCAGAACTTGTGTGAATAGAAATATATCTGTATTAAACACTGATTTGGTACCTAGCTGAGAAGACTTAAGAGTTAGTAAATAAAGTGTTTCATGAAAGCTTTGATGTGTTTTTCCTTTGGTTAATTAATCAGCAACAAACATACTGTGTTCATCGTTTGACTTTTCAAAGTCAAGTTTGGGCCCTAGAATAATAGAAGGAGAATCCAGTAATGTTTCTAATTACAAGCAACCCTCCAATGTGTCACAACACATCACACTCCCAACATGGCTGCAAAGCTTGGATCCATCATTCTGGTGGTGGAATGGCTGTACACAAGAGCAAAGGAGTGAGGAAAGGTATACAATGTCTCTGCCTTGGTGTTCTTCCACCATTTCTCCCACTTGTTAAAACAGTACTGCCAGTGCTTCCATTTTATATTAACCTTCCACTGGCCACATCTTCCCTGGAAGGTTTTCCATTTCTATCCAGAAAATCAAGAAAAGGCACCATGTATGTGATAGATCAAGGACTCAACACCTTCATACATAGAAAGTCAAAGTTTAGCCTCTTCTTATGAACATTTAAAAACAAAACCAGGTCATGATGGTAAGGGGGAGGGGAGACCTGGGACCCAAAAGGGCCATGGGAGACATCTTTTCTGGAAGTTCTGGAGTTGAATACTGCAGCTGATATGAGGACAAAGGCTCCCTGATTCAAAATGTGACTCACAGATGGGTTTTTAATAAGAAAGCTGAGCCATCTGCTGGCTTCCTATTTTAGCTAATTATTCTTGGTGAGTGCCAAGCTTTTAAAATTATTGTTCAATTGAGTTTTGTTTTGTTTTGACACTCTCCCTCTCTATTTTGCTTTCCTGGAGTAAATCCCTTCCTATTCCTTTTCTAGGGAAAGTGTGGGTTTCTTACACTTCTTAACAGAAAAGCCCCCTCCAAACACCTCAGAAATGCTTCATTAGCACCCTTATTCTCTGTTTCCCACCAAAATATACTAGCCTACAGCAGAGTTCATGAAGTGGATACCCCAAGGTGTCTAGGGATCAGGCCAACAGCTTTCACTATCAGTCTTGTACTATACCCTAAAATTTCACACCAAGTTTGCTTTTTTCCCCCCTTATTCAGATATCTTATTTAGATATACAAATGGTTTATTTATCCTTGAATAAAATTGAATTTCCAGGAAGATACAGCAAATTATCACATGACATTGTATATCCTTCAAAACACTGTCACATTGCAGAAGCAGAAGGAGGAAAAATGACTCAGGAATGTAGGGAATAACAGAAGAGAGAAACCTGGTCAGGTGGTGGCAATGGGGAAAAAACACAGATAAGTAAAACCCCCAAGAAATAATGAAGGCATCTAGGAAGCAGCTTAGGACTGAAAAGCATCACCGGAGGCTGTGGCCACCAAGGCTTCAACCTTACTCTTCATTCCATACAGCCTAACTTTACCCTGGTCCACTTGAAGCCTAGGCCCCAGGCCCTGAGAGCCACTCCCTTGGGCCACTCCTTTCTTGGCCACACCTTTCTTGAGCCAGAGAAAAGGAGATAAGAAGAATACTCTAAGGACTTTAATTTGTGACTAATCTTGATTCAACTCCCAGTTCTTCTTCCAGAAGCTAGGTAACTTTGACACAATGCTTCTGCTTCCTCAGTGGTAAAGGTATACTATTCTAAAGATTACAGATAAGCCTATATTATCTGTACCTAGCAAGTGCTTTTATAATGATAAATGATTTATGTATTTATGAACAAAGATTTCTTTGTGAAGAAAATAAAGCTCCTCTATTTCATAACACAAATTTATTACCCCAAGAGAACTCCCACCCTGCTGCAGGTGGCGTGAAGGGAGAAGTGCATAGGACACACACTGGTCCAGTGACAGTAGTTTGTGCATTCTAGGGGCTTTTGTCTTCTGTTCTCCACTGGATAATATCTGGTACAGTCTTAGAACTGTCACCCTGGAGTCAGCAGAGGAACTGAAGAGCCCAAGGTCTGTGCTGTACTCTGCTCCTGCAGCCCAACCAGTGGCCTACTCTATGTGGTTGTTTTCTTGTCAGAGTTCAAAATGGCAAGTGAAATAAAACAACTTCCCTTCCTTTGGCTCTTCTGTGAATCCTTCCGATCCCTCCTTGGTCTTTAATATCCAAGACTGCTTCCTCTTCTATCTATCCTTTTCTCCATACCCTTGGGTGTTGGAGGAGGAGGCTCTTGCTCACTTTCCTGTGAGCTCTTCCATGTTGCTCTGAGCTCTTTCCAGCCCTGGTTTATAGGACTTAAGGGGCTAACACTTTCTAGATGTGACTGTATGTAATAGGTGTTCAAGAAATCCAAAAACCTTTCCTCTCTAGATAAATTCTAGATTTCAATACTATTGTCTTGCTGTGGACTCAAAAGTTCTGTTCCAGAGGTCAAAGGTTGAATAGAAACTCTACATTCCTATGGTAACAATACGCAACCTCCTTGATACAAATGGATGCCTCTGGCAAAACAGAGGAATACAAACAAACAAAAAAGACACCAGTAGATTTAAAAATACATATCATACTCATGATATTATTTCCTTTTCCATAAAGGCAGTGTTTTAGTTGGTAAGCACTAGCCTATCAATACCATATTTTTCCTGATGGGAGCTAAATAGGGTTTTATGGGCTGGCCTAAGAGTATAATCATCATAAATAACATTATTTCTATGGGAAAATTTCTTGAGAGTGCCTAATAACTGACTTCTAAATGAATTTTTGGAACATAACTGGTTTGTAAGTTGAGAATGGACAATTTTCTACTTTAATGCCAAAAACTTTCCTGAGTTACACATAGTGAAACCCTAAGAGGATGATTATCTTGGACTAGAGAAATTAATAATTTTAGTTCCTCTGTTTTTATAACTTACTTCCTTAGCTTTTTAGCACAAATACAATAGATCAGAGAGGCCAAAACTGAACTATAAACTGGAGGCTGTGGTGAATTAAATGTTTTTGCTTTGTTCTGCAGATGTTAAACACAATTCCCACAAAATTTGAAAGGTGGAGTTAATTCTGACTTAGAAGGATCTAATGAGCATCTGTTTTGATTTTTCCAACCATTGATCTGATTTTCTTTTAACTTGATACTGGTTGGGTTACACAAGTCCGTATGATAATTGCAAATAGCCAAAGGTGAAGTCATTCCAGAACCTCCCAAACAGTGTTTCTCTTAAAATGTCAAATAATTCTTTAAAGACATTTAATGATTTTATATGAATGCAGAATACATGATGCATAAGTACATTTACATATTACTCCCATAAAAGTGTCTATGCATAAATACATAACTAAATAAAATTGAGAATTAAGGTATTGTTTTCTTTAAAAGTAAAAAAAGTTTCTTTAACAAGAATACAGAAAATCATGAAACTCCACATTATGGGCTAAAATTCTTCTCAAAATTCACATGTTGAGGTCCTAATCCCTAGTAACTCAGAATGTAATCCTATTTGGAGACAGAATCCTTAAAGAATTAATCCAAAATTAAGTCATCAGTGTGGATCCTAATTTACTATGACTGGTTTTCTCCTAAGATGAAATTTGGACACAGAGACAGACACATGTGAAGGAGGGAAGATCATGTGAAGACATGGAAAGGTGGCCCTTTACAAGCAAAGAGAAAAGCCCCAGAAGAACCCAACCCTGCTGGCATCTTAATCTTGAACTTCTAGACTCCAGAATTATGGGAAAATAGATTTCTATTGTTTAACCACCAGTCTGTAGTACTTTTCACAGCAGCTGTAGAAAACCAATATACTCCAAAACCTAAAATTTTGTCTAGAGGTATACAGTATAATTTTGGTTATCTGATGGAACATATATTTTATATTGTATTGACAGATCATGATTTTTCAAATTGGATTATATGATGACATTCTGCCATTCTGCAAACGTATAATTTGAATTTTACTTTAAAATATATTTTAAATATGTTAAACTATAATAGAAATTCCAATATATTACATATTAAAATCCTGCCCACTGCAGGCCTTCAGTCCATTAATTTCCACTGATATGTTTTGACACCATTACTGTGTAGCTCTTAGACCAGAACTTCTCCTGACATCAGTATGCATATATTTTACTTATGTGCAGATATTATCAGAAGTGCTGAAGTTTCACTTGAGTCTTTCTTGAAAAAAAAGGAGTCCTACACAAAATATCCATTTTTGGCAATAATTCTTTAACTTTATCATATTAAATGAAGATTTGTGAGTACAAATTGTACAATCTTATAAGAAAACCTAGAAAAGCATAGAAAAAAACATTGTCATGCTCAATTTTTAGTTATTTACTTATTAGTGATTTTTTGTTAATTATTTTACATTGTTAGAATGTTAAGATGTAACACACTGACAAAGTTAAGAAATATGTAATTTCTGAGAGCAAATATGTAAAAATGCTTACTGGGAAACATTCTGAAAATGCAGAATATAATGAAGAAGACAAAGATCACTCAGAGCCACACTCACAGAAATATGTAATCATACTTGAATAGAATTTCTCACATAAAATTATGGATTTACTACTAGTATGCAGAGAATTGAGCAGAGGTGTACCATTCTCTAATAAAGGCCAAGGAAGGCCCAGTACATCCCTTTAGTATGCACACCTGTCATGATAGACACAGTGATCAGTTGCACAGAAATATGAGACTACTGTGTCATGCTGAGCATAATAGCATCATGTCAGAGGCAGTTTGGGCACACAGGATGAATTTTTTATAAGACTTATATATGTCATAAGAAAAGCCAGCAGTTGATAGATATTATTAGCAATTAAGTTTCAAAACAAAAATGTCCTAATAATCTTTCATTTGCATCAGTTTAAAGAGAAACCTAGGTTGCAAGGTCAAGTGCTTTTAAAAGTCAATATTTGAAACTCAAGATTTTCTCAACACAGAAGACAACTGGAGACAAATATGAACTTGCAACAATAATTTATAAGATTCCATTCCAATTTTTGTTGTTTTGGTTTTAATGTATAGTTCTAATAATATTCTTAATTGAATTTATAATAATCTTATGTACTAATGAAGCACATTGGCTTTGCCCCTCATTTTAATGTAAGATTTTATTTTGAAAAAATATATGAAAACCACTGACAAAGGAGAGAATAAGTAAAGGAACCAAGTCTGTAAAGAAGAAAAAGTTACAGGGAGTTGTGTAAGCAGCCTTTATATTTCTGAAAAAAGAACTTTTCCTTTTGCTTCAGAAAATAGGAGAAAGCCAGGCATGATGGTGCCTACTTGTGATCCTAGCACTGGGGCAAGAGGATGGCAAGTTCCAAGCCAGCCTGGACAATGCCATGAGAATTTGTGCCAAAATAAAATAAAAAGGGTTGGGGGTATAGCTCAAGAGTAGAGCACTTGCCTGGCAAGTGAGAGTCCCTAGATTCAATTCCTTAATACAGAAAAAATTAAAAGCAAAGAAGGGATAGAAAAATGAAGGAGAATGAGCTGATGAAGTCACAAAGGGATAAGTCTCAGCACAAAATAAAAAGAGCTTTTCATAAGTAAAGGATTGTAACGAATTGCTGGCTGAGCTCCCAAGGTGCACCGCATGGGCCATCTTCAGGAGGAGGTGGGGCCTTTCAGGGGTTCAGGACCAGGCAGTTCTCTTTGGGAGATAAAAATTAACTCCAATTCAGAGCTCAGAACCCAGCGAGGACCGACTTTTTGAGAAGAAAGAAGCAAACTCCTTTTTTACGTATTTGGGAGAAAACCCTCCAATGTTCCCCACAAATAATCATGTAAACCAGGACGTTAAAGTCACATATGGCCAGAATACTCTGCCTGCACACCAGAGCTCTGAGATACAAAGAGAGTAAGCTTCAGGAGTTGGGGTTTGTAAACTAGGAGAGACAAGAGCAAGGATTCAAAGAGTTACAGCCTGAAAGGGGGAAACAACAGCTTTGAGTCAACTCACATAGGACTATTTTACACACTTAGATCTGTTCAACTCAAAGGAGAACTGGGGAAGCCTTGTCAAGAAGGATGCGAGTAGCCAAAGTTAACAGCTCATTCAAGCTCCTGACTGTCGACTTTGGGGAAAAGTGGAGGTATGCCCATTTCTTACTGTGACTTATGACCACAGGCACCCAAGAGAGGTAGGATCATCAGCAGTGTGCACTCAAAGGTCTGAAACCCTGTGTTTGGGGCCTGGCCCTACCTACAAGAAGACCAATTCATCTAGCTTTTCCATGGACTTTCCAAATTTTAGTTTATCTTTGAACTTCCTCCCTACCTCCTCTTTTCTTTTCTTTTCTCTCCACCCCCTTCTCTTTCTCTTTTTTCTTTAAAACCACCTAAGACTCGAGCAAACCAGAATAATTGGTCATCCTCGCTCTGAACCTTGCCGGTTCAGACAATTTATATAATGTACCTAAAATTGGTGAAGGTAAGAAACGTACCTACCTCATATAATTGCTATGAGAATAAAGTGAGTAATAAATACAAAGTGTGTAGAACATGGCCTCTCAGTAAGTGAGTGATTTTTATCATCTATGATGTGTTCAGTCAACAATGTACCCTTAAGTAACATGTCAGTTCTAGTATGTATGTGTATGCATGCTTTAAAACATGCCTTCTCCCTGTGGTCTCTTATTGTGACCCTACTAATAGGTGAAGTGCTAGCAGTAAGAGATGGGTGCTGTCCATTTGAATCCATAGACATAAAACTGCACATCAGAAGACTGCTTTCTTTAGCAATCTCACAAACATGCTATCTGTGGAATCACCTAAAGCAATCTGGTGTAGGGTTTGGAGGACTAGAAAAGGGACCACAGACAAAAAGATTATTTAGCAGGGTGCATGAGAGATAATGAGGATCCACAAGAATATGGGCAGCATGGAACACTACAGAAAAACTTGGGAATAGTGCAGTTCTTGTTTTCATCATTTAAATAACTTTCTGATATTCACCATGAAAAATTTTTATTGTAGAGTATCTATTTTTAGCTAGTACTGGATAAGAACGTCCCTTTACACCCTGAACAAAAGCCCTATCACAGGTGTAAAAGACTGAGAGTGAGAGATACCACCTTGCTTGGATCAAGGACGTCTCACCTGCTTTGATGTGACGTCACCAGACCCACTACCTTTGGGCCACTGTTTCTACCTAAGCAAAGGTGAGTTGTATGATCTTGGAGCATCCATCCAAGAATTTTAAAACAGGGTGGAGGCAGGTTTGCTGACTCAGAGCTAGGAAAGTCAGCTATTATCACTAAAATAAAGCAGTTCACAAGGTTGGTGAAAAGCCAAATTCTCAGGGCCAGGACCCTTTGCACACTTATTGGCAAACTGGATCTTGCTGTCTGACCTCTGCACAGGCAGTGTAGGGGTGAAAGGCAGAGGTGTTATGGCCCCAAGCAGCCCTCCAGCCAGCAGTCTGTCTGGAGAGAGGAAGTAGCCAAGTTGCTGGGCTTTGAAAGTATTGTTTCTCGAGATTATCCAGAGGTAACAGACCACATGAATTGTGTTCTTTCATGGAGTAGTTACATTGATTCACCCTAGAGATTGGCTTAAACAAAATAAAGCCTTAGTCAACTGGAGCCTGACTTACTGTAACCATCAATTAACATTTTTCCTTTTCATTTAGCTTCGATGAGAAATGAAGTGAATCACAAGTAAGTTATTTGACATTGGGGACTTAACATTTTAACCAGCCAATTCCAAGGCTTATTCTTTAGTAAGTATCCTTTTCTGGCCCACCTTGTATATCATCTATATTTATAATTAAGTGCAGAATGTGCATTTAAATACAGAATTGGCTCAATAATCCTTAAGAATAAAGTGGTGTAAGATATCCAGAGCCATTTCTTCCATTTAATCAGAGAGCATATAAGCCTTTTAGAATTGGGAAGAAACTCAGAGATGGGGTGTGCTTCTCTCCAATGCCTGCCCCTTTCTCACTAGGATTTCCAAATTTAGATAACAAATCATTTGTTTACCACAGAGAGGATCCTCTATCATAGTGATTTTTAAAATATGTTAGCAGCAGAATTATTTTTCCAACTAAATCTTACCCAGAGCTCTGATGTATAGTCAAGGTCAGTTGTCCCAGTTCCATCAGATTAACTGAGGTTTTACAGAGTGAAGGAACTTAATGATAAAACAGGGAGAGTCCTGAGTAAACCGGTACAGTAGGGTACCTTATCACATAATACACATACCTCCATATTTATTTTTTATTATTATTAAAATAATATTTATTAAGTTAATCAATGAAAAATAAAAGCCATTACAATGACCATAAGAAAGAAAAGAATACTATTGAGTGACAGTTGCATTCTGTATTTTGAGGTACTAAGGATTAAACTCAGTGCCTTGGAGTGCTCTGCCACTGAGATACATCCACAGGCCTTTTATTATTTTGAGACAAGGTCTAAGTTGCTCAGGCTAGTCTTGAACTTGTGATCCTCCTGCCTTGACCTTGAAAGTAGCTGGGATTACAGATGTGTGCCACTGATGTTGCATTCTTATAGAAGGCTCAGGATATTGTTTATTTGTAATTTGTTTCAGTTTCACAATACTAAGGAAATTCTGATTCACATGAGTAAGTGTTGTTAATGACAGCTTGTTGTTGTTGGTATTTTAACAGATCCCCTTACAAGCCCAAGATCCTCTAATTAATCTGGCCCAGAAGCTTATAATAAGAAAAGCAGAACGTGTTTGTTTTAATATCAAATCATTTACAATATCTCACTCATTCTTTATGGCAAATGTGAAGTCAGTTCAGAATCACCAAATTGATGAAGGGCACAAAAGCTCTGTCTCATGTGAAATATATATGCAAAAGCAATGTGACAAGCAGAAGTGGCTGGGCCTGCCCAACGTTCTTGCCATTTAACTATGACTCTGCAGCAACCTATAGAGTTCTGCACTGGGGCTACACATGCAGGCCCAGATTTTAAGAAACACAAGCATTCTCAATATTGAATACATTTATATATAAGAAGGTCTGGCAAAGAAACTTTGTCCCAAGACATAGGACAAAGTTAAATACGTCGCACAAATTAACAGATTGTTCAGTGGGATACAAATTGACATATAACATATTTATGTTTGTGTGGCATTTTAATAATAAACACATACTTTAAAAAGATATTCAGTAATGTATTAGTAGAACTGAGTTTCAGAAAGCACCAAAGGAATGATGACAGGGAACACTTCTCTAGATGGTTTATTGTATGCCAGGCTCTTAATATTACTTCACTCAGTGCTCCCAACACCCTGTGCGGTAGGCTTTCCACCTGTTTTATTGAAACAGAGGGTCTGGACTAAATGACTTACTGAAGGTCACCAAGGGTATTAAGTGCCACCACTGGACATGAGTTCAGACAAGCTGGATTCAGAGTCTGTGTGCCTTGCCACTGAACTTGACACTGCCACTCATCTTTTTTAAAAGCCCTGCTCCAGTGTATTTTATAGATCAGGAAAACTGTGCCTGAAAAGTGTGGGACAAGGTCAAGCCCATACAATTTGTAATGCCTGTTTCCCTGACTCCTGCTTCAGTGTTCTCTCTACTACCCTTGGTCACTCTGTGAGGCTCTGCCCAACCCACCTGTGCAGGCCTTAACAACTTATCACCATGCTGTCTGCCTCATGTCTCTTGGGAAGGAAGAATTCTCCCATGCATAGCTTGTTGTGTCGCTTGCCTGTGAGTGTCACTCAGCAGGACATATGGATGCTCACTCCCTGGTCTCAATGGGCAGCTGTACAGTGAGTGACTAAAGGATGAAGGAGTGACTAAAGGATAAAGGATGAAGAAAGTCCTTTTCCTTGTGCAGACTATCACAGCTATAAAGGATCTAAGAATCTGGATATAATTACACAAATATTGCTGTTTCATTCCTAACAGGCCTCTTTGAAACATCATAAGCAAGCCACAAGAACCTGGAGAGTGGCTCCATTTCTCACCAAGCATTAACAACTCCACTGGCTTCTAGAGTGCTAGTGCTCTTCCTTCTTTCACTGATAGCACAAAGAGCAGCCATAATTGGTGTGTTTCCCCAGATTACCTGTCCCATGAACAGAAGGAAAAGACTCAGAAAAATTCCAACTGCCCCCACATAGCATGCCACTTTACTGAAATGCTACTAAATTCGATTTTAAAGTGGATGGTTTAATGTCTAATATTTTCTAAAGAGACAACACAATTAGTGTTGAGATTCCCAGACTATCTGCTTCCCAAGATGGATTCAATCCATGTGTAGCTGAAATATTATATACAGTATTTGCAGTCAAAAAGAGAAAGTGATATTGGAGAATATATTTTCTCCAAAATACTGGTATTTTATGTAGAACTAAAGCTGTGCCTTACAAATACACTTTAAAAATAAATACACTTCAAAAGAAATAAATAAAAATAAATAAATACATGTAAAAAATGTCTGGAATGTACTGGGCCATTTGTATGTAAACAATGTTAAAACATAATTACATAACTAGTCTTAGTTATCTTTAATTCTGATCCCTAAGAAATAGTGGATCTAATTGCCAAGACAATACATAGTAATGAGAATGCTGAAGGGAATTTCTGGGCACTTCCAAAGGCTGAGAGAGAGCAGAAGAGAGAGAGGAGAGGAGAGAGAGGAGCAAGGGGAGAGGAGAGAGAGGAGTGGAGCCAGAAGAGAGAGAGGATCAAGAGGAGCAAGAGGAGAGAGAGGAGTGAGAGGAGCGAGAGGAGAGAGAGGAGCAAGAGGAGTGAGGAGCGAGGGGAGTGAGACGAGAGAGAGGAGAGGAGAGAGAGGAGAGAGAGGACAGGACAGAATTTCAGATATAGAAGATAAGATTGCAGTTAGTGACCAGGAAAAGAAAAATTGCTTCAAAATTAGAAGGGAACATGAGAAAACAATCCAGCAGCTGCTAGATGATGGAAAGAAGAATAACATAAGACTGATTGGGCACAATGAAGAAACAGGAGAGAGTGGAGATGACATAAAAAAATCTCTTCACAGAAGTGATGGCAGAAAACTTCCCAAGTAGGGGGAAGGAACTTGATATACAGATAAGTGAGGCATATAGGACTCCAAATAGCCTTGATCAAGAAAACTCTACACACAGGCATATAATTGTTAAGATTCCAGAAACACAACAGAAGAACAAAGTTCTACAAGCAGTCAGAGAAAAAAACAAATCATATACAAAGGAAAGCCCATCAGAATCACAGCAGACTTCTCAACACAAACCATCAAGGCAACAAGAGCTTGGAGTGACATATTCCAAGCCCTAAAAGAAAACAGCCTCCAACCCAGATTGATGTACCCCAAAAAACTGTCTTTCAAAAGGGATGGAGAAATAAGATACTTTCATGACAAAGAGCACCTTAGGAACTTCATGAATACCAAACTAGCACTCCAAAGAATTTTACACAATATCCTAGGAACAGACATTGAGGATCACAACCCTGGGAAGCAAAGCAGAATGAACCCATCTTGCATGACAAGAAATTCAATGTAAAGGGGGAGAACCCAACAAAAAGAAAAAGTCATGGCAATGACAAGTCAATACGTTTCAGTTATAACCATCAAGGTTAATGGTCTCAATTCACCAATCAAAAACAGAATGGCAGAGTGGGTCAAGGAGCAAGATCCAACAATATGTTGCATACAAGAAACACACTTAATTGAAAAGGAAACTCATAGACTGAAAGTTAAAGGGTGGAAAACAATACTGCTTGCAACAGGAACCCGAAAAAAAGCAGGAGTAGCTATCCTCTTGGCAGATCAAGTAGATTTCAAACCAACACTGATTAAGAGAGATGAAGAAGGACACTCCATCCTTGTAAAGGGAACAATCCAAGAGGAAGAGATGACAATCATAAATATCTATGCACCAAACACTAGTGCACCCAACTATATCAAACAAATACTAACGGACAAGAAAAGTCACATATGCACTAATACAATTGTAGTGGGGGACCTCAACACCCCACTGTCACAAATAGATAGATCAACTAGACAAAAAGTAAGTAATGAAATACTAGAACTCAATTGAACTCCTGAACAATTGAACTTAACAGATGTTTACAGAGTCTTCCACCCCTCAATATCAGAACACACATTCTTCTCAGCTTCACATGGGTCATTCTCAAAAATAGACCACATACTCACACATAGAACATGTTTAAGTAAGTGCAAAGGAATTGAAGTTATCCCCTGTATATTATCCGACCATAGTGCGATGAAACTGAAGATCCATAGCAAAAGAAACTCAAAAAATTTCATAAACATGTGGAAATTGAACAACACACTTCTGAATAACCAATGGGTCACAGAGGAAATTAAAGAAGAAATCAGACAGTTCCTTAAATTAAATGACAATGACAATACAACATATCAGAATCTATGGGACACAATGAAAGCCGTCTTAGGAGGGAAACTCATAGCAGTGAATATGCATATTAGGAAAACAGAATGAGCCCAATGAAACAACCTGATGCTGAACCTCAAGCTTCTAGAAAAAGAAGAGCAAGACAAAACCAAAGCTCATACAAGGGAGGAAATTATAAAGATCAGAGGAGAAATCAATGCAATGGAGACTAAGAGAACAATACAAAAAAACAATGAAGGCGAGAGTTGGTTCTTCGAAAGAATTAACAAAATTGAGAAACCCTTAGCCAACCTTATCAGAAAAAGGAAAAAAAAGGCCCAAATCCATGCAATTAGGAATGAAAAGGGTGAAATTACTACAGACCCAGCAGAAATCCAGAGGATCATCAATACCTACTTCAGGAACCTATATGCCAATAAGATGGACAACACAGAAGAAATGGACACATTCCTAGATACATATGAATTACCAAAGTTGAATGAAGAAGATCTAAAAATTCTAAACAACCCAATATCAACCAATGAAATTGAAAATGTAATTAAAAACTTATCAACTAAGAAAAGCCCTGGCCCTGATGGCTTCACTGCTGAATTCTATAAGATATTTAGAGAGGAACTACTGCCACTACTGTTTAAACTCTTCAATGACATTGAAAGGGAAGCAATACTCCCAAATTCATTCCTGGAAGCAAGCATCACCTTAATCCCCAAAGCAGAGAAACACTCAACCGAAAAGGAGAACTATAGGCCAATCTCACTAATGAACATAGATACAAAAATCCTTAATAAGATACTGGCAAACAGTATGCAGAAGATCATCAAGAAGATAATACATCCTGATCAAGTGGGATTCATCCCAGGGATGCAGGGATGGTTCAACATACACAGATCACTCAATGTAATACACTATATCAATAGAGTCAATGAAAAAAACCATATGATTATCTCCATAGATGTAGAAAAAGCATTTGAAAAATCCAACATGCATTTATGATAGAAACTCTACAAAAAAATTGGAATAGATGGTCTCTACCTCAAACTGATAGAAGCCATCTATGAAAAATCAACAGCCAATATCATACTAAATGGTCAAAAACTGAAATCCTTCACACTAAAATCAGGAACAAGACAAGGATGTCCACTATCACTACTCTTGTTCAATATAGTTCTGGAAACATTAGCCATGGCAATTAGACAAGAGAAAGAAATAAAAGGAATAAAGATAGGAAATGAAGAAGTCAAATTGTCATTATTTGCAGATGACATGATACTCTATATAGAAGACCCCAAGAACTCCACCAAAAGTCTTCTAGACTTAATAACCAAATTCAGTCAAGTATCTGGGTACAAGGTCAACACACAAAAATCAATAGCTTTCCTCTACACAAATGACATACTCACTGAGAGAGAAATAGGGCAAATAATTCCTTTCACAATAGCATCCAAAAAACTGAAATAACTAGGAATCAACCTAACGAAAGAAATCAAAGACCTCTTCTCTGAAAACTATGGCACTCTGAAAAGAGAGATTGAAGATGATATCAGAAAATGAAAAGATCCCCTGCTCCTGGTAGGAAGGATTAATATAGTGAAAATGGCCATACTTCCAAAACTGCTATATAGATTTAATGCAATTCCAATGGAGATCCCAGCAGCATATTTCATGGACCTTGAGAAAACAATCCAAAATTTCATTTGGAGCAAGAAGAGACCCAGAATAGCAAAAGCAATTCTAGGTAACAGAGACATGGCAGGGGATATCACAATCCCCAACCTGCAACTCTACTACAAAGCTACTGTGATAAAAACAGCATGGTACTGGCAAAGAAACAGACCTGAGGACCAGTGGAACAGATTAGAAGATGCAGAAACAATGCCAGACACGCTCTGCCATCTTATCTTCGATAAAGGAGCCAAACACCCTCACTGGAGGAAAGAGAGCCTCTTTAATAAATGGTGCTGGAAAAATTGGGCTTCAACTTGCCAAAGATTAAAACTAGACCTATATCTCTCGCCATGCACTAAACTAAAATTGAAATGGATTAAAGATCTAAATATTAAAATAGAAACTCTGAACAAGTTGGAACAGAGGTTAGGTAGAACCCTTGAAGACATCGGTGTAGGAAAAGATTTTATGAACCAAACCTCAGTTGCCTGTGAACTAGCACAATCAACAAGTGGGATCTCTTCTTATTAAAAAGCTTCTGCACAGCAAGAGAAACCACCAGCAGTGTGAAGAGACAACCCACAATGTGGGAAAAAACCTTCACCTGCTCTTCCTTAGACAAAGGTCTACTATCTAGAATATATAAAGAACTTAAAAAGATCAGACCTCCCAAATTTAAAGACCTAATCCAAAAATGGGCATCTGAAATGAACAGACATTTCTCAGACAAAGAAGTAGAAATAGCAAATAAATACATGAAAAAATGTTCAACATCACTGGTCATTCGAGAGATGCAAATGAAAACAATGCTGAGATTCCACCTCACTGCAGAAAGAATGGCTGCTATCATGAACTCAACCAATAACAAATGCTGGCGGGGCTGTGGGGAAAGAGGAACACTGCTCCACTGCTGGTGGGAGTGTAGACTGGTGCAACCACTGTGAAAATCAGTATGGAGATGTCTCAAAGAACTAGGTCTCGAAGTCCCATTTGACACTGCTATTCCACTGCTGGAGATCTTCTCCCAAAGAATTAAAAGAATCATACCACAGTGATATATGTGCACCCATGTTCATAGCAGCACAGTTTGTGATAGCTAAAACTTGGAAACAGCCCAAATGCCCATCAACTGGAGACTGCATAAAGAAAATGTGGTTGTTTTTTTTTATAAAATGTAGTACTTCTCAGCCATAAAAAAATGAGAAATTAGAGACATTTATAGCTAAATGGATGCACATTGAGGCAATACTCTTATGTGAAATAAATAGGATGCACATGTATAAATACCGAATAGTTTCTCTGATGTGAGAAACTGAAAGTGTGAATAAGGACTAAATGTATAATAGGTAATGTGAAATAGGAAGTAATGGGGCAAAGGGGAAGGAAGTGGGAGGAAAGGATAGAAGGGAATGGGATTAATATGAGAAAATGGAAAAATAGGAGCAAAATCTTTGTAAATGAAGAGGAATGGAGGGGTTGAAGGGAGGGCTGGGCAATGGTGAAAAATAAGAACCAAGAGAGATTATGTAAAGGTGCAAATTTCCAATGATGAATGTCATTATATTGTATACCTAAAATGTACCAATGATTAGAATGAATAATCAATAATGCATAATAGAAAAGTTCCAAAGGGGTAGGGGTAGTGGGAGGGGCAGGGGAAAGGAAAGAAGGAAAAGGAAAAATGCTGAGAAATGGAAAAAATGGAAATAAAGTCTTTGTAAATAGGGAAGGGTGGAGGGGGTGAAGGGAGGGCTAGGAATGGGGAAAAAATAAGAACCAAGATGCATCATGTAAAGGTACAAGTTCCCAATGAGAAATGTAATTGTGTTGTATACCTACAATGTACCAATGAAAGAATTTTTTAAAAATATTCTAATAAAGAATGTTACTCCAAAAATACCTGTTATATTACAGATGTTTTATTCATTCTCTTATTTAATCTTTACAATAATCATGAAAGTTCTAGTACTATTCCATGTCTTGCTGTTGAAAAAAATGTAGCTTATCAAGACAAGTTTATGCAGCTTCCTCAGTACGAAATCCATCTAGTAAATACTGCAAAACTTTTCCTGCCAGGTCCTGACACATGAGTGCAAGCAGGAAGATTAGGAATAGAACTGACATAGATACTACACCACCTCAGTTAGAAATGAGTAAATGAATACAAATTTGAGGTAAATTTTAAGCATCATTTGGAAACATAGGAAAGGAGGAAGTCTTTTACCATATTGACATTATGTTTTGAAACACCTATCTAGAAAAATATTTTCAAGCATTTATTGTTTGACTCTGCTGGGGCTGTTCAAAAACCACTCATTTGGAGCCTTTCCTGGCAGAAACAGACCACCTTCCTCTCTGCCTTCAAGTTATTTATCTGTTTCCTGAGTACATCACAAGTGACTGGCACACACAAACTTTCTCAATAAATATTTATTTACTAAATGAAGAAATAATTCATCAGAAGAGAAAAAGAGTTACACAAATGGAGGTATTTGTTACAACATTTCTTCCAATGATAAAATATTAGAAACAAGATCACAACACCAAAATGGAATATTATAACAGTGTGGCTGACAGTCATTGGTGCAATCTAAAGACTATCTAGCCTCTATGGGGAGGCAAAAATATAAATATAGTGTGATTGCCCTGGTGTTGAAATGTGTTTTCACAGGACAAGGACTAGAAGTTAATATTTTTAAAAGCAAAATTAATGGTTCTATGAAGGGATGAGCTATGATTTTTATTACTCATTTCTCACAATTGGCTTTAATGTAGTTACAAAATTGCTGATATTCATCTCAAACAAAGGACCTAAATTGCTCATAAAATTATTTATAGGCCAAGAAAAATTTCAATTATCAAAGTTCCTTGTCTTAAAAAAAAAAAAGTTCTTTGTCTTGACCATTAAGAATTACCTTACATAACTTTCTTTAGCCATTTGTTTCTGATGTAATTATTTTCTCTCACCTCTACTCTATTAGTACTTACTTATTACCTTGTATTCTTCTTCAGTGGTTTGAGTGGTTAATTATACATGTGCCTTTTATAATTAGCTGCTCAAATCCTTTTGGGAAGTAGAAGAATTACAAATAAATAACAATAAACATTACTAAACAATAAGTAAACCATACCTAATATGCAGACATTATTCAAGGAATTAAGCAGATGCCATTAGATGTCTAGAAAAAACATCTGAATGCTAATTAAACTAATTCCTTTACACTTCCAAATTTTACCTCCTCTCCTCCCCCAAAAGCTAATCCCTTACATAAAACTCTCAGGCATTGCTTTCTGGTGATGTCTTTTCATTTTAAACTTCCAACAGCAGTGTCTATTTCAGCACAGGATGTTCTGCAAGTATTAATGGCCTAACACTGGCTGGCAGCATATGCTTTCAGCGGGATCCTACCTCCCAGTCTGTTCCCTGCACACCCCTCCTCGCCCACAACCTCTTTTTCTCTCAGGATGTGACCAGTACTTTCATCTTCCTTGCTCTGCTTTAATGATTTGTATTTTATCTATTTTGTCATAACTCAGTTGTTCATTTTGTGATTGTGCTCACAGAAACAAGTTGTTCATTTTAACATAACTCTTAGACTTAACCAGTGTAAGAAATCATGTGAATTAGTGTATCTAATTCTCTTTCAAGGTTTATTAATGCTCTTCCTTTATACATCCCTTTAAAAGAAACGCTATCTAAATAAAACCAAACTTAAAACATAGGAAGGGACTGGTTTCCATAGGATATCAAAAGACTAATTGTCTGAATTAATTTAAGGCAGATACCAATGACCTAGAACCACCAGGAGTATTATCAGACCTGCTTACCCCCCTCCCATCTACCACTGTTAGTATGAACTGATATTGGAAATCAAAAAACTCAATAGCATTTTATGGTATTTCATATTAAACAAGGACTTGGCACAGTAACACTCAAGCAATATTTACTTAGCTCACCTCTGTCCTCCTGTGTAATTTGAAGATCTTTCAGGGGTTTGAAAGATTAAATATTATTTTCAGTGAGTAAAGGAAGTAACTTACTTGATACCTGGCAATTAAGCCTTTGAAGACTCATAGGCTGACATGTTTTATTTGTTTTACACCAAACAGAGACAAAGTTGAAAGGGATTTAAAGAATATATTTTGCAAAGTTAAGTGCAATCTTAAGCAAACCTAATCTTGTCTAAGTACCCAAAATATTTCCCAAACTGTCTCCATTAAGGGGGATGAATGGAAAGAAAGCTTATACATTCTACACTGGCTTTCAGGACAAGGGGTTACATTTTTAATAGACTTAAATAGAGTCTTCATAGTTATTTCAAAGGACTCACTAATATAAAAAGAAAAAAGAGTGGAGAGAATGTCTATTATGGATATGTTCTTGCTTCCAGCTGGCTGACTAACAATGGAAACACCACTGGGGATGTTCTTATTACATGAGAACCAACACAATTTTTTCCTTAGCCATGTGCACTCATGGATGAATCAAGTTATGTGAAGAAAGCAAATAGCAAGCAATTCTGGCTACCTGTGACTTCATATGCTTAATAGCTATAGAATCATAAAACTTAGATCAAGGAAGATTTCAGACTATATCCAGCTTGCTGTTATTTTATAGGTGAGGAAACATGGGTAAATTGGCTTGCCAGTTTCAAATAGTGAGTAGCAATGAGTGTCAGGGCCAGGACTCCTGATCCGTGGGTTAGCTATCATGCCACATCACCTCTCACCCTCCTCCCATCTACCTGTCTGCCCAGCCATGCTTTCAGTCTCTTCTACAGACATTCTGGAAATGGGATTCTGTGAATAATGTGTTTCACTCCAGTGAATTGCTCTTCACTATGTGCACACTCCTTTGCAGTATGACTTTTATTCCTCCCAGCAGAAGGTGGCTTAGTCCCCCCTCCATGGAATCTAAACTGACCGTGATTCTTGCTTTGACTTTTAAATATGGTGGAGTGATATTATGCAGCTTCTGAGTCTACCCTCGCAGCCTCTGTTCTCCTCCTCTTGCTGCTTGGAGATTGTTGGACCAAGAGGCCTGGGCAAACCATCTTAAAAATGAGAAGCTGAACGGCAGACAACCAGAGTATCCCAGCCAATGGCTCCAGCCCACTACTAGGCAAGGACATAAAGCCAAGGAAGACCAGCCCAGTCTCTAGCCCATGTGCCAACTGAACTCGAATGCAGGAATGAGCCCAACCAATACCATGTCATGTAGAGACCAGCTCTCAAGAGTGAGTCCTGCACCTTTTGTTGACTCACAGAATCATGAGCAAATAAAGAAGTGCTCTTTGTAGCCTCCAACTTTTGGTGTGGCTTGTTGATGTAGCAATAGATCACTGATCCATTGCTAAATGCTACACTGCAGAGAAATAGTTCAAAGGATAAATAAGACTGCCTTTGTTTTCAGGAAACAGACTACTGAGGGAAACAAATACAAATGCTTCATTTAACAAATGAAGTTAGGGGCCAGGGATTTAGCTCAGTGGTTCTGCTGCCTGCCTTGCAAGTGCAAGGTCCCAAGTTCAATCCCCGGTACTCCCCCAAAAAAGAAATGAAGTAAGAAATTCTGTGCAGTTTTCTAAGTGAGAAATTATAAGTAATGAAATCAAAATATAGCAAGTAAATTGAATAAGGTTTAATGTCTGAGTGGAATGATTGAAGGAAGCTAGCATCATAACTAAGTTAGAACGCTTGGTAGATATTGGTAACCTGAAGTTGGTGAGAGGCTGGAGAGGAGTAGATTTAGGAAGAAGGGCAAGGAATAAAGCTCAGATATGGGCTTTGTCAAAGAGTGTGTTGACTTTGTGGAGAACCTGGAAGCTTCACAATGAAGGGAGGCCTATATAACTTTTAGGTAGTAAAAAAATGTGTACACCTGCAGTTCTGGGGAAGATTGGATTAGAGAGCACCCCTGGGAATCATCTACACATCTTAATAGTAGTTTAAGCCACAAATGGACTAAGTTGGCCAATGAGAGTGTATCTGGTAAACTTGAGATGAAATAGACAGTCATTGATCACTCTTCTAAGAAGTTTGTTGGAGTCAAAAGGAGAGATATTGTGGGGCACACTTGATAGTAACTTTTCTGCCTCATGTCGTGTTTAGAATAAGAGTTTTTACTTATCCATATTTTCCCCACAAAGAAAAACTACATGAAGTATCCCCTAAACATAGAATTTTCTTGAGAATGGGAAAAGACTGAGTGTGAGAGTTATATCACTCAGTACATGACATTTCTTTCCAAACATCCTCATTTAGTATGTCTTCCCAAGCCACTCACTGGGTCACTGGCTGTTGAATCCCTTTCTCTATTTCCAGATACTTCCCTTTCTTGGCTCTCACATCTTTCTCACCCTATGGATGCTCTCCCTCTATGTGCGACCAAGACACTCATACAAGGAAACCCTACATGGGATATTGCTAAACAAAAAACCCAAGGTGTATTCACCTTGGCCCATATTGAAATGGATTTCCAGAAGGCAGAATGGGAAGAGAATAGATAAGAGGAGGAAACACAGTGCTCGGGAACTAGATGATCAAAAGTTGTACAGTTGGGTTCTAGCCAAGGATGTGAACTGTAAGAAGCACAGTGAGGTGATTGGTCTCAAGTCTCTAAACTGGGCATTACTGATTCTTCTTTAACTTGACCTACATTTTTCCTTTTTAATTGAAATATGGTCCAATTCCAAGAAGAGCTATGAATCAAAATGAGGAACTTCTTACTCTTTGAAATTTAACTTGAAAACTATGAAAAATAACTGAAAACTGGAGGTCCCCAGTCACGTGGAACACACGCTGAATCAGCCCTCTGCAGACAGGCAGGTCTGTGCACGCCCTACCGAGGTCCTGAGTTGCCCAGAAGACAGGGAATCACCCCGCGGCAGACAGGCAGCCACCTGATTCCACACTACAAAGACACAGAGGACATCAGACCACCAGAGCACCAGGCCAAGGTACTGAGTCCCACTGTTCCTGGCCCAGAGGGAGGGGCTTCTGAGCCACCATCCCACTGCTTCTGGTCCAGAGGAAGGGGTTTCCTGGCCACCATCACTCTGGCTGCTACCAGCCCACAGGAAAGGGCTTTTGGGCCACCAACCCTACCGCTGCTCCCGGCCAATGTTCCACCTCTCACAGCTCAGAGGAGGTAATCCGTGGAGGTGCCAACAGTCACCCCCCCCAGTTAAAATGAGAATACACATAAATAAGTCTCAAAACGAGACTTCCAGATCACCTACAGCAACCCCAAAGGGAAATGAGATGGAACAGTCTGATACTCAACCACCTGGACCCACAGAACTGGCAACAAAAGGGGATCTGGAAAAAATGAAATCAGAAATAATTTCTCAGATAACAGGAGAGATTGTGCCCCTAGGGCAAGACATGATTAATAAATCTAGAGAGGAGCTGAGGAACATGATGGAATCCCAACATAAGAAACAAATGGAATCCATAAAACACATGCAAATAGATTTCCGGGACATGAAAAACTCCATTGAAAGTCTACACAGCAGAATGAGCCAATGTGAGGACAGAATTTCAGATATAGAAGATAAGATTGCAATTAGTGACCAGGAAAAGAAAAATTGCTTCAAAATTATAAGGGAACATGAGAAATCAATCCAGCAACTGCTAGATGATGCAAAGAAGAATAACATAAGACTGATTGGAGTCAAGAAAGAAACAGGAGAGAGTGCAGATGACATAAAAAAATCTCTTCACAGAAAAAATGGCAGAAAACTTCCCAAGCAGGGGAAAAGACCTTGACATACAGATAAGTGAGGCATATAGGACTCTAAATAGGCTTGATCAAAAAAAAATCTACACATAGGCATATAATTGTTAAGATTCCAGAAACACAACAGAAGAACAAAGTTCTCCAAGCAGTCAGAGAAAAAAAATAAATCACATACAAAGGAAAGCCCATCAGAATCACAGCAGACTTCTCAACACAAACCATCAAGGCAACAAGAGCTTGGAGTGACATATTCCAAGCCCTAAAAGAAAACAGCCTCCAACCCAGATTGATGTACCCCAAAAAACTATCTTTCAAAATGGATGGAGAAATAAGATACTTTCATGACAAAGAGCACCTTAGGAACTTCATGAATACCAAACCAGCACTCCAAAGAATTTTACACAATATCCTAGGAACAGACAATGAGGATCACAACCCCAGGAAGCAAAGTAGAATGAACCCATCTGGCATGACAAGAAATTCAATGTAAAGGGGGAGAACCCAACAAAAAGAAAAACTCATGGGAATGACAAGTCAATACGTTTCAGTTATAACCATCAAGGTTAATGGTCTCAATTCACCAATCAAAAGAAATAGACTGGCAGAATGGGTCAAGAAGCAAAATCCAACAATATGCTGCATACAAGAAACACACTTAATTGAAAAGGAAACTCATAGACTGAAAGTTAAAGGGTGGAAAACAATACTGCTTGCAACAGGAACCCGAAAAAAAGCAGGAGTAGCTATCCTCTTGGCAGATCAAGTAGATTTCAAACCAACACTGATTAAGAGAGAAGAAGAAGGACACTACATCCTTGTAAAGGGAAGAATCCAAGAGGAAGAGATGACAATCATAAATATCTATGCACCAAACACTAGTGCACCCAACTATATCAAACAAATACTAACGGACATGAAAAGTCATATATACACTAATACAATTGCAGTGGGGGACCTCAACACCCCACTGTCACAAATAGATAGATCAACTAGACAAAAAATAAGTAATGAAATACTAGAACTCAATCGAACTCTTGAAAAAATGAACTTAACAGATGTTTACAGAGTCTTCCACCCCACAAAATCAGAATACACATTCTTCTCAGCTGCACATGGGTCATTCTCCAAAATAGACCACATACTCACACATAGAACATGTTTAAGTAAGTGCAAAGGAATTGAAGTTATCCCCTGAATATTATCAGACCATAGTGTGACGAAATTGGAGATCCATAGCAAAAGAAACTCAAAAAATTTCATAAACATGTGGAAATTGAACAACACACTTCTGAATAACCAATGGGTCACAGAGGAAATTAAAGAAGAAATCAGACAGTTCCTTAAATTAAATGACAATGACAATACAACATATCAGAATCTATGGGACACAATAAAAGCAGTATTACGAAGGAAATTCATAGCAGTGAATACGCATATTAGGAAAACAGAACAAGCCCAGTTAAACAACCTGATGCTGTACCTCAAGCTTCTAGAAAAAGAACAGCAGGACAACCCCAAAGCTCATACAAGGGAGGAAATTATAAAGATCAGAGGAGAAATCAATTCAATGGAGACTAAGAGAATGATACAAAAAAATCAGTGAAGCCAAGAGTTGGTTCTTCAAAAGAATAAAAAAAAAAGGACAAACCTTTAGCCAACCTTGTCAGAAAAAGGAAAAAAGAGGCCCAAATCCATGCAATTAGGAATGAAAAAGGTGAAATGACAACAGACCCAGCAGAAATCCAGAGGATCATCAATACCTACTTCCAGAACCTATACGCCAATAAGATGGACAACACAGAAGAATTGGACAGATTCCTAGATACATATGAATTACCAAAGTTGAATGAAGAAGACCTAAAAATTCTGAACAACCCAATATCAACCTATGAAATTGAAAATGTAATCAAAAACTTATCAACTAAGCAAAGCCCAGGTCCTGATGGCTTCACTGCTGAATTCTACAAGACATTTAGAGAGGAACTACTGCCACTACTGTTTAAACTCTTCAATGAAATTGAAAGGGAAGCAATACTCCCAAATTCATTCCTGGAAGCAAGCATCACCTTGATCCCCAAAGCAGAGAAAGACCCAACTGAAAAAGAGAACTATAGGCCAATCTCACTAATGAACATAGATGCAAAACTCCTTAATAAGATACTGGCAAACAGAATGCAGAAGATCATCAAGAAGATCATACACCCTGATCAAGTGAGATTGATTCCAGGGATGCAGGGATGGTTCAATATACAAAAATCAATTAATGTAATACACTATATCAATAGAGCCAAGGACAAAAACCATATGACTATCTCCATAGATGCAGAAAAAGCATTTGACAAAATCCAACATGCATTTATGATAAAAGCCCTACAATAAATTGGAATAGATGGTCTCTACCTCAAACTGACAGAAGCCATCTATGAAAAACCAACAGCCAATATCATACTAAATGGTCAAAAACTGAAATCCTTCACACTAATATCAGGAACAAGACAAGGCTGTCCACTATCACCACTCTTGTTCAATATAGTTCTGGAAACATTAGCCATGGCAATTAGACAAGAGAAAGAAATAAAAGGAATAAAGATAGGTAATGAAGAAGTCAAATTGTCATTATTTGCAGATGACATGATACCCTATATAGAAGACCCCAAGAACTCCACCAAAAGTCTTCTAGACTTAATAACCAAATTCAGTCAAGTAGCTGGTTACAAGGTCAACACACAAAAATCAATAACTTTCCTCTACACAAATGACAGACTCACTGAGAGAGAAATAGGGCAAATAATTCCTTTCACAATAGCATCCAAAAAACTGAAATACCTAGGAATCATCCTAATGAAAGAAATCAAAGACCTCTTCTCTGAAAACTATGGCACTCTGAAAAGAGAGATTGAAGATGATATCAGAAAATGGACAGACATCCCCTGCTCCTGGTAGGAAGGATTCATATAGTGAAAATGGCCATACTTCCAAAACTGCTATATAGATTTAATGCAATTCCAATTGAGATCCCGGCAGCATACTTCATAGACCTCGAGAAAACCATCCAAAAATTCATTTGGAGCAAGAAGAGACCCAGAATAGCAAAAGCAATTCTAGGTAACAGAGACATGGCAGGGGGTATCACAATCCCCAACCTGCAACTCTACTACAAAGCTACTGTGACAAAAACAGCATGGTACTGGCAAAGAAACAGACCTGAGGACCAGTGGAACAGATTAGAAGATGCAGAAACAATGCCAGACACACTCAGCCATCTCATCTTCGATAAAGGAGCCAAACACCCTCACTGGAGGAAAGATAGCCTCTTTAATAAATGGTGCTGGAAAAATTGGGCTTCAACTTGCCAAAGATTAAAACTAGACCTATATCTCTCGCCATGCACTAAACTAAAATTGAAATGGATTAAAGATCTAAATATTAAAATAGAAACTCTGAACCAGTTGGAACAGAGGTTAGGTAGAACCCTTGAAGACATAGATGTAGGAAAAGATTTTATGAACAAAACCTCAGTTGCCTGTGAACTAGCACAAGCAATCAACAAGTGGGATCTCTTCTTATTAAAAAGCTTCTGCACAACAAGAGAAACCACCAGCAGTGTGAAGAGACAACCCACAATGTGGGAAAAAATCTTCACCTGCTCTTCCTCAGACAAAGGTCTACTATCTTGAATCTATAAAGAACTTTAAAAGATCAGACCTCCCAAATTTAAAGACCTAATCCAAAAATGGGCGTCTGAAATGGACAGACATTTCTCAGACAAAGAAGTAGAAATAGCAAAGAAATACATGAAAAAATGTTCAGCATCACTGGTCATTCCATTGATGGAAATGAAAACAACGCTGAGATTCCACCTCACTCCAGAAAGAATGGCTGCTATCATGAAATCAACCAGTAGCAAATGCTGGCGGGGCTGTGGGGAAAGAGGAACCCTGCTCCACTGCTAGTGGGAGTGTAGACTGGTGCAACCACTGTGGAAATCAGTATGGAGATACCTCAAAGAACTAGGACTGGAAGTCCCATTTGACCCCGCTATTCCACTGCTGGGGATCTTCCCCAAAGAATTAAAAGAATCATACCACAGTGAAATATGTGCACCTATGTTCATAGCAGCGCAGTTTGTAATAGCTAACACTTGGAAACAGCCCAAATGCCTATCAACTGGAGACTGGATAAAGAAAATGTATTTTTTTTATAAAATGAAGTACTACTCAGCCATAAAAAATGAGAAATTAGAGATATTTATAGCTAAGTGGATGCACATTGAGGCGATACTCTTAAGTGAAATAAATAGGACACACATGAATAAATTCTGAATAGTTTCTCTGATGTGAGAAACTGAAAGTGTAAATAAGGACTAAATGTATAATAGGCAATGTGAAATAGGAAGAAAAGGGACAAAGGAAAGGAAGTGGGAGGGCTAGAAGAAAGGATAGAAGGGAATGGGATTAATATGAGAAAATGGAAAAATAGGAACAAAATCTTTGTAAATAGGGAGGAATGGAGGGGTTGAAGGGAGGGCTGGGCAAAGGTGAAAAATAAGAACCAAGAGAGAGACTATGTAAAGGTGCAAATTTCCGATGATGAATGTCATTACATTGTATACCTAAAATATACCAATGATTAGAATGAATAATTGATAATGTAAAATAGGAAGAAAAGGCCCAAAGGGGTAGGGGTATTGGGAGGGGCAGGGGAAAGGAAAGAAGGGAAAGGAAAAAATGATGAGAAATGGAAAAATTGGAAATAAAGTCTTTGTAAATAGGGAAGGGTGGAGGGCATGAAGGGAGGGCTGGGAATGGGGAAAAAATAAGATCCAAGATACATTATGTAAAGGTACAATTCCCAATGAGAAATGTAATTGTGTTGTATACCTACAATGTACCAATAAAAGAATTTAATACAAAAAAAAGAAAAATAACTGAAAACTAAAAGTCATCCTTTCATATTTTTAATTAACATTGCGCACCTACAAAGAGACCAAATATTCAACCATTTTTGCCTTTTAATTAACATTTCCTCTTAGGGTGACAAATAAGACTGCACAATTTGTTGAGAAAATAAGTATCACTGTTTTCTTTAGCTACTACTCTGCATTGAAACTTCTGAAGAATGCTGACTCTATTTTACATGCATTTTATAAGAAATAATAACTCCAGAATAATGTGTTTACTAGAAACTGACCCCTTATAGAATGAGAAGAAAATAATTTCTCTTATGGCAATTATCCTTTCTCCCAAAAAATGTGCTGAGGTAAGAATGAATAGAACAGCCAAATTCTCCATCTTTTACTTGGAGGTATAAAAGTTATTTCAATATGTAGACAGTGTATCTCAAGGGAAGTTTTCTAATGTTTTCATATTTTACTAAACCACTTAAGAGTTTTGTGATGCAAATGAAAATAGCAATTTTAGCTGGCAATAAAAATAACACTGCAACAATGGAAAAATTGGCTAATAATTAATTATACTATTTAGAATTAACAAGCTATGCACTTCAACAAACATTTTAGAATCTAATATAAAAACTGTAATGAAAGGTCACATTTTTCCCAAGAAGTATTAATTCAAGTAATTAGACAATTTCATGTGTACTGCTATTAAATTGGAATCGTGTACAGTATTTGCTCCTTTTCTCAAGCTTATATGGATAAAGTGACACATATTCATAAGTCTTCTGATTCTAAGAAAGCTATTTATCTTTGAGTGATGAGAAGAGATTTTCTTTTTAGTTGTTTTATTGGTACATTTTAGGTATACAATTTGTTTACATTTATCATTGGGTGTTTGTACCTGTACATGATGTATCTTGGTTCTTATTTTTTTCCCCATTACCGGTGCACCCTTTACCCCCTCCGCCCTTCCCTATTTACATAGATTTCATTTCCATTTTTTTTTCTTTTCTCATAGTTTTTCCTTTCCCTCTTTTCCTTTCCCCTTCCCCTCCCTTCACTCCTTTATCTTTGGACCTTTTTTCCTATTTCAAATTATTAATTATTCATTTTAATCATTTTAACCCTTGTTTACACTTTCAGTTTCTCACACTAGTGAAACTATTTGGTATTTACACATGTGTGTCCCGTTTATTTCACTTAAGAGTATGGCCTCGATATGCATCCATTTGCTATAAATGTCTCTAGTTTCTCATTCTTTATGGCTGAGTAGTACTCCATTTTATTAAAAAAAACACATTTTCTTTATCCAGTTTCCAGTTGATGGGCACTTGGGCTGCTTCCAAGCTTTAGCTTTTACAAACTGTGCCGCTATGAACACGGGTGCACATATATTACTGTGATATGATTCTTTTAATTCTTTGGGAAGATACCCAGCAGGGGAATAGCTGGGTCAAATGGGACCTCTAGTCCTAGTTCTTTGAGGTATCTCCATACTGATTTCCACAGTGGTCGCACCACTCTGCTCTCCCACCAACAATGGAGAAGGGTTCCTTTCTCCCCACAGCCCCACCAGCATTTGTTATTTGTTGATTTCTTGATAGCAGCCATTCTTTCTGGGGTGAGGTGGAATCTCAGTGTTGTTTTCATCTGCATCTCTTGAATGACGAGTGATGTTGAACATTTTTTCATATATTTGTTTGCTGTTTTTACTTCTTTGTCTGAGAAATGTCTGTTCATTTCAGATGCCCATTTTTGAATTGGGTCTTTGAATTTGGGGGTCTAATTTTTTTTCAATTCTTTATATATTCTAGATAGTAGTCCTTCGTCTGAGGTAGAGCTGCTAAAAGTTTTTTCCCATATTGTAGGTTGCCTGTTAGCTCTGTTGGTGGTTTCTTTTGCAGTGCAGAAGCTTTTTAATAAGATGAGATCCCAGTTGTTAATTTTTTCTGCTAGTTCCCGTGCTGCTGAGGTTTTGTTCATGAAGTCTTTTCCTATGCCAATGTCTTCAAGAGTTCTACCTAACTTATCTTCCAGCAAGTTTAGTGTTACTGTCTTAATATTTATATCTTTAATCCACTTTGATCTTAGTTTAGTGCATGGCGATAGGTATGGGTCTAGTTTTAATGTTTGGAAGATTGAAATCCAGTTTTTCAAACACTATTTATTAAATAGGCTATCTTTCCTCCAATGAGGGTGGTTGGCTCCTTTGTCAAAGATGAGGTGGCTGAGCATGTCTGGAGTTGTTTCTGCATCTTCCAATCTATTCCACTGATCCTTGGGTCTGTTTCTTTGCCAGTACCATGCTGATTTTATCACAGTAGCTTTGTAGTAGAGTTTCAAGTTGGGGATTGTGATATCCCCAGCCATGTCTCTGTTGCTTAGAATTGCTTTAGCTATTCTAGGTCTCTTATGGTTCCAAATGAATTTTTGGATTGTTTTCTCTAGTTCTGTGAAGTATATTATTGGAATTTCAATTGGCATTGCATTGAATCTATATGGTAGTTTTGGAAGTATGGCCATTTTTACTATATTGGTTCTTCCTACCCAGGAGCAAGGGATGTCTTTCCATTTTCCTGTATCCTCTTCAATCTCTTTTTTCAGAGTGCTGTAGTTTTCAGTGTAGAGGTCTTTTGCTTCCTTTGTTAGATTGATTCCTAGATATTTCAATTTTTTGGATGCTATTGTAAAAGGTATTGTTTCCCTAATTTCTCTCTCAGTGAGTCTGTTATTTGTGTACAAGAAGGCTATTGTTTTTTTTAGAAGAAATTTTTTAAACAATATATAAGAAGAAATTCGAATATCTTTGGAAGACCTGGAGCCCTTCCATTCTCCACCTGATCTGTGGCCTTCTGTTTGCTGGGCTACTTCATTGAGGCAGTGTGGACCATCACAGTCCCCACAGGCACCCTCACACTTACAAGAAACTTTGGTTCTCTGATTAAAGGATTTAAAAGGCTTCCTTTCCCCCAAATATCTTGCATCTTAGTGTCAAAGTAACTGAAAGTTGACCATGAGAAAGTGTATTCTTGGATCAAAAGAAAAACAAGTTCGCTCTCCATGAGCAAAGTACTTTACCTGAACAATGAGTTTTCTGGCTAGATTTGTGGTATACATTCTGACAGTTCTAGAATAGCTAAGCATAGGGGAGGTGCCATCGAGGAGAAGCATTCAAGTTAGAAAAACATTTAATCTGTAGAGTCCAAAGTCAGTGTTCTTGTGTTGGTCTGAATGACCTCTTGGTATGTCTTCCAGAGAAAGACACCACAGAACACACAACACTGGAGAGAAGGGCATGCAAAATAACATATAGAACACACAAATGTCCATTAAAATTCTGCCTAAAGCTGAAACTACCACTGACCACAGCAGCCTGACAGTCAGAATGAGTCAGCTGGCGGGGACCAACCTCCACACTCCACTTTCTCTTTATGGAATGATGAGCTAGCTGTGTCCACTGACTTAAGGTAGCTCTCCCTTTCTTCATACTGTCCACCCACACACCCCTGCACATAGACACATTCTGACACTGGCGGGGAGTGGAATTCAGGTGAGATAGGCCTTAAAAGAAAGAGTGGAATGTTCAGGTGTTTTGAAGTGACAGAGCCAATTGTCAGGAAAGTCTCACATGGATGGAGATGTTAGATTCCTTTTAAGATTTCCCGAGTATGGCAGGATTAAAGGCAATGTCTTCAATCCACTGTACTCCTTTCTCCTTATCTCCCTGGCAGTATAAAGCAAAGCATTTCTTCATGAAAGAAAGGGGACAGGTGCAGAGCAAGATGCCCTGCCAGAACTCTGATTGCCAGCTCAGAAGTTAAGGGCCAGCTCAGTGTCTCCACACCCAGGCAAGGAGAGGCAATTCTTCTGAGACTGTCCACAGGTCTTATGACTAGAGCTCAGTCCTGAGCTCATAATCTGTTATGAAAATAAATAAAATGACACCCAAGCCTGTACCAATTTAATAATGTGTTATATTTCAAGATAATATTAAAATAAAAACACAGGCCCCATTGCGGGTTTACCCCTTTTTTTTTTAATGATGCTATAAACTGAAATAGAAACAGCACTTGGCCCTGCTGCAAAATATGTAATGGGAGGAGTCAGGGAATCTTGTAAATACATTTTAACATATGTTTCTAAGCAGGTTCATGGGTTTATGAGCTTATTTTACCAACCTTCAGCTTGCTGACTTACAGACCAACTTTGAGACAGCCCCAGAACCCCTCAGATTCAGAAGTGTTCCCAGAGAAAGGTTCTGCCAACCACAGGTGCTCACAAGGTGAGGGTAGAAGAGATTCAAAGAAAGATTCACTGGGACAGTGGACATGGGTGTAGATTGAAAGCACACTTTGATCCCTAAATTAGAAGCTATTGAATTATGGCTTCAAAAAGAACTGGTAAATGTATTCATTCATTCTCTTTGGTCTTCCAGATAGAGAAGACTTTATTATGGTCAATATGTCACAGATATTGTGAACCCTGGGTTGAAATCAATAAGCACATGCATAGTAATATACCTTCCTCTCTTATAGCTTTTACATCTGTCATTTTTTTCTTGATATGCCATCCATGTAGGACCAAGAGAATGACAATTACGTAGACCCATTAGAAAATGACACTTTCAACCCTTAGGAATGGGAAAATTTCAGAAAGAACTGGTGATCCCTGTGCTCCTGTCCCCACTTCTCACTTACCAAAAAATAAAATATAGACCTGGAGAGAATTTAAAAGTGACTTTCCCCCTTGCCTTTGCTCCCTGCCCACTGGGAACATCCATCCTTCCTTCTGTGCAAGTTTGTTTTCCGTCCTCTTCCCAGCCAAAAGTGAGTGATTCCTCTGAATCCTTACAACATGATCACCTCTACTTATACATGGACCATTTTAAATAGACTTTTCTGGGCCTCTGAAACTTCAGTTAGCAGATAGAGATAGATAGAGAGAGACAATAGACAGACAGATAGAAGATAGATGGAAAGAAAGAAAGAAAGAAAGAAAGAAAGAAAGAAAGAAAGAAAGAAAGAAAGAAAGAAAGAAAGAAAGAAAATCTATCTCCTTGGGTGAATATATATGTACATATATATATATGTATACACATACATACATAGATTTTATATTACTCAAGCATACACTCCAATATGTATATTCATGTATGCATTTCTGTAGATTTAGTAGGATGGAGTCTAAGATTACATTTTGTACCTGTCCCTTGGTAATTCTGGTAAAGTTGTTTCAAGAATCACACTGAGAGATACTGTCCAAGATGTATACACAAAGACCAGGAAACTATCCTTGGAATTTTCTCACTATCATTAGTAAATAAACACAAATGAAACATTTTATTAACATTTATTTTAAAAAAGGAAAAATAAAGCTCATTGTGGAGGCTAATATTTTCAAACACTTACTTCATAATTACTAATTATTGGTATAATAAACATCCCTACTTAAGAAGGGATGTTTCTTCATCCATTAACCACATCCAAATTTACTCACTCATCTCATCCAAATTCTTCTCTATTCATTAAACATAGTGATTCTCTCACCCAGAACATTAATATGGCACCTTTTGCCTTTTCAAGGATAAATGAGATGCTTCCCATTGCCTAGAGAGGGAGCTCAGGCCTCTATTACTCTCAAACCCTGAAAACCAGCTTAGATTTCAGTCCTCTGGAGTCTGAACCTAAGAGAAAGTCCTTCTTTCTTCAGGATCCAAAGTGTCGATTCATTCCCTTCTCCCCAGCTCCCTGGTCAAAGGACTCTTTGCTCCCATGTGTACTTGCACCTGATTGTGTTCATCTGGGGGCAAGGTAGGGTTAAAAGACACCACTGGAAGCCTTTTTGCATCATAAGCTTTCTCCCAAATTTTCCCTTCATGAGGCTTTCTTTTGCCTCCTGAGGTCCTAGAATTTCAAATGCCAGGGAAAAAGAGTTTGTTTCTCTCTTTTTGGTTTCTCACACCTTCCTTGGAGCAATTATTATAGCTCACTCAGCAACTTCCTAAATAGAGGTGGAGTTCTCTAGAGCTGTGCTGTCCAATGAGATGGCTACAAGCTACATGAGACAATTGAGTATTTGATGAGTGGCTAGTCTAAATTGAGACATGAAAGATACAGAAAAAGGGATACTGAAATATCTCAATCATTTTTGTGTTACTACTATGTTGAAATAACATTTAGATATATTGGGTTAAATAAATAAGCCTGCATCTTAAAACTATTGTCACACATCTGAACCACCCCATATGTTGGCTCCTAAGTGTATAACATAAATAATGAAACAGATTATGTGAAAGCTGACTCAGTGTTTGGATTTTTTCCAGTAAATATTCTGAAAATCTTATCTCATGAGTTAGGAGATTCTTGAAAATAATCCTCAGATGCAAATAAGTCTCCGAATTATTCCTAGTATGTTCAAACTTGTGGATAGTGGAAAATGGGGAGATAGATCTTTTGCAAAAGGGAAGAGAACCAAGAGATGAGGGGCAGGGAATGAAGAAGGGGAAGAAAGAAGGAATGAAGATGTGTTCCGTGCATGGACCAACTCCCCATGAGGATGGTAATCACTATGTACTGCAAACATGTCTTAAGAAAAAAATAAAAATTGAAAAACAAGAGCCCTCAAGACAAAGCTGTAATATTGCCACCTAATTGCCTGCATTTAGCAGATCAGAGGGATAGAAAGTTTTTACTTTCTGGCTTTTGTGCTTAAAAAATAACTACAATAATTTAGAACAAAGCTGAGAAGATGATATCAGTAAATAATAAATTATCACAAGAGCTAAATTGTTTAAACCCATGCAACCAAAATCCAAACAGCAGCTCATACTTGAAGGTGGGTGGGCAGTCACCAGCCTCAGCCTATGCTTGCCTTCTGCCTCCTCTAAAAGGGAGATATGTGGTATTCTAAAAGCAAAAAACCACTTTTGACAGAGTTTTTGGAGGTAGCATGTAGGTCAAGCCAAACTTGTTGAACTTGACCTAGACTTAAGAACTTTTGCAATTATGTGGAATGATTAAACCTGCTAAATGCTTAATTTTCACATGGTATGTAAAGATTCTAACTTGGAACAGTACAACTGTAGTAAGTTAGCAAATTGTTCAAGTTTGTTAGCAACGGTGTATGTTTCTGGTGAGTCAGAAAAGAACAATTAGGGATAGGCAAACCCAACAGCTTTCTAAGACAAACATTTTGGCTAATTTCAACTTTAAGTTTTGCTTTTTCTCTTTTGTTTTAAATGGAAAATAATTTATTAATCAAAGAAATTCAGTTAATAGTTCTGACTTACTCCAAAAATTTTAGGTAGCCAAGAAGATGTGGTATGAACCCAGGACCTTTGCACTGAGCTACATCTCAAGCCCTTTCTTATTTTTTTTTATTTGTGACATGGTCTCTCTAAGTCTCTGAATTGTCCATGCTGGGCAACTTGTGATCCTCCTGCATCAGGTTAATATGGTGCTTTTTAATTTTTTTAAACTAATATTTAGTTTAAATTCTAGGGGAAATTCAGGGAGTCCTACTTTGGACCATTAACAATAACACAGATCTTAAATGTGTGGCAATAAAGAACCTTCTCTTCTCCACTTAAGCCACATTTATGACCATCACAGTTTCCCTTACAATATTCTATACTCAAACAATATAGAATAAGTGTACATAAAATAAAACCCTTATTGCCAACCAAAATTCTAGCTCCTGAAAGAACACATTTGGAAATCATTTCATACTTCTGTTGTGGAATCTCCCATCCCTTTTGTAGACATAGGGTTTGCATATCTTCAGAAATTAAAAACATTTCAAGCTTTATAATCTCTATAGATCATTGTTTTGTTAGGACATACCATGCTAGTTTCCTAAACCCTATCAAATCTTTGCCTTCAGGCAGACATCTGCAGTTGTTGGCCTCCAGGTGCTTCAGAGTCCCTGCATTTCAAGACACTCCCCTTACAGAAAAAAAGAAAGAACCTCCAGGAAGTCTGCAGGTGCAAGAATTTTAAAGGAAATTAATGAGGGGTTGCTCTTTTATGTTATGTATTCAAATAGGCAGTTACGTGTTTGCACCAATGTAGTTTTGACCTTAACTACACAGAACACAAACTCAGAGCTGTTCTGTGATACTGTGATGGAGTTCCCCTCTCTCTAGGGTAAAACATCCATTGTAAGAGTACTGACTGGGTAACAAGGAAATGAGAGTTCTGGAAAAATATCTAAAGAACAATAACAAAGCATCATTGATACCAGAAAGAATAAATATGTAGACACCATTGCTTTTGTTCCTTTCCATGTTCACCTGTGACTGAGATCTGCAGGGTCATTTGGATCAACAAGATTAAGACAATGTGAAATAAATGGCCTATGCCCAAGACAACCAGATGCCACCAATAATCACGTACTTCTTTGCACATTGTCCTTTATCTCCGTTATTTTATTCCTTCTCTGCTGATCCAAATTCTAAATTATTAGTAAACATTCTTTTCCTTTAGTCATGATATCCAGTACCCTAATCTCCAACTATTGCTAGAAATTGGATTCATCCCCTAGACACTGGCCAAATTGACTTGTCTGTACCCAGCCAAAGAAAAAAGCCATCTGGTCATTCAAGGAAGACTAAACTACTGTAGCCCCTGAGACATATAAGCCATGTTCCACATAAGTGATAATTCTGATCTCAGTGTTGCTGTGTTGCCATCACTAAGTGTGAAAAACTCTAGAGTTACTTCCACTCCAGAAAATTCTATAAATAATTATCCAACAAAGAGAATCAGAAGGCTAAGGTAACAGCACTCAATACATCATCACAGCCAACTGAGCAATGTTACAGATTCAGAGTCATCATTCCCCTGAAAGACAATGGTTTATCTTTCTATTTAAGCTGAAGAGTGACCAAAAAAGAAGATTGACCAATGAAAAATGGCCCTGATGGCAGGCACCCCATGAGGAAGAAGAAATGAAACCTTAATCACAACTTGCAAAACTCTATAACTCACAAAACAGATAAACTGTACCACAATATGACATGAAGACAAACGAAGCTCAAACTCTCTTAACCAGCTTCTTCAGACCCATCAGTTTTGGATAAGTTCACAGATAGTTGCTCTAGTGGTCACTCCACATGGACTTATGTTCTAAAGCTAAGGACCCTGACATTCTAGAAGCTTTACAAATCCTGATCTGTCCCTTCTTAGACCATTAAAATCCTTTCTCCTTTCCTCCTTGATTTCTTCCTCCCACGTATCTCACTATTCCCTGATTTCTCTTCCTATGGCAACCAGTGAAACCTAGTGCTGTCTCTCTAAGTTGTGCTCCTTCAGTCATGGGACTTTACTTCCAAGCACATGTGGTAGAGAGTACAAAAGAGTTTTATGGTTAAGAGCATGGACTCTAGAACCCAGTTGCTCCAGATTGAATCTCATTCTGCTCCTCACCAGCTGAATGACCTTGGGAAAGCTACTTCTCTGTATTTCAGCTTCCTCATCTGTTCTCTGGGCATAATAATAGAATCTACTAGATAAGTTTGTTGTAAAGATTAAATGAACATTTATATGGCTTATAAATAATGCCTGGCAGCTAGTATGTTGTTGTTACCACCGAAAGTAAATGAAGAGTTTGGAAGTAAGGATTAGCCATTTGGAGAAAGTGCTTTAGGCAAAGAGAAAAATAATAGTCCCAGCAAAGCAAAGATTGAGTGGAACAGAGAGTGGATCATCATCCTGTGGTAGACAGTGTTCCCTCTACAGGCTCATGCAGCAGATGTTCTTCCAGGACCACCTGTAAGTCCCTCCCAATCCTTTTCTCACCAGATACCTCCAACCAACCAGGAAGTCTGGAGAACTCTTACTCATCTCTCCAGACTTCTTGCAGTTGTTTGTTGAATTCTGGCCAACAAGAAACTAGAGATTTTTCTTTCTAGATAAAAAGAAAAACCTTTCATTCTTCATCTTACGTTGAATGTGAACATGATGCCTGGTGATGTATTGACTTTATGAAAACATAAAATTATAAACATAAGGAAGAAAGTAAGAATATGGGGATAGTGAAAGATAAAGGTACCAGTAACCTGGATTCTTCATGGCACTACACTGCTACTGAACAATGCTAGCAAACATCTAACTTCAGATTTTGTGTCATGAGAGGCAAAAAAGCACCTATTGTTTAATTGACTGTTAATCAGATTTTTTGCTGTTGTTCTTGCTTGCCCAAAAAGAACTTCTATCAGATATGGTGTCTTATTCACAGGCTGCTATGTATATGCATGTGGAGAATTCATACCAGTGCTTGTTTCATGCTCCACTGGTTCTAATAACGAGTCACTCACACTTTGGTACTTTGCACAAAATTGCATACTTATCAGAATCACCTGGAGATTGTTTAAGAACTCAAGATTATTGAAATAATATCCAGAAATACTGCTTCAGGAGATCAGAAGTGCAGTCTGGAGGTTTGGGAGCCACATCAATATCTTCCTTAGCTCATAAGTAAAGGGAAATATATACTGCCTTTGTAAAATGTGTCTCTTTGAAAGTAATACTCAGTTTACATCTAATATCCAAGAAATCTCATCAAAGCACAAAGGATGCTTTAGAATTTTCTATCTCAATCCAGGGTCTTTGAACCCCAACGGCAAACTTCTAAAACAGATTCTGAGCTTGGATACAGGAATTAATATCTCTCTCTCTCTCTCTCTCTCTCTCTCTCTCTCTCTCTCTCTCTCTCTCTCCCCCCAGAGTAATGGGGAGTCAATATAGAACCTCCATACTGAACTACACCTCCACCCCTTTTATTTTGAGACAGGGTCTCACTAAGTCATTAAGTTGCCCAGGTTGGTCTCCAACTTTTAGTCCTTCTACTTCAGCCTTCCTGAGTGCTGGGATTATAGGCACACATCACTACATTTGGCTGGAACTGACATTTTAAATAAATATTTCAATAGATTCTGAGTTCTCTCCTGCAAATGACTTTATAGACTGCCATTTATTCATTCAACATATTTACTGATCAGTACCATTTAGTCCAGCTATGAAGAGGATATACTGAGGCTTTGCTTTTGTGTGCCCTACAGTACAAGTGTACAAGTCAAAAGGTAAAGTAATAAACAGGAACTATAATTAATAAGTTCTTCAAAGGAAAAAATGATGACAGGAGTGGATTAGGATAGAGGAAAACAGCCAAGGAAGTCTGTCCCAGTAATAAGACAACAATTAAGCTCAGTTCTGAAAGAATGAACATGAGCCACCATGCCTCCTAGGAAAATATAGCAAAGTTTCCTAAGCAAGAATGTAATAGTACATATGAAAAATAGAAACCATACCAGTTCAGAGGGAGAGGAAAGAGAAGGAAGATTGTGAGGTCAAAGTGGAGATGTGAGTCTTACTGGCCAATGCAAGAAGTTTCAAAGAAACTCCTGCTATTAAAAACCAGTGAAAGGGGTTTTTTATTCATTAAGTTCACTGGTACATTTTAGGTATACAATATGATGACATTTATCATTGGGAATTTGTACCTTTACATGATATATCTTGGGTCTTCTTTTTTCCCCTTTCCCCTGCCCTCCACCCCTCCCTATTTACAAAGACTTTGTTTCCATTTTTTCATTTTCTCATATTTATTCCTTTCCCTTCTTTCCTTATGCCTACTCCTCCCACTTCCCCTTCCCCTTTGGACCTTTTCTTCCTATTTTACATTACTTATTTTTCATTTTGATCTTTATTTACACTGACAGTGTCTCACACCAGAGAAACTATTTGGTATTTACATATGTGTGTCCTATTTATTTCTACTTCTTTGCCTGAGAAATGTCTGTTCATTTCAGATGCCCATTATTGGATTGGGTCTTTAAACTGGAGAGGTCTGACTTTTTAAGTTCTTAATATATTGTAGATAGTAGATCTTTGTCTGAGGAACAGGTGGTAAAAAATTTTTCCCACATTGTGGGTTGTGTTCACTCTGTTGGTGGTTTCTCTTGCTGCACAGAAGCATTTTAATAAGGAGAGATCCCACTTGTTGATTCTCTGTGCTATTTCATGTGAGACTGAAGTTTTCTTCATGAAATCTTTTCCCACACCAACATCTTAAGAGTTCTACCTAACCTCTCTTCCAGCCCATTTAGTGTTTCTGTTTTGGGGACGGTTTTTGTACCAGGGATCGACCTGGGGTTCTTGCACTTGCTCAGAACCACTGAGCTAAATCCCCGGCCCTGTTTCTGTTTTAATATTTAGATCTTTGATTCATTTTGATTTTAGTTTAGTGCATGGTGAGAGATATAGGTCTAGTTTTAATCTTTGACAAGTTGAAACCCAATTTTTTCAGTGCCATTTATTAAAGAGGCTATCTTTCCCCAGTGAGGGTTTTTGGCTCCTTTGTCAAGTATGAGGTGGCTGAGTATGTCTGGAGTTGTTTCTGCATCTTCTAATCTATTCCACTGATCCTCAGGTCTGTTTCTTTGCCAGTACCATACTGTTTTTATCACAGGAACTTTGTAGTATAGTTTCCAGTTGGGGATTGTGATACCCCCTGCTGGCATGGCCCCACTTCTGCCTGGGTTCTTCATATAAAAGTTCTACATCTTTACTGGCCAGTGTCCTCTTTTGTCAGTCACCCTGACTGTCTATTTACTTCTTTAAGGCATTTCTTTCCCACTACCCTATTCATGTGCTCCAATCTACCCTCTTGTTTGACTTCCTGAGCCTTTTACCACACTGACAATTTTGGAAATATTATTCACTTAAGCTACAATTTTTAAAAACATCCTTCTTTTTATAATTGGTCAACGAAACTACAATCCTTCAGAACAGAGCTTTGACTATGCCATAAATTAGTTAATGTAGAATTTTATTTGATCATATAGAAGACATGCAAAAGATTTGCCAGTCAAGAATGGAGAAAATGAATAATTGAATCACTCAGCTTTCCCATTGCTAGGACCAAATACCTGACACCTACAACTTAAAGGAGGTATAGTTCATTAGGCTCACAGTTTCAGAGGTCTCAATTCATGATCACCTGGCTCTAAAACAGAAACATCATGGCAGAAGGGCATGCTGGAGCAAAGCTGCTTAGTTCATAGCCATTAGGAACTAGAGCAGAAGAAAAGCACCACAGAAAAATGGGCCAAGGACCAGATATACTTTCTAAGTGTTATGGTTTGTATTTAAAGTGTTCCCTCAAAACCTCATGTGTTTAGAAGGTGATTGGATTATGGGACTCTATACTCATGGTGGACCTGTGCATTGATGAATTCAGAGGTTGAATGTACTGTTAGGTGGTGGAGCCTGATTGAAAGTGTGTTCCTGGGCCCAAGACCTAGAAAGTTGTATCTTCCTCCCTGGCTCTTCCCTTCTTTCTCTGCTTAATAGTTTCCAAGCATTGAATACCTTTTCCTCTGCATGTCCCTCTGCCATCTGGAGCCAGCAAAAGATGTACTGAAATTGTGAGCCAAAATAAACCTCTCCTCTTTTAAATTGTGGGTGCTGGTTATTTTGTCCCAGCAATTGAGACAGTAGCTAACAGTAATTGTGGTACTGAGAGTGGGGGTGCTGCCATAACTGTACCTGACCATGCAATTAGAGAGCATTTAGAAGTGGTTTGCAGGAGGAGTTTGAAACAATTTAGAGATGTCAAGTAGAGAAGCCCTAGAATGTTGTAGGCCAAGCTTCATGAGAGATTCTGGTCAGAACTCAGAAGACTAGAATGCTGAAAGAAATGCAAATAGTGAAGGCCAGGCTCAAAAGGTTTCAGTTGGAGACAATGACTCCATTGGCATTTGGACTCCAAGCCATGTGTGTTATGCTCCGGCAGAAAATTTGCCTACACTTTACACATCCTGGGACCTTGAGGGAGACTGAGTTCATTAAGGGTAGTGAACTAATTATTCTGGCAGAGGAAATTACAAAGCAGCCCAACATTCATGCTGTGGCATGGATACTACTGGCTACATTTAGCCAGATCTACAGTGAAAATCAGGAGCAAATGTCAGAGCCAAAAGATATAAAGTGTTTTGAGTTTCACCAGAAAGGAAGAACCTGTAAAGTTGGGTCAAAGGAAAACACAGTTGCTGAAAATATTAGCATTAAAAAGAAACCAAGTATTTTGCACAAAACAGTCAGACAGATGGCTTGAGGTCATCTCGGGAATCAACAAGACTCCATTCTTCACAGACTTAAGAGTGTTGCTATGGCTTTTATCTAATTGTCCCCACAGAGGCTCATAGGGTCATAGGTGAGGTTTTTCAAATGTGGCTGGATCTAGGGTGTGTGATACTGGAACTAAAGTTGTGATGGTGGGGTTAAGTTTGTGATGCTGGGATTAAGGAAGGCCTAACCTGGTTGTGGGTGGCATCATGAAAAATGTCGGCAGCCTGAAAAGATAAAAGGTTTAGGTAGGCTGCTGCTGCTTCTGCTGCTATTGTTGCTTGCTGCTTGCTGCCTTCTGCCTGCCCTGCTTTGCCATGGACTTCTTTTTTCTCCTTGATGCCCCTCTGCTATCCATCCTGCTTTGGAGTCTACCAACTGTGGACTGACACCTCTACAAGATGTGAGGTGAAATAAATCTTCCCTCTTTTAACTTTGGGTGTTGAGTATTTTGTCTCAGCCATGAGAAAAGCAACTACAACAGGTGTAAAACTTTAAAGCTTCCATTTGAAAAAAAAAAACTCCAGGGTGTCCTGCTTATACAGTGCCACAGAGACAAATATAACCCAATGTTCAGTCATCCAGATACTCAGTGGCTCCTTCAGCCATGATCCAAATGGGCTTGGCTAACTCTTCCAGCTGGTGACAGACCTTGCCATCATCCACATGGTGTTGATTTTACAGGCTTGTAGAATGAATGAGTACTAGGGTCAGGGACGCTTTCACTGAAATTTTATAGGAAGCCTTGGGAGGCCAGGCAGTGTGCTCCTGAGATGGCAGTGTGTGAAGCTGTGAGAATGAAGCTGAAAGTGCAGTGGAGACCTCAGATACCAGAAATGTGGATCATCATCTGAGGAAAGCTGCAGACAGTCAGTGAAGCCATCCCAAAAGTGAGGGCTTGAGGGGTGCAACCAGCAAGGACATTGGGGTGATGCTACCAAAATCCTTTGGAGTTTACATCTCACCATAACTTGTCCTGAAAACTAGACACAGACCTAGAGAATTTAATGTTTGCCTTTCTGGGTTTCAGTCTTGCTTTAATCCCATTCCTTTCTATCCCTATATTTCTCCCTTTTGAAATGGGAATGTTTACCCTGTGCCCTTGTGTATCAACAGTGTTTAACTTGTTTTTTGAGTTTTATATGGGCTCCCAGCTAAGAGTTTGCCTTGAATTGAAAAGCAACTTTGGAGTTGGATTTTTCAGCAATGCTGGAACTCTTAAGGCTTTGATGACCCTTAGATATGGGCTAAATTTATTTTGCATAATGAGATAGACATGAGGCTTCTGGAATAACTTTAGACCTAAAGTGTTCCAAGGCTTATGTGCTTGGAAAGTGATTCAATCATGGGGGCACTCTATTTATGAGTTGACTCATCCAGTGATGAGTTCAGTGCCTGAATTAAAGTGGGGCCTGATTGAAGGTGAGTCACTAGGGGTGTGACCTTGGAGGGTGTATCTCTCTCCCTGGATCCTCCTTTTTCTCTTGGCTTTCTAGCTGCTATGGGTTGAGCACTTTTTCCTCTATCACTCCCTTTTGACATCCTGTTTCTACCTTGGAGCCATCCAACCATGGATTGAAACTGAGCCAAAATAAACCTCTCCTCCTTTAAATTGTTGGTGTTGAGTATTTTGTTCCAAGGATGAGAAACTAAATAAAACACCAAGGTCATGCCTTCATGACCCACACATCCCCAGAAGTGTGCTTTACCAATCTCCCAGGCTGCTCCCAAGCCAATCAAGTTGACAGTTAAGCCCAACTGTCACAATAATTTATATATTTTCTTAGAGTTCTTGCTACTCAAAGTGTGGTCCATGGACTGGCAGTTTCTGGTTCATCTGGGAACTGATTATAAATGCAAAATTTAAGGCCTTGCTCCAGACTTCCTAAAAAAGAATCACATTTTAATAAAACCCCCAGGTGGTTCATGTGCACATGAAAGCCTGAAAAGCGCAACTACAAGCCAGTGATCATCAACTTTGGCTGCACATTGGAGTCGCCTCAGAGGTTTAAAAACACTAATCTCTCAGTCCCAACCTCAGAAATCTGATTGGACTGGGGGAGGAAGGCACCAGGGCATTACCCACGAGCCCACCAAGCACTAAACATTAGAAGCTTACCAGCCATTAAGGCATGATTTTGAAATGCTGATAGACAAAGTAATTTTTGGATTCTTCCTCAAAAATAATTATGATTCAGGAGGCCCAGAAGAGATTTTGAGAATACATTTTCAGGCAGCACACCCAGTGGATCCTGCTGTAGGTGCCACAGATCACACTTTGAATAACATTGCATTAAGGAAATGATGAAGAAAGGAAAAAAAACACTGGTGCAAGGTGAAGATGCCAATTAATCTGGTTGCTGATTGATGTGTATCTTGGAGGGAATCTACTTAATAATTGCACATCTTCTCAAAGCATAACAAAACAATATAGATTTCCAGTGATTTATCTGCTAGAACAGAGATAGCCTCCTGTCAGGAAATTATGCTGGCTGCAAAGATTCTATAATATAAGTAGGGCCAAGGTCATGAACAAGTCTATATGAAGAAAACCTTACATGTAGGGAGCAATTTTTCCCAGGTAGGAAAGGGATTCTGCTTTTAATTCATACACTTTCTAATAATTGACATCTAATCAATAAAGCTCCTATAATTTTAGAGAACCTAAAATGCAGCATGACACTAACCATCATAGAGTGGCTAAGGTAAATGTCATTACCATTCTTGTCTCTGGTTAACCAATTCTTCTTAACCCTTGAAGGAAGAGTTTTTCAAAAATGTTTTATGGAACACTCATACATTCAGGAATTGCCCTTCTTCAAACTGCAACTGGGCTCTGAAACCACTGATTGCTGGCTCATCACCATCTCGTTCTGGATGTTTGTCTTATATGTGAGATTGCTTCATTTCCCTATGTTGTTCAACTGTTTAAAGATGAAGATGATATCCATCTAGTTCTCTTATTTCCCACAGTGTCTAGAACATTGCTGAACCCACAATAGAAGCTTAGCAAATAGTTGTTTGATTGAATAATAGCAATAAACACATTACACTGTCTTCCTGAATAGTTCCATCTACCATGGTGAGTGATCCCTAGGAAGGCAAAACCTCATCATTACTGGGAAATTTTGAAATACAAGCTGTCCATCAGTATTAAATAAAAAGTAGTAACTGTAATTACAACCAAGCAAATTTATTATACTTTATAGTCTTCAAAGATTTCATGAGAATTACATCACTGGATCCTTACAAGAACATTATGAAAAAGGTAAGAAGAGCTTTTTTGTGTGGTAAGAAGAGTTCACATGACAGATTTTTAAAGGCACGATATAGAATTGTTAACTATTGGCACCAAGATGTGCAGCAGATCTCTAATACATATTCATCTTAAATAACTGAAACTATATCCATTGAAAAACACACTCTATTTCTCTTTCACTGTAGTCCCTGAAAACTACCATTCTCCTCTCCACTTCTATGAGTTTGTCTCTTTTAGTTACTTTGTATAAGTGGAATCAGGCAACATTTGACCTCCAGTGTCTGGCTTATTGTACTTAGCATTAGGTCCTGTAGGTTAGTCTAGATTGGCAAATAGAACAGTATTTCCTTCTTTATTAAAGGCTGAAAAATAATTAATGGTAAGTATATGTTAATTTTTAAAATCTATTCATCCATCAATTGTGGCTAAAATGAATAATACTTCAATGAACATGAAAGCAATTTTTTTGGATACATAGACCAAAAGTAGTATCATTAGACTATATGGTAGTCCTACTTTTAGGAAAGTGAATACTACCCTTCTTCATAGTGACTGAACCCTATTTAACATTCTCATCAACAGCATTCAAGGTTTCCAATTTCTCCACATCCACAATAGTACTTATTATCTTTTTAAAAAATAATCGTTCTAATAGGTATGAAGTGATATCTCACCATGACTTTAATTTGTGTTTTTCTCATGTTTAGTGATTCTGAGCATTTTGATGTATATCTGCTGGCATGTATATGTCTTCCTTGGAGAGTTCTATGAGTCCTTTGCCTACTTTTAAAATTGTTATTTGCTTTTTTAATTGAGTCTTAGGAGTTTCTTACATAGTGTGGAAATTGGCCCCTTAAATAGATACGTCTGCAAATATTTCCTCTTATCTGCAGGTTACCTTTTTACTCTGTTGCTTATTTTATCTGCTGTGTGGGAGGTTTTTACTGTGATACAGTCTTTTGTTGCTTTGATGCCATGTCCAAGAGATCACTGCCAAGATCTCTGTCATGAAATTTATCCCTATGTTTTTCTCTAAGAGTTATTCAGTTCCTGAGCTGTCCAGTATCTTCATATTTAAATCTTTAAACCATTCTGAGTTGATTTGTGGGGTGTGACATAAGAGTCTAGTTTCATTCTTTGGCATGTGGACATTAAATTTCCCTAACATTTGTGGCAGAGGCTGTCTTTTCTTCATTCTTTTTTCCCATTTTTTTTATTTTCTCATATTAATCCCATTCCCTTCTATCCTTTCCCCTAGCCCTCCCACTTTCCCTTCTCCTTTGCCCATTTTCTTCCTATTTCACATTATTTATTATACCCTTTACTCTGTATTTACACTTTCAGGTTCTCACACCAGAGAAACTATTCGATATTTACACACGTGTGTCCTGTTTATTTCACTTAAGAGTATCGCCTCAATGTGCATCCACTTAGCTATAAATGTCTCTAATTTCTCATTCTTTATGGCCGAGTAGTACTCCATTTTATCTTTTAAAACGCACATCTTCTTTATCCAGTCTCCAGTTTATGGGCAAATGGGCTGCTTCCAAGTGTTAGCTGTTACAAACTGTGCTGCTATGAACACGGGTGCACATATATCACTGTGGTATGATTCTTTTAATTCTTTGGGGAAGATCCCCAGCAGCGGAATAGCGGGATCAAATGGAACTTCCAGTCCTAGTTCTTTGAGGTATCTCCATACTGATTTCCACAGTGCTTGCACCAGTCTACACTCCCACCAGCAATGGAGCAGGGTTCCTCTTTCCCCACAGCCCCACCAACATTTGTTATTGGTTGATTTCATGATAGCAGCCATTCTTTCTGGGGTGAAGTGGAATCAGCATTGTTTTCATGTGCATCTCTCAAAGCACCAGTGATGTTGAACATTTTTTCATATGTTTATTTGCAATTTCTACTTCTTTTTCTGAGAAATGTCTGTTCATTTCAGATGCCCATTTTCAGATTGGGTCTTTAAATTTGGGAGGTCTGATTTTTTAAAGTTCTTTATAAATTCTAGGTAGTAGAAGCTTTGTCTGAGGAACAGTAGGTGAAAATTTTTTCCCACATTGTAGGTTGTCTCTTCACACTGTTGGTGGTTTCTCTTGCTGTGCAGAAGCTTTTTAATAAGAAGAGATCCCACTTGCTGATTGTTTGTGCTAGTTCATGGGCAACTGAGGTTTTGTTCATAAAATCTTTTGCTACACCAATGTCTTCAAGAGTTCTACCTAACCTCTGTTCCAGCTGGTTCAGTGTTTGTTTTAATATTTAGAACTTTAATCCATTTCAATTCTAATTTAGTGCATGGTGAGAGATATAGGTCTAGTTTTAATCTTTGACAAGTTGAAACCCAATTTTTCCAGCACCATTTATTAAAGAGGCTATCTTTCCTCCAGTGAGGGTGTTTGGCTCCTTTGTCAAAGATGAGGAGGCTGAGTGTGTCTGGAGTTGTTTCTGCATCTTCTAATCTATTCCACTGGTCCTTGGGTCTGTTTCTTTGTCAGTACCATGTTGTTTTTTTTAATCACAGTAGCTTTGTAGTATAGTTTCAAGTTGGGGGTTGTCATACACCCTGCCATGTCTCTGTTGCCTATAATTGCTTTTGCTATTCTAGGTCTCTTCTTGTTCCAAATGAATTTTTGGATTACTTTCTCAAGGTCCATGAAGTATGCTGCTGGAATTTCAATTCAGATTGCATTGAATCTATATAGCAGTTTTAGAAGTATGGCCATTTTCACTATGTTGATATGTTGATTCTCCCTACCCAGGAGCAGGGGATGTCTTTCCATTTTCTGATATCATCTTCAATCTCTCTTTTCAGAGTGCTATAGTTTTCAGAGAAGAGGTCTTTGATTTCTTTCGTTAGGTTGATTCCTAGTTATTTCAGTTTTTTGGATGCTATTGTGAAAGGAATTGTTTGCCCTATTTCTCTCTGTGAGTCTGTTGTTCATGTAGAGGAAAGTTATTGATTTTTGTGTGTTGACCTTGTATCCAGCTACTTTACTGTCCATATCAAACACCAATTGACTGGACATGTACAGGTGTGGCTCCCTATTGTTTTCCATTGGTAGATATATGTCTATGGGCCAACATCATGACATTTCAATTACTACAGCTTCATTATATGTCTTGAAACCAGAAAGTGTGATGCCCCAAGTTTTGTCCTTTCTTGAGATTGCTATTCAAGGTCTTTTGTGGTTCCATAAGAATTTAGGATTTTTTTCCCTTAAAAAGTGCCACTGGGCTTTTGATAGGGATTGCATTCAATCTGTAGATCACTGTGGGTAATAAATATACTTAATAAATAGACTTTACTAAGTCTCCCAATCCATGAATATGGAATGTCTTTCTGTTTGTATCTTCTTTAGTTTCTTTCATCTAGGAAATTTCATCAAGTTTCCTTTATCAATGTTTTGTAGCTATATTGACCAAATCTTTAACCACAGTCAAGTTTCTTCCTAAGATTTTACAATTTTTTGATGCCACTGCAAATGGGGTGTTCTTTTTGGATACTTTGTTTTAGTGCATAGAAACACCACTGATTTCTGTATGTTGGTTTTGTGTCTTGCAAGTTTGGTAAACTCATGTATTTTTGTAACAGGGTTCTCTCTCTCTCTCTTCTACTGTGTGTGTGTGTGTGTGTGTGTGTGTGTGTGTGTGTGTGTGTGTGTGGTCCCTAGAGTTTCCTACATCTAAGATCATGTCCTTTGCAAATAGAGATAATTTTACTTCTTCCTACCCAATATGGAAGCTTTTCATTTATATAAGAGCTAACTGTTCTTATATACCTTACTCTTATAACCTAACTGCTCCAGCTAGTACTTTCAGTAAATGCTGAATAGAAGTTGCAAGAGTGGGCATCCTTGTTTCATTCCTGACCTTAATAAAAAGATTTTAGCTTTTTTCTGTTTAGTATTATGTTAGCAGTGAGATTTCCAAATATGACTTTTATTATGTTGTGGTAAATTCTTTCTATCTAGTTTTTTGAAGATTTTTTTCCATTATAAAATGTTGAATTACAGCTTTCTTACCTGAATTTGAAGTTGGTGAAATTGGAATTCAAAGAGTTTTCAGACAATGATTTCCCTGGCCTAATGCCTATGTATAGATTTTAAGAAGAGGACCTTTTCTCTGGAGGGTAGCAGCTGACCCAGCAAATAGAGTGCCCATTCTACCCAAAAAACATTCCTTGTGCAGGGCATGACTTCTAGAATTGTGGCAGCAGCCTTACCTGCAAGAACTTTCTCATTGCCTCATGACATATCAAAATAAAACTAAAAGCTTAGTGCTCTTTCTAGCATCCACACTGGATGAGTTAGGGTCTTTTACTTAAGTGTGTAAGAAGTAAAGAGAGCATAATTTTCTATCTATAAAAAAAGTGTAACAGCAATAAACAAGAAGAGTAGAAGGAAAACAGTTTTATGATAGTATAAAATTTGCAACTATAAAATTATAGAGGATCACATATCACTCAATCACTCTACCCTCAGAGTTGGTATTGTAATTAGTTGCAGAATTAACCACAATACTTTGCAGCTTCTCCACACAGATGTGGAGTCTGTTTCTTTACCCTTGACTCAGGCTGGTCTTCCATGTGACTCCCCTAGACCAACACTATGCGGAGGAAGTTACAACAGGAGAGATCTATACCTCAGCCTCAGCAGGTCTGGCAGCTTTCATACTGTTGGATAGTGAGTGACATGTGGCCTAATGATCTCTGTCTCCTGGCCAACAGTAAGACAGCCAGAAGACACACAAAGGAGGCCACCCTTGCTGTTTGTACTCTAGTATCCCACCAAATCACCAGCAGAGCCTGGCTGCTCAGTGTTTGCCTCAAATCAGCAATAGTGCCATGCTGACTTGCAGCATATGGGTAATAATAAGTGGCTTTAGTTTTAAGTCATTATTTTTAGATGATTTGTCTACATAAAGCAAATGTTAGCTGATAGAATGAGTGACCCTAGAAGCAATAGAATCAGGCATATCATAAGACTAACAGGCCATCTGTAAATAGCAGTAGACAATCCAAGTACCAGAAAAACTAAAGAACAAAAAGACATTCTGCATGGCACAGAGATTGCTAATCACATCAGCTTTTTATGCCATAGAATTAGTAACTGACATTACCAGGGTAATTTTTTAAAAAAGAAAACGTAAATAAATATGTGTTATTAATATTAAAATTAATATTATTTATTTTTGAAAGTACAAACAAAAAAATCACAATGTCTACAATAGCATCAACCACTTGATTTATTGACAATATAAACACTACTTCTGCCACTGCATTCTTCATAAAGAACTAAGTTCATCATGAGTGTATTAACTCATGTGGGTTAAAACAGGGAGCTACTAGCTGGGGATTTAGCTCAGTGGTTCTGCCGCCTGCCTTGCAAGCGCAAGGACCCGAGTTCGGTCCCCAGTACCAAAACAAAACAAAACAAAAAAACAGGGAGCTACTCTGCCCTGTTGAAGTGAGTGGATTCTGTTCTTTCAAATTTAGATTGCCCTTTACCTATATCCATTCTCCTTCACAACAGAATTTTGCTTAGAGCTTTTAAAACATGAAATAAGAATTATGGGTTGAATGCTAAGAGGGAAAAAGAACAAAGAGAAAGGGGAGAAATTGTTATGTCAACATTCTGTCAATTGTTGAAGACTGACATGCTTGAGCATGTGTCTTCCAACCTTTCTTCCAAACCTCAAATCACCTCAAATTCTCTTGCTAGAGTGTGGAAGAAAGGATAGAAGAGTGCCTAAAAGATCAAACCTACATCTGCCATATCTCACAATAACTGCTTTAGAAAATAATCACACAGTGTGAACATTTCATGAAGAAAGTTTCCCAAGAGTTGAGGGATTTAATTAAATATATAGTATAAATTACATGCAGATATATATGTATAAATATATATATATACACATATAAATATTACATATATACAAAGAAAACTTGTCAGAGGGAAGGTTACCTCTGAATTTCCAGAACTATCATTAAATTAACTCTGCTCTTCCAAGTGTGCTGGAGTCCATAGTTTAACACTAAGACAACCATAGATCTTTCCTTTCCTCTGAGCATAACTGTTCCATACAGCACTGAAACATAAACTTTTAGACCTGAAACTCTTTCATTATCTAACTCTATCTTTCCTATAATTCCCATAAGTATATCACACTATTCCCTTGTCCCCAAACATTCATCTATACATGTTAAAACTTATCACTCATCTAAACCTGTTAAAACTGGTACCTAGCCTTTGAGGTTCATCTTAAATATTATTTCCTCATTGAAACACGGCTAGTTTTGCTTCTTTGTTTGTTTGTTTTTCTTTGTTTTATGAGACAGGATCTCAATATGTAGTTCAGGTTGGCCTTGAACTCACTACCCCAGGCTGGCCTCAAACTTGTGGCAATCCTCTTGCTTCAGCCTCCTGAATTTTGGAATCACAAGCAGGCAACACTACAACTGGCTCCATAGCTATTTTTCTAAAATTGAGATACTCTCATATCAGGGGTTGTGATTGTTAATGATGACATATCGACATGATTTGAGTAAGAACAACCTAGCAGATTACCAAATTCTTGATTTGTCCATGGATGATTGACAGGTAGACCAGCAAACTGAGGGAAGAAGACCCACCCAGATGTGGGTAGCACCAAACAACAGAAAGGGAGAGAGGAAAGAAATATTTCCTTTTTTTTTTTTTTTTGAGGCACTCCAGTCTTTGCCATTGCCTTTATCTTTCCTTTGTTTGTTTGTCTAGTTGGGTTTTTAGGTTTAAACAACATAGAGTACATTTATTTCTCAACATTCTGCAAGCTGGGAATTCAAGATCAAGGAACTGAGCAAGCAGATTTGGAGGCTGGTGGGGGCTCACTCCCCACTCACCCACGGCCATTCTATCACTGCATCTTCACATGGGGTGGGGTTGGGGGATCTCACGCTTTCTTTTCTTTTCCTTTTTTTGTTTTCGGATCGTTTTATTTATTAGTGTACGTTTGCAGTACATAATGTTTGCATTGCTTGTGTGGACTTGGTGCATGTACACAGTGTGTCTCAATTCCCTTTTTCATGCCCTTCCCCCACCTCCATCTCTTGATCCCTTTCCCATTTGAGAAAAATTTATCTCCCTATTTCCTATTTCCATCTTCTATTTTTCTCTTTATTTATAATTTGAGTTTCTCATATAAAAAACTGGAATATTTAAGCTTGTGGGGCTGATATATTTCATTTAACATTACGATCTCAAGGTGTATCCATTTTCCTACAAATGATTCAATCATATCTTTCTTTATGGCAAAGTACTCCGTTGTGCTTAAATACTCCGTTCTCTTTATTCATTCATCTGTTGATGAACACAGGCCATTTCCAACATTTAGTTATTATAAACTGTGCTGTTATAAACATGGGTATGTATATATCATGGTAATATTATGTATAACTCTTTCAGGAAGATCCCTAGAAGGGGAATAGCTGGGTCAAATAAAATTTCTAGTTCAAGTTTTTTGAGGAATCTCCATACAGATTTCCATAGTGGTTGCACTATTTTACATTACAACCAACAATATAGAAGTTCCCTTTTTCCCCTCAGCCTTGCCAGAAGTTGTTATTATTTGATTTCTTCATGATAGTCATTCTTTACGGGGTAAGATGGAATAGCAGTGTCATTTTAATTTGCATTTCTCTAATATCCAGAGATGTTGAGCATTTCTTCATGTATTTATTGGTCATTTGTATTTCTTTGATGAAGTGCCTATTCATTTCATTTGCACGCTTTTTGATTGGGTCTTTTACCTTGGGTAATCTAATTTTTTGAGTTCTTTATATATTCTAGGTCAGGAGTGGGAAATCTATAGCACACATACCACAGCGGGCACACAGAGCTCTCTCTGTCAGAACACAAGCAAAGACACCCCAACATCAAGGAACAGATAACAGTTGTTTTTTCTAAACTGACACCTCAATATTCAGGTTTAATTCCAGTGTTGACTCTTTGCAATAAATAAGTGGGTTTTGGATTGCAGTATGGAAACTCAGTCTCTGAAAGTTTCACCATCACTGCTCTAGATAACAGAACTCTGTCTGAGGAATAGCTGGCAAAAGTGTTTTAGCATTGTGCAGGTTTTCTTTTCACTTAGTGTTTCTTTTGCTGTGTAGAAGCTTTTAAAATTTCATATGTTTGTTGATTCTCAATACTATTTTTTGTGCAACCAGTGTTCTGTTCAGAAAGACTTTGCCTACCTCTGTGAATTCAAGAATTTTACCTATATTGTCTTCAAGCCGGTTGTTTCTGTTCTAACATTTAGTTCTTTGATCCATTTTTATTTTGGCCAGTACTTAGTGAGAGAAATGGGTCTAGATTCAGTGTTCTGCATGTGGATAGCCAGTTTTCCCAGCACCATCCACTAAAGAGGCTATCTTTCCTAAGTGTACGCTTTTGGCCTCTTTGTCAAAGATCAAGTAATTGAACATGCATGATGTTGTTTCTGCATCCTCTATTCTGTTCAGTCAATCCCTGTATCTGTTTTTGTGACAGTACCATCCTGTTTTTATCACTGTAGCTTTATAATACAACTGCAAGTTCAGGATTGTGATGCCTCCTGGTTTCCTCTATTAAAATAGGATTGGTTTTTTTATTCTGAATTTCTATGGTTCTATATGAATTTTAGGATTGTTTTATCTTGAGTTTTCTAAGGAATGGTATTAAAATTTTTTTGGAATTTAAATCCTTACATTAATTTTGGAACTATGGATATTTTAATTGTCTTCATCTTGCCTGTCCAGGAATAAGGGTATCTTTCCATTTCTCGATGACCTCTTTGAATTTTTTTTTAAGAGTGCTGTACTTTTTTTGTACTTTCACTTCTTTAGTTAGGTTAATTCCCATGTATTTAATTTTTCTTGATGCTTGTTTGATAGTATTTTTTCATAATTTCTTTCTCAGTATGTTTATTATATATAGTACAGGAACACTACTAACTTTTGTGTGTTGACTTCATATCCTGCTGTATTATTTGTTTATTACTTCTAAGTCTTTTGGTGAACTTTTCTGGGTCTTCTATGTAGAGGATCATGTCATTTGCAAATAATGATTGTGTGACTTCTTCCTTTTCTATACATAACCTTTGATTTCTTTTTCTTGCCTAATTGATCTTGCTAATGTTTTGAATACTGTGTTAAACAGGAGTGGTGATAGAGGACATTCTTGTTTTGCTCCTTATTTTAGAGGGAAAGCTTTTAGTTTTCCCCAATTTCATATGATATTGGCAGTAGGTTTGTCATAAGTGACTTTAATCAGATGGATAAAAGGTCTTTCTGTACCTAATCTCTTCAGTTTTGTTGGATTTTGTCAAAGATGTTTTCTATGTTTATTGAGATGATCATGTCATTTTTGTACTTGCTTCTATTTATGGGATGTATTACATTTATTTATTTGCATATGTTGAACCAACCTTGCATCCCTGGAATGAAGTCTATTTGGTTATGATGTATAGTCTTTTTTATCATTCATTCCATTCTGTTTGCCAGTATCTTGTTGAGGATTTTTTGCATTTATGTTCATTAAAGAGATTGGCAATAGTTCTTTTTGTTGTTGTTGTTAGTTTTTTGTTTTGTTTTTTATCCTAGTCTGGTTTTAGAATCAGGGTAATGACAGCTTCAGAAATGACTTTGGGAGTACTCCTTCCCTTTCAATTTCATTAAAAAGCTTGAGATGCATTGGTGCTAGAAGTTCCCTAAAGTTTTTGTAGAGCTCAAGAGTGAACCCATCCAGACCTGAGCTTTTCTTAGTTGATAGGTTTTTTATGACTGTTTCAATTTCATTGCCTATTGTTGCATTATTCAGGGTTTTTAAGTCTTCTTGGTTCAGTTTTGTTAACTCATATGTTTCTAGGAATCTATCCATTTCTTCTGAATTCACCAATTTATTGGCATACAGGTTTGTGAATTAGATTTTAATCATCTTTTAGATTTTGGTAGTGTCTTGTGATTTTTAATTTTTTTATTTTTAATTGCATTGATCTGAGTCTTTTCTCTTCGTTTTTACTTACATAAGCTAAGGGTTTGCCTGTTTTTGATTCTTTTAAAGAACCAGACCTTTGATTCTTTGTATTTTTTTCTTAATTTCATTGATTTCTGCTCTGATCTTTATAATTTCCTTTCTTGTACTAGCTTTGTATTTGAATTGTTCTTGTTTTTCTGGGACCTTGAGGTGTACTGTTTGGTTATTTATTTGGGTTCACTGTGTTTTTGTGACATAGGCATTTACAGCTATAAACTTCCCTCTTAGGACTGCTTTTATTGTGTCCCCTAAGTTCTGGTGCATTGTATTGGAATTATCATTTAATTATAGAAACTGTCTTATTTCTTCCCTGATTTCTTCTATAACCCATTTTTTATTAAAGAGTATATGTTTAATTTCCATTACTTGCATAATTTCTGTGTTTTCTTTTGTCATTGATTTCTAACTTCATTGCACTAAGATCTGATAATATGCATGGCATAATTTCCAATCTTTTACATCTACTTAAGCTTGCTTTATTGGGTAGTATATGGCTGATCTTGGAGAAAGTTCCACATGGTGCTGAGAAGAATGTGTATTCTTTATTGGGTGGAACACTCTTTAGATAGCTATTATGTCCATTTGGTCAAAGATTTTGTTCATCTCTGATATTTCTCTGGTGATATTTTGTCCAAATGATCCATTTAATTGTGCAAGTGGAGTTTGTGGTCCCCTATTATAATTATTTATGCATATCTGGTCTTTTATGTCCACTAGTACTTACTGTATGAAGTTGGGTGTGCTAGTGTTTGGTGCATATATATTAACATGGCTATCTATTTCTGCTAGATTATTCCCTTAACCAATATGTTGGGACCTTGTTGGCCTCCTTTGATCCATTTTGGCTTAAAGTCCACTTTGGTTGAATATAGGATGGATACACCTGGGTTGGGGGCTTTCATTGCATGGAATATTTTTTTCCATCCTTTGATTTTTAATCTATGAGTTTCTTTTTTGGGGTAAATGTGTTTCTCATACAAAGCATACCATTGTATTTTGTTTCTTTATCTATGCTGCCAGTCTTTGTCTTTTGATTAGAGAATCAAGACCATTCACATTAAGAATTATTACTGATAGGTATTGAGTTATTCCTATCATTCCCTTATTTTCCTGTTGCTGATTCCCTGTTCTTGTTTTCTACTTAACTGCTCACCCTACCTGGTGTATTCATTCCATTAGATCTTTCGTCATTGTTAGCTTCATTGTCTCTTTCTAGGAGAATCTTGAGAAATTTTGGAGTGATAGCTCACTGGTCTTGGATTTCTTTAGGTGCTCTTTATCATGGCAGTATCTCATTTCTCCATCAATTTTGAAAGATAGTTTTCCAAGATATGTGAGCCTGGGTTGAAAAATGTTTACTTTTAGGACTTGAAACACTTCACTCAAACTCTCCTGTCCTTTAAGATCTGTGTTGAAAAATCTGCTGTAATTCTAATGGGTTTTCCTTTATAAGTGATTCATTGCTTTTCTCTAATCATGTTTAAGATTCTGTTCTTGTGTTGAACTTCTGGGATTTTGACTATGATGTGTCTTTATTGTATGTGGCTATTTAAAGTTCTATATGCCTCACTTAACTGTATGGTAAATTATTTTCCCACATGGGGAAAGTTTTCTGCTATTATATCAATAAATAGGTTTTTATGCCATTTGTGCTGTCTTCTGATTTCTCACTAATTTCAATTTATCTTAGATTAGTCTTTCTGCATCATCTAGGAGCCATTTTTCATGTTCTGTTATTTTTTTCAAGGTAGCTCTCATTAGTTGATCACTGAGAAGCCGTCCTCATACTGGTCACTTCTACCCATAGTTGTGATATAATTTTTATAACCTAAATTTCCATTTGGAGTCCATTTACAGACTCTAATTTTTTTCTCTGCTGCACATTCATATTTTGTTTAGCTCTTCTCTATTTTTTAGTGTCTTCTATAGACTTAATTGATCATTTTATTTATTTTGCTCAATATCTTTTTACCTATATCTTCTGTGAGCTTGACAAAGGCCATCATGATCTGTTTTGTTATCTTCCCTGATATCATATTGAAGAATTCAGGTGTTCAACTTTTGGTTTCCTCCCATTAAGTTCCCCATGGATTAGCTTTGGAGGAGTTGGGGAGTTTTTGGAAGCATTTTGTTGGCTTGTTATCTCATGTTTCTAATTTTGTTTGTTTATTAAGGGTTGCAAGTTGATTGCAATGGAAAGTTTTGTTTCTAATACAGAGATCTATTTAGTTAATGTCTGCTTTTCCATAGTGTGCTCTGGTTGTGGCTAACTGTTAGCTTTTGCCTCTGTCCCAGCTTCCAACCACCTTCTTGTAGTTGAAATGGGAGATTACTGCATATTTTTCCAATACCTAGTTTTCCAGGACCACAATATTGTTAATGACCCCAAAGCAACACAGATATTGCCATCCCACAAAAACCAGTTAATAGCAACAGTTATGTCACCTTGGCCATAGTAATAAAATCAGCATCAATTATAGCATCAAATACAAACTGAATATTGACAAATGCTAATAGCCAATAAAGTAGCACCTTTACTGAAAAGAGATCTTTTCTTTACAGAAAAGAGATCTATAATTATAGTATGAACATTAAGCCAAACCAAATCATGACCTACTATTGACCATAAATATCTACCATAAATATTGACCATAAATATCTACCCATTGGAACAACATTGCCTCTACTAACAACAGAATAGTATTCGACCACAATAGCATAAATTTATCTAGCTATCTAGTGATTCATAAACCTTAGTAGTTGTACTAATAAAGGTAGAGGGGGTGGGGAACCAGGTAATGAGAAAAGCAAAATTTGAAAAATTAATAGGATTTGCGAATGAGGAGAGCAAACTGAGATGGGGATCTTATTGAAAAGTAAAAGAAAATGAACATGATAGCAGTCACAGGAAAAAATTAACAAGATTTAGAAGAGAAAAGATAAACAGAGCAAAAACAAAATAAAAGGGAGATAAGAAGAAAGAGAAAAAGTTTAAAGCAAAAATTATTAAAGGAGAGGGAAAAAACTAAGAGAAGAAAGAGAGGGAAAAAACTCATACCCCCAAAAAGTACCTGATTAAGGGAAGAAAAAAATTCATACAAAATAGAAAAATCAAGTAAAGATTGAGTCAAAAAAGAAATTCCTGTGTCATTGAGTCATTTCTTTCCAAGACCCACAGTCTTGGGATCCAGCTAGTCATGATTTTCTATTCCTATTTTCAACACCTATGGGTTTGGGGTGGTTTTTTTCCCTGAACCTAAGGCCCCTCAGTCCATTTTACAATATGAGGAGTGCCTATGAAAAAGAAATCTTCTAACATGAGTTCACTAACAATAGGGTCTAAGCTTCTATTACCATTTTTCATTGATTCTAAGATATCATCAACTAAAAGATGTACATTATTTCCTGCATTTCTAAAACATGTTTTTAATGCTGCCAATAAAGCTATAACACACTATATTCTTATAATTTGGCATTTTTGTTATAAAATATAAAATAATACCCTACTAGGGATATCAACATAGTTTTTAATCATAAAATGCATTGGTTAAGTTATTTGCATTCACAGTTTAATTTTTCTGAATGACTTTCAGACTCAGAATAAACTATGTCCATGATTTTTGCACACAATATTATCCTTTGGATCATCAGGACTGTTAGTGATGTGGTATTTCTTAAAAGACTGATCCACTATCATCTCTAGGAAATTGTTTCAATCTATTACTGGTAATTCTATGAGTATTGATGTATGAACAGGCAATAATTGTTATATGGTGACTTCCACTAGGGCAAATATTGTGAGATGCAGTATAATTCAATTTAGGGGGAAAATAACATGTCTTAGAAAGTATAAAATTTATTTTATTTTTTGCCATGACTCCAGGATCACTTTCTTTGCTATGACATAATATAGTATATCCAATGAAGAATTAGTTCATGGTTACTAATAGGCCACGAAATGGAACAAATACTTTACTTCAGCCCACCATGCTATAGTTTGTGGCAACCTAAAACATAAAGACAATAATACATCTTCAAAGCACTTTACTAGGGGGATATAATAGCCAGTCTTGAAGTAAGGGCAAAATATTTAATTGTAGCTAATTTTGACTTTCAATGTATTACAATAGGGACAGTACTTTAAAACTTGGATTCTCACATATATTACCATTCTTGAGTGTCGCAGCTCAACCATCTCCCACCCCTCCTTTAGGAAATCTTTACTACTTCCAAAAAATAAAGTAAGAGATTTGGTTGGGTATATCCTCGGCTTCCATTAGCTCCATGGTGAACTTCACCTCTGCTTGATTTATGGCCTCTAAGTGAGAAATGGGCAAAGACAAGGTAGTTTCCACAGACTAAGAGCACTAGTGAAAGCTAGGAACTCTCTGGTTCTCTCACTCAGTAGTACAGTAGTCACGGTACCCTGGGAATTTCTTAGCTACAAATAACAGAAAACATGATGTGGCTTAATATTTGTAACAGTTACCATCTCTCATAACAAAAACTTCATAGGTAGGTCAGTATCCAGACACCACACATGTGAGCTTGACTCTGCCTCTCTAAAGCCATCTTGGGTCCTCCTTTCCCTGTGTGTCAGCTCCAAACTCAGGCAGAGAGCAAGATGGCGGCCGCAGATCCAGGCACCATAGGTGGATACAACAGGGTCTACAGCAGAAAGAAGGGAGACTTTTAGGAACAAAAAATCCTTCCTGGAATCTTCCAGCACTCCTCCACTCAAATCTAGTCACAGAATGAAATCACATGCCTATGCCTAACCAATCATGGCAAAGAGAAAGGACAACCTTGATTGGTTTAAATAAGCAAAGACATAAGCCAGCGCTGAGGATGATAGGTTGACAGGCTGAGCCCTGTTTACCCCCAAGAATGTGATCACAGGAGAAGGATGCAGGATTGAACAACATCAGAGTCCTATTTGGAAGAGGGAAAGATTGTGAGAAAAGATGCTAAAGAGCCAATAGTATCTACTAAATAATCCCCCTGAAATATTACTTCTTCTTAGAAGTGGTATGTTCTAATCATTATTGATTAAAGAGTACTTACACTCACAATTGGGCTCTTTTTTGCTTCATGGGAAGCATAATGTCATTAAAAGGAACTACAGGCTTTTATAAACCTTTATAATTGGAGAGATGACAGCAAATGATTGAGTTATTTTATTCAATTTAGTCCTCTGAGAAGAAGCAAAAGTAGATGACTTAAATGTGGGTAGAGTTTGATGAATCACTGATGAGTGGAATTATTAATCTCATAAATTCTTTCCAGGTTTATGACAGCAAGAGTTAAGGCCCCTGTGTAAGATTAGTCCATATCCAAGCAGTGAGCGCCCACAAAGAATATTCTGGCTTCAGGATATTTTCTTTTTCACAACTCTAATCACAAATATCACCCAAAAGTAGGGGGTTTCAAACTGAAATTTTAATGCTTTTTATGGTCATGGGATGTGCAAAGGTAGGACAAAAGTACAGATCCTAACAGTTTTCCTCCTCTCTTCCTTGTGGAGTGGTGTATTTGCTGAATATCCTAATCCGTGGCCTTTGATTATTATTCCTTCATTTTGAATTCTCATCTCTGCATTCTGACCCCTGCCTCAAAGATCGTTGTTATATCTAAGTCCTTAGATACCACGGCTACACAAAGGGTCAAACTGACTCTCCCCAAAACTGAATGTTGCTGACTCATTGGATGCCAAAGGGACTGTAGTAGCTACAGCTGAAATAGCTGCCCAAACAAAGATGCTTAGATAACAGTAGCCAAGGAAAAAGACAGAGCTTTGGCAAATCGATTAGCTACCCTTTATTTAGGAGATTCAGAATGGTATTCATGCTGATAATCAGATAGGATGATGTTTCCTGAACTGATTTACACAATCTTATATTTATTAGGTAAAGAAAGGAAAATATTGAGAGAGTAAAAAGCCAAACAGAAATTCTCAATTTTAAAAAATATTTTTATTCTGTAATTGTCCCAATCTGTTATCAAATGGCATTGTTATTCTGAATGCATAAAGAGGGAATCATTTAAATTAAGATCTATTTACTTCCACATAGAATAATGGTCACATGTAACATAGGAATTGAATTAAATGTTACAATGGAGCTTTACAGCCTCTAAGGCCATGTTATCTGTCCTATTCCATTTGATCATTATGACATTTCTGTGAAGAATGCAGTAATGCCATCTCCATTTCACAGGTGAGTAAACTCAGAATCTGAGAAGTTTTGTGGCTAAATTTATAAGACTAGCTGATTAAAGGAAGAGCTGGGATTGAAACTGAGGTCCCAACTCACTCTTCCCACTGCCTACGTTGCTGCTATACATTCATACCAAGGGATTAATACAGTCCTTGCTACATACTTAAAGGTAGCAAAATTTGGAAGCCAACAGGTTGCAGTTCTGCTGTTCCTTCCTTGCTATGAGCCTATGGCTTTGTGTTACTGTCAGTTTCTCTTACTTCTCAGGTTCAATGTAAGATAACAGTGGCATTTCTTCAAGGAATGTTTGGGAGAACCTAATGAATGAACAATATTCCCAAGAATTCTAGGAAAGTACAAAGTGCTGACAGTTGACCAAGTGACAAGAGGGAATATTCTGCTGAAGTTGTTCAAGCACTCAGCTTCCCTTGACTGTCCTTTATGTGCTCACTGAAGCTCTCATTATTTGAGCTCAGGCTCTAAACAAAGAGTGTGACATCTTGTTAAACATAAGATGGTCTGTGTCCCTTTTAAAAGCAGCATGTAGGTCATGCTGCTCTACCATCTCCAGTTTATGGGATGAAAACAGTTCCACTACCCTTGGTCTTCTGCAAAACGTTGCCAACTTTGATTCTTCCAACAGCTCCTAGTGGAGCATGAGATAGGCCCCACAGAAACCCTCTTCCTGCCAAGAACTCAGGCCAAGGTCTGTGATGACTGACCAAGACAGCAGCTATGATTTTCCAATCCTGTTCAATGATGTGTCTTTAACAGGCAACCGAACGTTACAACTTGCATTTGAGGTTTTACCCAATTGGCCTATGCAGTAGCCTTTCTTGAAAGTATTGAAGAACTTAGTAACAAGGTTTCACACATTCACACATGTTTGAGAACCCAAGGTAAAGGTAACAGAATTATAAAAAATAGGATTTATAGTTCAGGTTTGTTTTAGGTTTTTAATATAATTTTGCATTCTTCTGAACCAAAATACCAAATCTATCAAGCTCACAAGTTCATAGTGAAGTAAAAGAGTATTCCTCCAAACTATTGTAAGAAAAATGCAGCACTAAAACCACAGCTATAATAGGTTACATGAGGGAAAAACATGGTTTTAAAAATTACTGAAAATGCATTCATAAGCATTATGATACAACTGAATGTGGCAGTCTGAGGAAGGAGTAGGAAACTGACTCAGGTATGTTTCACCCAGCTCATCTACCATGGCAATGAAACATATTTATTACTGTAGAAAAAAATACAAGTTCAACATACATAAGGCTTGGGTTGATAAATGATAGTACCACCTAAGAACAATAGCCAGTTTTTCCACTAGCAGAAATCCTTACTGGGGTGTGATAAAATAACATTCTCTACTTTGGCTACATAATCTAATCATAGAGACAATTCTAATGGAGTTATAGTATAGGAGGTAAAATGAATGTACACAGAAATGAAAGTAGTACTTGTCTTTGATAGTAAAAATTTTCATTTCTGGGAAAATCTAAGCTAGCATTGATAGTATATTTTTTAAAGCCCCATCTTTAACCTAGCATTATGTTCATTTACCAGTAGTCCTTTAGTTTATTGATGAATGATAATAATATGTGGTCACCATGAAGAAAATTGCCAATTCAGGGTAGAAACCTGTCTATCAAAGAAATACATGTAGAAGTATGTGTACTAGGATATGAACTTAGAAAAACATTTACACCATTCAATCTTCATTTCTTCTTCTGGTTTCTGAAATATTTCTTGAGCTCCTACCTTGCCAAGCACTGTTATAAGTGCTAAAAATAAAAACAAAACAAACAAAACTACCCAGACTCAGTGCACACACCGGAAATCCCAGCTACTTAGGAGACTGAGCCAAGGGCAGCAAAAAGTTCAAAATTAAAAAAAAAAACAAGGCTAGAGAATGGCTCAGTAGGAAAGTGTTTGACTAGATGTACAAGGCTCTGGCTTCAGCATCCAGCTCCCCCTAAAAAACTCAAAACAGCCTACTTGGAGTTTGTACTTATTCCAGTAGGAAGAAAGAGACAATAAACAATGTGAGTAAAATTTTGATTATGTCAATATTCAGATTAATAACAAAAGATCAGTCAAACATTTAGTAAACATTAATTAAAGGATTCACAGGTCTGGCATGACTGCAAATCCTAATCTCATCAGTGGAACTCCAAAACTTTTTTTTTTTATTAAATTCTTTTATTGGTACATTGTAAGTATACAAAACAATTACATTTCTCATTGGGAACTTGTACCTTTACATAATGCATCTTGGTTCTTATTTTTTCCCAATTCCTAGCCCTCCCTTCACACCCTCCACTCTTCCCTATTTTCAAAGACTTTATTTCCATTTATTCCATTTCTCATCATTTTTCCTTTCCCTTCTTTCCTTTCCCCTGCCCCTCCCACTACCCCTACCCCTTTGGACCTTTTCTTCCTATTTTACATTTTCAATTATTCATTCTAATCATTGGTATATTTAAGGTATACAATATAATGACATTCATCATTGGAAATTTGCACCTTTACGTAGTCTCTCTTGGTTCTTATTTTTCACCCTTGCCCAGCCCTCCCTTCAACCCCTCCAGTCCTCCCTATTTACAAAGATTTTGTTCCTATTTTTCCATTTTCTCATATTAATCCCATTCCCTTCTATCCTTTCCTCCCACTTCCTTCCTCTTTGCCCCTTTTCTTCCTATTTCACATTACCTATTATACATTTAGTCCTTATTTACACTTTCAGTTTCTCACACCAGAGAAACTATTCAGAATTTATTCATGTGTGTCCTATTTATTTCACTTAAGAGTATCGCCTCAATGTGTATCCACTTAGCTATAAATGTCTCTAATTTCTCATTTTTTATGGCTGAGTAGTACTCCATTTTATTTAAAAAACCACATTTTCTTTATCCAGTCTCCAGTTGATGGGCATTTGGGCTGTTTCCACATTTTAGCTATTACAAACTGTGCTGCTATGAACATGAGTGCACATATATCACTGTGGTATGATTCTTTTAATTCTTTGGGGAAGATCCCCAGCAGTGGAATAGCGGGGTCAAATGGGACTTCCAGTCCTAGTTCTTTGAGGTATCTCCATACTGGTTTCCACAGTGCTTGCATCAGTCTACACTCCCACCAGCAGTGGAGCAGGGTTCCTCTTTCCCCACAGCCCCGCCAGCATCTGTTATTGGTTGATTTCATGATAGCAGCCATTCTTTCTGGAGTGAAGTGGAATCTCAGCATTGTTTTCATTTGCATCTCTCCAATGACCAGTGATGTTGAACATATTTTCATGTATTTATTTGCTATTTCTACTTCTTTGTCTGAGAAATGTCTGTTCATTTCAGATGCCCATTTTTGGATTGGGCCTTTAAATTTGGGAGGTCTGATCTTTTGAAGTTCTTTATAGATTCGAGATAGTAGACCTTTGTCTGAGGAAGAGCAGGTGAAGATTTTTTCCCACATTGTGGGTTGTCTCTTCACACTGCTGGTGGTTTCTCTTGCTGGGCAGAAGCCTTTTAATAAGAAGAGATCCCACTTGTTGAGTGTTTGTGCTAGTTCATTGGCAACTGAGGTTTTGTTCATAAAATCTTTTCCTACACCAATGTCTTCAAGAGTTCCACCTAACCTCTGTTCCAACTGGTTCAGAGTTTCTATTTTAATATTTAGATCTTTAATCCATTTTTATTTTAGTTTAGTGCATGGTGAGAGATATAGGTCTAGTTTTAATCTTTGGCAAGTTGAAGCCCAATTTTTCCAGCACCATTTATTAAAGACACTATCTTTCCTCCAGTGAAGGTGTTTGGCTCCTTTATCAAAGATAAGATGGCAGAGCGTGTCTGGCATTGTTTCTGCATCTTCTAATCTGTTCCACTGGTCCTCAGGTCTGTTTCTTTGCCAGTACCATGCTGTTTTTATCACAGTAGCTTTGTAGTAGAGTTGCAGGTTGGGGATTGTGATACCCCTTGCCATGTCTCTGTTACCTAGAATTGCTTTTGCTATTCTGGGTCTCTTCTTGTTCCAAATGAATTTTTGGATTGTTTTCTCAAGGTCCATGAAGTATGCTGCTGGGATCTCAATTGGAATTGCATTAAATCTATATAGCAGTTTTGGAAGTATGACCATTTTCACTATATGAATCCTTCCTACCCAGGAGCAGGGGATGTCTGTCCATTTTCTGATATCATCTTCAATCTCTCTTTTCAGAGTGCCATAGTTTTCAGAGAAGAGGTCTTTGATTTCTTTCATTAGGATGATTCCTAGGTATTTCAGTTTTTTGGAATGCTATTGTGAAAGGAATTATTTGCCCTATTTCTCTCTCAGTGAGTCTGTCATTTGTGTAGAGGAAAGCTATTGATTTTTGTGTGTTGACCTTGTAAGCAGCTACTTGACTGAATTTGGTTATTAAGTCTAGAAGACTTTTGGTGGATGGAACTCCAAAACTTAACCCAGTGTCTGACCCATAAACATTCAAGAAATATTTGTTGAATAACTGAATGAACAAAAGAACAGACTTTATGGTCTGTGTAAACAGTCCTGACACTATTTCAACACCATATGAGGTTTCCTTTCACTACCTACTTCCTCCCAAAAATGATTTGATGTAACTTATAATGAAAAGTAAAGAATGTGGCCCTAGCAGTGAAGGAAGAACTACAATCCCTTATATGGCTTTTTCTTTATTTTATTTAATACAGGGCTTAGATTAGCCATAGCAGATGACTAATAACTTAAATGGAAGTACACTGGATAGTAGTTTCTTTTTACATAGATAGTATTTTTCACAAATATTTCAAAAATATATCCCTTAACAACATCTGAGATGGGTGAGCATAATGAGATTTTGAAAGAAATGGAGGAAAAGCACTGTCCTGACAAAGCTTTGCTATGGGCATTCAGTGCATGTGGCTTTCTTTAGAGTACAAAGAATAGAACTTAGCATAGTAGTAACTCTCGATAAATGGTGACACATGATCTGCAGATGAAGTTGATGCTCATGCTGTTTCTGTAGCATGGTTATAAGACCATGTAATCAGCAGGTGAGAAGATTTATTTTCCTCTACAGAGCTGGAATAGCCTCTAATGTGCTTTCCAGCAGAGGAACTCAGCATATCAGTAAGCCTTGATCAAAGATTCAGCTCAACTGCTCAACCTCTTCAGCAGAGCACATAGCTTTCAGGAACCCATGTGAGAGGGCAGGTGAGGGTACCAGCTACCTAGCCATTCACATCAGCCAGCGCAATACCAGCAGACCAAGGAGGTGAGAGGGGTGGCTATAACCTGCACCACATCAAATAGACAATGTAATGTCAAGCATTTTATTCAAATTCCAGTTCTATTAAATATCCACCCTAGGTGGGAAAAGTAAGGCAGCTACCCACTGTAAATGAAATATTACTGTTCTGAAGCCATCCCATAGCTGGTTCCTGAGCTCAGTAATATTTGTAATTATTGTTACTGGATGTAAACATCATCTGAAATATTGTGAGCCAGGTGTTTCTTACACTGAAAAGAAGGACTGGGAAGTTAGATGGTGAAAAAAATTTACAGAAGAGGACAGTTTATACGCTGGAGTCACACTGGTCTACACAACCCCAATCTGATCGCCAAGTACTGAGGTGCAAGTCATCCTGCCTCTCCAAATTCATGAAAGAATTCAAGAGATTGTCTTCAACTAGCAACCCATACAGCCACCATTTCTTTGTGAAAGTTTTGAAAATTAACATAGGAAGAAAGAAAAATACTTTCCTCAGCCTCATGGGCAACAGAGAACATACTGGAGTGGCCAGAGGGCTGTTATCAACACTGCAGCCCTTCTTTTACTTCCTTTCTTTCTCAATTCTTACCCTCCCTTCTTTTCCTTCTATCTCTCCATTGTCTTGCTTTTTTCTGGTTTCTTTTTTCTTTTCTGGGTCATTTTACAAGGGTCTAGGGTAGAGTGATTTCTCCTTTGTTATTTGCCACCAGATTCTCAAATAAGCCAGCTGAAGGATGTTGTTCAGGTTTCAGTTTGCTTGATCTGGGCTAATGTGTTTTTCATTCTCTTTCCACATCTTCTAGTGTAAAAAAGCACTGCATTCAGATGAAAAATATATGGATCATCAAGACAAGTCCTCCATTGGAGAACAGGAAACTGGACCTTGATGACTGTGAATGAACTCTCTGAGAACCAAATGAAACTCACAGAAATAGAAACCAGATGTATGCAACCATGAATCTAGGGCACTACTCTGCTTCCAGCTTATTTTTAGCAGAACTGTTATTGAAGTGTTTTCAGTACCATAATTAATTTTCAAGGATTGCCATTAGCCTCATAGTGTAAGATGGTATGAGAAAAAAATTTGTATTTAAGGTTTGAGTGGAAAATAACAATTTTTAAGTAGTTTGGGGGGATGTTTTATGGTTTTTAGCTTTCTTGGTTTAACCTGCAGTGATGAGTCTCTCAAATGTAATCCGTCTTTAGATAATAGTGCCTGTTTATATATTTAGGATGTGTCAACCTCCTCTAGGCTGAGAAGTATCATAGCCTAATATAATATTTAGCTTTCATGTTTTGGGTGTGTAACAAGAGGACCAACAGTCTTGTTAGCTAAAACCAACCCAAAGTATTAGAGTTTGGACATGAACTTGGCCTGCCCATGCCAAAAGGAATACAAGTACCTTCTTTCAGGCACCGGATGAAATCATTAATTATGTCAGCAGCCCCAACGATAGACCTGGAGATACTTTGCACTACTTAGCAAACAGGCAACCTTCTCAACTGTTGGAAAGTCTGGGGAAGATCTTAAAGATCTGTACTCACTGTATTTATGCTTTTCCCTGCAAATCCTCAAACTTTTCCTTGATCCTATGTCTCTTTGGTTTTACCACACAGGGATTGGAATGAGATGAGGAAAATGTGTGGCTGTGATGCCCAGACTGTGTATTGTAGACTTAAAAGCACACCCTGGTGCACCTCAACAATGAAACTCTTTTTAAGGCATGGGATTTCTGGAACCATATCAACCACACTTGAGTTCCTGCTCCATTTAAGGCCATCAGAGGTCCTTTAAAGAGCAATTTAACCACTACAGACATGTACATTTTTGCCTATTAAAGAACAGCTTTATAAAGAATGTGACCTGTGTTTACAGCACACACAAAAATTACCCTCTCTACAAAAAAGCAGCTTCCATATTTTAAACATTAAAATGACTTGGCAGCTCTCTTTTTAATTAACTGCTCAGCCAGATGAAAAGTAAAAGAGCAAAGTGTAATGGAACTCTGCTAAGGTCAGTTCGCATTTTCTTAGCATACTGCACACTCTCACATAATGATCAATCTCCATATATAATGGCACATCAAGAATCCACACACTTGCCCCTCATTTACCAGTCTTTAAGGAGAGAAGCACTAATGAAATGAAGGAGGAAATATCTTCCAAAGAACAAGTAACACCACCCAGTAAGTATATGAAAAGGGAGATCTGTGAGGCTAAATGAGACACAGGGTGTACTCCTTATCTACCATGAATTTTAAAAGAATAGTAACAGATCAAAGAGCTTTCCATATGAATTTTGGAAAACAAGTCTAAAATAATTAAAGTGTACTTTCATCTCTCAAAAATGAGGAGTCAGGTACATAGAATAGTAATTTGATTTGATTCCACAAACATCTTCAGAAGAACAGCAGAGCTGAGTTCACTGGAAAAAATGAGCAGAACACGAACTGAAACAAGTGAAGTTTTGTTTGTTTGCTTTTTCACTCATGAGAACTCCTATTAATTGAATGTTTCCTCTTGAAAGCAGGGTGAAAGCAGTCTAAGAGCTTTGACAGAGATGCTGACAGAATGACTAAAAAACGAATGAGATCTAAATAATGCAACAACAAATTGTAATGTAAAAGCAAGTTTGTTTGTTTTTTTAATGAAGAAACTAGGGTCTGGCTTGTAGCTCAGTGATAGAGTGTGTATTTAGCATGAGCAATGCCCTGCACCTTGCATGGTTCAATCCCCAGCATCAAAGACAAAGAAATAAAGAAACTGAAAGAAATTAGATGGAACTGTAAAGAAAAAAAAAAACTCAATTAGTATTACCATGGGAGAGGAGAAATGCTGACCTACCAAGGGAGAGTTTAAAAATGAAGAGATCCCTAACTCGTATAAAAGACTGAAATCTACTGATATCATTATATCTTTCTTCTCTCATAGAAAGGAAGGTAGGGAGATAGGGAGGGCTATCAAAGAATTTAAAGAACAAAACTATTTCAAAAGTATAATAAAATATCACTATGTTGGTTTTTTTCATATGTTTGAAGGAGTTGCACACACACTCAAGCCTTATGTCATTAATTTTTGTAAATAACAGAAAAATGGAAAACACTCTTGAGAAAATATTTACAAGAATATATAGAAATACCCCCCACACACACACACACAATGAATATTTTTATATTATGGACTTAAACTGAGAGAAAGTTATTAAAATTGTTGAGTCACAATATTTTCTACTTATCATCAGGAATTCTCAAAATACTTTATAAGTATGAACGCACATACAGAAACACACACACACTTTTGTTAAGTACCATCCTATAACTAGAAACTAGGGAAAAGCATCCAACGATGCTGCCTTTCATTCTGATATCTTACACCAAGGTAAGTGCCATGTGATGGATGCAAATTAAACATGTCCCTATAAAAAGTGCAGAACACAACAAGAGTTATAAATATTACAATATTTTGTAAGGGGTTTGTTTGTTTTGCATTATTTAAAGGAAATTAGCTGTTCAGGGGAAAACAAGTTTTTTAATAGAGTAAGGTGGAAACTGCCAAGAGAAAATAAGACACAAAGGCAAAATGTGACGCTATTAAGAAAGAAGTACATCTTGTGCTGTAAACACTTGTGAGAGCTTAGTGAAGACCGAAAACGTCTGTTCCTTTGAAATTAGTACACGAATTGGGCAGAACCAGACCTCACACGGAATGGACTTGCAAGTGAACTCTTCCGGCTTAGTAACTTCCTTTGCTGGGAGTGGTACGCAGACACTGATGAGAAGAGCAGACGACCCTCCCACAGTAATGCTCAACAAAACGTCCCCTGCCCCAGGAAAGGACACCCAGGGTCTCCCAGGAACAGTCACCCCTTAAAAGACACCCCTCACAGACAGATGAACAGAAAAGCAATCTCACCACCAGGCCTGGCTCTCCGGGAAGGGGCGGAGCCGAGCGCTCCCAGACACCTTGCACAGCACGTGGGCGCTGCCCTCGAGGCAGCCACCTTCAGGAAGGAGCACCATCAGACACCAACAGCGTGGACTCGGGAGTTTCTCCATCACTCTTCGCAGTTCTGCCCCGGAGCGCGCGCTCACAGTTCTTCCAGGGGGCGCGGGGCCGGGTGGGGGGCTCTGCGCCTCTCCCACGCCGGCGTGCGCGGCCCAACCACCATGGACAGCTCCGCGGGAGTCAGGGCGAAGTGGGGCGGACGCCCGGGACAGGGGCCAGGTGTCGCGCCTACACCGCCACTGCCGTGGGAGAGCAGTCTTCGGGTTAATAACGTCGCCTTACTCTGAACTGTCTTCCAAGGTGTGCAGGATTTAGGGAACCAGGAGATAGCCCGCAGGGAGTTTTGCTCCAGGTCCCTTATTTCCTCTCCTCCCTCTCCCCCGCCGCCTTGTCTTTGCGGAACTCGTTAAATGCAATAAAACACACCGCCAGAAGCAGGCTAGGAGCAAAGGTCCCCAAGGGAGCGCCTAGAGGAGTTGTCCCCGAACCCCTACGCAGACCCCAGCTGGAGCTCTTCGGACTGGGGGGGGGGGCACTTTCCCACATCTCCACGACTCATCCACCAGCCCAGCTTATCTCACTTCTGATGAGTCACAAACTGACCTAGAGGGAAGGAAGGGGAGAGTGCTGCCAGGAGGAGGTTCGCGCTCTCCTGGGACTCTGTCTTTGGGTCACCCTGTCACTGGAGCATCCCTTGTCCTCAGCCAGATTCAGAGCTTTCCCTGGAGGAGGGGGATTTCCCTGGCCTGGCAATTCTGTAAGGGGTGTGAAACCACACACCTAACCCTGCTGGGTGGAGAGCAGGGAGCAATCCTACTGCTTGGGGGCAAAATGGATTCTATGTGGCAACCCAGAGTCCAGATTCTTGGAAGAAAGAGAATGGGAATGCAGCCAAGTGCACTAAAGGGGTCCCAGGCCTCTGATGTTCCCATTCCACCTGAGATATCCAGGAACCTCTCCTACCTCTTTCGTTGGTTGTCTCCACAATGGGCAATCCAAAGGGCTGATAAGGATTGCCCATTCACCAGTAACTCTCCCAAGACCCCTACCCCAAGAGACTGGGCCCCCCTTGCTGTACCCTGCACCCAGCAGTGAAGTCAGGACACCTCAGAGATGGAGCAGGCAACTTTCACACTTGTTCTCCCATGACCTTATTTCTGAAAAATTCCAGGAAAGACACACTCGTCACCAGCTCGAAGCCAAGGAGACATAATCTCGTCTTAGTGTGAGTGTCTGCATGCACTCCTTCCTTGGTCCAGGGGCTGTCCTGGAGAGTTGACTGCACTCTGGCCAGGTAGAATTAGGGAGGTAGAGACTTCTGAGGTCCAGGGTGGACAAGAGGCAGCTCTTTCCAGGAAGCCCAAACTCAAAATTGAAGGCAGGACATTACAACTCGAAGGGGAGGTGGGCTGCAGCCATGAAGGATCTGTGGCATCCCAGCAGACTGGTTTAAGTTGAGGGGTTTATTGTTTGAGTTAGGTGGGACTTGGAACTCTTCGTGATCTCTCACAAGTCCAGAACTGCCTCCTGCTGGAAGCCAAGAATTTGCCCCGGCCAGGGGCATCCAGAGGTCATCAGACCAGGTGATCAGAACTTGAACTCACACACACACACACACACACACACACTCACACTATCCCTGATGGGCATGGTTTTGGGAGGTGCACATGGAAGAGACCTTGGAGAACTTTCACCTTGGCCTGGGCTCCTCCCAGGAAAACTGCCTTCCTGGCTGAGCTTGCAGGTCCAGTCAGGGGAAAGCTGAGCATTGCAGGGAAGGTGAGGCCCACTTTGATACTGATGTTACCATCAGCAGCAAGCATAGCCAGGCTTCTCTCCTGAGGAAATTTCTCCAGATATTGGCAGCCAGTCGGGTTTCCAAAGGAGTTTGACTCTCATCTAACTGCAAGAGACACACCCTCTCCTTTCCTTTAGGTGGGCTCTGGAGGCAGTGCACCCCCTGTTCCGTTTTGCTACCTTAATGTCACCTGGCAACAGCCTCCCCTCTGTCTCAGCCCAGGCCAGTGAGCAGAAAAGTATTCTAATGGCATCGAATGAGAACATTACCATCGTGTAACTTCTCTATGTAGACATAAAAAAAGTTCAGATAAAGGAAGTTGTTTAGTTTGGTAGGATCTTCAAGCTGTAGCTTGGAGATACAGATTGACAAATATTAAACCTGGATGCTTATTGGTAATGAGAATTACTGAACCCAGGCACACTGTTTAAAGAGCTGTACGTACTTAGTTTGTAATGTTGATCTGTTGGCTTGTTGTTTGGACTAAGGACAGAAAAGGAACCAGCAGCTAAATATAAATGCTAGTATACTTTATTTCTAAATTATGAGAAGAAATATTCCTGGAGATCAGAGATACTTGAATCACATCAACTGGTGATTTAATATGAATTTAAAAGTAGTACACTTAAAAATTCAGAAAACCTCTTATGAAGTTGGATGTAATACACTGCCACAGCGGGCTGGGAAGATGGAAGTGTGGAACTTGCTCATGGGCCAGGCATCCATGTAGGTGTAGACCTCACAATACCAAGCTGTCTTCACATGGAAATACTGCAGATTAAAGGCAGGCTTCAAATCCCCCTATTTGGTAAGGTGCATTTACATGATAGCAAGGTCTAAGAAATATTTAGTCTCTATTGGCACTTGTTCTAGTCCAAAGCCTAAAAAAAAAAGTTCCTAGTATGTCTCATTTGCAGTCTTGTGTCCTCAGCATTAGAACATCATTATATTGGCAGTTGGGTTATGACATCAGAAAATACCCTTCTCAGAAGAGACAAAAAGTCAGGGTCTTGTGTATATATGGAGGAGAATTTCTACTGCAGGTAATAAGCAGGGCAGCTTGGATAATGTACCTCTATTGTACCTTTCTTTAATTGCCTTTAGTGGGAACAGAACAAGAACCTTTAATTCTCCTCACAAGTATTAATTCTTTTAAGACTTTTTTTTTTTTTTTGAAGAACAACAAAAAATATTTGTGGAAGACACTGCTGAGATCTCCCCCCTTGGGCCAAAAAAGCAGAGAGAAGACTGTAAACCAAGGAAAAGGTGAAGTAACATATTATGAGGAAACTTTAGTATTCCAAGTACATAAAGAGTACTGTATTTATTTTTCCTGTGTCTATATTTTCTCTTTTTGTGTTGGAAAGGAAATTCTAAAATATTTGATAGATGTTTTGCCATTAATGCCAGAAAACTTGGGGCGGTCAATTTGTTTAATTAGTAGAAAAAGCAATATGAATCAGTCTATTGATGCTAGCCTTTATAATTTTTATGATACATAATTAATTTACATATTTACAACATAACTGATTTAATATTTTGAATCCTATTTTTGTTTTAACCTTTTATTAGGGAGAGGTGACTTTTTAAAGCCTGGGTAGTTTGAAACTTGGCGACACACCTTTAGATTTTTAATTGTGTAAGCAAATATTATTTCAATATTAAACAGCTTGCAAGTATCAAATGGCTCATTGTGATTTACTTATTTTTACAGATTTTCCCCTTCAGATCTAATGATTACATTAAGGCCCCTTTCTTTGGAAAGAATGTATTATAAATCAGAGAGCGTAGAGGCTCAAAGATTGACATTCTGAGCGCTGACACTGCTTGCTCAGGCTAAACACACCCAACTCTTAGACATTCTTAAATGTTCAAGGGAAATTATGGAAATTCCCAGAGGGTGTTTTTTGTGTTTTTTTTAATGAGAAGCCACGTTTTTTTTAGCTTGAGGTTTATAGCAATTAATTCAGGGAGATAGGAGCTTCTGAGAGAGAGGAACCTACCCAAAAGAGCAGCTCCTTGCAATTGAGGGGGGAAAGGAGCTCAGGTGAGCCAGAGTCGGTGAGAGGGCGCTATTTCACCGACCCAGGTAAACACGTGTGGACCAACAGGACCGCGGGCTTGACAAAGGTCAGACTCCCTGAAACCGCCCGCCAGTCTTTCGGCGAGCAGGACTATGTAGAAGACAAACATCCCTTGATCGGGTTCCAGGCGCTCGAGTTCACCTAACAAGACAGAGGAGCCCGTGGGTCGGGTACCCGCATCTCCGCTATCCTTTTCGGCAGGATACTCTCTGCCCAGTGAATCAGAGCAGCCACCCCCACCCCCGCGCCACCCCCCGGCCCCGCGAAGAGCCCCGCTTGTCCCTCGCATCTATGAGCGACAGCAGCCAAAGCAGGAGCGCGCTGCAGCAGTCCTGGAATAGCAGCGGGTGCTCTGTAGCGAGGGTCGCAGAGTAGGAGCGGGGAGGGGGGACAGGCTCCGTCGTGGGTGGAAGGGCCGTGCGCTCCGGTCCCTTCTCCGATTCCAAGGTGAGTCTCCATCCTGGCGCGGGTTTCTGGGACGGGAGCCAGGTGTCCCCAGCTGTTCCCAAACACCGAGAAACGCGGGCTCGACCTGAAGTTTGAAATGTTCCTCCTCCTAAGCAAAAGCTCTCCTCCTAGCTGATGCTTCCCGCTAAATCTTCCCAGGGAAGTGCAGGAGAAGACCCCCGCAGCGTCCCGAGCTTCCCGCCGAGCTAAGGGACCCGCAACTTCCCAGGCCCAGGGCCAGCGTCCCGGCCCCCATCCTCCCCGCTCCCCGGCGCCTCCTCGCTGTCCGGCCTCGTGGTCTCGGCCTGCGCCCCCGGGGCTTCGGCTGTGGCTGCGCTGGGCGGCCCGTGCGCCCTTCAGGACCTCGGCCCTGGGAGGAAACAGCGGGGCCTCCCACGCCCTCGGCCAGCCCGGGACCGCGAGGCCCGGCCCGCGTGGGGGAGGCGGGGGTGGCCGAGTCCCCGCCCGCCAGCCCGCCCGCCGCGCGCGTTCCTCGGGCGCCACCTCTGTGCAGCCCGCTCACTGCGCGCAGGTCCCGGAGCGTGTGAACTTCCTCCTCTCGCCCGCCAACCTGCGCCCCCGCGCGCCTCCGCCGGGACTGCCGCCCGCCCGCGCCCTTGCCACCGCCCGCCGCCACCTGGCCCGCCGGCCGGCGACACGCGCGCCCCGACCCTGTTCCCGGGGCGTGTGGAGTCAGCTTTCCGGAAGCAGCCAGCCCACCAGAGGAGGTAGACGCGCGGCTATGCATATATATGTGGGTCTCGCTGCAAGTGGCTGTGGACGCGGAGGGCCCGGCTCACCCCGAAGCGAACCGCGGGGGGAACTTGCTGAAGCGGAGGCGAGCGCCGGCCGCGCACCCAGGCTCGGTGGCCAGATGAATTAGACATTGCTATGGGAGACGTGTAAACACTCTGCTCACCACCGTGCATGTATAAAACCGTCTCGTGCTCGCTATTATTTCAGGGGAAACGCCTCTGACTTATTTTTCCCTTTGGGTCCCTTTTTGCCTGTGTGGTTTAGGAGCGGCGCAGTTGGAGTAGCTGATTCCTGAGTAAGTAGGAGATGAGAGGCTCCAGAGGAACTTTTCTTCTCTCCTCTTTCTTTTTCTTTCTTTCCAACTTGGGAGAGGCCCTGAAGATGGAGAAGCTGTCCGAGCCCAGGCTGCAGAAGGGCGAGGGCGCGGGGCGGTGGGCAGCCCAGGCTCATGCCAAGCCCCTTCCTCCCGTCCAGGTCCGGGCGAGCCAGCGAGACGATGCTACGGAGGCTGGTCCAGCAGTGGAGCGTCGCTGCGTTCCTGCTCAGCTGCTCGGTGCCCTCCTGCGGGCGCTCGGTGGAGGGGCTCGGCCGCCGGCTGTAAGTGCCCCATCCTCTGGTCGGGCTCCGGGCTGGGGAGACTGGGAGACGCGGCCAGGCTGGGGCGCTGCCGAGGGCTTCCCGCGGTCACCAGGAGCCTTGCTCTGGCTAGAGAGCGGGGTTCATGGCTACCTTCGAGGGGCTGAACCGGTCCTCCAACCGGGAGGGAGACCTGGCCGAATCCCTGGGACAAACAGGCAAGAGACAGTCTTGCCATGCAGTTCTCCAGGGAGTTACACAAGCTCCTCTGGGGCTAGATCCCAGCACCTGGGAAGTTCTGTAACTCAGAGGAAGCCCAGGGGCTGGAGGATGCAGGTCTGCGCACTACCATACACACTGTATTCGGGAGGCAGTATGTGAAAAGCAAAAACTTTACATTGTTTTATTGTGAGTGACATAATTTTAAGCCTATAAAATAAGACCATATTACATAATGAAGGCATATTATATAAGAAAGTAAGAACGACTGTCCAGAGGCATGCTTCCAAGGGTTAGTAGCATTGATAACGTTCAGGAAGGCTATAGTGCTTAGTTCCAAAACGAACCTTAGGTACGGAAACTTTTTCTTGGAAGTATTACTAACAGTTCTTTAATCTGAAGTCAAATATTTGCATTGTAGACTGAAAACTTGTATTTTGGCATTCTCTTGTGGTGATCCTTTTAAGGACAGTTTTGGCTTAGAAATAAGGATACATCTTAGCAACCCAGAGAAAGAACACTATGGTGTGTGATTGGAAAATGGTGACAGTGGCAGAGCAATACTGTCATAATCTGGTGGGCCTGGCGGTTCATGAGTGTGTGTAATACCATCCTTGGGCAGTGTTGAGGCTGCAAAGTCAAAGTTCAAGATGGGAAAAACATAAAGTTTAAGAACTGAGTACAGTTTGACTCTAGAGAAGAAATTAAAGAGAACTTTTACACTTAACAATAAAAATAGCAGTATCTAATATCTACAGTCAGGTTCATGGGGCTTCCTTGTAAATTCCCAAGGGTATACAAAAAGCCAACTGTTTTACATGTGCCCTTGGTCTATTATTATTAGAGCAGGAAATCCTTAAATGAAATTACATTAGACATGTCTGAACCTTGGCACCAAAATGAAAATCTATTATGAATCTCCTAAGGCAAATTGTGTAGAACATTGTGCTGAAGATAAAGCTCCATTGTATTCTTCAAATCAATGTTTTACTGATGTATTTCTGAAAATTATCTTCAGACTTTTTGCTCGTTTTGAGACTTGTATTAAATTCAATTATCTAACATCCAACTATAAATATAAAGGAAGACTGAAATTTTTAAAGTGCACATACATACTGTGTTTATTTGGCTAAGAAATACTGTCTTGAAACAGGGCCCTTTTTAAAAAAGTTGCTTCAGGAATACCTGTTTTCTCTTTTGAGCAGCAGTGAGTGAGCCATGATTAAGTCCATAATCATAGCATTAAAATAGTGTTAAGTTGTCCTAGTGGCTATTTTTAACTCTTTCTTTGTTGCACCTTGCAAAATACACATCAGAAACCATTTAGCAGCCAGAGACTCTGTTGTAGTTTTGTTTCTGGGTGAAATATAATATTGTAGTTAAACACTCACACTCAGCAGATGGTTATAGAAGTACCACAAAACATTTCGTAGTTGATGGTTAATTGGTCATCACATTACAACCGTGGTTTTTCATGAAGGCTGAAATCATCAGTAAATAAAGATGTTTCATCAAATTATTACAGCCAAGTGAAGTTAAAAAAACCAAGTCATTATTTTTGCATTGCTGCCAAGGAACAGTAAATGTTGTGTGCTAGACAAAACATTAGTCTATAATTACACAAAATCAGGCTAGCTTCTTGAAAGAAATTTTACCATATAATCAAATCATATTACTTCTTGATTTTCACACCAAGCATTAGGGAAACTACTTAAGAAGTATATATTGTTTTAAACTAGGAGTTAACTTTTAAGAGAGAAAAAGTTACTATAACAAGACTTTCTAAACCGTGCAAAGGAGCCAATTACAAGTTATGATCTTTTGGCCCTGCTAGTCTTCAAGATTGATTTTTATTATTAGTGTATATTATTTATACAGAATAATGAGTCTCATTGTGGCATATTCATGAAAGCAGAGTCCACAAGACCAATTAATGGGGCGAGAGCACAATCAAGCTGAAAACTGGACAGTGGGCTCTGCGGATGTTCTTGTGTGGATGAACACGGCTTGGCAGGTGGCTACATCTGGATTCCTTTAGAGAGTGAGCCCAAGAAGGTTGAGAAGCACAGGTTGAGAGCATCACTGGCTAATTTGCTTGGGAACCAGACTAGGTCTATTCCACTTAATGAAAAGAATAACTTTCAGCTGAGTCATAGGGGTTGGCAGGGACTTCTGGTGAGTCACCTTAACTCTGACACCCTAACCCTGTCTCCTCAATGTACCACAGAACTTTACTTCTCAAACTCAGAGTCCCTCCATAGTACCCTCTCATCAGCACAAGCATCCTGCTTCTTCCTGTGCTGAAATGAATTTCCATTACTATTTATTCCCTCTGTTTCTTGATAGTACCTTAGCAATTTAAACTTTTTCCCTGAAAACTCCCTTGAAAGTGATTCTTCTTCAAAGAACAACTATGTTTTGACTAAATTTAGAGCTATCCATGTTAAGCATTTTCTCCATATTTTTGCTTTCTTTTTTTTACAAAACCAAAGATCATAAAGCATAACATAGTTGTTTTTCTGTCAGAACCTAATAAATGTGATGTCCATCATTATGCTATATAATGTTTACAGACATATTGAGTAACAGGCTCTTATTGATGCCATATTTACTGTTTCAGAGTAGCTAAATTCCAAAACCTCTGCAATTTGAATTTTCTACTTAGCCCTAGGTATATCTAGATTGTACATGCCAGTTGTGTATCCTTGTGTCAGTTTATGTCTTATTTTGCAAATAAAGAGAACATTTTATGGACCTTATTCCCTGTTGATAATAAAGATGTCATTGTTTTCCTGACCCTCTAGTGCAATTTTTCAATCAGAGATTTGTACTTTTCCATATTTTAAAGGCAGAAGTCTCTGAAACACTAAATAACTTGTCTAATAGCATTTTCAGATTTAGCATTTAATAAGATTTGTGTTTCCTAATATATAACAATTTTCTCTAAAAGTTAGCTGGAAAGAGAGGTACTATTTTAAACTGGACAGAATTGTAGGCTTTTTGCAAAATAAAGGATAAAATGATCACTGCATCTCCCTTGAGAAACGTCCTGGGAAAGGGGGTTCTTGAGCTGGAAAGGCAGGGTGACTCACAGTGGGCAAGCTGGCCCAGATGACAGACATCTGTGCCAGTCAGAGGGGCATGAGCAATGGTGGCTGGATTTAAGCAGGCCAACCATTAGAAGTTTGGCTTCGGGTAAAGCAAGAATGGGTGGTATAGTAGATGTGGAGGGCAATACACAGTGAGGATGTCAGCAAAGAGTTGAGAAAGAAATGAAAGCCCCCAATACTATCGGCACTGGTTCAGAATTTCTTTTCCACATGATATTTTGGTAAAAATATGTATTAAACACAGTGCTTATGAAATATGCAATTATATCAGTCCTATTTTTTTAAATGTTGTAAGAGGATACATTGTACCCAAACCTCAAATTTGTAGATTATTAAAAGTTTCCAGAGTACTAATGATTGCCACAGACTAAGTGAAGTTTAATCTAGTCACATGTTATACCTTAAAAAGGGAGATGGACTGTTGCATGCCTCATTTAAGCCAGGCTCCTGTTAAATTCCTTTCCATTAAGTCATGTCTTTTCAGTACAAGCTCCATGGCTTAAAGTCAGTCTACACACAAAAATCCTAGAAGGAAGCTGGAATTCTGGCTGTCAGGGCCAGAGAAATGACAACTGTATTTTCATCTCTTGCTTTCCTCATTGACTTATTCCCCCCATGATAAGCCAAACTCTAGGAATGCTAGTTCCTTATTTTGGTGATGAACACAGACTTGGGAGCCCTTGGTCTTTAAGGAAACTGCTAAATTTCTTTCTCATCTGACCCCTGTCATAGAGGCTTATTGCCCTATGCCCTGCCCTTCTTGTTTCCTCAGCACAGGCTTTGGTTTCAGCTTCAGCAGGAGAAAAGGCTGGGGACACTAGAAAGGTGGTCTTGCTTTTAGAATCAGAAGGTCTCATGTTTAGAGCTCCAGGTCTGCCAGTTCTCATGGGAACTGTGGCAGATCCTTCAGTCTGTACCTCATCTTTTCCCATCTGTAGATGATGATAATGATACTGTTTATTATGCTCACACTTCTCTGAGGAGTTGGAAGAGTCCCACAAAGGTAATGAGGGCCCTAGGCACCACTGTGCCACTGTGTTAGGAAAATAAGAATTTATGAGATACACCCCTGTGAAATGCCCTCAGATGCTTGCCAAGATTAGCCCATTTGGAGGACTATTCCAGTGTTAGAAATTGGAGTTGACATAGGCATGATGTGACTGATGAGTGGACATAATTCTTAAAGTACAGTTAACAGTGTGCACAGAAAGTAATAAAGGAAAACATGAACAGACTTCTAAGCAAGTCAGGAAAGCATCTAAAAGGATGGATAATCAGTTGATTCTTTTTCACTTTATTTTTATTAGAGAATTACTTAAATAGAAAAAGAACTTTATACTTCTTCCTAGAGACATTTTAAGAGAAAAAGAGCAAGTAGAAAAGTGAGCTTTTGAACACTAAGAATGATACCCTCTGAAATTTTAAATTAGAAAAAAAAAACTTGAAGCACAGAAGAAATAGAATGATCTCACATAAACACACACATAAGGGGACCACCTACTGCCGCTTTATGAAAAAATTATGTCTTTCCCCTTCTCTGTGGCATTTGGCCTTCAAATATAGGCTCCCGTACCCAGTCATCTACAATGTTAAAATTCAGCCCAGCAGTGAGATGTTTCCTAGACAGACTTCATTGCTCACAGAGTGCTTCTGCCTTTGTTGGCTTTTAGTTTTGCAGCATGCTTTTCTTTGGGAGTCAGTATTATTATTTTCTTAGTGGAGCAGCAGTGTGTGTGTGTGTGTGTGTGTGTGTGTGTGTGTGTACATGCGTGCACACAGGTGGGCTTGAAGAGTACTCACTGAAGGCAGCTGCCTTTTTATTTCCCAGATAGGAATCTGGATTCATTTCCCAACAGAACTCTGAAGAGACGCCCAAGGGCTTCTCTCCATTCTTGAGCATTACTGAGTACAGTAATAGCATTTCACATTGGGAAGCAGCATAAACACCACCTGTTCTGAGCTTTACTATTAAACATATGATGCCCAGAGTAGAAATGCTGTTCTCACCAAGGTCGGGGAGCTGGTGAGTGGCCCTGGGCCCAGCCGCAGCCTCTCACCCCTGGCTCTTGCTCTCCCATCTTCTTCTGTCCCTGCTCCCTGGCTGTGGCATACAGAGGACCCACTAGTGGACTAAGGCTTTGTACCTGGTCAGGAGCTGTCATCTGACAGTCGTCCTCACCTTCTGGTTTCTCTGGCAGCAAAAGGGCAGTGTCTGAGCACCAGCTGCTCCATGACAAGGGCAAGTCTTTCCAAGACCTGCGCCGCCGATACTTCCTGCACCACCTCATCGCTGAGATCCACACGGCCGAGATCAGAGCTACCTCCGAAGTTTCCCCCAACTCCAAGCCCGCGCCCAACACCAAGAACCACCCAATGCGATTTGGGTCTGACGATGAGGGCAGGTACCTAACTCAAGAAACCAACAAGGTGGAGACCTACAAAGAGCAGCCCCTCAAGACGCCTGGGAAGAAAAAGAAAGGGAAACCAGGCAAGCGCAAGGAGCAGGAGAAGAAGAAGCGGAGAACACGGTCCGCCTGGCCCATTTCGCAGGCCGTGGGCAGTGGACGCAGCATGGACCGCCCAGCCCAGATGCCCGGCACGCCAGAGCCCATGTCACGGTAACCGCTTCCCTGTCCCTACACACCTAGATGCTCCCCTCAGGTCTCTCCAACAGGGGCTGCATCCCTCAACAGCTCACACACCAAGCTAGACCAGGTGCTGCCTGCCTTAAGCGGTGTCCAGCATCCTGCCAGGCTGTACATAGGCAGCCTGCTCTGTCATCCACCACCACCTCACCACGTCTTCAGAAGCTAGTGAACCACTTCATCACTTCCTGGAAAGTGTATTTATTCCCCTACTTTCACATCTTGACAAACTTGATAGTCTTTTTTAAAATATTTTTTAAAGTCATTTCATGTTTTACTCTTTTTTTAATTTCACTTGAAAGAAGAACATAGAAGGTTTTGATATTATCTACAAACCCTACAGAACAATGTCTTACCACAAACAATTATGAGTTATTCACAATTTATTTAATCAAGTGTATTTAATTAAATTTTTAATTGGTTTTAATTTAAAGAAATTAAGTTATTTTTATACACATGCTTTATTTGTTTAAATTTAACTCTGGTTTCTACCAGTTCATGAAAAGGAAATGGTTTCTGAAAAAATTTTAAGCCTTGGCTTGAGAAGATTTAAATTTTTCTCATGTATCTACTTGTCCACTAGCAAGTTGATGTAATTTTTCCAGGAGAATACAGTAGGAATAATAAGACTCCACACTTATGTGGTTTGTTATCCTTAGCTTACATACATATCAACTGAAGTCAAACTTCAGTTCAGGTTTGGGGTTCGAACTTACAGAAGTTTATAACCTTTGGTAAGTGACTTAGGTGAAGACTTTCATTTTCTGTGAAATGAAGATGATAACTGTACCAACTTCATAGAGTTGAGGGTTAAATGAGATTAAATGTGTTAAATTCCCTCAGAAACATTCAGTAAAATGCAACGTATTTTTGTGCGGGTACTTTTAGACCTAGTTCTGATTACATATATATATATTTAGACCATATATACACATATATAAGGGTATAAATTATCTACATACATACATATGGACTGTATTTTTGTGAGGCAAAAAAGAGGCAAATGTTAATTCCATATTATAAAATGAAAAACTGAAGCATTCCAAAATGAAGACCTGAGTTAGTCCTCGGGAGAGACTACCATCAGAACTGGGTTTATTCCTCTTCTCTGACACTTAAATCAGTGTTCTGTAGGCTCTGCTTCTTTATCCACACATTTCCACTAATTTATAGGACCTTTTTTTTCCTGTTTTTATTTTATTTCATTTACTTATTTTTTTTACTTTTTAATACAACACTTGAAAAAAAGAAAAACGACATAAGAACACATCAAATACAACTAATCTCATTATTTTAAGGGTGTCCTGTTACTTCAGTTCTTTGACACTGGTACACATAGGGTTACAGAGTGATGTTTCAAAGTGGAGTTTGAACCTATTAACTGACATTTCTCTCTTTAAGTTCACAAATCCATTATTAAATACCATATACATTAGAAATTACGTTGGATCCATAGTACAATTTCAGCAATCAATGGGAAATGGCACTAGAGAAATCTGTGACACAGTGAATGACCTATTCGGCAAATATCCATAGGGCATAACAAACCCCACAGTCCTGATTCACTGCACATATTCAGCATATTTTAAGATAGGGCCTTCACTGTAGATATTTATAATTAATGTGAGGACCCTGCTTTACTCCCAAAACCTATTTTTATGTATTGTACATATGGATGATTTTTGAAAGTCTAAAGGATTTTTATGAGGATTGCTCATTTAAAATTTGCAGTGCTCTTCAAGTATCCAAAGAATTAATGAAAATCAATACTTGTCAATTCTTAGGCCCAACGTACCCCTAAGTTAAAGTATATATGGTGAAAATTAGGCAGTTGCCTAATCAAATCCAGACCCAGCACTGGAAGAAATAGATGTCTCTGCTTTTTCTTTTGCTTCCCTGTTTGTGAGGAACATTCATGAAAAAAAAGTTTGGCAGCCAGATGTTGGCCCTCTCCCAACTCAACCCAACAGAGGTGCAAGAGAGTGCGGAAGTTTAAGAGTGTGTTGATGAGAATGTTTTGGGCCATGCAAATTTTTGTAATCCAAATAAAACCTTCAGAATAACTATTTTAAAATTTTATAAGTGACCAATTTTTATTAATGTCGTCTCTGTAATCCTTTGCATTATAGTATGAACCTCTGAGAGATTTGATGATGTGACAAGCATAAGTTTTATTATTCTATACATACAATATTTTAGAGACAAAATTGGCTGCTTCCTCTCATATGAACTTTCAGGAAGAAATATATAACTTTAAATTTTAGAGATTACATTTTAAAGTTTTGATGTTGTAGATGAGATATCCAGGTACAGTGAGACTCATTTATTGAAATCATATCATTTGGCTTGATAAATATTGATTATGAAAAATATTAAAAGCTTTTTGGTAGTCAAAAGAGCTAAAGTAGTATCACACATATAATCATACATAAATATTTTTAGGTCATGTTATATGTTTTACTTGGCTTTTCCATATGTGCCTTTGTTAAAAGAGAATTCAAAAGGAAAGATAACAAACTGTCCAGACAGGGTAAAAAGTAAGTAAATGATGCTTTTACTTATTTATTTTTCTTTCTTTTTTTGAGAAAATAATCCTCAAAATATTTTTCTTTTCCTTCTTGGTATTCTCAAACTCAACTCACTAAATATCATTTAGTACAAACACATTTTAAAATTAGTACAGTACACAAATTATTAAGTTTTGAAGTTATCCTTTTTACTTTATTCATAACATCCATCCACACCCACCTACTAGTCAAAATATTAATTTTAAACTTTTTGTTTTAGCATTCCAACCAAAACCATTGGTAAACAGACCAATTCCTTATGTGAGAATATCCTAAATGCTCAAATTGCTTTTCTTTTTTTAAACTGAACATAAAACTTCAAAAATATCAAGATGCTGAGTATAGTGATGCATACCTGTTCTTACCTACTCAGAAGACTGAGGCAGGTGCCAACCTAGGCAACTTAACAAGACTCTGGGTCAAAATTTAAACATTTTAAAAGGAGCTGAGAACGTTGCTCAGAGATAGAAAAATTACTTAGCATGTATGAGACCCTGAGTTTCATCTCCAGCACCATAAAAGGAAGAAAAGAAGAAAGGAGGAGCAGGAGGGAGGAAGTGAAGGAGGGAAGAAGGAAGGAAAGAAGGAAGGAAGGAAGGAAAGAAGGAAGGAAGGAAGGATAGATTTGCTTTTGATAGGTCTCATACCCATACATGTCTGCCATATAAAACTCTGCCCACAATGCTAGCTGTGAATTCAGTGACACAGCCAATCAAACCCCTTTCTATAGCTGTTTCCTTAGAAATGGGTGAGAATTCACTGAAGTAGACTACCCAAAGAGAGAAGAAAGGGAAAGACAAAACTCTGCTAACCCATCTTAAAAACTGTCATTATAGTATTTAAGTAAGTTAGAAAAGGTGTCTGTCCCATTGGTAACTTCATCTAATAGTAAAACAGACATAATGATACGAAATATTTCTGTCTTGTACTTATAAATCAATTTATTGTTAGTATTCTCACATTTAAAGTATGCTTTCCTAATTTCTTTTTTTTTTTTTTTTTTTTTGTACCAGGGATTGAACTCTGGTCCTTGTGCTTATGAGGCAGGTGGTGGAACCACTGAGCTAAATCCCCAGCTGTTTTCCTAATTTCTAAATGCAAGATCCATTCAGATCACCAAGAGAGCGAGAGACAAACAACTCTTAGTTTTGTCTTTGAAAATTAAAATCCAGTAACAGTTTCATTCATTAGTGCTTAAGGACAGTCAAAAAAATGACAGATCTCATCATATCATCAAATGAACATGCTCTGTTTAGCTACATATCCTTCCATCCTTCACTCAAAGTCCTACACTTTCACTACCTTGCCCCATCTGTTATGTCAGCAAGAGATTGTGCGAATGAATGTGCGGATAAAATAAACAAACTTGATCGCCTCAGTCAAGCATAATGGGAAATGGTCTAAGCAAGGTGTACTGTGGACGGATGTCCCAACCTAGCAGTATGCCAAATTGTCAAATTCATCTCTTCCCAAACTTACCAGCTGAGAGCTTTGGGAAATTTTCACAGGATCTTTTGTTCTTCCGATGCAGAAATGTTGCCCTTTCTTCTTTCTGCATCATATTGGTCATTTCGTTGGTTTAAAGACCCAACCTGGGGTGGAGGTTCAGGAAAGAAAGGCTCTTGTCTCTAATGTGAAGAGATTTGTGAGAAGTCTCCTGGATCTCTTCCAATTGTGATTTTGTGTTTCTGAATTTATATCTCTTATTTTATATATTCCTATTTGTAAGCAAATTAACCTGTTTTTCCTCTTGTTTCCCTTTCTTGTATTTGCAGGAGGCATTGAAATTTTCAGCAGAGACCTTCCAAGGACATATTACAGGATTTTGTAATAGTAAACATATAGAAAGTATTAGAAATATTTATTGTCTGTAAATACTGTAAATGCATTGGAATAAAACTGTCTCCCTCATTGCTCTATGAAACTGCACATTGGTCATTGTGAATATTTTTTTCTGTTTTGCCAAGGCTAATCCAATTATTATCACATTTACAATAATTTATTTTGTCAACTGATGTATTTATTTTGTAAATGTATCTTGGTGCTGCTGAATTTCTATATTTTTTGTAACATAACGCACTTTAGATATACATAGCAAGTATGTTGATAAATGACACAATAAAGTGTCTGTTTTGTGGTTAATTTTAATGAATGCCTAAATATAATTATCCAAACTGATTTTCTTCTGTGCATGTAAAAAATAGCATTATTAAATATGTAAAGGCTGTCTAATAAAATATAATCTATATCATGATGCAGAAGGTAAATTATATCCTTTAAAATTTCAAGTAGAAGGAGCATGAGGCAGTTGTTTTGCTTTTACATCTGTAATTTGAATAAGTTTATCTAGACATATTCACATTAGTTTTTAGTTAAAAACCACTTAAAATGTATTTTAACCAATATTTTAGTTGAGGTCAACAGAGTAGCTGAACTACCTAGACATCATTTTATAAAATGTTTAATTTGACTTGAAGATGGGAAGGACAATGAAAGAAACAGTCCAGAGAGTTGGAGAGAGCTAAAAGAAAGGCAGAGAAGCAGGTCAGGGATTGAAGGCTGGATAATTTCAACCAAGATATCGTCTGAGAGATATTGCTCTTTCAGAGAAGAACAATAAGAAGCATGAGAGTGCTACTTGGGGATTCTGCCTGCTGTGGCTGACCAGAAAAAGAGACGGGAAATAGGTGACAGCTCAAAAAGCCCTCAGAAGTGAGGATTGCCTTGCTGCGATGTCACAGGTCCCTGTCCTCTGGTTGCAAACAGCATGAGTACAGTGCTGTGTGGAGTCCCTTGCCCAGTGTGAACAGCACTCTAGTTGTTCTACCTCTATGTCTAGGAGCAATCACAAACACATTTCCTTCCAGGGTAATTGTTTCCTATAACTGTCTAAAGCTTAGGACACATCAGGAAAAAGAACAGAACAACAAAAAAACAATGTATGAATCAAGCATGTGCATGTTTAAGAAGATTCTATTATGCCCAATTTCCTGATCAATAACTATTAGATGTTCCCAGATGTGCAAGAAGTAAAATCTTTAATTCTTCTTTCCATCCCCTTCCCTCCCCCTCCTTCCCCCTTCCCTTCCCTCCATCTCTTCATCCCCTTCCCATTTGAGAGAGATCCAGCTCCCTACTCCCTATTATCTAACTTTTATTTTACTCTGTATTTATAATTTGCATTTCTCCTATAAGAGAAATCAGTATGGAGATTTCTCAGTAAACTAAAACTAGAAATTCCATTTGACCCAGCTATTCCCCTTCTAGGTGTCTCCCTGAAAGAGTTAAAGATGTCATATTACAGTAATACATGCGTACCCATGTTTATAGCTGCACAATTCAAAATAGCTACATCTTGGAATCAGCCTAGATGTCCATCAACAGATGAATGGATAAAGAAAATGTGATATTTACATAGAGTGGAGCACTACAGTGTAATAAAGATAAACCAGAGGCATTCGTAGGAAAATTGATGCACCTTGAGACCATAATGTTAAATGAAATAAGTCAGGCACACAAGGATTATGTTTTTGAGAAGAATATTCTGAGATTGAACTTATTCATATTATCATTTGAGTTCCATTAAATTCAAAATAAGATACACCTTACCATATTGGTAAGAATTTTAAACCTAAATTATTAGGTAAGTTATAGAATTATGCTTAACTTTACTTTATACATTTATTGGACATGGTTTTTGCACCTAAGGAATACTCAGGTTTAAGGCTGATACACTGAACATGTAGAAAACAAATAGTTTGAAATGCATAAGGAACATATATGCAATCATATATGCAAAACACCATCTGCAGCTCTTAAGGCTTAAGTAAGAGTACACCAAATCTTCAGGAGTTGTTCACATGGAAAATATATTTTTTTATAGTTTTGGATGTGGGATTTTATTTTTTATTGGTACATTTTAGATATACATAATGATAACATTCATCAAAAGGAATTTGTACCTGTGCGTGATGTGTCTTGCTTCTTTTTTTCCCATTCAGCTCCTCTCCTTTCAAGTCCTCTTCCACTACTTATTTACAAAATATTTGTTTCCATTTTTTTCTTCTATTCTTTTTTCTTGTCCTTTCTTTCCTTTTCTCCTCCCCCTCCCTTGTTCCCCCTTCCATTTGAACATTTTCTTCCCATTTCCCAATATCTATTATACATTTTGGTGTTTATTTCCACTTTCGATTTCTCACACCAGAGAATGTGGTATTTAAACATGTAACCGATTTATTTCACTTAAAAGTATGGTCTCAAGATGCATCCATTTACCTAGAAATGTCTCAAGTGAATCCTTCTTTATGGCAGAGTAGTCCTCCATTGTGTTAAAAAAAAAAAAAACCCACATCTTTATCCATTCATCCATTTGGCATTCGAGGTGTTTCCAAGATTTAGGTATTGTAAACTGCTGCTATAAATTGTGTGTGCATATATCACTGTGGTGATATATCACTGTGCTTTTAATTCTTTCAGGAAGATACAAGGAAGGGGAATAGCTGGGTTGAATGGAACCTCTAGTTTTAGTTTTTTGAGGAATCTCCACACTGATTTCCACAGTGGTTGCACCAGTATACGCTTCCACCACTGGTAGAGTAGGGTTCCTTTTCCCCCACAGCCCTGCTAGCATTTGTTATTGGTTGACTTTTTTTTTTGCATTTCAATTGAAATTTTTATTGAAAGGTATATCTCTTAGTACCAAACACAATGGTAGTTAGTTAGGTTACCTCTGCCAATTCAAAATTAATACTGATTTTTCAAAATATTGAAGTATATCAGCCTTATGGTAAAACTGAAGTTATCCACAAAACATGGTTTACACAAAGTTAAAGGTAGAATATGCTGTGATTCTTTGGTTTATTTTTCAATGCTTATTTATCTGTAACATGATGTCAAAATTGGTTACATCCATTCTGGATAGACTTAGGCTTCAGGCTACACTAACTGTTTACAACACTAACAATGTATGTACATCTCCTTACATTGATTGGCTCACATGGAGAATTCCAAACACTACCTCAGTAATCTCATAATTATGAATGTGCCTCCTTAGTTTTCTCCTTTCTTTCTTTTTTTTGGTACCAGAAATTGAACTCGGGACCTTGTGCTTGTGAGGCAGGCAATGGAACCACTGAGCTAAATTCCCGGCCTCCTTACTTTTCTTAAGACACATTAAGGAAATTTGTGAAAGTATATTCCTTAAAAAACAAAACTGGAAGCAATGGCAGTTTTATAGAAACAGTCCATAATAAAACCTGAAGTGCTTTATCTAGCCAGAACTTACGGTAAAGCAAGTTTTCAGAGTGATAATTGATTTTTACTTAGTATGTAATATAATAGAACATATTTTTTAATGGAACTAGATAGACTGAAGAAGTAGATTCTGTACAGAAATTTTTATCCTCAATACAAATGCCACCTGTTTTTTAGAAGAAATATTAAAGATAGCTCAATGAATATGCTAAACTTAGTAGGTCTGTATTTTGGCTTAATACAAAATGTTTTTAAATGTAAATGTAATTCCCATATAGCAATAACATTCTCATCTCTGAGCTATCTATTACTTGCATTATGGGTGACAAGAAACCATTACATTATCTAGAATGTAACCTCTATTATGCCTTTAAAAAGTGCATTGTGAAATGTTGGGTTTGATGTAAATCTCAAAATTTAAAATTTAACATTTAAATTAAGTAGGTTACCATTTTCAAAATCACCTAACTACAATCTATTGATCCAATATAGAAAGTTAAATTAATGTTAGAAATGATGATTCACAGTTCATCTTTTCAGGCTTGTATGAAGTGTTTCATATTTATGCCTTTAGCTTTATAGACGAATTCAAATCTAAACAATCCTACTGCAGCATTATATTAATTAGGCAGTTTTCCAAAATGGAGAACATCATACTAATCAAGTTATGATGTTTTGAGGGTTCATAAATTGAATCCATTATAACATTATGGAATCCATAGTTTAGGGTTGTGGGGAAAGGCTTCAAAGACATTTTTTTGTTGCTACAATAATACTATTTGTGTAAAGAACAAAAACCCCCAATTTATCAAAAGTTTATCTAAATAATACTAGCTGTTAAAAATAAATTTTTATGCCTAAGTTTTATAATCATATGTAGATGTGTTAAATGTTAACATTTAGTTTTGAGTAGGAAAAGATAAATCATTACTGTAAGTTAATAAATTTAGATGGTAAGAACATATAGTGTACGTGCAGTGACTGAATTTATATTTTTATGAATATAGTTACCTTCTATTATTCCAATTGCAGTAGCAGTATGTTGAGACATACTGGCAATTTTCAGAAACCCAAAAGAGATCATCTGATTACTTTTTTTTAAGGTGTAACATTCAAGTTCATAATGATTCTGCTTATAAGCTAACAGTCTCAAATTAGTTCATATATGGATCAAACTTTTGGTCCTATTATAATTTTAAATGAGCTAGAGCTTAGGGCTACATTCTTCAGCAGTACTTTAAAAATTCAGGTTGTTAAAGAGGATGTCTTTTTCTAAGCTGCTAATTTAATGAAATTATATATATGACTGGAAACTCCTAAGGGTGTGGTTTTTCCTTTTTTTTTTTTTTTTTTTTGAGACAGGGTCTCGCTATGTGATTTATGCTGACCTTGAACTCACTATGTAGCCCAGGCTGGCCTCAAACTCATGGTGATCCTCCTGCCTCAGCCTCCCAAGTGCTAGGATTACAGGCATGCACTACCACGCCCAGCCCTTGGGGTATTGTACCTTATATATAGCAAATGACTTCAAATATTAGCTGACTAGATTGGTGATACCAGTTTTTCCCTTTTGCTATTCCAAGTCCAGTTGGTTCATTGTGAAGATAATATTTCACTACTTCAAATGAAGAAAATTATACAATTTCCTCTATACAGAGAATAACAACCAAATTTACCAATTAAGAAATTGTTTCAGGTATTGTTGGCAAGTGAGTTATTCTATAGTAACGATGCTTCAGTTGCTGTGCAGTACACCCAGAAACAATTCACTTCAACTTTTGAACATTCAGTTTGGAACACTTGTTTGATGAATATTCAATTAAACACTTGGATACAAGCTCTTGCCAGAAGGTCAGATCTCTGCCATTTATCTTGAAATGTTTCTGAAGACATTCTACTCCTTCTGTTATCTCTACACACTTCTTTGCTTGGATCTCCAATGCAATGATAGGTAAGGTCAACACAGAAGGCTTTGCTTTAGAAAATACAATCCTGCAGTGACATGCCTTTAGTTGAGCTTCTAGTCTTTCAAAATTTAGGCTATTTTTCCTTTCAAATGGCAAGCTCTCTTGAATGAGTGAATAATACAGTTGTAGAAATTGAAAGGCAGTGGTAGCTTTGACTTTCCAACACAATTTCTCCAATACAATCTTTCCCATTCACATCAAATCTGAAACTGTGAACCGATACTGGCTTATTCAGATCAAGTCAGTTGGGACATTTCTTTCCTCTTCTGTTGATTTTACAGCCAAATAAAAGCAGCTTGATCCAACACACCCAAAGTGTTTGGGCTGTACCTTCATTTTAGATAGGAATCTGTCCAGTAAATTCACAGCTAGAGAAAATGTCTCCATATCAAAGCCAAAGAGCTGAGTTAGACTAAGAAGATCTTTCACTTCAAAGTCCCTCAGTCTGGCAGTCATTCTAAGGCCATTATCATGTGCAGATTCAATTAGTCTCAAGCCACAGACCTTTGGCTAACATCTAGCCTCCCATTCCCACAGGGTATTCAGCTGGTGTAGCAGTTTCTGGGAGTCAGTTGTTGTCAGTACATCTCTCATCTTGGTAAAGACTGCAGCTCCTCAGCACGATCACCCTCCCTGAGCCTGCTCCTATCTCACCCCTGATATCCAATATGAGAGGCCTAGGATGTAAAGATACTCAAGGGCAGGAGGGGAGAGGTCCAGGGAGGGAGAACTGTCTTGAGTGGAGGTCTCTGCAGAGCCACTGAGACTACACCACCCTCCTCCTGGTCGGACCTCAGCCAGTTGACGTATTGATCATAGCCATTCTTTCTGGAGTGATATAGAATCTCAGCACTGTTTTAATTTGCATCTTTCAAATGACCAGTGATGTTAAATATTTTTTTCCTATCTTTATTTGATGTTTCCACTTCTTCATCTGAGAAGCATCTATTCATTTCAGATGCCCATTTTTGGACTGGGTCTTTAAATTTTGGGGGTCTGATTTTTTGAGTTCTTTATATATTTTAGATATTAGTTCTTTGTCTGAGGAACAGCAGGAAAAAAATTTTTTCCCGCACTGTGGGTTGTCTTTTCACTCTGGTGGTGGTTTCTTTAACTATGCAGAAGGTTTTTAATAAGATGAGATCCTAGTTGTGATTCTTTGCGGTATTTCCTGTATGACTGGGATTTTGTTCATAAAGTCTTTGCCCACACCTGTGTCTTCAAGAGTTCTACCATCAGGTCTTCCAGCAGATTTAGTGTTTCAGTTTTAATATTTAGATATTTGATCCATTTTGACTTTAGTTATGTGAAAGATATGGGTCTAGTTTTAATCTTTGGCATGTAAAAATCCAGTTTTTCCATCACCATTTGTTAAAGAGGCTTTCTTCCAGTGAAAGTGTTTAGCCCCTTTGTCAAAGATAAGGTGGCTGTGTGTGTTTGGAGTTGTTTCTGCATCTTCTAATCTGTTCCTCTGATCCTCGGGTCTGTTTTTTGCCAGTAGCATACTGTTTTTATCACAATAGCTTTGTAGTATAACTTCAACTAGGGAATTGTGATGCCCCCTGCCTTGCTTTTGTTGCCCAGAATTACTTTTGCTATTCTAGGTCTCTTCTGATTCCAAATGAATTTTAGGATTGTTTTCTCCAATTCTGTGATGTATGCTATTGGTATTTTTATTAGGATTGCATTAAATCCGTATAACAGTTTTGGAAGTATGGCCATTTTTACTATATTGGTTCTTCCTCTTTAATCTCCTTTTTCAGAGCACTGTAGTTTTCAATGTAGAGGTCTTTTACTTCCTTCATTAGACTCATTCCCAGATATTTCATTTTTTTGGATGCTATTGCAAAAGGTGTAGCTTCCCTAATTTCTTTCTCAGTGAGTTTGTTATTTGTGTATAGAAATGCTATTGATTTTTAAATACTGACTTTATATCCAGCTACACTACTAAATTTGTTTATTAAATCTAGAGGTTTTAGGCCAGGGATTTAGCTCAGTGGATTCACCAACTGCTGCACAAGGGCAAGGACCCGAGTTCAAGCCCCAGTACCAAAAAAAAAATCTAGAAGTTTTTTGGTGCAGTTATTGGAATCTTCTACATACAGTATCATGTCATCCACAAATAATGATAATTTAACTTCTTCCTTTCCTATTCTTATTCATTTTATTTGTTTCTCTTGTCTAATTGTTCTGGCTAATGTATCCAGAACTATATTGAATAACAGTGGTGATAGTGGAAATCCTTCTCTAGTTCCTGATTTTAGAGTGAAAGCTTTCAGTTTTTGTCCATTTAATATGATGTTGGCTATTGGTTTGTCATAGATGACTTTTATTAGATTGAGATAAAGACTATCTCAATTTTCTGTAAGGTTTTTTTATCATGAATGGGTGTTGGGCTTTGTCCAATGTTTTTTCTCCATCTATTGAGAGGATCATATAGTTTTTGTCTTTGGCTCTGTTAATATGGTGTATTATATTCATTGATTTGCATATGTTGAACCATCCCTGCATCCTACTTGGAATGAATCCTGTTTGGTCAATGTGTATAATCTTCTTGTTGATTTGCTAAATTCTGTTTGCCAGTATCTTTTTGAGAATTTTTGAATCTATGTTTATTAGGGAGATTGACCTGTATTTCTCTTTTTTGGTTAGCTCCTTCTCTAGCTTTGGTATAAGAGTAATGCTTGCTTCCAGGAATTAGTTTGGGACTATTTCTTCCCTTTCAATTTTATGAAATAGTTTGAGAAGTAGCAGCATGAGATCTTCTCTTAATTTCTTGTACAATTCAGCAGTGAATCTGTCAAGGCCTACGCTTTTCTTTCTTGGTAGGTTTTTAATTAAATCTTCAATTTCACTGACTGATATTGGTTATTTTGAATTTTTATGTCTTCTTGATTCAGCTTTGGTAATTCATGTGTCCATTTCTTCTGTGTTTTCCATCTTATTTCAATACAGCTTCTCAAAGTAGGTATTGATGGTCTTCTGGATTTCTCCAGGATCTGTTGTGATTTCACCCTTTTCATTTCTACTTTCATGGATTTGAGTCTTTTCTTTCCTTTTTGGATAAGGTTGGCTAAGGATTTATCAATTTTATTTAATCTTTTAAAAAACCAACTCTTGGAATCTTTGATTGTTTGCATTGTTTTCTTAGTTCAGCTACATTAATTTCTGCTCTGATCTTTATAATTTCCTCCTACACACAAGCTTTGGGCTTGACTTGCTCTTCTTTTACCAGAAGCTTGTGGTTAAACATTAGGTTGTTTATTGGAGGTTGTTCTTCTGTAATGGGAATTTAGTACTATAAATTTCCCTGTAGAACTGCTTTCACTGCAACCCACATGTTCTGGTATACTGTATTGGCATTATTCTTTAATTGTAGAAACTGTCTAATTTCTTCTTTAATTTCATCTGTGATCCATTGGTTTTTCAGGAGTGTGTTACTTAATTTCTATGTGTTGATGAAGTTTTGTGGTTTCTTTTGCCATTGATTTCCAATTTTATTGCATTATGGTCTAATAATATACATGGGATAATTTGAATTCCTTTGCATTTACTTAAGCATATTCTAAGGGCTAGTATGTGGTCTATTGTGGAGAGCATCCCATGTGCACCTGAGAAGAATGTGTATTCTGATGTTGTGGGGTGGAACACTCTATAAACATCTACTAAGTCCATATGTTCAAAAGTTTGGTTCAATTCTGATATTTTTTTGTTGATTTTTTTTTTGGTCAGTTGACCTGTCTCTTTTTGACACTGGGGTATTGAGGTCCCCTGTTAGAATTGTATTAGGCTTATTTGATTTTTCATGTCCATTAATATTTGTTTTATAAGTTGAATGCATTGGTATTTGATGCATACATATTTATGATTGTTATCTCTTCCTCTTGGATTGTTCCTTTTACAAGGGTGTAGTGACCTTCTTTGTTTCTCTTGATCAGTCTTGGCTTCAAATCCACTTTTTGTGCAAATAGAATAGCTAGTCCTGATTTTTTTCTGGGTTCCTGTCATATAGAGTATTGTTTTCCATCATTTGACTTTCAGTCTATGAATTTTTTTTTAATAAATGTGTTTCTTGTAATGTTGGATCTTGCTTCTTGGTCCATTCTGCCAGTCTGTTTCTTTTGACTGATGAATTGAAACCACTTACATTGATGATTGTAACTCATATGTATTGCCTTTTCCTTGTCATGCTATTTTTTTTGTTGGTTCCCCCCTGCGTTTAATTGCTTGCCTTGCCTGGTGGACTCATTCTTTTGGGGTTCATGGAGTTGTAGTCCTCCGTATCTCTTTCTACAGTGCCCTTCAGAACATTTTGGAGTGCTGGCTTGGTGGTTATGAATGTCTTCAGGTGTTTTTGTCATGGAAGTATCTTATTTCTCCATCAATTTTGAAAGATAGTTTTGCAGAGTACATCAATCTGGGATGGAGGCTGTTTTCTTTTAGGGCTTGAAATATTTCACTCCAAGCTCTCCTTGACTTGGGGTTTGTGTTGAGAAGTCTGCTGTGATTCTGATGGGCTTTCCTTTATAGGTGATTTGTTTCTTTTCTCAAATAGCTTTTAATAATTTGTTCTTATGTTGAATTTTTGGAATATTGACTATTATATTCCTTGGTATAGATTTTTTTACCATGGCTAATTGGAGTTCTATGTGCCTCAATTATCTGCATGTCAAGTTCTTTTTCTATCCTTGGGAAGTTTTCTACCTTTACTTCTGTGAACAAATTTTTTGTGTCATTTGTGCTATCTCCTGCTTTTTCATTGTTTCCGATCAATCTTATGTTAGTCTTCTTTGCCTCATCTAGCAGACATTAGATTGATTTTTCATGGTCCCCTGATATTTTTTAAAAAATCTTTATTTTCTTGCTCACTAACTGCAGTCCTGTCCACTAGATCTGATATACTGTCCTCACATTGGTTCATTCTGCTCTGTATGCTTTCAATGGAATTTTTAATCTCTTGGACATCTTTTTAATATGTTTCATGGATTCCATTTCTTTCCTATGTGGGCATTCATGGTTTCTATCATTTTGCTGGGCTCTTTTATTTTTTTTATCTGTATCTGCTCTATATTTACTAATCATGTCCTTCATTATGGTCATCATCTCTGCAGTTACATGAGAAATTACTTTTGATTTGATTTTTTTTCTACAGCCTCATTCATCTGCTTTGCTACTTCTACTGTTACCACTTCAGAGAGTATATATGGGTGGCTTTTGAATTATTCCTCCTCATTGCCCCAAGTTTGCCTTTAATGAGCTGGAAGTCCGGGTTTGCATCTTTTTTCCATGTCTTTTCATTTTCTTTTCTTTCTCTTTTTTTTTAGTTTAATTCCTGGGTTGATGCTCATAAATTGCTTATGGGAAGTAGCTGCATTGCTAGTGTCTAGAACCCTTAGGAAATGACTACATCTTAGAGATGCCTTCCAGGTGAAGCTGGCTTTTGTCTGTTGCAAGATCCTACATCTTCAATTTATTGGAGACTAGAAATTGGTGCCTATTTGGACTATCCCCTCATTCTTTGGCACTGGCCTATATATAGTATTATTTATAGCCCTTAGGCAATCTCAGTTTTGGCATACTAGGAAGAACAACTGATGAGAACAATTATGTCACTTTGGCTAAAGTCGTATAATCCATAATAACAATAGCATCAAACACAGCCTAGAAAATGACAAAATGTGGTAATTATTAATTTGCCACTTTTAACCAAATGAAGTATATTTGTAGTTATATAACAAAATCTAAAACAAATCAGAAAATTTTATACAGTAAATATGGCCTCAATATGGCATTTTTACCCCTCAGGACAGATAATTTAAAAGAGGTTGGGAGGGTAGAGAAATAAAAGAAGAGAAAGAAATTAGAAGCAAAGCTGGAGGACAAAGGAAAATTATGCAAACTTTGGGAAACTGGTGAAGAAGACAAGGGAAAGAGCAAAGGAAGAAATAAAACAAGAACAGAACAAAGCAACAACAAAAGAAACAATGTTCATACTCTTTTAAAAATAATAACAGGCTGCAGAAAGGCAGGTCTCTGCATGCCCTACCGAGGTCCTGAGTCAAGCGGAAGACGCCGAATCACCCCACTGCAGACAGGCAGCCATCTGATTCCACATTACCAAGGCGCAGAGGACACCAGACCACCAGACGAAGGTACTGAGTCCCACTGTTCCTGGCCCAGAAGTAGGGGCTTCTGTGCCGTCGTCCCACTGCTCCTGGTCCAGAGGAAGGGGTTTCCCGGTCACCATCCCTCCCACTGCTCCCAGCCCAAAGGAAAGGGCTTTTGGGCCACCTTCTGTCCTGCTGCTCCTGGCCCAGAGGAAGGGGTTTCTCGGCCACCATCCCTCCGGCTGCTCTCAGCCCACAGGAAAGGGCTTTTGGGTCACCATCCCTACCGCTGCTTGTGGCCCCTGGCCCACCTCACCCAGCTCAGAGGAGGTAATCCGTGCAGGCACTAACAGCCCCCCACCCCAATCGAAATGAGAAAACACATAAATAAGTCTCAAAACAAGACTTCCAGATCACCTACAGCAACCCCAAAGGGAAATGAGATGGAACACTCTGATACTCAACCACCTGGACCCACTGAACTGGCAACAAAAGGGGATCTGGAAAAAATGAAATCAGAAATAATTTCTCAGATAACAGAAGAAATTGTGCCCTTGGTGCAAGACATGATTAATAAATCTAGAGAGGAGCTCAGGAACATGATGGAATCCCAACATAAGAAACAAATGGAATCCATAAAACAGATGCAAATAGATTTCCAGGATTTGAAAAACTCCACTGAAAGTCTACACAGCAGAATGAGCCAGTGTGAGAATTTCAGATATAGAAGATAAGATTGCAATTAGTGACCAGGAAAAGAAAAATTGCTTCAAAATTAGAAGGGAACATGAGAAATCAATCCAGCAGCTGCTAAATGATGCAAAGAAGAATAATATAAGACTGATTGAAGTTAATGAAGAAACAGGAGAGAGTGCAGATGACATAAAAAATCTCTTCACAGAAATAATGGCAGAAAACTACCCAAACAGGGGAAAAGAACTTGACATACAGATAAGTGAGGCATATAGGACTCTAAATAGCCTTGATCAAAAAAAACTACACATAGGCATATAATTGTTAAGATTCCAGAAACACAAGAGAAGAACAAAGTTCTCCAAGCAGTCAGAGAAAAGAAACAAATCACATACAAAGGAAAGCCCATCAGAATCACAGCAGACTTCTCAACACAAACCATCAAGGCAAGAAGAGCTTGGAGTGACATATTCCAAGCCCTAAAAGAAAACAGCCTCTAACCCAGATTGATGTACCCTGCAAAACTATCTTTCAAAATTGATGGAAAAATAAGATACTTTCATGACAAAGAGCACCTTAGGAACTTCGTGAATACCAAACCAGCACTCCAAAGAATTTTACACAATAGCCTAGGAACAGACATTGAGGATCACAACCCCAGGAAGCAAAGCAGAATGAACCCATCTGGCATAACAAGAAATTCAATGTAAAGGGGGAGAACCCAACAAAAAGAAAAAGTCATGGCAAGGACAAGTCAATACGTTTCAGTTATAACCATCAAGGTTAATGGTCTCAACTCACCAATCAAAAGAAATAGACGGGCAGAATGGGTCAAGAAGCAAAATCCAACAATATGCTGCATACAAGAAACACACTTAATTGAAAAGGAAACTCATAGACTGAAAGTTAAAGGGTGGAAAACAATACTGCTTGCAACAGGAACCCCCAAAAAAGCAGGAGTAGCTATCCTCTGTGCAGATCAAGTAGATTTCAAACCAACACTAATTAAGAGAGATGAAGAAGGACACTACATCCTTGTAAAGGGAAGAATCCAAGAGGAAGAGATGACAATCATAAATATCTATGCACCAAACACTATTGCACCCAACTATATAAAACAAATACTAATGGCCATGAAAAGCCTTATATGCACTAATACAATTGTAGTGGGGGACCTCAACACCCCACTGTCACAAATAGATAGATCAACTAGACTAAAAATAAGTAATGAAATACTAGAACTCAATCAAACTCTTGAACAAATGAACTTAACAGATGTTTACAGAGTTTTCCACCCCACAAAATCAGAATACATGTTCTTCTCAGCTGCACATGGGTCATTCTCCAAAATAGACCACATACTCACACATAGAACATGTTTAAGTAAGTGCAAAGGAATTGAAGTTATCCGCTGTATATTATCAGACCATAGAGCGATGAAATTGAAGATCCATAGCAAAAGAAACTCAAAAAATTTCATAAACATGTGGAAATTGAACAACACACTTCTGAATAACCAATGGGTCACAGAGGAAATTAAAGAAGAAATCAGACAGTTCCTTCAATTAAATGACAATGACAATACAACATATCGGAATCTATGGGACACAATGAAAGCAGTCTTATGAGGGAAATTCATAGCAGTGAATACACATATTAGGAAAACAGAAGGAGCCCAATTAAACAACCTGATGCTGAACCTCAAGCTTCTAGATAAAGAAGAGCAGGACAAACCCAAAGCTCATACAAGGGAAGAAATTATAAAGATCAGAGGAGAAATCAATGCAATGGAGACTAAGAGAACGATACAAAAAAATCAATGAAGCCAAGAGTTGGTTCTTCGAAAGAATCAACAAAATTGATAAACCTTTAGTCAACCTTGTCAGAAAAAGGAAAGAAAAGGCCCAAATCCATGCAATTAGGAATGAAAAGGGTGAAACTACAACAGACCCAGCAGAAATCCAGATGATCATCAATACCTACTTCCAGAACCTGTATGACAATAAGATGGACAACACAGAAGAAATAGATTCCTAGATACATATGAATTACCAAAGTTGAATGAAGAAGACCTAAAAATTCTGAACAACCCAATATCAACCAAGGAAATTGAAAATGTAATTAAAAACTTATCACCTAAGAAAAGCCCAGGCCCTGATGGCTTCACTGCTGAATTCTACAAGACATTTAGAGAGGAACTGCTGCCGCTACTGTTTAAACTCTTCAATGAAATTGAAAGGGAAGCAATACTCCCAAATTCATTCCTGGAAGCAAGCATCATCTTGATCCCCAAAGCAGAGAAAGACCCAACTGAAAAAGAGAACTATAGGCCAATCTCACTAATGAACATAGATGCAAAACTCCTTAATAAGATACTGGCAAACAGAATGCAGAAGATCATCAAGAAGATCATACACCCTGATCAAGTGGGATTCATCCCAGGGATGCAGGGATGGTTCAATATACGAAAATCAATCAATGTAATACACTATATCAACAGAGCCAAGGACAAAAACCATATGATTATCTCCATAGATGCAGAAAAAGCATTTGACAAAATCCAACATGCATTTATGATAAAAACCCTCCAAACAATTGGAATAGATAGTCTCTACCTCAAACTGATAGAAGCCATCTATGAAAAACCAACAGCCAATATCATACTAAATGGTCAAAAACTGAAATTGTTCACACTAAAATCAGGAACAAGACAAAGATGTCCACTATCACCACTCTTGTTCAATATAGTTCTGGAAACATTAGCCATGGCAATTAGGCAAGAGAACGAAATAAAAGGAATAAAGATAGGAAATGAAGAAGTTAAATTGTCATTATTTGCAGATGACATGATACTCTATATAGAAGACCCCAGGAACTCCACCAAAAGTCTTCTACACTTAATAACCAAAATTCAGTCAAGTAGCTGGTTACAAGGTCAACACACAAAAATCAATAGCTTTCCTCTACACCAATGACAGACTCACTGAGAGAGAAATAGGGCAAATAATTCCTTTCACAATAGCATCCAAAAAACTGAAATACCTAGGAATCATCCTAACGAAAGAAATCAAAGACCGCTTCTCTGAAAACTATGGCACTCTGAAAAGAGAGATTGAAGATGATATCAGAAAATGGACAGATAGCCCCTGCTCCTGGGTAGGAAGGATTCATATAGTGAAAATGGCCATACTTCCAAAACTCCTATATAGATTTAATGCAATTCCAATTGAGATCCCAGCAGCATACTTCATAGACCTTGAGAAAACAATCCAAAAATTCATTTGGAACAAGAAGAGACCCAGAATAGCAAAAGCAATTCTAGGTAACAGAGACATGGCAGGGGGTATCACAATCCCCAACCTGCAACTCTACTACAAAGCTACTGAGATAAAAACAGCATGGTACTGGCAAAGAAACAGATCTGAGGACCAGTGGAACAGATTAGAAGATGCAGAAACAACGCCAGACACACTCAGCCATCTCATCTTCGACAAAGGAGCCAAACACCCTCACTGGAGGAAAGATAGCCTCTTTAATAAATGGTGCTGGACAAATTGGGCTTCAACTTGCCAAAGATGAAAACTAAACCTGTATCTCTCACCATGCACTAAACTAAAATCAAAATGGATTAAAGATCTAAATATTAAAATAGAAACTCTGAACCAGTTGGAACAGAGGTTAGGTAGAACCCTTGAAGACATCGGTGTAGGAAAAGATTTTATGAACAAAACCTTAGTTGCCCGTGAACTAGCACAAACAATCAACAAGTGGGATCTCTTCTTATTAAAAAGCTTCTGCCCAGCAAGAGAAACCACCAGCAGTGTGAAGAGACAACCCACAATGTGGGAAAAAATCTTCACCTGCTCTTCCTCAGACAAAGGTCTACTATCTTGAATCTATAAAGAACTTAAAGAAATCAGACCTCCCAAATTTAAAGACCCAATCCAAAAATGGGCATCTGAAATGAACAGACATTTCTCAGACAAAGAAGTAGAAATAGCAAATAAATACATGAAAAAATGTTCAACATCACTGGTCATTCAAGAGATGCAAATGAAAACAATGCTGAGATTCCACTTCACTCCAGAAAGAATGGCTGCTGTCATGAAATCAACCAATAACAAATGCTGGCGGGGCTGTGGGGAAAGAGGAACCCTGCTCCACTGCTGGTGGGAGTGTAGACTGGTGCAAGCACTGTGGAAATCAGTATGGAGATACCTCAAAGAACTAGGACTGGAAGTCCCATTTGACCCCGCTATTCCACTGCTGGGGATCTTCCCCAAAGAATTAAAAGAATCATACCACAGTGATAATATATGCGCCCATGTTCATAGCGGCACAGTTTGTAATAGCTAAAACTTGGAAACAGCCCAAATGCCCATCAACTGGAGACTGGATAAAGAAAATGTGGTTTTTTTATAAAATGGAGTACTACTCAGCCATAAAAAATGAGAAATTAGAGACATTTATAGCTAAGTGGATGCACATTGAGGCAGTACTCTTAAGTGAAATAAATAGGACACAGATGTGTAAATACCGAATAGTTTCTCTGGTGTGAGAAACTGAAAGTGTAAATAAGGACTAAATGTATAATAGATCATGTGAAATAGGAAGAAAAGGGGCAAAGGGAAAGGAAGTGGGAGGGCTAGGGAAAAGGACAGAAGGGAATGGGATTAATATGAGAAAATGGAAAACTAGGAACAAAATCTTTGTAAATAGGGAGGGCTGGAGGGGTTGAAGGGAGGGCTGGGCAAAGGTGAAAAACAAGAACCAAGTGAGACTATGTAAAGGTGCAAATTTCCAATGATGAATGTCATTATATTGTATACCTAAAATGTACCAATTATTAGAATGAATAATTGATAATGTAAAATTGGAAGAAAAGGTCCAAAGGGGTAGGGGTAGTGGGAGGCACAGGGGAAAGGAAAGAAGGGAAAGGAAAAAATGATGAGAAATGGAAAAAATTTAAATAAAGTGTTTGTAAATAGGGAAGGGTGGAGGGCGTGAAGGGAGGGCTAGGAATGGGGAAAAAATAAGAACCAAGATGCATTATATAAAGGTACAATTCCCAATGAGAAATGTAATTGTGTTGTGTACCTACAATGTACCAATAAAAGAATTTAATACAAAATAATAATAATAATAATAAAATAAAATAAAAATAATAACAAATAATGAGTAATGAACAGAGTGGGGGGAAAGCAAAAAAAAAGGAAGAAAACAAAATGTTTACTTCAGGATATGTCTCTGCTGTCACTGGTAGACAGAGTGGGCAGACAGACCAGATCCGTGTTAATCCCAGCAAGCCAGCTATAGATTTATGGCAGGGTAGTAGATAAAATAATCCCAGCAAGCCTGCACTTTTAGTTACACTGAAATTCAGGCTGATTTATGGCTGTGAGGCTGGAACCCATGTTGTTCAGCCTGCAACATTCCTTATGCCTCCTGCCAGCTTGAACTTACCTCCCTGCTGGCTTCAACTTGGCTCCTTGACCTCTCCTGACTTGAACTCAGTTCTTTATCACTCTGATACTGGTAGCTGCTGGATGGAGCCAGCCCAAAGCTGTTCTGAGATCTGAGCTCAGTTGGCCTCTCTCCAAGATGGCTACCAGCCAATTGCCCTCTCCTGGGGGATGTCTGAACCTGAATAACTCACCAGCCACTGCAGTCTGCTGTGTCCACTGGTGTGCCTTTTCTGTAGGGGCCTCTGGAGTTGCCAGCAGTCACTGTACATCTGCAGGTTTAAGTTGCCCCTCCCAAGCCATGAGCCAGGGCTCAGGGAAAACTCTCTTTGCTCTCCCTGGGGGTTCAATTCTCTCTTGAGATCTTTGCTGGGTGCCAGGAACCCACTTTCCTCCTTCTCATCCTCATGTTGCTAAATTCCAGCATCTGGACACCAAATCTCAGAGAGGCTGTTTCTCTATTGTTCACGACTCCACCATCTTCCTGGAAGTCTTGAAAAAATATATTTTTAAAACACTAGCTTAGTAAATATTTGGATAATAAGGCAAGGAAGCCTCAGATTCAGTTTCAAATGCAAGTTATCTTTAAGTTTTTCTTCACAAGTAGCCCATTCCTAAAAGGAAGAAAGAGGGGTGGTGGAGATTTATAGCTGTCAATTCTTCCCAAAGCATTATAAATACTATTATTGCCTTTAGTCATATCCTAGTTATCTAGCAATATTGACAAATAAAAATATAGGATAATGGAATGGAAAGATAAAAGGAACAAAAATCTTTAGAAAACATGTCTTTTTCTATGAAAAAAACTACATAATTTAAGATTAAAATGTTTAAAGGTAAACTCTTAGCAAATTACAGTGTAAGTATTATAGTATATCCTTAATTAATGTTTATAAATCAGTAACTTTTTAAAAATAAAGACAAGTTGGTCTAAGTATTCTGGAATTTAAAAAAATAAGACAATCTGCTAACATACTGTTACCTTTCTCAAACTTTATTCAGACAGAAATTTGATTTTCAATTAGACACCAACTATATTTATGGGTATTGTAGAGCTATCTCCAAAAGACAAGTAGTGATAGTTATGTGTGCAAACCTTCTTCCTTTCCCCTATATTTTCTTAGCTATCATTGTAAATCAAGTGCATTTTAAAGCATAGGATTACAGCACAGCTAACACATTCAGAGCTGTGCTATTATTAACCAAAATCAATTTTGACATTACTAGTTCTGAAAATATTTAAATCCAATATTTACATCTTTCTTCCTTGTTACAAAGACTAATTTAGAATGTAAGCCATGTCAATCCAAAATATATGAAGAAACAGAAGGTTTTCTTGGGAGACAGTATAACCATACACCTTGATGATTAAGAATTAGCATCTAATTTTTCATTACCTATTCTGAGTGCCAGTTACACAAAGCAGCTATTCAATTTTTGATCTGTATCGCACAAGGACAAAAGGAGCAAAGTTTGTAAAATTGGAGATGGTCTATCTGATATGCTAGATAATGAACCCACAGGAAGGATAAAGTCAAATATCACATCAATTTTATCTTATAGTCAATTCATTAAATAATAAAATATGGTTTAATAGATACCTGTCTGTACTTATAGCACTCAAGTTAGGGGCTTTTGTAAAGATACATATGCAGCATCACTGGGTATTAACTTTAGGGTAAACTAAAGTTTAATTCTAACATACTTTACAGTTTAACTCTTATCTGTTCCCCCTTTGCCCACAAAGTTCATGAGAAAAAAAGACCCAGCTGTGAACAGAAAGTATCCACAGGGAGTTGATCTGCTGTAAACAAATAAGAGCTCTTGAGAGCTCTGAGTAGGAAATGTTCTTCATGGAACTATCACTCCTCTTTCAAATAAAGGGTGAAAGACATTCCAAGGACAGATGTTTGCCATTTCCCTTCATTTGATAACCCAGAAGCTGTTGACAGCAACCCCATTATGAAAGATTCTATTACACAGTGAGTGAAACACTGCCATTTGGTAAGTTACCAGTGGCTTGACTGAACTCTGCAGAGGTGTAAAAGCATTGGACAGTCCTGATTCCAAAGCTAGGGCTGTGATCTCAATGAATTCTACTGTCCTGGGGTCCACACCTTAAGAGAAGCACTGTTCCTTCAGGTGCCAGCATGGCTTCTTTGGCCATGCTGTGGCCCCTTGAGGGTAGGACTCGTGTCTTACTCAACATCCACTACCCAACCTTCTAGAAGAGAGTGAGGAGTAGGTGCTCTGTAAATTCTTGAACAGATTTCAAAGTTCTTTCAGTTTCTGGATTAGTCAACTGCAAGCAGAGTTAAGCGGAGTATCTGCTGGGGGTTGGGTCTGAATCGGAGCATCTAAGACACCCTTGCCGTGCCCTGTAGCAGAAAGTGTAGAGGGTTGTGGCTCCAAGCTATCGACTGCTCACCAGAGTGTCCTTTGTTGGCCAGATTCTGGTTTAATAGGTACCTTTCCAGCCCTGTAAGTACAAGAAGCAAGGGTCTGTGTTGACCATGAAGCAACCTCCCAGAGGAAGGGAGGAAAATTTAAAATATCAAGTTTTCCTTCTATGCACGCGCTACACAGAAGTTCCCCACAGGGCCCAGTTGTGCAAAAGAGGCACACTGCTATTTTGACAGAAGATCAGTGTACACAGTTCCCAACCAGAGGTACTCAGCATCAGGATCAGAACATTCACAGCTCTGTGTGAGCCCCTAATTTGCTCATGTCTGCAAGTACAATGCATAGGGTTATGTTTTCAAATTGCATTGTCATTAAACTTCAAAATATTTTTCGAAGTGTTTATTTACATTTTCCTTCAAAACTAGAAGACATCTACAAATTGGATTAAGTAAAAAATGTATCACACCTGAAAAATGGATTGTTTTAAGGATGACTCCTACTCCTTGCTAGACGTACATTGCTTTAGGGTCCAGAGCAAACCTGTCCATCCTGCTTTCATTTGAGTAAGGTAAATGATGGTCATAGTTCACTGAATTTTCATTGAGAAACTGCTGGGAAGTGACTCATTTGAGTTCCATCTTCTACAAAATGAATGCTAAACAATGGCAAATCATGCCACATTAGATTTAGTGACTCTGTACTCATATTGCTTTTTCAGTCACCACAAGTTTTAATAGAACCCTGGAGTTAAACAACCAAAACTGCATATTGAAGAGTTATGTCATGGGCATCTATGGGAAAAAGGAGATACAAGCAGATTTTCTCACAGAATATTTTTTTTCTTCAGATGACAAGAGAACTGCAACTGTTATCCTCCACTAGAACTGAAAATTGTATTAACATTTTATAACAACATGATAACAACTATCATGTCAGAGAGAATAAATTAGCATAATGCCAAGCCAACAAACCATGGACCAGACATTGTTTTCTACGAGTCTATTATGCACAAATTACACTGATTTACTCTCTGTCTCATTTAACCCTCCCAAGCATCCCATGAGATAGTCCTCTTGATCTCCACTCACAGATGATGCCAGTTTGCCTTAGGCAGATGAAACAGCTTGTTCCAAATCACAGTTTGTAAGTAGAAGAAAATGGTTTCAGAGCAGGCTTTCCCTGACTCCAGGGTTGAAAGCTTAGTTCAGGGAAAAAGTCTTTTACACAAAAACTCTGTCTTGTTTCCAGTGAGTTCAAAGAAACCATAACTCTGAGAACCCTCTTTTCTTCCCCTCCTCTGCTTTCTTGTGAGGGCATCGCTTTACCAGTTTCTGTTTTGTCCTGCACAACTTCTCCTGGGCTGGCTACAGCCTTGAAGACTCACAAAGTCAGCCTCTCTCTCTCTCTCTCTCTCTCTCTCTCTCTCTCTCTCTCTCTCTCTCTCTCTCTCTCTCTCTCTCTCTCTCTCTCCCTGCCAAAAAGCCCAGGTGTTTGCAGAGTCCCATGAATGAGTAGCTGTTGCCCTGCAGGAGGCGAGGAGCTGGCGGACTGTGTAAATGTACACAGTGAGCCACTTTCTGTAAGAAGGTAAAATATCTAAAACGGGACCACCTCTGAGATGAAGTCTCCCCTCCTGCTACCTCTCCACCTACTCCATACTCCAGCGCTCAGTTTTTCCAAGCCTGTGCTCCCTGCCCCCTTCCTGGGCTGCTGAGGGTGTCCAGGCAGAGCTGACCTAGCAGCCTATTATTATTACTATCGTTGTCGTTGTCGTTACTCCCCACTTCGCTGATGTGCCTCCCACCGCCCACACAGGGCGAGCAGGGGCCGGCCTCACCGGTTCGTTCCTATGGGATTTCATAGCTATGCTGGCTCTGGATGCTCATTGATTTTTAAACGACCCTGCAAAGGGAAGAAGTTTCCATTGAGATCCACATGGCTCGGGGGAAAAGAAGTGCTTTGGTCACTGGAGGGCGCTGTGGAGCAGGAACCAAGTCAGATTTCAGCTTTATTGTCTTTGGAAAACAGCCTGCGGTGCGGACAATGCCACAGGCCCGGGGTCCTTGGGTAGCCTGAGTCCCGATTCTCTCTGCCGGCCTGAAATGCCCTAGCTTTAGAATCAGAGATGCACTCTTTCATTATAGCTCTCGGGCTAATTGTGAGGAACCTCACCTTGCTCAAACTGTCTTTCCATTTTATACTAAGTAAATCTTTAGAGATAGACAATGATGCTGGGCATGGTGGCGCACACCTGTAATCTCAGCACTCAGGAGGCTGAAGCAGGAGGATGGCCACGAGTTCAAGGGCAGCCTGGGCTACATAGTGAAACGTCTCAAAAAACAAAAAAAAAAAAATGAGAGAGAAGGAGAAAGAGAAGGAAATATATATTTTATCTCCCAAAGAAAGACACAAGTGTTATAATCAGGGCTGAGTATACTTATATGGACTCACTAAGTGAAATTGTTGGGCCTGCAGTTCACAGACTTGGTCTTTCTAGACGCTGTGCCAAATTCACAACTGTTTATCTCCTTTTTTCATTCCCTATACATTTTCAGTCATTATTTCTTATTGAGCTGATGTTTTTCCATGAGGGTTGACCCAACAGCAGCCAGTGAATAACACATTTCATTCTTGGGAGTGACCAGACCTGGAAATGCCTGACTCATCAGTGTTGGAAGTTGTTTTTGCTGACATTTAACACAATCTGTAGCTAACTGCAAATCCCAATTTCTGTCATCTCTTACTGTTTATTGTTTTTCCTATAGACACAATGTAATTTACTGTAATGATAATGGCAACAATAATCATCTCCATGCCTGTACAGTGTGACTGTACCCAACCACCACAGAAATAGCATCTATGTGGAACCAAAATTAACCTTGAGCAATATGTAATAAAAATCTGAACATTGAAGTTTCTAATGTTTTACATAAAGGCAATATATTTCTTAATAAAATTAAGAGTTTTCAAATGCCGAGAATTAAAATCTCCAGAAATGGCTCTAGGCAATGTATGAGCTGCATAAAAGTAGTGATATTTTCCTATTGTTCCAGAGGAAGTCCATACAGTATGTGCCATATTGACACTCATCTCACACATGCTATAAACATGTTGCATATGTTATGCCAAGAGGACACATGAACGACGACCGAGGCATAGACCCCTTCCAAAGGAGCCCATAGATTTTCTCCTGTGCTTGAATGTAGGTAGCTCACTGCTAATCCCACCCAGAATTGGGAGGGAAATATTTCTCCATTAAATACTACACCCAGGCTCCTCGACTGTGTTCTGGTTCCTGTCCACGATACAGTGAGGTCCCGTGAGCGGCTTGGAGCCCCGCCTTCATCCGGTGCTCCTCTTAGCCGCATGGGAGCCTGCAAGGCCCAATTCCACCTCCCCCACCCCCCACCCCGCTGCCTTACGTCTCTTCTGCTACCTGGTCCCTCACTACAGAGGCACAGGGGATTATACTTCACATAGTTAAATGTGATAGATTAATAACTACCACAAATTGTCATTTTCTAAGCTGGGCTTGATGCTATGGTATTGCTGATTGTAACATTTGGTCTAACATGTTGTGATTGATCTAATCAGCTTTTCTTCCTGGTATAAGGAAAATAAAATAGCCTCAGAGTCATTACAGCCTCAAAACCTAAACACAAGCCATATCTGGAAGACACCTCTGAAAAGCAATCATTCCACAAGGGTTTTAAACACAAGCAACAAAGACACCTGCATTAAGCAATTTTGAAATATAAACCCAGGAATTAGACCAAGGACAGTACCAAAAACAAAAATGAGAAGACATTTAAGCAAGGAACAAATGCAGGCTTCCACACCACAGAAAGGAAATTCTGGGGGAAATGAGGTGGAAAAGTCTGATAATCAGCCACCTGGACACCCTGAACTGATAGCACAGGAAGTAACAAAGCAGATGAATGAGGCTCTAGAAAAATTCAAAACAGAAATAATCTCCCAGATAAATACAGGCATGGTGAGCAGAGTGAAAGTCATGATTAGAGGCTCTAGAGCAGAAACAGACAAGAAAATAGATGAGATCAGAAACATGCTGGAAGCCATGAATGCCCAGCATAAGAAAGAAATGGAAAACATGATCACCCAACATAACAAAGAAATGGAATCCATGAAACAGATTCAAACAGATATTCAGGAGATTAAAAACTCCATTGAAAGTATGCACAGCAGACTAAGAGAATCTGAAGACAGAATATCAGATATAGAAGACAGGATTGCAGTTAAGGACCATGAAAACAGAGATTTCTTAAAGATAGTAAGGGACCATGAGAAATCAATCCAACAGCTGCTAGATGATGCAAAGAAGAATAACATGAGACTGATAGGAGTCCATGAAAAAACAGGAGAAAGTACAATTGACATAAAAACTGTTCACAGAAGTAATAGTAGAAAACTTCCCAGACAGAGGTGGAGAATTGGACACCCAGATAAGTGAGGCATATAGAACTCCACCCAGCCACGATCAAAAAAAATCTACACCTAGGCATATAATAGTCAAGATCCCAGAAACCCAACAGAAGAACAAAGTTCTACAGGCAGTTAGAGAAAAGAAACAAATCACCTACAAAGGAAAGCCCATCAGAATGACGGCAGATTTCTCAACACAAACCCTCAAATCAAGGAGAGCCTGGAGTGAAGTATTTCAAGCCCTAAAAGAAAATAACTTCCAACCTAGACTATTGTATCTGGCAAAATTATCTTTCAAAATCAATGGGGAAATTAGGTACTTTCATGACAAAGAACACCTGAGAAATTTCATGAACACCAATTTAGCACTCCAAACAACTTTATGCAATATCCTAGAAAAAGACAAGGAAGGTCACAACTCCATGAGGGCCAATAGAGAGAAGACACCACACAAGGTAAGGCACTAAAGGGAAAGGGGGAAAAATAAGAAAAGAGCCAACAACAATAAAATATCATGGCAAGAATGAGTCAATATCTCTCAATTATAACTATCAATGTTAATGGCCTCAATTCACTAATCAAAAGAAACAGATTGACAGAATGGATTAAGAAGCAAAACTCAGCAGTATTCTGTATACAAGAAACACACCTAAGTCAAAAGGAAATTCATAGACTGAAAGTAAAAGGTTGGAAAACCGTTCTCCATGTGACAGGATCCCACAAAAAAGCAGGGGTAGCAATCTTATTTGCAGACAAAGTAGATTTCAAACCAAAACTAATTAAGAGAGACAAAGATAGTCACTACATCCTTGTGAAGGGAACAATCCAAGAGGAAGAGATGACAATCATAAATATTTATGCACCAAATACAAATGCCCCTAACTATACAAAACAAATATTAATGGACATGAAAAACCAAATAAGCACTAACACAATTGTAGTGGGGGACCTCAACACCCCTCTACCACAAATAGACAGATCATCTAGGAAAAAAATTAACAATGAAGTTCTAGAGCTGAACCAAGCTATTGAACAAAAGGACTTAGCAGATGTTTATAGAGTGTTCCACCCTAAGAAATCAGAATACACATTCTTTTCAGCTCCACACAGGTCATTCTCCAAAATAGATCACATTGTAGCTCATAGGGCAAATCTAAGTAAATGTGAAAGATTTCAAGTTATCCCCTGTATATTATCAGACCATAGTGCAATACAATTGGAGATCAATAACATAAGAAACCACAAAACATCAACAAACACATGGAAATTGAATAACACTCTCCTGAACAACCAATGGGTCACAGAGGAAATTAAAGAAGAAATTAGACAGTTTCTACAAATAATTGATAATGCCAGTACAACATACAAGAATCTGTGGGACACAATGAAAGCAGTTCTACAAGGGAAATTCATAGCAGTGAATGCCCATATTAGGACAACATAGCGAACTGAGTTAAATAACCCAATGCAGAAACTCAAGCTCCTAAAAAAGAAAGAGGATAGCAAACCCAAAGCTTGTACAAGAAAGGAAATTATAAAGATTTGAACAGAAATCAATCCAATGGAGACTAAGAGAATGATACAAAAAAACCTCAATGAATCGAAGAGCTGGTTTTTTGAAAGAATAAATAAAATTGATAAACCTTTAGCCAACCTTATCAAAAAAAGGAAAGAAAAGGCTCAAATCCATCCAATTAAGAATGAAAAAGGTGAAGCCACAACAGATCCAGCAGAAATTCAGAGGATCTTCAATACCTACTTTGAGAAACTGTACGCTAATAAAATGGAAAACACAAAAGAAATGGACAGATTCCTAGATACATACAAATTGCCCAAGTTAAATGAAGAAGATATAGAAATTCTAAACACTCCAATAACAATGAGTGAAATTGAAAATGTAGTAAAAAATTTACCAACAAAGAAAAGCCCAGGCCCTGATAGGTTCACTGCTGAATTCTACAAGATGTTTAAAGAAGAACTATCACCATTACTCTATAAACTCATCAAGGAAATTGAAAGGGAAGCATGGCTTCCAAATTCTTTCCTGGAAGCAAGTGTTACTTTGATTCCAAAACCAGGGAAAGACCCAAGCCAAAAAGAGAACTACAGACCAATCTCCCTAATGAACATAGATGCAAAAATCCTCAACAAGATACTGGCAAACATAATACAGGGGGTCATCAAGAAGATCATACACCCTGACCAAGTTGGATTTATCCCAGGGATGCAAAGATGGTTCAACATCTGTAAATCAATAAATGTAATACACTATATTAACAGAGTCAAGGACAAAAACCATATGATCATCTCAATAGATGCAGAAAAGGCATTTGACAACATCCAGCACCCATTTATGATAAAAAATGCTACAGAAAATTGGAATAGAAGGTCTTTATCTCAACCTGACTAAGGCTATCTATGAAAAACCAACAGCCAACATTATACTAAATGGTCAAAAACTTAAAACTTTCACACTAAAATCAGGAACAAGACAAGGATGCCCACTATCACCACTCCTGTTCAATATTGTTCTGGAAACATTAGCCATAGCAATTAGACAAGAGAAAGAAATAAAAGGAATAAAGATAGGAAAGGAAGAAATGAAACTGTCATTATTTGCTGATGATATGATACTTTACATAGCAGACCGAAAAAACTCAGTCAAAAGCCTTCTAGACCTAATGGACAGATTCAGTAGAGTAGCTGGATATAAGGTCAACACTCAGAAGACAATAACCTTCTTATACACAAATAGACCCATTGAGAGAGAAATTCAGGAAATAATTCCTTTTACAATAGCATCTAAAAAAATGAAATATCTAGGAATCAACCTAACAAAGGAAACACAAGACCTCTACACTGAAAACTACAGCACTCTGAAGAAGGAGATCGAAGAGGATATAAGAAAATGGAAAGATCCCTTGCTCCTGGTTAGGAAGAATCAATATAGTGAAAATGGCCATACTTCCAAAACTACTATATAGATTTAATGCAATGTTGATTGAAATTCCAACAATATACTTCACAGAACTAGAGAAAACAATCCAAAAACTCATTTGGAAGCAGAAGAAAGCTAGAATAGCAAAAGCAATTTTGGGCAACAGAGACATGGCTGGGGGTATCACAATCCCCAACTTGAAACTATACTACAAAGCTACTGTGATAAAAACAGCATGGTACTGGCAAAGAAACAGACCCGAGGATCAGTGGAATAGATTAGAAGATGCAGAAACAACTCCAAACATACTCAGCCACCTCATCTTGGACGAAGGAGCCAATCGCCCTCATTGGAGAAAAGATAGCCTGTTCAACAAATGGTGTTGGAAAAACTGGATTTCAACCTGCCAACGATTAAAACTAGACCCATACCTATCACTGTGCACTAAACTAAGATCAAAGTGGACTAAAGAGCTAAATATCAAGACAGAAACAGTAAACTTGCTGGAAGATAAGTTAGGTAGAACTCTCAATGACATTGGCATAGGAAAAGACTTTATGAACAAAACTTCAGTAGCACGGGAACTAGCACAAAGAATCAAGAACTGGGATATCATCTTATTAAAAAGCTTCTGCACTGCAAGAGAAACTGCCAACAGAGCTAAGAGACAACCTACAATATGGGAAGAAATTTTTAGCAGCTGTACCACAGACAAAGGTCTACTATCTATAATAGATAAAGAATTGAAAAAAATCAGACCCCCCCAAATTCAAAGACCCAATTCAAAAATGGGCATCCAAAATGAACAGACATTTCTCAGACAAAGAAGTAAAAACAGCAAATAAATATATGAAAAAATGTTCAACATCACTGGTCATTCAAGAGATGCAGGTGAAAACAACACTGAGATTCCACCTCAGCCCAGAAAGAATGGCTGCTATCAAGAAATCAACCAATAACAAATTCTGGCAGGGGTGTGGAGAGAAAGGAACACTTCATTGTTGGTGGGAATGTAGATTGGTGCAACCACTGTGGAAATCAGTATGGAGATACCTCAAAGAACTAGGACTAGAGGTCTCATTTGACCCAGCTATTCCCCTACTGGGTATCTTCCCCCAAAGAATTAAAAGGATCATACCACAGTAATATATGTGCACCTATGTTTACAGCAGCACAATTTGTAATAGTTAAGGTTTGGAAACAGCCCAAGTGCCCATCAACTGGAAACTGGATAAAGATGTGGTTTTTTAATAAAATGGAGTACTACTCAGCCATAAAGAACGAGAAACTAGAGACATTTATAATTAAATGGATGCATATTGAGGCCATACTCTTAAGTGAAATAAATAGGACACACGTGTAAATACCAAATAGTATCTCTAGTGTGAGAAACTGAAAGTGTAAATAAGGATGAAAATGATTAAAATGAATAATTGATAATTTGAAATAGGAAAAGGTCCAAAGGTGGAGGGGTGGCGGGAGGGGAAGGGGAAAGGGAAGAAAGGAAAGGAAAAATTATGAGAAAGAAAGAAAAAAAAAGGAAACAAAGTCTATGTAAATAGGAAAGGGTGGTGGGGGTGAACAGTGCATAGGTAATGGGGAAAAGAATAAGAACTAAGATACATCATGTTCAGGTACAAATACCCAATGGTAAATGTAAATGTATTGTATACCTAAAATGTACCAATTAATATATAAATAAAAAATTTTAAAAAGGGCTGGGGATTTAGCTCAGTGGTTCTGCCGCTTGCCTCGCAAGCACAAGGTCCCGAGTTCGATCCCTGGTACCAAAAAAAATAAAAAAGAAAAAAGAAAAAAAAGAAATTCAGATTTTAGGACCAGAGAAAAAATAAATAAATAAATAAATAAATACTACACCTGTTCCTTTGTTAGTATGAGTTGAACCAACACCAATGCAAATAATCCTTGCCTGTAATTTGTTTCCTGATACAGGTTCAATTGCCTTCTTCCTCTCCAAAGTGCAAAAACTAGTTTTGTCTCATTTGCATTTTTATTTCATTATTTCCAGTTTCCTTCTTTCTTCTTTGAACAGGCTATAAAATCTGGTTCCCATCTCAATTGCTGAGTAAAATAAATCTTTAACACATATTCATGCATATATCTGTATCAGAGTCATACTGTTACTTTCTTTTAATTAATATTTTTCCCTCAAGGCATTCATTCTTTCTCCATCCCAAAGGATTCCAATCCACAGAGTGGAAAAGGACCTGAACTTCACCAAAGAGCTGTTCTATTTCTGGCCATAGTGATCAGTTAGGGATGGGCATGTAATCAAAAATAGTCACTCCTCTCCCTGAGCTTTCCTGCTAGCATAACAGAAATGACCTTCTTTCTTTGCAATCTTGGATGGTAAGAAAAATGTTTACTCTTGTTAATCTTCTCCCACATTGCATCAAAGAAGCTGTCCCTGACAGGACAGAAAGAAGCCAAGTTATAAAGAAAAGCAGAGACAAAGATGATCAAAGATAACTGGAACACCTTCCACCCTTTTACTCAGTTCTGGCCAGTGTGACAAATTGCCACAGGCTAAGGTGGCTTCAACAATAAACATTCATTTCTCACAGGCCTGGAGGCTAAGAAGTTCAGGAGCAGGGTGCTCACATTGTCCAGTTCTGGCGGGCCCCTCCTCCCACCTGTAGAGGGCAGACTTCATTCACCTTATGTCTTTGTGGGGAGGAAGAAGCACCAGCTAGCTCTAGATCTCTTCTCCTAAGGCTGCTGAGCTCACTCATGAGGGCTCCATCCTCATCAACTAAGTATCTTATAAAGGCCTCGCCTTTGAATACCACCACATTGAAGACTGTCAACATGTGAATTTTGGTAGATAAATCATTCAATCCATTGCACATCTATTCTCAAGATTTCTACTAAATTGGAAGAGAAATCTCTTTTCCACAAACCACTTTGCTAGGTTTTCTTACTTGGAATTAAAAAGAGCTCCAATAACAAATCTGACTTCTGACTTCCTGATTTCCTGTCTACTCTAGAGGATGTCTCAAAGCATCATTCTAGGACCACAGAGATGAGCATAACCAAGGAAGAGTAGGATACTACTCACTTAGTGCATGACAGGGCCAAAGCTGCAATCAGCCTCTTCTGGAGCCATCTGTCAAAGTGTACCCCTGAGGCTTCCTCCGGCACCTGACTCCTGGGGTCATAGTGCTTCTCCTTCTGGACATCTGCATCTTGCAGTATTGTGCACTTCATTCCCCTTCACCTTGGGTCAGGTGCTCCACTCACTCCACACTGCAGGAGGATTGAGTTCAAGACATAGGAGCCAGCCAAAGGCACCTGTCAAACCAGTGAGCCCTGCACATTCACACACAGGGGAAGCCACATGTCAAGCAGGGGACAGTAGAGAGGGGATCTCATGGGGCAGCCAGGAATTCACTTCTCCTCTGCTGCCTCTGAACAACAGAGCACATTTGTATCCAGTGTTACTAAAGAAAAGCCCTCAAGATAACTGGCTTCGGCCCTTTAGAAAGTTATTAGTGATCCATTTGGGCATACTGACACATCTTCTGTCTTTTTTCCACCAACAGGACATAAATAGCCTGGCCATTATTTGGTGCTCAGTAAGAATCTGTTGAGCAGGTATGAATGTGTCATCTCTTAAATTTTAAGCTCCATAAGGCAAGGACCTTATCTACCCCTCCTCTTATACTTTAGTTTCATCAGAGCAATGCCTGACATTTCATATATAACACTGTATACATGGGGGTTTACGCGTGTCTATTACATATAATTATTCTTTGTCTTTCCTACAGGACATATGACAAATCTTTCTCCTAACCATGGCGTATATCACTAATTCTGGAAGCTGCATTGCCCACCTCCAACAGCACAAATATTTGTTCACTCACCATTCATGCATCATCCATTCACCAAATACAAATAGATTCTAGAATATTTAGTGGAACATAAATTATGCTTATAGGACTACAGTTTCCAAAGCCTTCTTTTCCTCTTTTTGTTTTCCTTACTCACCACTTTGGCCACACCCTCTAATGACCTGTAGCCTTACATTGACTTCGTGTTACACTTTGAGCCAAACACAAATTTCTGAGTATTTCTTTCAAAAGCCTCTCCCAGCTGAACCCACACTCTCTGACTGTTTTCATCTCTTGCTCTAACTCAGCCTTCACCTTCCACACCAACTAAATTTATTGTCAAGTGGTTCCTTCCACTGGTTCTTCTCCTGGCTGTGAGCTGTTGGTCAATTTTTTCCATATCCATGGGACAACAATCAAACCACAACTTTCTCCTCTTTAAATCACAGCTCAAGGACCAAATGCTCCAAGAAGTTTTTCCCTCCCATCTTCCAATCCAACAGATCATTGCTGACCCAGACTTCTACCACAACATAACCTCGAAATGACTGAATTTATAAGTATGAGATGGCTGTAGTCCAATTGCTGGCTTACATCAATACTAAAGGCCTAATCTCAGTATTAATCAATGTTAAATTTGGAAGGAAACAAAAGAAATGTTCAATAGTAATTAAATCAGCATTGTAGAATTTAGCATTTTTGAACGAAGACAATTAAATGTAGTTCATTTTAGTTTATTTAGTCCCTGCCATGTTCCCCAAGGAATTTTAAAGAAATTACAATAACATATTGACATACAGTGACAATTAAAAATACGTAAATGTCAAAATCAGGAGAATTACGGGGAAAATAAAATGTAAGATTATGAAAAAAATGCTGATGCTCACCCAGAGCACTGAACAGACTGAAAGGGAGCTCACTTCATTATGCAACAACCTCTTTGCATATCTCAGTTATTCTTTGGAACAGGAACAATAACAGGAAGAGGTACCTACTGAGTACTTCCTGTGGGACAAACAGTCTTCTCTGGGTGTACTTTTATTTATTCATTAATCCTCATAACACTTCTGTGCATTGGTACTGTTATTTTTCTCATTTTACACATGCAGAAGCTAAAACTTAAGGAGATTGAGTAACTTGCTGTAGGGAAAGGGCAGAGTTGGGATACAACCTAAGGCAGTTTGACTCCTAAATCTATATATTCACCACTGCCTCGCACTGCCCAAGCCCTGTTCTGTACAGGGTGGTCAAAGAAAACCTCCATAACAAGAGACACTGAGCCAAGGCCTGAGGGTGGAAAAGAGAGAGGCATGTGGGTATCTGGAGAAGCAGCATTCCAGGTGGAAAGAATGTCCGGTTGATATCCACCAGGCATGTGTGTGCTTGGCAGGTTTTAAGAGCTCTGTAACCTGTCACACTCTTGCATACTCAAAGCGCTCTTGATCTCAGGAACACCATATCTAAGTCACAATGCTTGCAGCTGTTTCTGTGCCATTTGGACCCCCTTTCTGCAGCCAGACCACATCATCTACATTTGGCTCCTACATTTGCATTCATTCCATCTCCCCTGCCTGGATATCTTGATCTCTCTGCCCTGCTTCTCAGGGTCCAGAAGAGATGCCACTTCACAGCTGACCAGCCGGAGAGCCTGATCTTGGGGACTCTACAGATCACATGGGACCATCTCCCCAAAAGTTCACAATTTCACCAACACACACCTTCAGGAATGGCTCAAAAACCTTCCCCACTCTCCAATCTGCATCTCTCTGATTCTTCACTTGTCCTGTTCCTCAATCAATGTGCAGGGTGGGAGCAGAAGTAAAGCCTTAGAAACCTTATATGTTATTTAGAGGGCTTTCTTACCAAAATGACCTTTTAATTTTAACCAAAAATGCTAATTTAAAAGTTATTAAAGCTTGAGTGCCAAGAAGTAGAGCCACCCCCAAGGCAGAGGAGGTGAGCCTTCTGGGCCACCATACCACCACCCCCAGTGCCGAGGAGAAGAGCCACCCATAGCACCTAGGAGGAGCCTTCCAAGCCACTGTACCACTGCCCCAAGCAGCAAGGAGCAGAGCCCCCCCCCCAGCACAGAGGAGGTGAGCTACAGGGGTGGCAGCAGCACAACACCCCCCACACACACAAGGTTGAAATAAGAAGACATGTAAAAAAAGTCTCAAAACCAGACTTCCAGATCACCTAAAGCACCCCCAAAGGAAATTGAGATGGAACAACCTGATACTCAACCACCTGGACTCCCACAACTGGCAAAAAGAGGAACTGGAAAAAATGAAATCACAAATAATTTCTCAAATAAGTGCAGAGATTGTGCCCATAGTGAAAGACATGATTAATAAATCTAGAGAGGAAACAGATAAAAAAAAGAGAGGACCTGATGAACATGATGGAATCCCAACATAGGAAACAAATGGTTTCCATAAAACAGATGCAAACAGATTTCCAGGAGATTAAACACTCCATTGAAAGTCTACACAGCAGAATGAACCAATGTGAGGACAAAATTTCAGATATAGAAGATAAGATTGCAATTAGTGAGGAGGAAAAGAAAAATTTCTGTAAAATAGTAAGGGACCACAAGAAATCAATCCAGCAGCTGCTACATGATGCAAAGAAGAATAACATAAGACTGACTGGAGTCAATGAAGAAACAGGAGAAAGTACAGATGACATAAAAAAAAATGTTCACAGAAGAGATGACAGAAAACTTCCCAAGCAGGGGAAAACAACTTGACATACAAATAAGTGAGGCATATAGAACTGCAACTAACCTTGATCAAAAAACGTCTATGCATAGGCATATAGTTCTTAAAATTCCAGAAACCAAACAGAAGAACAAAGTTCTACAAGCAGTTAGAGAAAAGAAACAAATCACATACAAAGGAAAGCCCATCAGAATCACAGCAGACTTCTCAACACAAACCCTTAAGAAGAGCTTGGAGTGATGTATCTCAAGCCCTAAAGGAAAATAACTTCCAACCCAGATTGATGTACCCTGCAAAACTATCTTTCAAAATTGATGGAGAAATAAGATACTTTCATGACAAAGAGCACCTTAGGAACTTCATGAATAGCAAAGCAGCACTCCAAAAAATTTCAAACACTATCCTAGGAAAAGACAATGAGGATCACAACCCCAGGAAGCCCAGCAGAATGAATCCACTGGGAAAAACAAGAAATTTATTGCAGAGGAGGAGAATCCAACAAAAAGAAAAAGTCATGACAAGGGTAAATCAATACATATCAGTAATAACCTTCAATATTAATGGTCTCAATTCACCAATCAAGAGAAATAGACTGGCAGAATGGGTCAAGAAGCAAGATCCAACAATATGCTGCATACAAGAAACATATGTAACTTAAAAAGAAACTCATAGACTAAAAGTTAAAGGGTGGAAAATAATACTCCATGTGACAAGAACCCGAAAAAAAGCTATCCTCTTTGCAGATAAAGTGTATTTCAAACCAACACTGATTAAGAGAGACAACGAAGCACACTACATCCTTGTAAGGGGAACAATCCAAGAGGAAGAGATGACAATCATAAATATCTATGCACCAAACACTAGTGTGCCCAACTATATAAAATGAATACTAGCAGACATGAAAAATCAAATAAGCACTAATACAATAGTAGTGGGGGAACTCATACCCCACTGTCACAAATAGATAGATCAACTAGACAAAAAGCAAGCAATGAAATATTAGAACTCAATCAAACTCTTGAACAATTCTACGTAACAGATGTTTTCAGAATGTTCCACCCCACAAAATCAGAATACACATTCTTTTCAGCTGCACATGGGTCATTCTCCAAAATAGATCACATACTAAGTCATAGAACATGTTTAAGTAAGTGCAAAGGAATTGACTTTATCCCCTGTATATTATCAGATCATAGTATGATGAAATTGGAGATCAATAGCAAAAGAAACAACAAGAATTTCATAAACACATGGAAATTGAACAACACACTGCTGAATAACTAAAGGGTCACAGAGGAAATTTAAGAAGAAAACAAACAGTTCCTATCATTAAATGACAATGACAAGCCCACCCGCTGCCAGCACAGAGGAGGTAAGCCACTCCCAGTGCACAAGAGGAGACTTCTGGGCTGCCATACCCCCCTGCCTGCACAGAGGAGGTGAGCCAAGCACACCCCTGCCCCCCGCATTGAAATGAGAAGACATGTAAACAAGTTTCAGAATGAAACTTCCACATCAACTAAAACAACCCCAAAGGGAAATGAGATGGAACACTGTGATACTCAACCACCTGGACTCTCTAAACTGGCAAAAAAAAGAGGATCTGGAAAAAATGAAATCAGAAATAATTTCTCAGATAACAACAGAGATTATGCCCATAGTGCAAGACATGATTAATAAATCTAGAGGACAAGACAAAAAAATAAACGAGCTGAGAAACATGATGGAATCACAACATAGGAAACAAATGGAATCCATAAGACAGATACAATCAGATTTCCAGGAGATTAAAAACTCCATTGAAAGTCTATGCAGCAGAATGAATCAATGTGATGAAGATAGAATTTCAGATATAGAAGATAAGATTGCAATTACTGACCAGGAAAAGAAAAATTTCTTTAAAATTGTAAGGAACCATGAAAAATCAATCCAGCAGCTATTGGAAAATCAATCCAGCAAAGAAGAATAACATAAGACTGGAGTCAATGAAGAAAGAGGAGAGAGTGCAGATGACATGAAAAAACTGTTTACAGAAGTGATGACAGAAAACTTCCCAAACAGGGGAAAAGAACTTGACATACAGATAAACAAGGCATATAGGACTCCAAGTATCTATGATCAAAAAAATTTTCCACATAGCCATATAAGAGTTAAGATTTCAGAAACTCAACAGAAGAACAAAATTCTACAAGCAGTGAGAGAAAAGAAACAAATCACATACAAAGGAAAGCCCATCAGAATCACAGCAGACTTCTCAGTGCAAACCCTCAAGACAAGAAGAGCTTGGAGTGATGTATTTCAAGCCCTAAAGGAAAACAGCCTCCAACCCAGATTGATGTACCCTCCAAAACTATCTTTCAAAATTCATGGGGAAATAAGATACTTTCATGACAAAGAGCACCTTGGGAACTTCATGAATACCAAACCAGCACTCTGAAAAATTTTAGAAAATATCCTAGGAATAGACAGCAAGGATCACAACCCCAGGAAGGCCAGCAGAATGAATTCGTTGGGCATGACAAGAAATTCAATGCAAAGGGGAATAATCCAACAAAAAGAAAAAGTCATGACAATGATAAGTCAATACGTATCAGTTATAACCATCAATGGTAATGGTCTCAATTCACCATTCAGAAAAAATAGACTGGTAGAATGGGTCAAGAAGGAAGATACAACAATATTCTGCATACAAGAAACACACTTAATTCAAGAAGAAACTCATAGACTGAAAGTTAAAGGGTGGAAAACAATATTCCATGTGACAGGAGCCTGAAAAAAAGCAGGAGTAGCTATCGTCTTTGCAGATCAAGTGGATTTTAAACCAAAATCTGAAACACTTCTGGTCCCAAGAATTTCAGGTAAGTGATAGTCAACTTGTATTTACAAATCTATTGTGAGCATGTGTTTTTATTCCTCTCAAGTAAAAACTTAAGAACAGGACTATTGGTTCTTAACAGTAATTTAAGTAATTTCTATATTGTTTTCCAAAATGGTTTTATCATTTTACATTAACATTAGCAGTATTGGAAAGTCCTAACTGGTTCACACATAACCTGACATTTGTTCTTTTAAAACTTTTAACTTCATCTCCCTAATGAGTGTATAATTCAATCTTGTTATTGTACTGATTAGTATCTTTCTGATTCTAGTGTTGCACACCTTTCCTTGTGCTGTACTGGCAATTTATCATCTTCTTGAATCTACTTTTTAATTGGGTTGTCTATTGGGCTGTAAGAGTTCTTTATATATTCTGGTCATAGATTATATGCTATATATATATATATGGTCTGTTTAAGGACTTCTTTTCATTTTCTTAATGATGTCATTTAAAGTTCTAAATTTTGATGGAATCTCATTTATCAATTTTTTTCTTTTATGCATGTTTTTTGTATCCTAGAAAATTCTTGTCTACCCTCAATTCAGAAACATTTTCCCTTATAATTTCTTCTTAAAGTTTTATAGTTTTAGTCTTTCATACTTAGGTTCATAGATCCTTTCAAGTTATCTTTATGTATGGAAATAAAGGGTTGAGGTTAATTTTTTATATATGGATACCAGGTGTTCTATTGCTATTTGCTGAAAACACTGTCTTTTCCTCTGCTCTTGAATTGAGTTTATGTTCTATAAAATGTTAATGGTAAATAATCTTTTAAAACTCAGTGGACCATATATGTGTGGTTCTATTTCTAGATGCTGTTTTTTAGTATATGCACCACCAAACTGAGTACTAGATTCTCTGTTTTATTCCAATGATCTATATGTCTTTCCTCACACTAACACTGCCTTGATTACCGTAGCTTTGGAGGAAGTCTTAAAATTAGCTAATAAATGTCTTCCAACACTGTTTTTTTTTCTTCTTTTTCCTTTTCTAGGTCCTTTTTACTCCTACATAACTTTTAAATTTCAATATCCAATTCTTCATTTATAGCAAGTATGCATAGACCTGAATTTTTATATATATCTTGTGTTTTCTAATCCTGCTAAATTCAAATACAAGTTCTAGGGGGTCCTAGAGATTTCTTCCCCCCTCCCCCCATTAAGTTTACTGGTACATTTTAGGTATAAAATACATTTACATACATCATTGGGATCTTGTACCATTACATGAGTATCTTGGTTCTTATTTTTGTTTCCCCTTCCCATGCCCTCCCTTCACCCCCTCCACCCTTCCAAATTTGCAAAGATTTTGTTTCCATTTTTTTCTTTTTTTTTAATTTTTTTCTTTTCCCTTCTTTCCTTTCCCCTACCCCTCCCACTTCCCCTACTCCTTTAGACCTTTACTTCCTATTACACAATATCAATTATACATTTTTTAAATTACAATATCAAGATCTAGAACACATTACCACAGATTTTACAGAATTTAAAAAGATATAGAAAGCATATTACAAAAATATTTTTTGAAATAAATTGGACAACTTCTAAGAAGTATCTTGGAAGACAAATTAATGAAACTAACTCTGGAGGAAATATAAAATTTGAATAGCACCTATTAAAGAAAGTATATTCCTAGCTTGAAAACCTAAATATATGACAACAGGCTCATATACACTTTAACTGATAAATTATATCAAACATTTAAAGCAGAAAAAAGAAGGAACCCTTCTCCCCTCATTTTAGGAACTCAACATTGTGCTAATCCTAAAACTGGATAAAGATAATAGAAGAAAAAAGTATGAACATAGATAGAAATTTGTTTAACAAAACAAACTCTTAGAAGTCAGATCTGGCAGGATGTAGAAAGTGGTTTTGTTATAGGGATGGCAGTGTTGGTTCAGCATTGGAAGATCCACCCCCAAAAGTCATCATTTTAACAGAGGAAAGGAAAAAGACATATGATCTTGTTACTAGTTGGAGAAAAAGTATTGGACTAAATGCTACAGCTGTTCATGGTAAAAGCTATCAGGAGAGTAGAAGTAGAACAGAAACTTCTCAACAGATCAAAGACATGTACTCCATACTTCCAGCGAGAATGCCTTATATGAATGGAGAAGATACAATGCTTTCTCCTTAAGGTGGGGAACAAGGGCAGATATGCTTACTCTTCATCTGTCCATCAAACTTTGAAACCTAGGCCCAATCTAAAATAGTCTGGCAATAAAATGACACAACTAGGATAGGATTGGCAAGGTAGAAGCAAAACCTTTATATGTAGATGAAATGATCATCTACAGAGAAATACTAAGAAATCTCTAGGAGCCCCTAGAACTTGTATTTGAATTTAGCAGGATTAGAAAACACCAGGTATATAAAAAATTCAGGCCTATGTATACTTGCTATAAATGAAGAATTGGATATTGAAATTTAAAAGTTATTTAGGAGTACAAAGGACCTGGAAAAGTAAAAAGAAAAGAAAATAACAGAGTTGGAAGACATTTATTAGCTAATTTTAAGACTTCTTCTAAAGCTACTGTAATCAAGACAATGTTGGTGTAAGGAAAGACATATAGATCAATGGAATAAAACAGAGAATCTAGATATAGAACCACCACATATATATGGTCCACTGAGTTTTGAAAGATTATTTACCATTAACATTTTATAGAATATAAACTCAATTCAAGATCCGAGGAAAAGATAGTGTTTTCAGCAAATGGCACTAGAACACCTGGTATCCGTATATAAGAAATTAACCTCAACCCTTTATTTCCATACATAAAAATAATGTGAAGGGATCTATGAAGCTAAATATGAAAGCCTAAAGCTATAAAACTTTAAGAAGAAATTATAAGAGAAAATGTTTATGAATTTAGGGTTGGCAAGAACTCCCTAGGCATGATGTATTAAAGAAAAAAATTGATAAATGAGATTCCATCAAAATTTAGAATTTTAAATGACATCATTAAAATGAAAAGTACACCTTAAACAAACCATATTTACAATGTACATAACCTACGACCAGAATATATAAAGAAATTTTACAGCTCATTAACAGACAACCCGATTATAAAGTAGACATAAGAAGATGATAAATAGCCAGTACAGCACAAGGAAAGGTGTGCAACTCTAGAATCAGAAAAATACTAAGCAGTACAATAACAAGACTGAATTATACACTCATTAGGGAGATGAAGTTAAAAGTTTTAAAAGCATTGTAATGGCTTATTCTTTGTGTTGGATTCTCCCCCTTTTTGTTTAATTTGTCATGCCCAATGGATTCATTCTGCTGGGCTTCCTGGGGTTGTGATCCTCATTGTCCATTCCTAAGATATTGTCTAAAATTTTTTGGAGTGCTGGTTTGGTATTCATGAAGTTCCTGAGGTGCTCTTTATCATCAAAGTATCTTTTTTCTCCATCAATTTTGAAAGATAGTTTTGCAGGGTACATCAATCTGGGTTGGAGGCTGTTTTCCTTTAGGGCTTGAAATACATCACTCCAAGCTCTTCTTGCCTTGAGGGTTTGCATTGAGAAGTCTGCTGTGATTCTGATGGGCTTTCCTTTGTATGTGATTTGTTTCTTTTCTCTCACTGCTTGTAGAGTTTTTTCTTCTGTTGGGTTTCTGGAATCCTATTATATGCCTATGTGTAGATTTTTTTTTTGATCAAGGCTAGCTAGAGTCCTATATGCCTCACTTATCTGTATATCAAGTTCTTTTCCCTGCTTGGGAAGTTTTCTGCCATCTCTTCTGTGAAGAGTTTTTTTATGTCATCTGCGCTGTCTCCTCTTTCTTCATTGACTCCAATCAGTCTTATGTTATTCTTCTTTGCATCATCTAATAGCTGCTGGATTGATTTCTTGTGTTCCCTTACAATTTTAAAGCAATCTTTCTTTTCCTGGTCAGTAATTGCAATCTTATCTTCTATATCTGAAATTCTATCCTCACACTGGTTCACTCTGCTGCACAGACTTTCAATGGAGTTTTTAATCTCCTGGAAATCTGTTTGCATCTGTTTTCTGGATTCCATTTGTTTCCTATGTTGGGATTCCATGATGTTCCTCAGATCCTCTATTTTTTAATCTGTGTCCTCTCTAGATGTATTAATCATGTCTTGCCCTATGAACACAATCTTTGCTCTTATATGAGATATTATTTCTGATTTCATTTTTCCCATATCTTCTTTTGTTGCCAGTTCAGAGAGTCCAGGTGGTTGAGTATCAGATTGTTCCATCTCATTTCCCTTTGGGGTTGCTGTAGGTGACCCGGAAGTCTGTTTTGAGGCTTGTTTACATGTCTTCTCATTTCCACAGAAGGGGCAGGGTGTTTCTGGTGCTTCTGGGTCTCATCTTCTCTGCCTTAGGAGTATAGAATGGTGGTGGGGGAGCTTCCTTCCGGGTGCTGGGACTGGCTCAAGATTTCGTGCTATTTTTCTGTAGATGATCATTTCATCTACATATAAATATTTTACTTCTACCTTGCCCATCCTATCCTAATTGTGCCATTTTATTGCCAAACTATTTTGGTTTGGGCTTATGTTTCAAAGTTTAATAGACAGATGAAGAGTAGGCATATATGCCCTTGTCCCCCACCTTAAGGAGAAAGCATTGTATCTTCTCCATTCATATAAGGCATTCTCGCTGGAAGTATGGAGTACATATCTTTGATATGTTGAGAAGGTTCTGTTCTACTCCTAGTCTCCTGATAGCTTTTACCATGAACATCTATAGAATTTAGTCCAGTGCTTTTTCTCCAACTAGTGACAGGATCATTTGGCTTTTTCCCTTCCTCTGTTAAAATGATGACTTTTGGGGGTGGATCTTCCAATGCTGGACCAACACTGCCATCCCTATAACAAAACCACTTTCTACATCCTGCCAGATCTGACTTCTAAGAGTTTGTTTTGTTAAACAAATTTCTATCTATGTTCATACTTTTTTCTTCTATTATCTTTATCCAGTTTTAGGATTAGCACAATGTTGAGTTCCTAAAATGAGGGGAGAAGTGTTCCTTCTTTTTTTCTGCTTTAAATAGTTGATATAATTTGTCAGTTAAAATGTATATGAGCCTGTTGTTGTCATATATTTAGGTTTTCAAGCTAGGAATATACTTTCTTTAATAGGTGCTATTCAAATTTTATATTTCCTCCAGAGTTAGTTTCATTAATTTGTCTTCCAAGGTACTTCTTAGAAGTTGTCCAATTTATTTCAAAAAATATTTTTGTAATATGCTTTCTATATCTTTTTAAATTCTGTAAAATCTGTGGTAATGTGTTCTAGATCTTGATATTGTAATTTAAAAAATGTATAATTGATATTGTGTAATAGGAAGTAAAAGTCTAAAGGAGTAGGGGAAGTGGGAGGGGTAGGGGAAAGGAATGAAAGGAAAAGAAAAAAATATAAGAAAAGGAAAAAAATGGAAACAAAGTCTTTGCAAATATGGAAGGGTGGAGGGGGTGAAGGGAGGGCAGGGGAAGGGGAGAAAATGAGAACCAAGATACATTATGTAAAGGTACAAGATCCCAATGATGAATGTAACTGTATTTTATACCTAAAATATACCAATAAACTTAATGGGAAAAAAATGCCAATGTAACATATCACAATCTATGGGACACAATGAAAGTAGTCTTACAAGGGAAATTCATTGCACTGAATACTCATATTAGGAAAACAGAGAGAGCCCAATTAAACACCCTGATGCTGAACCTCAAGCTTCTAGATAAAGAAGAGCAGGACATGGGCAGGGGATTTAGCTCAGTGGTTCTGGGACCTGCCTCACAAGCACAAGGTTCTGAGTTCGATCCCCGGTAACAAAAAAAAAAAAAAAAAAAGAAGAGCAGGACAAACCCAAAGCTCATACAAGGGAGGAAATTACAAAGATCAGAGCACAAATCAATGCAATGGAGACTAAGAGAAAGATACCAAAAATCAATGAAGCAAAGACTTGGTTCTTTGAACGAATAAACGAAATTGAGAAACACTTAGCCAGCCTTATCAAAAAAAGGAAAGAAAAGGCCCAAATCCATTCAATAAGGAATGAAAAGCATGAAATTACAGCAGACCCAGCAGAAATCCAGAGGATCATCAATACCTACTTCTGGAACCTATCCGGCAATAAGGTGGAAAACACAGAAGAAGTGGACAGATTTATAGAGAGATCTGCATTACGACAGTTGAACAGAGAAGACCTAAAAATTCTAAACAAACCAATATCAATCAATGAAATTGAAAACTTAGTTTAAAACTTACCAATAAAGGAAAACCTGGGTCCTGATGGCTTCCATTGCTGAATTCTACAAGACATTGAGAGAAATACTGCCACTACTGTTTAAACTCTTCAGTGAAATTGAAAGGGAAGCAATACTCCCAAATTCATTCCTGGAAGCAAGCATCACCTTGATCCCCCAAACCAAGAAAGACCCAACAGAAAAAGAGAACTATAGGCCAATCTCACTAATGAACATAGATGCAAAAATCCTTAATAAGATACTGGCAAATAGGATCCAGAAGATCATCAAGAAGATCATACACCCTGATCAAGTGGGATTCATCCCAGGGATGCAGGGATGGTTCAACATATCAAAATCAATAAATATAATACACTATATTAACAGAGCCAAGGGCAAAAATTATATGATCATCTCAATAGATGCAGAGAAAATGTTTGACAAAACCCAACATGCATTTATGATAAAAACCCCACAAAAAATTGGAATAGATGGTCTCTACCTCAATCGGATAAAAGGCATCTACAAAAAACCAACAGCCAATATCACACTAAATGGTCAAAAACTGAAATCCTTCACACTAAAAGGAACAAGACAAGGATGTCCACTATCACCACTACTGTTCAATATAGTCTTGGAAACATTAGTCACAGTAATTAGACAAGAGAAAGAAATAAAAGGAGTAAAGATAGGAAAAGAAGTCAATTGTCATTATTTGCAGAAGACATGATACTCTATAGAAGACCCCAAGAACTCCACCAAAAGTCTTCTAGACTTAACCAAATTCAGTAAAGTAGCTGGATACAAGGTCAACACACAAAAATCAATAGCTTTCCTCTATATGAACAACGGACTCACTGAGAGAGAAATAGGGCAAACAATTCCTTTCAAAATAGCATCCAAAATACTGAAATACCTAGGAATCAGCATAACAAATAAATCAAAGACCTCTTCTCTGAAAACTATTGCACTCTGAAAAGAAAGATTGAAGAGGATATCAGAAAATGGAAAGACATCCCTTGCTCCTGGGTAGGAAGAACCAATATAGTGAAAATGGCCATACTTCCAAAACTTCTATATAGATTAAATGTAATCCTAATTGAGATCCCAGCAGCATACTTCATGGACTTTGAAAAAAAAATCCAAAAATTCATTTGGAACAAGAGGAGACCTAGAATACCAAAAGCAATTCTAGGCAACAGAGACATGGCAGGGGTATAACAAGCCCCAACTTGGAACTATACTACAAAGCTACTGTGATCAAAATAGCATGGTACTGGCAAAGAAACAAACCTGAGAGCCAGTGGAGCAGATTAGAAGATGCAAAAACAACTCCAGACACACTCAGCCACCTCATCTTCAACAAAGGAACCAAACACCCTCACTGGAGTAAAGATAACCTCTTTAATAAATGGTGCTGGAAAAACTGGGTTTCAACGTGCCAAAGATTAAAACTTGACCTATATCACTCACCATGCACTAAACTAAAATTGAAATGGATGAAAGATCTAAATATTAAAACAGAAATGCTGAACCAGCTGGAAGAGATGTTGGGTAGAACTCTTGAAGACATCGGTGTAGGAAAAGATTTTATGAACAAAACTTCAGTTGCCTGTGAACTAGCACAATCAATAAGTGGGATTTCTTCTTATTAAAAAGTTTCTGCACAGCAAGAGAAACCACCAACAGTTTGAAAAGACAACCAACAATGTGGGAAAAAATTGTCACCTGCTCTTCCTCAGACAAAGCTTCCACTATCTAGAATCTATTAAGAACTTAAAAAAACAGACCTCCCAAATTTAAAGACCCAATCCAAAAATGGGCATCTGAAATGAAGAGACATTTCTCAGACAAAGAAGTAGAAATAGCAAATAAACATGTGAAAAAATGTTCAACATCACTGGTCATTCCATTGATGGAAATGAAAACAACACTGAGATTCCACCTCACTCCAGAAAGAATGGCTGCTATCATGAAATCAACCAGTAGCAAATGCTGGCGGGGCTGTGGGGAAAGAGGAACCCTGCTCCACTGCTGGTGGGAGTGTAGACTGGTGCAAGCACTGTGGAAATCAGTATGGAGATACCTCAAAGAACTAGAACTTAAAGTCCCATTTGTCCCAGCTATTCCACTGCTGGGGATCTTCCCCAAAGAATTAAAAGAAACATATCACAGTGATATATATGCACCCATGTTCATGGCAGCACAATTTATAATAGCTAAATCTTGGAAGCAGCCCAATTGCCCATCGACTGGATAAAGAAAATGTGATTTTGTTATAAAATGGAGTACTACTCAGCCATAAAAAATGAGTAATTAGAGACATTTATAGCTAAATGGATGCACATTGAGATGATACCCTTAAGTGAAATAAGTAGGGCACACATGTGTAAATACTGAATAATTTCTGTAGTGTGAGAAACTGAAAGTGTAAATAAAGACTAGAAGGTATAATAGATAATGTGAAATAGGAAGAAAATGGGCAAAGGGGAAGGGGAAGTGGGAGTGGTAGGGAAAAGGAAAGAAGGGAATGGAATTAATATGAGAAAAATAAAAAATGGAAATAAAATCTTTGTAGATAGGGAGGGGGGAGGGGTTGAAAGGAGGGCAGGGGAATGGGGAAAAAATAATAACCAAGAGAGATTTTGCAAAGGTGCAAATTTCCAATGATGAATGTCATTATATAAAATGTACCAATAACATTAATTTTTAAAAAAGAGTTATTAAAGCTTTACTTAGCAAGCAATGATATGCAAGCAGTAGTTAAAATGTATGCAGAAAAATAAACTTTATGTAATATTTTAGTCATTCTTGTACCTTTTAATTAAAATGTTACAATATAACCGGTTATGCTTTGTCAAGGTCATTTTCTTATTTGTTTGTTTTTCTAAATACTCTGTGCAAATCAATATCTATGAAAGAATAGGCTGTGGTATGCCTATGTGGTAATAATTTCTCCAAAATAAGAACTCTTGTATAAAAATTGTCACAAGTAGATATCCAGCCACTCCACACACATACACATACACAATTTGAAGAAGACACCATACTGATCTAATGGTAGATATTTGAGTACCACCATATTTTAATAATTACAGACCTATTTAATTAGCATAGGGTTTTACCATCCCTTCATTTGTAATTACTTTCCTTAATTTTTTAACATTCTTTATGTTCTGAGCACTAGGTTAAGGCCCTTTTGTGCATAATTTATTCAAACCTTCAAAACCCCTATTGTGCAGGTAGTGCTTTTACCTCATGTTATAGATAAAGTTGATTAAACTCACTAGTTCAAAGGCTGAAAAGGTCTTATCAGAATAGGCAGCAAGCAATCTAAGCTCAGAGCCTTTGTTTTTTGTAAAACATGCACTTAGTGATAACTGAGATTTCACTGGGATTTTAAAAGTAAATACCATTTGGGGTTTTTTTTTCCAACACTGGGGATCCAATCTAGGTCCCCAGCATGCTAGACAAGCTCAATATCACTAAGATACATTCGTGGGCGCCATTTGGGAATTTTTAAAGTGTTTTGATACACAGTATTTACAATGGCAAAATAATTGCAAAAAGGAAGAAAAAAAACCTAGATTAGTAAGGTAATATTTTGAAATTTCTTACATTGGTTTGATGTGCATGATTTGGCTTCTGAAAAAAAAATTGACATTTCCCATTAATTACAAAATATAATTCTAACTTACAGACTAAAACCCTTGTTTCATACCGTATTTACTTAAAATATATTAATTAGCAAACACCACAGATATTCTTCTATTAAAATTTTTTTGAAATCATAGCATATGCTACTTTTGAATATTTATTACCTTATCAACTACTTTCGAAAGTTTCTTACTGAAAAATTAATAAGTGGCAAATAAAATGTTAAATTTAGCAACTTAAAAATGTTAGTCATTTATGTAAATATATAATGGATATTTATTTTTATGTTGACCATTTATGCCAAAGATCATCACTCTTCTGTAAAACTCTACTGTCTTTTCATCATTTTCAAAGATTAAATTTTATTAAAAATTCACATTAACAGAATTTTTATTGAGAATTATGTCGTTCACATAATATAAGTTTCCAGAGGTTTAAAGCGCCCCACCCCACCCATTTAAATCTCAGAGAACTGGCAGAGATTTAAAGAGGTTACAAGGTTCATCTTCCAACTACTAGCAATCAAAACTAGAATCTAAGAGATATATTTTATGGTTATTTGCCAGACTGGTTTCAATCATATTCCTAAACTGTGTTGTGATTACATGAAACAAATATTTTTGGCATAATCTTAAATTCAGCGGACAGCCCGTGAGTCACCACTAGACCACTAGGTGGCAGCACAGGAGATAGCCTAGAAAGGCACTTTGGTATTGAGCGTGAGCTGGGCCAAAGAAAGGTATAGAAGAGAAGTAAACGATGCCCTCCATTCGGTTATAAATTTGTAATTCTGTGGCTTTGCTGCTCACTTCCTTTATAGGTTAGAGAAGACAAGAACAAGAATTTTTTTAATGGAGAAAAAAAATCACCCATATGCTAATTCCCTTTAATTTTTCCTTCATATGGTAGTCAATATATAATTTTATGTTCTAATCCATTTTACACTGTGATCAGACTGTTAATTTCAAAATATAGAGTGAATCTTCTGTTTCCTGCTTCAAAAAGTAGTGGCTTCTCCTTGATGCTCTCAAATGTCCCTTAAGGTCTCTCTGGTCTTCAAAGTCATCTCCTCTCAGACTACAATAACTGGCACTAAAAACACTTTATTTATGTGTATCAAAAAGCTTTTGAATTATTAACTGTGGGTAAAACACATAAGATTTATTATCTTAACCACCTTGAAGTGAACAATTCAGTTGTGTTAAGTAGTCTCATACTGTTGTGTAACAGATCTTCAAGATGTTTTCGTTTTGCAAACTGAAGCTCTGTGCCCATGAAACAGCTCCCCTCCCCCAACCACATCCCTGGAGACCTCCATTCCACTTCCTATTTCTATTATTTTGATTACTTTAGATGTCTCCTATGAATAATATTTGTCTTTTTGAGATTGCTGAGACACACCTACAACACAGGAGCACAGGTTAGTTTGGCTCACAGTTCCAGACCATGACCCCCTGGCTCCTGGGCAGAAGCAGGATGGTGCAAGGGCCTGGGTGAAGGAGAGCAGCTGATCCTCTGACAACCAGGAACACAGAGAGGAGGAAGGAGCTGGGAGCAAGAGCCTCCCTTCCAGGTCCTGCCCGGTGACAATGTCTGTCCAGGCCTCACCTCCCAAAAGCACATTAAGTACTGCACTCATCAGTGAATGACTAGATGACCCCACTAAGTACAATGCCCCATGATCAATCACGTTCCACACTCATGAGTCTCTGGAAGACATTTTAGATGTAAACTATTACAGCTTCTTTTCTATAACAGCCTCAGGGTTCATCTCTGCTGTAGCATGTGACAAGGCCTTCTTCCTGGTGGAGGCTGAGTAAGGGTCCCCTGCACGTATAGTCCACTGCATTTGGTTACCCTCTGCCCAGCAGTGGTCACCTGGGCTGCATCCACTAGCGGCCATGTAAATAACGCTGATGTGAAAGAAAGCAGATGTGCAAAGGTCTCTTTGAGATCCTCCTTCCAGTTCTTTAGGATGTCTAGCTGGGAGTGAGATGGCTGGGTCACATTTAATTTTTTGAGAAACCCTCACACTGCTTTCCTTAGTAGCCATACCATTTTGTATTTCCACCAACAGCCTACAAATGTCCACATCCTTGCCAATTCTGATATCATTTGGGTTTATTTTGTGTTGTTATTGTTTTGTCTTTGATAATGGTCATTCTAATGTGTGGGGGGTTATCTCTTTGTGGTTCTGATGATACTGATATTGAGCATCTTTTCATATGCTTGTTGCCCATCTGTACATCTTCTTTTGGAGGACTATATGCTCAAGCCCTTTGCTCATGCCTTAATCTGGTTGTCTTTTTTGTTGTACTTTATACTCTCTGGTTATTAACCTCTTATCAGAGAGATGACTTACAAATATTGTCTCCCATTATGTATGCTGCCTTTTCTTTCTGTTTATTGTATACTTTGATGCACAGAGTATTTTAAATAAAATTCAAAGAAAGCCATATACTCCTCACAATTATCATTCTCTGTGGAAGCCACATGGTCCTTTGTCCAGTAACTGGTAGCATCATAATTTACCTAACCGTGCCTCCATTATGGAACACTATTTTCTATTCTTGGTAAAACTATGGAAGTGGTTATATGCATATAGTTTTTCCCTTCTTAATGGTTACTTCCAGAGGCTAATACTACCAGAGGCAGAATTACTGGGTCAAATAATGTAAAAATTTTATGGCTTTTGATATTTATTGCCAATTTTTATTAGTTTTCATATATTATAAATTAGTGTTTATTGAATGTTTGTTATATGCCAAGCACTCAGCTATATTCTTTGCACATAATATCACTAACACTCACATCAGTACTGGAAGGAATTGTCACCATCTTATAGTGACTGACGTGGATTCAGAGAGGCTGTGTTAGTTAACTATGATCACACAGCTTTTAAGTGGAGAAACTACCATTTGATGTCAAGTCTGCCTGACTCCAAGACCTGTAGCAATCATGGCACTGTATGGATTGTCTGTGTTTCAGAGCATAGCACTTTTTCCTTTCCTTTACACCAGATTGAGAACTGTAACACTTGCTAAAGTAATAGAAGAAGGAAATTATTCTCTGACTACATACTTGTATGCATATTTTCCCATATTGTGCTCAGCCTAGCCCTTACTGTCTCCCTCCCTCACACTAAACAGATATTTCCTTTCTCTGTACAACATAACACATGAGCTTTTCGAAACAAAAGCTATTACACAACTTTTCCTGCCTGAGCTGTGTGACTTTCTCTTTTGTGAGTTGTTTGCATCTTCTCTTATTTTTATTTTTATCGTATCAAATAATTTAGCTCTTTCTAAACTATTAACCCCATCTCAATCATTGTCAATATGTTGCAATATATTTCTTTGCCTGCTTGTTAACTTCCTTTTTATTATTGTTTTTCTATTTATATAAAATAATTTATATTAACAATTTAATTTGTGGTTTCTTCTCAGCATAAAACTTTTTCTATCTCCATGATAAGCCCCTTACCAGGTATTTGGTAATATTTGTTCCCAATCTGTGGGCCATCTTTTTACTTTCTTGATGATGTCCTTTGAAACACAAATGGTTTTGTTTTGTCTTATTCTTTTTTGTTTTTGACCCTTCTCTGATAAGTTACCTGACTGGTGAATTTGTAAAGAGGAAATAGAAAAGCTCAGCTCAGGAACTGTCTCCCTTCATCTTTTGGGCTCCTCCTGTTCAGCAAGAATAATGTGTTCTGGGGCTACAATTTGCCTGGTGCTGAAAGGAGCCTGCTCCCCGGAGACAGAGGAGGGAAGAGACTCAGGTTTTCCAACTGAGCTTGAGAGCATGTTTAATTCCAGGATGAAGTATTGGCATTTAGCTCCAAATTTCATACTGTCTTCTTTCAACAGTTAGATCAGTAATAAAGGTGATATTTTTATCTAAAACTGTAAAACCTTCAAAATATCTAGTCACACACTTTTGAGTTCAAGCATGGTAGACTGTAAATATCTAAACATCACATTAGGAAAAAAGGATAGAGCATGATAAATTGCTAACATCAAATTATGGTCAGAAACTAAATGGTTATTTACTGTTTAACTTGTAAATGTTTCATAAAACTATAAAATTACAATGTATAGAATCCATCAAAATAGAAATCTATGGCTAACTTTTTAAAATAGTACTGGGGATGGCACCCAGGCCACTCTACCACTAAGCTACATCCCCAGCCATTTTAAACTTTTATTTTGAGACATGACCCCAGCAAGTTACCCAGGCTGGTCTTGAACTTGCAATCCTTCTGCCTCATCCTCTGAAGTACCTGAGATTATAGATGCGCCACCACACCTGGAAAATTATACCTAACTTTTAAAAAATTAAAGTCATCTTCTCTTTCACACACAACTTCAGCTTCAGAGAAAGATGGGACCTCTGTGTCCAAAGTATCCAGACAGAGAGTCAAAGGCAAGACACAGAGAAAGTATCAGAGACCTGCAGACCCATGGGCATCAAGCTTGGTGTGCTTCCTTCTGCATGGCCCAACCTGGGACATCACCAGCAGCCCAGCAGAGCTCCATCGTTACCCACCAGCCCATCCTGCTCAGCCAAAGAAGAGCTCTGCATCCACTGGTAAGGAATTCCATAATGGAAAAGATGGGTCTGTGTTAACCATGTGTACCCTTTCTGTTTTCTACCTAAGTGACCAAGAAACTACATGTGCTTGAGCAATTGCCATCCTGACTGATTACTGCTGCAGGTGCTCAGAGTAGAGCTGCAGTATGAGCCAGGACAGCCTTTCCCAAGTGTGAGGAGTACGGTTCCATCAGAACTAGAAATTGAGCAAAAGTTGTATAGTCAAACTTGGTTTATGCTGGATTTCTTTATTGTGAGACTTCTTAGAGCCTTTAATATGTGCTTTAATATAAGCATGGTAATCTGCAGGAGAGAATCCTGTCTCGCACCCTGTGATCTCAAGTTTATTTAAACAAAGAACTTGTTCTTAACAGAATTTGTTTTTTAGATCAGCTTGAGGTTCAGAGCAAAGTTGAGAGTAAGCTACAGAGATTTCCCACATACCCCCTGCTCCGTGCATGCATATCCTGCCAATTACTGACATCCACCACCAGAGTGGTATGTGACCTACGTTGACTTGTCATCACTTAGTGTCCATAGTTTACATTCGCATACACTTTTTGGGTTGTGCATGCTATGAGTTCAGCAAGTGTATAATGACTGACATGTGCCCACTGTTATAATACCATACAAAGTAGTTTTACAGCCCTAAAATTGCTCTGTACTTCATCTTCAGCCCTCCCTCCCTCCATATTAAACTCTGGAAAGCATGGATCCTTTTATCCTTTTATTGTCCATGGTTTTGCTTTTCCAGAATATTCCAGTTGGAATCACACAGCATGTAGCCTTCTTGGATTGCCTTCTTTCATTTAGTAATATGCTTTTCAGTTTCTTCTGTCTTTTCATTAGTTTTTCTTTTTAGTATTGAATAATACTCTATTGCCTGGATGTAGCATATTTTATTCATCTATTCACCTACTGAAGGACATCTTGGTTGCTTCTAAGATTTGGCAATTATGAATAAATTTGCTAAAATGTCCATTTACAGGTTTTTGTACAGGCATAAGTTTTCAATTTGTGGGGGTAAATACAAGAGGCATTTGTTGAGTCATATATTGAGACTATTATGTAGTTCTGACCATCCATTAGGTATGTAGTAGTGTCTTATTGTTTCAATTTGTGTTATTTTAATTTGTATCTTTGGTGACATATGCTTATTCACCAGTTGTACATCTTTGTTGAGGTATATTTTTAGGATTTTAGTCTTTTTTTAATTGAATTTTTTGTATCCTTATTGTTGGTTTTTGAGAGTTCTTTGTACCAATTAGAAGTCCTTTGTATGATATATCTCTTGCAAATATTTTCTCCCAGTCTGTGGTTTATCATTTCAGCCTCTTGACCTGCACTCATAGATGATTTTCTTTCTTCCTTCCCAATCTGTATACTTCTATTTACTTTTTCCCTTGTTGTTATTGCAAATTTGTTTTGTTTCACTGGGTTAGCTAGGATTTCAGTTACAATGTTTAAAATCAGTGGGATTAGTTTTTCATGTTTTTTTTGTATTAAATTCTTTTATTGGTACATTGTAGGTATACAACACAGTTATATTTCTCATTGGGAATTTTAACTTTATATAATGCATCTTGGTTCTTATTTTTTCCCCATTCCTAGCCCTCCCTTCACCCCCTCCACCCTTCCCTATTTACAGAGACTTTATTTCCATTTTTTCCATTTCGCATCATTTTTCCTTTCCCTTCTTTACTTTCCCTTGCCCCTCCCACTACCCCTACCCTGTTGGACCTTTTCTTCCTATTTTACATTATCGATTATTCATTCTAATCATTGGTACATTTTAGGTATACAATATAATGACATTCATCATTGGAAATTTGCATCTTTACATAGTCTCTCTTGGTTCTTATTTTTCACCCTTGCCCAGCCCTCACTTCAACCCCTCCCATCCTCCCTATTTACAAAGATTTTGTTCCTATTTTTCCATTTTCTCATATTAATCCCATTCCCTTCTATCCTTTCCCATAGCCCTCCCACTTCCTTCCCCTTTGCCCCTTTTCTTCCTATTTCACATTACCTATTATACATTTAGTCCTTATTTACACTTTCAGTTTCTCACACCAGAGAAACTATTCGGTATTTCCATGTGTGTCCTATTTATTTCACTTGAGAGTATCGCCTCAATGTGCATCCACTTAGCTATAAATGTCTCTAATTTCTCATTTCTTATGGCTGAGTAGTACTCCATTTTATAAAAAAACCACATTTTCTTTATCCAGTCTCCAGTTGATGGGCATTTGGGCTGTTTCCAAGTTTTAGCTATTACAAACTGTGCTGCTATGAACATGGGTGCACATATATCACTGTGGTATGATTCTTTTAATTCATTGGGGAAGATCCCCAGCAGTGGAATAGTGGGGTCAAATGGGACTTCCAGTCCTAGTTCTTTGAGGTATCTCCATACTGATTTCCACAGTGCTTGCATCAGTCTACACTCCCACCAGCAGTGGAGCAGGGTTCCTCTTTCCCCACAGCCCCGCCAGCATTTGTTATTGGTTGATTTCATGATAGCAGCCATTCTTTCTGGAGTGAAGTGGAATCTCAGCATTGTTTTCATTTGCATCTCTCAAATGACCAGTGATGTTGAACATTTTTTCATGTATTTATTTGCTATTTCTATTTCATTGTCTGAGAAATGTCTGTTCATTTCAGATGCCCATTTTCAGATTGGGTCTTTAAATTTGGGAGGTCTGATCTTTTGAAGTTCTTTATAGATTCGAGATAGTAGACCTTTGTCTGAGGAAGAGCAGGTGAAGATTTTTTCCCACATTGTGGGTTGTCTCTTCACACTGCTGGTGGTCTCTCTTGCTGTGCAGAAGCTTTTTAATAAGAAGAGATCCCATTTGTTGATTGTTTGTGCTAGTTCACGGGCAACTAAGGTTTTGTTCATAAAATCTTTTCCTACACCGATGTCTTCAAGGGTTCTACCTAACCTCTGTTCCAACTGGTTCGGAGTTTCTATTTTAATATTTAGATCTTTAATCCATTTTGATTTTAGTTTAGTGCATGGTGAGAGATACAGGCCTAGTTTTAATCTTTGGCAAGTTGAAGCCCAGTTTTTCCAGCACCATTTATTAAAGAGGCTATCTTTCCTCCAGTGAGGGTGTTTGGCTCCTTTGTCGAAGATGAGATGGCTGAGTGTGTCTGCCGTTGTTTCTGCATCTTCTAATCTGTTCCACTGGTCCTCAAGTCTGTTTCTTTGCCAGTACCATGTTGTTTTTATCTCAGTAGTTTTGTAGTAGAGTTGCAGGTTGGGGATTGTGATACCCCCTGCCATGTCTCTGTTACCTAGAATTGCTTTTGCTATTCTGGGTCTCTTCTTGCTCCAAATGAATTTTTGGATTGTTTTCTCGAGGTCTATGAAGTATGCTGCTGGGATCTCAATTGGAATTGCATTAAATCTACATAGCAGTTTTGGAAGTATGGCCATTTTCACTATATGAATCCTTCCTACCCAGGAGCAGGGGCTATCTGTCCATTTTCTGATATCATCTTCAACCTCTCTTTACAGAGTGCCATAGTTTTCAGAGAAGAGGTCTTTGATTTCTTTCCTTAGGATGATTCCTAGGTATTTCAGTTTTTTGGATGCTATTGCAAAAGGAATTATTTGCCCTATTTCTCTCTCAGTGAGTCTGTCATTGGTGTAGAGGAAAGCTATTGATTTTTGTGTGTTGACCTTGTAACCAGCTACTTGACTGAATTTGGTTATTAAGTCTAGAAGACTTTTGGTGGAGTTCCTGGGGTCTTCTATATAGAGTATCATGTCATCTGCAAATAATGACAATTTGACTTCTTCATTTCCTATCTTTATTCCTTTTATTTCTTTCTCTTGTCTAATTGCCATGGCTAATGTTTCCAGAACTATATTGAACAGGAGTGGTGATAGTGGACATCCTTGTCTTGTTCCTGATTTTAGTGTGAAGGATTTCAGTTATTGGCCATTTAGTATGATATTAGCTGTTGGTTTTTCATAGATGGCTTCTATCAGTTTGAGGTAGAGACCATCTATTCCAATTGTTTGGAGGGTTTTTATCATAAATGCACGTTGGATTTTGTCAAATGCTTTTTCTGCGTCTATGGAGATAATCATATGGTTTTTGTCCTTGGCTCTATTGATACAGTATATTACATTGATTGATTCTCGTATATTGAACCATCCCTGCATCCCTGGGATGAATCCCACTTGATCAGGGTGTATGATCTTCTTGATGATCTTCTGCATTCTGTTTGCCATTATCTTATTAAGGATTTTTGCATCTATGTTCATTAGTGAGATTGGCCTATAGTTCTCTTTTTCAGTTGGGTCTTTCTCTGCTTTGGGGATCAAGGTGATGCTTGCTTCCAGGAATGAATTTGGGAGTATTGCTTCCCTTTCAATTTCATTGAAGAGTTTAAATAGTAGTGGCAGTAGTTCCTCTCTATATGTCTTGTAGAATTCAGCAGTGAAGCCATCAGGGCCCGGACTTTTCTTAGTTGATAGGTTTTTAATTACATTTCCAATTTCATTGGTTGATATTGGGTTGTTCAGAATTTGTAAGTCTTCTTCGTTCAACTTTGGTAATTCATATGTATCTAGGAATCTGTCCCATTCTTCTGTGTTGTCCATCTTATTGGCGTATAGGTTCTGGAAGTCGGTATTGATGATCCTCTGGATTTCTGCTGGGTCTGTTGTCATTTCACCCTTTTCATTCCTAATTGCATGGATGTGGGCCTTTTCTTTCCTTTTTCTGACAAGGTTGACTAAAGGTTTATCAATTTTGTTGATTCTTTCAAAGAAACAACTCTTAGCTTCATTGATTTTTTTGTATCGTTCTCTTAGTCTCCATTGAATTGATTTCTCCTCTGATCTTTATAATTTCCTCCCTCGTATGAGCTTTGGGGTTGTCCTGTTCTTCTTGTTCTAGAAGCTTGAGGTGCAGCATCAGGTTGTTTAATTGGGCTCCTTCTGTTTCCCTAATATGCGTATTCACTGCTATGAATTTCCCTCATAAGACTGCTTTCATTGTGTCCCATAGATTCTGATATGTTGTATTGTCATTGTCATTTAATTGAAGGAACTGTCTGATTTCTTCTTTAATTTCCTCTGTGACCCATTGGTCACTCAGAAGTGTGTTGTTCAATTTCCACGTGTTTATGACATTTTTTGAGTTTCTTTTGCTATGGATCTCCAATTTCATCACACCATGATCTGATAATATACAGGGGATAATTTCAATTCCTTTGCACTTACTTAAACATGTTCTATGTGTGAGTATGTGGTCTATTTTGGAGAATGACCCATGTGCAGCTGAGAAGAATGTGTATTCTGATTTTGTGGGGTGGAAGACTCTGTAAACATCTGTTAAGTTCATTTTTTCAAGAGTTCGATTGAGTTCTAGTATTTCATTACTTATTTTTTGTCTAGTTGATCTATCTATTTGTGACAGTGGGATGTTGAGGTCCCCCACTACAATTGTATTAGTGTATATATGACTTTTCATGTCCGTTAGTATTTGTTTGATATAGTTGGGTGCACTAGTGTTTGGTGCATAGATATTTATGATTGTCATCTCTTCCTCTTGGATTCTTCCCTTTACAAGGCTGTAGTGTCCTTCTTCATCTCTCTTAATCAGTGTTGGTTTGAAATCTACTTGATCTGCCAAGAGGACAGCTACTCCTGCTTTTTTTCGGGTTCCTGTTGCAAGCAGTATTGTTTTCCACCCTTTAACTTTCAGTCTATGAGTTTCCTTTTCAATTAAGTGTGTTTCTTGTATGCAGCATACTGTTGGATTTTGCTTCTTGACCCATTCTGCCAGTCTATTTCTTTTGATTGGTGAATTAAGACCATTAACCTTGATGGTTATAACTGAAACGTATTGACTTGTCATTGCCATGACTTTTTCTTTTTGTTGGGTTCTCCCCCTTTACATTGAATTTCTTGTCATGCCAGATGGGTTCATTCTGCTTTGCTTCCTGGGGTTGTGATCCTCAATGTCTGTTCCTAGGATATTGTGTAAAATTCTTTGGAGTGCTGGTTTGGTATTCATGAAGTTCCTAAGGTGCTCTTTGCCCTGAAAGTATCTTATTTCTCCATCAATTTTGAAAGATAGTTTTGCAGGGTACATCAATCTGGGTTGGAGGCTGTTTTCTTTTGTGGCTTGGAATATGTCACTCCAAGCTCTTCTTGCCTTGATGGTTTGTGTTGAGAAGTCTGCTGTGATTCTGATGGGCTTTCCTTTGTATGTGATTTGTTTCTTTTCTCTGACTGCTTGGAGAACTTTGTTCTTCTCTTGTGTTTCTGGAATCTTAACAATTATATGTCTATGTGTAGATTTTTTTTGATCAAGGCTATTTAGAGTCCTATATGCCTCACTTATCTGTAGGTCAAGGTCTTTTCCCCTGCCTGGGAAGTTTTCTGCCATTATTTCTGTGAAGAGATTTTTTATGTCATCTGCACTCTCTCCTGTTTCTTTATTGAGCCCAGTCAGTCTTATGTCAGTCTTTTTTGCATCATCTAGAAGCTGCTGGATTGATTTCTCATGGTCCCTTCTAATTTTGAAGCAATTTTTCTTTTCCTGGTCATGAATTGCAATCTTATCTTCTATATCTGAAATTCTGTCCTCACATTGGCTCATTCTGCTGCGTAGACATTCAATGGCGTTTTTCATGTTCTGGAAATCTATTTGCATCTGTTTTATGGATTCCATTTGTTTCTTATGTTGGGATTCCATCATGTTCCTGAGCTCCTCTCTAGATTTATTAATCATGTCTTGCACCAGGGGCACAATTTCTCCTGTTATCTGCGAAATTATTTCTGATGTCATTTTTTTCAGATCCCCTTTTGTTGCCAGTTCAATGGGTCCAGGTGGTTGAGTATCAGAGTGTTGCTTCTCATTTTCCTTTGGGGTTGCTGTAGGTGATCTGGAAGTCTGGTTTTGAGACTTATTTACATGTTTTCTCATTTCAACTGGGGCGGGGGACTGTTGGCGCCTGCACGGATTACCTCCTCTGAGCTGGGTGAGGTGGGACAGGGGCCAGGAGCAGTGGTAGGGATGGTGACCCAAAAGCCCTTTCCTGTGGGCTGGGAGTAGCCGGAGGGATGGTGGCCGGGAAACCCCTTCCTCTGAACCAGGAGCAGTGGGATAGTGGCTCAGAAGCCCCTCCCTCTGAGCCGGGAGTGGTGGGAGGGATGGTGGCCCAGAAGCCCCTTCGTCTGGGCCAGGAGCAGCAGGACAGAAGGTGTCCCAAATGCCCTTTCCTCTGGGCTGGGAGCAGCGGGAGGGATGGTGACCGGGAAGCCCCTTCCTCTAGACCAGAAGCAGTGGGACGATGGCTCAGAAGCCCCTACCTCTGGGCCGGGAACAGTGGGACTCAGTACCTTGGTCTGGTGGTCTGGTGGTCTGGTGTCCTCTGCGTCTCTGTAGTGTGGAATCAGGTGGCTGCCTGTCTGCCGCGGGGTGATTTGGTGTCTTCCGCATGACTAAGGACCTCGGTAGGGCATGCACCGACCTGCCTGCCTGCAGCGGGCTGATTCGGTGTGTTCTGTGTGACTCAGGACCTCAGTAGGGTGTGGGCAGACCTGCCTGTCTGCAGCGAGGTGATTCCGCGTCTTCCGCCCGACTCAGGACCTCGGTAAGGCGTGCACAGACCTCTATTTTTTTATTTTTATGAAGAACCATTTATCTACTTCTTATTTCGTTTTTGTGTTTTTCATGTCCTTTTGAGAAAATATTGCCTAATCCAAGTTAATAAAGATTAGACTATCTTTTCTTCTAAGAACTTCATGGATTTGATTATTTCATTTAGCTTTAGGATCCATTTTTGATGGAGTTAATTTTTGTATATGGTGTGAGCTACTGGCCCAACCTTGCTGCTTTGCATGTTGATAACTGGTTTATCCAACACCATTTGTTTCATTTTAAAAAATATTTTCTTTGTTGTACTTTATGTGTACACACACACATAGACATACACACACACATACACACACACACACACACGTGTGACCCTCTGTGTCTGAGATTCAAACAACCTTAATCTAAAAAGCAGTTTGGGCCTGTGATGATTGCATCTGAACATGGTAGACATTTTCTCTTGTCTCTATTTCCTGAATAATACAATATAACAACTATTTACATAGTATGCAAATTGTACTACTGTAAGTAGTCTAGAGATTATTTAAAGTATACAGGAGGAGGTATGTTAGTTAGAAGAAGCAAGTAGTATGTCATTTTATACAAAAGACTTGAACATCTACAGATACCAGTACCCAAGCTTGTCCCAGAACCACTTCCCCATGAATATCAAGCAATAACTATGGAATACCAGTTTTGAGATTCACTCATTAATCTTGTAATTCAGGAGTTTAGAAACTTGCTTTTCTGGAGAACAAATTCAAATCTTAAGGTTTGCTGTTTGCATTTCTACTTAATGACAATTTCTCTCTTCCTTGTATTGTTGTGAATGATTTATATATTTTTTCAATTCATAGTTCTCCTTGAATAGAGTAGGTGTTACTTCCATTTTAGAAAGTAAATACAAATTTAAAAATAGATACATAGCACAAAGACAGAGTTTATCCAATTAAATAGCAACAAAGATATTTGAATAGTCCAATATCTGTTAACTTTACTGCTAAGAATCTTTTGATTTAAATCTTAATACTTTTGATGTAGCTTCTTAATTTTTAAGGAAAATTGAATCAAGTGCCAATTAATATTTTCCTTTATACTATTTATCATATATCATCCCAAAGATGAACCATTCAATATTCTCTTCCTTGTCAAAGCATTTGAAGCTTAGAAAAAGACATTAGCTGTTGCCCATGTTTAATTATTTAGTTTTAACTTAGAAAAAAATTCCCAAGGAATGAACAGTATAAGCACCCAAGGTGTTGGGAGGTGATAGAATGTTTAAAATAAGCAATATTTTACTTGTTCTTCTAATACACACTATAGCTAATAAAGCCCAATAAAATCTTCAGTGGTGGAGAGACAAACCAAAGAAATCCATTGTAGTGGATATGTGTTTATCTTCTCCCAAGAAATAAAAGTGAGAACCACTGTTTTGGAGAATAATTTGCATCTTTTTCAGCTCTGGATCTATGTCAACCAAAGTCAGCCTACACAAATTTACACCATTTACCAGTGGGTGAGTGACATGACCCGCTGCCTTTCAAATATGCAAATCACTCTCCTTGCACCAAAAGGCCACTTGTACACTGACAGTTGAGGCCAGTACTTTCCACAGAAATAAAATATAACACCATATAGAAAAGTTCACATCTTAAAAATGTAGTCACATTTAGAAAATATAAGAACCAGGGATAACTTGAATAATACATATTATTTACCCCAACACTTAAAATATTATTCTAATATATATTTTTAAATATATAATCTTAAAATTACTAACTAGGTATTTGTCATGTTACTTCACACTAAATCTCTTAGATGTACAGTCCATGCAGCACATCTCAGTTTGGACTAGCTAAGTTTGCAGACCTAGTCGCCGCATGTGGCTCACGGCTGCATCCTGCACAGCAGAAGTGGAGACCTCAGGAACCTTCCCTGGTTGACAGGACACCATCAATAGTTATGCTCTTAATAGAGGTTAGCATTACATGCCATGTGGTTAGGCAAGCCAAGAACCAATTATTTCTCACACATCTTTGTCTCCTTCCTAATCACCGAGACATCATCTTGAAGGAATATCAGACATCCCCCTTGAAAGAGCATAAATTTAAATAGCACAAATAGAAATATAGCACATATAGAATGAAAGGTGGATTAAGGAGTAGGAAGAAAAGAGAACCCTATCTGCTATTTTAGGGAGTAAGGGCTTGTTGGGCCTATCCTGAATTGGTAGGTAAGGAAATTGGGCATATATGAGTACACAGAACATTCATATAGACTACTCATTGTAAGCATGTGTAATAATACAGCTTCTACCCTATTTGAATGGGGACAATAGATTAGATTTTTCCCGTAGGTTTGAGTCTAAGGAACTTTGTCTGATATTGAGAGCAGGCAGGGTTGACCTTCAACTGGAAGGGACAAACAAAATGACACCCAAAATCATGTGTGCATATGTGAGTATGTGTGTGCTGGAGAGTGAATCCAAGACTCTGTGTATGCTAGGCACACATTGTACCACTGAGTTACACTTCAAGCTTGAAATTACTTCCTTAAATGAAGATGGTACAGAAAGTGTCATTAAATGAAAAGCATAAACACAAGGTGGAGAGCAAACCAAGAGCCCACAACAAGTTGGCAAAAGAAAAGAGACAGGCAGGAAGAAGCCTGGAGTCCATGGAGTGCAGGACTCTCTGGCTGAGCCTGAGAAGGTGAGGAGCTTTTCAAGGGTCTGACATCAGGTCTCAGCTGTGGCTTAGTAGTTGCTATGTGAACTGCTGGCAAAAACTTAAGTATTGGTATGTTAGAAACAGATCTTATACAGTGATCAAGAAATTTAGTAACAGTCCAAATACATCTGCCACATATACACTTTAACTGCCCACACAGATGAGTTGCAATGAACTAACCAGATCAAAATTTTCCCCCTTAATTTAATTTATACCAGGCATCTGGGTAGGATCTATATGTCAGATTAGGTGCACTGTAAATTCAGGTTGTTTTCACTTGTTCCCTCAGCTGAAGCATGCTCTTTATACCCCCATCCAAGTTTGAAACTTGAAGGCTCTACTCCTTCTCAGACCACCCAACTCAAAGAAACAAGCTGAAACACTACAATTCAATGGAATTGGTGTTTTTTAAAAAACCCAAAAGACATTATTCATTAATAAATATAGAGGGTTTTCTTTGAGGTACTTTATTCCTTCCTTCCAGGGTTACTAATATTTGTTCTTTTCATTTTTGCAAACATTTATGAAAGCATCACTCACCTCTTTGTTTTCTACTTTGTTTAATCAGGTTTGAATATTTTTGATCATATAGGTCTTTGGATACTCGCTGTCTTTCTCCTTGGTGGGGTGCAATGGGGAGCTCTGTCCCCTTGGTTGCCAGAGGCCACTGATGGCCTGTGATTACAGGCCATTAGAAAATAATTATGTAATAAAATGCAAGCAGTCTGCTGTGCCTGCAATCTTCTTTGAGGATGTCCAGAAAATATTATCACCATTTAAACCTGTGCATGCTTCATGCAGATGACCTAAGGGAAAAGATTGGCTGTGCTCTCAGCTATCATAAAACCAACACACATGTTTCTAAACTAGGAGATTGAGAAAAAATACCGTGTATAATTTTAGCTTTTACTTTTCTAGGTTGTAGTTTTTAACTAAATGTTACCATTTGGTTTCTGTAATTACCTGTTGAGGCTAAAGGACTAAATGTGGGGAGTAAGATGGAGGGAAGGAAAGAAATAAAAGTGATGTAATATTTAAGAACTCAAAAATTAGACCCCCCCCCAAATAAAAGACATAATCAAAAGATGGACAACTGAAATGAGTAGACATTTCTCAGGGAAAAAAAAATGGCCAATAAATACATGAAAAACTTCAACTTTTTTGGTCATTAGAGAAATCTGAATTAAAACAACACTGAGATTCCATCTCACTCCAGAAAGAATGGATATTATCAATAAATCAATATAACAAATGCTGGAGAGGCTGTGGGAAAAGGGAACCCTTACACATTGTTGGTAGGAATATAAATTAGTACAACCATTATGGAAATCAGTATAAAGATTCCTTATAAAGCTAAAAATAGAAATTCCATTCAGCACAGCAATGCGCCTTCTAGGTGCCTTCCCAAAAGTGTTAAAAACATCGTATTACAGTAATAAATGCATGCCCATGTTTATAGCAGCACAATTTCCAATAGCTAAATTTGGAAGCAGCCTGTATGTCCATCAGTAGATGAATGGATTACAAAAATGTGGTAGTTACACACAGTGAAGTATTACTCCACCACACAGAAGGATAAATCTAAGTCATTTGTAGTAAAAATGGTTACACCTTGAGATGATAACATTAAGTGAAATAAATCAGACACAGAATCTTAAACATCACATTGTTTCTCTTATATGAGAAACCCAAAATATAAAAAGTAAAATAAAAGAGACATAATGGAAATAAGGAAATAGATCTTCTGCCAATGAGAAGGGGACCAAGAGATAGAGGTATGGGGGGAAGGAGGAGAAGGAGGTTAGGGAAAAAGAATTCAAATGTGTTATGTGTATGTCATCGTTATCTACTACAAAGGTTCACTAATAAAAAATTTTATTAAAAATAAAAGAAAAGCAATCTGGTATCAGAACAAAGACAAAATACAGTGGACTCTTGAGTTATAACCATCCTGACATATGAACAGCTTGGGTTACAACTAGAATTTTAGTTTTAACTTATGACCAAAGTCTTGAGTTATGGCCCAAATGCTGGCTGCTTATGCTTCTACATGATCTAGGACACAGCTTTAACCCTTAAAGAGTTCTGGAAGGAACACTATAACATCCTTTCCTGTGTGGGGTTAACTGAGACATCCTGGTCCAATGTTTCTCTAAAGACACTGAGATCTGCCTGTATGTATACAGGAGAAAGACTTTGAAGGCTGTGTGGAGGACCCTGAGCCTCCAGTTGATCAACTTGAGTTACAACCAGCCCTCAGGAATGAGTTGAGTTCATAAGGGTCCACTGTAAAGGGTAAATGCCTTTATGATAAAGGATATGCAATTAAGTTAGGTTTCCAATCTCGGCATTGATATTTACCAACTTGAACAAGTGACTAAACTTGGTAAGCTTACTTCACTTCTGTAAATGGAAATAATTCTCAAATCTACCTCACAGGGTTGTTGGGAGGGCTAATTAAAATGATGCATGTAAATCAACTGACTAAATCATCTCTGGCACTTAGTGAGTGATCAGTAAGTGGTCCAGATTATCATTACCATTATCAGTAGTATTGCGGAGGGAATCAAGCAGAACAAAATAAAGTCAGTCTATGTTTCTTCACATTCATTCCATTCCTACAATTTCACATTTTCATTTTCTCTTTTCATTGTCTAGGGAGAGAGGCCACAGTAGAAGGACAGCCAGGTAAGTGCTTTCAAGTACTATGGACTGATGTTTGTGTCCCCCCAAACCCGTATGTTGCAAACCTAAGCCCCAATGTGATGTGTGGGGAAATGTGGCTTCTGGGAAGTGATTAGGACAAGAATGGAACTAGTGTCTAAATGAACGGGTTTCCAGAGCTCTCCCTCATCTCTCCTGCCTGTGAAGACACAGTGAAGAGGTAGCCATCAGTTGACAGGAAGCAGTGTCACCAGACACCACAGGAACTAGATCTCAGCCTTCCCAGACTCCAGATAAATGAGGGATAAATTTTAGTAATTTATAAATCATCTAGTCTATGGTAATTTGTTACAACAGCTGCACAGACCAAGACCTGGAATAAACTTACAAGGCCGTGCAGCAAGTACTGTAGGGCCTCACTGCAGCTTTCAGGAATGGACCACACATCTTTTGGCAATTAATTGTCTAAGCTTTTTACTTAGAGCTTTCATTCTCCTTTTTATAAACTAGAAGAAAAATAATTTATATTCTTTTTCAGTTTGACAAATCTCTATCCCTGACAGCATTTTCTCTCCCATCGTCTTTCTCAGCAGCTGGGACTGACTGGGGCCTGGGCTATGGCTCTGGAGGTGCAGTTCTTCAGTGCATCTGCAGTTTCAAGGCTGCTGCTGGGCTACAATTCATCCTACCTTCAGGAGGCAGAACTGCAGCACACACACCCCCACTACCACCACATGCACTTCCATCATGCTGACCTACAGTAAACTAAACATAACTGCAGTTTAAAAAGATGGGGAGTAAAGAAGGCTGAAAGAGAAGCTTGGTCCTTTTCAAAAACTCCACAATTTTCAAGCAAGGACAAATTCTGAGTACCTCTCATTCCAATATTAATAGTTTTGGCAATGACTTTTCTATCTCTGAGAAAGGTACCAGGTTGTCCTGGTAAGGACAAGCACCCTTATTTGATGGGTCTTAGAGCAATAAGCCTAAGTGAATGAATACACTGTTCAAACTGACTCATGCAGTTAAAACCCTGTGCTTAGGTTACCTGCTAATGATCTTGCTCCTCTCTGTGAGTGTTCTTTTTGTAGCAGCACCAATCATCTGTTGCAAAATCTATATGAACAGAGATAAGCTGCATCTGGCCAAATGTTGGAATCATGCTGTGGTTTAGTGCTGCTCATTAAACTTTAATTTACACATCTACACTCAAATATATATAGTATGTGACCCATGCAAAAGTGTTCTTATTAAATTCTACAATAAGTGAGGGCAGCATAATCTTTCCAGAATTTAGTCTTTTCCATATATTACAATATATACTTCATAGCACATATGTATATATATATTTCACATATTATATTTTGTACCTATAGTGTTTCAAGATCCCTACCACTTTTCCCCTTCAACCTTCAATTTGCTTCTTCCCCTTTTCTTGTGTTTGTTTCTCAGTTGTCCCTTCTACTCCTCCACTGACTCAAGCAATTACTACATATGAGAAAGGAAACAGTACACTGTCCTTTGTGAGGAAGAGCCATCTAGAAAGCTTTCTCCTTCTTCAGGCCCTCAGCATAGCTTTCTAATAAGCAACAGAGAAAATAAAAGCAAAAGTTCCACTTAAAAGAAAAAAGGTAAATCTCAGATAATACTTCAGCCGCTAACACAGAGACATGGGCACGCACACGCACACACACACACACACACACACACACACGCTGAAACAGCCCTAAGCTGGGGCAGATGTTTGGATTTCCAGAGAATCATTAACCTTCCATTTCTTTCTTCTTTTCACCTAACACGAGGAACACTGGATAATGTGTCCACTTCATGGCTTTTTCATTAACCACTGGTTATGAAAAAGGAAGGAAGGAAGGAAGGAGACAGAGAGAGAGAGAGAAGGAAGGAAGGAAGGAAGGAAGGAAAGAAAGAAAGAAAGTGCTTATGCTGTGTCTACATATGCACTTGGAAGAAAAAATGACAGTGGCAAGAAATAATTTTCTTGGAAACATTTTGTATTTTAGGGGAATAGAATCAATGTGTCTGAAAATCATGATGTCCACTGGCATGAATGCCCACTTAATATTTAGTTTGTTCAGTTTCTTGCTTCCAGTTCCTACTGGCCAAATTTATTGCCCATGGCTGAAGAAAGGATTTTTTTTCCCCGTGAAACTTGTTTTGGCTTGAAGGAAAGTTCAAATAATATTTACCAGGATTATTAAAAAACTCTAAAACTTTTTTCTTCTTCAGTATTCAGGGATGGAATGTCAAAAAAGTGTTGACATTAATTTTTAAATTAATATTTTTGGAAGAATGTTCTTCAATAAAAGATCAAATGATTACCACAATGCTGGAAATGGGCTGTCAATTGCTGACAATGCCTGTCTGTGACAAAGTCTGAATCTTACTGTGAGCTAGGGGAGGGGGTTGCACTTGATGGAAACACAGATGGTCTTCTCAAAGAAGATTTCAAAGTTTTCATTTGTGCTCTTCCTCAGGAATAAGGCTGAATCACTGCACTCAAAACATCCTGCTAGCACAGGAAAGCGTGTTTCTCAGTTGAAACCTACAGCCCACGTAAATTCTGCACTGCTGTATGCTGAGGAATTTTATCAGTTTATGAGGACACAAAATTAGAGACTGTCTTGCACTTTACAGTCTTTCTTTATTTGAACAGTCAGCTGAGGGCAGTAAAAAAGAGAATAAGCTTCCTTTTAAAAAGACCTGCTTTAGAGCTGAATCTCTGCCACTCAGCCATGTGGCCTCAGGAAATTACCTCCTCTAGGCCTCAGTCTCCCCACCTGAAAAATTAATAGAGTAAGATGCCTCTCTTGGAGTGGTTATATTGGCATTCCCTGTCCCAATATTTAAAATTTTATTTTTCTATGACAGCTATCATCTTCTCACCCTGTTTTATTGTTTACTGATTTAATTTGCTAATGATCTGCACATCCCCTGCCCATTAGAATGTAAGCCTCCTTTGGAGATCACTCACTGACACACAGATTTCTATCTGACACACAGTAGGGGCTCAATAATCATTTATTCAGTGCTAAACAGATAAAGGTAAAATGTCTGGCACAGCTAGCATGAAAGACTTCCTGCTCCTTTGCTGCCACTAAAAGGCAACAAAGAGGAATGAATGCAGGCGTTCCAGCACCTTCCTCTCTGTCCTGCTCTTTGTCTGCACACTTGGTAGAGAGCACTCCACTTATGCATCTGCTGTTCTTAATGTAGCATCTCCCCATCAACTGTCTCACTGTAGGAGATTCGGAGTCAGGACTAAACTGTTCTGGGACGAGCAGGAGCCACATGGGCAGCTGGCCAGAGCAAGGGCCTCAAATGACCTGACTTTCCCTCTCTTTTTATTTAGTATTTTTTCCTCTAAAAAGCAATATTCTCAGTTTTCCAGGATAAAATAAGGAGTTTTCTTTGTCATTCCTAGAGCTTGTTCCTGTATCCGGATACTTTCCTAACTGGCTTGAGACATTAGCTTAAACCCTAAAACAAGCTAGGAACACTGACCATCCATGTGCCCAGCACCAGGAAGCCCCTCAAGTTTAATTCTGAGGAGGACAGATAGCTGACAACCTTGAGAAAATTAATGTCCTCATGGAAAATGGAGTAGTAACACCTGCCCTTCAGATTATTATAATTCTATTAGTTAAAGTTTATAAGGCATTTACCGCAGTGCTGGGTATGCATTAAGCATTGCATAAATGTCAGTTTGCTTCTCCTGTGGTTACCAGGCTGACTCTCTGGTTGATTATGTAAATTTGAGCAATGGGGATGCTAATTCCCACCTCACGGGTGACAAGAAATGAGAAAACATTACCACTGCAGAGTCCGGAGAAGCATAAATGCTCATTGCACGGCAGCTGCTCTTATTACCTACCATTTATCCTGTCCTGACCACAGAATTTGTCCTCAAGGCACTTAAAATACACTACCTCGTGGAGTTCATCTTCAAAACAGCCCTCAATGGAGGTTGGTTTTTGTTTATTTTGTTTTGTTTTGTGTTGTTTGTTTTTGAGACAGGGTCTCTATGTAGTTCAGGCTGGCCTTGAACTCACTGTGTAGCCAAGGCTGGACTCAAATTCACAGAGACCCTCTTGCCTCAGCATCTTTATTACTAGAGTTAGAAGAGTACACCAAATTACCCAGTGGTATTATTATTTTCATATCAGAGATGAAGAAACTAAATCCAAAAAATTAAATAACCTGGTCAGGATTATTCTTAAGTGTCACAGATATGTGATTAGAACTTGTTATAGTGCCTCCCAAATTATTATTAATAGTATTCATATAATTATGACCATCTTTATTATCATCTATTCTCTTTCCCCATTCATTTTTGATTAGGTCAGATTTATTCTATCTAAGTCATCTGCCCACTGCATCCAGCCATGGGCCCAGGGCCCAGAATACCACATCATGATGAGTTTGAGGTGGGAAGGCAGGATACATGGCACTTTGTGACTCTGCCTCTTGGGCTTGCACCTTGCTTGTGAATGGGCTTCCTGTCGCTTTTGGGATGTGTGATAGCAGGAGAACATGCAGAAGTCAAGCAGTCATTCTCTAGATGCCTGGAGTGGTCTGAAATTCAGATACTAGCAATGATCTGCAGTGGGTGTGCATGAGTAGTGTAAATGCCATCATAGGAAAGTCCATTCTGAAGGCAAAGCATCTGCTGAGGGAGAAGGTGCTCAGAAGAAAAATGCCCAGGGCTGGCCCAGAGAGGCAGGTCAGTCCTCCTGAGAGCACCACATACTGTACTTGCTGGAAGTTCAAATACTTTCCCAAATCACATATTCCACTGTTTTAAAAATATTTCAGCATATTGTTTTATTTATACTAGTAGTTTATTTTAGTTCATTGAAAAGAAAGTTTATGTTTATATCTGTTTGTTTCTTTTTTGTAGGAAACTTTGGTTTATGTAGGGTACTGAGTAATTACTTTGAAGATAATGACATGCAGTGTTATAACTATTATTATTCTCTTATTATTTGGTTATGGAAATTTGTTTTATTCTTTCATAAAGTTAAAAGTAAAAAGAGCCAGGGATTTAGCTCAGTGGTGCCATACCTGCCTAGCAAGTGCAAGGTCCTGAGTTCAATTTCTGGTACCAAGAAAAAAACAGAACTGGAAAAATAAAAAGTAGTTGGATAAATGGAGGAAAGAAATCATGTTCATTATATCAACTGTGTGCATTCTTTTTTAAAATCACTAGCACAAAATCAAGGCCTTTGTGCGGTGGGCAGAGCTTGACTGTGTCCCATCCTGAACTCACCCTGTTTGGACAGCACCACCCTTCCTCCAGTTCCTTGAAGGTGGCAGTAGTGGTTCCTTGGCCACAGTCCCACTGTGGAAGGTACTTCAGAGATCAGATGTTCTGGGTCTTGGCCTCTTGGCCCATTTGTTCCAGAGTTTCTAAGTCAAAACTGCTCCCTGCACTCCAGAAAGAGAAGGCAGGGATGCCTTTCTCAGAGAGGGAGGCTGATTGCCAGAACCTCCCTTGTAGGGCTCCACCTGGCTACCACACCCATCAGTCCCTTTGCCCTACATACACCTGCAGCCTTGGCACACTCCCCCTAGCACTGGATCTTGCTCTTGCAAGAGGCACAGGTGAGGCTCTTTGGCCAGGGGAAGTTGTCTTGGTTCCAGGTCATCCCTGCCACTGTCCTTGCTGTCTTGTTCCTGACCCTCTCTTCCCATTCTATTTAGCTTTCCCCTTGTGAACACAGAGTTTCCTGGCTTCTGCCTGACTCCTGGCTCCAAGTTCTGTGCTGCGTGCCAGATCCTGGGCACTGCAAAGTGCAGCCAAGTGCCTTTTCTGGCCTTGAGCTCTCCACAGCTCCTCCAACCTCCATTCTTCATCTCTGGCTCATGGCCCTCTTCTCCTTTATAGCTAGTTTAATACCCACTCAGCAAGCAGCTGAGACTGTCCAACTGCCTGCAGTGGTGTTACGTAAGAAACCCAATGCAAACAGATGCAACACTGTGACCTTGCTCATGATGCCTAAGGGTGCTACCCTAAATGTGTAAGTTTCCTTTGTGATTGAAAAAGAGAGAGAGTCTGGCAGGAATATTTTTGGAAGCCATTCCCCAGAATTTAAGGTCTTGTTCAAAAATCTCCTCCCCTCCCCTACTTCCTTCCCCTTAAAGAACTGCCACTATAGAGCAATCAGGTATACAAATTTAGGTCAAAATCCACAGCACCATCTTTTCACTGCCACCTCCACAATGACTACCAATCATGTCAACAGTTCAAATAGTCCTTCTCACTCTCTTTTACATATTCACTAATTCTTTTACTTAACACAGATTCTTGATATTTTAAAATATATAATTTATTATATAAAACCATTTGTTTAAAAAGAACATGTCATTGGCCAAAAATAGAAATTATCATTGGTATAAGGCTTGCTTTGCCTGAACTCAGGAGACACTGATACCAAGATGTAGGGGCACTTGTGGGCAAGACAGGCATTCCACCTAACAGAGGACAAATCACATAATTTATCTTTTTTCCCCCCTAATACTGGAGATTGAACCCAGGGCTTTTGCACTAATCCACCCAGCCCTTTTTTTTTTTTTTTTTTTTTTTCTAATTTTGAGACAGGGTCTCACAAAATCACTAAATTGCCCAGGCTAGGCTTGAAGTAGGTATCATCCTGACTCAGCCTCCCAGAGTGCTGGGATTACAGGCATAAGCCACTGTACCCAGCTTGATTTGTGTACTTTTGCATAACACAACACAGCTTAGACATAAAAGTGCTCCTCAAACATTTTAATGTCCCAGCACACCTGTAAAATCATGATTGCACACAACTCACCAGGAGAGTGGAGAAGGCTGCATGGTGCAGGCAGTCATGGACCTGGCCCTGAGTGACTCAACCCTGCTCAGCTCCCTGGAGGGATGCAGGGCCAGGGTCTCGCATATCTGTAGCCACTTTCTGATACATTGGAGGGTCATGACACACAGGTAAGCTCTGACCCACATTTTTGAGTTTCTACAGATATTCTGAGGGAAGTGTTCAGGCGAGCCACTGTTCTGGGGTCTCAGGATGTTGGCAGATGGGAGAGATAGACCTCTGTCCCCAGGAGCTTTTACTCTAATGTGAGGAAACATCACAGACTCACTTCCCACACTGTTTACCCTGGGTGCTCTAGCTGTGGGAGGGAAACAGCTGTGGAAGGGCCAGCACTGGCATGGACAGGACAGAGGCCCTTGTGGAGGAAACTAGCGAAGTTTTGCAGAAAGTGGAGCTTGGGTCACATGGATGTCCTGTGGGGACAGAAAGAACAGAGACTCTGGGGCTGCAGGGCCGGAAGGCCGCCTGGATGGAGATGGCAGAGAAGACCAGGAAGATCATGGGTCCCCACCTTATTACCCAGCCGACTACAAAATCAGACCATTGACAGCCCTCACAGTGCTGTCACACTAATCAGGACACATTCAGGAGCCAGGCAAGGGTGGCAAGGAGGAAACGGCAAAGCGCAACAGCTTGGACACTGGAGCTGTCTTTCAGGACCAGCTTCACTATCAAAGATGATTTGTGATGGGGTCAACTCGGCTGCAGACATCAATGGTGACTCCTCAGCCAACTTCTCAAGGAGGCTGATTGCTATGGCCACAAGCAGCCTTGCCCCAGGCCTCCTCTGGTTGCTGAAGGCTGACTGCGCTGGAGTCAGACTTCTAAAAAGACAGGCACAAGCAGAGCCCTCAGTCACACGGAAGAAAAGACACAGTGGGACTGAGGTACCTGGTGGACCCTCAAGCAGGGAAGCCTGATCCTCTGGTCACCAAGCCAAAGTATCACCTTCTTAACTAGAAAGCCCTGTGCCTTTAGGATTAAGACTGAAAGTCAATGCTTCATTTTTTCATTGTATTTAAATATTTTATTAGTACATGTTTACAGTACATGATTATGTTCACTGTGAGGAGTTGGTACATGTATGTAACACATCTTAACTCTTTTTACTTATACTTTCCCTCCCACGTCTATTGGCTGCATTTCCCCCTACCCTCCCTTACTCTCTCTTCTATTATCTATTTTTATTTTGTTTTTTATTTATATGTTGGGTTTCTCATATAAGAGAAACCATGCAATGTTTAAGCTTGTGTGTCTGATTTATTTAACTTAACATTATGGCTTCAAGGTGCATCCATTTTCCTACAAATGACTCAAGTTTATCCTTCTTTATGGCAGTGTAGTACTCCATTGTGTGTAAACACCACAATGGTTTCATCTTTTAAAAGGCAAAAATGAACATCCACCCCATACACTCTTCTTCACTCCAGAGTCCTCTCCTGAGACCATGGAGGACTGCCTCACTCAGCCTCAGCCCCTGAAAGCCCACGGTCCTCTCATCCCTCACCAGGGGAAGGGTGGCTAAAAGGTGTAACAGGCTCTCCTCCCCAGGGGAAGCCAGGTGTGCAACCCATTCAGTCTGGTTCAGCTCCTGCCCCTGGACTCAGGGAAGCCCACCAGCCCCAAGCAGCAGGCTAAGAATGCAGTGCTCATTTTCCTCCAGGCCTGGCAGGATCTGCCTGCCTACAGCCTTGGGGAAGGAAGTTCAATGCTTACAGCATTTATATTTTTCATGCTGTGGTGAATTTGGAAACTTTGCCCAGCTCAAGGCAGAATAAATTTACTCCAGCACAAATCTCTTGATCATTTCTCCTTCAAATGTGGAAATGCAGCTCTGAGGAGGTGGAAAGTGCAGAGCACATCATAAATCCAGGGACAGGAGTTCAGGAGCTGCGGGAGGCACATAAAGGAAGCAGTGTGCTTTCATACTCTTCTCCACTGAAAGTTGATAAGTGTGGCTTCAGACAAAGGCCCTTCAGTGTGGAACAGAAAAGCAGAAAAAGAGCAGAAGAGGTGCCACATTTTTCCTTTTGCAAAGCTGAGCAATGTTTGGGAGACAGTGAAGAGATGTGCCCTGGGTACAGCCTGCAGGAATCTAAAAATAAAACATTACTTTCAAATAACTGCCATGAGGAAGGCAACCATATAGCCAACAGCTCCCCTGGAGGCCAGCGTGCATTGCCTGCCAGTGACTTCTGTTCTGTTCCATTGGAAAGGGAACAAGTGTTCACTGAAAACATTCCCAAGTTGGGTCCATGTGACAGGGATTAACTATCACTTAAATACCCCATCCCTGTTTTTCCTGCTCTCTGACAGGGGAGAAATTATCAGACCCCCACATTTTCTTTAAAACATTTGTCTCTTGAGTATTTCATTGTGTGAAGCCACAGGCACACGGTGAAGTGGACCAGGGTGCACACTGAGCCACTCTGCTGGGTGTGAATACTGACTCTGCCAAATGTGGCACCAGCTGTCTAGTGTTAGGTAAGTTGGTTACCTTCTCCATGCCTCAGTTTCCTCCTGTGCAAAATTAGGTTGATAATAATGTCCACTTCTTTGGGCTATTATGGGGATTAAATGAATTAATATATGAAAAGCATGTACCATAGATTGACTTGTAGGGTTCTATCATGCATACTCTTCTCTAGTTAATCCTGCTGAAGAGACTCGCTTTGAATACTGACAGTAGCATCCTGTTTTTTAAAAGGGGAGAACACTGTCAGCTGATGTCAGTACAGTGATAAAGTGCTGTCGTGTGAACGTACCTCATGTCTCCCCTGGAATCAGCTTGTTTCTCAGCTCTGGAGACCACCCCATGCATCGCCCTGGCTTTTAGTCACAGCACCATGGTTTTGCTTTCAGGACTTCCCTCTGCTTCTGGGTATCTAGTGCTTGGGCTCCCATTTGAGGGAACTGGTCAATCACCACTATTCCCCAGCCTCTCCCAGGGGCAGGGCCTGTGACAAGCATAATGCCTCAAAGTCCTCTCGCTGCAAACTGTGTTCTGAGCAGCATGGATCAGGCTGCAGTGCCCAGGAAGCACCTTCCTCCACCCTGCTCCCAGACACTCAAGCTGACCCTACTCCTGGCCCTGTCTTGCCACAGTTTTGAGTATCTGCATTTATCTATTCAACTGCAAGCACATCGGTTTGCTATTGTTGATGTTCCGGAGTTTCAGCACTGGAACCCAATTTAAAAAGAAATAAACACTCTTGTGTCTTTTAGTCATGCACAGATTTTCTTAAGTTGAAGGATTTTAAGATGTCATGAAGGTCAATGAAGTTATGTTAAGAGGCAATGGGTTTCTCTGGTCTCTAGAGGTGATAGAGGTGCAAAGAATCAGGAGCATGTTGTGGAGAAAATCAAGAAAGTAGTGAAGCAAGCCCTGGGGAAGGAGGGTGGCAGGGAAGGGTGGCACAGAACCAGCCAGAGGAGCAGAAGGCAAGGTAGGTCACGGAGAGGAAAGTGAAGCACAAAAATAGGAGGGACAAGGCATTGTTAAAATCCAAGTGTTCATATGTGCCAAGGAGTGAGGGCACCGGAAGCGTTCTGACTTAGGGCAGGTGTGGGATTACAGGAGAAAGAAGAGACCCAAGTCCGTTTCTTGGACTTCACGCTTTGGCTCGCAGTCAGCCTTGTGGGTGAGTGACATATGGCAGGGAACGGAGCGAATCGACAAGAAGCAGCGGCTAAAAAGAAGAAAAAGGCAAAAGAGAAAAAAAACTGAAGCAAGAAGTACCAGAAGAGCAAGACCCCACCCAGGAACCAGTGGCTGCTAACAAAGTCCTTCCCGGGCCATCTGGACAAGGAAATCCGATTCAGGATGGAGCCTTCCACGCCTTTGACGTGAAGAGACCAAACTCCCCAGTAATGGCCGGCCAAGGCCTTCATGATCAGGGCCGTGAAATATTAGCAATGCTCCATTCTGGGGAAATTTCTAGAACATCAGCGTTAATATTCTGCTTTTCCTCTACTTAGCAGCATCTAAACTTTTAATGTTTCAGAAAACCCATGAGACCTCTGAATTTTCTCCTGGCCTTCCAATGGATTCTCTCAACTTATCTTGGCATTACATCTGAAACAAGGGCTCAGAGTGAAGGTCAGAAGAAAAGTAGCCATGCAGAGAGCAAGAAATATAGCAAGTATCATTAGAGGATTCAGGGCCCACATCCCATCCCAGGGATGGGCCCACATCCCAGGGTAGGAATCTAGTCCAAACAGGGAGGTCCAAATGGGGCTCCAGGGAGACTAAAGCTGCCAGGGAACAAATATGCTTTTATCCTTTTAGTGTGAAGACAAGTCCCCACATGGAATGACAGTCTGGGCAGTGTAGTCTGTTTTCCAATTACAATTCACACAGTGTGCACAAATCAAACTTATCATGCCATTGAAACTGTTATGTGAATTATAAACATAATTTACACTTTGTACACACCCAGATATATATATTGTATATATAATATATATATAGTATATATAATATATATATATTATATATACACATATATATATATATATGGAGAGAGAAAGGGGGGAAGTTGGGGATCAGACTCAGGGCCTCACACATGCTAGAATTTAAACTTTTCAAAGAGTGCTTTTCAACACCACACACACATTCAAAATCTTCCTGCTGAATCACAATAGCAGAACAGAGCTCCAGGTGCTGTATGGTCCACTTTGCTAACAATGATAAGATGCTTCGGTGCAGCTAAAAGGCCAAAATTAGAATCAGCACAGTCAGGAAACAGGATGCAAGCAAGAATTTTCATTTTAAGAAATAAGATTTTGACATTAATACTGTTATTTTTAACTTTACTTTATTTATAATGGATTCTGCAACTAGATGTACAAATATTTTGTTTCCAAGAACAGAAATTATCTTTTGCTCATGGCACACATAAAAGTCATTTTTCCCTTCACAGGAGAGAAAAATTACCATGTGATGAAAGGAAAACTGAACAGTTACATTCTATAACATGAAACACAGCCAGAGGCTGTAACTGCCTGATGGGCTCCATCAGATATCACGTGAGGCTTCTCGGTACACACACCTGCCCGCCCTGAGGATAGCACACGACTCTCCCTCATCCTCTGACAGGATAGTCAGTAACTCTTGCTTCCTTCCAACATAAATTCCTCCCACTCTCATTTATTGTTCTCTTACTATCCTTTCTGTGAAAGAACATAATGTAGATCTCCACTGAGTTAATATAGAAAGGAAGAATTACATGAAGACATCATTAACTCCTATTCATAGAAATTTCATCAATTGTATCACACTGACAGAGGTCATAAATCATTATTTTTAATTGTATCATCCTTTTTCTACTGGTTGTTTTTTTGGGGGGTGGGGGGTACCAGGGATTGAACTCGGGTCCTTGTGCTTGTGAGGCAGGCAGTGGAACCACTGAGCTAAATTCCCAGTCCTCTACTTTTTTTTGTTGTTTTGTTTTGGGGGTTTTTTTTGGTGTTTTTTCCCCCCTATTAACTTTATTGGTACATTTTAGGTATAAAATACAGTTACATTCATCATTGGGATCTTGTACCATTACATGAGTCTCTTGGTTCTTATTTTTTTCCCCTTCCCTTGCCCTCCCTTCACCCCCTCCACCCTTCCCTATTTGCAAAGACCTTGCTTCCATTTTTTTCCTCATCTCATATTTTTTTTTCCTTTCCCTTTTTTCCCTTCCCCTACCCCTCCCAATTCCCCTGCTCTTTTAGACCTTTTCTTCCTGTTACACAATATCAGTTATACATTTTTTAAATTACAATATTAAGATCTAGGAGACATTACCACAGATTTTACAGAATTTAAAAGGATATAGAAAGCATATTACAAAAATCTTTTCTGAAATAAATTGGACAACTTCTAAGAAGTAACTTGGAAGACAAATTAATGAAACTAACTCTGGAGAAAATATAAAATTTGAATAGCATATAATAAAGGAAGTATATGCCTAGCTTGAAAACCTACCTATATGACAACAGCAGGCTCATAAACATTTTAACTGATAAATTATATCAAACATTTAAAGCAGAAAAAAGAAGGAACACTTCTCCCCTCATTTTAGGAAATCAACATTGTGTTAATCCTAAAACTGGATAAAGATAATAGAAGAAAAAGGTATGAACATAGATAGAAATTTGTTTAACAAAACAAACTATTAGAAGTCAGATCTGGCAGTATGTAGAAAGTGGTTTTATTACAGGGATGGCAGTGTTGGTTCAGCATTGGAAGATCCACCCCCAAAAGTCGTCATTTTAACAAAGGAAAGGAGAAAGCCATATGATCCTGTCAGTAGTTGGAGAAAGAGTATTGGACTAAATTCTACAGCTGTTCATGGTAAAAGCTATCAGGAGACTAGAAGTAGAACAGAACCTTCTCAACAGATCAAAGACATGTACTCCATACTTCAACAAAAACTCCTTCTATGAATGGAGATGATACAATGCTTTCTCCCTAAAGTTGGGAACAAGGGCATATATGCCTACTCTTCATCTGTCCATTAGATTTTGAAACCTAGTCCCCAGCAAAATAGTCTGATAATAAAATGACACAACTAGGATAGGATTGGCACAGCAGAAGCAAAATCTTTATATGTAGATGAAATGATCATCTACAGAGAAAAATACTAAGAAATCTCTAGGAGCCCCTAGAACTTGTACTTGAATTTAGCAGGATTAGAAAACACAAGGTATATATAAAAATTCAGGTCTGTGTATACTTGCTATAAATGAAGAACTGGATATTGAAATTTAAAAGTTATGTGGGAGTACAAAGTACCCAGAAAAGCCAAAAACAAAAACAAAAACAGTGTTGGAAGACATTTAGCACCCAATTTTAAGATTTCTTCTAAAGCTACAGTAATCAAGGCAGTGTTGGTGTTAGGAAAGACATATAGATCATTGGAATAAAACAGAGAATCTAGAAATAGAACCACACATATATGGTCCGCTGAGTTTTGAAAGATTATTTAACATTAGCATTTTACAGAATATAAACTCGATTCAAGAGCCGAGGAAGAGATAGTGTCTTCAGCAAATGGCACTAGAACACCTGGTATCCATATATAAAAAATTAACCTCAACCCTTTTTTTCCATACATGAAAATAACTTGAAGGGATCTATGAACCTAGATAAGAAAGCCTAAAAGTATAAAACTTTAAGAAGAAATTATAAGGGAAAATGTTTATGAATTCAGGGTAGGCAAGAACTACCTAGGATACAAAAGACATGATGTATAAAAGAAAAAAATTGATAAATGAGATTCCATCAAAATTTAGAACTTTAAATGACATCATTAAAATGAAAAGTAGTCCTTAAACAGACCATATTTACAATGCATATAACCTATGAGCAGAAGATATAAAGAATTCTAAAAAAAAAAAAAAAAAAAGAATTCTTAGAGCTCATTAAGAGACAACCCAATTAAAATGTAGCCTCTACTTTTTTTAAGTATGGAAAACTTCATGATATATGAAAGAAGAGAGAATAGTATAAAGATGTGCATATATCCATCACCCAACATCAGCATTTACCAACTCATTTTATTTATCCTCCCACATTCCCCCAATATTATTTTAAAGTTCCATCTGTGATATTTCGTTATCCAAAAGATAATCTCATTTTAAAAACATAATCCTTAAAATCATCACCCTTAAAGGAAATAAAACTAAGTTTTAATTCCATCAACTCTGACAGCAGTCACAGTGGATGTGATGCTGCACTGCCCAAGCTGCTTTCTGGGGCCCTCAGACTCCAGCCCACAGCCCTGGGCTTCGCTTCTTCCCCTGCAGGTCCAGAACCTTCCCCCGGGACAGCCTCCACCCAGTGACTGCTCAGTGGACAGTGAGGGCCCACATCCCAACAAGAGACGCCCCGGAGGAGACACGCCAGCTCAAAAGGATAATTGCACATCAACCTAAGTTCACTCTGATCCCCGAAGCACTCCCTGGTAAATGTCCAGCCTGATTTTCTCCATTTTCCAGAGATGAATACCTACAATGACATTCAGATTTCTATTTGTCTCAGATATGCCATCAATGCCTGGTTTTACCAGCTCCTTCATTTGAATTAGGATCCAAATAATCTGCATGTTGCAAATGTTGGTGCTTCATGTAGGTTTCTTTAATGTGTAGGTTCCCTGGCTAAGCCTGCCTCTCTCACTACCTTTTTGTTGAAGAAATAGAATCATGAATCCTATAGAATTTCCCATAGACTGGATTTTGCTGATTGCATCCTCATGGTGTAACTAAACAAGTTTCTCTGTTTTCCTATAAATTGGTAGTTCAATCTGGAGGCCTGATCAGATTTAAGTTCAATTTTTTGACAAGAATGCTTCATAAGTGATGGTAAGTTTTTCCATTAAGAAGGACATAATTTTTTCGAGCCAGGAGTGATGGTGCACACCTGTAATTTGAGAGGCTGAGGCAGGAGAACTGTGAGTTCAAAGCCAGCCTGAGACACAAGAGAGATACACTGTCTGAAAAACAGGAGTATATAATTTTTATATGTGTCTTTTTTTAGCCACCTTATATGCAGAATGGGATGTCTAGATCTACTTGTTCATCAAGAGTTACTAACTACAGGGCCGGGGATTTAGCTCAGTGGTTTTGCCTCCTGCTTTGGAAGCACAAGGTCCCAAGTTCGATCCCTGGTACCAAAAAAAAAAAGAGTTACTAACTATAAATACAGTAATTCCTTCCTCTGTTCCTCATTTATTAGTTACAGTACTTGCCTTTGGTTACTTAGTAGTACAATTCATATATGAAAAGGGATAAATGCTTGATTTCAAAAATGATTCTCAAAATAATGAAGTGATTCCTTAAGATCCTCCAATGATGACCAATTTTTTTCTACTATAACTAAAACTGTGGCATTCAGTTTACTTGTAGTATTATCCTTATTAGTTGCCGCATCTACATCCTACAGTGTGGCCAAGTTGGTTTGCTATGACTGTAATCTTTGATAGCTTCTATTTAGTTTTCTAAACAATTCTCCAGTTCTCCGATATGAACAGAGTGCCCTACAATACTATTCAATTATGATACTAACTACACTAAGATAATACAGACTGAAGAGGTTAAGCGCTCAGTCCCACAAAAGACTGGCCCTATTTCAAATGCCAGCTGGGGTCCTCAGGTGATTACGTTTCTGCCCAATCAACTACAAATTCAGGGGCTCTCATGACCTCCACCCCAGGTTCAACAACTCGCTGTAATGACTCATGGAGCTCAGGAACACAGTATATTTACAATTATTAATTATAATTATATTAATTGTAATTACAAAGGACATAATTGAACAGCCTGATGTGTCGGGAGCAATGCTACATAATTTTAGGGAAAAATGACTGATGCCAAGATGCACAGGACAAAGGAGGCCGTCCTTCTATGCTCCCTCTGGGCCCACCCCTCTCAGTACATCCATGCATTTATCAAAATTAGAAGCTCCCTTAGTCCCTTTCAGAGTTTGCATCAAAACTTAACTTTGTGGACAGAGTTGGCCAAATCACTGGCTACTGGTGAGTGAACTCGAGCTCTAGCCTGCCCTTCCATCCCTATAAGGGGAGCAGTGCTGTCCTTTGAGTCTGAAATGCTGCCCACAGACCTGTGTGTTACTAGCTTGATTCTCACCTCATGGCACTACTGAGAAGTGGTGGGGGCTTAGCATGAGGAAGATGGGTCATTAGGAATGGGCCCTTCAAGGGAACAGTGGGATACTCATCCCTTCCTCTTCCTCTTTGCTTGCTGGCCACCATGAGGCCACAGCCAAGAAACACTGTGCTGCCACAGGCCCAAAGCAACAGGGCTGAGCAGCCATGCATTGAAAACACTGAACTCCAAGCTAAAATAAATCCTTCCTCCTTTTAATTTGACTGCCTCAGATATTTTATCACAGCGATAGAAAGCTGGCTAACATAGAGCCAGGGAATGAAAGTTCTAAACCTCCTGATTCTTCTGGCCACTGTCTGGATGCTATCTAGGGAACCAACAGAAGTCATTTCATTGCCATGGACTCAGGTATGGGTGAAAGAGCTCATTATGTATAACAAAGGACACTCTAAGCACTTGGGACCTTCCACAAGTTGTAGGAGTTCTGTGCAAAGAGCCAAAGACAAAGACTTCTCTTTCTTTCTGATATGACAAGATGTCCCTGGCTCACAATGTACATCCTCTGTCCCAGGCTTGGCTCCAGACATTTCTACAAGAAGCCAAAGTTTCCTTAGCAGGAAATAATATTTAGAGACCACAATCTAGACACAAAGGATACTCATTGCTGCTGGGTTAGCTATTGTTCTAAGCTTCTTAAGTACACAAACAAGAAAATTTCTTACAAGATAAAATTCATCATGTATTCAACTAATACTTGGAATTCAAATCCAGGACTAGAGTATTTTAATTTAACCTCTTACTTCTCCCAAGCTGAGAATCCTAGAATTTGATTTAGAATGTCACACAATTGCTCATTTTCTTTGTCCCTTCATACACACACAATAGTCTCAGGTGAACAATACCAACCATCAATATGACTTTTAAAAGCAATTTATAATACTATTTTTGTTCTCACTTCAGCTTAGGGTATATCCCACTAGGGACGTATTGTTCAATTGCTGTATTTAAAGTCATTTGATACAACTCTTTTCTGCCAACAACTGAATACACAGTAAGGTTGATTTTGTTTTATTTAGTTTTTACTGTCCAGGGATTGCTTTTTAAACTTTTGTTTTATAACTATGTAAAATATTTCACAGTTCCAAATCAAATAAACATAACAAACATATTGAAAGAAGCCCAGTTTATATCCCTGTCCCTTCCATTATATTCTCTCCCATTCTTTATAGGTGAAAATTTTTAAATTAGTTTATCTTCCTGATTTTTTTAAAAATATATAAGCAAGTGTGCACACTTTGCTATTTAAAAATACTGTACCTGTCTTATAATAAGAATTTCTGAACTATAGAATTTGTTATCTTTGTTCTGCTGCAGCTCCCTACCGAAAAGGAAGAAGAAAAGAGAATAAGACACTGATTTCTCAGACCACTTGTCATGTGCCAAGCATTCCCCTGTACTCAACACTACAACGTACAGATGCAGTATTACAGCCCCATTTTATAATACAGGAACTGAGGTCTAGAGAGGGTTGTCTCAGGTTACTTGCCCATGCATTGGAAACAGAGCTGATATTGGAACCAAGCTTCTCACTCGAGGTTCATCTGTCCTCTGCACTTCTCTAACAAGAGGCTGCCCTCTTGTCCTTGAAGGCTGAAAAAAATGCTTTTTGCTCACTCACTTTGTTCCCCACTTAGTGTCCTAGGAAACAGGCCTCGCATTTCTGTTTCCATGCCCATGGGTTATAGTTTCACGGACTTCACTTTTTTCTGTTTATAAGTAAAAAAAAGATAAGTAACACCAGAAAGGGCTGCCATGGCCCCGCTGATGAGAGACTTTCAGACTCTGGACTGAGAAGAATTTATGTTGTAAGAATGTACTACTTGTAATTCAACATTTGAAATTGGTGTTTCACAAATGTTCCTATTTCTTCAGGTTACTGACAACACCGTGATGGAAAAGAGAAGGTGACGCTCCCCTGTTCCTTGGGACAGGAAGGAGGAGTCCGGGGTTCTGTAAGAGCGTCCAGTCTGACCTGTTGTGTTGCCGGTCCCCTTTCCCCCATCTATCAGGGCCTCAGTCTGTTTCCGGAGGAGCCTGTTACCTGCCTTCTTTGTAGATTGTCAAGAGTCAGGCCTAGAATTTAGGAAGACAGAGTTAAACGCTTCCCACTCCACAGTAAAGAGTTCTCGGAGTGACCAGGGGCCTCCCAGGAAAGTGGACGAGTGCTGGGGTCCTCAGAGCACAGAGAGGCCAGGAAAGGCGCCCCCTGAGGCAGACGGAGGTGGAGAGCTAAGGACCCGCCATCCACAGTGTGCTCTGGGGAATGCCAGGAAAGGAGCGGGATGTAGAGCTGGCAGCGGAGGGAAGCACTTCCGGGGCACCACCGCACAGGGCGGAAGTCTACTCAGTGCAGGGGTCGGGAGCACGGGTCCCAAGGGAGATGTGATCACCCCTCAGCTTCCCACCTCGGCACCCTCAGCCACTTCAGGAAGGCCCTGCCCTTCCCAAAGAACGCTTTACATTGGTGTTGTACGAAAGGGGTGAAAAGGCTTAGAAATAATCTTTCCTCCACCTTTTCTCAGGCTCACAGTTGAGGCCCTTACTTTTAAAAATAGACTAAAAAGAAAAAAAGTACAAATTTATTTAATAAGTTTTACCTGACTCAAGAGCCTTCATAAATACATGTAGAGCCAAACAGGCAACCCTGTGCATTTTTAGGCCCTGTTTGGTGGAGAAGTGGATGATCATAGGAAAGCATGGTGGATGAGGGGTTGTGGCAGAACGTTAATAACCTAAGGCCCGTGTCAGATTCCTCAGGGACCCGGCATCTTCACAAATAAGGACAGTCCTTTCCTCCTGGTACAGGGAGGGCGCCTCCTCAATGAGGGTTTCATCTTCGGGGAGAAGCAAGAGGAAAGGCACATACGATCTTCATGCTGCTGGTTTTCTTTTAGTTCATGATTGCAGTACGTAATGTTTACGCTCCTGTGTGGACATGGCTCACGTACACAGCACATCTCAATTCCTCTTTCCATCCCCTTTCCCTCATTTCCCGCCTACCCCTCCACCTCTTCATCCCTTCCCATCTGAGAAAGATCTCCATACTGCTTATTGTCTTTTATTTTGCTCTTTATTTATCATTTGAGTTTCTCATAGGGAAAACATATAACATTTAACCTTCTGTGTCTAATTTATTTCACTTAATATTATGCTTGCAAGGTGCATCCATTTTTTCAAGTCTTTATTGCAGAATACTATTCCACTGTGTGTAACTATCACATTCTCTTTAGCCATTCATCTGTGGATGGACATATAGGCCAGATTTAGCTATTGTAAACTGTGCTGTTATAAACATGGGTAGGCATGCATCACTGTAATATGATGTCTTTAACTCTTTCAGGAAGATACCTAGAAGGGGAATAGTTGGGTCAAAGAAAATTTCTATTTTTAGTTTTTTGAAGAATCTCCATACTAGTTTCTATTATGGTTGTACTAGTTTTCATTCCCACCGACAAAGTAAACGTGTTCCTTTATCCAAACAGCCTTGAGAGTATTTTTTATTATTGGATTTCTTGATGGTGAACATTACTTCTGGAGTAAGACATAGAATCTCAGTGTTGTTTTAATTTTTTTTTCCTCTGATGGCCAGTGATGAGCATTTCTTCATATATTAATTGGCCATTTGTACTTCTTCTGTGAAGTGTCTATTCATTTCACTCATTTTTTTGAGTGAGTTTTATTTTGGAAGGTTTAATTTTTTTGAGTTCTTTCTATACTCTAGATAATAGTCCTCTGTCTGAGGAGTAACTGTCAATTTTTTTTTTCCATTCAGAAGGTTTTCTTGTCATTCTGTTGGTTGTTTCCTTTCCTGTGAAGAAGCTTTTTAATTTGATATGCTCCGATTTGATGATTCTCAGAACTATTTCCTGTGCAACTGGAAAACTCCTTGCCCATGCGTATGACTTCAAGTGTTTTGCCCATTTTGTTTTCCAGGAGGTTCTGTTTTAACATTTAGTTCTCTGATCCATTTTGATTTTAGCTTAGTATATGGAAAGAGACTGGATCTAGACTCAATCTTATGCATGTGGATAATGAATTTTCTCAGCATCATATATTAAGGAGGCTATCTTTTCTCCAGTGGATTTTTTGGGCCGCTTTGTCAAAGATCAAATAGTTAAATGTGCATGGGGTTGTTTATGCATCCTCTATTCTGTTCCATGCTGTTTTTCAGAAGCCAATGGTCATATTCAGGGGTAGCATGTCCTCACTTTCCTAAAAAGCTCCAGCAAAATAAGAACCTGTGGAAACATGAAGATTATGCCAAAAGTGACAGACCTATGAAAATGCTGAGTCACTCAATTTAAAAACCTGATGCTGGGCTGGGGATTTATCTCAGGGGTTGTGCCACCTGCATCCCAAGTACAAGGACCCAAGTTTGATCCCCGGTACCAAAAAACAAACAAACAAAAGAACAAAACCTGATGATGAATTTCAAGCTTCTAGAAAAAGAAGAGCAGGACAAACCCAAGGCTCATACAAGGGAGGAAATTATAAAAATCAGAGCAGAAATCAATGCAATAGAGACTAAGAGACTGATACAAAAAAAATCAATGAAGCAAAGAGTTGGTTCTTTGAAAGAATAAAATTGACAAACATTTAGCCAACCTTATCAAAACAAGGAAAGAAAAGGCCCAAATCCATGCAATTAGGAATGAAAAGGATGAAATTACAACAGACCCAGCAGAAATCCAGGGGATGATCAATACCAACTTCAAGACCTATATGCCAATAAGATAGAAAACAGAAGAAATGGACAGATTCCTAGATAGGTAGGAATTACCAAAGTTAAATGAAGAAGACCTAAATTCTAAACAACTCAATACCAATCAACAAAGTTGAAAACGTAGTTAAAAACTTACCAACGAAGAAAAACTTGGGCCATGATGGCTTTACTGCTGAATGCTACAAGACATTTAGAGAGGAACTACTGCCACTGCTGTTTAAATTCTTCAATGAAATTGAAAGGGAAGCAGTACACCTGAATTCATTCCTGGAAGCAAGCATCACCTTGATCCCCAAAGCAGAGAAAGACCCAACCAAAGAAGAGAAGTATAGGCCAATTTAATGAACGAACATTGATGCAAAATCCTTAATAAGATACTGGCAAATAGAATGCAGAAGATCATCAAGAAGATCATACACTCTTACTAAGTGGGATTCATCCCTGGGGGATGCAGGGATGGTTTGACATATGCAAATTAATAAATGTAATACACTACATTAATAGAGCCAAGGACAAAAAACATATGATCATCTCAATACATGCTGAAAAAGCATTTGACAAAATCCAACACACATTTATGATAAAAACCCTACAAAACATTAGAATAGACCATCTCTACATCAATCTGATAAAAGCCATCTATGAAAAACCAACAGCCAATATCATACTAAATGGTCAAAAACTGAAATCCTTCACACTAAAATCAGGAGCAAGACAAGGATGTCCACTATCACCACACCTGTTCATTACAGTTTTGGAAACATTAGTCACATCAATTAGACAAGAGAAAGAAATAAAAGGAATACAGACAGGAAATGAAGAAGTCGAATTATCATTATTTGCAGAAGACATGATACTCTCTATAGAAGACCCCATGAGCTCCACCAAAAGTCTTCTAGACTTAATAACCAAATTCAGTAAAGTAGCTGGATACAAGGTCAACACACCAAAAATCAATAGCTTTTCTGTACATGAACAACAGACTCACTGAAAGAGAAATGGGGCAAACAATTCTTTTGACAATAACATCCAAAAAATTGAAATACCTAGGAATCAACCTAACAAAGGAAATCAAAGATCTCTACTCTGAAAACTATAGCATTCTGAAAAAAGAGATTGAAGATATCAGAAAATAGAAAGACATCCCTTGCTCCTGGGTAGGAAGAATCAACACAGTGAAAATTGCCATACTTCCAAAACTGCTATATAGATTGAATGCCATCCCAGTTGAAATTCCAGCAGCATACTTCACAGACCTTGAGAAAATACTTTTAAAAAATCATTTGGAACGAAAAGTGACCTACAATAGCAAAAGCAATTCTAGGCAATAAAGACAAGGTAGGGGCTATCATAATCTCCAACTTGAAGCTATAGTACAAAGCTACTGCAAAAAAACAGCATGGTACTGGCAAAGAAATAGGCCCGAGGACCAGCGGAACAGATTAGAAGATGCAGAAACAACTCCAGACACATTCAGCCACCTCATCTTTGACAAAGGAGCCAAACACCCTCACTGGAGTAAAGATAGCCTCTTTAATAAATGGTTCTGGAAAAACTGGGTTTCAACTTGCCAAAGACTAAAACTTGACCTATATCACTCACCATGCACTAAACTAAAATAAAAATGGATTAAAGATCTAAATATTAAAACAAACACTAAACCAGCTAGAAGAGAGATTAGGTACATTTCTTGAAGATTTTGGTGTAGGAAAAGATTTTATGAACAAAACCTCAGTTGCCCATGAACTAGCACAAACACTCAACAAGTGGGATCTCTTCTTATTAAAAAGCTTCTGCACTTTGGCTGGGAATTTAGCTGAGTGGTGCCGCCACCTGCCTCACAAGTGCAAGATCTCAAGCTCAATACCCAGTACCAAAAAAAGCTTTTGCACAGCAAGAGAAAGCACCAACATTTTGAAGTGACAACCCACCATGTGGAAAAAACTTTTCACCAGCACTTCCTCAAACAAAGGTCTACTATCTAGAATATATAAAGAACTTTAAAAAATCAGACCTCCCAAATTTAAAGACCCATTCCATAAATGGGCATCTGAAATGAACAGACATTTCTCAGACAAAGAAGTAGAAATAGCAAATAAACATATGAAAAAATGTTCAACATCACTGGTCATTCAAGAGATGCAAAAGAAAACAAAGCTGAGATTCCACCTCACCCCAGAAAGAATGTCTATTATCATGAAATCAACCAAAAACAAATGCTGGCAGGGCTGTGGGGGAAAAGGAACCCTTCTCCACAGTTGGTGGGAGTGTAGACTGGTGCAACCATTGTGGAAATCAGTTTGGAGATATCTCAAAGAACTAGGACTGGAAGTCCCATTTGACCCAGCTATTCCCCTGCTGGGTATCTTCCGAAAAGAATTAAAAGAATCATACCACAGTGATATATGCGCTCCCATGTTCATAGCAGCACAGTATGTAATAGCTAAAACTTGGAAGCAGCCCAATTGCCCATCAACTGGTGACTGAATAAAGAAAATGTGGCTTGTTTTTTTTTATAAAATAGAGCACTACTCAGAGATAAAGAATGAGAAACAAGAGACATTTATAGCTAAATGGATGCACATTGAGGCCATACTTGTAAGTGAAATAAATAGAACACACATGTGTAAATACCAAATACTTTCTCTGGAGTGAGACACTGAAAGTGTAAATCAGGATCAAAATGTGCAATAGGTAATGTGAAATAGAAAAAAAAGGTCCAAAGGGGAAAGGAAAGGGGAAGTCGGAGGGGTAGGGAAAAAGAATGAAGGTAAAGGAATAAATATGAAAAAAGGAAGAAATGGAAACAAAGTCTTTGCAAACAGCACATGGTGGAGGGGTTGAAGGAAGGGCAGGGGAATGGGGAAAAAATAAGAACCAAGATATATCATGTAAAGGTACAAATTCCCAATGATGACTGTCATCAAATTGTTTACCTAAAATGTACCAATAAAATTAATTTTTTAAAAAAGAAAATGCTGCATCATAGATTTTTAATGAGAATTAAAACTATAATTATCAACATTAAAAACCTATGATGAAGAGCATTTGTTCATTAGAAAAAAATTTTTCACTTTTATATCTGGGAAATGCAAGTGACCATTTTGAAAGTCTACACATTTTCATCAGTCAAGAGAGAGATGGGCTCAGCATCATGCAAGGGTCTGGGATGGGGCAGGGCAGAGACATCTGCAAGCAAGCCAAGACAGTAAGTTATTATATGCTAAGCTCAGGAACTGAGCCTCTAAACATCTGATATGTTAAGTCATATTGAACACTTTAAAGACAAAAGAGACTGCAAAGAGCTCAAAAAGACAATTTCCATAGCTTTTGGGCATATTGTCCTTCAAAGAAATAGTCTGACTTATTTTCCTAGTATACATTTCCCTGTCATAATCACATAATATTTATTAAGTACCCACATATACATGCCACTGTACTAGATATTTTCTAGATCCTGTGAAGAATAAAATATGCATTTCTCCCCCAACTAGTGGAGTTGTTAATAGGTATATCTTTAATTCTCAGAAATGTTTTACAAAGACTATTCTAAAAAATTCTTTAGTGATTTTTCTAAAAATGGGGCTACTACTACATAAACAAGCCCTTAAGAATTCCCTTAAACAATCCCTAAGGATTTCTTTTTTTTTTTATACTGGGACTCCAACTGAGGGACTTGTTCTTGCCAGGCAGATACTGCACTGCTGAACTACATTCCCAGCCTAGTCTAAGGATTCTAACATGAAAAAATTCTAGTTGTTGATCATAGGGTAGTTGAAAGAATACAGGTTCATGAAAGTTAAATTCATACCATGTTCTACACATCTTATTCAGCTTCTGCAAGTAATCAGAGGGCTTCTTTGTGGGGGGCCTTGCCCCCCCCCCGCTAGAACTCTTGAGTGCCTTTTACGGGCATGTCTGGGCCTGCTGCAAGTCTACCCGGCAACAAGGAAGTAGCCCCAGTACCCTCCCCTTGCTCCTTCCCTCTAGCCCTATGGTATATATGCTGTAGCAGCTTCCGCAATAAACGAGACTTGATCAGAAACCTGTCTTGTCTCCATCTCTCATGTGCCCTGTCCTTTGTCATTCTCACTCCCCCTCTAAGGTCTCCGTTGACTTACCTGCGGGACGGGACAAGTGGCGCCCAACGTGGGGGCCCAAGAACGGGGGACCCAGTGAAGAACGCTGCTCGGGAGCCCAATAAAATAGAAAAAAGAGGATTGCGTTTGACGTGAACCTGCCGTCTTTCCTGCACCTAGGTGAGTTGAGCAGCAATTATGGGACAGGAGATTAGCCAACATGAGTTGTTTGTAGAAGGTCTTAAAGAAACTTTACAGACATGAGAGGTAAAGGTTACAGTCAAACAGTTGTTAAAATTTTTTGATTATATTAGAGATCTCTGCCCTTGGTTTCCCGCCGAGGGTACCATTGACGAGAAGAGATGGAAAAAAGTAGGGGAGGCCCTTAAAGATTATTATGCTACTTGTGGACCAGGAAAGGTCCCGATTATTGCATTTTCTTATTGGAATCTTATTAATAAAATTATCTCCCAAAAAACCAAAGATCCGCTGGTGGCTCAAGCCATCCATGTTGGGGAGACAGCTCTCCGATCAGAGGAAGGGTTGATCACTCTCCCTCGGAGTGAGGAGTTTGTAAACACCCCCCGAGATGCCAAGATGGCGCCAAGGCCCGAGCCCCTGTGGGTCGGGACTCCCTCAAAGAATGAGGAAGAATACTTGATGTCTTTTGATAGTGACGATGACTCAGACAAGAAAAAGCAAAATGCAACTGATGAGGGTTTACAGGCGGGCTCTGCCTCTTCCAAGCCTTTTAAAGAAAAGCTTCGGCGCTCCTCAGCTTCCGTCTCCACTCTTTCAGCCCCTGCCTCTGACCCCACCCCACCTGTAAAGGAGGAACCGGCCTTGTACCCTTCCCTCCGCCACCTCAGACACCCCCCCTTGCCACAGAACGATCCAGGGGAGGCTGACTGGGCCAATCTTGAGGAGGAGGCAACCAGATATCGCAATCCTGACTGGCCACCCGTAGTTCAATGTCCGCCTCCTTATGTTCCAGTACCCAACACTCCCAATGCGCCTGCTTTGGCATGCCCTGCTGTTGATCCCCAAAAGGAACTCCGGGACAAGATAGAATTTCTAAAAAAAAACAAATAAGGTTAGAAAAGGAACACCAAGAACTTATTACCCGGCTCGAAGGCTTAAGAACAGGCAAAATCCATGAAAATGTCCGTAGAGAGGACAAATTTAAGCCATGACCCCCCATTAGAGGGGCGGCCCCTAGGGTACCATCCGGATCAGGAGTACCCCTAGAACTTAAAAATGTGGAAGCCTTTCCCGTAACTGAAACTACTGATGCGCAGGGACAGGCATGGAGACACCACAGTGGTTTCGATTTTAAGGTCATTAAAGAATTTAAAACGGCCACTGCACCTTACACAATGGCCATTTTAGAATCGGTGGCAGAAAATTGGCTCACCCCAATTGATTGGCAGACTCTGGCCCGCGCCACCCTTACAGGAGGTGATTATTTACTATGAAAATCTGAATATAGAGAAAATTGCCGAGATACTGCTAGACGCAATGCTCAGGCGGGTAATGGTTGGATACTTGATATGCTTCTGGGGGATGGGGCCTATGCCGCCAACGGTCAACAGATGCAATTTGATGCGGGGTTGTATGCCCAGATTCAGACCGCAGCCACTAGAGCCTGGAAAAAGCTCCCTTCTAAAGGAGATGTGAGTGCTTCTCTCACCAATATCCGACAGGGGCCTGATGAGCCCTTCGCGGATTTTGTTCACCGCCTGCTCACAGCAGCGGGTCGGATTTTTGGGAGCACAGAAACCGGGACAGATTTTGTTAAACAGCTTGCTTTTGAAAATGCTAATACTGCTTGCCAGGCCGCCATCCGGCCTTATAAAAAAAAAAACTGATCTCTCAGGTTACATTCGCCTTTGCTCAGAAATTGGGACTGCCTACCAACAGGGGCTTGCTATGGCTGCCGCCATGCAGGGTTACACGGTCAAACAGTTTTTGTCGCGCCGCCCGGGTAACAAATGTTTCCGGTGCGGGGCAACGGGTCATTTTGCCAAGGAATGTCAGGCCCCTAGGACGTCGGCCCCTGGGGCCACACCTCCGGTGCCTTGCCCTCGATGCAATAAAGGGAGACATTTGGCGAATGAATGCAAGTCCATGACGGACGCTCAAGGCCGGCCCCTCCCGCTTGCCCATAACCCGGACCAGGGAAACGGGAAAGGGGGCCAGCCCCGGGCCCCTGGACCCAAACAAATTTACAGGGCACTCAATTTTGCTCCAGCAAACAACAATCCATTTCAGACCTCTTCAGAGCAACAACGGGAAGTGCCGGACTGGACCTCAGTTCCACCGCCCACACAGTATTGACTCCAGAAATGGGGGTACAGGCCCTCCCGACTGGGGTCTTTGGACCCCTCCCTAAGGAGACCTTTGGGCTTGTAATAGGCAGAAGCAGCAACACTATGGATGGGCTGCTAATCTACCCGGGGGTGATTGATAGTGATTACTCCGGAGAGATTAAAGTTATGGTTTCTTCCCCCGAAGCCATTAACACCATTCAATCAGGCCAAAGATTTGCTCAATTGTTACTCCTTCCCCTTCTCCCTACCTCTAATAAGGCTCTTAACAACGTCAGAGGCAGCCAGGGATTCGGCTCATCCGATGTCTACTGGTCGGAAATACTCTCAGCCCAGAAGCCTCTCATGACCTTATGGTTAGATGGGAGACAGTTTTCTGGATTGGTAGACACTGGTGCTGATGTAACTATCATCAAAGGAGAAGATTGGCCTCAGGCGTGGTCATTAAAAGACACTCTCACTCACCTCAAGGGTATAGGTCAGAGTCAAAACCCTAAACAAAGTGCCAAAGATCTGACCTGGAAAGACCAAGATGGCAATCAGGGCACCATTCAACCTTATATCATCTCAGGGTTACCCATTAATCTATGGGGGAGAGACCTATTATCACAAATGGGGATGATTATCTCTAGCCCTAATGAAGTCGTCACTATGCAGATGTTTAAAAATGGGTACATTCCAGGAAAAGGGCTAGGTAAAAATTCTGCAGGTATTATACAGCCCATTGAGCCAGTCCTTCGACCACCCCTGAGCAGGGTTAGGCCATTTTCCATAGGGGTCATTGACACTCCTGCAGACCATGCTGAAAAGATCACCTGGCTCTCAGATGATCCGGTATGGGTCGATCAATGGCCCCTTTCCAAAGATAAGTTATTAGCGGCTCAGCAGCTGGTGCAGGAACAGCTTCACGCTGGCCATATCATCCCCAGCAATTCCCCATGGAATACTCCCATCTTTGTCATTAAAAAAAAGTCAGGAAAATAGAGGCTCTTACAAGATCTTAGAACAGTCAATAAGACCATGGTACTTATGGGAGCTTTACAACCCGGTCTTCCCTCACCGGTAGCCATCCCCCTTGGATATTATAAAGTTGTCATTGATTTAAAGGACTATTTCTTCACCATTCCCTTACACCCTGCTGATCAAAAACACTTTGCATTTAGCCTTCCGGCGACCAATTTCTGTGCTCCAATACAACGCTTTCAATGGCTAGTACTGCCCCAAGGCATGGCCAATAGTCCCACCCTATGCCAGTCATTTGTGGCCGCAGCCCTCCAATCCACCCAAGACAACTGGCCTCAGATGTACATTGTCCATTATATGGATGATGTCCTAGTGGTGGGACAACAAGGAAGTGAGGTTTTAGCCTGTTATGTTGATCTCCGACAGGCCCTTGAGTCTCATGGCCTCCAAATTGCCCCTGATAAAGTTCAGCTAAAAGACCCCTATACTTACCTCGGATTTCAGATGAAGGGACATAACATTTCCTCTCAAAAGCTTACCTTACGGTTGGACAATCTTAAAACCCTAAACGACTTCCAAAAATTGCTCGGAGATATAAATTGGCTCATGCCATATTTAAAACTTACTAAACATGACCTAAAACCTCTCTATGATACTCTACAAGGAGATAGCCACCCCACTTCACCTCAGGAGCTCACCGCTGAGGGACGTAAAGCCATTGGCGCGGTAGAACAAGCTATCCAAAACCAAACAATTACCTTTATGGATTATAACTCTCCTTTACAGTATGTTATCTGCAAAACCTCTCTCTCTCCCACTGCTGTTTTCTGGCAAACCGCACCCCTTATGTGGGTTCATCTCCCAGTTTCCCCTAAACGGGTCTTCTATTCCTACTATATTGGGGTTACAGACCTGATTATCCTAGACAGAGACCATGGAAGAATGTATTTTGGAAAGGAACCTGATATTATTATCCAACCCTACCCTAAAGATCAAATCGATTGGCTTATGCAGACTACCGACTCCTGGCCAATTGCTCTCGCTTCTTATACAGGCTTAATAAACAATCACTATCCTCCAAGCAAACTTATTGACTTTGCCAATAGACATGAGTTCATTTTCCCAAAAGTCACTTCCTGTTCTCCTCTAACAGAAGCCCTATTAGTCTTTACAGATGGTTCTTCTACCGGGTAGCTGCCTATGTGTGGGACAATAACATTGTCCAATTCCAAACCAGCTGTTCTTCAGCCCAAATAACTGAGCTACATACAGTCATAGCAGTCTTTTCTGCATTCCCTGAACAAGTCTTTAATCTCTTTACTGACAGTGCTTACATTGCTCAATCTGTTCCCCTATTAGAGACATGTGGATTGATAAAACACGCTTCTCAAACTGGTGGTCTTTTTATTCAATTACAAGATCTAATCAGAAAAAGATCCAAGCCCTTTTTATTGGGCACCTTTGTGCCCACTCTAACCTACCCGGCCCACTTACAGAAGACAACCAGTTAGCAGATCTGGCCACAAGACCTCAGGCTTCTGCCTACTCTCTAAGTATTGATGCCTCCATTCAGATTAATCAGGCACAGAAGGCGCACCAGTTACATCACCTCAGTGCCCACACACTTCGCCTCATGTATAAACTTACTAGAGAACGAGCTAGACAAATTGTTAAAACCTGCCCTACATACACCCTCCATCTTCCCACACCTCATCTAGGAGTTAATCCTCGTGGCTTAATTCCAAATGCCCTATGGCAAATGGATGTCACACATTACCCTGAATTTGGAAATCTTAAATATATACATGTCAACATTGATACATATAGTGGATTTATATTTGCCACCCTACAATCCGGGGAGGCTATTAAACATGTAATTGCCCACCTTCTAGTTGCCTTCTCAGTACTTGGATATCCACAACAAATTAAAACAGACAATAGTCCAGGCTATACCAGCTCTGGTTTCTCAAAGTTTTGCAAACAATTAGATATAACACACATAACGGGAATCCCATATAATCCACAAGGACAAGGCATTATAGAACAAGCCAACCTCACACTCAAAATTACATTAGATAAAATAAAAAAGGGGGAATGGTACCCTATCAAGGGGTCACCCAGAAACCTAATATCACATGCACTATTTATTCTTAACTTTTTAAATTTGGATGCTAAGGGATTATCCACAGCTAACATTTTCTGGCAACCAGAGACACAAAAACAATTTGCCTCTGTGATGTGGAGAGACCCCCTGGACCACTCATGGCATGGGCCTGACCCCTTACTCATCTGGGGCTGAGGGTCAGTGTGTGTTTATTCCAAGGAAATGAAGTCAGCCAGGTGGCTTCCAGAACGCTTAGTAAAACAAGTTGATAAGCGTGTTGATGATGCCGATGACCTAACATTGTCCAATTTCAACCAGTTAACAATGGCGCCTACAATTATAATCTAATAATCATAAAGAGAATAGTATAATTCAATTTGGCCAGTTATATTTGAGTGCACCCTAATTTTATACACTGTCTCATATGTTTGTCTATTGTCTGTTGTTTGTGTTCGTACAGTTGAGCTCAATATGTTCCTTCCTTTTCAAAGGATATTTGCCTATTGTTAAATTGACTTACAGATAAATATTATTAAATTAAAGACATGCCTTCCTTCCCAGGTTGCTAATTGATCAAAGTGCCACTGAGATTTATTTTATGAAAGTAATGTGTATTGTCACCTACATGCAATAATCAAATTGCAATTGACAGTTGTAAAATAAAAAGATATATATTCTTAATTGTTTGTCAAAATGAATATAGATGGGGACTCCCTTTGATGAATATAGAAGTGGTCACCCAGAAAATGATTATTCTGGTCTTAATTCATTAAAGGGACCCCCTAGTAAATTTTATATTATAATCTTATGGGAGACACATCACAACGAATATTATCTAAATATGTTATAAATTGATTACATTGGTTATTCTTGATATTTAAGCACTGAATATGTTGTTACAAAATATTTACATTGGTTAAGTTTTAAATATGTTATTGTAATATGTCCACATTGGTTATCTTCAAAAGCTTAATCAGGTTAGCCTAACTCTCTTATCTACAGCCCAGCCTTGCTTACATTGCAGGACAAAATTTTGCTTACAGGTTAAAAAGATGACATCCCTGAATCTGTTGCATGGTCTGTTGCTGTTCCTGGCACCGACAACAAAAAGTGGATTTCAACCAGTTAACAAAGAACAACTGCTCATTGCCCTGTATGGTAACCCCTGTGACTGTGCTGGGGGTTCTGGAGGGGCTGCACCCACAAGTTACACTCGTAGTACTGATTGCGGCAACAAGATTGCCTACTTGGTTTATGAGGCCATGCTAGCGGAAGGATATAACCAAAAATGGGATTGCGTCCCTAAGCCTAAAGTCATACCAACAGTCAATGGTGAACCAGGGCCATGCCCTGCCAATTGTGCCAAGGCCATAGAGATGCATTCTACCTGTTACACTGAAGCCCAACAATGTACACATTCCGATGGAAAAATATATCTAACTGCTGTTCTACAAAGAACTTACAGGGGCTCCATTGGAGGTGACTGGGACTTTTCCAGCCCCACTGGATATCCTAAATTTGGCCAAGCCTCCTGCAATGGCAGTCCCGGTAAAGATGTCTGCTGGCCGCCACAGGCCCCAATTCATGTATCTGATGGTGGCGGGCCTTCAGATCAGCTCAGGGAAGAGCGAGTACAAAAACAGCTCGAGACTATCATCCAAGAGATGTACCCCTCCCTAAATTATCATCCACTGGCCCTTCCCAAACCTTGAGGCCCAGACCCTGACGTCCAAACCCTGTGTGTCTTAGAGGCCACTTATCAATTGATCAATACATCCAACCCAGCCTTTGCTGCGGATTGTTGGCTATGCTTGACCCTTGGCACACCCCTGCCCCTCGCCTTGCCAGTTGTCGACCAAACTGACTATGCCAACAGTTCTAGTTACAATTGCACTTTTTCTCTGCCCTTCAGGGTCCAGCCAGTACAGTTCAATGCTTCAGCTTGTTATCTAAGTTCGGTCCACAATGATAGCTTCGATATACCTGTCGGAGTCCAAAATTTCTCTCTCTGCTCTGTAATGCTTAATGGCTCTGCCGCCATTTGCCCTGCCCCGGGTCATGTGCTCGTCTGTGGAGGGAGCTTGGTGTTCACCTCCCTCCCCACTAAGTGGACTGGGCTGTGCGTGGTGGCGACTGTCCTCCCGGACATCGCCCTCATTCCTAGAGATGAGCCGGTGCCCTTGCCCAGCTTTGACTATATCGCTGGGCGATGTAAAAAGGCCATTTCACTGGTCCCCCTGCTCGTGGGGCTGGGGGTGTCTGGTGCCCTTGCCACTGGCTCTGCTGGCATCGGAGTGGTGTTACACTCCTATGCAAAATTATCCAACCAGTGGATTAATGATGTTCAAGCTCTCCAACACTCTTACAGATATACAAGATCAGATTGATTCTTTGGCTGAGGTGGTCCTTCAAAATAGAAGGGTCCTGGACCTCCTCACGGCAGAACAAGGAGGGATTTGCATAGCCCTAAATGAACATTGTTGTTTCTATGCCAATAAATCTGGGATCATCAGGGGAAAAATTCGCGAACTTCAGGAAGATCTAAACAGACGACGACAAGAATTCACTCAAAATCCCCTCTGGACTGGCCTCAATGGTTTCCTCCCTTATCTTCTCCCTTTGCTGGGACCCTTATTGGGCCTACTTCTGCTCATTTCTTTGGGGCCCATAATATACAACAAAATCATGGCCTTCCTTAGAGCCCAGATAGAGACAGTAAAAACAGCACCCATACAGGTCTACTATCATAGATTGGCAATGGCTGACCAGGACGAATGCCAGACCATCGATTAGGTCCTTGCCGTGGCGAAGTGTTCTCGCCCCACCTGGTGAGTGGGCTGGCAAGCCAATGACGGGCAACTGAGCAAGCGTGCCATGCAATGAGAGAGCCCTCGTGTGCCGCCTAAGACAGGTGCCAGAGCCTTGATTCTCTGGTTAACCGATGACGGGTAAGGTGCACGGTGCAGACACGTATGTCGCTCTGACCCAAGACAGGCTCAGCCCCCGCAGGCTTGGCTCTCCTGATGCCTTTCTAAAATTATAATTTTAAAGGGAGGACCTGTGGGGGGCCTTGCCCCCCCCCCACTAGAACTCTTGAGTGCCTTTTACGGGCATGTCTGGGCCTGCTGCAAGTCTACCCGGCAACAAGGAAGTAGCCTCAGTACCCTCCCCTTGCTCCTTCCCTCTAGCCCTATGGTATATATGCTGTAGCAGCTTCCGCAATAAACGAGACTTGATCAGAAACCTGTCTTGTCTCCATCTCTCATGTCCCCCGTCCTTTGTCATTCTCACTCCCCCTCTAGGGTCTCCGTTGACTTACCCACAGGACGGGACACTTCTTCAAAGGGACAAGTTATCTACTTTTACAAATGATTCTGTTATATTATTTTTAATATAATGTGAGAAATTTTATAAGTCAAATATTGTTTTTATCTTCTAAAATTAAGGAGCTAGGTTAATACCACAATTTAATATTTAAGAATTAAATAAATGCCACACTCTCTTGGCAGGAGAAGACCTACTTCACATGAAAAAGTAAAGTCTAAGGATAGACTTTCCTTCATGGAAAAATAGCTTTAAATTGTGAAGGTATGTTACAAGTTATCTATTATCATTCCTACCTAATGAACAGATCTTGTATATGGTATCATTGACAAGAAACTCTTTTCATTCATTCACATCTTTAAACATTCATTTGCTGAACAAATACCATGGGCCTGCACTGTGCCAGGCATCATGCAGGCAAGAGGAGTAAGTAAAGTAACAGTAAGTAAAACAGATGTGGTACTGCTCTTTCTGGTGATTATGTTCCAGAAATCTCAGAAAGAAATACACAGAGACACAGAAATAATAAAATTTCTACTCTCCAGTGGGCTGGAATGTCAGAAACCAGTCTGGTTAGTATCAGTGCCCCTTTCCTTCGGTGTTTCCCTTTTTGTATCCTTTTCAGCCATTATCTCATCCCTAGTGGTCTTTGATGTGAAAATCCAATTCCAGCTCCTATTTACAAGTCACAGACACAAGAAAGGCACATATTTATTGTAAATTCACCCTGGCATTGTAACTTTGTTAGGTTAATGCAGTTACTGGTTGAAGAGTCAGATTACCTTCACCTTAAACAAGGAGAGTTATTGGAAAAGCAAATCATAAAAGAACACATTACTTATTTTGCTTCTATAACTACCTTAATATTCAGTCTATTAAGTTATCTAAAACTTTTCCCTATCAATTACAGATTAGAGGGGAGGGATACAAAAATATGAAATTATGACAAGGACTGTCATGGCTTGTGTCTAGATGTCCCCTCAAAGCCTCATGCAGTTTTAGGTAGGGCTTTTTCAGAGGTGGCTGGATCTGGAGTGTGATGCTGGAATTAATTCATACTGCAGTGCTAGGCCCAAAGGCACTAGGATTAAGAGTGTGACTGCTACCTGCCCTAAGAAGCCTGCATAAGATAAAATGGGTAGAGTTAAAGGTGATAGATTAATAACTACCACAAATTGTCATTTTCTAAGAGGTACTTGATGCTATTGTGTGGCTGACTGTATCACTTGGGCTAAGGTGTTGTGATTGATCTAATCAGTTTTCCTTCCTGGTATAATGAAAATGAGACAGCCTCAGAGTCATTAGAGATTCAAAACCTAAAGACCAGCTATATCTGGAAGACACCTCTGAGAAGCACATCCCATAAGTATTCTAAATATATCAACAAAGATACTTACAATAAACAACTTCAAAGTATCAGCCCAGGAACTAAACCAAGGACAGTACCAAAAACAAAAATGAGAAGACATTTAAGTAAGGCACAAATTCAGACTTCCACCCAACAAAAGGCAAATTCTTGGGGAAATGAGGTGCAAAAGTCTGATAATCAACCACCTGGACACCCTGAAGTGATAGTACAGGAAGTAACAAAACAGATGAATCGGGCTCTAGAAAAATTCAAAACACAAATAATTTCCCAGATAACTACAAAGGTGGTAAGCACAGTGAAAGACATGATTAGAGGCTCTAGAACAGAAACAGACAAAAAAAAAATAGATGAGCTCAGAAATATGCTGGAAGCCATGAATACCCAGTATAAGAAAGAAATGGAAACTATGATCACCCAACATAAGAAAGAAATAGAATCCATGAAACAGATTGAAACACATATTCGAGATTAAAAACTCCATTGAAAGCATCCAGAGCAGGTTTTTTTTTTTGTATTAAATTCTTTTATTGGTACATTGTAGGTATACAACACAATTACATTTCTCATTGGGAATTGTACCTTTACATAATGCATCTTGGTTCTTATTTTTTCCCCATTCCTAGCCCTCCCTTCATGCCCTCCACCCTTCCCTATTTACAAAGACTTTATTTCCATATTTTCCATTTCTCATCATTTTTTCCTTTCCCTTCTTTCCTTTCCCCTGCCCCTCCCACTACCTCTACCCCTTTGGACCTTTTCTTCCTATTTTGCATTATCGATTATTCATTCTAATCATTGGTACATTTTAGGTATGCAATATAATGACATTCATCATTGGAAATTCGCACCTTTACATAGTCTCTCTTCGTTCTTAGTTTACACCCTTGCCCAGACCTCCAATCCCTCCAGTCCTCCCAATTTGCAAAGATTTGGTTCCTAGTTTTCCATTTTCTCATATTAATCCCATTCCCTTCTATCCTTTCCCATAGCCCTCCCACTTCCTTCCCCTTTGCCCCTTTTCTTCCTATTTCACATGATCTATTATACATTTAGTCCTTATTTACACTTTCAGTTTCTCACATGAGAGAAACTATTCAGTATTTACACATGTGTGTCCTGTTTATTTCACTTAAGAGCATTGCATCAATGTGCATCCACTTAGCTCTAAATGTCTCTAATTTCTCATTTTTTATGGCTGAGTAGTACTCCATTTTATAAAAAAACCACATTCTCTTTATCCAGTCTCCAGTGGATGGGCATTGGGGCTGTTTCCAAGTTTTAGCTATTACAAACTGTGTTGCTATGAACATGGGTGCATATATATCACTGTGGTATGATTCTTTTAATTCACTGGGGAAGATCCCCAGCAGTGGAATAGCGGGGTCAAATGGGACTTCCAGTCCTAGTTCTTTGAGGTATCTCCATACTGATTTCCACAGTGCTTGCACCAGTCTACACTCCCACCAGCAGTGCAGCAGGGTTCTTCTTTCCCCACAGCCCCACCAGCATTTGCTACTGGTTGATTTCATGATAGCAGCCATTCTTTCTGGAGTGAGGTGGAATCTCAGCATTGTTTTCATTTGCATCACTCGAATGACAAGTGACGTTGAACATTTTTTCATGTATTTATTTGCTATTTCTACTTCTTTGTCTGAGAAATGTCTGTTCATTTCAGATGCCCATTTTTGGATTGGGTCTTTAAATTTGGGAGGTCTGATCTTTTGAAGTTCTTTATAGATTCGAGATAGTAGACCTTTGTCTGAGGAAGAGCAGGTGAAGATTTTTTCCCACATTGTGGATTGTCTCTTCACACTGCTGGTGGTCTCTCTTGCTGTGCAGAAGCCTTTAAATAAGAAGAGATCCCATTCGTTGATTGTTTGTGCTAGTTCATGGGCAACTGAGGTTTTGTTCATAAAATCTTTTCCTACACTGATATCTCCAAGGGTTCTACCTAACCTCTGTTCCAGCTGGTTCAGAGTTTCTATTCTAATATTTAGATCGTTAATTCATTTTGATTTTAGTTTAGTGCATGGTGAGAGATACAGTTCTAGTTTTAATCTTTGGCAAGTTGAAGCCCAATTTTTCCAGCACCATTTATTAAACAGGCTATCTTTCCTCCAGTAAGGGTGTTTGGCTCCTTTATCAAAGATGAGATGGCTGTGTCTGGCGTTCTTTCTGCATCTTCTAAACTGTTCCACTGGTCCTCAAGTCTGTTTCTTTGCCAGGACCATGCTGTTTTTATCACACTAGATTTGTAGTAGAGTTGCAGGTTGGGGATTGTGATACCCCCTGCCATGTCTCTGTTACCTAGAATTGCTTTTGCTATTCTGGGTCTCTTCTTGTTCCAAATGAATATTTGGATTGTTTTCTCAAGGCCCATGAAGTATGCTGCTGGGATCTCAATTGGAATTGCATTAAATCTATATAGCAGTTTTGGAAGTATGGCCATTTTCACTATATGAATCCTTCCTACCCAGGAGCAGGGGATGTCTGTCCATTTTCTGATATCATCTTCAATCTCTCTTTTCAGAGTGCCATAGCTTTCAGAGAAGAGGTCTTTGATTTCTTTCATTAGGTTGATTCCTAGGTATTTCAGTTTTTTGGATGCCATTGTGAAAGGAATTATTTGCCCTATTTCTCTCTCAGTGAGTCTGTCATTGGTGTAGAGGAAAGCTATTGATTTTTGTGTGTTGACCTTGTAACCAGCTACTTGACTGAATTTGGTTATTAAGTCTAGAAGACTTTTGGTGGAGTTCTTGGGGTCTTCTATATAGAGTATCATGTCATCTGCAAATAATGACAATTTGACTTCTTCATTACCTATCTTTATTCCTTTTATTTCTTTCTCTTGTCTAACTGCCATGGCTAATGTTTCCAGAACTATATTGAACAAGAGTGGTGATAGTGGACATCCTTGTCTTGTTCCTGATTTCAGTGTGAAGGATTTCAGTTTTTGACCATTTAGTATGATATTGGCTGTTGGTTTTTCATAGATGGCTTCTATCAGTTTGAGGTAGAGAACATCTATTCCAATTTGTTGTAGAGTTTTTATCACAAATGTGTGTTGGATTTTGTCAAATGCTTTTTCTACATCTATGGAGATAATCATATGGTTTTTGTCCTTGGCTCTACTGATATAGTATATTGCATTGATTGATTTTTGTATATTTTACCATCCCTGGGATGAATCCCACTTGATCAGGGTGTGTGATCTTCTTGATGATCTTCTGCATTCTGTTTGCCATTATCTTATTAAGGATTTTTGCATCTATGTTCATTAGTGAGATTGGCCTATAGTTCTCTTTTTCAGTTGGGTCTTTCTCTGCTTTGGGGATCCAGGTGATGCTTGCTTCCAGGAATGAATTTGGGAGTATTGCTTCCCTTTCCATTTCATTGAAGAGTTTAAACAGTAGTGGCAGCAGTTCCTCTCTAAATGTCTTGTAGAATTCAGCAGTGAAGCCATCAGGACCCAGGCTTTTCTTAGTTGATAAGTTTTTAATTACATTTTCAATTTCATTGGTTGATATTGGGTTGTTCAGAATTTGTAAGTCTTCTTCGTTCAAGTTTGGTAATTCATATGTATCTAGGAATCTGTCCATTTCTTCTGTGTTGTCCATCTTATTGGCGTATAGGTTCTGGAAGTAGGTATTGATGATCCTCTGGATTTCTGCTGGGTCTGTTATCATTTCACCCTTTTCATTCCTAATTGCATGGACTTGGGCCTTTTCTTTCCTTTTTCTGACAAGGTTGGCTAAAGGTTTATCAATTTTCTTGATTCTTTCAAAGAACCAACTCTTGGCTTCATTGATTTTTTTGTATCATTCTCTTAGTCTCCATTGCATTGATTTCTCCTCTGATCTTTATAATTTCCTCCCTTGTATGAGATTTGGGGTTGTCCTGCTCTTTTTTATCTAGAAGCTTGAGGTTCACCATCAGGTTGTTTATTTGGGCTCCTTCTGTTTTCCTAATATGCGTATTCACTGCTATGAATTTCCCTCATAAGACTGCTTTCATTGTGTCCCATAGATTCCGATATGTTGTATTGTCATTGTCATTTAATTGAAGGAACACCTACAGCAACCACAAAGGGAAATGAGATGGACCATTCTGATATTAGATTCTGGAAGTCTGGTTTTGAGACTTATTTATGTGTTTTCTCATTTTGACTGGGGCGGGGAGGTGTTAGCACCTGGGTGGATTACCTCCTCTGAGCTGGGTGAGGTGGGAAAGGGGCCAGGAGCAGCGGTAGGGATGGTGACCCAAAACCCCTTTCCTGTGGGCTGGGAGCAGCCAGAGGGATGGTGGCCGGGAAGCCCCTTCCTCTGGACCAGTTGCAGTGGGATGGTGGCTCAGAAGCCCCTCCCTCTTGGCTGGGAGTGGTGGGAGGGATGGTGGCCCGGGAGCCCCTTCCTCTGGGCCAGGAGCAGCAGGACAGAAGGTGGCCCAAAAGCCCTTTCCTCTGGGCTGGGAGCAGTGGGAGGGATGGTGGCCCAGAAGCCCCTTGCTCTGGACCAGGAGCAGTGGGACGATGGCTCAGAAGCCCCTACCTCTGGGCCGGGAACAGTGGGACTCAGTACCTTGGTCTGGTGGTCTGGTGGTCTGGTGTCCTCTGCGTCTTTGTAGTGTGGAACCAGGTGGCTGCCTGGCTGCAGCGGGGTGTTTTGGCATCTTCTGCATGACTCAGGACCTCGGTAGGGCATCCACAGACCTTCCTGTGTGCAGCGGGCTGATTCGGCATGTTCTCTGTGACTCAGGACCTCAGTAGGGTGTGCACAGACCTTCCAGAGCAGATTAAGGGAACCTGAAGATAGAATATCGGATGTAGAATACAGGATTGCATTTAAGGACCATGAAAACAGACATCTCTTCAAAATAGTAAGGGACAATGAGAAATCAATCCAGCAGCTGCTAGATGATGCAAAGAAGAATAACATAAGACTGACAGGTGTCCACAAAAAAAAACAGGAGAAAGTACAATTGACATTTAAAAAAAAACTGTTCACAGAAGTAATAGTAGAAAACTTCCCAAACAGAGGTGGAGAATTAGACATGCAGATAAGTGAGGCATATAGAACTCCACCCAGCCACGATAAAAAAAAATCTACACCTAGGCATATAATGATCAAGATCCCAGAAACCCAATAGAAGAACAAAATCCTACAGGCAGTTAGAGAAAAGAAACAAATCACCTACAAAGGAAATGGATCAGAATCATGGCAGACTTCTCAATACAAACCCTCAAATCAAGGAGAGCCTGGAGTCAAGTATTTCAAGCCCTAAAAGAAAATAACTTCCAACCTAGACTATTGTATCTGGCAAAATTATCTTTCAAAATCAATGGGGAAATTAGATACTTTCATGACAGAGAACACCTGAGAAATTTCATGAACACCAAACCCGCACTCCAAACAATTCTAAGCAATATCCTAGAAAAAGACAATGAAGATCACAACTCCATGAGGCCCAACAGAGGGAAGCCACCAGGCAAGTTAAGAAACTAAAGTGAAAGGGGGAAAAAATAAGAAATAAAACAGCCAACAACAGCAAAAGATCATGACAAGGATGAGTCAATATCTATCAATTATAACAATCAATGTTAATGACCTCAATTCACCAACCAAAAGAAATAGACTGACAAAATGGATTAAGAAGCAAAATCCAACAATATGCTATATACAAGAAACACACCTAACTCAAAAGGAAATCCATAGACTGAAAGTAAAAGGATGGAAAACAGTTCTCCACGCAACAGGAACCCAGAAAAAAGCAGGGGTAGCAATCTTATTTGCAGACAAAGTAGATTTCAAACCAAAACTAATTAAGAGAGACAAACATGGTCACTACATCCTTGTGAAAGGAACAATCCAAGAGGAAGAGATGACAATCCTAAATATATATGCCCCAAATACAAATGCCCCCAACTACACAAAACAAATATTAATGGACATGAAAAACCAAATAAGCACTAATACAATTGTAGTGGGGGACCTCATCACCCCTCTATCACAAATAGACAGATCAAGTAGGAAAAAAATTAACAATGAAATTCTAGAACTGAACCAACCTATTGAACAAATGGACTTAATAGATGTTTACAGGGTTTTTCACCCCACAAATTCAGAATACACATTCTTTTCAGCTGTCATTCTCCAAAATAGACCACATGCTAGTTCATAGAACATGTCTAAGTAAATGTAAAAGATTTGAAATTGCTTCCTGTATATTATCAGACCATAGTGCAATAAAATTGGAGGTCAATAACATAAGAAACAGCAAAACTCCCACAGACACATGGAAATTGAATAACACCCTCCTGAAAAACCAATGGGTCACAGAGTAAATTACAGAAGAAACTAGGCAGTTTATACAAGTAAATGATAATGCCAGTACAACATACTGGAATCTGTGGGACACAATGAAAGCAGTTGTACAAGGGAAATTCATAGCAGTGAATGCCCATATTAGGAAAACAGAACTCAGAAAAATAACCTAATGCAGAACCTCAAACTCCTAGAAAAAGAAGAGCATAACAAACCCAAAGCTCATACAAGAGAGGAAATTATAAAGATCAGAGCAGAAATCAATGCAATGGAGACTAAGAGAACAATACAAAAAAATTAATGAATCAAACAGTTGGTTTTTTGAAAGAATAAATAAAATTGATAAACCTTTAGCCAACCTTATCAAAAAAAGGAAAGAAAAGGCTCAAATCCATGCAATTCAGAATGAAAAAGGTGAAGTCACAACAGACCCAGCAGAAATCCTGAGGATCATCAACACCTACTTTGAGAACCTGTACTCTAATAAAATGGAAAACACAGAAGAAATGGACAGATTCCTAGATACATATGAATTGCCAAAGTTAAATGAAGAAGACATACAAATTTTAAACACTCCAATTACAATGAGTGAAATGGAAAATGTAATTAAAAATTTACCAACAAGGAAAAGCCCAGGTCCTGATGGCTTCACTGCTGAATTCTACAAGACACTTAAAGAAGATTCCACTGCTCCCAGCTTAGAGAAAGTGAGCCAATCCCAGTACCCAGGAGGAGGTTCTCAGGCCACCATTCCACCACTCCCAGCACAGAGGAGGTGAGCCGTTTGGGTGCCAACAGCACAACCTACCCCATCAAAATGAGAAGACATGCAAACAAGCCTCAAAACCAGACCTCCAGATCACCTACAGCAACCCCAAAGGGAAACAAGATGGAACAATCTGTTATTCAAACCACCTGGACTCTCTGAACTAGCAACAAAAGAGGATCTGGAAAAAAAACAAATCAGAAATAATTTCTCAGGCAGCAGCATAGATCGTCCCCATAGTGCAAGGTATGATTAATAAATCTAGAGAGGACACAGATTAATAAAATAGAGGAGCTGAGGAACATGATGGAATCCCAACATAGGAAACAAATGGAATCCAGAAAACAGATGCAAATGGATTCCCAGGAGATTAAAAACTCCATCAAAAGTCTGCACAGCAGAATGAACCAATGTGAGGATAGAATTTCAGATATAGAAGATAAGATTGCAATTACTGACCAGGAAAAGAAAGAATGCTTTAAAATTATAAGAGACCACAAGAAACCAATCCAGCAGCTGCTAGACAATGCAAAGAAGAATAACATAAGACTGATCAGAGTCAATGATGAAACAGGAGAGAGTGCAGATGACATAAAAAAATTGTGCACAAAAGTGATGGCAGAAAACTTCCCAAGCAGGGAAAAGAACTTGACACACAGATAAGTGAGGCATATAGGACTCTAACTAGTCTTGATCAAAAAAAATCTACACATAGACATATAATAGGATTCCAGAAACCCAACAGAAAAACAAAATTCTACAAGCAGTTAGAGAAAAGTAACAAATCACATACAAAGGAAAGCCCTTCAGAATCACAGCAGACTTCTCAATGCAAACCCTCAAGGCAAGAAGAGCTTGGAGTGATGTATTTCAAGCCCTAAAGGAAAACAGCCTCCAACCCAGATTGATGTACCCTCCAAAACTATCTTTCAAAATTCGTGGGGAAATAAGATACTTTCATGAAAAAGGGCACCTTGGGAACTTCATGAATACCAAACCAGCACTCTGAAAAATTTTAGAAAATATCCTAGGAATAGACAACAAGGATCACAACCCCAGGAAGGCCAGCAGAATGAATTCATTGGGCATGAGAAGAAATTCAATGCAAAGGGGAATAATCCAACAAAAAGAAAAAGTCATGATGATAATAAGTCAATACGTATCAGTTATAACCATCAATGTTAATGGTCTCAATTCACCATTTGAAAGAAATAGACTGGTAGAATGGGTCAAGAAGCAAGATCCAACAATATGCTGCATACAAGAAACACACTTAATTCAAAAAGAAACTTATAGACTGAAAGTTAAAGGGTGGAAAACAATACTGCATGCGACAGGAACCTGAAAAAAAGCAGGAGTAGCTATCCTCTTTGCAGATCAAATGGATCTCAAATCAAAATCTGAAACACTTCTGGTCCCAAAAATTTCAGATAAGGGATAGTCCATTTGTATGTACAAATCTATTGTGAACATGTGTTTTCACTCCTCTTAAGTAAAAGCTTAAGAACAGAACTGTTGATTCTTAACTGTAATTCAAGTAATTTCTATATTGTTATCCAAAATGGTTTTATCATTTTACATTCACAGTAACAGCATTCAAAAGTTCTAACTGGTACACACCTAAGCTGACATCTGTTCTTTTAAGAGTTTTAACTTCATCTCCCTAATGAGTGTATAATTTGATCTTGTTATTGTACTGAGTAGTATTTTTCTGATTCTAGTGTTACACACCTTTCCTTGTGGTGTACTGGCTATTTATCATCTTCTTGTGTCTACTTTTTAATTGGGTTGTCTATTAGTGAGCTGTAAGAGTTCTTTATATATTCTGCCCATAGGTTATATGTATTATAAATATAGTCTGTTTAAGGACTACTTTTCATTTTCTTAATGATGTCATTTAAAGTTCAAAATTTTGATGGAATCTCATTTATCAATTTTTTTCTTTTATACATCATGTTTTTTGTATCCTAGGAAATTCTTGCCTACCCTAAATTCATGAACATTTTTCCCTTATAATTTCTTCTTAAAGTTTTACAGTTTTAGTCTTTCATATTTAGGTTCATAGATCCTTTCAAGTTATCTTTATGTATGGAAATAAAGGTTGAGATTAATTTTTTACATACAGATATCAGGTGTTCTGGTACCATTTGCTGAAAACACTCTTTTCCTCTGGTCTTGAATTGAGTTTATGTTCTATAAAAAGTTAATGTTAAATAATCTTTTAAAACTCAGTGGACCATATCTGTGTGGTTCTATTTCCAGATTTTCTGTTTTATTCCAAAGATCTATATGTCTTTCCTTACACCAATACTGCCTAGATTACAGTAGCTTTAAAGGAAGTCTTAAAATTAGGTAATAAGGGCCAGGCATTTAGCTCAGTTGTTCTGTCGCCTGCCTCACAAGTGCAAGGTCCTGAGTTTGATCCCTGCTACCAAAAAAAAAAAAATAGGTAATAAATGTCCTCCAACCCTGTTAAAAAAAACATTTAAAGAACTACCACCATTATTCTTTAAACTCATCAAGGAAATTGAAAGGGAAACAAGGTTTCCAAAATCATTCCTGGAAGCAAGTGTTACTTTGATTCCAAAATTAGGGAAAGACCCAACCCAAAAAGAGAACTACAGGCCAATCTTCCTAATGAACATAGCTGCAAAAATCCTCAACAAGATACTGGCAAACAGAATACAGAATGTCATCAATAAGATCATACACCCTGCCCAAGTCAGATTCATCTCAGAGATGCAAGAATGGTTCAAAATTCATAAATCAATAAATGTAATACACTATATTAACAGAGTCAAGGACAAAAATCATATGATCATCTCAACAGATGCAGAAAAGGCATTTGACAAAATCCAACACCCTTTCATGATAAAAACACTACAGAAAATTGGAATAGAATGTCTTTATCTCAACCTGATTGAGGTTATCTATGAAAAGCCAACAGCCAACATCATAGTAAATGGTCAAAAACTTTCATGCTAAAATCAGGAACAAGACAAGGATGGCCACTGTCGCCACTCCTGTTCAATATAATTCTGGGAACATTAGCCATAGCAATTATACAAGAGAAAGAAATAAAAGGAATAAAGATAGGAAAGGAAGAAGTGAAACTGTCATTATGTGCTGATAATACGATATTTCACATAGAAGACCCAAAAAACTCGGCCAAAAGACTTCTAGACCTAATTGACAGATTCAGTAGAGTAGCTGGATATAAGGTCAACACTCAAAAAATAATAGCCTTCTTATACACTAATAGCAGAAAAGAAATAGAGAAATACAGAGAATAGAAGTAGAGAGAAATTCAGGAAACAGTTCCTTTTACAGTAGCATCCAAAAAAATAAAATATCTAGGAATCAACCTCACAAAGGAAGCAAAAGACATGTACATTGAAAACTACAGCACTCTGAAAAAGGACATTGAGGAGTATATAAGAAAATCAAAAGATATCCCTTGTTCCTGGGTAGGAAGAACCAATATAATGAAAATGGCCATACTTCCAAAACTACTATATAGATTTAATGCAGTATTGATTGAAATTCCAACAATATACTTCACAGAACTAGAGAAAACAATCCAAAAATTCATTTGGAACCAGAAGAGACCTAGAATAGCTAAAGCAATTCTAGGCAACAGAGACATGGCTGGGGGTATCACAATCCCCAACTTGAAACTATACTACAAAGCTACTGTGATAAAAACAGCATGTTACTGGCAAAGAAACAGACCTGAGGATCAGTGGAATAGATGAGAAGATGCAGAAACAACTCCAGACACACTCAGCCACCTTATCTTTGACAAAGGAGCCAATCGCCTTCATGGGAGAAAAGATAGCCTGTTCAATAAATGGTGTTGGAAAAACTGGATTTCAACCTGCCAAAGATTAAAACTAGACCCATACCTATCACTGTGCACTAAACTAAGATCAAAGTGGATTAAAGAGCTAAATATCAAGACAGAAACAGTAAACTTGCTGGAAGATAAGTTAGGTAGAACTCTCAATGACATTGGCATAGGAAAAGACTTTATGAACAAAACTTCAGTGGCACAGGAACTAGCACAAAGAATCAAGAACTGAGACTTGACTGGCACCATCAATGCCTCCTTCTTACAATGGTTTTCTCTCCTGAACTCTTTCCCTTTCTCCTTTTTCGACTCCTCTTGCTCTACTGTTCCCTTATATGCTGGCATTTCCTATTTATCCTTAGACTGCTTTTTTTAAAAAATAACTTTATTATCAAACACACACACATACAAAAACCATTCAAAGAAGAACAATGCAAGAGGAAAAAACTACAATAATATTCAAGTACATTAGGACTCAACCAAAACAAAACTGAAAAGCACTTAAACATTTTTCTATATAACTTTAAAAAGCATCTCAAGCACCAACAAGACACCAGAGAATGTGATTTGTTTCAGAAAGATCCCCAAAACCAACTTTGAACAAATAATGATCTGGGAAAAAAAACTCCAGTTAGTTAGCAGACTCCACATAAGCCAAACTTCTCCCTAATTTAAATTTTGATACAGTCATATGACACACAATGGAAACACAATCTGAGAAATATATTATTATGCCATTTCATCCATGTTACACTTTCAGTTTCTCACACTAGAGAAATTATTCATTATTTACACATATGTGTCCTATTTATTTCACTTAAGAGGATGGCCTCAATATGCATCCAAAGAGGATGGTCTCAATATGCATCCATTTAGCTATAAATGTCCCTAGTTTCTCATTCTTTATGACTGAGTAGTACTCCATTTTATAAAAAAAAAATCTTCTTTATCCAGTCTCCAGTTGATGGGCACTTGAGCTGTTTCCAAGCTTTTGCTGTTATGAACTGTGCAGCTATAAACATGGGTGCATATATATCACTGTGGTAAGATTCTTTTAATTCTTTGGGGAAGATACCCAGCAGGAGGATAGCTGGGTCAAATGGGACCTCTAGTCCTAGTTCTTTGAGGTATCTCCATACTGATTTCCACAGTGGTTGCACCAATCTGCACTCCCACCAACAACGGAGAAGGGTTCCTTTCTCTCCACGCCCCCACCAGCATTTGTTATTAGATGATTTCTTGATAGCAGCCATTCTTTTTGGGGTGAGGTGGAATCTCAGTGTTGTTTTCATCTGCATCTCTCAAATAACCAGTGATGTTGAATATTTTTTTCATATATTTATTTACTGCTTCTACTTCTTTGTCTGTCTGAGAAATGTCTGTTCATTTCAGATGCCCATTTTTGAATTGGATCTTTGAATTTGGGGGGTCTGATTTTTTTTCAGTTCTTTATATATTCTAGATAGTAGTCCTCTGTCTAAGGTACAGTCACTGAAAATTTTTTCCCACATTATAGGTTGTCTCTTAGCTCTGTTGGTGGTTTCTCTTGCAGTGCAGAAACTTTTTAATAAGATCCCAGTTGTTGATTCTTTGTGCAAGTTCCCATGCCACTGAGATTTTGTTCATAAAGGCTTTTCCTATACCAATATCTTCAAGAGTTCTACCTAACTTATCTTCCAGCAAATTTAGTGTTTCTGTCCTGATATTTAAATCTTTAATCCACTTCTATCTTAATTTAGTGCATGGTGACAGGCATGGGTCTAGTTTTAATCTTTGACAGGTTGAAATCCAGTTTTTCCAGCACCATTTATTAAACAGACTATCTTTTCTCCAATGAGGATGGTTGGCTCCTTTGTCAAAGATGAGGTGGCTGAGCATATCTGTAGTTGTTTCTGCATAGACTGCTTTTTTTTTAAGTCTGCACACTATTCTTGAGTAGTCCTACATATCCCCATCTTCCTATGTGCTGAGAATATCCAAATATAATAATCCAGCTCTCCAATTCTGCTCTCACTACTCACAATTATTCCCATTTTCTGGAGATGAGTAAATGGATAAAACAAGAGCAAATGTAATATACATGGACAACACATTTTCCTCCCCCAAATCAAGACACACAGTACACATGTACACACACACACGCACGAATACTCTTTTATCCTTTCTTACATTCTTAACTTGATGAGTAAAACCAATTGCAGTCATTTTGTCAACAAAAATCTACTAAATTCTAACAAGTATTTGCCCTCATCTGGCAAATAATGAAAGCTAGAAAATTGAAACATTCCACCTCCTCTTTCCTCTCATTTGCCAGATCCAACTTCTGTAAGATTCTATCCCAGGAAAATGTTTTTGGCCACTGATATCTCTCTCTCTCTCTCTCTCTCTCTCTCTCTCTCTCTCTCTCTCTCTCTCTCTCTCTCTCTCTCTCTCTCTCTCTCTCTCTCTCCCTCTCTCCTACTGCTACTGAAATAGTTCAAAGTCTCACTACATTGCACCCATCTCCAAAATCATATCCTGTCATGTCCTTCACTCCACTCCACTTTCTACATTACCACCAGAATAGGACTGAGAGTGTGATTTAATCACACTATTTCCTATTAAAAAGCCTCCACTGCAGCCCTCATGAATGGCACTAAGGCCCTCAAGAGACCACAGAACATTTCTTTGCCCCTTTTTCCATGTAAGGATGCAGCAAAAGATGAAAAATTGGCTATGAACCAAGAAGAAACCCTTAGCCAATACCAATGTGGCCAGCACTTTGGTCTTATACTTCCTAGCCTCCAGAGCTATAGAAAACCAATTTCTATTATTTATAAGCCACTCAATGTGTGTTACTTTGTTAGAGAAGCCCAAAAGTTTAAGTCATTTGATCAGTTAGGATGCTGTGTAATAATTAACCCACTGGAAGACAATGAGGCCTGTATTAAGGTGGCAGCTGTAGCAATGGAAAAGTAGGTCAGATTGTTTAGGCATTTCAGAGTTAACACTGAATGTGAGAGTAAGTGAGAGGGAGAAACTAAGGATGACTCTGAGGCTCTGGCTTGGGCTGGGTTACCAGGCTTTTTCAGGGATGCTCTTAGTCAATGCAGTTGCCCTACTTCTCTGAACCCAAGGGTCCCCAGCTCCTCCCACAATACATGAATTAAAACAGTATTACCAGAATTCACCAACTTTGATATTCCCCCTTCATCCCAATATGTAAAAAAGAATATATTTTTACATCCCTTCAAAATTACTTTTGCTAGATAATTTGTAGCTCATTGACATAAATCTAAAGTTTATATGGGCTATATTCATTTGCATGCCGTAGACTATATCATCCTATCAGTGACTTTGAAGAACTGTAGATTTATTAAACCACACATATAAAGGGTTAAATAGCTATCTTATAACATGAAAAGGATTCTCCCATACAGTTTAGTGATTAGGGGAGGTCAGTCAAATTATTACTGACTTAATTATCACCCCCATAACTGCTAAATTCTTTACCTGCAGCAGAGTGGAACTTCAGAGGTGAGAAATTCTTTCCTGTCTTTGAAAATGCCAAGGAAAAAACCCAAAGGAGTAACCTCTAATATGAACCTTAGAAATTAAACCTACACTGCACACAAAGACAGGACAGGCAAAGGGAAAACACAGTAAACATGGAAAATAACATTGGAAAGTCAAAGTATTAATGTTGATCTTATTTAGAAGCTACCTCCTACTGTGACTTGGGTGTGTAAATTTGGGGGCTGTAAAATTCCAAAGCACCAAATGGTGAAAAGGAGGAAAATGAAAAATGAGGTCAGGGTAGCTGATCCCTACAGTACTTTTAACTCATTCATGCTGTATTAAGATATAAACAGGGAAAACTGTGCTATTAATGAGAAACATGGGGAAGCATAATGATGAGAAATGAGATGACAGTTTAGGGAGAACATATGAGCCTACCAAGGGGCTTTAAGCAGAGGAAGGCTGCTTGGATGGCCAGCACTGCCTTAAAGAAAGGTTCAAGTGAGCTCTGGAAGACAGAGCTTTCCCCAACTTACCAAATTCTTCTCTGTCTCCAGTAACTTGATGTCTGGACATCACATTAGCCTCAGTCTCCTAAGATAGAGAAACATTTTCACTAAGTTAAGAAAATACACAGGGACAGCAGATTCCCCACCTGAGCAGAGAACATTTGTTTGCAGCCAACATCATCCTATAGGTGAAATCAACTTTTAGCATCAGGGTCCTGATTTTTTATCTTTTTACTTTCCATCCCCACATATGTCTACAATAGACTTGAAAGGTAATCTGGTGAATCACATTGAGTATGAAGAGGAACACTGGAAAGATGATTAAAAAGTAAGATGTTAGAATCCATATCTCCATACTTCTGTAATGAGATGACTTTCCAGAAGGCTTCATTCTAAAACTGGAGAAGGGCAAAAGGGAGGAGGAGGAGAAAGGGGAAAACCTTAAGTGCACATTCACAAGGGTAAAACTTAGTGGTGTATGTGGTTATATGATTCCAAACATGTATTAAAGTTTGAATGATTTTTTAATTTTGTGAATACTTTAGTAAGAGCCAAATCTTCACCAACATGTGACAAGTGACCCTCATTTTCCTCTTTAGTGTTTTATATTTCTACAGGGAGCTCAATGTTTTGGTTTGTTGTCTATCCTGTGAATATCTATATCTTCTTAGAAATCAGGCAGAGAAAGTATTGAGATAAAAGTATGAAATAACATCCCAGAAGATTCTTCTAGGGATGCATAACATCCTAGGTTGGGATAGCAGATTTGCTTGGTCTTTATGCCCACAAGTATGACAAATGTAAAGCATGATTCCCATGCTGATTACTGAAATCATCTGAATTATATGCAATGCAAGTCAGTATGTGCCATCTTAATATCTGCATTTATTGCTAAGGTTGCAATAGGTCATTTTTTCATTTAGCTTTCCTGAATTGGAGAGGAGATTATCCTATGTCTACTGACTTGCCAAGTAACTAAATTTATCATTACGATCTAAGATTTCTTCTCCAGTCATTTTTCTAGGCTTAAAATCTAGAAATTATGAATATATGTAACAAAAACTGATTGTAAATTCTTACATCTATATTTCAAGACCAAATAGAATTAGTCAGAATCCCTGAGGCTGAAATGTGCAATGTAACTGAGGATGATAGACAGCACCAGTGTACCTACATGGCAGTGGCAGCAAGGGAGAGCAGTAGCCCACAGACAGGGATATAAGAGGCCATTAGCAACATGGATTAGAAAATCATAGGACCTGGTTCTGCCTTTTGCTCCAGTATGGCCTTTGGGAAATAACCAAATCCTCCAAAGTTTATTTTTCCAAGTTAACATAATAGCATTTAGCTTATTTGTGTTTAGGAAATAATCAAATCAAGTGCTATGTGTGAAAGTCATAGTTGCTGGTCCAAGGTATACGATCAGTATATTACTATTACTATTTCAGTGAGGGTTCTGGAAGGAAACCCAGGGGCAATGTGAAGAGGCAATAATAATAAGAGGACTTTGACCAAGGCAATAGGACAGGGTGTGGCTTGGAGGCAGCACAGTGCCTCAAGCCTAGCAATATTGGCACCTGAAATATCCCCTCATCCTGAAGGAAAAAATTATTTCACACAGTTTTGAAGGCTGGGAAGTTCAAAGTCAATCAGCCACATCTGTTGAAGACTTTATTGCTGGTGGGGCCTCTCTACAGAATACTGAGGCAAAGGGGGACTTCACATAGTGATTCAGAACAAACACACCACAAAAAGCCTGTTTTTATAACAAAGCCAATTTTTCCAGAAGCCTTAATCATTGAATGATTTAATATGCTTGTAAGACCACAGCTTTCAGGACCCAGCCACCTTCCAAAGATTCCAACTTCAAATACAGTGATTTGGGGGATCAAGCTTCTAACACGTGAATTCTGGAGACAAACATTCAAACCATAGCAAGGTCCACCCCAGAGGGTACCATAAATCTGGAAGTGAGGACCTTGAAATCTGGAACCAAGACTCTTGGAAAGGGTTATACAGAGAGGTCCCCAACACATACACACATACATACATACATACATACATACATACACACACACACACACACACAGAACACTAATGCACATATTCATCTCACAACACTAACAAAACCTGGACTGTGTTTAAATCTCTTGGGCCACAATATATGTGGATGAAAAATCATGGTGTTCATATCATCCCAACAAGCAACTGAAAATCCAAGCTGATGGAGCTCACTTTTCTCTTTGATGGAACATGAAGGAGGTAGTTGTTGCTGCCAACTTCAGAGTCAATACTGACAGACACTTTCTCATAAAAACACAACACCCAGGTAATGCTATAGCTTAGTCTAAGGATTCTGGAGTAAAAATGTCACTCAAGAAGATAAACAAGGAGAATGAGTTGTGCACTACATGGCACACCCAGGGACTGGTCCCAGCTGAAACCAAATAAACACACACAAAGAAACCAATACTTCTTCAAGATTTATTTGAATTCTACATGTGTGTTAGTCCATAGTCTAAAATTTCTTTTTAATTGCTGCATAGAATACAGCTTGCAAAAGAGTAGAGATGAGAGTGAAGAATACTGCAAATAACCTTATAAATGTATCATCCTTCCTGCTAATACTTGTAATGAAAATTGCTGCAACTCAGAGGAGAATCTGTCCCTACCATTCCTACCAAATCCTCAATTACCAGAGCCATTTGAAAATTCGAGATAAAGGGAGGAACTCCTCTAAAACTTTAGGGAGGGGAATTGAAAAGAAAAAATGAGCTCTTTTTAATCTGAAAATTAGATACCACAATTTCTTTCAAGGAAATTTCTGCAAGCAAATGAATATTACAGAAGGAATCAGAACTCAGAATATCTCAAAGTCTGTGCTTTAAAGATAAGTAATCGAACTTCAGGGAAGCTGGTGGAGTGGTGAGCAGCAGAGAAAGAACTTCTCTGGGATTTGGTGTCCTGACATTGGAATATAGTGGCAAGAGAAGGAGAAGGAGAGAAGTGGGTCCCTGGGACCCAGGAAGGATCTGAAGTGAGAACTGAAGTCCTTGGGGAGAGCCAAGAGAGAGACTTCAATGAAAAAGATGGAGGTGGCAGGTGGTGCTTTGTCCCAGAGTCCATATGCACTGCATGGGAAGGATGGGTTGAACTTGTAGTTACACAGTAATTACTGGTGACCGCAAGGGCCTCCATGGAGAAAGGCACCAGTGGAACAGAGCAGTAGATGCAGCAGACTGCAGTGGCTGGTAAGTGATTCAGGTTTAGACATCCCCCAGGAGAGGGTGACTGGCTGGTAGTCATCTTGGAGAGGGGCCAACTGAGCTCAGAATTCAGAACAGCTAGAGGCCAGCTCAATCTAGTGGCTCCTGGTGTCACAGTGAGGGTGTTAAGTTCAAGTTGGCAGGAGATTAGGGAGTAGAGTTCAAGACAGCAGGAGGCTCATGGACTGTGGCAGACTCAAAAATCAGGTCCCAGCCTCATAGCTAGAAAACAGTCTGAATTTAAGTGGAACTAAAAGTCCAGGCTTGCTGGGATTACCTACTACCCCACCAAAAACCAACTCTTAGCTTGCTGGGATTAACAGAAGAGACACACCTTGAATTGGACATTCTTTTTCTTTTTTTCCCTTATTTTCTCTTTTTCTCTCTTTTCTTTATTTCTTTTTTTTCTTTTCTTCTTTTCTGGTTTTTGTTCTTGTTTGGTTTTATTTTTTCTTGATTGTTCATATATCTACATGAGTGTGAACATAGTTTCTAGGGGGTTTTTTGCTGTGGTTATTCTGTTCTGTTCTTGTTTTTATTTCTTCCTTCTCTGTTTCCCTCCTGTCTTCTTCACCAGTTTCCCAAAGTTGGTATGATATTCCTTTGTCCTCCAGTCTTGCTTCTCAACTCTTCTATTTCTCTATCCTCCCCCAACCCCTTCTAAATCTTCTCTTAGGGTAAAATCACCATAGAGCTTATTTATTGCATGAAATTTTATGGTTCATTCTGGATTTTGTTATATAACCACAAATTTAGTTTGGATGGTTAAACATGGCAAATTAATAGTAACCATAGTTTGTCATCTTCTAGGCTATCTTTCATACTATTGTTATTGCTGAGTGTACTACTTTATCCAAGGTGACACAATTGTGCTAAACAGTTGTTTTTCCTGGTATACCAAGACTGAGAGTTTCTAAGGGTCTTAAAAATTACTATGGGCCAATGCCAAAGAATGAGGTACTGGATCAAATAGGTAGAAACTTCTCATACTCAATAAATTAAAGAGGTAGGATATTGTAACAGACACAAAACTAAAAAGCCAGCTACACCTGGAAGATACCTCTGAGAAGTAGTCATTTTCTAAGGGTTCTGAATACTCACAATAAATCTACTCACCATAAACAATCGACAAGCATTAACCAAGGAATTAAAATTTTAAAAATAAAAAATGAGAAGACATTTAAACAAAAGGCAACCCTCTCCAGACTTTCAGCTCACCAAGGGCAACCCCAGAGGACAATGAGGTGGAATAATCCAAAAGCCACCCACCTGGACTCTCTGAAATGGTAACAGTAGAAGTGACAAAGCAGGTGAATGAGGGTCTAGAAAAATCCAAAGTAGAAATAATTTCTTAGATAACTACAGCAATGGTGACCAGAATGAAAGACATGCTTAGTGACTCTAAAGCAGACACAGATCCAAAAACGGTGGAGGGGGGGCCTCAGGAAAATGATGGAAACCATGAACACCCCACATAGGAAAAAAATGAAATCCATAAAACAGATATCCAGGAGATTAAAAATTCCATTGAAAGTATATGTAGCAAAATGAGCCAATGTGAGGATAGAATATCACATCTAGAGGACATGATTGCAGTTAGTGATCTTGAAAAGAACTATTTATTAAAAATAGCTAGGAACTGTAAGAAATCAATTCAGCAGCTGCCAGATGATGCAAAGAAGAGTAACATAAGATTAATCAGAGTAAATGAAAAGGCAGAAGATAGTAAAAATGACACTAAAAACATTCACAGAAGTAATGGCAGAAAACATCCCAAACAAAGAAAAAGAATTTTACTTACAGATAAATGAGACATATAGAACTTCAATTAGCCATGATCAAAAAAATCTTCCCAAAGGCATATGTTAGTCAAGATTCCAGAAATTCAACAGAAGAACATAATATTAACAGCTGTTAGAGAAAAGACACATATCACCTGTAAAGGAAAGCCAATCAGAATCATAGCAGACTTCTCAACACAAATCCTCAAGAAAAGGGAGCCTGGAGTGAAGTATTTCAAGCCCCAAAGAAAAATGACTTCCAACTCAGATTGATGTACCTGCAAAACTATCTTTCAAAATTGATGAAGAAATAAGATACTTCCATGACAAACATGTGAGGAAATTAATGAACACCAAAACCAGCACTCCAAAGTCCTCTGAAGGATATTCTGGAAAGAAATACAAAGATTACAACTTTATGAAACCCAGCAGAATGAATCCACCAAGCAAGGTAAGAAATTAGAGGAGAAAAGAAGGGAACCCTCAACCAGAAAATAACATGACAGGGATAAGTCAATACATATCAGTTATAACTGTCATTGTTAGTGGTCTTAATTCACCAATCAAAAGAAACAGACTGGCAGAGTGGATCAAGAAGCAAGATCAAATATTATGCTGCATACAAGAAGCACATTTAATTCAAAAACAAATTCATAGACTGAAAGTCAAAGGATGGAAAACAATATTCTATGCAACAGAAACTCAGAAAAAAGCAAGGGTAGCTATCCTATTTTTAGACAAAGTGGATTTCACCCGCCACTCCTGACCCAGAGGAAAGGGCTTCTGAGCCACTGTCCTACCTCTCCCAGCTCAGAGGAGGTGAGCCACGTGGATGCCAACAGCACCACCACCCCCCACCCAGGTCGAAATGAGAAGATATGTAAACAAGTCTCAAAGCCAGACTTCCAGATCACCTACAGCAACCACAAAGGGAAATGAGATGGAGCACTCTAATACTCAACCACCTGGACCCACTGAACTGGCAACAAAAGAGGATCTGGAAAAAATGAAATCAGAAATAATTTCTCAGATAACAGCAGAGATTGTGCTCATAGTGCAAGACATGATTAATAAATCTAGAGAGGAGCTTAGGAACATTACGGAATCCCAACATAGGAAACAAATGGAATCCATAAAACAGATGCAAATAGATTTCCAGGAGATGAAAAACTCCATTGAAAGTCTACACAACAGAATGAGCCAATGTGAGGAAAGAATTTCAGATATAGAAGATAAGATTGCAATTAGTGACCAGGAAAAGAAAATTGCTTCAAAATTATAAGGGAACATGAGAAATCAATCCAGCAGCTGCTAGAGGATGCAAAGAAGAATAACATAAGACTGATTGGAGTCAAAGAAGAAACAGGAGACAGTGCAGATGACACAAAGTGGACTTCAAGCCAAGAGTCAAAGAAGGGCACTACATCCTTGTAAAGGCAACAATACAAGAGTAAGCAATAACAATTGTAAATATATATGCACCAAATAGCAACACACCCAACTATATAAAAATATTAACAAATATGAAAAATCAAATAAGCACAATACAATTGTAATAGGAGAACCTCAATACCCCACTGTCACAAACAGATCAACTAGACAAAAAAATCAATAATGAAATATCAGAATTGAATCAAACTTTTGAAGAAATGGACTTAGTAGATGTCTAGAGTATTACACCCCACAACATCAGAACACACACTCTTTTCAGCTGCACATGGGACATTCTCCAAAATAGACCACATTCTAGCTCATATAACATGTTTAAGTAAATGCAAAATACCAGGAAATTCAATGGCAAAACACAAGAAACAACATTCTTACTAACTTGAAGAAAAGAAAGACTCAGCTTTCACAAAAAATAAATGAGTATATTTATAGAAATGGAGGTCATAAAGAAAGAATATGTGTCATTGTTTAGAAAAAGGACTTTGTGCCAGGTGAAAGGGAAAATTAGCTCTTTCACAGCCCCTTCTGTCTTTAAGGGGAATTATGGTTTGCAATTTTTAAAGTGGTGTTCCCTGACTGTGGAAATGTAAACAGTTTTTCTTTGAGTGAGCTCTTTGAAGCTTCTCCCTCGTCAAAACAATTTTTACCCATGTATGTATATAACACAAGTGTATAATGTCTGTATAATGGAATAAACACATTATATATAGCATGTATTATGTATGCAATACTATACAATAGTATATCTATATTATATAATATATGCAATATACACAATATAATATAAATGTTTTTATGTACAATACATACACATATACACATTTATGTCTATTAAATCTGTGTGTCAAATCAGGATCCATTACTTAATCCTTGCTGTACAAACAAATTTAATAAATAATACATAAAGAGGTTTTTTGCATGTGGTATTAGGGATTGAATCCAGGGCCTTCTACTAAACTATATTCCCAGCCCTTTATTTAATTTTGTTTTTGACACAGAGTCTCATTAAGTCATTAAGTTGCCCAGGCTGAGCTTGAACTTGTGATTCACTTGCCCTAGCCTCCCAGAGTGCTGGGATTATAGGTATGCACAACCAGGCCCAGCTCACAGAGAATATTTTTAAAGGACCCAGCAATAACCAGTATGTATGATCTCCTTTAATCAATTACCTTTTAATAGTTTTTAATTTTATAGTCCCAGAGATTAAGACTCCGGAAAGTTTTTATATTTTGGAAATGGATCTAGGTCTATTATTTACTAGTTGTATCACACTGGACAATGAATTCATCTAATTATTTCCCAGGGTTGTTATAAAAGCCACATACATTCATGTCAAACACATGAGGGTGGTGTTCTTGGTTGACTTTTCCCACTTTTCACATGCATCATTTAATTATTAACAGAATACTAGCAGAGAGGCTGAATACCTTTCTGGTGCACTTTCTTATCTTCTTTCTGTTTGTCTCCATGTTAATCTGCGAATGGTCCCCCAAAACCTCTTAGAGAAGAAATAATTCACAATAACATCCCAATATAACACCAAGACTTACTATTTAAAAGTTCTTCCTCTTTAAAATATATACTGTAAACCATAACACGGGGGGCCCAGGACTGCCCCCCACTACCCAAACACCCAGCTGCATCCCCGGACCACCACACACCAGCCAGTATCTTGATCCATACTGCAGAGGCTCCCAGAGCAATAGAGGCCATGGTTGTGAGCTCTAGAAGATAAAGCAGAAGTGAACAACAGAGAGAGGGCCTCTCCAAGGCTCCTTGATGAAAAGTGAAGCCCACTGGGAAAGTGAAGAAAATCTCTGCAATAAATCCTTGGTAAATTGGTGGGATTAGCACCTCCCATTGGAACCTGGACTCACACTGGGGGAACAGCAGCTGAAACCTGCAGTAGAACCTTACAGTGTTCACTCCTGAAGGAGGTCAGGGGCTTCAACTTGTGCCTTGAAGCCACAAATCAGCCTGAATTTCAGTGGACTACAGCTGGCTTGCTGAGACTAATTGACTTAGATCTGCACACTGCTGCCCATGTTGTCTATTGTGACAGTGGAGACATACCCTGAAGGGCCTTTTTCTTTTCCTTTTCTTTTTTTTCTCTCCCTCCCTTCTTATTATTCATTTCTTTCTCCTTTTGTTCCTGTTCCTGTCCTATTTCAGATTTTTTTCTCTCTCTTTCCTTCTATCCATTGTCATTATTTTTATAGGAAGGTGAATACAGCTTCTAGCTTCCCTATTGCTATTAGTTTATTCTGTTCTGGTCTTTGTTCCTTCACTCTTTTCCTCTTGTCTTCAACAGTTTCCCAAAGTTTCCATGATCTTCCTGAGTCCTCAAGCCTCACTTCTAACCTTTCCCTCTCCTTCTTTCTCTCTATCCCTCCCTGCCCAACTCTTTCTATGTCCTCATCCCAAAGGGTAAATTTGTGATATTGAAGGGTTTACTTACTACAAAGATATTATTGGTTGTTCCTCAATTTTTATCTAGTTCATACAGTTAAAGGTGACAGATTAATAGCTATCACAAATTGTCATTTTCTAAGCTGTGTTTGATGCTATTGTTGATCCTGATTGTATCACTTGGGCTAAAGTGTTCTGATTGATCTAATCAGTTGTCCTTCCTGGTATACTGAAAACAAGACTGTCTCAGAGTGATTAGAGACTCAAAACCTAAAGACCAGCTATACCTGGAAGACACATCTGAGGAGAAGTTAGTCCAAAAGTGTTCTAAGGACAACAATAAAGATAGTCACAATAAGCAATAATGAAGTATCAACCCAGGAATTGAACCAAAAACAGCAACAACAACAATAAAAATAGAAATGAGAAGACACCAAAACAAGGCACAAACCCAGACTTCCAGTTCACAAACGGCAAATTCTGTGGGCAACAAGGTAGAAAAACATGATAATCAACCACCTAGTCACCCTGAACCTATAGCATGGGAAGTAACAAAATGGATGAATGAAGCTCTAGAAAAATTCAAAACAGAAATGATTTCCCAGATAACTACAGAGATGGTGACCAGAATGAAACACATGATTAGAGACTCTAGAACAGAAACAGATAAAAAAAAAATAGATGAGCTCAAGACCATGATGGAAGTCATGAATACCCAGCATAGGAAAGAAATGGAAACCATGAATGCCCAACATAGGAAAGAAATGGAATCAATGAAACAGATTCAAACAGATATCTAGATTAAAAACTCCATTGAAAATATTTGCAGCAGAATGAGCCAATGTGAAGACAGAATATCAGATATAGAAGACACAATTGTGTTTAGTGACCATGAAAAGAGATTTCTTGAAAATAGTAAGGGACCATGAGAAATCAATGCAGCAGCTACTAGATGACACAAAGAAGAATAACATAAGACTGATAGAAGACCACGAGAAAAACAGGAAAAAGTATAAATGACATAAAAAAATGTTCACAGAAGTAATGGCAGGAAACTTCCCAAGCAAAGGAAAAGAATTTGACATATAGATAAGTGAGGCATGTAGGACTCCAACTAGCCATGATCAAAAAAATTTACACCTAGACATATAATAGTAAAGATCCTAGAAACCCAACAGAAGAACAAAATCCTACAAGCATTTAAAGAAAAGAAACAAATCACATACAAAGGAAAGCCAATCAGAATCACAGGAGACTTTTCAACACAAATCCTCAAGACAAGGAAAGCCTGGAGTGAAATATTTCAAGTACTAAAAGAAAACAACCTCCAACCTAGAGTGGTGTATCCTGCAAAACTATCTTTCAAAATTGATGGGGAAATAAGATACTTCCATGACAAAGAATACCTGAGAAACTTCATGAATAGCAAATCAGCACTCCAAATAATTCTAAACAATATCCTAGAAAAATACAACGAGGATCACAACTCCATGAGGCCCAATAGAGTGAAGCCATCAGGCAAGGCAATAAATTGAAGGAAAAGGGGGGAAAATAAAAAAATAAAAGAACCAACAAAGGGAAAATATCATGACAAGGATAAGTCAATACATATCAGTTACGACCATCAATATTAATGGCCTCAATTCACCAATCAAAAGAAATAGATTGGCAGAATGGATTAAGAAGCAAAATCCAACAATATACTATATGCAATAAACACACTTAAGGGCCAGGTATTTAGCTCAGTGGTTCCACCATCTGCTTCACAAGTGCAAGGTCCTGAGTTTGATCCCCAGTACCAAAAACACACACACAAACACACACACACACAAACACAATTCAAAAATCAAGTCATAGTCTGAAAGAAACAGGTTGGAAAACAATTCTCCATGTGATAGGAACCCAGAAAAAAGCAGGGGTAGCCATCTTATTTGCAGACAAAATAGATTTCAAACCAAAACTAATTAAGAGAGACAAAGAAGGTCACTACATCCTTGTAATGAGAACAATCTAAGAGGAAGAGATAACAATCATAAATAAATATAAGTGCCAAATACTAGTGCACCTAACTATATAAAACAAATATTAATGGACATTAAAAACCAAATAACCACTAATAAAATTGTAGTGGCAGAACTCAATACCCCACTGTCACAAATAGACAGATCATCTAGACAGAAAGTCAAAATGAAACACTAAAACTGGACCAAACTTTTGAACAAATGAACTTAATAGATGTCTACAGAGTATTCCACTCCACAAAATCAGAATACACATTCTTTTCAGCTGCGCATGGGATTTCTCCAAAATAGACCATATGCTAGCTCATAGAACATGTTTGAATAAATAAAAGGAATTGAAGTTACCCCCTGTATATTACCAGACCATAGTGCAATTAAATTGGAGATCAATAGCATAGGAAACTTCAAGAACTTCATAAACACATGGAAATTGAATAACACTCTCCTAAACAACCAATGTGTCACAGGGGAAATTAAAGAAGAAATTAGACAGTTTCTACAATTAAATGATAATGCCAATACAACATACAGGAATCTATAGGACACAATGAAAGCAGTTCTACAAGGGAAATTCATAGCAATGAATTCCCATAATAGGAAAACAGAGCAAGCTCAAATAAACAACCTAATGCTGAATGTCAAACTCCTAGAAAAAGAACAGCAAGCCAAACTGAAAGCTCCTACATGGGAGGAAATTATAAAGATCACAGCAGAAATCAACACAATGAAGATCAAGAGAATGATACAGCCGGGGATTTAGCTCAGTGGTTCCACCACCTGCCTTGCAAGTGCAAGGCCCAAGTTCAATCCCCGGTACCAAAAAAAAAAAAAAAAAAATCCAAGAGAATGATACAAAAAAATCAATCACAGAGTTGGTTCATCAAAAGAATAAACAAAATTGACAAAACCTTAGCCAAACTTATCAAAAAAAGGAGAGAAAAGATCTGAATCTATGCAATTAGGAATGAAAAGGGTGAAATTACATGGATCCAGCAGAAATCCAGAGGCTCATCAATACCTACTTCAAGAACCTCTACTCCAATAAAATGGAAAATACAGAAGAAATGGACAGATTCCTAGATACATATGAATTACCAAAGTTGAATAAAGAAGATAAAGAAATTCTAAACACCCTAAATTTCAATCAGTGAAATTGAAAATGTAATTAAACATTTACCAAGAAAAGCCCAGACCTTGATGGCTTCACTGCTGAATTCTACTAGAAATTTAGGGAGGAGCTAATGCCAGTACTTCTCAAACTCCTTAATGAAATTGAAAGGGAAGCAATACTCCCAAATTCATTCATGGAAGCAAGCATTACTTTGATTCCAAAAGCAGAGAAAGACCCGATCAAGAAAGAGAACTATAGGCCAATCTTCCTGATGAACATAGATACAAAAATCCTCAATAAGATACTGGCAAAGAGAATAAAGAGGATCATCAAGAAGATCATACATCCTGACCAAGTGGGATTTATCCCAGTGATGCAAGGATGGTTCAACATATATCAATCAATAAATGTAATACACTATATTAACAGAATCAAGGACTAAAAACATATGGTCATCTCAATAGATGCAGAAAAAGGATTCAACAAAATCCAACATGCATTCATGATAAAAACCCAACAGAAAATTGGAATACATAGTCTTTATCTCAACCTGTTAAAGGTTATAAAAAACCAAAAGCCAACATCATGCTAAATGGTCAAAAACTAAAATGTTTCACACTAAAATCAGGAACAAGACAAGGATGTCCACTATCACCACTCCTGTTCAATATAGTTCTTGAAACATTGGCCACAGCAATAAGGCAAGAGAAAGAAATAGATGGAATAAAGATAGGAAAGGAAGAAGTTAAACTGTCATTATTTTCTGACAACATAATATCTACATAGAAGACCAAAAAAAACCCTGCTAAAAGAATTCTAGACTTAATTGACAGACTGAGTAGAGTAGCTGGATACAAGGTCATCACTCAAAGATCAATAGCCTCCTTGTACACAAATAACAGACTCACTGAGAGAGAAATTGTGAAACAATTCTTTACACAATAGCATCTACCAAAATGAAATATCTAGGGATCAATCTAATGAAAGAAGTAAAACACCTCTACCTTGAAAACTACAGCACTGTGAAAAAAAGGTTGAAGAGGATATAAGAAAATGGAAAGACATCCCTTGTTCCTGGGTAGGAGGAACTAATATAGTAAAAATGTCCATACTTCCAAAATTGCTATGTAGATTCAATGCAATTACAATTGAGATCCCAGCAGCATACTTCATGGACCTTGAGAAAACAATCCAAAAATTCATTTGGTACAAGAAGAGACCTAGAATAGCAAAAGCAATTCTAGGAACAGAGACACGGCAGGGGGTATCACAATCCCCAACTTGAAACTATACTACAAAGTCACTGTGATAAAAATAGCATGGTACTGACAAAGAAACAGACCCAAGGATTAGTGGAATAGATTAGAAGATGCAGAAACAACTCCAGACATACTCAGCTACCTCATCTTTGAAAAGGAGTCAATCACCTTCACTGGAATAAAGATAGCCTCTTTGGTGCTGGAAAAAACTGGATTTCAACCTGCCAAGATTAAAACTAAACCCATATCTTTTACCATACACTTAACTAAAATCAAAGTATATCAAAGATCTAAATATTAAAACAGAAAAACTAAACAAGCTGGAAGAGAGGTTAGGGAGAACTCTTAAAGACATTGGAATAGGAAAAGACTTTAAGAACAAAACCTCAATAGAACAGGAACTAGCACAAAGAATCAACAATCTCATCTTATTAAAAAGCTTATCTCATTTTATTAAAAGATCTTATCTTATTAAGAAGCTCCTAATCTTGTTAAAAAGCTTCTCCACTGCAAGAGAAACCACCAACAGAGCTAAGAAACAAACCACAATGTGGGGAAAAACATTTTAAGAGCTGTTCCTCAAACAAAAGACTACTATCTAGATTATATAAAGAACTTTTAAAAATCAGACCCCCCCAAATTTAAAGACTAATTTCAAAAATGGGCATCTGAAATGAACAGACATTTCTCACACAAAGAAGTAAAAGCAGTAAATAAACATGAAAAAAATTCAACATCACTGGTTATTCAAGAGATACAGATAAAAACAATACTGAAAATCTACCTCACTCCACAAAGAATGGCTGCTATCAAGAAATCAACCAACAAATGCTGTTGGGGTTGTGGAAAGAAAGGAACACTTCTCCATTGTTGGTGAGAATGCAGACTGGTGCAACCACTGTGGAAATCAGTATGGAGATACCCAAAAAAACTAGGATTAGAGGTCACATTTGCCCTAGCTATTCCCCTCCTGGGTATCTTCCCAAAAGAATTAAAAGTCATACCACAGCAATATATGCACATCCATGTTTATAGCAGCACAGTTTGTAATAAATGCTAAAACTTGGAAAAAGCCCAACTGCCCATCATCTGGAGACTGGATAAAGAAGATGTGGTTTTTTATAAAATGGAGTACTACTCATATCTGAAGAGTGAGAAACTAGAGACATTTATAGCTAAATGGATGCACATTGAGGCCATACTCTTAAGTGAAATAAGTAGGACACATGTGTGTAAATACCAAATAGTTTCTCTAGTGTGAGAAACTGAAAGTGTAAATAAGGATCAAAATGTATAATAGGTAATGTGAAATAGGAAGTAAAGTTCTAAAGGGGAAGGGGAAGTGGGAGGGGTAAGGGAAGGGAAAGAAAGGAAAGGAAAAAATATGAGAAAAGGAAAAAATGGAAATAAAATCTTTGTAAATAGGATGAGGGGTGAAGGGAGGGCAGGGGAATGGGGAAAAAATAAGAACCAAGATATATCATGTAAAGCTACAAATTCTCAATGATGAATGTCATCATATTGTATACCTAAAATGTACCAATAAACTTCATGATAAAAAAAGAACGTAGTTATTTAGCTCGACTTAAAAAAAGGCTCCAATTGTTGACCCTCTTCTAATAGTTTCCAGATGCACTGGTAGCTAACCACTGTTATGGGTCATTGGATAGAACCATGGTAAAATTTATACGATCTCAAAAACAGTTGTTAAAATATTTTGGTTCAAGTTATTTTTTGAAATTATTGTTTTTAGTCCTTTTAAAGCTACAATTAAAATTATGACAAAATATCAGACTTACAGATAATCTCCATTAGTGGAGGGTCTACAGGTCGACAAGTTATATTCACTATTTTAGTTTCCTAAAAACAGTTTCTAAACATGGCTCTTTCCCCAAACCACCCTTTTATTGTAGTGCTTATGCCTTGACTATACACACTCTAATTTCTTTAAAATTTTTGTTTACTGGGTTGGGGATTTAGCTCAGTGGTTCTGGTGCCTGCCTCACAAGTGCAAGGTCCTGAGTTTGATCCCCAGTACCAAAAAAGAAAAAAAAATTTTGTTTACTCTTGCCTATAGGCTGCCAAACTCAAAGTGATCATATAGATAATAGCAACAACAAATATGCTAGACATTTTTCTATACCAAAATCCACCAGATTGACCTTATAAAGACAGTTTCTAATTACTAAGTTACCACATGATTTTTATTTAAGGCCTGTTAAAGTAGCTTCCTAGAAGGGGCCCCTAACTGCAGTCTTCCCTACATCAACTCTTTTCAGCTCAAAGCAGTTAGATAAAACCTGCACCCCTTCTCTATCCCCAACTGCAGTTAGGGACTGCCCTTTCAAGAAGAGCTTATTATAGACAACTAGGCCAGTTAAACACATTATAGGTCCTTATAACCCATAGAGAAGAGCCATTGTTGGGTGTACTCACCTTTCCCTAAAAACACACTTACATAAACAAGAAAGGGGGAGTACAGCTACCTCTACAAGCTCAATTAGATTTTGTCACCTTCTCTAGTTGTGTTCATTTAAAAATTTTTAATTCCACTCATGGAAAGTAAATATCCTCCATCAACATCTGACATCTACAGACATGTCAGATAAATGTTGTCAAAGGATACCCTAACTAAAAGGTAATATGGCTCAATGAAATTAATTAAATAAGAGCCAGAGTATGTTTGTGTTCCTACAGAGGACAATCTCAGACCTGCCTTTGGCTCATCCCTTTCCTTGGGAAATTCTTGTTTTCGTACCTATTTTTACCAATCAGTCCAGTGTCTTGGGGGCCATTCTGATGCTCATATCTCTCCTACATCTACTACCTGTAAATATGCTGGAAGAGCAGTGGGCCTCCCTCTCTGTCTCAGCCCATCTTCCCGCTGTCTCTCACTTCGGGTAATTGAAAAGACAGCTGTTGTCCATAACGAATGCATCAGGCACTGATCGACATGACTTGGTGCTAATAAATAGTTTCAATCTTACCTCAACAGATAATCCTGATAACCTTTCATGTCCCCTCTCCTCTTGCCATAATGTCACTCATTTTGTTCTTCTCTCAAAGTATCTCCTTGGGAAGACTGTTGCATCCATGAAGTAAATGAAATGGTTATACAAAATATAATTTTCCAGGATTGCTCTCATACAAAGTACAATGTTACTGCCCACCTTCTGGCATCAGTGCTACATATATCATCAAAATACTTCCAAAGAGATCTTTGGTGATTGGCTGCCAATTTACAAGTGATCACTCTAGTCATGGCTTAAAGGACAGGAGTCACACAGGGGCCAATAAGATCTGGGCACACACTTATGTACAAAACCCTTGTGTGTTCCTAGTTGGAAAGGTCATATTACTCCCGAAGATTCTTGTAATGTCAGTTGTAAAAAAATAATCTTGGGCTGGGGATTTACCTCAGCAGTGCTGCCACCTGCCTTGCAAGCTCAAGGTCCTGAGTTTGATCCCCAGTACCAAAAAAAATTGTAATCTCACTGCTTGCCTTACTATCATTAATAAGGATAAAGATGTGCTAATATTACATAGGCCACCCTTTGTCATGACACCCACTAAAATTTCTAGCCCTTGCTATCATGACCATGGACTCCAAGTACTGGAAGAAATACACAGATGGCTCATTCACCCCTGTAAGATGGTAGGACTTATTATCCTAGGAATTATCTCTTTAGTTACCTGCTTGCCACCACTGTGGTTGCATCCATGGCCTTAGGACAAAATGTACAGAATGCGGCTTGTCAATCATTTAGCAAAAAGATACCTCTTATGCCCTTAAGACCCAGGAATATGTTGATGTTAAATTGGAAGTGTAGGTTAATGCCTTAGAAGCTATGGTGCTAGAGATTGGTAATCAAGTTAAAACCCTACAATATCATCAAAGATTGAAGTGCCATGTTAAATACCCTCACGTTTGCATCACTGCTCTTCCTTACAATGAATCACTATAGCACTGGAAAAAGGTTACTGCACATTTAATGGGTATCTTTCATCATACCAATCTCAGCCTAGCTCTCCAAAAGCTTCATCAATGGATCTTGTCCATTCAACATGCTCACATTAGTTTCCTCACCCCTGAGGATGTGGCAAATTCAATTCTTGATTCATTCAATGGATTCAATCCTTTCAACCTGGCCAAACATAGCATTGCTATGATCCTGGGAATCCTGATTTTCCTGTTGCTACTAATGATTTGCTTGCTAGTCCTCTGCAGAGTTTTCCTAGGACAACTCAATGAACTTGCCTTGAGACATCATCACAAGCTGCAGGTACAAAATAGAACAGGGGGAAATGCTAGGAGTGTTGTGCTGTAGATCACTATGGCCAGACCTAACTTGGCTCCTCCTGTGGATGAGGCAGGGCCCCACATGGAACAAGGAACCTGACATGCCTTCCTCCCTGTCCATTCCCCATAAAAACCATCAAAGCATGATGCTCTACAATCCTTAGCTACTCTCCTGGCTCTGGTTACAGACCAGTCCCCTTTACCTCCCCCTACACTTCCCTTATCTCTACCACTATAAACAAACACACTGCAGTTGCCTGCCAGACTGTTTCTCCCATCAGCAGTGAGGCTCCACCTGGCCCCAGCTTTGTTCTTTTGTATCTATTTTTTCTTCATCCCCTGCCATTCTCACTCCATGGAACCTTAAGCCATGCAGGTTGTGGCACTGTCCAGTCACAGTAGGCAGCTGGCAGTTAGCAGATTGAGTGAATTTATATTGAGAAGTAGGGACTAGGAGTAACCAAACTCCACTCCCAGAATCAACCAGGGCAGGTAAGACTGGGCCTGATTACAAAGGATGGAGGCATCCTCTCTGCTCTGCAACTAGAGATGTGATCAGGCAAGCAGCCTTGGCCAGCGATGGAAAGGGGACACATACACCCTTACTGTGACCATGGACACAAACAAGCAAATGACCCTAGCCAGTGGAAGGACAAAGCACCCACTCCCTCCCCAGCCAGAGTGTAAAAGTAATCAAAGGCATGGAACAAAAGAGCCAATTCAAGGTCTGAAAAGGGCCAACTGTGCACAGACCTAGGAAAAGCCTTGGGCTGGCTCTAGTAGAGGCCACAACAGCAGCTGAGAGAGCTGTGTGGAGATGGGAGACTTAGTAAGAGACATCTGGAAGGCTGCTGACTGGGGAAGGGCCCCAACTCTCACCCCCTGGAATCCAGGAACAGCCTTGTGTCCAGCATTGATCTTACTGGACATCTGGCAGGGCTGCCCAGTGCATTTAAGGGTCCTGTCTCAGACACTAACACAGAACTGTGGATAGCAGAGAAATTTTAGCATTTTTTATTATCTTTCTTTTTCCTTATTTGCTTGATTAGTTTTCCTTTTTTGGTCTGGTTGAGTTGTTTTTTGGGTGTTTTTTTGTTTGTTTGTTTGTTTGTTTGGGGTTTGGAGGGCCATGTAGGTTTTATACATTTATTCTTGTTCTGTTCTATTTGTCGTTTTTCTCTCTTTCCTCAACTATCCCTCTTGATTTTATGATATTTTCATGTGAATGAACAGTGTCTCATGTCTTTCGGGTTCACTTCAATATTTCTTTGCTTCCTCCTTCATGTTTTTACTCCCTGCCCTTTTATCCAGTTTCCCAAAGCTTGGATGTTCATTTTTTGCCCTCTAGCCTTGTTTCTATTATATTTCTCCTCACTTATATCTGTTTTGTCCCCTATCACTCTTAAAATTCCCTCTCATGGGATAAAATCACTCTACTAAATGGAAACTCGTTGTATACAAGTTCCTGATTTATGTGGATTTTCTTATATAATGGTAAAGCTTGGTAATATGGTTAAAGGGACTAATATGGGTCACATTTTGTCAGTTGCTAGGCTGTATTAGATGCTATTGATACTGCTAATTGTACAACATTACCCACGGTATCATGCCTCTTGTATGTAACTTGTTCTCCCTTATATGACAACACTGTGATTATCTGGAGTCATAACCATCACCATAGTCCAGTACCAAAGGACTGAGTGGTGAGCTAAACAGACAGCAGCCTCTCACCCTCAACAGATTGGGAAGGTAGGATCTTAGGATAGATACAAAGACCAAGAAGCACCTATATCCACAAGACATCTCTGAGGAATAGGCATTTCCTAGAGAAGCCTCGATATTAGTGTTAAAGCTATCTACTATAAAAAATCTACAAGCAACAACTCAGAAAACAAAATAAATTTAAAAATAGAAAATGACAAGATGTAGAAGTAAAATGCAACATCAGGACAAGTCCAGGGGACAAGGAGATAGACTAAATTCAAAGCTACCTTACCAGAACTATGTGAAATGATAACAGAAAAGTAAATAAACACATAGAAGAGGCTATAGAGAAAATAATCTTTCCGGTAAAAAAATGACAATAAAAATGAAGGACATGCTCAATGAATCTAGAGTAGATACAGACAAAAAAATGGAAGAACATAGGAAAATGATTGAAACCATGAATACCCAACAAAGGAAAGAAATGGAATCCATGAAACAGATTCAAACAGATATCCAGGAGATTAAAAATTCCATTGAAAGTATACACAATCATCTAAAACAGGTAAGGACAAAATTTCAGATCTAGAGGACATGATTCTAGTTAATGACCATGACAAGAAAGATATCTTTAAAATAGCAAGATGCCATGAAAAACCAATCCAGCAATTTCAAGAAGATGCAAAGAAAAACAATGCAAGATTGATCAGAGTCAATGAAAGAGCAGGAGACATTGCAAATGCCATAAAAATGCTGTTCACAGATGTAATGGCAGAAAACTTCCCAAACATGGAAAAAGAAGTTGACATACAAATAAGTGAAGCATACAGAACTCCAAATACACATGACAAAAATAAATCCACACTAAGGCATATAATAATCAAGATCCTAGAAATTCAGCACAAGAATAAAATATTAAAAGCTGTTAGAAAAAAGAAACAAATCAGTTATAAAGGAAAGCCTATCAGAATCACAGCAGACTTCTCAACACAAACTCTTAAGGCAAGGTGAGCTTGGTGTGAAGTATTTCAAACACTAAAAGAAAACAACCTCCAACCCAGATTGATGTAACTTGCAAGACTATCTTTCAAAATCAGTGGAGGGCCAGAGATTTACCTCAGTGGCACAGTACCTACCTGGCAGGTGCAAGGTCCTGAGTTCGATCCCAGATATCCCCCCAAAAAAATCAATGGAGAAATGAGATATTTACATGATAAAGAACTGAAGAAATCCGTGACCAACAATTCAGCTCTACAAAATGTTCTGAAGGGAATTTTAGAAAGAGATAATAAAAATCACAATTTTAAGAACACCAATAGAAAGAAGCCACCAGGCAGGGCAAGCAATTAAACAGGGGAAAGACATGGAATGAATAGCAGGAAAATAATATGAAAGGGATAACCCGATACATATCAGTTATAACAATCAATGTAAACTATCTCAATTCACCAATGAAAAGAAACAGGCAGGATGGATAAAGAAACAATATCCAACAATATGCTGCATAAAAGAAACACATTTAATTAAAAAAGAATTTCATAGACTGAAAGTCAAATGATGGAAAACAATATTCCATGCAACAGATACCCAGAAAAAAGCAGGCATAGCTCTTCTATTTGCAGACAATGTGAACTTCAAGCCAAGACTGATCAAAAGAGAAGAAGGTCACTACATACTTCTTAAGGGAAAAATACAAGAAGAAATAACAATTACAAATATATATGCACCAAATATTGGTACACCCAACTATATAAAACAAATATTAATTGGGATGAGAAATCTAATAAGCACTAAAACAATTGTAATGGGGGAATTTAATACCCCACTGTCACAAATTGACAGATCATCTAGACAAAGAAATCAACAAAGAAATAGCAGAATTGAATCAAACCTGTGAACAAATGGACTTAGTAGATGTCTACAGAGTACTCCACCCCACATCAGAATACACATTCTTCCCAGATGTACATGGGATGTTCTTCAAAATAGGCCACATAGAGTCATGCGGAAGATGCCAAATCACCCCGCTGCAGACAGGCAGATCTGCCCATGCCCTATCTAGGTCCTGAGTCAAACAGAACACGCCGAATCAGCCCCCTGCAGACAGGCAGGTCTGTGCACCTCCTACCGAGATCCTGAGTCACGCAGAAGATGCCGAATCACCCCACTGCAGTCAGGCAGCCACCTGATTCCACACTAAAAAGAGGCAGAGAACACCAGACCACCAGACCAAGGTACTGAGTCCCACTGTTCCCGGCCCAGAGGCAGGGGCTTCTGAGCCGCCGTCCCACTGCTCCTGGTCCAGAGGAAGGGGCTTCCCGGTCACCATCCCTCCCACTGCTCCCAGCCCAGAGTAAAGGGCTTTAGGGACACCTTCTGTCCTGCTGCTCCTGGCCCAGACGAAGGGGTTTCTCAGCCACCATCCCTCCCACCACTCCCGGCCCAGAGGGAGGGGCTTCTGAGCCACCATCCCACTGCTCCTGGTCCAGAGGAAGGGGTTTCCTGGCCACCATCCCTCCGGCTGCTCCCAGCCCACAGGAAAGGGCTTTTGGGTCACCATTCCTACTGCTGCTCCTGCCCCCTGTCCCACCTCACCCAGCTCAGAGGAGGTAATCCGTGCAGGCGCCAACAGTCCCCCGCCCCAGTTGAAATGAGAAAACATGTAAATAAGTCTCAAAACCAGACTTCCAGATCACCTACAGCAACCACAAAGGGAAAGGAGATGCAACACTCTGATACTCAACCACCTGGACCCACTGAACTGGCAACAAAAGGGGATCTGGAAAAAATGAAATCAGAAATAATTTTGCAGATAACAGGAGAAATTGTGCCCCTGGTGCAAGACATGATTAATAAATCTAGAGAGGAGCTCAGGAACATGATGGAATCCCAACATAAGAAACAAATGGAATCCATAAAACAGATGCAAATAGATTTCCAGAACATGAAAAACGCCATTGAATGTCTACACAGCAGAATGAGCCAATGTGAGGACAGAATTTCAGATATAGAAGATAAGATTGCAATTAGTGACCAGGAAAAGAAAAATTGCTTCAAAATTATAAGGGAACAAGAGAAATCAATCCAGCAGCTGCTAGATGATGCAAAGAAGAATAACATAAGACTGATTGGAGTCAAGGAAGAAACAGGAGACTGTGCAGATGACATAAAAATCTCTTCACAGAAATAATGGCAGAAAATTTCCCAATCAGGGGAAAAGAGCTTGACATACAGAAAAGTGAGGCATATAGGACTCCAAATAGTCTTGATCAAAAGAAAAATCTACACATAGGCATAGAATTGTTAAGATTCCAAAAACCCAATAGAAGAACAAAGTTCTCCAAGTAGTCAGAGAAAAGAAACAAATCACATACAAAGGAAAGCCCATCAGAATCACAGCAGACTTCTCAACACAAACCATCAAGGCAACAAGAGCTTGGAGTGACATATTCCAAGCCCTAAAAGTAAACAGCCTCCAACCCAGAGTGATGTACCCTGCAAAACTATCTTTCAAAATGGATGGAGAAATAAGATACTTTCATGACAAAGAGCACCTTAGGAACTTCGTGAATACCAAACCAGCACTCCAAAGAATTTTACACAATATCCTAGGAACAGACATTGAGGTTCACAACCCCAGGAAGCAAAGCAGAATGAACCCATCTGGCATGACAAGAAATTCAATGTAAAGGGGGAGAACCCAACAAAAAGAAAAAGTCATGGCAATGACAAGTCAATATGTTTCAGTTATAACCATCCATATTAATGGTCTCAATTCACCAATGAAAAGAAATAGACTGGCAGAATGGGTCAAGAAGCAAAATCCAACAATATGCTGCATACAAGAAACACTCTTCATTCAAAAGGAAACTCATAGACTGAAAGTTAAAAGGTGGAAAACAATACTGCATGTGACAGGAACCCGAAAAAAAGCAGGAGTAGCTATCCTCTTGGCAGATCAAGTAGATTTCAAACCAACACTGATAAAGAGAGATGAACAAGGACACTATATCCTTGTAAAGGGAAGAATCCAAGAGGAAGAGATGACAATCATAAATATCTATGCACCAAACACTAGTGCACCCAACTATATAAAACAAATACTAACGGACATGAGAAGTCATATATGCACTAATACAATTGTAGTGGGGGACCTCAACATCCCACTGTCACAAATAGATAGATCAACTAGACAAAAAATAAGTAATGAAATACTAGAACTCAATCGAACTCTTGAACAAATGAACTTAACAGATGTTTACAGAGTGTTCCACCCCACAAAATCAGAATACACATTCTTCTCAGCTGCACATGGGTCATTCTCCAAAATAGACCACATACTCACACATAGAACATGTTTAAGTAAGTGCAAAGGAATTGAAGTTATCTGCTGTATATTATCAGACCATAGTGCGATGAAATTGGAGATCCATAGCAAAAGAAACTCAAAAAATTTCATAAACGTGGAAATTGAACAACACACTTCTGAATAACCAGTGGGTCATAGAGGAAATTAAAGAAGAAATCAGACAGTTCCTTCAATTAAATGACAATGACAATACAACATATCGGAATCTATGGGACACAATGAAAGCAGTCTTATGAGGGAAATTCATAGCAGTGAATACACATATTAGGGAAACAGAAGGAGCCCAATGAAACAACCTGATGCTGAACCTCAAGCTTCTAGAAAAAGAAGAGCAGGACAACCCCAAAGCTCATACAAGGGAGGAAATTATAAAGATCAGAGGAGAAATCAATGCAATGGAGACTAAGAGAATGATACAAAAAATCAATGAAGCCAAGAGTTGGTTCTTTGAAAGAATCAAGAAAATTGACAAACCCTTAGCCAACCTTGTCAGAAAAAGGAAAGAAAAGGCCCAAATCCATGCAATTAGGAATGAAAAGGGTGAAATGACAACAGACCCAGCAGAAATCCAGAGGATCATCAATACCTACTTCCAGAACCTATACACCAATAAGATGGACAACACAGGAGAAAAGGACAGATTCCTAGATACATATGAATTACCAAACTTGAACGAAGAAGACCTACAAATTCTGAACAACCCAATATCAACCAATGAAATTGAAAATGTAATTAAAAACTTATCAACTAAGAAAAGCCTGGGTCCTGGTGGCTTCACTGCTGAATTCTACAAGACATTTAGAGAGGAACTGCTGCCACTACTGTTTAAACTCTTCAATGAAATGGAAAGGGAAGCAATACTCCCAAATTCATTCCTGGAAGCAAGCATCACCTGGATCCCCAAAGCAGAGAAAGACCCAACTGAAAAAGAGAACTATAGGCCAATCTCACTAATGAACATAGATGCAAAAATCCTTAATAAGATAATGGCAAACAGAATGCAGAAGATCATCAAGAAGATCACACACCCTGATCAAGTGGGATTCATCCCAGGGATGCAGGGATGGTTCAATATATGAGAATCAATCAATGTAATACACTGTATCAATAGAGCCAAGGACAAAAACCATATGATTATCTCCATAGACACAGAAAAAGCATTTGACAAAATCCAACATGCATTTATGATTAAAACCCTACAACAAATTGGAATAGATGGTCACTACCTCAAACTGATAGAAGCCATGTATGAAAAACCAACAGCCAATATCATACTAAATGGTCAAAAACTGAAATCCTTCACACTAAAATCAGGAACAAGACAAGGATGTCCACTATCACCACTCTTGTTCAATATAGTTCTGGAAATATTAGCCATAGCAATTAGACAAGAGAAAGAAATAAAAGGAATAAAGATAGGAAATGAAGAAGTCAAATTGTCATTATTTGCAGATGACATGATACTCTATATAGAAGACCACAAGAACTCCACCAAAAGTCTTCTAGACTTAATAACCAAATTCAGTCAAGTAGTTGCTTGAAAGGTCAACACACAAAAATCAATAGCTTTCCTCGACACAAATAACAGACTCACTGAGAGAGAAATAGGGCAAATAATTCGTTTCACAATAGCATCCAAAAAACTGAAATACCTAGGAATCATCCTAACAAAAGAAATCAAAGGCCTCTTCTCTGAAAACTATGGCACTCTGAAAAGAAAGATTGAAGATGATATCAGAAAATGGACAGACATCCCCTGCTCCTGGGTAGGAAGGATTCATATAGTGAAAATGGCCATACTTCCAAAACTGCTATATAGATTTAATGCAATTCCAATTGAGATCCCAGCAGCATACTTCATAGACCTCGAGAAAACAATCCAACTTTCATTTGGAACAAGAAGAGACCCAGAATAGCAAAAGCAATTCTAGGTAACAGAGACATGGCAGGGGGTATCACAATCCCCAACCTGCAACTATACTACAAATCTACTGAGATAAAAACAGCATGGTACTGGCAAAGAAACAGAGTGAGGACCAGTGGAACAGATTAGAAGATGCAGAAACAACGCCGGACACATTCAGCCATCTCATCTTCGATAAAGGAGCCAAACACCCTCACTGAAGGAAAGATAGCCTCTTTAATAAATAGTGCTGGAAAAATTGGGCTTCAAGTTGCCAAAGATTAAAATTAGACCGATATCTCTCACCATGCACTAAACTAAAATTGAAATGGATTAAAGATCTAAATATTAAAATAGAAAGTCTGAACCAGTTGGAACAGAGGTTAGGTAGGACCCTTGAAGACATCGGTGTAGGAAAAGATTTTATGAACAAAACCTCAGTTGACCGTGAACTAGCACAATCAACAAGTGGGATCTCTTCTTATTAAAAAGCTTCTGCACAGCAAGAGAAACCACCAGCAGTGTGAAGAGACAACCCACAATGTGGGAAAAAATCTTCACCTGCTCTTCCTCAGACAAAGGTCTACTATCTAGAATATATAAAGAACTTAAAAAGATCAGACCTCCCAAATTTAAAGACCCAATCCAAAAATGGGCATCTGAAATGAACAGACATTTCTCAGACAAAGTAGAAACAGTAAATAAATACATGAAAAAATGTTCAACATCACTGGTCATTCGAGAGATGCAAATGAAAACAATGCTGAGATTCCACTTCACTCCAGAAAGAATGGCTGCTATCATGAAATCCACAAATAACAAATGCTGGCAGGGCTGTGGGGAAAGAGGAACCCTGCTCCACTGCTGGTGGGAGTGTAGACTGGTGCAACCACTGTGGAAAGCAGTATGGAGATACCTCAAAGAACTAGGACTGGAAGTCCCATTTGACCCCACTATTCCACTGCTGGGGATCTTCCCCAAAGAATTAAAAGAATCATACCACAGTAATTTATGTGCACCCATGTTCACAGCAGCACAGTTTGTAATAGCTAAAACTAGTCCAAATGCCCATCAACTGGGGACCAGATAAAGAAAATGTGGTCTTTTTATAAAATGAAGTACTACTCAGCCATAAAAAATGAGAAATTAGAGACATCTATAGCTAAGTGGATGCACACTGAGGCAATACTCTTAAGTGAAATAAATAGGACACACATGTATAAATACTGAATAGTTTCTCTGGTGTGAGAAACTGAAAGTGTAAATAAGGACTAAATGTATAGTAGGTAACATGAAATAGGAAGAAAAGGGGCAAAGGGGAAGGAAGTGGGAGGGCTAGGGGAAAGGACAGAAGGGAATGGGATTAATATGAGGAAATGGAAAAATAAGAACAAAATCTTTGTAAATAGGGAGGACTGGAGAGGTTGAAAGGAGGGATGGGCAACAGTGAAAAATAAGAACCAAGAGAGACTATGGAAAGGTGCAAATTTCCAATGATGAATGTCATTATATTGTATACCTAAAATGTACCAATTATTAGAATGAATAACTGATAATGTAAAATAGGAAGAAAACGTCCAGTGGGGTAGGGGTAGTGGGAGGGGCAGGGGAAAGGAAAGAAGGGAAAGGAAAAAATGATGAGAAATGGAAAAAAATGGAAATAAAGTCTTTGTAAATAGGGAAGGGTGGAGGGCATGAAGGGAGGGCTAGGAATGGGGAAAAAATAAGAACCAAGATGCATTATGTAAAGGTACAGTTCCCAGTGAGCAATGTAATTGTGTTGTATACCTACAATGTACCAATAAAAGAATTTAATACAAAAAAAAATAGACCACATACTAGCCCACAAAATATCCATAAGTAAAGGCAAAGGAATGGATATTAACCCAGCTTATAAACTGACCATAGTGGAATGAAAGTGGAAATCAATGGCAAAAGAAACCATAAAAACTCCATAAACACATGGAAATTAAATAGCACACTCCTGAAGAATCAATGAATCACAGATGAAATTATAAAAGAAAGTAAACAGTATCTACAATTAAATGATAATGCCAACATAACACTGCAATTTATGGGACAATGAAAGCAGTTCTAATAGAGAAATTTATAGCAATGAACTCTCACATCAGGAAAATGGAATGAGCTCAAATAAACAACCTAATGAGGAACCACAAACTTATAGAAAAAAAAAAAAGAATAAGTCAAGTCCAAAGCTCACACAAGGGAGGAAGTTATAAAGACCAGAGCAGAAATTAATGCAATGGAGACTAAGAAAATGATACAAAAAAATCAATGAATTGAAGAGTTTCTTCTTTGAAAGCTTAAATAAAATTGATAAACCCTTAGTCAACTTTATCAGATTCCTAGACACATAAGAATTCTTCAAACTGAATCAATAAGATATTAAAATTCTAAATAACCCAATAGCAGTCAATGAAATTGGAAGTGTAATTAAAAACCTACCAACAAAGAAAAGCCCAGGTCCTGTTGCATTCACTGCTGAATTCTACAAGAAATTTAGAGAAGATCTAAAGCCACTTCCCCTCAAACTCTTTAATGAAATAAAAAGGAAGCAATACTCCCAAAATCACTCCTGGAATCAAGTATTACCCTGATACCAAAACCAGAGAAGGACCCAACAGAAAAAGAAAATTACAGACCAGTCTCCTTAATGAACCTAAACTTAAAAATAAGATAATGGCAAATAGAATGTAGCAAATCATGAAGAAGATCATTCACCATGACCATGCAGGATTCACCCCAGTTATTCAGGGATGCTTCAACACACACAAATCAATAAATATAATGCACCGTATCAACAGCATCAAAGACAAAAGTCACATGATCATCTCAATAGATGCAGAAAAAGCATTTGACAAAGCCCAACACCCATTCCTGATAAAACCCTACAGAAAACTGGAATAAATGGTCATTACCTCAATCTAATAAAAGCTATCTATGACAAACCAAGAGCCAACATCATACTAAATGGCCAGAAACTGAAAGCTTTCACTCTAAAATCAGAAACAAGACAAGGATGTTCACTATGACCACTCCTACTCAACATAGTTCTTGAAATATTATCCAGAACAATTGGACAAGACAAAGAAATAAAAGGAATAAATATAGCAAAGGAAGAAGAGAAATTATCAGAATTTGCAGACAGCATGATTCTCTACATGGAAGACCCCAAAAACTCCACCTAAAGACTTCTACATTTAATATCCAAATTCAGTAGCATGGCAGAATACAAAGTCAACACTCAAAAATCAATAGCATTCCTGTACACAAATAATAAACTCACTGAAAGAGAAATTAGGAAAACAATACCTTTCACAACAGCATAAAAAAATGAAATATCTAGGAATCAATCTAACAAAGGAAGTAAAAGACCTCTACATTGAAAACTATAGTATCCTGAAAAAGGAGATCAAAGAGGATATCAGAAATGGAAAGACACCTCTTGCTCTTTGGAAAATGGCCATACTTCCAAAATTGTTATACCAATTTAATACAATCCTGATCAAAATTCCAATACACAAATAATAAAGTCACTGAGAGAGAAATTAGGGAAACAACACCTTTCACAATAGCATCCAAAAAATGAAATACTTGGGATTCAATCTAACAAAGGAAGTAAAGGACCTTTAAATTGAAAACTGAAAAAGGATATCAAAGAGGATATCAGAAAATGGAAAGACATCCTTTGCTCTTGGGTAGGAAGAATCAACATAATGAAAATGACCATACTCTCAAAATTGTTGTACAGGTTTAGTGCAATCTCAATCAAAATATCATTAGCATACCTCACATAACTAAAAAAAACATTCCTAAAATTCACTTGGAACCAGAAGAAATCGGGAATAGCAAAAACAATTCTGAACAACAAAGGCAAGGCAGGGGACATTACAGTCCTTGACTTGAAATTATACTACAGAGCTACTGTGATAAAAACAGCATGGTACTGGCAAAAAAAAAAAACAGACCTGAGGATCAATGGAACAGACTGGAAGATGCAGGAACAACTCCAAACTCATTCAGCCACCTTATCTTTAACAAAGAGGCCAAACATGTTTACTGGAAGAAAACCTTTTTAATGAGCAGTGCTGGAAAAACTGGCTTTTTACATACCAAAGACAAAACCACACCCATGCCTCTCACCTTGTACTAAACTAAAATTAAAATGGATCAAAGTTCTAAATATTAAAACAAAAATACTAAATCTGCTGAAGAGAGAATGGGTAGAATTCCTGAGGACATAGAGGTAGGCAAAGACTTCATGAACAAAGCCCAGACTGCACAGGAAATACTTCAAATAATCAACAACTGGGACCTCGTACTATTAAAAAGCTTTTTTGCACCACAAAAGAAATCACCAACAGAGTGAAGAGACAACCCACAGAGTGGGAAAAAATTTTAGTCAGTAGTCCCTCAGACAAAGGAGTAACATCTAGAGTATACAAAGAATTGAAAAACATCAGACCCTCCAAATTTAAAGACACAATCCAAAAATGGGTATATGAAATGAATAGACACTTCTCAGATGAAGAAGTACAAATGACAAATAAATATAAGAAAAAATGCTCACATCATTGATCATCTGAGAGATCCAAATTAAAACAACTCTGAGATTCCATTTCACCCCAGGAAAAAAAAAGGCTAATATCAAAAAATCAACCAACAACAAATGTTGGCAGGGCTTTGAGGAAAAAGTAACCCTTCTGCACTGTTGGTGGGAGTGCAGACTGGTGCAACCACTGTGGAAATCATTGTGGAGATTTCTCAAAAAACTAAGATTAGAGGTCCAGGGATTTAGCTCAGTGGCACCACACCACACCTGCCTTGCAAGCACAAGGTCCTGAGTTTGATCCCCAGTACCAAAAAAAACTAAGATTAGAGGTCCCATTTAACCAAGCTATTCCCCTTCTGGGTATCTGCCCCCCAAAATTAAAAGCATCATACCACAATGACATATGCACACCCATGTTTATAACAACACAGTTTGTAATAGTTAAATCTTGGAAACAACCCAAATCCCCATCAACTGATGAATGGATAAAAAATATGTGGATTTTTCTATGTGGACTACTACTCAGCCATAAAAAAGATAAACTTCAGACATTTATAGCTAAATGGATGCACCTTGAGACTTTACTCTTAAGTGAAATAAATTGGATGCACATGTGTATCACATTGTCTCTCTGATGTGAGAAACTGAAAGGGTAAATAAGGACCAAAATGTATAATAGATAATGTGAAATAGAAAGAAATTGTTCAAAAGGAAAGGCGAGGGGGAAAAGGAGGAAGGGAAAATTTAAAAATGGTGAAAGAAGTAAAAATAGAAACAAACCCTTATAAATAAGAAGGGGAGGGAAGATTAAAGGGAGGGAAGGGGTTTGGGAGAAACAGAGGAATCAAGATATACTTAAATTGTATCAATAAAGTTAATTTTTAAAAATACAGAGGAATTTTTTAGATTTATTATTTTCTTCTTTTGTTTAGAAGGATTTGGGGTTTTCCTATTTTTTCTTTTAATCGTTTCTTTTTTCTTATTTTTAATCTTTGTTCTTTTCTGTTGTCTTTACCTAATTATATTGATTTCCAATTAACCCTTAATAGCATACTTTATCTCACTTTTATCTCCTCCTCATCTTTCATTGCATAATTTATCAAATTTTTCTCCTTTCTCCCACTCCTCACCCCCTCTACCTTTAGTGGAATAAACATTAAAATTTATTAATCTTTAGATAGTTATCTCTATGCTATTACCATTGAATTCTTTTCAATTATTCAAACATCATAGTTTATTAGACTATATATCAATAGTATAATACACTATATATCAATATTTAGTTTTTCTTAGTATTTACACTATAATTATAGATCTTCATTCTATGGTTAAGGGAGATACATTACTGTTCTTATGATATGTCAATGTTCAGTTTGTCTTTGATCTTATTATTTTTGCTGGTTTATCTCCTATTGACAAAGTGGCAGAGAGCTGGGGATTTAGCTCAGTGGTTCCAGCGCCAGCCTCACAAGCACAAAGTCCCGAGTTTGATCCCCGGTACAAAAAAATTTTTTTTTAAGTAAAGTGGCATAATTGTTGTTATTGATTGGTTTTCTCTAGATGCCAATATCTGGATTGTCTTTGTGTCATTAACAATACTGTGGTCCATTCCTGGAGAACTAGGTGCTGAGTCAATTACGCCACATCTTCCCTTCCCAAATTAATGGAAGTGGTTGGATGTTGGGAAGAGGCAAAGCCTATAGCCACTTCCAGAGTACATCACTGAAAAGCAGACACTACCTAGAGAGGACTCCATACTAACAACATAGGCTTTGCACAACAAGTGCCCACACCCTTCAGCACACACATACAGATAAAAACATGTGAAGACAAGGCAACACAATGCTTTCAAAAATTCTCAACTCCACCACAGCTGATCCATGAGGCATTGAGGGGGAGGAAATAAAAAGCTACACAGATGAGTTATTCAAAATAATGAGGAGACTAAAAACCAGATCAATAAAGTGCTTGGCAAGTTCACAGAAGATATAATTAAACAGGTAATAGACTAAATAAAAAAATAATCAGAAAGTTTAAAGAAAAATTTGGCTAGATTGAACAAAAGAAGACTGCTATGTTTGTGTTTAGACGTTCCCCCCAAAGCCTCATGTGGATGCGGTGGGACTTTCCTTTTCAGAGGTAGTTGAATCTGGAATGTGTGATGCTGGGGTTAAGGGTGTGGATGACTAAACCACTACATGTGAGTGATCAATTTGGCACCGCCTTAATCCTGGTAGTCTAAATAAGATAAAAGGGACAGAAAGATGCTATTAAACTTCTCTTGTTACCTTTGTTGCCTTGTGTGCACCACGTTGTTTCTCCTCTGTGATGCTTGTTTCCCATTCCAGCCTTGGAGCCAGCCAATTATGGACTGAAACCTCTATGTGCAATAAGCCAAATAAACACCTTCCCTTTTAACTTTGAGTGTCAGGTGTTTTGTCTCAGCAGTGACAGAAAAATAACTAATACAAAGACTAATCAAAGATTAATTTGAATTAGTGAAAAATCAAAAGACAACAAGAATGACATAAAAAAACTGTTTACCAAAATAATAACAGAAAACTTTCCAAAGAAGGGAAAAGAATTTCACATACAGATAAGTGAGGCATATAGAACCCCAAATAGCCATGAGCAGAAAAGAGGCTTTCCATGCCATATCATAGTCAAATGGACAAACACAGTAGAATCATAGAAAACTTCTCAACATGAAACTTAAAAGCCAGGAGACCTATGAGTGAAGTGTTCCAAACCTTAAAAGTAAAAATATCCAACCCAGGCTGATATATTCTGCAAAGCTATCATCCAAAATTGATGGAGAAATAACATATTTTCATGATATCATTATATTTTCATGATATCATTCACCAAAAGAAATCCATGACCACCAAATCAGCACTCCAAAAAATTCTCAAGAATATCCTATAAAGAGACAATGAAGCTAACAATGAAAAAAGGTCTAATAAAATTAACACTCCAGATAGGGTGAGCAGTTAAGTAGAAGTGAAAGATAAGGAATCAACAACAAGAAAATAAGGCAATGACAGAAATAACTCAATACCAAAACGTAGTAACTTTAAATGTGGATGGTCTCAATTCACCAATCAAAAGACACAGGCTGACTACTGTTTAAACTCTTCAATGAAATTGAAAGGAAAGCAATACTCCCAAATTCATTCCTGGAAGCAAGCATCACCTTGATCCCCAAAGCAGAGAAAGACCCAACCGAAAAGGAGAACTATAGGCCAATCTCACTAATGAACATAGATGCAAAAATCCTTAATAAGATAATGGCAAACAGAATGCAGAAGATCATCAAGAAGATCACACACCCTGATCAAGTGGGATTCATCCCAGGGATGCAGGGATGGTTCAATATATGAGAATCAATCAATGTAATACACTGTATCAATAGAGCCAAGGACAAAAACCATATGATTATCTCCATAGACACAGAAAAAGCATTTGACAAAATCCAACATGCATTTATGATTAAAACCCTACAACAAATTGGAATAGATGGTCACTACCTCAAACTGATAGAAGCCATGTATGAAAAACCAACAGCCAATATCATACTAAATGGTCAAAAACTGAAATCCTTCACACTAAAATCAGGAACAAGACAAGGATGTCCACTATCACCACTGTTGTTCCATACAGTTTTGGAAACATTAGCCACATCAATTAGACAAGAGGAAGAAATAAAAGGAATAAAGATAGGAAATGAAGAAGTCAAATTGTCATTATTTGCAGATGACATGATACTCTATATAGAAGACCCCAAGAACTCCAACAAAAGTCTTCTACACTTAATAACCAAATTCAGTAAAGCAGCTGGATACAAGGTCAACACACAAAAATCAATAGCTTTCCTCTACACGAATGACAGACTCACTGAGAGAGAAATAGGGCAAATAATTCCTTTCACAATAGCATCCAAAAACCTGAAATACCTAGGAATCAACTTAAAGAAAGAAATCAAAGATCTCTTCTCTGAAAACTATGACACTCTGAAAAGAGAGATTGAAGATGATATCAGAAAATGGACAGACATCCCCTGCTCCTGGGTAGGAAGGATTCATATAGTGAAAATGGCCATACTTCCAAAACTGCTATATAGATTTAATGCAATTCCAATTGAGATCCCAGCAGCATACTTCATAGACCTCGAGAAAACAATCCAAAATTCATTTGGAACAAGAAGAGACCCAGAATAGCAAAAGCAATTCTAGGTAACAGAGACATGGCAGGGGGTATCACAATCCCCAACCTGCAACTCTACTACAAAGCTACTGTGATAAAAACAGCAAGTTACCAGCAAAGAAACAGACCTGAGGATCAGTGGAACAGATTAGAAGATGCTGAAACAACACCAGACACACTCAGCCACCTCATCTTAGATAAATGAGCCAAACACTCCCACTGGAGGAAAGATAGCCTCTTTAATAAATGGTGCTGGAAAAATTGGGCTTCATCTTCCCAAAGATTAAAACTAGACCTATATCTCTTGCCATGCACTAAACTAAAATCAAAATGGATTAAAGATCTAAATATTAAAATAGAAAGTCTGAACCAGTTGGAACAGGGGTTAGGTAGGACCCTTGAAGACATCGGTGTAGGAAAAGATTTTATGAACAAAACCTCAGTTGCCTGTGAGCTAGCACAATCAACAAGTGGGATTTCTTCTTATTAAAAAGCTTCTGCACAGCAAGAGAAACCACCAGCAGTGTGAAGAGACAATCCATAATGTGGGAAAAAATCTTCACCTGCTCTTCCTCAGACAAAGGTCTACTATCTCGAATCTATAAAGAACTTAAAAAGATCAGACCTCCCACATTTAAAGACCCAATCCAAAAATGGACATCTGAAATGAACAGACATTTCTCAGAAAAAGAAGTAGAAATAGCAAATAAATACATGAAAAAATGTTCAACGTCACTGGTCATTCAAGAGATGCAAATGAAAACAACACTGAGATTCCACTTCACTCCAGAAAGAATGGCTGCTATCATGAAATCAACAAATAACAAATGTTGGCAGGGCTGTGGGGAAAGAGGAACCCTGCTCCACTGCTGGTGGGAGTGTAGACTGGTGCAACCACTGTGGAAATCAGTATGGAGATACCTCAAAGAACTAGGACTGGAAATCCCATTTGACCCTGCTATTCCACTGCTGGGGATCTTCCCCAAAGAATTAAAAGAATCATACCACAGTGATATATGTGCACCCATGTTCATAGCAGCACACTTTGTAATAGCTAAAACTTGAAAACAGCCCAAATGCCCATCAACTGGAGAATGGATCAAGAAAATGTGTTTTTTTTATAAAATGGAGTATTACTCAGCCATAAAAAATGAGAAATTAGAGACATCTATAGCTAAGTGGATGCACACTGAGGCAATACTCTTAAGTGAAATAAATAGGACACACATGTGTAAATACCGAATAGTTTCTCTGGTGTGAGAAACTGAAAGTGTAAATAAGGACTAAATGTATAATAGGTCATGTGAAATAGGAAGAAAAGGGGCAAAGGGGAAGGAAGTGGGAGGGCTAAGGGAAAAGATAGAAGGGAATGGGATTAATATGAGAAAATGGAAAAATAAGAACAAAATCTTTGTAAATAGGGAGGAATGGAGGGGTTGAAGGGAGGGCTGGGCAAAGGTGAAAAATAAGAACCAAGAGAGACTATGGAAAGGTGCAAATTTCCAATGATGAATGTCATTATATTGTATACCTAAAATGTATCAATTATTAGAATGAATAATCGATAATGTAAAATAGGAAGAAAAGGTCCAAAGGGGTAGGGGTAGTGGGAGGCACAGGGGAAAGGAAAGAAGGGAAAGGAAAAAATGATGAGAAATGGAAAAAATGGAAATAAAGTTGTAAATAGGGAAGGGTGGAGGGCATGAAGGGAGGGCTAGGAATGGGGAAAAAATAAGAACCAAGATGCATTATATAAAGGTACAATTCCCAATGAGCAATGTAATTGTGTTGTATACCTACAATGTACCAATAAAAGAATTTAATACAAAAAAAAAACCTGAAATACCTAGGAATCAACATAAGAAATCAAAGACTTCTTCTCTGAAAGCTATAACACTCTGAAAAGAGAGATTGAAGACAACATCAGAAAACGGAAAGATGTCCCTTGCTCCTAGGTAGGAAGAACCAATATAGTAAAAATGGCCATATTTCCAAAACTGCTATATGAATTCAATGCAATCCCAATTGAAGTCCCAGCAGCGTACTTCATGGACCTTGAGAAAACAATCCAAAAATTCATTTGGAACAAGAAGAGACCTAGAATAGCAAAAGCAATTCTAAGCAACAGAGACATGGCAGGGGCTATCACAACCCCCAAATTCAAACTATACTACAAAGCTACTATGATAAAAACAGCAAGTTACCAGCAAAGAAACAGACCTGAGGACCAGTAGAACAGATTAGAAGATGCAGAAACAACTCCAGACACACTCAGCCACCTCATCTTCAACAAAGGAGCCAAACACCTTAACTGGAGGAAAGATAGCTTCTTTAATAAATGGTGCTGGAAAAATTGGGTTTCAACTTGTCAAAGATTACACTAGACCTATATCTCTTGCCATACACTAAGCTAAAATTGAAATGGATAAATGATCTAAATATTAAAATAGAAACTCTGAACCAGTTGGAACAGAGGTTAGGTAGAACTCTTGAAGACATTGATGTAGGAAAAGATTTTATAACAAAACCTCAGTTGCCCGTGAACTAGCACAATCAACAAGTGGGATCTCTACTTACTAAAAAGCTTCTGCACAGCAAGAGAAACCACCAACAGTGTGAAGATACAACCCACAATGTGGGAAAAATTTTTCACCTGCTTTTCCCCAGTCAAAGCTTCATTATCTAGAATCTATAAAGAAGTTTAAAAAATCAGACTTCCCAAATTTAAAGAGCCAATCCAAAAATGGGCATCTGAAATGAAGAGACATTTCTCACACAAAGAAGTAGAAATACCAAATAAACATATGAAAAAATGTTCAACATCACTGGTCATTCGAGAGATGCAAATGAAAACAATGCTGAGATTCCACCTCACCCCAGAAAGAATGGCTGCTATCATGAAATCAACCAAAATTGATAGATTTATTGTAATCCCAATCAAAATACCAATAGCCTTCTTCATAGAAATGAATAAAACAATCCTAAAATTCACATGATAGCAGAACCAATCCTGGGTAACAAGACAAAGCCAGATATATCACAATCCCAGACTTGAAGTTTTACTACAAGGCTACCATGATAAAAACAGCATGGTACAAACACAGATACAAGAATCAATGGAACAGAATAGAGTTTGCAGAAATAACCATAAGCACATTCAACTTTTAATCTTTGACAAAGTGGCCAAAAACATGCACTGGAGGAAAGATTGCCACTTAATAAAAGTTGTTGTGAAAACTGGCTGTCCACATGCACAGTATTGATTCTAGACCCATATCTCTCATCATATACTAAACTAAAATCAAAATGGATCAAATTTCTAAAAGTTAAAACTGAATTCCTTATCCTACTGGAAGACAAAATAGATAGAACTCTCTTTTTTTTTCAAAGAGGAAAAGTTTACTTTGTCCTATAGTTCAGGTCATAGGCTGGCATGGCAGAGGTGCATGGCAGAGGAGATACAGCTCATACTTGGCTGTGGGAAGCAGAGAGACCTTAACATAAGAAGAAAGAGAAATAGAACCTTCTAGGCCATGCCCTCAGCAACCCACATACTCTGACCAGGCTTCACCTCCAATCATTACATTGAGCTACAAACTCAGTGGAGTAATCCACTGATGAGTATCATGCTCCCATGATTCAGTCACCTTCAAAAAGCCCCACTTGTGAGCACAGTAGGCTTTGAGGGAACATCTACTAAAAAAAATATGGTCGTCAAACAGGGGATTCATACAACTGCCACATCTAATCCTACTTTGATCTAAGAACTCCTCTGTGACTCCCAGCTCCCACTGGGCTCCAGTCTATACAGTTGGCATATCATGCACCAATCACAAGAATAGGTACAGACCTAGACCCTAAGAGATGGCCTTATGTCCTTTAGTACCTGTGCCAATTCAACACAGACCTGGGGAAATTGCTCAGGGTGCACAAACTTTGCTGGACTCTTGGACTCATAGCTCCCCAAGGGGGCAGGATACAGCCCCTGGGTTAACTGGCTCAGTCTGGCACACACGTACAGCAGGACCTGAAGAATGTCCATGAAAATGTAGTTCCCATAGCAACTGAAGGTCTTGAGCTGGGAGTAGCAACTCAGGGCAGGCAAGATGGCAAGGATATGGGAGTGTGTGATGCCACAGCTCTCCAGGACCATGGTCTCCAGGGTGCTGGACAGTTTGTCTAGCAGAACCTGGAGGGTCTCCAGGTTGAATGATTTCATTGAGAACTTCCTCAGACTCAGGGACTTCAGCTAGCTTGTGCTTGGACATTGGGACAGATGCTTTAGGTCAGATTCCTTCAGTGGACTTGAACTCAAGGGGAGAACTTCCAAGGGGGTCTGGCTTCTGAATATCTTATGTAGAGTTCTGTTCAGGAAAAAAGACATGTAAATGAAGCTCCGGGAGATTTTGCAGCTCTCCTAAGGAAAAAGCACAGATTCGGGAATCCACTTGTTTTCTGAGGACAAAGTAAACATTTCTGGACTCAGGCTGCTGAAGTAAAATGTGCAATGGTTCATCATCTTGAGCTGAGGAACAAATGCTTTCATGCTTTTCTGGCCCCAGTCACTGAACATGTTCAGCTCAGGGATAGAGTCTGGTTGCACAGCACACAGAAACTTCAGGATTGTAGAGACAGCTTCAGACTTGATCACGACCTTCTCACAGCACAGGTGTCCTGAAGCTTGTCTCTTCCATGCCCACTTCAAGAGGCAAAACTCTAATTCATCATGGATGGCCCAAGACATACTCCAGGCTTCAAAACAAAGGTGTGAGAATATTGTCAAGGTTGGCTTCTTTCTTATCCCAGATTTGCCTGTTTCCCTATTGCAGGCATCTTCTGAACAGGCAGCACTCATGGCTCTGGCCCCTACAGTCCAGAAGCCCTGGTGTACATCCCTCCAATCCAGCACCTGCAGTTTCCACCTGCTGTGGTGAACCTTCTGGGACAGCCATATGTTATGTCCATCCAGTAGGGCTTTCAAGGTCCATAGGTTTCTCTGTTGCAGTGTGATTTCTCCCAGCTGAGTGTGTGAGCTCTTTGGTTCCCTCAAAGCCATCAGGGTCCTCAAAGGGAGGCAGGGGAAAGGCCAGGCCTGCACCATCACCTTCTGGACCTCACTGTGTTCCCCCAAGAAGGCCTTCATGAATATTTCATGGACGATCAGGGTGGGCAGGTCATACAGAGTGGTGATGTCTATGGCCTCATTGTTCAGCAGGCTCTGCTTGGCCTGCTCATACAGAGTTAGTGGGCTCTGTGTACTCATCCTGAGAAATCAAGTGCACACATGGGTGACAGAGCTCCAGAATCCTGGCAGAACCAGGTGATGACTAGAAGCTCCAGGACTGAGCCATAGAACTCTTGAGGACATAAGCATAGGAACAGACTTTCTAAACAGAACCCCGTTCTACAAGAGTTAATAGCATAAATCAGCAAATGGGATCATACAAAATTAAAAGGCTTTGGCACAGCCAAGAAACAATCAATAGACTGAAGAGGCAATTTACAGGAGTGAAAAATATTTGCCAGCTGTTCCTCAGTCAAAGGACCAATATCTAGAATATATTAAGAATTCAATAAATTAGACCCTCCAAAATAAAAGACCAAATCAAAAAATGGGCAAGTGAAAAATGAATAGACATTTCACAAAAGTACAAATGGACAATAAGTGCATGAAGAAATGCTCAATATCTCTGGTCATTATTTAAATGCAAACTAATACTACACTGTGATTCCGTCTTACCTCAAAAAGAATTGCCATCATCAAGAAATCAAATAATAACAAATGTTGGAGAAGCTGTAGGGAAAAAGAAGCCCTTCTAAATTGTTGGTGAGAATGTAAACTAGTACAGCCAGTTTGGATAAATCAGTATGTAAATTTCTCAAAAAACTAAAACTAGAAACTCCATTTGATCCAGCTATTCCCTTTGTTTGAAGGGGTCTATATGACCATCAACAGATGAGTTGATAGAGTAAGTGTGGTATTTACACACAATGGAGTACTACTCTGCTATAAAGAAAGACAAACTTGAGTCATTTGTAGGAAAATAGACCTGGAGACCATAATATTAAGTGAAGTAAATCAGATATACAAGATTAAATATCACATAGTATCTTTTATATGAGAAACCCAAATTATGAATAAAGAGCAAAGTAAAAGATAGATAATAGGGAGGTCCTGAGTCATGCAAAAGACACCAAATCAGCCCTCTGAAGACAGGCAGGTCTGCTCACGCACTGCCGAGGTCCCAAGTCACATGGAAGATGCTGAATCAGCCCACTGCTGAAAGGCAGGTGTGCGCATGCCCTACCGAGGTTCCGAGTCGCACGGAAGACGCCGAATCAGCAGCAACAATCCACTGGACCACCCCCCACCCCCCACTCCTCTGTACAGCCAGCTGGTTTGACACTACAAAGACGCAGAGGACACTGGACCACCAGACCACAGTACTGAGTCCTGCTGCTCCTGGTCCAGAGGAAGGGGTTTCCCAGCCACCATCCCTCTCACTGTTCCCAGCCCAGAGGAAAGGGTTTTTGGGCCACCATCTGTCCCACCACACCTCACCCAGAGGAAGGGGCTTCCAGGCCACCATTCCTCCCAATGCTCCCGGCTCAAAGGTAGGGGCTTCTGAGTCATCATCCCAACCGCTGCTCCTGGCCCCTGTCCCACCTCTCCCAGCTCAGAGGAGGTAATCCATGAAGGCTCCCACAGCCCCCACCCAGTCAAAATGAGAAAACACGTAAATAAGTCTCAAAACCAGACTCCCAAATCACCTACAGCAACCCCAAAGGGAAATGAGATGCAACACTCAGATACTCAACCACCTGGACCCACTGAACTGGCAACAAAAGGGGATCTGGAAAAAATGAAATCAGAAATAATTTCGCAGATAACAGGAGAAATTGTGCCCCTGGTGCAAGACATGATTAATAAATCTAGAGAGGAGCTCAGGAACATGATGGAATCCCAACATAAGAAACAAATGGAATCCATAAAACAGATGCAAATAGATTTCCAGGACATGAAAAACTCCACTGAAAGGCTACACAGCAGAATGAGCCAATGTGAGGACACAATTTCAGATATAGAAGATAAGATTGCAATTAGTGACCAGGAAAAGAAAAATTGCTTCAAAATTATAAAGGACCATAAGAAATCAACCCAGCAGCTACTAGATAATGCAAAGAAGAATAACAAAAGACTGATTGGAGTCAAGGAAGAAACAAGAGAGAGTGCAGATGACATAAAAGATCTCTTCACAGAAATAATGGCAGAAAACTTCCCAAGTAGGGGAAAAGAGCTTGACATACAGATAAGTGAGGCATATAGGACTCCAAATAACCTTCATCAAAAAAAAATCTACACATAGGCATAGAATTGTTAAGATTCCAGAAACTCAACAGAAGAACAAAGTTCTACAAGCAGTTAGAGAAAAGAAACAAATCACATACAAAGGAAAGCCCATCAGAATCACAGCAGACTTCTCAACACAAACCATCAAGGCAACAAGAGCTTGGAGTGACATATTCCAAGCCCTAAAAGAAAACAGCCTCCAACCCAGAGTGATGTACCCTGCAAAACTATCTTTCAAAATGGATGGAGAAATAAGATACTTTCGTGACAAAGAGCACCTTAGGAACTTCGTGAATACCAAACCAGCACTCCAAAGAATTTTACACAATATCCTAGGGACAGACATTGAGGATCACAACCCCAGGAAGCAAAGCAGAATGAACCCATCTGGCATGACAAGAAATTCAATGTAAAGGGGGAGAACCCAACAAAAAGAAAAAGTCATGGCAATGACAAGTTAATACATTTCACTTATAACCATCCATGTTAATGGTATCAATTCAACAATCAAAAGAAATAGACTGGCAGAATGGGTCAAGAAGCAAAATCCAACAATATGCTGCATACAAGAAAAACACTTAATTCAAAAGGAAACACATAGACTGAAAGTTAAAGGGTGGAAAACAATACTGCATGCAACAGGAACCCGAAAAAAATCAGGAGTAGCTATCCTCTTGGCAGATCAAGTAGATTTCAAACCAACACTGATTAAGAGAGATGAAGTAGGACACTACATCCTTGTAAAGGGAAGAATCCAAGGGGAAGAGATGACAATCATAAATATCTATGCACCAAACACTAATGTGCCCAAGTGTATAAAACAAATATTAATGGACATGACAAGTCATATATACACTAATACAATTGTAGTGGGAGACCTCAACACCCCACTGTCACAAATAGATCAACTAGACAAAAAATAAGTAATGAAATACTAGAACTCAATCGAACTCTTGATCAAATGAACTTAACATGTTTACAGAGTGTACCACCCCACAAAATCAGAATACACATTCTTCTCAGCTGCACATGGGTCATTCTCCAAAATAGACCACATACTCACACACAGAACATGTTTGAGTAAGTGCAAAGGAATTGAAGTTATCCCCTGTATATTATCAGACCATAGTGCAATGAAGTTGGAGATCCATAGCAAAAGAAACTCAAAAAATTTCATAAACACATGGAAATTGAACAACACACTTCTGAATAACCAATGGGTCACAGAGGAAATTAAAGAAAAAATCAGACAGCTCCTTCAATTAAATGACAATGACAATACAACATATCGGAATCTGTGGGATACAATGAAAGCAGTCTTACGAGGGAAATTCATAGCAGTGAATACACATATTAGGAAAACAGAATGAGCTGAATTAAACAACCTGATGCTGAACCTCAAGCTTCTAGAACAAGAAGAACAGGACAACCCCAGACCTCATACAAGGGAGCAAGGGAGGAAATTATAAAGATCAGAGGAAAAATCAATTCAATGGAGACTAAGAGAATGATACAAAAAATCAATGAAGCCAAGAGTTGGTTCTTTGAAAAAATCAACAAAATTGACAAACCTTTAGCCAACCTTATCAGAAAAAGGAAAGAAAAGGCCCAAATCCATGCAATTAGGAATGAAAAGGGTGAAATGACAACAGACCCAGCAGAAATCCAGAGGATCATCAATACCTACTTCCAGAACCTATACACCAATAAGATGGACAACACAGAAGAAATGGACAGATTCCTAGATACATATGAATTACCAAACTTGAACGAAGAAGACTTACAAATTCTGAACAACCCAATATCAACCAACGAAATTGAAAATGTAATTAAAAACATCAACTAAGAAAAGCCTGGGTCCTGATGGCTTCACTGCTGAATTCTACAAGACATTTACAGAGGAACTGCTGCCACTACTGTTTAAACTCTTCAATGAAATGGAAAGGGAAGCAATACTCCCAAATTCATTCCTAGAAGCAAGCATCACCTTGATCCCCAAAGCAGAGAAAGACCCAGCTGAAAAAGAGAACTATAGGCCAATCTCACTAATGAACATAGATGCAAAAATCCTTAATAAGATAATGGCAAACAGAATGCAGAAGATCATCAAGAAGATCACACACCCTGATCAAGTGGGATTCATCCCAGGGATGGTACAATATACAAAAATCAATCAATGCAATATACTATATCAGTAGAGCCAAGGACAAAAACCATATGATTATCTCCATAGATGTAGAAAAAGCATTTGACAAAATCCAACACACATTTGTGATAAAAACTCTACAACAAATTGGAATAGATGTCCTCTACCTCAAACTGATAGAAGCCATCTATGAAAAACCAACAGCCAATATCATACTAAATGGTCAAAAACTGAAATCCTTCACACTAAAATCAGGAACAAGACAAGGATGTCCACTATCACCACTCTTGTTCAATATAGTTCTGGAAACATTAGCCACGGCAGTTAGACAAGAGAAAGAAATAAAAGGAATAAAGATAGGTAATGAAGAAGTCAAATTGTCATTATTTGCAGATGACACGATACTCTATATAGAAGACCCCAAGAACTCCACCAAAAGTCTTCTAGACTTAATAACCAAATTCAGTCAAGTAGCTGGTTACAAGGTCAACACACAAAAATCAATAGCTTTCCTCTACACCAATGACAGACTCACTGAGAGAGAAATAGGGCAAATAATTCCTTTCACAATAGCATCCAAAAAACTGAAATACCTAGGAATCAACTTAATGAAAGAAATCAAAGATCTCTTCTCTGAAAACTATGGCACTCTGAAAAGAGAGATTGAAGATGATATCAGAAAATGGAAAGATATCCCCTGTTCCTGGGTAGGAAGGATTCATATAGTGAAAAATGGCCATACTTCCAAAACTGCTATATAGATTTAATGCAATTCCAATTGAGATCCCAGCAGCATACTTCATGGACCTTGAGAAAACAATCCAAATATTCATTTGGAACAAGAAGAGACCCAGAATAGCAAAAGCAATTCTAGGTAACAGAGACATGGCAGGGGTATCACAATCCCCAACCTGCAACTCTACTACAAAGCTACTGTGATAAAAGCAGCATGGTACTCACAAAGAAACAGACCTGAGGACCAGTGGAACAGACTAGAAGATGCTGAAACAATGCCAAACACACTCAGCCATCTCATCTTCGATAAAGGAGCCAAACACCCTCACTGGAGGAAAGATAGCCTCTTTAATAAATGGTGCTGGAAAAAATAGGCTTCAACTTGCCAAAGATTAAAACTAGACCTATATCTCTTGCCATGCACTAGACTAAAATCAAAATGGATTAAAGATCTAAATATTAAAATAGAAAGTCTGAACCAGTTGGAACAGAGGTTAGGTAGAACCCTTGACGACATTGGTGTAGGAAAAGATTTTATGAACAAAACCTCAGTTGCCCATAAACTAGCACACACAATCAACAAGTGGGATCTCATCTTATTAAAAGGCTTCTGCACAGCAAGGGAAACCACCAGCAGTGTGAAGAGACAACCCACAATGTGGGAAAAAATAGCTAAAACTTGGAAACAGTCCCAATGCCCATCCATTGGAGACTGGATAAAGAGAATGTGGGTTTTTTTATAAAATGGAGTACTACTCAGCCATAAAAAATGAGATATTAGAGACATTTATAGCTAAGTGGATGCACATTGAGGCAATACTCTTAAGTGAAATAAATAGGACACACATGTGTAAATACCGAATAGTTTCTCTGGTGTGGGAAACTGAAAGTGTAAATAAGGACTAAATGTATAATAGATCATGTGAAATAGGAAGAAAAGGGGCAAAGGGGAAGGAAGTGGGAGGGCTAGGGGAAAGGACAGAAGGGAATGGGATTAATATGAGGAAATGGAAAAATAGGAACAAAATCTTTGTAAATTGGGAGGACTGGAGGGTTGAAGGGAAGGCTGGGCAAGGGTGAAAACTAAGAACCAAGAGAGACTATGTAAAGGTGCAAATTTCCAATGATGAATGTCATTATATTGTATACCTAAAATGTACCAATGATTAGAATGAATAATCGATAATGCAAAATAAGAAGAAAAGGTCCAAAGGGATAGGGGTAGTGGGAGGGGCAGGGGAAAGAAAATAAGGGAAAGGAAAAATGATGAGAAATGGAAAAAATGGAAATAAAGTCTTTGTAAATAGGGAAGGGTGGAGGGGGTGAAGGGAGGGCTAGGAATGGGGAAACAATAAGAACCAAGATGCATTATGTAAAGGTACAATTCCCAATGAGAAAGGTAACTGTGTTGTATACCTACAATGTACCAATAAAAGAATTTAATTAATAAAAACAGAAAAAAAGGGAAAAAAAGGTAGATACATGAAGAAGGGGATCAAAAGATAGAGAGAGAAAGGAGAGAGGGCAGAGAAAGTAGATGAACAAAGATTTAAGATTTGTCATGTACATATCCCAACTCCACACAAGGAATGTAAACATTATGTACTGCAAATATGTCCTAATAAAAAATAAATAAATACAAGCATACATAGCAGGGAAAATGTTAAAAATGAGTACTCTGGAATGTAGAATTTGGGATGTAGAAGAAAAAGCAAGAAATTTACTTTTCATTCTTTACTTCCCTGTACCGTGTGATTTTTTTTCCTACCACATTCCTTTTGTGCATCAAATGTTAAGTCTATGGAGGAAAAAAAAGGAGAGGTTTCTAAGTTTTTTTCAAGATATAATTTTGTAACAAATGAACAATTTCATTTCCTTTGTACTCCAAATCATTATTGTTGCCAGATATGTCTCAGCCCTAAGATAAATGATACTAAAAATTCCACTTACAGTTTAACTTATTTATGAGTGCATTTTGCCACTAAATCATCATGCAAAACCATAAAGATGCAGCCATTTTAGGGTAATTTCTGAGAGAAGAAGATGATAAATAACTCCTGTACTAACAATTTTCTGACCAAATCTAGTTTTCACCACCTGACAGTCTAGTATTTTGGGGTTTACTGAAACACTTGTCCAAATGTGGCTATATAGATACTTCTTGATTTAAAAAACAACAAAGATTTTCTTGCCATCTAATACAAGTATTTCCTGAAAAATGTGAAAGTTCTCAACCCTGAGCAAAAAATTATAAGCCTGTACAAAGTAAAACTTCTGATTTTATAGCTAACTATAGGGCTGGGGTGTAACTTGGCAATAGAGTGCTTGCTTAACATGTGTGAGGTCCTAGGTTCAATCTCGAGGACTACAGAAAATAAAAATAAGAAATACCTCATATAGCTAACTGTAATTCTTTTACCTAGATCCCTGATAGCTGATCATATGAAGCCCTTTGGTATTCCTCATTTTGGCACACCCTCATAAATTCAATCTCTATTTTTTTCATTTTCCAGCCCCAGCCAAAAGAGTATCTCTGCGATTACCTATATTCTAGAGCATAAAGTATATTTCCCCTATCTCTTTACCTGAATTCCACCCCTGTACAAAGTAGAATTTCTACAAACTACATGACCTGAACAATATGGTACCAGTTCCTTCCAAAGTGTACTGGGCACTGAGATTCTTCCAGGAAATTCTTCCTGGCAACCAGTGGGAATCCTATCAGCACACAGCCTCCTGCCATCAATTGTTTCAGAAATTGCCTCAGCTCCAGACCCATCTGGCCACAAGCAGGGACTATTTGAGGCAGAGAGATAAAGTCCTGGCTGCTCTTTATAAGCCATTTTGACTCCAGAACTGCCTAAGATGGTTGGCTGAAGCTGCTGGGCCTGCACACATTCCCTTTCTCCCTCTTTCCAGCCCTGCCTCCTCCACACCCACGCACAGATGTCCATCTGGAAGGCATGACAAGAAGCATCCTCCATACCAGACTGTCACAGGTTACCTGCTAGAGAATCCAAACTGTGTCACCAAAAATCAATCTGTCATCCCTTTGGTTTTCATCAATACCTACTATATGAAAAAACCAATGATGTTTTTGCAATATTTTGAAACTCATTTGTATACCATAGCAGTTTTCTCAAAGCAAAAAAGAGACAGAGGCAAACTAGCATGTGAGAGGACAAACTCTGGCAGGAATGTTTCTGCAAAGAGACCTGGTAGCCGTCATGCTTCAGGCAAATGGTCAGCCCGTGGGGCAAGACTCGGAACAAATTTAATAACAATATTCCACAACGATGATAGATATGAAGTAGAAAGCCATGGAGGTGTCAGCTCACAGGTAAAAGGTTCACCAAGAACTGTAATTCTGGAACTAGGGTGCAGACCCAGAATGGGGAAGAGCAAAAGCAAGACAGGCTTGGCCTAGAGTAGATTTCGAAGAATAGCTAGGATGCCAACCTAAGAATGAAGAAAGAGGAGACAAGGCAGAAGGCGAAGTATACTATGAGCTGGGGCTCAGAAATTACAACTCAGCAATGATGGCACCACAAAGTGGGTGGGAGCTGAGACTCAGAAACCCTATTGTCAGCACTAGTACAGCACATCCGTTATTAGAAACAGTGAAGGCGTAGTTCTATACTCACTTGTTAGGGATGTTGTTAGGAGTGAAATTCAGTGGGCCCTGGTGAGCACTAATAAAATAGTAGTCATTGTAGTGTGGTTTGAGATTATTCAATTGTTCTCATTTTGAATTCCTTATTTCTCGGTGAGTGGAGACCCTTTTCTAGTATTGATTGTAAGAAACAAAACCAATATCCAAGCCTCAGTTATAAAGCTCAGTGGACCTAACCATCAAGTCTGACAGAGTTTGAGGCTAGGATGAAAGGCACATTCCAACAATCTCTGCATTGATAAGCAAGAGACTGTTTCCCCTTATTCAGTACTGAGATGCTGCTCTGCTTTGCTATATTTCCCTCTTTGCTTGGTTGCGAGAAAACTTAAAACCAAGCTTAATGCATAGAGGAGAGAAGATTTCCCTTTCTCCCATCGAATTTCTTATTCCTCTTCTACCTCCTCTTTTAATTGCTTAAAATAGATACATATTAATGAAATGAATCAAATATATATATATATATATGGAACAGAATACAGAGCCCAGAAATAAACTCTTTTTGTTGTTGTTGTTGTTTTGTTTTGTTTTTTCTTAAATTCTTTTATTGGTACATTTTAGGTATACAACACATTTACACTTCTCATTGGGAATTGTACCTTTACATGATGCATCTTGGTTCTTATTTTTTCCCCATTCCTAGCCCTCCCTTCACCCCCTCCACCCTTCCCTATTTACAAAGACTTTATTTCCATTTTTTCCATTTCTCATCATTTTTCCTTTCCCTTATTTTCTTTCCCCTCTCCCTCCCACTACCCCTACCCCTTTGGACCTTTTCTTCTTATTTTGCATTATCGATTATTCATTCTAATCACTGGTACTTTTTAGGTATAAAATATAATGACATTCATCATCGGAAATTTGCACCTTTACATAATCTCTCTTGGTTCTTATTTTTCACCCTTGCCCAGCCCTCCCTTCAACCCCTCCATTCCTCCCTATTTACAAAGATTTTGTTCTTATTTTTCCATTTTCTCATATTAATTCCATTCCTTTCTTTCCTTTCCCCTACCCCTCCCACTTCCTTCCCCTTTGCCCCTTTTCTTCCTATTTCACATTATCGATTATACGTTTTAGTCCTTATTTACACTTTCAGTTTCTCACACCAGAGAAACTATTCGGTATTTATACATGTGTGTCCTATTTATTTCACTTAAGAGTATTGCCTCAATGTGCATCCATTTAGCTATAAATGTCTCTAATTTCTCATTTTTTATGGCTGAGTAATACTCCATTTTATTTTTTAAAAACCCATATTTTCTTTATCCAGTCTCCAGTTGATGGGCATCTGGACTGTTTCCAGGTTTTAGCTATACAAACTGTGCTGCTATGAACATGAGTGCACATATATCTCTGTGGTTTGATTCTTTTAATTCTTTGGGGAAGATACTCAGCAGGGGAACAGTGGGATCAAACGGGACTTCCAGTCCTACTTCTTTGAGGTAACTATATACTGATTTCCACAGTGGTTGCACCAGTCTACACTCCCACCAGCAGTGGAGCAGGGTTCCTCTTTCCCCACAGCCCTGCCAGCATTTGTTATTTGTTGATTTCATGATAGCAGCCATGCTTTCTGGAGTGAGGTGGAATCTCAGCATTGTTTTCATTTGCATCTCTCGAATGACCAGTGATGTTGAACATTTTTTCATGTATTTATTTGCTATTTCTACTTCTTTGTCTGAGAAATGTCTGTTCATTTCAGATGCTCATTTTCGGTTGGGTCTTTAAATGTGGGAGGTCTGATCTTTTTAAGTTCTTTATAGGTTCTAGATAGTGGAGCTTTGTCTGAGGAAGAGCAGGTGAAGATTTTTTCCCACATTGTGGGTTGTCTCTTCACACTGCTGGTGGTTTCTTTTGCTGTGCAGAAGCTTTTTAGTAAGAAGAGATCCCACTTGTTGATTGTTTGTGCTAGTTCATGGGCAACTGAGGTTTTGTTCATAAAATCTTTTCCTACACCAATGTCTTCAAGAGTTCCACCTAACCTCTGTTCCAACTGGTTCAGACTTTCTATTTTAATATTTAGATCTTTAATCCATTTTGATTTTAGTCTAGTGCATGGCAAGAGATATAGGTCTAGTTTTAATCTTTGGCAAGTTGAAGCCCAATTTGTCCAGCACCATTTATTAAAGAGGCTATCTTTCCTCCAGTGAGGGTGTTTGGATCCTTTGTCGAAGATGAGATGGCTGAGTGTGTCTGGCATTGTTTCAGCATCTTCTAGTCTGTTCCACTGGTCCTCAGGTCTGTTTCTTTGTGAATACCATGCTGTTTTTATCACAGTAGCTTTGTAGTAGAGTTGCAGGTTGGGGATTGTGATACCCCTGCCATGTCTCTGTTACCTAGAATTGCTTTTGCTATTCTGGGTCTCTTCTTGTTCCAAATGAATTTTTGGATTGCTTTCTCAAGGTCCATGAAGTATGCTGCTGGGATCTCAATTGAAATTGCATTAAATCTATATAGCAGTTTTGGAAGTATGGCCATTTTCACTATATGAATCCTTCCTACCGAGGAGCAGGGGATATCTTTCCATTTTCTGATATCATCCAGAAATAAACTCTTGCACGTATGGTCAAATTATTTTAAACAAAGTTGCCAAAACCATTCAATGAGAAAAAAACTGTATTTTCAACAAATGATGCTGGAAAAACTGTATTCATATGCAAAAGAATGAAGTTGGACTCGTACCTCACACCTCACACAAAATAAGTTAAAATGGATCAAAGATTCAAATGCAAGACCTAAAACTAATGAACTAAAACATGGGATTTTTATATGATATAAGACTTCATGATAATTTCTTGGGTATGAAACTAAAAACATTAGCAACAAAACCAAAGTTGGACTACATCAAAATGAAAAATTCTGGGCTAAGGGTGCAGCTCAGTGGAAGAGCACTTGCGTCGCATTTGCAAGACCTGGGGTCAATCCCAAGCAAAAATAAATAAATAAATAAAATTTCTGTGCAAAGAACACCATCAACAGATTAAAAAGGCAACCCACAGAATGGGAGAATATATTTGAGAAATCTTTCTTAAGAAAGGATTAATATCCAGAACATATAAAGAATTCCTGCAATTCAATGATTTCCCAAAAATGAATAAAGGATGGACAAAAGACTTAAATAGATATTTCTCCAAAGAAGATATACAAATGACCAAGAAGTACATGAAAAGACTTTAACATTAGGGCAATAGCAATCAAAACCACTGTGAGATAATACCTCACACCTATTAAGATGACTATAATAAAACAACAACACTAATAATAGTAACGATTAGGAAGTTGAGAATTTGAAGTTCTTGTGCACTGCTGGTGGGAATTTAAAATGATACAGCTGCTATAGAAAGCAGTATTTTTCAAAGAATTAAAAGTAGAAATATTACATGATATAGCAATTCCACCATAGGGATAGATCCTAAAGAATTGAAAACACAGATTCTAACAGATACTTGCCCAACATGTCCAAAGCAGAATCATTCACAATATCCAAAATGTAGACACAACCTAAGTGTCCATCAACAGATGAAGGAATAAACAAAATGTAGTATATACCTACAATGAAATACTATTCAACCTCGAAAAGAAGGAAAATTATGACACACTACAACATGGATGAAACTTGGGGCCGGCTACTAGGGAAAATGAGCCAGCCACAGAAAGACAAATACTGCATGATCCCACTTACATGCAGTGCCAGAGCCATCAAGTTCATGTAGACAAAGCTGGGTGTTAGTTGCTAGGAGTTGGGAAAGCCTAAATGGGGGAGTCATTGTTTGTTTAATGGCTGTAGAATTTCAATTAAGCAAGATGAAAAAGACTTTGTAGACAGGTAGTGATGATGTGTGCAAACAATGCCAAGGTACTTAATGCCGCTGAACTGCATACTTGAAAATGGGTAAAACAGTAAAATTTATATTATGGGTATTTTACCACAATTTTTAAAACCTGAAATTCTGTTTTTCAAGCCTCCAGGAGGGGCTGATGATGCTGATCCCTGGACCAAATTTGAGTGTCAAGGTCATGAAAACAACTGGTAATGATGCCCATCTCCAGGCATCTGTTGGCCAACAACCAAGTGTAAACTCTTACAACTTTTGTCAAGATAAAATGTCTCCAGGACCAGGGATTTAGCTCAGTGGTTCTGCTGCCCACCTCACAAGTGCAAGGTTCCAGGTTCGATCCCTGCACCAAAAAAAGTCTCCAGAAAAAAATATCTTCTAAGTTTGAATGAACCTTTATTTATAATGATAGGGCTTCCACAAAGAAAGCCTTAAGGGTAGGATTAGTTTTGAGTTCATCAACTGCTTTCACTCAAGGAAAATAAAGGTTGCCTGAATTTGACAGGTACTTAATTGCACTGTAACCATAACAGAAAAATGGCTTGATCCTCCTTCATTATAATTAAATCCTTGCATATTCCTCAGTTTGTGAAAGGTTGCAAGGGAAAGTTAAATGTTTAAATGTTTGGATTTTTTTAAACTTTAATTAATGAAACAAATCAAACTGTTTTGTCTGGAAACAAACATATCCCCTCAACAAGAAAAATCAGCACATGGGTGCAAAAAGGGAGTGTACTCTCATAATTTGTCATAATGAAAACTCTACATCCTTTGCCAGTTTTTGCTTGCTCTGACTTGTTAAATGTGCAAAAATTATTAAATCTAAACAGATTGATCTAATTTTGTCAAAATTCATAGTATACAGCACCAAGCCTCACCAGTAAGAAATTATTCTTTCCTGAAAGATTATTTAGTAGTTTCAGGAAAATATTATACACTCTAAGACCACATCAGTATTTCTGGGAAGTAAACTCCCACCCAGTAATGGAGACTGAACCCAGGGACAACTGAGCTACATCCTCATCCCTTTTTAAATTTTGAACAGGCTCTCATTAAATCTCTCATCAAGGCTGAACTTGTGATCTTCCTGCCTCAGCCTCTAGACTAGCTGATCTGGAATAACAGGTGTGCACTACCATGCCAGGCAATGAGTGTCTTTGATTCATACAGTTTTCATTGGGGTTTTTAATCACAATTTTTTTAATCTTTGTATCAAATCTGAGAATTGCAAGAAAGTAAAAATATGTTTACAATATTGTTCCCACAAGCTACCAAAAGATCATTAACTATTATATTTAGTTTTTCCATTTTGAGAGGTGAACCAGAAATGCCCAGGCCAATTCTCTATCACTAAATTCTCCTATTTCTTTTCATTGTTTCACAATATTTTGGTCAAGCTGTCATCAGAAGCACTGCCCAATCCAACATACATTTAAATATAGCTATGGATATAGCTGAGATCAAGGTATCAAGATGCATTAATCCAGTCTTACATTTTCTCCTAAAACAAATCTAGTTCCAGAAAAGCCTACAAGATATGTAGCAAATTCCTAAAGGAACACAGATCTTCTCACTAACTCTCCTTATTAATTCTTGAGAACTCTTCGGATGGCCAACTAGCTGAGATAGTACCATGAACCTGTCCAGCTGGTTAATAAAAGCTTATAATTGTGATACTCTCTTTTTTCTGTGACTTCACTTGAAATATATTTTTATTAAAGTATGTCACTTCTTTGTGATCAGTCATACAGCTGATTATATTGTACAGGATATTAAAGGAAATAGGCCTAACCAAAAGGAAGTCAGGCAGAGGCTTGATGGAATATGAAGATTCTACACAGAATACTCTCTGCTCTTCCCTCACCTTCCTCCTGCAGCTTTCTCTGTGGATCTGTCTTCTAGGTTGTTACTGTTTATGTTTAGATGTCCCCCCAAAGCCTCCTGCGGTCATAGGTGGGGCTTTTTCAGAGGTGGCTGGCTGTATCTAGGGTGTGTGATCCTAGGATTAAGGATGTGTGATTACTAAATTAGTCCACTGATTGGTTTGGCATCTGCCCTAAACTGGGCAGCCTAGATACAATATAAAGGGGGAAGAAAGAAGCTGCTATGGTCAGTTGCTTGCTTTTGCTGTCCTCTGCCTGCCATGAACTGTTTCTCCCTGCAGTGCCCCTCTGCTCCATGCCTTGGAGCCAGCCAACTAAGGACTGAAATCTCTACAAACTGTAAGCCAAATAAACCTTTCCCTCTTTAACTTTGGTGTCAGGTGTTTTGTCTCAGCAATGAGAAAAGTAACTAAGACACAGGTTCGTAACAGCCTGGGAGTCAAGCAGGTATACAGTGAAAACAGAATAGAACAATAACTTTCCCCACAGACTAGATGGACTGTAGTGTGTGCCCCTAAGAGGCCTTTGAAGGGACCAAAGTATTCCTATCCAAAGTTCTCCTTAGGTGGTGTGGGTATGGTGGCATATGCCTATAAACCTAGCTGCTCAGGAGGCTGAGGCAAAGGATTGCAAATTCAAGGTCAGGTTGAACAATTTAGCAAGACATCATCTCAAAATAAAATAAAAGAGCCAGGACATAGCTCAGTGCTCCCTACCAAACTCTAGTACAAAAAAAAAAAAAGAAGTCCCCTTAGCTCCCTCTTCTCACTGGCCCTCTGAAATACTGAGAACCAGGCCATGGCAGCATGGAAGGGTATCCTGGCACCCTTTCCCCATGCAGCCTCAACCTCCGGCAGGACAGCCCTAGAAAAGCCTCTTTCTGCCCAGGCAGTCTCTAGTTACTTCTCAAAACTAGTTGGTGCTTTAGCTAACTCATGAAAACTGAAAAGTAAAGCCACAAGTTCCATTTTTACAATTTAACACCTTTACATTTCAATTTACCATCTTCCTCTCTGCAACTATAAAAATTTCCAGAAATATTTTACACTTTTCTCTAAAGGTTCAGCAAAGCTTCTTCAACTGACAACCAAGAGCTCACTGCACACCTCTCTCTTCCATTAACTAGTGGAAGTCAGGAGTCCACAAGGGACTCCACCATTTAAAATGACTTGGTTCCATTATTTTTACTAATAAAAGCAACTGACATTTTTCTTATTTGCAAAGAATTGCCTAGTGGAGTCTGCAGTCCAGTGAAAAAGATTTTTCCATTTCAAGATTATTTTCTTCAAGAGTTTAAGTGAGCATCAAACCTGACCTTCAGGGCCTGGGGCCTCTGGGGCTGCTCTCCCTTCTCCTGCAAAGTGCCCTGCACCAGCTCCTGAGGCCTGGGAGTGGACACTGCTCCTGGCAATTGCAAGAGAAACCAGAAGCTTCCTCCACACCCTGCCCTGGGGGCCAAGAGTATTATTTCCTCACAGGCTCACAGCAGCCCAGCAGGGAGAGCAAGCTTGGCTTTTTTTTTTTTTTTTTTTTTTGCTATTAAATTGCCAGAGAGAAAGAAACAGGAAGAAAAGAGAGAGAGGTGAGAAGAGAAATTCTGTTTGAAGAACATCTGGCCAAAAAGGTTTCTGTCCTGCTGTGAATGAGGTTTGTTTTGTTTGTTTGTTTCCAGCAATGGGTTCAGTCAATTCAGTTCTATTCTCTAATGTCAGAACAGCCCAGGAAGGGTTTTCAAATTCTGATAGTGTCAACACACACACACACACACACATACACACACACTCACTACTATTCTAAGGCATTTAACAGACTTTTGAAAGTGTTATGCCTTCTTTATTACTGCATACAGTTTGAAAGTATTTCTGGAAGCTGCTATTCAAAGGTGGCATAGGAAGGTAACTTCCTAAGAGAATGTTTACCTGGGAAAAATGTTGTCCAAGTATTAAAATACATTACAATTTTCCTCCTTCAAAAAGAGAGTTTTCTGGAGAATATTTATTCTATTTTGTGGACTAAAGTATTGCTTGATTTTTCAACTGAAAATAAAGCCCTTAAGATCAGTTTTTTAGAGTACTGCACCATTTTTTAAACCAGGTCATTACTTGTTAAACATGGTATTCAACTCAGGTTTCATGGTCACCAAACTACATCTGAAAAACTACTATTGAATATCAGTCCACCATTGAGTCACTTTTATTTTTATTAGAATGCATTCTTAGTTGTGGTCCCAAGCTATCAAAATTTAATTTTGGAAAGAAATATTTATACCATGTACAAAAGACAAAATTGGAAATTCAAAATTATTTTCATGAGAGAATAATCACATGAAAGTCCGGATGTCTGACCAGACCACTGCTCTGGGATTTGATCTGGACTAATGTTTGCACCCCCTACTCCTCATCATCATCCCACTCAACACCTCGTATGCTGAGAAGTCCAACAAAAAGTGCGTGTGGAAGAGACTTTTCTAAAATACTCAGTCTGTATCTGGTTGGCCCGTCTGTCGCCCATACTCAGGGGCCTTATTTTGAAAAGATGCCAGAAATAGCATTCTTACAGGATTTCGAATGAAGAAACCACAAGAATGCTGTTCCTCATGGTATGGCAGCTGTGCAACAATATGGCATCATCTGGAAAATTACAGTCTTGGAGACAAATATTTTTCCCTTCTCCAATGATTTAAAATAGACAGGGTGTCTCCCCAAAATTATGCTTTCTTCACTCCAAGATGGAGGGCTCTTGTTGAAAAGCTCCCCTCAGGAGCAATGGCTTTTGCTGTTGGAACTCCTTAAAAATAAGCACACACAAAAAACTCTCTGGAGAGTCCTCCAAAAGTTCTGGAAACTACCCAAAACATATCTGTTGAAAGGAAAGAGAATTAGAATATACCTTTATATTTATACTAAAAAAATTTCTTTTTTTTTTTTTTATTTGACAGGACAGCAATTCATACTTACAATGAACTGCCCACAGAGTTCAAATTTGTCTATTATCAGAAGTTTCAGCATTATTACACTAGTTAACCGGTTTTTGTAACATTTATTTTGGATACATTCTACATATAAAAGAATAATAGTCTTCTAAGAATGAGTAATCTAAAAAGGAGACATTATATACAGAATATTTTTATGGATTAAGAACATGAGAATAGGGGCCGGGGATTTAGCTCAGTGGTTCTGCTGCCTGCCTCAAAAGTGCAAGGACCCGAGTTTGATCCCCGGTACCAAAAAAAAAAAAAAAGGACATGTGAATGAAATCCACGAGTTGTAGACAGTGAGTTCTATGAGGTCTCCGTGTGGAATCTCCATGTGCTGATTCTCCATATGTGAATTCCTGTATGCTGATTCAGAGCTGTAGTCTCAGTACCTACTCAGGTTGGACACAAACATTTTCAAGGAACATTTGGGGTGGAGGAGGAAGGAAACAGTGAGACAGAGGGAAGGGCAAAGAAAAACCAAGTTCAGGATGGCTGAGCTTGACATGATGACAAATGAAGCCTCCTCAGCCTAGGGCTCAAGGCCTTTATTAAATATTAAAATTATCTCAGTCATTGGGTTCATGAAAGGACCACTTACCCTTCTCACTGAACTAGGGTTTGCTTTTTCTCTATGATGATAATAAGGCTTCAGGTCTCTCTAGCTCCCATACTCAGGGCACTTGCCACTTCTGTTTCTTCCTGCACAGCACTGAGTGACCTCAGAATTATTTGCATTATTTGCAATTGCCTAAAAACTTTGTATGGATATCCTGCTCTCAATTCCCAGAGTTCTCTCTGATTCTGACTATGTTTACATAGGTTAGACAACTTTTAATGTTTCGAAGGTCATAAATTTTAAAAAATAATTTGAAAGAAGGTCATAAATAAGAAACAATCAGGAGCTGGGGATTTAGTTCAGGGGTTCCATCACCTGCCTCGCAAGCACAAGGTCCCAAGTTCAATCCCCGGTACCAAAAAAAAAGAAACAACCAAATGCAGTGTTTTGTTTTGTTTTTTTCTTGTTTTGTTTTTAGGAGAAATACTTCCACAGGAATGAGGGTTACTTGTATTTTTTTTTCATTTTCCATTGAGTCTGTTGGTACATTTTAGGTATACAATACAGTTACATTCATCATTGGGATCTTGTACCTTTACATGATGTATCTTGGTTCTTATTTTTTCCCCATTTCCCTCCTCTCCCTTCAACCACTCCACCCTTCCCTATTTACAAAGACTTTGTTTCCATTCTTTCCTTTTTGCATATTTTTTCTTTTCCCTTCTTTCCTTTCCCCTATCCCTCCCACTTCCCCTACTCCTTTAGACCTTTTCTTCCTATTTCACATTATCAATGATTCATTTTGATCCTTATTTACACTTTTAGTTTTTCACCTCAGAGAAGGTATTCAGTATTCACTTGTAATTTTTAGCCTCACAGTTACCCATTGGCATTCTTCCCATATTTCCTAGAGCCTTTTAATCTCTTTCCCAAATGGCTAAGGATTTGTTCAGCTCCTGCAAGCAAAAATATAGAAAACAAACTGATTGGAACAGTGTGATACCAGTTTACTCACAAGTAGAGATCAGTGGGGGTGGAGAGGAGAGAGAGAGAGAAATTCTGTCCACAGGAACCACTATGGCTTCAGATGAGTCTCTGTGCAGAAATCACTTTCTTGTTTCCAGAGTCAATACATCACCTTGGCAGTTTCCCCAAATGTCATCTGGAATCTCTGGGGAGTCACTACCCAATGGCATCATCTCAAGCTTTTACCTTGACCTTGACCCAAAAGGAAAAGGAAGTTGTTTAGTGACCAAGAACCAAAAAAATTAAGTGACATAAAACACATTTTCTGGCAAATTTTGCCTGCTACAAAGCAGCTAAATGATAACAGGGTGTGGTGACATGGAATCAGCAGTTAAATGGATATTCATCTGTCACTTAGCCTTCATCACATAGCACTAGAGACCAGAATTCTGACCAGCTTGGCAATTTGTCTTCCCACATTGCCCCACTGGCAAGATGTTTCCCAAAGGCCGATGGCCCCTAGCCACACCACTCTGGCCTGCGGTTCCATCACATCTTACAAACTGTAAAGGGGCCGGACAGTACTTGGATGAGATCAGGGGTCAGTTTGGAAGGGATTCAGGCCTGGTTCAACGAGGTTTTCAAAACTTGTTCCTTCATTTCCCTCTCTTCTTACTTCATTACCCTTCTTGTCTTTGTATTTTGAGCAAGCTTTTCCCCTCAAGATCCAGATGAGCTTTTGTTTTTCTAAATTTTCCTCACCCTTACCATATCCCAAAGTCTTCCTTCCTCTGCCATCTCAATATTTCCTTTCTTGCTACACTTATATTGCTTTAAAACCAACATGAATTGGCTGCAAGCAAAATAAACAGATGTAACTAACAGAATCATAAATCACCCAACTGGAGAGTGAGATCCTTCCCATTCAGGAAACCATCTCCAAGTTGGTTTCAAAGAAGGAGATAGAGGAACACAGCTTTGCTTTCACTTAAATGTTCTTTTCCCCTAACAAGTACTTTGAGATTAAACAGGAAATGCCATAGACAGATTTCAGACTGAGGATAGATACAGTCAATTGAGTCATTCTCCCCTGTATGCACCTTATTTAATAAATATGGAAAACAAAAACAACTCTTACATTTTCTAAAGTATGAAAAAATATTGGACACAACTTCCATGTGTTTGGGTTCTTAACAACAGTTACATACCAGGTCCCACTCTTCAGAGCAAAGGTGCATTCTGAATTCTAACTGGTCATAGCAGATGGAATTCAAACACACACACACACACACACACACACACACAAACACACCATTCCAATTCCACAACACAATCCACCAACAATGGCACTTTCATCGAGCCAGCTAGGCAAACAACTGGATACAGGACATCAAATTCTGTTGATTGTACCTGCTGAATATTTTTTTATTTCTATATTCTCTCCCCAATGGCACCACCTGTAGGTGATCAAGGGTTTCATTCCATTCTCTTCTGGTCATGCAAAGGCAGGTATGGATGATATGTGAGAAAATGGACAGGCAGCAGGCCAGCCTAATCCGGCCCCGGTGCAGCAGCTGTGTCCCTTCCAGTGTGTTAGTCCCAGACCATGGCCTAAAACCTCACACACAGTAAGTGCTCCATGAAGCAGACTTGAACAGTTATTTTCTGGTGGTGTTTGGTAAAGACTTTTAAATTAATCATTTGGAGTTTTTAATGAACATTTTTCTAATCAGAAAAAAGAAGCAAATCTGCATTGAAATTTAAATTAATATAGAAATAAATTGAAGGTAAAATGTTCATTTCTAAGGCCCAGAATTGAATTCATATTAAAAGTACTGGCGGACAAAATCATTTGAAAGTAATAGACTGTTTGTATCAGAAAGAAAAATGCTATGAATATAAAAAGTAATAAATGCATCCAAGAAGCAACAACTTGCTAAGTCCCAGCTTCAAGGCATCACCAGCCACTATAAGTAAGAGCAAGTGGAATTTAGGTTTCCTGTATCTGTGTTGAGTAGAGTTCTTACTTAGCATCTTAGAGAAAAAGCCCTATAAAACTCAAATGAATGATCAAAAGGAGTCAAACTAATAGAATCAGAGAGTACAATGGTAGTTTCGGGGGGGGGTAAAAAATAGGGAGATGTCAGTCAAGCTATAATGTTTCTGCTACACGGAGGAGTGAGTCCTAGAGGTCTCCTGCATAGCTTAAGGCCTAGGACATGGATGGCGAACCTTCAAGAGACCGAGTGCCCAAACTGCAAATCAAATCCCACGTATTTATCACAAAGTAACAACACTGCAATTAAACCCGAATACAAAGGTTTCAGTTTAGAAAAAACAACATGGCAACTTGGCTCATGTGTCAACAGAGAGGGCTATGCATCCCCACTGTGGCATAAGTGCCATAGGTACGCCATCATGGCCCTAGAGTTAGAAGTACTCCATTACAAACTTCTGCTACTTTACTAAGAGAATGGTTCATTTTTTTAATATTATTTTATTGGTACATTTTAGGTATACAACATAATGACATTCATCATTGGAAATTTGCACCTTTACATAATCTCTCTTGTTTATTTTTCCCCTTTCCCCTGCACTCCCTTCAAACCCTCCATCCCTCACTATTTAAAAAGACTTTCTTTCCTTTTTTTCATTTTCTCATATTAATCCCATTCCGTGGTTTCCTTTCCCCTACCCCTACCACTTCCGCTTCCACTTTGTACATTTTCTTCTTATTTTACAGTATCTATTATACATTTTAGTCCTTATTTATGCTTTCAGTTTCTCACACTAGAGAAACTATTTGGTATTTACACATGTGTGTCCTATTTATTTCACTTAAGACTATTTCCTCAATATCCATAGCTGTAAATGTCTCTAATTTCTCATTTTTTATGGCTGAGTAGTACTCCATTTTATTTTTAAAAAACAGATTTTCTTTATCCAGTCTCCAGTTGATGGGCATTTGGGCTGCTTCCAAGTTTTACCAATTGTGCTGCTATGAACATGGGTAAACATGTATCAGTGTGGTATGATTCTTTTAATTCTTTGGGGAAGATCCCCAGCAGGGGAATAGCTGGGTGAAATGGGACTTCCAATCCTAGTTCTTTGAGGCATCTCCATACGGATTTCCACAGTGGTTGCACCAGTCTACACTCCCACCAGCAGTGGAGTAGAGTTTCTCTTCCCCTACAGCCCTGCCAGAATTTGTAATTGGTTGATTTCATGATAGCAGCCATTCTTTCTGGAGTGAGGTGGAATCTCAGCATTATTTTGATTTCCATCTCTTGAATGACCAGTGATGTTGAACACTTCTTCATATGTTTATTTGCTATTTCTACTTCTTTGTCTGAGAAATGTCTGTTCATTTCAGATGCCCATTTTTGGATTGGGTCTTTAAATTTGGGAGGTTTGTGTTTTTAAGTTCGTTATACATTCAAGATAGTAGACCTTTGACTGAGGAACAGCAGGTGAAGATTTTTTTCCCACATTGTGGGTTGTCTCTCCACACTGTTGGTGGTTCCTCTTGCTGTGCAGAAGCTTTTTAACAAGGAGAGATCCCACCTGTTGAATTTTTGTGCTAGTTCAGGAGCAACTGAGGTCTTGTTCATAAAATCTTTTGCTACACCAATGTCTTCAAGAGTTCTACCTAACCTCTGTTCCAGCCAGTTTAGAATTTCTAGTTTAATATTTGGATCTTTAATCCATTTCAATTTTAGTTTAGTACATGGTGAGAGATGAAACCCAATTTTTCCAGCACCATTTATTAAAGAGGCTATCTTTCTTCCAGTGAGGGTGTTTGGCTCCTTTATCGAAGATGAGATGGCTGAGTGTGTCTGGAGTTGTTTGTGCATCGTCTAATCTGTTCCACTGGTCCTCAGGTCTGTTTTTTTGACAGTACCATGCTGTTTTTATCACAGTAGCTTTGCAGTGTAGTTACAAGTTGGGGATTGTGATACCCCCCAGCCATGTCTCTGTTACCTAGAATTGCTTTTGCTATTCTGGGTCTCTTCTTGTTCCAAATGAATTTTTGGATTGTTTTCTCAAGGTCCATGAAGTATGCTGCTGGGATCTCAACTGGAATTGCATTAAATCTATATAGCAGTTTTGGAAGTATGGCCATTTTCATGATATTGATCCTTCCTACCCAGGAGCAGGGGATGTCTGTCCATTTTCTGATATCATCTTCCATCTCTCTTTTCAGAGTGCTACAGGTTTCAGATAAGAGGTCTTTGATTTCTTTCGTTAGATTGATTCCTAGGTATTTCAGTTTTTTGGATGCTATTGTGAAAGGAATTGTTTACCCTATTTCACTCTCAGTGAGTCTGTTGTTCATGTACAAGAAAGCTATTGATTTTTGTGTGTTGACCTTGTATCCAGCTACTTTACTGAATTTGGTTATTAAGTCTAGAAGACATGTGGTGGCATTCTTGGGGTCTTCTATATAGAGTATCATGTCATCTGCAAATAATGACAATTTGACTTCTTCATTTCCTATCTTTATTCCTTTTATTCTCTCCTCTTGTCTAATTGATGTGGCTAATGTTTCCAAAACTGTAATGAACAGGCATGGTGATAGTGAACATCCTTTTCTTGTTCCTGATTTTAGTGTGAAGGATTTCAGTTTTTGACCATTTAGTATGATATTGGCTGTTGGTTTTTCATAGATGGCTTTTATCAAATTGAGGTAGAGATGATCTATTCCAATTTTTTGTAGGGTTTTTATCATAAATGTGTGTTGGATGTTGTCAAATGCTTTTTCTGCAATCTATGGAGATAACCATATGGTTTTTGTCCTTGGCTCTATTGATATAGTGTATTACATTGATTGTTTTGCGTATGTTCAGCCATCCCTGCATCCCTGGGATGAATCCCACTTGATCAGGGTATATGATCTTCTTGATGATCTTCTGCATTCTATTTGCCATTATCTTATTGAGGATTTTTGCATCTATGTCCATTAGTGAAATTGGCCTATAGTCTCTTTTTCAGTTGGGTCTTTCTCTGCTTTGGGGATCAAGGTGATGCTTGAATGAATTCAGGAATATCGCTTGCCATTCAATTTCACTGAAGAGTTTAAACAGTAGTGGCAGCAGTTCGTCTCTAAATGTCTTGTAGAATTCAGCAGTGAAGCCATCAGGACCTGGTAAGTTTTTAATTATGTTTATTTAATTGTTAACTTTTTAATTATGTTTTCAATTTCATTGATTGATATTGGGTTGTTTAGAATTTTTAGGTCTTTTTCTTTCAACTTTGGTAATTCATACATATCTAGGAATCTGTCCATTTCTTCTGTGTTTTCCACCTTATTGGCAGACAGATTCTGAAACAGGTATTGATGATCCTCTGGATTTCTGTTGGATCCATTGTAATTTCATCCTTTTCATTCCTAATTGCATGGATTTGGGCCTTTTCTTTCCTTCTTCTGATAAGGTTGGCTAAAGGTTTGTCAATTTTGTTTATTCTTTCAAAGAACCAACTCTTGGCTTCATTGATTTTTTTGTATTGGTCTCTTAGTCTCCATTGAATTGATTTCTACTCTAATCTTTATAATTTCCTCCCTAATATGAGCTTTGGGTTTGTCCTGCTCTTCTTTTTCTAGGAGCTTCAGGTTCAGCATCAGGTTGTTTAATAGGGCTCACTCTGTTTTCCTAATGGGAGTATTCACTGCTATGAATTTCCCTCATAAGACTGCTTTCATTATGTTGCATAGATTCTGATGTGTTGTATTGTTTCTGTCATTCAATTGAAGGAACTGTCTGATTTCTTCTTTAATTTCCTCTGTGATCCATTGGTTATTCAGAAGTGTGAAGTTCACTTTCCATGTGTTTATAAAATTTTTGCAGTTTCCTTTGCTATTGATCGCCAATTTCATCATACCATGGTCTGATAATGTTCAGGGGATAACTTCAATTCCTTTCCACTTACTTAAAAATGTTCTATGAGCAAGTACATGGTCTATTTTGGAGAACAACCCATGTGCAGCTGAAAAGAATGTGTATTCTGATTTTGTAGGGTGGAACACTCTGCAAACATCTGTTAAGTTCATTTGTTCAAGAGTTTGATTGGGTTCTAGTATTTCATTACTGATTTTTTTGTCTAATGGATCTATCTATTTGTGACAGTGGGGTATTGAGATCCCCCACTTCTATTGTATTAGTGCATGTATGACTTTTCATATCTGTTAGTATTTGTTTATATATTGGGTACAGTGGTGTTTGGTGCATAGATATTTATGATTGTCATCTCTTCCTGTTGGATTGTTCCCTTTACAAGGATATAGTGTCCTTCTTTGTCTCTCTTAATCAGTGTCGGTTTGAAATCCACTTGATCTGCAAAGAGGATAACTACTCCTGCTTTTTGGGGGGCTCCTGTCGCATGGAGTATTGTTTTGCACCCTTTAATTTTCAATCTGTGAGTTTCTTTTTGAATTAAGTGTGTTTCTTTTATGCAGCATATTGTTGAGTTTTGCTTCTTGAACCATTTTTTGGTCTATTTCTTTTGATTGGTGAATTAAGACCATTAACGTTGATGGTTATAACTGAGATGTATTGACTTATCATTGTCATGATTTTTTCTTTTTGTTGGATTCTCCCCCTTTACATTTAATATCTTGTCACACTCAATGGGTTCATTCTGCTGTGCCTCCTGGGGTAGTGATCCTCATTGTCTGTACCTAGGATATTATCTAACATTTTTTGGAGTGCTGGTTTGGTATTCACGAAGTTCCTAAGGTGCTCTTTGTCATGAAAGTATCTTATTTCTTCATCAATTTTGAAAGATAGTTTTGCAGGTACATCAATATGGGTTGGAGACTGTTTTCCTTTAGGGCTTGGAGCATGTCACTCCAAGCTCTTCTTACCTTTTGGGTTTGTGTTGAGAAGTCTGCTGTGATTCTGATGGGCTTTCCTTTGTATGTGATTTGTTTCTTTTCTCTAACTGCTTGTAGAATTTTGTTCTTCTGTTGGGTTTCTGCAATCTTAACTATTATATGCCTATGTGTAGATTTCTTTTGATCAAGGCTATTTGGAGTCCTATATGCCTCACTTATCTTTATGTCAAGTTCGTTTCCCCTACTTGGGAAGTTTTCTGCCATTACTTCTGTGAACAATTTTTTTTGTCATCTGCACTGTCTCCTTTCTCTCTGTTGACTCCAATCAGTCTTATGTTATTCTTCTTTGCATCGTCTAGCAGCTACTGGATTGATTTCTCGTGGCCCCATACAATTTTAAACCAATTTTTGTTTTCCTCGTCACTAATTGCTATCTTATCTTCTATATCTGAAATGCTGTCCTCACACTGGCTCATTCTGCTGCATAGACTTTCAATGGAATTTTTAATCTCCTGGAAATCTGTTTGCATCTGTTTTATGGATTCCATTTATTTCCTATGTTGAGATTCCATCATGCTCCACAGCTCCTCTATTTTTTTTTTATCTGTGTCCTCCCTAGATTTATTAATCATGTCTTGCACTATGGGCACCAACTCTGCTGTTATCTGAGTACTTACTTCTGGTTTCACTTTTCCCAGATCCTCTTTTGTTTCCAGTTCAGGGAGTCCAGGTGTTTTAGTATCAGAGTGTTCCATCTCATTTCCCTTTAGGGTTGCTGTAGGTGATCTGGAAGTCTGGTTTTGAGACTTGTTTATGTGTCTTCTTGTTTTGAGTGGGGGGTGCTATTGGCACCCACATGGCTCACCTCCTCTGGGCTAGGAGCAGTGGAAGAGCGGCCTGGAAGCCCCTTCCTCTGGGCTGGGAGCAGTGGAAAGGCAGCCTGGAAGCCCCTACCTCTGGGCTAGGAGCGGTGGAACCAAGAGAATAGTTCTTGTCATAAATAATACCAATTACAGTGAATAACAGCAAGAGGAAACTTTTAGAGGTGATAGATTTATTCCTCCCACAAATTATGGTAATATTTTCATGGGTATGTACTAGTCTCTGATATCATCAAACTATATACATTAATTATGCACAGCCTTTGCATGTCAAAAAAATTCTGCACCCAAAATGAAATGAATAGAATAAAATACAAAATAAGTCACTTCCCTGCAGAACAATTATTAAGTAGCTTACCTTAAGATTCTTTATACTCAGGATTGTAGCTTTACAATACCTCCACACAGGTAGGGGAGTAGAAAGCATTTACTCAAAACTGGATTGTACTCCTACCAAATCATTTGCCTAACATAAGATGTTTTTAGGGATGAGTTACTTTCTAACTATAATCTCTATTATTTTCCTTCTTCTCTAGATCTTGCTCTATTTTTCATCTCCCTGTTATTCTTAATTGATTTTCCTGTCTATTTTTCCTAGAAACAAATTTAAGAGGCATCCACACCAGGTTGGTGCATTTAATGGCTCTCTCCCAGACCACACTCAAAACCACTAACTCATAAAATGCTGCTGCCATTCTTCTCACTATTCAGGCTGTTTCTCAGCTTTGTTACTTGTTCTTTGTTACACTCATTCTGACCAAATCTCCCTAGCTTTTATCTCAGTGTGTACATAGATTTTTTCCCCTGATTTCCCAACTGTTCCAAGAGTACAACTCACTGGAACAGCCTTTCTAGCTCTGTCTTTTTCCTAACCTGACACATCTTGGTTTAAGCTTCTTTGCCTCCACAAACAGCAATGCATTGTCAAGAATATCCTGGACATGTATTGAGTTGTCAGCTAGTACTCAATAAATAGGCAAAATTTTTATATTTATATGTATCAGTTAAAATAATAAATTTAAATCAAATAGTTCCTTACAAAAAGGAAAGGAGAAAAATATCTCATGCTTAGGCCAGAATTTCCAGTTAGAACCCATCTAGACCAAAGGAACCTGGTTTCCCTCTTCTCTAGGAGGAATGTTAAGAAAATTTTTAAAACTTAGCTTTCTAAGATGTTACTAATTACTTCACCTGGTTCAAACATATCCTTACAAATCATATTTTGTTTCTCCATGACCGCTGCCACTCAAAAGCATACTGGATTTTGATTTGATAAAAGAGTTGACAGAAAAAAATTAAATAAACATAACAGCAAGAAGAAAATTCAATGCCTTCTCAACACATATCCAAAAACCTATCTTGTTTCAGTTCCACTTTGGGGATTAGATTTTGACCACAGAATTCACCATGGAGGCAGTGGCAGCTGCTGGGTGGAGCCACCTGTGCAGAAGCCACACTTGTAAGTTTTGGGGGAAGAGGGAGTTGGGGGAAGCCAACACCAACATCTGAGGACTCTGAGAACAATGCCAGATGGGGTGGGGACAAGATCAGTCTCCAACCACCAGCCAAGGGATGAGGGGAGCATGGGCGCCAAGGAGTCATGGATTGGATTCTGCAGCTATGAGGAGACTTTGAAGAGAGTAGCAAAAGAAACCACAAGAATTTCATAAACACATGGAAACTGAACAAGACACTTCTGAATAACCAATGGGTCACAGACAAAATTAAAGAAGAAATCAGACAGTTCCTTCAATTAAATGACAATGACAATACAACATATCGGAATCTATGGGACACAATGAAAGCAGTCTTACGAGGGAAATTCATAGCAGTGAATACTCATATTAGGAAAACAGAATAAGCCCAATGAAACAACCTGATGCTGAACCTCAAGCTTCTAGATAAAGAAGAGCAGGACAAACCCAAAGGTCATACAAGGGAGGAAATTATAAAGATCAGAGCAGAAATCAATTCAATGGAGACTAAGAGACCAATACAAAAAAATCAATGAAGCAAAGATTTGGTTCTTTGAAGGAATAAACAAAATTGACAAACCCTTAGCCAACCTTATCAAAAACAGGAAAGAAAAGGCCCAAAACCATGCAATTAGGAATGAAAAGGGTGAAATTACAACAGACCCAGCAGAAATCCAGAGGATCATCAATACCTACTTCGGGAACCTATGTGCCAATAAGATGGAAAACACAGAAGAAATAGATAGATTCCTAGATATGTGTGCATTACCAAATTTGAACAAAGAAGACCTAAAAATTCTAAACAACACAATATCAATCAATGAAATTGAAAACTTAGTTAAAAACTTACCAACGAAGGAAAAACCCTGGTCCTGATGTCTTCACTGCTTAATTCTACAAGACATTTAGAGAGGAACTATTGCCACTACTTTTTAAACTCTTCAATGAAATTTAAAAGGAAGCAATACTCCCAAATTCATTCCTGGAGGCAAGTGATACTTTGATTCAAAACCAGGGAAAGACCCAACCAAAAAGAAGAGAACTATAGGTCAATCTCCCTGATGAACATAGATGCAAAAATCCTCAACAAGATCCTGGCAAACAGAACACAAAGGATCATTAGAAGATCATACACCCTGACCAAGTGGGATTTATCCCAGGAATGTAAGGATGGTTCAACAGCCATAAATCAATAAATGTAATACACTATATTAACAGAGCCAAGGACAAAAACCATACAATCATCTCAATACATGCAGAAAAAGCATTTGACAAAATCCAACACACATTCATGATTAAAAAAAAAACCTAAAAAAACTGGAATACACAGTCTCTACCTCAATCTGATAAAAGCCATCTATGAAAAACCAACAGCCAATATCATACTAAATAGTCAAAAACTGAAATCCTTCACACTAAAATCAGGAACAAGACAAGGATGTCCACTATCACCACTCCTGTTCAATATAGTTTCAGAAACATTAGCCACAGCAATTAGACAAGAGAAAGAAATAAAAGGAATAAAGACAGGAAATGAAGGAGTCAAATTGTCATTATTTGCAGATGACATGATACTCTATATAGAAGACCCTAAGAACTCCACCAAATGTCTTCTAGACTTAATAACTAAATTCAATCAAGTAGCTAGATACAAGGTCAACACACAAAAATCAATAGCTTTCCTGTACATGAACAACAGATTCACTGAAAGAGAAATGGGGCAAACAATTCCTTTCACAATAGCATCCAAAACACTGAAATACATAGGAATCAACCTAACAAAAGAAATCAAAGATGTCTTCTCTGAAAACTATAGCACTCTGAAAAGAGAGATTGAAGACAACATCAGAAAATGGAAAGATGTCCCTTGCTCCTGAGTCGGAAGGATCAATATAGTGAAAATGGCCATACTTCCAAAACTGCTATATAGATTTAATGCAGTCACAATTAAAATTCCAGCAGCTTACTTCACAGACCTTGAGGAAACAATCCAAAAATTCATTTGGAACAAGAAGAGACCCAGAATAGCAAAAGCAATTCTAAGCAACAGAGACATGGCAGGGGCTATCACAACTCCCAAATTAAAACTATACTGCAAAGCTACTGTGATAAAAACAGCATGGTACCAGCAACGAAACAGACCTGAGGACCAGTGGAACAGATTAGAAGATGCAGAAACAACTCCAGAAACACTCAGCCATCTCATCTTTGATAAAGGAGCCAAACACCCTCACTGGAGGAAAGATAGCCTCTTTAATAAATGGCGCTGAAAAAAATTGGGTTTCAATTTGCCAAAGATTAAAACCAGACCTATATCTCTTGCCATGCACTAAACTAAAATCGAAATGGATTAAAGATCTAAATATTAAAACAAACGCTGAGCTGGCTGGAACAGAGGTTAGGTAGAACTCTTGAAGACACTGGTGTAGGAAAAGATTTTATGAACAAAACCTCATTTTCCCCTGAACTAGCACAAGCAATCAATAAATAGGATCTCTTCTTATTAAAAAGCTTCTGCACAGCAAGAGAAACCACCAGCAGTGTGAAGAGACAACCCACAATGTGGGAAAAAATCTTCACCTGCTCTTCCTCAGACAAAGGTCTACTATCTCAAATCTATAAAGAACTTAAAAAAATCAGATCTTCAAAATTTAAAAACCCAATCCAAAAAATGGGCATCTGAAATGAACAGACATTTCTCAGACAGAGAAGTAGAAATAGCAAATAGACATATGAAAAAATGTTCAACATCACTGGTCATTCGAGAGATGCAAATGAAAACAAAGCTGAGATTCCACCTCACCCCACAAAGAATGGCTGCTATCATGAAATCAACCAATAACAAATGCTGGTTGGGCTGTGGGGACAGAGAAACACTGCTTCACTGCTAGTGAGAGTGTAGACAGGTGCATCCACTGTGGACATCAGTATGGAGATAACTCAAATATCTAGGACTCAAAGCCCCGTTTGACCCAGCTATTCCCCTGCTGGGTATCTTCCCAAAAGAATTAAGAGAATCATACTATAGTGATATATATGCACCCATGTTCATAGCAGCACAGTTTGTAATAGCTAAAAATTGGAAAGAACCCAATTGCCCACCAACTGGAGACTGGATAAAGAAAATGTGGAGAGGGTTTATAAAATGGAGCACTACTAGCCATAAAAAAGGAGAAACTAGAGACATTTATAGCTAAATGGATGAACACTGAGGTACTCATAAGTGCAATAAATAGAACACACATGTGCAAATACCAAATACTTTCTCTGGTGTGAGATAGTGAAAGTGTAAATAAGCATCAAAATGTATAACAGGTAATGTGAAATAGGAAAAAAATGTCCAAAGGGGAAGGGAAAGGGGAAGTGGGAGGGGTAGAGGAAAGAAAAGAAGGGAAAAGAATAAATATGAAAAAATGGAAACAAAATCTTTGTAAATAGGGAGGGATGGAGGGTTTGAAGAGAGTGCAGGGGAATGGGGATAAAATAAGAAAAAAGAGATTATGTAAAGGTCCAAATTTCCAATGATGAATGTCATTATATTGTATACCTAAAATGTACCAATATAATTAATTTTTAAAAATAAAATTTAAATAGATTTTGACCACAGTTAGGCCTGTGTGCCTGATCTTTTTGAAAAGATCAAATGTCCTTGGGAAGATACTTTTTGTTTTTTTCTTAGGAAGATCTATGAATCATTGCAATCATTTTGCCATCTAACATACAAGTCAGTCCATATTAACTGTTCGCTTTGTTCTCCTCTTACTTCTGATGGACAGAACAAAGTAAGAAGCAGGGCCAGCCTGGACAAAGCTGGACCACTGAGGGATATGATACATGAGCTAGGGGAAGCTAAGAGGAAGAGCAACCCCTCAACTTGCCCTGAATAGTAAGAGTACAAGGTGGATGAAGTAGTAGTTTAATAAGGTTTTAATGTGTTCCCCAAAATTTCATGCATTAGAATTTTAATCCCCAAATTTATATGTTAGTGCTATTTGGAGGTGAAGTTCCCATGATGGGATTAGTGTTTTTATAAGAAGAAAAATAGCCCTGGATTTGGCTTACTCCACATGGTGTCTTCTACTATGCTATGACACAGCAATAAAGTCCTCATCAGATGCCAGCACTTTGATATGAACTTTCTACCTCCAGAACTGTGAGCTTTGAATCACTCCTATTTTTTATAAGTTACCAGTCTGTGGTATTCTATCATAATGCCATAAAATAGACTAAGACACAGCTCAATTCCTCATGCAACATCCTGGTCTAAGGTTCCTCTGCCAGTCCTCAGCCCCAACCTTTCCATCTGTCTGAACTGGAGATGGTCTTGGATTCTGCTCTGCAAAGAGCTTTAAGGAAAATAAAATTGAGATATTTAACAACACTTGAATGTTCAAAACACAACCCCTCTTTAAGAAACAGAAGTTCAAAATCTGGGACCTTCCAGCTGGGCTCAGTACAGCTTTTGTACCCTGAGTCCCTGCCATCCCTTTGAAACAAAAAAACAAAGCAGCAGTAATAAAAATAAAATTTGTACTTAAAAAAATGGTGGTCCCTTCCCACTCATGTTTATGTATAAACCAAACACCAGCAAAACAAACTGGTGGTTAAACTGGCATTTTAGTTATGAGCCATTACATTAACCAAACAAACTAGGGGACACCCACAAGCATCTCTTATTTTTATGGTGCTGGATGACACGAAGGCCCAGGTAGGTGTCCAGGTATCTTACTGCTCACAGAGAGGCCTGCAATCTTCAGTACATCCACAGAGATTCATGTTAATAAAAATCACAAGAAAGTTTAGAAACTTCAAGCAGAGAAATTCCTTCTAAGCTCAGGCTTCAAAACATTTTAGAGAGAAATAAAACTCTATAGCATGACTGGTTGATGCTACCACTTCCCACTCTGGTCACTTAAGCCAGTTAATCCTCATCTCCCCACACAAGTCCTTCTCTCTCAGGAGAGATACAAATGGGTCAATACCTATTTGAAAACTGTTCTTTCTGAGGTTGCCTGTTTCTGCAAGCCGCTGGAAGAGGGGATTTCCTAACTGACTTGGGAAAATGTAGCTCAAGCTGATGACATCACATTGTACACATTATTAGTCCCAGAGGTTTGCTGAGAAATTCTGATAACCTACAGTCATCCACAGCTAAACTTTGAAAATAGTTTCTTGAAATTCAATGCCAAGGCTGCAACAGACAGAAGAGGGGAAGTGAATTCACAAGGGAAGTGAATCTCTGGGGTTTTTTGTTTTTTTGTTTTTTCTTTTTTATTTTTGAATCTCTGGTTTTAACTGACATAACCAGTCCCATTTTGATTAAGAAGTCAATGGAGGGCTGGGGATTTAGCTCAGTGGTTTCACCACCTGCTGTGCAAGCTCAAGGACCCAAGTTCAATCCCCGGTACAAAAAAAAAAAAAGAAGTCAATGGAAAAATGATACTTCTTCTGTTACTTTTATTTTGTTTTTTGTTAAAATGTCTTTTGGAAAAATTAAACATCTTGACCTCTTTATGGAAATAGTTATGTTCACCAGAAAAAAATTGTGCATTTTTTTCATAGAGTTTGCATCAATTTGGTGAGCAAAGATCTGAGGCCACAGAAAGCCCCGACATAGGGTGACTGGTTCACTAGTTTTCAAGCATTTTGAAAACAAATCTGCAGAGTCCATCCTGGGGCACTGGACTAACAAAGCATTTGTTCCGGCCCTGAGAGGCAGCATTCACCACTTGTGTTAACAGGAAGGCTCCACGATGCCCAGAAAGACACAAGCCCCCCTTCCTGAGGCAGGGAAATTCCCTCTTTGGTTTGAAATTGGTTGCTAAGTTGCTGGCACAATGTTTTTTTTCCTGAAGTTGATGTTTCATATTTGGGAAAGGGTAAGGAAAACAATACGTTTGTGCTACTTTTGCAATCAGTATCTTTCTTCAGTGGAGCACATTTTTAAGGAAGAGATGTCTGGAGAGAACTTTATATCCTCTCATCACTGTTATTTTTGAAATGACATTGTGGAAAGAAGTGTTGATTTTACCCTCTATGGGTACAGCAGTCTCATTCTGAGTTCTGGGTTTAAGAAACGGAGGTGCCCTTTGGAAACTCTCCTAATGGGGAAGTGCAGTATTTTCCTTAACACAGGCAGATGTACTACACTCAGCCAGATCAAGTCTGTGCCTCTCTTGTAGGCTGGCTGACTCTGGAGCCCATTTCAAGAGCCAAAGACATTAAGCCTCCACCAGACCTGAAGAGATGCTCCGTGAAGAAGGAAAACGTGCTTACTTTTCTGCATTCTCCTCCCACAAGGGTTTTACACAGTACATACTACAGTTCCCTCTAGCATCAGCTTTGTTGGTTGTGGCTTCATGTACTCAAAGTCAATGGGGGCTCCAAAATACTAAATGGGAAATTCCAGAAATGACCAATTCATAAGTTTGAAGCTGTATGCTGTTCAGAATGAAGCACAATGAAACCTTGCTCTGTTTGTCCCCTGTGTCTGCACAGTGCAACCTTCTCACCCTGAGGCACAGGAGCTGTCCTGGTTATCAGCTCCACTCTGGAGAAATTGGCACTTCTGTGCAGCCAGCCCTTCTTTCACTTAATAATGGCCCCAGAGCACAAGAGGAGCTATGCCAGTGATTCAGATGTACCAGAGAGAAGATGGAAAGTGCCCACCTTAAGTGAGATGGTAAAGGTTTTGACTTAATAAATAACAAAAAAGAAATTGTATGCTGGGATTGCTAAATCTGCAGTAAGAATGAATCTTCTTCTATTTGTGAAATTGTGAAGAAGAGAAATAAAATTTGTGCTAGTTTTGCTGTTGAACCTCATACTGCAAAAGTTACAGTGCTTACTTAAGATAGAGAAGGCATTACATCTGTGATTGAATGTACAAGGGGAAAGCATAGCCTATCCAGAGTTTGGTACTGCCCTTGGTTCCAGGCATCCACGGACACATCCCCAAGAGAAAAGGGAGGACTACTGCACTCAATAAAGATTGTTGGAAACACACAAGTTTAATTCATTCTGGATAATAAGATTCACAGAGCTTTTTCTATGAAATCCCATCATTTTTGTTCTTCACCCATCTCTGAAACAGAAATTACTGGAATGCCATCTGCCTACATTTTCCATCGTGCAAGTTCCCCACTGTTCAATTTGAGATCATCCAAATGATCAAAAGGCCTCATACTGTCTTTGACCAGAGTTTTTATATGCCTAGGATCTTGCTATTCAATTTCATTGAGGAAATTTTCTGTTTTGTAAATATATCTTATGAAAATGCCAATATTTCTGGAGAAAATAACACCATCTTATAACTAATAATATTAATAACCACACCTAAGCTGAGACTGACAAAGAACAAGTCACAATGGGAAGAAGCGCAGGAGGTAGGGGATGAAATCCAAAATAGGGCACCAGGAAGGGACCCAGGCTCTAGAGTTAAAGGGAGCAGGCTTAAGGCCATTTGAAGGGGAAATGGAGGGGTTTCTAAACCCCAATTTCACATAATTTATACTTCACAAGACTGGCAGCAATGTTAGAAGCCAGCACTGCTCTCACACATGAAAGATACACAAAGAACACTTTGAACTCCTTACAAGGAAAGATTTTAGCAAACACAAAATATGATTATCATTACACCTGTTTCCCTGAAAAGATGAGGGACATTTTATCCAGGTGCCTATTATCTCTTTGTGTCTCTTGCATCAAGTGAGTGTGCTTATAATTTCATGCATGTTTGGAGAGATTACAGATGGGTAGCACTGAGCAAAGATCGCATAGGATAAGAAAGAAAATATGGCAGCAGATGAGAAGATGTCTGCAAGAAGCAAGGGACTGTCTTAGTATGGATTCTCCCAGAAGCAGATCCTGATGCAGCCACAGGAGTGCAAGTAGTTTATTTGGGAGATGATCCCAAAGGGACTGCTGGGGGAATTGAAATGGGACAGGGAAGTTTAGAAAGACAGTAATGCATAATAGAGCAGTTTCTCCCTGTGAATAAATGAGGTCAACTTGCTGGGCAACTCTGGGAGACAGGGAAGAATGTGCCTCCAAGTCATTATATTGAGGAATGAGGACTCTTGAGATATTCTTTCTCCTATACTCATCCATCATGCCTGAGGGCTGCTCCCAGGCACATTAACTGCAAACACTTCTGAACTTCCTTCTGTGGACTGGGAAGTCAGAGAGTCAGTGGTGCTGGAGGAGCCATGTACTGGGACAATGAACACTGAGATGTGGCAAGGAGTGGGGGGCACACAGAAACCCAGAGCCACTTGGGCCCACCAAGGTCATATGTCCCCCTGTGCACACATATAGCCTTGTATACAAAGTTCTACCCCAGTGGTGGTGAACCTATGGCATATGTGCCACAGCAGGCACACAGAGCATTCTATTGACATGAGAGCCAAGTCACCCCAGCATTGCCCTAACATCTGAGCATCAGATAACAGCACACACAGGGGCAGTGTTGGCACTTCACAATACATAGGTGGGCTTGGGGTTGCAGTTTGGGCACTCAGTCTCTAAAAGGTTCACCATCATTGTCCTAGCCAATAAATGGTTCATATCAATGGAAGGACTTTAAATCCAGGAAGAATTCCCTATTTTTGCAGGCTCCTAGAGAATATCCTCTACTTACTTAGTTTCACCTAACTGTGACAAAGACTCCCAAATTGGACTCTGCAGTCTTCACTTCTCTGCTGAACACATTTGTTCCATGTTTCTAGCTACTGAAGGAGCACCATTAACTGGATAAGGACACCTGAAACTCAACATGGCTAATATTCTCTTCTCCCCCAAAACTACTTCTTCTTTTGTCCTTCATAACTTAGTTAATGGACCCCCGACAGCACAGAGGAGGTGAGCCACTCATAGCACCCAGGAGGAAGCTTCTGGGGCACTGTATCACCACCCTCCCAGTGCAGAGGAGGTAACCCACATGGGCACCATCAGCAACCACCACCACCAACACCACCACCCCACCCCTGTCAAAATGAGAAGACATGTAAAAAAGTTTCAAAACCAGACATCCAGATCACCTAAAGCAACCCCAAAGGGAAATGAGATGGAGCACTCTGCTACTCAACCACCTGGACTCCCTGAACTGGCAACAAAAGAGGATCTGGAAAAAAAGGAAATCAGAAATAATCTCTCAGATAACAGCAGAGATTGTGCCCATAGTACAAGACATGATAAATCTAGAGTGGACACAGATTTAAAAAAATAGAAGAGTTGAGGAACATGATGGAATCCCAACATAGGAAACAAATGGAATCCATAAAACAGATGCAAATGGATTTCCAGGAGATTAAAAACTCCATTGAAAGTTTACACAGCAGAAGGAGCCAATGTGAGGACAGAATTTCATATATAGAAGATAAAATTGCAATTAGTGACCAGGAAAAGAAAAATTTCTTTAAAATTGTAAGGTACCACAAGAAATCAATCCAGCAGCTGCTAGACGGTGCAAAGAAGAATAAAATAAGACTGATTGGAGTCAATGAACAAACAGGAGAGAGTGAAGATGACATAAAAAAAACTGTTCACAGAAGTAATGGCAGAAAACTTCCCAAGCAAGGGAAAAGAACTTGACAGACAGATAAGTGAGGCATATAGGATTCCAACTACCCATCATCAAAAAACATCTACACATAGGCATATAATAGTTAACATTTCAGAAACAAAACAGAACAAAATTCTACAAGCAGTTAGAGAAAAGTATCAAAATAACATACAAAGGAAAGCCCATCAGAATCACAGCAGACTTCTCAATGCAAACCCTCAAGGCAAGAAGAGCTTGGAGTGACGTATTTCAAGCCCTAAAGGAAAACAGCCTCCAACCCAGATTGATGTACCCTCCAAAACTATCTTTCAAAATTGATGGAGAAATAAGATACTTTCATGACAAAGAGCACCTTAGGAACTTGACGAATACCAAACCAGCACTCCAAAAACTTTTAGACAATATCCTAGGAAAAGACAAGGATCACAACTCCAGGAAGGAATGAATCTATTGGGTGCAACAAAAAATTAAGTGCAAAGGGGGAGAATCCAACAAAAAGAAAAAGTCATCACAACAATAAGTTAATACTTATCAATTATAACCATCAATGTAAATGGTCTCAATCCACCAATCAAAAGAAATAGACTGGATTGAAGCTCAGCCAGTCCCAGCACCCAGAAGGAAGCTCTCCTGCTGCCATCCCAAGCTTCTAGGGCAGAGAAGCTCAGCTGGTCCCAGCACCCAGAAGGAAGCTCCCCCACTGCCATCTCAAGCTCCTAGGGCAGAGAAGGTGAGCTGCGTGGGGGCCAGAAGCACCCCCCCATGGAAATGAGAAGACACATAAACAAGCCTCAAAAACAGACTTCCAGATCACCTACAGCAACCCCAAAGGGAAACGAGATGGAACATCTGGGAAAAATGAAATCAGAAATAATTACTCAGATAACAGCAAAGATTTTGCTCATGGTGTAAGACATGGTTGATAAATCTAGAGAGGACACAGATAAAAAAATAGAGGATCTGAGGAGCATGATGGAATCCCAACATAGGAAACAAATGGAATCCATAAAACAGATACAAACAGATTTCCAAGAGATTAAAAACTCCATAGAAAGTCTGCGCAGCAGAATGAACCAATGCGAGGATAGAATTTCACATATAGATGATAAGATTGCAATTAGTGAGGAGGAAAAGAAAAATTGCTTTAAAATTGTAAGGGAACATGAGAAATCAATCCAGTAGTTGCTAGAGGATGCAAAGAAGAATAACATAAGACTGATTAGAGTCAGTGAGGAAAGAGGAGAGAGTGCAGATGACATAAAAAAAAAACTCATCACAGAGGTGATGGCAGAAAACTTCCCAAGGAGGGAAAAAGAACTTGACATACAGATAAGTGAGGCATATAGGACTCCAGCTAGCTTTGATCAAAAAAAATCTACACATAGGCATATAATAGTTAGGATTCCAGAAATCCAACAGAAGAATAAAATTCTACAAGCAGTGAGAGAAAAGAAACAAATCACATACACAGGAAAGCCCATCAGAATTACAGCAGACTTCTCAATGCAAAACCTCAAGGCAAGAAGAGCTTGGAGTTATGTATTTCAAGCCCTAAAGGAAAGCAGCCTCCAACCCAGATTGATGGACCCTGCAAAACTATCTTTCAAAATTGATGGAGAAATAAGATACTTTCATGACAAAGAGCACCTCAGGAACTTTATGAATACCAAACCGGCACTCCAAAAAATTTTAGACAATACCCTAGGAAAAGACAATGAAGATCACAACCCCAGGAAACCCAGCAAAATGAATCCATCGGGCGAGACAAATTAAATACAAAGGGGGAGAATCCAACAAAAAGAAAAAGTCATGACAAGGCTTTTAAAACTTTTGACTTCATCGCCCTAATGAGTGTATAATTCAATCTTATTATTGTACTGATTAGTATTTTTCTGATTCTAGAGTTGCACACCATTCCTTGTGCTATAATGGCTATTTATCATCTTCTTATGTCTACATTTTAATTGGGTTGTCTAATAATGAGCTCTAAGAATTCTTTATATATTCTGGTCATAGGTTATATGCATTGTAAATATGGTCTGTTTAAGGACTACTTTTCATTTTAATGATGTCATTTAAAGTTCTAAATTTTGGTGGAATTTCATTTATCAATTTTTATTCTTTTATACATCATGTTTTTTATATCCTAGGTAGTTCTTGCCTACCCTGAATTCATAAATATTTCCCTTATAATTTCTTTCTAAAGTTTTATACTTTTAGGCTTCTTATTTAGGTTCATAGATCCCTTCAAGTTATTTTCATGTATGGAAAAAAAAGGGTTGAGGTTAATTTTTTATATATGGATACCAGGTGTTCTAGTGCCGTTTGCTGAAGACACTACCTCTTCCTCAGCTCTTGAATCGAGTTTATATTCTATAAAATGCTAATGTTAAAAAATCTTTCAAAAACTCAGTGGACCATATATGTGTGGTTCTATTTCTAGATTCTCTGTTTTATTCAAATGATCTATATGTCTTTCCTTACACCAAAACTGCCTTGATTACTGTAGCTTTAGAAGAAGACTTAAAATTGGGTGCTAAATGTCTTCCAACAGTTTTTGTTTTTGTTTTTGGCTTCTCTGGGTCCTTTGTACTCCTACATAACTTTTAAATTTCAATATCCAGTTCTTCATTTATAGCAAGTATACACAGACCTGAATTTTAATATATACCTTGTGTTTTCTAATCCTGCTAAATTCAAGTGCAAGTTCTAGGGGCTCCTAGAGATTTCTTAGTATTTTCTCTGTAGACAATCATTTCATCTACATATAAAGATTTTGCTTCTGCCCTGCCAATCCTATCCAAGTTGTATCATTTTATTGCCAGACTATTTTGGTTTTGACCTATGTTTCAAAGTCTAATGGACAGATGAAAAGTAGGCATATATGCCCTTGTTCCCAACTTTAGGGAGAAAGCATTGTATCATCTCCATTCATAGAAGGAGTTTTTGTTGGAAGTATGGAGTACATGTCTTTGATCTGTTGAGACAGTTCTGTTCTACTTCTAGTCTCCTGATAGCTTTTACCATGAACAGCTGTAGAATTTAGTCCAATAATTTTTCTCCAACTACTGAGAGGATCATGTGGCTTTCTCCTTTCCTCTGTTAAAATGATGACTTTTGGGGGTGGATCTTCCAATGCTGAACCAACACTGCCATCCCTATAACAATACCACTTTCTACATCCTGCCAGATCTGACTTCTAATAGTTTGTTTTGTTAAACAAATTTCTATCTATGTTCATACTGTTTTCTTCTATTATCTTTATCCAGTTTTAGGATTAGCACAATGTTGAGTTCCTAAAATGAGGGGAGAAGTGTTCCTTCTTTTTTCTGCTTTAATTGTTTGATATAATTTATCAGTTAAAATGTATATGAGCCTGCTGTTGTCATATAGGTAGGTTTTCAAGCTAGGAATATACTTTCTTTAATAGGTGCTACTCAAATTTTGTATTTCCTCCAGAGTTAGTTTCATTAATTTGTCTTCCAAGGTACTTCTTAGAAGTTGTCAAATTTATTTCAAAAAAGATTTTTGTAATATGCTTTCTATATCCTTTTAAATTCTGTAAAATCTGTGGTAATGTCTCCTAGATCTTAATATTGTAATTTTAAAAATGTATAACTGATATTGTGTAACAGGAAGAAAAGGTCTAAAAGAGCAGGGGAATTGGGAGGGGTAGGGGAATGGAAAAAAGGGAAGGGAAAAATATGAAAAAAGGAGAAAAATGGAAACAAGTTCTTTTCAAATAGGGAAGGGTGGAGGGGGTGAAGAGAGGGCAAGGGAAGGGGGAAAAAATAAGAACCAAGAGACTCATGTAATGGTACAAGATCCCAATGATGAATTAACTGTATTTTATGCCTAAAATGTACCAATAAATTTAATGGGGGGGAAGAAAAAAAGAAATAGACTGGCAGAATGGGTCAAGAAGCAAGATCTAACAATATGCTGCATACAAGAAACACAATTCAAAAAGAAACTCATAGACTGAAAGTTAAAGGGTGGAAAACAATATTCCATGTGACAGGAACCTGAAAAAAAGCAGGAGTAGCTATCCTTTTTGCAGATCAAGTAGATTTTAAACCAAAATTTGAAACACTTCTGGTCCCAAGAATTTCAGATAAGTGATAGTCAACTTGTATGTACAAATCTACTGTGAACATCTGTTTTCATTCCTCTTAAAACCTTAAGAACAGAAATGTTGGTTCTTAACTGTAATACAAGAAATTTCTATATTGTTTTCCAAAATGGTTTTGTCATTTTACATTCACATTAACAGTATTAGACAGTTCTAACTGGTTCACACTTAAGCTGACATTTGTTCTTGTAAAACTTTTAATTTAATCTCCCTAATGAGTGTATAATATGATCTGGTTATTGTACTGATTAGTATTTTTCTGATTCTAGTATTACACACCTTTCCTTGAGCTGTACTGGCTATTTATCATCTTCCTATGTCTACTTTTTAATTGGGTTCTCTATTAATGACCTGTAAGTATTCTTTATATTTTCTGGTTTTAGGTTATATGTATTATATTTTTAATTAAATTCTTTTATTGGTACATTGTAGGTATACAACACAATTACATTTCTCATTGGGAATTGTACCTTTATGTAATGCATCTCAGTTCTTATTTATTCCCCATTCCTAGCTCTTCCTTCATGCCCTCCACTCTACCTTATTTACAAAGACTTTATTTCCATGTTTTCCATTTCTCATCATTTTTTCCTTTCCCTTCTTTCCTTTCCCCTGCCCCTTCCACTACACCTATGCCTTTGGACCTTTTCTTCCTATTTTACAATATCGATTATTCATTCTAATCATTGCTACATTTTAGGTATACAATATAATGACATTCATCATTGGGAATGTGCACCTTTACATAGTCTCTCTTGGTTGTTATTTTTCACCCTTGCCCAGCCCTCGCTTCAACCCCTCCAGTCCTCCCTATTTACAAACATTTTGTTCCTAGTTTTCCACTTTCTCATATTAATCCAATTCCTTTCTACCCTTTCCCCTAGCCCTCCCACTTCCTTCCCCTTTGCCCCTTTTCTTCCTATTGCACATTACCTATTATACATTTTGTTCTTATTTACATTTTCAGTTTCTCACACCAGAGAAACTATTAGGTATTTATACATGTGCGACCTATTTACTTCACTTAAGAGTATCAACTCAATGTGCATCCACTTAGGTATAAATGTCTCTAATTTCTCATTTTTTATGGCTGAGTAGTACTCCATTTTATTAAAAAACCACATTTTCATTATCCAGTCTCCAGTTGATGGGCATTTGGGCTATTTCCAAGTTTTAGCTATTACAAACTGTGCTGCTATGAACATGGGTGCACATATATCACTGTGGTATGATTCTTTTAATTCTTTGGGGAAGATCCCCAGCAGTGGAATAGCAGGGTCAAATGGGACTTCCAGTCCTAGTTCTTTGAGGTATCTCCATACTGATTTTCACAGTGGTTGTACCAGTCTACACTCCCACCAGCAGTGGAGCAGGCTTCCTCTTTCCCCACAGCCCCGTCAGCATTTGTTATTGGTTGATTTCATGATAGCAGCCATCCTTTCTGGAGTGAGGTGGAATCTCAGTGTTGTTTTCATTTGCATCTCTCAAGTGACCAGTGATGTTGAACATTTTTTCATGTATTTATTTGTTATTTCTACTTCTTTGTCTGAGAAATGTCTCTTCATTTCAGATGCCCATTTTTGGATGGGGTCTTTAAATTTGGGAGGTCTGATCTTTTTAAGTTCTTTATAGATTCGAGATAGTAGACCTTTGTCTGAGGAACAGCAGGTGAGGATTTTTTCTCACATTGTGGGTTGTCTCTTCAAACTGCTGGTGGTTCCTCTTGCTGTGCAGAAGCCTTTTAATAAGAAGAGATCCCACTTGTTGATTGTTTGTGCTAGTTCACGGGCAACTGAGGTTTTGTTCATAAAATCTTTTCCTACACCAGTGTCGTCAAGGGTTCTACCTTATCTCTGTTCCAACTGGTTCAGACTTTCTATTTTAATATTTAGATCTTTAATCCATTTTGATTTTAGTTTAGTGTATGGTGAGAGATATAGGTCTACTTTTAATCTTTGGCAAGTTGAAGCCTAATTTTTCCAGCACCATTTATTAAAGAGGCTATCTTTCCTCCAGTGAGGGTGTTTGGCTCCTTTATCAAAGATGAGATGGTTGAGTGTGTCTGGCGTTGGTTCTGCATCTTCTAATCTGTTCCACTGGTCCTCAAGTCTGTTTCTTTGCCAGTACCATGCTGTTTTTATCACAGTAGCTTTGTAGTAGAGTTGCAGGTTGGGGATTGTGATACCCCCTGCCATGTCTGTTACCTAGAATTGCTTTTGCTACTCTGGGTCTCTTCTTGTTCCAAATGAATTTTTGGATTGTTTTCAAGGACTATGAAGTATGCTGCTGGGATCTCAATTGGAATTGCATTAAATCTATATAGCAGTTTTGGAAGTATGGCCATTTTCACTCTATTAATCCTTCCTACCCAGGAGCAGGGGATGTCTGTCCATTTTCTGATATCATCTTCAATCTCTCTTTTCAGAGTGCCATAGTTTTCAGAGAAGAGGTCTTTGATTTCTTTTGTTAGGTTGATCCCTAGGTATTTCAGGTTTTTGGATGGTATTGTGAAAGGAATTATTTGCCCTATTTCTCTCTCAGTGAGTCTGTCATTTGTGTAGAGGAAAGCTATTGATTTTTGTGTGTTGACCTTGTAAGCAGCTACTTGACTGAATTTGGTTATTAAGTCTAGAAGACTTTTGGTGGAGTTCTTGGGGTCTTATATATACAGTATCATGTCATCTGCAAATAATGACAATTTGACTTCTTCATTTCCTATCTTTATTCCTTTTATTTCTTTCTCTTGTCTAATTGCCATGGCTAATGTTTCCAAAACTATATTGAACAAGAGTGGTGATAGTGAACATCCTTGTCTTGTTCCTGATTTTAGTGTGAAGGATTTCAGTTTTTGGCCATTTAGTATGATATTGGGTGTTGGTTTTTCATAGATGGCTTCTATCAGTTTGAGGTAGAGACCATCTATTCCAATTTTTTTGTAGGGTTTTTTCCATAAATGCATGTTGGATTTTGTCAAATGCTTTTTCTGTGTCTATGGAGATAATCATATGGTTTTTGTCCTTGACTCTATAGATATAGTGTATTACATTGATTGATTTTCGTATATTGAACCATTCCTGCATCCCTGGGATGAATCCCACTTGATCAGGGTGTATGATCTTCTTGATGATCTTCTGCATTCTGTTTGCCATTATCTTATTAAGGATTTTTGCATTGTTCATTGTTCATTGTTCATTAGTGAGTTTGGCCTATAGTTCTCTTTTTCAGTTGGGTCTTTCTCTGCTTTGAGAATGAAGGTGATGCTTGCTTCCAGGAATGAATTTGGGAATATTGCTTTCCTTTCAATTTCATTGAAGAGTTTAAACAATAGTGCAGCAGTTCCTCTCTAAATGTCTTGTAAAATTCAGCAGTGAAGCCATCAGGGCCTGGGCTTTTCTTAGTTGATAAGTTTTTAATTATGTTCTCAATTTCATTGGTTGATATTGGGTTGTTCAGAATTTTTTAGGTCTTCTTCATTCAACTTTGGTAATTCATATGTATTTAGGAATCTGTCCATTTCTTCTGTGTTGTCCATCTTATTGGTGTATAGGTTCTGGAAGTAGGTATTGATGATCCTCTGGATTTCTGCTGGGTCTGTTGTAATTTCACCCTTTTCATTCCTAATTGCATGGATGTGGGCCTTTTCTTTCCTTTTTCTGACAAGGTTGGCTAAGGGTTTGTCAATTTTGTTGATTCTTTCAAAGAACCAACTCTTGGCTTCATTGATTTTTTGCATCATTCTCTTAGTCTCCATTGCATTGATTTTTCCTCTGATCTTTATAATTTCCTCCCTTGTATGAGCTCTGGGGTTGTCCTGCTCTTCTTTTTCTTGAAGCTTGAGGTTCAGCATCAGGTTGTTTCATTGGGCTCCTTCTGTTTCCCTAATATGTGTATTCACTGCTATGAATTTCCCTCGTAAGACTGCTTTCATTGTGTCCCATAGATTCCGATATGTTGTATTGTCATTGTCATTTAATTGAAGGAACTGTCTGATTTCTTCTTTAATTTTCTCTATGACCCACTGGTTATTCAGAAGTGTGTTGTTCAATTTCCACGTTTATGAAATTTTTTGAGTTTCTTTTGCTATGGATCTCCAATTTCATCGCACTATGGTCTGATAATATACAGCAGATAACTTCAATTCCTTTGCACTTACTTAAACATGTTCTATGTGTGAGTATGTGGTCCATTTTGGAGAATGACCCATGTGCAGCTGAGAAGAATGTGTATTCTGATTTTGTGGGGTGGAAGACTCTGTAAACATCTGTTAAGTTCATTTGTTCAAGAGTTCGATTGAGTTCTAGTATTTCATTACTTATTTTTAGTCTAGTTGATCTATTTATTTGTGACAGTGCGGTATTGCAGTCCCCCACTACAATTGTATTAGTGCATATATGACGTCTCATGTCTGTTAGTATTGGTTTTATATAGTTGGGTGCACTAGTGTTTGGTGCATAGATATCTATGATTGTCATCTCTTCCTCTTGGATTCTTCCCTTTACAAGGATGTATTGTCCTTCTTCATCTCTCTTAATCTGTGTTGGTTTGAAATCTACTTGATCTGCACAGAGGATAGCTACTCCTGCTTTTTTTCGGGTTCCTGTCATATGCAGTATTGTTTCCCACCTTTTAACTTTCAGTCTATGAGTTTCCTTTTGAATGAAGTGTGTTTCTTGTACGCAGCATATTATTGGATTTTGCTTCTAGACCCATTCTGCCAGTCTATTTCTTTTGATTGGTGAATTGAGACCATTAACATTGATGGTTATAACTGAAACATATTGACTTGCCATTGCCATACTTTTTCTTTTTGTTGGGTTCTCCCCCTTTACATTGAATTTCTTGTCATGCCAGATGGGTTCATTCTGCTTTGTCTCCTGGGGTTGTGATCCTCAATGTCTGTTCCTAGGATATTGTGTAAAATTCTTTGGAGTGCTGGTTTGGTATTCACGAAGTTCCTAAGGTGCTCTTTGTCATGAAAGTATCTTATTTCTCCATCCATTTTGAAAGATAGTTTTGTAGGGTACATCAATCTGGGTTGGAGGCTGTTTTCTTTTAGGGCTTGGAATATGTCACTCCAAGCTCTTGTTGCCTTGATGGTTTGTGTTGAGAAGTCTGCTGTGATTCTGATGGGCTTTCCTTTGTATGTGATTTGTTTTTTTTCTCTGACTGCTTGGAGAACTTTGTTCTTCTGTTGTGTTTCTGGAATCTTAACAATTCTATGCCTATGTGTAGATTTTTTTTGGTCAAGGCTATTTAGAGTCCTATATGCCTCACTTATCTGTATGTCAAGCTCTCTTCCCCTGCTTGGGAAGTTTTCTGCCATTATTTCTGTGAAGAGATTTTTATGTCATCTCCACTCTCTCCTGTATCTTCATTGACTCCAATCCGTCTTATGTTATTCTTCTTTGTGTCCTCTAGCAGCTGCTGGATTGATTTCTAATGTTCCCTTATAATTTTGAAGCAATTTTTCTTTTCCTGGTCACTAATTGCAATCTTATCTTCTATATCTGAAATTGTGTCCTCACATTGGCTCATTCTGCTGTGTAGCCTTTCAATGGAGTTTTTCATGTCCTGGAAATCTATTTGCATCTGTTTTATGGATTCCATTTGTTTCCTATGTTGGAATTCCATCATATTCCTGAGCTCCTCTCTAGATTTATTAATCATGTCTTGCACTAGGGGCACAATTTCTCCTGTTGTCTGAGAAATTATTTCTGATTTCATTTTTTCCAGATCCCCTTTTGTTGCCAGTTCAGTGGGTCCAGGTGGATGAGTATCAGAGTGTTCCATCTCATTTCCCTTTGTGGTTGCTGTAGGTGATCTAGAAGTCTGGTTTTGAGACTTATTTATGTGTTTTCTCATTTTGAAAGGGGTGGGGGGCTGATAGCGCCTGCATGGATTACCTCCTCTGAGCTGGGAGAGGTGGGAGAGGAGCCAGAAGCAGCAGTAGGAATGGTGACCCAAAAGCCCTTTCCTGTGGGCTGGGAGCAGCGAGAGTGATGGTGGCCGGGAAGCCCCTTCCTCTGGACCAGGAGCTGTGGGAGGGATGGTGGCTTGGAAGCCCCTTCCTCTGGGCCAAGAGCAGCAGGACAGAAGGTGGCCCAAAAGCCCTTTCCTCTGGGCTGGGAGCAGCAGGAGGGGTGGTGACCATGAAGCCCCTTCATCTGGACCAGGAGCAGTGGGGGGGTGGCTCAGAAGCCCCGACCTCTGGGACAGGAGCAGCAGGACTCAGTACCGTGGTCTGGTGGTCTGGTGTCCCCTGCATCTTTGTAGTGTGTAACCAGGTAGCTGCCTGTCTGCAGCGGGGTGACGATTGGTGTCTTCTGCGCAACTCGTGACCTCGATAGGGCATGCACAGACCTGCCTGTCTGCAGCAGGGTGATTTGGTGTGTTCCACGTGACTCATTGTGGGGAGCCGTGTCAGCCAAAAAGCTTCATTTTAATTTTACCCTCTGTTATAAATATCCAGGAGACTATGTTATGGGGAACCATGTCTTCGCTAATTCTGATGTTTACCTTTAGAGATTGCCCTGGCAACAAGTTGAACCTTCTGTAACCCCATGAAACAAAGTAGCCCCTGAGGGCAAGGAGTGTAGAAAACTAGCAAACAAGGAAGCAGGTGTTTTGGGATAAAGGTCATGGTTAATGACCTTACTCACTGAATGTATAAAAGAGAGGTGAAAATAAACTTGCTCACTCGGTCTTTGTGGGCCCTCCCGTCTCTCTGTTTCTTCTTTCTCAATCCTCACGTCCCCACTCAGGTCTTGTTCGACAAGTGGCACCTGGGCTCCGGGGCTGGTGAGTGCGACACAATACGGGAGAAATAATGGGGCAAACAGAAAGTAGGGCACTGTTTGCTCAGACAGTAAAAAATATGTTAAAAGGAAGAGGTACTGAAGTTAATCATGCCCAGCTAGTAAAGTTTTTAGAATTTGTGGGTAAAGTGTGCCCTTGGTTCCCAGAACAGGGAGCGATTAGCTTAGAGACCTGGAATGAGGTAGGAAAAGAATTACAATTATATTCTTGAGGCAGAGGTCCAGCCTCCATGCCTGTTGATACTTTTAGTCTTTGGGCCTTGGTCCGAGATGCCTTGGATCCTCGACCTGAAGGATTAAGATTAAAACTTAATTGGGATCCTGAAATGACGGAGAAGGGAATACAAACATCTAGGCCTCCCTCCGAACAGCCCTCTTTAATAGAAGAAAATTTAGGTTCCTCCTCAAGCGATGAAGGAGACTTAGAGATGGACCATCCCCTAAAGAAAGGGGAAGATGGATTTGAGAAAGAGGAGCCATGGCCTGACCCTCCACCATTTGTAGCCATGGCTGGAAAGATAGAGCCTAGTGCCCCACCTGAAAGTCCTAGCTGGAGAATAGAATTAGAAAAGGAACTAGAGAAACTTAAATTGGAAATGGCTCATGAAAAACTTCAATTACAACAGGAATGTGATAGGCTCAGACAGCAGGTGGAAAATGCTCAGAATAAAGTGCAATTGCAAAAATGTCATTATGAATTGCAGGAAAGTCAGGAGCCACGGCGTTTCGAGGGTATATCTGTTCTTTCACAGACACTATCACAAAAGGATCCTACCTTGTATAAGTTCAAGACAGAACAGATTTCCCCTCTCCAAGCAGCCTTGAGGGCTGGAGAACAGATGGGGGAAAGGGTAGAAGGCCTTTCCGTGGCCTCCCTTGCCTTTCCTGTAATCTATCAATGAGATCAACAAGGACAGATTATGGGAGGAAATTATGAGGTTCCAACTTTTAAGTTAATAAAGGAATTAAAGACAGCCTGCAGTCAGTATGGACCTAATGCTCCCTTTACTAAGACAGTCTTGGAATCACTCACAGGAGTGGGATATTTCCCTCCCGCAGATTGGCGACAGATAGCTCGGGCTTGTCTGTCAGGGGGGATTATTTGTTATGGAAAACTGAATATCAAGAACAATGTCTAAGGGCCAATGATATTAATCTTGCTGCAGTAAATCACATTCAGCTTGAAATGTTGTTAGGGGAAGGACCTTTCGCAGCTCTTCAACAACAAATAAGGATGCCCCCTGAGGCTATGGCTCAGATGGCAGCTGCAGGATTGAGAGGGTTAAAGTATCTCATTGTTTCCTCAGGCCAACCAAATCGAGCTGGTTTTGGGTATTTTTAATGAGGACCATTGATCCTCCTGTACACCATGCGGATCCGATAGTTTGGAAATCAGAAGAACCCATATGGGTGGATCAATGGCCCTTAACAAAAGAAAAAATTCAAGCTGCTGAGCAGTTGGTACAGGAACAGCTCGAAGCCACAATTCACCACGGAATTCTCCTATTTTTGTAATTAGAAAGAATTCAGGAAAATGGAGATTGTTACAAGATCTAAGAGCCATCAATAATACCATGCAAAATATGGGAGCATTACAGCCTGGGCTGCTCTTGCCATCAGCCATACCCAAAGATACCTATAAGATTGTGCTTGATTTAAAGGATTGTTTCTTTACCATCCCTTTAGCTCCCCAAGATTGTCAACATTTTGCATTTAGCTTTCCATCTATAAATTTTAAAGAACCCACAAAACGATATCATTGGGTAGTTGTGCCTCAAGGTATGGCTAATAGTCCTACTTTATGTCAAAAATTTGTGACTCTAGGATTGGAGCAATTTTGACAAAGGTATCCCAAAATATATGTCATTCATTACATGGATGATATTCTATTGGCTTATAAAGAAAAAGATTGTTTGATGCAGGCTTATGGTGTATTGTGTTCAGATCTACAACAATGAGGATTAGTAATTGCACCTGATAAAGTACAGGTTAAAGAGCCTTTTCAATATCTAGGCTATGTATTGGAAGGAGATAAGATACAAACTCAAAAATTGTCTTTAAGAAGAGAACATTTAAGGACTTTAAATGATTTTCAAAAGTTCCTTGGAGATATTAATTGGATCCGTCCGTTTTTAAGATTAACCACGGGCCAATTAAAGCCCTTGTTTGATGTTTTGAAAGGCAGCTCTGATTCTTTATCTCTGCGAAAATTGACCCCTGATGCAGTTTTAGCCATAAAATTGGTAGAAGAGGCCATAGAGGATCAACAATTAAAGTATATTGATTATCTTCAACCCTGGTCGCTATGTATCTTATTTACACAATATAGCCCCACCGCTGTCCTTTGGCAGCGGGGACCATTGTTGTGGATTCATCTCCCTGTCTCTCCTGCCCGAGTTTTGAGACCCTATTATGTTGCAGTGGCCACAATTATAAGACAAGGTAAATTGGAGTCTAAAAAGTATTTTGGAAAAGACCCAGATATGTTATGTTTGTCTTATAAAAAAAAACAACTCGATTGGTTATTAAACAATGATGATGACTGGCCTATGGCTTTAATGGGATTTAGTGGGCAAATAGGATATAATTTGCCAAATCATAAATTGTTACATTTTGTTCAACAACAAGGGATTGTTTTTCCAAAGATTACCCATTCATATCCACTCAAAATGGTGTCCTTGGTCTTTACTGATGGATCCAGCAATGGCATTGCTGCTGTAAATATTGATGGCCAATGTCAACAATGGCAAACAGGCTTTACATCCGCCCAGACCACAGAATTATATGCTGTTTTTTGTGCTTTTCAGATATTATCACAAACAGCTTTCAATCTTTATACTGATAGCCATTATGTAGCTTCTGCCTTGCAGGTTCTAGAGACTGTGGAAGGTATTGGTTCTCAAAATAAAGACGTATTTCAATTATTTATGGATATCCAAAGGGCCCTTCGAGATAGAAAACAACCTCTTTTTGTGACCCATATCCGTGCACATTCGGGTCTTCCAGGACCTCTTATTGAAGGAAACGAGCTTGTGGATAGAGCTACATGGACTGTGTTTTTTTCCAGTGTTCAACAGGCCATTCAGTTACATCAAATACATCATCAAAATAGCCAAAGTTTACATTTGCATTTTCATCTTACTCGAGAACAGGCTAGACAAATAGTAAAACAATGTCCTCAGTGTGTTTGTCAGTCTCCTGTATCTCATTTGGGAGTTAATCCTCGTGGATTAGTCCCCAATCACCTGTGGCAAATGGATGTGACTCACATTCCAGAGTTTGGAAAGGTACGTTTTGTTCATGTCACCATAGATACCTTTTCTGGTTTACTTTGTGCTACAGCTCATGCCGGTGAGGCCACCAAACATGTTATTGCTCATTGTTTAGCGTGCTTTTCTGTTATGGGCGTTCCAAAAATTATCAAGACTGATAGTGGCCCTGGCTATACTAGTAAGGCTTTTCAAAATTTTTGTCAACAATGGAATATCCAACATAAGACCGGTATTCCATATAATCCTCAGGGCCAGGGTGTTATCGAGTGTGCTCATTCCACCCTTAAAAGTCAATTATTAAAAATAAAAAATAGGGGGAGTTTATATCCTATGTCACCATGTAATAGTCTTGCTCATGCCCTGTTTATATTGAATTTTTTAATTTTGGATGCTCAAGGATATTCAGCAGTTGAGCGGATTGCCTTAAAGGCTCATCAAATATCCCGAGCTTATGTTCGGTGGAAAGATCCCTTGAGTGGGCAATGGAAAGGACCCGACCCTGTATTAATGTGGGGTCGAGGACATGTCTGTGTTTTCCCACAGGAGGAAGATGGGCCTCGCTGGTTACCTGAGCATCTTGTTTGGCATGCAGAGTCTCCTGGGACTACAGGGGGACCCATATTGGATCCCGTTACCAGAGCCACAGGTAATTCACCCAGCACGATGGGATGATCAAGAAGTCATCATTCGGATGAATGATACTCGTATCTTAGGAGATCCTGCCGTCCAGCCTGGAGAAGATGAATTCCAGCAGCGGGCTTTACATTACACAGGCAGGGGAGGCTGAAGGTGCCAGGTGGCTGCCTGAAAGATTGGTCCATTTCTCGGGGAATTTTCCTGCCCCTCAGGATGATTCTGACAACTGTCCTGCTGATGAATCTAATGATGAGGCTTAATGGGGAACTTTATTGGACTTATGTACTTGATCCACCTGCGGCAGGCCCTGACAAGAACAAGTTTCAATTGTTCAACTATGTGGGATCACTGGAGTCCATCTACATCTACCCAGATGTATAGAGATATAATATTGCTGGACTCGACACTTGTGTTGTGGACTGGTCTGAATCTCGGGATTATGCCTCTACTCAGATGTATAATTCCCCCCTCTCCTAGTCCCCCATCATTAAGTGAAACAGCACTCTCTATGGGGTTATGGTGGAGTGACAAGGGAAATGCTCAAACATATATTTGGAAATTGGCTGCAGCCTTAGATGAGGCTAAGGTCTAACCTGAAAATTCTTATCATCCAAAAAAGAAATGTCATTGTGTGTGTTGTGCGCTCTTATGTGTTGCTTGTAGAAAATATTAGTCTTCAGAAAGGTAATGATTATTATGATGTAATTTGCTTTAATTGTCAAATAAGTAATCGTGTCACCCGGAAGTGCTATTGCAGGTGTTCATGCATTCCTTAATGAAGTTGGCTAGAAACATCCATGGTCTATAATTATGTGTTGCACCGCCTAGGCCCACGGTGTAATCCCCTGCAGAAGCTGGTAGTCAATGACGGGTAAGAGGAGTATGGGACATCACCAACCTAAGACAGAGCAAGAGTACAATGACGCTCTTGACTCCGTGACGGGTAAGGGATTTCTTTATATTCCTCGCCTAAGACAGGCACAGTCTATCTGTGTGATCAAGGGACCTTGATCATATTATATAAAATAGGGGGAGATGTAGGGAGCGGTGTCAGCCAAAAGGCTTCATTTTAATTTTACCCTCTGTTATAAATATCCAGGAGACTATGTTATGGGGAACCATGTCTTCGCTAATTCCGATGTTTACCTTTAGATATTGCCCTGGCAACAAGATGAACCTTCTGTAACCCCATGAAACAAAGTAGCACCTGAGGGCAAGGAGGGTCTAGAAAACTAGCAAACAAGGAAGCAGGTGTTTTTGGATAAAGATCATGGTTAATGACCTTACTCACTGAATGTATAAAAGAGAGGTGAAAATAAACTTGCTCGCTCGGTCTTTGTGGGCCCTCCCGCCTCTCTGTTTCTTCTTTCTCAATCCTCACGTCCCCACTCAGGTCTTGTTCGACAACTCATGACCTCGGTAGGGCGTGCACAGCCCTGCCTGTCTGCAGCAGGGTGATTCAGTGTCTTCTGTGTGACTTGGGACCTCGGTAGGGCATGAGCAGACCTGCCTGTCTGCAGCGGGGTGATTTGGCGTATTCCCCGCGACTGGGGACCTCGGTAGGGCATGCCAGTTATATGTATTATAAATATGATCTGTTTAAGGACTACTTTTCATTTTCTTAATGATGTCATTTAAAGTTCTAAATTTTGATGGAATCTCATTTATCAATTTCTTTCTTTTATACATCATGTTTTTGTATCCTAGGAAATTCTTGCCTACCCTAATTTCACAAATATTTTCCCTTATAATTTCTTCTTAAAGTTTTATAGTTTTAGTCTTTCATATTTAGGTTCATAGATCCTTTCAAGTTATTTTTATATGTGGAAATAAAGGGTTGAGGTTAATTTTTTACATATGGATACCAGGTGTTCTAGTACCATTTGCCGAAAACACTATCTTTTCCTCTGTTCTTGAATTGAGTATATATTCTATAAAATGTTAATGTTAAATAATCTTTCAAAACTCAGTGGACCATGTATGTGTGGTTCTATATCTAGTTTCTCTGTTTTATCCCATTGATCTATATGTCTTTCCTTATGCCAACACTGCCTTGATTGCTGTAGCTTTAATGGAAGTCTTAAAATTAAGTAATAAATGTCTTCCAACACTGTTTTGTTTTGTCTTTACTTTTCTAGGTCCTTTGTACTCCTACATTACTTTTAAATTTCAACATCCAATTTTTCATTTATAGCAAGTATACAGAGACCTGAATTTTTATATATATACCTTGTGTTTTCTAATCCTGCTAAATTCAAATACAAGTCTTGGGGCTCCTAGAGATTTCTTAGTATTTTCTCTGTAGATGATCATTTCATCTACATATTTCATTTCATATGCTAATTGTGTCTTTTTATTGCCAGACTATATTAGTTTGGGCCTATGTTTCAAAGTTTAATGGACAGATGAAGAGTAGGCATATCTGCCCTTGTTTCTCTCTTAGGAAGAAAGCATTGTATCTTCTCCATTCATATAAGGCGTTTTTGCTGGAAGTATGGAGTACATGGTTTATCTGTTGAGAAGTTTCTGTTCTACTTCTAGTCTCCTGATAGCTTTTACCAGGAACAGCTGTAGAATTTAGTCCAATACTTTTTCTCCAACTACTGAGAGGATCATATGGCTTTTTCCTTTCCTCTGTTAAAGTGATGACTTATGGGGGTGGATCTTCCAATGCTGAACCAACCAACACTGCCATCCCTATAATAAAACCACTTTCTACATACTGCCAGATCTGACTTCTAATAGTTTGTTTTGTTAAACAAATTTCTATCTATGTTCATACTTTTTTCTTCTATTATCTTTATCCAGTTTTAGTGTTAGCACAATGTTGATTTCCTAAAATGAGGGGAGAAGTGTTCCTTCTTTTTTCTGCTTTAAATGTTTGATATAATTTATCAGTTAAAATGTTTATGAGCCTGTTGTTGTCACATAGGTAGGGTTTCAAGCTAGGAATATACTTTCTTTAATAGGTGCTCTTCAAATTTTCTATTTCCTCCTGAATCAGTTTCATTAATTTGTCTTCCAAGGCACTTCTTAGAAGTCATCAAATTTATTTTTAAAAATATTTTTGTAATATGCTTTTTGTATCCTTTTAAATTCTGTAAAATGTGTGGCAATGTCCTCTAAATTTTGATATTGTAATTTTTTAAATGTATAATTGATATTGTGTAATAGGAAGAAAAGGTCTAAAGGAGTAGGGGAAATGGGAGGGGTAGGTGAAAGGAAAGGGAAAAGAAAAAAATATGAGAAAAGAAAAAACCTGGAAGCAAAGTCTTTGCAAGTAGTGAAGGGTGGAGGGGGGTGAAGGGAGGGCAGGGGAAGGGGAAAGAAATAAGAACCAAGATACATCATGTAAAGGTACAAGATCCCAATGATGAATGTAACTGTATTTTACACCTAAAATGTACCAATAAACTTCATGGGAAAAGAAGAAAACTAACTTAGCTAATGGCACTACAATTCAACTATTCATGCAAGTTAGAAATTTTGGACTCACTTTAATTCTTCGCTGTTCTGTTCCCCATCAATCCATCATCAGTATCTGGACAATTTCCCCCTCAATCTCTTTTTTTAGTACATGTTTGCAATATATAATGACTACTTCTATTGTGGATATTTAGTACTTGTATATGACACATATTCATTCCTTTTACATCCCTTTGCCCTCCTCCTCTTCCCTGCTCCCTGCATCTCTTGGTCTCCTTCCATTTGCAAAAGATCTATTGCCATATTTCCTTATCTCTATCTTTTATATTATTTGTTTATACTTTAGGTTTCTCATATGAGAGAATCCATATTATATTTAAGCTGTACATCTGATATACTTCACTTAAAATTATGGTTTCAAGGTGTATCCATTTTCCTACAAATGATTCAAATTTATCCTTCTTTAAGCACAGTAGTACTCCATTGTATATAAATACCACATTTTCTTTATTCATTCATCTTTTGATGGACATATAGGCTGCTTACAAAATTTAGCTATTATAAATTTTGCTGCTATAATTGGTATCTATGTATGACTATAATCATTGTAATATAATGTCTTTAATTCCTTGGGGAAGATATCTAGTAGGGGCATAGCTGAGTCAAGTGAAATTTCAATTTTAGTTTTTGGGGGCAATCTCCATTTTGATTCCTATAGTGGTTGTACTAGTTTACACTCCCACCTACAGTGTAGAAAGGTTCCTTTTTCATCACAACCTCACCAGCATTTGTTAATGTTTATTTTTTGACAATGGCCATTCATTCCAGAGCAAGGTGGGATCTCCATGTTGTTTTAATTTACATTTCTGTAACAGCCAGTGATGTTGAACATTTTTTCATGTACTTGTTTTGTGATGTGTCTGTTCATTTCAGTTGCCCATTTTTTGCTAGGGTCTTTTCTTTCGAGGAGTCTAATATTTTTTAGTTCTTTATATATTCTAGATATTAGTGTTCTGTACAAGGTGTAGCTGGCAAAATTTTTCCCAATCTGTAGGTTGTCTCTTCTGTCTGTTGATTATTTCCTTTGTTGTACAGAAGCTTTTTAATTTCATATGAGTTCATTTGCTGAGACTTCATATTATTTCTTATGCAATTAGGCTTCTGTTCAGAAAGTCCTTGCCCATGACTGTGACTTCAAAAGTTGTACCTATTTTATAGTCTAGCAAGTAAAGTATTCCTGTTTTAATATTTAGATTTTTTATCTATTTTAATTTTAGTTTACTAAATGGGTCTAACTTCAATCTTCTACATATATATATATATATATATATATATATATATATATATACTCAATTTCAATTTTCCCAGTACCATTTATTAAAGATGCTTTCCTTCAGTATATGCTTTTGGCCCTTTGTCAAAGATCAGATAGCTGAATGTGTCTGAGGTTGTTTGTACATCCTCTATTCTGTTCTATTGATCATGTCTTTTTTGTGCTAGTACCTTGCTGTTTTTATCACTGCAGCTTTGTAATATAACATGAAATCCAGGACTGTTGATGCCTCCTGCTTTCCCAGGATTGCCTTTATTATTCTGTGTCTCCTCTTGTTCTGTATACATTTTATGATAGTTTTCTCTAGTTCTGTGAGGAATACTGCTGTTATTGTGATTGGAATTGCATTAAATCAGCTTTGGAGTATGGCCATTTTGACAATGTTGGTTCTGCCTATCCAGGAACTGGGATGTATGTTTATTTTCTGATGTCATCTTTGATCTTTCTTGGAGCCTTCTGCATCCATATTCTCCTCTCTCCAGCCTATTCTCTATACTGTTATGAGGAAGATTTCAGGATTCAAATCCTTGTCTGACTGCATTTATCTTTGCTTAAAATCTTTCAGTGAATTTGCTTTGCTTTCAAGACAAAGTTCAAACTTGTTATTTTTTGGAGATAGAATCTCACTATGTAGTTCAAGCTGGCCTTGAACTCATTATGCACCCCAGGCTGGCCTGGAGCTCACTGTGATCTTTTTGCCTCAGCCTCCCTAGTGCTGGAAAGCTATGCACCACCACACCCAAACACATGGAAGACTCCTGACCACCTCATTCCAATCCACTGTTCACCTTTTCTTTTATGCCTTCACTGAGCCAAGATTCTTAATTGAAAGTAATATACATAAAATAATACAATAAAATATAAATATAATTTAAAAATCAAAAGGGAGTGGAGATATATGTAGCTCAGTGAAAAGGATCTGGGTTCATTATCCCCTACGAGGTTAAAAAAAAAAAAAAAAAAGGATATTAGAAAATTCTCCTCATCTCTGGGAAGGCTCAAGAACCAGCCTCAGAAGACAGGTAGAAAAAAGGAGGCCAGGAAACCAGAACTACAGTCAACAATATTGTCACCAGTCCATTGAGAACAGCCAACATTTCCAGTGAACACCAAACACTGCAGCTGGTACCCAAGACAACCCTGGGCTCTAGACACTGGTTCTGGTCTTTCCATCACTTTATTGCTCACAATCTGGATGCTGTTATCAATGCTGCTACCTCCCAGCTTTCTCATATGTATCATTTGGTCTAGATTCAGTCCTTTCAGACTGTGTGTGAGCCCTGACTGTCAGGGATCAAGACACCAAGGAAGTTGCCTTTCCAGCCTTGTATTGCATTCTAGGCTCAATTTTCTACCAAGGTTCATGAGAAAACAAAAAACAATGGATTTATCTGCTGGGCACCTCCTAAAAAATGATGATTATCAATGAAAATACTTTTCATTCTTAAATGAAAATAATGAGGAAGGAGGATCACCATGTGTTTGAGGCTAGCCTGAAATACATATTGCATTCAAGGCCAGCCTGAAATACATAGTGAGACCCTATCTCAAAAAACAAAACAAAACAAAAGAAAAAACAAAAAAACAAACGAAAAATAGTGTCTCTAACATAATGTGCCTATCTATCTATCTATCTGTCATCTAAAAATATATTCACCTCTCTGTGAAGGGGACAACCCAAAGTCTCATTAGTATTGAATATAATATTGGTATATTCAATTACAAAATGTTCAGTGTTCAAAACCTTATAGACACATTTTTTTTCCAAAACCTCTAAATCTTTCATTGTTGGTGGGAGTGCAGACTGGTGCAACCACTGTGGAAATCAATATGGAGATCTCAAAAAACTAGGATTAGAGGTCCCATTTGACCCAGCTATCCCCTTCCTGGGTATCTTCCCAAAAGAGTCATACCACAGCAATATATGTGCACCCATGTTTATAGCAGCACAGTTTGTAATAGCTAAAACTTAGAAACTGCCCAATTGCCCATTAACTGGAGACTGGATAAAGAAGTTGTGGGGTTTTTTTTATAAAATGGAGTACTACTCAGCCATAAAGAATGAGAAACTAGAGACATTTATAGCTAAATGGATGCACATTGAGGCCATACTCTTAGGTGAAATAAATTGAACAGACATGTAAATACTGAATAGTTTCTCTGGTGTGAGAAACTGAAAGTTTAAATAAGGCTCAAAATGTATAACAGATAATGTGAAATAGGAAGAAAAGATCTAAAGGAGTAGGGGAACTGGGAGGGGTAGGGGAAAGGAAAGAAGGGAAAGGAAAATGAGAAAAGGAAAATATGAAAACAAAGTCTTTGTAAATAGGGAGGGGTGGAAGGGTTGAAAGGAGGGCAGGGGAATGGGAAAAAATAAGAAGAATGAAAAAAAAGAAGCAAGATACATCATATAAAGGTACAAATTCCCAATGATGAATGTCATTATATTGCATATCTAAAGTGTACCAATAAACTTAATTTTTAAAAATTAAAAAAAACGCTCTAAACCTCAAAACCAATACTTTCAAAGATAAGAGGTATAAAATTATCAAGTTGGTCATCATCAAAGTGAAAATCACTGCTCCCAGTTCCATCTCTTAGTTTCCTGGCCAGTGTCTTCTTCAAACTACAGCAGAAAGAGCTCATTCCATTGATTCTCATGTGGTATGTCATGGCTAGACCTTTAGGACATCCTTTGTGGAGAGCTGGTAGAATGATTTAGTCTGTATTGTTTTCTTTTCAATATCCACCTTCAAGATCACCAGCCCCCAAGGGTTTACCAACCCTGATCCAAAGGTTCTGGATCAGGGAATTGGACAAGACAGAGTGATCTCAATTGGAAGGACCAAGTCAGATTGCTCCTCATCTATTCATTTGATGTAGTTTTTCCTGTTATACAAATCAAGCAGAGTATTAGTGAACTACCAATCTATCTCAGGCTGAAGGATCATCCGACCCATTAGCCATGCTGAGGAACATTCTGGTGACCATCTCCTATGGAGTTTAAGTGACTTCGCTCGGCCTCTGCCCTCTAGAGAGCCTCCCATTCTCACTGAAACACAGAAGCTCGTATTAAATATAGACTTTCCCACTAACATTCCTGACCTAGAAAAAAATTCATCAAAGCACCTCTCAAAGTAAATACAAAGACATGTTTACTGAGGCCTTGGTGAAAGGGGGAATTTCTGAAGTTTCTTATGAAAGTTGTGTGTTAAATCCATTCAAACATTCCTAATATTCCTGTCTTAAGATTCCTTCTACTACACTCTACCAAAGAATTTGTGACATCTCCATATTATCCTAATTTGTCAAGTACAAGTCTTAGTCGCCTAAATGAGCCATCCATAAATATTCACCCAGCTGTTCAAGCTAGAAAAACAAATTTTGACTCTCTCATCCTCTTAAGACATTTAGGTCAATTTAAAATAATACTCTTCTCTCCTTGTTAGCCCATCAGAATCCATGCCCACACATATCTTACAGATTTGGGCTGATATAGTTTTAAAAAATTATTTTGTGAAATTCTCCTGAGTATGAATATTTTGCCTGTGGACTGTGCTGGGATCTAACTCTGGTTGCATATCTAAACATGAGATCGGTCATGTTTAGGTGGTTAGGGCATAGATAATACATCTAAAGAAAATGAGTAGCAGGTGAGGGGACAGAAGAATAAATGGTAAGATAACCCCTCAGGCAAGTTAACTCCTTAGGTAGGAGAGTTATATGTCCTAAGAAGGAACACCCTTATCAGAACATGAAAAAGAAATGTCTTTGGTGAAATATTTTAGATTGTTGCTATAATACATTACCAAGAATTTAGTTGCTTAAAGCAATGTGAATTTATTATTTCACAGTTCTGTGGTATGAAAACCTAACATGGGTCACTCTGAGCTAAAATCGGGATTAGCAGGGCTGCATTCCTTTTTGTCAGCGCTTGGGAAAATCTATTTCCTTGCTTTTTGTACCCTCTAGAGGCCACCCACATTTCATAGCCAAGAGTGTACTTTCTCCAAAGGAGAACCTCACAGTGCTGCATCTCATTTGACTTTTCTTCCACAGCCATGTCACCTTCTGACCACAGCTGGTAAAGGTTCCTTGCTTTTAAGAATTTATGTGATTAGATTGGGCCTACCTGAATAATCAAGGATGATCTCTCCATCTCAAGGTACTTAATTGACCTTATTCACATTTGCAAATTTCCTTTGGCTAAGGTAACATATTTATAGGTTCCAAGGATTAGGGCATGGACAACTTTGAGTTATTATTCTACTACCACACTGGCAAATGGAATTCAGTTGAGTGTTCTACAAACCCTGAACTCCCCTTTCAATTCTCTGCATCTTGTTATTGTCAAATGTACATCTTTATTACCAAAGTTGAGATCTGGAAAGGTCACAAATGTAACTGATGTAATTTGACAACACATAACATAAAACTCTTATCTGTGGCAACTCCATGGAGCTCTGTAGCTTCAAGAGATGAGAAATTACTTTAGCACAGTCAGAAAACTTCTCTCCATTTGGGGCTATAGTTCTAGGTTAATAATTCAGGGATTTGAGCTTCCTTCTCTTTCTTTAAGCACTAGAAGAAATCCTCTAGCCCCATGACTTGAATTTCTCAAGCCTTACATGTTGGTCTATGGTAGTAGTCTTCAAATTATGACAAACCATTACTTTATTAGTTATTCTCCTTTGTACTTAGAGACAGTTTACCATCCCTTAAAATATAGCTGGACTTCTCACAGCTTTTAGTCCAACAAGACTCAAATTCCCATTTCTCTGATGGTATGTGGCTCCTTGCATGACTAGCCAGAGTGCTTGGATATAAGCACTAGAAAGCAACTTCAGCTTATGCAAGACAAAAATGCATTAAGTAATATGTGGTTGCTCCCAGAGTTGCCAAAAAGTCTTAAGTACCAAGCTCAGCAAATTACCAGAAATGAAGATTAGCAAGGGTGTCAAACTCACAGGCAAAATTATCCCAAAGAACAAGTCTGATAATGAAGACAGTGGTGTAGCCATGACAACAGCACTGGCCACTGGATGTTACCTATCACTATAGTAAGTCTTCCCCAGAAAGAATTGCTTCCTTCCTTCTAATTCCCTTTCTTTCACAAGATAAAGATTCCAAGTCCTGAGGAGAAGAATCTGCCTGGCCAAATCTAGACCACATTCTTAGATCCAAGGTGTCCTGAAAAAAATATACAAGTATACCCAGATTCCAAAACTAACAAGGAGCCAACCAAAAAAGAGAACTATAGACCAATCTCTTTAATGTACATAGATACAAAAATCTTCAACAAAATACTGGCAAACAATGCAACAAATCATTAAATCATCAAGCCAAGTAGGCTTCATCCCAAGGATGCAAGGATGGTTCATCATACACAAATCAGTAAATGTAATATGTCACATAAACAGTAGCAAGGACAAAAATCACATGATCATCTCAATAGACAGAAAAAAAGGCATTGACAAGATACAACATCCTTCACGATAAATATATAAATAATATAAATATAAATATAATTAATATAAATATAAATAAAAATATAAATAAATAGTTATCACAGAACCATATCTCAATCTGATAAACCTACTGCTAACATTTATGACAAACCTTTCCTAATGTTATACTAAATGGGGGGGAAACTGAAATCTTTCCCTCTAAAATCAGGAACAAGACAAGGATGTCCACTCTCATCACTCTTCTTCAACATAGTTCTCAAAACATTAGCCAGACTTCACTTTTGTTTGTCTTTCCTTCCACCTACTTACTGACTGTGACGGTTAGTCATCTGGGCTAGATTGAGAGATGGCTAGAACATTGGGAAAGCACCCTTCTGGATGTGTCTGTGAGGGTGTTTCCAGAGATGATGGGCATATGGTCAGTAAACTGGGTGAGGAAGACTGACCCTCTATGTGGATGGCATCTTCCCATAGTCTAGGGCCCAGATGGAAGGAAAAGGCACAAAAGAAGAAGATCCTATGAGGGCTCACCTGACCTTGAATGGGTGCAGCTTTACTGCTGCTGTTGCTGGTGGACATCATACTGCAGAATTTTTAGCTTTTGAATGTAGACTTTCACCAGCAACTCTCCAGGGCCCTTCTGGCAGTCAACCTTAAAAGGGCTGCATTACCGATCTCTCTTGTTCTGATACTTCCAGCAGCTACTGATGTCCCTGGATCACCAGGTGGTAGATGGCCATTTTAGGACCATCTGGCTTCTGAGTGTGTAAACTGATCTAACAAATATATACCCTATCCCTAGCTCCAGCTACATAGGTAATGCAAGGGGAAGTTTGTTGGGCTCCTGGAAAAATTCTTCTGGAATAGCTGGATTTTCAGCCCAGGCTGGGAGACTGCATCATTTCTCAAACTATGTGATCTGCAAGTATTGTAGTTTTACAAATAGGTTTAATAATTTGCCCACATGAAGAATATTTTTCACTCTTTTTTGTATACAGTAATACCTTGGTTGTCAAATGGCTCCAAGCTCAAACTTTCCACTATTCCAACAGCAAAGTTCAAAAAATCTGCTTGGTATTCATAGCTTTGTACAGGCCAAGAATGAGTCACGCATTGTGTCTTGCCATGGACACGGACAATGCTTCAGTCTAAGTGCTACTATCACCCAGACAAATTTTTAGTGAGAAAAGGTGAAAAAAGACCAAAAGAAAAGACCCCAGTAACTGTACTGCCAGCAGTCATTATGGAAAGAGACTCTCCTTCCAAAATATAACATTTCTCCTCCTCCTCCAATTTCTCTCCAGCTTCTAGTATACCAGGAAGCTTCCAACTCAAGGTAAAGTACCTGCATAAAATTTTTTATTTACTGTATTGTGTTTAGATATTTAATGTACTGTATTTATTGTGTTTAGATATCTTAGGGGTATTTCCACAACCTAGGGCTGTTAACTTTGTATTAAAGTCTTGGAAAAATGAATTTATAAGTATAATTTTTGGTCCTCAGAGCAATTACTTGGTTTTCTATTATGTCTTATGGAAAAAATATGTTCAGTTCTTGAACTTTTCAGTGTTTGAACATGAATTTGGAATGAATTGAGTTCGGCAACTGAGGTATCACTGTATATGAATATAATTATACTGTCTTCATCTATTTATAACAGCAAAACATGAGCATACAAGGAAGAATAAGTCACACTCTTGCACTTGGATTTTCTGGTTGTAATGTGGTAGTTACATGCATGACTCAACACAGAACAACTTTACAGTGCTGATGGTCATACAATTCAGGGAAAAATGGTCAGTCCTGGAGATTTCTGCTACAGGAATTCTAATGAGAGATATGGCTGGTAAAGTAGAGAAGAAGAAAGTCTTCTTACCTGAGGTCCTGAAAGATTAGTTTTTATACTTGAAGAGGCAAGGAAGGTCTTTTTTGACTTAGGAAAAGAAAGTAGCTTAAAGAAAACCACAGAGACAGAAGCAAGGGATTTCTATAGAAGAGTATCAACTCTTCATCTGGGAAGATTTATTATATTGGCCTTGAATATTACAGCAAGGAGCATGGATTTATTATCTGGCATTGGTGAGCCATTGAAAATATCGGCACATGAAACTACACGATGCAGTCTTTGATTCAAGGAAATAATCCAAGGACACTAGGCTTTAAGGGTTTCCAGATGCGTAATATTGGTCTATGGGCTGTTACTAATTATGTATGTGATCATTTCTTTTGGGGTTTGAGTGACTGGACATTTAAAGCTATGTTAATACATAACAACCTGGCTGAGTTCAGTGGTTGTTTAATTTCTTGATTTTCTTTGTACTTTGTTTTACTCTCTCTCCCTGTTCTCGGCAGCACCTACCCTCCCATGTATCCCACTCATCTTATTCTACTCCTTCACATCAGATTTGCCATCAACAGCCTTCATTTTTTTTTTTTTGGTACCAGGGATTGAACTCAGGACCTTACGCGTGCCAGGGAGGCACACTGCCGCTGAGCTACATCCCCAGCCCCCATCCTTCATTCTTGATTCCTCATCTCCCTGGTTAATTATTTTTTTAAAAGGTCATAAGTAAACCCTGGGATTAATTTACCCCTTTGCTCTTTCACTTATTTTACATTTATTGAGAGCCTCCTGGGCATCAGATACTGTGGTAGCTTCTAGAGATACCAGGGTAAGACATAGTATCTGTCCTTTAGTGACAATATAATGGGGAAGATAAATATATGTTATTAAATTATGGTGTGATAAGAAATCCATTCAGAAATATGAACACTTCATTGATAATCCAAAGAGGTCAGCTCCTTAATTGCCTTTTTTGTTGTTGTTGTTTTTTTGAGATGGTCTCACTATGTAGTTCATATTGAAAATTGTAGAACAAATTCAACAAAGAACAAAAGTTGATTGATTGTTGTGAGACTATCCAGGTAGCAAATTGTAGGTCTTAATTATGACCAAAACATTAGGTGAGTTTTTTTTCTTGCTGGATTTTTTTTTTCAGTGATAAACCTAAGCATTTGTACATACTAGGCAAGAACTCTACCACTGAGTCCTTCTTGTTGGATTTTTAAAAAGACAATGACCCTGGAAGAGGGGTTAGGAAGTTAGGAAGGAGAACAAGAGAGATGGATGCTAGGTAAGTGAGTACCAGCAAACCCTTTCCCAAAAAGTGCTTCATTCCTTTGAACACTAAAGTTTGAGTGCTCATGGATTCAATTCTAAAACTGAGGGACAAACTTTGTTTCTGTTCATAGATATTCTCTGGCTTAAAATATATTGTTTGCGCATCTTGTATGCAGCATATTGCTGGATCTTGTTTGTGTTGAGTAAAATGTTTATTTATTAATTTTAAAAGCAGATTTTTTAATGAAATAGCCACTCCTGGTTTTCAACCCATAAGCCTCATAACTGTAACTGAGAGACTACTGTCCAGCCCAAAAAAACTTCTTAATGTAAGTAATTCCAGCAAGCTTAGCATAGTATTTTCCAAATATACACTAGCAAACATGATTTTCTCACCACCACATTTTTGTGATAAAGAAATTGGTGCTGAGCTGGTAAGGGATTTGCCTAGCAGCCCATGACTAATAACTCCTAGTAAAGCTAGAATCCAGACCTTGAGAGAAGATATAGAATAGAAAGAAATGGAACCCATTTCTGACCTGGATTCAAATGCCAGTTCTGCAGTTAAGCTATGTAATCTTCAAAAGTTAGTCAACTTGGTAGAAGGAAGTGCCACAGAGGTCTTCCACATAGTGATAGGAATAAGATTGAGCATGTGTAGAAATAGTCTGGTGGTAAGTGGAAATCTGCTTGAATGGCAAGTTCCATCCCTTCCTTGTGGTTCTTTGCAAAATCATGTCAGCTCATCACAAAGGATCACACAGAGTGGTCACATCACCTGCAGAGGCCTTCAGAACAAGACTACAAAAGGTGTGCACTTACCCTGGCTGCTATAAATGGCCAAAAAACAAGGCCATTAGCCTTTTTGTGAATTCCTACTGGCCTGTCATCTTGAAGGGACAAAATTGAAGGGAACTTTGGGTTTTGGCTTCCTGGATAACTTAATAGGGCTGTAGAAGAACTTCAAGATGATTCTCATAAAAGCTGTTTTCTTTGTGATTAAGTTGTATTTGCCTGTTAACTATGTGGTAAACAAACCCTCAGCTCCTGCCTTCTGGTTATAGCATGGCCTCGTGTTAATTGGGACTTAGAGGGTAGCGGGCTGGCAAGGCTCTTGGACAGGAAGCCAAGAAGCCCAATTTGGTTATCAGTTGTTGACATAGGCGGAGCCATATGTGGCTGTGTGGTGTGTCCAGCAGGTTGAGCTGGGGTTTTCCCAGCTATGAAAGGCCTGCTGTCTGGAATGCTTGGTCTGGAGTCAAATGAGGACTTGTGATCAGGGCTCTGGCTGCCACTGGCTCTGTGAGCAGCCTCCCATGTGGGCAGGGGTGAGACCAACCAAACATATCAGGTCCCATGCTTGGTTCAGGGTTGAGAAGCCAAGACAGGGAATGAAAGAGGCTGCACCTGGTGCTATCTGTCCCCCTTAGCAGCCATCACAGCACCCACCTAGAAAGAAAAAGCCCTTTTCTCTGAAAGGGGCAGGAGAAGCACTGAAACCCACTCCCCTCTGTGTCACTTGTAGAACTGAACTCAGACACACTCAGTCCCTGAAAGGAGGCTGCCAGAGGATCAAATAAGTGGGAGAGGCTTGCTGGGAAATTCCTCCCGGCTAGTAGATACAGGACCTGGGAAAGAACTGGGGCCATTCCCAGTGTAACTTGCTATCCCTCCCCCATGGGGCAATCACTGTCAAAAATGATTTATCCTAAACATTTTTAATTATTTAAGCCAATGGTGTGTGTGTGTGTGTGTGTGTGTGTGTGTGTGTGTGTTACAGAGAGAGGGAGGAGTATGTGTGTGTATTCAATCATCTGTGGTCAAATCTGAGTTCACAAGAGCCTTTGAGTTCAGTAGAGTCCAACCACCAAACCACACTGAAATATTTTGTAGATAACAGAAGAGCCATTGCTGGGTTATGCTCACAAGGACACAGACCAGCCTTGTGACCATGTGGTAAGGACCCTCTAGGGGAGGCAGGATGAGAAGGCCTCACAACAAGACCTACAGCAAGTCACTGGAGAAAGCTGAGTTTTGGGAAAGTGTTTGGAGAAATTTTCACAAAAAATAGTTCATTCTTCTTAGTAAATGAAAATAATGAACCACATAATGGGTACTATTATGAAATGCTGTGAACAGGCTTAGCATTATTATTAGATTTAGAGTTGTTGTAACTTCACATTAAGTGGTCAAGAGCTTGGAAACAATCATACCAAGATGTTAATATGGTTCATTCTGAGTGGTGAGAGCATGAGTGACCGATACTTCCTCCTTGAACTTTTACACAGTGTAGACATTTCTACAAATCAGTGCATAATTTTAAATACTTACAGTATAAATAAATGAGCCCAGGTAGGTTTACTTGAAAATAAGTCTAGTTCCTGTTCTCAAAATTCTTCTATTTCTAAAGAGATAAGATGGATAACAACAATTCCAAGTATCTGTTGTGTGTGATTTTTTTGTAGCCTTGTTGGTGTTCTACTTTCTTTTCTTTTTTAGGACATTTGAAGAATAAAAAAGAAAAGGCAATATGCCCACTAGGGATAGTTGAGAGTAGATAAGAGGTTGAATGTTGAAATACTGTGGAGAGGGGAGATGAGAACCAGATAGTACACATTCAGTCTTAACATGTGGCTTCCTTTGAGAAGCTTGGAAGGTTCCAGTTCAGCAACAGAAGAGCCTGGCAGGTCATATTCACATGTATGAAGATGTATACCAGGAGAACGATGTTGCCCCCAATTTGAACTCAATGAAGGCAGGTGTCAGCTCCCTGATGAAGCCATTTCTAGCACAGTATTTGGAACATGCATAATAAATAATTTTTAAATGATGTATGAAGTCATTTCCTTTGAAACCAAAAGATAAGGAGAAATGGCTTTCAAATAACAAATTATAAGATTTAGATGAGATGGATAGAAAAACAATCCTGCCCATGCAGAATTTGAAACATTAAAGGTATCAAAGCAAGCTACAGAACTTCTGACCCCTGGAGCTTTTTGAGAAAAAAAGGCCAAGTAAATTATTTGCTATGATAGTGACAATAATGTTATAAAGTCCTATATATAAACCAAGAAGGTTTTTATATTCCCTTCCTTGCTCCCATTTTGGTTTAAAAGAGGTACTAAGGCTGTTCTAGCTTTTGCCCAATGACTAAGGCACTGGATGACCTATTGCAAATTGTTTCTCTTCACAACCCATACTTTACAAATGTCTCCAAGTTGAGTTTTTATGTTAATGAACTTGAATGAATACACTCCAAACAAATAGGATCATGCAAATCTCTTTATTCACTAGAATGCAAAAAAGCTAAGCTATCAAAACATATGATTGAAAAGCTTAAGAACAAAAAAATGCACCTGATCCCATGACTTCTAAGACCATGAGACACAGGAGGACATTTCGCAATGCCTCATTAATGCATTTCCTACTGCCTGAAAGCTCTTGCCTGAGAAGTTCAGTTTTGTAGGGATTTCTACAACAGGCATGTGGTCACTATTATGTTTTTAATAAGTCCCCAGGACCTCACTTTGAAGTGATGACTCACAGAGAGTATTTTGTCAGGCCAACTAGGCCAAAAAAATATTGTGTGGTTTAAGCAGTAAAGATTTTTATTATCTTGCTCACTTCCTGTTATGAAGCATTGCATTAAATTGTACTTTAAAGGGATTACTGACTTGCCTGCTATTTCTCACAAGAAATTCATTATTATAAATATTCTAGAGGCATTGATATTAATTAACATTAAGGTTAATTTAAAAAATTGGAGGTGCTCAAAAAGTGTTCATTGAACTGAACTGCAGCATGTTAGACATAAAAGCTTGATGATGATGGGATAAACACTTAGTTAACTTTGTTTTTATTCAGAAGCTTTCAGACTTTTGCAGAACTATTTTTCTAATATCATAGAACTGTTGAGGTCACCAACAGAATGGCACAGATTCTTTGCTTAGGTTTTATACCTCAGTAGGGCAAGGTACTCTGTTCCAATTGGTTGTAACCCAAAACAATTATCTCCTCTCTTTTAGGTCACTTAGTTGAAAAGATTGACTAAACCCCTCTTCCAGGGTCATTGTCTTTTTAAAAATCCAACAAGAAGGACTCAGTGGTAGAGTTCTTGCCTAGTATGTACAAATGCTTAGGTTTATCACTGAAAAAAAAAATCCAGCAAGAAAAAAAACTCACCTAATGTTTTGGTCATAATTAAGACCTACAATTTGCTACCTGGATAGTCTCACAACAATCAATCAACTTTTGTTCTTTGTTGAATTTGTTCTACAATTTTCAGCCATATTGTCTTAATTTCTGCCTTCTTAGAAGGAGGGCTTAGGGCCCCATTTTCAGATGTACTGACAATACCACCACAGTTATTTTAATGCCAGCTTCATTCAATTCTTGCTTAGATACAGTACTTGTCTTTCATATTCCCTTTTATGTTGAGTTTCCTTTTCTGAAAAATGAGGATGATACTACAGACTACTTAAGCTACATGATGTTCCACAGTAACTGGCCAGTGCCAAGTCTTTTGAGAACAGCTATATATAGTCTGCATGTAAAATTCTCAGGCCCTAACTTTGGCAGCATTCCAAAGCATTTTAGTATTTCTGTTTGAATTCCAACAAGAAAGGCCTGTAACTCCTACATTTAATTGGTGAGGTTTAGGAAAAAAATAGGGTACATATATATTCCTTGTTAAATTCATATTGAATTACTATATCTTTATGAAGAAAAGATATTTAAAAAGAATTCCAGTATACAGCAATGTTTCTGAGGGTTAATTTTGCTAATATATTTTCCAAACATCAAAATTTAACACTAACTGCACATTATTTATTCAAAAGTACTCTCATGGTGACATTTGAAACTGATGACTTTAGGAAAACATTGGATTTGTACTGATTCCTCCTTACAAATATTACTACAATTTTCCTTTTCCTGAAAAGTCAAAAACTATTTTATCTGTTTGACATAAGTCTTCTCTGGGGCCTAAGGTTTCTGGGAAATCACTCTGAGCCGTGCCAGAGTCTTGGTTTAATTGCACTGATAATATACAAATTTTTGTGACTGGTTTGCCTCTCAAGACTGAAATATGGATGTTATTTTAGATGGGTGCTTGGCTAGGATGATTATCATTTGATTTCCAAAGAGAATAGGGAAACACACTTTGATTGTTCTTCTCTCTCTCAAATGCTTAAGAGCTCACTCCTGAAGCTATGGGTCATAAATCACTGTGTCTCCCCACAAATTTGGTATGTATAACCCTGAGTCCTCACAGGAACTTGTAAGGAATTAAACTTTTTCTCCATTAAAAGTGGCATAATTATCTTAGGAGTTCTTCCTAGGAAGAAACTGTTCAAACTTCAGTAGGGAAAAAAATTACTCTCTTCCTTAAAAGACTTGCTAATTCCACTCTGAAGAATCCTAGACCAAAATATCCTATGGAAACCATTTCAAGAGAGTCCTAACTAAAGAATTCAGGTGAGTTTTTAGTGGCAAATACTCTCACTTCTAATGTTTACAGCCTGTACCAGCCAGGCACATTGTAATAAAAGTGACTTGCCAGTAGCACTGGCATCTCCCAAGAATTTTACCTGAAAGATCTCAGAAAGGCAAAGCCAGCTTCCATTAACCTCTCCAACCCTATAAAATTATCGCCTGGATAGACATCTATTTATTTGTTTGCTTTGTTTTACCTTCCAACATTCCTTCCTCTTTCTTTTGGCTAAGAATGCGCAAGCAAAGCACAAGTGATCCCAGTTTGGACAATCAGAGTCTCTTTTCTTGGAATTTAGCTCTTCATTGAAGTGACAAAAGAGCAGGAAGGATTAGGGTGTAATCTTTTCAAAAAGAACAAGCCAAAAGCTGCTCAGTAGTTTGCTCTTTAAATCATCGGAACTTCCCTGATTTTTGCCCTTACTGAAACCTGGATGTTCAGCTTGTCCTTGGATTTTGTGAGGTTACCTGAATTACCATTTCTCTTGTTGCTACTAAAGATGTTAGTAAGATATATAGGAGATTTTATGGAGAGAGATGTTTATAGGATATATAGAGAATTTTATAAGATAGATATATAGATCTATGGGGGAGAGAGAGAGAGACAGAGAGAGGGGGAGAGGGGGAAGAAGAAGGAGAAGGAGAAGAAGGAGAAGAAGAGGAGGAGGAGGAGGAAGGAGAAGGAGAAGGAGAAGGAGCCCACTCATACCATCACAAAAACATAGCCTTCTTTAAAAGTGTGTAAAGGGCAACCAATTACAAGTTGGAAGAACAAAGATATTTCCACTATCTTCTTAAAAATCATCTCAAATCAATAAATATAGGAAATAGAAACAATACTCTGTATTTTTTATAAAAATTAAAATCAAATTCAAAATGTTAGAGATGAGCTAGATGTGGAGGCACATGTCAATAATCCCAGCACTCAGGAGGAAAGAAAATGTTGTACGACAGGAAAAGTAATCATAGTTTGTGCTGCTTGGCTTAGTGGAATAATATATACATAGTCATAACAATGGAAAGACTGAATGTCATGTTTGAGCAGAAATCAAGGACAGGATGTATCATGTATAAAACTACAATCAAAAGATTGAAATACAGGGTGAATGCCAAAAGATCCATATCTAAGAGTTCAAAATCATTGCTTCTGGGGTTTGAGATGGGGGTAGAGATGGAAAACAAGCAACTATTGTTTTTTATAATGAGCTTTTCATATTTTTGAACTTTTAAAATTACATATTGATAGTACTTAGATAAAAATCTAAATTAACCTTCTGATCCATCAGAATAAATTGGAAGATTAATAACATCATGAGACATTAATATATTTTTATAAAGGGTCAACTGTACAGGGCAACTGTAAATTGTAGAATCATAACTGTATCCCAGAATTCTCAGAGTCCATATCTATGATATTATAATGAGTAAAGCTCTTGGAGTATTTTGTCCTGATAGACACCTTTTTAACTTAGAATTTAAAATATTTGGATAGGGCCAGGGATTTAGCTCAGTGGTTCCAATGCCTACCTTGAAAGTGCAAGGTCCCGAGTTTGATTCCTGATGCCAAAAAAACCAAAAATAAAATATTTGGATAATGGGTTCTGTATGAAATAATTGTGGAATTCAAAATCTCTTGAAAAGTTAAAATGAGCATATTCCCTGATAAATAAAAGCCTGTATTGATTATATTACAGGGACAAAATGGTAATGTCATTGTCATTTATTGACAATATATTTGTACCTATTTCACTTAACATTAAGATTTTAAATTACTTCATAAAAATGCTATTAAAACTAAAAGTGTAATGCATTCAAATATAATATTTATAAACTAAAATCATCTCTGGTAAAATGTATACAAATGTAAATGTAAAGTCACATTATCATCTGGACCAGGGATTTAGCTCAGTAGCACCGCACATGCCTTGCAAGTGCAAGGTCCTGAGTTCGATCCCCAGTACCAAAAAACAAACAAACAAACAAATAAATCACATTATCATCCTAAAATAAAGTACTAACAAGTAATATTCCAAAAACTTGCCAGGCATGATGGTGCACACCTGTAAACTCAGAACTCAGGAGGTTGAAGCAGGAAGATTGTGAGTTTGAGGCCTGCCTGGGCCACATAACAAGTTTAAGTCTAGCTTGGACTACATAGCAAAAACAGACATATGCAGACATCAGATTGTCTTTTCATTTCAATTGAAAGAATGACTCATTTTTCTCAATCTTCAGACATAATTGAAATATACATATAATATAGAAAAATACATATAATATAGAAAAATACTGTAATATTGGAAACACACAATATAATACCTAATAGAAAATTCAGAATTCTGTATGCTAATTTTCAATTTATAAACACATGTTTGAATAATCCACCTTTATCCCTAAAACAATAACTTTCAAAAGCTAATTTATATATCTCAGTCTGTATCAGATACCATATCCAACATAATCTGAAATTCTTAGAATAAATATATGGATAGAAAAAGAAAGAAAAGTACATTATTGCCTGAACATAATTATTTAGGCAAAACAGAAATTAAAAATTCTTGTAACATGCTCACTTCAGCAGCACATATACTAAAATTGGAACAATACAGAGAAGATTAGTATGGCCCCTGCACAAGGATGACACACAAATTCGTGAAGTGTTCCATATTTTTCCTATAACAATAACAAGTGAAGCTTGAGTAATACTTTAATGTGAAATGTATTATTGGTTAACAGGATCTTCCTCCACCAAAAGAAGAGGTCAGATGTTACAGCCAATCATAGAAGAAGAAACCGCACATTTTTTTAAAAGAAATCAAGGATGAAGAAGAAGATGGTATTAGTCTGTCCTCCAAATTAAACGATATCTTGAAAACAGCTATACAGGCACAGTCTTCATTGGAAAACTCAGAATCTGATATTGAAAAAAATAAAAAACTGGCTCTGGATCTCCGATTGTTAAGTACTCAAGCAGCTTCTATGCCTGAATTACTGGAACAACTTTGGAAAGCTAGAGCTGAAAAAAAGAAACTACATAAAACATTGTGGGAATTTGAAGAAGCATTTTATCAACAAAATGGAAGGAATGCTTAGAAAGAGGATCATGTTCCAGTGCTTGAGGAATACAAAGAGTAAAAGAAAATTAAAGCTAAGCTTAGGCTTCTTGAAGTTCTTATCAGCAAACAAGATTCTTCAAAATCCATATAAAATATGCTCCTTGAAAATTCACGTCATAAAATCAGCTGTATTTCATGATGTTAAAAAAAAATTCTTGTAACTATAGAGGGAACGTAGAAAGGTGGTTCTGCCAATTATTACTTCATATTGATTCCCTAGCATATTATTAAAAGCATTCATCTAAGACAGTGGTGGCAAACGTGTGGCACACATGTTACTTGTTTTTCTTTTAAAATAGAAGATGTTAATGTAGGAGTTGTTTTTTCTAAAATAAAACCTCAGTATTCAGATTTAATTGTAGTGTTGGCCCTTTGCAATACATAAGTGGGTTTTAGGTTGCAGTTTGGGCACTTGTCTCTAAATGGTTCTCCATCACCAAGAGAATCCAAGATCAGCTTCCTGGAAACTTTTAAGTAGAACTTGAAGCTACAGAGCAGAAGGATTAGTTTTATTAATCAGTGATGGTTCCTAGTCTTTCTGTATCTCTAAATTCTCTGTTCCTCACTTTCCTATCTGCTGTATTGTTGTTGCTTCTGTCTAGATGGTCCCTTAAAGCCTCATGCAGTTATAGGTGGTGCTTTTTCAGAGGTGGCTGAATCTAGAGTGTGTGATTGATTCATGGTGAAATGTTAAACTCAAGGGCACTAGGATTAAGGGTGTGAGTGCTACCTGCTCTAAGTATTCTGGATAAAATAAAAGGGTCAGAAAGACACTGTTAAGGTCCCTTGTTGCTTTACTACCTTCAGTCTGCCATGAACTGATGCCCCTCTGCCATGTGCCAGTCTGCCTTAGAGCCAGCCAATTATGGACTGAAACATCTACAAACTGTAAGCCAAACCTTTCTTCCCTTAACTTGTGGGTGTGGGAGTATTTTGTCTCTGCAACAAGAAAAGTAACTAAGGCATGTATATTCAGAAAGGTGTCCACCTATTGTCTACCTTTATGACACACTGAAAATTTATGCAAGGCTCTTTGAAAAGCCAGGATATGAATAATTGGAGCCAAGTGCCTAGTAGATTTTAAAGGTCACTATAAAAGTCTGCTGTTTAAACTACCTCTGTTAATCAAGTGTCACAAGAATCAAAGTCCATCATTAGACATTTACTTTTGGAGTTAGGCACTGTCCGTTACTCCCATGACCCCGCTGAGGAGGCATGCGTATTCAGTCCTTGTCATCTCCGTGTGGACTTCAGATGAAGTGGCATGAGAACATGGGGCAGGCACACAGAACTGTTCTCCATGTAAGAGAAATGAAGCAGAAGGTGCAGTGAGGGGACCAAAGGCCCTCTCTTCCAGCTTTAAGCCTTTACCTGAGCCTGCCATCTCTCTTTCTTCTTTCTTCAATGCTTTTCACTACATCATACATCAACCCTATTTCTAGTAGGCTACTCTCCACTCCATTTACATTTGGAAAGGTCAACCTCTCACTGCTAACTTCAGTCAACACAACCCTGAAGTGAATGAAGTCACTTCACAAATCACTACAGAAAGAGAAGCTGTCATGGAACGCTGAACCTGACTTTGCTGATCAGGACTGGAAAGGACTACAGAATGAAGAGCCACGCACAACAGTGAGTTCTGCATCTGGCACTACATGCTTGAAGTCTGAGAGGTTACAGCTCTTTCCCATGGATGTGCTCCAGCTTCCTGCCTACCTTAATGCTTTCTGTTTTATACATTTAGGCTTGGCATGCAGCAGCAGTGGGGATTCCCTTGAGGAGGTGTGGAAAGTGAGAAGTATTTCTTCTCCATTCCCTCCAGATTAAATACGCAGGGCAGCCTACCTAGTGACCCCAGACAGCACTTGTGTTCATTGGCCTCAATGATTAAAGAAGCCTCAGGGGACTGGAGCTCAGTGGTAACACAGAGTTTTGTATGTATGAGGCCCTAGGTTCAATATACAGGACCAAAAAAGAAAGAAGCCACAGAACTAGTCTTAATTTCTATAAAGTCAAGAAAGGGAGCAAAAATTATATTTATATAATTTTTCAAACAATAACTTTGCATAACAGATAAATCCCTGGGCAACATCTCCAACTATGATGTATTTTATGAGTGCTATGCATAAATCTCTTGGAAATCATGTTCTTCATTGACTATATACATATAGTCACAGAATTTGAGTTTAAAATGCTCTAACACAACTCAGTGAGATAAGTTTTGTCTTAGAATATTTTGTCGTGTGATGTTGATTCTAAAAATAATTATCAGAGTATTTTACTTAATTGGGGGGGAGGAATACAGCAATAAGGGGGTGGGACCATAGTAAGGAGAAGTATCAGGAAAACCTTTGACCCAGAGTACTTCAGCACCCCCAGATGATGTGGGGTCATCTTACCCAAAGCAAGTCAAATTCAGAGTCAAAGAAATATCCTTATGTCTAGGAAGGGGGAAACTAGGAATTCAAACATAAACAACTAGGCAACTGTTCAGTTACCCAGTGGGCTGTCCAATTCCTTCCCAGAATTCCAAGAGTCTATCTTAGGCTCCAAGAAGCATGGAAGGAGTAAGGATGCTGAACTGGCCCAGATTCTCTTTCAGAGTAATGAATCAGTTGCCAGGAAGACATCCTAGAGTTCCATATATAAAACTGTGGCATACATCCTAACCTAAATTCCAAATGAGCTTTTTGTCACTAGCTCTAGCAAGCTGGTTTCTACTCTGCTGCAATTCTCATTTTCTCTTGTCCTTCCTTTTTATTTCATCAGGTTTATTACTTTAATAACATTACAGCACAAAGAAATCTGGGTGGTCATGACACATTTAAATGCTCCTAGTTCCCAACTGGAACAGTTTAGAACAGTTTTCAACACTGTGCCCCAAATGCTACATTTCATCAACACTGCTCCTTCCAGACCTGAGCAATGAATTGACACACCAGGCACAAGGGTTTCTCCGCCTGGGGCTCCTCAGGATGCCAGGCTTGGCCACACGGGCATAGCTTTCCTTCTAGACCACAGTCCTGTGGCCCATCTTGGAGGCTGAAATAAAGCTACTGTACTCGGCCTCCCACCCTCACTCGATGCCCAGTAATAACATCTGCTTTATAGCCAGGATCCCTACAACCTGCTCTCTCCTTGGCACCCTCATCCTCTGTGACAGGATGTGCTCTACTAGGCGGCAGGTCTGGTGGAAAATTGACAGTGTCCGAGCCAAGAGCAAACCCAGCCAGCACTGGATAAATGATTTAAATGACTTGAAGTGCTTTCTCAAGGGACCCTTTCCAGGTACAGGAATCCTTCTAACCAGATTTGGCCTATGCTGGCAGACAGCCTTGTTCAGAAGCACATTAAAAATCAAACTACAGACACCGTTTGGAAAGCATAGAAAGCTTGACTCTAACATCTTATGTATTAAAACATTGTTACATAAAAATGACCACAAGTCTCCAAATTCATACTTTCCTACTTTGTGAGACCAGTTACCACCAGGAATAAACCTGTGTAAGTGTGAGGGCCGACTGTGGAGCCTCAAGAGGTCTGGGGTATGGCTGGAGCCACATTCCAAGCCTTGGGGGCAAGATCAAGGCCCTGGCCCTTGAGAGCAGCTAGTCTAAAGCAAGGTGGGTGAGCTGCTGCTGTCGTCTCCTCTGTGAGTCTGGGGGCAAACACCAGCCCAAGCCAGGATGGAACCCACGGTCTCACCAAGGCTCATTTCATCTACCTCATAAAGCCCTGGACACACTGGCATAGCTCATAGGTTTTAATGAAGCATGGGCTCCTGGCTAGAGCCAAAGGGGCTATGGTCTCAGAATGAGGCTCTTTCATACCTCTGGGATGGGACAGAGAAGCCCAGGATCTGGAATAACTTTCTGTTGAGGAACTCAACACTTCTCATGTAACTCATTTTATCTTTCCTCATCACATTTTAGTGACATCAGAATGGATCATTTCTATCTTTGCTTTGAAACAGACACAAAACAGACCCTGAATAATTCAGGTAACCACCAGCACTAGAGCTAGAATGTAAATTTCCTAAGTACTGACAATGTGAGGACCTTTGGGGAAAGCTTCCAACAAACTAAAGTTTACCTGCCTCATTCCACTGTGACAGTATCCCTGTGAGATTTTTTTCCCCTTTTTTACACCAGAGGAAGCCCCAGCAGAGAGCATTTAAGGTCATGTAGCTATCTCATTCATTCCCTTCTGTCATTCCTGGGTAAAGATAAAATCTTTACTATCCAACCAAATGCTAATGAGTAAGATATGATATGCATGCTCAACACTAGGAAGATTCAATATTTTGGAGTCAGTTGGACCTTGTTTAAATCTTGACTCTAATACTACTTAGCTGTGTGATCTTGAGAAACTTCATTTTCTTCACTGATAAAATGCAGGGCATCTAAAGACTTAGGATCTCCATACCAAGCACTCAAAGTAATGGAACACGATTTAAAAGGCACCAGCCAGATTGTGTGGTTTTGTGCTCCTGCCAAGACTTTGGCAGTTCTAAATTATGAATAAATTCTCTTTGCCTTTTTTTCCTCCAAGACAGCATGGTATCAAGAAAACCAGAGGCACTTTGAGGTCAGGTCATCTTAGATTTGGGTTCTGCTTCTCCTTCATCCTGGCTGCACAAACTTGAGTCCCAAGCCCTTTGAGCCTCCAGTTCCCAGTCTGGAATTGAGAATAGATTTGGAATAAACATGTTCATCTGGATTAATTTCTATAAAGATTTGGGTATTTGGAGGTAGAATACCATAACAGAGACTAAGATGTGGGAATGGCTTTCAAAAGAGCACTGGTGGAAACTAGAAAAGCAGTGAAGAGAGAGAAGAGCAAGAGTGAAGTGTGAAAGTAACAATGACTTCACTGTTCATAGGAATCAGTGATGGCTGATGGTGAAATTAGGAAAAAAATATTGGCAAGCAGAAGAAAGCAGGTCCTTCTGTGGTAACTGCAAGTTTAGCGACACTGCCATGCCAGTTGTGTGCAAAGTAGCTGTACCAATGAGCTGGGTGATATAACCGAGGATATTCCCATACAGAGTGTCAGAATGCCACCTTGCTTCTTCCTGATTCTTAAAAGACATAAGACTGACATGAATGATAATAAAATGAACATGTCAGAAACCCATTAAACACAATGGTTCTGATAATTCTTGTTTCTTCCAAATGAAAAATTATTTTTTAAAAACTTTAGGAAGGACTTTCCAACAAAAATCAAACCCGGGAGAGTATGAGGAAGATGTTGCGCCTTGGGTTAAAAGTCCACTCAAGATTTCAAGGGTCTGAGCACAGGTTCATGCAATTAAACAGTAGGACATTCTTCCTCAGTAGAAGCTCATAGTTGCGGGGGGGAGCTCTCAAAGAGACTTGTGCATTGTTTTTCCAGTGCAGTAAACTCCAACCAGATTCACAGAAGATCCATAAAGCCTTTTAATTAATGATACTCCCAGCTTTGACTGAAAGACACAGAGAAGAGGATCAAATGAAAAGAAGTCACTGAACTCCAAAAATTCTACAGACAAGAAGCAAGTTCAGAATAAGACTCAGCTATAAACATATGCTAACTTTCATGAAGAAAGGAGGGCCAAGGCAGTGGACAGAACCAAGAGTCCAAAAGGCAGAGCCAAGAGTGATACAGAACAACTGCTAGTCAGAAGTATGACTGGGTGCCAATCAAGAGACTCTCAAGATCATCCAGATGGGCCTCAGAACTCCTGCGCTCCTCGTGTGCCTCCCACTGCATTCCTGTGTGCCACCCATTACTGAGCAGGAATATCTGCAAGAGTTCCCCTAGGCCTTGCTGAGCGCTGTATTTGGGGAGGAGGGTAGAGACACCTTGTCCTTGTAGCCCACAATTTTACAGATAGTGAAGACTGGCGCATGAGGAACTGTATACACAGAACCACATCAGACAAGCCTCATCTACAGCCAGACCTGGTTTGGATGAAAATATTCTAGACTTTGAGCTGAGGTAATAATAGAATGAGACTTTAGGAGAATCAAGAAAGATTATGTACACTTTGTGTGGAAGCGATGTGAATCATTAGGATCCACCGAATGAACTCCAACCTCCCACATGGCCTTATGATTCTCATCCTCGTCCTTCTATATTCCTCCTATGTTGTGCCAGAATTGGTCCTGGTGACCAACAGAATCTAGTACAAGTGGCTTATGTCACATCTGAGATTAGGTTCTAACTGTGGCTTCCATCGTGTTCTCTCTTGTATTATTCATTCTGGAGGAAGCCAATGGCCACACCATAAGCCACCTTGAGAAAGGGCACACATGGTGAAAAACAGAAGCCTCAAGCCAGCAGCCACATGAATAAGCCTGCAAGTGGTTTTTTCAGCCCAGTCAAATTGTCAGACAACTATACCCCAGTCAAAATTTGGACTGAAACTACACAAGAGCACTGGGAATCAAAATTATTTAGCAAGTTGCTCCCAGCTACCTGGCCCTCAGAAAGCATGAATGTTGCTTCTTAAGATGATAAGTTTTGGGGTAATTTGATGCATAGTAATAGATAATAATTATAAGTAGTTAATATAGAAAAGCTTCTTTAAAGTGTTGCATTAACATGGTTAAAAATAACAAATGTCATATGTAGTGAAAAGCATATAGTCAGGTGCAGTTTAACAAGCAGGACACATTCTGAGAAATATGTTGCAGGAAGGTTCTGTCTTCATAGGAACATCACAAATTATACTTACAAAAACAAAGGTGGCTATGACATCACCAGCAGGTATAAATCCTATGGGACCACCATCACCACAATTTATTATTTATTACCTAAAGATGAATGTTACTAACAGTTATAAAGTATGATAATTAAGACCTGATTGCTACATATCACTTATATGGTGTATGTAAAGGACACCAATATACATACAATGTTTTCCAGACCAAGGTACCGTCCCTCTCTGTGTTTTAAAAATGAAATGTTCTCCAAAGACTCATGTGTTGAGGGCTTCATCCCCGATGCACCATCATTCAGAGGCATGACCTTGAGAAGAGATTGGGTCATGAGGGCTTTAACTTACTCCACAGATTAATCCACTGATGGAGTCGTAACTTGATGGCATTGTAGGGAAGCAACAGAAATGAGAGGTGGGGGCTAACGGAAGGGCCTGGATAATGGGGTCACATCTGTTCGCAGGCCCTCCCTATCTGTCTCTTTCCCTCTGTCTGCTTCCTGGCTGACATGAGATGAACATCTTTCACCCTTATTCCAAGCTGTTTCTGCCTTGGAGCCAGCAGACCATGGACTGCCACATCTGAAACCATGAGCCAAAATAAATCTTTTCTCCTGTAGGCTGTTTTTCTCAGATTTTGGTTGTAGTAATGAAAAGCCAACTCCTCCTTGGAGAAAGAAGCATTGTATCTGTAACCTACTAGTCTTTGAAGAAATAAAATTATTTTGCTGTATTTCCAAATAACATCTTATTGATATACTTTTATTGCTAGAACAGCTCTGTGATTGAGGGGGGGAAGGGGGTGTTTATTTAGTGTACTCCCCACCCAGGCACTAAGGTGAGGACTGAATTTTAATCCATTAAAAGAGCATAAAAAGACTTAGTAAATAAAAAACAGAAAATGGGCATTAAAGTTAACATAGCTCAAATACTGGATCCTCAACTTGGAGAAAGGTCTGGGAATATAGCTCAGTGGTAGTAAGCTTGCTTAGCAAGCACAACTCCCTGGATTCAACCCCCACTACCACAAAGAGAGGGGGGAATGGAAAGGGATTTTCAAATCCGGTATGACAGTCAGGGTGGAGCTTAGGAGAGAAGAGACAGGGGCTAGAAGAGGCTAAAAAGTTTCCATTATATTGAGGATAATGGAGGCATCTCCTTGGCATCTAACTGTGACAAAACAAGCTGGAAATGACTATCTAAATAAGGCAACAGGAAAGGGAGGACATTCTTGTCAGCAATCCTCAGTTTCAGTGGGATGTTTTGACTACAGAGTTGAGTAGCAGTCACCACTGAGAATCTACAAGAACTAGTCTTCATAGTCAAAACACACTTCTTTGGGTTCCTTTTTAATTTCAGAAAACTCCACCTCCTGCTTCATCTGACCACATTAGAACCTGGGATTGTGGGACCAAGTTTGTTTTTGACCCTGTCCCTGGAACAGATGAGATGTCTTTCTTTCTCATTACTCTTTCTCTCTTTCTTTTTCATGTGCATTTGGAGCCAGTGAGTGGAGCCAGATGGAAACTAAAGCCCTCTGTTTGTGACTGATCAGGTACACCACAAACAGCAGTGTAAATGTTCCACCCCACTGCCTCCCACACACCCAGACTGCCCCAGACCCCACCTGGAAGGACCAGCTTCTCTTGGGAGGGGTGAAGTCTCCATTGCTATGTTCATTGAGCCTGGTAATATTTGCTTAAGAACAACATTCGAATAGAGGCCCCTCAGAAAACTCACATTTCCATATTTACTGGGGGATTTCTGTTTATTATAAATGATGTTGAGAAACTATTCTGTATACTTGCTGAGTAAAAATAGGCAGGCTGCTAAAGAGAAGGGCAGTGATCATATTAATAATCATTTTTTAGCATCTGCTACACATCAGGACCAATATGGACAGGTATATGAGATGAGTACTAGAATCCCTATCTTTCAGATGAGAGAATGAGGGGCAAAGAGATGAAATAACCAAGCCTACTCAAGATGGCCACCTCTGGGGAGCAGGGCAGAGGTACAGTGGAAGGCATCTTGTGCTCTCTCCTACTGCTAGGAAATTCTTTTTGCCATATGCTTATATAATGAGATGTTTTGGACAAAATGAAGCAAGAAAATGATTTTTAAAGGCATTTTGTTAAAGTCACAGAGATAATGAATAACCTAGCCAACCCACAGAGCCCCATTTACTGGGCTGTCCTATATAGGATCCTCATCTGTCCACCTGGACCCTATTGTTGGAGAGAGGAAGCTACAGCCTTTGATCAACATGTGCATGGCAGCTACCTCTGCTGTGGAAGGGACACTGCAATATTAGAGTGACCATATAAGCTATAATCCAAACTGGGACACATTTGAGAATAAAATAGGTGTTAATTGTCCTCTGACTGTCCTAGGTATGCTAAAATGTATGTCTTAACTTTAAGTGGCTATTCTCATCATGCTAAACAGGCTGTCTTTTGTATCCACAGGTTCCATGGCCACTGATTAAACCAACCACATATCAAAAATATCTGGAAAAAAATTTCATGTGTACCAAACATGTACAGAATTTTTCTTGTCATTATTCCCTTAAAAGATAGCATGACAACTATTACCATAGCATTTATATTTTGTTAAGAATTAAAATTGGACTGGGAACTGAAAGTGTAAATAAGGACTAAAAGGTATAATAGATAATGTGAAATAGGAAGAAAAGGGGCAAAGGGGAAGGAAGTGGGAGGGGTGGGGGAAAGAAAAGAAGGGAATGGAATTAATATGAGAAAATGGAAAAAAGGAAACAAAGTCTTTGTAAATAGGGAGGGATGGAGGGGTTGAAGGGAGGGCAGGGGAAGGGGGAAAAATAAGAACGGAGCGAGTATGTAAAGGTGCAAATTTCCAATGATGAATGTCATATTGTACACCTAAAATGTACCAATAAAAAGATATACACAAAAAACTGGACTGGGGATTTGGCTCAGTGGTTCCACCACCTGCCTTGCAAAAAAGAAAAAAGAAAGAAAGAAAAAGAAATAAATTAACCTAGAGATGATTTAAAGTATGCAGGAGGGTACACACAGGCTATATGAAATTATTATGCCATTTGATATAAGGAACTTGGGCCCCTTCAGATTTCTGTGTTCATGGGGGGAGGTCATTGGAACCAATCTCCCTCAAGTACCAAGGGATGACTGCATGTATCAGATATTCCACCTTGAGTATGTAACACTTTAATAAGTCCATGGAGAGCATTGTGCATCAAAGAAAAGCATTTTTCTTAAAGAAAGAAGCTTTCAGTTTTAACTCATGGATCTGTATTCTTGTCATCCAAATCATAAATCAAATTTTACATAATTCAAATACTTTTCCACCACAATTATATATAACTGACAGCCATAAATGTGGCAATCATGATTAAAATGATTATCTTGAGTGAAAGTGTTTGGAAACCACTCCAGAGTTACTCCTGGCCAGTGGCAGAGGAGCAACCTTGGAGCCACAGCATTTGCTGAACAGGTGGCAAACCCAGGCATCACAGAATCCCTCCCCAAAGGGTCCCCTGCCACAAGTTGGCTTCTGCTCCACCTACTGCAATTGCCAGTGTTCCTTCAAGTGCAAAGACAGTTTCCAGTTCTCATCACTATGCATAACTTTCTCTGAAAAAATAAAAGCCAGCTTTGGAAGACAATTTGTGTTCCCTTGGCCATGTCGTGTACCAACACACAAACACCAAGCACATCTAGACAAGACTGTCGGTAAATACTAAAACTCAACGCAAAACAGAAAACGAACGCTTGTCAGGGGCAGCAGCCTCATCTGCACCAGTTCAGATGACTAAGGAGCCTCAGGAAGTGGGACCGTGAATCAGACGGGACCTCCTTTCCTCTGACTCAAGGCTGAGCTCATGTGCCAGGTGGCAGTGGAAAGGCCTGATTCTGGAGGTGATGAGTTCTTCACACACCCACAGAAACTAACAAAAAACTTAGCCCTTCATCTCTGCTCCACAAAGCTGGCTCTGTGACCAAGCCCTACTAATTGCTTTAAATGTTATTTAATCTCATAATAGTACATGTTCCAAAATATTAGCCCATTTTAAAGGTAAAGAAATTGAGGCACAGAGAGACTACTAAAGTCTCACAGCCAAGTGTGTGCATTACCAGTACTTCCTATGATGTTACACTCTCTCCCAGTAAGGAGCTTTAAACCAGAATTTAAATGGCATAAAATATACCATTAATTTTTTATTCTCTGGAATTTTTACCATAGACTTTTGTCACTGCATCTTAGATAATCTCTATCAGTAATAGAGCATTTAATTCCTGATTTTCTTTATTCTATTTACAAGCTTGAAGACATGTCTACTGCATGATTTGGAATACAGTGAGGATAATTAGAGTGCCCTCTCTTTTTCTGGCATATAAAGTCCCAAAAAGGGACTGAGCAGGGCACTTTTCAGGAGGTGTATTAACTCCAGCTTCCAAGGCAGGGCCTGCACAGCCCATGTTTCTTGGGGTCGGCTAAATCTCCACAGGAATAATAGAGCCAGGGGTTCCACAATGGCCCCTCGAGTTGCTAACTCCTCAAAAGCAGTTTGAAGCATTTTCTCCAAGTCTGTGAAGTATGCTGCTGGAATTTCAATTGGGATTGAGTTGAATCTATATAGAAGTTTTGAAACAAGAAGAGACCTAGAACAGCAAAAGCAAGACTAGATAATAAAGACAAAGTACGGGTTATGACAATCCTCAACTTGAAACTATACTACACAGCTACTGTGATAAAAACAGCAAGTTACTGGCAAAGAAACAGACCTGAGGATGAGTGGAACAAATTAGAAGATGCAGAAACAATGCCAGACACACTCAGCCACCTCATCTTTGACAAAGGAGCCAAACACCCTCACTGGAGGAAAGATAGCCTCTTTAATAAATGGTGCTGGAAAAATTGGGTTTCAACTTGCCAAAGACTAAAACTAGACCTCTATCTCTCACCATGCACTAAACTAAAATTGAAATGGATTAAAGATCTAAATATTAAAATAGAAAAGCTGAACCAGCTAGAACAGAGGTTAGGTAGAACTCTTGAAGACATTGGTGTAGGAAAAGATTTTATGAACAAAACCTCTGCTGCCCATGAACTAGCACAAACAATCAACAAGTGGGATCTCTTCTTATTAAAAGGCTTCTGCACGGCAAGAGAAACCACCAAGAGTGTGAAAAAATGTGGGAAAAAATCTTCACCTGCTGTCCCTCAGACAAAGATATACTATCTCGAATCTATAAAGAACTTTAAAAAATCAGACCTCCCAAATTTAAAGACCCAATCCAAAAATGGGCTCTGAAATGAACAGACATTTCTCAGACAAAGAAGTAGAAATAGCAAATAAACATATGAAAAAATGTTCAACATTTCAACTGGTCATTCAAGAGATGCAAATAAAAATAACACTGAGATTCTACCTCACCCCAGAGAGAATGGCTACTATCATGAAATCAACCAATAACAAATGCTGGCAGGGCTGTGGGAAAAGAGGAACCCTACTCCACTGCTGGTGGGAGTGTAGACTGGTGCAACCACTGTGGAAATCAGTATGGAGATACCTCAAAGAACTAGGATTGGAAGTCCCATTTGACCCAGCTATTCCCCTGCTGGGGATCTTCCCCAAAGAATTAAAAGAATCATACCACAGTGATATATGTGCACCTGTGTTCATGGCCGCACAATTCATGATAACTAAAACTTGGAAGCAACCCAATTGCCCATCAACTGGAGACTGGATAAAGAAAATGCGGTTTTTTTTTAAAATGGAGTATTACTCAGCCATAAAGAACAAGAAACTAGAGACATTTATAGCTAAATGGATGCACATTGAAGCCATACTCCTAAGTGAAATAACTAGGACACACATGTGTAAATACCAAATAGTTTCTCTAGTGTGAGAAACTGAAAGTGTAAATAAGGACTAAAAGGTATAATAGATAATGTGAAATAGAAATAAAAAAGGCAAAGGAGAAGGGGAAGTGGGAGGAATAGGGGAAAAGAAAGAAGGAAATGGAATTAATATGAGAAAAAGAAAAAATGGAAACAAGAGTCTTTGTAGATAGGGATGTGAGGAGGGGTTGAAGGTAGGGCAGGGAAATGGGGAAAAAATAAGAACCAAGATGGATTATGTAAAGGTGCAAGTTTCCAATGATGAATGTCATTATATTGTATACCTTAATAAAATTAATTTAAAAAAAAAAAAAAAAGCAGTTTGGAGCCTCTGGACTGAGGCACAATGCTTGCAATATGGATTTCTACCACTAGGTGGATGATGATGGTTTTGCTGAATAACTATTAAGTTTTCCCCAGCAACTGATCCACTTTTAAGTCTACAAAGTCTGCTGTACTAGGTTTAAAAACTCAGCTCCACTGAAAAAGAAGACTTAGTAATCTAAATGAGTTGAGAAAACAGTAAAAAATTGTGGAAAAAAATTAGTTTATGGTACAAAATTCCACTTAATTATTTTGCAAAAAATAATTTCTTTTTAAAAGAATTAACTATTCTGATTTTGGAAAAAAATAAACCTATTTCAAACTGCAATAATTTGATGCCTTTCTCACTAAGATTTGACTGTTGATAATTATTGCTGAATCTAATTTGGGTTTTACTTTTTAAATTCCTCCCACCCCCACAAGGGATTGAGCCCAGAGCCTTCACACTGACATACTGAGGTACACCCCCCACTCTGTTTTTATTTTTTTGTTTTGAGACAGGGCCTTGGTAAGTTTCCCAGGCTGGATTCAAACATGTGATCCTTCTGCGTCAGCCTCCCATAGTACTGGAATTACAGGCATGCATTCCTATACCCAGCTTACCTTTTTTATTTTTATGTGGGAAACTTTAACACCTTTTCTCCTCTACATTCCTATTTTTGCTTTCATTTGTCAGAAGTCTCTGGCTCCAAACATGCTACACTTAAGCCATATCCTCAAACTCTGGGAAAGATCAGACTTCCTAGGCCTTCCTGACTCTGGTACAGTTTCTTTGTGATAGACAACTTCTTCAAGGAGCAAATAGGTGGCTCTTTTTTTTTTTCCTTAAATTCTTTTGTTGGTACATTTTAGGTATGCAACACATTTACATTTCTCATTGGGAACTTGTACCTTTACATGATGCATCTTGGTTCTTATTTTTTCCCCATTCCTAGCCCTCCCTTCACACCCTCCACCCTTCCCTATCTACAAAGACTTTGTTTCCATTTTTTCCATTTCTCATCATTTTTCCTTTCTCTTCTTTCCTTTCCCCTGCCCCTCCCACTACCCCTACCCCTTTGGACCTTTACTTCCTATTTTGCATTATCGATTATTCATTCTAATCATTGGTACATTTTAGGTATACAATATAATGACTTTCATCATTGGAAATTTACACCTTTACATAGTCTCTCTTGGTTCTTATTTTTCACCCTTGCCCAGCCCTCCCTTCAACCCCTCTATTCCTCCCTATTTACAAAGATTTTGTTCCTATTTTTCCATTTTCTCATATTAATCCCATTCCCTTCTATCCTTTCCCTTAGCCCTCTCACTTCCTTCCCCTTTGCCCCTTTTCTTCCTATTTCACATTACCTATTATACATTTAGTCCTTATTTCACTTTCAGTTTCTCACATGAGAGAAACTATTCGGTATTTATACATGTGTGTCCTATTTATTTCACTTAAGAGTACCGCCTCAATGTGCATCCATTTAGCTATAAATGTCTCTAATTTCTCATTTTTTATGGTTGACTAGCGCTCCATTTTATTTTTTAAAAACCACATTTTCTTTATACAGTCTCCAACTGATGGGTATTTGGGCCATTTCCAAGATTTAGCTATCACAAACTGTGCTGCTGTGAAGATGGGTGTACATATATCTCGGTGGTATGATTCTTTTACTTCTTTGGGGAAGATCCCTAGCAGTGGAATAGCAGGGTCAAATGGGACTTTCAGTCCTAATTTTTTGAGGTATCTCCATACTGATTTCCACAGTGCTTGCACCAGTCTACACTCCCACCAGCAGTGGAGCAGGGTTCTTCTTTCCCCACAGCCCCGCCAGCATTTGTTATTGGTTGATTTCATGATAGCAGCCATTCTTTCTGGAGTGAGGTGGAATCTCAGCGTTGTTTTCATTTGCATCTCTCGAATGACCAGTAATGTTGAACATTTTTTCATGTATTTATTTGCTATTTCTACTTCCTTGTCTGAGAAATGTCTGTTCATTTCAGATGCCCATTTTTGGATTGGGTCTTTAAATTTGGAAGGTCTGATCTTTTGAAGTTCTTTATAGATTCGAGATAGTAGACCTTTGTCTGAGGAAGAGCAGGTGAAGATTTTTTCCCACATTGTGAGTTGTCTCTTCACACTGCTGGTGGTTTCTCTTGCTGTGCAGAAGCCTTTTAATAAGAAGAGATCCCACTTGTTGACTGTTTGTGCTAGTTCATGGGCAACGGAGGTTTTGTTCATAAAATCTTTTCCTACACCAATGTCTTCAAGAGTTCTACCTAACCTCTGTTCCACCTGGTTCAGCTTTTCTATTTTAATATTTAGATCTTTAATCCATTTCAATTTTAGTTTAGTGCATGGTGAGAGATATAGGTCAAGTTTTAAGCTTTGGCAAGTTGAAACCCAATTTTTCCAGCACCATTTATTAAAGAGGCTATCTTTCCTCCAGTGAGGGTGTTTGGCTCCTTTATCGAAGATGAGATGGCTGAGTGTGTCTGGCATTGTTTTTGCATCTTCTAATCTGTTCCGCTCATACTCAGGTCTGTTTCCTTGGCAATAACATGCTGTTATTATCACAGTAGCTTTGTAATGTAGTTCCAAGTTGGGGATTGTGATACCATCTGCATGTCTCTGTTACCCAGAATTGCTTTTGCTACTCTGGGTCTCTTCTTGTTCCAAATGAATTTTTGGATTGTTTTCTCAAGGTCCATGAAGTATGCTGCTGGGACTCAATTGGGACTGCATTGAATCTATATAGCAGTTTTGGAAGTATGGCCATTTTTACTATATTAATCCTTCCTACCCAGGAGCAGGAGATGTCTGTCCATTTTCTGATATCATCTTCAATCTCTCTTTACAGAGTGCCATAGTTTTCAGAGAAGAGGTCTTTGATTTCTTTTGTTAGGATGATTCCTAGGTATTTCAGTTTTTTGGATGGTATTGTGAAAGGAATTATTTGCCCTATTTCTCTCTCAGTGAGTCTGTTGTCCATGTAGAGGAAAGCTATTGATTTTTGTGTGTTGATCTTGTAACCAGCTACTTGACTGAATTTGGTTATTAAGTCTAGAAGACTTTTGGTGGAGTTCTTGGGGTCCTCTATATACAGTATCATGTCATCAGCAAATAATGCCAATTTGACTTCTTCATTACCTATCTTTATTCCTTTTATTTCTTTCTCTTGTCTAACTGCCGTGGCTAATGTTTCCAAAACTATATTGAACAAAAGCGGTGATAGTGGACATCCTTGTCTTGTTCCTCATTTTAGTGTGAAGGATTTCAGTATTTGACCATTTAGTATGATATTGGCTGTTGGTTTTTCATAGATGGCTTTTATCAGATTGAGGTAGAGACCATCTATTCCAATTTTTTGTAGGATTTTTATCATAAACACATGTTGGATGTGGTCAAATGCCTTTTCTGCATCTATGGAAATAACCATATGGTTTTTGTCCTTGGTTCTATTGATGTAGTGTGTTACATTGATTGTTTTGCTTATCTTGAGCCATCCCTGCATCCCTGGGATGAATCCCACTTGGTCAGGGTGTATGGTCCTCTTGATGATCTTCTGCATTCTATTTGCCATTATCTTATTAAGGATTTTTGCATCTATGTTCATTAGTGAGTTTGGCCTATAGTTCTCCTTTTCAGTTGGGTCTTTCTCTGCTTTGGGGATCAAGGTGATGCTTGCTTCCAGGAATGAATTTGGGAGTATTGCTTCCCTTTCAATTTCATTGAAGAGTTTAAACAGTAGTGGCAGCAGTTCCTCTCTAAATGTCTTGTAAAATTCAGCAGTGAAGCCATCAGGACCCATTCTTTTCTTAGTTGATAAGTTTTTAATTACATTTTCTATTTCATTGGTTGATATTGGGTTGTTCAGAGTTTGTAGGTCTTCTTCGTTCAACTTTGGTAATTCATATGTATCTAGGAATCTGTCCATTTCTTCTCTGTTGTCCATCTTATTGGTGTATAGGTTCTGGAAGTAGGTATTGATGATCCTCTGGATTTCTGCTGGGTCTGTTGTCATTTCACCCTTTTCATTCCTAATTGCATGGATTTGGGCCTTTTCTTTCCTTTTTCTGATAAGGTTGGCTAAAGGTTTGTCAATTTTCTTGATTCAAAGAACCAACTCTTGGCTTCATTGATTTTTTTGTATTGTTCTCTTAGTCTCCATTGCATTGATTTCTCCTCTGATCTGTATAATTTCCTCCATTGTATGAGATCTGGGTTTGTCCTGTTCTTCTTTTTCTAGAAGCTTGAGGTGCAGCATCAGGTTGTTTAATTGGGCTCCTTCTGTTTTCCTAATATGCGTATTCACTGCTATGAATTTCCCTCGTAAGACGGCTTTCATTGTGTCCCATAGATTCCCATATGTTGTATTGTCATTGTCATTTAATTGTAGGAACTGTCTGATTTCTTCTTCAATTTCGCCTGTGACCCATTGGTTATTCAGAAGTGTGTTGTTCAATTTCCATGTGTTTATGACATTTTTTGAGTTTCTTTTGCTATGGATCTCCAATTTCATCGCACTATGGTCTGATAATATACAGGGGATAACTTCAGTTCCTTTCCACTTACTTAAACATGTTCTATGAGCGAGTATGTGGTCTATTTTGGAGAATAACCCATGTGTAGCTGAGAAGAATGTGTATTCTGATTTTGTGGGGTGGAACACTCTGCAAACATCTGTTAAGTTCATTTGTTCAAGAGTCTGAATGAGTTCTAATATTTCATTGCTCATTTTTAGTCTAGTTGATCTATCTATTTGTGACAGTGGGGTGTTGAGGTCCCCCACTACAATTGTATTAGTGCATATATGACTTTTCATGTCCGTTAGTATTGGTTTTATATAGTTGGGTGCACTAGTGTTTGGTGCATAGATATTTATAATTGTCATCTCTTCCTCTTGGATTCTTCCCTTTACAAGGATGTAGTGTCCTTGTTCATCTCTCTTAATCAATGTTGGTTTGAAATCTACTTGATCTGCACAGAGGATAGCTACTCCTGCTTTTTTTCAGGTACCCATCACATGGAGTATTGTTTCCCACCCTTAAATTTTCAGTCTATGAGTTTCCTTTTGAATGAAGTGTGTTTCTTGTATGCAGCATATTGTTGGATTTTGCTTCTAGACCCATTCTGCCAGGCTAATTCTTTTGATTGGTGAATTGAGACCATTAACATTGATGGTTATTACTGAAACGTATTGACTTGTCATTGCTATGACTTTTTCTTTTTGTTGGATTCTCCCCCTTTACATTGAATTTCTTGTCATGCCAGATGGGTTCATTCTGCTTTGCTTCCTGGGGTTGTGATCCTCAATGTCTGTTCCTAGGATATTGTGTAAAATTCTTTGGAGTGCTGGTTTGGTATTCACGAAGTTCCTAAGGTGCTCTTTGTCATGAAAGTATCTTATTTCTCCATCCATTTTGAAAGATAGTTTTGCAGGGTACATCACTCTGGGTTGGAGGCTGTTTTCTTTTAGGGCTTGGAATATGTCACTCCAAGCTCTTGTTGCCTTGATGGTTTGTGTTGAGAAGTCTGCTGTGATTCTGATGGGCTTTCCTTTGTATGTGATTTGTTTCTTTTCTCTAACTGCTTGTAGAACTTTGTTCTTCTGTTGAGTTTCTGGAATCTTAACAATTATATGTCTATGTGTAGATTTTTTTTTAATCAAGGCTATTTGGAGTCTATAGGCCTCACTTATCTGTATGTCAAGTTCTTGTCCCCTGCTTGGGAAGTTTTCTTCCATTACTTCTATGAAGAGTTTTTTTATGCCATCTGCATTCTCTCCTGTTTCTTCTTTGACTCCAATCAGTCTTATGTTATTCTTCTTTGCATCATCTAGCAGCTGCTGGATTGATTTCTCATGTTCCCTTTTAATTTTGAAGCAAATTTTCTTTTCCTGGTCACTAATTGCAATCTTATCTTCTATATCTGAAATTGTGTCCTCACATTGGCTCATTCTGCTGTGTAGCCTTTCAATGGAGTTTTTCATGTCTTGGAAATCTATTTGCATCTGTTTTATAGATTCCATTTGTTTCCTATGTTGGGATTCCATCATGTTCCTGAGCTCCTCTCTAGATTTATTAATCATGTCTTGCACTAGGAGCACAATCTCTCCTGTTATCTGAGAAATTATTTCTGATTTGATTTTTTCCAGATCCCCCTTTGTTGCCAGTTCAGTGGGTCCAGGTGGTTGAGTATCAGAGTGTTGCATCTTATTTCCCTTTGGGGTTGCTGTAGGTGATCTGGACGTCTGGTTTTGAGACTTAGTTATGTGTCTACTCATTTCAACTGAGGGGGTGCAGGGGTGCTGTTGGTGCCCATGCGGCTCACCTCCTCTGAGCTGGGAGAGGTGGGACAGTGGCCAGGAGCAGCAGGAGGGATGGTGGCCAGGAAGCCCTTTCCTCTGGGCCGGGAGTGGCGGACTCAATGGTGGCCCAGAAGCCCCTTCCTCTGGACCAGGAGCAGTGGGATGGCACCCTGGAAGCCCCTTCCTCTGGGTTGGGAGTGGTGGGATGAATCAGGTGGCTCTTAGATTTGTGGCAACTTCCATAATAACTCCCTTTGCCAATCATGAATAATTTTTTCCCAGAGACTCTTTTCCATTCTAACTTCTAACTTTTGAAGCCCAAAACCAGGACAAAACTGTAATTATTCTAATAAATAAAAGTGCTAAAAATATACCAAGGACTACTAAACATTTTTCATATATTTGCTCCTTTTAAGATACAAAATATATATATGAAAGACTGTAAAATAACCCTGCTAGCTTCCTACCTTCTTTTTAAAGTGCTTTTGCAGAATATCTAATGATGTTTTCATTTCTCAAAGATTTAATCCTATGTACAAAATATTGCACAATAGCAATCTACCAGTTTTCAAAGCTGCCTTTTCAAAGTTTTTCAATTATCTCCCCCTTTCAGGTTAAGTGATAACTAAAAGAGGCAGGAAATGTTCCCAAATGGTCACATATCACAAATGGCATTAATTTCTGTGAATGTCTGACATTGGTTTCCAGCCTGGTGCTTTCATTTGGAAATGTGGGATGTGAGATGGGAGTCTCAGAGACTTACCTGAGCACCTGGCTCTCACCCACAAGCCAATTCAGCAAACTCCTCTAATACTGAGATGGCTAATTAAAACCAAGGAGTCTTGCAGTGCATTCTTTAGATGCCAAAAAGCAGTGAGTGTTTCAAGACTTAGTGGCCAAGGAGATGATTTGCAAGAGGTTACAGCTGCTGCCAACCTGAGTTCTGCTGCCTGTCTCCAAGTTGCTGCTGAGCTGGGGATGACAGTTTTAACTTTGGGGAAAGGGAGAGAATTCACTGGCAATAAGAAGGTGAGAGAGAAGGACTGAAGTGCCATTGTTTATAACTCTGGCACACTGTGTACAACATCTGACAGGTCTAGAATACATTTTTCAGATTCTCTGGAATCCCTGTGTGATGCACTATTTTAAAATTAAAAGACAAATATAAGGGCTGGGGATTTAACTCAGTGGTTTCGCCGCCTGCCGTGCAAGTGCAAGGACCCAAGTTCAATCCCCGATACCAAAAAAAAAGACAAATATAAGAAACTTAATGACAAGGGCTTTCGTGTCTCTTCACTGTAGGGTACATTTTTATTTTTATTTTTTTCTCCCTTTTGCCTACTTGTACTTGGCCCAAGCTTGCTCTGCAGGGCCTGTTTTTTCCTACCTTTAATAAATGTGAAACTTTGCCACAATTCTTTGTTCGGGACAGAAAGAACCTAGAAATCACCTCTAGAAGGAGACTCCAGCACTCCAGAGCCCAGTAATATATCTGGCTTAACTAGCCAGAAGAGGAGGTTCCAGACAAGCCATGGGAAACCTCACGAATCATGCCCCACAGATACCACGGCTTCTGCCACTAGACTATATCCTTGATCCATGGACAAGGTTTGACCCTGCCAGTTTAAAAAAGGAACAACTTATCTATTATTGCAATACAGTTTGAGTTCAGTATGAACTAAGAAATGGTAAGAGATGGGCATGTGAGAGAGTTTAAATTATACTATTTTTCAATTAAATCATTCCTACTTAAAACATAGATGGTAGAATGAAATCCTTCATGTTTGGGCTTTTGTGATCCATTTATCTCATGAAAAGCCCAGAAACTATGTTATTTAGAGTGGCCCCAAGGAAGAGGGAGATATCTTTAATGCTCTTGTCTTCGGATCCCCACCTGTATCTCAGGGAATATGGGTCTCTCTCATTTGTTTAATGAAGTGATCTCCTCCTTCTAATCCTCAGGCCAGTAAATCAGTTTCATCCCCTTCAAGTGACTCAAGAACCCCACTAGAGTCTAGTGCCCCAGAGGAAGCCAGCTTTCCTCAGCCCCTCATCATGCTCCTCAGACAGCCTTAAGTCCCACTGGATGCACACAAACCTTGAACCCCTTCAAGACATGCTTGTAGTGGTGCTTCTTGCTCCTCTAACTCATAAGTCATCCTGACTCTGAGAGACATCCCAGAAACAGGGGACTACTCAAGACCAGGGCCCTTTTTTGTTGCAGATATCCAGGAATACAAAGAATGGTGAGGCTGACTTTCAGAGGATCCTAGAAAGTTTACAGATGGGTTTCAAACTTTGATCCTTGCTTTTCACTTGTCATGGTGAGATATCTAATTCACTTTGGCACTTGCTATACCCTAAATGAAAGACAAAGAATCCTACAGGTGACTAAGAACTATGCAAATGAGCAATGTGGTTTAAGAGATAAGAAAAGTACCCTGGAGAGGTTATTCTCCCTTCAACAGAACCAGGCTGGGACTATAATACTCAGCATGGACTAAAAATGATGTCTGGGTAGGGATTTAGCTCAGTGGTTCTGCCACCTGCCTCGAAAGTGCAAGGTCCCAAGTTCAATCCCTGGTACCAAAAGAATAAAAATAAAAATGATGTCTAATATGGTATCTGTGCTTACCATGGGGATGAAAAGATGTATTAAGAAATCTGTTAATTATGATAAGGTGAGCAGGGTCATAAGGGGCAAAGAGGAAAATCCAGCTATCTTCAATAGCTGATTAGTAGAAGTCTTTTTAAATATATTAACATAGGTCCATCCTCCAGAGAGGGGAAGGCACTGGTAGGACATCATTTTATTTGTCAATCAGACCCACATATTTGGCATAAATTACAAAAACTTCAGATGAGTCACAGACATCTATGGCCCAATTGCTGGACACGGCTTTTCTGGTTTCAACAATCAGGATCCAGAGGAGAGATAAAAGAGAAAGGCTAAGATTATAGCTATTGGTAATGCTTTAAACTCACCCAAATTGCTAAAAGGATAATCAAGGATGTACATGGAAAGAGTTCCTGTTTTAAATGCAAAAAGCCTGGACACTGGGCACATGACTGCACCAAGCCACCACCTGGACCCTGCTCCAAGTGTGAGGTGGCCAATTTTCCTGGCACTGAGGGGTTGACTGTCCTCACTCCCAGACAGGGCCTAGGCCATGCAGAACTCTCATTTCCTGCTCTGATAAAGGAGGCCCAAGGGAACCTGCGATGCCCCATCCATGGATATGACCATTTCCTATGAGTAACTCTGGGTAATGATAGTCATCATGGGTGAGCCAATTTGATTACTTATTGATACAAGGGAGGCTCCTTCTAGTTTGATTTCCTTCTCTGGAAATCATTTCATATTCTTCTCTGAGTGCATAGCCACTGTTGAGGTCAAAGGACCCCTAGTCATAGAGTCTTTACTCCTGCTCTGACATGTCATTTTGAAGGCCAAATGTTTACACACAAGTTTCTAATTGTCCAATTGCTAAGAAGATATTTACTAGAAAAATTGGAAGAAATTCTCAAATTCTGGCAAAAGCCAAAATGGATTGTACCTGTTGGGACTACATCAGCTTTCTCTGACCTAATTAGCCAACAGGTGGATCCTGCTGCATGATATAATAGAATATCTGGTAGGGCAAACCCAGCTATGCCAGTAGTTATAAGACTAAAAGACCTCAGCCGATTTCCTAAACAAAAGCAGTATCTAATCAAAAAAGAGGCCCATAAAGGCCTCCAGACCCTCCTAGATAGATTTCTCAAATATAGCCCTCTATGACCTTGTCAGTCCCTTTGCAGTACTATTGGTCCCCCTGTACATCTAAAGCTGTCAGGAAAAATATAGGATGGTATAAGACTTCTGCCTCCATGAGGCTGTAATTCCAATCCACACTCTGGTGGTACATCCATATACAATTCTCTCCCAAATTGCAGAGGACATAAATTGGTTCTCAGTCTTAGATCTCAAAGACGCTTTGTTTGTATTTCCCTCCATCCAGATTTCCAGTTTCTGTTTGACTTTGAATGGGAAAATCCTATTTCAAGAGAAAAACAGCAATATACTTGGACAATTCTCCTATAGAACTTTAGAGATAGCCCTCATCTTTTTGCCCAAGCACTAGAAAAAAAAACTTAAGCAATCTAGAGTTTAAATAGGGAACCATCCTACAGTATGTAGATGATATTCTAATCTGCAGCCCAATCTGGGAGTTATCTAACCGTAACACTATACAAACCCTCAATTTTCTATCTAAGAAAAGATATAAAGTCTCAAAAGAAAAGGCCAACATATATGTCCAGAAAGTTCAATATCGGGAGTACATTCTGACACCTGGGGAATGACAGCTATCTAGGCACTGGATCCAGGCTATGATCTTGGTCCCCCTGCCACCAAACAAAAGCTTTATTCCTTCCTGGGAATAGCCAGTTTCTGCTGCATCTGGACACCTAATTTTGAACTAATGACAAACCTTTATATGAGGCTGTAAAAGGTACTGAGTTTGTGTCCCTAGAATGGACAAAAGTGACTGACAACACCTCTAGAGAAAAAAATGCCTTTACTCAGTCTCCAGCACTGAGAACTCCTGACCCAAGAGAAACCTTCTTCTTCTACATATCAGAAAAGACAGAAATTTCTTTAGGTGTCTTGACTCAAAGGATAGGACAAAAACTTCCTCAGTGGCATACTTTTTGAAAAAGTTAAAATGGCTGCTGGATGGCCACATTGCCTGAGGGCAGTAGCAGCTATAGTATGTTAACAGAGGAAGTTGCAAAATTAATTTTAGGATGGAGACTAGAAGCCATGATTCCCTGTTATGGCTTATATGTCAATGTCTCCCCAGAGCCTCCTGTGGTCATAGGTGGGGAGTTTTAAAGGTGGCTGGATAGGGGGTATGGCACTAAATTGGTCCACTAAATGGAATTAGCATAGTTCTGGATGTGGATAATGGAAGCCCCACCCTGGGTGTGGGTAGCACCAATCAATGGGCTTATAGCCTGGATGTAATATAAAGGGACAGAGATGGAAGGCAAGGTTGCTGCTTACTGCTTCATTGTCTCCTGCCTCCTTGCCATGGACTATATCTCCTCTGTGATGCCCCTCTGCCATCCCACCCTGCTTTGAAGCCAGCCAATTGTGGACTAGCTCTATTAACTATGAGCTGAAATAAACCTTTCCTCCTTTAACTTGTGGGTGTTCGGTATTTTGTTCCAGCAATGAGAAAAATAACTAAGACACTTCCCATCACATCAGAGCTTTGCCAAGTAACAGGTCATGCTCTCAGACACCCCTGAGGTTATTATGAAAACTTTCACTGCTCTTATTCCTGCCTCTCTGATGGCTTCAGACCCAGAAGTTAGCCACTCTTATGAACAAGTGATCTCCCAGACCTATGTAAGCAGCCAGGACATCAGTGAACAGCCCCTCCAAGACCCTGAGGAGGTGTGGTTCACTGATGGAAGTAGCTTTGTCCAAGAAGGACATCAAAAGGCAGGTAATGTGCTGCCTTCACAACAAGTTGACTTCCAGGAATATGGCACAGCAGCAAGCAGCAGTGGATCAGGCTTTATGAGACTCAGAATCCAGACGCTGGAATATAACAACTTGGGGAAAAAAGAAGGAGAGAGCTGGATCCCTGGGACCACCCCAGGATTTGAAGTGAGAATTGGAGCCCACAGGGAAAGTGAAAAGACAGACCTCCAAACAGAAAAGGGAAGTGGCAAGCTGCACTTTCTCTCTGACTCCTGGCTTATAGTGTGGGAGAGGAGACTCGAATCTACAGAGACACAGTGAAGACAGGGGACCCCAGATGCCTCCACAGAGAAATGTGCCAGTGGAGCCAAACAGTGGATGCTGTGAGTGACTCCAGTCTAAGCACCCCTTGGAGAGGGAGTTTGGCGAGATGCCATTTTAAGGAAGGGCCAAACTGAACCCAGGACTCAGCAGCTGTGGGTTGGTTCCCTCTCAGGTCTCCCAGTGACTGGGAGAGGCACAACCATGGGAGACACCCAGGGTCAGGGAGCTGAGTTCAGGCTGGCAAGAGATATCCAGACTGTTGTGGGCTGAACAAGTCAGACCCAAACAAAAACCAGTGAAATATGATGCTATTAACTGTTTCAGGAAAACACCTAGAAGGAGGACAGCAGGGTTGAGAGGAATTTCTAGGTTCAGGCTTTGGAAGAATCCCCATACTAATTTCAGTAGTGGTTGTACTAGTTTACACTCCAATCAAAAATGTGGAAGGGTTCCTTTTTCCCCACAGCCTCACCAGCATTTGTATTATTTGATTTCTTGATGATAGACAAGAATGAGAGCAAAATAAAATTCTCACTGAATTAGAGGGAATCTCAGTATTGTTTTCATTGCATTTCTCTAAAGCCCAAAGATGTTGAACAATTTCTCTTATATTTATTTGCCATACTTCTTTTGAGACATGTCTATCCATCTCAGTGGCCCCTTTTTTAATTGGATCTTTTATTTTGGGGGATCTAATATTTTTAGTTCTTTACATAGTCTATATATTAGTCTTTTGCCCAAGGAATGGCTGGCAAAATTATTTTCCCATTAAGTAGGTTTTCACTTTACTCTGCTGGTTATTTCCTTTTGAATTTGATATGATCCCATTTATTGATTCTTGATGTTATATCTTGTACAACTGAGGTTCTGTTCAGAATCTATGCCTATGACTTCAAGAATTTTATCTATATCATGGTTATTTCTGTTTTAACATCTAAGTCATTGATCCATTAAATCGAGGCCTAGTTTCAATCTTCTGCATGTGGATAGAAAGTGAAAAGAAATAGAAATGGCGAAAAGAGGACCTTTATTTCCATTTCTTTTCACTCTGTCAGGCAAAAGGTCATATACAGAGATACCTGAGGGTAGAACTTTCAGTTGGACAGCAAAGCAACCAAAATCCCTGCACCTTTCTAGACACACCTTCCCTGCTACCTCTTGCACAAGAGGATGGGGATGGGCAAGGTCCCTTCACCATAGGTGGTTCACTTCATAATAAAACACTTTGGCCAGGCATTGTGGTACATGCCTGGAATCCCAGCTACTTTGGCAGTGAGGCAGGAGGATTTTGAGTTCAAGGCTAGCTTGGGCAATTTAGCAAGACCCTATCTCAAAGTAAAATAAAATGAGTCAAGGTTTTAGTGCAGTGGTAGAGCACTTGCCCAGCACGTGTGGGGCCCTGGGTTCAATCTCCAGCACTGAAAACAAACACTTTTGACTAGTAGAAAGGCAGCCTATAGATCTACTGGCTATAGACCTCCAGGTGACAGGACAAGGAATTTTCTGAGTAGGAAAGGGAGAAGGAACTCAGGATAGGAGGTCTAGCCAGGGACAGTTCCTTAAAACCTGTGCATGACCACAGGTGCCTGGATGGGTTTCAGTTCACTGACTTATGTTTCCATCAGATTTGACATATTTCATGGGTTTGCTGCATTGATGAGTCAAGCAATGCAAACTGTATCATTCAATATGTCTTTCCTTCTTCCCTAACAATAGATGTAGTATCTGTTTTCATTTGTTTTTTTTTTCCATTAAGTTTATTGGTACATTTTAGGTATAAAATACAGTTACATTCATCATTGGGATCTTATACCTTTACATGATGTGTCTTGGTTCTTATTTTTTCCCCATTCCCCTGCCCTCCCTTCACCCTCTCCACCTTCCCCTATTTACAAAGACTTCATTTCCATATTTTTCCTTTTCTCATATTTTTTCTTTTCCCTTCTTTCCTTTCCCCTAACCCTCCCACTTCCCCTACTCCTTTAGACCTTTTCTTCCTATTTCACAGTATCAATTACGCATTTTGATCCTTATTTACATTTTTAGTTTTTCACACCAGAGAAACTATTCAGTATTTACACGTGTGTGTCCTATTTATTTCACTTAGGAGTATTGCCTCAATGTGCATCCACTTAGCTGTTTGCATTTGCTGTATAACAATTTACTGTAAATTTATTAACTGAAAATAACACATATGAACTCACAATTCTGTAGAAGAGTCTGGCATGGTATAGCCAGGGTTTCCTCCTCAGGCCTGAAACCAGTGTTGTGGCCAGCTTTAATTCTTGTCTGCAGACTAGAGAAAAATCTATTTCCAAGTTCAGCAATTTTGTTATTGGCAAAATTCAGTTCCTTGTGGTTGTAAAACTCAGATCCTCTTCCTTCCTGTCTGTCAATGAGGGGCCACTGACTTGTAGAATTAGATCAGATCTGCCTAGATCATTTGGCTATCATCAAATCAACTAATTTAGTATATAATATAATCACAGGAGTGATATCTCATTATAGTCACCCACACTCAAAGGTAAAAGATTAGACAAAGTGAAGCTCATGAGTGATATTTTAGAACTGTCTACTATCGAGCCACACTACATTAGAGAGAATTCAGCAATAAGCATGTAGAAGAGGGAGCCAAGTATGGTGGCACATGCCTGCAATCTTGGGAGAGTGAGGCAAGAGAAGCTCTACTTTGGGGCCAACCCAGGCAATTTGGCAAGACCTTGGCTCAAAGTAAAATTTTAAAGTACACTGGGGATCCAGCTTAGTGGTAATGAGCTTGTCCTGTCTACCATGCACAAAGCCCTGGGTTCAGCATCCAGTACACCAGCAGCAGCAGCAGCAGCAGCAGTAGTAGTAGTAGTAGTCATAGTAGTAATAGGGCATTTACAAAATTGGCTTACACAATCAGAGGCCATCTAGTCCTACAATGGCCTTCTGCAGCCTCAAAAGCCAGAGAAACCAGTAGCATCTCAGTTCAAGAAGCTGGAAGACTCAAAAAAAAAAAAAAAAAAAAAAGGAAGAACAAGAGACACCAATGACACAGCCCCAGTTCTAAGCAAAAGACCTGGGACCTGCTGAAGAGTCACTGGTATTATCGATTATTCATTCTAATCATTGGTACATTTTAGGTATACAATATAATGACATTCATCATTGGAAATTTGCACCTTTACATAGTCTCTCTTGGTTCTTATTTTTCACCCTTGCCCAGCCCTCCCTTAATGCAAAATAGGAAGAAAAGGTCCAAAGGGGTAGGGGTAGTGGGAGGGGCAGGGGAAAGGAAAGAAGGGAAAGGAAAAATGATGAGAAATGGGAAAAATGGAAATAAAGTCTTTGTAAATAGGGAAGGGTGGAGGGGATGAAGGGAGGGCTAGGAATGGGGAAAAAATAAGAACCAAGATGCATTATGTAAAGGTACAATTCCCAATGAGAAATATAATTGTGTTGTATACCTACAATGTACCAATAAAAGAATTAAAAAAAAAAAAAAGAGTCAGTGGTACAAGTCCACATTCCAAATCTGAAAAATAGATACTTGTGTCCTCAGGTGATGGCAACAACAAAACCCACACTGGTCAAGTACAGAGCTTCTGCATGGATGGAAGCTTCTCTCTTCTGGCTTTGTTCCATCTGGCCACCAACCTATTGAATTGTATTGTCCTCTCATGGTGGGTCTTTCTTCCTTGGTTTGCTAATCCAATTCCCAATCATCTCAGGAAACACCCTCACAGAGAACCCAGAAGTATCCTTTCTCAATTTTTTAGGCATCTCTCAATCCAGTAAATTTTCAAATGAAAATTAACCATTACATCTACCTTTTAGTTTGACACATAAATCCACAAATAAAAACTACACTTCACAGCTTTCCCCACAGTTAGGCACAGCCACACATCAAAGCATTTGCCAAAGAAAAGTTGTATAGCAAACCTTGAAATACTACTAGTATGCAATATTTGTCTTCTTATACTTTGCTTATTCCTTATCACCTGAAATGTGCAACTTACTGGCCGGACCTCTTGAGGTAACTTTACATTATGAAACAATAATAGGAGTAAGAGCCACAAACTAAAATAGTGGGGCAGTAAGATAAAGACCCTGGGTCCCTAATGTGTTACAGAGCTATACAGTGGCAGTGGCATGGTATTGAGTGGTAAACAACCACTGGAGGACAAAGCCCTGATTCATAGCAATTTGTCAACTCCATGATATAAATACTTCACTATGACCAATTTCAAGTTACCCATGTGACATTGCTGAACGAAGAATTGAGAAGAAGTGTAACAATCTGTCTCACAATTAGAACAAGGCATACCCAGCACACTACTGACACTGCCCACTCTGGACTGCTTGCTCTCAAGCTTCTTTCTTCAGAGAAAAAATTAACTTAGTTTTTTTTCTCTTTTCTTTCTTTCTTTTCTTTCTCTTTCTTTCTTTCTTTCTTTCTTTCTTTCTTTCTTTCTTTCTTTCTTTCTTTTTTCCTTAGCAGCCCTGGGGAAATGAACCCAGGGCCTTCACACTGAGCTACACCCCAGGCCTTTATTATTTTTAAGTTTGAGACAGGATCTTGCTAAAATTGCCCCTTCTGGGCCTGAACTTGAAATCCTCCTGCCTTGGTCTCTCAGACTGCTGGGATTACAAGCATATACCACCACACCAACTAATTTCTGTTTTATATAAGACAGTAATTGTAGCATTTCTGTAACATCCACACAAACCTAATCCCATGGTAATTTTGTCAAGTTTTTTCATTGAACATCGAAATTTTCTTCCCTTGGATTTTTCCACGTGCTGAATGTGTTTGGATCTAAGCAGGGTACTGGGTGTATGGGAAAGAGGTTTTACTTTCCACAGCATTCACAGCACTTGCCACTTCAGTCAGCCTTCTGCCAGTAAGTTTACCTACTCCTCACAGGAGATCTGAAATAATTCACACCTCAGAAGGAAAGAATAGGGAAACTGTTCCAGCAAAACAATAACCACCAGGCTTTACAGAGACCCCAGGGAAGGCACCACAACAGGAAATATTTTGAAGCAACACAACAAATCTGTGAGGATGAGACATTAAACCCCACTTTACAAGGACACTTCTGAGGACTGAAGTTCAAGGCCCTTAAAAGAGCATAAAATAGTTCAACACATATAAATATCAGCACTACTAGAAAACACCTATTCACTTCTTTGAAAACTGAGCTGGGAAAATACATAGGATGAGCATTTTTCTTTAGTGGCTCAGAATCTGTTGCATCCCAAAGGGGTTGGCCATATATCCATCTTCCTGAAGAGGAGAAGTGGGCAGAAAATGGTACCAGGGTTCCACGAAAAGGTTTGTACCACGAGCAATGGCTCTTCTGTTATAGGACAGTTTGATGTCCAGACCTCAACCCAAAGCCCAACAAGGGCACAGAAATCCTAGAGAACTTGAAACAGTATTGTGCTGCTTGCACTCTCTTCATTTCAGGATCCCTTCCAGAAAGTCCTCCTCGTGGACCAGGGATATAGCTCAGTGGTAGGATGCTCACCTAATATGAGTGAAGACTTGTATTCAGTGGTGGAGGAAGCAAATCATTTAATAATCAACGTGATTTTCTTTAGGGGCATGTTCTGCAAGAGTATTTCATTCATGATCTGGGAACAGTGATCAAAAGAAACAAATGAGTTTTGGTGCATGGAGTATCCAGTATATATGAGACCTAGTGGGAAGTGCTTACAGTTTCTTGGTAATCTTCATAGCAACTAATGAGGTAACCAGTTTTTATTTGTTTTTCCAATAATAGGAATTGAACCCCGAGCCTTTGTACTGAGATACATTCCCAGCTCTTTTAAAATTTGTTTTAAATTTTTAATTTTGGCAGTGCTAAGGATTGAACCAGGGGCTCATGTCTTCTAGGGCAAGCTAGCTACCACTAAGCTATATCCATGAGGTCTCATTAAACTGCCCAGGCTAGGCTCAAACTGGTGAGGCTCTTACCTCAACCTTTGAGAGCACTGAGATTACAGGTGTACACCTCCACACCTGGCAGTAGCCATTATTATTACCTGTACTCTACAAATGAAAAAACTGAGATCTGTGGAATGAAATTCAGGTCAGCAGCTAGTAAGAATGAAAGAGCTTCCAGGCTATCTGATGCTGGGCTTCTTAGAAGAGGTTTCTGGGAATAGTACTCTGGGATCTTCATAGAACAGTGCTGAGGCACAAAACAAGGTGTCTAAGACTGAGTGGGCTAGGGCTCTCAGCTATGCGGCAGAATAGCTCACAAAAATGTTTAAACTTCAATTTTTTCTTTTTATTAGTACACGTTTGCCCTACATAATGTTCACATTCCTTGCGTGCTATTGATGCACGTACATAGCACATCTTAATTCCTTTTTTAATCCCCTTCCCCACCCCTCACTCTCCCTTCTCCCCATCTCTTCATCCTTTTCCCACTTGAGAAAGATCTAAGTCCCTACTTCCTATCATCTATCTATCTTTTATTTTGCTCTTTATTTATACTTTTAAATCAGAACTTTAAAAAATTAGTTCTCCTAGCTGAAAGCAGTCTAGCAGCTCCGCACTCAGGTTTTGCCTGCCCCCCCAATTCCTGTAACTACTGACCTCCCCCGGTACTGATAAGGTAGAAAGATTCCTATAAATGATGTTTTGTAACCCCTGAGGAACGATAGGCTCTGTAAACAATTATGTTCTGTAAATAAAGTTTATGACACTCCATTGCCATATGATTCATAAGACACTGGCTTCTTACAAGGCTAAATTACTAAACTATCTGCCCTTGTTCTGTTCTGGTAAACTCACTTACTGCATCACTAGAAAGTCCACCCCCCTTCGACTAAATGTATAAAAACTGGAACTTTTCTTTCTTGAATTCTTCAGCCCTGGGACATGAGTCTGTTGAGCCAATATTCACCCTAATAAATCCTCCTGACTCTCATTTGATATCTCTTGTCTCTTGGAATTCTGCAACACTTTGGGTTTTTCATATAAGAAAAATAAAACAATATTAAGCTTCTGTGTCTGATTTATTTCACTTGATAGTAGAGTTTCAAGGTGCATCCATTTTCCTACAAATGATTCAAGTTTTTCTTTATGGTAGAATGATACTCCACTGTGTATAAATACCATGTTTTCTTTATCCATTCATTTGTTGATGGACATATAAGCTGCTTACAAGATTTAGCTAGTATGAACTGTGTTGCTATAAACATGAGTATGTATATATCCTTAGGAATGGGCTATGATAATATTAATAACTCCAAGGCAATCCACATATTAGCATCCCAAGAAAACCAATTAATAGCAACAGCTATGTCACCTTGGCTATAGTAATAATACAAACAACATCAATTATAGTGTCAAATACAACCTGAATATGGACAAACAAGAAGACCAATACTAAGTGGAACAATTTTATCTCTACTAACAATAGAACAGTATTTGACAGCAATAGTGTAAATTTAAGTAGCAATCTAGAAATTCATAGTGCTTAGTAGTTATACTAGTAAAGTAGAGAGGGCAGAGAACCAAACAATTAAGCAGATTTTGAAAAAATAATCAGTGAGATATGAAGAGGAGAGAAAAGGGAGATAAGAGGTCCTATTGAAGAGTAAAAGGAATAATATTAGAGAACAATCAAGAAAAAGAAGAAAGAAATAAAGTAAAATAGAGGAAATAAAAGTAAGATAAGTAAAAAGTTGAAAGGAGAAAAGAGAAAAAGGAAAAAGGAGAGAAAAAATTCAAACCTCCAGAAAACCCAATGGAGGAAATATGAAAATAATTTTAAAATATAATATCAAAAAAAGATTTCTCAAAGAAAAGAAAATTCCTGTGTTTTTAAATTAATGATTTTTTTTCTGAGATCTGCAGTCTTGGAATCCAGCCAGTCATGATTTTCTCCACCTATCCATAGGGCCTATGGATTTTTGAGTTGTCCTCCCTGAATCAGAGGCCTCTCTGTCCATGTACCTCAAACTGTGGTTACTGTCCAAGCCAAGTCATGTCCTTGCTCTACTGGTAGATGGGAAATGTGATCAGTCTCTGGTCTCTGCTGGATGCAGGCCATCAGTCAAGGATTCAAGTAGACCTTTGAACTTAATGTAGACAGTCACATGGTTAGGCTGCTAGCCTTTCTACCTAGGCATTGTCCTTGTCCAGAGTCAGGTCAGCTGGTTAGACATCACCTCTGCACCCCCATGCTATAGGGAAGCCCCCTTGAAGTTGGTGAATGGTCATGCCTTTGCATCTGCTGGGGGGTGGGTGTTGTGCATCTGGCACAGGCTTGACTGGTTGCACAGGGTGGAGCTGCTGTGTCATCCAGCACAGTCCTACTTGTTTGCATTGGTGAGTGTGACTGCAACATCTGGCATGGCCCGACTTGCTTGCATGGGGGTGGGGTGCTGTGTGTCCAGCTTGGGCCTGCTTGCTCCCACTAGGGATAGGGGTTACCATGCCATGTGGATCCTAATCTTTTTTAAAAATAAGAATAAATACTTGGTGTGGTGGCCGATAAATTAGAAGAAAATGTCTATAATAATGTATAATGATGTACAATGTATACTAATAAATGAACAATAATGAATAGTACTAAATGAATAAATACTCTGGATTGTATTGTCCTCATATTAATAGTCATAAAATAAAATTTTAGTTTTATTAATGGTCGAAGGAGCCATGAAGGAAAAAGTCCCAAGTGGCCATTAACATCATAATGTGCCTAGATCCATGGTAAAGCACTGCTATTGGCACAAATCAGATCCAAATCAAATTTCTCCATAAGGTCAACATAGATCCTAACCATTGAATTTGATTTGGTTCTCATCCAATTCGTTTTGCAACCAGAATAGTTAACTGTTTATGAACCAAGGTACTACTTACGTCTCAGAAGGATTTGGAGTTGTCAGAGTTGAGCTATATAATATAGGGAATATAAGAGTACATACTTAGTGAATACTGCCTTATCTGTTCTTTTTCTCTTTAATGGTTATTCAGACAAGAACTGCCTCTGTATGATATGTATTGTGCTATATTTTGAGGCCTGGCATTGGATCTTTAAATAGTTCCAAGGCAGGCCTTTGGTGATTTTCTTTTTCCCACAAGTGGTGTCTATTGGTGCTCAGCAAAGTAATATAAAAGTGGCACATGATGCCTAGGACAGGAACAGCACTGCCTTCACTCTCTAGGTTTTACTTTGGAGAATCAACTGCCATAGTGGGCACAGTCTTCGTGGGACATTCCATCAAAGAACCCTTCCTTGGCCTCAGGTGAGCATGAGACTCCAGCATGATGCCCACTTTTTAATTTCCTTTTTTTCTTTGGTACTGAAGAAGGAGCCCAGGGCCTTGCATATGTTAAGCAAATGGTCTACCACTGAGCTATATCTTCATTCCTTTTTAAATGTTTTGAGACATGGTCTCACTAAGTTGCCCTGGATGGCCTTGAACTTATCTTCTTGCCTCAGCTTCACAAGTTGCTTAGATAACAAGTACAAACAACTGCACCTCACCACTCCAATTTCTTTTTTGGGCTGATGGCACAAGGCCTACAGTTGATCAGAGTTCATTTCCCCTTTCAGTGGAGCTCTGAAGAGATTGGCTTTGAGTTCCCAATTGCCAGAGCAATTGCGGTACCTGCTTCTTTGATTTCTTTTTGAAATATTGAAGCCAGGCATGGTGGTGCACTCCTGTAGTCCCAGCACTCAGGACACTGAGGCAGGAGGACTACCTCAAGTTTGAGGCCAGCCTGAGCTACATAGTGAGTTCAAGGACAGCCTGAAATCTTTGAGACCCTGTCTCAAAAAAAATTGAGCTCATCATATTTTTTTAGTTTGTTCTATTTTTGCCATACTTGGAATTGAACGCTGGGTCTTTGCACCCCAGCCTTTTTACTTTTTATTTTGAGGCAGGGTCTTGGTAAGTCACTGGGTTGCCCAGCTTGGGCTTCAAATTGCAATCCTCCTACCTCAAGCCTCCTGTAGGGCTGGGACTACAGGGGTGCACCACCATGCCCAACTATAAATTGTCTCAACTCTTGATTGTTTCCTTTGTTGTGCAGAATTTTTTTCAGTCAGATGTAATCCCATTTGTCAATTATTGCTTTTTTCTGAGCTTTTGATCTGTCATCTTTGCCCACACTACATCCTAAAATCTTTCCACTGTATTTTCTTCTAGTCATTTCATATTTTCAGATTTAACACTTAAGTCTTTAATTCATTGGGTTGATTTTTTATAGTGAGAGACAGGGGTCTAATTTTATTCTTGTGCATATGGATATCCAGTTTTCTCAACACCATTTGTTGAAAAGCCTGGCATTTCTCCAAAGAAAGTTCTTGCTGTCTTTGTTGAAAATCAGCTGGAAATAAATATGTGAGTTTATTTCTGGATTCTCTGTTCTGTTAGATCAGTCTGTTTCTGTTTTTGTGCCAAACCATGCTATTTTGATTACCATATCTTTGCAATATGTTTTGAAATTTCAAAAAAGTATTGTGATATCTCTGATTTTGTTCATTTTCCTCTGAATTGTCTTTTGTGGTTCTATACAACTTTTAGGAGTAATTTTTTTCCATTTCTGTGAAGAATGAGTTTAGTGTTTTTATAGGAATTGTGCTGGATTGGTACATTTCTTTTTTTATTTTTGCATCTTAGTTTTTATTTTTTCTCCCATTACCTGTGCACCCTTCACCCCCCACCTCCTCCACCCTTCCCTATCTACACAGAGTTTCATTCCATTTTTTGTTTCTCATAATTTTTTTCTTTCCCTTCTTCCCTTTCCCCTTTCCCTTTCACCATCACCAAACCCTTGGACCTTTTCTTATTTAAAATTATCAATCATTCATTTTAATCATTTGCATCCTTATTTACACTTTCATTTGTCACACTAGAGAAACTATTCAGTATTTACACATATGTATCCTATTTATTTCACTTAAGAGTATGGCCTCAATATGCATCCATTTAGCTATAAATGTCTCTAGTTTCTCATTCTTTATGGCTGAGTAGTACTCCATTTTATTAAAAAACCACATCTTCTTTATCCAGTTTCCAGTCGATGGGCATTTGGGCTGTTTCCAAGCTTTAGCTATTACAAATTGTGCTGCTATAAACATAGGTGCACATATATCGCTGTGGTATGATTCTTTTAATTCTTTGGGGAAGATTCCCAGTAGGGTAATAGCTGAGTCAAATGGGACCTGTAGTCCCAGTTCTTTGAGTTATCACCATACTGATTTCCACAGTGGTTGCACCAATCTACATTCCCACCAACAATGGAGAAGGGTTCCTTTCTCTCCACAACCCTGCCAGCATTTGTTATTGGTTGATTTCTTGATAGCAGCTATTCTTTTTGGGGTGAGGTGGAGTCTCAGTGTTGTTTTCATCTGCATCTCTCAATTGACCAGTGATGTTGAACATTTTTTCATATATTTACTTGCTGTTTTTACTTCTTTGTCTGAGAAATGTCTGTTCATTTCGGATGCCAATTTTTGAATTGGGTCTTTGAATTTGAGAGGTCTGATTTTTTTCAGTTCTTTATATATTCTTGATAGTAGACCTTTGTCTGAGCTACAGCTGCTAAATATTTCTTCCCATATTGTAGGTTGTCTCTTAGCTCTGTTGGTAGTTTCTCTTGCAGTGTAGAAGCTTTTTAATATGATAAGATCCCAGTTGTTGATTCTTTGTGCTAGCTCCCGTGCTACTGAAGATTTGTTCATAAAGTCTTTTCCTATGCCAATGTCATCAAGAGTTCTACCTAACTTATCTTCCAGCAAGTTTAGTATTTCTGACTTAATATTTAGATCTTTAATCCACTTTGATCTTAGTTTAGTGCACAGTGATAAGTATGGGTCTAGTTTTAATTTCTGACTGGTTGAAATCCAGTTTTTCCAACAACATTTATTAAATAGGCTATCTTTCCTCCAATGAGGGTGGTTGGCTCCTTTGTCGAAGATGAGGTGGTTGAGCATGTCTAGAGTTGTTTCTGCATCTTCTAATCTATTCCACTGATCTTCTGGTCTGTTTCTTTGCCAGTACTATGCTGTTTTTATCACAGTAGCTTTGTAGTATAGTTTCAAGTTGGGGATGGTGATGCCCCCAGCCATGTCTCTGTTGCCTAGAATTGCTTTTGCTACTCTGGGTCTCTTCTTGTTCCAAATGAATTTTTGGATTGTTTTCTCTAGTTCTGTGACGTATATTGTTCAAATTTCAATTGGCATTGCATTGAATCTATGTAGTAGTTTTGGAAGTATGGACATTTTCACTATATTGGTTCTTCCTACCCAAGAACAAGGGATGTCTTTCTATTTTCTTATATCCTCTTCAACCACCTTCTTCAGAGAGCTGTAGTTTTCAGTGTAGAATTCTTTTGCTTCCTTTGTTAGGTTGATTCCTAGATATTTCATTTTTTTAGATGCTATTGTAAAAGGAATTATTTCCCGAATTTCTCTCTCAATGGGTCTGCTATTTGCATATAAAAAGGCTATTGTTTTTTTGAGTGTTAACTTTGCATACAGCTACTCTACTGAATCTGTCAATTAGGTCTAGAAGACTTTTGACTGAGTTTTTTGGTTCTTCTATGTAAAGTATCATATCATCAGCAAATAATGACAGTTTCACTTCTTCCTTTCCTATCTTTATTCCTTTTATTTCTTTCTGTTGTCTAATTGCTATGGCTAATGTTTCCAGAAGAATATTGAACAGGAGTGGTGATAGTGGGCATCCTTGTCTTGCTCCTGATTTTAGTGTGAAAGTTTTAAGTTTTTGACCATTTAGTATGATGTTGGCTGTTGGTTTTTCATAGATAGCCTTAATCAGGTGGAGATAAAGACCTTCTATTCCAATTTTCTGTAGCATTTTTATCATGAATGGGTGTTGGATTTTGTCAAATGCTTTTTCTGAATCTATTGAGATGATCCTGTGGTTTTTGTCCTTGACTCTGTTAATATAGTGTATTACATTTATTGATTTACAGATGTTGAACCATCCTTGCATCCCTGGGATAAATCAGACTTGGTCAGGGTGTATGATCTTCTTGATGACCCTCTGTATTATGTTTGCCAGTATCTTGTTGAGGATTTTTGCATCTATGTTCATTAGGGAGATTGGTCTGTAGTTCTCTTTTTGGGGTTGGCTCTTTCCCTGGGTTTGGAATCAAAGTAACACTTGCTTCCAGGAATGAATTTGGAAGCCTTGCTTCCCTTTCAATTTCCTTGATGAGTTTAAATAGTAATGGAGATAGTTCTTCTTTAAGTGTCTTGTAGAATTCAGCAGTGAAGCCATCAGGACCTGCGCTTTTTTTTGGTTGGTAAGTTTTTATTCCATTTTCAATTTCACTCATTGTATTTGGGGTGTTTAGAATTTCTATATCTTCTTCATTTAATTTTGGCAATTCATATGTATCTAGAAATCTGTCCATTTCTTCTGTGTTTTCCATTTTATTAGAGTACAGGTTCTCAAAGTAGGTATTGATGATTCTCTGAATTTCTGCTGGATTTGTTATGGCTTCACCTTTTTCATTCTTAATTGCATGTATTTGAGCCTTTTCTTTCTTGTTTTGATAAGGTTGGCTAAAGGTTTATCAATTTTATTTATTCTTTCAAAAAATCAACTCTTTGATTCATTGATTTTTTTGTATCATTCTCTTAGTCTCCATTGCATTGATTTCTGCTCGGATCTTTATTATTTCCTTTCTTGTATGAGCTTTGGGTTTGTTATTCTCTTCTTTTTCTAGGAGCTTGAGGTTCTGCATTAGGTTATTTAACTGAGTTCTCTCTGTTTTCCTAATATGGGCATTCACTGCTATGAATTTCCCTAGTAGAACTGTTTTCATCGTGTCCCACAGATTCCTGTATGTTGTACTGGCATTTTCATTTACTTGTCAAAACTGTCTAATTTCTTCTTTAATTTCCTCTGTGACCCATTGGTTGTTCAGGAGGGTGTTGTTCAATTTCCATGTGTTTGTGGGTGTTTTGTGGTTTCTTATGTTATTCATCTCCAATTGTATTGCACTATGGTCTGATAATATATAGGGGGCAACTTCAAATCTTTTACATTTACTTAGACATGTCCTATGAACTAGCATGTGGTCTATTTTGGAGAATGACTCCTGTGCAGCTGAAAGGAATGTGTATTCTGATTTTGTGGGGTGGAACACTCCATAAACATCTATTAAGTCCATTTGTTCAATAGCTTCGTTTACTTCTAGAATTTCATTGTTAATTTTTTTCCTAGTTGATCTGTCTATTTGTGATAGAGGGGTGATGAGGTCCCCCACTACAATTGTATTAGTGCTTATTTGGTTTTTCATGTCCATTAATATTTGTTTTGTGTAGTTGGGGGCATTTGTATTTAGGGCATATATATTTAGAATTGTCATCTCTTCCTCTTGGATTGTTCTTTTCATAAGGATGTAGTGACCATCTTTGTCTCTCTTAATTAGTTTTGGTTTGAAATCTACTTTGTCTGCAAATAAGATTGCTACCCCTGCTTTTTTCTGGGTTCCTGTTGCATGGAGAACTGTTTTCCATCCTTTTACTTTCAGTCTATGGATTTCCTTTTGAGTTAGGTGTGTTTCTTATATACAGCATATTGCTGGGTTTTGCTTCTTAATCCATCCTGCCAGTCTATTTCTTTTGATTGGTGAACTGAGGCCATTAACATTGATGGTTATAATTGACAGATATTGATTCATCCTTGTCATGATGTTTTACTGTTGTTGGCTCTTTTCTTATTTTCCCCCCTTTTGCTTTAGTGTCTTACCTTGCGTATTCCTTCTCTCTGCTGGGCCTCATAGAGTTGTGACCTTCATTGTCTTTTTCTAGGATATTGCTTAAAATTGTTTGGAGTGCTAATTTGGTGTTCATGAAATTTCTCAGGTGTTCTTTGTCATGGAAGTATGTAATTTTCCCATCGATTTTGAAAGATAATTTTGCCAGATACAACAGTCTAGGTTGGAAGTTTTTTTCTTTTAGGGCTTGAAATACTTCACTCCAGGCTCTCCTTGATTTGAGGGTTTGTGTTGAAAAATCTGCCATCATTCTGATGGGCTTTCCTTTGTAGGTGATTTGTTTCTTTTCTCTAACTGCCTGTAGAATTTTGTTCTTCTGTTGGGTTTCTGGGATCTTGACTATTATATGTTTAGGTGTAGATATTTTTTTGGTCATGGCTGGATGGAGTTCTATATGCCTCATTTATCTGTATGTACAACTCTCTACCTCTGTCTGGGAAGTTATTTACTATTATTTCTGTGAAGAGTTTTTTTTATGTCTGTTGTACTTTCTCTTGTTTTTTCATGGACTCCTATGAGTCTTATGTTATTCTTCTTTGCATCATCTAGCAGCTATTGGATTGATTTCTCATGGTCCCTTACTATCTTTAAGAAATCTCTGTTTTCATGGTCCTTAACTGCAATCCTGTCTTCTATATCTGATATTCTGTCTTCAGATTCTCTTAGTCCGCTCTGCATGCTTTCAATGGAGTTTTTTATCTCCTGAATATCTGTTTGAATCTGTTTCATGGATTCCATTTCTTTCTTATGTTGAGCGATCATGGTTTCCATTTCTTTCTTATGCTGGGGATTCATGGCTTCCAGCATGTTTCCGATCTCATCTATTTTCTTATCTGTTTCTGCTCTAGAGCTTCTAATCATGTCTTTCACTCTGCTCACCATGTCCATATTTATCTGGGAGATTATTTCTGTTTTGAAATTTTCTAGAGCCTCACGCATCTGCTTTCTTACTTCCTGTGCTATCAGTTCAGGGTGTCCAAGTGGTTGCTTATCAGAGTTTTCCACCTCATTTCCCCCAGAATTTCCTTTTTGTGGTGTGGAAGCCTGCATTTGTGCCTTGCTTAAGTGTCTTCTCATTTTTGTTTTTGGTACTGTCCTTGATTTAATTCCTGGGTTGATATTTCAAGACTGCTTAATGTAGGTATCTTTGTTGCTTGTGTTTAAAACCCTTGTGGAATGATTGCTTTTCAGGTGTCTTCTAGGTATGGCTTGTGTTTGGGTTTTGAGACTCTAATGACTCTGAAGCTATTATAGTTTTCTTATACCAGGAAGGAAAACTAATTAGATCAATCACAACATGTTAGCCCAAGTGATATAGTCAGCAATACCATAGCATCAAGCACAGCTTAGAAAATGACAATTTGTGATAGTTATTAATCTATCCCTTTTAACTATGTGAGTTAAATTACAACCAAGGACCAACCCAATGTAAGTTTATAATGAATAAACTCTTCAATATAGTATCTTTCCCCTTCGGGTTGGGGAGCTGAAAGGAGTTGGTGAGGGAGGGATAAGGTAGAAAGAACAGGTAAGATTAGCAGTGAGGCCAGAAGACACAGAAAGATCACACAAACTCTAAGAAGTTGTTAAAGGCAAGAGAAAATGGCAGAATGAAAGAACAAAGATGTGAATAGAACCATCTAACAGCAACAGGGTGGCTAAATACCAAATTTACTTTCCTTTAAACCTAATGATAATCAAGAGAAGGAAAAAGAGAAGAAAAGAATAAGGGAGAAATCTGAATTCAGTGCAGAAAGGAACAAATGGGGAGATGAGGGGCAGTGTGGGACAGTGAGAAAATGAGAGAGAGAGAGAGAAAGAAAAGATAAAAGAAAGAAAAGTAAACCTTTGAAGAGTAGGAAAAAAAATAAAAATTAAGAATTAAAAATAAGAAAAAATTTTTTTTCTTTTTTGCAAATAGCAATAGAAATTATGGGCCTCCTTCAGGGTATGTCTCTGTTGTCACAGTAGGCAACGTAGGAATCCCTGTGTATACACAAGTCAATGAGTCTCAGCAAGCCAGCAGTAGACCAAGTACAGTGGTCTGATGTGCCTTTATTGTAGAGATTCTCTTTACTTTTCTGCTGAACTTCAGTTTTCTTCCAGAAGCCTGAGAAGCCCTCTTTCTGTTACTAACTTCTGCTCTATCTTGTGGGGCTCAGGACAAGGGTCTTTATAGTCTCCTGTGCCTCTGTAGTGTGGGACCAGGTAGCAGAAAAGCCAGAAGGTAGGCGAGGCGGGGAGGGGGGCGGGGGACACGACTGAGCCTTGGAGGCGCCCACGTGGCTAAGCATACCTCACCGTGCCGTGGGCGTGGCCCGGGATGGCCGCAGGAACCCCAAGCTGCTTGCCTTGTCTCACGGGGCCGGTCGCTGGTGGCCACAGCTTTGAGAGTGTCTGGTGGGGGTCTGAATTGGTACATTTCTTTGGATAATATGGACAATTATCTTCCAATCCATGAATAGGGACTATCTTTCCATTTCTTTGAGTATGTCCTCTTCAGTTTCTTTCATTAGTGTTTTATATATTGAGATGATCATTTGCTTTCCATCCATCATTCTGTTAATGTGATGTATCATATTTATTCACTTGCATTTGGTGAATCATTCTTCCTCCTTTGGATAAATTCCACTTGATCATGGGATTTAATCTTAATATACTGCATGGATCAGTTTGCTAGTATCTCAATGAGAATTTTTGCATGTGTATTTATTGGGATGTTAGTCTGTAATTTTCTTGTTTTATTGTATTCTTGTCCAGTTTTGCTATCAGTGTAATGCTGGTCTCACAAAATGAATTTGAAAGAACTGGTCTGTTAGCTTTCCATTATTGTGGAAAAATACAATAAAACCTTGGATTGTGAATACAATAAAAATACAGTAAAACCTTGGATTGTTCTGTGAGTGTTCTGCAAGATGAGTAAACATTTCCAGTTAGTTTTAACTTGATAAATGAGCGATGTCTTGTAATATGAGTATTCTGACACCAAATGACATATGATTGCAACTGAGCCAATGGCTCGTTCTCTCTCAACAGCAAGAAGTGTGGAGATTTGTCTGTAGAGGAGAAAAAGGCAAAGGAATCTCTCATTTCAGATGAGATTAGGGAGATGTATAAAATGTGGGAAACAGTGCAAAAGTTTGTAGAAAAGTACCACCCAAATAAGGTTGTAGCAGTGCAAGTGATGAATCTGTTTAATGACAATGCAATGTCACATTTCCACAAAATCTTCAAAAGGAGGCAAAAGCAAATGTCATTCAATAGGTTCCTTGTTAAAACTGCACAAAAAGAATAAGATTCCATTGAGCTAATAGATAGCAATGATTCCACTAGTGATAGTGAAAGTCATCCTACACAATAACCTTCCTCTCTCTTGTCTCCCCCACACCAGCCGTGAAAGTTTCCAAAGGTAATTGCAGGTTAATTTGTTTTCCTTTATAATTTGTATATTATTGTTTTGTATTGTATTACTGTATTGTAATCATTTTTATATTAACATTTTTGGGCTTTGAAACTAATCATCAGAGTTTCCATTATTTCTTATGGAGAAATTCACTTTGATATACAAATGCTTTGGATTACAATCATGTTCCCAGAACAAATTATGCTCATGAACCAACGTTTTACTTTACCTGAGAAAATCAACTTAATGGAGAAAATTTTATTTTGGCTCATGGTGTCAGAAGTTTCAGTTTGTGGTTAGCTGGCTCCATTGTTTTGGGAAGAAATTAATGACAGAGGGAACATTTTGCAAACACAGCTATTCACATCATATTGGCTAGAAAGCAGAGAGAGAAAGGAACAAGTTAGGGATAAAAGGTACCCAACCCTTCAAAGGCACACCCCCAGTGAAGTACTTCTTCCAGCTAGGCCCCAGCTCCTGGTTTCCACCACTTCCCAACACCACCAGCCAAAGACCAAGCCTTCAGCTGAGGCTTGGGGGGTACTTTCCATATCTGAACTATAATACTCTTGAAATTATCAGGTCCTGGGTCTATCTATATTGGGAAACTTTTTAGTACTGACTCAATTTCATTGCTTGTTATTAGTCTGTTTAGGTTTTCTATTTCTTCATAGTTCAATCTTGGTATGTTATATGTGTCCAGTAATATATTCATTTCTTCTTACCTTTCTACTTTGTTGGCACATAGTTGTTCATAATAGTCCCTAACAATCTAATAGGACCAATAATCATGTGTTTCTGTGATCTCATTTGTAATGTTTCCTTTTTTGTCTCTGATTTTTATTTAGGTCTTTTATTTATTTATTTTTAATCTAGCTAAAGGTTCTATTTTGTTCATTCCAAAAATAAACTGTTTCATAATTCTTGAACGTTTTTAGTCTCAAATTCATTTTTTTCCTGCTCTTATCTCTATAACTTCTTTCCTTAAGCTAAACTTGGGTTTTGTTCTTGCTTCTCTAGTTCCTTGAGTTACTTTGTTATATTATTTGAAACCTTTCCATCTTTTTTTTATGTAAATATTCATACTGTAAACTTCCCTCTTAAAACTGCTTTTGATATATCTTGTAGGTTTTGGTATGTTGTGTTTCCATTTTCATTTATTTCAAGACTTCTTGTTTTGTTTTTATTTTCTGAGATAGGGTGTCACTATACAGTCTAAGCCTGCCTTCATTTTGCTCTGTAATGCAGGCTGGCCGAAAACTTGCTCTTCTCCTGTCTTAACCTCCTGGGTGCTGGGATTACAGTTGTACACCACCACATTCGGATTTATTTCAAGGCATATTGAAATTTTTTATTTAATTTCTTCATTGACCCACTCATTATCAAGGAATATATTGTTTAATTTCTAGGTATTTGTATGATTTCACAGTTCTTGTTAGTTTGTAGTTTTATTCTACTGTGAAAAATAACAGTTTTTAGTTAAAAGTTGAAATCCAAGAGTGACTAACAACATAATGTTTGTCCATATTTTTCCTGGAGACTTGTTTTAATTATTAAGAGATACTAGGGCCAGGGATTTAGCTCAGTGGCACCATGCCCACCTCGCAAGTGCAATGTCCTGAGTTTGATCCTGAGTAACCACCACCACCCCCAAAAAAGAGATACTATATTATGGAGAGATGGAGAGATGGCAAGTTATTCAAACCAAAGAAGATCCCATTTCATGCAATGCGTCCCTTCTCAATGAATGGCACACATAGGAAGTAGCAAATGTGATAGGGCTTTGAATAAGATTTAACATGTTATGTTTGAATTATATCACTCCCAGATAAATACATGTAGAAGACCTAACCACAAGTACCTCAAAATGTGACCCTATTTAGAAGTAATATTGTTATAGATTGTTGTGGCTTGTGTTTAGATGTCCCCTCAAAGCCTAATGCAGATGAGGTGGAGATTTCTTTTCAGAAGTGGCTGAATTTGGAGTGTGTGATGCTGGGATTAAGGGCATGTGATTATTAAACCACTACATGTGAATGATTGGTTTGGCACTGCCCTAATCCTGGTAGTATGAATGGGATAAAAGGGGCAGACCCTGTTAAGCTCTCTTATTGCTGTTGCTGCTTCTGCCAGCATGACTGTTGCCCCTCTGCCACTCTGCCTTGAAACCAGCCAATTATGGACTGAAACTTCTACAGACTGTGAGCTAAATAAACCCTTTCCCCCTTTAACTTGGGGTGTCAGGTATTTTGTCTCAGCAATGAGAGAAAAGTAACTAACAGAGATACAACTAGGAAAGTTAAAATGTTCTCCAAGTAGGATGGGCTCTAATCCATTACAAGTAGTGTGCAGGTTTTTTAAAATTTTATTTTGCTTTAAGCCACAAAATCAGTGGTATTTTGATACAGCAACCCTAGCAAACTAATACAGTATCCCCTTGGTTTTCAAAACAACATTGCTTCAATTGCAAAAATATTGGTAAAATTAAACCAGAAGGCAGACACATCATATATGTGTTGCACAAAAATCACCTCTAGCCACAAAACACTTGTATTTCAGTGCCTCTTTCTAAATCTCTTTCATCTGACTTCTTGTTCTCCCATCCAAAATCACCTAGAAATCAAGTAGGGCTGAAGGTGGTCTAAACAGAGTTATCTTTGTTATCCGGACTTCCTGCCACCTTAGCAAACTTTTCAGTGGTCCAAAGGAGATCAGACCACATGCTAGGAACTAGTGTTCTGTCACAGAGTCAATACACCTTCTGGAAACACCTTCATTCCTCTAGTTTTTCTACATTTCTTTTTGGCATTCAAATATGAGCAACTATGTCTGCGGTATTCATTAAGATTTTGGGGAAAAGATTTTTTATAATTGATAATAATATCACTCAAGCCCTAATATTGATTCCATTGAAGTCAATGACGAAGTGAGAGTGCCCAATTGCCACCTCCACCCCAGTGCTCCTAAGCTCCTAGACCTCGACCTCACTCCTGTGTGTGGCAAGTTTCCTTTCCAGCCACAGCCAGAAGCTGAAACTCTTCCCACTTGTTTCTTACATTATGGACACTAGTAGAAGAAAAGAGTATACTGTTTGCCTAATAAAAGTTGTCATTCAAGAAAACACTGTATCGTTTCCTATAAGAAAATTTTAAGAGCTGGAAAAACCAAATATCTTTATTTATTTTTTTTAAATGCAAAGAGGCTTCAAAACTGCAAAGTAAACAAATAAAAGAGGTGGTGTGCAGTGAGTGCTTAGCATATGCAAGGCCCTGAGTTCACCCCCAGCACCACAAACAAAAGACACCAATTTCAACAAATATATTAAGGATCTGTTGTGTACAAAGATCTAGTAAATGCCTTTACTTGAAGTTATAAAAAGATAAATAAAACATTTATCATTTATGATTTACTATAATCCAGGAAATTACAAGTATAAAACAAGAAACAGACACATAAGAAATGTTTTAAATGAGGTATGGTGGCTCATGCCTGTAATTCCAGCACTATGGAGGCTGAAGCAGGAGGAAGCTGAATGTGAGACCAGACTAAGTAACATAGCAAGACACTATCTCAAAAACAAAATCAATTCTAAACTAAAAAGCAAACAAAAAGAATTGCTATATAAGATAAATATATACGCCCTGAGATATACTGTAACCTAGGAACAAATATTTTCCTATCTTTCCAAATATTTCCTTGTCTTCCACAACACATAAGCCAACTCACTAGCTTACCTACCAAAACAACTGAGTTTTGAAGATCAGCTTTGAAATTCTCACTTCACTTTGCCCAGAAAGTCATATGCCCAAAGTCCTTATGTCAAAAACTGCCCAGTCTCAAGACCTGCTTTCAAATCACCCAGATCAGGCCCAAACCCATGGCTTCCCTTTCTGATGCTATTAACCCTTTCTCAAGTGATATCTTCCCTTCCTGCAATCAGCATAACTCAGTTTGGCTTGATCCTCAGGATGTTCAGCAGTTCATACTATTTGTTCTACTCAGTGAGAGCCTTATTATCTGAGACTACAGGAAAGCTGCTTCTCCTTCATTCCCTGGCCACAGTGGTTACAGGGGGATGCACATATAATCTGGGTTGGTCCAACTGAAGTCCAAAAGAGATGTGGTACTTGAGATGGGAAATTGCAAATATCCAAAGCCAATTATAGAACAAGCTAATCAAGGTGAACTGGGGGAGAGGTAGGATTATCCCTTCCCTGTCCTCATTTGCAAAGCAAAGCAACTGACTAACCTGCTGCATCTTAAGATTCAGACCACTCAGACCAGCTCTTGTAGAGAAGAAACATGCCAGTGTCTTGGGATTGTTGGTTACTGCTTAAAGGCTTTGCTAAGATATTTTCATATGTATCTAGGAATCTGTCCATTTTTCCTGTGTTTTCCATTTTATTAGAGGACAGATTCTCAAAGAAGGTATTAACGATCCTCTGGATTTCTGCTGGATCTGTTGTGACTTCACCTTTTTCACTCCTAATTGCATGGATTTGAGCCTTTTCTTTCCTTTTTTTGATAAGGTGGGCTAAGGGTTTATCAATTTTATTTATTCTTTTGAAAAACAAACTCTTCGATGCAATGATTTTTTGTATCATTCTCTTAAGTCTCCATTGCATTGATTTCTGCTCTGATCTTTATAATTTCCTCCCTTGTATGAGCTTTGGGTTTCTCTTGCTCTTCTTTTTCTAGGAGCTTGAGGTTCAGCATTAGGTTGTTTATTTGAGCTTGCTCTGTTTTCCTAGTATGGGCATTTACTCCTATGAATTTCCCTCATAGAACTGCTTTCCTTGTGTCCCATAGATTCCTGTATGTTGTATTGGCATTATCATTTAATTCTACAAACTGTACAATTTCTTCTTTAATTTCCTCTGTAACCCATTAGTTGTTCATGACAGTGTTATTCAATTTCCATGTGTTTGTGGAGTTCTTGTGGTTTCTTATGCTACTAATCTCCAGTTTAATTGCAGTATGGTCTGATAATATACAGGGGATAACTTGAATTCCTTTGCATTTACTTAAACATGTCCTATGAGCTAGCATGTGGTCTCTTTTGGAGAACATCCCATGTGCAGTTGAAAAGAATGTGTATTCTGATTTTGTGGAGTGGAATACTCTGTAGACATCTATTAAGTCCATTTGTTCAAAAGCTTGGTTCACCTCTAGTATTTTATTGTTGATTTTTTGTCTACATGATCTGACTATTTGTGATAGTGGGGGTATTGAAGTTGGTCACTACAATTGTATTAGTGCTTATTTGGCTTGTATAGTTGGGGGCATTAGTATTTGGTGCATATATATTTATGATTATCATCTCTTCCTCTTGGACTGTTCCCTTTACAAGGATGTAGTGACCTTCTTAGTCTCTCTTAATTAGTTTTGGTTTGAAATCTACTTTGTCTGCAAATAAGATGGCTACCCTACTTTTTTCCAGGTTCCTGTTGCATAGAGAACTGTTTTCCATCCTTTTACTTTCAGTCTATGAATTTCTTTTTGAACTAGGTACTTTTCTTGTATGCAGCATACTGTTGGATTTTGCTTCTTAATCCATTCTGCCAATCTATTTCTTTTGATTGGTGAATTGAGGCCATTAAAATTGATGGTTATAACCGATATGTACTGACATCCTTGTCATATTATTTTCCCGTTGTTGCCTCTTTTATTTTTTATTTTTCCCCCTCTTCCTTTAATTTTTTGCCTTACCTGATGGATTTGCACTGTTGGGCCCCATGGAGTTGTGATCTTCACTGTCTTTTCTTAGGATATTGTTTAGAACTGATTAGAGTACTGGCTTGGTATTCATGAAGTTTCTCAGGTGCTCTTTGTCATGGAATTATCTTATTTCCAAATCAATTTTGAAAGATAGTTTTGCAGGATACATCAGTCTAGGTTGGAGATTGTTGTCTTTTTTTTTTCCATTAAGTTTATTGGTACATTTCAGGTATAAAATACAGTTACATTCATCACTAGGATCTTGTATCTTTACATGATATATCTTGGTTCTAATTTTTCCCCATTCCCCTGCCGTACCTTCACCCCCTCCACCCTTCCCTATTTGCAAAGACTTTGTGTCCATTTTTTCCTTTTCTCATATTTTTTCTTTTTGCTTCTTTCTCCTACTCCTACTGCTTCACCTACTCCTTTAGACCTTTTCTTCCTATTACACAATATCAGTTACACATTTTTTGAAACTACAACATCAAGATTTAGAGGACATTACCACAGATTTTAAAGAATTTAAAAGGATATAGAAAGAATATTATAAAGATCTATTTGGAAATAAATTTGACAACTTCTATGCAGTACCTTGGAAGACAAATTAATGAAACTGACACTGGAAGAAATAAAACATTTGAAGAGCAACTATTAAAGAAAGTATATTCCTACCTTAAAAACCTACCTATATGACAACAACAGGCTCACATACATTTTAACTGATAAATTATATCAAACATTTAAAGCAGAAGAAAGAAGGAACACATCTCCCCTCATTTTAGGAAATCAACATTGTGCTAATACTAAAACTGGATAAAGATAATAGGAAAGAATGAATATAAATAAAAATTTGTTTAAAAAAACAAATTACTAGAAGTCAGAACTGGCAGTATGTAGAAAGTGGTTTTATTATAGGGATGGCAGTGCTGGTTCAGCATTGGAAGATCCACTCCCATAAGTCATCATTTAAACAGGGGAAAGGAAAAACACATATGATCCTGTCAATAGTTGTAGGAAAAGTATTGGACTAAATTCTATAGCTGTTCATGGTAAAAGCTATCAGGAGACTAGAAGTAGAAGAGAACCTTCTCAACAGATAAGCCATGTACTCCATACTTCCAGCAAAACACCTTATATGAATAGGAAAGATACAATGCTTTCTCCCTAAGGTGGGGGAAAAGGGTGATAAGTCTACTCTTCAACTGTCCGTTAAACTTTGAAACGTAGGCCCAAACCAAAATGGTCTGGCAATAAAATGACACAATTAGGGTAGGATAGGCAAGGTAGAAGCAAAATCTTTATATGTAGATGAAATGATTGTCTACAGAGAAAATACTAAGAAATCTCTAGGAGCCCCTAGAACTTGTATTTTAATTTAGCAGGATTAGAAAACACAAGATATAGATAAAAATTCAGGTCTATGTACACTTGCTATAAATGAAGAATGGGATATTGAAATTTAAAAGTTATGTAGGAGTACAAAGGACCTGGAAAAGTAAAAAGAAAAGAAAATAACAGAGTTGGAAGACATTTATTACCTACTTTTAAGACTTCTTCTAAAGCTACTGTAATCAAGACAATGTTGGTATAAGGAAAGACATATAGATCAATGGAATAAAACAGAGAATCTAGAAATAGAACCACACATATATGGTGCACTGAGTTTTGAAAGATTATTTAACATTAACATTTTATAGAACATAAACTCAACTCAAGAGCAGAGGAAAAGATAGTGTTTTCAACAAATGGTACTAGAACACTTGGTATCCATATGTAAAAGATTAACCTCAACTCTTTATTTCCATACATAAAAATAACTTGAAGGGATCTATGAACCTAAATATGAAAGACTGAAACTATAAAACTTTAAGAAGAAATTATAAGGGAAAATGTTTGTGAATTTAGGGTAGGGAAAAATTTCCTAGGATACAGAAAACATGATGTATTAAAGACAGAAATTGATAAATGAGATTCCATCAAAATTTAGAACTCTAAAAGACATCATTGAGAAAATGACAAGTAGTCTTTAACCAGAATATATTTATAATATATATAACCTATTACAAGAATATATAAAGAACTCTTACAGCTCATTAATAGACAGCCCAATTAAAAAATAGACACAAGAAGATGATAAATAGCCAATACAGCACAAGGAAAGGTGTGCAACACCAGAATCAGAAATATACTAATCAGTACAATAACAAGATCATATTATACACTCATTAGGGAGATGAAGTTAAAAGTTTTACAAGAACAAATGTCAGCTTAGGTATGAACGAGTTAGAACCTTCTAATACTGCTACTGTGAATGTAAAATGATAAAACCATTTTGGAAAACAATATAGAAATTTCTTGTATTACTGTTGAGAACCAACAGTTCTGTTCTTAAGTTTTTACTTAGAACTGAAAACACATGTTCACAATAGATTTGTACATACAAGTTGACTATTGCTTATTTGAAATTCTTGGGACCAGAAGTGTTTCAGATTTTAGTTTGAAATCCACTTGATCTGCAAAGAGGATAGCTACTCCTGGTTTTTTTTTGTTCCTGTCACATGGAGTATTTTATTCCATCCTTTAACTTTCAGTCTATGAGTTTCTTTTTAAATTAAGTGTGTTTCTTGTATGCAGTATATTGTTGGATCTTGCTTCTTGAGCCATTCTGCTAGTCTATTTCCTTTAATTGGTGAATTGACACAATTAACATTGATAGTTGCCCCTCAGTGAACATGAGGTGAGCCGCTCCCAGCACCCAGTAGGAGGGTTCTGGGCTGCCATACCAAAACCTCCACCAGCACACAGGAGGTGAGCCACTCTCAGTACCCAGAGGAGGCTTCTGGGCCACCCTACCACCCTTCTCAGTGCACAGGTGAGCCGTGCAGGTGCCAGCAACACCCCCCACTCAAAATGAGAAGGCATGTAAACACGTCTCAAAACCAGACTTCCAGATCACCTTAAGCAACCCCAAGGGAAATGAGATGGAAAATTGTGATACCCAACCACCTGGACTCCCTGAAGTGGCAACAAAAGAGGATCTAGAAAAAATGAAATCAGAAATAATTTCTCAGATAACAGGTAAAGATTGTGCCCATAGTGCAAGACATGATAAATAAATCTAGAGAAGACACAGATAAAAAAATAGAGGAACTGAGGAACATGATGGAATCCCAACATAGGAAACAAACGGAATCCATAAAACAGATGCAAACAGATTTCCAGGAGATTAAAAACTCCATTGAAAGCTTATGCAGCAGAATGAGCCAATGTGAGAACAGAATTTCTGACATAGAAGATAAGATTGCACTTAATGACCAGGAAAAGAAAAATTTCTTTAAAATTATAAGGGACCACAAGAAATCAATCCAGCAGCTGCTAGACAATGCAAACAAGAATAACATAAGACTGATTGCAGTCAATGAACAAACAAGAGAGGGTGCAGATGGCATAAAAAAAACTGTTCACAGAAGTGATGGCAGAAAACTTCCCAAGCAAGGGAAAAGAACTTGACATACAGATAAGTGAGGCATATAGGATTCCAACTAGCCATGATCAAAAAACATCTACACATAGGCATATAATAGTTAATATTTTAGAAACAGAACAGGAGAACAAAATTCTACAAGCAGTTAGAGAAAAGTAACAAATAACATACAAAGGAAAGCCCATCAGAATCACATAAGACTTCTCAATGCAAACCCTCAAGGCTAGAAGAGCTTGGAGTGATGTATTTAAAGCCCTAAAGGAAAACAGCCTCCAACCCAGATTGATGTACCCTCCAAAACTATCTTTCAAAATTGATGGAGAAATAAGATACTTTCATGACAAAGAGCACTTTAGGAACTTGATGAATACCAAACCAACCCTCCAAAAACTTTTAGACAATATCCTAGGAAACAACAATGAGGATCACAACCCCAGGAAGCCCAGCAGAATTAATCCATTAGGTGTGACAAGAAATTAAATGCAAAGGGGAAGAATCCAACAAAAAGAAAAATTCATGACGATAAGTCAGTACATATCTGTACTGGCTATTTATCATCTTCCTGCATCTACTTTTTAATTGGGCTGTCTATCAATGAGCTGTAAGAGTTCTTTATATATTCTGCTCTTAGGTTATATGCATTATAAATATAGTCTGTTTAAGGACTACTTTTCATTTTCTTAACGATGTCATTTTAAGTTCTAAATTTTGATGGAATCTCATGCATCAATTTCTTTCTTTCATACATCATGTTTTTTGTATCCTAGGAAATTCTTGCCTACCCTAAATTCATGAATATTTTCCCTTACAATTTCTTCTGAAAGTTTTATAGTTTTAGTCTTTCATATTTAGGTTCATAGATCCTTTCAAGTTATATTTATATATGGAAATAAAAGGTTGAGGTTAAATTTTTTCATATGGATACCAAGTATTCTAGTAACATTTGCTGAAAACACTATCTTTTCCTCTGCTCTTGAATTGAGTTTATGTTCTATAATATTGTAATGTTAAATAATTTTTGATTATTGTGTGATTCTATTTCTAGATTCTCTGTTTTATCCCATTGATCTATATGTCTTTCCTTACACCAACACTGCCTTGATGACTGTAGATTTAAAGGAAGTCTTAAAATTACATCATAAATGTCTTCAAACACTGTTTTCTGTTTTGTTTTGTTTTGTTTACTTTTCTAGGTCCTTTGTACTCCTACATAACTTTTAAATTTCAATATCTAATTCTTCAGAGACCTGAATTTTTATATATACCTTGTGTTTTCTAATCCTGATAAATTCAAATACAAGTTCTAGGGGTTCCAAGAGATTTCTTAGTATTTTCTCTGTAGATGATCATTTCATCTACATATTTCATTTCATATGCTAATTGTGTCTTTTTATTGACAGACTATTTTGGTTTGGGCCTATGTTTCAAAGTTTAATGGACAGATGAAGAGTAGGCATATCTGCCCTTGTTGCCCTCCATAGGGAGAAAGCATTGTATCTTTCCATGCATATAAGGCATTTTTGCTGGAAGTATGGAGTACATGGTTTATCTGTTGAGAAGGTCCTGTTATACTTCTAGTCTCCTGATAGCTTTTACCATGAACAGCTGTAGAATGTAGTCCAATACTTTTTCTCTAACTACTGACAGGATCATATGTCTTTTTCCTTTCCCCTGTCAAAATGATAACTTGTGGGGGTGTATCATCCAATGCTGGACCAACACTGCCATCCCTATAATAAAACCACTTTCTACATACTGCCAGATCTGACTTCTAAGAGTTTGTTTTGTTAAACAAATTTCTATCTATGTTCATACTTTTTTCTTCTATTCTTTATCCAGTTTTAGGATTAGCACAATGTTGATTTTCTAAAATGAAGGGAGATGTGTTCCTTCTTTCTTCTGCTTTAAATGTTTGATATAATTTATCAGTTAAAATGTATATGAGCTTGTTGTCATATAGGTAGTTTTTAAAGCTAGGAATATACTTTCTTTAATAAGTACTATTCAAATTTCATATTTCCTCCAGAGTCAGTTTCATTAATTTGTCTTCCAAGGTACTTCTTAGAAGTTGTCAAATTTAGTTCCCAAAAGATTTTTGTAATATGCTTTCTGTATCCTTTTAAATTCTGTAAAATCTGTGGTAATTCCTGTAAATTTTAATACTGTAATTTTACAATGTACAATTGATATTCTGTAATAGGAAGAAAAGGTCTAAAGGAGTAGGGAAAGTGGGAGAGGTAGAGAAAAGGAAAAAAAAGAAAAGAAAAAATATGAGAAAACAAAAATAAATGGGCTTTGCAAAATAAAGTCTTTGCAAATAGGGAAGGGTGGAGCAGGTGAAAGGATGGCAGGGGAAGGGGAAAAAAATAACCAAGATACATCATGTAAAGGTACAAGATCCCAGTGATGAATGTAACTGTATTTTATACCTGAAATGTACCAATAAACTTAATGGAAAAAAACATTGATAGTTATAACTGATACATATTGATTTATCATTGTCATGAATTTTTCTTTTTGTTGGATTCTCCCCCTTTGCACTTAATTTCTTGTCATGCCTGATGGATTCATTCTGCTGGGATTCCTGGAGTTGTGATCCTCACTGTCTCTTCCTAGGATATTGTCTAAAAGTTTTTGGAGTGCTGGTTTGGTATTCATCAAGTTCCTAAGATGCTCTTTGTCATGAAAGTATCTTATTTCTCCATCAATCTTGAAAGATAGTTTTGGAGGATACATCACTCTGGGTTGGAGGCTGTTTTCCTTTAGGGCTTGAAATACATCACTCCAAGCTCTTCTTGCCTTAAGGGTTTGAGTTGAGAAGTCTGCTGTGATTCTGATGGGCTTTTCTTTGTATGTGATTTGTTTCTTTTCTCTAACTGCTTGCAGAATTTTGTTCTTCTGTTGGCTTTCTGGAATCTTAACTATTATATGCCTATATGTAGATCTTTTTTTGGGGGGGTCAAGGCTAGTTGGAATCCTATATGCCTCACTTATCTGTATGTCAAGTTCTTTTCCCTTGCTTGGGAAGTTTTCTGCCATCACTTCTGTGAACAGTTTTTTATGTCATCTGCACTCTCTCCTGTTTCTTCATTGCATCTGATCAGTCTTATGTTATTCTTCTTTGCATCGTCTAGCAGCTGCTGGATTGATTTCTCATGATCCCTCACTATTTAAAAACTTTTTTCTTTTCCTGCTCACTAATTGCAATCTTATCTTCTGTATCAGAAATTCTGTTCTCACATTGGCTCATTCTGCTGCATAAGCTTTCAATGGAGTTTTTAATCTCCTGGAAATCTGTTTGCATCTGTTTTATGGATTCCATTTGTTTCCTATGTTGGGATTCCATCATGTTCCTCAGCTCCTCTATTTTTTTTTTATCTGTTTCCACTCTAGATTTATTAATCATGTCTTGCACTATGGACACAATCTCTACTGTTATCTGAGAAATTATTTCTGATTTCATTTTTTCCAGATCTTCTTTTGTTGCCAGTTAAGGGAGTCTTGGTGGTTGAGTATCAGATTGTTCCACCTCATTTCTTTTGGGGTTGTCTGGGGTGATTTGGAAGTCTGGTTTTGAGACTTGTTTACATGTCTCCTCATTTCAACAGATGCAGCCTGCTGTGCCTCTGTTGAGGCAACTTTTTGCTCACTCAGTGGTCTTCAATTCTCAGCAATCCACAGAGCTGTCTTTTCTCTGCTGTTCACCAGTACACTAATTTCTGGGTTCAGAAAGGTGGCCTTTTGGATCCCTGAGCTGATCTGTTGTCTGGGTGGGCTTCTGTCTCGTGCCTGTGCACACTTGTGATGATATGTAGGTGTGCCACTGCCTAGGGCCCCTATGTAGCTGTTGTCTGGGAGGGCCTTTGGCTGGGAGCTGTACACCCCAATTCCTGTTGTGAGCAAGCTTCTGGCTAGGGTCTCATGCATTTACTGATGGCATTGGGGCAAACCTCTGGATGTTGCTTGTGTCCCTGTGTAGCTCTTTTCCAGGCGGACTCTTGGCTTGGGCCAGTGTGCCCCAGTCTCTTGGGTCAGGGCAGAGCCCTGGCTGGGATCTGCTTGCAGCTGCACTGCCCTGGTCTACACTGCTGCTCCCCCAACTAAGGTGGTCTGGTGTGCCTTTATTGCAGAGATTTTCTTCACTTTTCTGCTGGGCTTTAATTTTCATCAAAGGGCCTCAGAGAGGTTATTCACTTCTACTCTATCTTCTCAAGCTCAGAACAATGTCCTTTATGACCCCTGCAACTCTGCGGTGTGAATACAGATAAGGGCTCGGCACAGCCGGGGGGGAAGTCATGGCGCCCACACGGCTCACCTCCTCAGTGCGATGGGGTGATGGTATGGTGGCCTAAGAGGCTCCTGGAGGTTATTTTCTTTTAGGGCTTGAAATACCTCACTCCAGGCTCTCCTGGACTTGAGGGTTTGTGTTGAAAAGTCTGCTGTGATTCTGATGTGCTTTCCTTTGTATATGATTTGTTAATTTTCTCTAATTGCTTGTAGTATTTTGTTCTTCTGTTGGGTTTTTGGGATCTTGATTATTATATGTCTAGATGTCATTTGTTTTTTGGTTTTTTTTCATCATAGCTAGTTGTAGTCCTACATGCCTCACTTATCTGTATGTCAAATTCTTTTGCTCTGTTTGGGAAGTTTTCTGTCATTAATTCTGTGAACAGTTTTTTATGTCATTTGTAGTTTCTCCTGCTTTTTCGTGGACTCCTATCAGTCGTATATTATTCTTCTTTGCATCATCTAGGAGCTGTTGGATCAATTTTTCATGGTCCCATACTATTTTTAAGAGATCTCTCTTTTCATGGTCACTGACTGCCATCCTGTCTTCTATATCTGATATTCTGTCTTCACTTTGGCTCATTCTGCTGAGAATACTTTCAAGTTTCTAATCTCCTGGATATCTGTTTGAATCTGTTTCATGGATTCCACTTCTTTCCTACATTGGGCATTCATGCCTTCCATCATGGTCCTGAGCTCATCTATTTTTTTTTTTATCTGTTTCTGTTCTAGAGTCTCTAATCATGTCTTTCATTCCTCTCACCATCTCTGTAGATATCTGGGAAATTATTTCTGTTTTGAATTTTTCTAGAGCCTCATTCATCAATTTTGTTACTTTCTGTGTTATCAGTTCAGGGTGTCCAGGTGTTTCATTATCAGACTTTCCCACCTTGTTTCCCCCAGAACTTGCCTTTGGTGAACTGGAAGTCTGGGTTTGCACCTTGCTTAGGTGTCTTCTCATTTTTATTTTTGTTGTTGGTATTGTTTTTGGTTTAATTCCTGGGTTGATACTTCAATACTGCTTATTTTAAGTATCTTTGTTGTTTGTATTTAGAACCCTTATGGAATGATTGCTTCTCAGTGGTGTCTTCCAGACATAGGTGGTCTTTAGGTTTTGAGTCTCTAATGACTCTGAGGCAATCTCATTTTCAGGCAATCTCTTCAGGGCAACTGATTAGATCAATCACAGCACCTTAGCCCAACTGATATAATCAGCAACAACAATAAAATCAAGCACAGCTTAGAAAATGATAATTTGTGGTAGTTATTAATCTATCACCTTTAACTGTGCAAATTAAATCAAAATTGAGAACCAGCCCAAAATAGTTTATAGTAAATAAACTCTTCAATATAGTAACTTTACCCTTTGGGTTGGGGACTTAGAAGGAGTAGGGGAGAGAGGGATAGATAGGTAGAAGGATAGAGAAAGGTTAGAAGTGAGTCCAGAGGACACAGTAAGATCACACAAACTCTAGGAAACTGTTGAAGACAAGAAGAAAAGACAGAATGAAAGAACAAAGACAAGAACAGAACAACCTAACAGCAATGGGGAAGCTAGAAACTGTATTCACTTTCCTTTACAACTGATGACAACTGAGAGAAGGAAAAAGAGTGGAAAAAAAAAGAAATCCAAATTAGGACAGGAACAGGAAAAGGGAGAGAGATGAAGAACAAGGTGGGAGAGAGAGAGTGAGAGTGAAAGAAAAGAAAAAAAGAAAAAGAAGAAAAAAGAAAATAAAAAATTGAAAAGAAGAAAAAATTAAAATTAAAAATAGAAAAGAATAACTTTGAAAATAAAAAATTAAAATGAAAGGCCTCTTTCAGGGTATGACTGTGCTGTCACAATAAACAACATGGGCAACAGTGTGCAGATCTAAGTCAATTAGTCTCAGCAAGCTGCAGGAGTCCCTTGAGATTCAGGCTACTTTCTGGATGCAAGGCCCAAGTTGAGCTCCCTGAACTCTTGCAGGGTTGAACTCTGCAAGGTTCTACTGCAGGGTCCAGCTGCCCTTTCCCTGAAGATGGTCCAGGTTCTGATGGAAGGTGGTGATCCCTCCAACTTACCAACTACAATGGTCTGGTGTGTCTTTATTGCAGAGATTTTCTTCACTTTTCCAGTGGGCTTCAATTTTCACCAATGAGCCTCAGAGTGGCCCTCTTTCTGTTGTTCACTTCTGCTCTATCTTCTGAAGTTCAGGATCATGGCCTTTATGACTCCCTTTATCTTTGGGGTGTGGATCTAGGTACTGGGGTGGCCAAGAAGCCAGAGGCAGGAGGGGGGGGGGTGCTGCTGGCACCCACAGGGCTCAGCTCCTCGGCTCCTCCTTCACACCCTGGGGGCCAGTACTACAGGCCTTCACTAAGATATTTTAAGAATGGGAAAGACTTCCAGCCAAGCTGCCCCATTGGAAAGCATAAAGGAACAGCCAACAGTTTTTAACAGCTTGCATTCAGCGTGTGCTGACCACATGCCAGACACCTTCCTGAGCACTCTACACAGATTTGTTCAGACAGTTCTTGTTATGATTCCATAAGGTGAATACTATCATTTTCCTACTTTACAGATAAACTGAAGCCCAGGGAGAATGAGTAGCATGATCAATGCTGGACAGCCACAAAATGGTAAAACTGGGACGTTCCCTCAGTCAGCCTAAATGTCATGCCTTTAAATAAAGCCTTCTACCTGCAACAGGCAGTCAGTAGAGGCAGAGGCTCTGCTCCTTCAGAACTATGGGACCAGATTCTCTGCTTCAGTCAAAACTTCATTAGCAGTCAGAATAATGGAGTAGGACTGGACCTTTGGCAGAGGCAAAGAAAGAGTGGGAATTTCATTCCCCAAGCCCTTCCTGCCACATGGACATTATCATTTTTATTAAGCAGCATTTCCTCCTTCCAGATGTAGTCTGGCAAGGGCAGGCTCTACTGTTTCAAGTTTTTCCAAAGCTGAGGGAGAGATTGGTACCCTCAGGGTAGGGAGCCCATGGATAAGAAAAATCAAAAAGGTAGGCTCTAATTTCAAGAAACAGGCTCCACTGAATCTGGGCCTTTATCCCACAGTGTTATAAGATAAACCTAACAGTATCTCTTTTATTTTGTTTTGTGGTACTGAGGAATGATCCCAGGGCTTTCCCTAGCCCCCCTCCTTTTTTGAGACAGTTTTGCCAAATTGCTTAAGCAGGTCTGGAACTTGTGATCCTCCTGCCTTAGCCTCTCAGAGTGCTGAGATTACAGGTGTACACCACCACGCCTGGGTCTAACTGGCCTTTTAAGGGGGTTTTATTGACAAGGAAATGTTAATGGGAAAAAAGGGCCTTGGGCTCCCTTAGCCTTCACAGGTTTTCAGGCTTCCCCCCATGTACCTCCTGCAGCCATGCCAACAAGAGGACTTCAGCATGGCCACATACCACTCAGGGACAGCCAAGAAACATTCTGCTGAAAGCAGAATCAGACTAGTTGACCCAGAAACCCACCGGGAAGGGAACCTTGCTATTTGCCACCAACAGGCAAGTGTATACTTTGAACCAGTGACTAATGTATGTAATTCTCTCCCTTTTGCCATTTCCCAAGTGGCAATTTTCAACCCGTCATGTCTCAGTGTCTTCAGCTGTAAAGTGGGGAACACATTTGTATTTACCACATGGGATCAATGCGAGGATTGGGTGACTTAAATACAAGAAGCCGAAAAGAGTTCCTGGCACAGAGTGAGTCATTAGTGTGGGGTGTTTTTCTGCTGTATTAGCCAACCTCCTTCTCCCCCATCACTATGCTCTGGAATTCATTTATTCACAGGCTGTCAAAACTCAGTGATCAGCTGTGCACTCAGGAGCGATGGACACTCCTAACAACCCTAGACTTGGGAATCAATGAACCATAGATCACCACTGGATGCAGTTGCTTGGGAAGGAGGGAGGTTATGTCTTTGGGTTTTTTTATAAGACAGCAGTAGAATTTTAAGTGGGCTAGTTTTAAAAACTGTATGAGAAGGGTATGTGCATATGTACCTATGTGTTCCAATGCACTGGGCAAAGGCTAGAAGGAAATTAACAACTATGTAACAGTTTCTAGTCACTGGACCCTATTTTGTAGCACTGTCCTCCACACCCCTTTCCCAGCCTCAAAGCCAGAGTCATAACTACATAAAGGACAAGAGTTGTGTGTTTTAGCTTTTCTGGATTGAAGAGGGGGTTTTTTGTTTTTTGAGAACAAGGGCTCACTGGGTAGCCCAGGCTGGCCTGAACTCACAGCAACCTTCTTGCCTCAGCCTCCCAAATGCTGGGATTACAGATGTGTGCCATCATGCTGAGCCCTTGAAGAGTTATTAAAAGTTAAGTGAGAAAAATTTCAAAATAAAAGTATCTGCTGAGCAATGGGATTTGGATTTTCCCTTTTACTCCAAAGTCTAAGGACTCGAGCTCACATTGGGGCTAACTGAAGAAGAGTCCATGGATACACAGGACTCAGAGCAGTCTTGAGCACCTCTCTCCCCTACACCTTGGCTGTTTTCACCCCAGCATAGCTTTTCTCCCCAGTAGGAAGGGGGAAGAGGCACGTCCCTTCCAGGCTCCCAAGTGTTGACCTGGCATCCCTAAGATTCAGGAGTTCTTCCTACCACTCCCCTCTTTCCTCCCCATTCTGGTGTAGCCCTGATACATAGCTGGTATATAGAACCTAATACAACAAAAACAGATTTAGAACTATTTTATTTGAAGAAATTTTCTTCCATAGCTCTAGTTATAGAGTGAATGTTGTTGTAGTGAGTGCTTCATAGGCATCATTACATTTCAGTGAATCATGGCACAATGCTCACATTTTTTAAGCCACACTTGAAATTGAGGCCTTAATAGGACCCTTTTAACAAAGACTCCAACAAAATACAACTATACATTCTACAACCCTCAAATGACTACTACATAGAACATTGTAGGGCCAGCTATAAAGTGCCCCTACTCTGAAGATTTTAAGTGACACAATAATCCAAATCACACATTACTTTTATCAATAATAAACTATGCCAATCAACTGATAAGGCACTAGCCAACCCTACAAAAGCTATTTCAGCACCCTTTTGCTCTTCAAATTGGCCATCTATTATGCATAGTCTGGATCCTGTAGGAATGGATAATGATGGTTATGTCAAATACAGTCATTAGCGTGTGTGTGTGTATGTGTGTGTGTTTCAGAGGATGTTCCTAAGTTAACACAGGAAAGGGAAAAACACTCTTTTGTGAATAAAACATACAGATGGAAAACTACCATTTGGTAATTATCAAAAAAGCAAAATCAACTCATTTTAGTGGGGACTGGCGTCTGAGTGAACAATTCTTACTAATACTTTTCATGAAAGTGTTTACACTTGATCTTAGCCAAAAGGCCGAGAAGCGATCATGAAAGTGTTTAAAAGCATAGGTTTAAACACACATGCACTCAGTTTGCCTCAGTCCAAATTCTTACTTCCTGCTGTCACTCCTTTCACAAGATCAGGATGCTGACCCCTCAGCAGTAAAGCCTGCAGTGCTCAGTGAATATGTGTAAATAAAGCAGATCACATAATTTTAGTGTTTCACAAAAATGAAGTATGGAGATCAAAAATGTAATTTAAAAAAGTACACAGTAAAAAAACTAAAACATATGGTATATTCAAATTTAAAGAAAAACTGTTTTGTGATTACTATGAAATCATGGAGCAAAGGACAGGTTCAGTGAAACCTGAGGGGCTGCCAGACCAGAGTTCAATGTGCCTGATGAGAATGGGCAACTCTGGAAAGGAAGCCTGCTTGAGACAATTCAAGTGGACATTGCTTCAAGGCTGTAAACTCAAGGTCGGAAGCTGCACCTTATTTATGCCTGTGTTCCCAGTTCTTAACACTGTCCTCTACTGACAGACATTCCAAATACGTATTTCTCATAGCCAGGAAATTGGGCTGAATCAGCTCACTACTTTTAAAGCCATTTTGAGAGAGATCTACTCACTTAATTCCTTCACCCTTACATCTAAGATATGGATGGAAAATAGGCTTCATTCCGCTCTGAGAGACTAGTAAAGGGTGTCTGGAAGCATTGATTTGACATAGATTCTGAGATCCAACCCTGGCACAAAGTGCAAGCACTTCATAATGCACTTAAATCCTATATTCCTGTCCCTGGTCTAGGAAGAAGGCATCTGACACTCACCCATCTTCCCTTGATCACTGCTTCTTAAGTGAACTGTATCATCAAGCACTGCTCATTAAGTGCTGGTTGATAAAAAAGACCAAGGCCCTGCCTGGCAAGCACAAGGTCCTGAGTTTGATACCCGGTACCAAAATAAATAAATAAATAAATAAAAGGACCAAGGCCTTTCTTCTCCAGTTACCTCTAAGGTAGGGTCCTACCTTCTCTGGAAATCTGAAAACAATGCATACTCTGTGCTCCATAAACAACTTCACTGAAAGAAAACATTTACTTCATTCTCTGTAGAGAATGCTTTAGAGAAAAAGCACTATACTATATACTTCAGTATAGCTTTGATAGCTAAGGCACTTGGAATTACTTGGAACCTTGGTTTTTTTAAAATGTCAGTTTAATTTTCTTTGGTTTTCATGCTTTATTTTAATCCTTTTGTTTGCCTCATACTAGTATCCATCACCTTCTAAATACTTTATTATAACTTAACCAACATTGTTGAAGTAATCCGCTCTTACACATTCATAATAAAACCTTTTAAAGGATGCTAAGGGGAGAGGCCTCTAAGGGTGCTGAAAGGAAAGGCAGAAAGAGTGACAGACAAACGAAACCATCATCTCCTTGTCCAACCACTTGGGACTCACTCTCCATCACCCAGACTGTCCTCTGTAGGGCAAGCTGCTCCCAGCCAGGAAGCCCCACCAGGGATCATCCCAGCCATCTCCCAGCAACAGTGGGAAGTCGGTGCCCTTCAGAACCATCTCAAAAAGAAAAACTGTGGAAAAGCAATGAATGGGGAAAAAAGAAGTATTCTCAAAGAATAAAGGATAGTCCTAGAGGATGAGGGCAGATTTTCAAAGAAACAATGCCTTCATTCTAAGTACTCCTTAACAAAACAGTGGCACCAATAAGCACAGAGCTGTTAAAACTCCCCTCAAGGTGTTAACACAGCTGATGTGCACACTGGAAAAGTGATGTCATAAAATCCACAGATCTGCTATTACACATTCTACCTTCCCAAGCACTGCTGGCAGCCAAGAATAACAAAGTCTTAGTTGGTAGGAGTCCATCTCTTAAAGAGGCGACAGTATACAAGCAAACATAACATTCACGTGCACATATACATACACATAAAACCTGGTGTGTTAGAGAGCTCTGTGGATGAGTATACTTCACTTGGTCTAAGAGTTTAATCATCAGTATTATTTGAGCCTGTTGGCTCAAATAATGTAATCAGAAAGAGAACTAATTGGTTGCCAGCATACTTTATATGATCTGGTTATTTATAAACTAATCTCCAATTGTTTGTCCAGTACTAATTCAGTTGGCTACAGTATTCTGAATATATCAGTTTAAGCCTTGAAAAAATCAAGCTCTATAAAAACAAAAACAAATTCAAATTTTTTCTTTCAGTATCAGGATGGAACTCAGGACCTTGTGCTTGCGAGGCAGGAACACTGTCAATGAGCCAAATCCCTAGCCTTGACAAATTCAATTTTTAAATGTGTATAATAAAACTACAGCGCACTGGAAATCCAATTCTACAATGAATATTAAAAAATCTATTATTTACCATTCCCAGGAATATTTCAACTCAAATTTTTTTCTTAAAAGAAAAATGCTCAGCTGGGGATTTAGCTCAGTGGTCCCGCTGCCTGCCTCACAAGCACAAGGTCTCGAGTTAGATCCCCGGTACCAAAAGAAGGAAAAATGCTTAGAATTTGAGAATGAATGGGTATGATTTAGAAGCCCTTAAATGGAGATAGATGTGGTGCTGCATACCTGTAATCCCAGCACTCAAGAGGCTGAAACAGGAGGATTAAGAGTGTGAGGCCAGACTGAATTACAATAGTCCTTAAGAGAGAGACAGAAAGACACAGAGACAAAAAGAGATTGACTTTAAAACACCATTATAAATAGACTGATAGAATTATTTTGGTAATGCCAGGCATGGTGGCACACGTCTATAATCCAAGCACTTGAGGCAGAAGGGTTACTATGAGTTCAAGGCCAGCCTGGACTACACAGCAAGACGCTGTCTCCAAAACAAAACAAAAAGCATTTCCACACACACAAGAATTATTTGGTAACAAGATACAAAGACCCCTCTCCATGTCCAAAATATAGGCTTACTCACATTAACCTAATAGAAGTGCTCCTGAAAAGTCATGCAAAAATGTTTTTATAATTAGTTTCTTCTTTTAAATATACTAGAGGCCATGGTTGTTAAAAAAAAAAAAAATCCTGTAGTGACTTCGTAAATGAAAAACTCTGTTTTTAGCTCCTATGCATCACATCTGCATACTACACAGCATAACTGTGGAATATGTGAATTTACTATGACCATTTTTTTCTACAGAGCTTTCTTAAAGCAAGGCATGCTTTAACTAAAATTACAGCCTGCTCTAATACAGTTCTGGCTGCTATTTGTGCAGAGCAATGGCCTTTGGCTAGCAAGTCAATAGATTCTCTATTACAAATTACCAGATAATCTCAGAAAGTATTTAAGCAAAATAAAATTTTTCTAATTTGTTTTGTTTTTTGGTCCTGGGGATTGAACCCAGGCCCTCCTGTATGCATGTGTTCTACCACAGAGCTACACCCCAGCCTAGGTGCATGTTTCTGAAAAACACCATTCTATGATTGGCAGATGTTTTACCCACTGTTAACTGGCTTAGTGGAATTCCTGGAGCTATTTCACTAATAGCGCTGTGTGAACTACATTCCCACCCAAGGCAACTCAGCACTTTACCTAACTTTAGGAAGACCAACAGAGAAAAGTCCACTTCTAGAAGAACTTCTTCTCCTCTCTTTCCAGCACAAATGCTTTAAAGCCATCCTCATCTTAGTCCACAAAAGCAAAACATGAATTACAAAGCTAAGATTAAATTAGAAAGCATACCAATTTAAATATGATAAAGTTTTGTTTCAATCTTTAAACAAAAGTCAAATACATTCAATAAAGGAACTCTTAAAGGCAAATTATTTTTCTTATATGGTATATCCTTTCCTTTTCAAGTTTAAAAAAACATGTACCTATCCATCCTTTTACACCTTTAAAATATACAATGTCTGGGAATGCAATGTTTTGTGAACCATATAATTTCCAATTTGCCACATATGAAGTAAGAGGTTTTATCAGTCTGTTTATTCAGCATCCATAATTGGAAAAATAGCTGGGAATAATTTTATGCTAGTTGTGGTGGGAATGAATGCATTCAGGGATCCATTCTAACATTTCATTATTGTAGGTTTCCTGCAAAGTAGTGCATGAATAAATATTTGAACACAGAACCCTTCTATAAACATGTTGGAAATATCTGTGGATAGGACGAGGGGAGAGAGAATGGCAACATTAGTATTAATATGTTTGTCATTAACATTAATATGTTTGTCAAGTAAACAATAAACAGAAAAGAGAACCTCTCACTTAAAATATTAATCCTGGGCCAGGGATTTAGCTCAGTGGTTTCGCTGCCTGCTGCACAAGTGCAAGGACCCGAGTTCAATCCCTGGTACCAAAAAAACAAACCAAAATATTAATCCTATTTCAAGTAACCTAAATCTAAATTAATCTAGATCTAAATTAAGTTAGGTTTAAAAACCATTTTTGCCATTCACATCAATTAGTCCTTTACTAAGCTAGTTTTTAATGATTCATTTCAGTTACTGGACCTAGTATCGTGTTTTGATGAAAACATACCAAGGATTTGCTCCTGTAATTTAAAAATCAGTAATTTAAAACATAATACACTTCTAGTCTCTTTTTTTCACAACTTTTCAAGTAATTAGTTTGAGTAAGCTTATTACAGCTGCCACTGGTATATATGTGACTACTTTAACATACATTTTCCCTTTAAAATTCAGTCTCCCTTGTGTATGTGTGTGATGTGTATGTGTGTGTACATCTTGAACCAGGTTTTCTGAAAAAAACTAGATCAATATAGTCATGTTTCTGTTTTATTAGGCAGATAAAGAGAAGAAACCAGCAAGTTATGTCCAAAGGCTGGGAAACGCCGAAATGCTTCCCAGCTGTCTGAAAAAATATTGTACTTAAGGAAAACACGATGCTCCAAGCTGGTCGAGAGAGTGACATCTCTGCTCATGATGTAGATGCCATCATTATGGAGTGCGCAGGTCAGGTTGAGACCTGACTTGGATGTGTTCTCCTTGAGGTAGAGCCACTGCCGCGTGACCGTGTTGTAGGACTGCACAGTGAGCATGTCCTCACTCTGGCTGCTTCTTCGGTTGGACCCAAGTTCGTGCAGACACCCACCCACAATGTAGATGGTCTCTTCCACAGACACCATCTGCTGCTTCCGAATATGGACATCACAGGTTTCAAACAGCATCCAGATGTCAGACGTGGGGCAGTACTGCAAAATGTTCATGTTACGGTCTGAAATAGAAAAAAGCCAAATGGTGATTCAGCCACCAGGAGCACCATGGCCTACACAGGCTATGTATAAGCATTTCATCACAGAAAGTAAAACTGTTTTATCAAAATGGATAGGGCTGGGGATTTAGCTCAGTGGATCCACTGTCTGCCTCACAAGTGGAAGGTTCCGAGTTTGATCGCCGGTACCAAAAAAAAAAAAAAACAACAACAAAAAAAATGGATAAAGGAGAAACAGTTTTCCAAATGACTAGGGAAAGATGCATTTGGGTTCAGAACTGCCTGCCCCCTTTCAGGCATGTCCCTCCTTGCACAGTCGCAGAGTCAAACCCAGAGGAATGCGCAGCTGTGAGGGGAACACAGTTTCTCCACCTGCTACTCTCACCCTTTGAGCTACCTGATCAGAGTCAAAAGAATCAGAGCCCAGAGCCTCATCAACAGCTACAGAATGACTGACTGGGTAATACAAGAGGCAGGATGGGTCAAGATGGTAGCTCAGAGGCACTGCACCTGCCTGGCAAACACAAGGTCCTGTTCGATCCCTGGTACAGAGTGGGGTGTGGTTTGGGCTGAGCTCCCCAGGTCTAGTCTTTTAAAATTTTTCCTCCCAGTACTGGGAATTGAATTCAAGACTTTCACACTGAACTACATCCCGGGCCATTTTTATTTTTTGTTTTGAGACAGGGTCTTGTTAAGTTGCTCGATCTGAGCTGAAACTTGCAGTCCTCCTGCCTCAGCCTCCCAAAGTGCTGGGACTACAAGTATGCACCATCACACCCAGTTTAGGGGTCTATTCTTTACATCTGATTTTAAGAAACATGACAAATAGCAAGGTAATGTATCCAGGTACCACCCAGAGAAAAAGACACAAAATCATAAGTAGGGGAAATTTAAGTCTCACCTCCTGCCTTTTAATAAGGCATAGACTCATTTGGCAAGCCTGATTTCCAATTTTAACACCAGAGACACACTAGCAAAGACTTTTCACAGGACACTAGTAAAGGAAGAAAGGAAGGAAGGAAGGCAGGTAGGAAGGAACAAGGAAGGTCAGATGGACTGCATGAAAGGCTGCTTTGATATTTTTAATAAATGCCATTATTAATTTTCTTAATTATTTTTAATTAATACCTAAGCTATCTTCTTTTTTTGTTTTGTTTTGTTTTTTGTACTGGGGATCAAACTCGGGACCTTGCACTTTCAAGGCAGGTGCGGTGCCACTGAGCTAAATCCCCGGCCCACCTAAGCCAACTTTAGGGAAAATCACTGCATCCTTTCTTTTCTTTTTTGGTACCGGAGATGGAACTACGGACCTTACACTTGAGAGGCAGGCAGAGGAACCACTGAGCTAAATCCTCGGCCCTATATCCTTTCTTTTTGAAAAATACTTGTGAAATTTAAACTAGGGTTTTTTGTGTGTGTTTTTCTTTTCTACAGGAAAAAATAAATGGAGTAGCCTCCACAAAGAAAAAAAGTGTTCTCAGTTACCAATACCTTTGCAGTATAATTTCAGGTCAGGGATTGTGATGCCCCCACCTTGTCTTTGTTGCCTAGAACTGCCTTTGCTATTCTAGATATTTGCTGGTTCCAAATGAATTTAGGATTGTTTTCTCTAATTCTGAAAGATATACTGTTGGAATTTTGATTGGAATTGCACTAAATCTGTATAACAGTTTTGGAAGTATGGCCATTTTCACTATATTGGTTCTTCCTACCCAAGAACAAGAGATATCTTTCCATTTTCTGATATCCTCTTCCATCTCTTTTATCAGAGTACTATAGTTTTCAATGTAGAGGTCTTGAGAGCTGGGGATGTAGCTCAGTGGCACCGCGCCTGCCTGGCAAGCGCAAGGTCCTGAGTTCAATCCCTAGTACTAGAAAAACAAAAAACAAAAAAACAATGTAGAGGTCTTTTACTTCTTTTGTTAGATTGATTCGTAACTATTTCACTTTTCGGACACTATGTAAAAGGTGTTATTTCCCTAATTTCTCTGTTCGTGACTTATTATTCATGTACAGGAAGGACTGATTTTTGAGTACTGACTTTGTATCAAGCTATGCTACAGAATTTGGTTATTAAGTCTAGAAGTCTTTTGGTGGAGTTGAGTCTTCTATGTAGAGTATGATGTCATCTACAAATAATGATAATGTAAGTTCTTGCTTTCCTATCTTTATTCTTTCTCTTTCTCTTGTCTAATTGCTGTGGTTTATGTTTCCAGAACTATATTGAACAAGAGTAGTGATTTTGGACATCCCTGTCTGATTCCTGATTTTAGAGTGAAAGCTTTTAGTTTTCAGTATGATGTTGGTACTGATCTGTTGTAGATGGCTTTTATCATAATGAGATAAAGACCAATTTTATCACGAGATAAAATTCCAATTTTCTGTAGGATTTTTACCATGAATGGACATTGGACTTCATCAAATGCTTTTTCTGTGTCTACTGAGATTATACGGTTTTGTCCTTGGCTCTGCTAATACAGTGTATTATATTTATTGATTTGCATATGTTGAACCATCCCTGCATCCCTGGGATGATTCCTACTTGGTCAGGGTGTATGATCTTCTTGATGATTTGTTGCATTCTGTTTGTCAGTATCTTACTCAGTATCTTACTGAGGATTTCTGCATCTTTGTTCATTAGAGAGATTGATCTATCTAACTCTCTTTTTTGGTTGGATCCTTCTCTGGTTTTAGAATCAAGATAATACTTGCTTCCAGGTATGAATTTGAGAGGATTTCTTCTCTTTCTATTTCATTAAAGAGTTTGAGAAGTACTGGCATTAGGTCTTCTCTAAATTTCTTGTAGAATTCAGCATGAATACGTGACAGCCTGGGCTTTTCTTTGTTGGTAGGTTTTTTATTACATCTTAATTTCATTGACCGATATTGGTTTATTTAGAATTTTTGTATTTTCTTATTCAGTTTTGGTAATTCATATGCATCTAGGAATCTGTCAATTTCTTCAGTGTTTTCCATCTTATTAGAATACAGGTTCTTGAAGTGGGTACTGATGATCTTTTGGATTTCTACAGGATCTGTTGTGATTTCACTCTTTTCATTTCTACTTGCATCAATCTGAGTCTTTTCTTTCCTTTTTTTTCGGTACCAGGGATCAAACTCGGGTCCTTTAATTTCCATTTGCTTGTGAAGTTCTTGTGGTTTGCCATTGATTTCCACTTTCACTGCACTATGAAAAGATAATATGCATGGAATAATTTCAATTCCTTTGCATTTACTTAAGCATGTTCTATGAGCTAGTATGTGGTCTATTTTGCAGAATGTCCAGTGTGCAGCTAAGAATGTGTATTCTGATGTTGTGGGGTGGAACACTCTGTAGACATCTAGTAAGTCCATTTGCTCTTTTTCTGGGTTCCTGATACACAACATATTGTTTTCTTTCTTTTTTCGGGGGGGGGGGGGGTACTGGGGATCGAACTCGGGTCCTTGCACTTGAACAGCAGGTGGCGAAACCACTAAGCTAAATCCCCAGCCCCACAACGTATTGTTTTCCATCCTCTGACTTTCCGTCTATGAATTTCTTTTCGAATTAAATGTGTTTCTTATATGCAGCATATTGTTGACTCTGCCAGTCCATTTCTTTTGATTGGTGAATTGAGACCATTAATATGTGATAAAAACAGCATGGTACTGGCAAAAAGAAAACAAACTAAAGGATCAATGGAACAGATTAGAAGATACAGAAACAATTCCAAGCACACTCAGCCACCTTATCTTTGACAAAGGGGCTAAAATCCTTTACTGGAAGAAAGATAGTTTCCTTAGTAAATGGTGCTAGAAAAACTGGGTTTCCACTTGCCAAAGATTATAACTAGACCCATATCTTTCACCATGCACTAAACTAAAAAATGGATCAAAGATCTAAATATTAAAACAGAAACACTAAATCTGCTAGAAGATAGATTAGGTAGAACTCTTGAAGACATTGGTATAGGCAAAGACTTTATGAACAAAGCCCCAACTGCACAAGAAATATCACAAAGAATCAACAGCTGGGATCTCACCTTACTAAAAAGCTTTTTCACAGCAAGAGAAACTATCAAGAGAGTGAAGAGACAACCCATAGCTTGGGAAAAATTTTTGCCAGCTGTTCCTCAGACAAAGGCCTAATATCTACAATTTATAAAGCACTTTAAAAAATCAGATTCCCCCCAAATTTAAAGACCCAATCCAAAAATGTGAAATGAATAGACATTTCTCAGATGCAGAGTACAAACACCAAATAAATATATTAAAAAATATTCAATATCACTGATCATTCAAGAGCTGCAAATTAAAAGGAGATTCCATCTCACTACAGAATGAATAGCTGTAATCAAGAAATCTACCAATAACAAATGCTGGCAGGGCTGTGGGGAAAAAGGAACCTTTCTCCACTGCTGGTGGGAGTGCAGACTGGTGCAACCACTATGGAAATCAGTGTGGAGATTCCTCAAAGAACTAAAACTGGAGGTTCCATTTGACCCAGCTATTCCCCTTCTTGATAACTTCCAGAGAGAATTATAAGCATCATACCACAGTGATATATGCACATCCATGTTTACAGTGGCACAGATTTAAATAGCTAAATCTTGGAAATAGCCCAAATGCCCATCAACCAATGAATGGATAAAGAAGACGTATTTTTTCATACAATGGAATACTACTTTAAAGAAAGATAAACTTGAGACATTCTAGGTAAATGGATTCACCTTGCAATTATACTCTGAAGTGAAATAAATTGGACTGGACACACATGTGTAAATGTCACGTTGTTTCTCTGGTGTGAGAAACTGAAAGTGTAAATGAGGACCAAAATGTATAATAGATATTGAGAAATAGGAATGTTCAAATGGGTAGGGGAACTAGGGAGCAGCCAAGGGATAGAAAGGAAGGGAAAGGAAAAAAATGAGAAAAGAAGGTAAAGGTGGAAACAAAGCTTTTTCAAATAAGAAGGGAGACAGGAGTTGAAGGGAGGGTAGGGAAATGAGACAAAAATAAGAATCAAGATATACCATGTACAGGTACAAATTCCCTATAATGAATGTGATCATTATGTATACCTAAAATGTACCAATAAACTTAATTCATTAAAAAATAAACTTTCTTTTTGTTATTGCTAAACACATTGGAAGGGACAGCTTGGCCTGAGAACTGCATACAACTTAAGCCTACAGCGTTTCTATTACTGCAGAAGCTAGTAGAAAGACAGCCAGGTATTGGGGCAGATACCTGTCATCGAAGCTGCTTGGGTGGAGGGATCAGAAGTTCAAGACCAGCCTGGGCAACTGAGTAAGACCTTGTCTCAAAACAAAAAGAGCTGGGGATCTAAGTGTTAGAGCGCTTGTCTTGCATGCAGAGCCTTGGGTTCAACCCCCAGTACTGAGACAGACAGACAGACAGATATGAGAGGGGCAGAGACAGAGATGCAGTGACAGGCACAGACAGAGACAGAGAGACATAGACCATTCATTTTCTCCTGGGTTTGCAACCTCCTCCTTCAGCCCCTGCTCTTGAGACATAAGAACTCACCTACATTTGGCAACGCTTAGAGATCTCCACAGCCTGTCATATAGGTGGTACATGCCTGCAATCCCAGAATTCTAGTAGGCTCAGGCAGGAGGATTACAATTTCAAGCCCTGCCTGGACAACTTAATGACTTAGCAAGACTCTGTCTCAGTATTAAGAAACAAAAACAGAAGAAAAAAAAAACATTTCAAAGAGCCAGGATTGCAGCTCAGCGTGAAGGCACTACCATAAAAAGAAAAGAGCTCTACAGCCGTATTTGGTACCAAATACTTCCAGAGAGGGCACAGAGAGACCAACATGTACACATGTCCCTGCACCTACGGAAACTTCAGAACTGTCACAGCTGTAGGAAGCGGTGGATTTGCATCCACATTCAGACCTTAGCATACTCTTTACTGCAGCTCCTGGATGAAGCTCATGTAGGAGATGGCCCAAAGGAGTTTGGGTACTTGTCACCAGGAAGTGTTCCTGATCAGTAACTACCCAGTGAATGAACAAAGTACTCATTCTAGGGATGCTCAGGCGCATTTCTCAGTTCCAGCCCTGAAGGTCTTCCAAAGGTCTTCCAAAGGTCTTTTGCAAATGTTTTCTCCCCTCACCCAACTCAGCTTAGGCTACTGAGGCTGTCTGAGTTACTGAGACAATTTAGTTTTTACATCTAAAATTGATTCTGAAGCTTCAAAACTCACTTTTCTTCCCTTTATAGTTATCGTGACTTTCTATTGAATTTCTCATTTTTTCAGTTTGACAAAATATTAAGATAATCAAATAGGTATTAAAAATCATAAACTATTATTTATTAAATCTTTAAAGTCTCTTTTGACAAAGTCCAACACCTGTACATGATAAAAAGACCACAGGAAACTGAATAGAAGGTCTTTGTCTCAATCTGATAAAAGCCATCTATGACAAACCAACAGCCAATATCATACTAAATGGACAAGAAAAAATCAGAAATAAGACAAGGATGTCCACTACTACCACTCCTGTAGTTCTGGAGACACTAGCCAGACCAATGAGACAAGACAAAGAAAAGAAATAAAAATAGGAAAGAAAAAAGTGAAATTATCATTATTTGCAGATGACATGATGCTCTATATAGAAGACCTCAAAAACTCCACCAAAGACTCCTAAACTTAGTAACCAAATTTGGCAGCATACCAGGATACAAAGTCAACACTCAAAAATCAATAGCATTCCTGTAGACAAATACCAAACTCACTGAGAGAGAAATCAGAGAAACTACACTTTTTACAATAGCATCCAAAAAAATGAAATACTGAGGAATCAATCTAATGAAGGAAGTAAAAGACCTTTACATTAAAAACTGCAGTGCTCTGAAAAAGGAGATCAAAGAGGATATGAGAAAATGGAAAGATATCCCCTTGTTCTTGGATAGGCAGAACCAATATAGTGGAAATGGCCATACTTGAAGATTTAACGCAAACCTAATCAAAATACCAATACCTCACAGAACTAGAGAAAAAAATCCTAAAATTCATATGGAATTAGAAGAGACCTAGAATAGCAAAGACAATTCCAGGCAATAAAGGCAAGGCAGGGGGCATCAAAATCCCCAGTTTGAAGTTACTACACAGCTACCATATAAAAACAGCATGGTACTGAGAAATAAATAAATAAATAAACAAACAAACAAACAGACCCGAGGATCAATGGAACAGAATAGAAGATGCAGAAACAACTTCAAGCATACTCAGACACATTATCTTTGACAAAGGGGACAAATACCTTCACTGGAAGAAAGACAGCCACTTTAATAAACGGTGTTGGGAAAACTGGCTTTCCACATGCCAAAGATCAAACCTACACCCATATTTCTCACCATGCACTAAACTAAAATCAAAATGGATCAAAGATCCAAATATTAAAACAGAAACACAATCTGGTGGAAGATCTATTGGTAGAACTTTTGAAGACATACATGTAGGCAAAGACTTTACAAACAAAACTGATTGCATAGGAAATATCACAAAGAATCAACAACTAAGATTATATCATAATTTAAAACTTTTGTGTAGAAAACGAAATCACCAACTGCCAAGCCTGTAATCAAAGCACTCAGAAGGCTGAGGCAGGATTGCCCCAAGTTGAAGGCCAGCCTGGACTACATAGTGAGTTCAAGGCCAGCCTGAACTACATAGTGAGACCCTCTATCAAAAAACTGAAAGAAAAAAAAGAAATCACCAATAGAGTAAAGAGACAACCCACAGTATGAAAAAAGATTTTTACCAGCTACTCCTTAGACAAAGGACTAATATCTAGAGTATATAAAGAACTCAAAAAAAAAAAAAATCAAGACCTCCCAAATTTAAAACCCAATCCAAAAATGGGCATCAGAAATGGATACTTCTCAGATGAAGAAGTACAAAGAGCAAATAAATATATTTTTAAAATGTTCAAACTGGTCATTCAAGAAATGTAAAGTAGAACAACACTGAGATTCCATCTCACTCCAGAAAATATGATTACCATCAAGGCAGTGGGGAAAAAGGAACACTTCTACATTGTTGGTGGGACTGTAAATTGGTACAACCACTGTGGAAATCAGTGTAGAGAGTCCTCAAACAACTAAAATTAGAGTTTCCATTTGACCCAGTGATTCCCCTTCTAGGTATCTTACCAAAAGAGTTGAAAGCATCACACCACAATGATATAGGCACACATGTTTATAGCAACACATTTTTTTGTTCTTCTTTTGAGGTGGGATCTTGCTATGTAGTTCAGGCTGGCCTTGAACTCACTATATAGCCCAGGCTGGCTTCAAACTCATGGCTATTCTCCTGCCTTAGCTTTCTGAGTGCTGGTATACCAGCACAATTTGTAATGGTTAAATCATAGGAACAGCTCAGATGCTCAACAATGAATAAATGGCTTTAAAAAATGTAGTTCCCAAGTTCAATCCCCAGTACCAAAAAAAAAAAAAAAAAAAAAAAAAAATACACACATACAATGGAGTACTATAGTCATAAAGAAGGATAAACTTAAGTACATTTTTAGGTAAATGGATGCACTTGAGAACATAATTTTAAGTGAAATACATCAGACACACGTGTTTAAATATCACACTGTTTCTCTTCTGTGAGAAGCCCAAAGGCTAAATAAAGACAAAATGGATGACAGATATTGGGAAGTAGGAAGAAAACGTTCAAATGGGAATGGGAACAAGGGAGGAGGGACAGGGAAGGGACTAGGGTTTAAAAAAAAGAACGGAAACAAAACAACAGAAACAGTTTTGTAAGGAAACAGGGAGAAGGATTGAAGAGAAGGGAGGGGAATGGAGAAAAAACAAATCAAGATATACTATGTACAGATACAAATTCTTTTTGATGAATGTGATCATTACGTATGTCAAAAATGTTCCAATGAAATTAATTTTAAAAAATAAATCTTTGAAGTCTCACTTAAGAAATCCAGAGTAAAAATCCAACTGAGTCCTGGTTTTCTTTTTCTTTAATAACAAGACGTCTTGTCTGAAACACAGGGAACTATTAGGAAGCATTGAGGAAAGCCAAGCGGGAGGAGCAAGAGGACTTGAGAGGACAAGCAGCTGCCCTGCCCTCTGAACTAGAAAATGAGTTTTCAACCCTTACACAAACACCCATCCATCCACATCACCCAACCATCCCAAAATGGTCTTTGGCAAAGGGAATCCAAGACAAAAATCACAGTGGGTGGCCCTGGGGAGAAGGCATACCAGTGGTGGCTTGTGAAGCTACAAATACACATGAAGGGTTTTCCAGGTCAGATCAAAGGAATATTTGCTCAGCCAGGTCATGGAAAAATAGGAAATCTACCAGCACTGCTGCCTGTTGATGCTCATAGCTCCTGTTAGAAGAGCAGTTGCAGGACATGTGTTGTTAGGTCAGGCCACAGGATGCATGCTGTGGTACTAGGGAGGACTGAAATCCCAGAAATACTCATAGATCTGTAACATGGCTACTCACTCTTCTAAGAGAAAAGAGACAAACACAGGAGTTTGGGGGTGGCGGGAGGCTATGATATCTAAGCACATAAAGTCGATCGCAGTAACCTAAACACCAAAGCTGAAGGTAAAAGAAGTATTTGGTAAGTCTCAGACTCTTCCCCATTACTTATGAAGAAAAAGCTGGCAATTATATTCAGTATAGGACATTAGAGGAGGGTACTGAAAACAGCTTTCAAAACAGCTTTGGAGTAGAGAAAAAAATTTTAAAACCCTCACTGCTTGCAATGCACTGAGCCCTCTGCCACTGCCTCTCCTGAAACGCACAAAGAAATGCACCACCACCTGCAGTTGCTTGGACAGTGGCCCCTGGAAAGATTGCCCACCTCCTAATACTCAGAATTCGTAAACGGGACTTTACGTGGAAAAGGTTCTCTGTGGATCCCAGACTCCTAGGGCAGAGAAGCTCAGCCGGTCCCAGCACCCGGAAGGAAGTTCCCAGGCTCCTAGGGCAGAGAAGCTCAGCCGGTCCCAGAACCTGGAAGGAAGCTCCCCCGCTGCCACCCCAAGCTCCTAGGGCAGAGAAGGTGAGCTGCACAGGTGCCAGAAGCACCCCCTCCTGTGGAAATGAGAAGACACATAAACTGTCTCAAAAACAGACTTCTGGATCACCTACAGCAACCCCAAAGGGAAATGAGATGGAACAATCTGATACTCAACCACCTGGACTCTCTCAACTGGAAACAAAAGAGGATCTGGGAAAAATGAAATCAGAAATAATTACTCAGATAACAGCAAAGATTTTGCTCATGGTGTAAGACATGATTAATAAATCTAGAGAGGACACAGATAAAAAATAGAGGATCTGAGGAACATGATGGAATCCCAACATAGGAAACAAATGGAATCCATAAAACAGATACAAACAGATTTCCAAGAGATTAAAAACTCCATCAAAAGTCTGCACAGCAGAATGAACCAATGTGAGGATAGAATTTCACATATAGAAGATAAAACTGCATTTAGTGAGGAGGAAAAGAAAAATTGCTTTAAAATTGTAAGGGAACACGAGAAATCAATCCAGCAGCTGCTAGATGATGCAAAGAAGAATAACATAAGACTGATTGGAGTCAATGAAGAAAGAGGAGAGAGTGCAGATGATATAAAAAAACGCTTCACAGAAGTGATGGTAGAAAACTTCCCAAAGAGGGGAAAAGAACATGACATACAGATAAGTGAGGCATATAGGACTCCAGCTAGCTTAATCAAAAAAAATCTACACATATGCATATAATAGTTAGGATTCCAGAAATCCAACAGAAGAACAAAGTTCTACAAGCAGTTAGAGAAAAGAAACAAATCACATACAAAGGAAAGCCCATCAGAATCACAGTAGACTTCTCAATGCAAACCCTCAAGGCAAGAAGAGCTTGGAGTGACATATTCCAAGCCCTAAAAGAAAACAGCCTCGAACCCAGACTGATGCACCCTGCAAAACTATCTTTCAAAATTGATGGAGAAATAAGATACTTTCATGACAAAGAGCACCTCAGGAACTTCATGAATACCAAACCAGCACTCCAAAAAATTTTAGACAATACCCTAGGAAAAGACAATGAGGATCACAACCCCAGGAAACCCAGCAGAATGAATCCATTGGGCGTGACAAATTAAATGTAAAGGGGGAGAATCCAACAAAAAGAAAAAGTCATGACAAGGCTTTTAAAACTTTTGATTTCATCTCCCTAATGAGTGTATAATTCAGTCTTATTATTGTACTGATTAGTATTTTTCGGATTCTAGAGTTGCACACCATTCCTTGTGCTATACTGGCTATTTATCATCTTCTTATGTCTACATTTTAATTGGTTGTCTATTAATGAGCTCTAAGAATTCTTTACATATTCTGCTCATAGGTTATATGCATTGTAAATATGGTCTGTTTAAGGACTACTTTTCATTTTAGTGATGTCATTTAAAGTTCTAAATTCTGATGGAATCCCATTTATCAATTTTTTTCTTTTATACATCATGTCTTTTGTATCCTAGGTAGTTCTTGACTACCCTGAATTCATATATATTTTCCCTTATAATTTCTTCTTAAAGTTTTATACTTTTAGGCTTTCTTATTTAAGTTCATAGATCCCTTCAAGTTATTTTCATGTATGGAAAAAAAGGGTTGAGGTTAATTTTTTATATACCAATACCAGGTGTTCTAGTGCCGTTTGCTGAAGACACTATCTCTTCCTCGGCTCTTGAACTGAGTTTATGTTCTATAAAATGCTAATGTTAAATAATCTTTCAAAACTCAGTGGACCATATATGTATGGTTCTATTTCTAGATTCTCTGTTTTATTCCAATGATCTATATGTCTTTCCTTACACCAAAACTGCCTTGATTACTGTAGCTTTAGAAGAAGTCTTAAAATTAGGTACTAAACATCTTACAACACTGTTTTTTTGTTTTTAACTTTTCTAGGTCCTTTGTACTCCTACATAACTTTTAAATTTCAATAACCAATTCTTCATTTATAGCAAGTATACACAGACCTGAATTTTTATATATACCTTGTGTTTTCTAATCCTGCTAAATTCAAGTACAAGTTCTAGAGGCTCCTAGAGATTTCTTAGTATTTTCTCTGTAGATGATCATTTCATCTACATATAAAGATTTTGCTTCTGCCGTGCCAAACCTATCCTAGTTGTGTCATTTTATTGCCGGACTATTTTGGTGGGGACTAGGTTTCAAAGTTTAATGGACAGATAAAGAGTAAGCATATCTGCCCTTGTTCCCCACCTGAAGGAGAAAGCATTGTATCTTCTCTATTCATATAAGGCATTCTCACTGGAAGTATGGAGTACATGTCTTTAACCTGTTGAGAAGTTTCTGTTCTACTTCTAGTCTCCTGATAGCTTTTACCATGAACAGCTGTAGAATTTAGTCCAATACTTTTTCTCCAACTAGTGACAGGATCATATGGCTTTTTCCTTTCCTCTGTTTAAATGATGACTTTTGGGGGTGGATCTTCCAATGCTGAACCAACACTGCCATCCCTATAACAAAACCACTTTCTACATCCTGCCAGATCTGACTTCCAATAGTTTGTTTTCTTAAACAAATTTCTATCTATGTTCATACTTTTTTCTTCTATTATCTTTATCCAGTTTTAGGATTAGCGCAATGTTGAGTTCCTAAAATGTGGGGAGAAGTGTTCCTTCTTTTTTCTGCTTTAATTGTTTGATATAATTTATCAGTTAAAATGTATATGAGCCTGCTGTTGTCATATAGGTAGGTTTTCAAGCTAGGAATGTACTTTCTTTAATAGGTGTTACTCAAATTTTGTATTTCCTCCAGAGTTAGTTTCATTAATTTGTCTTCCAAGGTACTTCTTAGAAGTTGTCAAATTTATTTCAAAAAAGATTTTTGTAATATGCTTTCTATATCCTTTTAAATTCTGTAAAATCTGTGGTAATGTCTCCTAGATCTTGATATTGTAATTTAAAAAATGTATAACTGATATTGTGTAACAGGAAGAAAAGGTCTAAAAGACCAGGGGAATTGGGAGGGGTAGGGGAAGGGAAAAAAGGGAAAGGAAAAAATATGAAAAGAGGAAAAAAATGGAAACAAGGTCTTTGCAAATAGGGAAAGGTGGAGGGGGCGGAGGGGGTGAAGGGAGGGCAAGGGAAGGGGAAAAAAATAAGAACTAAGGTACTCATGTAAAGGTACAAGATCCCAATGATGAATGTAACTGTATTTTATATCAAAAATGTACCAATAAACTTAATGCGAAAAAAAGAAAGGAAAAGGTTCTCTGTGCATATAATTAAGGACATTATGATAAGACCATTCTAGAGTCCCCAGGTTGGCCCCGAATCCACTGAAAAGTGCCCTGATGAGAGACCGAAAAGACCACACAGACAAGAAGACCGTGTGAGGTTGGGGCAGAGACTGGGCAGGGAATACTAGAAACCAGGAGAGGTGAGAGAATCCTCCCCTAAGGCCTACAAGAGGAACAGGACCCTGAGGTTCCCTGATTTCTGCCTTCTGGTCTCCAGTCTGCTGTTTTAAGATACCGAGTTTATAAAAAAAAAAGATATCAAGTTTATGCTGATTTGCTATGGAAGCCACAGGAAAGTGATACACTACCCACCATCCTCCCCACTGAGTCAACAGTTTACAGGTTGCTAAGTGAGGAGAAGGTTGGGAGAGAGAGAAGGAGGAAAAAAACCCTGCTAAATGCTCATAAAATATTTACATTTAATTTATTTCCCTAACATAAAGCTCCAGTAAATCTCCAAAAGATAACACATTTTTTTGGATATGGAGAAAAAAAATCTGTCATCTACTTGAATATAGTATTAGTATGTGTATCTCTGCCCTTTACAAAGTGGCATGTGGTAGCCTAACAGGGTCAGCAAAACACCTGTCATCAGCTGGGGCTGGAAAGTTCTGTCCTGCCCATACTGCACCTACATCAGTGCTGGGTTATTTCACTGTACCACATGCAATGGTCCCTCTACCACATGAGTGTGGCTAGATGTCCTGAGTCCAGCTACACCTTTCCTGTAAGTTCTGGGCTCTATAAAATCAGACTGACCAAATGCAGAAATACATTTCCTTGGCCAACAGAGACTGGGAGACAAGTGCTTCAAGGGAGAACAGGGTGGAAAAGGAAAGGCACATGTTTTCCTAGCTACGCTTCTGCTCCTTTCACCACAACCAAGCTGCTTACTACCACCATCACCTGACAGATTCCCCACCAAGTGCAACAGCTGGAGAATTCTTTTATTTCTAAGTTACTAACCATAAAATGCTCACCAAAACAAGTGAAAAATAAGGCTGAGAGTGTAGCACAGTGACAGAACAAGTGCAAGTCCCTGGATTTAATCATCAATGCCAAACAAAAGCGGGGAAAGGAAAAGACAAGGGGAAAAAACCCAATACTGAACAGTTTCGATGCCATGGGGATCACCCACTGAGTTGGGCACAGTGGCTCAGGCCTGTAGTCCCTACTTCTCAGGAGGCTGAAACAGGAGGATCACTTGACCCCAAGAGTTCAAGACCAGCCTAGACAACAATGAGATCCCATCTCAAAAAAAAAAAAAGGTGAAAAACACTCATGTACAATTTAATAGATAGCACAATCACTCTTGCCAATTAAAAGAAAAAATATTCTCTTGTATTACTGCAGTTCCAGTGATATGTGAACAATGCCCTAGAGCTGGGTCTCTGGAATCCACACCTGATGTATTTGTTCATGAAGGGAGAAAATGAAAGCAAAGACCTGTAAGGAACGCTCAGTACCACAGTGCTGGCCGGGACAGACTGCATATCTCCAAGAAGGACACTGAGATAACACACCCCTTGAAAGCCCTGCCCAAGTCAGAGAGCCAGTAGATCTGAGCAGCCACCATAGTGCAGGCCCAGCCAGGGTACAGCAGACCTCGAAGTTGGCTTCACAGAAGCAAAAAAGAAACCCATATTAGCTCCCCTACCTGTTCAATTTTTATGTTCACATAAGGTCTTCCAAGTCCCTGCTGTCCAAACCACACCCACGTACAGGACTCTTCTTTCCAGATGTATAAAAATATAGCATTTAATACAGAAAACAACACTCAGGATACCAGTTTCCTTCCCCAGGCTGCTGAGAACACATAAGCAGAACTTTTAGCCCATCCCTTCACTTACCTCGGGTAGTATATCCTCCAATGACATAAATCTTCCCCTTACACTCACACGCAGAGAATTCAGCAAGAGGATTTGGTAATGGTGCCACAAAATTCCATGAATCCTGCTCAGGATTGTAACACTCAACATTAGAAACAGCCTGCCCACCAATGGCGTAGAGTTTTGATTTAACAGCCACGAGTTTGAAGTTAGACCTGAAAGAGAGACAAAAGGGCCCACAAAGTGAGTTCTGATCCCAATAAGCATAACAATGGCATGAACAACTAAAGCAGAGAATGGACTCTACTGACAGCTAAAGAAAATCAGCTGTCCACGATGGTAGTCATGCTGCCCAAGGACAGAGGCATGACACGATGACTTCTCCAGTACAGGACAGCTCTTGTCCTAGAGGTTCCACAGGAAGGCTGCATTCTCCACACATTAGCAGTTGAAGATAAGCAGTTCAATATAACAAGAACTAATCTCACTTAGTTTTAGGCCAGGCACCAAAGATACAGTATGAACACTGAATTCAAACAGTGGGCCTCTGGATCCACAATTTTGCACTCATGGATTAAAAATATGGGGGTGGGAACTTGACCTATACTAAATATGCAGACTTTTCCCTTTCTTTACTCTCTTTAAAATACAGTATAACTATTTACATTACATTTACCTTATATTATAAAAACTAGAGATTATTTAAAGTACACAGGAGAATGTGCATAAATTATACACAAATACTGTGCTCTTTTATGAAAGGGACCCGAAAATCCATGGGTTTTTGTTTGTTGTTTCTCTGCTTGTTTTGAAACAAGATCTCTCTGTGTAGTTCAGGGTGGCCTCAAATACAGAATTTTCCTGCCTCAGCACTTGAATGCTGGGATTAGAGGCATATACTGCCACAGTAGCAATCGATTCATGAATTCCAATATCCAGCAAGAGTTCCGGAACAACTCCCCATACGTATTTTCTTTCCAGGGAGGAGCAAGTGTAGGAGAGAAAAGCATCAGTCTCACTCCCTGGTTTTCTCCCCTTCCCATGTTGACCTCATTCCTTTCACTGAGTGGGGAGACCCAACCAAGGTGCACACCCACACTGCCTGCACAGTCAGGCAGAAGCAAAAGGTGCTGCCACTAAAAGGCCTCTGCGAGCCATCAGCCCTCCTTCCACCAGAGTGATTATAAATTGCTTCATAAAATATAACTTGGGGGACATAAGCATGGAACTAATTAAAAATACTTGGTACAGTATTTTAAGGTATTTATAAATAGTAAGAAATTATTTCTATCAAAAAATTCATACTTATCACAATGTTAAATAAACAAGAAGAAAAACATACTGGTTTCAAGCCCCATATTCAGTAAAGAAGTAAATGCTGCTCATCAGCTTCAGATACAAGGTAAGTCCCATTACTTTTGTTGTTGCTGTTTAGGCGGTGGGGTGCACTGGGGATCAAACTCAGGATCTTGCACTTAGGAGGCAGGTGCGGTGCCACTGAGCTAAGTCCCCAGCCCAGTCCCATTACTTTTGAACTGAAAAGTAAGACAAAGTTAGATTAAGAAGCACCAGTGAACAGTAGCCTAAGCCTGGTCTCCTAATAGGTGTTGAATAAACACTGATGCATTATAGGATAGATAATACAGAGTCCACCATAAAAATGTATACACACTTTAGCAGTTCGCTGTACTAAATATCCAAACTAAATGTCTGAAAGCTAATGACCACCACATTGTGTGGGAGACCACCCCACTGATTATGCCCAAAGCAGGCTGTGAGCAGTACATACTAAAGAATTAACCCCATAACTGGCTTGTTTTGAGAAGTGAGCCTGGCCGAAGGCTACATACCGAGGTGAGAGTTACATGCACCCAAATTCCATTCCCAAAATTAAAACCTTCTTTACTAAAAAGACAAAGTTAATTATTAACCATAACCTATATTTTGTCTGTTCTGTTCCTCATTCAAGAATGCTCTGTCTCAAGAAGTAAAAGCTGCAAATAAACATATGAAAAACTTTTCAACATCACCAGTCATTCAAGAGATGCAAATGAAAACAACACTGAGATTCCACCTCAGTCCAGAAAGAATGGCTGCTGTCAAGAAATCAACCAATAACAAATGCTGGCAGGGTTGTGGGGAAAAAAGAACCCTTTTCCACTGCTGGTAGGAGTGCAGACTGGGGCAACCACTGTGGAAATCAACATGGAAACACCTCAAAAAACTAGGATTAGAGGTCCCATTTGACCCAGCTATTCTCCTGCTGGGTATCTTCCCAAAAGAATTTAAAAAATCGTATCACAGCGATATATTTGCACCATGTTTATAGCAGCACAGTTTGTAATAGCTAACACTTGGAAACAGCCCCAATTGTCCCTTTAATTAGAGACTGGATAAAAAAATGTGGTTTTTTAATAAAATGGAGTACTACTCAGCTGTGAAGAGTGAGAAACTAGAGACATTTATAGCTAAATGGATGCATATTGAGGCCATACTCTTAAGTGAAATAAATAGGACACACATGTGTAAATACTGAATAGTTTCTCTGGTGTGAGAAACTAAAAGTGTAAATGAGGATCAAAATGTAAATAGATAATGTGAAATAGGAAGAAAAGGTCTAGGGGAAGGCGTAGGGGAAAGGAAAGAAGAGAAAGGAAAAAATATGAAAAAAGGAAAAAATGGAAACAAAGTCTCTATTAATAGGGAGGGGTGGAGGGGTTGAAGGGAGGACAGGGGAATGGGGAAAGAATAAGAACTAAGATATATCATGTAAAGGTACAAATTCCCAATGATGAATGTCATCATATTGCATACCAAAAATGTACCAATAAACTTAATAATAAAAAAAAGAATGCTTTGTCTCTTCCTTTACAAGCCTTGCCTGTATCAGCAGCATGTCCATAGCAACTCCATGCAGTCCCTTCACATAGCCCTCTTTACCTCAATCCAACTATGATGTTACCAATAAATATTAATAGCTCTGAGTCTTCAGGGTCTTTGCTTGTTCAAACCTCTGACTGCTCAAGCACTGGTCATCCTGGTTCCCTGTATCTCTACTCTGTCTCTTTAATTCTGTCTTTGAGATTTTCTTCTTGCCTTGCGCCATAGCACCGAGCAGATCAGGATCTGCTGCAGGGGTCTCCAATAACTGAGCACCTCTTGTAACTTCAGAGGCCAAGATGTATCAATAATTCAGTATTATAATATTTATACAAGTTTTTCTTTTCCTAATGTGCACTTTTTTTGGTGGACTCTGTATATTAGAGCTGGGTGTGGCAGTACATGCCTATAATCCCAGATACTCAAGAGGCAGAGGCAGGAGGATGGCAAGTTTGAGGTCAGCATGAGCAACTTAGCTAGACCTTGTCTCAAAATAAAAACATTATTTTAAAGTGCTAGGGATAAAGCTCCATGGTAGAGACTTGCCAAGCACACACAAGGCCCTGGGTTCAACGCCTATTGCCACAAAAAAAGATAAGGAAAATGTATTAGTAATAATCACCTACTAAAAAGTTAAGTTTTTTAAAGATGCCTATGATGTTTGTATTTAAATGTTTTTAGTTGAATTTTGCTCTTTAAATCAGAAACTGAACAGAGTGCTCTTCACCAAGAGCCTCACACTACCCATTAAACCCAGCGAGGCGTTGTGTTTTTCATGCCAACAACCTTCCACCCGGGTGGCAGTTACTGGGGGATCCCTGATTCATGCTGCTTGCCTTCACTGCTGCCAATGGTCCTTAAAACCCACATGGTGCCCTCTATGTCTACAAATTTGGGGAACCGAAGGAAATAAAGCCTATAAATAGACTCCACACTCTGTGAACCCTCAATTTATTTCTGCTCCCCAAAAGTACACAGATAGTAAATTTTGTAAGATCAAAGATTTTACTGTTCATCCAGCATAATCATTGTCCTGACCAAACAGGTAACGGGCTTCTTTTCAAGGCTAAATAGGCACTTAAGAGTAAACAATCCCACCTCTCCAGACTCTAACATGCTCAAATTCACTTGAAAAGAAGAAAAGGCATTTATTAATGTTGCATTTGTTTTAAGATAAAATTGCCATCTAAAAACAGACCACTCACTACAGAGACACACTGTTCAGATTCTAACTGAAGGCTTGCACAGAAAAATCTCAGCTCAGCTCTTACACAGCTATGTGGCTTTAGACAAATGACTGAATGTCTGTGTATCTGTGCCTCAGTTTCCCCATCTGTAAAGTGGGAATAACAAAAGCACTGTTTTGGGCATTCAGGATGATACTTGCAGAAAGAAAGCCATTCCCACTGGGCCACAGGGAATGCTTTTCTATTCTCCCTAAGTCTAAGTTTCTTAACTTTGGGAAAGGTCAGTTTCTCATGTATCAGCTGCAGCAGTCTATGATGTATTCTGGAATTCTATACAAAGTGCTCTCTCATCTACAAATTCTCACCACTCTACACCTCACTGCCAACTTTCTGAAAATAACTCTTCCCCTCTTTGCTTCCTCAGTGATTAAAGGTATGCACTGGAGCTATCTATCACTTTTAGAAATTAGAGTTCTACAGTGTATGATCCCAGATATACTATGTTCTGGAGGTGAAAAGAAGGACTTTAAAACCATTTAATTCATCACAGCTATACAATCAATTCATTTGCAATAAACAGAAGTACAAGTGATAAAAAAATACTATGACAGCACTTTAATTTCCACTTCACTTATAAGAAATAAAGAGCTCAATCAGGAAAAAGAAAGAAAAAAAAGGGGTGTGAACAGAAAGAAAGAAGTCAAACTATCCTTACTGGCAGATGACATGATCCTTTACATAGAAGATCCAAATAACCTTCCACTGGAAGACTCTTAGAACTAATAAATCCAGCAGTGGTGGGATATAAAATCAACACACAAAAATCAATAGTATTTCTGTACACCAACAATGAGCACACCAAGAAAGAAATCAAGAAAATAATCCCATTCATAATAAATTCAAAAAAATCTTAATACCTAAGAATGAATCTAACTAATGAAGTGAAATACCTCCATAATGAAACTACAATACTTTGAAAAAACAGTGACATGGACACCAGAAATGGAAAGATGTCCCCTGTTCACAGATATGCAGAATGAATATTGCCAAATAGTCCTATGACCAAAAATGATACATAGATTTAATGCAATTCTAATCAAAATACCAACAACATTCTTCTAAGAACTAGAAAAAAAATCCTAAAATTTATAGGGGAACAGAGTAGACACAGCAATCCTGAACAAAAAGAGAAAACCTGGAGGTATCATAATCCCAGATTTCAAGTTATACAACAAAACCATAATAATAACAAACAGCTTGGTACTGGTGCAAAAAAAACATATATTAACCAACAGAATTGTGGGTGGAGAAACAATGCCTGGCATCTTCAGCCATCCTTTTCTGTTTTATTTTTTGGTAAAGGCGAGAAAAACATGCTGGAAAAAAAATAGCCTGTTTTTGGGGGGCTAGTGGGGATCAAACTTAGGACCTTGCGTTTGCAAGTCAGGCGGCGGAACCACTGAACCTTGGAACCCTGGCTTGGAACCCAGCCCAAAGACAGACTTTTTAACAAATGCTTTTAAAACTGGCTATCCACAATCAGAAGACCGAATCTAGATCCTTATCTTTCAGCTTGCACTAAAATCAAATCAAAATAGATCAAAACCTAGATATAAAAACAGAAAACACTTAATATGCAAGAAGATAAAACTCTTGAAGACATAGGCATAGGCATAGGCAAGGGCCTTCTGAACAGAACTTCAAGTGCACAAGAAGTAATACCAAGAATCAACAAATAGGAGTAGGGCCTCACAAAGGACTCCCCAGCCCTTTAGGGCCACAGGCTTAGCAGTGTCTTTTGGATTTCTCATAAACATATCATAAATCCTTCAAGATGGTTCTAGCAGAGCTAGGAAGAAAAGTAACATCACCATTATGCTCACTGAGCAATGCCACTATTATCAATGAAGAGGTATTAAAGGCTATGCTACCCCGGGACCAAAAAGAAAAATGGTAGGGTAAATACTCTTGGGCCGGGGATTTAGCTCAGTGGTTTCGCCACCTGCTTTGCAAGCGCAAGGGCCCGAGTTTGATCCCCAGTACCAAAAAAAAAAAAAAAAGGCTATGCTAAAACAAGAATGTACAGCATTATTGGAAGGGGATGTTAATATTAAACTAGTGAAGCAACTAAGAAAATGTTAAATATGCTATTTTGAAAAGATGCCATCTGATCTGAACAAAAGAAAAATGATTCAGCATGCTGTATTTAAAGAACTTGTGAAGCTCCTAGATCCTGGAGTTAAAGCATGCACACCAGGCCCCCAGAGGTGAGAAGGAGCCTTCCAAACCACCATACTACCACACACAGCACCGAGGAGCAAAGCTATACCAGTGCCAAGGTGAGCCACATGGACGCCAGCAGCACACGCTTCCCCTCCGTTGAAATGAGAAGACAGGTAAACAAGTCTCAAAACCAGACATCCAGATAATATAAAGCAACCACAAAGTGAAACGACATGGAAATATCTGATACTCAACGACCTGGAACCCCTGAACTGGCAACAAAAGAGGATCTGGACAAAATGAAATCAGAAATACTTTCTCAGATAACAGCAGAGATTGTGCCCACAGTGCAAGATATGATTAATAAATCTAGAGAGGACACAGAAAAAAAATTAGAGGACCTAAGGAACATGATGGAATCCCAACATAGGAAACAAATGGAATCCATTAAACAAATGCAAGCATATTTCCAAGAGATTAAAAACTCCACTGAAAGATTACGCAGCAGAATGAGCCAATGTGAGTACAGAATTTCAGATGTAGAAGATAAGATTGCAATTACTGACCGGGAAAAGAAAAATTTCTTTAAAACAGTAAGGGACCATGAGACATCAATCCAGCAGCTGCTACACAATATAAAGAAGAATAACATAAGATTGATCCGAGTCAATGAAGAAACAGTAGAGAGTGCAGACAACATAAAAAAAACTGTTCACAGAAGTGATGGCAGAAAACTTCCCAAGCAAGGGAAAAGAACTTGACATACAGGTAAGTGAGGCACATAGGACTCCAACTAGCCTACACATAGGCATACAATAGCCTACTCCAACTAGATCTTCACATAGGCATACAATAGTTAAAATTCCAGAAAGCCAACAGAAGAATAAAATTCTACAAGCAGTTAAGAAAAAAGAAACAAATCACATACAAAGGAAAGCCCATCAGAATCACAGAAGACTTCTCAATGCAAACCCTCAAGATAAGAAGAGCTTGGAGTGATGTATTTCAAGCCCTAAAGGAAAACAACCTCCAACCCAGATTGATGTATCCTCCAAAACTATCTTTCAAGATTGATGGAGAAATAAGATACTTTCATGACAAAGAGCACCTTACGAACTTCATGAATACCAAACCAGCAATGCAAAAAAGTTTAGACAATATCCTAGGAAAACAACAACGATGATCACAACGCCAGGAAGCCCAGCAGAATGAATCTATCAGGCGAGACGAGGAATTAAATGCAAAGGGGGAGAATCCAACAAAAAGAAAAAGTCATGACAATGATGTCAATATGTATCAGTTATAACCATCAATGTTAATGGTCTCAATTTACCAATCAAAAGAAACAGACTGGCAGAATGGGTCAAGAAGCAAGATCCAACAATATACTGTGTAAAAGAAACACACTTAATTCAAAAAGAAACTCATAGACTGAAAGTTAAAGGGTGAAAAACAATACTCCATGCGACAGGAACCTGAAAAAAAGCAGGAGCACCTATCCTCTTTGCAGATAAAGCAGAGGTCAAACCAACACTGATTAAGAGAGACAAAGAAGGTCACTACATCCTTGTGAAGGGAACGATCCAAGCAGAAGAGATGACAATCATAAATATATACGTAACAAACACTAGTGCACTCAACTATATAAAACAAATATTATTGGACATGAAAAATCACATAAGGTCTAAAACAACAGCAGTGGGTGACCTCAATACCACACTGTCACAAACAGACCAATTAGACAAAAAATAAACAACAAAATACTGGAACTCAATCAAACTCTTGAACAAATGAACTTAACGGATGTTTACAGAGTGCCCCACCCCACAAAATCAGAATACACGTTCTTTTCAGCTGCACAGGGGTCGTTAATCAAAATTGACCACATACATACTCACAGAATATAAGTACAAAGGAATCGAAGCTATTCCCTGTATATTATCAGACCAAAGTGTGATGAAACTGGAGATCACTAGCAAAAGAAACCACAAGAATTTCATAAACACATGGAAATTAAACAACACACTTCTGAATAACCAATGGGTCACAGATGAAACTGAAGAAGAAATCAGACAGTTTCTACAATTAAATGAAAATGACAATACAACATATCAGAATCTATGGGACACAATGAAAGTAGTCTTATGAGGGAAATTCATAGCAGTGAATACTCATATTAGGAAAACAGAGAGAGCCCAAATAAACAACCTGATGCTGAACCTGAAGCATCTAGAAAAAGAGCAGGAAAAACCCAAAGCTCATAAAAGGGAGGTAATTATAAAGATTAGAGCAGAAATCAATGCAATGGAGACTAAGAGAACAATACAAAAAAAATCAATGAAGCCAAGAGTTGGTTCCTCGAAAGAATAAACAAAATTGACAAACCCTTAGTCAACCTTACAAGAAAAAGAAAAGAAAAGGCTGAAATCCATGCAATTAGGAATGAAAAGGTTGAAATTACGATGGACCCAGGAGAAATCCAGAGGATCAATACCTACTTTGAGAACCTATACACCAATAAGATGGAAAACACAGAATGGGCAGATTCCTAGATAGGTATGAATTACAAAAGTTGAACGAAGAACACCTAAAAATTCTAAATGACACAATATCCATCAATGAAATTGAAAACATAATTAAAAACTTACCAACTAAGAGAAATCCAAGTCCTGATGGCTTCACTGCTGAATTCTACAAGACATTTAGAGAGGAACTATTGCCACTGTTTAAACGCTTCAATGAAATTGAAAGGGAAGCAATACTCCCAAATTCACTCCTAGAAGCAAGCATCACCTTGATCTCAAAAGCACAGAAAGACACAACCACAAAAGAGAACTATATGCCAATCTCAGTAATAAACATAGATACAAAAATCCTGTGTTTTTTTATTGTTTTTGGTACCCAGGATCGCACTCAGGACCTTGCACTTATCCGGCAGGTGCCAGAACCACTGAGCTAAATCCCCGGCCCAAAAATCCTTAATAAGACATTGGCAAATAGAATGCAGAAATCATCAAGATCATACACTCTGACCAAGTGGGATTCATCCCAGGGATGCAGGGATGGTTCAACATACACAAATCAATAAATAAATGAAATACACTATATCGATAGAGCGAAGGACAAAAACCATGTGATCATCTCAATAGATGCAGAAGAGACATTTGACAAAACCCAAGATGTATTTATGATAAAAACCCTACAAAAAAATTGGAATAGATGGTCTCTACCTCAAACTGATAGAAGCCATCTATGAAAAACCAACAGCCAATATCATACTAAGTGGTCAAAAACTGAAATCCTTCACACTAAAATCAGGAACAAGACAAAGATGTCCACTATAACTACTCTTGTTCAATATAGTTTTGGAAACATTAGCCACAGCAATTAGACAAGAGAAAGAAATAAAAGAAATAAAGAAGTCAAATTCTCATTATTTGCACATGATATGACACTCTATATAGGAGACCCCAAGAACTCCACCAAAAGTCTTCTAGACTTAATAACCAAATTCAGTAAAGTAGCTGGATACAAGGTCAACACACAAAATCAATAGCTTTCTTCTACACCAAAAACAGACTCATTGAGAAATAGAGAAACAATTCCTTTCACAATAACATCCAAAAAACTGAAATACCTAGGAACCAACCTAACGAAAGAAATCAAAGACCTCTTAAAACTATAGCACTCTGAAAAGAGACTGAAGATGATATCAGAAAATGGAAAGAGTCCGGGGATTTAGCTCAGTGGTTTCACCGCCTGCTGTGCAAGCGTAAGGACCCAAGTTCGATCCCTAGTACCAAAAAAGAAAAGAAAATGGAAAGACATCCCTTGTTCCTGGGTAGGACGAAACAATAATGAAAATGGCCATACTTCCAAAACTGCTGTATAGATTCAATGCAATCCCAATTGAAATTCCACCAGCATACTTCATGGACTTTGAGAAAGCAATCCAAAAATTCATTTGGAACAAGCAGCAACATTGGATAGAAAAGCAATTCTAGGTATGAGAGACATGGCAGGGGGTATCATAACCCCCAACTTGAAACTATACTACAAAGCTACTGTGACAGCAACAGCATGGTACTGGCAAAGAAACAGACCTGAGGCCCAGTGGAACAGATCAAAAGATGTAGAAACAACTCCAGACACGCTCAGCCACCTCATCTTCAACAAAGGAACCAAACACCCTCACTGGAAGAAAGCCTCTTTAATAAATGGTGCTGGAAAAATTAGGTTTCAACTTGTCAAAGATTAAAACTAGACCTATATCACTCACCATGCACTAAATTAAAATCAAAATGAATTAAAGTTCTAAATATTAAAACAGAAATGCTGAACTAGCTGGAACAGAGGCTAGGTAGAACTCTTGAAGACATTAGTGTAGGAAAAGATTTTATGAACAAAACCTCAGTTGCCCATGAACTAGCACAAACAATCAACAAGTGGGATTTCTTCTTATTAAAAGGCTTCTGCACAGCAAGAGAAACCACCAGCAGTGTGAAGAGACAACCCACAATGTGGGAAAAAATCTTCACCTGCTCTTCCTCAGACAAAGGTCTACTATCTCGAATCTATAAAGAACTTTAAAAACTCAGACCTCCCAAATTTAAAGACCCAATCCGAAAATGGGCATCTGAAATGAACAGACATTTCTCAGACAAAGAAGTAGAAATAGCAAATAAATACATGAAAAAATGTTTAACATCACTGGTCATTCGAGAGATGCAAATGAAAACAACGCTGAGATTCCACTTCACTCAAGAAAGAATGGCTGCTATCATGAAATCAACCAATAACAAATGCTGGTGGGGCTGTGGGGAAAGAGGAACACTGGGGAAGGAAGTGGGAGGGCTAGAGGAAAGGACAGAAGGGAATGGGATTAATATGAGAAAATGGAAAAATAGGAACAAAATCTTTGTAAATAGGGAGGGCTGGGCAAGACTGAAAAACAAGAACCAAGAGAGACTATGTAAAGGTGCAAATTTCCAATGATGAATGTCATTATATTGTATACCTAAAATGTACCAATGATTAGAATGAATAATCGATAATGTAAAATAGGAATAAAAGGTCCAAAGGGGTAGGGGTAGTGGGAGGCACAGGGGAAAGGAAAGAAGGGAAAGGAAAAAATGATGAGAAATGGAAATAAAGTCTTTGTAAATAGGGAAGGGTGGAGGGCATGAAGGGAGGGCTAGGAATGGGGAAAAAAATAAGAACCAAGATGCATTATATAAAGGTACAATTTGCAATGAGAAATGTAATTGTGTTGTATACCTACAATGTACTAATAAAAGAATTTAATACAAAAAAGCCCACAAAAAAACCTCAGACCTCCCAAATTTAAAGACCCAATCCAAAAATGGGGATCTAAAATGAACAAACATTTCTCAAAGAAGTAGAAATAGCAAATAAACATATGAAGAAATCTTCAACATCACTGGTCATTCCAGAGATGCAAATGAAAACAATGCTGAGATTCCACCTCACCCCACAAAGAATGACTGCTATCTAGAAATCAACCAATAACAAATGTTGGTGGCACTGTGGGGAAAGAGGAACACTGCTCCACTGCTGGTGGGAGTGTAGACTGGTGCAACCACTGTGGAAATCAGTATGGGGATACCTCAAAGAACTAGGACTAGAAGTCCCATTTGACTGAGCTATTCCCCTCCTGGGTATCTTCCCCAAAGAATTAAAAGAATCATACCACAGTGATATATGTGCACTCATGTTCATAGCAGCACAATTTGTAATAGTTAAAATGTGGAAGCAGCCCAATTGTCCATCAACTGGAGACTGGATAAAGATATGGTTTTTTAAAATAAAATGTAGTACTACTCAGCCATAAAGAATGAGAAACTAGAGACATTTATAGCTAAATAATTGTACACTGTGGTGACATTAAGTGAAATAAATAGGACACACATGTGTAAATGCCGAATAGTTTCTCTACTTTGAGAAACTGAAAGTATAAATACAGAGCAAAGTGTATAATAGGTAACATGAAATAGGAAGGAAAGGGGTAAAGGGGAAGGGGAAATGGGAGGGGTGGGGGAAAGTAAAGAAGGGAATGGAATTAATATGAGAAAATGAAAAAATGGAAACAAAGTCTCTATAAATAGGGAGGGATGGAGGGACTGAAGGGAAGGCAGGGGAATGTGGACAAAATAAGAACCAAGTGAGTTTATGTAAAGGTGCAAATTTACAATGATGAATGTCATTATATTGTATAACTAAAATGTACCAATAAAATTAAAAAAAAAAAAGCCTGGACAACCACTAAAGGAAAACAAAATGTGGTGTTTGTGGCACTGCAGGGGAGTAGGAAAGCGACATGTTCAAAGTTACCATATTATTACCATAGGAAAGGTTGGAAGAACTGTTTGATATGTGCAGACACATTCAGAGCATGGGCTTTTGACCAACTAAAATAGAATGCTACCAAAGTAAGTATTCTATTCTGTGGAAGCTATACAGAAATTGATTCCATTATCACTGCTTCTGAAGAAGTGGAGAAATTCAAAAGTGATAATTTTGAAATTATTAATGTTGATACAAGTGGCTGCCACAAACAAGAAGACTCTTTGTTTGAAGAAATCCTTCAAGTTTCTAATACTATATAACCTGATAACATTGTTTATGTGATGGATGCCTCCACTGGGCCAGCCTGTGAAACCCAAGCTAAGGCTTTTAAAGATAAAGTAGATGCAGCCCCCGAAATAGTGACAAAACTTGATCGTCATGCAAAAGGAGGTGGTGCACTAAGTGCACTTGCTGCCACAAAAAGTCCTATTATTTTCTTTTTTTTAATCATTCTTTTATTGGTACATTTTAAGTATACAATGTTTGCATTTATCATTGGGTGCTTGTACGTGTACATGACGTATCTTAGTTCTTATTTTTGTCCCCATTACCTGTGCGCCCTTCACCCCCCCTTCCCTAATTACATCTATTTCATTTCCATTTTTTTTTCTCATAATTTTTCCTTTCCCTTCTTTCCCTTTCCCCTTTCAGTTTTTGACCATTTAGTATGATGTTGGCTGTTGGGTTTTCATAGATAGCCTTAATCAAGTAGAGATAAAGACCTTCTATGCCAATTTTATGTAGGGTTTTTATCATGAATGGGTGTTGGATTTTGTCAAATGCCTTTTCTGCATCTATTGAGATAATCATATGGTTTTTGTCCTTGACTCTATTAATATAGTGTATTACATTTATTGATTTTTGAATGTTGAACCATCCTTGCATCCCTGGGATAAATCTGACTTGGTCAGGGTGTATGATCTTTTTTTTTTTTTCAGAGTATCAGTAACTTTTAATTTAATGGGTCCTGTCAAACAGCAGTCTAAAATTGTTATGCCTGCTTGTACTTGTTATCAACATGAGTACCTACAGAGAATGGAAGGAAAAAAATGGAAACAAAGCTTGTGTAAATGGGGAGGGGAAGAAGGATTGAAGGGAGGGGAGGGGAATGAGAAAAGAATTAAGATATATTATGTACAGGAACAAATTCCCTACAATGAATGTGATCAATATGTATGACAAATAGGTATTAATGAAAAAATAAAGTTAAGTAAAAAACAAAAACATGAGTTAACCATTTCCCCATACCCCTGAATGCTGGAAACACCTTCTGATTAGTTGCTTCTCATTTAAAGGAGCAAAGTGACTTGCACAGAAATCTATAATTTTAATACATTCAAACTTATCAACCTTTTTTTTTTGGTACCGGGGATCGAACTTGGGTCCTTGCGCTTGCGCAGCAGGCAGTGAAACCACTGAGCTAAATCCCCGGCCTTCAACCTTTTTATAGTATTTAGATTCTGCCTGTTATTTTAGAATTCTCAGGATCAAGTCCAAATCCTTTGAAATGCCATGGGGCCTCTCTCAGATGAGGGTATATGGCATATCTCCCCATGAGTTTTCCTATGTTTTACTCATAAAAATGTCCTGGCAGCCACCTGAACAGGTCAAATACAGTCACACCATGTGATCATATGTCTCTAGGCAAACAAAAACCCTGGAATACTCACGCCCCACTTTTCTGCAGTAAGAGACCAGCCATGTTTCTAGCTGGGTCCTTGGACTGTAGACTCTTTCCCAACCTCTCTTGCAGCTAGGCCTTATAGCCAATGGGGTAAGAGTGAAAACGATTCACACTTCCTTCTGGGTTTTTCCTATAAAGGGGAAGCCACATTCTCTGTTTTCATTTTGTTTTTTTGAAACAGAGTCTCACTATGTAATCCAGGCTGTCCTTGAACTCACTCTGTAGCCCAGTCTGGCCTACATCTTGTGGTGATCCTCCCAAATGCTAGCATTACTGGGGCGCATCACCACACCAGGCTTATTTTATGGTATTTATTCATTTATATGTTTTTCTCTTCTATATATAAGTGTCTTGAGGACAGGAACTTACCTTAATAAGTACCTAGCATAAACAATAAATTTTTGTTGAGTAAATCAAATCATGTGAACAACCATTGGAGCACCTGATTTATAAAAAGATGTAACAAATTTTAAAGTACACAAATTACCATTTTCAAAAAGTGAATTATTTAACCATACTTGGCTGATAACAGAGCAAATAGGTGAATAATAATTCATGCTATAGCATGTTCGATGAACTGAAAACAAGACGCTGGTCCGAGGAAGGGTAAGAATTAGAACCGCAGGGCTCCATAATCATCTGGCATCCGCTCGATGTATCTGTGGTTAGAAATGTACATGACAGGAACTCCAGGGATCTTCCGGATTCTCCACCTAAGGTCCAGGTCAACTGTGGCCACAATGTAACACTTGTGCTGAGTTACTCTCTGCACTAAGCAGTCATCTGTATAGGTCCCTTTATGTGTGCAAGGTAATCGTTCAAATCGTGGATCCTTGGCGATCCTTAGAGCCACTCAGTACTTCTGTCCCAATTTCTCAATTTCAGCCACTACACAATCAGTTATACAAGGGATACACTTGGCATACAGACAGTCCGTCATCGATTGTACTAAGTCCAATTTGGCCTTGATGGAAAAGTTGATAAAGTTAGTATCAACCAGAATATGATATGGTGAGCCCAGCTGTGTATTATATTGGAAGAATAAGCAGGAAGGATGTTGGGGAACTTCTCTTTCCTTTAGAACACTGGGATCTTTCTTTTCTTTCTTTTCAGGTTTTAATCTATCCTTCTCTTTGAGTCTCTCATCTCTAAGACTAAGCATCTGCTTCAATGGTCGCATACTGCCTTGCTTTCTTTTGTTTCCCCGTGTTCATGCCAAATTCCAGTTTCTTCCGGAATCCTGTATGATCTTCTTGATGACACTCTATATGCTGTTTGCCATTATCTTATTGAGGGTTTTTGCATCTATCTTCATTTCGGAAACTGGCCTGTAGTTCTTTTTGGTTTGGGTCTTTCCCGGGTTTTGGAATCAAAGTAACAATTGCTTCCAGGAATGAAGTTGAAAGCCTTGCTTCCCTTTCAATTCCCTTGATGAGTTTAAAGAGTAATGGAGATAGTTCTTCTTTTAAATGTCTTGTAGAATTCAGCAGTGAAGCCATGGGGACCTGGGCTTTTCTTTGTTGGTAAATTTTTTATTACGTTTTTAACTTCACTCATTGTAACTGGGGTTTTTAGAATTTCTACATCTTCATTTAACTTTGGCAACTCGTATGTATCTAGGAATCTGTCCATTTCTTCTGTGTTTTCCATTTTATTAGAGTACAGGTTCTCAAAGTAGGTGCTGATGATTCTCTGGATTTCTGCTGGGTCTGTTGTGACTTCACCTTTTTTGTTATTAATTGCATGTATTTGAGCCTTTTCTTTCCTTTTTTTGATAAGGTTGGCTAAGGGTTTATTGATTTTATTTATTCTTTCAAAAAACCAACTCTTTGATTCACTGATATTTTGTGTCATTCACTTAGTCTCCATTGTATTGATTACTGCTCTGATCTTTATAATTTCCTTTCTTGTACAAGCTTTGGGTTTGTTATGCTCTTCTTTTTCTAGGAGCTTGAGGTTCTGCATTAGGTTATTTAACTGAGTTCTCTCTGTTGTCCTAATATGAGCATTCACTGCTATGAATTTCCCTTCTAGAACTGCTTTCTCTATGTCCCACAGATTCCTGTATGTTGTACTGACATTATCATTTACTGGTAGCAACTATCTAATTTCTTCTTTAATTTCCTCTGTGACTCACTGGTTGTTCAGGAGGGTGTTATTCAATTTCCATGTGTCTGTGGGAGTTTTGCAGTTTATGTTATTGACCTCCAATTTTATTGCACTGTGGTCTGATAATATACAGGGGATAACTTCAATTCTTTTACATTTACTTAGACATGTCCTATGAGCTGGCATGTGGTCTACTTTGTAGAATGACCCGTATGCAGCTGAAAAGAATGTGTATTCTGATTTTGTGGGTTGGAAAACTCTGTAAATATCTATTAAGTCCATTTGTTCAATAGCTTGGTTCAGTTCTAGAATTTCATTGTTAATCTTTTGTCTAGGTGATCTATTTGTGACAGTGGGGTACTGAGGTCACCACTACAATTGTTATTAGTGCTTATTTGGTTTTTCATATCCATTAATATGTTTTGTATAGCTGGGGACATTCGAATTTGGTGCATATTTAGGATTGCCATCTCTTCCTCTTGGATTGTTCCCTTCACAAGGGTGTAATGACCATCTTTGTCTCTCTTATTAGTTTTGGTTTGAAATCTACTTTGTCTGCAAATAAGATTGCTAACCCTGCTTTTTTCTGGGTTCCTGTGGCATGGAGAACTGTTTTCCATCCTTTTGCTTTCAGTCTATGAATTTCTTTTTTTAGTTAGGTGTGTTTCTTGTATACAGCATATTGCTGGATTTTAGTTCTTAATCCATTCCATCAGTCTGTTTCTTTTGATTGGTGAATTAAGGCCACTAATATCAATAGTTATAATTGATATTAACTCATCCTTGTCATGACTGTTTTACTGTTGTTGGCTCTTTTATTTATTTTCCTCCCTTTCCCTTTAGTGTTTTACCTTGCCTGGTGGTTTCCCTCTGTTGGGCCTCATGGAGTTGTGACCTTCATTGTCTTTTTCTAGGATATTGCTTAAAATTGTTTGGAGTGCTGGTTTGGTGTTCATGAAATTTCTCAGGTGTTCTTTATCGTGGAAGTATCTAATGTCCCCATCAATTTTGAAAGATAATTTTGCAGGATACAACAACCTAGGTTGGAAGTTATTTTCTTTTAGGGCTTGAAATTCTTCAATCCAGGCTCTGCTTGATTTGAGGGTTTGTGTTGAGAAATCTGCCTTGATTCTGATGGGCTTTCCTTTGTAGGTGATTTGTTTCTTTTCTCTAACTGCCTGTAGAATTTTGTTCTTCTGTTGGGTTTCTGGGATCTTGACTATTATATGTCCATTTATAGAATTTTTTGATCATGGCTAGCTGGAGTTCTATATGCCTCACTTATCTGTATGTCCAATTCTCTACCTCTGTCTGGGAAGTTTTCTACTATTACTTTTGTGAACTGTTTTTTTTATGTCAATTGCACTTTCTCCTGCTTTTTTGTGGACTCCTATCAGTCTTATGTTATTCTTCTTTGCATCATCTAGCAGCTGCTGGATTGATTTCTCATGATCCCTTACTATTTTTAAGAAATCTCTGTTTTCATGGTCCACTGCAATCCTGTCTTCTGTATCTGATATTCTATCTTCAGATTCCCTAAATCTGCTCTGCATGCTTTCACTGGACTTTTAATCTCCTGAATATCTGTTTGAATCTGTTTCATGGATTCCATTTCTTTGTTATGTTGGGTGATCATGGTTTCCATTTCTTTCTTATCCTGGGCATTCATAGCTTCCAGCACATTTCTGAGCTCATCTATTTTTATCTGCTTCTGTTCTAGAGCCTCTAATCATGTCTTTCATTCTGCTCACCATCTCTGTAGTTATCTGGGAGATTACTTCTGTTTTGAATTTTTCTATAGCCTCATTCATCTGTTTTGTTACTTCCTGTACTATCAGTTCAGGGTGTCCAAGTGATTTATTATCGGACTTTTCCACCTCATTTCTCCCAGAATTTGCCTTTTGTGGGGTGGAAGTCGCCATACTTAAATGCCTTCTCATTTTTGTTTTTGGTACTGTCCTTGGTTTAGTTCCTGGGTTGATATTTTGAAGCTGTTTATTTTAAGTATCTTTGTTGATGTATTTAGAACCCTTATGGAATGACTGCTTCTCAGAGGTGTCTTCCAGATATAGCTAGTCTTTAGGTTTTGAGTCTCTGATGGCTCTGAGGCTGTCCCATTTTCATTGTACCAGGAATGACAACTGATTAGATCAATCACAATACCTTAGCCCAAGTTGTACAATTAGCAACACAATAGCATCGAGTACTTCTTAGAAAATGACAATTTGTGGTAGTTATTAATCTATCTAACTGTGTGAATTAAATCAAAATCAAGGACCCACCCAACATATGTTTACAGTGAATAAACTCTTCAATATAGCAACTTTACCCTTCGGAATGGGGAGTAAGAAGGAGTTGGGGAGGGAGGGATAGGTAGGGAGAAGGAATGGGGAAGGTTAGCAGTGAGGCCAGAGGGCACAGGTGAGAGAAGGAAAGAGAAGAAAAGAAAAACAAAGAAGAAATATGAATTAGGGCGAGAACAGGAACACAAAGGGAGATGAAGAATAATGTGGGACAGCAAGGGAGAGGGGGAGAGAGAGGGGGGAGGGGGGGAAGAAAAAAGAAAAAAGAAAAAAAATAAAAAATTTTAAAAGGGCAGAAAAAGGAAAAAAATTTAAAATAAGAGCAAAAAAAATAGTGGTAATTTTGAAAATAACAAATAAAAGATAAAAATGAAGATACTCTTTCAGGCTGTATCTCTTCTGTCACAATAGGCAACGTGGACAGAAGTGTGCAGTTATAAGTCAATGTGTCTCAGTAAGCCAGTCACAGACCCATGAGATTCAGGCAGATTTCTGGCTGCAAGTCCCAAGTTGAGCTCCCTGTCCTCCTGCAGGGTTGAGCTGTGTGAGGTTCTATTGCAGGTTCCAGCTGCTTTTCCCCTGGAGATGGTCCAGGTTTTGATGGGAGGTGATGATCCCTCTAACTAAACAAGCACGGTGGTCTGCTGTGCCTTTACTGCAGATTCTCTTCACTTTTCTAGTGGGCTTCAGTTATCATCAGGGAGCCTGAGAGAGGCCCTCTCTCTCTTGTTCACTTCTGCAGTTCAGGACAATGGCTTTTATGTTCCCCATGCCTCTGTAGTGTGGAACCAGGTAGCTGCACAGCCAAGAGGCCGGGGGGCAGGAGGGGCTGGCATTGTTGTTGTAGGCGCCTGCACAGCTCCACCCACACGGCTCCACGGGTAGCTGGTGGGCATGCCTAGGGGGTCCTTACCAGCTCTTGGTCACAAGTAGGCATAATCAGACAGACAGAGCTGGGCTCAATCAGTCCTGGGAGCTCTGCTCCCTGCTCGACTCCACCTGCGTGGCTCCACGGGCGGTTCAGTCCTATTATTTTCACTGGTATAGGAGAACATATAGATGACTTTGAATCTTTCAAAACACAGCCTTTCATCAGCAAACTTCTTGGTATGGGTGACACTGAAGGACTGATCAATATAGTCAACAAGCTGAAGCTGGATGACAATGAAGCTGTCATAAAAAAGCTGAAACATAGTTTACGTTGAAAGACACGTATGAACAATTTCAAAATATCATGAAAATGGGCCCCTTCAGTAAGATCTTGAGGATGATCCCTGGCTTTGGAACAGGTTTTATGAACAAAGGAAATGAACAGGAGTCAATGGCACACTAAAGAAATTAATGACAATAATGGATAGTATGAATGAACAAGAGCCGGACAGTACAGATGGTGCCGAGGTTTTAAGTAAGCAACTAGAAAGAATCCAAAAAGTAGCCCAGGATCAAGTGTGTCAATGAGAGATGTTCAAGATGTTCAAGATTTTGACACAATATACCAAGTCTGGACAGATGGTAAAAAAGATGGGAGGAATAAAAGGACTTTTCAAAGGTGGTGACATGTCTAAGAATGTGAGCCAGAGTTGCACGGAACACACCGAATCAGACCGCGCGCCGGCAACAATCCACTGGACACCCCCGCCCTGATTCTCTGTACAGCCACCTGGTTCCACATTACAAAGACGCAGAGGACACCAGACCACCAGACCACGGTACTGAGTCCAGCCGCTCCTGGCCCAGAGGGCAGAGAAGCTCAGCCGGTCCCAGAACCTGGAAGGAAGGAAGGTCCCCGCCTCCATCCCAGGCTCCTAGGGCAGAGAAGCTCAGCCAGTCCCAGCACCCAGAAGGAAGCTCCCCTGCTGCCAACCCAGGCTCCTAGGACAGAGAAGGTGAGCTGGTCCCAGCACCTGGAAGGAAGCTCCCTAGGGAAGGTGAGCCGCGTGGGCGCCACAAGCACCAGCCCCCTCATGGAAATGAGAAAACACATAAGCAAGCCTCAAAAACAGAGCTGTAGATTACCTACAGCAACCCCAAAGGGAAATGAGATGGAACAATCTGATACTCAACCACCTGGACTCTCTCAACTGGAAACAAAAGAGGATCTGGGAAAAATGAAATCAGAAATAATTACTCAGATAACAGCAAAGATTTTGCTCATGGTGTAAGACATGATTAATAAATCTAGAGAGGACACAGATAAAAAAATAGAGGATCTGAGGAACATGATGGAATCCCAACATAGGAAACAAATGGAATCCATAAAACAGATACAAACAGATTTCCAAGAGATTAAAAACTTCATCAAAAGTCTGCGCAGCAGAATGAACCAATGTGAGGATAGAATTTCACATATAGAAGATAAGATTGCAATTAATGAGGAGGAAAAGAAAAATTGCTTTAAAATTGTAAGGGAACACGAGAAATCAATCCAGCAGCTGCTAGATGATGCAAAGAAGAATAACATAAGACTGATTGGAGTCAATGAAGAAAGAGGAGAGAGTACAGATGACATAAAAAAACGCTTCACAGAAGTGATGGTAGAAAACTTCCCAAGGAGGGGAAAAGAACATGACATACAGATAAGTGAGGTGTATAGGACTCCAGCTAGCCTTAATCAAAAAAAAATCTACACATAGGCATATAATAGGATTCCAGAAAGCCAACAGAAGAATAAAATTCTACAAGCAGTGAGAGAAAAGAAACAAATCACATACAAAGGAAAGCCCATCAGAATCACAGTAGACTTCTCAACGCAAACCCTCAAGGCAAGAAGAGCTTGGAGTGATGTATTTCAAGCCCTAAAGGAAAACAGCCTCCAACCCAGATTGATGTACCCTGCAAAACTATCTTTCAAAATTGATGGAGAAATAAGATACTTTCATGACAAAGAGCACCTCAGGAACTTCATGAATACCAAACCAGCACTCCAAAAAATTTTAGACAATACCCTAGGAAAAGACAATGAGGATCACAACAACCCCAGGAAGCCCAGCAGAATGAATCCATTGGGCGTGACAAATTAAATGTAAAGGGGGAGAATCCAACAAAAAGAAAAAGTCATGACAAGGCTTTTAAAACTTTTGACTTCATTGCCCTAATGAGTGTATAATTCAATCTTATTATTGTACTGATTAGTATTTTTCTGATTCTAGAGTTGCACACCATTCCTTGTGCTATACTGGCTATTTAATCATCTTCCTCTGTCTACATTTTAATTGGGTTGTCTATTAATGAGCTCTAAGAATTCTTTATATATTCTACTCATAGGTTATATGCATTGTAAATATGGTCTGTTTAAGGACTACTTTTCATTTTAATGATTCATTAAAGTTCTAAATTTTGATGGAATCTCATTTATCAATTTTTTTCTTTTATACATCGTGTCTTTTGTATCCTAGGTAGTTCTTGACTACCCTGAATTCATATATATTTTCCCTTATAATTTCTTCTTAAAGTTTTATACTTTTAGGCTTTCTTATTTAGGTTCATAGATCCCTTCAAGTTATTTTCATGTATGGAAAAAAAGGGTTGAGGTTCATTTTTTATATAAGGATACCAGGTGTTCTAGTGCCATTTGCTGAAAACACTGTCTCTTCCTCGGCTCTTGAATCGAGTTTATATTCTATAAAATGCTAATGTTAAATAATCTTTCAAAACTCAGTGGACCATATATGTGTGGTTCTATTTCTAGATTCTCTGTTTTATTCCAATGATCTATATGTCTTTCCTTACACCAACACTGCCTTGATTACTGTAGCTTCAGAAAAAGTCTTAAAATTGGGTACTAAACGTCTTACAACATTGTTCTTGTTTTTAACTTTTCTAGGTCCTTTGTACTCCTACATAACTTTTAAATTTCAATATCCTATTCTTCATTTATAGCAAGTATACACAGACCTGAATTTTTATACATACCTTGTGTTTTCTAATCCTGCTAAATTCAAGTACAAGTTCTAGGGGCTCCTAGAGATTTCTTAGTATTTTCTCTGTAGATGATCATTTCATCTACATATAAAGATTTTGCTTCTGCTGTGCCAAACCTATCCTAGTTGTATCATTTTACTGCCAGACTATTTTGGTGGGGACTAGGTTTCAAAGTTTAATGGACAGATAAAGAGTAAGCATATCTGCCCTTGTTCCCCACCTGAAGGAGAAAGCATTGTATCTTCTCCATTCATATAAGGCATTCTCATTGGAAATATGGTATACATGTCTTTAATCTGTTGAGAAGTTTCTGTTCTACTTCTAGTCTCCTGATAGCTCTTACCATGAACAGCTGTAGAATTTAGTCCAATACTTTTTCTCCAACTAGTGACAGGATCATATGGCTTTTTCCTTTCCTCTGTTTAAATGATGACTTTTGGGGGTGGATCTTCCAATGTTGAACCAACACTGTCATCCCTATAACAAAACCACTTTCTACATCCTGCCAGATCTGACTTCTAAGAGTTTGTTTTGTTAAACAAATTTCTATCTATGTTCATACTGTTTTCTTCTATTATCTTTATCCAGTTTAGGATTAACACAATGTTGATTTTCTAAAATGAGGGGAGAAGTGTTCCTTCTTTTTTCTGCTTTAATTGTTTGATATAATTTATCAGTTAAAATGTATATGAGCCTCCTGTTGTCATACAGGTAGGTTTTCAAGCTAGGAATATACTTTAATAGGTGCTACTCAAATTTTGTATTTCCTCCAGAGTTAGTTTCATTAATTTGTCTTCCAAGGTACTTCTTAGAAGTTGTCAAATTTATTTCAAAAAAGATTTTTGTAATATGCTTTCTATATCCTTTTAAATTCTGTAAAATCTGTGGTAATGTCTCCTAGATCTTAATGTTGTAATTTTAAAAATGTATAACTGATATTGTGTAACAGGAAGAAAAGGTCTAAAAGACCAGGGGAATTGGGAGGGGTAAGGGAAGGGAAAAAAGGGAAAGGAAAAAATATGAAAAGAGGAAAAAAATGGAAACAAGGTCTTTGCAAATAGGGAAGGGTGCAGGGGGTGAAGGGAGGGCAAGGGAAGGGGAAAAAAAATAAGAACCAAGAGACTCATGTAATGCTACAAGATCCCAATGATGAATATAACTGTATTGTATATGAAAAATGTACCAATAAACTTAATGGGGAAAAAAAAAGAATGTGAGCCAGTTAAAGATGGCAAAATTGAACCAAGATGGCCAAAATGATGGATCCAAGAGTTCTTCATCACATGGGCGGTATGGCAGGACTTCAGTCAATGATGAGGCAGTTTCAACAGGGTGCTGCTGGCAATATGAAGGGCATGATGGGATTCAATAATATGTAAAGATGATGCCTTAATATAAACTGACTTGATTACATTATTTGCTGCAACCTCAGAGTTTCCTTTTTGCAAATGAGGAAAAAAGGTTTTTTTCTTGCCTGTCTTGCCCTCTTTTTCCCCTTTCCCTTTTTCCTTTCTTCCTTTTCTTTCTCTTGATAAAAAGAAGGATAATAGGTTTTTGTGGAAATTATTCTACTTTTGGTTTAAATTTTCCTCTATTAGTTTTCACCACTGAAACACTTCTTGAGTTAAACAATTCATGATGTAAAATTTTAGTACTTAAAGGTATTTTCAATTGTCTCAAAGGCCAAGCATTATATTTGTAAACAGTCCTGGTCAGTAAGTTACATGATGTCTCAATACAAGTGCTGTAAAATAAACTTCAAAGTGGTTGTAAGTTAAAAAAAAAAAAGTAGAAGTTCAACTGATGCTACAATAGTTCCTCAGCTTCCCACAGGACAACTGTGTAGTGTGTGGATCATCCTCTTCGTTCCCCTTCCTCTGCCTGCCTCTTGCTATGTAACTAGGGTCTAGGAAGGGGAGAAGCAAGAAGTCAAAAACAGAAGTAGTCATTGTTGCTATGTAACACCACCTCCAAGAAACTCAAAAAGCAAAACCACAAAAAGCAATTCATGCTGTTGCCCAAAATTAAATTAAAGGAGGGTTAAACAAATATAGTTTTCTTTCCTTTGTACTATTCCAGGGATCCACCATAGAGGACAAAATGTCCAAAGGCTTCACAAGTCCAGAGATGCTCATTTAAACTTTGGCTGGGCAACCCATTCAGGACCCTTCCTGTCTCTCAGGAGCTATTCCTTTCCCTAATAAATTTTCCTGCTATTAACTTCCATTGTTCCTTAGAATTCACTCTTTGACTTTGGGGAACACAAACTTGGTCTGTCTGGTATCTAGCAGATACATACTTTTCCCTTATATCATTTTGGAGGTCCCACCAAGACAATTAGGAGGTAATCCATACTTTTGTTTCATGAATTCCGGATTGTGACTCATTTAGGTGATCAGAACTGTCATTCTTGTTTGCCAGTTGCTTATACAAAGCAGTTTTTTGTCAAATGATGTTGATTTGAGAACACTGAAGATTATGATGTTTCTTTGGTGGGACATTTTATTTTTACAGGCAGAGTCCTGTATTCCTGTTTTGTGTATGGACTTAGGAGTTGCTGAAGTTACCTGTATTCGTTGCTTGACTTGTTTGATGATTACAAATGGATTGTTGTCATTTTTAGACAGTAGCGCTGGGGAACAATAACACTGGTGCTCCCCTAGTAGACTTTGATACTAACCAAAAATGTGATTTTGTAAAATGGATATTAGGAAATATACATATTCACAAACTTTATCTGTCCCTTATAGAACCCTAATAAACAGTGGTTATTCTGCCAGCTAATTAACCACCTACAGCAGCTGCCGTTCTCAAAGCAGATGACAGGTTTCCTCAGAACCTTCTGGTTAATCCCCCCACTGATCCAAGTACGAATGTTGGCCAGAAAGGCAGCTGGATTCTTTTCTAGAAACATATCTCTAGTTGTGTGGAACCAGTGAAAGCTGAGACAGCAACTGAAGGGCCATAGCTAGGGCAACTCCCTGGTGAGCATCCAAAGGCTCCTCAGTGGAAGCAGGATCCCTACAGCCCAAGTGAGTAACCAGCAGAGAAATCTCCATTTATCTACCGTCCCCACCTGCACTCCTCAGTGAGGTTCAAGGTAAAACTCTCTCAGTGATCTCCTGGTAACCTCTGTCCCAAAGTGACTTGAGATTACACAGTCAGAATGCCCTCTTAAGCCTCCATTAAGAGTTAAGCTACAGGTTTGGACTTTTCTCTCTCTGCTAGTAAGACAGACCCCCTTTTCAGATATTTTGATACATTTATAGGGCCAGAAACAGATGAAAACAATAACTGTCTAGATCCTGAGAAAGTTCTGCCAGGATGGTGTAGGATATCACTTTTGATTAGACAGAAAGCCCAGAGGACATAAGTGTACCTGAGGACACTTAAGGACACAACTCTGCCCTCAGGAACATGTGCATAACAGACCATAGTTATCTAAGAATGACTTAACATACTCAACCACGGATACCCAGCATGGCAAAGGATGTACAACAGATGTTTATCTCACCATACCTCAGTAAACAGATAAGACACTCTAACTGCTATACACTAAAAAATACTATAACTTTTTTTTTGAGACAGGGTCTCACTATGTAGTTTGGGCTGATCTTGAACTTACTATGTAGCCAAGGCTGGCCTCAAACTTTCATGAACCCTCTGCCTCAGCCTCCTGAATGATGGGATTACAGGCGTGCACCACCACGCCTGGCCAAAAAAAGAAAACAAAACAAAACAAAAAAACCACTATAACCTCTTAGTAGCTGTTTTTGCTGAAGAACTAAAGTCACACAGCTCTTGAGCTCTGGAACTTCAGCTCAGCTCTGCTGATGCTGCCCTGATGCTGTACTGATGATTTTCTCTACATCTTGTTCTTACTGGAAAATTAATTAAGTTACTCATGACAGACTAATATACAAAGCTCTATTCAGGTGCCTCCTGGGGAGGCTTAACTTTGATTAACGGAAGGTCTAAGCTAAGAGAGAATCCCCCAGGTTTATTCCTTTCACTCCAACTCACTGGGAGTTAGCTGTGGAACTCCTTGGCTGCTAGACCACCTTCTAAACAAAAAAGGACCTCACTCCAGGAGGTTGGGCTGAGGCAACTAACAAAAACTGCCTTTAATACAGGAGAACACCTATCAGAGGAGTGATTTACACTTGTGCCTGACATATGCCAACTAAGAGTGAAAAAAAAGTTTTCAGCCTTTCTCTTCTATCATGTACATGTGAGAGAGGAAAAACTGATAAATGTGCCTTTACTAATGCAATTTGTGATGGCTAGACAATACAGACTTTAGTCTGTAACTTTCTTAAGTGTATTACAGATACCTGGAGATACATATTTTCAAAGAGGGTTTAAGTAGGCTAGGTGACAAGGTAAGAGAACCCAAAATGCCCCAGAGACCTCTTCATCCTAGGGCCCAGGGCTGAGATTTCTTCTGGACTATTACCTGCCTCTATCTGTCCCTGGAAGTGACAGATCTCTTTTGCAGGCTGAGCCAGGCCTTCTTCCCCCACTGTTTGGAATATATACTTATCTCCAAAGAGTGTCACCTAGTCTCTTCTACACCGAAACTTGGCCTGAGCATCCCCCCAAAAATTGTTAAAATTATCTTTAACAGTCTGTCCCTTTAGAGGGAACAGTTACATGTGGCTATCAAAGCAGCAGTTTTGGCTATCAGCTGTGGCTATCAAACAACCATGGCTATCAAAACAACAACAAAAGCCTGTATAGCTGGTATTCCAGTAAGATAATCCACCAGCCTAGGAGCCATCTTAAAAACTGTCTTTGCTTTCACAGGTTTTTATTCCTTCTGATTCTCATTACAAGCAATCTGTCAATTGATCTATAAAAAGTTCTGACTAGTCTATTTATAGTTACAAACCTAAAAACTGTAGTAGGGTTATTGTAATTCAACTTGGCCAAATACATCTGAGTGCACTCTGGTCTATTAACAATGGTCTTATGTGTACCTGTCTGTCAGTTCAATTTGTAACCAGTTGCAAAATCTATAGCTGTTTTGTTTGAGCTTAATAATTTTTTTTCTTTTTGCTTTACTGGATTTTTAAAATATTTACAGTGACTAGTTAGTTCAAGTGTGTGGGACCGTGGCGTGTGAGTAGGAGCTGAAGGCAGAAGCCTGGGTGAGAGCCAATCTGTGCCAGCCTCGTGGGTCTTGGGCTGACCGGCTCCTTCCAATAGGCCTGGGGCTGGCAGGCTACAAGATGGATACTCCTCACCCCTCCGATTCTGATGATTATCTTGTCACGGACAGAGAGTTGCAGGATGTGTTCTCCCTCAGACTCCTGAAGCCAGGCCTCAATGTCATGCTCCAGGGGCTGAAAAAGGCCATGAACAACATGAATATCCTGATGCAGTGTTTGGCCAAATTCAGTCAGGGCCTAGAATGGGTTCAAAGGCTCAATGTGACCTGGATCCTGTGCCAGATGTCAGTGGACCTGAACCAACACCTCAGAACAAGGACCAGAAAGCCGTTAATCCAGAAGATGACTTCTAGTGGGAAATGAGTTTCTACTGCCAGGCTCAGGCAACAGTGCTTGCAGTATTATCCCACCTCCACCAGCTCAAAGTCCCTACCAAGTAGCCCACTGATTATTTTGCAGAAATGGCCAAGTCAGATCAGCAGATGCAAAAGATTCAACAGAAGCTACAGACTACACAAGTTGCCATGGAGAAGTCTGAAAAGGCTAAGCAACTGCGAGCACTTAGACAATATGGAAAGAAGGTGCAAACAGAAGTTCTTCAGAAAAGGCAGTGGGACAAATCACATATGATGACTGTCACTGAGAAGTATCAGAAAGGCTTCTCTGATAAAGTGGATTTCCTTGAGGGAGGTCAGAAACCTGTTGCCCGGGACACAAAGCCAAGAGCTACAGGCCAACAGATTAAGGACCAGTGCCAAAAGACAGTATAAAAACCAGAAGTTTGGCTTTTGGGGGAAGAAGAAAGGCTCCAACTGGAACACCTGTGAGAGCCATGATGATGCATCCAGCTTTCAGGCCAAGATGGCACATGGGAAAGGCCTCAAGAGGCCTAGAAAGAAAGGATCAAATAAGAGACCTGGAAAACGAATGAGAGAAGATGAAGAACAGAACCTGTTAAATAACATCTTTACATGAAGAACAGGAAAAAGTGATGAAGATTTGGAATTTCACAGTACAATTGGACCTCATCTCTTATTCTTTTTCTTTAATTGGAAAAAATTCTTTCAATAAATTTTTTAAAATTGTTAATGAAAAAACTATTTATAGTGGACCCTCAAGTTACAACTGGCCTGACATATGAACTTGGGTTACAACTGGAATTTTAGTTTTAACTTACAAGCAAAGTCTTGAGTTACAACCCAAATGCCAGCCACTTGTGCTTCCAGATAGTCTCAGAAACAGATTTAACCCTTAATGGAAGAAATATTACAACATCCTTTCCTGTGGGGGATTAACTGAGAAATCCTGGGCCAATGTCTCTCTAAAGACGAGATCTGCCTATAAACAGGAGAGACTTTGAAGGCTGTGTAAAGGAGCCTGAGCCTGAATCTTCAACTGACCAATATGAGTTACAACCAGCCCTTGAGAAGAAACTGAGTTCATAAGTCAAAGGTAGATTGGAATGAAGCCAAGAGTTGGTTCTTTGAAAGAATCAAGAAAATCAACAAACCCTTAGCCAACCTTGTCAGAAAAAGGAAAGAACAGGCCCAAATCCGTGCAATTAGGAATGAAAAGGGTGAAATTACAACACATCCAGCAGAAATCCAGAGGATCATCAATACCTACTTCCAGAACCTATACGCCAATAAGATGGACAACACAGAAGAAATGGACAGATTCCTAGATACCTATGAATTACCAAGTTGAATGAAGAAGACCTAAAAATTCTGAACAACCCAATATCAACCAATGAAATTGAAAATGTAATTAAAAACTTATCAACTAAGAAAAGCCCAGGCCCTGATGGCTTCACTGCTGAATTCTACAAGACATTTAGAGAGGAACTGCTGCCACTACTGTTTAAACTCTTCAATGAAATTGAAAGGGAAGCAATACTCCCACATTCATTCCTGGAAGCAAGCATCACCTTGATCCCCAAAGCAGAGAAAGACCCAACTGAAAAAGAGAACTATAGGCCAATCTCACTAATGAACACAGATGCAAAAATCCTTAATAAGATAATGGCAAATAGAATGCAGAAGATCATCAAGAAGATCATACACCCTGATCAAGTGGGATTCATTCCAGGGATGCAGGGATGGTTCAATATATGCAAATCAATCAATCTAATGCACTATATCAATAGAGCCAAGGACAAAAACCATATGAGTATCTACATAGTCACAGAAAAAGCATTTGACAAAATCCAACATGCATTTATGATAAAAACCCTACAAAAAATTGGAATAGATGGTCTCTACCTCAAACTGATAGAAGCCATCTATGAAAAACCAACAGCCAATATCATACTAAATGATCAAAAACTGCAATCTTTCACACTAAAATCAGGAACAAGACAAGGATGTCCACTATCACCACTCTTGTTCAGTACAGTTCTGGAAACATTAGCCATGGCAACTAGACAAGAGAAAGAAATAAAAGGAATAAAGATAGGTAATGAAGAAGTCAAATTGTCATTATTTGCAGATGACATGATACTGTAAATAGAAGACCCCAAGAACTCCACCAAAAGTTTTCTAGACTTAATAACCAAATTCAGTCAAGTAGCTGGTTACAAGGTCAACACACAAAAATCAATAGCTTTCCTCTACACAAATGACAGACTCACTGAGAGAGAAATAGGGCAAATAATTCCTTTCACAATACCATCCAAAACACTGAAATACCTAGGAATCAACCTAACAAAAGAAATCAAAGACCTCTTCTCTGAAAGCTATGGCACTCTGAAAAGAGAGATTGAAGATGATATCAGAAAATGGACAGACATCCCCTGCTCCTGGGTAGGAAGGATTCATATAGTGAAAATGGCCATACTTCCAAAACTGCTATATAGATTTAATGCAATTCCAATTGAGATCCCAGCAGCATACTTCATGGACCTTGAGAAAACAATCCAAAAATTCATTTGGAACAAGAAGAGACCCAAAATAGCAAAAGCAATTCTAGGTAACAGAGACATGGCAGGGGGTATCACAATCCCCAACCTGCAACTCTACTACAAAGCTACTGTGATAAAAACAGCATGGTACTGGCAAAGAAACAGACTTGAGGACCAGTGGAACAGATTAGAAGATGCAGAAACAACACCAGACACACTCAGCCATCTCATCTTTGATAAAGGAGCCAAACACCCTCACTGGAGGAAAGATAGCCTCTTTAATAAATGGTGCTAGAAAAACTGGGTTTCAACTTGCCAAAGATTAAAACTAGAACTGTATCTCTCACCATGCACTAAACTAAAATCAAAATGAATTAAAGATCTAAATATTAAAATAGAAACTCTGAACCAGTTGGAACAGAGGTCAGGTAGAACCCTTGAAGACATTGGTGTAGGAAAAGATTTTATGAACAAAACCTCCGTTGTCCATGAACCAGCACAATCAACAAGTGGGATTTCTTCTTATTAAAAGGCTTCTGCACAGCAAGAGGAACCACCAGCAGTGCGAAAAGACAACCCACAATGTGCGAATAAATCTTCACCTGCTCTTCCTCAAAGGTCTACTATCTCAAATCTATAAAGAACTTAAAAAACTCAGACCTCCCAAATTTAAAGACCCAATCCAAAAATGGGCATCTGAAATGAACAGACATTTCTCAGACAAAGAAGTAGAAATAGCAAATAAATACATGAAAAAATGTTCAACATCACTGGTCATTTGAGAGATGCAAATGAAAACAATGCTGAGATTCCACTTTACTCCAGAAAGAATGGCTGCTATCATGAAATCAACCAGTAACAAATGCTGGTGGGGCTGTGGAGAAAGAGGAACCCTGCTCCACTGCTGGTGGGAGTGTAGACTGGTGCAAGCACTGTGGAAATCAGTATGGAGATACCTCAAAGAACTAGGACTGGAAATCCCATTTGACCCCACTATTCTACTGCTGGGGCTCTTCCCCAAAGAATTAAAAGAATCATACCACAGTGATATATGTGCGTCCATGTTCATAGCAGCACAGTTTATAATAGCTAAATCTTGGAAACAGCCCAAATGCCCATCAACTGGAGACTGGATAAAGAAAATGTGTTTTTTTTATAAAATGGAGTACTACTCAGCCATAAAAAATGAGAAATTAGAGACATTTAGAGCTAAGTGGATGCACATTGAGGCAATACTCTTGTGAAATAAACAGGACACACATGTATAAATACTGAATAGTTTCTCTGGTGTGAGAAACTGAAAGTGTAAATAAGGACTAAATGCATAATAGGTAATGTGAAATAGGAAGAAAAGGGGCAAAGGGGAAGGACGTGGGAGGGCTAGGGGAAAGGATAGAAGGGAATGGGATTAATATGAGAAAATGGAAAAATAGGAACAAAATCTTTGTAAATAGGGAGGACTGGAGGGGTTGAAGGGAGGGCTGGGCAAGGGTGAAAAATGAGAACCAAGAGAGACTATGTAAAGGTGCAAATTTCCAATGATGAATGTCATTATATTGTATACCTAAAATGTACCAATGATTAGAAGGAATAATTGATAATGTAAAATAGGAAGAAAAGGTCCAAAGAGGTAGGGGTAGTGGGAGGGGCAGGGGAAAGGAAAGAAAGGAAAGGAAAAATGATGAGAAATGGAAAAAATGGAAATAAAGTCTTTGTAAATAGGGAAGGGTGGAGGGCGTGAAGGGAGGGCTAGGAATGGGGAAAAAATAAGAACCAAGATGCATTATGTAAAGGTACAATTCCCAATGAGAAATGTAACTGTGTTGTATACCTACAATAAAAGAATTTAATTAAAAAAAAAAAAAAAAGGTCCATTGGGCCGGGGATTTAGCTCAATGGTTTTGCCACCTGTTGCGCAGGCGCAAGGACCCACATTTGATCCCCGGTATCAAAAAATAATGTGTGTGTGTGTGTGTGTGTATACATATGTGTATATATATGTGTGTGTATATATATATATATATGTATGTGTGTGTGTTTATATATACATACATATATATATATATATATATATATATATATATATATATATATATATCTCACTTTGAGGGCCGGGGATTTAGCTCAGTCGTGCCACAGCCTGCCTCACAAGCTCAAGGTCCTGAGTTCGATCTCCAGTACCAAAAAAACCAAATAAATAAAAATCATTTTGCCGGGGATTTATCTCAGTGGTTTTGCTGCCTGCTGCGCAAGTGCAAGGACCCAAGTTCAATTCCCAGTACCAAAAAAAAAACCAAAAAAACGGTCCATTGTATGTCTACAACTTAAGTTGGCTTATAAATAAGTGCCATTAGAGTTAATGATATGCTTCCCCCCAGGTTGTCAGCTGATCAAAATAATGTCAAAACTGGTTTCACAAATGCAATGCATACTGTTGTCGGTGTACAATAACTTGGCATCCTCACTGGTCAAGAATTGTTATGTTAATTGTTATAAAATTTGTTAAGATAATTAAATGGGACCCCCCTTAGGCTTGGAGAAACTGCTGGACAAAACTCCCCTTGGTGTAAAGAAGCAGCTGCTTGGAAACATTTATTCCAGTCTTTATTCACTAAATGGGATCCCAATAACTTCCTAATAACGAGACACTCCAATAAACATTGCTAAACATATTGTTGTAATATGTTTACATTGGTTTTCTGTGGGTAAAAAATAAGTGTCCTTATTAAAAGATGCTCTTGGTACAAAACTAAATTAAGAGACAAAGGTTTCCATATAGCTGTGACAATGACTTTTGCTAATTTCATGCAGTACTAAATGTATTCTTGCCTTCTGGGTATACAGGTCTTCTAAGAAGTAAAACAGGTTATTTACGGTGATCACTTCTTCTTTTAGACCTAGATATTTGCCTTTCTATTGTGCTCCAACTACTTGTGATGAGGTATATCTCAAGCCAGCATGAGACAGCCAGCTAAATGATGCAGACACATTCTCAGGTTTGTGACTGTCATTGTTATGTAATTGTGTTGTGACAGTTAAAGGTCCCTAAATACTATACAGTCCAGACAGTGTCAGTCTGATAAGAGATTAGTAATTAATAATCTTTAAAGTATATTTATAAACAAGTACATTCTGCTTAAATATCACTCTGGTAACAAAAATGGTTGAAAGATGACAAATCAGGCATAGTTTCTTTATGTCATTTAATATCTTATAATTAGATAAAGATAACTGACTCAGGGCTGGAGATGCAGCTCAGTGGTGCCATGCCTGCCTAGTAAGCACAAGGTCCTGAGTTTGATCCCCAGTACTGGAAAAAACTTTTTTTTTTTTTTTTTAGTACCGGGTATCAAACTTGGGTCCTTGCACTTGTGGGGCAGGGGGTGAACCATTGAGCTAAATCCCCAGCCCTGAAAAAACATTTTTTTAAAAAAGATAACTAACTAAAGAGCTATTCTATACTAGGACATTTAAATGTGTTTCAGACATACTGTCATCATGATTGTCATACTAAAATGTTATGTGGCCCTTGATCTATAAAACTTTGTGACTGTTATCTGTTAACATTTTGTAGGGATTCAACTTCTAAGACAACCATGATTGGTAAAGAAATAACAGCTCATCAGTCACACTATATATTTCAAGGTGCTTTATATCTAGGTAAGATTATAATATTAAACCTATTGCTCCCACTATAATACTGATGTCACCAATCTTCTCTTCTGGGTGTTCAACCACTGAGGTTTGAAGACTAAAACTAGAAAGATAACCGGGGTGAAGAGAGCCAATATTTTGGCTGTGGCCCTCTCAGATCTACAAGGACCCAAGACATGAGACCTTTCTACAGGATCCTACAACTCTGGTGAGTCACGCAACCTCCAAAACAAGGAGATTGTTAGACCCCAGACCACAGGAATCAACCAGTGTACATCATGCTAAAAGGAGGGTCACTAAAAGGGAAAATATCCCTATGCTTTCAAGGAACACCATGTTGTCTAGCACAGATCATGAACCATCTTGGCAGATGACACATCTGACAGAGAACAAACTGAAAGAGCTAAGAGGCTCTGACCATAGCCCTAGAAGTGATGCCTGAGGAGACTTAAATGACCTTGATATATAGCGAGAGGTTAATTTTGATTAACCTAGGTCTCACTTAACTTGGTCTTAAACACTCAGCGAGAAAGTATAACCAAAAGATGCATAAAAGTAGGGCCGGGGATTTAGCTCAGTGGTTCCGCCGCCTGCCTTGCAAGCGCAAGGACCCAAGCTCGATCCCCGGTACCAAAAAAAAAAAAAAAAAGATGTATAAGAGTAATACCATAGTAATAAAAGCCAGATATGGAAAGGGGCTCCAATCAATGACCCCTGCTGTCAGTTTCCAGCTGCACCTATAGCTGACCACTGTTATAGTTCAATGCGGCTAGAAAGCTACAGTGCAAGCTATAAAAGCTGAGCAAGTCTTTAAATTCCTTAGCTAAAATTGTCCTTCAACACCACCAAACTCTCTATCTTCTTACAGCTAAAACTAGAGGGACTTATGACAAGAAATATCATATCAGACTTATAGGAAACCTCAATCACTAGAGAAGTCTAAGAGTCACCTGGTTATAATTGCTATTGCAATCCCTTAAGAGCAGTGTCCGGATATTGCTTTCTCCAACCTGCTTTTCCTTTCTAGTGTTCACACTTTGATTATACATCCTTTAATTTCTTGGAAATTTTGTTCTTGCCTACAAGCTGCCAAACTCCAAATGGTCATGTGGATGGAACCAACAAATACAACAAATGTGGCAGACTTCTTTTACCAGGATCCACTACATCGACCTTATAAAGGGAGTTCATAACTGCTAAACTGCAACATGATTTCTATCCAAGGCCCACTAGGTTAGCTCTTTGGAGAAAGCCCCTGACTGTGATCTCCCTTATACTGACTCTTCTCAGCTCAAAGCAACTAGACAGAAACTACCCCCCTTCTCCCGCACAGTTAGAAATACCTCTTCAGAGAGGGGAATATCATACACAGCTAAGTTAGGTAGAAATATTACAGGTAGTCAGACAGGGCTAGTCCTTTGAGGGAGTCAGTGCAGAAGATGAAAACACATCAAAACTGGCTGGAGGTATAACTGAAGATTAAAGTCACAATGGCCAGATTTACATACTTTACTAGGGGATAAACGGAAGCCTGAGATTATTGGTACCACCCTTTTGATATTTCCCATATAAATAAATCATTAACTCATTAGGGGTAGCCCACTAAGACTAAGACTAATAAGACTAAGACTAGGACTATTTTAGGTTTCTAAAACTAGATAAGACTAAGACTATAGATTATCAACCAAGGTTAATGATGTCACCCATATGCCCTTGCTACTAATGGATCAATATTATCCAAGAGGCTATACTTGTAATCTTATTGGTTGATTATAGTTTTGACCCACATTGAACTCACCTTGTGATTTTGCTGTATAAAACTTTCTCAGAGAAGTGGGCTCATTGACAACCCATTCAGGATCCCTCTTGTCTTTCAGGAGCTATTCCTGTTCCCAAATAAATTTTCCTACTCTTAATAAATAAAACAAAAAAAACTTTGGCTTTGAGGATAAGGGACAGCTCAACCAACTCCAAGGCCAACCACCATCATTTCACCTTGTCAGGAGACAGCCATGGATAAAGTCTCTCCCAGCTTGCTATATGCACACACCAAACACAAGGCCTCCCAGCTCCTTTTAGAGCACAGGGCAGAGTAATAGGAGAGATCACAGACAACTTTGGAAATGCAGAACACCAATGAATCCAGAGTTGCAACAGTGGCCAGTGCCTCTGCTCATTAAAGAGAGGAGGAAGTGCAATTTGAGGTCACACAAACATCTACCTGTGAAATTATGTACTGCTGACTCCTATGACCAAATCTCTGTTCAGACAGTAAGGCTGGTCTGCATACAATTCAAATGCTTACAACTATTTGATGGATACTTACATTTTTTGGTTACTGTACATATTACGCACCCTTAAGCAATTCACTTTTCTACTCTGCTTGCTTCCTCTAAATGGAACCTGCCTAACACAGACCCTGAAACAAAATAAATTATTCCTTCTTTAAATTGTGTATGTCAGGTATTGTCCCAGTAATGACTAACACAAGCAGAACATAAAATTATACATTCACTTCTATTACAATATAACAGAAAAAAGATAGCCTGTAATTTAAAAAAAAAAATGTACTTTTAGGCACTGCACACCATGATCACAGGACATAATACAACAAACATAAGCACTGAGTCAGTCCCCAACCAAAAGAGAAAGAGACACACAATATACAGAGTTTCACTTCCAGATGGAGCCGTGAAACACTACTGAAGCACAGGGTTGGATCATGCAGCCCAACTGAGGATTCAGTTAAGAACCTTCCAGGGCCGGGGATTTAGCTCAGTGGTTCCACCACCTGCCTCACAAGTGTAAGGTCCTGAGTTCGATCCCCAGTACCCCCCCCCAAAAAAAAATTAGGTAATAAATGTCTTCCAACACTCTCGGGGCCGGGGATTTAGCTCAGTGGTTTCACTGCCTGTTGCACAAGCGCAAGAACCTGGGGAAAAGAACCTTTCAATACAGATGATGTCGGATCTGATTGAAAACATAAAAGTATCATAGCATCACACATGTTCAGCACACATGCACACAATGATACAGATAAAAACTTACAGGACCCATAACAAATTCAATCTTCAAAATATTAAAATTTCTTCATACAAAGACACCATAGCCAACACATGCCTGTAAACTGAGCTACTCAAAGACTGAGGCAGCAATGAACATCTGAAGCCAATCTAGGCAACTCAGGAGAACCTGACATATAAAAAGGGTTGGCTGGAGTACTACTCAGCCATAAAGAACGAAAAACTAGACTCGTTTATAGCTAAACGGATGCATATTGAGGCCATACTCTTAAGTGAAATAAATAGGACACACATGTGTAAATACCGAATAGTTTCTCTAGTGTGAGATACTGATAGTGTAAACAAGGGTTAAAATGATTAAAATGAATAATTGATAATTTGAAATAAGAAAAAAAGGCCCAAAGACAAAGTGCTGAAGGGAGGGGAAGGGGAAAGGAAAGGAGGGAAAGAAAAAACTATGAGAAAAGAAAAAAAATAAAAATGGAAATGATGTGTGTGTAAATAGGGAAAGGAGGAGGGGGTGAAGGGCTCACAGGTAATGGGATAAAATAAGAACCAAGATACATCATGTACAGGTACAAGCACCCAATGATAAATGTAAACGAACTGCATACCTAAAATGTACCAATAAAAGAACTTAGAAAAAACAAAAAGGGTTGGGATGTAGCTCACTGGTAGAGTGCCCCAGTTCTACCCCAGTTCAATCCCCAGTACCAGGAAGGAAAAAAAAAATTGACAAACCAGAAGGTTTTTTGTTGCGTTGCCTGCTTTTATATTTTTAATTGAAAAACTTTCTTTGAAACTGCCTTTATTACTAACTTAAAATCTGGAGAATCCCTTTTTCCTGCCCAAAGAGTTCATAAATATGGAAAATATACAAATTTTACCTTTGAAAAGGGCATGTTGAAAATGGTAAAAGATGATCTCCACAGGTATTTGTCCACCTCCTAAGAGAGAATGAAATCCTCAAGCCGCCCAAACACAAGGATCAGTAAGATCATTTCATGGTCTAGAATTTATAGTTTAATTCTTATGCTTACCAGGAAACAATAAGACCTCTTGAGGCCAAAATTTTAAAAATAAAAATGGCTGGGGATGTAGCTCAGCACTAAAGCACTTGCCTAGTATGTACTAGGACCTGGGTTCAACCCTGAGTACTGCAAAACCAAAAAAAAAAAAATACACTAACAAAAGCTCCCACCCACACTTCCACTCACTGACATTACCTAGGACCTCATATCTGATCCAAAAAGGAAAAAAAGGGATGAAAAACACTTGCAGTATCCCCTAATAGACAAGAGATCTATCTGTATGTGTTATGTGTGTGTATATAAACCTAAAATGAATATGAAAAAGCCAATTTTTAAAACTGGCAAAGACCATCTATTTACATAACCAAAAAACATGTAAAAAGAATAATCTTTCTTCTAATTAGGGAAAATCACGTCAGTGTTTTTTTTTGTCCATTAGCCTGGAGGAGAAAAAGATAATACTGTATCTCATCTTGACAAGAGTCTAGGGAACTGGCAAGCTCAAGCACTAGAGAAGGAAGTGGAAATTAGTTTGATAAACAATTTGTCAGGAGCTACTAAAACTTTGTATGTGCATACACTTTGCCCCACCTACCCAGGTGTTCTAAGATTTTGACTTATGGGACTAATTCACATGTACCTACTAAGATAACACATACACATATACCAGGATATTCTGCACAGCATTATTTATAGACATAAATAAACTTCCATGAATAAAGGACAGACTAAGTGAATCATGATACACCCACAGGCTGGGATGCCCTAAAGACATTATTAACAAGGCAGGGAGAGTTACATTTGTCAACTGTAAAAAAGCAGATACAGCACACTGTTGAGTGGATATACCAAGTCCCATAATAATTAGCATAACCTAATAATTTTACAGTGAAAATAAATACATATATGATACATATCCCACAAACACAATATTCAAATACTATGTACTTTCCCACTATCAACACACTTCAATTTATATACAGTAACTACATAATTTATACATTTTTACCTTTATGCTTACATCTACAGATGCATTTACTTTTTTCACTTTTTTCAAGTGATTTGCTGTTTTTCTAAGCACACAAATACATATTACTTGACTACTTTAAAAAAAAAAAAAAAGGAGGAAGTCCGGCATAGCGGCACACACCTGTAATCCGAGCACTCAGGAGGCTGGGGCAGAGGACTGCCTTGAGTTCGAGGCCAGCCTGAACCACACAGCAAGATCCTGTTTCAAAAAAATCCCAGGGCCGGGGGTTTAGCTCAGTGCTTCCAGTGCCTGCCTCAGAAGTGCAAGGTCCTGAGTTTGATCCCCAGTACCAAAAAAAAAAAAAAAATCCCAAAAGAACAACAACAAAAAAAAAGAAAGAAGGAGAGGGAGGGAGGGAATCCCTAGGGGTGAGGGTACTGGGATAGCAAGCTGTTGTGTCAACTTGAGTAAGAAATATCCAACTGGCTTGGCTCAGCACAGTTCTGGGTATGGCTGAATGGATTTACTGAAGTCAGATGACCCACTTTGGGTATGTGTGGAAACAACCAATAGGCTTGTACCCTGAATGGAATAAAGACGGAAATGAAGAAGGAAGGCTCTCTTCTGCTTCTTCAGAGGAGCTCATCTTCACTTTTGCCTTGGACGCTGTCTCCTGGCTTCCAGAGCAGACTCTTCCGCTTTCTACCACAAATCCTTTGGCTGCCTGATAGAGACTCAGATGGGACTCTTCGGTGAGCTCCAGGCCTTCAACTTCTGACTGGATCCTTCAGATCTCCAGCGTGCAGACAGCCCTTTTGCACTCTTCCACAACTGACTCTGCAGGCAGCCACTGTAAGCTACTTTGTAAATATATACATATATATCTCATATTGAATCTACTTCTCTAGCACTGACTGATACAAGTACCAAGGACTTGGGAAGAAAAACTCAACTCAGATCCAGTAAGGGCTGTGGAGCTAAGGATGGTATGCTGCATCCAAATGGACAGAGCAGGAGTCACAGGTGAGAAAAGGGCAGCACTGACTTTGAGTACCACTCACAACCACTGAATGTTCCTATGTTGCTTCATTTAAAACTCTTTTGTTTAAAAACAACAATTCTGATACCAAGCTCTAAACATGGTATCTCAATGATGCAAATAATGCATTAAAAAGATGGGTGTAGTGGCCTGTAAACCTAGAATTCAGGAGGCTGAGGCAGGAGAATCAAGAGTGCAAATCCTGGAGTGGCTGGACCTGGTGATGCACACCTGTAATCCCAGCACTTGGAAGGCTGAAGCAGGAAGATTGTCACAAGTCTGAGGCCAACCTGAGCTACACAGTGAGTTCAAGCCTACTCTGGACTACAAAGAGAGACCCTGTCTCAAAAAAAAAAAAAAGCCTGGAGAAAAAATGGCAGAATTGCAATCAGGAGCAAAATACAGCCTCTTCTAGGACTTGGAATCCAGACACCTAGAAAACTTAGTAAAGAGAATTTAAAAAGTAGATCTCCAGGAATGGGAAGGAGCTCACAGAAAAAGCTGGACACATGGCACACAACACAAGAGAAAAGAACAAAGTGATCCAGAAAGTTCACCCTAGTTCCCAGGGAGCTGGAAGCCCTGGGGAGAAAACAGACCAGGTCAACAGGTATGGCCACAAGAAAACCTCATAGTCACTGTAAACTGCAAAATCAGCATGAGCTTTTACCCAAAAAGTTAATTCCTTCCACATGGCAGACAAGAGTTGGAGAACAATTCCAGTGCAGCACCCACCATATTTGAGAGGGCTTAGACAGGAGCCATTTTGAGAAGAGACTAATTAAGCCTGAGCCACAGCTGTCCATGGCGGGGCACACCTGTAATCCCAGCACTCAGGAAACTGAAGCACTCAGCAAGAAGATTACTGTGAGTTCAAGGCCAGTGTGGGCCACAAAGCAAGACCCTGACAAAAAACAACAACAACAACAAAACTGAGCCTCAGACCAACTACAGAACAACTTCACTTCAGGGTTTTCAGTGTTACTACAGTGACTGGGTGGGAGATGGCCACAAGAGACTCAGAGAGGGTGCAGGCTAGACATAGATCCACTCTTTAAACTTAGGCTGGGAAGGACATAGGGCCCTGCCCTCTGTGATGAGAAGCCAGGTCCAGCATGCATCATTATCAAAGGCAGTTGGGTAGAGGACTGGCATTAACACATTCACGATAGGGCCATAATTTGTATGACTCACTGCCAGTCAGCTCTGATTTGAATTCCATCATCTTACGTTAAATAGCTAACCACCAGTGGTTCGAGCTGCCAGATGAGAGAGTCACACATGTACTACCAGTGCTTCAAGCCGGCAAAGTCTAGCGGTCAGCTAAACCCCTCCCCACTGCTTACATGCAGCAGAAACCAGTGATCTGTCTGCCTTCCCTGTCTATCAACATGATCAAGGACATGCACTGGCTTGGACAGTTGAAACAGTCTAGGGTGCATGGACAGAAGGGCCTCTGGAGCAGGAAGACCATCTCACAAACACAAGGGTGTGAATCTAGGCTGAGAAAACCATGCTAGCCAAACTCCCAGATGGCAGTCTGGGGGGGAAAAAAAAAAAATCATTCAAAAAATACAGAAAAAAATTTTTTAATCACTTCTCTCTTTTTTTTCCTTTTTTTTTTCCATGTCTGGAGTTTGAGGGTTTTTTCCTATTCTTTATAGTCTTACTTTTATTTAATTTTTTCTTTTTCTAATTTTTTCTTTTTTTGTTTGTTCTTTTCTGCTATTTTTATTTAATTCTATTAATTCACTTTTATTAATAGGAACTTTACCTCACTTTTCTCTCCTCCTCCTCATCTTCCATTGCTTAATTTTTCAAACTTTTACTTCTTTCATTCTCCCGTTCCCAACTCCCTCTATTTTTAGTAGTATACACAGTAAACTTTACTGGGCCGGGGATTTAGCTCAGTGGTTCCGCCACCTGCCTTGCAAGTACAAGGACCCAAGTTTGATCCCCGGTACCAAAAAAAAAAAAAAAAAAAGAATCACAATAAACTTTATTAATCTTTAGATAGTTAACCCTATTCCATTACTGAGTTTCTTTCTATTGTTAATGGAGGTACAGTTGTTGTATCTAATAGACACTTACCATACGTCCATACTTGGTTTGTGTGTTTATGCTATGATTATAGATCTCTTTTCTGTGGTTAAGAGAGATACATTATTGATTCTTCTGATATATCAATATCCAACTTGTGTTTGACACTACTATTACTGCTAATTTTGTTGCTACTGCCAGGGTGGAATAGTTATTGCTATTTATTTTCTCTGTATGCCAATATCTGGGTTAACTTTGTCTCATTAATAATACTATGGTCCATTCATGCAAAACTGAGTGCTGGGCCAATTACACTGCATCCTTCCCTCACAAATTAAGGGAGGCAGTTGGATCTTGGTACAGAGTCAAAGGCCTAGGCCTACAGTGAGCCACCCTCAGAGTGCAGCACTGAAAAGCAGACACTTACTAAAAAGGTCTCCATATTAGCAACAAAGTCTTCCACTATAATCAACCTGGAAATCTCAGTGCTCTCTCTCACACACACACTAATAATAATAATAATAATAATAATAATAATAGTAACATGACAAGGCAACAAAACTTCTCCAAAAACTCCAAACTCTACCAGAACTGATCCATGGGAAATTGATGGAGAAGAAATAAATAAACCACACCATGGAATTATATGAAATCATAAAAGAGTAGAGAAAAAAATGAATAAGGTGCTCAAAGATATAATCAGACAATGGACAAAACTAGAAGCAAGTTTACAGGAGATACTAACAGAAAGCTAGCTGAGGTAAACAGCATGACACAAAACATGAATGACCAGTTAAAAAAGAATTAAGAGTCCGAACAGAAAAAGTCCCAAACAGAAATCAAAGCGATTACAAATTCTAATGAAAGAATGAGCAGCAGAAGCGACCAATGTGAGAACCGAATATCAGAATTAGAACACAGGGATGTTCTCCAAGACCAATTAATTACTCAGAGGTAGCTTAAAAACAAGAGAATATGAAAAATTGCTAGGTGATGCAAAGGCTAAGATTAAATGGAATTTAGTGAAAAATCCGAAGATGGCAGAAATAGCATAGAAACAAGGTTTACAGAATAGCAGAAAACTTTTCAAATATGGGGGAAGAATTTAACATATAGATATATGGAGGCATATAGACCATCAAATAGCCACGATCAGAAAAGAACTTCTCCACAACACATCACAGCCAAAATCCCAGAAGTCCAACACAAGGTAAGAATCTTAAAAGCTGTTAGAAAAAAGCAACAAATCACTTATAATGGCAAACCCATAAGAACCACAACAGACTTCTCATCACAAACCTTAAAGGCCAGGAGAGCCTGAAATGAAATGTTCCAAGCCTTAGAAGAAAACAACTTCCAAAGAAGATTGATTGATCCCGGGCTGGGGATTTAGCTCAGTGGTGCCGTGCCTGCCTTACAAGAGTAAGGTCCTGAGTTTGATCTCTGGTATCAAAACAAACACACAAAAGACTGATTGATCCTGCAAAACTATCTTTCAAAAGTGATAGAGGAAATAAAGTTTTCCCATGACAAAGAACAACTTAAAAAATACACGACATAAAATGTTCTATGTTCCAGTAGAAATAAAGCCAGCAATCCCCACTAAGCCCAATGTAGGGAGACCTAAATGGGTATAACAGACCCTCTAGCACTGCTAAGACTTTGTTTGCCCAGCTGTGAGGCCCTAACTCTTGTTTCACATTTCAGGGCAGGGACCACAGTGGGGCTTAAGACAGCAGTGGACTGGAAGACACCTTTCGCACTTCACACTGATTCTTCTCCATTTCTGAATGGTGGCTCTGAGGTTCTACCACCTCGTCCTACCACATCTTCCTTCCTGCTCTGCTGTTGTTTTTCCTCTTTTTTTTATTTATTTGTTTTATTTTTGGTGTTTTGAGACAGATCTCACTCTGCAGCTCAGGCTGGTTTTGAACTCACTATGTGGCCCAAGCTGGCCTCGAGCTTGAAGCAATCCTGCCTCAGCCCCTCTGAGAGCTGGGCTTCCAGGCATGCACCACTGCATTCAGCCCCTGCTGTTTTCATAGTGGTTTCCTGGCTCCTTGCCCAACTTACCTTCCTACCACCACCCTCAAGTTTCTCTTTTTCCTTTATTCACGTCACTCATGTTGGGGAAATGGGAGGCTGCAGGACGAGCAGGGAGATGGTGCAGGCAGAAATACACTCAGCCCTCCATAGGTGAAGGCTCTGCATCGATGGACTCAACTAACCAGGGATTGAAGATAACAGGGGAAAAAATTCTTTTGTACTAAACTTGTAGACATTTTCTTGTCCTTATTCCCTGAACAGTACAGTGTAACAACTATTTATATGGCATTTACATGGCATTATGTATCACATTATCTAGAGATGAAAGTAAAAAGGAGATGGACAGATTATATGCAAATACTACATTTTATAAAAGGAACTTCCTATCCAAGGATTTTGATATTTGAGAGGCTCCTCAAACCAATTCCCCACAGATACGTGATACCAAGCAATGGCTGCAATTAACCACATTCAAGTTTTGGACCAATGATGACAAATCTTTGGAAAGGAAAAAGTAAAAGAGAGGGGAAAAAAGAGCCAGGTATGGTGGCACATGCCTCTAATCCCAGCTGTTTGGTGGGAGTCTGAGGCAAGAAGGTCCCAAGTTTAAGGCCAGCCTGAGAACTTAGTGAGAATGATTCAAAATAAAAAATAAATAAATAAATGCTGGGGATGTAAGTCACTACAAAGGCCTGAGTTCAATCCTTGGCATCACAAAAAGAAAAGCAGCAGCCAATCCTATATAGCCTATCAATAACTTTCTCATGTTTATCTGCTGATCATGCATTAGTGCCACAGGGATAGGACCTCAAAGGTACTGAAAACAAAAAGCCCTCAAACGTCAGTGTCCAGTGTGTCATTATGATCAGGATCAGATCCTAAAACACAGTGGGGGGGGGGGGGGGGGAACCAAACAAAAAAGGAAAATAAAAAAATAAGGAGCAGATGGGCCAGGGATTTAACTCAGTGGTTCTGGCGCCTGCCTCGCAAGCACAAGGTTCCAAGTTCGATCCCCGGTACCCAAAAAAAAAAAACCCTAAAAAATAAGGAGCAGTTTTCTAGATAAGGATGGCAGTTTTACATGAAGGCATAATACCTGAAAGAAACCACTCAGCTAAGTGACCAAGCTTGGCCTCTTCCTTGCAGGCTCACAGTTCTCCTCGTTCACTAGCTTTGCTGGCTGGAGGCCAGCAGCTCTCCCGCAAATGTCACCCCACCCAGCACACCCTTCCGTGGCTGCAGGAACGAATGCAGGAACCAGTGAATGAATGGGATGTAGACTCTGCTCGATCCCTTACCTCTTCTGGTTCATGGAGGCCACCTGCAGCCACTCATTGGTGCTGGGGTTGTAGGAGTGCGCAGCAGCGATCTCCTGGCTGCTGATCCTGTATCCGCCCACGATGAAGAGGTAATTGTCCAGGACGGCGGCCCCGTAGCCCCTGACGTTCACCAGGTCGGGGGGAAGGTTGCTGGCCAGGGGGAACCAGCGCTCCGTCGTCTCGTTGTATCTGAGCATGGACGGGGGCTCCCCTTGGTAGGGATGCGGCGCCAGCGGCCCCCCCAGGAAATCCCCCAGGGCCACTAGGACCGGTGTACCCGTCATGCGGGCCTCCCTCAGCCTCTGCTGCAGGCCGGGGTCCCCCGACGCCAGGAGGGGGAAGTGGGGCTGGTGCAGCACCTGGTGGAAGTGGGCGCCCATGAAGCGCAGACAGGCCTCCTGCAGGTCGGGCAGCCCGTGCACCTGCGCCAGGCGGTGCAGCTCCAGGCAGTTGCCGAGCCGCACCTGGTACAGCAGCAGCCGCAGCAGCGCCGTGACTTGCAGGAAGGAGGCGGCCTCCACCAGCCCAGACAACACGCCCGCCTCGTCCGCATCCTCCTCGCCCGGCACCGCACCCAGCAGCCCGTCCTCACGCGCACCGCCAGCGTCGATGAAGTCCAGCACCAGGCGCAAGCCGGGCGCGCTCAGGCCGCGTAGCTGCTGCACCTCGGGGCCGCCGGCCTCCGCGCCCCGCGCCTCGCGCATGCCGGAGCGGTACAGCGCGCGGAAGTAGTCGCTCTGCTCCAGCAGCTTCCTCTTGCTCACCGGGTAGCAGCGTCCCTCCAGGCGGATCTGTACCACCTCCTCTGCCTCCATGACCGAGCAAACGCGAGGGGGCGGGGAGCGGAAATCCCCGCTAGCCCTAAGCGGTAGACCAAGGCGCCGTGAAGCGACTCTTCCGGCTCCCTCCGCCGGACCGGGCGCAGCCGCACTTCCGGCCGCGACGCCGCCTCACTTCCGCTCCGGCCTGCAGACGCGCTGTGGCGAGGGAGACGAGTTAACGTGCTTTTTCCTTCCATGTGGCTTCACAAAAGTAAAGGATAAAGAAACCAGCATAGGGGGCCGGGGATTTAGCTCAGTGGTTTAGCCACCTGCTGCGCAAGAACAAGGACCCGAGTTCGATCCCCAGTACTAAAAAGAAAAAGAAACCAGCATAGGAGGAAACAGTTGTAGGGAAACTCTGGTCCAAGGAGGCAAAGGAACCGCAGACTGCAGGGTCTGCGAGCTCAGCGCGCAGGCGCCTAGCGCTCCAGGCGGGCGGGACGAGGCGCAGAGTCCCTGACTTCTCTGTGCTTTAAAAGGAAATCAGGGGATCTACTCAACTCGATAAAGTTAGAGCATGGGTTTTCAGATTTGAAACCACGTTTTCTAGTAGACATCGTTCCCTGTTTCAGCCGTCCAGTAATGCCATCTCTGGGGAGAGGTCTGGCCCTTTTGCTTACAGTCCCAGGGGTGGCACCTTCCTCCAGCCCCTGGCTCTGATCCACGCCCGGCGTCTAAAGAGTCCAAGGACCCACTGATTTCTTCCCATCTTTGCCTCCCTGAAAGCCAGAATTAGAAGACTTTTCTGCAGCAAATAAAAGTGGGAAGGACCTTGTGTTTCTCGTAAAATGTGAATTTACCCTGGAAGGGGGTGAAGAATATTTTTTATTACCTCTGAGTGTTATTAAATATAAATCACAGGAGGCCATTATTTGGATTCATGCCCTAGGCCCCAACATACTAGGCAAAAAGTCACAGTGGAGTCACTCGAGGTAAAGCTCCATGTCACCAAGCTGAAACTGAAGTGCTTATCTGACCTAAAAATCAGGATTAGAATAACAGCCAAATTTCCTGAACTGTTCAGTTTCTTCTTGTTTTGTTTGTTTTGGGTTTTTGAGACAGAGTCTTACTGTGGAGTTCAGTCTGGCCTTGAAAACTCAATCCTCCTGCTCAGCCTCCTGAGTGTTGAGATTACAGGTGTGGGGTACCACATCTATCTCCTTTCTGCTTTGTTGCAGCCCTCCTGTCTCTAAAATCACCTTCCATCCCTGATTATGGGAACACTTGCTCTATTTTATGGAATAAACTGTTGCCTCATTCTAGAATAGAAAATCAAACCAATTAAGCTATGTCATCTGTGTGTGTGTGTGTGTGTGTGTGTGTGTGTGTGTGTGTGTGTGTACATGTGGGACTGGAGACTGAACCCAGGACCTTCACACTGACCTGCATCCCTAGTTATTTTTTTATTTTTTTATTTTGAGACAGGGTCTTCCTCAGTGGCTAAATTGCCCAGTCTAGGCTTGGTCTTCCTGCCAGAACTCCCAGAGCTCTGGAATTATTGGTGTGTGCCACCATACCTGGTTCCAGGCAGGTTCATGACATAGTTGCAGAAAAACATTTCAGGACACATCAGTGATAAAGCATAGGCTGATTTATTAGGCAGAGTTTAAAAGTAGCAGCAGGGTTATGGTGAAACAGGCCTGTAATCCCAGCATTCTGTGGGGCTGAGGCAAGTTCAAGTCCCATCTAGGCAATTTAGCAAAAACTTGTCTTAAAAAAAACAGTGACTGGGATTGGGGTTGTAGTTCAGTGGAAAGGCCCTGGGTTGGGTTCAATCATCTGTACCACACAGAGAGAGAGGGAGAGAGAGAGAGAGAGCGCTTCAAATTGAGCTGAAAGGGGCACAGCTTTGAAGATCAGCCTGGCCCATTAACAAAGGAAGGGGCCTGGTTTATCATTATCTCAGTTCTAGTTTTGCAAGGTGACTCCAGAGAAGTCTTTATCTCTCTTTTTTTTTCTATTAAATTCTTTTATTGGTACATTGTAGGTATACAACACAATTACATTTCTCATTGGGAATTGTACCTTTGTGGGACTGCAAAACCTTGTAATCTTAGAATTCTTGTAGCCTCGACTGCAATTAAATGTGAAGTAATGATTAAGAAGCTTGTTAGTTCTGGGAAGCTAGATAAAATTTGTAACAGACATAGAGTTTTAAAGGTAAGTTACTCAACTCCTTGTTTGCCCGGAGAACAGACGTTCCCGGACCCACTAACTGTAGGACAATCCATCAATGTGTCTCTCGACCATCAGTACGTGACAGTCGTGACCATTAGTTTGTGTGTGTGTCTGCCGACCATCAGTACGTGACAGTCGACCACTAACCCTTGTTTCTTTTCTCATACATCTACATGTTAATCTCCCCCTCAACCCCCTATTAAAACAGCCCCGGATTCTGAGCCAGTTGCCTCTCTAAGCTACTTTGCTTTGGGAGTGCCGTCTGGCCAGACTAATAAAGGTCTGTTTTACTTTCCAAATTGTCCGGTGTGCTCCCTCCCGGGTGTTCTTCGCTACAGTCAGCTTCTCCTCGGAGCGTTTGGTAAGGCCCATGGTCTTACATTTTGGAGGCACCGCTGGGATCCCTGGGTGTACTTCACTGAAGTGAGCTCCTCGGAGTGTTTGATAAGGCCGACAGTCTTACACCTTTGGATAATGCATCTTGGTTCTTATTTTTTCCCCATTCCTAGCCCTCCCTTCACACCCTCCAATCTTCCCTATTTACAAAGACTTTATTTCCACTTTTTCCATTTCTCATCATTTTTCCTTTCCCTTCTTTCCTTTGGAGTGCCCCTCCCACTACCCCTAAACCTTTGGACCTTTTCTTCCTATTTTGCCTTATCGATTATTAATTCTAATCATTGGTACATTTTAGGTATACAATATAGTGACATTCATCTTTGGAAATTTGCACCATTACATAGTCTCTCTTGGTTATTTTTCACCCTTGCCCAGCCCTCCCTTCAACCCCTCTATTCCTCCCTATTTACAAAGATTTTGTTCCTATTTTTCCATTTTCTCATATTAAGCCCATTCCCTTCTATCCTTTCCTCTAGCCCTCCCACTTCCTTCCCGTTTACCCCTTTTCTTCCTATTTCACATTACCTATTATACATTTAGTCCTTATTTACACTTTCAGTTTCTCACACCAGAGAAACTATTCGGAATTTGTTCATGTGTGTCCTGTTTATTTCACTTAAGAGTATTGCCTCAATATGCATCCACTTAGCTCTAAATTTCTCTAAATTCTCATTTTTTATGGCAGAGTAGTACTCCATTTTATAAAAAAAACAACACATTTTCTTTATCCAGTCTCCAGTTGATGGGAATTTGGGCTGTTTCCAAGTTTTAGCTATTACAAACTGTGCTGCTATGAACATGGACGCACATATATCACTGTGGTATGATTCTTTTAATTCTTTGGGGAAGATCCCCAGCAGTGGAATAGCGGGGTCAAATGGGACTTCCAGTCCTAGTTCTTTGAGGTATCTCCATACTGATTTCCACAGTGGTTGCACCAGGCTACACTCCCACCAGCAGTGGAGCAGGGTTCCTCTTTCCCCCACAGCCCCACCAGCATTTGTTGTTGGCTGATTTCATGATAGCAGCCACTCTTTCTGGAGTGAAGTGGAATCTCAGCATTGTTTTCATTTGCATCTCTCAAATGACCGGTGATGTTGAACATTTCTTCATGTATTTATTTGCTATTTCTATTTCTTTGTCTGAGAAATGTCTGTTCATTTCAGATGCCCATTTTCGGATTAGGTCTTTAAATTTGGGAGGTCTGATCTTTTTAAATTCTTTATAGATTCGAGATAGTAGACCTTTGTCTGAGGAAGAGCAGGTGAAGATTTTTTCCCACATTGTGAGTTGTCTCTTCACACTGCTGGTGGCTTCTCTTGCTGTGCAGAAGCCTTTTAATAAGAAGAGATCCCACTTGTTGATTGTTTGTGCTAGTTCACGGAGGTTTTGTTCATAAAATCTTTTCCTACACCGATGTCTTCAAGGGTTCTACCTAACCTCTGTTCCAACTAGTTCAGAGTTTCTATTTTAATATTTAGATCTTTAATTCATTTTGATTTTAGTTTAGTGCATGGTGAGAGATATAGGTCTAGTTTTAATCCTTGGCAAGTTGAAGCCCAATTTTTCCAGCACCATTTATTAAAGAGGCTATCTTTCCTCCAGTGAGGGTGTTTGGCTGCTTTATCAAAGATGAGATGGCTGAGTGTGTCTGGTGTTGTTTCTGCATCTTCTAATCTGTTCCACTGGTCCTCAAGTCTGTTTCTTTGCCAGTACCATGCTGTTTTTATCACAGTAGCTTTGTAGTAGAGTTGCAGGTTGGGGATTATGATACCCCCTGTTACCTAGAATTGCTTTTGCTACTCTGGGTCTCTTCTTGCTCCAAATGAATTTTTGGATTGTTTTTTCAAGGTCCATGAAGTATGCTGCTGGGATCTCAATTGGAATTGCATTAATCTATATAGCAGTTTTGGAAATATGGCCATTTTCACTATATGAATCCTTCCTACCCAGGAGCAGGGAATGTCTGTCCATTTTCTGATATCATCTTCAATCTCTCTTTTCAGAGTGCCATAGTTTTCAGAGAAGAGGTCTTTGATTTCTTTCGTTAGGTTGATTCCGAGGTATTTCAGATTTTTGGGTGCTACTGTGAAAGGAATTATTTGCCCTATTTCTCTCTCAGTGAGTCTGTCATTCGTGTAGAGGAAAGCTATTGACTTATGTGTGTTGACCTTGTAACCACCTACTTGACTGAATTTGGTTATTAAGTCTAGAAGACTTTTGGTGGAGTTCTTGGGGTCTTCTATATAGGGTATCATGTCATCTGTAAATAATGACAATTTGACTTCATTACCTATCTTTATTCCTTTTATTTCTTTCTCTTGTCTAGTTGCCGTGGCTAATGTTTCCAGAACTATATTGAACAAGAGTGGTGATAGTGGACATCCTTGTCTTGTTCCTGATTTTAGTGTGAGGATTTCAGTTTTTGACCATTTAGTATGATATTGGCTGTTGGTTTTTCATAGATGGCTTCTATCAGTTTGAGGTAGAGACCATCTATTCCAATTTTTTGTAGGGTTTTTATCATAAATGCATGTTGGATTTTGTCAAATGCTTTTTCTGTGACTATGTAGATACTCATATGGTTTTTGTCCTTGGCTCTATTGATATAGTGTATTAGATTGATTAATTTGCATATGTTGAGCCATCCCTGCATCCCTGGGAAGAATCCCACTTGATCAGGGTGTATGATCTTCTTGATGATCTTCTGCATTCTGTTTGCCAGTCCATTATTAAGGATTTTTGCATCTATGTTCATTAGTGAGATTGGCCTTTCGGTTGGGTCTTTCTCTGCTTTGGGGATCAAGGTGATGCTTGCTTTCAAGAATGAATTTGGGAATATTGCTTCCCTTTCAATTTCATTGAAGAGTTTAAACAATAGTGGCAGCAGTTCCTCTCTAAATGTCTTGTAGAATTCAGCAGTGAAGCCATCAGGGCCCGGGCTTTTCTTAGTTGATAAGTTTTTAATTACATTTTCAATTTCATTGGTTGATATTGGGTTGTTCAGAGTTTGTAGGTCTTCTTCGTTCAACTTTGGTAATTCATATGTATCTAGGAATCTGTCCATTTCTTCTGTGTTGTCCATCTTATTGGCATATAGGTTCTGGAAGTAGGTATTGATGATCCTCTGGATTTCTGCTGGGTCTGTTGTAATTTCACCCATTTCATTCCTAATTGCATGGATTTGGGCCTTTTTTTTCCTTTTTCTGACAAGGTTGCCTAAGGGTTTATCAATTTTGTTTCTTTCGAAGAACCAACTCTTGGCTTCATTGATTTTTTTGTATCATTCTCTTAGTCTCCATTGCATTGATTTCTCCTCTGATCTTTATAATTTCCTCCCTTGCTCCCTTGTATGAGGTCTGAGGTTGTCCTGTTCTTCTTTTTCTAGAAGCTTGAGGTGCAGCATCAGCTTGTTTAATTGGGCTCATTATGTTTTCCTAAAATGCATATTCACTGCTATGAATTTCCCTCGTAAGACTGCTTTCATTGTGTCCCATAGATTCTGATATGTTGTATTGTCATTGTCATTTAATTGAAGGAACTGTCTGATTTCTTCTTTAATTTCCTCTGTGACCCATTGGTTATTCAGAAGTGTGTTGTTCAATTTCCACGTGTTTATGACATTTTTTGAGTTTCTTTTGCTATGGATCTCCAATTTCATTGCACTATGGTCTGATAATATACAGGGGATAACTTCAATTCCTTTGCACTTACTTAAACATGTTCTATGTGTGAGTATGTGGTCTATTTTGGAGAATGACCCATGTGCAGCTGAGAAGAATGTGTATTCTGATTTTGTGGGGTGGAAGACTCTGTAAACATCTGTTAAGTTCATTTGTTCAAGAGTTCGATTGAGTTCTAGTATTTCATTACTTATTTTTAGTCTAGTTGATCTATCTATTTGTGACAGTGGGGTGTTGAGATCACCCACTACAATTGTATTAGTGCATATATGACTTTTCATGTCTGTTAGTATTGGTTTTATATAGTTGGGTGCACTAGTGTTTGGTGCATAGATATTTATGATTGTCATCTCTTCCTCGTGGATTCTTCCCTTTACAAGGATGTAGTGTCCTTCTTCGTCTCTCTTAATCAGTGTTGGTTTGAAATCTACTTGATCTGCACAGAGGATAGCTACTTCTGCTTTTTTGGGGGTTCCTGTCACATGGAGTATTGTTTTCCACCCTTTAATTTTCAATCTATGAGTTTCCTTTTGAATGAAGTGTGTTTCTTGTATGCAGCATATTGTTGGATTTTGCTTCTTGACCCATTCTGCCAGGCTAATTCTTTTGATTGGTGAATTGAGACCATTAACATTGGTGGTTATTACTGAAACGTATTGACTTGTCATTGCCATGACTTTTTCTTTTTGTTGGATTCTCCCCCTTTACATTTAATTTCTTGCCATGCCAGATGGGTTCATTCTGCTTTGCTTCCTGGGGTTGTGATCCTCAATGTCTGTCCCTAGGATATTGTGTAAAATTCTTTGGAGTGCTGGTATGGTATTCACAAAGTTCCTAAGGTGCTCTTTGTCATGAAAGTATCTTATTTCTCCATCCATTTTGAAAGATAGTTTTGCAGGGTACATCAATCTGGGTTGGAGGCTGTTTACTTTTAGGGCTTGGAATATGTCACTCCAAGCTCTTGTTGCCTTGATGGTTTGTGTTGAGAAGTCTGCTGTGATTCGGATGGGCTTTCCTTTGTATGTGATTTGTTTCTTTTCTCTAACTGCTTGGAGAACTTTGTTCTTCTGTTGAGTTTCTGGAATTTTAACAATTATATGCCTATGTGTAGATTTTTTTTGATCAAGGAGTCCTATATTTGGAATCCTACATGCCTCACTTATCTGTATGTCAAGCTCTTTCCCCCTGCTTGGGAAGTTTTCTGCCATTATTTCTGTGAAGAGATTTTTTTATGTCATCTGCACTCTCTCCTGTTTCTTCATTGACTCCAATCAGTCTTATGTTATTCTTCTTTGCATCATCTAGCAGCTGCTGGATTGATTTCTCATGTTCCCTTCTAATTTTTAAGCAATTTTTCTTTTCCTGGTCATTAATTGCAATCTTATCTTCTATATCTGAAATTCTGTCCTCACATTGGCTCATTCTGCTGTGTAGACTTTCAGTGGAGTTTTTCATGTCCTGGAAATCTATTTGCATCTGTTTTATGGATTCCATTTGTTTCCTATGTTGGTATTCCATCATGTTCCTGAGCTCCTCGCTAGACTTATTAATCATGTCTTGCACTAGGGGCACAATTTCTCCTGTTATCTGAGAAATTATTTCTGATTTCATTTTTTCCAGATCCCCTTTTGTTGCCAGTTCAGTGGGTCCAGGTGGTTGAGTATCAGAGTGTTCCATCTCATTTCCCTTTGGGATTGCTGTAGGTGATCTGGAAGTCTGATTTTGAGACTTATTTACGTGTTTTCTCATTTCGACTGGGGCGGGGTGCTGTTAGCGCCTGCACGGATTACCTCCTCTGAGCTGGGAGAGGTGGGACATGGGCCGGGAGCAGTGGTAGGGATGGTGGGCCTAAAGCCCTTTCCTGTGGGCTTGGAGCAGCTGAAGGGATGGTGGCCAGGAAGCCCCTTCCTCTGGACCAGGAGCAGTGGGATGGCAGCTCAGAAGCCCCTACCTCTGGGCCGGAAGTGGTGGGAGGGATTGTGACCCAGGAGCCCCTTCCTCTGGGCCAGGAGTGGAGGGACAGAAGGAGGCCCAAAAGCCCTTTCCTCTGGGCTAGGAGCAGGGGGAGGGATGGTGGTTGGGAAGCCCCTTTGTCTGGGCCAGGAGCAGTGGGACAGCAGCTCAGAAGCCCCTAACTTTGGGCCAGGAGCAGCAGGACTCAGTACCATGGTCTGGTGGTCTGGTGTCCTCTGCGTCTTTGTAGTGTGGTACCAGGTGGCTGTACAGAGGAGTGGGGGGGCTGTCCAGTGGACTGTTGCCAGGGAGCGGGCTGATTCGGCATGTTCCACACAACTCGAGACCTCAGTAGGGCATGTGCAGACCTGCCTGTCTGCAGCAGGCTGATTCGGCATGTTCCACGTGACTCAGGACCTCGGTAGGGTGTCCACAGACCTGCCTGTCTGCAACGGACTGATTTGCTGTGTTCCGCACAACTTGAGACCTGTGGTCATGGGTTTCTTCAGATTTTCTTTGTCATGGAAGTATCTTATTTCTCCATCAATTTTTAAAGTTAGTTTTGTGAGGTACATCAATCTGGGATGGAGGTTGTTTTCTTTTAGGGCTTGAAATACTTCACTCCAAGTTCTCCTTGACTTGAGGGTTTTTGTTCAGAACTCTGCTGTGATTCTGATGGGCTTTCATTTTATGTGAGCTGTTTCTTTTCTCTAATAGCTTTTGACCTTCTGTTCTTGTGTTGAATTTCTGGACTCTTGATTATTATATGCCTTGGTATAATTTTTTATCATGGTTGGTTGGAATTCCATATGCCTCACTTATGTGTATGTCAAATTCTTTTTCCCTGCTTGGGAAGTTTTCCACCATTACTTCTGTAAACAGGATTTTTATGTCATTTGTGCTAACTCCTTTTTCATTGACTCCAATAAATCTTTTTTTTTTTTTTGGTACTGGGGATCGAACTCAGATCCTTGTGCTTGCACAGCAGGCAGCAAAACCACTGAGCTAATAAATCCCTGCCCCTCCAATCAATCTTATGTTATTCTTTGCATCACCTAGCTGGTGTTGGATTGATTTTTCCTTGATAGTCTTTGTTATTTTCAAGAGATTTTTCTTTTCATGATCACTAAGGGCAATCCTATCTTCTATATCTGATACTGTCCTTACGTTGGCTCATTCTGCTGCATTATATTTTCAATGATATTTTTAACCTCTTGAATATCTGTTTGAATCTGTTTCATGGATTCCATTTCTTTCCTATATAGTTTCCATTATTTTCCTAAGGTCTTCTATTTTTTAAATCTGTATCTGCTCTAGAGTCATGTATTATGTCTTTCATTATGGTTATCATCTTTGTAGTTATCTGAGAAACTATTTCTGGTTTGATTATTTTTCTAAAGCCTCATTCATCTGCTTTGTTACTTCTACTGTTACCACTTCAGAGTCCAGTCTTTCAAATTGTTCCACCTCATTACTCCCTGGGTTTGCCTTTCATGAGCTGGAAGTTTGGGGTTGCGTCTTGTTTTAGTGTCTTCTCATTTTCCTTTTTTTTTTTAATTCCTTGTTTAATGCTTGTAAATTGTATATGGAAAGTAGCTTTATTGCTAGTACATAGAACCCTTAGGAAATGACTACTTCCCAGAGATGTCTTGTAGGTGTAGCTGGCTTTTGAGTTTTGAGTCTTTTGCAAGATCCTACTTCTTCAATTTATTGGGGATGAGAAGTTGCTGCCTATTTGGCCTCACCCCTGGTTCTTTGGTCCTGGCCTATGACCCTTAGGCAATCTCCATCTTGGAATACCAAGAAAAGCAACTGATTATAACAATTATGTCACCTTGGGGAAAGTAGTACAATCAAAAATAACAATCACATCAAACATAGCCTAGAAAATGACAAATTGTGGGAACTATTGTCTTGCCTCATTAAACTGTATGAACTTTTTTTTTAATGCCAGGGATCAAATTCAGGACCTTGTGCTTGTGAGGCAAACATGGTTCCACTGAGTTAAATCCACAGCCCTAAATTGTATGAACTATATTTGTCATTATATAACAAAATCTAAAACTAACCAGAAAGGTGTATACAGTAAATATGCCCACAGAATGGTGATTTTACCCTTGTGAAGAAAATTTAAATGGGATTAGTGGGGGAAATAGGGAAATAGAAGAGGAAGAGATTAGAAGCAAGGCTGGAGGGCAAAGAAAGATTACACCAACTTTGGGGAACTGAAGAAGACAATAGGGAAAGAGAGAAGGATGAAAGAAAAATAGGAACAGAACAGAACATAAACAACAGAAAAAACAAAACAATCAAGAAAAAACAAAACAAAACAAAAACAAGAAAAGGAAAAAAGGTGTCCACTTCAAGGAATGTCTTTGCTGCTGCTGGTTGACAAATTGAGCACACATAGCCTAGATTTGTGTGGATTAATCCCAACAAGCCAGCTATAGATTTATGGTGGCGTAGTGCATAATCCCACCAAGCGTATACCTTTTGTTCTGAAGCTCTGGCTGGCTTCTGGCTATGAGGCTGGAACCCTTTTTGTTCAGCATGCAACACTCCATGTGTCTCCTGCTGGCTTGAACTTGGCTCCTTGACCTTCTGCTGACTTGAACTCGGTTCCACCTCACCCTGATGGAGCCAGCCTGAAGCTGCTCTGAGTTGCAAGCTCAATTGGCCCTTCTCCAAGATGGCTACCAGCCAATTGCCTTCTCCTGGGGTACATCTGACCCTGAATAACTCACCAGCCACAGAGTCTGCTGTGTCCACTGCTCTATTCCACTAGTGCATTTCTCCATGGAGCCTTCTAGAGTTGCCAGGAGTCACTACATGTCTGCAGATTCAAGCAGACCCTTCCCATGCAATGAGTCAGGGTTCAAGGAGAAAGTGCTGCTTGCTACCTCCTTCTCCTTCTTTGAAGTCTCTCTCCTCACTCTCCCCATGAGCTTCAACTCTTGCTTCAGATCCTTGATGAGTCCCAGGAAACCAATTCCTTCCTTCTTCTCTTCCTCACATTGTTATATTCCAGTGTCTGGATGCTAAATCTTGGAGAGGCTGTTTCTCTGCTATTCACCACTCCACCATCTTCCCAGAAGTCCTTGAGTCATTTTAAGTCTCGATTTTGCCTCAGCTCTCAGATGTTTAAAAGTATCTAAAAATAGCAGCTCCTTTGCTGAGTCCACCACTGTATTTGCCATGGGCAGGGGATGGGGTAGACTTCTGGGGAAGCACTCCAGCGTCAAAGATAGTGGGTCAGGAGAGGGAGAACAGCGTGCATTTCCAGTGACTGCAGAGCTAACACCCCAAGCCTCAGTGTATCCTGTCCTGTCTAGCAGCCAGGACTTGCTGGCCCCACCTCCCCAGTTCTTTGTTCAGGACACCAGAAACCTGGAAAGAATCATCCAGGACACTCCATCTAGTACCAATCTCACCTGGACAAGTTCTGCCCATGTATTTAGTTGTAGATCCCTCCCTCAGCCTCTGCACCTCAATTTCTACCCTTCCTTTGGAAAATATGTGGACCCAAGAAGCTACTTATTTCTACACTTGATGTTTACATGATTAGCACCAACAAATGTTTTCTTATTTTTGTTCTCAGTACTGGGGATTGAACCCAGGGCCTTCTCATTGAGCTACATTCCCAGCCCTTAGTTTAGTTTTTATTTTGAAATGGAGGCCTCTCACTATGTCACTAAATTGTCTAGGCTAATCTGGAACTTGCAGTCCTCCTACCTCAGTCTCCCATTGTGCTGAGATTACAGATTGCACCACCATACCCAGCTTGTGTTTTTAGAAAGTTAAAACTTCTTTTACATTTGAAGTTGTAGATTCTTTAATATGAAATTTTGATCTTCATTTGACTATCATTTTCCAGCACAGGGGGCTAAACAATTGTGGATTGGTTCTCTGATCCCCACAGGGAACACGAGAATTTCAATGAATGAAGTATCACACAAAAGAAACTACATTTACTGTGACTGAAAGACTTGCAGGTTACTAGGTTAGAAGGGGACTTTCCTGTTGATGTCCTGAAGGCATTTCCTAATGGAAATAGCCATGGAATCTCACAAAAAACAGGAAGTAAACTCTCTCTCCTCCGCACAGATGGAATATCTGACTGCAGATAAGCAACTAAAACTTTCTTTGTATATAAGAAGTTATTAGAATAAGATTATTGACATTTTAGTGTACATTATGTGGCTTGTGCAAGGTTAGGTGTTAGTGCATGAAATAGTTTTTGCTTGGAAGAAAGTAAGTGGTTTTTAAAGTTAGTCTTATGTATTTTTATATTTTATAAAATATATTTTATTCAGTCTTAAATATTATTATATGTTTCTAAAAATTAAATGATATATATGTAGGGCTGGGGATTTAGCTCAGTGGTCTCGCCGCCTGCTGCGCAAGCACAAGGACCCGAGTTCAATCCCCGGTACCAAAAAAAACAAAACAAAAATGATATATATGTAACAAGTAGGATGCTTATAATTAGGAAACTGCTGGAGATGAAAATGCACAGAATATTAACATTTGGGGCCAAATACATAAATGAATCTTTATGCAAAAAGGTATGAGATAAACACAGGTCAAAGGTTCAGAAAATTTTCATTTTTGTTTTTAAAGAACCAGTGCAGGACTTTATGCCCAAAGTTCACTGTCATGCTTCATATAAAAAGAGATACAAAACAGCAAACAATTTTATTCTTTAAACTAATTTGTTAGCTGGACATGGTGATGCATGCCTATAATCCCAGCACTCAAGAAGCTGGGGCAGGAGGATTTCCCCATGTTTGAGCCAGCCTGAGCTACATAGTAAGTTCAAGGACAGCCTGAACTATGTGCTGAAACTCTGTCTCAAAAAACAAAACAAGAACAAAAAAATAATAATAAAATAAATAAATACATAAACTAATTTGTTATCTTGGATATCATGAAATAAGGGACTCACAATGGCCATAAAATCAAGGGACTATTTTCACTGCCCTTTCAAATATTTTGCACTGCAGCTGAACTTACTATTATTTTATTTTATTTTATTTTTCGGGGTACCGGGGATCGAACTGGGGTCCTTGCACTTGCAAGACAGGCTGCAGAACCACTGAGCTAAATCCCTGGCTGAAGTTACTATTATAATTACTATTTAGAAATGTAAAACCATTTCACCATTTCCCTAGGACACTTTCCACAGCAACTCCTCATGTTTCACAGACATTGTGACTTTCTGTATGCACTTTCATAAATATGACTTCTGGATAATTTGGAGATGTGAACATCAGAAAACAGGCAATCCCTTTCTTAAACCTCTTCACAGTGTTCACTGTAAACTATACTTATTCTTGGCTAAGTAATATACACTTTAGTGAGTACTGTATTCCATTTACATTGTACACATTTTTTTCCAAATCTTTAATCTACTTTTAAACAGAAAGTTGTGACTGAACTTTACAAAAATACTGGACCTCAAAAAGTGATCAGAATCAATATCTAATGGTTTGCAGTTATTACCTAATTAAATTCAAATTTTTAAATTTATTTTCATTTTTATTGGCTTTCAAAGATTTTTTAAAGACAAATTTAAAGAATTTAAACCAGTGCATGGACCAATGTTCTAGTGAACCTGAACATCAGGACTTAAGTTCAAAGAATTAAAGAACTGACTGAAAAAAAAAAATCTGCAGTCACAAGTTCCCTGAAAACCACAGAGAAGTCCTCACAAAGCAAAGTCTTGTTCCCACTGAAATGGATTCTTCTTTTATCTACTGTCGAGGGACTGAATTACTGTTCTGCTCAGGACTCTTGACTCAGATTTCAGCTTGTCCTTATGTTCCCTTAGTGAAAGGTGTCTGCAACTCTACACCTTTGGAGCAAGAAGAAAAACAGAGGACAGAATCTACTCTTCAAGAGGCCCAAGGGCCATAGTGAAATACCCTGGCAAGCTAGAAAGAATTGTGGCAAGTCCAGGGCTCACTGGTGACTCTGTCAGAAAGAAACAAAAGAGAAATCAGCATGCAGCCAAAGACTGGCCTCAATTTTCTACCAGGGACTCTCTAGAAAAGCCCCAAGGAAGCTTTTCCTTAGCAACAGCCCTTGGATCTCCAGACTGCCCTAAACCCTGAACTCTGGTGGTCAGCTTCAGCTTCTGTCTCCCAGTTTGCCTTCACACCAGTGCAATGCAGGTGGCAGCTGTTGCAGCAGATGTGATCCTGCTTCTCAGCATGGGCTGGACATCTGACTCTCTCTGCTCACCCACCATATTTTACAGAGACTGCTGGATCCGACGTTTCCCAGGTCTCCTTGTTGAACTGGAGGAGTCTCAGAAGTTGGGAGCCCAGTTCTTGAAATACTATTCTGAGAGCACTGGCCAGAAGTGTAGTAGGAGCTGCTGCCTCAGGAAGGACGGTAAGAACTAATGACACCATGGAGCAAAAGTCAGGGGATAGCAAAGACCCAGTGAGGAGCCCTGGGCAGATGCCAGTGAGAGGCCTGGGGATGAGGGAGGAAGAGAGGACCACTGAGGCAGCCGCAGGGTGGACCAGAGCAGGCTCTATTTACAAGTCTGGTAATTTTCGGGATGCTACAGAACCTTCAGGAAACAGAATCTTCTTTTCTCCCAAACAGTGGTAAATGAAAACATTTTCTCCAGAGGTAACTCATAGTATTTTTGTAGCCCAAAATGCTATGTGTATGATTTCAAAAGTGTAGGAAGTATTGAACAGGAAGTTAGAATGTGAATCATATTTTGAAAGATATAGAGAGTTACATGTAAAGTAACAAATTTTTATTATTCACATTTTTTGAGCTTTGCTAATAGATTATTTTCTGTAATTAGGAATCTAGGTGTAAACACCATCCATATAATATAATCAAGGCCTTCAACTAGGAAAGCTTTTCATTGCTGCAGAATTTCAAGTTATAATTGCTTAAAGACATTTTTTCATTTTTCCCATGATATTTTAAACAACTTGGAAAGACAAAAACAACATAGCACTTTAAAGTAATTCTCTTGCTTGGTTCTCACCTTTTTATTATGATTTGATGCCAACTTGTTAATCTCCAATGCCTCTTACCCAATTACACGTCTGTAATTTCTGAGATGAAACTTTGAGCTACTTGGAGAGAGAACCAAATTGTCAAGGGACCACACTGTGAGGAGCTGTCACAGCCCAAGTGCTCAAGAGTTAGGCACAAAGACAAAGACAATTTAACGACAGAGAATCTTTTTGAAAAGATAGTGGATCCAGATTTCCACTTTCCAGATGTCTCTAATTTCAGCAAGCCTTCACCAAGGCAAGTGTGGAAAGGGCAGTACTTTTTCTGACTTTCCCTGACTCTCCACACCAGAGAGGCCAAGGTCTCTGGCTTTTCAGGGCTGCTATAAACATCTTTAAAAGTTTGTGATCTCTGAGTCTGTATGGCTCACTTGTGGCTTTCTTCCTTCACAATAGGAAAGAGCAAGAGGGATATCCTAGTTTTTATCTGGCTGCCCGAATTTTATTTTTTCAATTAATTAATTAATTAATTAATTAATTAATTTTTTGGTACCAGGGATTGAACTCGGGACCTTGCACTTGTGAGGCAGGCAACAGAACCACTAAGCTAAATCTCCGGCTGGCTGCCCAAATTTTAAAATGCACAATGTTGCTCAGAGTTGGAACTCTGATAGGTACACAGGAGTTTAAAACATCTTTTAAAATTGTTCTCTATATGCCTGTGTGGTGGTGGGTTCCTGTAATCCTGGCACTAAGGAGACCAAACAGGAAGACCATGAGTTCAAGACCAGTCTGGACTACATGGTGAGACCCTGTCTCAAAATAAAACAAATTGTTCTTTACAGTATCAACTACTTTCTTAACATAAATTCAAATATCTTAAATTTATTTTAATTTTTTACCTTAAAATTTTATAGCATAGTCCTCAGAAACTATATTTGTAACCTATAATATATTAGCGATGTTTTTGTTGTTGTGTTGTGTATTTAAGATTGAACCTCTGAGCTACATCCCAGCCAGTTTTGTTATGTTTTGTTTTGTTAAGTTGCCCAGCCAGGCCAGCCTCAAATTTGCAATTGTCCTACCTCAAGTAACTGGTATTACAGGTGAGGGCCACTACACTTGACAGCACCGTACCATTAATCAACTTTTGTCCTATTCTTTCTCCTTCTGGAAAAATTAATTTTTTTGGAGACAGGGTCTCACTATGTTATTCAGGCTGGTCTTGAACTCACAGTGATCCTCCTGCCTCAGCCTCGAAAGGGCTGGGATTACAGACATATGCCACCATGCCAGGCACTCCTTCTGGAAAAATTAAGAATGCAGAAATCTGGGGTTGCCCCAGAATGAATGGCAGCCATGCAGCTCCCCACAGTCACCTTGATGCCAGCACAGGACAGGTTATGCAGTCCCAGTTCCACAGCCACTGGCCCATGCTTGTAGGTCTGCTAATCACTCGATCCCTCTCTAATCCTACTTCAGTAAATGACCTGATACCTTTGGCCTATGGATACATTGCATGGTTCTAACTGCAAGCAGCAAGGAGTATGGTTGTGTTGCTTTTTAGAGAAGATAGTTTCAACATTTCCAACAACAAATTTGACCTCAGATACTCCAGAAATAACAATATGCTTTAAGGAGCAAATCTGCCTAGAAAAGGGGAGACAGCATGAGCCAGTACTGTGCACTCCCCATACTAGAATTCCAAAGCAACATCCTTTACCTGTCACTGTCCACCTCCTTCAGTGACCCTGGGCTGGCTTTCTATGAGATGTGGTTTTGCACACAGGGCCAGTATATGTTGTGTGGCAGCACTAGGCTTCTCCTGGTAATACTGTCACCACACTTTTTGCCCTTCCCATTATTCCTTTTTATTTCATTACAACATCTGCTCCCTATTTTCCTATTTCATCTGCGGATGGCCTCCAGAACCCCAGCATTATGAGAGGGCATTGCACAAGAAATCTGAGGTATAAATCTCAATAGGTTTCTTTAGTCAATTAATTTTTTCATGAATGTAAAATACTGGGAGTAGAAAATGATTCCATGTATGCTTTGTGGAAATGGATGTATGAAAGATTATTCAGAGAAAATCAGTAACTGCTTTCTTTTCCTTTCCTTTTTTCTCTCCTTTCCAATACTGGGAATTAAACCCAGAGAACACTGAGCTACATCCCCAGGCCTTTTAAAACTTTGAGATAGGGTCTTATTAAATTCCTTAGGCTGGCCTCAAATTTACGATCCTCCTGGATCAGCCTCTTGAGTGCTGGGATTATGGCATGGGACAGCTCCCAGCAGAGGCTTTTTATTTAAAAAGGTGATGTTTGGCTATTGTGCAAGAGTTTGCACGGGGGTAGCCTGCAATGTATTCCTAAAACTTTGTGTGTACTTTCACTTTTGCTTTTACCCTCTTTTCTCTTTGACTCGTTTGCCCTGCAGAGCTGGTTTCTCCCATACTCATTTACCCTGCACTTTTCAAATAAACTTTTGGCGCTATTAAATAAATAAATGTGATTTTAAAAATATTGTTATTATAATGCTTTATAAAATGTCTACATATATTCTTGCAAGATAGTGTAAATCCAGTGTTCCTGAAAGAAATGTTGGTTGGGCTGGGGGTTTAGCTCAGTGGCATTACCACCTGCCTCGCAAGCACAAGGTCCTGAGTTCGATCCCAGGTACCACACATACACAAAAAAGAAATGTAGGTTGCTCAGTGCTTGTCAGACTGGTGGAACTCAAGATCACCTGCAAGTGTTCTTTGCCTCTTTCCTTTCCAGTGTCTTGTAACTTGGCTGTCTTTTTTCATGACCCTATTCACAACAATGTCAACTGCCTCCACATCCACTGCCCAACACTAGAGAGCTGCATACTGGAGCCTGGAACCAGTGCCATTTTATACAACATAACAGACGGTAAGATGATGTATTCCAGGGCTTCCAAGGAGTTTTGACAGTACTCTAGTAGAGGAATATAGCCTAGAAACTGTCTGGCAATAGTTCTGTGTGTCCCTCAGAGCTCCTTCAGTGACCTCTGTCGGGAAATGGTTTGGTCATCCAGGGCAGAAAAGTGAAAGGAAATTCCCTTTAGTGTGGCACATTCAGCAGTGATGAGTTCATTCCAGATGACAGGAATTAGATGCAACTGAATAAGAGTTTAAGCACTGAATTCTACGTATTTCATGAGCACTCAGCAAAAGCCAACATAGGCATTTCTACTTCAGTGGCCCAGGTTATCACCACAAAATTTAAAAAAATGTTAAGTGGTAATTTTGAGATCTGTGCACTTGGCATACACAGGTTCTTCAAAGATGGAAATTAAAGACCAGCAAACTTACTCTGGAGATAGATAGATATAGATATAGATATAGATATATAGATATATAGATGTATAGATGTATAGATGTATAGCTATATAGATATATATCAGCATCTTACTGGTCCCAAGATAACCAGTGTATTTTATTCTAGAAAAAAAAACATGTTTAAGTGGTTTTTGCTCATGTACATAATCTCAGAATGCACATTTGTGACAATAAAAAATAGACTTGTCCATCGAGCCTGCCTGGCAAGGATGAGGTCTTGAGTTTGATCCCTGGTACTTCAAAAAAAGAAAGACTTGCCATCAAATATAAAGGAGATAAATTTCTTTACTGATTTATATTCACTGAATACTGAATGTTCCAGGCTGGACTCAACACTGTGGAAGATTGCAGCCACATCTCTGCCCTTATGTTCCTTATAATCTCATTGATGTGACAAGTCTTATAATTAGTGTAAAACATATAAATACAAAAATGTGTGATAATGTCTCAGTGCAAAAGCAAGTACAAGATTACAGAGGCAAACAAAGATAGGAAGGAAATGGATGTTGGCATGCTTTCCCAGAGAGAGAAAGACTGACTGACATTTTGCTAGCAGGGGTCACTGGAAAGCTATTCAGAGCTTTTCTTCCCTCAGGACAAACTAGTTCTGTGGCTTGTCTGAAGTCTGAGGAAAATGCTTAGCATACAAGAAGATAGAAAATACCAAACTTGAGAGCTGAGCCAGACGGATTTTGAGTTGGAGGCCAATCAGTGAGACTTTGTCTCAAAACAAAATGAGATGAAAAAGTGATAAAAATACTAAAACAAAGCAGGACCCACAGGGATTGGAAAAGGATGAGTTTTAAGGCTTTGCTAAAGACAGAAATAGTTTCCCTTTTCAGGCTCACTTACTCAACTTTGTTTTAAAGTTGTATTGTATCTCACATGGTGACTGCTCGTACAGCTTTCACTCTGACATTCAAGACGATTGTGCAGAAGCCCTGGTATACTCACAGTCTTCTCCTTGGAAGGAGTCACATTTGTTTACAGCAGAAAGCATCCTAGGAGGCTAAGATAAATTCAGATGTAGCCAATCTTTCTCTTTCTTTCTTTTCTTTCTTTCTCTTTCTTTCTTTCTCTCTTTCTTTCTCTTTCCTCTTTCTTTCTTCTTCTTTCTTTCTTTTTTCTTTCTTTTTCTTTCATTCTCTTTCTTCTTCCTTTCTTTAGTTTCCAGTACGTTTCTAAGACTTTCAGAAGTTTGCAGTGGTAGAACTTGAATTTAGTTCAATAACTCATAGTGGCAAAACTCAATATTTCTCCAAACTGTGCCTCAGGTTTTCCTTTTGAAATTAAAAATAAAATGAATGCTATCTTATTTGTCTTTCAGGTATAGATCCAGATTTGCTGGTTTTGGGGCAATCACCTCCTACATAGCTAAATACCCATTCTGATAAGTGGGACAAACTAAAGATTCTAAAAGCTATGAATGTATATGATATACAACAAGCTACCAAAATAAACCACGTGCTGCCCTCAACAGAGGCTCTGTTATCAACTACACCTGAAGATTCAGTTGTAAACACAAACAATACCAGTTATCTCAAGGAATTAAACACAGATTTGGGGGCAAGATTCATTTCCCTGAATGACTCCATTATCACCAAGGCAAATATGGTGTCACCAAGTGCTAACTTCATCAACAGTCCATATAACAAGACTATTTCTCCTTTCTTTGTGCCCATAGACACAAAAGTTCCTCACATGTGGGTTCCACTCCAATTTAACAGTAGCAAACAATTACTGAACAAAACCAAGGGGAACAACAGCAGAAACCACACATCTGAAAATGATGATGAGGCAGCTGTGACTTCCAAGACCTTGCTGGCATCTGTGGCCTTGTGTACCTCTGTCATATTTCTTTGCTGTTGTGTTCTTTGCTGTCCAAAGCAACAGGGCCAGTATAAATTAGGATAGAGAAAACCAGGACCCAGGCAGAATAAAATATGTAATATGCTGAAGGAGAGCTCTTTAAAGTTGTAGTAAGATTACAAGTTTTCGAGGGTTTCATTTCCAGTTTTCTGTAAGACAAGGGCAGTTTCAGTTACACAGGATACCCGCTCCTACCACTCTTACAGAGGCCAATGCTTGATTAACATAACTGCTTTCTTAGTTATTTCTATTGTTTGGGGGGGGGGTTGGTACCGGGGATTGAACTCAGGACCTTGTGCTTACAAGGCAGGGGCCAGAACCACTGAGCTAAATCCTCAGCCCTCTATTGTTTTTGATTAGTGTTTCCTTTGCCCAGCTTCCAAAAGTCAGAGCCTGTAGCAGTTATTTAGCACCATGTAAATCACAATTCAGCTGTATTAACTGAGTCCTTGTAGCTCTGTGGGTTAGGTGTACTACTACTATTGCATAATATCAAACTATTATATTCTTACTCCTGCCTTTTACAGATAATAAAACTGGGGTGAAGAGAGTGTAAGCATGTTGGGTGAAATCACACAGGCAGTAGTAAAGCCAGGACCTTGATGTAGACAATCTTTCAAAAGCCCATGTTCAAAATCACTGATAGATTAAGAGCCTCTGTTTTTCCAATAAACATGAAAAAAGATGCCAGGAAGACAATATCATACCATCATCAGGTATGTTTCTCAGTCAAGGTCAAACTACTGTCACATAGGGTAATAAAATCATTTAGTGGTTGGAGCAAAAAAGTACTATTACAATTACTAAATCCATAAGCAAATGCTTTCTGCTTTTCATGTTCAATTGATTAAACTTTCCCAATCCCATTCCTCTTATTTTCTGTGGCAGAGAGGCATTTCAATCAATTATGTATGTAATTTTTGAGACTTCTGTTGAATAAAACTTGAGAGATTTTGTTTGCTTCCTTCACTTGTACACTGTGTTTTCTCAGATGTAAATACTATCTCTAGGCATTTCAGTTCTGTCCCAGTCTTATGCCAGACTTATCCTCTAAATCTTATGCTTCAGCCTCTTAAATATAGAATATCACATTTCAAGGCTGTAATGATCTCAGATTTTAGGCCCTTGCCCTCATTTCTGAAAAACAGACAGTAAGCATAAAGAATACACTTGGGAAAATAGTATGGCTTCCTCAGATGAAACAAACTGTCCAGTGGCTTAAAAGATGTTTCCCCAGGTATTGCTATTGGGTAGAAAAGAGGTTGGCTATTTAAAAAAAAAAAAAATATATATATATATATATATATATATATATATAATATATATATATATATATATATATATAACAAAATCATTAGCAGGGGTATATCAACTACAAATAAAAATCTGATTCAAAAATTTTATCAATTTACCTTAACCTGCTAACTGTACATAATATTAGGTATCACAAATTTTATTAATTTCTTTCCTAATGGTTTAGGGGAAAAATCTCTTCTACTGATGTGTAGAGGATATCAAGATTTAAATTATCATAAAGTCATCATCATTAACTTATTTTTTATAAAACAGACATTCCTTGCTTAATGACAGAGTTCCATTCCTGAGGCAAGGTTGTTAAATGAATGGGTTGCTGAATAAGGAATTGTAGATATGTTACAATATTCAGAATATGGAAATGGTCAAAGGAAACTCCAACTTGATGACTTGGCTTTATTTGCATAACTCTTAATGCAGTATTATAATGTATAACAGAGTATAAAACTACACTACTGTATTGTACAATAGTCAGCAAAAATTACAGTACTGTATAAACAAGATGTACTGTACCAAGAAAAGACCGAGGCTCCATAAACAAGATGTACAAAACTGTACCAAAAAAAGATATTCAAGCTAACATTTTAGTCATTGAATCCTTCACAGTCCTCATCAGTGTTATCATCAGAATTATGATAAGGAGATGTAGAAGGCCTGGGTAAGGGAGAAGATGAAGTAGAAATGGAAAAACTAGTAGTAGAGGTCTGGAATATAGTTTTCAAAAGTGTTTTGTTGCTTTTTTGCTTCATAAACTTCACGATACCATTGTAAAAGTTCACTTATTTGCTGTTCCACTTTTGTGAACTGTTCAACATTTGGATCCATAGCCTCTAGTTCTAACATAGCTGCATTTGCTTCTGAGAACATACTGTATACAGTATACTGTGGACAGTATACTCACTGGAAAACCTATGGAGATTTCATGCAAAGAATTGAATATAGAAGTAGAAAAAGACACCATAAGGCCACACCACCACTCACATTCCTATGTTTTAAGTCCAAATGCAGGCCAAAAGTCTGAGTGGTGGGTTGTAAGTCTGAACAGTCATTAAACAGGTGTCATTAAATGAATAATGTCTTTATTGGGGATTGAACCCAGGGCCTTGAGTGTGCTGGGTAAGCACTCTACTACTGAGCTGCATCCTTTTCACTGGTTTTGGGGGGTTTTGTTTGTTTTTGGCAATGCTGGGAATTAAATCTAGGGCCTTGTACATGCTAGGCAAGTGCACTAATATGGAGCTAAATCCCTGACTCCCTAAAATTATATTTAAATAATTCCAGAAACTGTCTTTGCAAGTTATTTGTACATTCATTATTTTTAAAAATTATTTACTTGTGGGGCTAGGGATTTAGCTCAGTGGTGCACCGCCTGCCTCGCAAACGTAAGGTCCTGAATTTGACCCCTGGTACCAAAAAATAAATAATAAATAAATAAATAAATAAATTACTTGTAAGTATGTGTGATGGTTAACTGTGTCAACTTGAGTAAGAAACACCTAACTAAATTATATCAGCATAGTTCTGGGTGTAGCTGAGGGAATTTACTAAGGATAGAAGACTCATGCTGGATGGGTCTTGACCTCCTGATACAGACTTGCATGGGACACTAGTGTGAGCTCCAGGCATCCAATTGGATTCTTTGGATCTCCAGTGTGAAGACAGCCCTTTTGCACTTTTCCTTACCTGACTCTGTGGGGAGGCCTTATAAGCGCATCTTATAAATTCTTATATACTTGTATATCTTGCTTTAAATCTGTTTTTCCAGTAAGTATTGACTTGCTTAGAGGTCTTCCAATTAACTAGTTACTAAGGAACACTGTTATTCTCTTTGGGGTTTTCCAGAATTTTACTCATTTCTTGAAGTTGAGAGTTTCATAGAAATAGCCATAATTTGAGAAAAATATATTTACCTTTGCAAAGAAATAAACATACTCCAATTCTTCTACAGGCTTAAATTTGCCCTTGAGATAACCTAAGTAAACTTGGAGTAAAGAGGTGACCCATACCACCTAGTGATGGCCACTGGCCCACGCTGAGCCTGCTCTGCCTTTTATTTCCTCTTAGGGTGGGGCAGCAGATGTGCCAGTGGAACAACTGACTGACCTGATCATAGATGAGACCAATGCCCAGGGAAAGAAGGTAAGGCTGGCAGCACCAGGGAGAAGACCAAACCAGACTGGCAGCATTAGCCCCAAGACAAGCCCACAGCTATTGTAAAATGCAAAACCAGCATAGTGTTTTACTCCAAAAGTGACTCCTTCTCCACAGCAGGCTAGAATTGGAGAAAAAATACAGTGCAGCACCCACCATATTTCAGAGAGTTTAATCAGGATCCATTTTGGGAAAAGGTTAATTGTTTAAGACTGAACCATAGAACAACAGAACAACTTCACTTCAGGGTTTCCAGTGTTACCTAACCACAGAGACAAGGTGAGAGATAGCCACAGAGACAGTAGCAGAGATGGTGCAAGCTAGACATAGAGCACCTGCGAAGTTTAAATTCAAGGCAGGAAGGACATGGGGCCTTGACCTCCTTGTTGAGAATTCAGATGTATCAAGTGTGGCTTAAAGTGTGGTTGGATCTGAAGATACTGGCAGTAAGTCTAGCAGTCTGCTTGAACACCTGTCCCACTACCTACATTCAGTACAGACATCGGTGGTCTGATTGCTTTCCTCATGTACCAATGTGAGCAAGGACACACCTTGGCTTAAATAGTTGCAGGAGTCTAGGACATATAGAGGGACTTGTGGAGAAAGGTGGTACCTCACAAACCCACAGGCCATAAAGTTAGGTGGAGAAAACCATGACTTGCTGGATTACAAGACTTTAGATACTGCAAAAAAACCCACTCATTCCAAAATACAGAGGAATGTTTTCTGGACTAATTTCTTACTCACTGGTTTTGGCAGCTTGGCTTTTTTCCCTTTGTTTTCAATTTTTATCTCTTAATTAGTACATATAATGCAGTATATGATGATTACATTCCCCACAGGCAGTTACTACATGTACCTAACATATCTCAGTCATCTTTTGATCACTTCTCCCCTCTCTATCTCTTGGCCTCCTTTCCTTTTGCAAAAGATCCATCCTTTTATTTTATATTATCTATTTTGCTCCTTATATTTTGGGGTTCTCATATGAGAACCATGTAATATTTAAGCTTGTGTGTCTCATTTATTTCACTTTCTCAAGATTCATCCATTTTCCTACAAATGACTGAAGTTTATCCTTCTTTATGGCAGAGGATTTCATTGTATATAAATACCACACTTAACCATTCATCTATTGATGTCACATAGGCTGCTTCCAAGATTTAGCTATTATGAGTTGTGCTGCTATAAACATGGGTACACATGTATCACTGTAATATGATGTCTTTAACTTTTTTTTGGGGGGGGGGTTTGGTACTGGGAATTGAACTCAGGACCTTGCGCTTTTGTGGCAGGCGCCGGGACCACTGAGCTAAATCCCTGGCCCTGATGTCTTTAACTCTTATAGGAAGATACCTAAAAGAATAGCCGGGTTGAATGAAATTTAAATTTTTAGTACTTTGAGGAATCTTCATACTTATTTCCATAATGGTTGCACTAAGTTACATTTTCATCAACAATGTAGAAGTGTGGCTTTTCTCCTGTAGCCTAGCATTTATTATTTGATTTCTTGATGATAGCCATTCTTTCCAGAGTCAGATGGAATCTGTTTTTTGGGGTTTTTTTTGGTACTGGGGATTGAACTCGGGTTCTTGCGCTTGTGAGGCAGGCACCAACACCACTAGGCTAAATCCCTGGCCCTCAGTATTGTTTTAATTTGCATTTCTCTAATGCCCAGAGATGTCTAACATTTTTTCATGTTTTTATTTGTATTTGTATTATATGTATTTATTCTGAGAAGTGTCTATTCATTTCAGTTGTTCACTGATTGGGTCTTTTATTTTGGGGGGGTCTTTATATATTCTACATATTAGTCCTCTGTCAAAAGTAGAGCTGGCAAAAAGTTATCCCATTCTGTAGGTTGTCACCCTCTTCCCCCTTTTTTGTTTTTGGCTGTGCAGAAACTTAACTTGATATGATCTCATTTATTGATTCTTGATGTTATTTCTTGTGCAATTGGAGTTCTGCATAGAAAGTCCTTGCCTATGTCTGTTTTATCTTTCAGCAGATTAACTGTTTAGTTTTAACATTTATTGATTTGATCTACTTGTACATAATGAGAGATAGAAGTCTGATTTTAATCTTCTGCATCTGGATAACCAGTTTTCCTAGAACCATTTGTTAAAGACACTATCATTCCGATCAGTAATAATTCATACCCTTTTTGTGCTCATTATATATTTCAGGAAATTGAACTGAAAGCTGCACATACAAGGGACTTGCTGGAAGCATGGACCTCAGCAACAAATGGGCTTTGGAGAAAGGAAGCTGGTTGTCCCATTCTGGAATTCATCATTTTCTCAACACGAGAAGAGACAGTGAGTCTGTGAACACCTCTCCTGTGCCTTACAGCCCAGAGGAGTTAGAGAAGCTGAGCTGGTCCCAGCACCTGGAAGGAAGCTCCCCCACCATCCCGTGCTCCTAGGGCAGAGAAGGTGAGCTGTACAGGTGCCAGAAGCACCCCGTACCACCCGTGGAAATGAGAAAACATGTAAACAAGCCTCAAAAACAGACTTCCAGATCACCTACAGCAACCCCAAAAGGAAACGAGATGGAACAATCTGATACTCAACCACCTGGACCCTCTCAACTGGAAACAAAAGAGGATCTGAGAAATATGAATTCAGAAATAATAACTCAGATAACAGCAAAGATTGTGCTCATAGTGCAAGACATGATTAATAAATCTAGAGAGGACACATAAAAAAATAGAGGATCTGAGGAACATGAGGGAATTCCAACATAGGAAACAAATGGAATCCATAAAACAGATGCAAACAGATTTCCAGGAGATTAAAAACTCCATTGAAAGTCTGCGCAGCAGAATGAACCAATGTGAGGCTAGAATTTCACATATAGAAGATAAGATTGCAATTAGTGACCAGGAAAATAAAAATTGCTTTAAAATTGTAAGGAAACACGAGAAATCAATCCAGCAGCTGCTAGATGATGCAAAGAAGAATAACATAAGACTGACTGGAGTCAATGAAGAAAGAGGAGAGAGTGCAGATGATATAAAAAAACTGTTCACAGAAGTGATGGCAGAAAACTTCCCAAGGAGGGGAAAAGAATTTGACATACAGATAAGTGAGGCATATAGGACTCCAAATAGCCTTGATCAAAAAAAATCTACACATATGCATATAATAGGATTGCAGAAATCCAACTGAAGAATAAAATTCTACAAGCAGTGAGAGAAAAGAAACAAATCACATACAAAGGAAAGCCCATCAGAATCACAGTAGACTTCTCAACGCAAACCCTCAAGGCAAGAAGAGCTTGGAGTGACATATTCCAAGCCCTAAAAGAAAACAGCCTCGAACCCAGACTGATGTACCCTGCAAAACTATCTTTCAAAATTGATGGGGAAATAAGATACTTTCATGACAAAGAGCACTTTAGGAACTTGATGAATACCAAACCAACCCTCCAAAAACTTTTAGACAATATCCTAGGAAACGACAATGAGGATCACAACCCCAGGAAGCCCAGCAGAATGAATCCATTGGGCAAGACAAATTAAACGCGAAGGGGGAGAATCCAACAAAAAGAAAAAGTCATGACAAGGCTTTTAAAACTTTTGACTTCATCTCCCTAATGAGTGTATAATTCAATCTTCTTATTGTACTGATTAGTATTTTTCTGATTCTAGAGTTGCACACCATTCCTTGTGCTATACTGGCTATTTATCATCTTCTTATGTCTACTTTTTAGTAGGGTTGTCTATTAATGAGCTGTAAGAGTTCTTTATATATTCTGGTCATAGGTTATATGCATTGTAAATATGGTCTGTTTAAGGACTACTTTTCATTTTAATGATGTCATTTAAAGTTCTAAATTTTGATGGAATCTCATTTATCAATTTTTTCTTTTATACATGTTTTTTGTATCCTAGGTAGTTTTTGCCTACCCTGAATTCATAAACATTTACCCTTATAATTTCTTCTTAAAGTTTTATACTTTTAGGCTTTCATATTTATAGATCATAGATCCCTTCAAGTTATTTTCATGTATGGAAATAAAGGGTTGAGGTTAATTTTTTATATACAGATATCAGGTGTTCTAGTGCCGTTTGCTGAAAACACTGTCTCTTCCTCGGCTCTTGAATAGAGTTTATATTCTATAAAATGCTAATGTTAAATAATCTTTCAAAACTCAGTGGACCATATATGTGTGGTACTATTTCTAGATTCTCTATTTTATTCAAATGACCTATATGTCTTTCCTTACACCAACACTGCCTTGATTACTGTAGCTTTAGAAGAAGTCTTAAAATTAGGTACTAAACGTCTTACAACATTGTTTTTGTTTTTAACTTTTCTAGGTCCTTTGTACTCCTACATAACTTTTAAATTTCAATATCCAATTCTTCATTTATAGCAAGTATACACAGACCTGAATTTTTATACATACCTTGTGTTTTCTAATCCTGCTAAATTCAAATACAAGTTCTAGGGGCTCCTAGAGGTTTCTTCGTGTTTTCTCTGTAGATGATCATTTCATCTACATATAAAGATTTTGCTTCTGCCATGCCAATCCTATCCTAATTGTGTCATTTTATTGCCAGACTATTTTGGTGGGGACTAGGTTTCAAAGTTTAATGCACAGATAAAGAGTAGGCATATCTGCCCTTGTTCCCCACCTGAAGGAGAAAGCATTGTATCTTCTCCATTCATATAAGGCATTCTCACTGGAAGTATGGAGTACATGTCTTTAATCTGTTGAGAAGTTTCTGTTCTACTTCTGGTCTCCTGATAGCTTTTTTCCATGAACAGCTGTAGAATTTAGTCCAGTACTTTTTCTCCAACTAGTGACAGGATCATATGGCTTTTTCCTTTCCTCTGTTAAAATGATGACTTTTGGGGGTGGATCTTCCAATGCTGAACCAACACTGCCATCCCTATAACAAAACCACTTTCTACATCCTGCCAGATCTGACTTCTAATAGTTTGTTTTGTTAAACAAATTTCTATCTATGTTCACACTTTTTTCTTCTATTATCTTTATCCAGTTTTAGGATTTGCACAATGTTGATTTCCTAAAATGAGGGGAGAAGCATTCCTTCTTTTTTCTGCTTTATTTGATATAATTTATCAGTTAAAATGTATATGAGCCTGTTGTTGTCATATAGGTAGGTTTTCAAGCTAGGAATATACTTTCTTTGATAGGTGCTATTCAAATTTTGTATTTCCTCCAGAGTTAGTTTCATTAATTTGTCTTCCAAGGTACTTCTTAGAAGTTGTCGAATTTATTTCAAAAAATTTCTGTAATCTGCTATCTATATCCTTTTAAATTCTGTAAAATCTGTGGTAATGTCTCCTAGATCTTGATATTGTAATTTTAAAAATGTATAATTGATATTGTGTAATAGGAAGAAAAGGCCAGGTCTAAAGGAGCAGGGGAAGTGGGAGGGGTAGGGGAAAGGAAAGAAGGGAAAAGAAAAAACTATGAGAAAAGGAAAAAAATGGAAACAAAGTCTTTGCAAATAGGGAAGGGTGGAGGGGGTGAAGGGAGGGCAGGGGAAGGGGAAAAAATAAGAACCAAGATACTCATGTAATGCTACAAGATCCCAATGATGAATGTAACTGTATTTTATACCTAAAATGTACCAATAAACTTAATGGGGAAAAACAAAAGACACTATCATTCCTTCAGCAAAAGTATTTGGCCACTTTGTCAAAGATAAGGTAGCTGAGTGTGCCTGGAGTTATTTTTGCACCCTCTATTCTGTTCCACTGACCCACATGTCTGTTTTTTGTGCCAGTACCATGCTGTTTTTATAACTATAGCTTTGCAATATAATGTGAAGTCCAGGATTATTATGCTTCCTGCTCTGCTTACTGTCCAGAGTTGCTTTTCGTATTCTGGGTTTCTTCTGGTTCCATATTAATCATAGCATTGTTTTCTCTGGTTCTGTGAGGAATGTTGTCAGTATTTTGGGATTGTATTAAATCTGTATGTCAGCTTTGGAGGGATGGCTGTTTTGACATTATAGGTTTTGGCATTTCAGAAAAAGGGAGTATCTTTTCATTTTTTGATGTCCTCTTTGATCTCCTTTTTAAGAGTACTATAGTTTTTGTTGTAGAGATCTTTCACTTCCTTGGTTCAGTTAATTCTTAAGTATTTTTCTGGATGATATTGTGAGTGCTGATTGCCTAATTTCTTTTTCAGTAAGTTCATTATTGATGTACAATACAATGCATTGATTTATGTCTTAATTTTGTATATTGCTACACTACTGAATTTGATTATTAAATGTAGGAATCTTTTGGTGGAATTTTTCAGAACTCCTATGTAGACATCATGTCCTTTGCAAATCATGGTAATTTGACCTCTTCTTTTCCTATGATTTGTATTTTCTTTTTCTTGCCAGATTGCTCTAATGTTTCAAGTACTATATGGCACAGGAGTGGTGATAGTGGACATCCTTGTATTACTGATTTTAAGAGGGAAGCTTTCAGCTTTTCCCTGTTTAATATGTTGGCAGTAGGCATATCATAAATGGCTTTTCTCAGATTGAGGTACGTTCCTTCTATACCTAATTTCTTCAGAATTTTTACCATGAATGGATGTTGGATTTTTCTCAAAGGCTTTCATTGTCAATTGAGATTATCACATGATTTTTTTGTCTTTTGTTTATGTGATACATTACATTTATCAATATACATATTTTGAACCATACTTACCTCCTTGAGATGAAGTGTACTTGGTCATGATATGTGGCCTTTTTGATGATTTGTGGCATTCCATTTGCTGGAATCTTATTGAAGATTTTTGTGTCTATGTTCATAAAAGAAATTGGACTATAGTTTTCTTTTTTCTTTGGGTCCTTGACTGCCTTTGGAATCATCCTAATTTCTAAGAATGATTTTGAGAATATTTCTGGCATTTCAGTTTCACTAGAGTTTTTTTTTTTTTTGTACTGGGGATCAAACTCAGGACCTTGTGCTTGCAAGGCAGGTGTGGTGCCACTGAGCTAAATTTCTGGTCCAGTTCCACTATAGAGCTTGAAGAATACTGGCATTAGTTTTTCCCCAAAGTTCTTGAATTCAGCAGAAAATCCATGAGGTCCTTGGTTTTTCTTAGATTTTTTTTTTTTTCTATCACTGCTTCAATTTCTTTGTCTGTTATTGGGTTATTCAGGCTTTTTATATCTTCTTGGTTTAGTTCTGCTAATTCACATGTATCTAGGAATCTATTCTAAATTTTCCAATTTATTGTAATACAACTTTCCAAAGAACTTAATAATAATATTCTGAATTTTGGCAGTGTCTGTTGTGACTTTCTCTTTATTTGGGTCTTTTCCTTTTTTGTTTTTGGTAAGATTAGCTAAGGATTTGTCTATTTTGTTCTAAGAATCAGCTCTTCATTCATTTTTAAAAATTTTCAGTTTCATTCATTACTTGCTCTGTTCTTTATAATTTCATTAGATTTGCATTTTAATTGTTCTTATTTTTCTAAGAACTTGAGGTGTATTAGGTTATTTATTTGTGCTTGCTCTGTTTTTCTGATATATACATTCACAGGTATAAAGTTCCCTCTGAGGACTGCTTTCATTGAGTCCTCTAAGTTATGGTATGTTGTACTGGCATTATCATCTGATTGTAGGAATTGTCTAATTTCTTTCTTGATTAGACTAATTCAATATTTGACCAATTCAAATCAAGTGACCAATATTTAAGGGTGTACTTTTCATTTCCACGTTTGCATAATTTCTGTGATTTCTTTTCCCATTGATTTCTATTTTTATTGCACTATAATGTGATAATATACACAGAATAATTTTGATTCTTTTGCATTTAGTTAGTGTATTCTTTCTCAGTAATGCACTATGGGAGTAAATAACTACAGGTCTTTAACTCTGTCCCAAGAACTAATCACTTCTGTTTAATTTGGGAGGGGGAGATGCAATGTAACTGGCCCAGCACCTAGTTCTCTGGGAATGGGCAACAGTATTTTCAATGACACAAAGGCAACCTAGATATTGGCATACAGAGAAAACCAATCAATAGCAACAACTATGCCACCCTGGCAATAGCAACAAAGTAATAATAGTATGAAACAGAAACTGGATATTGACATACTCTAAGAAGCAATAGTGCACCACCCTTAATCATAGAAAAGAGATCTATAATTATAGTATAAACATTAAGACAATCCAAATATTTACCTACAGTAAATATCTACTAAATGCAACAACTATACCGCCATTAAAAATAGAAAAGAATTCAATGGTAATGGCATAGATTAACTATCTAAATATTAGTAAAGCTTAATAGTTATACTAATAAAGATAGAGGGAGTGGGTAATGGGAGAATAAGGAAGTAATATTTGAAAAATTAAGATATGGAAGATGAGAGAAAAGTGAGTTAGGGTCAGGGATTTAGCTCAGTGGTGCCATGCTTGCCTTGCAAGTGCAAGGTCCTGAGTTCGATCCCCAGTACCAGAAAAAAAAAAACTGAGATAAAGGATCCTAGGAGTAAAAACAAATTAATAGGATTTGATAAAAGTATCTGAATCACACAAGAAAAAGGAAAAAGAAAAGAGAGCAAAGTAAAGAAAAAGATAAACAGGGCCAGGGATTTAGCTCAGTGGTTTCGCCCCCTGCTGCACAAGTGCAAGGACCAGAGTTTGATCCCCAGTACCAACCCCGCCCCTGCAAAAAAAGATAAACATATTGTGAAATAGGAAGAAAAGGTCTAAAGGAGTATGGGAAATGGGAGGGGTAGGGAAAAGGAAAGAACAGAAAAGAAAAAATATGAGAAAAGAAAACAATGGAAACAAAGTCTGTGTAAATAAGGAAGGGTAGAGGGGGTGGAGGACAAGGGGATGGGGAAAAAATAAGAACCAAGATACATCATGTAAAGGCACAAGATCCAATGATGAATGTAACTGTATTGTATACCTAAAATGTAATGGAAAAAAAATAAAATTCTAAATTGATTTGTGAGCTAAATTAACATCACCAATATGGTTTAAAAAAGAAGAAAAAGATAAACCGTAAGAAAAAGAAAAAAGAAATAATTAAAAGCAAAACAAGAAAAGAAAAATGGACAAAACCTCCCACAAGTCTCAAAAAGTCAATGAAGAAAACAAGTCAAAAAAAAAAAAGTCCTGTGTATTTCTGGATGAGTGGTTTCTTTCCAGTGTTTGCAGCCTTGGGCCAGGGATTTAGCTCAGTGGTTTCGCCGCCTGCTGTGCAAGCACAAGAACCTGAGTTCGATCCCTGGTACCAAAAAAAAACAACCCCCAAACCAGTGTTTGCAGCCTCGGAATGCAGCAACTCAGCTTTCTACACCAACCTTTAAGACATGTGGATTTGTGAAGTTCTTCCCCACCCTAGCGGCCCCTTCATCTGTTCACTCCAGACTATGGCAACTGTCAAACTGAGGTGTGTTCTTGCTCACTTTGGAGACGGAGAAAGCAATCAGACCACTGATCTGTGCTGAATATAGGGAGCCGGGCAGGAGTTCAAGCAGACTGGTGGACTTACTGCCAGCACTTTCAGATCCAGCTGCTTCTAAAAGCCACACACATCAGGCCTGGCCTCTCATCATGTGTTGTCATGTGTTGTTTTGTTTTTGTTTTTAACTTTTCTTTTTTTGTTGTTGTTCTTAAAATTATTTTTCTAGTTTGTTGTTACTTTTATCTATTAATTTCCTTTTATTCCTTAATAGGATTCTTTGTCTCACTTTTCTCTCATCTTTCATTAATTTTTGACATTTTACTTTTTCCATTTCCCCATTCTCCACCCCCTCTATCTTTACTAGTATAACTATTAAACTTTGTTTTTAGTTAGCTGTATAAACACTATGATATTACTGTTCTATTGTTAGTGGGACTATAGCTTTGCATTTAGTAGCTACTTATTTGGTTTGTCTTAGTGTTTACACTATGTTTACAGATCTCTTTTCAATTGGTAAGGGTTGCCAAAGTGCTTAAGCAAATTCTGAGACATACATTATTGTTTATGTCAATATTTAGTTTGTCTTTGATGCTCTTGTTGCTAATTCTGTTGCTATTGCCAGGGAGGCATAGTTGTTATTATTAATTGGTTTTCTCTGTATGTCAATATCTGGATTGCCTTTGCATCATTAACAGTACTGTTGCTTATTCCTAGAGAACTGGGTGGTGGGCTAATTATACTGCAGCCTCCACTCCCGTTTTTTTTGTTTTTTTGTTTTTTGGTACTGGGGATCGAACTTGGGTCCTTGCACTTGCGCAGCAGGCGACAAAACCACTGGGCTAAATCCCCAGCCCCTCCACTCCCAAGTTAACAGAAGTATTGGTTCTTAGGACAGAGGCAAGGTCCTATAAGTATCCACACCAAGAGTGCAGCACTGGAAAGGAGACACGAAAGAGGTAGCAACAGTCTTTCCAGTATAACCAACCTGCAAACCTCAGCAAAAAAAATAAAATAAAGGATGTGAAGACGTAGCTCGGTTCAAAGGCCATGAGTTCAATCCCTAGTATCATAAATAAATAAATAAATAAATAAACAAATAAATAAATTTTTAGGAAAAATGGAAAAATCTGATGGCCTAGTTAATAACTAAGGCTAAGGTTGTTACATTCCCTTAGAATGTAATCATAAAATTTTTCCCACATTACAATGCACCAGAACTTTTTAAAAGATGAGTTTAACTTCCAGTGTTATGAAATATTAAATATTGGAATGAAAAATGCATGTAAAGAAACAACTAAAGCTCTCCACATTTAAGAAAACAAATTTGCAATTGGTCATGGTGGTGCACACCCATGATCCCAGCATTAGGGAAGCTGAGGCAGGAGGATCACTGAGTTCGAGGCCAGCCTGGGCTACGTAGTGAGTTCAAGGCCACCCTGGACTACATCATGAGATCCTATCTCAAAGAAAAAAAACAAGAAAACAGATTTGATATGCTTCTTAGTTGCCTTTTTTAAGCAGCTTCTGAGATATACAACTAAGAGGGACCGAGTATTTAGTGCAGTGGCACTATGCCTGCCTCACAAGCGCAAGATCCTGAGTTCAATCCCTGGTACCGGGTGTGTGTGTGGGGGGATATACAACTAAGAGTTCAGAAATGTCTGCGCAATCAGAATAGCAGAAATACTTCCTAAGATCATTATAAGGATGAAAATGATATTGTATGTATTGGATTAAAAGACAAGAATGTAATAAATGACAAATAGTACTGGTTAATTATTACTACAATTATAAGGTTAGCAACTATTTTTTGAAGCAGTTTTACATTAACCTTAGCTCTAAGATTTTGTTATCGTCAATGACTGCACCTAAGTGTTCAAGTCAGTTAAAGTGGGCCAAACTGCAAAAGAGGCTGTCCTGTCTTCTGACATCAACTGTAAGTTTGGAGGTGTTTGTAAAAATCACCCTCAGGTTTGATAATTTACTAAAACCCAAAAACTCAATGAAAGGTATTACTGCAGGGAAAGCATATAGATTAAAACCATCCAAGGTAAGAAGCACATAGGGTAGTCTCTGTGGTCCTCTCCCTCTGGAGCTGGGACACAATACTCTTCAATGTGAGAATATTGAACAAAGCATTGCTAACCAGGGAAGCCAGCTTAAGCCTCATATTCAAAGTTTTTACTGGGGCTCCATTGCCTAAGTATGACTGATTGCCTGGGTACTGTGTCAGCTGCAAGGACACTGACATCATGTGACCTCAAGCCTTCACTTTGAATCAGTTATTTTTTATGGCAGGGCTGGCTATAGCCTCAGAACTTGTGGGGCTCTCTCCCTAAAAAACTGTGACATACATTAGCTTCAAAAGGCTGAGGGCAAAGTCCAGATCTGTCTTTGGGGAAGGTCGAGATCAATTTTTTTTTTTGGTGCTACTTGGGATTGAACCTATGGCCTTTGTACTGAGTGGCCCCCAGCCCACTTAAAATTTTGAAACAAGGTCTTGCTAAGGTGATAGGTCGCCCAGGCTGGGTCGAACTTGTGATCCTCCTGCCTAACCCTTCCAGAGTGCTAGGGTTATAGGCATGCACCACCATTCCCAGCAGGGTTGAATTCTTTATTACACATCACTATTTCCTCTGTAATATATTATTACACAAGATGGACCACCCTAACCTTGGCATCTTATGTTCTCAAATGACCACCTCCTCAGCTTTGACTGTTTTTAGTGTATCTTTCAACCTTGTTTGTTTTCTTTCTCTCCAAATGAGTGCTTAAATGTATTCATATACTGTGTGTGTGTGCGTATGTGTGTGTTACTAGGGATTGAAACCAGGCCCCTTACACTGAGCTACATTCCCTGCCCTTTTAAAAAAATTTACAAGGTCTTTTTTTTTTTTTCTTTTGAGACAGGATCTTGCTATGTAGTTCAGGCTGGCCTTGGACTCAAGGCTATCCTATTTTAGCTTCCCCAGTGCTTGGCATGTGCTACCACACCCAGTCAACAGGGTCTTGCTAAATTACTCAAGTTGGGTAGAACTTGGACTACTCATGCCTCAGTCTTCCAGACTGCTGGATTTCCTAAAGTACACTCTAAACATGATCAAAAAAGCATTTAAAAATCTGTCCTGACTTTCGTTCACTATCTCTACCAGTGGAACACAACATAGCCCTCCTTTTTGTACCTTAGGCCATATTTTTGTCCTCTATAACCTGTAGGATTTTGGCCTTAGCAAATCATACTTTGTGTGTGGGTGCATATGTGTGTGTGTATGTTGTATTGGGGACTAAACCCAGGGCCTTAGTACTGAGCTCCATCTTCACCCCTTTTTTAAATTACTTTTTAAAATTTTGAGACAGGGTCCTGCTAAGTTACTAAGTTGCTCAGGCTGGGCTCAAACTGTCAGACCCCCACCAAGGCAGAAGAGAAAAAACTTCCCAGGCAATGTTGCTGCACATCCTACAAGATGTAAAGGATAACAGGATGCCAAGGCCTAGGTTCAAGATAAACAGCCTACCCCATGCAGCAACATCTGTGGGTCCAGATACCCCTGGAGACCACCAGACTTCCTCCACTCCAGAACAAAAAACTTTCTCAACTCTAAGATAAAATTTTCCATTCCTCCTGGCAACTTTCCTACCCCTCCCCTCCCCAAACTCCCCTATGAAGTTTCCCATTGCCCAAGCCCCAGCGTCAATGCTTGTTGCTTCATTTTTGCCTGCCCTGGGGGTCTCAGTCATGCCTCAGTTTACCCTAACACAAACTTGATGATTCTCTCATCTCAGCCTTTCAGAGTGCTGGGATTTTTGGTATGTACCAGCATGCTTGACCCATACTTTCATTTTATACAAATGCTTTACACAATTGGTTTGGAATTCCTTTTGACTTTCATTTATATTCTTTAATTCTGTATGCCAAAATATATCTATTAGGCAAATGAATACTCAATAATTCCTTTACGATGATTTTAAATTAATCACCTGTCAACAACTTTGGAAGTGGTAAGAGATGACTTGCAGATATACTTAAAAATAATGGGCTTGGGGTATAGCTCCATGGTAGAGCACTTGCCTAGCATATAAACAAACAAACAAATAAATAAATGAACTGGGGATCCAGGTATCGCTCAGTGGTAGAGTGTGTGCTTAGCATGAGTGAGGCCCTGGGTTCAATCTCCAGCAGCAAAACAAAACATTGAATTGGCAGCTAACTCAAATGGAATGTTTCTCTGGGCAATTTTCATTTTGTCATTTGTTCCAATTAAAGTCAAAATCCTACTTCATCTTTCCTGATCTGTGCAGCTCTAACTGCGGCATACAGAGGGATGAACACCAGCTCATCTCCAATTGTATTTTTTCTGCCAGCTTGGGCTTAGCAAAATGAGGTCTATAATAAAGTAAGTAGGATCCCAAACTGAGTAGAATCAATAGAAAGTGTCCCTCAAAGAGAAGGATGGAAAAATCTTTTTAGGTTTAAAAATACACCCAAAGACCTGTCTGGGTACTAAAGATGGAGTGTGTAGCTAGCAGGCCAATGAACAGAGCTGCACTGCAAATCTGGAGGCTGGGTTCTCGCATACATTTTCAGTAACTGGAAGCATTTACTAAAAAGCAACCACTAAATGCCAGTTTGTGGTGAAAGAAATGTGGCCAGTGACATCAAAATATATGTAAATATATGAATATTAAAATTGTCATGTAGAAATAAAACACTTTAGAACCTGAGAAATCATGAAGATCTTCTAATTAGTCTAATTGTCTTAGTGTATAAATTAGAAAACTTGAAAATAACCAGTCAATGCACATTAGTACAATTACAGATAATTTTAAAATTAACTCTTGGGTAAGAAGTGGTTTTTAAACTTTCACTTTTACATCAAATTAGATATTGATTACATGTATTGTAAAATAAAGCAGATCTTCCCACTTCACAACTCATGTTAGATTTAACAGTCTCTTCACTGACTCTTTGTACTGAGAAAGGGTAATTTCATTTTCCCCCTCATTCTTAAGACTAACAAGAGACTTCTGATAATTTTCAACCTCTTTAGTACCAAGGAGCTCTTCTTTATTTACTTCCATGTTTTTCTCAGCGATGCTAATTTGGAGAAGTGTTTCCAGGATATTTTTTTCTGAGGAGCTATTTTTCCATATATATTCTTCCATGTCTGCTTCAGTCTTATTTTTTTCCCATTCTTCAGTTTTCTGAAAGAAAAAATAAGTTCTGAATTCTGAGAAGTGTTACCAAAGATAAAAGTACTTTTGTTTGTCTGTTTACTTGTTTTAGTGAAATAGAAGTTTGCAAGATGCGGGCAGCCCTGGTCAGCACTCGGCTGCACTCTGCCTGACCCCTCATCCAGGACTGTTGGCCTGGGCCTGGCTGCAGGGCTGCATGGGGTTCTGTGAACACCAGGCAGGCAAGCTCCATCACCACTCACTAGTTCTGTCTACAGAAGTGACAACTGATTTGCCTTGCAAATTTCACTTATAAAACTATCCTGATTACCAATATATACAGGAAACGTTTGCATGTTAAAATGAGAGGTTAAAATAATGGGAGTTGAAAGGAAACTATTTTTTATCATCGTACATGGTTGAGGGAATGACAGGGCAATGTCACAGATTGCCTCCAATGCTGGACATGGAACTACAGGACTTAAATGTTTGTCCTGTTGGTTTTTGGACTTGCTTTCGTCTCATTCCTTTGTATTCCTTTATTTGTACCTTTTGGAATAGAAATGTCTATCTTGTGCCATTGAATGTTGGAAGGGTTTAACATTCTTTTCATTTGTTTGTTGTTGTTTTTCATTTGTTTGTTTTGGTACCAGGAATCAACTCAGGACCTTGCAGCTTGTAAGGCAGGCATGGTGCCACTGAGCTAAATCCCCAGCCCCATTCTTTTCATTTGTAAAGGGGCTTGCAGCTAAGAGTTTGCCTTAAATCTCAGAGGGAACTTTGGACTTTTAAGCAATGCTGAAACTGTTAAGACTCAGGCAACTTTTAAGAGATGGACTAAATGCTTTCTGCATAAAGGGATGTGCATGAGTCTTTGGGGAGCCAGGGGTGGAATGTTACGGCTTCTGTCTAGATGTCCTCCTAAAGCCTTATGGAGTCACAGAGCAGAGGGGTTTCAGAGGTGGCTGGATCTAGAGTGCGTGGTGCTGGGATCAAGGGTGTATGGTTACTAAATCAGTCCACTGATTGGTCTGGCATAGTTCTGGCTAGGATTAAGGGTGAGTGCTACACTTGCCTAGGGCGAGTGGCCTGCATAAAATATAGACAGAAAGAAGGCTAATGTGCTCTCACTTGCCTACTTGCTGTGGACTTTTTCTCCTCTTCAATGCCCCTCTGCCATGTCACCCTGCCTTGGAGCCAGCTGACTATGGACTGAAACCTCTACAAACTGTAAACCAAATAAACCTTTCCTCCTTTAACTTTGGGTGTCAGGTATTTTGTCTCAGCAATGAAAAAAGTAACTAAAACAATACAGATGCAACATTCTGTGAAAAAGAAAGCAAGGGGTTAACAAATAATATGCACTGGTTCACAGCAATGGTGAATACCAGTCACATTCTCTCCAAATTAATACACAATACCCTGAGCATAAGTACTATAGAATCACTCACCACCCTGAGTAACCACTTTTAAAGGTGCTAACATATTACAACTCAGGTACACACATCAGGCTGTGAGAAATACTACTCCACCTCCAAACCACATTGAAAGAGCCCCAGCTTGAGCAGAGATCCAAGGCTCCTCAGAATTAGCTAAGCATATGCCACGCAGCAGGCCACAGTTCCACCAACTGCCACCCTCCTACCCTTCTCCCCTTTAGAACTCATTAAAAAATGAAAAAAACAGAAGGGCCCCACCAAACACAACAGGCCACTGGGGATGCCCTGAATCAGCAAACCCACTCAGATCAGTAAGGGCCAAGGAAGAGGTTCTCCCACCAGAGACTGCCAAGAGGAAATCCTCCTCTGAATCCTTCAAACTGAGCATCTTTCCTTAAAACAAACAAAATAAAACAAAACTATGCAGGATATCTTCCTTATCTCCAAATTTCTGAGCCAAAGTAGGTATCTGCATTCATAATTCCTGCATGTTTGCCCCACCCTGCTAAACTGAATTTGAGGTTGGAACAGTGCCCCAGCTTATGCTTTAGCAACACTTTATTCAGCTGAGAATCAAGTCTATGTGCCCTTTTTATCTGGTAGGGAGGCTATAGGCTTGGTGAGGGGTGAGGCAGGGACTACTTTGCCTGTGCTCCTCCCCTAGAACCCTGCTGCAAATAATTTCTAATTATGTCTTTGTCATTGATCTAAAAGAGATATTTTTCTTTTTCTTTTTTGTGGTGCTAGTAATTGAACCCAGGGTATCACTTTAAAATAACCGTGATTAATTTGTTAAAGAAAACAGAGGGAACAAAGCAATATGAATATTAAAATAAAGAATTTCAACACAGAATTGGTATCTGTAACAAAGATTCAGCTGGGTATAGCGGAATACACACCTGCACTCTGGGAATCCCAGCACTCTGGGAGGCTAGGGCAGTACTGCAAGTCTGATTCCAGCCTGGTCAATTTATCAAAATCCTGTCTTTAAAAAAAAAAAAGAAAAGAAAAATCTGAAGATTTAGCCCAGTGCAAAGGGGCCAGGGCTCAATCTCCAGAACTGGCAGAATGGGGAAGGGGATATCAAATGATAACCTAGAAAGACACAGTATCTGAAATTAAATCAATGAATGGGTGCAAAAAGCACCCTGAATATAGCAGAAAGCAGGATTAGTGAACTCAAGAGAATAAAATTACATGGTAACAATCAACAAATCTGTACTATGAGATTCTGAGGCCCTTTTTATGTTGTATAATGAACTCCCTCAAGGCCAGCCTGAACTACATAGTGAGATCCTGTTTCAAAAAAACAAAAGCAAAACAATAATTAGCTTCCTCTAAGGTTTATGGTGATTCTATTCAACAAATCCAATACTGGAAGGATAACTTTTACATATCCTAAACAAATAAAATTTTTTAAAAATTTTAAGTTTGCAAGAACATCTTTTGGGGAATTAAAAAAAATTCATAATTTTTCTATAACTTCTGGCTATAAAAACCTATGGCGCTAAATTTACAAAAAGAGAAACAATTAGACACCATGTATTTTTCTGGTGAAAGTCTATAATACCAACTATGAAATACTTTTTAAAAAAAAACCCTCAAAAAACCTAATTAGTGTCTGATTAAGCCTTTAGTTCCAATTATCAACTTAAAGGAAATAGAAGCTAGAGTTGGTGGCACACACCTGCAATCCCAGCACTCAAACACAGCTTGGGCAGCTCAGTGAGACCCTGCCTCAAAAAAAAAATAAAATAAAAAGAGCTGAGGGAGCTGGTCAGTGGGAAGACCCAGTTTCAATTATTAGACCCTGCTTCAAAAAGAAATATAGGTAAGTGTATAAATGCTACACCATGGCGATAAAAATAAACAAAACCCAAATATGAGAAAAGCCTACAAAACACAAACAAACAAACATAAAATAAAATTTTTTCAACACATCAGCTGCAAGAAAACGGACTGTGACCATTATGAGATATTCTTTCAAAACACATTTACTGGAGGGGCTACCAATGTGCCTGGGTTTACAAGAAGAAAGTAGATATCACTAGGATACTGTATTAGTCAGCTTGTAACTGCAGGAGACAAATACCTGACATGTACAATTTAAAGGAGAGGTTTTTCTGCAGTTTTATTACACAGTCAGGCAGAAGGGCATGGCAGAGAAAAGGTGCTAACCTCAAGAAGGAGAGAGGGCTGGAAAGATCCAAGTAAGTGGTCAGGAACCACTGGGGTCCCCAAGGTCATACACCTACGGCCCACACAGACACCCAGTAGAGTGCTTTACTAATCTAGGGAGCCCTCAAACCAGTCAAGGTGACAATATTAAATACAGACACTCTAGCTAAAAACTAATGTTTCTATGTCTGAATACCTTAGAAAAAGGTACATTTGGGCTTATTCATATTAAACAACTTCTGAATTTTTCCTTCAGATGAAATAAAAAGTTCACTAAAGCAAAAACACATTATTCAAACATGATACTGATACTAGAACAAATTTATGTGCCAATCATATAAATGGTTTTGTTTTCATGATTTAAAAAATTCTTTTTTTTTTTTTGGTACGGGGGATCGAACTCGGGACCTTGTGCTTGCAAGGCAGGTGCTGGAACCACTGAGCTAAATCCCCAGGCCGATTTAAAAAATTCTTACAGAAAATATCAGCAATATACAGAAGTAATAAGAGTGCAATGAACTCCCATGTGGCCATGAACTCATGGCCTATCTTCATACATGGCTCTATCCACTGCCTCCTTCCCATGTCTTTATTGAATTATTTAGAAGAAAATACTGTCATCTAATTTGTAATATATTGGTATTTTTCTTTAAAAATTAAGGACTATTTTTAAATCCCTAACTATTCATTTGGTGGTGCTTTAATTCACAAGATCCTAACATAGGTGTGTGTTTTCATCAATTCAACTTAAAAGCCAGCAGCTGCTCTCTGCAGCTCCCGGGCTCCTGACAGCCAATTTCCCTGTTAGGTGTCACTGTGGCTGTCTGGCCAATGGCTGAAGGAAGCCCCTGACCCAAGCAGAGTAACTCCCTTGGAGCTTGACTCTAAAGAAGGAACTTGGTTTAATTTTAAAGTTTTGTCTCTCTCCTTGCCCCCTGCCCTTGGTGGCTGGTCCTATAAAATCTGTACTGATGAAAGTTACACCTTTGGAATGGGAGCCTGGAGGGGGAGAGGAAATCAAGCTACAGAGACAATGAGGCACTACTACCTAGAGAATAACAGAACCCAGAGATGAAGGGTCCTTGCATTGCCCCAGCTCCTTCTCATGGCATTTCTGACCTTTTTAGCATTCCTGCCCTTATCTTTGCTGTTTAAGTGAGCCTGAGTGGTCTTCATGACTCCCAGAGGGAGTCTCAAGGGATATATGGTGCTCAGGAGAGACTTGCGGACACAAAAAGTTTAGAATTGTCAGCACATACATGTTAATTTACATCACCTTGGAGAATATGCAAAATGAGGGAAAAAAGAGAAAAGATAAAACTTGCAAAACATGTTCATTTAATACATTTCGACTTAACATCTAGCAAGCAGACACTTCTATAAATATAATTTTGCAGTTAAAATGGCTCAGTACTATTTGCAAATAAGGAGTATCTTTCCAAGATGTTATAATTATAATAATTTTGAGATATCTTTATATTTATGTGACTTAAAATGGCCTGTCATAATTTTCTTTTTAAACAGTTTTCCTTAATTTCAGTGCCTACCAGTAAAATGCTCATTGTCACATAAAGGACCTTTTACACAGGGAGTTAAGACTAAAAGGAAGCTGGGCACGGTAGCACATGGGTGTAATCCTAGCACTCGGGAGGCTGAGGCAGGTAGATTGCTAGTTTAAAGCTAGTCTAGACTATATAGCAAGACTTATATAAAAAACAAACACCCCCTCCAAAAAAAAAAACAACAACCCAAGGAGAAAAAGCCTAAAAGAATAGTAACCCAGAAGTGAATTTTTAAAAATTAACTTTATTGGTACATTTTAGGTATACACTATGATCACATTCATCACTGGGAATTTGTACCTTTACATGATGTATCTTAGCTTAGTTCTTGTTTTTTCCCATTCCCCTTCCCTCCCTTCCACTCCTCCACCGCTCCCTATTTACAAAAGCTTTGTTTCCATCTTTTCCTTCTTTTCTCATATTTTTTCTTTCCCTTCTTTCCTTTCCCCCACTCCCTCCTACTTCCCTACCCCTTTGAACCTGTGCTTCCTATTAGGAAGCAGAAGTGAATTTTGACATATTGTTCACAGGCTGCAACTTCATAAACAGTCTAACAGAAAAGGTAGACATTACTAAAAAAGGGAAAAATAATCTATAAAAGGATGGTCAAAATATACTGTGTGTACTTACTGCAGTAAAATTTTTAGTAAAAGACACATTGCCTTAATCCTACTCAAAATACTCCCCCTTGCTTCCAATACACCTACCCCATCATTTCTGCCACTTTCTGAAGCACTTACGAAGAATTCTTTCATGAGCGTCTGTCTTCATGAAGTGTGCACAAAAAGATGGTGAATGCTACTGCCAAGTACCATTCAATAGAATGGCAGACTCATAAAAACATGATGCTGTATCCTCATTCACCTTATTCACTAGATCTTCCTCTTCCCCAAAGGCAAAATGACCATGAATCAATGCACAAAACTGAGGCAGATAGGACAGCATCAGAAGGTGATAAGAAGGATGGGTGTGTTCCAAGGGCGGTGGAATATTTTCAGGGTGATTAATGGCAATTAATCAGTCTTTTACTGTAATACAATTAAAAAATTTAAACATTTACCATCTTTTGCAATTACACCTCCTGTAATTCTTTCACCCAAAAATAGATGATCAGTACTGGTGACACTTGTTGTGTGTCTTTCTCAATTCATTTTTAAAACGTTGCTATGGTTAAACTTTAGCTTCTAAAATCATATCCAGCACTGAAGTAGTCAGTTGTTTTTTGTTTTTTGTTTTTTTTAAGGTACCAGGGATCGAACTTGGGTCCTTGCACTTGCGCAGCAGGCGGTGAAACCACTGAGCTAAATCCCCGGCCCCATTTGTTTGTTTTCTTTATTGAAGGGTAGCTAGAATATAGTAATTTTAAGGCACAAATAATAGCATATTCAAATTACTAGGGGCAATTAAAAAATACCAGTATAAGCTAACACTGATCATCATTTAGGCAGAGTTTGATTATATTATCAACACTTATTTTAATACGTCAACTAATAAATTTAGAAAATACTTCCACTAGTAAACATTTCTATTCCCAATTTAATCTATCAGTATGGATATAACACACATATACATACAGTTTCTTTTCCTCCCTGCCTGCAAGAACAAAGCCTGCCTAACCACAACCTTAGAAAAAACAATTTTTTCACCCATGTGATCTTGCTCTCTTTACTGACTCAATTAGTCATTTATTCATTCACTTCACAAGGGAAACAGCATCCATAAAGGCCATGAAGCTGGAAAGGATTTAGGACATTCAAGGAAGTTAAAAACAGCCAGTAAGAACACACCAGCACAGGATGAGGCCAAGGAGGTACTCAATGCATGCCAGGCACTATTTGAAGTTCCTTAATGAATTAACTTACTGAACTCCCACATCACCCTATGAGTTAGTGATGTTATCATCTGTTTTACAGACCAGGAAACTGAAATCGAGTAATTAAATAATTTGTTCCAAACCACACTGGTTATTAGTGGCAGAACAGGTTTTAAGAAACATAAAGACAATATAAAAAGAATATCCAAAGAGCAAAATAATAACAACTTGAACTTACCATCTTTTCCCCCCTTGAATTATAAATTTAATACAAAGAAAAACATATACTAATTGATGGAAAGGTCAGTATATTCTGAAGTAGCAGAGGGCAAAGATATATCTGCTTCACTAAATACAAATTTGTCACTTCCCATTCAAAACTTCTTTTGCTTAAAAAATGAATCACAGTAACATTACACTACTTATGACTACAAGTAATTCATTATGTTATATGAAGGAAAACAGCTTAACCATTTTTTAAAAAAATCCCAAGGGATTTGAAAATCATAAAAAAGTTGGGAGGCAAATATTCATGATGGATAAAAAAGTGAAAATAATTACTGCCAATTCTTTGAAGCATCAAAACTTTTTTTTTTTGGCATAGTATTAGGAATTAAATCCAAGGCCTCACACATATTAAGCAAGTGCTCTATCACTGAGCTACACCCCCAGCCCAATACTAAACTTAACTGAGTATGTGAAGAAATTCAATTTAGATCTGCTTTAAAGCACATTTGCTAAAGGCTAACATGCCAGGCACGGTACTAAATACTGGGAAAATAAAGATGAATGATATACACAGTGCTTGAATAAAATTATCCAACTTAGAAATTTCTGTTACCTGACTTTTCAGAACCACTTTTACAAAGCTAGATTTATTTTCGGCAGTAAGATACCCAAACATTTAGATTTTTAAAAAGCAATATTAGTAGTAATTCAATATTAAAGTCATCTAAAGATCTTTAGGACTTAATTTCAGATCTCTATGTCTTCTAAAGCAAGTGGTTTTTCCTTTGTCCCAATTTTTGTGTTTCAGTCTATCTTTTGTACAAGTCCTTTGCAAGATGCTTCCTTCAAACATTTAACCTAATTACTTGTGGAAGATTTAAAAATTATCAAGCAAAAAAATTAATTTAGGAAGTTTTGTTATTATCAGTTATATAAGGTTGTAAGTAGGATCCATGTTCTACAAATTTAAATACAGTAGTATATAGATGTGATTTTTTTCTTTTCTTTTTTGGGCCGCAGGAAACAAACTGAGGGCTTCCCTCATGTTGGGCAAACAATCTGCCATTGGGCCACATCCTCAGATTTTAACCATTCTACTCTACTCTAAAATAGTCTAGCTGGGGATTTAGCTCAGTGGTTTCGCCGCCTGCTGGGCAAGTGCAAGGACCCGAGTTCGATCCCTGGTACCAAAAAAAAATAAAAATAAAAAAATAAAATAAAAGTCTTCCAGTGCTACCCAGGCTGGCCTGGAACTTGTGACCCTGTCTCAGCCTCCCCAGTAGATGGAATTATAGGTGTGTGCAACCATACCAAGATGAATTAAATGTAAGGTATATATACAGAAACAGAATAAATGAATTTGAAATTCTAAGAAAAAAGTCATTTTAGTGGTATTAACATTAATAGTCATTTAGTGAGAGCTCATTATTTGCTAGGTATTTTACATAAAACTCCCTGATCCTTCCAAAAAGTCCTAGATGAAAACCAAGCCTCAAAAGTTAAACTGTTGAAAGAGTACACAGGCAGAAAATAGTAGAAATGGGATTAGAATTCTAGACTGTATGGCTCCAAATATTAAACTAATAATTTATTCCTAAGCTAACAATATATATCTCTAAAATATCAATCCAAATTTCTACAAGTCTCTGCTTCTTTAAACTGCCAAGGATAGTACCAGTACTAATCATTCTCTGAATCATCACTAGGCCTATATGCCCAAAGCCTATGCTTTGTGGAGTCTATGCTCACTGAAGTCTTCTTTGATACTTTCATATTTATATTGTTCTGAATATTCTATAACAGTATTATCCTCATATCAAAGTCTAGATCAACACTTTTTCAGAGGGATTCCAACTAGTTTTCTCTCAATGGTACGGTAACGTCTGTGCAAAAGTTAAAAAGCCAAGGCACACAAATATTTGAGTATTATGTGCTCAGAAGCTAGCCTATGAAAAATACTGTAATAGGTTAAACAGAAGCTTTCTAAATATTGGATTAAATCTCAGGTGATAACATCAATTGTAAGTATGGATTCCATGCTGGTGAAGAAAAAAAGAAATTCAATTTAATAAAAATTATGTTCCAGTAGCTCTGAAAAATTTCACAGCTCATCTGTCTTCTCTTAAAGCTTCTTAACTGATAGTGTTTGTTTAGAGGACTACACCAATATTAATATAGGAATTCTTTAATTGTATCTGTGTAGGACAGTTATACATGGCTATTTAACTTATCATCAAAGTAATTAACATTAAAGATCAAAGGCTCCTTGCATCAAATCCAGAATACAAGCTTGTTTGGATTCTGTTATGGGACCACAGAAAGAATCTAGAGTAAGGCAACTTTTACTGAATTTTTACTCCTGTTGTTTCCTGTGGGGCAAATTCCTTTTACAAGATACTGGCAAAATAATAAACTCAAAAAAATCAAGACACAAGTGTACTTTCAGTATTATTTAATTGTTCTTAACTGTCCCTAAAATATAATAGTACCATGGACCCTCAAGTTACGACTGGCCTGACATATGAACAACGTAAATTACAACTAGCATTTTAGTTTTAACTTATGACCAGTCTTGAGTTATGACCCAAATGTCAGCCGCTTGTGCATCCAGATGGTCTCAGATACAGATTTAACCCTTAAAGAGTTCTGGAAGGAACATTACAACATCCTTTCCTGTGTGGGGTTAAGAGAGAAATTTTGGGCCAGTGTCTAAGGATACTGAGATCTTCCTGTACTTTGAAGGCTGTGTAGAGGAGCCTTAGCCTTCCATTGACCGACTTAAGTTACAACCAGCCCTCACAAATGAACTGAGTTCATAAGTCAAGGGTCCACTGTATAATAGTCAAATTTTCAGTGTTAATTACATTTTTAGCTACATTTACAGTCCTTTTCTTTTTGAGATAGAGTCTCATTATGTAGGTCAGGCTGGCCTTTGAACTCACTATATGGCCCAGACTAACCTCGAACTCATGGAGATCCTCCTGTCGGAGCCTTCTGAGTGCTGGGATAACAGGTGTGCACTACGACACCTGCCTTTACAGTCCTTTAAAAATTTTATTTACTTTTAAATTTTTTTATCAGTACCAGTTAGCAGGACATAGTGTCTGCATTCATCTTAGGGAGGAGATAGGTGTACTTAACATATGTTCAACACAGTTTAATTTTTTATTCCCCTTCCCCTCACACCACTCTCCTCTACATCCCTTTCCCATTTTCCAATGATCTGTTTAAGATTACAGTAAGTCAGGGCCGGGATTTAGCTCAGTGGTTTCGCTGCCTGCAGGTGCAAGGACCCGATCCCCATACCAAAACAAAAACAAACAAACAAAAAACAAAAACAAAAAAAAGATTACAGCAAGTCACTGGTCTTGGTGGTGCATGCCCATAATCTCAGTACTTAGAAGGCTGAGGCAGGAGGATTTCCATGAGTTCAAGGCCAGCCTAAATTACACAGCATGACTCTGTCTCAAAAAAAAAAAATTACATTTAAGTCTCTGATTTGTTCATGAGGAGTTCAGCTTCAGGAAACATATATAAGTCGAATTTGTTCAATTTTGACATAGTGAGTCTTATACGATATACCTGTGAAAGTCTGGAACTCAAATGGGACTTACTGCATTTATACATTGGGTTTCCTACCTAAGAGAAGTTACACAATATTTAAGCATGTGTCTGATTTATTTCACTTAACATTATGGTGTCAAGGTGCATCTATTTTTCTATAAATGACTCCAACTTATCCTTCTTTATAGCACAGTAGTATTCCAATATGTATAAATACATTTTCTTTATCCATTTGTCTGTTGATGAATATATAGGCCATTTCCAAGATTTAGCTATTATGAGTTGTGCTGCATAAATATACGTATGCATGTATCATTATGGTATGATACCTTTAACTTTGGGGGTGGGGAAGATACCTAGAAAGGAAACAGCTGGATCCAATGGAACTTCTATTTTTAGTTTTTTTGAGGCATCTCCATACTAAATTTCATAATGGCTATACCAATTTACACTCTGACCAGCAGAAGGATGTAGAAGGGTTCTTTTTCACCCCTGTAGCTGTGCCAGCATTTGTTATTTTTTGATGATAGCCATTCTTTCTGCAGTAAGATATAATCTCAATGTTTCAATTTGCATTTCTCTAATGGCCAGAGATGTTGAGCATTCTTCATGTATTTACTGCCCATTTATACTTCTTTTAAGTGGCTATTCATTTCAGTAGCCCATTTTTGGACTGAGTATTTTGGGGAGAATGCAATTTTTTTGAGTTCTTATAAATTCTAGATATTACTCCTTTGTCAGAGGAGTAGCTAGCAAAATTCTTTTTCCCATTCTTAAGGTTGTCTCAATCTATTATTTCCTTTGCTGTGCAGAGATCTCTTGCCTCAGCCTCCTGAGTGCTGGGATTATTTTATTTTATTTTGTAGTTTTGTTTTTTTGGGTTTTTTTAGGTACCGGGGATCAAACTTGGGTCCTTGCGCTTGCGCAGCAGGTGGCAAAACCACTAAGCTAAATCCCCAGCCCTTATTTTATTTTGGTACCGGGGATTGAACTCCGGGTCCTTGCGCTTGTGCAGCAGACGGCAAAACCACTGAGCTAAATCCCTGGCCCATGAGTGCTGGGATTACAGGCATACACCACCACACCTGGCTATTTCTCTTGCCGATTGCTCTGGCTAATGTTTCAAGTACTATAGTGAACAGAAGTGGTATTAGTGGACATCCTTGTCTTTTTTCCATATTTTAAGAGAAGGCTTTTCACTTTTCCCTGTTTAATAAAAAGTTTATCATAAATGGCTTTTATCGGGCTGGGGATTTAGCTCAGTGGTTTCGACAACTGCTGTGCAAGCTCAAGGACCCAAGTTTGATCCCCGGTACCTAAATAAATAAATGGCTTTTATCATGTTGAGATAAAGTCCTTCTGTAAGGTTTTTATCATGAATGGATGTTTCAGTTTGTCTAAGGATTTTTCTGCCTTTGACGAAACTATTGAGATGATCAGGTGATATGTTGTTCTTGCTTTTATGTAAAGTACTACACTCACTGATATGTGTATGTTGAACCATCCTTTCATACCGGGGATGAAGCCTATTTGGTCATGATGCATGATCTTTCTGATGATTTTTGCATCTAAGTTCATTAGAGACTGACCTGTGGTTTTCTTTTTTCAGTTGGCTCTTTGTCAGTTTGGGAATCAGGGAATGCTAGCTTCCAGGAATGAGTTTGTAAGTACTCCCACCCTTTCAATTTCATTAAGGTGTTTGATGAGTACTGATGTTATATTCTCCCTGAAGTTCGTATAGATTGAGTAGCAAATTCATAAGGTCTTAGCTTTTCTTAAATGGTTGGGTTTTTATTACTGTCTTAATTTCATTGTCTCTTATGGGATCGTTCAGGGTTTTTGGTTTCTTGATTCAATTTTGGTAATTCATATGTCTAGGAATCTTTCCATTTATTCTAGATTTTCTGATTTGCTGGACTACAAATTTTTCATAGTACTTACTAATGATCTTCTAGATTTTGGTGGTGTCCATTATTTTTACCTTTCTCAACTGCATTGATATAGGTTTGTTCTTTCCTTCTGATTTTTGTTTATTTATTTAAGACAGTGTCTCATTACGTAGTTCAGGCTAGCCTTGAACAAAACATATAGCCCAGGCTGGTCTTGAACTTGCCATAATCCTCCTGCCTCAGCCTCCTGAGTACTGCGGTTACAGGTATGGGCCACCACAACTGGATCTTTCTTTTGTGAATTCTGCAAAAGGTTTGTCTATTTTGTTTATTCTTTTGAAGAATCAGCTCCTTGATTCACTGATTCTTTGTATTGTTTTTTCAATCAATTTCATCTCTGATTTTTCCTTCCTTCCTTAGTTTTCAGTTTGGATTATTCTTGTCTAGGACCTTTAGGTCCATCATTAGGTTATGTATTTGTACTCACTCTGTTTTTCAGATATAGGCATTCACAGCTATAAGCTTCCCTCTCTGGACTCCTTTCATTGTGTCTCATGGGTTTTGGTGCATTTTCCTGGCAGTATCACTGATTCTAGGAATGGTTTAATTTCTTCACTTAATTTCTCCTTTGATTCATTGAGTATTCAGGAGAGTGATATTTAATGTTTGTAAAATGTCTGTGGTTTCTGTTGCCACTGATTTCTAGTTTTAGTGTTCTATGAACTGATAGTATACATAAGATAATTTCTATTCTTTTGTATTTATTTAAGCACAATTTGTAGACTAATATGTAATCTATTTTGGAGAAAGTTCTCTGTGCTGCTGAGGATGTCTCTTTTGTTACAGTAGAGTAGAACACTCTAGGACATCTATTAAGTCCATTTATTTGATGGTGTGGTTATTTTCTAATTTTGTTTAGTTGATATATTTGTAAAATTGGGGTATTGAGGTTCCCTACTATGGTTGTGTTGGTGTTTATTTAATGTTTTGTGACCAGTAGTGTTTGTTTTATTAAGCTGGTTGAACCGGCATTTTGGTGCACATATACTTACAAGCGTTATGTCTTCCTATTGAATTGTTCCCTTACTAATAATATATAGTGACCTTCTTTGCCTCTTCTGATGAGTTTTAGCTCGAAGTCTGTATCTGAGAACAAGACTGCTACCTCTCTTTGTTTTCGGGGGTCTTGGTGCAGGAAATACTGTTTTCCACCCTATGAATAGAAGCTCTGGAGGCATTGTGCTGCTTCTTTTGTCATGTTCCGTTTTACTTTTGTGCTGAGAGATGATGTCAAACAGAGAGAAGATACTTTAATGTTGGTATGATGAACTCTTTAGTTACTTTCTGTTTTCCTGTGATATGATCTTGTCTATTCAGTTTAATTAGATCAGATCCAGTCACTCTCTTGTAGGTAGAGAATTTCTACCGGATATAACAGTGTCCACATATCCAACCATGAATCATATACTTTACAACTTGTTTTAACAATTTGATCTTGTATTAGTGCCCCTTACAGACTACAGTGCTATTCGCAATTAATCTGGGATGTAGAGCGAAAAGGAAGAAAAGAGGAAAGAGAAAAGGAAGGGAGTAAGTCAGTAAGAGGAAAGGGAAGTAAGATACATGTTAGTAGGTAAAAATAGTACCTCAAACTCAGAGGTATTTTTATAGCATTATAAAGGGTTAATGTTGAGGGGCTTTAAGAGGATAATTTTGAAGGTGGGAAGAAAATTGCAGGGGAGAGAAATGTAATGAGAAATTGAAGAAAGCTTTAAAGCTGTCAGTACCATTAATATATTTGTAGTCAGTTTTGTTTGGATCCTCTAACCACAATTCTGTTAAGGGTTACCTACTACATGCATGAACGGTGCCACTCAAATTATTTTTTTTCATTAAGTTTACAGGTACATTTTAGGTAGACGATACAGTAACATTCATCTTTGGGATCTTGTACCTTTACATGATGTATCTTGGTCTTATTTTTTCCCCATTCCCCTGCCCTCCTTTCACCCCCTCTACCCTTCCCTATTTACAAAGACTTTTTTTCCCCTTTTCTCCTATTTTTTCTTTTCTCCTACGCCTCCCACTTCCCCTACTCTTTTTAGAGCTTTTCTTATGTCACAATATCAAATATACATTTTGATCCTTTTAGTTTTTCACACCAGAGAAACCATTCAGTATTTATAGGTGTGTCCTATTTATTTCACTTGAATATGGCCTCAATGTGCATCCACTTGGCTATAAATGTCTCTAGTTTCTCATTCTTCGTGGCTGAGTAGTACTCCATTTTATTAAAAAGAAAAACCCACATCTTCTTTATCCAGTCTCCAGTTGATGGGCATTTGGGCTGTTTCCAAGTTTTAGCTATTATAAACTGTGCCACTATAAACACAGGTGTGCATGTATCACTGTGGTATGGTTCTTTTAATTCTTTTGGGAAGATACCCAGCAGAGGAATAGCTGGGTCAAATGGGACTTCTAATCCTAGTTGTTTCAGGTATCTCCATATTGATTTCCACAGTGGTTGTACCAGTCTACACTCCCACCAACAATGGAGAAGGGTTCCATTCTCCCCACAATCCCACCAGCATTTGATATTGGTTGATTTCTTGATAGCTGCCATTCTTAGTGGGGTGATGTGGAATCTCAGCATTGTTTTCATTTGGATTTCTTGAATGACCAGTGATGCTGAACATTTTTTCCCATGTTTATTTGCTGCTTTTACTTCTTTGTCTAAGAAATGTCTGTTCATTTCAGATGCCCATTTTTAAATTGGGTCTTTGAATTTGGGGGCATGATTTTTTTGAGTTATTTATATATTCTAGATAGCAAACCTTTGTCTGAGGAACAGCTGGTAAAATTTTTTTCCCACATTGTAGGTTGTCTCTTAGTTCTGTTGGTGGTTTCTCTTGCAGTGCAGAAGCTTTTAAATAAGATGAGATCCCAACTGTTGATTCTTTGTGCTAGCTCCATGCTGCTGAGGATTTGTTCATAAAGTTTTTTCCTATGCCAATGTCAAGAGTTCTACCTAACTTATCTTCCAGCAAGTTTAGTGTTTGTTTTAATATTTAGATCTTTAATCCACTTTGATTTTAGTTTAGTGCATGGTGATAGACATGGGTCTAGTTTTAATCTTTGGCAAGTTGAAATCCAGTTTTTCCAACACCATTTATTAAAAATCCTACCTTTCCTTCAGTGAAGATTGTTGGCTCCTTGTCAAAGATGAGGCAGGGGCCAGGGATTTAGCTCAGTGGTTCCACCACCTGCTTCACAAGCGCAAGGTCCTGAGTTCGATACCCGGTACCAAAAAAGCAAAACAAAATAGATGAGGTAGCTAAGTATGTCTGGAGTTGTTTCTGTATCGTCTAGTCTATTCTACTGATACTCTGGTTTGTTTCTTTGCCAGTACCATGCTGTTTTTATCACAGTGGCTTTGTAGTATAGTTTCAAGTTGGGATTGTGATACCCCCTGCCATGTCTCTGTTGCCTAGAATTGCTTTTGCTATTCTAGGTCTCTTTTGGTTCCAAATGAATTTTTGGATTGTTTTCTCAAGGTCTGTGAAGTACACTGCTGGAATTTCAATCAGGATTGCATTGAATCTGTATATCAATTCTGGAAGTATGGCTATTTTCACTATATTGGTTCTTCCTACCCAGGAATAAGGTATGTTTTTCCATTTTCTTATATCCTCTTCGATCTCTTTTTTAGAGTGCTGTAGTTCTCAATGTTGAGGTCTTTTGCTTCCTTCGTTTGACTGATTCCCAGATATTTCATTTTTTGGGATGCTACTGTGAAAGGGATGGTTTCCCTAATTTCTTTCTCAGTGAGTGTTATTTGTGTACAAGAAGGCTACTATTTTTGAGTGTTTACCTAGTGCTCAGCTACTCTACTGTATCTGTCAATTAAGTCAAGAATTCTTTTGGTGGAGTTTTTTGGGTCTTAAATGTAGGTATCATATCATTAGCAAATAATGACAATTTAACTTCTTACTTTCCTATCTTTATTCCTTTTATTTCTTTCTCTTGTCTAATTGCTGTGGCTAACGTTTCCAAAACTATATTGAACAGGAGTCGTGATAGTGGACATCTTTGTCTTGTTCCTGATTTTAGCCTGAAGGTTTTCAGTTTTTGACCATTTAGTATGATGTTAGCTATTGGTTTTTCATAGATAGTCTTTATCAAGTTGAGATAAAGACCCTCTATTCCAATTTTCTGCAGGGTTTTTATCATGAATGCTTTTTCTGCATTGATTGAGGTGATCATATGGTTTTTGTCCTTGACTCTGTTAATATAGTGTATTACATTTATTGATTTCTGTATGTTGAACCATCCTTGCATCCCTGGGATAAATCCGACTTGGTCAGGGTGTATGATCTTCTTGATGATCCTCTGTACTCTATTTGCCACTCAAATTAAAGCACTGATCCATTATTTTCTTTTGTACATATATAAGTACCTCCTAAATATATATTCTATGAAATGTAAAGAAGGGAAGACAAAGGAATACAGAAAACGAGAAAGAGTAAAGAAAAAAGAATAAAAAGGAAACAGTTAAAAAGAGAAAAACTAAAGATCTAGAGAGAACAGAATAAAGGAAAAATACTTAAAAAATAAAAACATTAAAATAAAAAATAATATTGATAAAGAAGCAAGAACCAAAGAAAAGAACAAAAAAAAAATCTAAAGCGTGAATCCGGACGAATAAGCAAGGAAACAAAAAACCCCTCAGGTGGCCACTGTACCATAAAGTCAAGCGTCCACACATTTCTTTTGATTGTAGTAATACTGTCCTTGCAGGCAGCCAAGAAGGTTTTCCCCCTGCCTGTGGTCTGCTTTACCACCTCCCTGGGGGTGATGAGGGCTGCTAAGTCTTTCAGGACCCGCTGCCTGGTTGTAAGCTGTGATTTGGGTGTGGCCAAGTGCAGACCTTTGTTTCTGTCAGAAGACCTGACAACCTCAATTAATTTGGGAAGAAAAGGATGTGAAGGACACCTGGTTCTCCAGTAACTCCCACTACCCTTGCTGATGGGCAAATCTGGAGAGAGCCTTCGGGCAAATGCCTGCAGGGGCCTTATCCCCAGAATATACTCAGAAACACTCTGCCCTGGGCAACTCCCTGTTCCTTTGTGTTACATTTTAATCCATCCCTGACCTGAAAGCACTGCTTTCCAACCGACAGAAGTTGGTGCAGTCCCCACCCTTGGCAGAGAGTCTCCTTTGCCCATACAGGATGGTGAGTGTTGGGACAGGATTTCCACTGCCTTGGATCTTACCAGAGTTTGGAGAAATAAAAGAAAAGCACTTGCTCTGGACTGGCTCCATTGATTTTCTTCACCTTCCTAGCATCTCCAGGGATGCAATCTATCCTAGTTCCCTGCCACTGGGCTTCAGGGTGCTCACAGTTTACAGTGTTCAGCCTCTCTCTGCCTAGGGCTAGGGGCTTCCCTTGTAGACATTGGGTGGTGGGTAGGATGCTGCAGGGACACAGTGTTCCCTGGTGTTTGGGAAGATGAGGAGAGACTGCCTGTATTTGTGTTGCTGTCTCCTTTTCTCTGATTACAGTTTGCAGTGTCCCTAGAGGCAACAGCAGTTTATTCCCACTCTAGGCTTCCTAGGAAGAGGAAGCAGTTTATTCCCACCCTCCTCCTCCTAGGAAGAGGGAGATTATGTAGGGAGCCTATCCTTGTAGCCCAGCCTCTGCAGCTCTGTCTCCTTCCCTCAAGCTGTTAGAACCACTTCTAAGGTGCTGCTTTGCTGGATAAGGGGGGGTAGGGGGGGCGCACAGGCAAGGCCAGTGGTAGATCCCTTTTTCAATAACCCAGACACTTGTTTCTATCTAGAGGATTCCTCATTCAGGTTAATTTTCTCTATGTGGGTATGACTGTCGCCTCCACTTCTGAATACCTGTATTAGCTAATCTCTCTCCTTGGAGTTTCCTAATCAGCCATGTTGGGATCCTTTTTCTATTTTTATTTTGAGACAGGGCCTCACTAAGTCACTGACTGCTCAGGCTCAAGTCTGTGATCCTCCTACTTCAGCCTTCCAGAGTAATGGGATTATAGGTAAGTACCACCATGCCCAGTCTAACCACACTTTTTTTTTTTTTTTTGGTACTGGGGACTGAACTTGGGTCCTTGTGCTTGCAAGGCAGGTGGCAGAACCACTGAGCTAAATCCCCAGCCCCTAACCACAGATTTTAAGAGGCATTTAAAAGGCCTTTGTACAAAGTTTTACAAAACAAGATAAATCATAAATTGTCAAGCTATGTAAATGATTAACTACTCTTCCATAATTGAGAACTTTCACTTAAAATAAAAAACCAAACTTACCTTTCAGGGTTTTTTTTGGTACCGGGGATTGAACTCGGGTCCTTGTGCTTGTGCAGCAGGTGGCGAAACCACTGAGCTAAATCCCCGGCCTGAAAACCAAACTTACCAAGTGTGGGAGCACATGCATAAAATCCCAGCTACTTGGGAGACTGAGGCAGGAGGATCACAAGTTTGAGGCTAGCTTGGGCAACTTAGCAAGACTCTGTCTCAAAATAAAACAAAAAAGGCTGGGAATGTAGCTCAGTAGTAGAGTGCTTCCTAGCATAACCAAGGCCCTGGTTTAGTCCCCAGTACTAGAGGGGAAGAAGGTAAAACATTCCAAAATTTCCAGTGAAAGACAGAAACTATGAGTTTGAAAATGTTTTAGGCATATTTCAGCATGGTTCTACAGTGGAGTGAATAATCTATTTCAAGATCCTCATTTTTGATAACAGTAGAAACATGACATTTCATACATGTTAGATTATTTGGTGGTGCACAAAATACTCAATGACTACTTGTCACAGAATTTTTTTTGAAAGTTAACATCATCTAAATCACACTGACAATCATTAAACATTCACACACACTTACCCAAGATTCATGGTATGATACTGTCAGTAGATACAGTGCATAATCATAGTTCTGCCTCTTTAAAGGGCATCTTTAAAAGAGAAGAGGGAGGAAGTCACAATTCTAGAAATTCAGTATATAGAAGAATTTGCACAGCATACAATATATTATCAGGAATTCTGCTTTTAGAAAAATTCTTAGAATGAAAGAATAGACTACATATTTCACAACTTAGGGATACTGAACACTGGTGTTTTTTACCTTTGATTTCATTACTAAGGGATTATTTGTATATGATAACACTTGCATGGCATTTTTAATATGACTGTGTTCAATTCAAGTTCCCTTTACCAACTCAGTGCTAAGAATTTGCACACACATACCTAATGACTTCATTTAAAAAACAGGCCGGGGAATGAAACACAAAAATAGATAAACTGCGGACTGTGTTATGTGCTTGTAGTTCCAGCTACTTGGAAAGCTGAGGCAGGAGAATTACATGAGTCCAGGATTTGAGGACAGCCTGGACAACACAGTGAGATGGTCTCCAAAGGAGAAGGGGCACGGAACCCAAAGAGACAAGCCAGGTGCATGGCTACAATTGCAATCTTGGAACTGAGGGAGGCTGAGGTAGGAGGATCACAAATTCAAGTCCTGCCTGGATAACTGAACAAGACCCTGTATGAAAATAAAAAAATAGGGCTGAGGATTTAGCTCAGCGGTTCTGCTGCCTTCCTTTTAAGTGCAAGGTCCTGAGTTTGATCCCCGGTACCAAAAAAAAAAAAAAAAAAGAAGAAAAGAAAAAGAGCTAGGAATCTGAAGGTTAATCTTTATTCCCCCAAAGTTGATTCTTCTAAAAATAAGCTATATTATACACAATGCTATATGGTTGGTGCAATATTTAAAGTGGAACTAATATCCTAAAATTAGTTAAAACTTCTACATATATATGAAGTAGCATGTTAAGGTTCTAGGATAGTAAAATAATGCAAAGAAAGAAGCAACTGCTTCTAAATTCTTTAAACATTAAATAAAACAATTACATGACAAATGACTTTAACTATGCTGTTTATTCCTAAGTTTATTAGTCCACTTGTGCTGGGCATGGTGGTGCACACCTGTAGTCCCAGCAACTGGCGGACTGAGGCAGGAGGACCACAAGTTCAAGGCCAGCCTGAACTACACAGGAGGGCCCTGTCTCAAAACAACAACAACAAAAGCCCACTTGTGTTTAGTTAACAGTCCTCTGCTCAATAGTTGCTACCATAAAAGATAAACATAGTGATACTTCTTTATCTTGAAAAAAGGCAACATCATCAAACACAAAGTTTCAAATAATAACATTTTAAAGGTATTTTAAAGTCAGAAAAAAGTAAAAAATCAATAATATTATCTGGCATTTTCTAAAGACAGTAAAAGGATTATTTCTAATCTATTCCTAATCTATTTCTTCTATAAGGTAACAATCAGAAGCTATGGTGCCTATGCTTTTATTGCCTCCACACCACTGCCATGTCTATGTACACATGTTCCTTTTCTGTACTGAGACTCAGGATGAAGATCTCATCCATCTGGACACTTCCAAATGCTTTGGAACTGGCTTAGCAGGAAAAAGAGGAGATGTGCTGACTCATTTTTCTGTAAAGTCAGGTCTTTTATACTCTGACAATTTAAAAACAACTAAACTATCATTCTAAAAATAAAATAATTATTTAGTAAAAACATGCCAGTAACCCTTCTTTCAATCAAATAAAACTAATCTAATTTATAAATTCATATATAATACAGTTAATGCTATTTTTGGAAATATCTATCTTAGCTCTAAAATTGTACTTATATACAAAAGGGCCTTAGGCTGGGGATTTAGCTCAGTGGCACCACCCCTGCCTCGAAAGGTCCTGAATTTGATCCCCTGCAAGGGAAAAAAAAGCTTCTTCAAAAGGGCCATGATAAAAGTTCCACATATATAATTTAATAATTTTAAAGTACAAGACTTACACACTTTATAAAAATCTGTTTAAAGGAAAACTTGTTCTATTTTATGGAATGAGATATTGCCTGATTCTAGAATCACACAGCCAATTAAGGACACAAACAAAAACCTCAACTACTTAAGCATTAATCACTAGCAAAGCATATTTTTGTCTTCTAACATCTTCCAAATTTTATACACATGGATATATGAAAATTAGTATTAAAAATAACACTAAAAATCTGTAGATGGTGGTACCTACCTATAATCCCAGCACTTGGGAGGCTAAGGAGAATCATTGAGTTGAGGCCAGCCTAGGTTACACAGAGAGTTCAAGGCCAGTCTGGACTACAGTGAGTAGTTTCAAAAAACAAAACAAAACAAAACAAAAGAACCAACAAACCAAAACAATAACTGAGAAGCCTCCCTGCATACATAAAGAGCACACAAAAAAGTAGGTTGTGTGAGGATACTGAAACTTGAATTAGAAAACTTCTTCAAATAAGTTGACATAATAAAAGGCTACTTCTATTGTCAATATAATTTCTCTAAAAAGGATTACCAGGGAACTGGAGGGCAATAAAGAAGCACAAGGCCAGTCTGTTCAATTTTTTATTCTTTACCTATCTGTTTTGATGGTGAGTACATCTGTAGTCTTGCAGTATCGTTCTCCTACAAGTTTAATCAATTTCTTCTTTGCATGATCATCTAAATTCAAACTGGAAAGTTTCACCTTAAAAATATAAGAAACAAATTCCATCACCTAATTTAATGAAAAAAGTAGCAATGTTATCTATATTAACACTAAACCCATTAAAAATTTTTTTTCAAACTCCCTCCTATATAGAGTTAGCAGTTTGGCAAGCATTATGAAGTCTCATTTTACCTATGGAAAGAAAAACAAAGAGGGAACAGAACATACTATTTGAAATTCTTTGAAAGTTCTGGGCTTGTGCCTTTCCTGAAAAAGCAAATGATATCTCTTAAATAAGTGAAATCATGGTGCTATTTTGCACCAATAGACTTAAACTCAATTGTATTAGCAAGGCTGTACTATAGAAATAAATGATACAATCGAGTATCTTTAATAAATTTCTACCATGGAAATATGAAACCTGTATCACTGCAACTGGGTTCAAGGACATTTATTCTTTAAAAGCTACAGGTATCTCTCATAGGTTAGAATACTGCATTAGGTAAGGGTCAAAGCATTTGAAGTAATTCAGTTCAACATTTTTTAAAAATTTAGCTTCACTGGCTAAGATTTTTTTTTTGTAAAACGGTTATTTCTATTGAATATATTTAGGATACACTGAGTTAAAGTGAATTCTTTACAATAATATTTCTTGGAGTACTTTGTAGGATTGATATGTAAATGATCCTCCAATTTATTGGACCCTCCATCCCACTTTCAGGTTCATGAAATTAGTCATCCTTAAGACATATGTTGGGAAATACTGAATTAGATTAATGTATTTTTTAATTTGCACGTAACTATGACATAGGCTGAAGGTATTGTGTGTACTGATGAATAGGTTTGACACCAGGATACAGTTAAAGCATTGTATTAGACCAGTTTTAGTTAGCAGAGTGAAACACTAAAGCTGGGAACTTTTCTTTAAAATAAAATTTATTTTTATCCCATTTCCCCCTCAGTACCCCTCCCCTCTCTATGTACAAAAGATTTGTTTCCATTTTTTCCTTTTATTTTCACTTTTTTCTTTCCCTTAAAGCTGGGACACTTTATGAAGAGGTTAATTTATTTTATTTTTTCCCATTAAGTTTATTGGTACATTTTAGGTATAAAATACAGTTACATTCATCAATGGGATATTGTACCTTTACATGAGTATCTTGGTTCTTATTTTTTTCCTCTTCCCTTGCCCTCCCTTCACCCGCCTCTACCCTTCCCTATTTGCAAAGACTTTGTTTCCATTTTTTTCCTTTTCTCATATATTTTCTTTTCCCCTTTTTCCTTTCCCCTATCCCTCCCACTTCCCCTGCTCCTTTAGACCTTTTCTTCCTATTACACAATACCAATTAAACATTTTAAAAATTACAATATCAAGATCTAGAAGACATTACCACAGAGTTTAAAGAATTTAAAAGGATATAGAAAGCATATTACAAAAATCTTTTTGAAATAAATTTGACAACTTCTAAGAAGTACCTTGGAAGACAAATTAATGAAACTAACTCTGGAGGAAATATAAAATTTGAATAGCACCTATCAAAGAAAGTATATTCCTAGCTTGAAAACCTACTTATATGACAACAGCAGGCTCATATACATTTTAACTGATAGATAAATTTTTTGATTTTTTTTTTTTGGTACCGGGGATCAAACTCGGGTCCTTGAGCTTGCACAGCAGGCAGTGAAACCACTGAGCTAAATCCCCGGCCCTCGTATTTAGAATATTAATCACTGCTGTACATCCCTAGGGGAAGTATTTGGGTGTAGTCCTTCCTCTTCTCTAGAAGCCTGAACTTCAGTGAATGTGTCTCCAGCCATGGTTGTCCTCTGTGCTGGCTCCCTTGAGGGCCAGACCCTACTTATAATGTATCTAATTTAGCTATCTACAGTATTGGGTTTTTTTGCAGTACAGGGTATTGAACTCAGGACCTTGCACTTGCAAGGCAGGCAACAGTACCACTGAGCTAACTCCCTGGCCCGGCAATATTGTGACCCTCCTCCCTCAAGCCGCCTAGAGTGGTGGGGATTATAGGTGTGTACCACCATACCTGGCACTTTTTAAAATTTATTCATTCAGCAAATGTCTATTGAATGCCTTTTAAGTGCTAGGCCATTGTGAAAAAGAAAATAAACATTTTCTTTCCTTCTGGAAGTTTGCAACTCATTGGAGAAAATGGGCAGATAAATAGGCTACTGTGTCATAGTGTCCTGAGGGTAGTGCAGGGTTATTGAAGCTACAGACAAGAATGAGATGGGATTGACTTCAAACTTTTTTCTTCCTTAAGCAGTCTTTCTTGTTCTCAATACTTTCTATGGAAAATTAATCTGTGCTTGGTATGATTTGGAATGGTTTGAATTCTTCCCTAAGGATTTATGTGTTGGGATCTTAGTCCTCAGAGTTGTGTTTGGAGGACCTGTGTACTAGTGAGAGATCCTTAGGCCACTGGAAGAGATTAAGGGACCCTGAGTTATTTCTCTAGAAACGAAGTTGCTACAAAAGTGAGCCTGAACACAGGCTTTGTGGCTTCCTTTCTTAATGATGTAGTAATTGCATGTGTCATTTTGATGCTAGTGCCATCCCCATCCCCAGTAACAAAAAAAAACCCAAACAAACCTTTATCAAATATTCTAAACAGGTATCAATCACCTGGATGGGGACCAACACCTTAACCGATTCCTTCCAGGAAAGGTTCCTGACCCATCCATTCTCAGAAAATCCTGTGAGTTCCATGTATGCTTACTATGATGACTTGCTTCCCATTTGATCCTGATTTAATCAATATTACCTAAGTGATTGTACTTGTTATCTTATTGACTCACTCTAGTTTTGTCCCACCTCATACCCACCTTGTGATTGTCCATCAGATCAGTATTACCTAAGTGACTACTTGCAATCTTATTGACTATAGTTTTGCCCCACTTTGTACCTGCCTCACCTCGTGGCTTTGGGCAATAAAATACCCCTAAGAAGTGAGGTCCCCAGCCACCCACTCGGGACTCCTGTCTCTGTCTCAGACAGAAACTATCTTCCTCTCAGTAAGCTCTTCCTACTCAACCTCTGTTGCTCTTAGAATTCATTCTTCGATTTTAGAGAACATGAACTTGGGTGTGTCTAGACATGTAGTAGGTTGGGAGTTATAAATATTTCCCATATATCAGGGAGAGCCCAGCCTGGACAACTTAACATGACTCTATCTCAAAATAAAACAGAAAAAAAGGTCTAAGGATGCAGCTTAGGGTGAAGGTCCTGGATGAAAGAAAGAGAAGAGAAGCAGAGAGAAGAGGGGAGGGGAGGGGAGAGGAGAAGAGAAATATATTGCTTTTAAAAAGCATAGTTTTTTTTATAATTCTGAAAGAGAAAATAGAAAATAATTAAATAAATACAAATAAACTCAAAAAGAACATAGGTAGTAAGAATACTGACTTTAAATGTCAATCCAAGACCATGTTCACATGCTGCAGACACTGTAAACTACCACTATCCTCTGGAAAAAATATGCACCAACAATCAGATTAACAGTGTGATAGATAAAATAACCTGCTTTCTACTAACTCTAGTTACTCACAATACTGTGTAAAATTACTTTCCAGAAAATAACAAGATGTACCTGTATTATTATGATTGTGCAAATATATGTACATATAGAAATAGCATATAAAAATGAATAGTGAGTGATTTTTTTTTCCTTTTTAAAAAACTCCCTTTAATGAAATCATAATAATGTTAATAATACATTTAAATTTTTTAATAATAATGTAAATGTTCTAGCTTTTTATGCAAGAGATGGGCAAAAAAGTGGCAGCAATAACTGCTTGAAAACTCATATTCACATTAACATTTTAATGTCCAAAACCCATACAGAACTTACACCAGAAACTTGTATTTCAGAAACAGTTGCATGGCACACACATGCCACCTGCTAGCACTTGAAGGCACTGCAAAACTGTAGCCCTTAACCTAGACTGACTTCAAGGTTGTGCGGACAGTCTTTCACCAAAATTCAAAAAGAATCCTTAGATTTTTTTTTAAGTTGCAATTTTTCAAATAGTAGATACTGTGCTAGTAACATTATTCCCCAAATAATGCTGACATTTCAAATTACAGGAGGTTGTGGTTACATATATGTGTCTATCTTCAACTGCCTATATTTTAACACAAAAAGAGATACATAAATGAAGAAATGTGAAATATTTTCCTTACATGTAAATATGGTACGGTTAAAGGAAGCTGGAAGTTCATGAAAAAAACTAGGTTTGATTAGCTCTGCCACTGCATGTGACCTAAAAGAAATCATTTTGCATCTCCGAGATTCAGTTTCTTCGAACAACTTAATTCACAGCATTTTTGTCAGAAATAAATGAGACTTAAGGAAGAAGCACTTTTAAAGTAAAGTCTTATATAAAAGCTAAGCGTCCTGCATCCCCTGGTACTGGGGATTGAACCTGGAGCCTTCATACTGAGTTACGTCCTCAGCCTGTTTTTCACTCTTTGAGACAGTCTTGCTAAGTTGCCAGGCTAACTTTTGATCCTACTGCTACACCCTCTGACAGTGCTGGGATGACAGGTAGGTCGCACTACGCCCAGCCATAAATTGTTTTTAATTCCAAACTACTTTTATAACCAATGAGAAAACAGTATCACTTTACTTGTCTGAATTTAAAACTCTGAGTATCTCAAAATAGTACTTTAGTCCTATTTGTTACCATCACTGCATTACCTTAGTCATGCTTTATTTCACCCTTACCTACACACCACCACCCACAACACCTTCACTGAGCCTCGAAAGACAGCTACGAGAGTGGACAGAGTCCATAAGGGCAGTGTGAGTCGTTCAGAAGAGCTACAGCACAGTAATGAATGATCTCAGATTGGCAAGGAATGGGACAGGAAGGAAGCGTGATATAAAAAGTGACTCCTGGGCCAGGGATTTAGCTCAGTGGTTCCACCGCCTGCTTTGCAAGCTCAAGGTCTCAAGTTCGATCCCCAGCACCAAAAAAAAAAAAAAAGTGACTCCTGGAGAGATTAAAAATGGCAGAGTAGAGACCAGCAGCAAAATATAGCCTCTCTGGGACCTGGAACTGAGATATCTTGACAACAGAGAAATGTAACACAACACACAGAAAAGAATGAAGCAGCCAGAAAGCTCACCCTGACTCCCAGAGAGGGGAACCTGTCTGCTGACACAAGGTAAACTTGGAGAGGGCTGGCAGCTCCAGGGAGAAATAACTGACAGGGCCAGCAGCACTGGCCCCAAGAAAACCCCATGACTATTGTAAAATGCAACAATACCATGGGGTTTTACCCCAAAAGTGATTTCTGGATGCAGGCTAGAGTTGAAGAAAAAATTCTAGTGCACCATGCACTGGGTTTAATTAGGACCCATTTTGGAAAAGGGTTGTTTTAAGACTATAGACAACTATATTACAGGATTTCCTGTGTTACCCTGTGTCTTAGCTACTTGCTTGCGGTTGAGACAAAATACCCAACACTCACAAGTTAAGGGAGGAAAGGTTTATTTTATAGAGGTTTCAGCTCATAGTTAGCTGGCTCCAAGGCAGGGTGGCATGGTAGACGGGCATCACAGAGGAGAAACAGTTCATGGTGGGCAGAAGACATTAAAGCAGCTAAGTAGTGAAGCAGCAGCAGGAGCCTGCCTCTCCATTTTATCCCTTCCAGGCTACCCACCCTTTGGGTGGTGCCACTCACACCCAGGATAGGCCTTCCCATTATCCACACCAAGAACTATGCCAAACTTTAATCCCAGCATCACACATCTAATCCCAGCATCATACCCTAGATCTAGCCACCTCTGAAAAGCCCCACCTATGACCACATGGGGCTTTGGGGGGACATCTAGACACAAACCATAACACCCTATTACACTGACTGGTTGGGAGACAGCCACATAACATAGTTATGGATAGGGTGTGGGTTTGACATAGACCTCTATGAGAAGTTTAAGCACAGGCCAGGAAGGACACAGACAGGCCGATCATGTGTGGCTCTCTGAGGGGGCAGGGTCTTGAAAGTGCTTGCCTAAGTTCAGTGGTTGGTGTGAACCCCCTTACTGCTGCATATGTCCTACACAGAACTAAGAGGTCTGTTTGTTTTCCCCATCTACCAATGAGAACAAGGATATGCCTGGGCTTGGATGACTGCCACAGCCTGGGATAAACGGACAGAGGGGCCTATGAAGCCAGTGGGAGAAAGCTGTAACTCAGGGTGCAAAGAGGGGCATGGAGACTGGGAACTGCTGGAGTGACTACAACCTCAGGGTGGACACCATGGACTGACCGTATCCAGTTGGTAAGGATGGGCAGGATTCCAGCATCCACAAGCAAAAACAAGAGAATAGAAATAAAATAGGTCTTAGATTCCAATATTACACACTCTGGAAAGAAACTACTCTTTCAAAAACACAAAGGAATTTTTGTGAACTAGTTTCTTTTTTAAATCTTCATTGCTTTATGGGGGGGGATTTTTCATCTTTTTTTCTCTTTTAAAGTTTGTTCTCTTTTTTTTCCTATTGTTTTTACCTAATTGTATTAATGTCCTTTTCATTTTTCTTTTTTCTTTTTTTTGGTACTGGGGATCAAACTCAGGACCTTGCACTTGCAAAACAGGCGCAGTGCCACTGAGCTAAATCCCCAGGCCCCCTTTTTATTTGTTAATAGGATCTTTTATCTCAGTTCTCTTTCTTCCTTTATTTTTCAAAGTTTACCTCTTTCACTCTCCTATTTCCCACCCTTCTATTTTTACTAGTATAATCATGAAGCTTTATTATTCTTTAGGTATTTCATTACCTTCATACTATTATTGCTCAATTCTTTTCTAATCTTATTATAGTTGTTGCATTTAGTAGATATTTATGGTACATGAATATTTTTTCTTTATCTATATTATCATCATAGATCTCTTTTCTTATGGTTGGGGTAGTACAATGGTACCTATTATTAGTTCTTTATTTTTCCTTTGGTTTTTTGAGACAGAATCTTGCTATATAGCTCAGGTTAGAGTTGAACTCACTCTGTAGGTCAAGCTACCCTCAAACTCATGGCAATCATCCTGCCTCAGCCCTTGAGTGCTGGTACTACAGGCATGTGTCATCATACCTAGTGATTAGCTGTTGCTATTAATTGGTTTTCTCTTCATGCCAGTATCTGGATTGCCTTTGTGTCATTACCAATACAATGACCCATTCCTGTAGAACTGGGTACTGGGCCAAATACACTATAGCCTGTGCTCCCAAATAAACAGAGGTGGTCTGATTCTGGGACAGAAGCAAAGTCCTATAGGTTATCCACAGCCAGAGGGCATTAATGAAGAGCAGACACTAACTAAAGAGATCTCCATACTAGCAACAAAGTCTTTCCAGTATAATCAACCTGCAATACTCACCACAAAAAATTTGAGAAGACAATGACACAAAATTCCCAACACTGCCAGAGTTGATCCATGGGAAAATGGTGAGGAGGAAATGAAGAAACACACAGCTTGGAATTATATGAAATCATACAAGAGAAAAAAATGAATAAAGGGCTTGGCAAGCCCAAAGAAGATATAATTAAACAATGGACTCAACAGACAAAATGATCAGTGAGTTTACAGAAGACACTAAGAAAAAGCTAGCTGTAGGGCCAGGGATTTAGCTCAGCAGCACTGTACCTGCCTCGCAAGTACAAGGTCCTGAGTTCGGCCCCCGGTACCGAAAAAAAAAAAAAGAAAAAAGAAAAAGCTAGCTGAACCAAACAAAACATTACAAAGCATGAATGACCAGTTTAGCAAAGAATTAGAGACCATGAAAAAAATACTAAACAGAAATCTAGGAGATGAAAGATTCTATTGAAAGTATAGGCAGCAGAAGGGATCGATGTTAGGACTAGAAGATAGTGTTAGAACTAGAAGATAGGGCTGATGTCAGGTGAAAAATTACTTTTGAGATACCTTAAAAACAGAGAACATGAAAAATGGAGTCAATATCTTTTATTTTGGTACCAGGGATCGAACTGGGGTCCTTGTGCTTGCGCAGCAGGCAGCGAAATCACTGAGCTAAATCCCTGGCCCAGAGTCAACATCTTTTGAAGACACAAAGAAGACTAAGATTAACTGGAATTAGCAAAAAACCCGAAGACAGCACAAACAGCATAAAAACCCTATTTACAGAAATAATAGCAGAAAACTTTCCAAATATGGAGAAAGAATTTGACATACCGATATATGGTGTCATACAGACCACTAAATTAGCCACAGTCGGAAAGGAACCTTTCCACAACACATCATAGCCAAAGGCCCAGAAGCTCAACACAAGAACAGATTTTTTTTTTCTTTTGAGACAGGAACTCACTATACAATTCAGGCAGATGTTGAACTCACTAAGTAGTCCATGCTGCCCTGAACTCACAATGATCCTGTCTCAGTCTCCTGTGTGCTGAGATTACAGATATGTGTCACCACACCTGGCAAGGACAAAATATTAAAAGCTACTAGAGAAAAGCAACAAATCACTTACAAAGGTAAACCCATTAGAATTATAGCAAATTCTTAACAAGCCTGAAAGACCAAGAGAGCTTGTAATGAAGTGTTTTAAGCCCTAAAAGAAAACTTCCAGGGCCGGGGATTTAGCTCAGCAGTTTTGCTGCCTGCTGCACAAGCGCAAGGACCCGAGTTTGATCCCCGGTACCAAAAAAACAAACAAAAAACTTCCAACCAACTTACTGATGCTGTAAAACTATCTTTCAAAATTGGTGGAGAAATAAGGTCTTTCCAAGACATAGAGCACCTTCAGAAACTCATGACCTGAACCTGCACTTCAAAAAATTCTCACAGATATTCTAGAGACAATAAAATCAACAATACTAAAAAAGTTTAACAGAATGAATACAGCAGGCAGGGTCAGTGGTTAAATAAAAGGAGGAAAAAGAGAATCATTATCAGGAAAATAATATAATGACAGGAATAAGCCAATACCAAAAGACACAAATTGGCAGAATGGATCAAGAAAAAAAATCCAATGATACCAATGGTGTATACAAGAAACACATTTAATCCAAAAAGAAATTCATAGACTAAAGAGCAAAGGATAAAAAACAATATTCCGTTCTCCAGGGCCAGTGATGTAGCTCAGTGGCGCTGTGCCTGCCTGGCAAGTGCTAGGTTCTGAGTTCGATCCTTGGTATCAAAGGGGGAAAAAAAAGTCCACTTATAGAAGTCAGTGCTCCAATCACTCCCTTCTGCATCAAAAATTCCACTCTCCATGCAATCAATAGGAAAATGAAAACAAGGAGGAATAGTTACCCTAATTTTAGACAAAGCAGACTTCAAGATAAAACTAATCAAAAGAGGCAAAGAAGGTCAATACATATTTCTTAAGGGACCAATTCAACTAGAAGACATAACAATTATAAACACATATGCGCTGAACAATAGCACACCAAACTTCATAAAATAAACACTATTGGCTGAGTATGGTGTCACATGCCTGTAATCCCAGCACTTGGGAGACTGAGGCAGGAGGATTGGCCCAAGTTTGAGGCCAGCTTGGGCTACATAGTGACTTCAAGTACTATGAGAGAGTCTAAGAGAGACCCTGTCTAAAATTATCACAAAACTAAACAACCCCCTAAAACACACAAACACTACTGGACATAAAAAATAGAAAACATCAACACAATTGTAGTAGGGGACCACAACACGCTACTGACACAAACAGATCAACTAGACAAAACAGCAACAATAAAATATCAGAAATGAACCAAACTTTTGAACAAATAGACTTAATAGATATGGGCAGAGGGTTCCACCCAACAACAGAATATGCATCCTTCTCAGCACCACATGGAACTTTGTCTAAAGTAGACCACATGGTAGCCCATAAGACATACTTAAGTAAATACAAAAGAAAATTATCAATGCATATTATCAGATCATAGGGCAATGAAACTAGAAATCAATGGCAAAAGAAAGCACAGGAATTTTGTAAAGGTACAAATTAAACAATACAGTCTTGAATAATCAATGGCTCACAGAAGAAATCAAGGAAGACTTAGTTCCTAGAATCAAATGATAATGCTAGTAGAATACACCAGAACCCAAGGGACACAATGAAAGCAGACCCATGAAGGAAATTCACAGCTATGAATGCCCACATCAGAAAAACACAGTGGTCCCAAATAAATACCCTAATGATTCACCTCAAGGTCCTAGAAAAATAAGGATAATCCAGCAAAAGAACAGACCCGAGGATCAATGGAGCAGACTAAAGGATGCAGAAACAACTCCAGACATACTCAAGCACCTTATCTTTGACAAAAGAAGCCAAACACCTTCACTGAAAGATAGCCGCTTTAATAAACGGTGCTGTAAAAACTGGGTTTCCACATGCCAAAAAACTAGACCCCTATCTTTCACCATGCATGAACCTAAAATCAAAATGGATCAAAGATCTAAATATTAAAACAGAAACACTAGGGCTGGGGATTTTAGCTCAGTGGTTCTGCCACCTGCCCCGCAAGCACAAGGTACCGAGTTCAACCTCCGGTACCAAAAAAAAAAAAAAAAACAGAAACACTAAATCTGCTGGAGGAGAGAACAGGTAGAACGCTTGAGGACATAGGACTAGGCAAAGACTTCATGAACAAAACCCAGGATGCCCAGAAATACTACAAAGAATCAACAACTGTAAACTCATCTTATTAAAAACCTTTTGTATGGCAAGAGAAACCACCAACAGAGTGAAGAGACAATCCAGAGAAGAAAAAAAATTTTTTACCAGCTATTCATATAAAGGACTATTATTTAGAATATATAAAGAACTAAAAAAAAAAAATTCAGATGCCCCCAATTTAAAGACTCAATGCAAAAATGGGCATCTGAGGGCTGGAGACTTAGCTCAGTGGTGCCGCCACCTCGCAGCACAAAGTCTTGAGTTTGATCCCCTGTACCAAAACAGAACAAAACAAAAATAGGCATCTGAAATAAAAAGACACTTCTCAGATAAAGAGTTAGAAATGGCAAATAAATATATGAAAAAATGTTCAACATCACTGGTCATTCGAGAGATGCAAATGAAAACGCTGAGATTCCAGAAAAAATGGCTGCTATCAAGAAATCAATCAATGGGCCAGGGATTTAGCTCAGTGGTTTCACCGCCTCCTGAGCAAATGCAAGGACCCGAGTTCGATCCCCGGTACCAAAAAAAAAAAAAAAGAAAGAAAGAAATCAACCAACAACAAATGCTGGAAGGGCTGTGGGGAAAAAGGAACCCTTCTCCACGGCTGGTGGGAGTGTAGACTGGTGCAACCACTGTGGAAATCAGTGTGGAGATTTCTCAAGAAACTAAAACTAGAGGTTCCATTTGACCCAGCTATTCCCCTTCTTGGTACCTTCCCAAAAGAATTAAGAGCATGATACCACAGTAATATATGCACACCCATGTTTATAGCAGCACAGTTTATAATAGCTAAGGCTTGAAAACAGCCCAGATGCCCATCAACTGAAGAGTGGATAAAGAAGATGTGGGTTTTTTTATACAGAAGGATGAGCTTCAGATATTTATAGCTAAATGGATGAACCTAGAGACTGAACCCCAAGTGAACTAAACTACACACATGTTTAAATACCACATTGTTTCTCTGGTGTGAGAAACTGAATGTGGAAATTAAGGACTGAGATGTATAATGGATGCTGGGAACTGGGAAGAAAGTGTTCACATGGGAAGGGGAACAGGGAGGAGGGAGGGGGAAAGGAAGAAGGGACAAGAAAGAAACTGAAAATAGATGGAAAAATGGAAACAAAGCTTTTGTACAAAGGGAGGGGACTTGAGAGGGGAATGGGATAGAAAAATAAAATTTATTAATAAAAACAAAATAAAAATAAAACAGTAAATTTAATGAAAAAAAGTAAAGAAAACACCAATGCAATTAGGAATTAAAAAGGCAAAATCACAACAGACCCTGCCAAAATCCAGCAGATTATCAGTAAGTACTTTGAAAAGCTGTATTACAATAAATTGAGGAATCTAGAAGAAATGGATAGAATCCTAGATATTTATGAATTATCAAAACTGAACCAAGATACAAAATCCTGAATAATCCAATAATTGACAATGAAACTGAAGCACTAAATCAACTAAGACAAGCCTAAAACCCAATGATTCTTTGCTAATTTCTACCAGAATTTCAAGGAAGACCTAATGCAAATACTCTTCAAACTGAAAGGAAAGTAGTACTCTCAAAATCATTGCTGGAAGCTAGCAGTACACTGATTCTTTTTTTCAATACCAGAAATTGAACTCAGGACCTTGCACTTGCCAGGCAAGTACGGTGCCGCTGAACTACATCCCCAGCCCTTGTACACTGATCCTTAAAAACAAAGACCCAACTAAAAAAACCACAGGCCAGGGTCTATAATGAATACATGCAAAAACCATCAACAAGATACTGGCAAACTGAATGCAACAAATCATCAAAAAGGATCATATACTCGGGCTGGGGATTGATTTAGCTCAGTGGTTCGCCACCTGCTGCGCAAGTGCAAAGACCCGAGTTCAATCCCTGGTACCAAAAAAAAAATAAAAAAGATCATATACTCTATAGTCAAATAGGCTCCATTCCAGGAATGCAAGGATGATTCAATATACACAAATAAGAACACTTAGGATATCACATGAACAGAAGCAAGAACAAAAATCACATGATCATTGCAATAGACACTGAGAAAGGCTTTGAGGAAATCCAACACCTATTCATAATAAAAACCCCAAAGAGGCCAGGGATTTAGTTCAGTATTTCCACTGACTGCCTTGCAAGCGCAAGGTCCCAAGTTCAATCCCCGGTACCAAAAGAAACCAAAATCAAAACTAACAAAAAACCCCGAAGAAAAACTTACTGTCAACATCATATTAAACAGAACAAAGATGAAAGATTTTTCTGTAAAATCAAGAACAAGACAAGGATGTCCACTATGCCCCACCAAAATGGGCAAATGATAAAATAAGCATTTTGCAAAGGAATACAGGCTCAATTTCACTAGTATTCATGTCATTTTTAAATACAAATTTGTTACTTATAAATTGATTGGTACTAATAGTATCTAGATATCTAGACTGGTGCATGTATAGGAAAATAGGCTTTCTTACAATCTACTGTTATATTTTTTACACTTCCAACAGGAGTTTTACCACATATATCATAAAATTCAAAAGAGCTAATCTGTAACTCAACAGTTTTCTCTTTAGAAAGGTATCTTGGGAACATAAATAGGAATATATACAAATATTAATCTCTATAGCTATTCACTACAAAATTTTTTTTTCTTTTTGTTTTGGTACCAGGGATCAAACTCGGGTCCTTGCGCTTGCGCAGCAGGCGGCAAAACCACTGGGCTAAATCCCCAGCCCATCACTACGAAATTTTAAGAAAAAAAAACTATGGGGGCTGGCGACATAGTTCAAGTGGTAGAGTGCATGACTAACATGTGCAAGGCCCTGGGTTTGATTCCTAGCACCTTCCCAGAAGGAAGGAAGGAAAGAAGGAAGGAAATAAATTAAAGTGCCCCATACCCCAAAATATAGATGCTTTAACTAAATTATGATGGATCTACGATGTGAACTTCTTGTATTTCTCATCTAAGGCTTAGGAAAAGGGTTATATCAGAAATGATCAACCCTGCACTCCTATGGGACAAGGATACAGGTCAGTGTTGGCAGCATGCCTAGCATGCTCAAGGCCCTGAGGACACTCCCCAGCACTGCAACAGCGACACTGCATCCCCAGCCTCAAACACGTCATGGCTCATAACAGATGCTTATTTATATACCACATAGCCATTAAGAATAAAATGTAAGGGCCGGGGATTTAGCTCAGTGGTTCCACCACCTCCCTCCAAAGCGCTAGGTCCTGAGTTTGAGCCTCAGTACCAAAAAAAAAAAAAAGAATAAAATTTGAAAGTTTACTAATATTGGGAAATGTTTAGTAAGTGAAAAAGAACAGACTACTAAATACATACGGTTTTATCCAATCAAAATACAATACAGGTTGCCTATAAACATTAAAATGACCTATTGTTGTTAACCAGTATTATTTCTGAATAGAATATTTTATTCTATGGTTTAAAATACTTACATTTTTCCATGACAAATATGCATTAGCTTTATAATCACATACAAAATACATTTTCAAATAATATATTATAATGATTCTTATTTCAAACAATCTTAACTGGGTGTGGTAATATATGCCTGTAATCCCAGGCAGGAGGCTGAAGTAGAGACATCACAAGTTAAAGGCCAGCCCAGGCAACTTAGTGAGACCCGGTCTTAAAAAAAAAAAAAGAAAAGAAAAGAAAAAGCTAGCGATCTAGCTCATTGGTAGACTACCCCTAGGTTTTATCGTCAGCATGGTAAAACAAAACAACAGAACAAAACAAAACCATCTCTTACCCTTAAGGTTACTCCTCGTACTTTGGGGTTTCGAACAGATGGTCCTGATGAAACATAATCAGCAGTGTCAATTTCAATTGGAAAATGCTTCGCACATTTCTCATCACTGTCTAGTGCAGCTGGCCACTCAGTGCAGAAATCTGAGAATTTAAAAAAATTATCTCAATCATGATTTTGCCAAGTAATTATCAGTCACTGTAAAGCATGGTACCAGACACTACCAAATTACTGATATCACTCTCAGGTCATATGAAACGGAAGCAGAGATACTCTTCTGCACTTTACATATACATCTTCATCTCTTTTCTTCATAAAGCCCAATTATGAAATTAAATTCAAAAACTTCAGATAGATTTTGTGGGGAACAGTGTGTTCATTAAAAAAAGGGACCTATGGGGCTGGGGGTGCAGCTCATGGTAAAGGATGTGCTTACCATGCATGAGGTTCTTCAAAATTTTTAAAAAGGGGGTTACCATGCCTTAATGGAAGTACATCAAAGCTCTCCATATACCTAGTAGGGGTCAATTTAATTCTTCCTTACCAACTGAAAGTAAACAAATGTAACTATTATGCATTACAAACATATGCTAATTTAAAAAGTGAACAATTTGGTGTTCAGAGCATTAAGGCCTGTGAAAAACAATCTCAAATGAAAATCCACTCCCAAATGAAGACTATGAAAGACCAGCTGAAAGAAATGAAAAGAGGCTCTGGAAAAGCTCTAAGATGGAATGGAGATGTAGTCAATAATCATCCAGAAATTGAATTAAATAAAGACTCAAACAGATACAAACGTTAAGTCATTTTTATATAGATCCATACAGTACCTGATGTTTCTTCTAAGTGATTTCTATGTGCCAAAGGAGCTATGGAAAGAGGAGAAGCTTTGTTCTCATATTTGGGGAAGACAAAAGGTGTGGAAAGTTGGGACTGGGTCTGAGACCTAAGCCACAACAGGAAGTTCTGAGCACTGTGAACACGGCTTTTTAAAGCACAGAGGTTCTGAATCAGGGCCCAATTGGGGGGTGGCTCCCAGCCTCCCACAAGTATCAGCAGCTGACTTCCTATTGCTCTATTCCTACCAGGTTAGTGTGGTAGGGAGCATTTAGCTTGCGATGTAAATTCCTAACACTATCAGGCTCCCCTTCTTGTTGCTTAACTGGTCTCACTCTAAGAACTAAAAACAGTAGCCTTCTTGGGTCAAACATGTTAAACTTCATGGACCCATGCTTTCTCCAATAAATGTAGGAAAGGCTGACCATCATCACAGGTGGATGTGGGAACACTTCTGCATGATAACCCAAGGACAGTTAGTATTTTGCCAGTAATATTTCCCAAAGATAATACTTTCTAATAGTAGGTACTACATTTAGCTCGCTTTAGGTTTGATTTTTAAATCAGTCAGTAAAATGTCATTCTGGGTTATGAAGACTTTCTGATATCTGAGACTAATTATATGCTTACAAAGCAAGCATAGGTCACCCCATTCCCTAAATACTGTTTATTTTATTTTTTTATTTTAATTTTTGTTACCGGGGATGGAACTCGGGTCCTTGCACTTGCACAACAGGCAGCAAAACCACTGCGCTAAATCCCCAGCCCTGCCCTGTTTAAAAGATCAATACTGAAGTTACTCTGAAGGCAAACAAATATCTTTGGAATTAAGAACATTTTGACATTTAAAAAAACGAACAGATTAAGACCACTGAGTTGAATTTCATTCTTGTTATGGACCAATTCCAACATTCTGCACCATAAGATGTATCACTGGCAAGCATTCTGTAAGAGTAACCAGTTTGGAGAATACTAAGAGCTTTCGGCTTTGGAATAAATCTTTGTTCTTCTTTTAAACTGTGGATAAGTCTTTTTAATCACCAAATGATAATTATAGTTGCTAAATTAAACTGCCTAGATTACAGCCACCATTCATCTGATAAAGGAATAGACTTTAAAAGCTCTTTGTTTTTATTTAACTTCTGCCACTGATTCTTAAAGTTTTGGTAAATCTTCTAATGTTCCCATACTTCAGATTGTCCATTTGCAAGTTAGATATAAAAACTGACCTACTCTGAAAAATAACTGAGAAAAAATATTTGAAAAGGCTTTGAGTTTTTTGGAAGATGCAATCTAAATCCATAGGCTTGTAGAATTTAAGTACTATAAAAAATAACATTACTTTTCTGAATGCTATATAAAAGCCTTTCATTTAATTATCATTATAAAAATATTTCATTAAATGATCAGTTGCTAGATTATAAACATATATTTAAAAACGTTTAAAGTGGAGAAATGAAATTTTTCACAATGCATAGCAATGCGTTTGATAAAGGGCTTTACAAAGGAATAAAGAGTCATGTATGATTTGCACCAAATGTGGAACAAATTTAGAATAGTGATAACTTCTAGGTCCAATTCCAAGTACAGATGAACACAGAAGAACACTCTGAGGGGACAGAAAACCATTCTAAGGTTCGAAAGCAAAGACTGCAAATGAAATGAAATAGATTTCTCTTCCCTTGTTTCAAGAGTAAGGTTACTATTCCTGTTTTAGGATCTCTGTATTTTCTCCAATTTTTTTTTTGGTACCAGGGACCGAACTTGGGACCTTGCTCTTTCAAGCCAGGCACTGAAACCACTGAGCTAAATAAATCCCCAGTCCTCTCCAATTTTTTCGAATGAAAGTTCCTCCTAAAAGATCAAAAGTAGGGACCGGGGATTTAGCTCAGTGGTTCCGGCGCCTGCCTCACAAGTTCAAGGACCCGAGTTTGATCCCTGGTACCAAAGAAAAAAGATCAAATATAATCACAATTACATTCACTATCCAGTTTTCCTTCCAGAATAATTAAGCTATCTATGAAATATTTCTGGGTTTTATTTTTTTTCCCTTAGAAATCTTAACAAGTGTACTTAACATTTATATACTTTTATGTCAACATGGATATATTAAGACTATTTAATAGTACTAATTCTTCAATTGAACTGTACAGTCAATCAATAATAGCTGTAAACTAGAATTGAAATGTACTTAACCTATGTACAGTCCGATGCAAATTAGACAAATATTTGCCTTTATCTCTATTCACACAGAAAGTAGGAGTCATAATATAAGTGCTGTATGAAACCTATGTTTACACCTAGGAATCAAAAGATACCATTTAAAACCAATTAATCTACAATAATCATAATGTCGTGATTATTGCTATTACTTATTCATTTGCATGTTACATAACATGCAGAGTATACATTGTAAGTATAAATAAATACTCTTTCTCTGGAAGTAATTATTAGCACTAAATCACGATTAAAAGGGAGCACTTCTGGGATGAGAAGCTGGGGATAGGAAAGAAAGCACATGGGACATGCTTCTCATCATAGGTTCTTCTGTTTTTGATTCAGCACATGCATGTATCACTTTTAATGTTTTACAACTTTAAACAACTTCTTCACGATAACTCTTCTCTGAGGTACCCTAATACTGAACCCATTGACTGCTCTGCCACTCAATATCCTTCTGTACTATCTTTAGTTTGAATTATATTCGTTTGTACCTATTGGCAAAACTTCAGTATTTTTATATATGCTTTCTATAACAGTAAGTCCCTCATCTACCTGTGAGCAAAGACTATAGTTCCAACTTCTACTTAATATTCATAATGTCCTGTAGAGTGGTCAGCAAAAAGTTTTTGCAGATTTGACAGCTAAAAACTCACTGAAAATAAATTTTATCATCCTTTAAAAAAAAGAGAAATTTATAACAACTCAGATTATAAGGCTCTACCTCATTAGACCTAAAATTCTTAGTTTTATTTTCAAAGTCAATTACAAAATTTATATTAACCAATAACTTACCTTTAAGAGCTTGGCAGTGCTTTTTAATTGCTACAGGAGTCAAATGCAGAAAATTAGGGATCTAAAGCAAAGAAATTTAAAGAATAAATTATACCAAATAAATTATAGGGTGGTCTCAAATTCTTGTCCTCCTGACTCTTGCATAGCTAGGACTATAGGCATGTGCCACTAAATCAGGCTAATTGTCATAAAAACATGGGAAAGATAGTTTTCTCATAAAACTAAATCATAGGCCCAATAAGTCACATGGTAAATAAAATCTGACAGTTCTTTTACTACACTAATTCTATGACACAGATGTGACCAGTTCAAGAAACAAACTTCTTGGGGCCAGGGATTTAGCTCCGTGGTTTCGTTGCCTGCTGAGCAAGTGCAAGGACCCGAGTTCGATCCCTCGTACCAAAAAAAAAAAGAAACAAACTTAAGATATACATTCTGTACCAATTAATATATGATGATACTCTGGTGTATCTTCTGATCATATAAATCTTTCACCTTTACCAAGTAACCTATGGTAGCAATCATATTGAAAAAATAAACATAATTTTTATAATATTCTTCTTGTCATCAATCTACAGGTATACACAAATATTTCCTTAATAAAACTGAAAGCACTTAAGGACACAGATCACTGTTTAATCATCCCAATTCTCCTAGAAAAGTTAGCATGGTATCATTTCCACTTTACACATAATAAACATTTTATAAATTTAATGAATGAAAAAATGAAGCTAGTAAATCTTAACTGAATAGTTTAATGAAATTAGGAATATGCTTATTATGATATGCTAAAAGGCTACCTAATTATATTCATGGAGTCAATGAAAATTAAGGTCAGAGACTTAATTCCTTCAAATAAATAATTAACATTTACTACCATATTTTTTGAATAGTAAGCATGTAAAGAGAAAATTTTTCCTAGTCTTATTTGGAAAGAAAATATGAACAAAATGAATGTGACTCTAAGAATTATGTCTGATATTTTGAATGCTTATCAGAAAATATTTATTTTAATCAAGAGAAAATAGGGACTGAACACTGGGACTACAGGATAGATAACTTCATTTTCTGTACTTTTATTTTTGAAATATTAACCTCAAGATTCCAAACAAAATAATAATACCTAATGTTTACAAGAACTTACAGGCATTGTTCTAAGTACTCTAAGTTAATAAGCATAAGTGCTCAGTTAATAAGCATATTCAATTATATCACCAGAAATAGATGTTTGGAATTTTGTGTTTATTCACGACTATCGGCATTATAATAAATGTACTGCTAGTCTCTCTCATTCAATGACATTTTTCAAAGACATTTTTAAGTTCTTTTCTTTTCATTTGAAGATTTCTTTCCCTCAATGTTTGCTTTCTTGTGTCTCTTGAAAGGTTTTCATTTCCAAATTTTCTTTACCCATCTCCAGCAGAAAAATAGCACTTCCCTCTGTTCCTGTCTCATTTTTTTTTTTTGGTACCGGGGATCGAACTCAGGACCTCGCAGGAACCTGTCTCATTTTTTAACATCATCTTTTAGCAAATTTTTCTTTGCTTTTCACAAAGACTCTTACCTAATGGGAAAGAACTCATTTCCTACTGTATAACTTCTATTATAAGTACTGTAAAAGAACCATCTATGATACGCATGCCCAGATTAAGTATCTGTATTTTCTTTAAAAAAAAAAAAACAGAGCTGAGGATTTAGCTCAGTGGTTTCGCTCCCTGCTGTGCAAGCACAAGGACCCGAGTTTGATGCCTGGTACCAAAAAATTAAAAAAAAATTAAAAAATAAAAATAAACAAACAAAACCTTAGTTCATAAATCATATAGATGCTACCAAATGAAACATTTAAAATGACATATTTCTCTTTAAGTAGTAAAGAAGTTAAAGTTTGTGGGCTATAACAATATTATTAAGTAATATTCTACCCTTTCTGGAAAGTCAATTTTAAAAGTGGAACCTTACTTCCCAATTCTAACTTTAAGATTATTTCTCTTCTCTTAGTTCCATTTAAAGGATACAACATAGGGCCAGGGATTCGGCTCAGTGGTTCCAGCGCCTACCACCCAAGTGCAAGGTCCCGAGTTCAATCCCCGGTACCAAAAAATAAATAAAGAAATAAAGAATACAACATAGAGAAGATACAACAGAAAAGGCCACAAAAGAAATCATATGACCGATTAATTACATTCTTACCTGCCAACAATTATCACCTGGAAAAAACTTTAAAGCCTCCGTAAGCTGCTATGTTCTGAATCCTAAAGTATAAGAGTATCAGTGGAGGGAAGGTCAGCATTCATTTAAGTATTAGTTTTAGCCAATGAACCAGCAACTTATCTTACCTTTAGAAGTTCTAGATTTCCTTCCTTTGCCATAGGAACACCCTTTTTTACTGGATAACCCATCCGAACAGGGAGAGGCACTGCAGAGGGCTTAAAGGGCACTGCAACAGGGTAAACACTAGGCCAGTCCTGGTCAACAGCCATTTTCTCTGTTCTAGGAGGTAGTGCCTAGGAATCATAAAATACTTAAGATTTTAAAAATATGAACATATTCCCTAATTTTAAAGCAAAAGCTGCAATTATGAGAAATAAAAACTAATTATAAAATCTAGGGGCCGGGGATTTAGCTCAGTGGTCCCGCCGCCTGCCTCGCAAGCACAAGATTCCGAGTTTGATCCCCGTACCAAAAAAAAAAGAAAAAAATCCAACTATATAAAATCTAACTTCCAACTAATCTGCTGCTATGTGAATGAAAAAACACCAAACATACCTAAAAATCGTCTGGCAAAGATCACTTTTAATATCACACTTCCTTCACTAAAAATTGATTTATTTAATTAGACTTTCAATATATTTCTAAATATTTATATATTAGAATTATATTACACCCAAATTTCTTTATATATTTCTAAATATAATTTCTAAAAGTTTTTGATGGAAGTCATTACATGAGAGGTCAATAAAAACTTGGAAATAAAGATAAAGAGTCAGAACATGGAAATAAGTAAATTGGGGTTAGACAGAACAAATACATGAGAGATTATTTAGACCCAGAGAAAAACTACTGGATAGTTTAATCCATCACATTAACATACATAAACAGTCTTAAATAGAAGATGGCCAACATACAAAACTAAGGCTTAAGGAGCAATATCCACCTAAGCAATATCAAAATCAGTGCAGTATATGTCCTGAAGCAATATTCCTATAAAAATTACTGCTGAAGATGATCGTAATTTGGGGCCATTTAATTTTTAACTAATGTCTGTTCTGACTCCCTGCTTATCCGCTGACCTTATAATTTGGACTTCTTCACAGGGTCCTCCTGCTTAGATTAACAACTGTATATAACTGGGGTGGGGACACAGCACTCTCCTGGACTCATGTATATACCCAAGCTGCATCATTACTAAAAGTACTATCAAAAATAGAGTAGTTCTATATTGTTTTATATATGTTTTCTGGGAGTATGTGAGTCTCCTCCTTTCTCTGGACACAAACACACACACACACACACACACACATGCACACACACAAATCAAAGACTAACCCCTACCAGAGCTGGTGCAGTCACCCAGTAACCTTCTGAAGACTTCTGTATCTTATATCTGTCTCACTTTAAAATTTCAGAAATCATTAAGATAATAATATATAATAGGACAGGGAATTTAGCTCAGTGCTTCCACTGCCTGCCTCACAAGCGCAAGGTCCTGAGTTCAATCCCCAGTACCAAAAAGAAAAAAAAAAGATAGTATATAATAGAGTACATAAATTGTTTACCTGTCTTCTCATTTGCCTTCCACTTCTGGATGTTCTTTCTCCTGTATCTAAAAGATAATAACGACAGGAATATTTATAGAATTGTTCAATATCAATCATTATTCCCTAATTCTAACACAATATTCAGTGACAAAAATTAAACAATAACTTAAAAGAATAAAATCATCTTAGTGAAAAACAAAAGCTCAGGGGGCTGGGGATTTGGCTCAGTGGTTTTGCCACCTGCTTTACAAGTGCAAGGACCCGAGTTCAATCCCTGGTACCAAAAAAAAACAAAAGCTCAGAAAGCTTTTATTATAATTGCTGACATAGTGAACACATCACCTAAAAATATTTTCTGTAAGTTTTAAGGTTCACAGCAAAATGAACTTACTTTCTCAAGATAAAATATCAAGGTTAGAATTAAGGATTTTGAACCCAACAATAACTAGTTTGAAATGTCCTAATTATAAATCTCTTGTTCATATTTGGAATTACTCTGTCAGAAAGACAATCCTGGCCAGGGATTTAGCTCAGTGGTTCTGCCGCCTGCCTCGCAAGCGCAAGGACCCGAGTTCAATCCCTGGTACGAAAAAAAAAAAGAAACACAATCCTTCAGTTTTTCTTTACTGTACATTAGAACTGCTAATGCTACAATGACACCAACAAAACTCAGTCATTCCTACTAAATAACATGACTGCACCTTTTAAAATACCTTATTCCAAGTACCACCAAAAATTTACCTTCTGCTTCTTGAAATGTTTTGTTGTACTAAATAATAGGTACATTTATCAGTACTTTCAAATGCAGACACTGTGTTAAAAACTATTTTTCTCATTTAATCCCATTCATTATGACAAATATAAGTACTATTATTATTCCTATTTGGAGGTCACTCTCAGTCAACAAAACTAAAGAGCAAAAAGTTAAGGTCACAAGAGCATGGTATACAAGGCTTTTCATACTGCCCCTAGCTTCTCTCCTTTTACAAGGTTCCACAGCTACAATGAACTCCCAGGACTAGACCTTTTGGTCTTTCTCTGAACTTTCTGTTCTCTGTATTTGGCACGTGGCTCTCTTGCAGCTGCCTGACTCCCATTCCCTCTCCCCTCCCCATTTCTTCATCTGATATATTTCTATTCATCTCACAATATTCATTTATTCAAAGATTGAGTGATACTATATACTAGAAACTAGGAATTAACAAAACAGTTCTCACTTTCAGAATGTATAATCTATCAAATAAGACAAATTTTTAACAAGTAATCTAAATAAATAGTGCCAGTATTCTGGATACATATAACAGGAAATGAAATTAGCTGGTGTAATGGTTAATGTTAGATATTAACTTGACTAGATTAAAGGATATCCAGAGAATTGGTAAAACACTATTTCTGGGTGAAGGCATTTGCAGAGGAGATTGCTGATGTGAGACAGAGTGTGGAAGATCTATTCTCAATTCTTTCAATGAAGAGAGGGTAAGACAGAGAGGCAGAAAAGAGGCAAATCTGTTCTCTAGCTTATCCGGAGCTCAGATGTGGACTGAGTCATGCTACCGATATTCAGTGTTTCCAGCATGCAGATAGCCTAATACAAGATTTCTCAGTCTCCATAAATATATAAGCCAATTTCCCTAATCCATTCATCTATCCATCCAACCAACAATCCTGTTAGTTCTTTCTCTCCAGAAGATGCTGACTAATATGTTCAGAGTAAACCTCCTTGAAATTACACTTTAAGCTAAAACTTGAGAGATGAGCAGCAGATAGCCAGGGGAACAAACAGGTGAATACAAGTGTTTCAAGAAAGCAAGAGAACATAGAAAATCTAAGTAAACAAATTCAAATTCAATACAGCTAAAATTTAAGAGAACAGAGAGAACTGAAGAGAGATGGAAGATATTTAATGGACTCTGCAACTACAACATGTTTGGCAGAGCTCTCAATTTCTTTCTTTCAGTCCTCTTAATCCCTGTATATGGTATTACCAATCATCCAATGACTCAGGACAAATATCTACTGGCTTCCTTGACACCTGTGCTTACGCCCATATCAAATCCATCAGTAAATTCTATTAGCTCTACCCTAAATCCGAGCTCATCATCTTTTTCCACAATTACTCAAGCCACCATCATCTTATCTGGATTAATACAACAGACTCCAGACAGGTCTCTAGCTTCCACTCTCACTCCATTGAAGATGGTTCTCCATACAGCAGCCAGTGATCTTTTCGAAGTATAAATCACATCATTTTCCTGTTCCAAGTCTTTCAATGTGATCTTCAACTTACAATAAAACCCAAGTCAAAACTCAAAACTGAGTATCTGCAAACCCTTAAAAGATTAGGCCACTACTTAAATCTTTGATGTCTTTACTCTCACACACTTCTAGTCAGGCTCTTTCTGTTTCTTAATCATGTCCCTAAGGTCATTTTCATTTGTGGGTCTTTGTGTTTGTAGGTCCCTATGACAACAATGCTCTTCTCACAATTCTTTGCACGGCTCTAGGTTCTGCTCAAATATCACTTCCTCAGAGAGATCTTTCCTGAACAACCTATCTTAACCTACCCAATATCCACCACTTCTCCGGTGATTTATTCTGTATATTCTGCTTTATTTTTCTTCATAACAAACACTACCTGATATTTTATGTAGTTGTTTATACTCAGACTGCCTCCCCCATGGCAGGAACTTTGCTATATCCCAGGTATCTAGAACATGAGTTAAATATTCAGAGAATAAAACAATGAAAAATTAAAAATAGACAAAATGTTAAGACTATGAAAAAAGCTGACTGGGAAATGGGAAGAAAGTGTTCAAATGGAAAGAACAAAAGAGGAGGGAGAGAGAAAGGAAGGAAGGGGCAAGAAAAAAAAGTGAAAAATAGGGCCAGGGATTTAGCTCAGTGGTTCTGGCACCTGCCTCGATAGCACAAGTTCCGAGTTCGATCTGCAGTACCAAAAAAAAAAGTGAAAATAGAAGGAAAAAAATGAAAACAATGCTTTTGTACATAGGGAGGGGAGGGGAGCTTGGGGCAGGAATGGAATAAAATTTATTTAAAAAAAAAAAAAAAGAGCTGGGCATGGTGGCCCATACTTTTAATCCTACCACTGCGAAGCAGGAAGACTACAAGTTCGAGCCCAATCTGGGAAACACAGCAACTCTGTGAGACCCTGTCTCAAAATTAAAAAAAAAAAAAAAAAAAAAATGTGGGATGGGGAGAGAGGTAGTTCAGAACAAAGGCCCTGGGTTCAATTCCAATTATCAGGAAAAAAAAAAAAAAAGACTGAAAAGCCACTATGATGCAGTAAAGAATTTATAACCAATCTTAAAGCCACTTGTAGATTTTCAACAAAGGGAGTAGAGAGATAAGATCTGCATTTTGAACACCTTACTCTGTTGTGATAATTCAATGCTAGAAATACGAAACAGTAAGGCAACTGCTGCAGAAGTGAGAGGGTGGGCTTCACTGGCTGTGAGAAGTATGAAGAGAGTAAACTGCAGTATGGTCCAGGTCTGGTGCTTAAACGCGCTCCTCCTTGCCTTTCCTCTTCCATGCTCCCTGTTACTCCATTCACACTTCTTTACAGCTCCTCTCACACTAGACAGAACTTCTCCCTAACAATCAGTCGTTTCCACTAGACTCCTCCACTGCACGAACGCTACCAGGAGCCCCACACTCTGCTGGAATGAAGGTCATCCCGTTTGGCCACCGAAAGCTCAGGACCGTGTTTTCTTCGAGGCACAGGTGTTGCCCTTCTCCCGTACGAGAAGATCTGAGTCAACAACGGCTTGAAGACAAGGCAGAGGCAACAACCAGAGAGAGATCGGAGCGCGCGGCTGCGGAGGGGGGGATGCACCAGCCGCGCAGGTGTCCGCGGCCTTCCCTCTAGGCGGCCAGCAGCGGGCGGCCAGAGAAACTCCGCCTGCCGGGCGTGCTAGCTCCGCCACATCGTTGGGCCAGCACTTCGCCCTTTCACCTTTCCGAAGCCCGGAGGCGGCGACGCGACAGAGACTCACGCGGGCTAGGTCTCCGAGCGTGAGTGGCCCGGGTCACCGCGTTGGAGAAGCCCCGCAAGGTGAACCGCCACGAGAACACGGCAGCCGCCATGACTGCAAAGAACGGCAAGCCGGAAGGAACAAGCGTGTTCCGCATCCTGGGGCGGGATCTGGGCCGCAGTACACAGGCGCCCAGGCCTTGCTCCGCCCCTCGGATAAAGAAGCCAGAAAGTCTTGGACCTTGGACTTTGGGCCTGAGCGGAAAGAGCGGGAAGATATCCCCTACACAGAAAAAAGTAATGAAAACGGGGGAAAAGAAAATTAATGGAATCAGTCAGTTTAAAGACAACGGTCAATAAGCACCAGAAGGGACAGAAAAGAGGTGGCTTACAGAGGGCAGGTGTGCTCTGGAGGCCTCTGAGTTGACCCAGGAGTCAAAGGTCAAGCAGTCAGTCTACTCTAGGGTCCTGATAGTTCGCAGTTGCTGGGTTTTTTTTTAATTTTGTAAACTATTTTTATTGGTAGACTATCAGTTTGGGGATAATATTGAATTAATTTAGGAATTTTTAAGCTCTCTTTACTTTTTTAATGCACTAAGGCAGAGTAGCAGTGTTCCCTAGTAATTAAAAGGGTGGATTCTTGAACTATTTGAGTTTATAACACTTCTTCACCTTTTCTAGCATGAATGACCTGAAGTGAGTTAATATAATAAAGTGTCTGGATACAATATAGGTATACGATGAGTATTATATATGCATAACATTAATTTGGTTAGCTTGTTCATAAAGTTAGAATTACAAAGAGTCAGAACTCATTAGGACCTTGAAAATAATGAATTCTCTTATTTTCTACCCTGCTATGAATTAACATAAAGCTCTTGATAAGATTATCCTCCATTTTTAAAGCATATTATAAAACTATAATAGCAAAAACAACTGGGAATAAACACAAATGACTCTTAGAATGCATACAGCCAATACAGGAGGGTCAATACAGGTGTCCTGGAGCATTTTTTCTACCTTCGAGCATTCAGGGTTCCTTGGGAATCAATAAGTATGTGAGCATAAGACAAAAGAAAGTGTGTGTGTGTGGGGGGGTATGTGAGCTAGATAATTATTTACATTAATCACCGTCTTCACCTTTTCTGACCCTTACCATTCCATTTTTGCTTGAAACCAGAGACATGGCATATTAGTTTCCTAGGACTTCTTATAACGTACCACAGGGTGACTTGAAACAACAGAGTCCAGAAGTCTTAAGCTCAGGTCCTCAGGGTGGTTCCTTCTGAAGGTTCCAGTGGAACAATCTGTTAAATGCCTCTCCCAGTTTCCAATGCTTGCCAACAAGCCTCAGCGTTGCTTGGCTTGTAGAAGCATCATACTAATTTGTTTGTCTTCACACAGTGTTTCTTTTTACTTTTAAGATTTAAACCACTTTTAGTCAGATGGATGTGGAATTTGAATGCACATTCTGCTTCTTTGTGATCTTGGGCAAATTGACTTAAACTTGTGAACTCATTTTTCAGGAAAATGTGAACAATACTTTCCTCAGATGGTTGTGATGTAAGTCAGATGTACTGCAGAAGGTATAGTATAAATATGTACTCTAATCCACTGGGATTAAAAGAGGCAGTAGCCTCTATTTGTCTCTGAAGTTTGTATGTTTTAGTGGATAAAGTGCAAAATATTTAATGACAAAAAGAGTATGGTGATATTTAGAGAATTCTCAATTTATGAGCAAGATGTTAAGAGAGTAAGGTCTTCATTCTACCTTGCTATGCCTTATCTTTTTTGGGGGAGTGGGGTGCCAGGGATCAAACTCGGGTCCTCCTCTTACTGTCATCATCATTGGGGTCCCATTCGGGGTGTCATGATGGAACTACTGTTTCAGCCTTGGTCAAATGCCCCGGAGTTCCGGGAGTGATGCCGCGGTTTGGCCCCAGGGCCTCTTTGAGTGCCTGTTGATAAATGAGGTCCTGTTCCTCAGTGGTGAATAGGATCTGTAAAAACTGCTGGCAATCATCCCAGGTTGGCTGATGGGTATGAAAAACAGACTCAAGAAGAGATTAATGCCTGAGGTTTTTCAGAGAAGGGGGGATTTTGATGTTTCCAACTGTAAAGATCACTAGTTGTCTGTTTTAAAGGAAAAAGGGAAGAGGAAGATGGGGCTGATGGACCATAGTCCTGTCCCGATAGAGTGCCAAAGGTCGATCGGGACCTGTGGGGCCCCAACTCCTGTGACCACATTCCAAACCTTGCAAGCAATGTGCTCAGAATAAGTTCCCACCGGGGACCAATGGACTCCAAAACTGGGCCATTTTAATTGACACAGGGTTTGTAATTTGCCTTTAGAAAATTTCATGGCCTATTTATCTTCCCTGTCTGGGGAATAAATTTTTTTTGAAGTTATTTAAAACACAATCAAGTGGAGTTCCTTCTGTGGACTGCGAGGAACCCATAATTTTAGCCTGTGAAAACGCAAAAGGCACACAGAGCAGGAAGACAGACAACCATATCAGACAAAGACAAACTTTGGCCAAGTAAAACCTCTGGGGCCAAATGGATTCAGACCCCACCCAGGGAGTCGCTCTTCTGAGGACTCCCACCCAGTTGAGTCTGCTTGCCTGCTGTCGCAGAGACTCTAGGTAAGGGAACCTGTGCTGCATCCGGCTTCCTCTTATCTACCCACAGTGCATTAAGAATCATTCGATTCTTACCTCTAGAGGCTTTCCCGATGAATTCCTGTGGGTTGGTTGATTGGCGATAGGGCCCGACTGGGATCGGTCTACCCGGAGCCCCGGAATACCGTCATGGTGGCCTCTCCTTCTGCAGACCGGTATCCAGAGGGGCCAAACACCGCCCATGTCCGATCCTGGTCTCTCCTAAAAAGAAACAAAGGCTCCAAGATAATAAGCTCTAGAGCAGCTGGCTATCTCGCTGGGGCCTCCAAGAATGTTACACCCAGTGGGAAAGAACCAACCAGAGACTGATATTAAATCCACACAGGAGTTTATTACCGGCCGGCACCTGGCCAGCACCCGAGCTGAGCATTGGACTCCAGCCTCGACTGGGGGAAGACAAACATGTTTTATACACCTTTGAGGCCAGCAGTTTCTAGGCCCCCCTATGTGATAGACCTTTAGTAAAGCAAGCAAAAGGTACAGAAGCAGAATGTCCTGCTGTTAGAACATTTGTAAAACAATAGTTGATTAATTATTGTTTCCAAGAGACTCTCTAAGGGGAGGAGGTTTCTAAGCTTCCTCCTTTTGAGTTTATCTAAAGGGCAGGCAGGTGGGTCATTCAGCAGCAATATGGAGTCTGTCTTGCTAACTAGGGTCCTTCAACAAGTATAGAAGATAATACATACAGAAATATCCACAATAAGGATTGACCTTGCAACCTGTTCCATCAGAACAACATTGATTAAATCATATAATGATGGGGTACTACTTAAGACTCATGGGCCTCGATCCTGGATGGACATTGGAATCATTTTAGGTGATTAAAAAATTTTTTCCCCTAGGCCTCCTCCTTCTGAAGTGCTGATCAATTAGTCTAGGTATGTTTGAAACACTGGTTTTTATTTTGTTATTTTATTTGCTCTTTAAAAATCTCCCCAGTAAATCTAATTTTCAGGTAGGATTAAAAACAACTGATAGAAATTTGTTCACAGTATATAGCTACATTTTTAAAAAATGAAGATGATAAGATATTGTGAATAATATAATTTGTGTAAAATATTTTTAATAAGCAATACAAATTTTAGAAGGGAAATTAGCACACCTGAGGAAAGGGGGAGGGTAGATTACCTTAGTTACTGTTCTAATCGCTGGGACAAAAATACCTGACACTGGCAATTTAAAGGAGGGAAAGTTTATTTTGGCTCACATTTTAGAAGTTTTGGTCCTTGCATGGACAGAGCATGGCAGAAGGATCTGAGCAGAGGAAAACTGCTCATGTCATGGTGTTACAGAATTTCCAGAGACAGGAGAGATCAATGGGAATCAGGAAGATTTATTTCAGGTTTAGGTGAACAACAGCTCAATGGACTCCTGTCCAAAGGAAGAGCATTGAACAAAGGAAAGCTTTTATACATTTGATCGAAAGGGTGTGGTGGCCTTTCTAGTGATGTAGCAAATGAGTTTACTGTAACAGGACAAGGTTAAACAGTTTTGTAATTTAGCCTTGTAAGAAGACAGAGTCTTATGAATCATATGAGAACAGAGTGTCATAAACTTCGTTTATAGGACACAGTTTTCAATTTTATCTGTACCAGAACAAGGAGTTACAGCTACAAGATAGGGTGGAGGTGATCCAAGGCTGGGAATAATTTGTTCTTTAAGTCTTGCTTCATTCCCCTGCCCCTTTGATGCTTTCTATAATAAGTTTTAATAGAAAGCATCATCTTTAGCACCATTATCATTATATCAATTCTTTGTTACAGGGGCGTGCTCAGTACAACCTGCTGTGTTAGAGGTTAGTACTTGGTTAAGGCCATCAGTCAAGTGGTAGTATGCCTATCAGAGTCTCTATGGCAGACTGAATGTTTTTGACAAATAGGGGTAAGAGGCAAGGGAGAATTATAACAGAGGACAAAAAACTGATGTTGTTGTTGTGACTCTATGTTGATCCTCAAGCTTCAGCCATTCGTGGACTGTTCAGCTTCCAGAGTAACCAAAGCAGGGCTGTTGTTTCCTCAGGCTTCTGCCATGTGTAGACTAGTCAGCTTCTGGGATGACTAGAGTAGGGCTGTCATTTCTGGTGGTGGCCTGATCTCATTGAAGGATCGGTTGATTTGGGTGCTCTGGATCCTGCTGGCTGCTCCACCTGTCTTGAGCTATTGGCTTTAGCCAACTATGGTAGATCTAAGCCATAGCTGTTGTAACTTTAACAGCAGTGGGGGTGGACAGTATGAGACCCATCCCATGTGGGCCCCAGAGTTGTTGGATTTTTTTTGACTCAAACAAAGTCCCTGGGATTTAAAGGGTTTATTGGGTCTGTTAGGCTTATGGGCATTTTCTCTTGTACCCAGCTATGGATATCTTGTAGGGCTACTCTCAAAGCCCTGTATCTGTCTCCTCAAGATCAATTTTCCTAGCTCACAGAGATCACTCTTAATTTGACAAGATTAGGGGTGGCTGGCTGAACAAAATTTTATAAGGGGAATACCCAGTTTGTTTGGTGAGGGTATGCCAGACTCAGAGGAGGACCATGGACAATACTTGATTCCACCTCAAGTGCGTTTCTCGACAATATTTTTTCAGCATTTGTTTGATTGTCCAGTTCATATGTTTTACCTTTCCTGAGCTCTGTAGCTGGTAAGCCCTGTGAAGCTTCCATTTTATCTTTAACATCTGAGTGAGCTCTTAGACTATCTCAGTTATGAATGCTGGTCCATTGTCTGACCCTCAGGGGTAGTCAAATGTTGGAATGATATCTCAGAACAGTATCTTGGTCACCTCTCATACCTTTTCTGTTTTGGATGGGGTAGGCTTCAACCCATCCTGAGAAGAAGTAGACAAGCACCAACATACATTAATAGTCTCCTGGTCAAGGCAGTTCAGTAAAGTCCATAAGCAGGTCTTTATGTGGGGCAGCTCATTTCCTAGATACCCTGGGGGCTGGGTGGGCCCTTGCCTTAGGTTGTTTTGGGTACAGGTTAAGCATTGCTCACAGACAGCCTGCTGTGGCACATAGAAATGGAAGCCTAGTAATGTTTCCAATGCTATCTTTTCCATGTGAGACCCCTGATGGAATTGTTTTATAAACCTGAGGCCCAGCACTTCCGGGCTGGCTAGTCTCCCATCAACAAACTATCATCATCTTCCCTTTACATATTTTCCAGCTTCTTGGGCAAGCCAGGTTTTCTCACTTGACAGTAATTTGAGGTCTCCAGAAGAGAAGGCTCTGGGGTGAGTGGCATGGCTAGGGTCCCTCTTTTGGGTTGAGGGGTTGACATAGCAGCCCATTTTGTTTCTCTGTTTTTTGTTTTTCCCTGGCTTCTAATGTCCCAGTCCATTGATATCCTCTGCTGTGTATAACAATCACCCTCCTTGGGGCCCACATTGCATCTTTGTACTTAATTTCTTCTTCTCCAGCAGTCAAGATTCCTCTTTTCTTATATATAGTCCTATGTACACGTAATATTATAAAGGCATATGTGGAATCAGTATAGATGTTAGCTTTCTTGTTCTTTGCTAATGAAAGAGCCCTGGTCAAGGCTATTAACTTTGTTTCCTGAGCTGTGGGTCTGGTGGGCAGAGGTCAGGCCTTTACCTCAGAGTCTAATGTCACCTTTGCATATCCTGCCCATTGGACTCTTTCCCGAAACATTTGGGTCTCCAAGAGAGCAACCTGTGAGATCTCCCCAGCTCAAGAATACTTTGTCCATGACTCCCATATAGTCATGAAGGGGAGCTCCCAGCTCGAATAGGAGCAAAGTAGCTGGATTAGGAGTGTTTATTGTCTCGAGTTATGTGTGGATTTTCACATAAGAGCCCTTGATACTGACTGGGTCATCCTTGGGTTTGATAACCAGTGGTGTGATCTCTGGTCTATTGAGGTTATGACTGAGTGCGGTACCCAAATGGTCAGTTGTTGTCCCAAAGTCAGCTTGTCAGTTTCCTGTGTCAGCAGAACAGAGGCAGTTAGTGTCCTAAAGCACAGAGGCCATCCTATGGCCATAGAGTCTAACTATTTTGACAAGTATGTCATCGGGTGATGCCAAGATCCCAAGACCTGAGTTAAATCCTATGGCTATTTCCTTTCATTCATAGACATATAGGAAGACAGGTTTGGTCATATCTGGCAGTACTAAGCCTGAGTCAAGGCTTTTTTTTTTTTTACTTGTTTGTTTTCTCCTAATCAGCTTCCCAGAGGAGGGGCTCCTTTTTACACCCTTTGTGGCTTTATATAGTGGCTTAGCCATAAGTGAAGAATCTGGGATCTAGATATGGCAGAATGCCATTGTTAGCAGAGACTCTTATTTGACACTGGGTGTTGGGGCTAGGAGGGCTGACAGCCCGTTTTTGTTTTGTGTTTAGTTGGCATTCTCCCTGAGTCATTATGGAGCCTAAATATTTGGCCTCTTCCAGCAAATTTGTGTCTTTTTCTTGGATACCTTATATCTAGTCTTCCAAAGCAAATGAAAGAGGTCCTTGGTTTCTTTTCTTTTTTTGGTACCAGGGATTGAACTCAGGACCTTGCACTTGTGAGGCAGGCACTGGAACCACTGAGCTAAATCCCCAGCCCCAGTCCTTGGTTTCTTGATAATAGTCCTGTCAGGTTGGGGCTGCCAGAAGGAGGTCATCTGTATATTGCAGCAGGGTGTAATTGTCTCCTAGTGTGATGAAAGCTTTGAAGTCAGTAGCTAGTGCCTCTCCAAATACTGTAGGAGAGTTTTTGAACCCTTGAGGAAGCCTAGTGCAGATTAGCTAGGGTTTTTTTGTGCCTGTGACAGGATCCTCCCATTGAAATGTAAAGATGGGGTAGCTGACTGGCACAAGATGCAAACAGAAAAATGTATCCTTTAAATCCAAGCAGATAAGCCCAGGCAGCACTTGCTGTAATAAGTCCCATTAGTGTGTATGGACTTGGCCTGTACTGGTCTGTATTTATTTATCACTGGTTTATGTACTAGCAGGAGCAGGGTGTTCCTGGATGACTGGCCTTTAGCCAGGGTCTCATGTTCTAAGCCATTTTGAGACAGGGTTTCACTATAGTTCAGGCTGGCCTTGAACTCCCAGGCTGGCCTTGAACTTGCAGCAATCTTCCTGCCTCAGCGTACCATGCCATGCGGTGAGATTACAGGCATGCACTACGTTGCCTGGCTAAGAGTCATTTTAAATGTCCTTGAATGCCTTGTATGGCTTCCCAGGGGAGGGGTATTGGTGAATTTGAACTGGAGTTGCTTCCAGCTTTAGCTCTATTATTACCAGTGTTTGACTTATAGCTAGCCCCAGTGGACTGTCTTCAGCTTACACTCCAGGAATCTTGTGTGACCATCCATGTATACTTTTCTATTCCTGGCTTTTGTGATTAATTTAAATACAATTTTTATTTTTCTGCCTGTGGGACAGTAAGGGTTAATACCATGGACTTTGGTCCAGTCAGACTTAAAGTCGTATTTCTTTGTAGCCTGTAGGTAATTTGAGCCTGTAGCTTTTGGGACAAGTTCTCCCTAACAAGGGAACTGGACATCATTTTTTTGACATTTATTTTTCTAGTACCCATACTTTTTTTTTTCATACTTTTTATATCACCCACATTGATCCCAATGTAGCTGTGGTCAACTGGCAAATCCTGGCTCGGTTTGGCTCCTGTTTTGTTTATGTCTGTCTGTTCCCTTGCCCCTTATTGATCTCTGTCTTTTTTCCTGAGAGTGCTGTTGTCAACAGATGTTTTCTTTTTTGGGGGGGGTACTGGGTATCGAACTCGGGACCTTATGCTTATGAGGTAGGTGGCGGAACCACTGAGCTAAATCCCTGGCCCAGATCTGTTTTCTTTTGAGCCTTTGTCTCATTTTGTCTCTCAGTCTCAGCATACACCTTGGTGGGGATCTCCAAGAGCTGGGTTGTATTTATATCAGCAAAACCCTCTAATTTCTGTAGTTTGTGTCTGATGTCTCCCTGGGCTTGCCCTACAAAGGTAGCATTTACCATGTGTTGATTCTCAGCGACCTCAGGGCTAAATGGGGTATAGACTTCACAAAGTCTCATAAAACTGGCTGGGACTTTCATCCATTCCCTGGAGTATTTCTGAGTTCTTTCCAATATTTATTGCCTTTTTCCTGCCCTTTTTGAGATTTTGTAGGAGGACTTCCCAGTACTTACATTTTTTTTTTTTTTTTTTTTTTTTTGGTACTGGGGATTGAACTTGGGTCCTTGTGCTTGCGCAGTAGGCGCAAAACCACTCAGCTAAATCCCTGGCCCTGTAAGAGTTTTTACTTACTCTGCATTGTTCAGATCCCAGTTTGGGTCAGCCTCTGGAAATTGGCCCCAGGCATATGCTTATACATTCAACACACCCTCTGGGGCATGGTTTTCCAACCAGCGGATAGCTGCCCGAGTCACTCTCCATCGTTTCTCAATATTAAACAGTGTCAGGAGGAGCTGCAATCAGGCCAGGTTGAATTATGTGTCTGGAATATGGATGGTATCAAATCTACAAGGGCTTGGGGCTTTTCTGTATGGGAGGAAGTATGATGTTTCCAATTGAGAAGATCAGTGGTTGAGCAGGGCTAGTAGACCAAGGTCTGTTATCCCCCTCAAATGTGGCCTTCTATATATTAATAAATAGGTCTCTTTCTCTTTCTCGAAGGGGCATCTGTAAAGCCCTAGCTTGGCCCAACTGAAGGTAGTTTGACTGTCTGGGCTTTGCCCTACTTTCTTCTTGGGGCATTGACTCTGGCTTTTCCTCCTCAGGTGTGGTCCAGGGCTCACTGTCATCTGATCCTGTTTCCCTATGGGCTGGGTGGGGTGGGGGGTAAATTGGGGCATAAGAGGGAGAGGGTTTTTTCTCTTCTGGCTGCTCTTGTAGAACTGGTTGTTTTTGGTTGCTTTTGCTGTTTTCTTTTGTTGGTGAGCCCCTCAGTAAGGCTGATTCTTCTCTTCCTTCTGTCCAGGGCACCAGTTAGGATATGAGCATTTTACAATAAATATGCCTCTAAGCAGGGCTATAGCCAGGCCAATTGAGTCTGGATTATATTTAACCAGGAATCAATGTAGGGAAACTGATCCAGGTGTCTTGGACATCCTCTATCTGTGGTTATCACATCATGCACACATTGAATTGTCTCCCTGTCAATTGTCCCTTCAGCTTGCCACCCAACATTAAAGGAGGACCAATTTATTTCATAAAGAGTTTTTTTAGGGGAGGGGTACTGGGGATTGAACTCGGGTCTTTGTGCTTGGGCCGCAGGTGGCAAAACCACTGAGCTAAATCCCCGCCCCCTCATACAGAGTTTTTAACCTGGGGAGGGTCAGCTTTACTCCTTAGCCTCCTATATAGCCTCTTTTAAAGCTTTTTTTAAACACACATTTTTTTTTTTTGGTACGGGGGATCAAACTCGGGTCCTTGTGCTTGCGAGGCAGGTGAGGAACCACTGAGCCAAATCCTCGGCCCCTTAAACACACATTTTAATGGGGTGGGTTTGATGCTTTTTCTCCCATATCTATTCTGTTGTGATATAAATCATTTTCTCAAGCACTTTTGCTTTAGGAACAATCTGAGCTCCATCAAATTAACAAGAACCATACATATTTTTTAGTCTTTTGAGCAACAAAAAGCTTTTATATGAGCATACCACATTTTTTTTTTTTTTTTGGTACCAGGAATTGAACTCGGGTCCTTGCACTTGCAAGGCAGGTGGCAAAATCACTGAGCTAAATCCCCAGCCCACAAAAAGCTTTTAGAGGGAACAGCATGGGCTTTCACCAAACTAACAAGCAAACATCCATATTCTCTTTGATAAATAACTTCTGCATGCTTTCTCTTGACATACATAAACTTTCCAGTCTTGTTATTGTCTTTTTATCTTTCTTTCTTTCTTTTTTTTTTTTTGGTACTGGGGATCAAACTCAGGACCTTGTGTTTGTGAGGCATGGTGCTGTGCCACTGAGCTAAATCCCTGGCCATTATTTTTTAGTCTTTCTAATATGACAAAACTTTTATCATACAAAATCCTCTCATATCAAAAGTATATCTCTAAGGGGCTGAGGATTTAGCTCAGTGGTGCCTCCACCTGCCTTGAAAGTGCAAGGTCCTGAGTTCGATCCCCGGTACTGCCCCCCTCCAAAAACAAGTATATCTCTTGTAGCCTTCTTAATATTTTCTTCCCTCTCACTATAAACTTTCTATTTTTGGGAGCAATTCTACATGATTTGGGGGGAAAATCATTTCATAATTACATCATGATTAGGGTCTAGTTTTCCTGGCTACAGCATGTCCAGATATAACTCCATTTTCACCTCCAATCACACCTAAGACCTCAATGGTCCCATGATGCTCCAGGGCAGGACCACACCAGTGGGAGAGACCCTGTTCTGAACCAAATCTTTTTTTTTTTTTTTCTTTTTAGTGTCAACTCAGTCTGGTCATTACACTTGCGCAGCAGGTGGCAAAACCACTGAGCTAAATCCCTGGCCTGGAACCAAATCTTCATCTGCATAGTTCCTCATTGTTCTAGGATCTTGACTCCTCCCTTTGAGTCAATTGCTACTTTTGTTTCTGCCAATGTTCTGAATAAAGGTGTGGCAAGCTGGTCTGGCCTCCCAGAGCTCAGGCCAAAGCTCAGCTTCTCTAAGTCTCATTTCTGTCTATATATTAATTAATTCACCTTGTGCTGTTGTCTCTCGCAGGAGACTAGGACTTACTGCAGAGGTTCTAGTAATGTTCTCTTTCCCTGTTTTCCTACATTTGGCCCCCAATGTAGATGTGAATCAGATCCACTGGTGAACTCGGCTGTGAGAAAACTTGGAGTTTAAGAGACACCACATGGATCTCCCAGGACAATTTCCGGACTCAGACAAGGGACACTGGTGGTAAGTGTGTCCAGCTGGGAGCAACCTTCTATCTTTGCTGAGTTGAAAATATGGGTCAATCTCTGTCATCAGATCAGTGTAACTGTCAAATTGCTTAAGTTGCTGTTAGAGCAAGCTATGTATCCAGTACTGAAGGATGCTGTGATAAAATTGCTAAAAGACGTAGAAATATACATCCCATCTTTTTCCAAGGAAGGAATAATTAATTTATTAGGCTGGGAATGTGTAGGAGCCATTCTCCACGAAGCCTGGTGAAAAGGCGATCATCTTTCCCCTCAAACGCTACTTACTTGGGCCTTAGTCCACTCTGCCCTCAAATTCTCTCAGTCAGTTCAGGAGACCTCAGCTACCCCTCTCTCCACCCACCCTTCTGGCCAAGCTTACCCTTGTTTGGCTTCTTCCCCCATTTGCTTTCATCTCACGGTGGCTTCTGCTCCACCACCACAGCAGGCCAAGGAGGATCCTAATTCACTAGCCCCTCAGTTTCCTCAGGTATCTCACAAAGGTCTACCTGTCCCTCTTGTGAAACCCACTTCTGGGTCCACTCCCTATTGCCATACCCTGCAAAAGGCTGTGACAGTGGGCAAGGCAGTTGAAGACCCTTTGTGCTATCCTATCTTAATTTTGCCTGATCCCAACAACTCAGAGGTGGACATGTATATTCACACCTCATTTGATTTTAACATCCTAAAGGACCTCAGGCAAAGTGTGCTAACAAATGCTGTTCAAAGGCCCTATACAGTGGGCTTGTTGGACAATGTACTTCAGACTTATTCTCTGGTTTTGTAAGACCGAGGGCCTTACCAAACGCTCCGAGGAGCTGATTAGTGAAGCACACCCAGGAATCCCAGCGGTGCCTTCAGAATGTAAGACCAAGAGCCTTACCAAATGCTCCGAGGAGCTGACTACAGCGAAGAACACCCGGGAAGGAACACACCGGACAAGTTGGAAAATAAAACAGACCTTTATTAGTCTGGCCAGATGGCACTCCCAAAGCAAAATAGCTTAGAGAGGCAGCTAGCTCAGAGTCCGAGGCTGTTTTTATAGGGGGTTGAGGGGGAAGTTAACATATAGAATTAAGGAAAAGGGGACAAAGGTTAGTGGTCGACTGTCACGTATTGATGGTCAGCAGACATTTACAGCTTGTTCTAAAAATTGTGGTGCCCGGAACATCAGTTCCGGGCAAACAAGGAGTTGAGTAGTTTACTTTGGGACTTTAGGTCTGTTACAGATTTTTATATAGTGTCCCAAAACTAACAAGCATCTTTATCCATTAACTCACATTTAATCACAATGGGGCTGGAGAAAAGGACCAAAGGTTATGCAGTCCCACATTCCCCACTGATTTTTGGAACTTAAGTAATCTTACACACAAATGTAGGCATCCATTGTATACAACAACATGACAATAATAAGCATGTACACACAACTATGATGACAAGAAAAAGTTGTTTTAACCATTGTAGGTTGGGCAACCATGAAGTTAACCATTTGAACAAGGCCCTGCCATCCTCTATATATTCTTTGAGCCAGATCTTCTAATTGTTTTACCTTTTCTTCGATCTTTGGACCATTATCGGGAAGATTGAAACAACACATATTTTTTACTCTTTCACAACCTTGGTGGTGGAGGAGCAACAAATAGTCTATTGCTGCTCTATTATCTAAGATTGCCTGTCTCTGTTCCTGTAACTCTTGGTTAATTAATGCCAAGGCTGATGAGGTAGCATTTAACCCTTTGACCACCTTGCAAGCTAATTTTCATACTGCCTTTTCAGCATGGACTCCTATAGAAGGCAGGGCAACAAAAGATGCTATCATGGTTATTACTTCAGCATCTGTTAACAGACCTAAGTCGTCATCGCATCCTGGTGCAGTGTACGGTGAACAACGTTTAGTTCTGTTAGGCACAGTCAAATCAGTTCTGTCTGGCAACACTACAGCTAGACGACTCAGACAGCAACGGGTCTTGGTTAAATTTGCTGGAATATAATTAAAGGTTATTTCTTCACAGGTATAAAACCATCCTGTGGGCAGGGAGATATGGCAATTGTTACACACAATTTTTTGTTTTATATGGCAGGACATCCCTTTTGACCGTTTTATCCTCAGACATTTGGTTGTACAATTTTCATACATAGCACATTCAGTTTTGTTTGACATAATTACCTTGGGTGTATATAATTTGACAGCATTTTTAGGTTTACGGCAGGTGTCATGCCCCCAATTATAACTATCCAGGTAAGTAAGAATTTTTTCCTGGGATGTCTTTAAATAGGGTATAGGGTCGTATTAATTCTAAAGAGGTGCATACCAGAATGAGACAGCTTCCCAGCACATAATGGAAATTTACATCAACATTTCAGCAGAATTCAGACAAGTTAAGCGAGTTTGCCAATTGAATCCATACATTTTTTTGTGTGATCTAGTCCTCTTGGGGGCAATGCTGCCAATGTCCCAGAGAATATTATCATGAAGGTGAAACATCTCCAACCCGCTCCAATCTTAGCTTTTGGTCGCCTGGTTGGCTGATAACCTTCCATTTGTCCTTTTTGACGTCTGTCGGAGGGGGGTCCTGTTTTCAGATGGTTGCGATGTATCCAGGCAGAATGTCCAGCTACCTTCACCGCCAAGGAAGTTGACAGGACAACAGGAACTGGTCCCTTCCAACGAGGTTCCAGGGTCTTGGAATCAAACCTGCGAATTAAAACCAAATCTCCCGGCTTATAGGGTAAAGGTTGTAAAGGTTTTTCATTGGGACTAGTCATTTTCTTTCGTAATATCTCATGTAGCTCTGACTGAAGCTGATGAACTGCTTTTAAGGATTTAAGGAGTCAAAGGTGGGAAAATTTTTCCTTTAATTCTACATTTACTAATGGAATGACTGGGGGAGAGTGCCCATAAACAATCTGGAAGGGGGACAGATTGAGGGGAGGCTTGGCAGTGCACCTCGTTCAGAGGAGGGTAAAAGGGAGAAGCTCTACCCAACCTAGTTCAGTCTCCAAGCATAATTTAGTCAGAATCTCCTTCAAAGTTTGATTTGTTCTTTCTACCTGTCCTGAACTTTGAGGCCTATAGGCACAGTGTAGATTCCACTTTATTCCAAGGATATTGCCAATTAATTTAGATATCTTAGCCGTAAAGCCTGGACCATTGTTGGACCCCAGAGCTAAGGGCAAGCCAAAATGGGGAACTATTTCTGTCAAGAGCTTTTTGACTGTTACTTCAGCTGCCTCCCTCTTAGTGGGGTATGTTTCTATCCATCTTGAAAAGGTATCCACAAAAACTAACAAATATTTATACCCATACATGTCAGGCTTCATTTCAGTAAAGTCTAATTCCCAATGTTCTCCTGGAGTTAAACCTCTGTGTTGGACCCCGGGTGGGGGGAGGCCGGTCACCCAATTTGCATTTACTTTGAGGCAGGTGGGACACCGTTTCACCATGTCCTGGGCCTTTTGGGCCAATCCCTCGCTGACAAAATGGGGTGGCAGGGCAGCCATCATCCTTTTCTCACTGAGGTGGGTGGACTCGTAGTTTGCACAACAACGTGTCTGCTACAGTGCAGGGAGCACCACCTCTCCATTATGTGTCATCCACCACCCATGTCTTTTTGAGTCCAGTGCTTCCTGTTCATTTCTGCCACCTCTTTATGTATGTATTTAGGTTATTCTGGGAGTACTGGCATGGGTAGCAGAGCCAGCTGCTTCCCCACTGATTTCTGGTCAGCTTGTTTTGCCGCTCAACCAGCAGCATTATTACCAATCACCTCGGGGCTAAACCCCCTTTGGTGCCCACGGCAATGGATGTTGGCGACCTCTCGAGGCATCCAGATGGCTTGTAGCAATGCCAATATCTCAGTCTTGTTTTTAATTTCCTTTCCTCGGAGGTCAACAGCCCTCTATTTTGATAAATCTCCCCGTGTACATGGGCAGTGGCAAAAGCATAACAGCTATCAGTGAATATATTTATCCTTTTTCCTTTTCCCAATTCCAGAGCCTTAGTCAAAGCAATCAGCTCAGCCCTCTGTGCTGATGTCCCTTGAGGTAGCCCCTGCTCCCATTCCACCTGTTGGTCCTGGTTGACCACTGCCACCCCAGCATACCATACACCATCAGGAACGAAACTGCACCCATCAGTATAGAACGTTATCTCTGTGCAGGGGAGGGCCTGGTCCATCAAGTCAAGTCCGGACGTCCTCCCCTCAAGTTTTCAAGAGTCTCGAGGCAATCATGGATGGGCATTTGTTTGTCAGATTCCAGGAGTAGAGTAGCCGGGTTGAGGCTAGCTGTGGTGGCAAACTTAATGCGTGGCTGTTCTAACAGGAGTCCTTGATATTATAACAGCCTGGCATTAGACACCCACTTGCTAGGTGAGCTATTCAACAAGGGCTCAATGGCATGGGGAGTGATCAAAGTCAAATCCTGTCCAAAGGTCAATTTGTCAGCCTCTCAGGTTAAAGCAGCTGATGTTGCCAGTCCTCAGACAAGTAGGCCACCCTTGGGCCACTGGGTCAAGCTTTTTTTGAGAGGTATGCTACAGGCCACTTCCACGGCCCCAAAAGCTGAGTAATCACTCCCTTGGCTACCCCATTTTTCTCTGCTACATAGAGGGTGAAGGGCTTGTTTAAGTCTGGCAATGCCAGAGCTGGTGCCAATGCAAGTGCAGTTTTAAGCAATTGAAATGCCTGCTGGCAAGTCTTGGTTCATTCAAGGGGTGTATTTCCTCCTGCAGTGGCTTCATGCAGGGGTTTGGCAATCTCAGCAAAGCCAGGAATCCAAATTCTGTAATAGCCAACCGCCCCTAGGAACTCTCGCACCTGTTTCTTTGAGCTCGGCTCCAGAATCTGGAGAACTGCAGATACTCTCGATTCTGCCAGCCTCCTCTTTCCCTTTTCAAGAATATAGCCCAAGTAGGTTACCTTGGTCCAGCAGAGCTGAGCTTTCTTCCAAGACACCCGACATCCCAGGTCTTGGAGGGCTTTCAGGAGGCCCTCGGTGGCTGCAGTGCATTCTTATCAGTTGATGTCACCACCAGGAGGTCGTCCACATACTGAAGAATAGTCACCTGGGGAAACACTTTTCTTACCTCATGTAAATCCTTGCTGAGAGCTTCCCCGAACAGAGTGGGGGAGTTTTGAATCCCTGTGGGAGCCGGGTCCATGTCAGTTGTCCAGTAGTCCCGGTGTCTGGGTCAGTCCATTTGAAGGCAAAGAGAAGCTGGATCACAGGTGCTAGAGGCAGGCTGAAAAACGCATCTTTGAAGTCTAACACCGAGTACCACACGTGAGCAGGAGGGATGAGACTTAACAGAGTATAGGGGTTTGGTACCGTCCACCCAGCTGTTTACCTCCCACAAATCCTGTACTGGTCTGAAGTCTGAGGTGCCAGGCTTCCTCACAGGAGGCAGGGGTATATTCCAGGTGGATTGGCAAGGGACCAAGATGCCGGATTCCTGGAGTCAGTGATTGTGTTTGGAGATCCCCACCTTGGCCTCGTCAATCTTCTTTATCTACTAGAAGAACCCCATCTCTTTCTTTCTTAGTCTCTTTCTCTCTTTTTTCAACTTTTCACAATCCCTTTTATAATGCCCCTTCTCTTTGCAATATGCGCATTGATCCTTCTCTAACAAAGGCCGTACTTTACCTTTATCCTCTTTTTTATTTTCTCTGTGTTCCTTTTGGATGAAACCTCCATCTGCTAAGGCTGCAATATTTGCTTTTTCTATCTTTTTAGCCATTCTATCATCAAAAGGATCCCTGTTATTAAACACCCTCATTGTCACACTCATCAATTTTTCCCTATTTTCTCCCTCAAATCCCTCCATCCGCTGCAATTCCTAATATCTGGGGCCAACTGAGTGACAAAAGCCAAATTAATTGCGTGTTGATTTGCAGGGGCACCTGGGTCAATTGGACTGCACATACGGTATGCTTCCAACAGATGCTCCAGAAAGGCAGAAGGGGATTCCTCAGGTCCTTAGAGGACCTCGCTTACCTTGCTCAAATTGGTAGGCTTCCAAGCGGCTCCCCTCAAGCCGGCTAGGAGATGCTGACGGTAGTTGTGGAGAGCTTCTCTCTTGCCCAAGGAATTAGCTTGCCATGGGGGATGGGTGGACAGAAGTTGTGCCTCCACACGAGCCCGCTGTTGCTCATCAAGTGGGCCCTCTGTTCCTCCCAACACTGATTTTATGGCTTGCCCTCAAATTCTCTTTCCTTGGAGGTAAAAAAGGCTTAGAGGAGTTGTTGACAATCATCCCAGGTAGGATCATGGGTATGAAAAACAGATTCTAGGTAACAGAGACATGGCAGGGGGTATCACAATCCCCAACCTGCAACTCTACTACAAAGCTACTGTGATAAAAACAGCATGGTACTGGCAAAGAAACAGAGTTCAGGACCGGTGGAACAGATTAGAAGATGCAGAAACAACACCAGACACACTCAGCCATCTCATCTTCGACAAAGGAGCCAAACACCCTCACTGGAGGAAAGATAACCTCTTTAATAAATGGTGCTAGAAAAATTGGGTTTCAACTTGCCAAAGATTAAAACTAGACCTATATCTCTCAACATGCACTAAACTAAAATCAAAATGGATTAAAGATCTAAATATTAAAATAGAAACGCTGAACCAGTTGGAACAGAGGTTAGGTAGAACCCTTGAAGACATCAATGTAGGAAAAGATTTTATGAACAAAACCTCAGTTGCCTGTGAACTAGCACAATCAACAAGTGGGATCTCTTCTTATTAAAAGGCTTCTGCACAGCAAGAGAAACCACCAGCAGTGTGAAGAGACAACCCACAATGTGGGAAAAAATCTTCACCTGCTCTTCCTCAGACAAAGGTCTACTATCTCAAATCTATAAAGAACTTCAAAAGATCAGACCTCTCAAATTTAAAGACCCAATCCAAAGTGGGCATCTGAAATGAACAGACATTTCTCAGACAAGGAAGAAGAAATAGCAAATAAATACATGAAAAAATGTTCAACATCACTGGTCATTCGAGAGATGCAAATGAAAACAACACTGAGATTCCACTTCACTCCAGAAAGAATGGCTGCTATCATGAAATCAACTAATAAATTCTGGAGGGGCTGTGGGGAAAGAGGAACCCTGCTCCACTGCTGGTGGGAGTGTAGCCTGGTGCAACCACTGTGGAAATCAGTATGGAGATACCTCAAAGAACTAGGACTGGAAGTCCCATTTGATCCTGCTATTCCACTGCTGGGGCTCTTCCCCAAAGAATTAAAAGAATCATACCGCAGTGATATATGTGCACCCATGTTCATAGCAGCACAGTTTGTGATAGCTAAAACTTGGAAACAGCCCAAATGCCCATCAACTGGAGACTGGATAAAGAAAATGTGTTTTTTTAATAAAATGGAGTACGACTCAGCCATAAAAAATGAGAAATTAGAGACATTTATAGCTAAGTGGATGCACATTGAGGCAATACTCTTAAGTGAAATAAATAGGACACACGTGTAAATACCAAATAGTTTCTCTGGTGTGAGAAACTGAAAGTGTAAATAAGGACTAAATGTATAATAGGTCATGTGAAATAGGAAGAAAAGGGGCAAAGGGGAAGGAAGTGGGAGGGCTAGGGGAAAGGATAGAAGGAAATGGGATTAATATGAGAAAATGGAAAAATAGGAACAAAATCTTTGTAAATAGGGAGGACTGGAGGGGTTGAAGGGAGGGCTGGGCAAGGGTGAAAAATAAGAACCAAGAGACATTATGTAAAGGTGCAAATTTCCAATGATGAATGTCATTATATTGTATACCTAAAATGTACCAATGATTAGAACGAATAATCAATAATGTAAAATAGGAAGGAAAGGTCCAAATGGATAGGGGTAGTGGGAAGGGCAGGGGAAAGGAAAGAAGGGAAAGGAAAAATGCTGAGAAATGGAAAAAATGGAAATAAGGTCTTTGTAAATAGGGAAGGGTGGAGGGGGTGAAGGGAGGGCTAGGAATGGGGAAAAAATAAGAACCAAGATGCATTATATAAAGGTACAATTCCCAAATGAGAAATGTAATTGTGTTGTATACCTACAATGTACCAATAAAAGAATTTAATAGAAAAAATATCAATAAAAAATAAAAACAGGTTCTAGGAGGGAGATCAAAGCCTGGGGTTTTTCTGAAAAAAGGGAGATTTTGATGTTTCCAATTGTACAAGTCACTGGTAGAAAAAGGGATATAGACATAATGACCCTGCTCTGTTTCCTGAAGAGGTAAAAGGGAATACTGAACCAGCCCCTTCAGTGGGAGCCCCACTGGGACCATAAGTGGCCCCTGTTCGTGTGTGGGAGGGGAGGTCACAGAATCAGGAGATTTTTCCTCTTTGGGAAGAGGAGGGTAGAAAGGGTTTCGAGATCTGGGGCCGGCTTTATCAGAGGAGGAGGATGGCTCCACATAGGGTGGAGGTCTTATGAAGGGATCTAAGGGATCAGGATCTTGTGAGAGCACTGGCCTGGGAGCCCAGGTTTTGGACCCTCGGGGTTCCCTTGGAGCCATAACCAGAATGTGAGTGGTTGTTCGCAAGGAACAATGCTGCAACCAACCCAGAGGCTCTTCACAAGCCTGGACCCAAATATTTATATAAGGAAACTGGTCAGGGCGGCTGGGGCGACCAGTGACTTTTCCCCATACAGCCCGACAGAGGCTTGGCTCAAAGGAGCCCTCGGCTGGCCATCCAACTCCAAAGCTGGCCATTCCAATTGACACAGGGAACGAAGTTTTCCGCGAGAGAATTTAACCCCGTATTCATTCTCCTGTTTGGGGGAAAAAGCTAATTTAAAATTAGTGAGAAAACAATCCAACGGGGTTTTTTTGGAGCAGGATCCTCCCATCTCTGCCCTGATGGTTTGGAAAGAAATACAAAATTAAACACACAATGGACAGGACACTAACTAGCCCAGAGTCTGAGGCTCTTTTTATAGGGGGTTGCAGGAGAAGTTAACAGGTGAAATTTACAGAAGAGGAACAAAGGTTAGTGGTCAGCTGACATGTACTGATGGTCAACAGATGTTTGTAGATTGTTCTATATATAGCGGTGTCTGGAACATCAGTTTCCCACAAGAGTTGAGTAATTTACTTTGGGACCTTATGGCTGATACAGATCTTATCTAGTGTCCCGAAACTAACAAGCATCTTTATCTATTTACTCACATTCAATCACAGTTGGGGCTAGAGGAGTTTTATGATTACAGAGTTATGCAGTCCCACAACTTGGGATAACTGAACTAGGAGATTTTATTGCACAATTGTTGCTCTTGCCTAAATCAAAATTAAGTAACATCAGAGCCGGGGATTTAGCCCAGTGGTTCCGTCGCCTGCCTTGCAAGTGCAAGGACCTGAGTTCGATCCCCAGTACCAAAAAAAAAAAAAAAAAATTAAATAACATCAGTTTAGAAAATTCCCAAGAGGATCCTAAGCCAGAAATTCCTCAAGAATTATTTCACCCAAGAGATTTCCAAAAGTCGGCCCAAGTACAAAATTAAATTACAAAGCTCCATGGCTTTGCCTTATGAAGGGCCTGATGGTCATTTGGGACATATTTGTCCTTACATAGCTCCCATTCCTATAAATTTGTGGGGCGGAGATTTATTAGGAGAATGGGGAATTGTAGTGACTACTTTACCCTCTAAAACCTCACCAGTTCAACAGATGATGTCTAAAATGGGATATGAACTGGGAAAAAGATTAGGCAAGCAAGTTGAGGGCAGAATGCAGCCTACAGAACAGCAACAAAAAAGTAATCACCTTGGAATTGGATATGATCAAAAATTTTAGTTGGGGCTACTGAAGTTTCTCCACCCAAGGCAGATTTGCCTTTACAATGGAAATCAAATGATCCCATTTGGGTTGATCAGTGGCCCCTAACACTGGAGAAACTAACCATTTTAGAGCAACTTATATTAGAACAATTTAACAAAGGGCATTTAGAACCATCCCTGAGCCCCTGGAACACACCTATCTTTGTTATTCCTAAAAGTTCAGGGAAATGGCATTTGCCTCAGGACTTATGGACAATTGGTTTAGCAAACCCAGTGGCAATTCCCCAGAAGTGACCACTTATAATTGTCAGGTAAAAGGGCCGAAGACCAAGACCAGACCAGGCCACAGCAAGCCTTTATTAGGGGAATAGATCTGCCAGGCTGTCTCTGAACAAAGGAGAGACAAAAGCAATATGGCTGGGGCAGGGAGTCTTTTATAGAGACTGGGGTGGGGTTTGTAGGGGCTGAGGTGGGGTTGAGGTAGTGACTAGGGAATGGAGGAGCCAGTGATGTCACTATGTGGTAGGAGGTGAGCGAGTATTAGGTTACTTTCTAGGTGGGAACAGGGGCATGCTGGGAAGAAGGGTTTATTCTTTGGTGGGAGCAACCATCTTGGCATGATGTCACACAGGGGAGAGGGCAAGGCACCATAGGAAGAGGGCAGCTACTATACATAATAGCTGCTGAGGTGGTGGGAGACCTATCAATAATTATGCATTTAGAAGACTGCTTCTTCAAAATTCCTTTGTGGCTCACTGACCAACCTGTTTGCCTTTGATTAGATTAGGCCTAAAATAGGGATAGCAACTTTTCAATTGTGGAATTTGTATGAAATATCACAGGGAAATTCTGACCTTAATTCCCTTTGAAAATTAACTCCAGAGGCACAAAAGGAGTTACAACTAATAGTACCAAGTATACATAACCAGCAAGTTTTTTGTATAAACTCTAACTGTCCAGTTCATTTGTTTGTGCTTAAAACCCCCCATTTACCTACAGGCTTAACAGGACAGTGGTATGATAAACCATGGAATTGTTGTTTTTATCTAACCAATTAGTGAAATCTCTACAATTATATCTAGAGCAAATTGCAAAAATAGTTTCCTTGGGATGTAATTGTACCCAGCAGTTATTTGGTGCTGATCATCATTTCATCATTATCCTAATTGATAAGACTCAAATGGAGATGCTGCTACAAACTGCATTGTATTGGCTAGTAGCCTTTGCAGAATTCATTGGACAGATAGATAATTATCATCCTAGTGATCTTCTGTTTCAGTTTGTTTGTTTTTGGTACCAGGGATTGAACTTGGGTCCTTGCACTTGCGCAGCAGGTGGTGAAACCACTGAGCTAAATCCCCGGCCCTTCTGTTTCAGTTTTATTCATGACTTGAATTTATTCTCCCCAAGGTTACTCAGTTTCAGCCATTGCAAGGTGCCTCAACTTATTTCATTGACAGTTCCTCTAAAGGCCAAACGGCAATTTGGAGCTTTTCCTTTTGCTATGTGTTACCTACACCTGGTCTCTTTGCTCAGAGGCGAAAGTTGCTAGCCTATTTATTTGTGATTGAAAACTTCCTTTCCCAACCTCTTAATATTTTAAGTGATTCCTCTTATGCAGTTGGTTTCACTCAAAGACTGGAAGGAGCTATGGTCTGCTCTACTTTAGAATATAAATTATTAAACTTGTTTTTAAGATTACAAAAGGCCATATGTCAAAGAACTGCTCCCTTTTATACTGGACATATCCTGTAAGACCGCTGGCCTTACCAAACGCTCCGAGGAGCTGACTGTAGTGAAGCACATCCAGGGATCCCAGTGGTGCCTCCAAAATGTAAGACCGCTGGCCTTACCAAATGCTCTGAGGAGCTGACTGTAGTGAAGCACACCCAGGGATCCCAGCGGGGCCTCCAAAATGTAAGACCAAGGGCCTTACCAAATGCTCCAAGGAGCTGACTGTAGTGAAGCACACCCAGCGATCCCAGCGGGGCCTCCAAAATGTAAGACCGAGGACCTTACCAAACGCTCTGAGGAGCTGACTGCAGCGAAGAACACCCGGGAAGGAACAGACCGGACAAGTTGGAAAGTAAAACAGACCTTAGTCTGGCCAGATGGCACTCCCAAAGCAAAGTAGCTTAGAGAGGCAACTAGCCCAGAGTCCAAGGCTCTTTTTATAGGGGGTTGCAGGGATGTTAACAGGCGAAAATTTACAGAAGAGGGAACAAAAGTTAGTAGTCTTACATTTGTACATTAATTGGCCTGACACATACTGATGGTTAGCAGATGTTTTGTAGATTGTTCTATAGATGGCGGTGTCCAGAACATCAGTTTTTGAACAAAGAGTTGAATAATTTACTTTGGGACCTTATGGCTGATACAGATCTTATCTAGTGTCCCAGAACTAACAAGCATCTTTATCTATTTACTCACATTCAATCACAGTTGGGGCTAGGGGAGTTTTATGCTTACAGAGTTATGCAGTCCCACATCCTACCACGTACCAATCTTCCTGGGCTACTTTCTTATGGCAATGCACAAGCAGATCTACTTACAGGATTTCTTGCTGCCTTTGATCAGGTTAAGGAATCACATAGCTATTTCCATCAGAACTCCAAGGCATTACAACATGATTTCCAACTATCTTTTTTTGTTGTTAAATTCTTTTATTGGTACATTTTAGGTATACAACACAATTACATTTCTCATTGGGAATTGTACCTTTACATAATGCATCTTGGTTCTTATTTTTTCCCCATTCCTAGCCCTCCCTTCACCCCCTCCACCTTTCCCTATTTACAAAGACCTTATTTCCATTTTTTCCATTTCTCAGCATTTTTCCTTTCCCTTCTTTCCTTTCCCCTGCCCCTCCCACTACCCCTATCCATTTGGACCTTTTCTTCCTATTTTACATTATTGATTATTCGTTCTAATCATTGGTACATTTTAGGTATACAATATAATGACATTCATCATTGGAAATTTGCACCTTTACATAATGTCTCTTGGTTCTTATTTTTCACCCTTGCCCAGCCCTCCCTTCAACCCCTCCAGTCCTCCCTATTTACAAAGATTTTGTTCCTATTTTTCCATTTTCTCATATTAATCCCATCTCCTTCTATCCTTTCCCCTAGCCCTCCCACTTCCTTCCCCTTTGCCCCTTTTCTTCCTATTTCACATGACCTATTATACATTTAGTCTTTATTTACACTTTCAGTTTCTCACACCAGAGAAACTATTTGGTATTTACACGTGTGTCCTATTTATTTCACTTAAGAGTATTGTCTCAATGTGCATCCACTTAGCTATAAATGTCTCTAATTTCTCATTTTTTATGGCTGAGTAGTACTCCATTTTATTAAAAAAACACATTTTCTTTATCCAGTCTCCAGTTGATGGGCATTTGGGCTGTTTCCAAGTTTTAGCTATCACAAACTGTGCTGCTATGAACATGGGCGCACATATATCACTGTGGTATGATTCTTTTAATTCTTTGGGGAAGATCCCCAGCAGGATTTCCAACTATCTTGAGCTCAGGCATGACAGATAGTTATGCCCTGTTCTACTTGCTAGCAGATTCCACGGCCCAGTCCCCCTGAGGGAACTAACCCTTGAGATCTAGCCAGTAATATGATTTGGCAGATGGATGTGATGCATGTCACCTCTTTTGGAAAGTCTCAACTTGTACATGTTTCTATAGATACATTTTCACACATGATACACGCCACGTGCCACTCTGGTGAGAAAGGGCACCATGATCAACAACACTGGCTTTGCTACCATGGGAGTGCCCCAAAATATTAAGACTGACAATAGTCCATCATATGTTAATAAATTTATCCAAAAATTCTTTATTTGGCATATTAAGCATAGTATGATATCCCACATAATCCACAAGGACAAGCCATAGTAGAAAGAGCCCATACCACCCTCAAACATTAGTTGCTTAAACAATCAAAAGGAGAAAATCAGCTGCCTCCACAAGCTCATTTAGATCTAGCTGGTTTTGTACTTAATTTTTTAAATTCTGTAGCAAGTTTCAGACAACCACTGTTGTGCCCAGATTGTGAAGTCCCAAAGACCACCAGGAAGCCGTTCCCGATGCAAGCACACGAGGGTCGTTTATTCAAGCTTGAGCAGGGGCTCTCAGCCGTCACCGATGCAGCGGATCAGAATTGAGAGCCCCGAATTTCAAATTAGCGGGGTTTTTATAGAGGTTACAGCAAGGTTTGGAGATTTTCCATTTGGCAGTTACATGATTGGTCGGCATTTAGCAAGCATGAAGTGTACATTTCTGATTGGCTAGGCTCATCGGGGTTGAGGGGTGGCTACATGTAGGTTTTACGAGGGAAAAGAGGGACAAAGATTAGTGGTTGACTGTCACATACTGATGGTCAGCAGATCTACAGACTGTTCTATGGATAGTGGGCCCGGAACATTTATTTCCTGGGCAAACAGATGGCTGAGTAATTAACTTAGGAACTTTGGTTTGTTACCGACTGTATCTTCTGTCCCAGAACAAACACATTTTAACCATTAATTTGAGAGGACAACAGGGACTAGTGCATTTTAGCAAAGTGGAGTCGCTTTGGTCTCACACCACCTTCTATGCTCCACTGGCATATAGATGCCACAGCTAAGACCCAGAAACAAGTCCTTTGGAAAGATGTCCAAACAGGTAAATGCAGTGGCCCTGCTGCCTTAATAATTTGGGGGAGATTTTGCTTGTGTGCTCACAGATAAGGACGAAACCTTGTGGCTGCCCTCCTGCAATGTGGGACCATGCTGGTAGAACCACCAACATCTCGGAGATGGGGGATAGCACCCCCACTGAGAGCAATGAGTCAGCTACACCTGAGTGGCCCACCTCACCTGCAACACATCCATGGTTAATTAATATATAGACAGAAATGAGACTTAAGAGAAGCAGCTGAGCTTTGGCCTGATCAATGCAGCTCTGGGAGACTAGACCAGCTTGCCAAACCTCTATTCAGAACATCAGCAGAAACAAAAGTAGTAATTGACTCAGAGGGAGCAGTGATGATCCTAGAACAATGAGAAACTATGCAGATGAAGGTCTGGTTCCAAACAGGGTCTTTCCCGCTGGTGTGGTCCTGCCCTGGAGCATCACAGCATCACAGGACCATTGAGGTCTTCTTTTTTTTTTGGTACCGGGGATCGAACTAAGGTCCTTGTGCTTGCGCAGCAGGCAGCAAAACCACTGAGCTAAATCCCTGGCCCCAGGACCATTGAGGTCTTGATTGAAGTGTGACTGGAGGTGAAAATGGAGTTATTATCTGGACATGCTGTACCCAGGAAAACCAGGACCTAATCAGGATATAATTGTGAAATGATTTTCCCCCAAAATCATGTAGAATTGCTCCCGACATTCTATAACAAACTTGGCTGCAGCTGCTTGGATTTTTTAAAGTGTCCCTTTTTGCTTTGTTCTCAGATTGTTACATATTAAATGTGACTGGCTGCAAAGAGACTTCTAAGTTACCTTGAGTCAGTGTTCTTACCTTAAACCAACAGAGCAGAGGCAAGCTAACCTGTAATTACAATATAAGAATTTTCAATGTACAAGAAATGCTTTAAGCACACCAATTAAACATCAATTCAAAGTGGAAGTAAAAAATACACTGCTCTACATGTGTATTACCAAAGTTGAACAAAGAAGATATAAAAATTCTAAACACCCCAATTACAATCAGTGAAATTGAAAACATAATTAAAAATTTACCACTAAGAAAAGCCCAGGCCCTGATGGCTTCCCTGCTGAATTCTACAAGACATTTAGAGAAGAACTATTGCCACTACTCTTTAAACTCATCAATGAAATTGAAAGGGAAGCAGTACTTCTAAATTCATTCCTGGAAGCAAGTGTTACTTTGATTCCAAAAGCAGAGAAAGACCCAACCAAAAAAGAACTACAGGCCAATCTCCCTAATGAATATAGATGCAAAAAACCTCAATAAGATAATGGCAAACAGAATACAGAGGGTCATCAAGATCATCCACCCTGATCAAGTTGGATTTATCCCAGGGATGCAAGGATGGTTCAACATACATAAATCAATAAATGTAATACACTATATTAACAGAGTCAAGGACAAAAACCATATGATCATCTCAATCGATGCAGAAAAAGCATTCAACAAAATCCAACCCATTCGTGATAAAAACCATACAGAAAATTGGAATAGATGGTCTTTATCTCAACCCGATTAAGGCTATCTATGAAAAACCAATAGCCAACATCATATACTAAATGGTCAAAAACTGAAAACCTTGACACTAAAATCAGGAGCAAGACAAGGATGTCCACTATCACCACTCCTGTTCAATATAGTATTGGAAACATTAGCCACAGCAATTAGACAAGAGAAAGAAATAAAAGGAATAAAGATAGGAAATGAAGAAGTCAAATTATCATTATTTGCAGATGACATGATACTCTATATAGAAGACCCCAAGAACTCCACCAAAAGTCTTCTAGACTTAATAACCAAATTCAGTAGAGTAGCTGGATACAAGGGTAACACTCAAAAATCAATAGCCTTCTTGTACACAAATAACAGACTCACTGAGAGAGAAATTAGGGAAACAATTCCTTTCACAAAAGCATCCAAAAAAAATGAAATATCTAGGAATCTGTCTAATGAAGGAAGCAAAAGACCTCTACATTGAAAATGACAGCACTCTGAAAAAAAAGATTGAAGAGGATATAAGTGAATGGAAAGGCGTCCCCTGTTCCAGGGTAGGAAGAACCAATATAGTGAAAATGGGCATACTTTCAAAATTGCTATACAGATTCAACGCAATCCCGATTGAAATCCCAACAGTATATTTCACAGAACTAGAGAAAGCAATCCAAAAATTCATTTGGAACCAGAAGAGACCTAGAATAGCAAAAGCAATTCTAGGCAACAGAGACTGGTAGGGGGTATCACAATCCCCAACTTGAAACTATATTACAAAGCTACTGTGTTAAAAACGCATAGTACTGGCAAATAAACAGACCCGAGGATCAGTGGACTAGATTAGAAGATGCAGAAACAACTCCAGACATACTCAGCCACCTCATCTTTGACAAAGGAGCCAACCATCCTCATTGGAGGAAAGATAGCCTATTTAATAAATGGTGTTGGAAAAACTGGATTTCAATCTGCCAAAGATTAAAACTAGACCCATACCTATCACAGTGCACTAAACTAAGATCGAAGTGGATTAAAGATCTAAATATTAGGCCCGGGGATTTAGCTCAGTGGTTCTGCCACCTGTCCTGCAAGGGCAAGGACCCCAGTTCAATCCCCGGTACCAAAAAAACAAAAAGATCTAGATAAGAAAACAGAAACACTGAACTTGTTGGAAGATAAGTTAGGTAGAACTCTCGATCTTGGCATAGGAAAAGATTCTATGAACAAATCCTCAGTAGCACGGGAACTAGCACAAAGAATCAACAACTGAGATCTCATCTTTTTTTTCTTTTTTGGACGATCTCATCTTATTAAAAAGCTTCCAGCTGGGGATTTAGCTCAGTGGTTCTGACGCCTGCCCCGCAAGCACAAGGATGTGAGTTCAATCCCGGGTACCAAAAAAAAAAAAAAAAAAAAACTTCTGCACTGCAAGAGAAACCAACAGAGCTAAGAGATAACCTACAATGTGGGCAAAAATTTTTTACCAGCTGTTCCTCAAAGGTCTACTATCTAAAATATATAAAGGGCCAGGGATTTAGCTCAGTGGTTCCCCTGACTGCCTTGCAAGCACAAGGACCCAAGTTCAATCCCCAGTACCAAAAAAAAAAAATATATATATATAGAGAGAGAGAGAGAGAGAGAGAGAGAGAGAGAGAGAACTCAGAAAAAAATCAGAGCCCCCCAAATATAAAGACCCAATCCAAAAATGGGCATCTGAAATGAACAGACATTTCTCAAAGAAGAAAAAGCAGCAAATAAACATGTGAAAAAATGGTCAAGATCACTGGTTATTTGAGAAATGCAAATGAAAACAACACTGAGATTCCACCTCACCCCAGAAAGAATGGCTGCTATCATGAAATCAACCAACAACAAATGCTGGTGGGGTGTGGGGAGAAAGGAACCCTTCTCCATTGTTGGTGGGAATGCAGACTGGTGCAACCACTGTGGAAATCAATATGGAGATACCTCAAATGACTAGGATTAGAGGTCCCATTTGACCCAGCTATTCCTCTGCTGGGGATCTTCCCAAAAGAATTAAAAGCATCATAACAGTGATATATTCACACCCATGTTTATAGCAGCACAGTTTGTAATAGCTAAAACTTGGAAATAGCCCAATTGTTCATCAACTGCAGACTGGATAAAGAAGATGTGGTTTTGGTTTTTTTTATAAAATGGAGTACTACTCAGCCATAAAGAACGAGAAACTAGAGATATTTATAGTCAAGTGGATGCACATTGAGGCCATACTTTTTTTTTTTGGTACCGGGGATTGAACTCGGGTCCTTCTGCTTGCGAGGCAGGCAGTGGAACCACTGAGCTAAATCCCCAGCCCTAAAATTTTTAATTATATTTATTTATTTATTTTGGTACCAGGGATCGAACTTGGGACCTTGCGCTCGGCAAGACAGACGACAGAACCGCTGAGCTAAATCCCCGGCGAGGCCATACTCTTAAGTGAAATAAATAGGACACATATGTAAATACTGAATAGTTTCTCTGGTGTGAAAAACTAAAAGTATAAATAAGGATTGAAATGTATAATTGATAATTAAAATAGGAAGAAAAGGTCTAAAATGTAGCAGAAGTGAGAGGGGGAGAGGAAATAAAGGGAAGAGAAAAAACATGAGAAAAGGAAAAAATGGAAACAAAGTCTTTGAAAATAGAGAAGGGTGGAGGGGGTGAAGGGAGGGCAGGGAAATGGGGAACAAATAAGAACCAAGATGCATCATGTAAAGGTACAACATCCCAATGATGAATGTAACTGTATTGTATACCTAAAATGTACCAATAAATTTGTGGGGTTTTTTTTTTGGTACCAGGGATTGAACTCAGGACCTTGTGCTTGTGAGGCAGGCAGTGGAACCACTGAGCTAAATCCCCAGCTGACCAATAAACTTAATAAAAATATGTATTTCTCAATTAACTAAAATTTGTAATTTGATTCCTCCTGTGAAACCTCCTTAGGCCTAGTAGGATATGGTGGTTGTTCTCTGATCTTGGCCATCCAGCGCCAGGCTGGTGCTGCTCCAGCTCTTAGGCAGTGATGGCTAGACACCAAGAAAGTTGGCCTTGGGGCTCCTGAAGCAGGGAGTACTCCTCACTGTCTCACTCTGTGCTCTTCTGCGGTTTCCTAGCTTTTTATTCCATTATTCACATGTACTCATGTACTTTTCCATTCCCAGTTTTTTTCAAACTAGGTGTGGGTTTTGTCAGACTGCCCTTGAGTCTAATTACTCACCACAGCCCCTTTTGTGAGCCATTCTCATTGTGGGCCTCCCCAAGAATTGTTTCAGAGTCCCTCTCACTGCAGGCCACTCCTGCATTCCACTTGGGATCGTAAATTTCATCTGACTCAATCCTTATCAGTTTACTCCCCTGCCATCCTAAGGGAAAAGGTTTTTCCCTGGACTCCCAAACCTTACCAAGATCCTGTTAGTGTGCTTGTTGTTCCAGAATCATCCTGAATCCCAACAAGTTCCATTGCACTGGCGGCAGGGGTGGGTGGAGAGGGGTGAGTTCTGGGCTGTGGGAGGGCTGGCAACTGAAGTCTCACCTGGTGGCGCCAGAGGTCCGAGGATTCTGGAAGCTCAGGCCCCTCTTAGGCCTGCAGGCAAAGGAGACAGCAACTCTATCCTCTCTAGTCCTGGACTTCTGGTCACCAGAAAAGAAATGTTGCAGAATCCGAGACAGGAGAGTCCAATGGCAATCAGAAGACAGAGTCTTATGAATCATATGAGAGCAGAATGGCATAAACTTTGTTTATAGGACATAGGTGTCAATTTTATTTGTACCAGAACAAGGAGTTACAGCTATAAGGGTGGGGGGGATAACTGGGCGGTGACTGGGAAGAACTTGCTTTTCTCTAAGTCCCGCTTCAATGGAAGCCAGGAAGCAGAGAGAAGGGAGGAACAGGAGATAAACTTCCAGGCCACACCCCCAGTGACCAATCTCCTCCAATCTGACCTCACCTGGTAACAGCAAGCCAGCTGTAGCACCCCATAATTTGGTCACCTCAGAACACAGGAGGCATTTTAAATCTAAACCACTTGAATTTCACTTCTATAATTGAATATTTTTAGTTTTAGTTTTGCAGGGAGTTTCAACCCAAGGCCTTTGCACTGAGCTACATTCCCAGCCTTTAAATTATTTTGAGACAGAGTGTCACTAAGTCACTAAGTTGTATAGGCTGGGTCCAAACTTGCAATCCTTCTGCCTCAGCCTCCCAGAGTGCTGGGATTATAGATACATGCCACTATGCCTGGCCTGCCGGGTGTGGTGTTTTTAATCATCAGCAAAAGCTTCACATTTTTATTTTCATTTAAGAAAAAATAAGTAAAAATCTTTTGATTTTTTAGCTTCCAGCTATTTATGAGTACTTACCATTTGTACCAGTTCTCTGAAATTTGTGAGCTTACATTTTAATATATAACATATTTCACAAATTTTGTCTTTTTTGAATTAGTTGAAGCTATCCCCATTTTACAGGTAAGAAGACAAAGAGCTAAGGTACATGGCTCTGCTTTTCTGAGAACTGAAACTCAAACTCACATCTGATTCCAAGTTGGGTATTTTTACTGTGCTACACTATTCTATACAGCATTTCTGCCAATAGGGGTCATTATACACTAAGAAACATTAACTGGCTGAGTAATCTTTCAGAGAAATTCAAAGTAGGAATAATTATGCTTCACTTCAAGAGATGACTCCTGGGCCTGTTCATGCCCAGTTTACTGACCATGGAGGACTAAAATGGTTTTCTTAATCTTTTTGTTTCTTAGGATGAAGGAATGTCCAAGACAAATTTATTTCTGTGTTTGCATATATTCCTTTGTCTTTCCAATCTGGGAGCAAGATTATTTTTTAGAGCTTTGCAGTTCAATGGATACATAATGCAGATATTTATGATGGGGTACAATATGATGTTTTGATACATGTATACTGTACATTGTGTCATGATCAAATCAGGGCATTGAGCATATATGTCACTTCAAACATTTATCATCACACCAGACCCCTCTCCTTCCAGGCCCTTGTCCCTACAGTTCTCTGTGCCTAGACACTTTTCCCAGTTGCCTGTGCCGAGTCTACCTCTCCTCATTCAGATCTCTGTCTTCAATCTCCATACCTCTATTCATGCCTTTTCTTTAAATTGTTGCTTGTTTATAAATACACATTTTAGGGCCAGGGATTGTAGCTCAGTGGTGCAGTGCCTGCCTGGCAAATGCAAGGCTGAGTTCAATTCCTAGTACAAAAAAAGAGAAAGAAATATAATTTTATTTATCTATTTTATTTATTTTGGTACCAAGGGATCAAACTCAGGACCTTTAGTTTGTGAGGCTGGCGGCAGAACCACTGAGCTAAATCCCCGGCCTGAAATATACATTTTAAATATATTTATTGTCTGTCTTCCACCATTAAGGTAGAAACTTCCTGAGAGCAGGAACTTTGTCCTTTTATTATTCACTTGGCAGGACACAGAACAGGGCCCATCTGTAACAGGCATTCAGCAATTACCTGTAAATAAACCTATCTTCCATTTGCACTTTTAAGCCTTTTGTTTTTCATGACACATTAACCCAAATTGCAAAAGCTGAGCTTGACTCTATATTGTTGGAGACCTTGCCAACAGGAACAGGAAATAAACTTCTCTACCAATACTCCATCTTATTTTTTCAACTCAACACCTTTTTTTTGGTACCAGGGATCGAACTCCGGACCTTGTGCTTGAGAGGCAGGTGCCGGAACCACTGAGCTAAATCCCCGGCCCAACTCCATCTTATTTTTTAAAGAAAAGCTACAGTGGACCCTCAAGTTACTAATGGCCTGACATAGGAACTTGGGTTAAATGGAAGATTCAACGGCCTCTTGTTATCTATTATAGCATGTACCCTGGTAAACATCCAGATGTCAGCTGTATTGACTTAGTTAAAACCAGACCTTGGGAACCAATCGAGTTCGTAAGTCAAGGGTCCACTGTATTGTAACTGATGGACAATTGTGCCTATTATTTTTTCCAGTACTGCGGATTGATTTAGCCCCAATAGTCTTTATTTCACATGAATTTCCAATGTAGGGCAACTACAAGGCTGCCTATGCGCTCTTCCTTATTCCAGCTTCCTCAAGTAGAGGGCTGTGGGGAAGAATACACATTTCAGAGGGGAAACAGGGCAGGGGATTTAGCTCAATGGTTCCGCTACCCGCCTCACAACCCTAAGGAACCGAGTTCGATCCCAGGTACCAAAAAAAAAAGAGGGACAACAGAGGCTGAGGAGGCCATGCACTCTTCTGTTCATTTCTGAAACAAGGAAGCTTATGAAAGCACCCTTTCTTCAGGCCTTCTTTGGGTGACAAATAAGGCAAGGGACTTTTGGGCTCATGTTCCCTACACCATTGTAAGGCTCATTTGAAATTTAGGTATCTATAATAGTGACCCTCGGAGATAAGACCCCTAACCCGGTAAAACAGCATCACAGCCCCAGATTCAGCAGCGTCCCAGCTCTGGGCCCTACCATTCCTGTGTCTTTATCACTTCCTCTTGCAATATCTACAATAAAATTACTTTCACTTTGAACTAGACCTCTGTTCTGACTCCTCTATCTCTACATTGGACAATGAGAGTGAGACCTCTAGACCCTAGACCCATCAGACCTAACAGTAAGTGCCCTAAATTCCAAAACAGAGCAAAGGCCACGGGAAGACTGTCAGAAAATGTTTTCAGAGTTTAGATGCAGTTGAGATTTGGCTTATGTTTTTTAAGAGCTGCACCTCAGTGAAGAGGTCCTTCACCAGCTGGAGACAGCAGCATAGTAAAGCCAGGAAGTGAAGAAGAAAAAAAGCAACAGCAACCAGGCAGCACCTTTGCAAGTGATCATCTTTGTGGTCTCAGCAATTCTAGCAGCTTAGAGTCAAAGAATTTTCTTTATATGATTCTAGCATAATCTTTGTAACTTGTCACACTTTAATTTTTTGAGCTACTTAGCTTATGACTGAAGGAATTATTTAACCTCTTTAATTTGTCAAATAGAAACAAATGCCTGTTAAAGTCAGAGGATACATGTGCAATAACATATGTAAAGAATCTGGGCTGCCTAATGAATTCAATAATGGTGATTTTTCCTGGTACTGTTAAATCTCACATAGGCTTTGAAGCAAAAATGGCTATTCTCTGCGAATACACATTCCTTACTGTGAATACTAACAAACATTATTATAACAAGTAACTGTTTTATGGGTGGCTGTTTTTAAATGGTGAGTAAACACTAAATTAAATCCCAAAGTAAACCCCACCAAAGTCCTTTCCGTGAAGAGCTGCTAGAAGGGGGCAGGAGTGTAAGGCTTAGAGAACAAGAGCCATGTGAACTTTGGCGCACAAATTCTGAAGTGAAACTGGCATTACAAACTGTTCTGTAGTCTTTCCCAGTCCTCCTTCCCCAACTCCCACCAACAGTGATAAAAAACTTTTACACTTTTTAGTGCTATATTTACTATTTAAAAGATACTTTGTTGTGCAAATCAAACTTTTTGCATGACTTTATTATCCTCTCTCCCAGTTTTTATTATTGAATAATGAATAGAGGTCAAATTAAATCATAAGTGTTTCTGAAACATGGCCAGTTTTTGGTTTTTTGTTTCCATAATTGTGACACTAACATGCTTTGATTCAAGTAATCATTTTCAGTCAATGATGTAAGTAGATGATCTTGTTCATGAAAATAAAAAAGCTTTTTATCTTACAGGCCAGTCACCTCACACATATCCAGTTCAGAGGATGCTAATATAAACCTTGCCCACCTCTCTTGGCCCATCTTTCTTACTCAGATAGTTTCCAAGAAGCTCTCTGATGGAGACACACTCGAGTGTCCAGAACAAATTGTTCCACAGCTTTCAGTCCTGGCAGATGGCTCCTCAGCATCTCACTTTTGACGCTGTCTAGGATGACTCCTCTGACATCTTTAGGTTTTCCTGGCACACCAAAGATAAAAAGGCCCAGACAATCTTCTCCTATCAAGTTACAGAATGTTTCCAACTTATCAAACCTACTTTCCTTCCAGGAAGATTCCTCTGGCCTTGACTGTGGATTGAAAACGTCACAAGGCTTTGGTTGTACTAGAGGAAGAGAAGTCATTTGTAGAGTCTGTACTACAACCTGAAGCCTTATTTGCTTATTGGATCCCCAAAAGGTCCAAATCCAGTCTGCCCCAAACAGCAAGGTTTGGTGCTTGGTCATCTTTGTGGTAGTAAGCCACTCATCAACTCCTTTTTCTTGACAGAAAGTGATGAAGTGGATTAGGAAGATCTCATTTAGAGTATTTGCAGCTGGGCAGAGTTTACTCAGAGGATACTCCAATCCAAGATACTCCTTCTGTTTTTCAGCTGAATGAACTATAGCTTCACTGGCCACCTCACACCAAGAATCTCTTTGTTGTTCTCTAGAGCCACCTGTTGTGATGCTTTTTGCCCCATTTTTCTGCACCCCAGTCAACACTGCTCCCAAATATCATGCATGTGAATGTTGTGCAGAATTTCTTCCTTTTCAAAGGGCAAGTTCTGCAATGAAGTCACATCTGTTAAAATGGCCAGTTTCCTCACCTCTGCAGCTTCCTTGGTATAGCTAAGTATATAGACATACAGCTAAACAAACATTTGAGGCTCACTGTTTGTCATTTGGCAGTGTTGTATTGAGATTCCTGGTGTTTTATTAAGTTAGAGATAATAAATTCCACACAAAACAGTTGTTATTCTCTAGGTTATATTCACTCTACTTTTTGTTTCTGTGTGGCACTGGGGATCAAATCAGCCAGGGCCTTCACATCTCCAGACTTTTTTAGGTATATTTTAAATTTTGAGAAAGGATCTTGCTAAGTCGCTAAACTGTCAGACTGGAGGCTTGACCTTGTGGTTCTCCAGAACAGTTGGGATTATAGGTGTAAGCTACGACGCCCAGCGCATCCTACCTTCCATCCTTCCTCCCTCCTTTTCTCTTTTTGCAGTGTTGGAGACAGAAGCAAGGGCCTTCACACTGTAAACCAGCCCCTTTTATTTTGAGAGGGACTAAGTCACCAAGGATGAGCTCGAAATTTTGAACCTCCTGTTTCAACCTCCCAAAGTGCTGGGATTACAGGTATATGCCAACATGCCCAGGTTCCATATATCTCTTTCAACAACTAACTTCAAATTTGTAGGTAAGTTGTTTCTGTTCGCTTTTCCTAATTCCTCATTTCTTAGCTCAGTTGCATATATTTTCTTTCACACACAAGTTTCTCAAAGATCTAAAATTTCTCTATTGTTACATTTATGAACCATACTGAAGAAAATTTATGGTTTAAAAACTAGAGTTTGCATTTTTATTTGTTTTTTGACACAGGGTCCCACTTTGTATTCAGGCTGGCCTTGAAGTCATTATGCAGCCCAGATTGGTCTTGAACTCATGGTGATCCTCCTGCCTCAGCCTCATGCGTGCTGGGATTAGGTGTGCATCACCATGCCAGCCCTATTCGTTATTTTGAACAAAGCAAAATTAAATAATGACAATAAAGACGAGTCAATTATCAATTGACTTTATTTCTTCTCATATGGCATTACCAGCAGCATATATTTTATAAATAAAATATATCATCAAACTATTTAACCATACCATCAGTTATGTTATATTGTCCTGAATGAAGAATATTTGCTATCTGTAACAGTCTTATGGTATTTTGAACCAGGTTCTACTAACAAATTTGAGTTTTTCAAATGATGACATAAATTTGTATTAAAATAAAACCCAAATACAGGATGAATCTAATACAGTTACCAAATAATGAATGGTAGAGTTCAAAGAAAACCATTGTTAGTGTCAAATTATTTTAGTGACAAATACATAATAATTTAGTTATAAGATCATTGATGAATAGCTTGGTAACTTGCTGAAAATGAAAAATAGCACTGATATTCCAATACAGTTTATAACCAAGTCCACTGGGACGAACTGAACTGCCCACTTCTGCTCCACCTCTGCTCCAACTCATAAACACCCACTCTACACAGTTGGCTATCATGAACAATTACGTAGCACTGAATGAAAAACAGGCTTTTCCTAAACCAACAACAAGATAAACACGGAAACAGTTTTTGCTGCAGTTTTCTATGTTCTTTATAAAGAGTATTTTGGTGTTGTGTAACATTTTGTCTAAAAAAGTCATTACAGAACTAATTTTGCAGCCTCAGAATTTTTGAATTCTGCCCCACTGACAGCTTGGAAAAACATACAATTAGCAGGTGTAGTGCAATGTTAGTATTATGATATCATGATGTATTTGGCAAAGAGGAAACTAAGAAACAATACTGTAAAGGTTTTTGTTTTGCTTTTTGTTTCTGTAGAAAATTTTTTTGCAAAATTTTAGGGTGTATGAATACTTCTGAATGCATTCAAGTTAACAATGTATTCATGCCTCTCAAATTCTTCCTTATAAGGTAAATGGATCCAAAATTAAGACTGAAATATTTAAACTGTTCAAGAATTTTGTGGTAAAATCAAGGAAGGTGTATTTCATGTATATTAACTTAGTTTCAATGACCAACATTGTTAAAAATCATCTATGGAGAAAGAAGTATCATTTTGGTTTCTTTAGGCTGGTATATGGAAATTTAGATATTTGGGAGGTATTTTGTTTTTGATGTGACCTTTTCATCATCTTCCTTATGTCATAAAAATTTTATTTTCTACGTACTGTGTGTGTGTGTATATATATATATATATATTTAGAAAAATATAAAATAAGAGGCAAGTGGAGGTGTGACTGGCATTTAGTGGGCACATTGAGTGCATAACAAAGTCCTACATATTGGTCTTGAAAGCACAGCATGTCCTGCATAGATGGCTGAGGTGAATGCAGATGTGACAAAGTCATTCCCTCACTGGTTACTGCTCCCCAAACCCTCTATACTGGGGATGTGGATGGAAACACTGGTAAAACACTCATTTTTAAATGTAACACTTTAAATATATCATAGATTTTTACATTAAATAGAGGAAAAACAATCATACTCTTTACCAGTGTCTCATTTTTGTGGCAATTTCCTCTTTTTTTTTTTTTGGTACTGGGGATCAAACTCAGGACCTTGCACTTGCAAAGCAGGCAGCGGCACCACTGAGCTAAATCCCCAGCCTTGTGGCAACTTCTAAATAGGAGCATTTCCCACTTTCCATTTCCACTTCTGTAGAACAGAAGTTAAGATGATAAACAATATACAATCCCTTGCCCGCTGTATACATTGTATTTGAAAAATAAAGTGGAAAAAAGACTAAGGGTTCCAAGTGCTTATCTAGTTTCCACAGTTAAATGTTTGAATCTTCATCTGTAATACTGGCACTGGGGGAACAGGCAGCAAAATCTTTAAACATATCATCTTCTTTTAACATGTGCTAGAAAACAAGGAGACAAGAAGCCACACACTGTGAGACACTGTGAGTCCTGAGCTCAGAACTACACATTCTCCAATATACATGCAGTCTTTTGGGATTATTTTAACAGATATTATTAGGGATGCATTTTCCATTCATTGTACAAACTTACTGTTAGATTGTTGATGCCTTCAGAAAATGCACCTATCTGTCTCACTGTCCCTTCTGAATCTTCCATCTGCAAAGAACCATGTGATACCATTTTCATAATAAGAAGGAACAGTAAAGCAAAATGAACACAATGTAAGCCAAAGGGAGGCATGTTTTTTCTTGTTTCCATGGATACCTTTGGCTACCTACTTAGCCTCTCTGTGCTTCAGTTTACTTATCTAAATAACAAAACAGAACCTGGAACGTAGTAGTCAATCTGTAAGTGTTCACTGTTACTTTACTATATTTTAGGGATTTTAAGAAAAAAACCCCAATTATTAGATACAGTGTATGAAGTTTCCAGTCAGTGTCTGAATGCACCACACACTTTAAGAGACATATATATATATAGTGTTGTGTTTACCTGGTCTAACCGATCGAAATCATCTTCATCATACAGGTGCATGTCCAAACCAGGCTTAAATCCTTTCTTTGAGACACTTCCTGATGCCTGTCCCAATTCCATCGGACAAACATATTCTTCTCCATCTTCCTGTTTCTTCTTTCTCAGATTCCCAAAATTGCTGAAGCTAAGTTTCTTTGGCTTTAAAAGAAAATAAAAACATCCACAGTTTGGATTAAATTCATATTACAAAGGAACCTATAACATGTATAATTAAATTATATACCTTATCACACAGTGAAAAGTAACTGAATGATTAAATCTGCATAAGAAAAACAAAGGCACCTGGGGACAATACATATAAATATAAATGATCCTAGATATGAAAGAATAACAAGATTAATCTTATTCCTTTTATTCACACAAACTAGCTGGATAGCCATGTGATTAAATGTGCTATGACCCTTTGTTTTGATTAGATAGGACTTAATGCAATAGGATTTCTCAGACTGAATCTAATCTTGAATGGTTTTCACTCTAAGGTAAGTGATTTTATATGTCTGTTCTGCTTCCACAGAAGGACTGGTAACTGGTAAAAGCATTCTCCTTCTTTTAGTGACAATTTTAGTGATATATAGAAAAGAAACTCCATTTTAGCTACTAAATAGTCCCGAGATTACCAAGATGACTGAGAATTTAAGTAGAACTTTCTCAAAGGCTTCAAATCTGGCACATCTTTTATTAAAGAGATTCAAAGCCAGAAAGGGAATAAACACCTAATAAATAAACAAAAAAGACTGAGCATACACTTCTGGAAGAACTGACAAACTCTACCTCCATATTAAGGTAGTTGAGATAATATATAGAGATGAGTTAAGATACAAATTATTTATTTATTTAAGTTTTGGGCCAGGGATTTAGGCTCAGTGGTGCTGCCGCCTGCCTCCAAAGTGCAAGGTTCTGAGTTCAATCCCAGTACCCAAAAAACCCCCCTCATTATTTATTTTTTCTTTTTCCCGTACCAGAAATTGAACTCAGGACCTTGCGCTTGCCAGGCATACACAGTATTTAGGTTTTTTTTGAGCCAGGGTCTTGTGATGTAGTTCAGGATGGATTTCATTTTACTATGTAGCCCAGGCTGGCCTTGAAATTGTGATCCTCCTGCCTTAGCTTCCCAAGTGCAAGATCATATGCATGCATGACCACACCTGGTCAACAAAAAATTTATTTATTTATTTATTTGGTACCGGGGATTGAACTCAGGACCTTGTGCTTGCAAGGCAGGCACCAGAACCACTGAGCTAAATCCCCGGCCCATCAACAAAAAATTTAAAAGAAAAAAACAATAGTCTGAATTTGATATAATCCACAAATCCATTAGAGAATGGATACCTAGTCTATCTTGAAACATTTCTTAAGTATTTTTTCCTAACTTGTAAGGCTGGTCAATAAGCCAGAAAAGCTGAATCTGTACAAGGAAATATTTTCCTTTATCTACAGGAAAAACAGAACTGCAGCTAATATTTGGGCCCAAGAGGAGGCTCTCTGCAGTGATGATACATCAACTGTAGAAGCCAACATCCTGTTCTTTATTACTCTTGAAAATATGCGTATTTTAGCTAGGCATGGTGGTGCATACCTGTAATCCTAGCACTCGGAAGGCTGAGGCAGGAGATCTGCTGTGTGTTTGAGACCCTGGGCTACACAGTGAGTTCAAGGCCAGCTTTAACTACACAGTGAGACCCTGTCTCAAAAAACAAGAACAAAAAAACAAAAAAAAGAAAGGAAAAGAAAGTATACACACTTTAAATCTACCCATGAAAGTTAGTAAACCCAGGAAACGATTTGAATAGCAGGTAGCAGTCAAAACCAGGCCGTTGCTTCATGCACTTTATTAGATGGTACCAGCTTGAACCCACCTTCACTTTGGCAGTAGCTGTTAAAAGTACATAATCTGGTAACTCCATGGCATCTCGCTTCTGATGTTGGGCCTCAGCACCAATCAGAAGGTTGAAATGAGTGGCCAAGTGTCTTCTCAACAGCGTTTTATTTGGTGGAATGTTTAATAACTGAGCCATTGTTTCTACATTAAAACGAGGTTCTAGCACCTGTAAAAACAAATGTTGAAAGGTATCATCCATGTTTGCAGTGTACTTTACAATGTCCAAAGTCTCCTTTGGGTTATCTCCAATGATCCTCTGAACAGGCCAGGGAGGCAGACAGGGAATGGACTTTGATCTTTAATTTTCAAAGTGGTGGAGGTGGTCCAAGAATCTAGGCTTCTGGTTTTGTAATACCTGTACTTCTGACTCTTTGGAGCGTTGCCTCTGGAAGCCAACTCCTTATGCAACATCAGTGTGGAAAAATACAACCTGTATAATTGCCAGGGTTTTAAATGATGATCATGGGGTGGTCGCTTCGGCAGCACATATACTAAATGATGATCATGGGACAGATATGTTACTCAACATGAAAGAGGACAATAAAGGAGAAATGGGTTTATATCTGAACTAGAGTTTTATAAAATAAAAGTATTCTGAAAGTAAAGATTCACTAGAAATAGTGTAAGAGGGTTAAATTAGATGACTTTGGATGCCAACAAGTAAACTGATACAGAATGTATCCCTTAAACAAAATGCTTGGGACCAGGAGTGTTTTAGATTTGGGATTTCCTTTCAGATTTTTGGAATATTTGCATGTATACAGAGGACTTCTAGGGATGGGATGCAAGTCTAAACATGAAATTCATTTATGTTTCATATATATAACCTCATAATAATTTTAGTGTGCTTGTATTTTTTTTTTCTTGGTACCAGGGATTGAACACTCGGGTCCTTTAGCTTGTGAGGCAGGTGGTGGAACCACTGAGCTAAACCTCCAGCCCCAGTATGCTTGCATTTTTTTTTTTTTTTTTTGGTACCGGGGATCGAACTCAGGTCCTTGCGCTTGCACAGCAGGTGTCGAAACCACTGAGGTAAATCCCCAGCCCCTAAGTATGCTTGTATTTTGACTGCAACTAACTGTATGAGGTTAGGTGTTGAGTTTTCCATTTATAGATGTTGGAGCAATTCAGATTTTGCTCAACCTACAATATCCTGGTCATTAAAGTAAAGGAAACAAAATGAGATGTCAATGTAAAATTGAAACAGAGTTTTACCATGAGTCCACCATGGACCCCACTGCCTCTGAGGTTGGGGGCATATTCAGCCAAGTCCACTGAGCGCAGCCACTCCATCACACGATGATTTGTCCACTGCTGAACTTCAGATGGGGTAATGTTACTCTGTGGGAACAAACAACCACCATGAGCTTCAGTTGTTGGTGACAGGATTCTCCACATCAAACTTGCATGTGCAACCTAAGAAGTCTGCACCACACCTGCTGCACAAGTGCAAGGAACTGAGTTTGATCCCTGGTACCAAAAACAACAACAAAAAAAACCCCAAAAAGAAGTCTGCCCCATAGAACACTATGACTTGACATCCCACTACATGTTTTGTTTTTTGAGACAGGATCTTGCTACGTACTTTAAGATGGCCTTGAACTCACTATGGAACCAAAGCTAGCCTTAAACTCATTGCAATCCTCTTGCCCTAACTTCCCAAATGCTGGGATTACAGGCATGTGCCACCACATCTGGCATCCACCTTATTAAAGAAAAAATGTTGATTTGAATTTTCTTTTAAAGAATTTATATCAGAGTATCAAGCTTTCTTACACACTAAGAAGAAAGAGGAAATGAAATTTTTATAGTAATATTTAGTTCTGTGGATTAAGAAGACAGGACACAAAAATATACCTATAAAAAAATGAAAAACAACCCTTTGCTTTAGTTACACAGAGGAACCATCATGGGGGAAAAGAAAGAATGATTGGATTCAAGGTTCAAAAGAGACTGGCTTTCCCCTCAGGCTCCAAGAAATGGGTCTTAGTTTTGTACACACAGTTGCATACATGAGAAATGGATGCTTATAGAGACTGTTGGAAATGCTACCTCATCTGACGGCCGCCTCCGTAGGCAATTTGGTTCAAAGTTATTGATCCTCAGAACTTGGATGGCCCTTTTGATACTGAGATGGTGCAGCACACTCACAACCTTCACAGACAGTAAGTCATCCTGCAAAAAACCAGAAAGAAGTGTTCACTGTCCTGGCCTATAACGATAGGACCTTTCTATTTCTATGGAAACTGCAAAACACTGGAATGTGCTTCACAAGCTTGCCAGGGATTTCAAAGCTTTTATTTAGTAACAGAATCCCCTTTTCCTGTTCTGAACAAAATCCTCTCTGGACCCCATATTAAAGGTGTTACCAACAAAGCTGACTGTCAACTGTTTTTCTCTTTGAGATGATCTGACAGGAGAATGCAATCCCAGGGCTCTGACAGTGTGAAGAGCACTTACTGGATCATTATAAAAGATAATCTATTTTCTGAGTTTTTTGTTTGTTATTGGTGCTAGTGCTTGCCAAGCACGAGTTCTACAACTGAGGTACATTCCCAGGCCCATGTGTTTCAATTTGCATACTGCAAACAAAGGAATTTCTTTGCTTCCATCTTGGATTCCTAGAACTTTTGTCTACAGGTAAAGCAGATATTTAAGCACAATTAAAGAAATGGGCTACACTGCCTCTTCTTTTTCTTTTCAGCCCGCAGTTACCATAAGAGCCAGTAATGCTCACTAACCATCATGGTTTGGTTTTCCATACTGAGGCATATCATAAGGAAAATCAGAATGCCCTTGTTAGATTATTCCCTGGCCTTAAGAGTTCTCTGGTTCTAGATCATTACACACTCAGCAGGCAGTGTGACCAATGTTGGAAAAAATATTTTACTTAGTGCAGAGGTTTCAGTGTGAGTAAAAAAGAAAAGAGAGACGAAGAAATTATAAGTATTAACATATATCACTAATCAGCCCCTCAAGAAAAAACTTTGTGTGACTACTGGGAACATTTCCAAATATATCAAATACACCCAAGCAGATTATTTCAGAAGGTGATTTGAGGGGCAGTGTCAAGATAAGCACCAGTCTCACTCAGAAAACAAACAAGGAAACATCTACTATAGGCACACTGATAACACATTTCTTATTGAAGAAAAAAGAGGAAGAGGAAGAAGAGAATCTTCTGTAAGAATATTTTTAAAATATGTTAGACAACAGTTGAAATCCTCAAGGCTACTAACTGGCTACTATCTTTCTACTCAAATGCCAGGATGAAGAACTTACAACAGTCATGTAATGGAGCATTCGACCATCCACTCGTCCTTCATCAAACTGGGTCTTATACTGGGGAAGGCCAATATCATCCAACCATCCTAAAAGAGACAAAGCAGTATCATTACTATGCCACAAAACACCTTTTTTTGTGATGAAAAAGACAGCAATATTTATTATTATTATTTTTAAAAAATAAAAACTTCTTACTAGTGACCCAGTTGAAATCCAGCTTTCCGTGATTGGTTTCTTCTTCAGATCCTAGGGCTTGCAATGCCAGCTGGAGTTTCTTTCTATGAAGTGAATGCTTGATTCCAAGTTCCTGATGTAATAAACAGAAACAATGACTTTATAATTCTATCTATATGGGCTGGAAGCACTGGCAAAAATATAGGAAGCTCTCCAAAATGAAGCTACCATTAAAGACCCAATTCTACATTAAATTAGAATACTAACTTGGGGTCATAAAATATTACTGAATAATACATCTCTAGAGATCCAAGACCACCACAATTCCTTCAGTGGTGCGCTAGACATTCCACAGTGACTCATTTTCTATGTAAGATAGGACTTGTACTATGCATAATAAGAATTTTACTCTTGGCCAGGGATTTAGCTCAGTGGTCCCGCTGTCTGCCTCGCAAGCCCAAGGACCTGAGTTCGATTCCTGGTACCCCCAAAAAATAATTTTACTCTTTATTTTGTGCAAAATGTTAAGTTATTGGGACATAAAATATAGAGTGCTTTTCTTTTTCAAAATAAAGTTGAAATGTGATTTTACAATGAAATATGTCAATAAGGCCATAAAATGTTTTGAGAAATATGAACTTAAGATTTATTATTATGGCTAGTTATTTTTCATTGAAATGTTCAGTGGCTCAGGTATTCCATAAAAGTCAAGATGAGGCCCTTCCTTTCAAGTGCCTGAGGCAAAATAAGCAGGAAATGGTTGAAAAACTGAACTCTTTTAAAAGTCTGTAACAGTAACTCTACCCATGCCCTTTTCTGAATAAAAAACAATTCTACATTCATATTTGCTTTCTTTTAGTATTTTGTAAACAAAGAAGCAGTCACCTTCTCTAAATCTTGTTGAGAAGCCTGCAAAAGGGTTTGACCAGATGCAATCCAGTGTTTGCCAGAATTCAGGTAGGACCCCAACCCCTGTTCCACCAGCCAAGTACAAACTTGCTCCTTGGTCCATTTGGCAAAAGGCATATCCAAGTCACTACAGGAAAATGAATGATTGCATGAGAAACAATTTAAAGCCAACTTATCATTAGTTTTGAACAACTATACATTCAATAGACATGGAAATTCCTTGATGAATACACCTTTAGCCATGAAAAGTTTAATTTTTAGTGCATATTTGGAGAAGGAAGTAGAGTTTAAAGTTATGTTTGACTACAACTGTCTTTGTTTCAAATGAAATTGCAAAAGATTCAAAGTGATTTAGAAAGAATGTGTCATGTACCCGTACCAACTACACATGAGTAATGCAAACATTATGAACTGCAAATACGTTCTCAAAAAAAAGGAAGGGCATCAAGTGATGGGTGGAGGGAAGGGAGGGAAAGAGGATGGAAAAAGGAATCAGAATACATTACGTACCTGTACCAACGCCCCACAAAGACTTCAAACATTATGTACTGCACACATGCACTAATCAAAAATGTGTATCTAGGCTGGGGATTTAGCTCAGTGGTATTGTGCCGCCTTGCAAGTACAAGTCCTGAGTTCAATCTCAGGTACCACCAAAAAAAAAGTAAATCTAAAAATAGACTATATTAAAAATACTAAAATATGAAAAAGTAAAAAAAAAAAAAAAAAAGAATGTGTTGTACAGAAAAACATCTAGTTGAACCAATGTAAGTCACTGAACCAATTTCAACCAATGTGGCTGGAAGATTAGATTCCCAAACAGAAAACATCCAGTAGCAAATCTACTTTGAAATTCAAATCTACCTTGAAGTAACTTTGGCAGAATTATGGTTTCTTTGTGGTTGATAATCAAGAGAAGAGGATAATATGTTCTAAGTGTAGGAAAGAGTAATCAAAACAATTTTTATTTTCTTTTACTTTGTATGCACAGACACTAGTGCTCTGATGTGAAAAATAAATGTGAGGATGAACACAACTCTTTAAATTTTTTCAGTAGCATAGAAGTCCTTTACTATGTTCAGAAAGAACATATGGCAAATGAGAACATTCAGTATTTAAAGAAGGCCAAAGAAAGACTCCTTGATGAAAGCTGCATCCAGTGTTCCACCTGTGTGGGAAAGACTGTGTAGAAAAGGTTTCACCCCATTATAAGATTTTTATAAGATTCAGTATCAACACTTTTTTCTGTTTGCCAATCTCACCCTTTCATGCTCAGTAGATGAGAATGTTGGCTCCAAATCAGCTCTATACAACAGGTAAACCACTACATCTAAGAACTCTGGTAGAATTTATATCTTTCAGTGCTTTCAGACTCCATTAATCTTTAATGTTTACTGAACAGTTATTATTTACCAGCTACTTAACAAATAATAACTCATTTAATCTTCAAAATCACCTTTTGAGGTAGGTACTGATTATGTAGATGACAATGATGATGAAAAAACTGAGGCATGGGCTGGGGATTTAGCTCAGTGGTGTAGTGCCTGCCTGGCAAGCGCGAAGCCCTGGGTTCGATTCCCGGTACCAAAAAAGAAAAGTGAAAAAAAAGACCAAAAAAAAGCCCCTAAAAAAAAAAAAAACCCTTAGGGCCAGGGATTTAGCTCAATGGTGCCGTCGCCTGCCTTGGAAGCACAAGGTCCTGAGTTCGATCCCTGGTACCAAAAAAACAAAACAAAAACAAAAACAAAACAAATAATAAGGAAAACAAACAAACAAAAAAACCAAAAACAACAGCAACAAAAAACTGAGGCATGGAAGTCACTGCTCAGGGTCACCTCATTGGTAGGAAGCAGAAAGACTAGAAACCAAATTCAAGCAGTCTCTCTAGAATCTACTTTTGGGGGGTTGGTTTGTGTGATGCTAGTGATTGAATGTAGGACCTTACACACTAGGCAAGTGTACCACCACTGAGCTACACAGCACCCAACCCCCTAGGACCTACTTTTAACCACTATGTAATCCCACCTTTCCAGGCTATGCTTTTGGGTACTTCTAATATAACTGCTGCCTATGTAAAGTTTAAGCCCAAGAATCATCATAGTATAGATGCTGCTGACCCTGACACTTTAGCTCTGGCTCTGCACCTACCTCATACAGGGCTCGGCTTCTGTGCAGTTATTATTAACCACTGACAAACTGCACCACTCTAGAAAGGATGGGTCCTTCCCTCAGGCATGGCAGTTAAGCCAAGACTTTGAATTATTTAACCAGTGACAATATTAACATTGTATTCACCAGCCCTTGACCCTTGAGTAGAGATGCTAAAGCCCATTTATTTGGTTGTTCTTACCTGTTAGTCTGTCCCAGATCACGAGACCAACCCAACCGAGGACCTGCAGTTGCCCTTGTCCCTCCTCTTTTGAATTCAGGTTCAGACATGTCTTCTGGGTTGAATGTGGTCGATTGACTTCTCCTAAGTCTGAAGAAGACACAACAAATATGGCCATTATTAGACTTGAGGAAGGCTTAGACTTTTAATCAGAATGTTTTAAATTGGTATGTTCATTTGAGTTATTCATCTTTGTATGTAGTTAACAAAGACATCTGAATTTATATCTGAAGACCCGGCGAATTAATGGATTCCAAATCACAGTTTTCCTTCCATAAGAGCACACAACCTTACAGCTTCATGCCCATTTTCTGCCAATTTCCCCTTTGTCCCTATATTTGGGCAACAGGTAACACAAGACTGAGTACTCGTCCACTCTTTTACTTACTTTCCAAAGAGTCTCCTGATACCTCTGGATTTCTTTTTGGAATCTGGAGAAAGTGGAGACATCTGGAAGGTACTGTTCCCCTGTGAATCTCTGGGCTGAGAAGATGCAGCAGCCAGATCCAGGTGCTCTGCTGTCTCCTTTTCTGTTTCAGCTATTCCAAGATAGAATAAAGACTTATTTAAAATACGAAATGAACATGATCAGATTTTAACCTTCTTGGTTTTTGCAACTGTTAAGAATTCTTAGGGGCCAGGGATTTAGCTCAGCGGTTTCGCCGCCTGCTGTGCAAGCGCAAGGACCAGAGTTCGATCCCCGGTACCAAAAAAAAAAAATTCTTCTGCTGTTGCTGTATAAGTCAGTGATTTACAGAGAACACACTGTAAATATGAAAAATGGAAGCAAATGTACATTCTACTCTAATTTAGACTCTTGTCTATAAAGACAACTAAAAAATACTTTTTTGAGATTAAATGTATGACAAGATAGCCACATTCTTTCCTTGTGTGACCTGATTTCATAATGAAAATTAACGCTACCTTGGTCGACTACTTGGTACTGTTGGGTACCACCCACTTCCCTTCCTATTCGTCGTGACACTCTCCTAGGTCTGTCACTTGACAGTTTCTTCCTGGCTGTAGCAACCCTGTTTACTTTCTCTCTTCCATTCCACTCTAACATTGTAAGGATCTCCTGAAAAGCTTACCCGCACTAAACTCAGCACTAAACAATGGCATTACTCATTACAGGAGGTGGCACAGAATCTCTAGACCTAATCTTTCTCCAGCCTCATATCTGAATGTGTGTCATATTGTCAATTCAGTGTGCTGAGGCATCTTGAACTCAACTAACCCATCCAATGTCTTTGAATGTCTCTTCTAATTATTTTATTTGATAATTAGTATTAAGTAACAGTATCCCATCCCTGTTATTTCAGTTCAAACTCTGTGTCATTTTCTTTTTATTTCCTTTTTTTCTCCTTTGGCATTTAGAGACATTAGTTATCAAGTTAGGGTTTCATTGAGAAATTTATCCCAACCTATTTCCTAGGCACTGGGAATGCAATAAACTGGGTAAGTGTAAGTTTTTCTCTTGACATAAAATTAGTGCCTACTGATTGTGCCTTAAAAAGAAAAATATTCACATTTGCCACTGCTAGATCTCAAAGATAAACTATTTTACTTATTTTATGTCCCTCACTGGTTTCCTCAATGTAAGATTTTACACTTTATAAAGAAAAAGCTATGCAAGTATCTCAGGAACAAACAGTGTTTTAGCAAAATATACAGGTTGTAGAAGCTCACTTTTCCATGAAGCAGGACTGTGATTATGGGTTATAGTAAGCAGCTATTTGCCTGTAAGCATTGACAATATAGTTCTTCTAAGAATGATGCAGAAAATGATTTGAAATAGTTGTCTGATAAGGTCAGTTTATGTATCCAGCACTCATTCTAGACATTGAAGATTACAAAGAGAGCATGTCAATTCTGATGGTTCATGTGAGCAGACAGGTGGGTATCTATATAAAGTGACAGCAGCTACTGGGACAACCCAAGGGACTCTATCCAATCACAGGCCACAGGCAAAGTGAGTATGGCCTGAAAATGTTGCATAGCTCACCCTCATTTATGAAATATCATATTGGTTTTTCTCTTGAGGACATTTTTTCTTTCTGTACACTACACTTCTAAGAAAAAAACTGAACTTCCACTCTTCAAAAATCTCTGATAATATATAAAGTTATCTCTGCTATTAACTGTTACCTCAATTTTCAAAGCAATAAAATGCCAGAAGTATGTTCCTCAAACAGAAGTTAAGTCTAAAGCTGTCATCTTCAGTGTCTTCTACAACTTTCTCACCTGGCTAAAAATACTTCTTTTGGGAGGCTAAGAAAAATGTACCCATGGACAATGGACTGTAAGGGCCTGAAAGTTAGTGTGTGATGATACATGCATCAAAGCAGAAAGAGCTGGGAGGTACAATGCCAGGACATTCCTGCCTTGTACTTCGTGTGATGCTGGGGACTTCCAGGGCCTCTCAGAGCTACTCACATGATGTAGTAAATAGCATTGGTTAAATAGTACGTAGGCGTGGAAGAAAAGGCTCTACAGAGTCCTTTTTTAGTAGAAGATGGAAAGAACACTCTGGAATGGAGAACTACATTTTCTGATTGCTGCCATCTTGCTTTCTAAAGATCACAGAAGGCAAGAGTAGGATTAGATGAGCTTGGAGCATAGCACTAGTGAAGGCTGGCATGCAAGAGTACAATACCTAGGGTGGGTGCACTGGCACTTCGTTTACGATCTTCAGAGATCCCAACAACGTACACAATCACACGCAGTCCAATGGAGAGAACAAAAGGGGAGGACAATATGAAACACAGATCAGAAACTCCTCCTCATGAAACACACACAGTGGACGAGAGGCATGCACAGAGACTCCACCAGGGCTGTCAACGGGGGCTTTACTTAGGCACTATCAAAACAGATAGGAAGCTGTGTATAATGGAATCAAAAGAGAATCATAGTTTTGGTCTTTCCACTGTTTGTACCACAGGACAGAGCTTGACAGAGAAAGGCGATATATCTTCACAGTGCTAAATTAAATCCACCAAAATCTTTTGCTTACTTTTCACTCAAGTCACTCACCTTCATTTCTGAGAAACGGAAATGTATACATAAATGAACAAGGGAAGAGGTTAATCTTTTCCTTTTTCTGAAACATTAGGCTACACGTACCCAAGTTTGGTTCACTTGCTGTCCTCTTGTTACTTTTGATTTTAAAAAAGCCCCGACCAAAAGAAGATCTGACTTTTCGAGTGCCAAAAGTGTTGTCATCCACAGAGGCCTCATGGCCTGCAGCTTTGGGAGGGAGACTCCCAAACATGCTATTTTCTCCTGGAGCTTTATCCTGAGAGAGGGTGATAACAATGTAGAGTGTTAATGTGCACAGTCATCAGGACATGCTGGGCTCCACACTAATCATTAGATTGTATTATATAACTTTGTTTAAAAGAGTACTCTTATAATCCATTCTGAAAGCTACTTAAAAAAACAGCAGCAGCAACAACACATACATGTCCATCACTAATCTATAAATATATGTGTTTAGGGCTTTAAATATTTAAGACAAAAAGTCTCAAATTTTATTTGTCTCATTCCTCAAGAGACATTGACCAAAGATATATAGCTAGTAACAGCTGATTTCTTACTTTTCTAGCAATTATGATACAGAACTATAATACAATTCACATTCTTATAACTACATCAACAGAAACATAATATAATTCTATAAAACACAAATCCAAGCTTTTATATTCACAACATAAGGAGATTTTACTCCAGTTATTTTAAACATTCTTCTCAAAGAATAATAAAATGGGGCCGGGGATTTAGCTCAGTGGTTCTGCTGCCTGCTTCGCAAGTGCAAGTTCCCAAGTTCAATTGATACCAAAAAAAAATAAAATAAAATAAAATGAAGACACAACATGCAGCTGTGTATTTTGAGCTTTTTGGTGATCTGAATTGGCAATTATAGGGTTAAAGTATGTTATATTGTTTTAGTATTACCCAAAGACACTTTTGGATGCATGTTCTCATTTCTCTAATATCTCTTGCTTTTTTTTTTAAAGACAGGGTCTCTGGCCGGGGGTTTAGCTCAGTTGTTCCACTGCCTACCTTGCAAGTGCAAGGTCCCGAGTTCAATCCTCAGTACCAAAAAAAAAAAAAAGGACAGGGTCTCTGTGTAGTGAGTGTGGTTTGCCCTCAAACTTATGGTGAGTGATCCTCCTGCCTCGGTCTCCTGCTGGGCTTACAGGCCTGCACCAGCATGCCCAGCTTTTTCTTGTTTTCAGTTTCTTTTGCAGAAGTTGAGAAAAAGGCGAGGGGAGATAGGCATATAAGGTGGTGATTTTACTCTAACTACTTACTGCTCATGGTAATTAAAGTGGATGATACAACATAGTGGTCTTATTATCTGTGTCTCAACACTGATGTCAAAATCTTTTAACCACTGATTAAACTGACAAAACAAAAAGGAACTTAATGATAGTTGTCTCCAGCATTCCTGGTTCTGCCTCCACATGAGTCAAGGGCTGAGAGCCAACAGTCAAGACGACTGTGTGTGGAAGTAGCCTATCTACCCAACTGGAACCTTTTCAAGGTCATGAATGAAAGTCATGGGAAAAAAAGAAGTGTATTGATGAAGTCTTTAAAAATACCAAGGCATCTGCCTCTGATGGACAGTGGTTGTATAAAATAAACTACTAGTCATCTACATTAAGAAGGGCTTTCTGTGAAGTTTAGGGAAGTCCAGTTACACTCATTAAGAACATCATATGGCAGGCCAGGGATTTAGCTCAGTGATTCCGCGCCCTGCCTCCCAAGCACAAGGGCCCAAGTTCGATTCCCAGTAAAAAAAAAAAAAACACATCATATGGCATGATTGTGAGTTCACGGTTTTGTTGTTTTAATAACTATGATGAAATTCACACACCATAAAAATTAACTATTTACAGTGGACAATTCAGTGGCATTTAGTATATTCACAATGTTGTACAACTACCACCTCTATCCAGTTTCAGAGTGTCTCCATCATTCTCAAGTAAAACCCACACCATCATGCATTCTTCTCTCCTCACACCACTGACTCTATGGATTATCTACGCTGGAAAGAGATGGAATCATGTAATATGTGACTTTTGTGTCTGGCTTCTTTGATAAGCATAATGTTTTGCTGGGTCTGAGATTTTTAGACTACTGGAGGCATTTAAGGAACTCACATGTAATGGAAGCAAAAAAATTTTTATATTTTAATTTGGATATTAAAGTTACCTCTGAAGGCTTCTGAATATACTCTTTTTCCTATTCAAAACAACAACAATATCTAAGGTTGTGGGCCAAGGATTTAGCTCAGTGGTTCTGCTGCGTGCCTTGCAAGCACAAGGTCCTGAGTTCGATCCCCAGTATCTGCCCCCCCAAAACAGTAATATTTAAGGTTGTTACAGGACTTCTTTGTATATGCTTAGAATCTGTCACATGCTTCCATAAATGAGAAAAAATTTACACTACTTCTAAGCTACAAAATCTTCATTTATTTCCTACTTTATTTTTTGTTTTATTAAAGGCTTCATTTTTAGTTTTATGTAATATTTTCAGTTGTTCATATCCATACATAATATTTATCATTAACCACACCATGGTAGCTAATAATTTTTCATTAAGGAAACTACAAGCTCTTACTATGAGTTTTATTTGCAAAATGGGAAGATTTGAAGATACTTAAATATTTCCTTCTTAGGATAAAAGAAGAAAAGAAAAATACAAAATCTACCCCATCTGATGTCTCTTTCTTCAGATTTCCCAGGCTGCTGGATTTTTGTAGACTTGAAGTTCTAAAAATAACAATAATTAGAATTAATAAAAAGTAGCTCTGGTGCCTCTGTTTTTAAGTGGATCATCTTAGGAAGAAACTAAATTATATGTGGATTGAATCCTGGCAATAAAAGAAAAATCTGGAATCACATAGTCATTTATGTGCTTAACTAAATTATAACATTTAGTTCTTTTAAAAGTAAGGGTGGTTAATTGTCCTGCCAATAACTTAATATCCTACACATGTTAGAATAACTGGAAAAACACTTAGGACTATCTCTGTGATGTCAATATTTAAAAATAAACCAGTATTTTCCACTGGTATATCCTTTCCAAATATACATTAGTATTCAGAAAGTTTAAATACTTCTAGACTCTTTAAATCTACTTATAATGAAAATAAAGAATAAAGGTTTTAATTTTTAATTCACAGAAATCTGAGTCTGAATCTGACAAAACAATTCATTTTATAGTTATGACCAATGCATAACAGAGGAATTCCTACTGCTACTCATAATCATTCATTTGCTATTAAGGAAGGCACAGTGATAGCATTAAATATTCAGAGACACTCTCACATAATTCAGTTATATATAGATCCCGAGATGGCTTTACTAAAAAATTGACGGCAGGACCAATTTAAAAAGAGAAAGAAGGTTGGTCATGTAGCTCAGTGGTAAAGCACATGCTTAGCAAGGCCCTGGATTTGATCCACAGCTCCGCAGACAGAGATACAGACAGAGACAGAGAAATAGAGAAAGAGAGAGAGAAATAAGTAGAGACAGAGACCATAAATATACAAACATCTAAAAGAGATTTCTTCCATATTTACATTTATATAAAAGTTGCTAGACAGTATCCACTATCAAATAAAGTAAAAAATATGGTGAAAAAAGAAACAACCTCATCTTTGAGTACTGCTTTGAAAAGAGACTTCTCTAATTTTATCCAGACTTTAACTTGGATAAACATTCAAATTATGTAAGTTTATTAAATTGAAGTAAAGAAAAAAAATCAGCTTTCCAGCCATCATATCATTCTGTGGGATTCTTTTCTGTTGGAATAAAAATGTAAGTCAAAGCTGGGCGTGGTGACACATGCCTGTAATCCCAGCAGTCTGGGAAGATGAGGCAAAAGGATCAAAAATTCTAGCCCAGCTCAGGCAATTTGGCAAGAACCTGTCTCAAGGCTAAAGATCTGCAAATACTTGGCACGAGGTAACAGTGGGTTTTTTTTGTAAACTTACAACTGTTTAATCTCACCTAGTCATGACAACTGCTTCATAAAACTGCATTAGCTATTAACTGCGTCAGTCACTGACTCAATATTGATTATTGTTAGTGAAACAGACCCTCTTTTCCCTCAAGCTCTAATCATACTTTTTGTATTTAATAATATATAACTTACAAAATACTGTCACCCAGCTGGGTTTCAACAGCAGCACCAAGGGTTATTTTTCCATCACTAAAATGTTAAAAAAAAAAAAAAAAAAGGTATTTATTAGGGTTATGAATAAAAGACCACACAGATGCTCCTTGACTTACAATGGTGTTAGTTTCAATAAACCCAACTTCAATTGAAAATATCACTAATTCAAAAAATGCACTTAATATGAGGCATAATCAAAGGATGGTGAATGTTAAAATTAAAAATAATTATTATAGTGAAAGACACATTGCCATTAACTCCCCTCAAAATACTCTCCCTTGCTTTGAACACACTTATCCCATCATTCTTGCCACTTGCTGAAGCAGTTCTGGAAGTCCTCTTTTGTCCCTTTAGTTGTGCTCTCGTGGCTACTGAAGTCCTGAATTGATCCAAAGGGCATGGTCATTTTGACTTTGGGGAAGAGCTAGAAGTGGCACAGTGCCAGATCCATTCATTAAAGTAGATGCAGACACACTGTAAGGTTATTTTATTGTACTGAGGATCAAACTGGGAACCTTGCGCTTGCAAAGCAGGCGGCAGAACCACTGAGCTAAATCCCCAGTCTACTGTAAGATTTTTTTTTTGGTACTGGGGATCGAACTCAGGACCTTGCACTTTTGAGGCAGGCGGTGAAACCACTGAGCTAAATCCCCGGCCCTGTAAGGTTTGGTGTTTTTTTTTGGTAGCAGGGATCGAACTCAGGACCTTGTGCTTGCGAGGCAGGCCCTGGAAATGCTGTAAGGTTTTTATATGACAGAAATTATCATAAATGTTTTGAATTGATTCAGGACATTGAGGTAGCCAAGACAGTTCAACTAAGGACATTCACAAAAGACAACTTGGAGGATTGCCTTAAAAAGTGGAAACAATGATTGGATAAGTGTGTTAAAAGCCAGGGGAAGTATTTCGAGAGGGATTAGTAGTAATGTGTCTTTTACTATAATAACTTTTAAATTTAAACACTCAACATATTTTTTTCTTCACACTTTATATACTTAACCCATCAAATGACATAGGTTAGCCTATCTTACCTTATATATACTTAGAATGCTTACATTAGTCTATAGTTGGGCAAAATTATCTAACACAAAACCTCTGTTATAATGAAGTGATCTAATTTATTAAATGTTACACTGAAAATGTAAAAAAACACAACTGTTGTAAAGTTGAAAAATTATGAGAAATTATACTGAACCATTGTAGGTTAGGCACTGTGTATATTCTAAGTGAATAGAATTGTCAAAACCAAAAAACATGTGCAAAGGAAAGTATTTCTATCTTTTAAAATTTTATTGATTTGGCTTAAAGTAAGATTAGGCAATTAATTTGGAAATATGCTGGCAAAAAAATCTATTTGCCTTGGGCCAGGGATTTAGCTCAGTGGTGCCGCCACCTGCTGCACAAGCGCAAGGTCCCGAGTTCAATCTCTGGTACCAAAAAACCTATCTATTTGCCTATACAGAAACTACTATATTGCTTTGCTGTCTCCTTCATAGTCATCTTCAAAACAGCTTTCTGGCACATGGCTGTTACTATCATGCTACAATCCTCTGATGGCCACCTATGACTTACAAAGTAAAATTCAAGTTCTTAAAAACCCCTACCTAAACTGGCTACCTCACCTCCCCAGGCTCAGGTCCCTTTATTTCCTGCTTCACATTTTCTACTTCAACAATATATTAAAGGTCCCCTTGCACATGCCTTCCTGAACATTCATATTGCAGTGTTAGACTGTGAATGACATACTTCTCTTCAAATGAAGTCTCCGGCTTAGGAGGCAATTTTGATTTTTCAGCAGTTTCCATGCCTATGGATTCTGGCAATAATGAAGGGATTGAAACTTGCAAGATGCTGGTGTGGAGCTGTAATATAATTATAGAAATAAAAAAAAAAACAACAACCCCACAGAAACACAAAACAATCAAACAAGCAAAACAAAGTAAATATAAATAAATGACAGCTGTCTTACAGGGGTGCGGTGATTTAACACTAAAGCTAAGTACAGCAATTTGTAAACAAAGCACTATTTAATTTAATTAATTTCTACCACAAGTCTAGTATGGAACATTGGCCTGGCTAATTATTATATTATGTGTGGACAAGCTGACTAATTTCAATTAACAGAACTGATGAAAAGTATAACTAAAACCAATCAATTTCAAAGTACTTTGTAGTCACCACTTGAAATACTTTGCTTAGTCATATTACAGCAACAAACAAAATGCTTAACACATTTTTCTCAAATGCTTTGTGTATTTTAAGTGTGAAAGAATTTTAATACTTGAGTTTTCAATAATGTATGACAACTGGAGAGCAACTGAATTGTGGTCCATATCAAGAAATAGTAAATCAATACTTTAAAACATATTTCAGTGAGAAAATGAACAGAAAGTCAACTGATCATTGACAATCCCTCACTTCTGAACTTGAGCCAGGTAAGGACTCATACCAGTGAACACACATTTTTTTTTCTGTCGGGGAGGGCGGGGGTGGGTGTACTGGTGGTGGATTGAATCCAAGGTCTTCACATTGAGCTATATCCCTAGTCCTTTAAAAACTTTTTTTTTTTTTTTAATTGGGAGACAGTGCTTGCTAAGTTGCTCAGGGTGGGCTTGAACTTTTGGATCCTCCTGCCTCAGCCTCCTCGAGTGCTGGGATTACAGGTGTGAGCCACCATGCTAGGCTCAGCGAACTAACTTCTATATGCCAACCAATCAGCAGGTCTCTACTTAGTAACTACACACCTGCAGGTGATTTCAACTTACTACTCCTGCCTGCCTAAGCTCTGAGTGTCCGAAAAAGTCCATATCACCAACTTGAGGAGAATGTACTTGCTAACAAAGCTTACTTGGTTAAGTAAGTAATGAATTTAGCTCTGTGATTTTTGTTTCAGTTATTGAATAGTCGTTTCTTCCTTAGATACTATAAAAGTTTATAAATGAGATGTAGTTCAATGGTAGACCTCTTGCCTAGCATGGACAAGGCTGTAGGATCAATGCCTGACACCCCTGCCCCAACAAAATGATATCAAGTATGAAAGGACAAGAAATGTGAAGTCCTATTATAAAATAGGATATGTATTTTTTTACTTTTAGGTTTTTAAAAAAATTTTTTTACTACTAGGTTTCTCAGCTCTCTTATCATTAATCCTGGACAACTGAGCCATAATACCTATTTTCTAAAGTTCATACATGTTTTTGGATTCCTAATCATGGGAAAAAAAATAACTACACTAAAAGACTGACCCATTTTCTTGATTCCTTTTTCAGACTTTAAACCTTCATTTCTATTTCACATCACTCTTCTGGCTTTTCCTTAAAAACGTGGCGGAACTTCCTCACTTCTAATCAAATCATATCTGTTCCAAAGTATAAACGTATCATTAAAATGGAATTCACAGAGCAAGGAAGTCTTCTAAGGCTGTGAGACCATCTGGGTGTGTCCTCCATGTGACAGCAACCTCTATAAACGCAGCATACTCATCGGCTGGCATGGTTTTTCCCCTTCAGTACAAGTTGGGGATTTCCCCCTTTAAATTATTTTTTATTCCTTAATCTTGTTTAACACGATATTTTAGCCCCTTCTAACATTTGTAAAAGAAATCAAATTCATTTTTCTGTGATTTGAATGTCACATTCTCAACGTGTGATCAGCAGCAGCAGATGACACAGAGTGATGACGCTCGCCCTCGGCCTCTCCTCAGCCTACAGCAAAACATGACCGGCAAGATGACCAGAGTCAAGCTGTTTAGTTGAATAAAACTACATCCCATTTGTAGCCTCTCTACAGTGATTGACAGTGAAATTGAGACATGGCTTTAGGGCAGAGAGCAAACACAGCACCAGGAAACCCAAGGTCTCAGTGAAACTGAGAGTAAGGCTGTGAAACCCTTTGTTTCGGGGTCTTTGATACTCCCCTTGAGCTCATTCTGTGCTCCAAGCTGACCTCAAACTCACACTGTCCTACTGCCATAGCTTCGCAAGTGTGAGGGTCTAAATCCTTTGTTTAGGCAAGAGAAAGACTGAGAGTAGTACTGTTACACTGAACCTTTTAAAAAGGCTAAGATTCAGTGGCTGTGGCCTTACAAGGAACCTAAGGCCAAGGCTTACCGTAAAGATAGGTGTGGATGTGCTCTTAGCTAATGGAGTAGATTACACAGGGATTCATATGAAATTTCAAATGTTTAAAGTATTATACCAAATCAGGTACAGAAGAGCAGAGGTAGTAGAAAATGAAAAGGTGGCTTTGAATCTCTACGGTATTTTTACAGGCATGAAGCTGAGGAAAATACTCATCTGCAAATACTTGAGGGAAAAGGCAAGAGGACTTCGGAGGAAGTACACAGGATCTGGTGTGCTAGGGCCCTTGTATAGGAACTGGCAACAGGAGTCATCTTCACTTAGGAAATGCTACACACTAGGGGCACTTGAGAGTTTTCCATTTTCCCTCTTCTTTACCAGAAGTTCCTATAGCAGCTACACAATGTCTTTGCCAGCACTGTGTGTTGGGTATGGCAGACAGATAATGTGTCCTTAAGTTTCCAGCTCTTTAAACTGATTGGAGTGATAGTCAAGAAACTGCCCCAAAAATTGCACTTGAGCAGCTTCACATGCATCTTGATCTCAACTGGATTGGATCCTGGAAGGTTGGTGCCATACTGGAATAAAATTTGGGGGTGTTTGGAGAGGAGCTGACCGTATTTTTCATGGGACAGAGATGTAAACTGTTACAGCAAAGTGTTTGATGGAGCAGCAGACTAATTTTTCCAAGTATGGTTGCACCAATATATCCCACTGCTCAGGTTCTTACAATGTGGAGCTGCCACTTGTCTATTAAGAGGTAGAGTTAGGGCTGGGGATTTAGCTCATTGCCTCACAAGCAGAAGTTCAATCCCTGGTACCAAAAAAAAAGAGGTAAGGGTCAATATCCCCCTCCTTGAATCTGGGTCAGGCTCTGGCCATAGCAGAAGGGATGTTGTGTGACTTCTGAGATAAGTCAGGAAGGATACCTGTCCTCTTGGACAGTTTGATGCAATGTAAATGAGTTTAAGACTGCTTACTGCCTTCCAGTTTAAGTAAGCCAAAGAGAAATTTTATTCAATCATCTTTTGGTGTCACCATCAGAAATGACTAAAATGTATTTACTTATATAATCTCATTTTACCTTCCTCTACTTATTCTTCAATAAATATATTATCATCTTGCATTTAAGATGATATGTACCTTCACATTTATATGTTTTTCCCGAAAAGAGTGTTGTTGTTTTTTTTTGGAAACAGGCTGGCCTTGAACTCCTGGACTCAAGTGATCCTCTGGTCTAAGGCTCTCAAGTAGCTGAGACCACAGGTGCATGCCACCACCATGCCTAGCTTGTTTTTCCTGAATTTTGTAAGAATTTTGACATTGCTTAAAGCATTTGTTAAAGACAGGGGGACAATACACATTTTAAAAAGCAGCAGGGGAGTGAATGAGCCAGAGACCTGGAGGACACAAAAACTGCCAGAACAAACCAAATGAAAACTGAGGGAAAAAAACATGCACTCATATCATTAACGATGTTTGAACTTTCAATGATACAGACTCTTTAACAAGAAGAAAACACTGGCATTCTGTACAGACCTCTTCTGGAATACTTGTGTTGAATGGGTCATGGCTGGGAGATGCCGTTACTGGAGAAGTGGATGGACTTTTTTCCAGATCACTAAAGCCCTGTGTATCCAACAAAGTGGAGATGGGACTGGAATTGAACAGGTCTTCATATTCACCATCTCTGCCTAGAAAACAATAAGGCAAAAACAAGACAACAATAGTTTTTTACGTTTTTCTTCTGGAAGAAAATAATCCTAATTACATCAAACATAAAACATTTTCCTTTGGCCAGGCATGGTGGCACATGCCTGTAATCCTAGCACTCAGGAGACACAGTGAGGTAGGAGGATCACTATGAGTTTGACGCTAGCTTGAACTACAGAGCAAGACCTTGTCTCAAAAAAACAAAAACCAAAACAAAACCACAAAAAACTCCAAATATTTTCTTTTTGGGGGAAATAGTAGGAGGTGCTAGGAATTGAGCCCAGGGCCTCATGCATGCTTACCACGTGTTCTAACTACTGATCTATATATACCCCAAGTCCTCCAGAAGAGTCAGCTTTTTCTGGCATCACTTGAAAATGTGGGACACCTAAGAAACAGCAGTTAAAATCTGAGCAACTAGGGCCCAAGACTTCTGGGCCACAGAGTCCCCAACAGTGGTATTCACAGACAAAGTCATATTTGGTGGGATTATTGACTCACAAGATTTGAAAACAACTTTAAAGGTAATTTATTTCAACAAAACCTCATGTACATTTAAAAAACTTGGGGCTTTATAAATTTTAGTTTAGGAAAAGCCAAGCTGCAGAATACCTGGTACAACAAACTAATTCTGAATAGCAACAAGAATCACCATTTAGATACCTTACTTTTTATCACTGCTGTGCTCTGGAAAATACACAAAAGGAAAATAGGGGGGAAAAAAAAGATGAATGACTTTTGATCCCTCAAAAGAAGCCTTTCTGCCACTTTAAAGCAAAAAGAACAATCTACCAGTGAAAAGTTACTATATATTCAGCAAAGCAGCAATTTTGAGAATTTTTTTATACCTGCAGAAATGAAAAGGATTAATTTGTCAAGTCTTTTTTTAAAAAGTAGAAAGAGTCGGGCCAGGGATTTAGCTCAGTGGTTCCGGCGCCTGCCTCAAAAGCGCAAGGTCCTGAGTTCGATCCCCGGTACCAAAAAAAGAAAAAAAAAGTAGAAAGAGTGATTAAAACTTTTGTTGTGTTGTTGTTTGTTTTTGAGACAGGGTCTTGCTATGTAGTGTAAGCCAGCTTTGAACTTCCTATGTAACCCAGGCTGGCCTTGAACTCATCATCCTTCTGCCTCAGCCTCCTGAGATACCTAAGTAAAGATAGCCAGGAGGGCCAGGGATTTAGCTCAGTGATTCCCAGGGCCGCCTGCCTTGAAAGTACAAGGTCCTGAGTTCAATCACCAGTACCAAAAACAAACAAAACAAAACAAACAAACAAACAAAAGATAGCCAGGCACAGTGACTCATGTCTGTAATTCCCACACATGGAGAGGTTGGAGCAGGAGGATAGCAACAACACTGAGCTATATACTCAGCCCTTTTTTACTTTGAGACAGGGTCTTGCCTAGTCCCTAAAGCCTTAGTCCCCAGGCTAAGTGTTGTATCTTCACTTAGGTGTCTTCTAGGAGTTTTTGAATTTTCCGTGTTCAGAGAGAACTCATCTTTTTAGCCATCCCAATGCTCGCTCTTCCCTTCCTTCCTTCCTTCCTCCCTCCCTCCCTTTCCCTTGTCCTTGTCCTTTCTTTCCTTTCTTTCGTACTGGGGATCAAACTCAGGTCCTGGCACTTGCGCAGCAGGCAGCGAAACCACTGAGCTAAATCCCCGACCCCCAGTGTTCTTTCTTTAGGCTTCTCCATCTCAGTCAATGGAACCATCACCTGCCAAGTTGCTGGAGTACAAAAATGTCTTTCTTGATAGTGTTCCTCTTCCTCATTCTCCTTCTCTAACTCATCTCACCACCGTGTTGATCCTAAACATTACGGTCAGACTTGGTTCCTCCAGATCTTTTCACTTGGAATATTGTAAGCATCTTGATTTGTTTCCCCTGCTCCGAATACTGCTCTTTCCTGTGTTCTATTTGTTACAAAGATTGTGTTGTAGGCTTGTTAAAACCCTTCAGTGGATTCCTTCACACCTGAACAAGAGCTGAACACCTCACCTTCCATGACTGATGCAATGAATCCACTGCTCATATCGGTGCACCTCACTCTCCCTGCTCCTCACTGCCGTCCAGGTGCACTGGTCTTTTTCTACTTCTTAAACACACCAACTTCTTTTTGTTTCTCCTGGTTCATGCTCATGCTGTTGGTCTCTGTCTAGAATGCCACCTAATCCTATGATATTCTCACACTTTCTAGCAGAGAACAGCTGCTTTAACAACATTGTTTAACAAAGGAATGTGCTACCTAATGTGGAATAACGAGCATGCAAGAAATTTGGGCCAATGTAAGGTCACTGCCACTTTGAATCAAGTAAAGTAGAAAAGTCTGCCAGGTATGGGATGCATACCCATAATCTCATCTGCTAAGGAAGCTGAAGCAGGATGGCAACTCTGCGAGACTCTGTCTCGAAACAAAATAAAAAAGGCTGAGGATGTAGCTCAGTGGTAGAGTTATTGCTTAGCATATGCAAGGTCCTGGATTCAATGCCCAGCAGTAAAGCAAGAAAAAAAAAAAGGAAAGTGTTTAGTGCTACCTTTTTTACCTTGAGGGAGTACCACTGTGTCTTGCATTTTCTTGTACTTGTTCAGGCACTGTCGGAGATCTTCTATTTTCTGGTCCTATGAATAAAATAAATTATCATACTTAATACTATGATTTTAAAACAGTAAAGGTAAGTGTGACAGAATAAGCAGATGTGAATTATTTACATTATTCAAATAATACTTCTAAACTTTAGTAAAACTGGTAACATCTAGAATATTTTTCTATGTGCATGAGATACAGAAAAAGTACATCTGAATTTAGAGATCCTATCATTTAGCTGCCATCTTAAAAAACCAAAACAATGCATTAAGATAGAAAAAAAAATAAATCAGCTTTATTTACTATCCTAATTTATAAATCTGGAAAGATCTATATCTGGTATCTTCATTAGCCATGTTAGTCATTATCTAGCTTGTCTTCTCAAGGCTATCACCAAGTTGCTTTGATTAGTCATCACAGTCCTCTTCACTATTAAAAACACCTTTCATCCTCTCTACTTTCATCTCTGTACTGTTACTCTACGCCCCCACACACACTCCTTCTTTCACTTCTGTCTTTTTGAGACAGGGTCTAGCTATGGAGTTCAGGCTGGCCTTGAACTCACTGAGATTCCTCCATCAGTCTCCTCAGCCTCCCAAGTGCTGGGAAATAAAAGACCTTTACATTGAAAATTACAGGATTCTGAAAAAGGAGACTGAAGGAGATATTAGAAAATGGAAAGATATCCCTTGTTCTTGGGTAGGAATATAGTGAAAAGGGCCATAGTTCCAAAATTGTTATACAGATTTAATGCAATCCTGATCAAAATACCAATAGCCTATCTCACAGAATTAGAGAAAACAATCCTAAAATTCATTTGGAACCAGAAGAGATCTAGGATAGCAAAAGCAATTCTAGGCAACAAAGGCAAAGCCACAGGGATCACAATCCCTTACTTGAAATTATACTACAAAGCTACTATGATAAAAACAGCATGCTATTGGCAAAAAACAGACCCGAGGATCAATGAGACAGACTGGAAGATGAAGAAAAAACTCAAGACATAACCAACTACTTAGCTTTGACAAAGGAGCCAAACACCTTCACTGGAAGGTGTTTATTTATTTATTTAGATACCAGGGATGGACCTCCTGACCTTGGGCCTGCAAGGCAGGTGGCGGCACCACTGAGCTAAATCCCTGGCCCCAGCCTTTTTAATAAATGGTGCTGGAACAACGGGCTTTCCATATGATGAAGTTTAAAACTAGATCCATACCTTTTACCATCCTCTGAACTAAAATCAAAATGGAGCAAAGATCTAAATATTAAAACAGAAACACTAAATCTACTGAAAAATAAAATAGGTAGAACTCTTGAAGATGTTGTAGGCAAAGATTTTATGAACAAAACCCCAATCGCACAGGAAATATCATAAAGAATCAACAACTGGAATCTCTCTCATCTTATTAAAAAGCTTTTGCAATGCAGCAGAAGAAACTGCCACTGAGTGAAGACAACACACAGTGTGGGAAAAAAATTTTGCCAGCCATTCCTCAGACAAAGAACTAATATCTAGAATAAAGAACTGAAAATAAAAAACAAACAAAAAACCCACCTCAGACCACCAACCCAATTTAAAAATTGGCATCTGAAATATGAATAGCCATTTCTCAGATGAAATAGTAGAAACGGGAAATAAATACATGAAAAAATGTTCACTATCACTGATCATTCAAGAGATGCAAATTAAAACAATGCTGAGATTCCATCCCACTCCAGAAAGAATGGTGATTCTAAAGAAATTAACCAATAACAAATGCTGACAGGGATGTGGGGTAAAAAGAACCCTTCTCCACTACTGGCAGGAGTGTAGACAGGTGCAACCACTATGGAAATCAGTGTGGAGATTCCTAAAAAAACTAAGACTAGAGGTTCCATTCGACCTAGCTCTTCTTTTTGGTATCTTCTTGAAAGAGTTAAAAGCATCATGGCCGGGGATTTAACACTGGCAGGCACAAGGTCCTGAGTTTGATCCCCAGTACCACAAAAAAAATCCAAAAAGAATTAAAAGCATCATACCACAGCAACATAAGTACACCCATGTTTACAATGGCACAGTCTGCAATAGCTAAATCTTGGAAACAACCCAAATGCCCACCAACCAATGAATGAATATAGAAGATCCAGGTTTTGTTACACAAGGGAGTACTACTCTGCCATAGAAAAGCATAAGCTCAAAAGAAAAAAAAAAACAAGAAAAGGATAAGCTCAAGACATTTTTAGCTAAATGGATGCAGCTTGAGATCATATTCTTTTTTTTTTTTTTTTTGGTACCAGGGATAGAACTCGGCACCTTGCGGTTGCAAGGCAGGTGGAGGCACCACTGAGCTAAATTCCCAGCCCTTGAGACCATATTCCTAAGTGAAATAAATCAGACATACATGTTCAAATATCACATGGCCTCTCTGGTGTGAAAAACCAAAAAGTGTAAATAAGGACCAAAATGTGTAACAGATATTCGGAAATGGGAAGAAAACGCTCAGATAAGAAGGGGAATAAGGGAGAGTGAAAGGGGACAGGAAAGAGACAAGAAAAAAAAAGAATAAAAGGAAAAATGGTAACAAAGCTTTTGTAAATAAAGTGGGGAATGGGGGTTGAAAGGAGGGGAATGGGAAAAAAAAAACAAGATACATCATATACAGGTACAAATTCCCTATTTTGGATGCTATCATTATGTATATCTAAAAAGTACCAATAAAATAAAGAGGAAAAAAGGAAATAAAAGTTATAGCAGGTAACGTTTGCTAATTTCTTTTTATTCAATAGTGGGAAAGACTAGCAAAAAGTATAACATGGGCAAGTGAATATAACAGTGAGTTTTTTGTTTTTAATAAAGAAAAGCAAATGAGACAAGCACAACATGGAAAAATTAAAGAAAATTACAATGAGAGAAATAGATCAAGCCAAGTTCTTTCTTGAATTTACTCTTTCCTTGGGAAAATGACACTTTGCTCTATTCATTAAAGGATGTGCAGGGAAAGTGGTCCTGATGACAAACTGAACCTGACTGCTCCTGTTGGCTACATGCATGTAATACAGGTAGAACAATGGGAGCTGAGGAAATGGCTCCCTTCCTCATCGACTTAAGCTCAGGTGGTAGCCTAGGACCATTCTTCTCTAATCACTCCCCTTCACTCACGTGAGGTCAGGAAGGACCCTAGAAGCACTCTACAGAACCCCAGACCAAAGCACACACAGCCCCTTTTTTTCTCTCTTGCTCTCAAGCTTGAAGGCCTGATTTGTCTGCATGGTGTGCAGTGTTCCCTTTCTGTTGTTGTTCCAGCACCATTTTGCTGTTCATGACCTTCAAATGTAGCTGCTTGCCCCTCACCATCAGGTGCAGAGCTCTACAGTTCTTTGCTTGCTCTGCACAAGAGCTTGGCATCTACTTGTTGGATCCACCACACATTTGGTGAGTCAGCCAGGAGACAAAGACATCAGCAGACTTCACTAGACGTGGGAAAAATCAACAGCCTGGAGATCTCATCAGACATGAGCCAGCAGTTACCAGAGAGCAGCCAGAAGCCCAGCCAGAAAGGAAGGTAATGGGGACGCTTTCTTTCTTCTTCTTTTTACAAGTGCCCTTTGGAACATGCTTATCGGGTGCATGGGATAGATTCCCAGGATAAACAACTGCTATGGTCACCATTTAGAGACGACCAGATTGTGGAGCAAAAGGCTTTGGCCTATGCAGGGGCCAGGAGGGCTCCCACACATCAGGTAGGTATGTTTATGTGACCCCCCCTTTTGTGTCAGTCCTTGTGGTATGGGGGTTCCCTTTAAGTAGCTGTGGTTTCCCACACCCCTACAGAGATGTAGCTGAGCTGAGCAGAAGTGAGGCCATTGGCTTACATGTGTCCTGGGCCCCTGGAGCTGGCTAGGGGTGGGATGTGGATACTTTGGCTTGGACAGAGCCTTCCAAGCCTACTTACTTGATGTTTCATCTGGAACTGGGAGGCATGGGCCCAGTCCACCTAATGTTACTGCTTTTTTGTGTAGACTTGAGCAGCCACTCACCATAGCCCCAATGATGTTTGTGAACTCCTGTGAGTTGTAGACTCACAAGGAGCAAGGGCTCTTTATTATAGTTTGTTTTCTTTCTCTCCCTCCCTTAAGAGACCCCCCCACCCTCTACTCAGGCTTTTGTCTACCAGAGAATTTAAATTATTTGGCTTTTTGGTGCTGAATAACACAAGAAACAGAGTTGGAAAGTACAGTGCTTCCTCAGGCAGGAAAAAGAAATTTGTGCATTTTATGTTCTTGTGCTCTGGGATTACTTCTCTAATGCTAGTCCTTTCTCCCCATTCTACTTGGTTTTGCTTTAGTTGTTACAACTGTGGTCTCAAATATATGTCCTTATATATAAAGATGTGTAACTTCTGTTTGTGAACTGAATTTTTACCTTGTTCACTTTTACTTTGTGGTTTTGTCACCAGACGTGAATGCTTTGTAGCTTGATTTAGGGAGATAAATGTTTTTGGAGAGACATTTTATTCTCGGTTCTTAGACTGTTAGATAGTGAGATATCATCTGTGAAAGTGCTCATTTCCCTGCCAAAGGGCGAGAGCCACATTTTCAGAAAATTGTTGAGGTTTTGGGGGTTCTACTGAGTAAAGTGCTTGTCATCTCTCCCTAGACAGGATGTTAGGTGGTTTTATAATTGGCTAAGAGGCATCTAGCCAGTAAGGCATCCCAGTTCCTGGGCTCTCTGACCAGATGACTTGTGTTTATAGGAGGAAGCGCAATAGGTTGAAAGGAAGTGGCACTAGTGGCTCACCACACACTCAGGATCTTCCAGGGATGGCCTTGTAATAGCCCAATTAAAGGGTTGGGGATTAACCCAGGGACAGAGCTGTGAGGATCACACAACTAAATTTCTAATCCTCCTACCTAGTCCCATCATGGGAAATGCCTCATCTATTCCTTCTGATGCCTCCTCAGCCAATGGAACAGTTACAGCTCATGGTTCTCCAGAAGAATCATCATATAATCTTGTGCAATAAAAAATGGGCTATGTTTCCACTTGGACAAAACAAGATGTAGCCGGTAGTGGGGGATTTAGCTCAGTGGTTCCGGCCCCTGCCGTGTAAGCGCAAGGTCCCAAGTTCGATCCCCAGTACCAAAAAAACCCAAAACAAAACAAAAAAGCAAGATGTAGCCACCCTTTGGCAGCCTAAAACTTAATGCTATATTTCCACTATTTCTTTACTGTAAGAAACAGAAAAAATGGTCAGAGATACCTTACATTCAAGCTTTTATGGCCCTCTACTAGAGGCCTGATCTTTGCCCTGGAACTAATCCTCTTAGGAGCTGAAGCTGCTGAGGACTCCCTCCAGCCAGCTCCTCCTCCCCACAGGCTACCTCCTCATTGGCCTGCTGAGCCAGCACCCTCAGGAGATAAAGGCCATCTCCTAAGGCCACCTCATATTAGGTCTGGGTCTGCCTATCACAGAACCCGGGATTCAGGGAACTCAACCTCTAAGCCAGCCACTGCTCTATGGCTTTCATAAGTCTCTTTTTCAGTTGCAGGCATTCAGCAATTCAAGGAAAAATGGTTGATTCTCTGAGAACTGTGAAGATTTCCTGATGGTTTCCATACCGTAACAGTGGCTTTTGATCTGACCTGGCAAGATGTACAATTCACCCTAGTTTCTTGGTGCACAGCAGTAGAAAGAGAAAGGATTATAAGAGCTCCTAAGTGGCTGATGAAGCCTTTGCAGCTTCACCCTCTGATAATCAGCCAACTGCTGTGCTATTTGGACTCTGAGGGATCCAAGTAGGATTATAACATAGGAGGTGGAGAAGCCAAATGAAAGTTATACATCAAGGCCATTTTAATGGGTATGTAATAAAGGATGCCCAAACCTGTGAATTCAGACAAGCTCAGGTCTATCAATCAAGGCTCTGATGAAAATCAAGTTGCTTTTTAGCTCTGGTTTGAAAAGGCATTCCATAAATACATGAATTTAGACCTGGAGTCTACAGAAGGTCAGAGTATGCTAGGACAGTACTTTATTAGTCAGATCCAGATATTAGAAGGAAGCTCCTGAAACTCCCAACAGGGGCCACAAGCAGGGACATGTCAACTGGTCAAGGTGGCTTACTTAAGTCTTTAATAAAGCTGATGAAAGAGAAAGCAAATGAGAGTTGAATAATGAAAAGAGACAGGTTAAAGCCATGCTTGCTGTAATAGATAAGGCTCCAGCCTGCAGCATGAGGAGAAACCAAGGTAATCCAAAGAGTGATGGAAGCAAGTCAGAGTGCTTCAAGTGCATGCAACTGGGGCATAGGGAAAAGGAATGACTTCTGAAGCACCCAAATTCTTGCCAGGCCTGTCAGAGCATGGGTGAAGGCCGTTGGCAATGGAAGAGGGACTGCCTTGTTTCCAAAGAGGGATGAGGTCATCCACCATCACAGTAGCTGGGGAAGAATGTCTGGATAGTGAATGATAGTCTGGAGGCAGCCTGCATGGCTCCCCATTAGCGTATTTTCATGGCTTTACAAGAACCTCAAGTGACTCTAGAAGTAGTGGGAAACATTTCTTTGCAAATGCTGGGGTGACTTATTCTAGTTTCTTATTTGGGTGAGCTTTCATTCTGTTCTAAAGTTGTTGTGTGCCTTGAAGGAGTTAACTGGACAGCTTTATTTATCCCACTCTAAGGTGCTGTTTAGATTTCCTTTTCCAAGCTGCCTTTATGGTGATACTGGAGTGTTCCATACCAGTAATTGGAAGAGATATACTCTTCCTTCTCAGGGGCATTCTAACATTCAAACCTCTGGTAGCCCATGTCCTAGTTCCTAGGGTCCAGTCAGCCTGACCCCATGGGGCCCAATGTCTCTGCCAGGAGTTGATCCCCAAGCATATGATGGCACCCCTGGGAGGGCCATCAAGGCCACTCGCACAGTCATTCAGCTAAATGACCATAAAATCTGTATCCTCACAGAAGATATTATCACTTTAAGAAGGAAGTTAGGCAAGGGCTAAAGCCCATTATTGATAAGCTTTCGGCTACAAAGTTACTGGTGCTAGGCCAGTCCCCATGCAATATACCCATTTTGCCAATAGTGGAGCCATCAGGAGAATATCACTTAGTACAAGATCCCAGAGCCATCAATGAGGCTGTGGGGTTAGTGGCAGGCCCCTATACCCTTTTAGCACAGATCCCTTGAGACACTAAATTGCTCTCTGTCCTTGATCTCAAAGACACCTTCTTCTCTATCCTTGTGCATCCTAACTCCCAATACTGGTTTGGCTTTAAATGGAGAGGCCTTATACAATGGCCTTCTGCCACTGAGGTACAAGGAATTGATAGCTGGGATTCACTTCTACACCTGAGACACCAGAAAATGAAGAGGGGAAACACAAACCTCATACACTTATGAGCCAGTGGGTGACTTCGTTTCTTTTCAGAAAAGAAAACACCAATCAACCCATTGGACCTGATAAGTAAACCTACTCTCTGTTTGCCACACTTGAGTCCCAAGTTATAACATGACTTTTTTTTTTCTGTTTCTTTTAAGATCCTCCTGGATGATTCAAAAACTGTCTCTAACAGGGAAAATGAACAGTGATACAAAACGTTAAAACTAATCACATCTTTTCCTCATCAACAACAGTTACCTACGAACTTGACAGACAGCTTAGGCCAGTGATGGGAACCTTTTAGAGATGAGTGCCCAAACTACAACCCAAAACCCATTTATTTACCTCAAAGTGCCAACAGTGCAATTAAACCCAAATACTGAGGTAAGAGTTTAGAAAAAACAACTCATACATTAACATCTTTTGTCTTAAAAAAAAAAACAACACATGTGCCCTAGGTTCCCCATCACTGGCCTGAGCAAACTTGTCCAGTGTATTGAGGTCCTTTCAAGAGATTCACTAGCAGTGGTGGTCATACAACATTGTGGAGGAAAACAGAGGGACTATATTTATCTGTAAAAGAATACAGTTTTTATGTTAATCAGTCTAAAACAGTAAAAGATACAGCACAGGAGCTGGCTGACCATGCTTCTAAAATCTGTGAGGAACTGTCTGAGTTATAAACATCCTGGCCAAATATCTGGAATTGGGGGACTTGGTTCAAGTCCTGGACATGGCTTTATTAATGCTTTTTGTAATCTTACTGTTTTGATCTTACATATTTAATCTCTTGGTTAAATTTGTCTTTTCTTGTATGACAGCTGTTAAACTACTGGTAATGGCCCACGCTTAAGATCAAAACCCACTTCCATATTCATGACTCATCAACAAACTCTTGGAGGCCAGGTGTGGTGGCATGCCTGCAATCCTAGTACTCTGGAGGCTGAGGCAGGAGGATCCCCATGAGTTCAGACCAGCCTGGGCTACACAGTGAGTTCAACGGCTACACAACAAGATGCTGTCTCAAAACAAAACAAAACAAAACAACACAACCCAGGGAGGAAGAATCTCGATCCCTTGATCTCTTCAGTAGGGCAAAAGTTCCTTGGTCCCCACATAGGTAGGGACACTGCCTCTACTGAGCAGGAAGTAGCCAAGGAAAACGGACCTTCTTCCTTCAGCATCCCTCAACGGTTTTCGGGGACCAGGTCTCTCAGGGAGGAATAATACAGGTAGAACATTGGGAACTGAAGAAATCACTCCCCTCCCCACCCACTCAGGCTTGGCTGGTACCTTAGGGCCATTCCTCCCTAATCACTCCTCTCCATCCATTTGAGCTCAGGCAGCACCCTAGGAGCACTCTATATAATCCCAGACCAAAGGATACATGTGACCCCTTTTTACCCTCTTGCTCTTGAGCCCAACGGCCTGATTTGTCTGCATGGCATCCAGTGCTCCTTTTCTGTCATTCTAGCATCATTTCTCTGCTCATGGCTGTCAATAAATGCAGTTGCTTTTCTTTCATCATTGGATGTACATTTTGCAATTCTTTGCTGGCTGTACAGAAGAGCTTGGAATCTATCTGTTGAATCTACGACACAGTAACACATGGATGGCCATGGAGGCCAGCAAGAAATATGTTGCCTTGTAGAGCAACTCTCTGCTCTTGGCAGGATGAAATATCAGATATGTGTGAGAAGGAGGAATGACCCCTGGAGACACAGATTGCTTAGACAATATATTAAAAGCACACATGAGAACCACACATGGTTTCATGGAGCCTGTGCCTTTGTTTTCTGTTATTTCACCTCTCAAGAGGGGAGAGACAATTCCAGATGGAAAGGAGGCCAGGATTATAAAGGAAGTAATATAAAGATGAAAATCAACATGGATTTGTCCAGCATTTCCAGGATGCACTATGGAAACTTCTTTTTCCCACTTGTCAACCGAATATACAGAATGCCTCTGATTGTTTGAACACTGAATATTTTCTAAATTCATGGGAGAAGTGGGGAAGGATTCTTAGTGGAGCAGGTTGGCATTTCTATGCTCACAGCTACAATCACAACCAGCATCACTGAGACTATGTACACTTGGGCAGGGAGAGAATGCTGCCTCTTACCATCAGTAGTTTTGGATATACTTTCAAACCAGGGGGTTGCATGCAATTGTCAAAATGGTGTTAGAAAAAAAATCCACACAGGCTGGGCATGGAGGTGCACACCTGTAATCCCAAGTGCTCGGGAGGCTAAAGCAGGAGCAGCACTTTGAGTTCAAGGCCAGCCTGGGGCACATAGTGAATTCAAGGCAGGCCTGTACTACATAGCAAGACCTTGTCTTAAAACAAAAACAAAAACAAAACCCCCAAACCCCACATAAATATTTGAATTTCATCTGATACCTTTTCTTCATTTGCTGCCATCAAAGATTCCACAGCCTTTTTCATTTTTTGTACTTCAATATCTGAAAATAATACATCAAATCATAAATCAATTTAATGTGTACAAGATACTCTTCAGACTGAAAAGGCTTAAGGTAAAATATTAATGATTTTTAAAAGGGGCACATTAAGCATCCCATACACTCTTAGAGACTTTCTAAAAGATAAACACCTCTTATCTGTCCCAACAGTTGTCATTCTAAGAAAGAAAATAGGAGCTACTATCCTCCCTCACAGCAACATTTTCATACTGAAGATCATAACACTGAAGATCAAACCCGGGCCCCTGTAAACATAAAAGCACAGGTGTTTCTTTTTCTTTCTTTCTTTCTTTTTTTTTTTTTTAATAAAAGGAAGCTATAAAGTAGTTTATGAAAGTAATGAATGGTACACATAATGACCAAAGCAGAGAGAATGATACTCAGTTATAACCAAGAAGGAGACAGGAGTGGGAAGAGCCTGATGGAGTGTGCCATTTACATGAGTAGTCATGCTCAGAAGCTGTGTGTAGGTTCCACATAGAAGGATAAGTACTTTGCTTCATCTACAAACTTCATTTCTCACACTAGTTTAAAACAGATTTCAAGACATAAAGGCTAAAGTAAGCTGAGGTAATTTTTCCTAAAATTTGATATGCAAATACAAAAACCATGTTACTTGAATAAGAAACTAATATATTTTAAAGATGGAAAGTTCAACCAAAAGTGAAACTACAAATTTAAAAAATTAAAAATATTTACCTAGTTACATGCTTCTGAGAAAAAACACTACTATATATAATTTTTAAAACAATGCAGTTGACACTGACAACATTTTAAATTAGGAATGGTATCCTTCCTTCCTTCCTTCCTTCCTCTTGCAAATACCTTTGACTTAATAATTCAATGTCTGGGCGAAAAAATTCATTAAAGATTTATCTTTGTGTGTCATAAGCAATCCAGGCTCCATGAATCAGCCTAGATAAAATTTCTTTTATTAACCTCAGGAGGTTATAGAGAAGCATCTAATATAGATCTCAACCACACGGACTTCAAAGCATGAAAAAGCAAAAGCAAAGTTCAAAAGGATCTTCCAATGGTGGTAAATCTTAAACAGTGTGTTTTATGCTGGGCATGGTGGTGCATTCCTGTAATCCCAGCACTTGGAAGGCTGAGGCAGGAGGACTGCCATGAGTTTGAGGCCAGCCTGGACTACACAGTGAGACCCTATTTAAAAAAAAACCCAAGCAAATTAAACAGTATATTTTTGTAATAGTGTAAATGCTATTTTCTCCTCTTCCCTGTATCATTACAGAAAGCACTTATGATCTCCACCTCCATTTGCTCTATTGTATCCTGTGAAGCAAGAGGGCTTGAATAAGGCAAAATTTTTGTAACGACTTTCCCCTCTTGTTTTTGTCTGTCTAGCCTCTGTTTTGTACACTCTGAAGAAATGGAGGGCTTATTGATGAAGCAACTATACATTTTTGATGAGAGAAATGTTTTAAAACACATGCAATGAACAAGGTAGTACTTCTGGTGAACGTAAAGGCTGATGGAAGTACACCAAAAACCTTACTTTTTTCTTTGAGCTTCTTTTTAAAATTTTCATCTGTGCAGAAAAATCCATTGAATTGGAAGTTAGCACACATAACATAAAATATTATCTCCTTTTATCTAAAGGGAGTCTAACTTCATAAAAACAGAATATAAAGCACTATTTTGTGACTTCAGGATAAATAATGCTTTACGTGACATGTGAAGGAAAATGTACTGTAACTGATGAGACCTAAATTCAAGTTACTGCCTCTGGTCTTATCTTTCTGAACCTTGACTTTTTTCATATGAAAATCAGGCATACAAGCACTGTGTCTTACATCATGTGTGATGAAAAACTAGATAATATTTCTTTGGTAGTTTCTTGTTTTTGTTATTTTTTGGTACCGGGGAATCAAACTCGGGTCCTTGCGCTTGCGTAGCAGGTGTTGAAACCACTGAGCTAAATCCCTGGCCCTCTTTGGTAGTTTCTTACATTTCTGTCAGTTCAATCGTTGGTCCTCTGGAACGTGACTAGTATAATGCTGTGTCCAATCCAACTCACCACTCAGGTTCAACAACACCAAAATAGTCTATCTCATGTTCAGTGAGATGAGCCCATGGATGAGACAGTTGGATGTGCCAATAACAGATTGCCACAAAGTCTCTAAACACTTGCTCTCAATCCCCTGCACTTATCTGCTTGTATATTGTAGTTCAACAGATTGGTTCCAGTCCTCAAACCAGTCTGAGCACACTACTCTAATAAATCCTCTTGCCCACAAGTCCTTGCATCCTATTTTATTCTTAAAACTCTAAAGTAGGGGTGGAGGTATAGCTCAGTGGCAGAACTTGAGCTTAGCACATGTGGGACACTGGGTTAAACTTCCAGCATGCCTCCCCTGGAGCCCCAATCATGGTCGATGTCTCAATGTTCTTTAATAATATTCTATGTATGCCAAAATACAGGGGGAAAAATAGATCTCTCAGGATTTGACAAATTGAGTTTTCGGATGGACAGGGAATTGTGATCTGTACTGGTACACAAAGCCATGATATTCTAGAGTGAAGAAACTTTAGAGGTAATTTAATTCAAATTCCTCCTTGTAGAAACAACAATAATGTTACTCATTTTCATATAACAAATAAAAATGAACCAAAGCTACAATAACTGGAATCTGTTCCATTTCAAATGAGTCAGAAATTGCTTTTAGTGCTTCAAGTCACTTGCAATCACAAAGACAACCTTGCATTGTCAGATGTTATATATATTATATTTTCAAACAGCGCTTTTGAAAAAGCACATTTCCTTCAGTCAGGCATGATGACACATGCCTGGAATCCCAGCACTCTGGGAGGCTGAGACAGGAGGATCCTAAGTTTGAGCCCAGCCTGGGCAACTCAGCAACTTGATGGCACCTTATCTCAAAAGAAAAAAAAGGGTGGGGACATAGCTCAGTGTGAATGCCGGGGGTTTATCTGCCAGTATGGAAAAAAAAAATTCAATTATTTTCTTCCCATTCTTTTTTTTTTTGGTACCGGGGATTGAACTCGGGACCTTTCGCTTTTAAGGCAGGCTGCAGAACCACTGAGCTAAATCCCCAGTCCTAATTATTTTCTATCTTATATAACATTATTAATCATGGGCCATGCAATTATATACAAAAATTCTCCTTAGTTATGAAAAAATTTGCATCAATTAATATATTTAAAGACAGATTAAGCCCACACTTTTGCTCTCTAAAATGTTGATGGCTCAACCACGATAAGAAATTTTCTTGATTTTCCATGCTTGCAGGAAAAGTTTCTAAATCCATTACTTTATTACTTTGTCTTAAGTTCTCCAGAAAGAAGCAATCGTGGAACATAGCAATGGCTCCTGTTTATCCTTTGACTTCTTTTTTATTGTAATTTGGACAAATACATTTCTAGTGATAAAAAAACCACAATTTAGCAATGCAAAATGAATTCTAATAAAATACAAAAAGGCCCTTTTCTAGATGCTCCAAGAGCAGCTCACAAATTCCTTGTCACAGTATAGTTGAGAATTGGTAGGCCTAAGTGGCTCTGCTACTCTTTCATTTCTTTGATGCTAAAATTACACACTAACAATGGTTTCTCTTTGAAATTTGAGGTTTGTTACAAAGTAGGGTAATAAATCTTAAATGAACATTCTTACCTTTATCAAGAATTTCAATCCCTTCTCCTTTCATCTTGCAAACCAATTTCTCTTGTAGCTTTTTTACTTCAGCTTCTTTCTCTTCTAGTTGCTCTTTTAAAGATGCCAGTTCATCCTACACATTGTGAATTCATTTTAAAATAGTAATTTGAGTAAAGGGAATACTTGAAGAACATATTAACTCTTTAAATCAATAACTGGATTGTGAAAATGAAACAAAACTGCATGAATTTAGATACAAATATCAGAAATTAGTGGCAATGATAAACAGGAAGCAAGACTGTTAAGTCCAATTTATTGGTTTTTTTTGGTACCGGCGATCAAACTCGGGTCCTTGTGCTTGTGAGGCAGGAGGCGGAACCACTGAGCTAAATCTCCGGCCCTAGTCCAATTTATATTAATTATGATGTATCATTTCAAGTCTGTGAATAAAGTAAAAAGAAATCTTGCAAAATATAATCAGAACTAGGATAGTCCTTAGGTTTAGATCTTATGTTACATTAAAAAATCTGACCTTGGGCCAGGGATTTAGCTCAGTGGTTTCGCCGCCTGCTGCGCAAGCGCAAGGACCCGAGTTCGATCCCCGGTACCAAAAAAGAAAACATAAAAAATCTGACCAAGTTAATCAAAGAGATAATCAAATCAAAATTAGTGTCATAAAAACAAAATAAAATGCCAACTGGAAAACAATCACTTGATATTCATTCAGCATTTCAAGATGGCCTGGACAAGAGCTGAGCTTAATCAGTGGGCAAGGTGGCAAATCATGGAACTAAATAATTCATCCTCATCACTAAGTAAAAGGATAAAATCTTCTACAGAAATGGGAAAAAACAAATCTAGAAAACAGATTAAGTCCTTGTTATTTTAAAGTATGCAACTGCAAAAGCTTCTGACTCTGTTGTTCTACTTGCTAATAATTTAAACTTTGCTGGCTGTATTTAACACAGAAAATAGAGCTATGTAATGCTACTTTGTGTACTTTAATATTTGATGTTAATTTTATTTTCAGAGTCTAAATATGTTTACTATGCTCAGTAATATGAGAAGATGTAGTCCACCACTGAAGCTAGAAGGCTGGCCTTAAATTTTGGCTTATGTTAAGACTGGTCATCAAGTATAACACATTTTTAGCAACACCGGCAAGGGTTGTTCTCACTGTGCTGCTTCTAAGCAGTAATTTCTACTCACTGATACAGTTAATTTCGGTATATACCTACATTCAAAAAAGCCTGGAAAGAGGAAAGAGCCTCAGTTATTTATATGAAATAGAATTCTTCTACAAGGGAACTTTTTTTTTTTGGTACCAGAGATCGAATTCGGGTCCTTAGCTTGCGAGGCAGGTGGTGGAACCACTGAGCTAAATCCCCGGCCCACAAGGGAACTTTTATAAGTATTTTACAATGTCTGGGGCTCAGATAATCTAAGAGGGTTAGATTTAATTTATAAGGTAATATTTTTATTTTACCTTTCTATTATTTTTCACTAATTATTCATATATTTCTGAAAAGAATATTAGGGCTCTCACTGACCCTTTGATCGACATTGTGCATTTTTTCATAAACAGATGACAAACACACAAAATGAATGCACATACCACTAAAAACAGCATCACAGCAAAACAACACAAGCTAGAAAGCAACAGGCTGTGGAGCCCATCACTCCAAGTCTACTACACCTTCAGTGACTCCCATTTTTGTTCCATCCGCTGCTTTTCATACTGCATCTGACCCACCTTGATTTTCATGCTAGAAAGTTTGGCCATTAAAGACTGGTAGAGAGACAAAGGGTTGAAAGAAAACTAGAAAACTAGAAAAAAACAAGCTAAGTAACCAAGAAAATAGCATCAATTTTCAAGAAGGTTAGCTAACCAAGAGAAATGGCAGGTTACATTCTGGCAGATTAGTTAAGTTTTATTTTTTATTTAAAACAATAGTATGTAAATTCAAGAAGGTTGGCAGATTGGTGAAAAACTTCACTCACGTGTGAAACAACTTCATTATCATACTAAGTAGAAACATATTTTATTTATATATTATTGATCATAGATGAGTAATGGTGCCATTTGTTAAAAGTTCCTTTTTTTCTTAAAACCAGTGAGAAACTTACTTTGGCTGATTTAAGCTTTTTTTCATACTGAAGTCTTTCACTGTCCATTTCATCAACTTTTAATCTCAAATCATTGATCTCCTGTATTAGTCCCTGTCCAAAAAGAAATAAGGAAATGTACCAGGAAAGTTGAAATACAGTTACCTGAATTAAAAGAGCAGCTTGGAATCTTAAGAAATCAACAGCTTCTGAAGTTAAAAAGTTGTGTCATCTTACTGGAAATACAGTAAATGTATGGTACAAGAACCTAATAATTTCCCATTTAAAACACTGCTTTAAATTGCTTTAAATTCCTAATGCCTCTGCCCTAAAGTGGTGGGATTATGAAAACAAAAGGTGACCGTAATTTTGTGGTTTTCTTTTCTCTTTTTTTTCTCGGTACTGGAGATGGAATTTAGGACCTTGTACCTGCAAGGCAGGCATGGCGCCACTGAGCTAAAACCCCACCCAACCAGACCCGAGGTGGCTATAATTTTGATTAAGAAATATTATAGTATTATTAACTATCCTTGTATAATGAGTCCTTAGTAATCTTCCTTCATCTTATCTTTTTAATACATATTTTCCAACTTTTTTATTGTTAAAAGAATATGGCACTGTTTTACTTTCGTGGCTATTTGCAAAACAGAAGAAATATAATTAAATGGAGCTATACATGTGAATCATTTTTGTTTAAAAAAAAAAATGCCCCACTTCACCTCATACTGGGGATTGGACTCAGGACCCAACACTATACTGCATCCCCCAGCCCTTTTAAAATTTTGAGATAGGCTCTCATTAAGTCATTACGTGGCCGGGGCTGACCTGAACTTCTAATCCTCTTGCCTCAGCCTCTCAGAGTGCTGGGAGTACAGCTGTGTGCTTGGAATCTGGCTTGGAATAGCTTCTTAAGATATCATTTATATATCAGCAGCCCTTTTAATTGGTTCAGCTTCCAATGATCTTTTTTTTTTTTAAGTTTGGTACCAGGGATCGAACTCGGGACCTTGCGCTTGCAAGGCAGGTGGCAGAACCACTGAGCTAAATCCCCAGCCCAGCTTCCAATTATCTTTTGTGGTAATACTTTAAATATGAAACCTAAATTTCCAACCTGGAAGAAGTCATATCTTTCCAGACAACCTTAAAAATGGAATATAAATGGCTGGGGGGGCGGATGGGATAAAATAAAATTTATTTTAAAAATGGAATATAAATTATTTCAAGTAACTTAGCAGAATTCAGCCCTAAAGAAAATGTTACTTTTCCCTTTGAGAGAATTCTGTACTCTTACCAACAGGAGGCACTGTTGAATTACTAACCATCTGCCATTAGCAATTTCTGGAGTCAAATCCTGAATTTTACAAGGTTTAAAGACTGTAATATACTATCTTTTGGAAATAACTGTACTTCTTCCCCACTTCAATATTTTCTTAGAAATTAATATTCAAGGGCTGGGGATTTAGCTCAGTGGTTTTGCTGCCTGCTGCACAAGTGCAGGGACCTGAGTTCAATCCCCGGTACCAAAAAAAAACAACAACAAAAAAACCAAAACAGAAATTAATATTCAATACTCTAAAATTCTTAAGACAAAGTTAAAGGATTTGGGATTCACAAAACAGCTAGAAAAACTTTACCTCTATTAAGGGAACAATAACAGGAATATAAGCATATTAAATTCAGTTTTCATTTTGAAGACTATTTCAATTATTTTCATATATAACATTACAAAGCTTATCAAATCCTATAACCTGTTGGTATGTGCACACTACACTTTACCAATAGTATTGAACAGAAAATTATCAGGGATTGAATTTACTGAAGTAGGATGACAAGATCACTTTGCACAATAAGAATGCATGAGTGAAGGAAGTGATGGGGGGGGAATGTGACAAAAAGCAGACGAACTCGAGAGATGTAAATGTTGTTCTAGGATCTTACAAAAAACTATAAAACATCTACTGCAATTTAGCACCAATATTTAGTTAACATCTTGTACCCAAATTAAAGGAACAAAAGTCACACAGATTAAGATTCCCCTATACTTTGCATATATGACACAGAAGGCCACCTCTTCATCCACATGTCCTATAACTTCTTCCTGTGTAACAAAACTAGTTCCATTTACAGTCTCTCCACTTGCTGATTGAATTCTATTATGTCAGACAGTGATTATGAGGTTAGGGAACGACAGAAAGAAGAAAATTTAAATAAATGTCAAAAAAACCACAAAAGCAAGAATTTTAAAAAAGTGAACTAACCTTCTAAGTCTTGTTTTAAGAGCTCAAGTCTCATCTGGGATAGGAAATATAATTTTCAAAGTAGTAATGGAGCAACCTTCATATAATGGACTTTCATATAATGGGTAATAAATGTGATGTACCTGGTATCATGATGGCATATGGTTGATGTGAAATTAACCATCTAACAAGATGAGGAGAAACATAAGCAAATGATTACCTCTGTTTCTCCTGGATACCCACTTTCTGACACAGTATGATACTTCCTCATAATCAAGAAAACAAAAGAGAAAAAGAAAGAGATGGTCCTTGGAGAAAAAATTTCTATAGTTTTACATTTAATTTTACTTATTTACTTTGTGAAGTTGGAGGTCAAATTCAGGGCCTTGTACAGGCTAGGCAAGCACTCTTAACACTGTCTTACATCCAGCCCTACATTTAATTTTAAATGAATAGAAATCAAATGAACAGGCTCTCTTTCCCCATCAACAAAACACTAACTAGAAGACTTGGATTAGCAAAATAGCAGAGTGGGGATGATGGTATACACCTGCAACCCCAGCACTCTGAGAGAATGAGGCAGGAAGATCACAAATTTGAGGCAAGCACGGGCAGCTTAGGGAGATCCTGTCTCAAAACAAAATAAAAAGGGCTGAGGATGTAGCTCAACATGAAGACCTGGGTTCAATCCCTAGCACCTCAAAACAACAGTAAAATAGGAAGAACAATAAAGTTTGTGCAGCCACAGGTACTTCACACTGTAGAATCTACTCTGAGTTTCATAAAAGTATGTTGACGTTTACTTAATTGAAATGATTTATGTGTGTAAGAGACCAAATGTAGAAGGTCAAATTAAATGACTTCTGAAATGTTTTATGATTTTATGATTATATAAAGTAAGTACGTTTCTATATAAGATATCCCCTTATTTGTAGTAAATAATCAGTGTATCTAAATGAGGACTTCTAGTAAAGCCATACATATAAATACATTATTTACAACACAGGAAAGCCAGTATGGCTAGATAGATAGGTGTTAAAAATATCTTGAAGTTGAACGTACTGTATTTCTATAGGCTAATGAAAGGATTAGTATTTCAAATCAAAAGTCTCAAAATAAAAATTGTCATTAGCAGTTAGGGAATGAACCCAAGACCTTATGCATACTAAACACCCCCTCTAACACAGAACTACAGCCCCAACCCCTTAAAATTAAGCAGGATGAGTGCATATAGTAACTAACCACTCCCCTTCACACCTGTGGGTAATTTTAGCTTTATTGTAGGATCATGTATGTGAGGGAGAAAGACAAAGTGAAGGGATCACTTACTTCTGTGTTTCTGAACCTGTCTTCATAATCCAGTCTGTCCTTCTCTACAGCTGTCAATTTTAACTTCAAGTTAGATATTTCAGCCATCAGATCCAACTTTTGGGTTTCTAAGGATGTCCTACTCAGAAGCTCCTATTTGAATTTAAAAGATACGTTTAAAAATTATTTTACTATAAATTCTACATGTGAATTTGTGTCATTTATGATTGCAAAGCAGCAATGATCAAGCATAGAATGTGGTGAAGAATGATCACTAAATACTTTTATTCTCCTCTGGGTAGAACTAACATGTAACTAACATGTAAGAAATAGTCACAAATATAAATTGTATCTATTTTTCTTCCCTAGTGCTGGGGATGGAAGCCAGGGCTTCATATCTGTTAAGCACACATTTTACAACTGAACCCTCTCCCAGACCCCTTACTATGGTATATACTTAAGCCAGATAACACTGATGACGATGACCACACTATGTTTGCTATGTGTTGTGTACTTATGTGATGTATATTAATGGTCCAATCCCAAAAGCAAGCTTTATTTTGGCAATAACTCTTATTATCCTCATTCATCAGATGAAAAAGCTGAGGATCAGAGAGATTAAGAACTTCCCAAAAGGCATACAGCAAAGAAATGACAGCAGGAATTCAAATCTATGCAGTGTTGCTCCAGTGTGTACTCTTCCTTACTATATCACAGGGCCTCTCATATAAGAGCACCGTATGTATGTGTATGAGCTTTTCTCAGTAACAAAGGTCATATGTGTTACCTTCTTTTTAATTTTATGGGTAAATTTTAGATATATATAATGATAACATTCATCTATCTTCTTTCTTAATCATAAAATATATTCTCATAGTAAGAGTCAGGAAAACAAATACAAAAAGAAGAAACTCAACCTAAAATCTTATTAATTTTATATGATTCAAATTAAATAAACACTTTGCATTATGCCTGTATGTTCTGAGATTCTGCTGCTTTAGATTTTTGCTTAAAATGTGCCAGTCTAAGTGAATCTGAATTTCCTGCTAAGCCACAGTAAAGTAGCATCTCAAATAACATAGTTCAACAGCAACTCTCCCCCGACCCCACAACCCTTTGCTGCTGTTCATACCTGCTGCAGCATTTCTTCTGTGGCATTCAACTTCTCTCTGTGCTCTTCAAGACAGTATTCCAAATCTCGAATCTTTTCTCCTTGAGCCTCCACCTGGTCTGTTAACACGCTTACCTGTATTTAGAGCAAAATGAGTTGGAAAAAATTTGGGTCTGACTGTGCGCTTTATTTTTCCAAATGGAACAAAACCTGGAAAAATCTCACCATTTGTAAGATGGTAAAGAAAAAAAATTGGGGAATTAATGATAGTGATCTTTCACTTTCCTATTTATATACTACTTTTTGATTTTAAACATTCTAATTCAGTTTAAGAGAAAGTTATTGGTGATTAGGGATATCCAATACTTTATAGACTTAAAACTATTTCAATCACTTATAAGAGAGAATATGTATCTAAATTATATTTTTTGAGATGTAGGAGAGAGTATTAGAGGTTAAAAGAAGACATGAATCAGACATATCAAGGATTATTCAAATCTTCAAGAAGAGTAACGGAGAGAACCCAGGAAATTCACATTCCATGGGATCTTTTAATATCACACTGATCACAAATGTATTTAAAACCAAAGTGCAGGACTATGGGTGTGGCTCAGTAGCAGAGTGCATTCTCAGCATGAATTAGGGCTTGGTTAATTTCATTACCCTGCCGAACGCCAGGACTCAAAGGTCCATGAAAAACTGTAGGGTTAGTCTCTTCTCCTCAGTACTTACTACAAATCTGTAAGTTTCTGCTCAATGATCACCATCCTAGTAAATATACCTCAATTCATGAAGCTCAAAATACCAAAGAAAAAAAGATTTGTCTAGCATTTGAAACATGAGGAAACAAACAAATTTAGCCTACATATAGGACAGCACCAACTGCTGTATTTTATTTAGCCCATGGTGTAATTTTAAAAATCAAAATATTAAATATATATTCAGATTCAGAAATATAAAATGCTGCTATAGTACAGATATTCATATATGAGTTTTTAAAATATATTAAAATATATTTAAGAAGCAGGTCAGATCAGATGACACAAGAAAAGCATGTATCACATGACACTGTGCATGTATTCAAATTGTCCTTTGAACAGCTGAGGGTAAGCACTGCTCCTTTCACACTGGTGTGCACACCCTTGCTCTCCAAGCCTTTATCACTCCCTACTGTGCACAGAGGGCCTACTGCACGCACTTCTCTTAGGAGTCTGTCTGTTTTAAGCATCTGAATTTACCATTTCAATCTAATATACCCTTTTTAAATACGTATTCCCTTGGTATCTGTGATAATAGTTTCAGGATCTTCACATACATCAGAGTACCTTACATAAAATGGTGTAGCATTTGGATGTAACCTATACATATCTTCTCATATACTTTAAATCATCTCTAAATTACCTAGTTTAATGTAAATAGTTATTACAGTATATTTTTTAGGGCACAATGACAAGAAAAAAGAGCCTGTACATGTTTAATACATAATTTTTCCAAATATTTTTTATCTGAAGTTAGAAAGGCCAACCATACGTCATGGGAAAAGAAAGACACTTCAAAATCACTTGCCTGAAGAACAAGGGACTCTTTATCATTTTCTAAGCGTGCTAGCCTTTCTTGATACATATCTCCGTTCCCAAGTAGGTGTCCATTTGTCTGAAAAAGGTAATATAGGCAAGATCAACTTTTATACTTTTATTCCAGAGCCTAAATTAAATTCAGCATAGCTATTACTTCCATTAATGGAAAATATGAAAATTCATTTACTTCAAAATAGGCATATTAGGGTCAAAATAACGACCTTGAAGAACAGCAATTACTCACTTTCTTAGTAAGCAGACACACACCTACTGACATGTAACGTTTTGTGTGTGTGTGTGTGTGCGTGTGTGTGTGTGTGGTAGTGTGCAGTATCTCTACTTCTCCTGAATGCTCAAGAATCATGAATTCTGAGTATGGACTATGGTTATGACCTGTGTTACCCTGCTGTTCACACCACTCCCATCCTCAAGTACCACATCTGGAACTACAAATGCCTGCATTTAGGTAGGAGACAGCAGAAGCAACTCACACTTCAGTCTTCCTTCTGCTCACTCAAGTCTGCCATTCACAGGACAAGTTTTCCCATCACTTTGAAGCCCTGGGCCTTGAGAAAGTTTCCTCTTCTCCAAAAGCTTCAACACTCAGCCCTTAGTGACTTCCCCTGGTGGCACTGACCCCTATGCTTACTAGCATTTTACCACTTTCTGTACTGACCTCATTAACTTCTAGTAAGTTGACTTGTTCATATAATATTCAGCTTCTGGGCAGAGCTTGAAAATGTCTCAAATTGGCTCAATGGGCTGCCCCTTTCATCTATCTTCTTTTAAATTATTTTTTGGTGGTACTGGGGTTAAAATTGAGGGACACTAACCACTAAACTACATCCCCAAACTTTTTTTTTTTTTTAAGACAGGATCTAGCTATGTTGCTTAGGATTGCCTCAAACTTTCAATCTCTTGCCTCAGCCTCCTAAGAAAACGGGATTAATAGGTGTGTACTGATCCTTTTTTTTTTTTTTTTAAATCATGTTTGGATATACTTACACATGGTATAAATGCCAAAGAAGTACAAGAACCCTTGTTTTTCTCAGTTGTCTTTCAAGCAAGTCATAAAAGAGACATTTGAATAGGATCACAATTGATATATAGTAGTATATGTGATGTCTCTTGTAATCCCATTAAATAATGCATAGCCATATAATATGCAATCCCCATAGAATTTCTTGATTCCTCATTCAAATACAACAGAAAACAAAAACTAGTTGGGATCCAAAACAGATAGTTAAGGTCTTCTAGTGTTCAACTGAGAAAGTAGTTAACACATTTAGATTTAGAACAGAAAAAATAAAAACAGTACATCCTCACAGTCAGGGGCATATCTGTCATAACATCATTACTTTTTCAAAATTAACTGATATTACTGTTGTACCTTTTCAATTAATGCAGTTTTTAGTGTTAGTTTTAGGAATAACAAAAGTCATATGTTGAGAGATAAAAGGGGGAAAACAAAATAAAATGGGGCTTTAACAACAAAAAAAGGAAACATTTCAAGATTCTCCTTCTAAAAATTTAGGAGTGTACTAAATTACATTTCCCAACAGGCCAGAAGAAGAATCAGAATCAGAAGCTAATTTAGTTAAATGGACAATGTGTATTTAGAGTGGATAAAATTTTAGCATCAGCTGTTTGACCACACACCTGCACAATTACCACAGTGTAGTTCATGTTGTTATCTCAAGTGCCCAGAACTAAATTATAACAGTTTGATGGAGTAGTTTTATATGATTTCCATTCCCTAGAGATTATCATGAAAATGTAATTTACATAACTTTTTGAGGACAGTTGTTTGGAAAACAGCCAGAATATATAATACATGTTCTCAATCTAAGAAAGTGCTGACAGGACCTGTAGAGTTTTAAATTCCTCAATTTTATTACAAACATTAACAGGAATTTGTTTCTGAAGTCCCACCCAAGCATCATCTTCTAAGTATGCATTTCATTAGGTAGAAAAAAAATGCTTTCTGTTCAATGAGGAAAAAGTAAAACTTTTAAGCGACCAGATCTTGCTGTGTTGCCCAGACTGGCCCTGAACTCCTGGGCTCAAGTGGTCCTCCCCCTCATCTCCCAAGAAGTTGGGACTACAGGAATGCACCACAGTGCCTGACCAAAATGTTCCTTCCTTCCTCCAATCATTTTCTTCCTTTCCTCTCTCATCTTTTTCTTCCCTCTCTCACTCCTTCCTATCATGTTGGGATTGAACCCAGGGCCTCACCCATGTAAGAATGTGCTCTACCACTGAGCTATATATAGCCCCAGGCCCCTTTTTTCTGATTGGAAGAAATTATAGCCAAATCAGTAGTATTTACTCTCAAGCTACTAAATATGACACCAGAAATGTTCCCCAAAATTCTGAAAATTGACTCAAAATGAGTGTATGTATGTTTCTCAATGCTGTAATGTTATTTATAAGCGCTTATAATATTCACCATAGCAACATAAAAAGGAAACTTAAGAGTCACCACTAGAATAGTTACATACTTGTGTTAAGGTATTCAAGTAGGTAAAGATTTCTCCTATCCATGTGTTTGGTTGATAAATCGTCCCACTTTTGCTACTTTTGCTTTAAGAATGTTAGAGGTAAATCTGTTCAGTAAACACCTAGTATCCCGTTTATTCTTCCTTTGATTCCTGTTCTCCATCTACCTGATCACCAAAACCTAAGATGGCAAGCTCTCTCATAAACTATTTTTATTTCTTTTGCATGAGATACTTTCTAATTTTTTCCTCTTCTTTCCTATGCCTTAAGGTCTACTTCTATGAGGACTACTTCAAGTCACCCTTGAATTCCCAGTTCAGTCATACGCCAGTTATAGCACGAGATGAACCTTAATTACAGCAGGCATCACCCTGAATGGACTAAGTTTAGACTACTTAATACGTTTCTCTTTCAGCAGTGTCTGAATTCTTTGTGAGTAGATTCATCTTTATATCTGACACAGTGGACACTGACTACTGAATGAAGGAGCCAAGATAAGTGTTCACTAAACAATGGTTGAATGTAAGATTGTCTTAGTTACTTCCTCATTGCTCAGACAAAATACTTGACATCCTCAAGTTAAAGGAGGAAAGATTTATTTTAGCTCACAGTTTGTAGAGGTTTCAGTCCATGGTTGGCAGGCTCCAAGGCTGGGTGGAATGGTAGAGGGGCAACAGTTCATGGCAGGGCAGGCAGGAAGCAGTGAAGCGGGAATATCAGTATCGAGCCTTTTTCTATTCTATTCAGGCTATAAGCCTACTGGTTGGTGGCACCCACACCCAGGGAGGGCCTTCCCATTATCAACACCCAGAACCATACTTAACAAATAAATGGACTAATTCAGTTATCACACACCCTTAATCCACATTCACACACTCTAGACACAGCCACCTCCAAAAAGTCCTACCTATGAGTGCATGAGGCTTTGGGGGAACATCTAGATACCAGACATAAAATTCCACCCTGGCCCCCAAAATACTCATACACATCCCTTTATGCAAAAGGCATTTAGTCCATCTCTAAGAGTTGCCAAACTCTTAATAGTTTCAGCACTGCTGAAAAGTCCAAGTCCAAAGTTTTTTCTGAGATTTAAGCCAACCTCTTAGCTTCGAGCCCCTGTACAAGTAAAAAGAAAGTTAAACACTTTTAACATCCACTGGCAAAAGATGAACATTCCCATTCCAAAAGGTACAAATAGGGGAACAGAAAGAAATGAGACCAAAACAAGATCAAAATCCAGCAGGGCAAACATTAAATCCCACAGTTCCATGTTCAACACCCGGGACAATCTGTGAGCTCCAAAAAGCTTGGGGGCTCTGCCCCTAGAGCACTGACCATGGTTGTAGCTCTCATGGCTTCTCTCTTGGGACAGCTTTGCTCACTTCTTGCAGCTTTCCTCAGATAATCTATGTTCCTAGCTTCGCCAATCTTCTGGGATCTCCACTGCACCTTTGGCTTTACACTTACACCTTCACATGCTGCTCTCTCAGGGGCACACTGCTTGGCCTCTCAGGCTTTCTTTTAAAATCTGGGTGGCAGCCTTATTAACTTCACAGCTCTCACATTCTGCATGCACTTAAAACCAGCACCATGTGGATGATGCCAAGATCTGCCACCAACTGGAGCAGCAGCCTGGCTTCCTTCTCCCTTGGCTGTAGGAGTTTTAAAATCATTCAGCTGAGCCATTTGCTTTTGATTCTCAAGGTAGAATTGGCTAAAATCCCCCAACATTAGTTATGCCACCACCTCAATGTTAGACTGCCTTGAAATTTCTTCTGCAAAATTAAACAATCCACTCCCCTTTATCTGAATCTCCCACAAAGTCTTAGGACATGAGCAAAATGCAGACAAATTTTATGCCAGAGCATGGCACACGTGGTCTAGAGTTCAACTGTCAACTGAATCCTTCTTCCCAGATGAAACAGCTTGAGCCTGGTCTTTTCCAGCTGCATTACAGTCAACACTGTGGTCTTCTGAGCTCTAACCAGAATCTCTCATGAAGATTGTCTTACAACATGCTAGGGTTTAGTCAGCATCTTCAAACCTTTCCAAACTCTTCCCACAACCTTCAAAAGGCTTCTGAACCACATGGCCAGGTAGCATCACAGCACTATACACTACCGTGGTACCAAAATCTATCTTAGCTACTTTCTTGTTGCCAAGACAAAAATACCTGACACCCACAAGTTAAAGGAGGAAAGGTTTATTTTAGCTCATAGTTTGTAGAGGTTTCAGTCTAGTTTGCTGACTCCAAGGCAGGGCAGACAGGAAGCAGTGAAGCAGGAGCACTGAGCCTCCCTTGTCCTTTTATTCCATTCAGGCTATAAGCCTATTGATTGGTGTCATTCACACCCAGAGTGAGCCTTCCTATTATTCACACCAGAACTAGTCTAAACCAATCAGTTGGCTAATCCAGTTAGATACCTCTTAATCCATATTCACACACTTTAGCCCAGTGGTGGAGAACCTATGGCCCTCATACCGCAGTGAGCATGCAGAGCCCTCTCTGTTGATATGCAAGCCAAGTTATACCAGTAGCCTTGGATATTTGGGTTTAATTGCAGTGTTGGCACTTTGTGATAAATAAGTGGGATCTGGGTCGCTGCTGCTGCCCTAGACCCAGCTACCTCCAAAAAGTCCGACCTATGAGTGTATGAGGCTTTGGGTGTACATCTAGATATAAGCCACAACAAAAACGAATACATGTTTGATTTTAACCAGGCTTTCTTGGTTCTTGGAATGACTTTTATTTATGTTTCCCCTATAATCTGTTCCATATTCCATAGCTGACCCCTGCACTAGCTTCTTAGTCCTGTTTAGGAGGTGGTCTCAGAGCTTTATTAATGGAAAATAGTTGAGACCACCTCAAGTGAACTCCCTTATGCACTTTCTTCTTCCCTGTACAATATTATATATTGCCTCTTTCACCTTCATATTTCCTTCCTTTCTTCCTGCCAATCTCGGGGAACTGCGACTTTCTTTGCTAAAAGCTCATCATTCTACCTCTACACTGGAACCTTGATTTCCTGTTTCCTTTAAACCTGTAATTATCTTCTCTACTTATTCTGTTTCTTCTGATTAATACATTTTGTTCAATTTTCCTTCCCAACACCCACTCAAAAGGCTTACCACTACCCTCCCCTCTTACCCTTCTCTGCCTATATAATTCTATCTTTCATAACCAGCTTCCGCCTCATCCTCATATTGTGCCATACTCTTTTTCCCCTCCCTAGCTTTCCTTCTCTGTCTTTACTTCACAGCTTTTTGTTGTATTTTGCCATTGATAGCTGACAAGCAATTCTATGTAAATTAGCACTGCCTAACAGCTTCTATTAGTACAAAACTCTCTTACATTTCTTTGATTCTTCTACAATGTTTTATAAAATCCAGAGCATATAATTTAAAATGTATTTAATGTAAACTCTTGTTCAGTCCAAAGCATTAAAGACTAGCTTAAATTGTTTTACTTAAAACCTCAAAAAATACTTTCAAAATCATCTTTTATACTTTAGCATGGTGCAACCCTGTTTGACCCATTCAGTCTGGCTGTAAGTCTAAGTAAAACACTGGAATAAACTTGAGGATTTCAACAGTAGAGCATTTAACTAATAGTGAATACAAAAGATAAGGGTGGGAAATCCACCCCTACTGTATCACTGATACCTTGATTTAATTAATGAACTTTAGCGTTTCCCACATTTTTCTGGCATAATGGGGGAGAAAAACATGTAAAAAGCTTTAAATTAGAACTAGGAAAATCACCTGGGAATATGAATTTTCTGAACTCACATAGCAGGTGCTATACATAACACTGGAGCATTGTCTATCTTACCCTTTACCTTAAGTGGTAAGTCTTTCTATATCAAGTTCTTTTCAAGTATTATAAACACACAACTGTAAAGATGTAATGATTGCTGGCATCCCGTCTTTGAGTCTCCATTTTATATTTTATTATAGAAAATTTAAAAAAACATGTAAAATTAGACTGGCCTGATGAAACCCCGAGTATCAGCTGCTTTATTTTAGTAGTTATTAATACACTGTAAGTGGAAGTCTTTATCTGTCATTTTTACTAAGAACATTAATGTTTTCTTTTGATATTCTAGGTTCTATTCGCTTGCATTAGTCTGCAGTTGTCCTCTGTTTGCCCACCTTCATTTTGCTTTGTTTTTCCCTTAGCTCTCTTTTACTACCTAAATTCAAAATCAACATATAAGAAGTCATTTGCCATAACTGTACTTCTTTAAAACACAGCAACTCATTTTGAATGTACATATCCAAACCAGGATGATATATGAATTAAGATTAGAAAAAGAAAATCTAGTCCTTTCACAATGACAATGTATGTTAAGATACAGTTGGATAGTATTATTACATATACACAAATTCCACCTATTTTATTGATTAATATGCTGCAGACTGAACCCAGGGCCTTCACACAGAGCGACATCCCCAGTCCTTCCTTTATTTTTTATTTTGAGGCAGGGTCTCACCAATTCACTGGGCTGGAACTTGGGATTTTCCTGCCTCAGCCTCCCAGTGTGCTGGGATTTCACCATGTGCCACCATCCCCAGCTTTAATATACTTATCTTTAAACCTAGTTTAAAACTCTACCCTATAGTCTTGATCTATAATTCTGTTTTTAAAAATTCAGTATCAAGAAAAAAAAAAGCATGGCTCAATGCACTAAATTTCCTTTAATTAAACATTATCTTTAGCTACAAAGAGAAATTTACAAAGGTGATTTGAGTTCTCATCAGTATTACATCTCCACCACTGCATGAAAATAGCTATTGCATGACTGGTCTTCACCAGACACTGTCCAAGAAAGAAACTGAGGTAAGAATTGAATTCTTCCCCCATGAAGAGGACAGTTATACTTTGAGTTCAATACAGTAAGAACAAAGTATCAACAGTGTTAAAAATCAGCCTACCAGGCAGTAGTCTCTTCCCCTATCTCACAGGACATGATGGAACGAAGGCACATGGGCTGAGACTCACTCCTTATGCTGTAATAATGATCTCAGGGTAACACTTGCATCCTTCAAGCATCCCTTGGGAGTTGCTGGTGCCCTTAGTCCACTACAGCACCTCTATCTCTGAGTTAGTCTTGCAACAACTACTTTTCCTTCCTAAATCTCTATTACGGTGCAAAAGAGGAAGTAAGATCCCCAGCCAACAAGAACAACATCTTTTGAAGAATTCCATTTATCCCCCAAATTTCACTATCTCTGCTGAAAAAGGTAAGGGAGGGGAAAATCTCATGTATCACCCCACCCCCCAAGCCCAACCAAAACTCCTCAAGGAGAAAAGATAACAGTTCACTGAATGTGGTCAGGACATGTTCAGAGACTGAAATTTGAAACAAACCTGAACACATCTTGCACTTTCTAAGTCTACACCACAGACGTGGTAAAAAATGGACTGTGGCTTTTACTTCTGGGTTTCCTTCTGAGTTTTAAAGATCTCAGTGTTTGCTTTCAAGAGACAGAAAGTATCTTCTTTACATGGCCAACAGGAACAAAGCCAGCTCTCTAGATAGGAAAGATCACAGCAGCTGGCCAGCCTCCAAGATTAACTGTTCCAAGTTTAATTACATGCCTGTAATTAATTAATGCCAAAATGCTTGTGGGAGTTGCAGATATCAAGTGATCTCATTAGACATATCTTGAGCCTGCTTCCCTTAGAGTGCTTAGATGTTTTACTGCTAAAAAATCAACTGTCAAAGTAACAGTGGTCTACAGCATCCCAGCATGTGTGTAGCCACAGCCAGTGTAGGATGCCAAGAAATATATCTTTAGTGTTTCCTTTATAGACACCTTACCTGAGTAAGGTGGGCTCTGTCCCCTCCTGCCTTATTTGCACACACTTCCTTCTCCCTGCAGCTTCAGCAATAGGGAAAGGGGTACATGTTGAAACTACATTAACCTTGTTACAGTTGTACTCCAAAGTCCACTGAATTTTAAGAGGACAGAGAAATGAAGGTCCTAGAGTCCCAACCTCCAACCTTGGTGTAGTAGCACATTCATTTAGTCATATAATATAATAATTTATATTATATATATATTGGGGGGGTGAGACAGGGTCTCACTATGTAGTTTGGCCTGGCTTTGAACTCACTATGTAGCACAGGCAGGCCTCAAACTCACTGGAATCCTCCTGCCTCAGCCTCCCAAGTGCTGGGATTACAGGTATGTGCTACCACACCCAGCACAATATTTGCTGAAAGCCAGTAACATGACAGGATACAGATCCAGAAAGAAAAAGAAAAAGAATATAAAAGAACAGAGAAAACTTTCCACTCAATCCTAACAAATACCAGTCATCCAGAATTCCATTAAAAGTACTATACATTTCTCACCTACTGCTCCACACTGGTCACTCTCAATTAAATTAAGAATTCTGAGCCAGGGATTTAGCTCAGTGGTTTTGCTGCCTGCTGCGCAAGCGCAAGGACCCGAGCTCGATCCCCGGTACCAAAAAAAAAAAAAAAAAAATTCTGGTGATGTGCTCAACCTATTTTCCTGTGATTGCACCACTCTTTGTGGGAGTTTACCTGAAGCTTCAGGAGAGAGGTACTTCAATTTTAGCTAAGATGTCTCAGTGTGATGCTGCATTAACTTGCAAGACTTTGACTGCTTATAGGGTACAATCTTAAGCTGCATCTAGTTTGCCAAGGCCTGAAGAAACATTCCCTGGAGGCATATGTGAAAAGAGAGGATGGTCAAGGAGCAGCAGGGGTCAGGGGATGATAGGATGGGAATGGACTGTAACTGGGGGTTGAGGACCTAGGGATAATGGACAGCAGCCCCAGACAGAACAATCTCCTACCGATGAAATCTTCAAATTACGAGTATTAGTATTTTTACAGAAACTTTTAAAAATGTGCATTTGGAATTGATATCATCTAATTTATTAAAGTAGAAATAAGATAGCTATATATTATAGAGATTTAACAGGTAGAAGCCAGTCAAGAATCCCCCATTTATGTACCACTTCATTAGTTAAGATGTTTGGAGTTATTATCATTAGTGTCTTCACTCATTTTGTTGAAAATTGTACTTCTGTAACATTTTCTGACTTTCAGATGCCTCATAATTAGAAATATCAAATAACCAGATACTTTGGTATTTTATCAATTGCTCCCCTTGCTAATGAGGACCAAGGTCATCATCTCAGTTTCATGGATTGGAAAAAACATTGTAAGAATGTTCCAGGGCAGGTCAGACCTAAAGTAAACAAGAACTACATGCTCAGCTCAAATAATTAGACATATTTTTCTATTTTGCCTTCTTAAATCTGGAGCTTTGATAAAGCATGTGATTCTCTATTACTAATTTGTGTTAACAGATAACAAGCATAATTAAAACAGAATTCTATTCTGCCCCAGCAACTGAACAAATGTCATATTCAATAGTTTTTTGGGGTTTTTTTGGTACTGGGGATCGAACTCAGGTCCTTGAGGGACAGGCAGTTGAACCACTGAGCTAGATCCCCGGCCCTCAATAGCTTTTTTTTTTAAGCACACAGGACAAATTTCTACACCTGAAAACAATGCCTTCATTTTTAGAAGCCTATAGTATTCACTGTAACAGGTTACTAGTGTTTCTATTTTTTTTTATCCAGCTTCCGATCATCTGAACTAATTAAACAGGAAGTAGAATTAATAATAAATAAGTTGCATCCTACACAAACCAGAGATATCCCTTGCCTGGACAAATAATAATTCGACATGCAAATGGCCAATGGCACTAATGAACAGAGTATATATAGTCTTAGAATGGCCATCATTAAATAGCAATGGAGCCTCAATGTGGAACTGGCATAACTTAACAAATTTTTTGTAAAATATGATTAAAGCTTCGCCAGTCTGAGAAATGTCTACTTTTGTCACAAGAAGGGAGATGTGTACAGGTGATCTGTAACCTAATTCCCTTTGTAACTGGATCAACCCTCTCCCTCAATGCAAAGGGGCCTTGTTAAACATTTTCTCTCACCTCTCGCTTCTACCTGTCAGCATCACTTTTTTTTTTGGAGACAGGGTCTCTATCCATTCTAGGTTAGCCTTGAATTGATTATGTGGCCCAGGCTGGCCTTGAACTTGCAGCGATTCTCCTGTCTCAGTCTCCCAAGTACTAGGATTATAAGCATGTGTCACCTCGCCCAGCCAGCATCACATTTTGACTGGTCACCTGTCAGGCTTACTGACAAATGATCAGCATATATTACCCTGGAATCCTCATAATGATGTATGGCAGAAATCATCACCCACATTTTAGAGAAGAAGAAACTGGGACAAAGAACTTAAGAAATTTTTCTAGGAGCTGAGCATGGTGGCACATACTATACCTGCAATACCAGCTACTCAGGAGGCTAAGGTAGGAGGATTGCAAGTTCAAAGCCAGCCTGGGCAGTTTAGTGAGACTGTTTAAAAATAAAATAAAATTAAAAAGTGAAAAAGGGCAGAGAATGTAGCTCAGAAGTAGAGCACTTGTCTAGCATGTGTGAAGCCCTATGTTAAATTCTCAGTACAAAAAAAAAGAAAGAAAAGAAAAATTTCCAAAGTCATACAAGCTTCTCAGAGTTTGAGACAATATTAAAATTCAGTCTGTTGTCTCTGGAGCCTGCATTTGTAACAGCCTAGATATAATCCTCCCTTCTTTATCATTCACTGAATTTTTATTATAGGGCCTCCTTTATTTGTTATTTGGGCAGTTTCCTCATATACAATACAAAGAAGGGATTTGCTAGGATTTTGTGTTTCTTTAATTCTAAGATATCATCAATTTTTACCTTACATTTACTTGCTCATTCATGAATGAGACAGGGTCTCACTATGTAGTTCAGGCTGGTCTTGAACTCAGTATGTAGAGCCCCTCTGGCCTTGAACTCATGGTGATCAAAACTCACCTTCCCAAGTGCTGGGATTACAGGTATAAACCACCATGACCAATTATTAATTTCATTTTTAATTGTGGCAATAAACACATGTAAAATTTATATTTAAGAGCACAGTTCAGTGGTACTAAGTACATTTACATTGTTTTGGAAATATCACCATCATTCATCTGAAGAAATCTTTCTATCTTGTAAAAGTCAAACTCTTTACCCTCATCTTCTCAGTTGCTCCTTCCCTTGGCCTTAGCAATCAGCAGACTACATTCTGTCTCTATGAATTTAACTATTCTAGGTATCTTACTAATGAGAAAGAGAAGGAAGAGAGAAACGAAAGAAGACTTAATGAATTCCAACTAAAATGTATACATATTCTCATTTTAAAATCATAAACAATCTGGGTGTGGTGGTGCACGCCTGTAATCCCAGCACACAGGAGGCTGGGTCAGGAGGATCACTGCAAGTTTGAGGCCAGCGTGCACTAGAAAGTGAGTTCAAGGCCAGCCTGAACTACATAGTGAGGCTTCAGACTACATTAAATTGCAAGCATAAGACCTTCTTTTTGGGGGGGGGCGGGTACTAGGGATCGAACTCAGGTCCTTGCTCTTGAACAGCAGGCAGCGAAACCCCTGAGCTAAATCCCCGGCCCAGCATAAGACCTTCTACCTATTGGATTCTCAATGCTAGTTCAGGCTGTCTTTTGATTCTAACATTAAAGTCTACAGTGGTAAGAACACAGTGACTATTTCACACTTGTGCCTTTATTTTTCCAAACACCTGTTTCTGCTATTCTTCATGCTTTGGTTTTTGGCATTTGCCATCTTTCTTCTTTTATTCTTTCATTTTATGCATGCTTGAGAAAACATATTTAATCGGAAGGTTTGGGATTAAGACCAGGGAATAGGTAAATAGATAAGTATAAATAAATTTAACAAACTCCAAACACTTCTCTCTCTAGATCCACATCTACTCTATGTTGTTATTATTTTAAATATGATAACTGAATATTCACAGGATCTGTAAAGCATTTGTCATTTTGTGGAGTCAAAATGTCAAATATTAAGACAGAAAACAACTAAAACTAGAAATCAACAAGCTATTATCCATCCATGAAGTATATTTAAAACAAGTAACTTCAGTTCATCTGAATATATGTATTACTTTATCATTCACTACAAACATAATTACTGAGCACTTACTGTATGCTAAGCATTATTCTGGACACCAGGTATACAGTGATTTGTTTTTTATTTAAATGCAAAATTCTCTGATTTAGACTACTTTACATTCTGGTTGGGAAGACAGAAAATAAATGATATGAAAGTGACAAGTACACATACACATAAATTAACTTTTTTTTTGGTACCAGGAATCAAACTCAGGACCTCGCACTTGCAAGGCAGGTGCGGTGGCACTGAACTAAATTCTTGGCCCATACACATAAATTAAGCAGGGAGTGGATGTGTGCAATTTTAGATGAGGTGGCAAGAGCGTCACAGAGATGGCTTCTGAGTCAACAGCAGGAGGATGCGAGGGAGGGAGACAACTGGGGAAGGAGCTTTCTAGACAGAGGGTACAGCCATGCAGAGGCCCTGAGGCCAGGCTGAGGACAACTGAGGTCACCACCACAGTTTCTGAAAGACAAGTGACATAACCTAACTCACACTCAGACAACAGCATTATCGTGACTACTACCTTCCACCATGCTCAGAAATACTTCAGCAGAACAGATTAAGCAGGTGTTAATGGAAATGTCTTGAGCACAAGTCAGAAGTTCAACTACAGGTCACCTTAAGCTATAGCTACACTGTTGGCCTCTGGATACGGATTCAGAAAAGGTTTTTCTTTTTTTTTTTGTTAAATTCTTTTATTGGTACATTTTAGGTACACAACACAATTACATTTCTCATTGGGAATTGTACCTTTACATAATGCATCTTGGTTCTTATTTTTTCCCCATTCCTAGTCCTCCCTTCACCCCCTCCACCCTTCCCTATTTACAAAGACTTTATTTCCATTTCTCAGCATTTTTCCTTTCCCTTGCTTTCCCCTGCCCCTCCCACTACCCTTACCCCTTTGGACCTTTTAAATATGGTTTTGTTTTTGGTTTTTGGTTTTTGCTACCAAGGATCGAACTCGAGACCTTGCGCTTGCAAGGCAGGCGGTGGAACCACTGAGCTAAATCCCTGGCCCCAGAAAAGGTTTTTCTACCAGAAATAAATATCTTTCTCCCTATATTTCTGCATGCTATGAAAACATGGGGTAAAAAAGTAGTGAGAAAGAAGCAGAAATAGGCTAAAGAATATGTTAAGAAACACCAAATTTCAGATCATGAAGCAATTCCAAAGAAATCAACAAATGTGGACCCTTAAGTCTCTGGAGGAGACACAGAGTTAACGTAAAGTTTAACAATAAGATACCAAGTACCTTTAACTGTTAAGGTTGTGTAGCTGACTATACCACCATTAAAAGAAGAACTGTATTATCCCCACCTAGAAATGGAAGAATTTGGCCAAGGACTAGCTGAGGGTACCAGCTGGGGGTATCACACGAAAATGGAAGGTGTGCTACTGAGGTTCCCAGAGCAAACAGCTTTCATTTCTACTGCTGATCATGACTTCTCATGTAATTTTCCTTAGTTTTTATATTAACACAATGAACTTAAAAGCATACTCATGCATCTTACTGAAAACTGAGTATCTTTTAAAAATTTACAAAATACCACTATTTCTATCTTCTCCTTTGAATGAATCTGTTTGTGACTGTCTTTAAATTTCATGTGTTCAATATATAAAAGCCATGGTATTTATCACTGTGCTGAGAGAAAGGACAGTTTAGCCAAATCAATTTTTGAGACAGATATATTGTTCACTGCAAAAGAACATCACTTAACGCCCAAGTGCACAACCTAATTTGAACACTGAAACTGAAATGAGTGTCACACACCAGTAGATGGCACTTCATGTTAAATACTGCTGCAATTGCTTTTTAAAATGTCTGCTCAGTACACTTTCCATTTATAATTGCTATTGAGTCTTTTCTAGTGAACTTCTCATTATTATTAAGAAAGCATTTATTGTACACAAGGTTCTTTTACAGGATTATTTGTTTTAAGCCACAGTAGGCCATGTAGACAAAATCTAAAAGCCAATCCATTTCTGTAGGTAGACTGAGGTAACCTGTTGGCATTCATAAAATACACAGTAACAGTATTTTTAAAAAGTTACTTTCAGAGTCAAAAGGAATTAGAATCTCATAAGGAATAAAATAGAAGCAAACCAGTTATGCTGTAATTTATTTTTGGTTTGTTTTCTTAAGTAGCTATTATACTTATAAATATTGGAATAAACAAAAGATTGACAGCAAAGACTTACCATTTGACTCTGAAGCCATTCAATAAGTGTCTCTGCTGTTGAATCTGGGATCTGGCATCTCAAGCCTTCCTTCTCATCTGTTTCCATCATCTCTAATAATCCACGCAGGTCTTCCACAAGGTGCAGAGCTCGCAAGCTGCCCATGAAGGGAGAGGTGGGAGACTGACAATCAAAAATCCCATTGGAATATTCCAAGGCCTTAGAACCTAGATTTTAAAAAAATCAGAGAGCAGTAGGATTTATGTTAGATAAAATATTACAGTTGCAGGAGGTAAAGCAGTCTAGTCCTAGGAATAATGAAAACAAGAAATAGGGAAAAGATAATAACTGAATCAAGTAAATCTGTCCAAGTCATAGTTATTTCATGAAAAAACAAAACAATGGTCTAATACCTAACAAAGGGGCCAACTGTGCATTATAAAAAGAAAAAGATCCTGCTGGGATCTGGAGTGAGATGTGGTGGCCTCAGGAAATGATGAATAAGAAGGTGGCAAATCAGGTCAAGTGGATCCACACCTTCCAGAAAACACAAATTTGAGAGATCATCAAGTTTTCAAATTCCTTGAAAGGGAGCTATACATTGATTGTGCATATTTTTAAGGTAAGCAGGTCAGCTCTCAGTTAACTACCAGAATTTAAATTACCTCTGAAGTTCAATGAATTACATACATGCATTGAATATGTGTTTTCTCCATTATTTTGTTTGAATACAAGCATCAAATGCTCTTGCTAACATCAGCTTTAAAAAATTTACACAACTATTTTTGTTTTCTATTACTTACAAGAGAAAACATTCTGCTACTTAAATTCTCACAGCTGACCAAGAGACAGTCCTGGAAGCAATCATGTATACCTTTCATAGCTTTGATTTTCATTTTCTGGTCTGTCAAATGTGCATATGACTTTTATACCATATATAACATATACACAGATACCACATATATATGGGGGGAGAGAGAGAGTGTCAGTCACTATAATACTTAGGCTATCACTTCATAAGTCTAAAGATCCTACGATTGGATGACACCATCAGGTGAGTTTTCTCTCTGACCACCTGGGTTGAGTCCACTGCCAGGGACAGAAATTCTCTTTCTGCCAGAGGATCCACTGACCAGAGGATCTAATACTAGACTAAAGGATCTGGACTCAAGTCTGCCAAACTATCAACAGTCACTGTTGATGTATTTAGGCATAGTGCTCACATAACCTATGAATCAATGCACTTGGTAACTGAATATGGTTGTGATGAGAACCTAGCAAAATACAAATCGAGGAGAGTATGTCAGGAGGACGGAGGAACAGAAGAGTATCAAAATCCAGACAGGTTAGTGTCCTATTCCAGTGGCTTTAAGGATCACCTGATGATGGTATTATTAAAAATAAATATGTCTATGGTAGGCTTCCATTCCATTAAGTCTCCTTCATAAAACAAGGACCAAGGAAAAGAGCTGTATTTAGAAAAATTCCTCAAGTATTTACAGTCATTTTTCCTCCTTTCCCTCCTACTTCAGTTGGACAATAACTAACAATAATTTGAATAAACTCAGGTCCTACCTACCCATAACACTTCTCACTGATTTAGTTGCTAGGGCTAAATATCAATCTAGTAGAAAAGATAAAATATAAATACTTCAAGTACCATTTCAGAAATATCCTTTCTCTCAACTACAGTTGGTCTAAGCATTTAATGTTAAATGTCTGATAATAATCTAGAATTGGTTCTAGTTATGTTTTCTGAAAGTAAAAGTAAGTCTAATAGTAAAAGGAAGTCAAAGGAAGTCTAATCTCTTTTCTAGATAATAGTCCCTCAACTATTTCAAAGCATATATCCTGCTCAGAGCAAAAATAACATTTTCTACACAGACCTTAACTTGACCTTTACTAGATTTAGTTGTTAAACTCTTCACTGTCTCTAAACAAGTTTAGTTTGTAAATAACCCTTTGAAAATGAAATTCCAAGAAATGAATAATCTGGAAAGGAGGTAAAATGGAAGACAGGTCTCTAGGACATATAAGCATAACAAATTATAGTATGCCCCATCTCTTAGGAGGAAAAGAACCTTCAAAACAAGAAAACACCTTCAGTGTCATAGACCCACCGAAACAGAGCAGGGTCAAACTGATGACCAGGAAAAGCTAAGCAGTTAGGGCCAGAACAGGTAGAACCTACAAAGGGGTGGGGCCCAACTAAGCCTAAGCCTAACCCTGACCTTGACCCTGACCCTGACCCCTGGGCAGGTGACAACCACACTGAATAGCCTACAGTCAATCCTCTGCTCACTGTAACAGCTCCTAAATACACACAAGGATTTTTCTAGAGACAAAACACACAATGTGACAGCAAGTTCATCTCATCAGCCCCCATTACAGTGAAAGGACAAAAATGTGCTGGTACTGCTTCTGCTCTGCTCCAATAATAAGAGTGCTGCTGAAGGTTCCCTTTCAAAGAAGCACTATGATGAGGGCTGCTATTTTAGAAGAGATCATGGTGGTATAAAGACAGAGGAACTACAGCAGAAAGCAAGAGTCTTAAGGACATCAAGTGGGAGGGTGACTCGGTCAGTGAGGTAACAGTAGCACAGGCAGGATGGATTGCAGACAAGATTAAAAAAAAAAAGCAAAATCTGAGAGGAGGTAGAACTGGTAGAACTTAAATAACTAAATAGGAAACATCAAAGGAAAAGGGTCTAGAAATCATTTTAATATGTGGTTTAGGAAATTATGTACGGAGGGTTACGAAATGAACTAAAAAAGACCCTCAGAGAAACTTCTGAGGCAACATGATGAATTCAGTAATTCTTTTTTTTTTTGGCTGTTATTGTTTTTTGCAGTGCTATGGATGGAACCCAAGGCCTTGTGTATGCTAGGCAAGTGCTCTACCACCGAGCTACATCCTCAGACCTGAGCTCAGTACTTTAAATGATGACACTGATATGCCTACAGAACATTTCAGGAGGGATATCTGGTTGGCAGTTAAGTTGGGGACCAGAACCTTAGCAAGGAATTGGGAAAGTAAACACATCACTTATACTACCAAAACCATACGAGATGCTTTATCCTTGATCAGAAACCTAGGCACAATTAGAATTTTTGATGTTTTAAAATAAAATTTGAGAATTTTGGTAGAATTAGAGAAGAACAAAGATGAAATCATGGGAAACCCAAAGACATTGGAAAATGGCAAAAAAATGAGAACAAGAGAAAGAATGGAAAGGTAATAGGAGGATGGTAATAAAAAAGTCAAGGGAGCAGAATAAATGTGATGACTCCATCCTTTAGATTACCTGCTATAATACCATCCATCTGTTCCAATGCCGCAGCCAACATGTCACTTGCATCATTCATCATTTTGTTTGTCAGAGGCAAATTTCAACCTAGATCTGAAAAGAAAAATAATGATTTTATCATTATCTGCTTTAAATGATGCATGATTTCTAGTGGGTTTGCTATACGAACCTCAAATTATAACTCCACTTAGTAGTCCAATACATAGAAAGAGAACTTCAGTAGTAGTTGAGCCAAATTAACAGAATCATTAAATAGGCCATGGTAAATGACTTATTGTGCTGTAACATCACACTCTATACCAGTGTTAGTTAATAAAAGAAGTAATTTAGTTCTTGCACTCAAGTGCCACAGAGGGTTGGGGTACAGCTCAGTGGTTGAGAGTTTGCCTAGCATGCACAGAGTTAGGTTCAATCACCAGCACTGCAATACATACATAAATAAAATCCAATAGAATAGTTCCTATGCTATACTTTTTTTTTGATACCAGTTATCAAACTCAAGGCAGGTGGCGGAACCACTGAGCTAAATCCCTGGCCCCCTATGCTATACTCTTTAGGGCTGTAGGACTCTATGATGGATATCAGGGAGGGTCATGGTAACTTGTTCAGAGTCATGAGAAATGCTGCAGGACAAGACTTCTTTCTTCCAATAAGCCCTATCCAAACTCTGCTCTCTTAATTTTGCTTTGCTTTTATTACATTTCTATAAAGAGTGTATACTATAAGATTTCTCAGGCCAGGGATTTAGCTCAGTGGTTCCAGTGCCTGCCTCGAAAGTGCAAGATCCTGAGTTCAATCCCCAGCACCTAAATAAATAAGTAAGTAAATAAATAAATGATTTCTCTAGAAAATGGGTTCACTAATATGTATACCATTGTCCTTTGGCATCTGTAGGGCATTGGCTACAAGACCCTGTTGGATACCAAAATCCACAGATGCTCAAGTAGTCTTATACAAAATGGTATAGTATTTGGCACAGAATCTACGCACATCCTCCTGTATATTCTAAATAATCTCTATATTACTTATAATATTTACTGCAATGAAAATGCTATGTAAATAGTTATTAAGTTATATTATTTAGGAACTAATGATAAGGAACTAATGACATGTTCAAAAGAGATGCAATATATATATATATTTTTTTTTGGTTTTTTGAGACAGAGTTTCTGTAGTTCAGGCTGGCCTTGAACTCAGGGATCCTCCTGTCTCAGCCTTCAAAATGCTAGGATTATGGGTGTGCACCACCATGCCTGGCTGAGATGCAGCTTTTTTCAAACATTTTTGGTCTGTAGTTGGTTGTATCTGTGGATATAAATGGCCAATTATACTACAACACACACACACACACACACACACACACACAGTACCTACTTGAGTTCCTATAGTGGTCCTTACATATTTATATAAATTATCCATAATTTTTAACCATGACAACCTGATAAAATGAATAAACTCATGCCTCCATTTTATAAATAAGAGCTGAGGATGTTTGATATCTGCATGGACATTTCAAGTAAATTCAGCAAAGACCAGTTTTTAACCTAGGTCTGTCTGATTTCCATTATAATGGTGATTTTCTACTTGTCTGATCCCATCTTAAATTCTGATTTTTTTTTTTTTTTGGGGTGCCGGGGATCGAACTTGGGTCCCTGGGCTTGCGCAGCAGGCGGCAAAACCACTGAGCTAAATCCCTGGCCCCAAGTCTGATCCCATCTTAAGGACAGATTTATTCTGAAGTCATGTCACAATCTACTCACAGTTTTGTTAGAAAATACATTAAAATTATACTTGCAAAAAATTTGGTTATCTGCAGGGAAAAAAATCAAGATGTTATCTGCCAACATTAATCCATTTTAGGTACCAGAGTGTTTATGTAGGTTTTCTCAACTAGCCTGAATATAGCCCCTGCTACTCTGCAGTTACTGAGGTACATTAATTATTCGGGAAGTAAAAGACATACAGAAACCCTTGCTCTTTGTTTCCAAGCAGTCAGACCTCACTAACCACTCTATTTTCACAGACATAGTTATAGTTCACAAATATAGTTATATATTAGCTTTTTGGATAAGTTTTCTACTATGGATTTATTCTAATAAAATACCATACAATTATTATGAAATATTTATTTTGATAGTATTAACTTACAATAAAAGCAAGCAGGTGTTTATATGATGTGAAAATTATTTCAAAATACTGGAGGTCTATACTTGATAGGTCTCCCACCACCTCAGCAGCTATTATGTATAGTTGCTGCCCTCTTCCTATGGTGCCTTGCCCCTTCTCCTGTGTGACGTCATGCCAAGATGGTTGCTCCCACCAAAGAACAAACCCTTCTTCCCAGCATGCCCCTGTTCCCACCTAGAGAGTAACCTAATACTCGCTCACCTCCTACCACCTAGTGACATCACCTGCTCCTCCATTCCCTAGTCACTACCTCAGTCAACCCCGCCTCAGCCCCTACAAACCCCACCCCAGTCTCTATAAAAGACTCTCCCTGCCCCAGCCATATTGCTTTTGTCTCTCCTTTGTTCAGAGATGGCCCGGCAGATCTATTCCCCTAATAAAGGCTTGTTGTGGCCTGGTCTGGTCTTGGTCTTCGGCCCTTTTACCTGACAATACTTTGATTAATTTAGACTAGTTTCATCTAAGGATTCTGCAGAACTTTACTCCAGAAGGTGAAAAATATCACTACCATTTTATGTGGAAATAATACAGTACAAAACACACAAGGTATGCATTTACAGTTAGCCAGAAACCAAGGGGTCAACAAGCCAGGTTATGAACCTAGGTACTTGTAAAAAATTGACACACACCTTCAGAGAGTTCACAGTCCAAAGAAGACATGAATTTAATAACCATATTGCAAACTGGAAAATGAAAAACATGAGAATTGAAAGCATAAACAATTAAGCAGAAGATGTGTGCAATCCTTGAATTTCATATATTTCAGTGGCTTGTTTTCCCTTTCACTTTAAAAGTAGACACACACACACACGCACACAATTACATATGTATGTATGAAACAAATACCCCAGGTTCAGTTATAAACATAGGAATATCAATAAAATAGAAATGTCCACTAGAAAAACATACCACCTCACTAAGTTAGAAAACCAAATGCTCATCTTTTGTTAGCAGCTACATTTTGTGTAGTATATAAACATCGTTTCAAGCATGAAGGTAGTTAAACCATTTGCCTGTGTTCTGGTCAGTGAGCTATTCAAGCACTATGTCATAGAGGTGTGAGATAACCTAGACCATGCTTGTCAGCGTGTTGAAGAATCAGTTTCTTCAATTTCCAATTCACTAGACAATAATATTGTAATATACTAAAATGACAGTATTTTAATTGCTATAAAAGTTTATAAATGCTTACTCACTGTGACAGTTAAGCAGGGTTGTCAACTTGATTGACTTTAGAGCCACCCAAGGGATTAGTAAAGGACCAACCATAAAGCACACTTCTAGGTGTGCCTTGGGTAGATGGTGGAGATGTGACTTTGGGTACCCTAACTGGTACCCAGCCCCTTCCTCTCTGGCATTGTTCCCCTGCTCTGCTTCCTGGCTTCCATGAAATAAGCAGCTTTCCTCCACCATGATGCTTCTGTCTTGGAGCCATCTGACCATGGACTGAATTCTCTGAACCCATGAGCTAAATTAAACCTCTCCTCTCTTAACGTGTGTGGCAGACGTTTTATCTAGCAACTGGAAAGCTGAATTACACACTCTCAAGCTCTATATTTATCATGTAGCAACCTACATGTAACTATAAGGGAAGACAGTAAGACATAAGTAATAAAAATGTGTAACATGGCAAAGGTGGTAGATGCTAAGGTAGAAAAGAAGGAGCATGATAAAGGGATCCAGAGCCTGGCTAGGTTTGCAAATTAAATAGGTGGTCAGTGAGCAGTAACAGTCAAAGACCAAATATCTTTCTAATGAATTAAAAATAATTGAATATAAGTGGTCTAGAGTTCAGTGGTATACCAATTATAGAACTCCCACACGTCAACAAAAAAATGAGGAGTGATGACATAAATAAGACATTTAAAAGAAAAGTAATTACTTTCAAACAATAAATATGAAGAGATGCTTAATATCATTAATAATCAGAGAATTTAAAACACTGTGATACTTATTTATACTTAAGTCAATGAGAAAAAATACCACCAAAGGTGGTAGAGGATGTGGATTCATACAAACTCTTATAGAACAGCAATAGGATTAAAAAGTAGTTTAATCACTTTGAATAAGAATATATTATCATCTAAAATTAAATATCATATTCATTTTCAACACAGTAATATTTTCTCCAAAGTATATAACCCATAGCTAAATGCAAATGTTCAAAGAGGGAATCTTTAAAGAACAAAAATATGGAAGACAATCCCAAGTGTCCATCAACATAAGAGGGGATAAATAAGCTCTGGGACAGTCACACAGTAGCATGACACCCAGTTATGGAGCTCCAGTAATAATAATACATGTGGAATATGGGCAAATCAATGTAATATAATAGTAAGTTAAAAAAGTAAGTTCCCAGCAAATTCATTTAAGATTTTTTTAAGAAGTTAAAAGTAACTAAATATTCATATTTAATCAGCTGTACATATGTATACCTATGTATATATCAGCTAATTATATACCTATGTATAGATCCCCTGATATATTGTATAAGTATCTATCCATCTATCTATATTAGAAATACCAATCCAATCCAACCATACAAGAAGAAAAAAAGGGAATGCCAATAAGCCTACTAATAAGCTTTAGACTGGAGTAATGAATTAAAAAGTAATTAAAAGTATTTTCTGAAGAAGTTGGAGAGTGACTAGATGCAGGCAGAAAATGGGTGGGGATTCAGCTTGAGAAGAGGGAGTCATCATAACTGGTAAGATTCACAGCTCTACCCTGTAAGCATCCCAAATCCTGTGATGCAGACACCTGCTAGGACTCATAGGGAGAACTTCAATCTCACTGGCTTAAGTAACAGAAGGAGGTAAAACTACATTATACACAAAGATGTTCAATTCTAAGACTATAATAAGAATAAATCACGTAATCCACTAAGACTATAAAATAGATATAAGTAAAAAGTCAATCTAATTGATGAAAACGAATATAAATAGCCTTCATTTTTATTAAATCCAGAAGAAAGTGGTAATGAATAATGGATGAAAAAGAGAAAAAACTCAAAATGCCAAGATGGTAGACTTAAACTAAACCATGTAAATAATCACATGGGATATAAATGGAATAAAACTAGTAAGAACCAGAGATTATTAGACTAGTTTTTAAAAAACGACTATATCCTGTTAATAGAATTGTGCTTAAAATATAAAAATTATAAAAGTAAAAGGATGAAAAAGGAATGCCAAATGTGATATGCACATGGTATGCACAGGAAAGCAGAAATGAGTCAGTAAGAAAAACAAATTCTTGGTTTTTGGTGCTAGGGATTGAATCCAAGTCTTTGTGCATGCTAAGCATATACTTTATCATTGAGCTACACACTCAGTTCTAAAAACTTCAAATCAAGAAGCAGAAAACAATGATGTTTTTAAAAAATTCTGTATTGTTTTGTTTGAGACAAGGTTTGCCATGCTACCTAGACAGTGAACTTTGATCTCATTGATCCTGCTGCCTCCCAGGCTCCTGAGTAGCTTCAACCACAGGCATGAACCACTGTGCCCAGCAGGGATATTTATAGGGATAAGAGATAATTTGCACCTGGTGGTGTACTCCTGTGATCCTAGCACTCAGGAGGCTGAGGCAAAAGGATGGTGAGTTCAAGGCTAGCCAGGCTACATAGCGACTCAAAAATAAGTACACAGACGAATAAATTATTTTAAAAGGCTGGGGATATAGCTCAGTGTAACGACCCTGGGTTCAATTCCTAGTACTGCCCCCAAAAAACAAACAAACTATAAAAATGAAAATCAAATGTTTACTTGCCAATAAGTCATAATGAACACAAATGTTTTGTGACTAAAAAGAGACCTTTAAAATATAGAAAGCAAAAACTGGCAGAAAGAATCATGGGAAAGTCAGACAAATTTAGTTCATTTATATTTAATTATAATCACTGGTGTGGTTAGATTTTTAAGTCTTCTATCCTACCTTTTTCCTTTTCTATTTTTTCCATCTATCATTTGTTCCTCCTTTTTAATCTTTTGGATTGGCAGACAAGGGAGGGAGAAAACCCCAGTAATACAAATGTTTGAACAACACTATTAATCATCTTAACTTAATTCAGTTTGTAGAACAAAACAGCCAAATATAGACTATACATTCTTTTCAAGTCCACGTCACAGTCACCGGCATAAGTCATGTACATAAAGCTACAAAATAAGTCTCAATAAATTTCAAATGGGTTTTAAAGAACTACATAGGAGGATAAGAGCCACAACTAGACATGGAGAAGTACTAAGAATAGAATTTCTGTATTTATTAAAACTGCCATGCCCACAAAGTTATTTTAGAGGCAGCCTGACTTATAGTATCTGTATTGATAAAGCAATGTTAATTTTCATGGCTTTGGCAAACATTTTTTTAAAATGAAAGACTAAATAAAAAGGGTGTATTTTTTTAAAATTCAGGTTTTTGGACCGGGGATTTAGCTCAGTGGTGCCACCTGCCTCACAACCTCAAGGTTCTGAGTTCGATCCCTGGTACCTGGAAAAAAAAAAAAAATTCAGGTTTTTCAGATTACCTCAGTCTCTAAGAACAATTTTCTTATATTCTCAAAATTTCTGAGAGGATTTTCTGGGCTTCCTCACATAATAAGTATAATAGAACATTATTCTAATACAATAAATATTACTCCATAATAAAAAAATCTAAAATTCTACAAGCAGCATTATGTTGAACTAAAGAATCCAGACTAAATGACCATATACCACATCACTTCTTTTAGTTCAACTTTGAGAATATGAAATTTATTATAGAAAATGAAACAATTAATTATCTGTATAACTGGCGTATTATTGAAGGTAAATTTGCTTGAGGTACTGGTTATGCAAGGTTATACATTTGTCAAAACTCATCTTTTGCAAATGGGAAGTGAACCAAAAGATGGAGGGAGAGGAGGGGAAGGAGACACAAAAAGAGTTAAGATGTGTTATGCACATGTACCAACTCCCCACGATGAATGTAATCATTATGTACTACAAACATTTACTAGTACAATAAAAAATTTTAAAAATCTGAAAACTTTATGAGAAAAAAATGCATTAAAGTAAGCAATGGTTTTTAAAACTTGCCAGGCAACAAGAATCTAAATGTCAATCCTATTCTTTATTTTAACTAGGAAAGAACTATCACAGTTACTAGCTAAATGTTGAAAGCATAAAATTAGTTCAAAACCTGCTTAATCAGATATTCCTGTAAAACTTGTAACAAGTGTATAATCAGTGGTATTAGGATATAAAAAACGTGAAGATGGTTTTTATCATGAAACTGACATTTTAACTGAAGCTGAATGAATTCTGCCCAGTTACTGACCAAATCATGTCTAAAAGATGGTTTTATGTTCCAGTTTAGGAAATCTTCTAAATTGGGGGTTAATTTTACATATGCTGCTTCCATTTGTTTCCTTACTGTGTCTACTGGACTGTTCTTGTCACATCTAAGCTTTATCATGTCTAAATTTTTCTAACATTGAATCTGTGATGTAAAAAATGTATGATGTGCTACAAATGCATAATAAACTTGTGATACCTATGTAATCTGTAAAACACTTCTTGTAAATTACCTAATTTATTTTTTTTTCTGTACAATTTCTTATGCAAACTTTTAACATATTACTTGTAGCCTGTTCTGTAAACAGTCCCATACTATTTTCTTTTGTGGTTATTTGTAAGAAAAAACCTTGGGTTTTGCTTGTTTGTATTACATAGCCATTAAGCCAATTTTTTTTGGTACCGGGGATCGAACTTGGGTCCTTGTAATTGTGAGGCAGGCAGGGGAACCACTGAGATAAATCCCCAGCCCTTAAGCCAATTTTAATATCTTCCTTTTCTGTAGTTTAACTTTCTCTAATTTTGTTAATATTTTAAATAAATGTTAAAAATCATGCTTTTTATTTCCTACTTTCCACATAAATTCTAAGTTATTTACTAATGTATTCCATTATTTCTTTATTCCACAGAATTGTACTCCCACATTTCCACTCTGATTAAATATAAGGTTGTGATTTTCATTGAAATTAATTATAGTAAAGTGTAAACTCCTTGAGAGCCAAGGACTTTGGAAATTGTGGTCTATCTCTATCTCCAATATCTGGTACAGAGGTGGCACTCAATAAATAAATATAGAATAAATTAAAATTTACATATTAATAGCACTGTTCAGTTCCTGAGACACATGCAACTGGTGCTTCATCCATATTTCTATGGATGTCACTCAAGTTTTGACTAGTCTGTAGATGCCAGGAATCTCTTTGCATTATACTTGCTGGTCTGGAAATGTCACAGAATTAATGCAACTTCAGAGCCTTCTTAAACTTCTTAAACTTTACATATTCTGGCACACTTTCTCCTTGAAAAGATAACTCTGATTTATGTAATCTACACTGGTTCCCAGATTACTAGAGGCTTAAGAAGCACTCAGAGTGGCAATTTATTTGATAATTCATCATTTATTAGCTCCTCTTTTTGTTTTACTTCGCACATTTCTCTTAACACTCTCTCCTATAATTACTTTCCAAATAAACCTTTTCTATTTGAAAAGAAACTCATTCAGCTGGACATGGTGGCACACGCCTGTAATCCCAGCACTCTGGGAGGCTGGGGCAGGAAGACTGCAAATTTGAGTCTATCTGGGTGACTTATCAAGACCTTCTCTCTAAATAAAAAACAAAAAAGGGCTGTGGATGTACCTCAGTGGAAATGCCCTAAGGGTTTGACCCCCAGTAACATAAAACAAAATGAAACAAAACAGAAAAAACCACCTTATTCAAACTGCAATCATAGTGTACATTTCATTGTGTAAATTTTACCTCAAATATTAAAAATTTGGAATAAAGATGACAGAACTCAGAGATAAAATAACAATGAACTAAATAAATAAGTGGCTAGATGTAAGTAGGATATGCATGGACCTATAATGATAATATAACAGGAATCAAGGATAATGAATAATCCAATCATATGCACTCTAAAGTTCAAGTAATAGGCTCAGAATATCCAGCTCTCTCAGGGCCGGGGATTTAGCTCAGTGGTTCTGTTGCCTGCCTCGCAAGCACAAGGACCTGAGTTCGATCCCCAGTACAAAAAAAAAAAAAAAGGAATATCCAGCTCTTTTTGTTCTCTTTAATTGCTTACCTAGAAACCTACTGTTTTAGTCTTGTGTGTAAAAAAAAAAAAAAAGAAATCACCTAGAAAATTAAAACTTAATCATCCAGTACTTCTCACAAGGCAGCAAATTTATTTCTGGATTCTAACTGGTTAATGTATACTTCTTTAAGGGGCCTGATGAAGGAAAAGCTACCAGGAAATACAACTACCACAAGGGAGTGTGCTTGGGTTCAAAGCTGTTGCGCAAAGTGGAAAAGGCCTTTCTTTGCTGAGTGATGTAAACAGCTAAGCAAAGCTCTGTTTACAGGTGTCCTGAGCCTAGCGGCTTCCTATCCCAATGGATTAATAAATGTAAGTTTCAAAAAGCCTCTGAAAAGCAATTTCTGAGGATAATACTAATATATTACGGTAAGAGACAAAAAGAAAAAGCCCAACAAAGTACATTTAGGGTGTATTTCAAGCTTGGTCAGGACCCAATTTAGAGCAGATTCGAATGGGATAAACTGTCAGAGAAAGTTCCAGAAATGGGTGTGGTGGTTCAAGGGCTGACAGAAAACTACAATTTTTTGCTGTGTTGCTCACTAACTGATGTTTTAGGTCAGGCAAGATGCCCAGTCTTTCTGTGAAAACAAAAAGGTTGTAGAAAAATTAACAAGTTTGTTTTAAACATCAGCGAGAATAACATCTGCCCTAACTTTCTTACCTTGTTTTAGGTAAAATATCTGAGTTTCAAAGTAAACTTCAAACTTCTTGCCTAAAACATACACAACTCACTGAGATTAACATATTGGAAAGAATTCCCTTTAGAAAAAGAGAGAATGTTCACATACACTGATAGAGGCTGGTGCAATGCTACATTTTGATGAGGTTATAATGAAAGCAGAATATATATTTATGTAAATTATCCATATGCTTCTTACCACGTCCCTATTACCCCAAGATGCTACTCAGGCAGGATAACCACTAATATTCATTGTGTGAAGCAATTCTACCTTAGCAAAGATAAACTGACTTAAAAACAGAAGGACCAAAGGAAAGCAAGGGGGACTACTAGGTCAGTGGCTTGGGAGCAGCAGGGAAACAGCAACACCTGGAAGCTGGTTAGAAATGCAAATTCTCAGATCACTCCCTCAGCCTACCCAATCAGAAACACTAGTGGCAGGCCTCAGTCCATTTAACCATGCAAGAGGCCTGGGACAATGGGCCACTCCCAAGTGAGCTGGGAACTAGCTACCAGGGTCAATAAAGTCAGAATTCTCTCTCTAACTCTGTGTTTGTAACTTTTGATCCAAAAGTAACAGTTCTGAAGAAGCAATTCCAGTTTTAACTAAAAAAAAAGTCCCTTTAAACCTCAACTACTAAGTCTTTCATGTTTACAACACTGCAGAAATTCTTACACACAGCCCTGAGTCTGGTTCTCTGTGATATGTCTGTCACCACATATTCTCTCCTCCTCACTCCACCAGGTTAAATATTTTTCACCCTTGATCTGCTCTCTGATCATTAGAGCAATCAATTCAGAATCACTAGAAATAGGCACATGCTAAGAAATGCAGGCTGGGAGCAAGAGAAGTGGAGAAAACAGAGAAGAGGGGTGTTAGTGGTAAGAGTGATGTTTAATGTTACAACACATAGGTTTAAGATTGGTCAAACTGTAAAACAAATACAATATTTAAGATATTAAAAATGTGAAGGCTGCATTTGAATTAGGAAATTATTGTAATTTTAAGGCTATTGGTAATGCTATTATAGTTATCTTTCTTTTTTTGTATGGTTTGTTTTTTTTTTTCCGGGGATCGAATGAACTTGGGACCTTGTGCTTGCGCAGCAGGCGCTGGAACCACTGAGCTAAATCCCTGGCCCTATAGTTAGTTATCTTTCTTGAGTCTTGTTTTTTTTTAGATGAGTGGCAAAATATTGATGGACAAAATGATGTGACATCTGGAATCGGCTTTAAAATAAAGTAGAAAAGAATAAAGATAAACACATAGATGTACTGGGCAATGTGGCACACGCCTGGAATCCCAGCATTCTGGGACGTTGAGGCAGGAGAATTGCAAGTTTGAGCTCAGCTTGGGCAACTTAAAATAAAAATGACTCTCACTGCCCACACCCTACCGAGGTCCCGAGTCACACAGAAGACACCGAATCAGCCCGCTGCAGACAGGCAGCCCTGGTTCCACACTACAAAGATGCAGAGGACACCAGACCACCAGACCACGGTACTGAGTCCCGCTGCTCCCGGCCCAGAGGTAGGGGCTTCTGAGCTGTCGTCCCACTGCTCCTGGTCCATAGGAAGGGGCTTCCCGGTCACGACCCCTCCCCCGCTGCTCCCAGACCAGAGGAAAGGGCTTTTGGACCACCTTCTGTCCCACTGCACCTAGCCCGGAGGAAGGGGCTTCCAGGCCACCATCCCTCCCACTGCTCCCGGCCCAGAGGGAGGGGCTTCTGAGCCACCATCCCTCCTGCTGCTCCCAGCCCACAGGAAAGGGCTTTTGGGACACCATCCTTACCGCTGCTCCCAGCCCCTGTCCCACCTCTCCCAGCTCAGAGGAGGTAATCCATGCAGGTGCTAACAGCCCCCTGCCCCAGTTGAAATGAGAAAACACATAAATAAGTCTCAAAACAAGACTTCCAGATCACCTACAGCAACCCCAAAGGGAAATGAGATGGAACACTCTGATACTCAACCACCTGGACCCATTGAACTGGCAATAAAAGGGGATCTGGAAAAAATGAAATCAGAAATAATTTCTCAGATAACAGGAGAAATTGTGCCCCTAGTGCAAGACATGATTAATAAATCTAGAGAGGAGCTCAGGAACATGATGGAATCCCAATATAGGAAACAAATGGAATCCATAAAGCAGATGCAAATAGATTTCCAGGACATGAAAAACTCCATTGAAAGTCTACACAGCAGAATGAGCCAATGTGAGGACAGAATTTCAGATACAGAAGATAAGATTGCAATTAATGACCAGGAAAAGAAAAATTGCTTCAAAATTATAAGGGAACATTAGAAATCAATCCAGCAGCTGCTAGAGGATGCAAAGAAGAATAACATAAGACTGATTGGAGTCAATGAAGAAACAGGAGAGAGTGCAGATGACATAAAAAATCTCTTCACAGAAATAATGGCAGAAAACTTCCCAAGCAGGGGAAAAGGGCTTGACATACAGATAAGTAAGGCACATAGGACTCCAAATATAGGACTCCTTGATCAAAAAAAATCTACACATAGGCATATAATTGTTAAAATTCCAGAAACTCAACAGAAGAACAAAGTTCTCCAAGCAGTTAGAGAAAAGAAACAAATCACATACAAAGGAAAGCCCATCAGAATCACAGCCGACTTCTCAACACAAACCATCAAGGCAGGAAGAGCTTGGAGTGACATATTCCAAGCCCTAAAAGAAAACAGCCTCCAACCCAGATTGATGTACCCTGCAAAACTATCTTTCAAAATTGATGGGAGAAATAAGATACTTTCATGACAAAGAGCACCTTAGGAACTTCATGAATACCAAACCAGCACTCCAAAGAATTTTACACAATAGCCTAGGAACAGACATTGAGGATCACAACCCCAGGAAGCAAAGCAGAATGAACCCATCTGGCATGACAAGAAATTCAATGTAAAGGGGGAGAACCCAACAAAAAGAAAAAGTCATGGCAATGACAAGTCAATACGTTTCACTTATAACCATCAATGTTAATGGTCTCAATTCACCAATGAAAAGAAATAGACTGGCAGAATGGGTCAAGAAGCAAAATCCAACAATATGCTGCATACAAGAAACACACTTCATTCAAAGGGAAACTCATAGACTGAAAGTTAAAGGGTGGAAAACAATACTCCATGCGACAGGAACCCGAAAAAAAGCAGGAGTAGCTATCTTCTTTGCAGATCAAGTAGATTTCAAACCAACACTGATTCAGAGAGATGAAGAAGGACACTACATCCTTGTAAAGGGAAGAATCCACGAGGAAGAGATGACAATCATAAATATCTATGCACCAAACACTTGTGCGCCCAACTATATAAAAGAAATATTAACGGACATGAAAAATAATATATACACTAATACAATTGTAGTGGGGGATCTCAACACCCCACTGTCATAAATAGATAGATCAACTAGACTAAATATAAGTAATGAAGTACTAGAACTCAATTGAACTCTTGAACAAATGAACTTAACAGATGTTTATAGAGTCTTCCACCCCAGAATACACATTCTTCTCAGCTGCACATGGGTCATTCTCAAAAATAGACCACATACTCGCACACAGAACATGTTTAAATAAGTGCAAAGGAACTGAAGTTATCCCCTGTATATTATCAGACCATAGTGCGATGAAATCGGAGATCCATAGCAAAAGAAACTCAAAAAATTTCATAAACACGTGGAAATTGAACAACACACTTCTGAATAACCAATGGGTCACAGAGGAAATTAAAGAAGAAATCAGACAGTTCCTTCAATTAAATGACAATGACAATACAATATATCAGAATCTATGGGACACAATGAAAGCAGTCTTACGAGGGAAATTCATAGCAGTGAATACGCATATTGGGAAAACAGAACAAGCCCAATTAAACAACCTGATGCTGAACCTCAAGCTTCTAGAAAAAGAGCAGGACAACCACAAAGCTCATACAAGGGAGGAAATTATAAAGATCAGAGGAGAAATCAATGCAATGGAGACTAAGAGAATGACACAAAAAAAAAATCAATGAAGCCAAGAGTTGGTTCTTTAAAAGAATAAACAAAATTGACAAACCCTTAGCCAACCTTGTCAGAAAAAGGAAAGAAAAGGCCCAAATCCATGCAATTAGGAATGAAAAGGGTGAAATTACAACACATCCAGCAGAAATCCAGAGGATCATCAATACCTACTTCCAGAACCTATACGCGAATAAGATGGACAACACAGAAGAAATGGACAGATTCCTAGATACATATGAATTACCAAAGTTGAACAAAGAAGACCTAAAAATTCTGAACAACCCAGTATCAACCAATGAAATAGAAAATGTAATTAAAAACTTATCAACTAAGAAAAGCCTGGGCCCTGATGGCTTCACTGCTGAATTTTACAAGACATTTAGAGAGGAACTGCTGCCACTACTGTTTAAACTCTTCAATGAAATTGAAAGGAAAGCAATACTCCCACATTCATTCCTGGAAGAGAGCATCACCTTGATCCCCAAAGCAGAGAAAGACCCAACTGAAAAAGAGAACTATAGGCCAATCTCACTAATGAACATAGATGCAAAAATCCTTAATAAGATACTGGCAAACAGAATGCAGAAGATAATCAAGAAGATCATACACCCTGATCAAGTGGGATTCATCCCAGGGATGCAGGGATGGTTCAATATACGAAAATCAATCAATGTAATACATTATATCAATAGAGCCAAGGACAAAAGACAATGCATTAATGTTAAGTTACTTCTCTTGCTCAGTGTAATGAAGAGCCACAAGGGATTATGGGCCAGAGTTAGTATTTAAATAGATGAAGCAACGAAAGAAAAGAAAACAACCCCTTTGGCTCTCTGCTTTATTTAAGAATGATAACAAATAGAGCTGATGAAAAGGTTGCTACAATAAACCAAAATTCTTTATTTCTTGAATATAAAGATGTTGCTGTTATTTGAAAAACTGATGTATTTTACATGCCAGTAAATGACTGCCTGGAGATAAATTGAAAAAATGCTCCATTTTCCCACATCTGCTCTTACTAGCTATTGTTATGACTGCACAGAAAAGGTATAAATTTGTCCAAGGCCACTGAGCAAGTGAGAATCATGTTGTTCCCAAGTACGCCTCTCACTGATTAGGTAAGTATTTATTAAATAGTTATTATTCCTTGACTAGCATTACCAACCTTGACCTCTCTCATAAGCCTCCAAACTATAAACTACCTATAGGACCCCTATTCCTGCCTGCTTTTCACCGTACTGCCTGACATGCCCTGAACTTAGAAACTCTCCTGCTCTCTTACCTTTGTGCTGTCACAAGTGCTATTCCTTCCTTGCCTGGATCTCTTTCCTAAGTTGTCTTTTGATATTTGTGGTGATTAGGTCCAGTATTCCTGCTATACATACCTAAATCCATTGAAGTTACTTATAAAAAAGAGTGTAGCATTTGTACATAAAATCTATGTACATTCTCCTAAATATTTTAAATCTTCTCTAGATTACTTATAATACCTAGTACAATGTCTTTGCTATGTGAATAGCTGTTACACTACATTGCTGAAGGAATAGTTACAAGGAAAAAAAATCTATTCATGTTCAATGGAGATTTTTCCTGAATATTTTCAATCTGCAGTTGATTGAATCGACAGGTGTGGCGGAACCAACAACTTTCCAGATTCAGCTCAGGCATCCTGTCCTTAAAGGCCCTGCTGACTCACCTCTCTCACAGCAGACCAGGGATGCCTCTACTACAGCTCTGATTTTACATTGTTAACCTCTCTGACTAAGCAGTGAGCTCCTTGAAAACAGAGACCATGTTTCTGATACCCCTATTTCATGTGGTACACATCAAGTACTATGGTCTGCTGTTACGCCTCAGGGCTCCTCAAACACACACACACACACACACACACACACACACACACACACACTGATGTCATCACTATTCCAATTCCTATATTCCTTTTTGGCTAACAATGTCACTTAGGATTCTCATAGCTGCAAAAGCCAGAAAGCTACCTCCCAACCACAACTTTTAAGGTAAATTGGGACAGATTTCATCATTGTTATCAGCATTGTGCCCCCATCTTACAGAGAGAAATATAATAATCTTCAAGAGTTAGGTAAACCAAACTCACAGTACTCCTTTAAAATGGCATTACCCCTCAGAGTTTGCAAATTAAGATTGCAGTATGATGGAGGAGCACCAGGGGGCCTGTTGTAATTGTTCTATCCACTCTAACCCTAACTCAGTTCTCTGTTTAGCTCTTAAAAACCTAGAGACTTACCAAGCACCATGGTGCATACTTGTAATTCCAGCTACTCAGGAGGCTGAGGGAGGAGAATCACAAGTTTGGGCCCAGTCTGGGCAATTTAGCAAGACTTTGTCTCAAAACAAGAAAATACAGAGGGCCAAGGATGTAGCTCAGCGTAAATGTTCTGGGCTCACTTCTCCATTGTTGGTGGGAGGGTAAGTTGGTACAACCCAACATCAGTATGGAGATTTCTGAAAAAGATGAAAAGCAGAGGTTCTATTTGACCCAGCTATTCCCCTCCTATGTATCTTTCCCAAAAGAGTTAAAATCATCATACCACAAGGACACATGCATACCCATGTTGATAGCAGCATAATTCATAATAGCTAAATCTTAGAAACAACCCATATGCCCGTCAACAGATGAACAGATAAAGAAAATGTGGAATTTGTACACAATGGAGTACTACTTTGCCGAGAAGAAGAATAAACTTGAGACATTTTTAGGTAAATGGATACATCTAGAGACCATAATCTTAATTGAAGTAAATCAGACACACAAGTTTAAACATCACATTATTTCTCTTGTGTGAGAAACCTGAAGTGTAAATAAGGAGCAAAATGGAGGATATTAGAAAGTAGGAAGAAGTTCAAATGGGAAGATAACAAGGAATGGGGAAGGGGGGAGGGAAGGGAAGAAAGGGAAAGGGTTTTTAAAAAAGAGAATTGAAGGGAAAAATTGGAAACGCAGCTTTTATAAATGGGGAGGGGAAGAAGGGTTGAAGGGAGGTAAGGGAAATGGGAGGAAAAAAAGAATTAATATGTTATGGACAGGTATAAATTCCCCATGATCATTATGTCTGGTAAACATTAAAAATGTCCTGAGTTCAATCTCCACAACTGAAAAGAAGAAAAAAACAAAACAAAACTGAAAAACAACAAACCAAAACAAGAATTCTTACAGGGCCCGGGATTTAGCTCAGTGGTTCCACTGCACCTGCCTTGCAAGCACAAGGTCCCAAGTACGATCCCCGGGACCAAAAAGAAAAGAAACCGTAGAGACTCATCTGCTTCTTATTTTGCTACCCAGGCCCACCAACACAGTCCGCTTCCCTGATGTAAGCCTTCCTAGAGTGTGATAGTGTCTTGCATGCTCAGGAAGGCAGGAGTGGGTAATAAGCCAGATGTGGTAGCACACATCTGTAATCCCAGCAATCCGGGAAGCTGAGGGAGAGGATCTCAAGTTTTGAATTCACCCTGGGCAACTAGGCAAGATATAAATAAGGGCTAGAGGCATAGCTCAGGCAAAGTTTCTAGGTTCAATCTTTAGTTTAAAAAAAAAAAAGCGAGTAATAGCAGCCCACAGCTTGGAAGAAAAGGAAAAAGAATAACAAATTCCTATATATAAGCACCTTTAAAGTCAGTCAAGATTCCTAAGATTAAGAGACAGATTTGTAGAATACAATCAGCATTTATTCTAATAAAATAGAAAAGTGTTTCACAAGGAGTCAAGGTCTTATTTTGTAAAAAATTTTGATTTGTTTCTACATACATACATACACACACTTGTGCAACAAGTACTGACTGAGGGCTACCATATGCTTGGCAGTAGAGGTAAACAGTGCAAAAGACAGATCAAGAAAAGAAAAAAGCTCTCTGGCTTTGGGTAGCTGTGATTCCAGTGATTTGAGGGAGGGTGGGAGGGAGGACCATTGAGAGAGAGAGAGAGAGAGAGAGAGAGAGAGAGAGAGAGAGAGAGAGACAGAGAGATGAATGCACACAAATATGTTTTGTATCATGATATAAGAAAGTCTTCTTGAGACAACCCACAATGTGAGAAAAAAATCTTCACCTGCTCTTCCTCAGACAATGGTCTACTATCTCGAATCTATAAAGAACTTAAAAAGATCAGACCTCCCAAATTTAAAGACCCAATCCAAAAATGGGCATCTGAAATGAACAGACATTTCTCAAACAAAGAAGTAGAAATAGTGAATAAATACATGAAAAAATGTTCAACATCACTGGTCATTTGAGAGATCCAAATGAAAACAACACTGAGATTCCACTTCACTCCAGAAAGAATGGCTGCTATCATGAACCCTGCTCCACTGCTGGTGGGAGTGTAGACTGGTGCAACCACTGTGGAAATCAGTATGGAGATACCTCAAAGAACTAGGACTGGAAGTCCCATTTGATCCTGCTATTCCACTGCTGGGGATCTTCCCCAAAGAATTAAAAGAATCATACCACAGTGATATATGTGCACCCATGTTCATAGCAGCACACTTTGTAATAGCTAAAACTTGGAAGCAGCCCAAGTGCCCATCAACTGGAGACTGGATGAAGAAAATGTTTTTTTTTTATAAAATGGAGTACGACTCAGCCATAAAAAATGAGAAATTAGAGACATTTATAGCTAAGTGGATGCACATTGAGGCCATACTCTTAAGTGAAATAAATAGGACACACATGTATAAATACCGAATAGTTTCTCTGGTGTGAGAAACTGAAAGTGTAACTAAGGACTAAATGTATAATAGGTCATGTGAAATAGGAAGAAAAGGGGCAAAGGGGAAGGAAGTGGGAGGGCTAGGGGAAAGGATAGAAGGGAATGGGACTAATATGGGAAAATGGAAAAATTGAAACAAAATCTTTGTAAATAGGGAGGACTGGAGGGGTTGAAGGGAGGGCTGGGCAAGGGTGAAAAATAAGAACCAAGAGAGACTATGGAAAGGTGCAAATTTCCAATGATGAATGTCATTATACTGTATACCTAAAATGTACCAATGATTAAAATGAATAATCGATAATGCAAAATAGGAAGAAAAGGTCCAAAGGGGTAGGGGTAGTGGGAGGGGCAGGGGAAAGGAAAGAAGGGAAAGGAAAAATGATGAGAAATGGAAAAAATGGAAATAAAGTCTTTGTAAATAGGGAAGGGTGGAGGGGGTGAAGGGAGGGCTAGGAATGGGGAAAAAATAAGAACCAAGAAGCATTATGTAAAGGTACAATTCCCAATGAGAAATGTAATTGTGTTGTATACCTACAATGTACCAATAAAAGAATTTAATAAAAAAAAAGAAATTAAAAAAAAAAGAGAAAGTCTTCTTTACACTGGGCTAGGAACAACATCTGGAAACCACCACTTAAGAATGATGCTTACTGACCATGTACACTCTGTGGTTTACAAACTGTTAGTGGTATATTAAGAGATAAGTACAGAAAATGCGAACAACCATTCAGAAAATTTTACAATGACTTTGCTCTGACATCTAACTGTGATAATTTTGCTAGTAACTCAATTTTATTTTTTATCATGTTTTATAAAACATAAGAAGAATCAATCTACAACGGAGCAGAAAGAAGAAAAAGACTTGTTCTTCACCAGGGATGATATGAGCAGCACCGTCCTCAAAGACAGACTGGGCCAGTTTTGGGGAGTGTATGAAGCATTTTGATTTGAAACTGTGACCATGGACCGTGGAGAAGGGGCAATGCAGTGATGAAGAAGACCCCAACAACAGGAAAGTGAGGTTCAGGTTTGCTCTCTTCTCATACATGTAAAATGATGAAAACAATTAAATGGTAAGTGGGAAACTGTAGCACTGATAATGATGATGAATGTACTGCTAAATTCAAAAGACATGACATAAGAACCATTTCAGGTTGTGTGAAATTAACATGAATTGCAGTCATATACTTGAACTACTCACATAATGTACCTTGGCAGCAAAACAAGTATATTTTAACATCCCTGTCTTTTTTTTTTAGACAAGGTCTTGCTAAGTCACTAAGTTACCTTAGCTGGGCTCAAACCTGCAATTCTCCCATCTCAGCCTCCCATAATGCTAGGATTATAGGCATGCACCACCACACCCAGCTAAGTATAGCTTTCTGATCCACTTTGTTTTAATTACTGCAATAAAAGCTATATATTTTGTGTTAAAGTTTCATAGCCTGTCATTCATTCCACATGGTAAAAAACTCACTGTATTAAAAGACTTAAAAAAAAAAATCTTGCCAGTGTACCAAATTGAGTGGGTAAAGTGGTAAAAATGATGAGCTAGCGAAGAGTTTTCATGGAGGAATAAGTTTTTGAAAATAATTTCAAAAACTAAATTGTTTTGTAGGTAATTTCTGTGGACTTCTATTTCAACTGGATGTCAATTATACTATTGACCGTATGGTAAGTGGAATGCCAAAATTCCTTGTTTTTTCATACGTACTTCCAGCCAGAATCATCAGTACAGGGGGAGTTTTGGCTGTTGGAGAAAAAATAATAGAAAAGCACTGCCTTGAAAATATACTAAAAGTACAAAATAATTTTAACGTTGTTATTCACTATTAAAGATACGGAAATTCTATACAATTAATGAGAACTAAGCCAAGTAGCAATGGGTAATACAATGCTTTTCAAGTTATTTCCATTTCAGTTTGGAGCAGACTGCACAAATTGCTACAGTGGGGCACGGACTCAAAGAAGGAGAAATGAGCACCAGTACAAGAAGGCCAATAATTAGTCCCCCACCCAGGGGTTGCCAAATGATAGCCCCTGGGCCCAGTTAGTCAGGGTTCCACTGGAACACAATCACACATACTTATTTCTGTGCCATCTACAGAGGCTCTGACACTGTAACAGCAGTAGATGGTTGTGATCCACAAAACTAAAACATGGATTATCTGCCTTTGCAAAAAGTTTCCAACCTGTTCCCTAATACATAACATAGTTCCCTGAAAGTATACAGACCCCTCTTTATTTACTCTTTGACTGAATGTATTTATCGAGTATCATACATCAGCACTATTCTAAGTGATGAGGGTACAGCAAATGAAGAAAAAGAAGGAAGCAAAGAAAAAACAGAAGAGGAAAAGTAAAAGAAAAGTTGTTGCTCTGATGGAGGCTACATACTTATGGCAAGAAACCATAAATAAATACTTAATACACAAGAAAGTGATGGATGCTGGGGGAAATAACACACAAAAGAAGAATAAAGATGATATTAGTTCAATATGTATCAGGCACTACTTTAAGTACTTTTATACACCAAGTCATGAAACACAATAATTATGCTGATACATTATTTATCCTCACTTTATAGCTAATAAGGGTGAGGCACAGAGAGGGCACCCAAGCCACATGGACAGAAAGTGCATTTGAAGTCAGACAATCTGGTTCTAGAACTCATGCTCTTAATATACATATACCAGCTCTGTGCAGAAATAGAGTTGTACAAAAACCAGGGAAGGCCTCACTGATTTGTGACACTGACAAAAACCCTAAAGGAAGTAAGGAATCAAGTCAAGTGAAAACCTGGGAAGAGCTTCCAGAAAGAAACAACAGCAAATGAAGAGGCCCTGAGGAGGGAGAGCTCAATGCATCCACTGAGGTCAGCAGGCAGGACAGCTATGCATTGAAAGGTTCATGGAGAACGAGGTCCAGAGGCAGAGAGGACACAGTGCCAGTAGCATCTTTGGTATCACAACCACGGCAAGGACTTGAGTTTACTGGCTATTCAGATGGGAAGTCACTGGAGGGTTTTGAGCAGAGGAATAACATAAACTGGATTATGTTGAAAAATGGATCACCCCTAAGAACATACTGTGTGGGCAGCAAAGACAGAAGTGAGGGGAACAATTAGAAAACAACTGCAATAATTCAGATAAGAGGTGTTCTGTTGGTGACTTGTATTAGAGAGGCAACAGCGGAGGTGGTTAACGGTTAGAATCTGGCTATGTGGGTATGTGTGCATAAACATATAGTCAGTATATGTATATAATGAATACCAACACATAGAAGCTGAGTGTACTCTACAGTATACTACTATACTACTCTACAGTATACTACTACATGTACTAATACAAATAGGTAATATAAGTCATAATTTACACAGAAAAATGCAGATATTAACTGTACTGTTTGACAAGTTCTGACAAACATAACATACCCCTAAGATACCAACATTTTTATCATCCTATATATATTTTGTTGGAAAAAATAGAATTTGATAGCATATGAGAGAAAGGACTGTCTCAAGGTCTGTGGGCTGTTCCACAGAAGGATGGAATGACCATTTACTGAGGTGACTGCTTATTCCCAAACCTGAGCATGACAAGAAGGCAAGCAAGAGGAACTAAACAAGTATCATTATGAGTGAGGTCATCACCTTGTAATCTTTTATTGCTTAAATCTGATGAAAATACCTGGATTTTAGTTCCACTGTTATTCATTTCTACACTAGGCTTACCACGGCTAATGGTAATGAATAAATAAGTAACTGCTTATATCCATCAACACAAATTTATTCATTAGTCACCTAAACATGCTTTGTAGTAATACCTATAAAAGGATAATACATTAATGTTTGGCTCTTCTGTGTCTTAGATAACCAACCTACATTTTGTTTTCATTTCAATAAAAGTTCTGGGAGAGGCTGTGAACATGGCTTTACGGTAAAACACTTGTCTAACGTGTGAAAGGTCACCCTCCCAAAAAGTTCTGGCAAACAATAGCTTTCCCAAGAGAGGAAATGGGGGACTCAGTGAAGAAAGCAAAGAGAATAAGCATATTGAATTGTCATCTTGACAGAATTTGAAAATTTTTACTAAAGGTACATGTTGAACAACTTGCACAGGGCTACCAAATGATGAATCAAGACTTTCCACATTTTTTGGTAGCTGGTAAGGCTAATGTTCCCAAATGCCATGGATACACTCATACATTTACTCATGCACATGTACATAATATGTTATTCAAAGAGAACTTCTCATTCATCCACTGTGTGCCACAAACCAGTGCTGGTATTGAGGAGCTTTCATTCTGCTGAGCGTCTTTCATTTCTGCACTTGCTTTCCAGTCAAGTCCATGACATGAAGCCACCTACCAGAGATGTACTTTTTCCTTTAGCTAAGTACAACAGGCTTCATTTTCAAGTGGCAACCCCAAACTAGCATATTCCAAGTGATCCAGATGTACTTTCTACCTAATGTGGTATTTCTTCAGCTTCAAAGCAAGGCTGGGGAACAATATACTGAGTTTTGCTTTTTTCCTTTTGCTGCTTATGCCATCTATATTAAATGCCTCTGAATTTAATGCTTTAATTCCTGCTTTCTGTTAAATAGTAATACAGGGTTAAAGATTTATTTCTGTAAATGAAACTCCTTGCTGTGTCTTGACTTAGCTAAACAAAGCATGGCTAGAGAATGTTGGATTGGCTCCACTTCAAATTTCTGCTATCTCATCTTGATTGGGTACTTCATGTAACTAAGAATCTTTTCACTCATCATTAGCTCCTTCCCTGTCACATTTCTCATAACAGCCCCCTCTAAAAACTGCTATGAAACCATTCCGACCTATTCTTATTCTTGCATACACTTAACCTCAGCAAATTACTTCATATTCCACCACTCTGCAACTATCACAAGGGTAAGTATGACCTGTCTAAAGTTCCTATGTATACTTACTAAATTGTTCTTTTATTCTTTTTTCTTTTGAGGAGGGCAGAGCTGGGAACTGAACCCAGATCGAGTCACACCCTCCGCCTATTCTTTTATTTTTGACTGCAACTTAAGATTTCAAACAGTACTCCATCATTCTTTTATATCTTCAATCTTTTCCATTCCTCATTCCTTCTGTTCAACCAATAAATGTGTTGAAAATCCCCTTGACCTAAAAATCCCAGTTCACCCAAAGACCTCCCAATCACTTCTTTTCATTTTCCTAACCCAGATCTAGCTCTGATCCTTCACAATGACACCCGTGAAGTAAGAGGCTCCCACATGCTTTTCCCTCTCACTGCTCGACAACCAACTACAAACTGGCTGCCATCTAAGTCTCACCCCAAAAATGCCACCAAAGATCGCCATCACTTGAAGATACATAGCTACAAAGTGGAAGAGAAGGGATTCAATCAAAAGCAAAAAACCCAGAAACATCGGCTGCATACGGGTCATTCTCCAAAATAGACCACATGCTAGCTCATAGGACATGTTTAAGTAAATGTAAAAGAACTGAAGTTACCCCCTGTATATTATCAGACCAAAGAGGAATAAAAGGAAGGAGAACAGGAAAAAAACCCACCTAATATTTATTAAATGCTTAGCATCCAAGTGAGTAAAAGCAAACTTTTTATGTTTATTTGTTGAGACAGGGTTTCACTATGTAGTCTACGCTAGTCTTGAACTCATTATATAACCAAGATGGCCTCAAACTCATGACAATCTTCCAGCCTCAGCCTCCTAAAGGTTGGGATTACAGACATATGCCACACCTACCTGAGCAACCCTATTATTATCATCCCCTTTTTAGAGAAGAGAAAACTTTGGTGTGAAAAAGTTAAAATGATTTTCATTTTCAAATCTTCAAATTGCTTCTTCCATGCAAACTCTGCCTCTGTTCATCAGATGACTATGTGAAAGCTACTTGAGTTATCGTGAGACATACCCTCAGCAACAGTCATGGGGTCCTGGGTCTCACTGAGGCCCCAAGATGCCTGGGGCCAGCCTCTGGCAGCAACTGGAACATGGAGGGTCACAAACTCTGAGTTGTTGACAATGTTCCTTTCCCTTTCCTCTTTTGTGTGTGTGTGTGTGTAAAACGATAACAACTGGGAATTAAGATGTTACAAGCATATTGCTCAAGAGTGTTTTCTAGGCTGTTTTCCTTATTTGAAAATGAGATTAAGCCTAATAAATCTAACCCTTCTTTCACATCTACAACTCAAGATTTTTACTGAACTTGGAATTAGATAAATTCATTACTTAGTATAGAATATGACTATAAATGGGTATAAGGATAGTTTACTCAAATTTTAAATCGTTGTTTTGTAGTAGTAAAATTCATAAATTCCTTCCTTGAGAAAACACTGAAACATCCATTTAGTTTCTTTTTATTCTGGAATCTAGCACAAACTGGTCCCTGAATTCCACCCCACCCCTCTACTGGGTGTGTACATGTACTCTGCATGTATGATTATGGTCTTGATGTTATCCTTTATCTGTAGTCTCCTTACCCATTATTCAACAAAATACAAAGTGGTAGTGCCATTTTCCACTTTTCAACATTTTTCTGCAAGGTTACAATTAACAATTTTAATAACTTGTTTAATTTCCTTGTCTTGGGAAAAGGAATTTGAGTTGAACAATAGGGTCTTAAGAGATATTAAAGTCTGTGGCTGGTTCTCTTATTAATGATTCATTCATTGGGTTAATGAACCAAACTGACATGGGTTTCACATATAAGCTTGTATGACATGACTGTTAAACAGTCACTCCCTTACATGGACTAGCAAATACTCCCAATTCTTCCTTTCAGTAAGCATATGGATAGCAATTATCATTTTGGAGTTGTTGAAAGTAAATCTTCAAAAGCATTTATTTCAAAATAAATGTAAGAATATTTGTGATTCTCGTTATATAGTCATTTTTGTTGAAGTAAAACATGTCATAGAGCTGGGGATCTAGCTCAGTGGTGCCGCCGTCTGCCTCGCAAGCTCAAGGTCCCAAGTTTGATCCAAAAAAAAAAGTGTCATAGTTTTTTTAATTCTCCCAAAGGTAAAGAGCATTAAGTTATACCTTTTTTTTTGCTTGTTTGAAATTAACATCTAATACAGAGTGAATAGAAAAAGTCTGAATACTGCTTCTTTCTACATTCAACCCAATTCTGACAACTACACTATCAATGGCCTAGGAGGCAGGCAATACAAAGAAACATCGGCTCTCTAAAAGCTAAGCAGAACCATGAACATACTCCTGGACTCTCATTTGTACATGAGAAACCTAAGGTTTAGAGTCACTGTCCAAGAGCTTACCAAGTTTTCTTAACTCAGTGGAGGTCCCAGTGCATAAGTCAAAAGTTAAACAAGTCTAAGCCTAAGAGATCTTGTTAAAGTAGCAAGAGCAAAAACTGTGAACAGCTGCAAAGTAAAAATCTCTGCTAGAATCATTTTACCAGAGGACAGGAAAAATGACTGCACCTGGAATAGCCACCGTGAATGCTACAGACCTGAGGTACAGAATCCAAGGAACAGAACTACACAAAGTATGTGGGAAAAGAGAACTTGTTATCAAACAAAGGAAGGAATCTGGAGTTGGTTTGATTGTCCTCTGCTCTGAGAGGCAATTAGATGGAGGTGGGACTACCGTAAGAGTCCTAGGTCCTAAAAAAACATCTCACAGGACTGATGTTAAAGACCAAAGAAGTACTTCTGGGGCTTGATACATGTCTCTAAGTAAAATATCCTCATATTTATCTCTGGTAAAAGATCTTCCCAAGGCAGAGAATTTTAGAAAATTCCGAAATTTGAATTCAAGTGGAATTCCCTAGGCTTATTTCCTGCAGTGAGTTCAAATGCCAGAATCATCAGGTCACCAGTTGGAAGGTAAAGGATCCTCTCCCCTGGCTATCTGGTTCTTTGGGAGTCTTTGTTGTCTTCTAGAATTTTCTACAGTAGAAAGCCAGGCATGACCATCAGAAGAGGTTTGGCACAGTAAAGGAAACAATCAACAGAGTGAAGAGACAAAGATATCTCTGGTTCCTGGACAGGTAAAACCATTACAGTCAAAATGGCCTTACTTCCAAAACTGTTATACAGATTTAATGCACTCAATCAAATTACCAATAACATTCCTCAAAGAACTAGAGAAAACAATCCTAAAATTCATATGGAATGCAAAGAGACCCACAATAGCAAAAGCAATTCTGGGCAACAAGGGCAACGCAGCAGGCATCGCAATACTGAACTGCAAAGCTACAATAATTAAAAAAACAGGACAGTACTGGCAAAAATTAAAACAGGACAAAACAAAACAAACAACAACAAAAATAAAAAATAGGGCTGGGGATTTAGCTCAGTGGTTCCGTTGCCTGTCTCACAAGCACAAGGTCTGAAGTTCGATTCCCGGTACCAATAAATAAACAAACAAACAAATAAATAAATAATAGATTTGAGGACCAGTGGAGTAGAATAGAGGTTGCAGAAACAACTCTAGGCACACTCAGCTACCTTATCTCTTTGGCAAGGGGGCAAATCCTTTTGCTAGAGGAAAGACTCTTAACAAATAGTGTTAGGAAAACTTGAGTACCCACATACTGAAGGTTAAACATGGACCCAGATCTCCCACCATGCACTAAATTAAAATCAAAATGGATCGAAAATATAAGTACTAAAACAGAAATAATCTTCTGGAAGACAAAATAGCTAAAGCTCTTCAAGACACTTAAGTAGGTATGCAAGGACTTTCTGAACAGAACCCCAGTTGCATAAGAAATAACAGCAAGAATCAACATAGAATCATCAAATTAAAAAGCTTTTACAAAACAGAGGAAACAACCAACATAGTGAAGAGACAACCTGCAGAACAATGAGATTCCGTCTCACTCCAGAAACAGGTATCTGTCTTCAAGAAAACAAATGATAACAAATGCTGGAGAAGCTGCAAAGAAAAAAGGAATACTTCTTCATTGTTGGAAATGTAAACTGCTACAACCATTACAGAAATCAGTACAGACACTTCTCAAATAACAATCAGAAATTCCATTCAACTCTCTTGAAAGAGCTAAAGACATCACATTATGGTGATACATGTGCATATCCATGTTCCAGTATGACAATTCAAAATAGCTAAGTCTTAGAATAGCTTACATGCCTGTGAACAGAGGAATAAAGTGTGATATTTACACACAACAGATCTCTATTCTGCCATAAAGAAAGATTAATTTGAGTCATTTGTAGGAAAATGGATGCATACTGAGACCATAAAAAAGCCAAATTATAATGGGGAAAAAATAAGAACCAAGATAAGACTATGTAAAGGTTCAAGTTCCCCATGATGAATGTCCTTATATTGTATACCTAAAATGTACCAATAAAATTAATATTGACTGCCAGTGCAGAGGAAGAGGCTTCCAGGCCACCATTCCACCACTCCCAGCTCAGAGGAAGGGGCTTGCATGCCATTGTTCCACTGCTACCAGTGTAGAGGAGTGGGCTTGCAGGCCGCCATTTCACTGCTACCAGCACAGAGGAAGGAACTTCTGAGCCGGATTCCACCCCTCCCAGTGCAGAGGAAGGGCCTTCCAGGTCACCCTTCCACTGTTCCCAGCACAGAAGATGTAGCCCCCCCCCATCAAAATGAGAAAACACGTAAACAAGTCTCAAAACCAGACTTCCAGATCACCTACAGCAATCCCAAAGGGAAATGAGATGGAACACTCTGAAACACAACCACCTGGACTCCCTGAACTGGCAACAAAAGAGGATCTGGAAAAAATGAAATCAGAAAAAAAAAAGAAATCAGAAATAACTTCTCAGATAAAGGCAGAGATTGTGCTCACAGTGCAAGACATGATTAATAAATCTAGAGAGAAGCTGAAAAACATGACAGAATCCCAACACAGGAAACAAATGGAATCCATAAAATACATACAAACGGATTCCCAGGAGATTAAAAACTCCACTGAAAAAAAAAAACAAAACCTCCACCGAAAGTCTACACAGCAGAATGAGCCAATGTGAGGACAGAATTTCAGACATAGAAAATAAGATTGCAATTAGTGACCAGGTAAAGAAAGATTGTTTCAAAATTGCAAGGGACTACGAGAAATCAATCAAGCAGCTGCCAGATGATACAAAGAAGAATAACTTAAGACTGATTGGAGTCAACGTAGAGAAAGGATACAGTGCAGATGACATAAAAAAAACTGTTCACAGAAGTGATGGCAGAAAACTTCCTGAGCGGGGGAAAAGAACTTGACAAACAGATAAGTGAGGCATATAGGACTCCAAATAGCCTTGATCAAAAAAAAATCTACACATAGGCATATAATTGTTAAGATTCCAGAAACCCAACAAAACAACAAAGTTCTCCAAGCAGTTAAAGAAAAGAAACAAATCACATACAAAGGAAAGCCCATCAGAATCACAGCCGACTTCTCAACACAAACCCTCAAGGCAAGAAGAACTTGGAGTGATGTATTTCAAGCCCTAAAGGAAAACAGCCCCCAACCCAGATTGATGTACCCTACAAAACTATCTTTCAAAATTGATGGAGAAATAAGTTGTTTTATGACAAAGTACACCTTAGGAACTTCATGAACACCAAACCAGCACTCCAAAAACGTTTAGATAATATCCTAGGAACAGACAAAAAGGATCACAACCCCAGGAAGCACAGCACAATGAATCCATCAGGTGCAACAAGAAATTAAATGTAAAGGGGGAGAATCCAATAAAAAGAAAAAGTCATGACAATGATAAGTCGATATCTATCAGTTATAATCATCAATGTTAATGGTCTCAATGCACCAATTAAAATAGATGGGTAGAATGGGTCAAGAAGCAAGATCCAACAATATGCTGCAAACAAGAAACATACTTAATTCAAAATGAAACTCCTGATTCAAAGTTAAAGGGTGGAAAACAATACTCCATCGATGGGAACCTGAAAAGAGGAGTAGGTATCCTCTTTGCAGATCAAGTGGATTTTAAACCAATACTGATTAAGAGAGACAAAGAAAGACACTACATCCTTGTAAAGGGAACAATCCAACAGGATGAGATGACAATCATAAATATCTATGCACCAAACTCTAGTGCACCCAACTATATAAAACAAATACTGAAGGACATGAAAAGTCATATATGCACTAATACAATAGTAGTGGGGCACCTCAATACTCCACTGTCACAAACAGATAGATCAACTAGACAAAAAATAAGTAATGAAATACTAGAACTCTATTCAACTCTTAAACAAATGAAGGTAACAGATGTTTAGAATAATGTACCCCACAAAATCAGAATACACATTCTTTTCAGGTGCACAAGGGTCGTTCTCCAAAATAGACCACATACTTGCTCATAGAACATGTTTAAGTAAGTGCAAAAGGAATTGAAATTATCCAGTGTATTACTAGAACATAATGCAATGAAATTGGAGATCAATAGCAAAAGAAACCACAAGAATTTCTAACACATGGAAATTGAACAACACACTTCTGAATAACCAATGGGTCACAGACAAAATTAACAAAGAAATCACACAGTTCCTTCAATTAAATGACAATGACAGTACAACATATCGGAATAGGACACAATGAAAACAGTCTTACAAGGGAAATTCATTGCAGTGAATTCTCATATTAGGAAAACAGGGCGAGCCCAATTAAACAACCTCAGGCTGAATCTCAAGTTTCTATAAAAAGAAGAGCAGGACAAACCCAAAGCTCATACAAGGGAGAAAATTATAAAGATCAGAGGAGAAATCAATTCAATGGAGTCTAAGAGAATGATACAAAAAAAATCAGTGAAGCCAAGAGTTGGTTCTTAGAAAGAATCAACAAAATTGACAAACCCTTAGCCAACCTTGTCAGAAAAAGGAAAGAAAAGGCCCAAATCCATGCAATTAGGAATGAAAAGGGTGAAAGTACAATGGACCCAGCAGAAATCCAGAGGATCATCAATACCTACCTTCAAGAACCTTTATGCCAATAAGATGGAAAACAGTAGAAATGGACAGATTCCTAGATACATATGAATTACCAAAGCTGAACAAAGACGACCTAAAAATTCTAAACAACCCAATATCAACCAGTGAAATTGAAAACGTAATTAAAAACTTACCAACTAAGACAAGCCCAGGTCCTGATGGCTTCAAAGCAGAATTCTACAAGACATTTAGAGAGGAACTGCTGCCACTACTGTTTAAACTCTTCAATGAAACTGACAGGGAAGCAATACTCCCAAATTCATTCCTGGAAGCAAGCATCACCTTGATCCTAAGAGCAGAGAAAGCCCCAACCCAAAAAGAGAACTACAGGCCAATCTCACTAATGAACATAGATGCAAAAATCCTTAATAAGATACTGGCAAATAGAATGTAGAAGATCATCAAGAAGATCATACACCCTGACCAAGCGGGATTCATCCTAGGGATGCATGGATGGTTCAACATACACAAATCAATCAATGTGATACACTATATCAATAGAGCCAAGGACAAAAACCATATAATTATCTCCATAGATACAGAAAAAGCATCTGACAGACTATCTACAATACTGACACTGGAATATAGCAGCGTAAGGAGGAGAAAGAGGGAAGTGAGTCCCTGGGACTAAAGAAGAATCTAAGGCGAGAATTGAATTCTACAGGAAGAGTGAACAGAGAGACTTTAAAGAAGAGGAGGGAGGTACCAAGCAATGCTCTCTCGCAGAGCCCACACTCTCAGTGAGGGAAGAGCAGACTGAACCTGCAGACACATGGTGACTGCTGGCAACCCCATAGGCCTTCACAAAGAAATGCACCAGTGGAGCGGGGCAGATTACAGCAGCTGAATGGGTAAAACTCTTGAAGACATTGAGGTAGGGAAAGACTTTATGACCAAAACCCCAATCACACAGGAAATATTACCAAGAATCAACAACAGGGATCTCATCAAATTTTAAAAGCTTTTGTACAGCAAAGGAAACCACCAACAGAGGGAAGAGACAAGCCACAGAATGGGAAGAAATTTTTACAGCTACTTCTCAAAGGACTAATATCTACAATATATAAAGAACTAAAAATATCAGACTCCCCAAATTTAAAGACCCAATCCAAAAATGGACATCTGAAATGAATAGACACTTCTCAGATGAAGAAGTACAAACAGCAAATAAATATATGAAAAAATGTTTAACATCACTGGTCATTTGAGAAATGCAAATTAAAACAACACTGAGATTCCATCTCACTCCAGAAAGAATGGCTATCATTAAGAAATCAACCAATAACAAATGCTAGTGAGGCTGTGGGGAAAAAGAAGCCCTTCTCCACTGTTGGTGGGAGTGCAGACTGGGGCAACCATTGTGGAAATCAGTATGGAGATACCTCAAAAAACTAGAGGCTCTTGGGCCGGGGATTTAGCTCAGTGGTTCCACCACCTGCCTCACAAGTGAAAGTCCGGAGTTCGATCTAATGTAGCAAAAAACAAAAACAGAGGTTCTTTTTTACCCATCTCTTCCCCTTCTAGGCATCTTCCCAAAAGAGTTAAAAACATCATACCACAGTAACACATGCATACCATGTTTACAGCAGCACAGTTTATATTAGCTAAATTTGGAAACAGCCCATATGCTCATCAACAGATGAGTAGATAAAGAAGATGTGGTATTAGTTAAAAAAAAGAAAGAAAAAGCATTTGACAAAATCCAACTTGCACTTATGATAAAAACCCCACAAAAAATTGGAATAGACCATCTCTACCTCAATCTGATAAAAGCCATCTATGAAAAACCAACAGCCAATATCATACTAAATGGTCAAAAACTGAAATCCTTCACACTAAAATCAGGAACAAGACAAGGATGTCCACTATCACCACTCTTGTTCATTACAGTTTTGGAAACATTAGCCACAGCAATTAGACAAGAGAAAGAAATAAATGGAATAAAGATAGGAAATGAAGTAGTCAAATTGTCATTATTTGCAGATGACATGATACTCTATATAGAAGACCCCAAGAACTCCACCAAAAGTCTTCTAGACTTAATAACCAAATTCAGTAGAGTAGCTGCATACAAGGTAAACACACAAAAATCGAAAGTTTTCCTCAACACGAACAACGGACTCACTGAGACAGAAATAGGGCAAACAATTCCTTTCACAATAGCATCCAACAAACTGAAATACCTAGGAATCAACCTAACGAAAGAAATCAAAGACTTCTTCTCTGGAAACTATAGCATTCTGAAAAGAGAGATTGAAGATGATATCAGAAAATGGAAAGACAGACCCTGCTCCTGGGTAGGAAGAATCAATATAGTGAAAATGGCCATACTTCCAAAACTGCCATATAGATTCAATGCAATCCCAATTGAAATTCTAACAGCATACTTCACGGACCTTGAGAAAACAATCCAAAAATTCATTCGGAACAAGAAGAGACCCAGAATAGCAAAAGCAATTCCAGGCAACAGAGACATGGCAGGGGTTATCACAACCCCCAACTTGAAACTATACTACAAAGCTATTGTGATAAAAACAGTACAGTACTGGTAAAGAAATAGATCTGAGGACCAGTGGAACAGATTAGAAGATGCAGAAACAACTCCAGACACACTTAGCCATCTAATCTTCGATAAAGGAGCCAAACACCCTCACTGGAAGAAAGATAGTCTCTTTAATAAATGGTGCTGGAAAAACTGGATTTCAACTTGCCAAAGACTAAAACTAGACCTATATTTCTCACCATGCACTCAACTAAAATCGAAATGGATTAAAGATCTAAATATTAAAACAGAAACGCTGAATCAGCTGGAACAGAGGTTAGGTAGAACTCTTGAAGATATTGGTGTAGGAAAAGATTTTATGAACAAAACCTCAGTTGCCCGTGAACTAGCACAAACAATCAACAAGTGGGATCTCTTCTTGTTAAAAAGCTTCTGCACAGCAGTGTGAAGAGACAACCTACAATGTGGGAAAAAACCTTCACCTGCTGTTCCTCAGACAAAGGTCTACTATCTCTAAAATCTATAAAGAACTTAAAAAAATAAGACCCCCCCCCAATTTAAAGACCCAATCTGAAAACTGGCATGTGAAATGAATAGACATTTCTCAGACAAAGAAGTAGAAATAGCAAATAAATACATGAAAAAATGTTCAACATCACTGGTCATTTGAGAGATGCAGATGAAAACAACCCTGAGATTCCACCTCACCCCAGAAAGAATGGCTGCTATCATGAAATCAATCATTAACAAATGCTGGTGGGGCTGTGGGGAAAGAGGAACACTGCGCTCCACTGCTGGTGGGAGTATAGACTGGTGCTACCACTGTGGAAATCAGTATGGAGATACCTCAGAGAACTAAGACTTGAAGTCCCATTTGACCTAGCTATTCCCCTGCTGGGGATCTTCCCCAAAGAATTATAAGAATCATACCATAGTGATAGATGTGCACCCATGTTCATAGCAGCACAATTTATAATAGCTAAAACTTGGAAGTAGCCCAAATGCCCATCAACTGGAGACTGGATAAAGAAAATGTGGTTTTTTAAATAAAGTGGAGTACTACTCAGCGATAAAAAATGAGAAATTAGACACATTTATAGCTAAGTGGATGCACATTGAGGTGATACTCTTAAGTGAAATAAACAGGACACACGTGTAAATACCAAATAGTTTCTTTAGAGTGAGAAACTGAAAGTGTAAATAAGGACTAAAAGGTATAATATATAATGTGAAATAGGAAGAAAAGGGGCAAAGGGGAAGGGGAAGTGGGAGGGGTAGGGGAAAGGAAAGAAGGGAATGGAGTTAATATGAGAAAATGAAAAAAAGGAAACAACGTCTTTGTAAATAGGGAGGGATGGAGGGGTTGAGGGGAGGGCAGGGGAAGGGAGAAAAATAAGAACCAAGAGATTATGTAAAGGTACAAATTTACAATGATGAATGTCATTATATTGTATACCTAAAATGTACCAATAAAATAATTTTTAAAAAATTAATAATATTAAAAAACCCAAATTATAAATAAAGGACAAAATAAAAGATAGATAATAGGAAATGGGGAGACAGATTTATTTTGCAAAAGGGAAGAAAACCCAGAGATGGAGGAGGAAAAGGGGACAAAAAAAGAATTAAGATGTATTACGCACATGGGCCAACACCCCATGAGCAATGTAATTACTATGTACTGCAAACGTACTAATAAAGAGAAAAAAAAAGAAAATACAAATTATTTTCAAAATAAAGCCGAATTATTAACTTTAAAAAACGTCTAATGGTGGCTTATTGAGAAGTTTTGGTCCTTAGCACTAATAATTACCCAGATCTAGGAGAGTGTTTCAAACTACCTGATTTCCTCTGGAGAAAAAGGGATCTTGGTGCTAGGCTGAAGCAGAACTTATGGAGAAAAGCCTGTGCTTTAAAGACCAGCTGAAATGACTATCTCCTTACTATACAGTAGAGTTTTATTAAGAACATTGCCCAAACCCACTTTTTTGGTGCTGGCTGGCAAGTGGCAGAAAAGCTTGTTTTGACCAAGCAATCTACCCTGTATGAGAGTGGAAGAGAAAACGACTCTTATCCATTAAATCCTTTTTTAACAGCAAGAGGTTTGGTGGGGTAAGAACATGCAGACTGGTTCCAGTTTCCTGAGAGAATTCCTGTGGAGATGCCTTACCAGCAGAGACTGGCAAGGCAGAGGGGGATCTCTAGGTAACCAAAGATGTCCCCCTTGGGAGAATGCCTAATTTAGAAGTATTAGTCTTCAGGGAGCTGGAAGGAAGAGGGGAGAGGTGGCTATATAACGAAACACCAAAGAATCAACCTCTCTCTCAGGAAAATGCATGTATTTCTTGTTTAGGGGAAATCTTTTAAGATTGTACTTCACCTTACCAGCCTGTAGGCTTGCAGAGGTGTTGATGAACACTACTGATGAAAGGAGCTTTATCTATTCATCCCTAGGTGTTGCTTCTGGCATGCATAAGACAGTTTTATTAACAGATGCTGATATTTCGGAATATACTTTCAGGGAAACAAACCAATTCATTTAATACAGAGGGGATAAAAAGCTTTCATTTTACCTGGTCTCTGGCTAAGAGGAACAAAAAACTGGGTTGTACTCCAAGGCCTACGAGAGTAAGAAATTAAGTTCCAAAGTAACAGGTGATACATTTGGGAATTCTGAGTGAGGTGAGTGTGGAAGTACAGATAGGGCATGTGAGTAGGATAGAAGGCAAGGTGCTGCAGAGAAGCCTGGCCCATGCCTCAGTATTCCAGACACCAAGAAGTCTCCCTGGAGAAAATAAGCCATAGCTCTTTATCTTCCAAGTTGGACAGTACCCAAATGACCTGCTAGAAAAGGTGGATGCAAGCTGCTAGAATAAACAGTTCAAAACACTGGATAGCTGTGAATATTAAAAAACTCCAAAGCTAAATAAACAAGGCCTATGTGGAAAATAAGGGAAAGTAAGAACTGTAGAAGTAAAACAAGATTTCAAATAAAAACACTCTATATGGCTATTGTGCCCTGTTTTAAATCCTCAGAACTTAGGGTGTGTTAGACATTTTGTAGGCCATGGACTTGGGGGAAAAGGAGTGGTCCTCTTGTTAAAGATGCTGCTGTTGTATTTGTTTTCATTTACCTAACACTTTTTGGCTTAAGGACTCTGCTGAGTCCAAAAAAGGGGTAAAATTCAACTAATTGACAGATTTAAAAAATTTTACTATATAAGATTCCAAAACAAGCTAAGCATAGCTAGATTTCTGAGGGTAATTTGTATATGGCTCATCTATAGGTGGGATGGATTCAACTGTGTTCCTCCAAAGCCTGCTATATTGAAGCTCCAACCTCTAGTAACTCAGTATGTGACTTTAATTAGACAAAGTCTAATTCAGGATAAATGACATTGCAGGGCCTGATCCAATATGACTTGAATCCTTTCCTCACAGTCCAACCTTGCCAATGCCTCCAGTATGCAGAACTTTTCAGAGTACAACCAGTCTGAAAAAGCCCTGCTTTATCTCTATATAGGCAACAATTTGGTTCACGTATATTCTCTTCAGGGACAACATTCAATTATTTTTATACTCCAGAAATGAACATTATATACTAATTCAGTCAGACTCAGCATATTGGCCAATTTCAATATCACAACAAATTGGGCCGGGGATTTAGCTCAGTGGTTTTGCTGCCTGCTGCACAAGTGCAAGGACCTGAGTTCATCCCCGGTGCCAAAAAAAAAACAAAGAACTGTCAATGTCACAACAAACATTTACAAAACAATTATTTGATCCCAATTCAAATTCTATTCCTACTGACAAATCCAGCAAAGACCTCTGGAAAATGTTCTATAAAATCTGAAATTACAGGGGATTGTGTATACAGTTGTTTTTCATATTCCCACCCTTTTTTCTGAGATAGTCTCACTAAGTTGCCTAGGATGGCCTTGAACTTGCAGTCTCTTGACTTAGCCTCTCAAGTAGCCCAAATCAGAGACATGCACTACCATGCCCAAGCTCATACCTTCCTATATACTATCCCCCATACCAAATAAAATTATAAACTCTTCCATAAATTTGTAAAAAGAAAAAAAAACTAATATACCACACTGACTTTAAAAACAAGAAACAAACTATTCCCAAATGAAAGATAAAATTATAAACGACAAACAGCAACATTTACTCAGTGTTTTTTTCAGGAAGAGGCTTATGCTAGGATCCTGGCAGAGAACACAGAGATACATGATATATACATCAAAGCATTCTAATGACTGATGAATAGTTTTATATCAACAGTGAAACTGCTTAATTAAAACATTCAATTTGTGTTTTTATGAGATGACTCATGCCTAACAAGAACTGGGTCTTTCTCCCATTTCTTCTGCTGTCAGGTTTCAAATACTTCAAACCATTTCCACAAGAGCAAACATGTTAGATGAAAGAATGTCATGCTTCTCCAGCGAATCCTGTTGATTCCTCCTCCATGTGGTTAAGCCACAGCAGTCTGGAGGCTTTAAGAACTCAGTTCCAAACTAAGATGCTATCAACTAAGACATTCAAGATTGTAAATCCATCTGGTCTTTAATTACAAAACACACCTACTGAGCAAGCAGCAAAGATATAACCATGATGGCTCAAACACAAAAGACACATATAGGATGTCATTCTAGTCATGTGAACAATTTCTACAGCTTCATGGTAAAAGCCTTTCACAGTGGTTACTATGTCTAAATTACAGGGCTCCCAGGGATTTCCAGATGTTACACACTGTTCTGCTTCTAAACAGGACAAACAGACCTACTTTAATTTGGAGGCGAAGCTAATGACACTTCCAGTCAAAGTCTCACTGAAATCCAGTTCATTCCAGTGTAGATGCTGCATTTGCCTGGTGGGCACCATTTTCTAATTTCCTAGGCTCTCTATAAACTAGCAGAGTCACCTTCCTAATACCTGTTTTTCTGGCTTTGATCTTAATAAAAATGCCATTTGAGTGTCATGTTCACCCTCTTCCCTTAGGATAAATAGCCTTGGAATATAAATCTGAGGTATCCATAGAGACCTCAGAGAAGACGGATGGTTTCACTTTATTTACTTTTTTTTTTTTTTTTTTTGTACCAGGGATGGAACTCAGGACCTTGCGCTTGTCAGGCAGGCACGGTGCCACTGAGCTAAATCTCCAGCTATTTACTTATGTTTTTAATGGTACTAGGGATCAAATCCAGGGCCTCATGGACGCTAGGGAAGCTCTCTAGTAGAGAGGAGGCCTGCTAGCTCAGCTCTATACTGAGCCCAGATCCCAGAGTGATGGTTTTAAATACCTTTAGCTCAGAAAGGAAAAGAGTAAAATAGCGGGACTTTGTTCTTTGTGCGAAAAGCAGGCAGAGGTGGGGATGGTTGAAAATGAGGCTGGCAATGCTGGCAGAGCCATGTCATGCTAGGCCTACAGAGGCCATTTTGAGAATTTAAGGTGTCCAGCAAACAGGAATGTCACTGAAGGGTCTTAAGCATGAGGTGATCTGATATGATTGTTATTTCTAAAAAAATCTCCCTGACTCCTTTATAGATAATGAACCACAGAGAACGAGACAACATGTGGGAAGGTGGGGCTGAGAAACAGTGGGTGGGGCACAGTTGAGGGAGAAAGCAGAAGAATACTCAAGTTAGAAGGTGGTACTGACAGGACTTCGTGAATATTGTTACAGGTATGAGAGAAAGAGCAAGAAGAAATGCTGCCCCAGATGATGTGCAGCCAATGGCACTGCAGGAAGGGCCAGGTGCTGCTATTGCTTTTTATAAAGGACCCTGGAAAAAGAAAAAGGTTAGGGGTTAAAGTCAGGAATTCAATGTTATGAGTCAAGACTTCCATAAAGCAGTAGATTAAAATCTCTTTGAGTATATGTTGTTACTAAATATGTTATAATATATTTACATTTTCAAAAATAAAATCTGAGAAATCCAATTATGATCAGTCTTAGAAGCACAGTGACTCCATGGTGAATATGATTTGTAGTTCTCAAATTATTCTCCATAGCCAACATTCCTATTCCCACCCCCAGCGCATTTTTGGTTAGACCAGTTGGCTCTGAGAGTAAACAAATTCTGTGTTCTATCGAGGGAGACCAGGCTTGGAGGATGAAGTTGTCAGAAGGAGTGATCCTGAAGGAGAAAGTAGAGACAGTCTAGTGGTATCTTTGACTTCTGGCATTGCTGCCTACATTAAGCAGAAACTACTGGAACTGAGTACTATAAGCTAATATACAGGTGGCCTGTCTGCACTAAAATCATAGTCTTCTTAGTTCTGGTTAAGAGATGTCCATGAGTGGCCCCTAGGGTTTGGCAATACCCAGTTGTCATTTGATGCCACTGAATTTAGTACTATAGCCAAGGTAACACAGCAGTGGCTAACAACAGGTTTTCTCTTTATGCCCATATCTGGAGTTCCAGGGGGACCATAAATAATAAAAAACAGATATACATATGCACAGGGTCATGGGGAAGCAAGGCAACAGAAGACCCCTCAAATCCCCCAACTCTCCTAAAACAGAGCATGGGGGCACAAATGGAGAGGAAAGCAAATACCAGGTTGCAGAACCCTACAAAAAGTTTGTAGAAGGGATGAAGAAACTAGTTGAGTTCAAAGAGGAAATGAACCAAAATTTCACAGCATTACTGTTCAATATGCCCAAGGTAAACTCAGGCGAAATAAATAAAAATTAGATGAGCTAACCAAAATGGTTCAAAACATGAAATGACGTGGATATAGAATCCTCAAAAGGACACCAGATAGAAATAAATACCTGAAATTAAAAAACTGGACAGAATTCATAAATTGCAGAAACGACCAATATAAAAACAGACTGTCTGAAATTGAGGACAAAATGAAGAACTACTCAAAGATGGCAAGAAAAAATAAGAGAACAAGGAAAGACCACTCAGAAGCCACTAGACAACACTAAGAAAACCAACCTAATGCTAACTGGAGTTAGAGAAAAGCTAGAAGATAAAACAGATGGAATTATTAATATGTTTGCAGAAAACTTCCCAAATACAAGGAGAGTTCAACATACAACGAAGTGAGAACACCAAACAATCATGATGAAAAAAGAAGCTCACCATGACATACCCTTATTAAACTGCCAGATATCCAGAGGGGGTAAAAAAAATTTAAAAAGCAGTCAAAGAAAAACAAAAAATCACATATAAAGGTAAACTCATTAAAATTACAGCAAACCTTAAAGGCCAGAAGAGCTTGGACTGATGTACTTCAGGGACTAAGTGCAAATAACGTCCACTCTAGATTAACCTACCCAGCAAAGCTTTAAAAATATAGTGGTACCTCTGTTCATGAACTTAATTCATTTCACAATTCTGGGGAAGATGGCTGCATTCGTGTTCATCACCCTATGTGCAGTTTGCAAATGGAAGCAAAATTTTGCCGAACACTTCTATTAGTGAACTGAATTGTTTGCGAAAAGAAGCATTCATGGAGAAATAAAGACATTTCATGAAAAAGACTAGCTCAAGAGATTTGTGAAAATGAAACCAGCACTCCAGAAAATACTCAAGAATATCCTAGACAAAAACAAAATATATAGCTAAAAAATCTCAAATAAGGTCGATGGATAAATGACAGGAAAAGGAAAACAAAGGAGTCGCCAAGAGAGAAAGAATGAAATGTATAGTAAACAATCAATACATTTCAGAAACATCTCTTAACACTTAATGGCCTCAATTTCCCAATTAAAAAGACAGGCTGACGGACTGAAACAAAAAACAGAATACAATTGTGTGTGGACTCAAGAAACTCATCTAATAGAAAAAGATATTCATAGACAAAATATTAAAGGATAAAAACCAGTATTTCTGCACCAGGAACCCTAAAATAAGCAGGGGTAGCAATTTTAATCTCAGATATGCTAATCTTTAAGCCAAAACTCATCAGAGAGACAAAGAAGGTCACTACATACTACTCAAGGGAACAATCCAATAAGAAGAGATAACACTTATAAATATTTATGTACCAAACACATGAGCACAAATACTGCTGAACATAAAAGATCAAATACAGTGGTAGCTCAGTTGCCAAACGCTTTTGTTTGGAATTTGGCTTGCAAACAGAAGCATTTGGTAAAATTTTGTTTTTATTTGGAAACTATCAGATGACAAATACAACCATGGGAATTTTTCCCACACAAACACAAATGTGGCCATCTTTCCCAAAATTGTAGAACAAACTAAGTTTATGAACCTCTTCCTATGAGGACACAACACTCCCTGTGAAGACAGGACTTCCAATGTGTGTTCTTCAGACAACCTCATCCCTCCTAGCCAAGGGACACGGGGGAATGAAATTATAGAGATGTATAATTCTACAAAATCCAATTCAGGACAACTCACAGCAGATTTGCAAACTAGGGAACACCCTGGTCTAGGCTGATGATGACTTTGAAGATTCAACAGCTCACGAAAATATAAGTGGAACCCCAAGGAGCTGCAGGACAGGTATCACAAAGATAAAAACAAAACTGACGGACGGGATGGCAAACTGGGTGGTCTAGTAAAACTGCTTAAGACATTTCTAGGTATTCACAAGAATGATAAAGCAAGTCAGAAGGATGACAATGAAAATTTTAAAAATGACAAAGAAAATAACAAAAAAAAAATCAGAAATAATAAAAGATGAAACTGCTTGCCCTGAATCTACTGTTAGAAGATCTCCAGCTGTGCAGCACCTTCCTTCCACAACTGGCTCAGTTACTCATCATGAACATGATGCATATCAAGACTTGCCCAGGCGGGGATTTAGCTCAGTGGTTCTGCCTCACAAGCACAAGGTTCTGAGTTTTATCCCTGGTACCAAAAAAACAAAAAGAAAGACTTGCCCAGGTGCAAACCATCAGAAAATAAAGATGTCATCCCATTCTCAGTGCTGCCTGCAATGGATAAGGAATAGGAACATGCTGAGGTGAGCAGAACTGCCTCCCAGAGAGCAAGGGCCAGGCCCAGTGGGGAGCAGGTGAACAGCACAGAGCTGGGAGTGACCTGCTGTGAAGTGGGGCTGGACCCAGGAGGTGGGGGGGACAGACAAGACTAGCAGAAGGTGAAGAAAGACAACAAGGAAAGGACTCAGGGAGGAGAGGCGGGGAAATACCAAGGAGGACAAGAGAGAAGACAGAAAAAAACAAGCAGCACTAATCATGATGCTCCACCCCCAAAGTGTGTATATTTTCAATATTTTTGAGTACCGAAACTGCACTTACAGATCGGCTATTTCTAGTAAAAGGATGGGAATTCCATAAAGGAATAAGTATCAACTCCACTGACGCTGACATTCTATGTCTCTAACTCATTCTCCTTTTCTTGGCAGACAGGAAGCCAGTGGACTGGCAGTCAAAAGGCATTACAGAGATCTCCATCTACTCAGCACAGCCAGAGGAGGATATTCCTTCCACAACACAGCACCACCTGTCTGCACATGGGGCACATCTTCCACTGGCTTCAGAACAGAATCTTTTTTCAGAGATGCAGAAGATGGGACCCTGAGCAGACCACCATGAGCTGCCCTCAGCAGGCTATAAAGACAAGTTGATGCCTTAGAGGCAAAAGGGTCCAGCCTAAAGGACCCTTCGAGCAGTTGGGACAACCCCATATCCCCACATTTTCACGTTATATGCTACCCCATCATCCAAAATACGGACAGTTTATTATTTCTCAATAAAGTAAATGTTCTTTTATTTTATTTTTTGTACTAGGGATCAAACTCGGGTCCTTGCGCTTGTACAGCAGGCGGTGAAACCACTGAGCTAAATCACCGGCCCAAAAGTAAATGTTCTTGTTTTATGTGTCTGCCTCTTCTAGCAAGTCATCTTCACTCAGGTTCAAAGTATACAAGTTGCCCAGAGGACTGTGATTCATTCTCATGAAATGTTAGGCAGTATGAAACTTCCTAAATGGAAGATATTCTTTTTCTCTCTCCCTGTTCTTACTGCATTTGATCCTATTTTATGGATGTGGAACTATCTTGTTGGACTTCACCTCTTATGTCCAGAAGATACCAACATGACCTATCAGACCGCAGTGAGGCGGGAAGGTGTGGGCTGGGCTCAGGACCTGAGCGCGGGCCAGCTCCAGGTGGGTTTCTCAGGAGCCCCCTTCAGTTCCTTGTGTTCCCAAAGCCTGAACCCATTCCTCATGTTCCTGAAAGACCACACTGGCTCTAGGATGCTGGCTTTCTCACATGTTCCAGCATGCTGGTGGGTGTGAGTGTGCTGGTTGTAAAAAGTGTTCCATTTGGGAGGAATGTGAAGGCTGGGAATCACCTCACACTCTAGTCTTGCTTTCCTCATTCTCAAGATGGGAGAGTTAGTAATGCACACTGCACAGGTTACTTTTAGAACTCATGAGAAAATGCACCCACTTGTTTAATAGCAGTGTTGTTGGCATCATTCATGATCGTCCTAAGGATCTTCCTGGGGACCTGACTCAGGGGCCATGTGAGAGAGAGTTTGTATCAGCCTCACTGAATTATTTCCCACACTGAAGCAAGCAATGGTTACCAAAAGATAAGCATTTGAGCAGATCTTGATTTAACCAGGTCCCATCTCAACCCACTGCACTCTGCTTTCTGAAAGTCAACCACAAACTGACACTAAAACCATGGAGAGTTCCTTCTCCATTCCTTGACTGCCTGGGGAACTCACCCTAAAGACCCTGCTCCAGCGCTGCTATGAGGCCAACACTGATCCCTCTAGGTATCGGTGACCATGCTCTTCCTTAAGCTGTCCCATCCTGTTACCCCTCACACTCTCACCCCATCACCCTTAATTTCAGTTCCCTTTATAAATCTATTTTATCTAAACACTGTGAGCTTTTAAGGGCAAGCATCAGGTCTTAGTTCCTTTTTATTGCAAAATCCTAACATACTGCCTTGTCTAGAGTAATTGGTCTCTCTAATTCTGTTTTTAACATACAAGGTATGATAAAAATACATGGTAAATGTTTAAATTAAAAAAAAAAATTATTATAGTAAGAGACACATTGCCATTAATCCTCCTCAAAAATGTTCCCCCTCATTTTGAACACACGTATCTCAACACTCTTGGCACTTTCTGAAGGAGTTCTGGAAGTCCTCTTTCGTGAGTGTCTTTATGAGGTATGATTAAAAAATATAGTAAATGCTTCTACTGAATGCTATCCAATGAAAAGACAGGCTTGCAAAAACATTACAGTATGTTCTCATCCACATTATTCACTGGATCTGTACCAGGTAACTTCTGGCTCTTATCCAAAGTCAAAATAACTGTGAAATGTAAATGTTTTTAAAGACAGAAGCAGCTATGATACTGCAACTAAAGATACTCATAAAAAAGGGCTTCCGGAACTGCTTCAGAAAGTAACAAGAATGATGAGACTGTGTACAAAGTGAGGGGCAGTATTTTGAGGGGAATAATGGCATGTGTCTTTTTGTGGGGGGGCAGTACCAGAGATCAAACTCAGGACCTTTCTCTTTCGAGGCAGGTGCAGTGCCACTGAGCTAAATCCCCGACCCAGTAATGTGTCTTTAATGATAATGAATTATTTAAAATTGAAACATTCACTGTATCTTTATCACACTTTTATCACAGAGATGGGTTCTATATCTCTGAAATTTTTTCTAGATAGTTTTCTTTTTTAAAACACAACAGCTTACAGAGTTGCTATTTTTTACATCAACAGTGAGTGACTTCTAGAATTAAGAGTAATGAAAGCAAAGAGAAACAACCACAGAAAATGGGCATTAGCAGAAGGACCAGTGAGAACCCTATTAAGAATTCAGAAACTAATTTAAAAATTTAATTCAATGAATATTAAGTCTTAATTCTATTTTAGACTAGACACCACAATAAGCCTAAAAGAAAGATGACATCTCCTATCTTCAAGGGACTTGCAACCAGAATTCCATTATTATTCTGATTCCAAAAAAATTAAGTCAAGCTCAAAGAAAAACTCAAAGAAATAAACTACTTTAAAAGATTGTCCTAAATAAAATAAGGCCAGCATGGAAAACTCACTCATACATGGAAGCTAAAAATATGAATCTCATGGAAGAAGAGAGTAGAAGAGTAACAGATGACTAGAGGCCAGGAAGGAAGGGAAAGGAAGGGGAGGGAGGAAGAAAGGAGACTGGACAGTGGGTACCAAACTACTATTAGACGGGAGGAATAAGTTCTAATGACCTAGAACACCACAGGGTGACTACACAATTTATTATATACTGTATGAAGAAACAGAAGAGAGGAGTGCAAAGGCTCCCAATCAAAGAAATGATAAATGTTTATGGAGATTGAAATATGAATTAATTCAAATTTATCATTAAGCATTATGTACATGTATCAAGTTACCTGATAAACATATGCAATTATTATACACTAATGAATTTTTTGTTATTGCTGTTTTTATTTTATTGAGACAGGGTCTTGCCATGTAGTCCAGGCTGGCTTCACCCTGCCTCAGCACCCCAAGTAGGTAAACCAATTTTGAAACAACTATGCTAAATAAGAAGCTCTGTTCTTTAGTAAGATTTCTAACATATTCATGTTTATTTTTCAGTGTCTTAATAATTTGCCTGACAGTGTAAACCTGTCTTTAATATTCAAGTTATGTATTCTGTAGAGATAAGCAAATTGTCACACCTCAGAAAATAAGACAAGGTGTTTACAAATAGGAAATATTTCAATACTTGCTTATTCATCTTGGTGTCAATTATGTTATGGAGCTGTTAGGTGCATATAAAACTATGACTTGTCCTCTGCTTGGTGCCACATAAGTGGGGCTGGAGATGGGGCTAGAGGAAGGGACTGCAGGTGCCAAATGGACTGAGAGTGAATTGCAAGTGGTCACTAAACATAACAGCTTTGCTGTAACTTTCAAGCCTCCCACTGAATTACTGTAGTTGACAGAGACATACTAATTAATAAATTTTGAAGCCCACTATTTTGTGACTGAAAACTAAAATCATTTCTTCAATTGAGTGTCTCAACCTTCAAGGCTATCAGCTCTGCTGCTTAAAGTAATCAGGCATTAACTAAAATATTCATATTCTATAATCCATAATATCATAACATTAGCCAGAAAACAGCACGAGAATTTATCAAGACAATATAGGGAGTATTTAGTTATCTGCAAAGAAAGAAATGGTAAAGGCTAATATAAGTATGCTACTGACTCTCTGTGCCATGCCAATTTCTTGCCCAATCAAATTCCAGGGTAAGCGAAAACATAAGTGATTGAACCATATCAGGAAAACAGGGGGCAACATTTTTTTCCAAGCTTAAAGATAGGCTATGCAAATTCATGTCTCAGGAGCACATATGGGTTCAAGTCTATCTGGACACAAGAATAGAATCTAAAATTCTCTTACAAAATAAAAAGGAAAATGAAGCAAATTATAAGTAAATTCCCACAGTGTTATGGTCCTTACCACAATATTATACAATCATTTTGTTTACTTAGGAGGGCTAGTTAATTGGTTCAAAACTGTTAAGTCTTCTCAGTATGAATTATAATTGAAATAATTTTATAGCATGCAAACATTCTCTAATCTCAAACTGGATGGGTGGATTTTATATTGCACTGTTTAGAATTGGTCTTTTTTCTGCTATTCCCTAATACTCCAACAACGGTCTGCTTTCCCAAGTGAAATAAAATCCTCATCAGATAACATTTACCGAATGAGCCAGTAATCAGTAGAGTGGGTACAAAAGCCTTAGGATACATTCCCCAAAAGAGTACTGGCATAGGTCAGTGATGATAAATCTTTTAAGAGACTGAGTGCCAAACTGCAACTCAAACCCACGTATTTATTGCAAAGGGCCAACACTGCAATTAAACCTGAATACTGAGGTTCTAGTTTAGAAAACATAACTCTACATTAACATCTTTTGTCTTAAAAGAAAAACACAAATAACATGTGTGCCATAGGTTCGTCACCACTAGCCTAGGTCAAGAAGTCCCCCAATTAAACAATTTCTGCCTCATCTTACACCTTTCCAAGGAAATCCATGGTTTTAATGTCCACATGATTTCAATACAAATGCTTCATGAAAGAACTACTACTACTTCAAAGATATTTTCAAATGGCTATCTTTTCAAAGGTTGTGGCTTTTCAAAGAGATTAAACTTATTATTGAATTCTGTCAGTCCAGGAGGAAATCAATCAGAACAGCAATTTACTTAGTTTTTGCTCATCTGCATCAACTTATTTTAAATACAAATCTAAACTAAACAGCAGGCTCTCTCTCTCTCTCTCTCCATTCCATAGAACTTCCCTGTGGACACACTAATAAAGGAAAAGAAATTACTTCAACTATCTTAATGCCTTCACCTTCATTGACCCCCTCATTCTCTGTCTTTAGGGCCAAGATCTTTCCTAAGGAGGGGATGGGGTGAAAAGGAGATTTTTTTGGCCTATTTATTTTTAGGGGAGTGACCTCAGAAACCCAGGTAGTACACACTGCAACCACCAACAAATAATGAAATCACATAAGGATCAAAAATGGCTGTTAAAATTGCTGGTAAACGACTGTCAGATAACAGGATATGCACATGGTCCAAGAACCATCCCCCAGATCATTATTAAGTCTCCAGGAGTTAGGAAACTTTAAAATTGAGAGGTCTGGGGAATACCAACTCAGTCAAGTGATGAAACTTAGCACAGCCAACATCATGCACCTTCTGAGACCAGCACTGTATACTGGCTAGAAATGTTTAATCTGGGTCTGATCAGGAGACAAATTCATGAATTCATCTGAATAGTCAGATGAATCTAGATTGCAGGACATGCTACGAGATAGGTGTCTTGGACTTTTCAAACATATTAACAAGAAACACAAAAAAATATAAAAGGCAAGAAAACAAAGGAGGTCATAACGGAAATTAAACAAACATTGACAACTAGTTGTTAGTTGTGATTTTTGACTGAATCCTTGATGAAGTCTACAGAGCAAAGCAAAACAAAATCATGCTACAGGAATTGCTATGGTTGGTTCAGATCTGGAATGTCCTGCCAAAGACTCATGGGTATAGAGGTAGGGTTTCTGCAAGGGGATTGGATTGTGGGGGTGATTTATCCATTGATGAGTTCAGTAGCTGAATGTGCCATTGGGAGGTGAATCCCTGGTGGTATGACTTGGGAAGGTGTATTTGTATCTCTAGCTCCTCCCTTCTGTCTATGCTTCCTGGCTGCCATGGGTTGAACAGCTTTCCTGTGCCCCGCCCTTCCACCAGCGAGTTTCTTCTGCCTTCAAGCCAGCCAACCATGGACTGACACCATGAGCTCAAATAAACCTCTCCTTTAAATTGTGAGTGTCAGGTATTTTGTCCCAAGAATGGGAAAGTGACTAAGACAGATATTCAGTAGCTGCTGGGAAAAACCGGAAGATGGACCATTTGTTACACAATATGATCAAATGTTTATTAATAGATAATATGACTGAATATGTACTGAGTATAATATTATGGCTATGTAAGACAGAATTCTCAGTTCTATGAAGCATTTCAGGGTAAAGTGTCATGACATCTGCAACTTACTTTCACATGGTCTAGAAAAATTTATAAAATGCAGAGAAAATCAAAAAGCAAAGATGGGAAAAATATTAAGAAAATCAACAGTGAATCCAGATCTCTGCTATCAAAGCATCGTATTTGCTGTGCCTGTATGATAGTAATATCTTAGATATATACAGTTAAAATATTAAACACTTAATATTTAACATTAAAACACAGATATTAACTTCCTTAATCTGGATTCATTCACTTTATCCTGGGACTTGCCTTTGGTTTCCTTGGCTGTAAGGAATTTTGTCTCATGAGTTACTAAATATCCATCCTTCAAATCCTAACTCAAATCCTAACTCAACTGGTCCAGTTGAGAACAGGCTGGTGTCAAGAAATTCTTCTAAAACTTCACATGTAATATTTTAGGAGTTTATTTTGGTATCGTTGAGACTAAAAATACTTTCTGCCCAATACAGAAGCAAGTCCTCTCCCTTTCTTTTTTTTTTTTGGTACCGGGGATCAAACTCAGGTCCTTGCACTTGCGCAGCAGGCGGTGAAACCACTGAGCTAAATCCCCGGCCCTCCCCTTTCAAAATACACAAATTTCAAGGATCACTATCTTATGTCTACTTTGTTGTTGTTTTTTTTCCCCCCATTAACTTTATTGGTACATTTTAGGTATAAAATACAGTTACATTCATCATTGGGATCTTGTAACATTACATGAGTCTCTTGGTTCTTATTTTTTTTCCCCTTCCCTTGCACTCCCTTCACCCCCTCCACCCTTCCCTATTTGCAAAGACCTTTTTTCCATTATTTTCTTCTCATATTTTTTCCTTTCCCTCTTTTCCCTTCCCCTACCCTTCCCAATTCCCCCTTGTCTACTTTGAAAAGTACTTCCTATACATTTTTCATTCCTCACAAGTCAGAAACAGCCTGAAGTTTTAACACTAGTAATTCCTTTAAGTTGTGTTGACAATGACATTTCTTTTTATTTTGAACAGTGCTAAATTGTTCTGCTTCTTCCAACCAAACCAAAACCCCAGACATTAAGTCCCCATACCGTATACTGTCCACAGGGAACATGTGAGAGTGAACATTTGAGTGCTTCTTAATTAAAGCTACAGACTTTCTCTTAAACTAATATACACACCCATAAATACTAAAATACTTCACCGGTAATTTGGAATTCTCAAACCACCTGAACCCTACTTTCCAATTCCAGGTTAAAAACCCAAGCTCTTAAGTGGGGCTTCAATCCCAAGTCCATCACTTTACCGCGGACCCTCAGAAATTTACTTAGCCTTCTGAGCTTCCTGCTTCCTATCTATAAACAGCAACACCAACAACACTGACTGCAAGAGGTCACAGTGAGTAGTTAGTAAAAGTACCTGTAAAGTGCTCAGAGTTTAGCTGCTGCTTGTTGCTGCCATATGATTCCTTTGTTTGAAAACCTTGCCATGGCTCCTACAGGATAAAGTTCAAGCACAGTGCCATTAAATCTTTTTCCTTTGGGATCCCGATATATGTTTCTGTTCTTACTTCACAGTAATTGTCCATCATCCACCAGAATCTCTGCAAAACTTTCTCCCTGTGCCTCTCTGCCTCTGTACTTATGCTTATGCTACTCTCTCCTTTAGTAACTGCCCTAACCATGCCACTTCTTCAGTTTGCCCTGCTGCTAACCTACTTCCAAATGTACCATTCTAGGCTCAGGTTACATTCAAGCTCCTCGGTAAAATACAGCTGGAATTATTGTCATCTTCTTTGTGCCACTACAGCACTTTAAGTATAAAGATGTACATCTTTGTCTTTCTTTCCTACTAAGCAAAAACCCCTATGCCCTGTATGCCTTTGCACACTCCTAAGCCTATGACCTGGTTTCTTGTATATAGTAGCTCCACAATATATATTTGGTCAAAGAAATGGTTAATCTGAAGGAAATAATTTAAATAGATAATACCTGAAATGGAATGGTCACTTCCTATCATATCACTCCAGGAGCTTCTACTTTTGATTATATTTAGTCTCTAGACTACATGAACTGTAGAACTGGATCGAGGTTTCCTGCCAAAAGTTAAGATTTATACAGTCAATATGTGACTGTGTACAATGCTAAAATTTATTTGCAACCCCAAAGCACTACACTTAAAGTGCTTTCACAGTCAATTATGAATATGTGCAAAGCAGAAAAAAATGAGTTGCCTCATGTATTTTCCCAGTTGAGGAGGAATGAGGCAAGGCTATGCCATCTTGTTTTAGCTCAGCCCTCATATAAAGTGTCCTTTTTCATGATGTAACCTTCGTCACAGTTTTCACAATTGTGTGCTTTTTGTTAAAGTTTTCCTTGTTTAAAATGGCTCCAACCACAGAGGGGAGGGGCTGTCTAGTGCCCCTGAGGCAAGAAGGCTCTGAGGAACCTAAGGACAAAACATATTAGGTAAGGCATTCAGGCCTGTGTTGCACAGTAGTGTGATTGGCCATTAGACCAATGCTAATAATTCAACAATTAAGCACAGTTTCTAAACAGAAGCACACATAAAACAGGGTTATGTACTAATCAGTTGACAAAAACCATTGTGACCAGAGACCAGCATGAACCTAATTCTGCATTTCCCCTAGGAAAAGTAATTCAGGGTCCACAGTGACTTTACATACCATAACTAGCAGAAAACAGGAATCACTGAGTATGTCAAGTAAAGAACACAAACACTCAGCTATACATACTAATTTTTTTTTTTTTTAGCACTGCTAAGGATACACAAAGTAAGGAAACAAAAATCACCCACTTTGGTAGAAGTAGTGTCTTTTGTTCCTCTGCAATCCATTTTGAAAACAAAACAAAACAAAGCAAAATAGCCTATTGCTCTTCTGGCTGCCAAGGGGAGGAAAGAAAAGGTGTCAACAGGCCAGAAGGTGCTGTGGGGCATGGAGGGATGTTGCTATTTTCTCTTGTGAGATATCTAATGCTTGAGGGGCCATCACTCTTAATATTTGCTACCTCATAATACTTTACAACTATCTCAGTCATTCTGTGCCAGTCCTCAAGTGAGACCAATGTAGACCACTGTAGGGATCCAGCTTGTCATGACTACAGCCATCTTGGGTATAACTGCCATCATGCTCACCAGCTAACCCTGATTTGCATTCCAAACTCTATAGGATAAATAAAGGCGTTAATAAGATAAACCAAGAATTCTCTGCCAGTCATTGATATGAAGATTATTTCTTACTGACATCTCACACATTAATAGTGCTAGAGATCAAACCCATGGCCCTGTGCATGCCAGGGCCTAACAGTGAGTTACACTTCCAGGCCACAAACAGTTGTGTTTTGTTTTGTTTCAGAAAGCCCAGGAACATTCTGTTAGCTATGCCCCATTCTTGTGTAGCTCAGCATATAAACCCCCTGTTTGTGCCTCAGGGTATGGGGATTATCCTGCCTTGCTCCTGCCCAAGACACACTTTTACCCCTAGGTCCCTATTAAACTGCATTGTGCAATCTTGGATTTGTGTGCCTCTTTCTTCATATTCTTGGCATTTTCCATCTTTGGCAACTCATTCACTGGATTTTCCCAGAGCCATGAACATCTCAAAAATCCCACTTTTTAAAAGCAAATAATGCATTCCATAATTTCTAAAAATTTATAAAGAATACAACAGTTTAATTACTACCAAATTATCCTAAACTTGTGAGAATGCCTTAGAATTTGTATTTTCCTTGGTAAGAGGTAACCTCAAGGAGGAAACAACACGTGAACATCATATATAGAACTTCTTTGCTTCAGGAATCCCACGCTCAGAACCAAAAACATAAATGGAGTTCCATTCTCCCTCAAGATTAGGATAATGTTTATTTGTTGGACAAAACAGCCATCCAAGTGCAGAACTGCTGAAAAGCTTCCAAGCATGTTGAGAGGCCAAGACAAAGAGGAGGAATAGTTAACCAGAAGTCAAGGATAAGAACAGTTAAGTCCAAAAAAAGAGTACAACATGCCCAGAATAGCCCAAAAAGATAGCTGATGACCTTTTCCTCTAAAATTTCTAAATATCACAGTATCAAATGGCCTGTGTATCTAAAGTCAAGTACATAACTACTACTACAAAGACAAAGGAATAAAGTAAAATAACACAAACACACAAACATGAAATTATGGTACTATGACAGCGTGTGCTTTAAAATACAAATCAAAACACAAAAGACAATTAGTGTAGAGTACTTCATTAGCAAGGTATTACAAGGCAGTTCAAGGTAACAGTGACAGGAAGCTGTCAAGGCTATTCCAGTCCAAAAGCTGCCAAAATTTCTACAAATAGATGCTACTGCAATGGCTATAAACTGTCACATCCCTCCTCCTCTTAGCTAAAATGGCTCAGGGCTGTGATTTGATCAGGAAAGGATAGTATTCAAGGAACATGGCACACCCTGGGGAGTCACCTTCTTTTTCTGATTATGATGCTTAGCCTTGAGCTAATGCTAAATAATGGATTTAGGAACTATTAAAATCACTTCCTAGAGCTGGGGATTTTGCTCAGTGGTTCCAGCACCTGCCTCGAAAGCACACGGTCCCGAGAGAGTTCGATCCCCAGTACCAAAAAAAAAAAACTGCTGCACAAGCGCAAGGACCCAAGTTCGATCCCTGGTACCAAAAAAAAAAAAAAAAAAATTACTTCCTACCCAGGCATGGTGGTGCACATCTGTAATCCCAACACTCCGGGAAGCTGAGGTAGGAGGATCCAAAGTTCTAGCCTAGTTTGGGCAACTCAGCAAGACCCTGTCTCAAAACAAAATAAATAAATAAAGTCTGGATGGGGATGTAGTTCAATGTGAAGGTCCTGAGTTCATCCCCAATACAGGGCAAATAAATAAATAATCCCTTCCTCCATTTCTCCACTCCTGAGGCAATAGAAACTCTGGTATCAGAACCCAGGTTTCTCCAAAATGCCATAATATTAAACGACAGATCCACTAAAGAAGAGTTCAAATTCCCTTCGATATCTTTCTTAAAACACTACTGAAACTATAGGCATACACAAGTCATCATATAGACCCTAAGTTCTCCTAATTAAATGTATAAATGTATGGTGACTTAGAAAATAAAATAACACCTGCCTAGATACAAACCAGTGTGTATGGTGCATATCAATAATCAAAATACATACTTGATTATTTGCTAACTATGTAAACTATTAAGTTTTTCTAAGTTATACTCTAGCATATTTGTTTTAAAGAGAAAAAAATCAAAGTCACTGATTACCAAATTCCTAAAAAATTGAAAATTCACAGTAGAAAAGACTGCTATGGATTTGGCAAGATGAGCAAATATCTTCTAAAAGTTCTCATCACCATATCCACATCCACAAGAAGCATCTGCTTTAAGTGAGAGGTCTAAAAAGCCCAAGTAAATCTCCATTCGATTAGTAAAAGTGAACACATATTTGGTAGGAGGAGAGATTAGAGAAAAAGAAAAATGAACAGAAAAACCTTCAGTGAATTGCATGATGAAAAGAAATTCATTTACAAACGATTTCAAGGTATAACAAACAAATTAAAGTGTAAGAGAAACCACATTATGACATGATTCCAAATAAGATTACCATGCCCAAGCAGTATAAGTGGAATATCCCTTAATCCAAAACTCTTGTGACCAAAAGTATTTCAGATTTCAGAGTGTTTCAGACTGGAATATTTGCATAGCCTTTACTGAGTATTAATCTGAAAATCCAAAATCCAACACACTACAAATTCCAAACTTTAATGCCACACTATAAAAATTTCAGATTTTCAAACATTTCATATTTTGGATTATCAGATTAAGGATGTTCAATTCATACCTTCAGAATTTTATATGAAAAATATTACAAGACAGAAAATTAAATCGCATACAATAATTAAAGCAATAAAGTCTGTAAGAATAGTACAAGGAAAGGGGCAAAAAGGAAGACAATGATAGTAGATGCTCTTCTTTAGGAATGACAGTATTTCAGTGGCTACAAGTTGCCCGCTTACAAACTGCTAGACTAGAAGGTAGAGCAAGTACACAGGTTGTTAAAGGGCCAGACGAGTTGAAACTATAGAGATAAACCACACTCAATTAAATAGAGTCCTTTATTACCACAACCAGCATTCCAGAGTAGCTTGCACCAGAAAAACTCTGAACAAAGGAAAGGCAGTTTACAGGGTCCTTTTAAGGACTCTTTTATTTGGGGAGGGCTCAGGGAGTGGGGGAGCACAAGTGGAATTTCACAGGAGCAGAACTTTGCTAAATTAGTGGGGGTCAAGGGAAGTTTCAGACAGCTTAATGAAAACAAAATATCACACAGGTAGGAGTCCTCTGTTTACAAGGTGGTAAAGATAACATAGTTGCAGACCTACAAAGGTGCAGAGCATCCTGTTTACAAAGCAGTAAAGATACCATAGTTGCAAACTCACATAGGTTGCAGCTTTCTATCATGCATTAACCTCATCTGTGCCTCAGTCCATTCAGCCCCCAAAACAGTATAACCAGACAACTTCCTCCATTTTCAGCCAGAAACTCAAGAACCATAAACAGAGGGGCCAGGGATTTAGCTCAGTGGTGTCGCTGCCTGCTTCACAACGCCAAGATCCCAAGTTCGATGCCCGGTACCAAAAAACAAACAAGAACCATAAATGGAGAGGAGAGACCAGGTGTTACCTGCACGAGGCAAATACATTATCCATCTGCCAGTTACTAGAGTATGGGAAATGATTCAAAGTACAAATATTCAAAGTTCCAGTTTACTTTCTTTCCTATATGACTGGGCCTGAAATTAGTTCATTCCAGATACCCCTGGTTATAAGACATAAAGGTCAGAAATTAAATGTAAATTAAACCAAAACAGTATTTTGTGTTTATTTTACTAATTCCACTTAATCCAATGTTTAATTTTGATACTTTTTAAACTGCTTTTTAAAATATTTAATTTTAATGCTTATATTGCTTTTAAATAAATATCTTCTTCAACATATGAACAACAAACCCAATTTTTATTTGGATACTCTCAATTGTGTGATGACAATGTGACATCCATAATCCAAGAACACCACGTGTGTATATGCAATGCCTGTTTATGCAATTTAGATGGAAATATCTACACCCTTTGATGAATAGAGATAGCAAAAGCAAATATTGGGACATGCCAAGGACACATGAACAAGACTTTCCTTTCATTTTTCCTCTGAGTTTCATTTGGTGAACCAAGTAGGGAAATATTTTTGTTAGTGTTTACCATTTAAAGTAAAAATCAAAAATTCCCATAAAGTATCATAAACAGTCACACAGGTAATTTTAGAAACAAGAAAGAGAAAAATACTGAGAATACTGATTTTGATCTTAGTGGAAGTGCTATGTGCTTGCCCAGAGGCAAGACTGCTGACAATACTGCAGTAAACTGTCAGAGGTAATTTACAACACCCAGTATGGGTTGGCATATTAATAATTCCATTTTACAAGATGACAAAGCCAACCACTAGAGGTTATGGGCAGGAAAGGGGTGGAGATATATATGAGCAAATAAAAAACCTCACAGCAAAGTCTATACCTTACCTCCCAAATTTGTTTAGAAACAGGCATTTTTTTTTTCCTGGTTTAATAATTCTTGGCTTAAGATTCATACTTTAAGGACTTTTTTCAAGATTTCCTTAAAACAAAGAAATCATAGTTAATTCATTCAAAAACTGCTCAATTGAATTTTAATTTCTCTAGTCATCTCTTTAAAATATCAGGTCTCATAACTTGACCCTTCTTCTGTTGTCACTTTCCCAGGCTCTTAATCAGGTTTATAGATGTCCTCAATTTCTAAGGCAGCCCATCACACACATACCAGATGGAGTTCCACTTGGCCACACCCTCTGAGTAAACTAAGAAAACCTCATCTGTTCTTGATAAGAAAGTATGCTTAGAACATCCTGTGGAAGCAGACAACACAGCAGGCTGCCTAAAATCAACTGCTGTGCTTTCAGAGAAGTCTAGTTCAGCATCACTCTCATCACTCAGTAAACCTAAGTTACTGAGTATCTTGTCACCAGTTCAGACTGGGGAGAGTCGTTTGAGATTTCAGCAGCCTAAAGAAGAGACAGTCATGGAACTGTCTGACCATGCCTTTATTCTGAGCTGCTGTTCAGCCGAGTGCAACCTCCACCTCTAGCTGGCCCATTCTCAAAGCAGTCCTCAGCTGCTTAGTCTCTTGCCAGCCCTCATGGCAGTCTACACTTATGCCAAAATACAGTACACAATAGTGGACATGTGCTGAGAAAAAACTTTGGTTATATAAGTTATTTACACAGGTCAACATTGACCTTCATTATATCTGTTATTTACATTACACTGAGACCAATATCCTATGCTTGTGCCAAAATCTTCCTGACTTGGACTTAATATCCACGAGAAATCTCCTCCCACAGCCTGAACCAAAGTGTATCATCTTAGGCTTCATTTTCCCCTACACTGAGTAGGCCCTAAACAAACAAATACAATCAATATCAAAAGATATCCATGAAAATATTAAATAAAACACTATCAATAATATGCCCAAACCTAAATGCCCAGCAAACCATGAAACAGATGACATAAATATTACTAGGGAAACTTCTGGGCTGCTGTACCACCACCCCCAGCACCTTGGAGGAAAGCTACCCCGAGCACAGAGGAAGCAAAACTTCCAGACCAACGTACTACCACCCCCAGAGCCGAGGAAGTGAACCTTTTGGGCAGCTTTACCACCCCAGAGCCGAGGAGCAGAGCTACCATAGGGCAGAGAAGGTGGACCTTCTGCTCTACTGTACCACTGCCCCAAGCACTGAAGACAGCTGTGAGGGTGCCAGCAGCACATATCCCCCACACTCCTTGAAATGAGAAGTGTAAACAAGTTTGAAAAACCAGACTTCCAGATCACCTAAAGCAACCACACAGGGGAACAAGATGGAATACTCTGATAATCAACCACCTGGACTCCCTGAACTGGCAACAAAAGAGGATGTGGAAAAAAGGAAATCAGAAATAATTTCTCAGATAACAGCAGAGATTGTGCCCATAGTACAAGACGTGATTAATAAATCTAGAGAGGAAACAGATAAAAAAATAGGAGCTGAACATGATGAAATCGCAAGATAGGAAACAAGTGGAATCCGTACAACAGATGCAAACACATTTCCAGGAGATTAAAAACTCCATTGAAAGTTTATGCAGCAGGACGAGCCAATATGAGGACAGAATTTCATATATCAAAGATAAGATTGCAATTACTGATCAGGAAAAGAAAAACGTCTTTAAAATAGTAAGGGATCATGAGAAACAATCCAGCAGCTGCTAGACAATGCAAAGAATAACATAAGACGATCAGAGTCAATGAAGAAGCAGGAGAGAATGCAGATGACATAAAAAAGCTGTTCACAGAAGTGATGGCAGAAAACTTCCCAAGGAGGGGGGAAAGAACTTGACATAAAGATAAGTGAGGCATATAGGCCTCCAACTAGCTTTCATCAAAAAAAATCTACACATAGGCATACAATACTTAAGATTTCAGAAACCCAGAAACCCAACAGAAGAAAAAAAATTCTACAAGCAGTTAGACAAAAGAAACAAATCATACACAAAGGAAAGTCCATCAGAATCACAGCAGACTTCTCAAACCAAACCCTCAAGGCAAGAAGAGCATGATGTATTTCAAGCCCTAAAGGAAAACAGCCTCCAACCCAGATTGATGTACCCTGCAAAACTATCTTTCAAAATTGATGGGGAAATAAGATACTTTCATGACAAAGAGCACCTTAGGAACTTCACCAATACCAAACCAGCACTCCAAAAATTTTAAAACAATATCCTAGGAAAAGACAAGGAGGATCACAACCCAGGAAGCCCAGCAGAATGAATCCAATGGGCATACTCTTAAGAGAAATAATTAGGACACACATGTGTAAATACCAAATAGTTTCTCTAGTGTTAGAAACAGAAAGTGTAAATAAGGACTAAAAGGTATAATGGATAATGTGAAATAGGAAGAAAAGGGGCAAAGGGGAAGGAAGTGGGAGGGCTAGGGGAAAGGAAAGAAGGGAAGGGAGTTAATATGAGAAAAGGAAAAAATGGAAACAAAGTCTTTGTAAATAGGATAGGGTCGAGGGATTGAAGGGAGGGCAGAGGAATGGGGAAAAAATAACCAAGAGAGATTATAAAAAGGTGCAAATTTCCAATGAGGAATGTCATTATATTGTATACCTAAAATGTACCAATAAAACTTACTTAAATAAAATAAATAGTATTAGGACAAAGGCAATGAAGAAAGCAAACTATACGGATGTTTCTCAAACATAATTTAAAAATAAGCCAGACACAAAAGAGCACACACTATATGATTTTATTTATTAATTTTAAAAAACACACTAGCCAAAGGCATCAGAAGTCAAGATATTGAAAAAAAATCAAGATATTGGCTACGCATAGGAGCAAGAAGGGAGGGCAATTCCTAGGCACTGGTAATTTTCTGTTAGTTGAGGCACTGGTGACACAGGTGCATACACTTTGTAAAAATTATTGCATCAAGCCATCCAATAATGATGTAAATTTTCCTCCATGCATAAGCACTTCAATAAAGAGCCTATGGAACAACACACTTGAAAGCATCTGCTCTAACACACTCCCACCCACCCCCGCCCCGTTGGCTTAATTGCAATCATTTTCTGGGGAGCACAGAAAAAATCTACAGAAGGGCTGCAACTGGACAAGAGATTTTTTAACTCTTCATCAAAAGTATCAAAGCTTCATCTCAAATATGAGAAGAAGTTTCTCTATCTTAGAATCACATTACAGTTAACAACACAACCCAGATGTTCAGATTTTTACTGACACCTGTGCCAGGAAGAGCATTTAAACACTAGTGAGGGCATGGTAAACTGGAAGAAGTCATGCAGCACCCTGCCCATACTTGTGTGGCTGATGATAAGTACACTCTTTTCTTCTCTCTGGCCCTCACTGTCCTCTCTCACCTGGATCACTGACATATTAAGGCCTAGTTTGCAAAATTGCCACAAGAATTAGATAATAGTGGCAGAACAGCAATTGCCACATGGCAAGCATTTAGAAAAAGTATTTTTGAATGAGTACTAAATCAACTTAATCAAATGCTTATCACTCAGTGTAAGGTCAATAAACAGTAGTAATGAATGAGTAGGAATGGGGAGAAAGGGGCTAAAAGGAGGTAAATCCGTTTGTGAAAACTACCACCTCATTTTCTTAGTCCAATAGGTGCTGAAATGATCTATGAAGTTAAATAAAGAGACTGAAGAGAGAGAATGCATCTTTTATATGCAACCATGCCATGCCTGTATTTTCCCTTTTTGTGCCAAATAAAGATTTGCTCATTAACTGCCACAACATCCTAAACACTGAAGCCAATGGGTTTTAGTCACACTATTATAGACAGCTAAATTAGGTAGAAATATTATAGGCAGTTAATCCCTGTGCAAAAGATGGTCAGTGTAAAAGATGAAAACATATTACAACCAGACCTCAAGACAAACAGAAAATGACCAGACCTGCACACTTCCCCAAAGGACAAGATAAGCAGTAACACCTGGCCTAATGAAGTCTACATAGACATCAGTCACCCCAGTGGGTGACCAAGACCTCCAGACCCATCATTTCCTAGAAAAAGTCTCTGTTCTTTCCATGTGCACTTGTTGTGACTTGTTCCCTCACTGGATCACTATTACCTAAGAGACTATACTTGTAACCTTATTGGTTAATCATAGCTGTAATCCATGTTGTACTCACATGGGTTTTGCTCTGGAAAACTTCCTCTGAAAAGTGGGGTCCTTGGCTACCTATTTGGGACCCCTCCCACCTCTCAGGAGCTATCCTCTCAATAAACATTTCCTACTCTTAACCTCCACTGTTCCTAGAATTTATTCTGTGATTTTAGAGAACATGTATGTGATGTATCAGAGGTGCTGACAACCCAACTAACAGGTTGGGAGTTATAGTATTTCCCTTATATCATATTTGGAGGTCCTGATATCATTTCCTGTATCAATACTACTTTTAGAATTAAAAACTAAAGAGGTAGGGGGGTCATAAATTTTCATAGATGAAACAAGAAGGCAGATTACTGACACACAAACTGTTATGGCTTGTGTCTAGATGTTCCCCCCAAAGCCTCGTGTGGTCATAGGGCTTTTTCAGAGGTGGCTGAATCTATAGTGTGTGATGCTAGGATTAAGGGTATGAGATTTCCAAATCAGTACACTGATTAATTTGGCATCACCCTAATCCCAGTAGTCTGGATAAAGTAAAAGAGGCAGAAAGACTTGCTGTTAAGGTTCTTTGTTGGTTTTGCTACCAGTTGGGCACCATAAACTGTTCTCCTCTGTGAGGCCCCTATGCCGAGACAACCTGCCTTGGAGCCAGTGATTATGGACTGAAACCTCTACAAACTGTGAGTCAAATAAACCTTTTCCCCTTTAACTTTGGGTGTGGGGTATTTTGTCTCACCAACAAAAGAAAAGTAACTAAGACAACTAAAGAACAATAGCTACAGGTATAAAGATGTTAAAAAATGAGTGAAGGAGAGTGGTTAGTTTACTTACAGTTTGAAAACACAGGTTTATTGCTGGGGTTTTTTCAGCTCTTCAAAGCTTGCATGTTCTTAAACTGATTCATATGCGATCTTCTATACTGAAAGACATAAAAATAGAAATAACAACACTGATTTCAAACTACAGCAACCCCCCAGGGGGAGGGAGGCACAAAAGGTAAACTCATTAGAATTATAGCAGACTTCTCAACACAAAACTTAAAAGGCCAGAGGGACTTGGAATAAAGTGTCTCAATCCCTAAAAGATAATTTCCAACCTTGATTTATATATGATAGATTTCCCTCCAATTTAGGGTGGCTGCTGTATATAACAGCTACCTTCTTTCCAACATGCTCCTACTCCCACCAAAACAGTAAACTAATACTTGCTCTCCTCCTAGCAACTAGTGACATCACAGGCTCCTCCAGTCCCTAGCCACTACCTCACTTAACCCCACCCCAGCTCTTATAAGAAGCACTCCCCATCCTGGCCAAATTGCTTTTGTCTCTCCTTTGTTTAGAGACAGCCCGGTAGATTGTTCCTACAATAAAGGCTTGTTGTGGCCTAGTCTGGTCTTGGTTTTCGGCTTTTTTACCTGACAATATATATTGCAAAACTTTCCTTCAAAATTGATGGAGAAATAAGGTATTTTTAATAACAAGGAGCACCTCAAAAAATTCATGGCCAGCAAACCAACATTCCAAAAAATTCTCAAGGATATCCTAGCAAGAGACAATAAAGCCAACAAACCTAGTAAGTCAAAAATAATGAATACACCTGGTGAGATGAGCAGCTAAGCAAAAGGTAAAACGAAGAAATCAGCAACAGGAAAACAATGCAAAGACAGGAATAAGACAGTACCTCTCAGTAATAACCCTCAATATAAATGGCCTCAATTCCCCAATCAAAAGACACAAGATTCAATGCTATGCAGTATATAAGAAACACATTGAATTCAAAAAGGATGCAAAAAAACTACCAACTAAGAAAAGCCCAGGTCCTGACGATTCACTAAAGTTCATTCTATAAGAACTTTAGAGAATATATAATGCCAAAACTCCTTAAACTCTTTAATGAAATTGAAAAGGAAGCAATACTCACAGTCATTGAAGCAAGCATTACTCTCATCCTAAATCCAGAAAAGGCTGGAACAAAAAAAAGACTAACTAGGATTCATTCATTCCAGGGATGCAGGAATGGTTTAACATATGCAAATCAATAAATATTATAGACCACATAAACAGAAGTTAAGGATTAAAAAAAATCACATGATCAACTCAATGGGTAGAGAAAAATCATTTGACAAAAATCCAACATCCATTCACAATAAAAAGCCTTAAGAAAATAGTTATGGAAGATCTTTATCTCAATCTAATAAAAGCCATCTATGACAAACCAATGATCAAGATCATATTAAACAGAGACACTAAAAACTTTCCCTTTAAAATCATGAACAAGACAAAGATGTCCACTATCTTTGAACCACCCCTATTCAATACAATTCCTGAAACAATAGCCAGAACTATAAGGTAAGAGAAAGAAATAAAAGGTATATGGACAGGAAAAGAATAAGTTAAATTATCATTATTTGTAGATGATCTGATCCTCTACATAGAATACACAAAAAAAACTCTATCAAAAGACTCCTACAATTTATTCAGTAACATAGTAGCAAATAAAATCAACACTCAAAAATCAATTGTGTTTCTATACATCAGTAAGAAAATTAGGGAATCAATAACTTTCACACTAACATGAGGGAAAATGAAATACTTAGGCATTAACCTAACCAAGGAAGTTTAAGGCCTCTAAAATGAAAACTACGGTGCTTTGAAAATGGAGATCAAAGATCATATCAGAAAATGGAATGATATACCCTGCTCCTGGATAGACAAACCAATAAAAGTCAAAATGACCATACTTTCAAAACTGTTACACAGATTTAACACAATCCTGATCAAAATACCAATAGCCTTCCTCAGAGAACTAGAGAAAACAATCCTAAAATTCATACGTAACCAGAAGAGATCCAGAATAGTAAAAGCAATTCTGGGGAACAAAGTCAAGGCAGAGGTATCAGAATGCCAGACTTCAAGTTATACTACAAAGCTACAGTGATAAAAATAGCGCCTAGTATTGGCAAAAACACAGACTTGAGTATCAATGGAACCGAACAGAGGATACAGAAACAACTCCAAGTACATTCTGCTACCTCATCTTTGACACGGGGGCCAAATACTTTTCACTGGAGGAAAGAGCCTCTTTCACAAATAGTGCTGGGGAAAGTGGCTATCCACATCCTGAAGATTGAATCCAGACCCATATCTCTCACCATGTGCTGAACAAAAATCAAAATAAATCAAAGATCTAAATATTAAAATTGAAACATTTCATCTACTGGAAGATAAAATTGGTAAAATTCTTGAAGACACTGCAGTGGGTAAGCAAGGACTTTTTGAACAGAATCCTGGTTGCACAAGAATTAATACCATGAATCAAATGGGAAAACGTCAAATTAAAAAGCTTCTGCACAGCAAAGGAAATCACCAACAGAGTGAAGAGACAAGCTAGAGAATGGAAAACAATTTTTGCCAGCTACTCCTCAGCCTAAGGACTAATATGTAGACTATATAAAGAACTCAGAAAAATTAGACTCCAACCTCAAATTTAAAGACCCAATCAAAAATTGGCCATCTGAAATGAATAGACATTTCTCAGATGAAGCAGTGTAAATGGACAATAAATGTATGAAAAATGTTCAACATTGCTGGTCACTTGAGAAATGCAAATTAAAACAATCCTAACATTCCATCTATTCCAGAAAGAACAGCTATGTATCTTCAAGAAATCAAATAATAACAAATGTTGGAGAGGCTGCAAGGAAAAAGGAACTCTTCTTCACTGTTGTTGGGAGTGTAAACTGGTACAATCACTGTGGAAATCAGTAGAGACTCTTCAAACAACTAATATTATAAGTTCCATATGCCCCAACTATTCCCCTTCTAGGTATCTTCCTGATAGAGTTAAAGACATCACATTACAGTCACATTACAGTGATACATGTCTACCATGTTCTAGCAATACAAGTCTTCATAGCTCAATCTTGGAACCAGCCTGTATGTACATCAACAGATGAATGGATAAAGTGTGGTATTTACACACCATGGAGTATTACTCAGCCAAAAAGAGGACAAATGAGTCATCTGTAGGAAGTGGATGTACCTTGAGAGCATAAAGTTACCATAAGTGAAGTAAATCAGACACAAGAGCTTATATGAGAAACTCAATGTATAAATAAAGTGCAAAATAAAACAGAATAGGAAATATTGAGATGGATTTTTGACATATGGGAAGGAAACAGAGATGGGGATGGGGAGGGAGGGAAAGGAAATGAAATTACAAAAGGGGTGGGGGTCATTGTAAAGTGTTGTGTACATGTACCAAGTCCCTATGAGGAATGTGATTACCATGTACTACAAACATGTATTAAGAAAAAATATATATATACATATATATACAGAATCTGCCAAAAGAAGTACACATATTTCAGTAATTCACCACACTAATAAATGTTCACCACTTTTGAGCACCTGCTGTAATTGTAGAGGCCAAAGGTTACTTACTAATCTCATGATGTCTCAATAAATTAGTATTAAAATATTTATACAAGTTTTTTTTTCCTGATATATACATTTTTTGGTGGACTCTGTATATATATGAATGAGAAGAGGACCAAGAGATGCAGAGGGATAGAGGGAGGGGGATTAAAAAAAAGAATTAAGAAATGTTATGCATACATACCAACTCCCCATTAAGAATACAGTCAACATGTACTAGAAACATGTATCAACAAAAATTTTTTTTAAATACCAATGTAAATGTTATGTAAATAGTCATTATACAGTTCTGTACTGTTTAGGGAATACTGACAAGGAAAAGTCCGTTCATGTTCAGTACAGATGTAATGTTTTCTCCTGGGTATTTTCAATGCACAGAAACACAATCTGAAGATATAGTGGGTTGAGTTAAAAAAAAAAATAAAGGGAGGAGGGAATACTTGCAATTAATTTAGTATTTTGTTCTCTAGTAAGGACAGTACGTAGATAATATGGACAAACACATACATTTGTATTTAGACTTCCATTTCCGATTTCCTTGTCTTTTAAATAACTTATACTTAGGAAAAATTTTCATCAGTATAGATGGACTCATGTATTCCCATAATGATATAGTAATAAAAGAGTTTAGTAGTAAAGAGTATTTAGGAACAGTAAATTCTGCTTTTTGAGGTGATTGCTCCTCAAATTCCTCCTAACTACCACCATCCAAAAGAGAAAGTAAGGTGACTCTAAGTTAAATAAGAGTTACTGCTACATGCATATTTTCATATATATAGTCAGGGCCAGTCCTAGAGAGTGGTATGATGTAAGCGCGTGGCTACTTCCCTCTATCTAAACTATTGAGGATTCAATGACCCTAGATGTTTTACAGCAGGGCTGCAAAACAATCAGCTGTCTCCCCACTATAATCGTACTGAAAGGTGTTCAAACCTTTAAGAGATGAGGCCTAGAGATCCTGGCGATCAGCAGTGAGGACCAGAACCTCTCTGCTGCACGCCCATCCCAGCCAGGGCCCTGCCCTGATAGGGGCCTGGGCACACAAGCAAAAGCCAAAGGGTCGCCCAGAAAAGAACTGCACAGGCACAGAATCAGCAGCCAGAGGCCTGCCCCATACCATCAGTAAGTGCGCAGAGACCCTAGCCAGAAACCTGCTCAGACACCAGGGTCTGGGGTGCACAACACCCAGCCAAAGGCCCTCCCAGATAACAGCTACACGGGGAGGCAGGCCCTAGTCAGAGGCTTGCATAGATACCATCACAACTATGCACAGGCCCCAGCCAGAAGCCTGCCCAGAAAACAGGTCAGCTCAGGGACCCAGAAGGCAACCATTCTGAACCCAGAAATTGGTACACTGATAAACAGCAGAGAAAAGGTTGCTTAGTGGCTTGCTGAGAATTGAGGACAACTGGGTGAGCAAAAACTTGCCTCAACAAAGGCACAGCAGGCTGCATTCGTTGAAATGAAAGGACACATAAACAAGCCTCAAAACCAGACTACCAGATCCCCTAAGGCAACCCTAAAGGGAAATGAGATGGACCAATCTGATACTCAACAACCTGAACTCACTGAACTGGCAAGAAAAAAAAAAAAAAGAAATCAGAAATACTTTCTCAGATAACAACAGAGATTGTGCCCATAATGTAAGACATGATTAATAAATATAGAGCACATACAGATAAAAAAATACAGGAGCTGAGGTACATGATGGAATCCCAACATAAGAAACAAATGGAATCCATAAAACAGATTCAAACATATTCTGAGGTGAATAAAAACTCCACTGAAAGTTTATGCAGTAGAATGTGCCAATGTGAGGACATAATTTCAGATATAGAAGATAAGATTGCAATTAGTGAACAGGAAAAGAAAAATTTCTTTAAAATAGTAAGGGACCATGAGAAATCAAACTAGCAGCTGCTAGATGATGCAAAGAAGAATAACATAAGACTGATTAGAGCCAATGAAGAAACAGGACAGAGTGCAGATGACATAAAAAAAAACTATTCACAGAAGTAACGGCAGAAAACTTCCCAAGTAGGAGAAAAGAACTTGACATACAGATAAGTGAGTCATAAAGGATTCCAACTAGCCATGATCAAAAAAAATCTACACATAGGTATATAATAGTTAAAATTCCAGAAACCAAACAGAAGAAAACTCTACAAGCAGTTAGAGAAAAGAAACAAATCACATACAAAGGGAAGCCTATCAGAATCACAGCATACTTCTCAGCACAAACCCTCAAAGCAAGAAGAGCCTAGAGTGATATATTTCAAACCCTAAAGGAAAACAGCCTCCAACCCAGACTGATGTATACCCTGCAAAACTATTTTTTCAAAATTGATAGAGAAGTAACATACTTTCATGACAAAGAGCACCTTAGGAACTCCAAAGAATTTTAAACAATATCCTAGGAACAGACAATGAGGATCAAAACCCAGAAAGCCCAGCAGAGTGAATCCACTGGGCATGACAAGAAATTAAACACAGAGAGAGAATCCAACAAAAAGAAAAAGTCACGACAAGGTTAAGTCAATACATATCAGTTATAACCATCAATGTTAATGGTCTCAATTCATCAATCAAAAGAAACAGACTGGCAGAATGGGTCCAGAAGCAAGATCCAACAATGTGCTGCATGCAAGAAACAATTCAAAAACAAACTCATGGATGGAAAATTAAAAGATGGAAAACAATATTCCAGGCGACAAGAACCCAAAATAAAGCAGAAGCAGCTATCCACTTTACAGATTAAATGGATTTCAAACCAACACTAATTAAGAGACAAAGAAGGACAGTACATCCTTGTAAACAGAAAAATCCAAGAGGAAGAGATCACAATCATAAATATATATGCACTAAACAATACTGTGCCCAACTATATAAAACAAACACTAATGGACATGGAAAACGAAATAACCACTAATACAATTGTAGTGGGGGACCTCAATACCCAACTGTCACACATAGATAGATCAACTAGACAAAAAATAAACAACAAGCCAAGGATTTAGCTCAGTGATTCCACCTTCTGACTTGCAAGCACAATGACTCAAGTTTGATTCCCAGTATAAAAAAAAAAAATCAGGGCAAAAAATAAACAGCAAAATACTAGAACTCTAACTCTTGAACAAATAAACTTTTCACATGTTTACACAGAGTCCCATCCCACAAAATCAGAATGCACATTCTTTTCAGGTGCACATGGTTCGTGCTCCAAAATAGACCATATACTCGGTCATAGAACATGTTTAAGTAACTGCAAAGGAACTGAAATTATCCTGTGTATTATCACACCACAGTGCAATGAAATTGGAGATCAATAGCAAAAGAAACCGCAAGAATTTCATAAACATGTGGAAACTGAATGACACATTTCTGAACAACCAACTGGTCACAGAGGAAATTAAAGAAGAAATCAGACAGTTCCCAGAATTAAATGACAACAATACAACATATCGGAATCTATGAGACATAATGAAAGCAGACTTACAAGGGAAATTCATAGCAGTGAATACTCATATTAGGAAAAATGAGCGAGCCTAATTAAATAACCTGATGTTGGACCTCAAGCTTCTAGAAAAAGAGCAAGACAAACCCAAAACTTATACAAGGGAGGAAATTATAAAGCTCAGAGCAGAAATCAATGCAATGGAGACTAAGAGAATGATACAAAAAAAAAAAATCAATGAAGTAAAGAGTTGGTTGTTCGAAAGAATAAAAGAAAATGGGCAAACCCTTAGCCAACCTTATCAAAAAAAGGAAAGTAAAGGACCAAAAATGTGCAATTAGGAATGAAAAGGGTGAAATTATAACGGACCCAGCAGAAATCCAGAGGATCATCAATACCTACTTCAAGAACCTATACGCCAGTAAGATGGACAACACAGAAGAAATGGACAGATGCCTAAATATGTATGAATTACCAAAGTTGAACAAAGAAGACCTAAAAATGCTAAAACACCAAACATCAATCAATTAAATTGAAAATGTAATTAAAACCTTACCAACTAAGAGAAGTCCAGGCCCTGATGGCTTCACTGCTGAATTCTACAAGACATTTAGAGAGGAACTACTGCCACTACTGTTTAAATTCTTCAATTAAATTGAAAGAGAGGCAATACTCCCAAATTCATTCCTGGAATCAGCGCTCACCTTAATCCCAAAAGCAGAGAAAGACCCAAATGCAAAAGAGAACTATAGGCCAATCTCACTAATAAATACAAATGCAAAAATCCTTAATAAGGTACTGGCAAGGGTGGTCGCAGCGGTTGGTGGACAGGCAGCCAGCCATGAGCAGACGTCCAGACCAAGATGCCACAGTACCAGGCCTGGGAGGAATTCAGTCGCGCGGCCGACAAGCTCTACCTCGCGGACCCAATGAAAGCACGGATAGTTCTCAAATGCAGGCACGCTGATGGGAATTTGTGTATTAAAGTAACTGATAATTTAGTTTGTTTGGTGTACAGAACAGATCAAGCTCAAGATGTGAAGAAGATTGAGAAGTTCCACAGTCAGCTGATGTGACTTATGGTAGCCAAGGAGTCCCACAGTGTTACTATGGAAACAGACTGACAGTATGAAATGAAGATTCTGTTTGTAGGAAGTAAATATCTTTTGAAATTGAGAAAGTATTGGGACAGAAAATACTTTATGTAACTGAGTGGGCTATTCAAAAGCCAAGAGGCCATTTTTTTTTGTATTTTCTTTTTAATGTTTATCTTAGAGCTGTGGAATATAAGTGCTTTCAGTTAGAGAACTATCATTTATTTTTTGGAAATTGAACAAGAAATGCATCTATCTTAGAAACTTGCAGAAACTAATTGATGTTGGCCAGAATGATGTATAAGTATTTCTCTGGTAAACATGTATAAGTAATTTAAAAATGAAATACCAAGAAGAGCCAGTTCTTAAATTTAATTCATCTGCCTTTAAGAGAAAATTAAATGTAATCATTTTAGTGGACTGTTATATTTCTTTGGAGCATAAACTTGCACTGCTGATAGCCAATAAATATACATGATAACTGGAATTAAAAAAAAAAAGGTACTGGCAAATAGAATGCTGAACATCATCAAGAAGATCATACACCCTGATCAAGTGGGATTCATCCCAGGGATGCAGGGATGGCTCAACATATGCAAATCAATAAATGTAATACACTATATCAATAGAGCCAAGGACAAAAACCATATGATTATCTCCATAGACACAGAAAAAGCATCTGACAAAATCCAACATGCATTTATGATAAGAACCCTACAAAAAATTGGAGTAGATGGTCTCTACCTCAAACTGATAGAAGCCATCTATGAAAAACCAACAGCCAATATCATACTAAATGGTCAAAAGCTGAAATCCTCACACTAAAATCAGGAACAAGACAAGGATGTCCACTCCCACCATTCTCGTTCAATATAGTTCTGGAAACATTAGCCACAGCAATTGGACAAGAGAAAAAAATAAAAGGAATAAAGATAGGAAATGAAGACGTCAAATTGTCATTATTTGCAGACAATAGGATACTCTATATAGAAGACCCCAAGAACTCCACCAAAAGTCTTCTAGACTTAATAACCAAATTCTGTAAAGTAGGTGGATACAAGGTCAAAAAACAATAGCTTTCCTGTACAGAAAAAGCAGACTAAGAGAAAAATAGGGCAAACAATTCCTTTCACATTAGTATCCAAAAAACTGAAATACCTAGGAATCAACCTAAAGAAATCAAAGACCTCTTCTCTGAAAACTATAGTACTTTGAAAAGAGAGATTGGAGAGGATATGAGAAAATGGAAAGACATCCCTTGCTCCTGGGTAAAAAGAATCAACATAGTGAAAATGGCCACACTTCCAAAACTGCTATATGGATTCAATGTAATCCCAATTAAAATCCCAGCAGCATACTTCACAGGCCTTGAGAAAACAATCCAAAAAATTCATTTGGAACAAGAAGAGACCCATAATAGCAAAAACAATTCTAGGCAATAAAGACAAGGTAGGGGGTATCACAATCCCCAACTTGAAACTATATTACAAAGCTACTGTGATAAAAACAGCATGGTACTAGCAAAGAAATAGACCTGAGAACCAGTGGAACAGATCAGAAGATGCAGAAACAACCCCAGACACACTCAGCCATCTCATCTTCGACAAAGGAGTCAAACACCCTCACTGGAGGAAAAATAGCCTTTTTAATAAACGGTGCTGGAAAAACTGGGTTTCAATTTGCCAGAGATTAAAATTAGACCTATAACTCTCACCATGCACTAAACTAAAATCAAAGTGGATTAAAGATCTAAATATTAGAACAGAAACACTACACCGGCTGGAAGAGAAGTTAGGTAGAATTTTGGAAGACATTGGCGATAGAAAAGATTTTATGAACAAAACCTCAGTTGCATGTGAACTAGCACAAAGAATCAACAAGTGGGATCTCTTATTAAAAAGCTCCTCCACAGCAAGAGAAACCATCAACAGTGTGAAGACACAACCCACAATTTGGAAAAAAATTTTCACTAGCAGTTCCTCAGAGAAAGGTCTGCTATCTAGAATATATAAAGAACTTTAAAAAAAATCAGACCTCTCAAATTTAAAGATCCAATCCAAAAATGGGCATCTGAAATGAACAGACATTTCTCAAAGAAGTAGAAATAGTGAAAAAATGTATGAAAAAATATTCAATATCACTGGTCATTCAAGAGATAGAAATGAAAATGCTGAGATTCCATTTCACTCCAGAAAGAATGGCTGCTATCATGAAATCAACCAATAACAAATGCTGGTGGGGCTGTGGGGAAAGAGGAACACTGCTCCACTGCTGGTGGGAGTGCAGACTGGTGCAACCACTGTGGAAATCAGTATGGAGATACCTCAAAGAACTACGACTGGAAGTCCCATTTGACCCCGCTATTTCACTGCTGGGGATCTTCCCCAAAGAATTAAAAGAATCATGCCACAGTGATATATGTGCACCCATGTTCATAGCAGCACAGTTTGTAATAGCTAACACTTGGAAACAGCCCAAATGCCCATCAACTGGAGACTGGATAAAGAAAATGTGGTTTTTCTATAAAATGGAGTACTATTCAGCCATAAAGAATGAGAAATTAGAGACATTTACAGCTAAATGGATGCACATTGAGGCAATACTAAGAGAAATAACAGGACACATATATGTAAATACCAAATAATTTGTTGTGAGAAAATAAAAGTGTAAATAAGGACTAAAAGGTAAAATACACAATGTGAAATAGGAAGAAAAGGGGCAAAAGGAAGAGAAAGTGGGAGGGGTAGGGGAAAGGAAAGAAGGGAATGGAATAAATATGAGAAAATTTTAAAAATGTAAACAGAGGTCTTGTAAATAGGGAGGGGCAGATGGGTTGAAGGGAGGGCAGGGCAATGGGGAAAAAAATAAGAACCAAGATAGAGTATGTAAAGGTGCAAATTCTCAATGATGAATGTCATTATATTGTGTAGCTAAAATGTACCAATAAAGTTAATTTAAAAAAAAAGATGAGGGCCGGGGATTTAGCTCAGTGGTACCGCTGCCTGTCTCACAAGCACAAGGTCCCGAGTTCGATCCCCGGTACCAAAAAAAAAAAAAAAATGAGACCTAACGAAGGGTGACTCGATCAAGGCAGCCCTTATGAAGGGATTAATGCTGGTCTGTCATTCAAAGTGGGTGACATCTTGAAGGAGTAGCTTCACTTGCAAGAGAACCAGTTGTTATTAAAGAGTGAGCCTGGGAATTTCTTCTCATCCCTTCTCTCCCTGGTATATGTTCTTGTCACTGAAGCCATCTGACATAAAGCACTCACCAGTGGCTGATGCTGGGGACACAGTCCTGGATCTCTAAAACTGTAGGCCAAAATAAACCTCTTTATAACTTTCCCAGCTTCAATAGCAACACAAAATGACTAAGGCAGACGGAGAGCAAGATGGGTGGTCTGGCAGAGGACATAATATAGTGGGTTTCCTCACTTCCAGTTACTTCCCAGGCCCTGCCTTAAACTCCACCAGCCTCTTTGCTGGACATAGGTCAGGATGACTGGACAGGAATGAGAATGGAGAAAATTGATGAAAAGTTTAAAGAAAAAATATAAACCTGTTCTTTAACACTCAACTCAAAAACCATGTAAAATGAGAAAAAAAAAAAGGAAAAGAACCATGATGAGAAGTAACTGTTGCCTGAATTTGCTCCTGAGGAATTCAATTAACTGAGAGGCAAGGAATATATTCAGTCCTTCCCTCAACACATAGCCCAGATTATTTGGCACAACCAGGACCAAATACATAAAAACACTTATAAACATGAACCATTAGACTTTTTGAGTTTTCATCATAGGCCTTGATTAAACAAGTCAAAGATGTTCTTTGTTATAGCTCTGATCAAATGCAAGAGGCTTTAGTCACTTCCTCAGAAAGACCTAAGCTATACATACTAACCAACACAGTCACCCACTCACCAAAAGGCTCACTAACAAGTTTAATTTAAAAACAAGAGGGTATTATTAAACTTAAAACTAAGCCATAAATACCCAAATCCTTGCAAACACGCCTAAAAGAAAAACCCTTAGTGTAATGACAAGCACAATTACAAATAGCCTTTCATTTGTCTCACAGATCTTTTCTTTATAGAGATTAGAGAAATACAGTGTGTATGCACTTAATAATAAAACCCTTAGCTTCCTTCCACAACCTAGGTTTCAAAAGCCAAGAAAATCCTCCAAACCCTTAAGTAACCAAGTAACTTCCACACACTATATCCCTTGGATATTCCTTTTTTTTTTTTTGGTACCGGGAATCAAACTCTGGTCCTTGCACTTTCCAGGCAGGCACCGGAACCACTGAGCTAAATCCCCGGCCCTTCCTTGGATATTCTAAAGTATGACCATGATAACTGAGAGACGCTACTATCTATTCTAATAATGCTACATTTCATGCTTCAATACTGAATGGAGTCCAAAGTCTCCTTTCAGATATGACCTAAGTGTCTAAAGCTGGGGTCTGTAAGCAGGGTAAACTGGGCTTGCCATCTGTTTTTGTAAATAAAATTTTACTGGAACATAACCACACCCATTCACTTACATATTGTCTATAGCTGCTTTCTGCATTGATAGAATCCATAAGTAACAACAATCTATAAGATACACAAAGCATAAATTTTATTATCTGACTTTTAATAAAATATTTGCTGCTCTCTGGTCTAAAGGAAACAGCTACTTCATTGGACCATCTTGAAATAAAAAACACTGATCTCAGTTCATAACTACCTAGGATGATTAACTATTAGCTGTTTTGATTCTCTTATTTATGATGCACTAATTGCTAATATTAATTGGGAACATATACTTGACCCTATTCTAAGACACTTACCTTTAGTAGTGTATTTAATTCTGACAAACTACCCATGAGAGAAATAAATTATTACCCCCATTTTACAAATGAAGAAAGTGAGGCAGAAGGGTTAAATAACTTGCCCAAGGTTAAGTAGTAGAAAAGTTAGCACTAGAACCCAGGCAATGTGGCTTTAAAGTTCACATTCTTAATCTCTATGGTATAGTGATGTTAATTTTAATGATAAAAAATGTTACACAAAATATAGGCAAATGCTGAAAGATTTATTCATTATAAATGTTAAGTAAATATAGTCAAATACTCCTCTGCACATTTTAAGATAAAATACCTAAAACAATATAAATGGACTTTCATAGATTTTTAAAGTCCCTTCTGATTCTCAGATTAGAGCTATTCTAGGAATATAAAATATTCTTTACTGTCATAAGTAATCAAAGAATCAAGGTTACTTGACCAACGTCAATCTTTTTCTCAGCAAGGCCTTTCCAGAAAGTTCAGGCCCTTCAGAAAGCCTTCTGGATGACACTTAACAGAAAACTCTTCCAAATTTTTCCCATTTAGTCTCATCTTCCTCCATCAACTTTCTATCTGGGAACAGGCTGAGTGTCAACAGAAATCATGGGACGACTGTTCCTAACCCAGCAAGAAGAGCTATAACCAGCCATGACTCCATCACAGATGCAAGAAGAAGTCTCCATGTGGAACCATTCCCATCATTTCCACCAGTTTCCTGACATTTATGGAGGAAGAGTATCACCTCAGTCTGATCTAGAGACCTTTTACACTGAAAGACTGGTTTTGATGCGGCGCCAAACAAGGAGAACATACTGTTAAACTCCTCATTCCAAATTCATGTGTAGACAAGAGATGGTCTCAATCCTATTTTTAGGCTAGTCTCTAACCATTTTGCAGTATCTGCAGAATAAAGTTCAAATCCTTGACTGTGAATTTCTTTCCTGCTTTCTTTCTGTGGTCTTTCATACACTCATGATGGTCTTTTCTTCAGCACATCATATTTACTCCTGACCCCAGATCATTCTGTACATTGTGTTAAACACTCCATTGTCCTCTCCTACCAACATCACACAGAATGTATAAGCCAAATCTGTCAAATACTGTGGGGTGCAGTATACATTTCCTGCCACCAGATTCCTCACATTCTAGCAGGGGAAACAGGCAACACATGAGACTACCATAAATAAAAGGTTTAAAGTATTACAGGTCCAAGAATAGCAAACCTAGAACGATGTTAGAGGCCGTTGCTCAGAGACACTATGAAAAAAGGGACAGCTCGATTCAGTGGTTGAGTTCAAAGATGTAGGGATGACATAAAGAATAAAGGTTTACATTACAGATTCAGAGCTAGAGCTTAGCCCAGAATCTTGGCATCTTTTGGCTGGAATAAGGCTTTAGGAATCAAAAATAAAAACATTAGGTTGGTGCCCAACCATGTTCAAAACCGTATTTGTAACAAATCATCTTGGCCAGGGCCAGGGATTTAGCTCAGTGGTGCCACACTTGCCTGGCAAGTGCAAGGTCCTGAATTTGATTCCTGGTACCGGAAAAAAAAACCTTGCCCAAATCATGAAATCTGTTTGTATTACATCCTAATTCAGATTCCTTCTGTTGTTTTTGCTGATAGCACTTACTCTTCCCAAAACCAGTTAATTCAGGGAATCTAATCACACACTGATCTTCACTGCTTAAATATTCCAAAAGCATATTTAACTTTCTCAATAATACTTTGTTATCAAATAACAGATTCTTTCAAATAGATACTCAGCCTTTTCAAAGTTAGATTCACGATCCCTACAGTAGTGCTAATTAAGCTAAGAAGCAAACTGAAGTTATGCACTTGGGCTGTGCAGATAGTTACACAGGGCCCAGCCCAAGAGCCAATACAGCTTTTTCTGCCTATCCATTAACTCCTGCAAGTAGATATACAGCTTAATTCTTTGTGCAATGGTCAGAAAAAAGACAATTCTCAGGACCAGTGCTGAACCCAAAGAGCAACTTCAGTGGTGCAAGAAAGAGATGGCACTCAGACAAAAAAAAAAAAAAAAAAAAAAAGAGAGTAAAGAGACTTTACATGTTAACTATACTTGCAAAGTGGAGACCTTACAGGTTATAATACTGTATTAGCAAACCTGGGAATGCCTGAGGTTCATTCCTTGTGCTTTTACAGAGTTTAGTTTTTTTGTGTATCCAATAGCATAAATACCAGCTGTGTAGCAGACACCTCTGCCCAGTATTGGCAGGCTATGGTGGCACAAGCTTTTTGCCCTTCCATAATTTGGCTGTGTTACATTGAAAGTAGTCTAATCAGCTTAGTTCACTTTCAGCCGAGGTTAACTCAGCTCCAGCTAAATTCCTCCCCTCTGAGTTAACCATTTGTTCTAGCCAGCAGAGATGCTTGTGCCCTCATTCTACAGTCCTGCCTGCTTGATGCATGTTATCAGCACGTGTCAGAAGGCCTGCTCAACTTCCCCTCTTCCCACACTTGCAATAAATAAACCTGGATGTCCTGGGAGTTGTCTTTCCTGCCCATAGCAGCTTAGATCAGTCCAAGTCTCTCAAGTCTCTGTCTGGGTGTTTAATTCCCACTTACCTATCTCACAAACATCATACTGGCCTGCAGGAGGGCAGGACCACTGCAGGGGTCTCTGGCAACATCCCATCACCTTTTCCCTATACAAGTGAATGAATACACTGATAATTTGCTATTTGAAAGTCCTCAGGGAACTTAGTTTTGTGTCAAAATAAAGGTAAATATAGTCACTTTCCCTTGGGGGTTCAAATTTTAGTATTTAAAAGGACCACATCATATTTGGAATGTTTACTAATGGCGTGTTTTCTTTGCCAATGTTGGCTTTTAACTTTTTACTTTCCACAGAAAGATTCTAATTCAAAGATTCTGAACAGCTTGAGTACAAAAGAATTACTCTTTAAATGTTCTGACTGACATGATCAAAGGCTGCCACAAAGTTTTATATAAAAATAAAGACAAGGGGCCGGGGATTTAGCTCAGTGGTTTTGCCGCCTGCTGTGCAAGCACAAGGACCCCAGTTCGATCCCCAGTACCGAAAGAAAGAAAGAAAGGACAGACCGACAAGCATGGTTATATGTTATACAGCACAGAATGTGAAGGATAGGGGAGTGGACATGGTTCCAATTCTTAGTGTATCAATTTCTGTGGTTAATACTTTAAAAGAAAACATGGACAATGGTATAAAAACATATTAAGAGTATTAAAATACACTATAAAATATTATGGATTATAATATAAAGCTATGTAGCGATATATTTAAACAGTGGATTTCAATTAAGATTGGAGTAGGAACTTTATTTCTTTTTTCCCATTAAGTTTATTGGTACATTTTAAGTATAAGATACAGTTACATTCATCAATGGGATCTTGTACCATTACATGAGTATCATGGTTCTTATTTTTTTCCCCTTCCCCTGCCCTGCCTTCACCCCTCCAACCTTCCCTATTTACAAAGACTTTGTTTCCATTTTTTTCCTTTTCTCATATTGTTTCTTTTCCCTTCTTTCCTTTCCCCTACCCCTCCCAATTCCCCTGTTCCTCTAGATCTTTACTTCCTATTACACAGTATGAATTATACTTTTTAAAAATTATAATATCAAGATCTAGAAGACATTACCACAGATTTTACAGAATTTAAAAGGATACAAAAAGCATATTACAAAAATCTTTTTTGAAATAAATCAGACAACGTCTAAGAAATACCTTGGAAGACAAATTAATGAAACTCTGGAGGAAATATAAAATTTGAATAGCACCTATTAAAGAAAGTATATTCCTAGCTTGAAAACCTATCTACATGACAACAACAGGCTCATATACATTTTAACTGATAAATTATATCAAACATTTAAAGCAGAAAACGAAGGAACACTTCTCCCCTCATTTTAGGAAATCAACACTGTGCTAATCCTAAAACTGGATAAAGATAATAGAAGAAAAAAGTATGAACACAGATAGAAATTTGTTTAACAAAACAAACTCTTAGAAGTCAGATCTGGCAGTATGTAGAAAGCAGTTTTATTATAGGGATGGCAGCGTTGGTTCAGCATTGGAAGATCCATCCCCAAAAGTCATAATTTTAACACAGAAAAGGAAAAAGCCATACGATCCAGTCACTAGTTAAAGAAAAAGTATTGGCTTAAATTCTACAGCTGTTCCTGGTAAAAGCTATCAGGAGACTAGAAGTAGAACAGAACCTTCTAAACAGATCAAAGACATGTACTCCATACTTCCCAAAAAAACTCCTTCTATGAATGGAGACGATACAATGCTTTCTCCCTAAAGTGGGGAACAAGGGCATATATACCTACTCTTCATCTGTCCATTAGACTTTGAAACATAGGTCTAAACCAAAATAGTCTGGCAATAAAACGACACAACTAGGATAGGATTGGCAGGGCAGAAGCAAAATCTTTATATGTAGATGAAATGATCATCTACAGAGAAAACACTTAGAAATCTCTAGGAGCCCCTAGAACTTGTACTTGAATTTAGCAGGATTAGAAAACACAAGGTATATATAAAAATTCAGGACTGTGTATACGTGCTATAAATGAAAAACTGGATATTGAAATTTTAAAGTTATGTAGGAGTACAAAGGACCCAGAAAAGCCAAAAACAAAAACAGTGTTGGAAGACATTTAGCACCCAATTTTAAGACCTCTTCTAAAGCTACAGTAATCAAGGCAGTGTTGGCGTAAGGAAAGACATACAGATCATTTGAATAAAACAGAGAATCTAGAAATAGAACCACACCTATATGGTCCACTGAGTTTTGAAAGATTATTTAACATTAGCATTTTATAGAATATAAACTCGATTCAAGAACCGAGGAAGAGATAGTGTCTTCAGCAAATGGCACTAGAACACTTGGTATCCGTATATAAAATATTAACCTCAACCGTTTTTTTCCATACATGAAAATAACTTGAAGGGATCTATGAACCTAAATAAGAAAGCCTAAAAGTATAAAACTTTAAGAAGAAATTATAAGGGGAAATGTTTATGAATTCAGGGTAGGCAAGAACTACCTAGGATACAAAAACCATGATGTATAAAAGAAAAAAAACTGATGAAATTCCATCAAAATTTAGAACTTTAAATGACATCATTAAAATGAAAAATAGTCCTTAAACAGACCATATTTACAATGCATATAACCTATGACCAGAATATATAAAGAATTCTTAGAGCTCATTAACAGACAACCCAATTAAAAAGTAGACATAAGATGATAAATAGCCAGTATAGCACAAGGAATGGTGTACAACTCTAGAATCAGAAAAATACTAATCAGTACAATAATAAGACTGAATTATACATTCATTAGGGAGATGAAGTCAAAAGTTTTAAAAGCCTTGTCATGACTTATTCTTTTTGCTGGATTTTTCCCCTTGCGTTTAATTTGTCACACCCAATGGATTCATTCTGCTGGGTTTCCTGGGGTTGTGATCCTCATTGTCTTTTCCTAGGGTATTGTCTAAAATTCTTTGGAGTGCCCATTTGGTATTCATGAAGTTCCTGAGATGCTCTTTATCATGAAAGCATCTTATTTCTCCACCAATTTTGAAAGATAGTTTTGCAGGGTACATCAATCTGGGTTGGAGGCTGTTTTCCTTTAGGGCTTGAAATACATCACTCCAAGCTCTTCTTGCCTTGAGGGTTTGCATTGAGAAGTCTGCTGTGATTCTGATGGGCTTTCCTTTGTATGTGATTTGTTTCTTTTCTCTCACTGCTTGTAGAATTTTATTCTTCAGTTGGATTTCTGCAATCCTATTATATGCATATGTGTAGATTTTTTTTGATTAAGGTTAGCTGGAGTCCTATATGCCTCACTTATCTGAATGTCAAGTTCTTTTCCCCTCCTTGGGAAGTTTTCTGCTATCACTTCTGTGAAGAGTTTTTTTATGTCACCTGCACTCTCTCTTCTTTCTTCATTGACTCCAATCAGTCTTATGTTATTCTTCTTTGCATTGTCTAGCAGCTGCTGGACTGATTTCTCATGTTCCCTTACAATTTTAAAGCAATTTTTCTTTTCCCCCTCACTAATTGCAATCTTATCTTCTATATGTGAAATTTTATCCTCACATTGGTTCATTCTGCTGCGCAGAGTTTCGATGGAGTTTTTAATCTCTCAGAAATCTGTTTGTATCTGTTTTATGGATTCCATTTGTTTCCTATGTTGGGATTCCATCATGTTCCTCAGATCCTCTATTTTTTTATCTGTGTCCTCTCTAGATTTATTAATTATGTCTTGCACCATCAGCAAAATCTTTGCTGTTATCTGAGTAATTATTTCTGATTTCATTTTTCCCAGATCCTCTTTTTTTGCCAGTTTAGAGAGTCCAGGTGGTTGAATATCAGAGTGTTCCACCTCATTTCCCTTTGGGGTTGCTGTAGGTGATCTGGAAGTCTGTTTTTGAGGCTTGTTTATGTGTCTTCTCATTTCCATGGCGGGGGTGGGGGGGCGCTGCTTCTGGCGCCCACACGGCTCACCTTCTGTGCCCTAGGAGCTTGGTATGGCAGCAGGGGAGCTTCCTTCCGGGTGATGGGACCGGCTAAACTTCACTGCCCTAGGAGCCTGGCATGGAGGCGGGGAGCTTCCTTCCAGGTGCTGGGACCAGCTCACCTTCTTGGCCCTAGGAGCCTGGGATGGAGGTGGGGAGCTTCCTTCCGGGTGCTGGGACCGGCTGAGCTTCACTGCCCTAGGAGCCTGGGATGGAGGCGGGGGAGCTTCCTTCCAAGTGCTGGGACCAGCTCACCTTCTTGGCCCTAGGAGCCTGGGATGGTAGTGGGGGAGCTTCCTTCCAGGTGCTTGAAAGATTATTTATCATTAACATTTTATAGAACATAAACTCAATTCAAGAGTAGAGGAAAAGATAGTGTTTTCAGCAAATGGTACTAGAACACCTGGAATCTGTATATAAAAATTAATCTCAACCCTTTATTTCCATGCATAAAAATACCTTGAAAGGATCTATGAGACTAAATGTGAAAGACTAAAACTATAAAACTTTGAGAAGAAATTATAAGGGAAAATGTTTATGAATTTAGGGTAGGCAAGAACTTCCTAGGATACAAAAAACATGAGGTATTAAAGAAAATAATTGATAAATGAGATTCTATCAAAATTTAGAACTCTACATGACATCATGAAAATGAAAAGTAGTCTTTAAACAGCCCGTATTTACAATGCATATAACCTATGACCAGAATATATATAAAGAACTCTTACAGCTCAGTAATACACAACCCAATTAAAAAGTAGACACAAGATGATAGCCAATACAGCACAAGGAAAGGTGTGCAACACTAGAATCAGAAAAATACTAATCAGTACAATAACAAGACTGAATTATACACTCATTAGGGAGATGAAGTTAAAGTTTTAAAAGCCTTGTCATGACTTTTTCTTTTTGTTGGATTCTCCCCCTTTGTGTTTAATTTGTCACGCCCAACAGATTCATTCTGCTGGGCTTCCTGGGGTTGTGATCCTCATTATCTTTTCCTAGAATATTGTCTAAAAGTTTTTGGAGTTCTGATTTGGTATTCATGAAGTTCCTAAGGTGCTGTTTATCATGAAAGTATCTTATTTCTCCATCAATTTTGAAAGATAGTTTTGCAGGGTACATCAATCTAGTTTGGAGGCTGTTTTCCTTTAGGGCTTGGAATATGTCACTCCAAGCTCTTCTTGCCTTGAGGGTTTGCACTGAGAAGTCTGCTATGATTCTGATGGGCTTTCCTTTGTATCTGAGTTGCTTCTTTTCTCTCACTGCTTGTAGAATTTTGTTCTTCTGTTGGGTTTCTGGAATCCTAACTGTTATATGCCTAAGTGTAGATTTTTTTTTTTATCAAGGCTAATTGGAGTCCTATATGCCTCACTTATCTGTATGTCAAGTTCTTTTCTCCTGCTTGGGAAGTTTTCTGCCATCACTTCTGTGAACAGTTTTTTTTATGTCATCTGCACTCTCTCCTGTGTCTTCATTGACTCCAATCAGTCTTGTTATTCTTTGCATCAACTAGCAGCTGCCGGATTGATTTCTAATGGTCCCTTATAATTTCAAAGCAATTTTTCTTTTCCTGGTCACTAATTACAATCTTATCTTCTATATCTGAAATTATGTCCTCACATTGGTTCATTCTGCTGCGTAGACTTTCAATGGAGTTTTTAATCTCCTGGAAATCTGTTTGCATCTGTTTTATGGATTCCATTTGTTTCCTATGTTGGGATTCTATCATGTACCTCAGGTCCTGTATTGTTTTATCTATGTCCTCTCTAGATTTATTAATCATGTATTGCACTATGGCCACAATCCCTGCTGTTATCTGAGAAATTATTTCTGATTTCCTTTTTTCCAGATCCTCTTTTGTTGCCAGTTCAGGCAGTCCAGGTAGTTGAGTATCAGATTGTTCTCTTGTTTCCCTTTGGGGTTGCCATAGGTGATCTGGAAGTCTGTTTTTAAGGCTTGTTCATGTGTCTTATTTCAATGGGGCGAGGGGGGGGGGGTTGCTGCCGTTTCCCCGTGGCGGCTCACCTCCTCTGCCCAGAGCAGTGGAATGGCGGCCCCGAGATTGGGGTAAGAACTTTAGATGTTCTCATTATTAGTATATTTCTTGAAATATCATGGAAGTTTAATAGAATTAAAGAATGCTGACACAGTCATCACATCCTTTGGAGAGTAAAACATTGTACAAATGTTCTGAAAAATGTTTTACCCCTATTTAAAATGCAGAAGAAATGATCATACTATCCCCAAAAGGCTGCCAACTATACCCAAGAAATCCTATAGATAAGTACTTTCCCAAATCATTAAAGTTTTACTGTAAATGTCACTCTAAAAATAAGGAGTCAGACCATTCTAGTTCTCAAACATTTTGAAAGAGCATTCTGAACTAATATGAAATTTATATAGTAAATGCTTGAATAAAAAAAAATTCAGCCCACTCGTATATACTTTAGTATGGCAGTAGAACTCCACAAACCAACAGAGCCAAGTGAAGTCATTCTAGGTCTGGACAGTGGGTAGTCTATTATGACCTCTGTCATCGCTGACCCAACAAAAAGTAAGGATTCTTCTTATTTACTGGATCTACACAGAAGACACAGTTTCATTCTTAGACTAGAACTTCTAATTCATGTGTGTTTAAGAAAATGGACTGGCTTCTGTAAGCAACGACAGCTCAGACTCTCTGAGAGGAATCCAGAAACTGGAAAATAACAACTTGGGAAAGAAAAAAAGAGAAGTAGATTCCCTGGAACCAGTAGGCATTTGACAGGAAAAGTAAAACGTACAGGGAAACTGAAGAGACAAAATACAACGCGGAGAAGGGAAGAGACACTCTGCATTTTCTCCCTGGCTCCTGACTGGTGGTTTGCTGGAAAAATTGAAAGCTGGGGACTCCAGAGGGCTTCACGGAGAAAGGAAGCAATGGACATAATGGTAGTACAGACAGCAGGGGTGCTGTGAACTGCAGTGAGAGGGTTCTGCTCCCATGTGAGTCCTTCACCAGGTAACAGCTGGTGAGTAACTCCAGTAAAACTGAACAGGGGAATCAGAGCAGGTGAGGAGCAGCTGCAACCAGTGTGACTGGCTAAGACAACAATGAGAGACAGCAGGGCTCAGGGAGCCTTGGTCAGGCTGGATAGGGGCCCCCTGAGGAGTTTGCACTAAAGGACACAGGTCCTACCCCTATGGACAGACCCCAGGCTCAGCCTTGTTGCTCTAGATTTGAAAATCATGGCACTGGCAGCCTTGCCCTAATCTTACTGCCTGCTTGCACCTGTATCCAGCACATATCTGAGTCTGACTGCCTTCATCTACCTGTATGAACAGATACATGTCTTGACTTAAGACACTGTCCCAAAATTACAGATCCCAGAAGGTTCAAAATCACAGAGAAATTTCTTTTCTCTCTTTCTTCTTACTTTCCTTCTCTCTTTTTCTCTTTCTTTCTGTGAGTGTATGTGTTCTTTTTTCCTTAGTTTATTTTGTTCTTTCCTCCTTTCCTCTTAACCCGTTTACTGGATTGGGGGAATTTTCCTTTGACCTTCCTTTTTATCTTTTATTTCTTTTGTCTTTATTTTTTCCTCTTCTCTCTTTAAATTTTTCTTCCTTAAATTTCACCTCTTATTTTTACTCCCTATATAATTTCTTTTTTTCCTCTTACTTTGTCTTTTATTATCTTTCTTTTCAGTTTTTTCTCTTACCTTTACTTAATTCCATAAATATCCTCCTACTCTCCAATAAGATCCTTTGTACCACTTCTCTCCTTCCTTCTTATATCATATAGTTTAAGGTTTCAATTTTTTTCTCTTGCATTGTCCTGTTCCCAAACTCTATTTTAATATAAGGGCTATAAAGCTTTATCAATCTTAGACAGTTAACACTATAAAGTTACCATCCAATTCTTTTCTACCATTAGTGGAGATATAGCTGTACAGTTAATAAATATTAGCTATAAGTCAATATCTCAGGTGTCTCAATGTTTAAATCATAACTGTGGGTAAAGGATAAAGGGTTAGGGCCGGGGATTTAGCTCAGTGGTTTCGCCGCCTGCTGTGCAAGCACAAAGACGCGAGTTCGATCCCCAGTACCAAAAAAAAAAAAAAGGATAAAGGGTAAAGTGTGGTAAAGTATGTTAATACCCAATTTGTTCTGACCAAAATTACTATAGCTTTATAGCTTTATATTACCAGAGTTACAAAATGTTTGCTATCTCTGAATGACAACATACAGACTATCTTTGAGACATTAACAATACTAGAGTAAATTCACAGAGAAAAAAGATCAAAGATCACCTCAGAAAATGGAAAGATATCCTCTATGCCTGGAGAGGCAGAATCAATATAGTCAAAATGGCCATACTTTCAAAACTATAAGTTGCACAGATGTAATGCAATCCTCATCAAAATACCAAAGAGCATTCCTCACAGAACTAGAAAAAACAATCCTAAAATTCATATGGAACTGGCAAGCATAAGGTCCTGAGTTTGATCCCCAGTACCAAAAAAAAAAAAAAAAAAATAGAGCCAGAAGAGTCCTAGAATAAAAGCAATTTGAAGCATAAAGGGCAAGGCTGGGAGCCCAACAATCCTAAACATCAAGATATACTACAAAGCTACAGTAATAAAAAACAGCATTCACAATATAGTAATGAATCCTTTACTGTAAGTACACATAAAACAAAAAGTATAAAAAGTTAGAAATGATAAGCATCTACATTTTTCAACAATTTCTTCTTTCTCTACATCACTGACCCAAAATAACATCTTTAATTAAAGAAGATAAGGGAGGGAAGGTGAAGCGACCATTTATGCATGTATGGTTTTTGAAAACCTGTCCTGTTCCCAGAGTGAGTAGATCTTCTGTTCTCCTCAAATATGCTATTACAGTAAAAATTTAAAATTTAAAAATTTATTTTATAAATACATGTTTGCAGTTCATGCAGTTTACAATCCCTTTGGGAGTTGTTAAATGACATTTCTGAACTTGTTTTTTTTTTTAATCCCCTTCTCCTTCCCTCCCTCCTCCAATGCCCTATCCCATTTTTCCTTCCTGATGACATTAATCTTAGCTTTTGTTATGGCATACAATGGTTACATTAATTGAGGTTATTTATGGGGGACTTGGCCAGGAGTGAATGATTAAACTGGGACAAAAACGCATAGGCTCTATGAGGACTGAATGTTTAAAAAATGGGGCAAAAAGCACACAAATAATTAAAACTGCAAGGCAAGAATGGGTCAAGAAGCAAAATCTAACAATATGCTGTATACAAGAAACACACTTAATTCAAAAGGAAACTCATAGACTGAAAGTTAAAGGGTGGAAAACAATACTGCATGTGACAGGAACCCCAAAAAAAGCAGGAGTAGCTATCCTCTTGGCAAATCAAGTAGATTTCAAACCAACACTAATTAAGAGAGACAAAGAAAGACACTACATCCTTCTAAAGGGAACAATCCAAGAGGAAGAGATGACAATCATAAATATCTATACACCAAACACTAGTGCACCCAACTATATAAAACCAATACTAACGGACATGAAAAGTCATATATGCAATAATACAATTGTAGTGGGGGACCTCAACACCCCACTGTCACAAATAGACAGATCAACTAGAGTAAAAATAAGCAATGAAATACTAGAACTCAATCGAACTCTTGAACAAATGAACTTAACAGATGTTTAGAGTCTTCCACCCCACAAAATCAGAATACACATTCTTCTCAGCTGCACATGGGTCATTCTCAAAAATAGACCACATACTCACACATAGAACATGTTTAAGTAAGTGCAAAGGAATTGAGGTTATCCCCTGTACATTATCAGACCATAATGCGATAAAATTGGAGATCCATAGCAAAAGAAACTCAAAAAATTTCATAAACATGTGGAAATTGAACAACACACTTCTGAATAACCAATGGGTCACAGAGGAAATTAAAGAAGAAATCAGACAGTTCCTTCAATTAAATGACAATGACAATACAACATATCAGAACCTATGGGACACAATGAAAGCAGTCTTACGAGGGAAATTCATAGCAATGAATATGCATATTAGGAAAACAGAACGAGCCCAATTAAACAACCTGATGCTGAACCTCAAGCTTCTAGAAAAAGAAGAGCAGGACAACCCCAAAGCTCATACAAGGGAGCAAGGGAGGAAATTATACAGATCAGAGGAGAAATCAATGCAATGGAGACTAAGAGAACAATACAAAAAAATCAATGAAGCCAAGAGCTGGTTCTTTGAAAGAATCAACAAAACTGATAAACCCTTAGCCAACCTTGCCAGAAAAAGGAAAAAAAAGGCCCAAATCCATGCAATTAGGAATGAAAAGGGTGAAATTACAACACATCCAGCAGAAATCCAGAGGATCATCAATACCTACTTCCAGAACCTATACACCAATAAGATGGACAACACAGAAGAAAGGGACAGATTCCTAGATACATATGAACTACCAAAGTTGAACGAAGAAGACCTAAAAATTCTGAACAACCCAATATCAACCAATGAAATTGAAAATGTAATTAAAGACTTATCAACTAAGAAAAGCCCAGGCGCCCTGATGGCTTCACTGCTGAATTCTACAAGACATTTAGAGAGCAACTGCTGCCACTACTGTTTAAACTCTTCAATGAAATTGAAAGGGAAGCAATACTCCCAAATTCATTCCTGGAAGCAAGCATCACCTGGATCCCCAAAGCAGAGCAAGACCCAACTGAAAAAGAGAACTATAGGCCAATCTCACTAATGAACATAGATGCAAAAATCCTTAATAAGATAATGCCAAACAGAATTCAGAAGATCATCAAGAAGATCATACACCCTGATCAAGTGGGATTCATCCCAGGGATGCAGGGATGGTTCAACATATGCAAATCAATCAATGTAATACACTATATCAATAGAGCCAAGGACAAAAACCATATGATTATCTCCATACATGCAGAAAAGGCATTTGACAAAATCCAACATGCATTTATGATTAAAACCCTACAAAAAATTGGAATAGATGGTCTCTACCTCAAACTGATAGAAGCCATCTATGAAAAACCAATAGCCAATATCATATTAAATGGTCAAAAACTGAAATCCTTCACACTAAAATCAGGAACAAGACAAGGATGTCCACTATCACCACTCTTGTTCAATAAAGTTCTGGAAACATTAGCCACATCAATTAGACAAGAGAAAGAAAGAAAAGGAAATAAGATAGGAAATGAAGAAGTCAAACTGTCATTATTTGCAGATGACATGATAACTCTACATAGAAGACCCCCAAGAACTCAACCAAAAGTCTTCTAGACTTAATAACCAAATTCAGTCAAGTAGCTGGTTACAAGGTCAACACACAAAAATCAATAGCTTTCCTCTACACCAATGACAGACTCATTGAGAGAAAAATAGGACAAATAATTCCTTGCACAATAGCATCCAAAAAACTGAAATACCTAGGAATCAACCTAACAAAAGAAATCAAAGACCTCTTCTCTGAAAGCTATGGCACTCTGAAAAGAGAGATGGAAGATGATATCAGAAAATTGACAGACATCCCCTGCTCCTGGGTAGGAAGGATTCATATAGTGAAAATGGCCATACTTCCAAAACTGCTATATAGATTTAATGCAATTGCAATTGAGATCCCAGCAGCATACTTCATGGACCTTGAGAAAACAATCCAAATATTCATTTGGAACAAGAAGAGACCCAGAATAGCAAAAGCAATTCTAGGTAACAGAGACTTGGAAGGGGGTAACACAATCCCCAACCTGCAACTCTACTACAAAGCTACTGTGATAAAAACAGCATGGTACTCGCAAAGAAACAGACCTGAGGACCAGTGGAACAGATTAGAAGATGCAGAACCAACGTCAGACACACTCAGCCATCTCATCTTCAATAAAGGAACCAAACACCCTCACTGGGGGAAAGACAGCCTCTTTAATAAATGGTGCTGGAAAAATTGGGCTTCAACTTGCCAAAGATTAAAACTAGATCTATATCTCTCACCATGCACTAAACGAAAATCAAAATGGATTAAAGATCTAAATATTAAAATAGAAACTCTGAACCAGTTGGAACAGACGTTAGGTAGAACCCTTGAAGACATCGGTGTAGGAAAAGATTTTATGAACAAAACCTCAGTTGCCCGTGAACTAGCACAAACAATCAACAAGTGGGATCTCTTCTTATTAAAAGGCTTCTGCACAGCAAGAGAAGCCACCAGCAGTGTGAAGAGACAACTCACAATGTGGGAAAAAATCTTCACCTGCTCTTCCTCAGACAAAGGTCTACTATCTCGAATCTATAAAGAATTTAAAAAGATCAGACCTCCCAAATTTAAAGACCCAATCCAAAAATGGACATTTGAAATGAACAGACATTTCTCAGACAAGGAGGTAGAAATAGCAAATAAATACATGAAAAAATGTTCAACATCACTGGTCATTTGAGAGATGCAAATGAAAACAACACTGAGATTCCACTTCACTCCAGAAATGGCTGCTATCATGAAATCAACAAATAACAAATTCTGGAGGGGCTGTGGGGAAAGAGGAACCCTGCTCCACTGCTGGTGGGAGTATAGCCTGGTGCAACCACTGTGGAAATCAGTATGGAGATATCTCAAAGAACTAGGACTGGAAGTCCCATTTGAGCTATTCCACTGCTGGGGATCTTGCCCAAAGAATTAAAAGAATCATACCACAGTGATGTATGTGCGCCCATGTTCATAGCAGCAAGGTTGTAATAGCCAAAACTTGGAAACAGCCCAAATGCCCATCAACTGGAGACTGGATAAAGAAAATGTGTTTTTTTTAATAAAATGGAGTACTACTCAGCCATAAAAAATGAGAAATTAGAGACATTTATAGCTAAGTGGATGCACACTGAGGCGATACTCTAAAGTGAAATAAAGAGGACACACCTGTGTAAATACCGAATAGTTTCTCTGGTGTGAGAAACTGAAAGTGTAAATAAGGACTAAATGTATAATAGGTAATATGAAATAGGAAGAGAAGGGGCAAAGGGGAAGGAAGTGGGAGGGCTAGGGAAAAGGACAGAAGGGAATGGGATTAATATGAGAAAATGGAAAAACTGGAACAAAATCTTTGTAAATAGGGAGGACTGGAGGGGATGAAGGGAGGGCTGGGCGAGGGTGAAAAGTAAGAACCAAGAGAGACTATGTAAAGGTGCAAATTTCTAATGATGAATGTCATTATATTGTATACCTAAAATGTACCAATTATTAGAATGAATAACTGATAATGTAAAATAGGAAGAAAAGGTCCAAAGGGGTAGGAGTAGTGGGAGGGGCAGGGGAAAGGAAGGAAGGGAAAGGAAAAAATGCTGAGAAATGGAAAAAATGGAAATAAAGTCTTTGTAAATAGGGAAGGGTGGAGGGCTTGAAGGAAGGGCTAGGAATGGGGAAAAAATAAGAACCAAGATGCATTATGTAAAGGTACAATTCCCAATGAGAAATGTAATTGTGTTGTATACCTACAATGTACCAATAAAAGAATTTAATACAAAAAAAAAGGAAATACTACTATTATAGCGAATAAGGCAGAATAAGAAAAAAAAAAAAAGGCTCCGAAAGGAGGGCTGTGATTTCCTGTAAGAGAGTCAGATAATGTGAAGGAAATGAGTGTGCTGTGCAGTCTTCTGGAGAAATACCTTCCAAGCAGAGGGAAGGGAAAGTGTAAATGCCCTGGGCAGCTATGGCTGCAGCTAAGTAAGCAAGGTGGGGAGCAACAGGTCAGAAAAATTGGGGATAAGAGGTGATGTAGGACTTTCGTATCATTTTTAAAGACTTTGTGATTTCCTCCTAACGTAGAAGAGAAGCCATTGAGGGTTCTGAGTATAAGAAGAAAAGGGCATATTTTATCTATAAATAAAAAATGGAAGTTGAAAACACCTTTAGAGATTCATAGTCCCATCTGGTAATACCAAAACTCAAACTGACAGAATGTATTAAGTTTTGTTGCAAAGAATACGAAATCCAAACCACCAAAACAAACAGACTTAGTTTGCATTTAACTCATTCCTGAGGAATTGGGAACACCTCAGACATATCCATGACCTTTATTTCTCTCAAGGCTCTCAGTATCTAATAGGCAAGCCAATAATTTAATTTTAAAATGCAGGATTGTTGACAACTATTTGAGAATAAACCTTGCTGTTTGTGAAAAAGTAATCATAACTTTACATACTGACAAACTTCTACATGTAAATTTTGAAAATAGTCAAATGTGCAAAATTTTCCAATGTAACACTGCCAACACAAATTCCTCCCACAAAAAGAAAAACATTACACAGATTATTTTACCATGAAGAAAAGCCTCAGCCTCTAGCATTTGATGTTGACATTTTAGCTTAAATGATAATTACAATGTTTTTTCCCCTGGAACAAATTTTACATCCTTTTAATATTTTTTTCATTCATTAATTTCATTGGTATATTTTATGAATACAATATGCTGACATTCATTATTGGGATTTTGTACCTTTACATAATACATCTTGTTTCTTATTTTTTTCCCCTACTCCCCTGCCCTCCCTTCACCCCCTCCACCCCTCCCTACTTACAAAGACTTTGTTTCCATTTTTTTCCTTTTCTCATATTTATTCCTTTCCCTTCTTTCCTTTCCCCTACCCTTTTTACTTCCCCTTTCCCTTTGGACCTTTTCTTCCTATTTCATATTATCTATTATACATTGTGATCCTTATTTACACTTTCAGTTTCTCACACCAAAGGAACTATTCGGTATTTACACATGTGTGTCCTATTTATTTCACTTAAAGAATATGGGCTCAATATGCATCCATTTAGCTATAAATATCTCTACTTTCTCATTCTTTACGGCTCCGACAGTTTGTAATAGCTAAAATTTGGAAACAGCCTAATGGTCCATCAACTGGAGCCTGGATAAAGAAAATGTGGTTGGTTTGGTTTTTTTTACAGTGTTTTGTTTTTTAAGGGAGAGGAATAAACAACTTTACCAGTTCCTACAGTGGTGGCAAACCTGCAGCACACATGCCACAGCATGCATGCAGAGCTCTCTGTCAGCATGTGAGCCAAGTCACCCCAGTGGCTGAGCATCAGATATTAAGGTTTAATTGCAGTGTTGGTACTTTTCGATAAATAAATGAATTTTGAGTTGTATCTATGTATCTTCTCTAGAGAATGTCATCTTAACCCCACTACATTTCTCATGTAAGGAAACAGGAGGGTTTGTTCCACACTGGTGCTGTGTATGTGCACAGAAGTTTCACTATTTAATTTTCATGTCTGGAAGAAGAGAAGCTTATAATTATGCCATGAGGTGCAACTATAATTAGGTTTTCTAATACCATAGGTATCCCTATGATCCAATTGTAAAATAACAGAATTCTGGTACTGTATCATCGTGATAGCTTTTCCTCCTTGAACCACTGCCTTCCTCAGACCTCAGGGAACAAAAGAAAATTTATTTTTTCAATAAAGAAACCAAGCTAATACAATTGTTATTAGTATTTAGCATAGATAATAATTTCATACATACTTAAAAAGCTATTGTTATGGCTCTGAGTAACATTTAAAAAATTGGTAAATTTAACCTTATTATCCCTGGTGATGCTAATGAGATGCAATGACACAATTTCCTAATTGCAGCTGTACAAAGCACTTTGAGCAGACTCCTTTATGGTTCTGTTTTGCAGAAGAATCTATAATTTACAATTTACTCAAATAAAGCAGCATATTAGTATTCTGGGGTGGAGGCCAAGGCAGGAGAGTCTATATACTAAAACTATTTTCTCCAACCCACACCTAAAAATGAGTAAGGTGTTTGACCTATGTAGAATGCTGTGGGTAATAGCCTATATAAATATATGGTACCATAAATAATTATATATAGTCCCACTTTTCTGGATTGCTGCTATTCAGAGAAGAGCGAAAGGTGAAGGGAGAAGAGAGGGAAAGGGAAAGGGAAAGGTGAGGAGGAAGAGGAGAAGGAGGAGGTAGAGGTAGAGGAGGAGATAGCCAGAAGAGAATAGGAGGAAGCTGCCAGGCCAAGGCTCCCAGATCCAGCAGAGTGTGCCTATAATTCCAGGTAACTGGGATGCTGAGGCAGGAGGATCAAAAGTTTGAGGACAGCCTGGGCAACTTAGGAACACTGTCTCAAAATAAAATAAAAAGGACTGGGGATATAGCTCAACGGTAGAGTTGTTGCTCAGCATGCAATAGGCCCCAGGTTAAATCCTCAGTATTATAATTTTTAAAAGAAAAAGAACTTTCAGTTCCTAGCTGTATGATCTAACTACTGGAAGTAATCTTACTCATTTAAAATTATAGTTACCATCCAAGCAACAATCTAAGAAAAATCCAGGCCTTTAAGGAAAAGAAAAAGGTATGAGAAACAGGGTACATGAACCTGCTGAAAAAGCTTTGAAATGATAAAATGCCTAATAAATTTTATTCCAAAGCATTTCAAGAGCCAACTTCTGCTCAAACATACTCACTACATTACTAAAATCTTATAGGCCATGCACACTTTACACATTCAAAGCACTCAGGCAGAGGATAGTGAGGCTATAATGAAGAAAAAAACTGCTCTAAGAAATAAAGAGATAGACCTTCAAAGAAAGGGGATCTCTTAAATGACTGAGATGATTCTCAGGTCCCAGGAATACCAGGGAATGAAATTAGAGAATCAATTTGGAAACTTTAAGGGAGAAAAAAATTTTCCTGAGTGCTTAAAATGTAAGAAGGCAGTTCACATTCCAGTAATTGAGTTTGACCCTAGTAAGTCTGAATCACTCATTTCTTATATAAAACCTACAGGCAGGCATTTAGCATTTAAATTTTTAACAATTTTACTATGTCTATAGAGTTGAACAGTTTTCACAATCTTAAAGGTAAAAAGGGCCTGAGAATAAAGCTGATATTCAAAAGGCAGCAATATGCCCATATCACCATCTACATTAAGTATCACAGTTCAGTACTTCTGTGTTTCTGGGAAACATTTCATTTTAAATTTTCAAATCCTTCCCTTTCCTTGTGTAAAAGTAAGTACTGTCGGCATGATGTTATACCTAAAACCTTCAGTTTGACACAAAAAGATCAGTGGGAAGACAGAAAATTTTGTCCTTATTGATTTAAAAATAAATCAGCTATGAAGAGCTTTCTAAAGCAGTCCCATCTTCTTCCTAAAATACATATAAAGCCACTCATGAAGGATTTTCAAATTAGAGGACTCATGGCAATTGCAGATTTAAAAATTTTTAAAAATCCAACTCACTTAAACATTATCAGTAAGTTCTACTTCAAGGTTTTGGAGTACTCTGAAGGATGGCAAACAGAAGTTAGAGTCTTCATAGAGATTTTAAGATTCTTAAACCCCTCTACCCATTCTTCCAAACATACAGTATATGCCCAAGCATATGTGAAATATCACTCCTCTCAGAGTGCAAACCTACGTGTATTAATTCATTAGCTTCCAATAATTCTAAGAAATATCCCATTTGAAAACAAAGCATAAAGGTTAGATGATTTGTTAGTGATTCTGAGTCATTCTTACTTGCTCTCTCCAGGTCAATGCTTCCAAGTTAGGGCTGTGTTTGTCTAAAAGTAGCTTATGAGGAAAACTCTTCTAAAACAAGATAAATCCAGATGGCCAACAAGAAAGCACAAGGGACATGTCCTATTCCCTTTGTTTCAAGTAAACAAAGAAACAATAACATAACATTCCATTTTGAATTCTTAACTCCTATAAACCTAGCCTTATATCAAATTTCTAAAAGAATTATAACTGGTAATATAAGCTAAGCCAACAATTTTCTGGGTATTATTCATGATACTCCAAAACTGGTTTTCTACTCAATGATAACAAATAGAGTGGTAAAGAATGGGAGCACTGCTAAAGACCCAAGTCATATGATATTTCTTTCTTTCAATATTTATGTGTTTCATTAACATACTGAAGTGATTGCTATTACTCTTTGCCACTCCTTGTAGACTCAGGGAGACAGAGACAGGAGGACAGATGTCAAAAATATAAAATATATCCATATATCCATATATATCAATCAGAAATCTGACAGGTATATGAGAAATCAGAAACCTACACTGGTGGTTTCATTCCTCCACCACATCTTCAAATTAGTCTATCAACCACAACAATACTACTCAAAACCAGTATGCCATTATGCCAAGAAAATACACCAAAACCAACAGATGTATTCAGGAAGTTGCTTTAGTCACTAGGTTAGTTGCTAATTCCAAAATAATCTGCATTCATTATCTATAATTCAATTTTAATTTCACAATTTAAGTTCTAAATACTGTGTATAACTTTGATAAGTACTGCTTTTTTTCAGTGCACTCTTTTAACCATAAATCTGTAATTTTATGTAAAAACTTAAAATTACATAAAATGTAGTTTTTAATAAAAAAAGAATGCTACAATTTTATGTAAAGTAAGCAAGCCCAACTTGCTTAAAAGAAAATAAACACACTTGCCAAAAAGGTTCAGAAAAGTCAACATAAAGTGGAGGCTTCTATTTCCCCAAATTAATATTTCTTCAATGGAAATACAACCTTGCTAATGATAACAAAATTTTATATTCTGGACCATCTGTCTCTGTGGTATATTGGTTATTATCAGAGAAAGGCTGCAGAGTTGATTCAAAGTATCTTTTGCCTTCAATCTTGATTTATGATATACTCCAAAGAAAAAGCTCTTTCTGGGCTGGGGATTTAGCTCAGTGATGCCACCGCCTGCCTCACAAGTGAAAGGTCCCGAGCTTGATCCTTGGTACCAAAAAAAAAAGAAAAAAGAAAAGGATATTTCTGCCAAGAAGAAAGGAAAGCAAGGCTTAGCTTTCACAACAGGCAAAAAAATCTTTTTTTTTTTTTTTTTGGTACCAGGGATCGAACTCAGGTCCTTGCGCTTGCGCTGCAGGCGACGAAACCACTGAGCTAAATCCCCAGCCCAAAAAAATCTTTTTGCATATAATAGTCACTGCTATTTAGCTCACTCAAGTAAAACAGCAAACAAATACAGAAGTCTCCAGTCCTGGCAGGATCTGCAGAAAATAAGGAACTACAAAAGCCAAATGGAGAGAAATTTCCAGGGCACTTCAGCTCTCTTCAGAATCAGGCAACTACCTTTCTGCCACCTTTCTTTCTCAACATATAGTGATTTCAAAAAAGAACCAAGGGAGCTAGCTATTTCACAAAACCATAGAACCTCATTGATAGAGGGGACCAGGGCCAACAGCTAGGCCCACAGGCTGAGTATTTCCTAAAGCATCTTGGTAGGTCCTGTGATCTGTTCTCTTATGGAACAGCTGCCTTTCTGGACTCAGCAGGCCCTCCCTAAAGCTCCCACCAAGTCTCATCTAAGGATTGTCTTTAGGGATTAAAAAAAGGTCACCAGACAAAAGTTTTATAATAGCAGTCCTGTCTTCCTTAACCTCCTAGGACTCCCCAGCTCCAGCTCTTCCACATTCCCATCAGAACAGTCTTCAGGCCTCTCCATACCAAATGAGCCACATTCCTGTAAAACGGAGCATACAGAGTCCAAGCACAAGGTTCCAGATATGAAGCTCTGATGGGAGTACAAAAAACCATTATGACCAGAAACCAGATGCTAACTTGGATTAAATCTGTTAACCATGGTTAGGTTCAATTTCCATTAGCAGCAACATTGGAGGTTTGGCTTCTGCTGAACTACAAATTTCTTAAGTTTTAATCTAACAAAATTATCCCTATTTTTAGCTGATTTTTTAACATGTAAATTCATAATTCGACATATAGCTGTGAATTAAGTCTATCAGCTTCAGTTTACCATGTCATCTTGTCCAAATTATTTTGAGTTCTAATTGTTATCAGTTGTCTCTCCTAGCTTTGTTTTAACCAGAACTCTCAGCCAGTCACTGATTAAAATGCTGAATAAGGACCCTGCAGTGAGTGCATCTAAATTCCAAACCATTTCCTTCTATTATACATCTTTTTACCAAAGGCAATATAAATTTCAAAAAGCAATTGTTTTAAATGAAACAAACAGCTTCACTAGAATGAGAAATCTGCCAAGTCGCAACATAGAAGGAAAGAATCATTGGTTAAAACAATTTCGTTGGAATAACTGCTGTCTGCCACTGCTATGGCAGTGGTGACTAACCTATGGCATGCATGCTGTAGCTTTTCTGTTGGCATGCGAGCGAAGTCACCCCAGCAGCTGAGCACTGGATATTCAAGTTTAACTGCAGTTTTGGCACTTTGCAATAAATAAGTGGGTTTTGGGTTGCAGTTTGGGCACTCAGTCTCTAAAAGGTTCTCCATCGCTGTGCTATGGTTTTCATTACACCAACCTGTGCATTACCTCTAAGACTTAATAGGAATGTTAATGGAACTGCCAGTTTTAAGCTATTTACCACAATGTACATCTAAGCACTCAAGAGTTAACCAGATGGGTACTGGTGAGTAGCCCCTGGTATCAAGAAAAAAAAAAAAAATATATATATATATATATATATATATGCTAAGAGATATGGAGAATTTCCAAGAGGATCAAATCAGAGATATAAATAGCACTCCCTGTAGTTATGCATGCTGAGTCAACTAAGCACAAGGCCTCAGGTAATCAAGAAGCTTGCTTAGTAGCCTTTCCTTATCACTGCAGACAAGTATTAGAGAGGATTTTCTTTCTATACAATTTCAAGGTCACCAATTCATAGAAAGCAATTACCCGTAGAGGGTTAGCCACTTAACTGCAAGGCTGATGAAGGACTCCTCAAGCACAGGGACTCTTCTAACACATGTGATGATATTAGCTCCATCCATAGAGAAAGCAGTACTGGGTGGGCATCCTTGGCTTCTCATGTACTTCATACTTGTACAGGTTATCCACCAGGGTGCCAGTGACCTTCAATCTCTGGGCAGTTAGCTCAAGCTGCAGCAGACCCAACTCAGTGGAGTACAAAACAGCATTCAGACAGGGTGCAGATAAGCATCATCCTTGGCACAGTAGGCTGAGAAATGACATAAGCAGCACTGGTGAGGGTCCGTGGGAGCAATCAGCCTTGTAGCTTCACTGTCTTCACATCACAGTTAACTTCCCATTAGCAGCAACACGGCAAGTTTCACTTCTGCTGAACTCCAAGTTCTGCTGAGCTCATCTGTATTTTCAAGCAAGCCCTGAATCCACCCCAGGTATGGACTAGGGTCTTCTGGCAATAAGGAAAGTTCAGAGTTATCAGGTAAGTGGCAAAGATACTCTGCTCAGCCAAACTTTAGCCAGGACCTTCTCCTAGGCCCATCTGGGCACTTTCCTATAAAATCCAATTTTAGCAAAGAAGTCAGCTGACTCAGTTTAGCAAGAATCCTCCATTCTTGATATACCAATGTCCTCTACTTCTGATCAGGTGGCTTCCTAGTCGTCCACCATTCCCCATGTGATGTCTGATTACCCTGGGCTGTCTTTAGCAAAATCATGTTAGGTCAAGGGCCAGGGATTTAGCTCAGTGGTTCCACCACCTGCCTCGCCAAGCGCAAGGTCAAGTTTGATCCCCGGTACCAAAAAAAAACAAAAAAATCATGTTAAGTCAATTACCAGAATCCCACTTAACCCTGATTGCCCTCAACTCTCAATCCCCCTTAACTCTTGCTGTCCATCCACTGACCCTCACCTACACTCTCGCTATCAATTCCCATTTGCCCCTGCTGCATCAGTGTTGAATCCTCTCTCCTCACTGCAAGATCCCACTGCCTTGGTCCCTACACCAGTCATGATGGTTCTGAGTAAAGTCTGCCTTGCTGTGTTTTAACAAGTATCACTAACTTTTTTCTTCAACGTAAGTTCAGAGTTGATAAACGAGTTAAGCTTAGAGTAATCAAACGGCCTTGAACTGGAGGAAAGAAAAACTTTTTTCCCTGAGAAATGTGGACTTGGAATCACAACTAGAATTCTGCCTCTGGTACAGTAAGCCCAATGCACGCATATTTTCCCTCTCCCATCCCCACCTCTTAAGACAGCAGGCAGCATGATGCACAATTTTAACATCCCTCACCTTAATCTGAGATAAAAATCACTGACCCCATTTAAGAAATTAGAGAAATGTGAAAAGCTAATACCTGGCCATCCACCTGCAAGTGACTTACACAGTAGCCACTTTTTGGATTCTCAAGAACGTCTATGTAGCCATTCCCCTGGCTCTCCAACTGTCTCATTTATAATGTTCTTTTTAAACCACCTTACTTGTTCTTAAGAAGTGGAAATGATGCAAACTACAAATAAAGCCAGATCCTTTTAGCTAATGCCAGGTTTGGAGACATGGGACTAGTGGAGGTCTGTAATGTAGAGCAACCATAATTATTTTCAGCTGCATAGTGACTAGAAAGAGACTAACATTGCCACCTCAGTTTAAGAGCCAACCCTTTTGGGAATCCTTCTTGTCCCCCACAAGTCTGGGTCAGATGCTCCTAGAGAACCCTGACCACCCCTCTGTCAGATCACACCCTTCTGGAACCAGACCAGGTTTGTCATGACTATGAAAAACTTGAGTATCATCATATGGAACTGACTTTTAGTAACTCTAGCTTTCTGACCTTAGAAAATTGTGTATTCATTCTCATTTGAAAACAGGAACAAGTCTATCTCAGTTTCCTTGTCTGTAAAAAGGATAGTAGTTTCCATTTCAGAGTGGTTATAAAGATTAAAAATGCTCTCAGAACTAAAGGACATAAAAGTATTGCTATTTTATAGTAGCCAATAAACACCATCATTATTATTGCCACTCTCTCTTATTTGTGTTTGTTTTATCTTTACCAGTTAGTCCTTGTGCGTGACACAGATTTAAAAAAAACCACAAGCTTTGAAATCATACAGGCATGGGGTAGAATTCAGGCTCTGCTACTTATCACATTTCATTAATGAAAAAGATGTTTTCACATTGTAACATCATATATGTATATATATGTTTTGTTTTGGGTTTTTTTGGTATGGGGATCTAACTCAGGTCCTTGCACTTGCAAGGTAAGTGCGGTGCCACTGAGCTAAGTCCCCGGCCCTTAACATCTTATATATTGGGATGTACCTTATAATTAGTGGTGTCTTAGAGTCAGTGCAACAGGATATTGTGTTAGCTTTCCATAGGTGTGAGACCATACCCGAGATAATCAACTTAAAATGAGGAAAGATGTATTTTAGCTCAGTTTCAGAGGTTTTAGTCTGTAGCTGGCAGGGTACATTCGTTAGACGGATCACAAGGCAGAAAATCATGGCAGGCAGCACATGGAAGATCAAGTTGCTCACCTCATGGTAGCCAAGAAGCAAAGCAAGAGAACTCACTTTCCTAACAAAGCTCATCCCCCAAATCCCATTAAGCTATGAACCCATAAGGAAATTAATCCATTACTGAGGTGAGAACCTTCATGATCCATTTCTGAACATTGCTGCATTGGGAATCAAGACTTCAACATATGAGCTTTTGGGGGACAATTAAGATCTAAACCATAACAGGTATTATCTGTTTGATCTTCAGCAATATTACTTAATCTGTAAAACTAGCAATATAATCTATCTCTTTTAAGAGCTGTGGTAAAGCACAAATACTGTAACTATACAAACTCAACACACAATTTGTGGAGTAAACACAAAAAACATAACCATGCAAATGCCTAATAGCATTGAATTTTACATTCTTAGGGGTCCAGTTTATGTTTAGGAGATGCTTAGGAGCTTAATAAATATTTCCATATATTTTACAGAGCAGTCCATTATCCCGTGTTAATTTTAAGCTAATATGTGTAACAAGCAGATATCCGAGCTGGGGCAGCCTTTTTTAAAGATTAGGGGCTATAAGTAGAGGAATTCTCCACAGGGACAATGTGTGGGCACCCAAAGCCCTTTGCAAGGATATACAGCTGCTTTAAACACCCACTCACATCCTGGGATTACTGCCCAGCCTCCACGTGGGGCCATTTAGATTCCACCTCCCTGCTGAAACTGAGCTCAGGTTCAATGTTTGCATGGGGGGGGGGGCTGAGATCATAGGAAAGTGGTTTTTACAAATTCAGTTATGACTCTTGGCATGTAATAGTTACCATTTTAAGCACTTATTCTCAATTAAACCTTTCACAATAACTCGTTTTTCTGAGGTCCAACATTCAAGTCCCTTCTGAGTGACAAAACTCTGCTGGTTCCAAAGCCTGTCCTTTACCACTATCTACTGCCTCTCAATGACGTTATGTAACACTAGCTTAGGCGAACCAAAGCTCCTTACCTTCTCCTCCTGCTTTTAGGGTTTCCCTTCTCAATAGCCCAAGAGCATCCGCCCTGTGAATATGTCAGATCCTCCTATTCCAGGAGGAAGGAGGCCCAAGGGAAGGGGCAGGGGTAGAAGACTAGGAAAGTTCTGTGTGGAGTGAGATTTTCTGCGGGTTTCCAAGCCCAATTTATACTTACTGCCTCTTTCCTAGCACTCCAGCCAGTCTGAATGGACAATGTTATTTTACTTTTTCCATTTTTGTCTTGATGTATTTCCCAGATCTCCAGGTAACACTCTTCCTGTCTGAGCAAACTTTAAGAGCTTTTTATTTTGTGCAGTGTCATATTTTTATCCAATACAATAAACTAGCTAGCAGATCATCTACTTCACATCTAATGAACAGTCATTACATCCCTCCAAGAGGTTCAGAGATGTGTTTTTATATAAAACCTGTCACCATGGCACCTTTTCTGAATAAATAACAGTGACCTATTTTTCTTTCCACTACATGCATAATGGGAACAAGGTAATATTATCTTCCACAATTTGGGATTACAGAGCTCCTGGGCAGCAATGCAGATCAAGGCAAAGAATATAAGAGCTATCTAGGAGCTGGAGGGTATCTACTGGGGAGCCAAGTTCATTGGACAACACACAAACACACACACACACAGAGGAGGGTGGACTTGCATGTGTGCACCTCAGGCTTCCCTACCTTCAGTCCCTATAACACACCACAAACTATTAAGAGAAACAATGGGTATGCAGAGCCCATTACCTCCTTCACTTACTCAGAGGTAGAAAAATGCAGATGGAGTACTATGTTCACTTTTGCAAAAGACTTAATCTGTAACTGGGAAAGAGATTATATATGTCTCTGGCATTGTTTACTCATCTTACTTATACCACAAACCATGCTAAGGTTCAAAAATCTGCTGAATGCAACTGGTTTTTGGAAATCCCAGAAAGCTGATTCAGTTTTTTGGTCCCTCGCCCACAAGGCATATTGACCTATCCTTTGGTAACTGAACTCCTAAACCCTATCCCCAGCCAAGACTAAAATATCACATCAGGATTCTGGAACTTCAACAGAAGCTATGCTCTTCTGTATCTGCTCTCCATCCCCAGGGTAGTGGATACTGTATTGCTCCACCCAACCTCCTTTTTAGAGCCAGTGTTCCCCTAACTGGTTCCTGATGGGTCACAGGCCCGCCATCAGGCAGTAGAGGACATGACCTTGCCCAAAGTGATGCCCCAGAAGAGTGGCCAGCTACCAACAACTGGCTGGTCCAAACATACAAAGGTCTCAATTGGAGACAACTGAAAAGAGCCATTCAATATGTGGAGTTCCCCATAACAGTGGTGTGGGGCCTCTGCTGCAACTGCCTTCTTCCTGACATGTACAGCTCCTAAAACCTTTCAGCAGCCAACTCCTGGTCTCAGAGCCCACTTCTAGTGAACCCAATCTAAGAGGGCAAGCAGCTATTTAGAGGCAGAAAGTTATTTTAAAGTATGGTGAGAACTGTCAGAGGTTCTATGAAGGTTGATAAGTCTTTGAAAAATTCCTGTTATATATGTTCATTAAATCAAAACTACAAATGTTTTATAATCAGCTCAGATAATTTTATGCACACCGACCAAGCCAGTCAGCAGGGATAGAGTTAAGTAATACAGAAGACTACTGCAAGTTCACATCAGGGCACGAAGACAGAACAAAGCTAGGAAGTTGCATATCACAACATCATGTTGCACTGTAAACTGCCACCAGTACAAGAGATGCCAGGGCTGTAGCCACTAGCCTTCACTATTACAAATACAGACATGCTTGCTTTATAACCTCAAATCCTAGCATACTGGCATTTTAAAGTTACCTGGAGAGAACAGTGATACATGGAGTATGAAACTGGGTCATGAACACCTTGTTTCCGATACATTTGAATGACAGGGCACAGTCCCAGAAGCTAATATATACTTACTGTACCCCCAAGAAAGCAGCTGTTAGGCAGGCTGGGACAATATTCAGGAGCTCTTGAACTGTCTTGCCATGATATAGCACCATCTTCCAGCAACTACTGAAGATTCACACATGCTCCACATAGTCAGGGAAAGGGAGTGGAATGAGAGCTGTCATAGCAACAGAAGCCAGGAGAGAAGTAGTCTATTTCTTTTTTTTTTTCCTTAAATTCTTTTATTGGTACATTTTAGGTATACAACATAATTACATTTCTCATTGGGAACTTGTACCTTTACATGATGCATCTTGGTTCTTATTTTTTCCCCATTAAGTAGTCTATTTGTTATTAGCAGAGGTTTACATTCTCAATGTTAAAAATGCATAACAAGTTCCATATGAAAACTCAGCTTAAATTCATACACTTGCATAATATTTATTGCATTTTACATCTGATTATATTTGACCCTGAAAGCCCTGCCTATGAAGGCTGGCCTAGTACTGTTGCATTAACTTTATAATTGTTTAAACGCCTGCCTAGGATCACACAGCTTATTAATGTTGGGGATGACTGGCAAATTCTTAGTTCATTCAGGGCTCTTTCCTATAAAACTGTGAAATGTGTCCATATAATTCTCCAGGCTTGGGTACAAACCCCCCCAATACCTGCCTCCTTCCTTTTACCTCTTCTGCCTTCATACTACAGACCATATTTCATAGGAACATGGACTATCAATGGCACAAAATCTTGACTAGGGCAACAAATCACCACCAAAGGTCTCTCTCACTCTTCCTTCCTTCTTCTTCTCTCCCTCTAAGACTCAACAATTATGACTCTTCTCTGTGATGCAGACTGCAACTTCTGAAGTGCAGTTGACAAATGGCTAAGGCAGTCAAGTTATATGACCACCAGTGTTCAGTGTCTCTCACTAATCTGATTCATGTCAACAAGACGGGAGAAAAGAAGAAAAAGCTTTAAAGAGCTCATGGAATTCTTGGACAATAATTGTTCTTAGGAAAGCCTCTGTCCCTAGTCATTAGGTTTTGCCTACTGTTATTTGAGGCATTTGAAAGATTCACTGACAACAAGTTGGCATTGTTTCTGCAATTCAAACAGGCTTGGACTAAAGAGATCGCATGGGGATTTTCATCCTTTCAAGAACAGAGGTAAGCATCTCTGCCTCACAGAGGTGCATTACAGCTTGTGGGCGTGCTAATGAGAGCTAATCACTCTATTTACTCCACAAACCAATCAAAGAGCAAAAGAAATCTGGTAAAACTTGCTGTATTCTCATATGCACTATCCAGGCTTTATTTCAAAAGCCTGGTGCCAAAATGGTTTGAAGTGATTAGCACAGAGCTGCCCAACTGGATTATTATTTCAGTATCACCAGGCATATTCTTCAGTCTTTTGTATCCTGTCAATTAATAAATGTCGAGTCAGTACCAATTTCATTCTGCCATTTTCTCTTCACTATTACCTCCTCTTCTCACTATTATCACTATTACCACCTCTGCCCTCAAATAGCTCCTCTGGCTGCAAATTAAGAAATCAAACAGCAGGTCTGTAATATGAGGAAAACAATTTTGAACTATTAAGTCTGCGTGTGGCATTATACAACATCATGCACTCAGGGTTTTTTTTCCACTTCTTTTTTTTTTTTTGGTACCGAGGATTGAACTCGGGTCCTTGTGCTTGCGCAGCAGGCAGTGATACCACTGAGCTAAATCCCCGTCCCCAATGCACTCAGTTTTTAAAAGACGTAAGACTTGGCCAACAGTTCACTCACTTTTATCCTTGAACTCTACACACCAAAGGGAACTTAGATCGTGTAAATTTACATGATATTTAATATCATGATATTTAACGGTACTCATTATCTTAGAGGTAATTACCTAAATTATATGAAAATTCTAATTCATGAATTTGTATAGATTATATAAAACAGGTTTTTCCTTCATTCCTACCAAGCTGTGGTGAGCTTGATAGGAGGATGGTGGTGAACCTATGGCGTGTGTGTTACAGCGGGAACAGAGAGCCCTCTCCGTTGGCATATAAGCCAAGGTGTCCCAGCCTCACCTTCAGGTTTAACTGCAGTGCTGGCACTTTGTGATAAATAAATGAGTTTTGGGTTGCAGTCTGGGCTCTCATCTCTAAAAGCTTCACCCTCACTGCCACGGGGAAATCAATTTATAGTTCTCAGAACAGAAGTAAGGATGTCAAATTACAACCAATAAAGCCATATCTAACATACCCTTTCCTATATTACATACCAAGTTTATTTATTGAAAATGGAACCATGGCTTCAAGGACATAAAAATAATGTATAAGGTTCAAGACATAATTTAAAGATTCCCAAAGGACTTCCATCTTTATAGGGAAAAAAAACCTAGATTTACATTATAATTCTAAGAACACTTATCATTACTTAGCTCAATTAAAATGGAATAGCTTGAATAAACATAGAAGACAAATTCATGTTCAATTCTTTATACAGAAGTGATTTAATATTAGTGGAGTTCCTTTTATGTGATTAATAAGGTCTGGCATAAGCACCAATCAAATTTAACAAAACTTTTACATGGCATGAAGAAAAAAATTTTACTCAGCTACTTTTTGAATTACTTAGCAACTTTGTCTTTTCCTTTAATTTTCTACAATCTTTTTTTTTAAGCTGCTCTGCGAGTTGATTGTTTATAAAGCATGGAGAAGGAACAACTCCATGAATGATACCAAAAATCTCAACTATGTGATAAAGGAATGACTGCGTTATCGCCCTTCAAGAGCACCATCTGTATTTTCACATGAATATGTAGACAAAACATGTTTTATGTTGGCTATGTGTACAAACCAAAGCTGAGAATTCATCATAGAATTCTCTAAGCTGAAGAATTTCAGAGAAACAAGTGACAATCACAAAAGGAAAGAAAATCTACTGCACAGGACAATAAGTAAATCAGATTGAAAAATGCTTCTGGCATTTAAATATAAGCAACATTTACTAAAATTTACAAAGCTCAAGTAGATTTACCAGTTATTCTGAAACTTCTTTTTTGCAGTCCTGGGGATTGAACCCAGGGAGCACTGAGCTTACATTCTTGGCCCTTTAAAAAAATTTTTTTTTAAATTTTGCAACTGTGTCTTGCCAAGTTGCCCAGGCTAACCTCGAACTTGCAATCTTCCTGTCTTAGTCTCTTGAGCAGCCAGGATTATAGGCACATACCACTGTGTCTAGCTATTCTGCAACTTTTGAACAAAAAAGGAAAGCTGCATTTTTGGCTTTCAGACTAGTAAACAAAAATTAGTAAGCTCTAACAGTGATAGGACCATGTACTACACTAGATATCTTACATATATTTCCTCCATTTAATCTTTCTAATAGTCTCACAAGTAGACATTGTTATTCATTATACAGATGAGAAAACTAGAGCTCAGGCTGAATAAGAAACAAAGCCACAGTGCTAAAATAGGACTATGTTGGGATTCTATCCAAGATATGTCTGACTCCAAAGTCCAAAGTAGCTGGTGCTACACTCTGCCTAATAGTTCCACTGAGAAATTACAACTACAAATTGCAATGATGGAACTGTTTCGTAAGTAAAGCAGATCAGCCCTGGAGTCAGAAGCTCTAAACTTTAAAGATGTTTCCAGTGAGTGGTAGTTTCCTCCAAATTAATGAAGATGAAAATGGTATTTAGCCTCATAATGTTGAAGTGAGAAGCACTTACAAAAGCCATAGTGAAAGGGCAGCGCAAAAGAGCCAAGTAAGCATTAGTTCTTGATCCCTCCTTATTCAAGATTAGGCTAGTGCAGCAGGCTTACCACACCTTCCTGCCCCATCCACATAGTGTTCACAATGCTCCAAGAACACAGAATTCCAGTTAAGATGCATGGGTGTTCAGCAAGACTCAAAGCAAATCAAGGTAAGTGTGGCACAGATACAACTGAGATACGCAGATAGGTGGGTGTCAAGGGCTCCAAGAAGCAATGTCTTCCATTCAAACCAGAATTTGCCTTGTACAAAGAAATAAGAAAGACACCATCTTTCTCTTTCTTTTCTTTTTTTGGTACCAGGGATGGAACTCGGGTCCTAGCACTTGTGGGGCAGGCAGTGGAACAACTGAGCTAAATCCCTGGCCCCAAGACAGCATCTTTCTAAGAAACACACCAAGGAATCCTACCATCCTCTCTTACTCATGTTCCCTTCCTGTATTAGCCTACCACTTAAACTGAAAATGATGGCACTGAAGGAAAAGGATAGGACAACCCGAAGTTCCTTGAGTCTTTCCTTAAGAATGTAAGCCAAACACTGAGTGTTGGTAATATTGCATGCATAATAAAAAGTAAAATAAAAATAGTTTTGTGCAGTATATCTGCTCCTCTGGTAAAAACAACATACATATGGATTCATAAACTACAAAATACAAACTATGGGATTTCAGCAATTCTATATACAATTCAATGGACTTATGCATTTGAACCTAGCATTACTTAGTATAAAGATGAATGCTGAAATTCATGTTAATGATGTCAAGTTTTATTTAATTTAATTTTAAATTTTAATTCATGGTACAATTTTCATTTTTAATTTTTCTTCACTTAGAATGACATTACATAGCAAATAAACACCATGGCAAGTCAAGAGAGACTGACAGGAGAAAGCTTTATATTTAAGTACCTTTAACAGTACTAATTCCCTGCACTCTGAATAAGAAGTCTACATTTTTATTTTGCACTACGCTTTACAAGTTATATAGCTGAACCTGCTGAGAACCATAAAACTTAATAATATTAGTTCTACTAAATACGCTGCACAAACTTGGACAAGCCTTTACTGATACCTTTCAAAGAAACCTACAAAAGATCTTCTAATGGACTGATGAGGTGTTGCTGATTCTTAGTACAGCATTCCCCCATCCAGGGGGAAATGTTCCATGACCCCCTAGTGGATACCTGAAACTGAGGAGAACACTAAACACAATATATATTGTGTTTTTCCCCATCTATGCATACCTATGATAAAGTTTAATTTTCAAATTAAGCACCCTTTTGTTCATGTCTTTCCCCAACATATTTAAAGTCCTTTCCATCTTAATTAAGTACTTGTTACACAATGTAGTTGTAAGCTTTTTGGTCTGAGGTATAACTGCAAAGCTAGTGTAATCTTCTTTTTTCCTTCTTCACAATTTCATGGACAGATATGTTCTTCCTGTAGATCTCAGCAACCTTAGCATAGGCTGTTTCTTTTTTAGCATATTAAGTCAAGAACTATCACCTTTTCAGTTAAATGAAGCATTTTAAAATTTCTTTGCCATATCCTAACTGCCAACATCACTACTCTTGCACAGTAGGACTTTGATTATATAAAGGTTCCTTGAGCACAAGCACTGCAATATTGTTCTAGCTGATCTGATAACAAAGATGGCTAAATGACTGACATGGAGATAGCATATACAGAATGGATATACTGAATAAAGGGATGACTCACAGGCTGGACAGGCGGAACCAGACAGAGCCAGATTTCATCATGCTACTAAGGATGGTTCACAATTTAAAACTTATGAATTACTTCTGGACTCTACCATTTAACCTTTTTGGGCCATAGCTGACAGGGGATAACTAAGATACTAAAAAACAAAACTAAAGACCAGCAAGGACTATTGTATTGCACTTTTTTTTTTTTTACACAGGGTCTCTTTAAGTTGCTAAAATTGCCCAGGCTGGGCTTGAACTCATGATCTTCCTGCTTCAATCTCCCAGAGTGCTGGAATTACAGGAATGGCCCACCATGTTCAATTTGTACTGTACTCTTAAAATACTAGATCATTTCAGTCTTTTTCTCTGTTACCCTGATGTCACTGCCACAACTAATATGTTAAAATACCACAAATTACTGTCTTTCCAACTAAAGATCTTGCTAGAAATAATTAAATTGTAGACTAACAATAACCTTATCCAGAACAGTACTTAATGCGGTGGTCTCTCTGCTAGACAGCCCTTACTAACTGCATATTTTTTGGTATCTTGATGGTTCCATTTTAACCAAATCATGAATGTGGCATCAAAACCAGGCTATTTCTCAATGCTCAAGTGCTCAAGTTTTCACTAAGAAACTGGTCGGCAATCCATTGAGTCTGGCATCCTAAAAATTCCTCTGGCATATATATATATCTATATATATAGATATATGTATAGTGTCAAGTTTTCCATTATCTAATTTCATTCTCTTTCTTCCTTTTTTTTCTTTTGTACCGGAGATCGAACTCAGGACCTTGCACTTGTGAGGCAGGTGCGGTGCCACCGAGCTAAATCCCATCCCCCACCCCCCATCCTGTCTTCTTCCTTTTAAAAAAAAAACTACTACTTTGCACTTCAATAAATTAACTTCTTGCCTGCAGAAATATCCTGACGAATATGTCACTTTGTATTGTTTAGCTAGAGACTTCTGCCATTATTTCAAAATTTTCTCTATACCAATAATCCCTAGAGCCAGCCTCTCTAGAGCTGGGAGTTACTTTGTGAATTTCCTTTCACCGCGTCCTACTGTAGTAAAAAAAAATGCAGACTGCTCTTGGTGAACTTACTCAACTCTTAATCCTTCCAGTCACAGCTATTTCTTTCCTTGTCCTTTTCCCCATTCCATCTGAAGAAAGGTTCTTTCAGGTTTCAAGACTAATCCACCACTGTCCACCTAATCTTCACTCTATCTCTGTCCTTCTCTTGTATGCCTTGGCCTCCAAATATCCTTGCTCCTTCATTTCTTTCACATCATCCTTTCTACTTGTACTTTCCTCCAAGTCAAGCTATTGTACCATATCTCTCTGATCAATTCCTTAAAAAGAGGAATTACTGGCCACCTGAAGTCCCTCACCTACTGCATATTTCTCAATTATTTGTCCTCTAGACGTCCAAGTCTACCATGCCACTAAAACTGCATCCTCCAAGTCCTCAAAATGATCTGGCAGATGCGCCAAGGGTAGATAGATTCTCAGTCCTGCCCTTGTAACTAATCTGCTCCACTGGCTGGTATGGACAGACCCTGAAGCTGAGTATGTGCCTTCCCTTTGCCACTAGTGTCCTCCACCTCTCTTGTAGTTCCTGCTTTATCTCTTTGAATAATTTCTATTTTACCTGACCATTTCTAAATGCAAAGCATTCCCTAAACACTTGGTACTGGCTTTTCTTTTATCCTACATACTCTTCTTTGCAGAGTTCATCTACCCTCATTCTTTATGTAATGGCTCCATGGAGATGTTCCATGTAGACTGTGCCTACATTTCAAACTCAAGCTTTAAACTTTTGCCAAAAATCTTCATGTGAACAATACCAACTAACAGTTTGTAATGGTTTTTAATATATCTAACAGAGAACCAAGCCATAGTCGGGAATATGAAGTGGCTGAGGTTAAGGATACTGGCGGTGGAGCTGTGCATACTTGAGTTTGGGCAAAGAGAATCCCTAAGCCAAGCCTGGGGCCCAGGTTAGATTCTGTCTGCTGGATGGAGGGAGGGGTTGGAATTGTTGAAACTAGGTCAGTTCAGAATTTGAGTACAAGGTTATACAGGGGAACTTGGTGAGGCTGCCTACAATCAGACCACAACTAAGACAAGAAGGGAACTATGTGGACACTTGGGCTTTATGGCATAGCAGTCATGTGGGAATTGCATGTAGTTCTCTTGTTGGAATGTTTGATCTGGGTCCCCGTCTTTCCAAGAGGAAAGACTTCAAAAGAACACCTACTAACTACTATGAAAAAAAGAAGCTTCCCACAACACACCTTAGTCAAAATTCCAGATGTTCAAAAAAAATCTTAAAAGCTGTCAGAGAAAAGCAAAAAATAAAGGTAAAGTCATTAGGATTACAACAGACTTCTCAACACAAACTTTAAAGGGCCAGGAGTGAAGTATTTCAAGCACTAAAAGCAAACTTCCAACACATTAACATGTCCTGCAAAATTTTCTTTTGAAATAGATGGAGAAATAAGGACATTCCATCAAAAAGAACAACTTAAGAGATTCATGAACACAAAACCAACATTCCAGAAAATATTCAAGAATATCCTAGACAGAGACAATGAAGCCAGCAACCCAAAAGTTCAGGTGGAATGAAACTTTAAGCCAAACAGATAAACAAAAAAAGAAACACAAAAGGTTATCAACAGAAAAAGAATGCAATGTCAAGAATAAACCAACACATCTCAGTAATAACTGCCAATGTTAATGCCCTTAACTCCCCAATTAAAAGACACAGATTAGCAGACTGGCTCAGAAAACAGAAGCCAACAGTCTGTTACATTAAAAAAACTCAGCTTGTCCAAAAAGATATTCTTAGGCTAAAAATCAAAGGATAGAAAACAATTTCTCGAAAGCAAACAAGGGTAGCAATTTTACTTTCAAACAAACTAAACTTCAAGCTAAAACTGATTATAAGAGGCAAAGAAGGTCACTACATACTCATCCAGAAAATCCAACAAGAAGCAATAACATTTCCAAGTATATATGCACAAAATGCTAGAGCACCTATCTTCATAAAATAAATATTGCTGGAGAGAAAAGGTCAAATAAATACCAATACAATCACAGTGGGTACCTCTATACCACACTTTTATAATGAGACAAATCAACTAAACAGAAAAAGTATCAGAGCTGATCCACATTATTGAGTAAATGGACTTCTCCACACCACAAGGGACTTTCTATAAAATATACCACATACTAGTCCATAAAGCCTGCTTAAATAAATGCAAAGAATAGAAATCACCCCAAGTTTACTCTCAGACTACTGTGCTCTGAAACTAGAAATCAATCATAGAAGAAACCACAGAAAATTTATAAACACTTGGAAACTTAAAACATACTCCTGAACACTCAATCGGTCACAGAAGAAATCAAAGAAAAATTAGGTACTTTCTGGAATCAACTGACAATTCCAATACAACACAACAGAAAAACTGAAAACAGTCCTAAGAGAGAAGTTTATTGCAATCAGTGCTCAGATTAGAAACACAGAGTGAGCTCAAATAAATAACCTAACAAAGAACCTCAGGGTACTTAAAAAACAACAACAATCCAAACTCAAACCAAATTTAAGGAGGGAAATCATGAAGATCAGGTGGAAATTAATGAAGTTGAGACTAAAATAAAATACGAAGAATCAACAAATCAAAAAGCGGGTTCTTTTAAAAAATAAGCAAGAGATAAACCCTTAGCCAAACTTACCAAAAGACAGAAAAGACTCACATCAATGCCAGTACAAATGAAAAAGTGAAATCACAACAGACACTGTAGAAATTCAGAAAACAGTTACTACTATGAAAAACTGTATTCACAGAAAGTGCAAAATCTTCAAGAAATGGACAGATTCCTAGATTCATAATTATCAAAACCAAACCAAGACAACATAAAAACTCTGAACAATCCAATGACAAACAATAAAACTGAGGCAGTAATATAAAAACCTACCAACTAAGAAAAGCCCAGGACACCTGATGGATTCACATCCAATTCTCTTTTTTTTCTTTTCCTTTTTTTGGTACCGGAGATCGAACTCGGGTCCTTGTGCTTGCGCAGCAGGCGGCGAAACCACTGAGCTAAATCCCTAGCCCTCACATCCAATTCTATAAGACATTAATGGACATGATAACATCAATACTCCTCAAAGTCTTCAATAAAACTGAAAGAGAGAATCCTTCCAAGAAAGCCAGCATCACTCTTATCCCAAAACCAGACAAAGACCCAACTAAAAAAGAAAACTACAGGCCAATTTCTAAACAAGACCCCCCACCCCCCTCAAAAAAAATCCTAAGTAGATTCTGGCAAATAAAGTGTAATAAATCATCAAAAGGATCATATACATAAACAGAAGCAAGAACAAAAGCCACATGATCATATCAATACATACCAAAAAAAGCTTTTGACAACATCCAACACCAATTCATGATTTAAAAAAAAACCCTGAAGAAAATAGGTATAGAAGGAACATATCTCAATCTGATAAAGCCATTTTTGACAAACCAACAGCCAACATCATATTAAATGGGGGAAAAATGAAAGCTGCTTTCCCTCTAAAATCAGGTACAGGTCAAGGATGCTCACTATCACCAATTCTGTTCACCATCATACTCAAAACACTAGCCAGATAATTAGGAACAAGAAAGAAATAAAAAGGATATATACAGGAGAGGAAGAAGTCAAATTTTCATTATTTGCAGATGACACAATCCTCTGCATAGAAGACAAAAAGACTCCCAGAGCAACCAAATTTAGCAATGTAGAAGGATATAAAGTCAACACACCAAAATCAATAGCATTCCTGTACGCCAATAATGAACTGAGAAAGAAATTTTTAAAACAGTACCATTAACAACAGCATCAAGAAAAAGTAAATACCCAGGAATTAACCTACCAAAGGAAGCAAAAGACATCTACAGTGAAAACTACAGTACTCTGAAAAAGAAGATCAAAGACATCAGAAAATGGAATGATATCCCCTGTTCCTACACAGGCAGAACCAGTATTGTCAAAATGGCCATAACTTGAGAACTGATATATAGATTTAACACAATCTCAATAAAAAACACCAACAACATTCCTCACAGTACTAGAGAAAACAATCCTAAAATTCACATGGAACCAGAAGGGACCAGACTACCAAATGCAATCTTTGGTAACAAGAGCAAAGCAGAAGGCATCGAAATATCTGACTTCAAGTTATAATAGCAAGCTATAGTGAGAAAAATGGCACAAAAACAAACATTTATCAATGGAACAGAAATAGAGAATGTCAAAACAATCCCAGACACACTCAGCTGCTTGATCTTTTACAAAGGGTCCAAAAATATGTTGGAGGAAAGACAGCCTCTTTAGCAGATAGTGCTAGGAAAACTAGTTATCCATAAGAAGATTGAAGGTAACCTGTTAGCTCTCACCATGTACTAAACTAAAATAGAAATAGATCAAAGTCTGGAAGATCAAATAGGTAAAACTCCAAGTCATAAGCACAGGCAATGACTTTCTGAACAGAATTCCAGTTACACAAGAAATAGCAAGAATTAACGAATGGGACCTTGAATTTTAAAAGCTTCTGCACAACAAAGGAAACAACACAGTGAAGAGACAACCTAAGGAATGGGAAAAAAATAATTTGCCAGCTATTCCTCATACAAAGGACTAATTTTTAGAAAATATAAAGAATTTTTAAAAATTACACTCCCCAGGGGCTAGGGATTTAGCTCAGTGGTTCCACTGCCTGCCTCGTGAGCACAAGGACTCAAGTTCAATCCCAGGTAGCAAAAAAAAAAAAACAACCCACTCCCCAAAGACCCAATCAAAACATGAGCATCTGAAATGAATAGACACTTCACAGAAATACAAACGGCCAATGAGTACATGAATGTTCAACACTGCTGGCCATTACAAAAATGCAAATTAAAACAATGAGATTCCAACTTATCCCACAAAAATGGCTATCATGAAGAAATCAAGTAATAACAAATGCTGGCAAGGTTGTGGGGGGAAAGGAACCCTTCAACATTGTTGGTGAGAGTGTAAACTAGTAAAACTCTTATGGAAATCAGTATGGAGATTTCTCAAAACACTAAAACTAGAAATTCCACTTGACCCAGCTATTCTGTTTCTAGGTTTTTCCCAAAATGGCTAAAGACATCATATTACCATGATACATGTATACCAATGTTTATATCAGTACAATTCATAATAGCTAAATCTTAGAAGCAGCCTATATGTCCATCAACATTTTTTCATCCATAAAAAAATATAGTTATCTACACATAATGGGAATACTACTTGAATATAAAGGATATATTTAAGAGATTTATAGAAAAATGGTTATATTTTGAAAACATGATAACTGAAATAAATCAGACACACAAGCTTACATACCATATGGTTTCTCTCATTAGTAATTCAAAGTACTAGAGCAAAATAAAAGACTGATGAAAGGAAACAGGGAAATAGAACTTTTTCAAATAGTAAGCAGACCAAGAGACCAAGGGTGGGGGGTAGGAGGAGAGGGAAAGGGGATGTAAAAAGGTTTAAGGTGTATCATGTACATGTACCAACTACCCACAGAGTATAATCATATATTGCAAATATGAACTCAAAATAATAGTAATAATGAAAACAGGGAAGGGGATCTAGAGATGGAAGGAGGGAGATGGTTGGAGAAAGGAAACAGAATAAAAAGACTCAAGATAATGTTAAGTACATGCATTTATTTCCTAAGATGAATGTAAACATCACGTACAGCAAACATGTGCTAATAAAATTTAAAAATAAAGCTTAATCTTGTCATTCTCCTGAAAAGCTTCTAAAATCTAAACCCAAACAAACCTTACTTCTTTAAATGGTACAGATCTTTCTCTAAATCTAATCTCACTATATTCCATTTTGTTCCAATCCCAAGTTTGTTCATTTCCCAATTGCCTCCTCAGAATCTCCTACCCATCCTTCAAGGCTCATTCAAATCCTATCTTCTCAAGGAGTCCTATTCAAACTAATGTTCCTTCACTCTAATGACTGACTAATCTAACTTAACTGCATGATCTTCCCTGGGCTACCTCCAGAGAGCCCAAAAAATTGATGTTTTAAAATTTAATACACTTTAATTTGGGAGGCTGAGGTAGAAGGATCACTAGTTTGAGTCCTTTCTGGGCAACTTAGTGAGATACTGTCTTAAAAATAAATAAAAAGGTCTGGGGATATAGCTCATTGCAAAGCCCATGGATTCAATCCCTAGTACTGGAAAGAAGGGGGGGGGGGTAAGGAGGAAGGGAGGAAAAAAAGGAAGGAGGGAAGGAAAGAAGAAAGGGAAGAAAAGAAAGGAAGGAAGGAAAGAAGAAAAAAAGAAAAAGGGAAGGAAAGAAAAAGGAGGAAGAAGGGGATGAGGAGGAAAGAAGGAAATTTCATATTTCAAAAATAACAAGCTGGGCATGGTGGTGCAAGCCTATAATTCCAGCACTTGGGAGGCTGAGGCAGGACTGCTTCACTACACAGTGAGTTAAAGGCCAGCCTGAACTAACAGCAAAACGCTGTCTCAAAAAGCCACAATAAAAAATAGAATAGAATAGAAAAATGGAGGGGTGGATGAGATTTAGTATAGCAGTTTTAAAAGATATAATATGCTGTAAATAAATAAATAAATCCCCTTCATCTTCTTTGACATTTTATTTATTAATTTTTAAATTAATTTTATTGGTACATTTTAGGTATACAATTCATTTACATTTATCACTGGGTGTTTGTACGTGTACATGATGTATCTTGGTTCTTATTATTTTCCCCCATTACCTGTGCGCCCTTCACCCGCTCCACCCTTCCCTATTTACATAGATTTAATTTCCTTTTTTTCTTTTTCTTTTCTCATAGTTTTTCCTTTCCCTCTTTTCCTTTCCCCTTTCTCTCCCTTCACTCCTTCATCTTTGGACCTTTTTTCCTATTTCAAATTATCAATTATTCATTTTAATCATTTTAACCCTTGTTTACACTATCAGTTTCTCACACTAGAGAAACTATTCAGTATTTACACATGTGTCCTATTTATTTCACTTAAGAGTATGGCCTCAATATGAATCCATTTAGCTATAAATGACTCTAGGTTTTCATTCTTTATGGCCGAGTAGTACTCCATTTTATAAAAAAACCACATTTTCTTTATCCAGTTTCCAGTTGATGGGCACTTGGGCTGCTTCCAAGCTTTAGCTATTACAAACTGTGCTGCTATGAACATGGGTGCACATCTATCACTGTGGTATGATTCTTTTAATTCTTTGGGGAAGATACCCAGCAGGGGAATAGCTGGGTCAAATGGGACTTCTAGACCTAGTTCTTTGAGATATCTCCATACTGATTTCCACAGTAGTTGCACCAGTCTGCACTCCCACCAGCAATGGAGAAGGGTTCCTTTCTCCCCACAACCCCACCAGCATTTGTAATTTGTTGATTTCTTGATAGCAGCCATTCTTTCTGGGGTGAGGTGGCATCTCAGGGTTGTTTTCATCTGCATCTCTCGAATGACGAGTGATGTTGAACATTTTTTCATATATTTGTTTGCTGCTTTTACTTCCTTGCCTGAGAAATGTCTGTTCATTTCAGATGCCCATTTTTGAATTGGGTCTTTGAATTTGCGGGGTCTGATTTTTTTCAATTCTTTATATATTCTAGATAGTAGTCCTTTGTGTGAGGTACAGCTGCTAAAATTTTTTTCCCATATTGTAGGTTATCTGTTAGCTCTGTTGGTGGTTTCTTTTGCAGTGCAGAAGCTTTTTAATAAGATGAGATCCCAGTTGTTGATTCTTTCTGTTAGTTCCCGTGCTGCTGAGGTTTTGTTCATGAAGTCTTTTCCTACGCTAATGTCTTCAAGAGTTCTACCTAACTTATCTTCCAGCAAGTTTAGTGTTTCTGTCTTAATATTTATATCTTTAATCCACTTTGAAATTAGTTTAGTGCATGGTAATAGGTATGGGTCTAGTTTTAATCTTTGGCAGGCTGAAATCCAGTTTTTCCAACACCATTTATTAAATAGGCTATCTTTGCTCCAATGATGGTGGTCGGCTCCTTTGTTCTCTGACATTTTAATTCTCTCCAACACATCACTCTATTTAGCAGACTTCATGCACTGACAAAACACACATCTGTGCCTGGCCGCTATTCGGTATTTTTCCTTAAAGTATATATACAACTGACATCTGCACAACTTGGTATATTCTTTTCAATGTTTTGAACACCTAGCTTTCCAAATCTGATTTTATTATGGTTATATGTAAAGCATGCCATTCCTTCTCTATCCTCATTTTCTGTATATGAATACTGTGACGCGTAAAGAATGTGTTGTTCACCTTACATTTCCAAGAGAACTACCTAAAAAGGCTGGAAATTGCTCACCAAATGTTTAATGAAAGAATAACTGTAACACCTTTCATCTATCCAGCGCAGATGGTTAGCTGGGAAAACAGCTATTCATGCTTCACAAATGTTATCCTGTTCAATCCTCGTAACCACTCCCTTACTCCCATTTCACAGAAAACAAAGAAAAAGCTCAATCACATAACTAGTAAGGACAGAGATGCTACCCTACAACTTCTCACTCTGTTGCCCACACTTTTCATCCCTAAGCTGAGGCTAGTAACATTTTCACGGAGGAGTGGAGCTGACTACCTGGAGACAAGTGACTGCAGCTTCACACTAATTTACCATTCAGCCACTTCAAGACTTTTACTGAGGACTGACTAGAAGAAAGACAGTTGGATTACAGTACTTGCCTCTCCCTCCTTTTACCCTCCCCTTACTACACTGTGCTGTAATAACTAACATCTTTTGTTGAAAATCTACTATATAACAAATATGCTAACACTGTTTACTAATAATGTCTAATTATTTCTAATCCTTGCAAAAATTCTCAGACAAATCAATACTACTACTTCACACATGGGAAGACAGAGACCCAGAGAGTTTAAATTAAGTATCAGGCTCTAGTAAACAACAAAGCCAAGATTCTACTTGAGGATCTGTGTGGCTCCAACCTCTTGTCCGTTTTTCCCCATATAGAGGCATTCCTTTTGATTCTTTTTTTTTTATTCCTTCTGATTTTTAAATAAGAGATGAACTATTTTCTTTTTTTCTAACTTAGACTCTGCTAAGACCACATTTTCCTGCAAGTAACAGATCCAACTTCTGTAGTTTAACCAAATGGTCATTTTTTTCCCACCAAAGTCAAGAAATGGGAAAATGAGGTCCACTACAGCAGATCCAGAATGCTATCAGCTTCTCAGCCTCCTTCTAACCTACCCAGTCACTCTCAACCCTCAAGCCTCTTGTTTTTGGTCACAAAACAGCTAGTCCACTTTCTCCAGGGAGAAAATACAACCATAAACAACAGAAAGCCAGCTGGGCATGGTGGTGCTGGCCTGTAACCTCAGCCATCTGGAAGGCTGAGGAAGGTGGACTGCAAATTCAAGCACAATTTGGGCAGTTTAGTGACTTGGTGAAACATCTCAAAATAATACAATTTTTAAAAGACTGAGGAGATAGATCAGAGTGAAAGCCCCGGGTTCAATTCAAAACAAAAACAAAAAACAAAAAGAACAGAAGGCCTACTAACGGGCAAGTTCAAAAAGACTGTACCCTTACTAGAGCTTTGAGGGGAGAGAGGACCAAGCTAACTATAACTCATTGACACACATCACTCAGATACTCCCGGCTACAAGGGATTCCGGGCAATCACACACTTAAACAAACCAGGTTCAACCGTAGGGAAGAAATGTGAGGGATAAATATTGGTTAGGCATCCAGCTGTTTCCACCTCACAGGGTGATGTGGAGGGCAATCATCCTCGGGAATCAAAGTACCCCAAGCAGAGAAAACCAACAAAGAACCTTAATTCTATGTTTAGAAGCTTTCTTGGTTGTGTTAAGTCACACAATGATGTAGGCAGAGGATGGAAGAATGTGAAAGTTTGACAAAAACATCCAAGCAGCTGACAAAGAGGAAAAACACTGAGACCTGGGTAACTTCACACCTATGGTTCCCAAGGACTCACAGGTTTAACCAGAATTCCTGACTCAGGCTGTTTACCTTCCTCCTCTTCACTCCCAGAGCTAATTTAGAGGAGAACCCATAGGCTCATTAAACTCTTCCACCTTCACAAGAAAAAGTACAGCAATTCTAATTCCAACTCAAAATAAAATTATCTACTGTGTGTTGTTGTTCTTAGCATCTTTCAGAAAAGAGAATGAGTATCAGGACATCACCTGTTCAACTGCTGCTGCACTGTCAATTTATTATGTGGAGAGGAGGCTACAAAATTTTAACCTGATTTCACTTCCATTCAAACAAATTCAACAAATTTTCCCCCAAAAGAGACTCATACAACTGTGTAGTGATGAGATGGTATTCCTGCGTAAGTACTATAGATGGAGAGAAAGGTAACAAAAAGCCAGCAAAAGGGCTGCAGTGAACTAGAGAACACAGGTGGAGAAAACAACGTAACACAGGCACATTTAGTGACATGGTACAGAGTATTCATACTGTAAACGGGTTAACACTTTTCGCAGTGGACCTTCACAAACCTGCCCAAAACAGCTTTGCCTGCCTTAAGAATGTAGCCGCTTATTTACAAACAGACTTGCTATGAAAACAGCATCTTCAGCAGGCTGGGGATGTAGCTCAGTGGCACCATGCCTGCCTGGCAAATGCAAGGTCCTAAATTCAATTCCCGGTACCAAAATAAGAAAACAGCATCTTTAGTCTCTTCACTAGATGAAATAAATTTGCCCTGTAACAAAGATTCACACACACTAGAAATGAGCATACTTTCTTTCCTGAATTTGAGTTTTTATGTAAAATGTTTGATTTCCCTAAATTTAAGGAGACATGAAAATACCCAGGTATACTAGGGAGTTCAGAAAGTGTCTATAAACACACAGCCAACTCCACACACTGCAGTCCTTGATCTTCCTCCCACATGATCTACATTTGAGCCATGAACCCTGGCCAGAATGCAATTTGAGTCTGTACAATTCCTTCAGTCATGGACATTTTTAGGTGTACCACTCTACAGAAACCACTAAATGGTCTTTCTGTTCTTCACTCCTTACACTTGCCAACAAAACCAATGATGTACGTGTAAGCCAGTCAAAATGTGAGTCACATCAAGTCCCAGGGAGATAACCCCGTTAAATCACAAACTGTGACAACACACTCAGCTGCACCAAACCCATATTTCAGAAACAGAAACTCTTCAACCAGTATAGACGGCTGCACATTTAAATCAAACCCTCCAATGTCCTCCAAAACTGTCTAACAAGTTTGTAAACTTGAAACTCCTAGAAGAGCACACCTTTTAAAGTCCAGTTGTTTCACTGCCTTCAGAATGGAAAAAAAATACATAGTGAAGCAAAAAAAGACCCTCACGCCTTTTTGAAACATTAACATCTAACACCAAACTAGCAGCAATAATAATTATATTTGAAATAAAGAATATTAAAAAATGAGTCTTTGTATTTTGTTGAATAGATTCATTCAGTTCAGTTTTTTAAACCATGGCTCCATACAGATCTTTATGATATATGCGAAAAAAAGCTGCAGATCTCTTTCGTTTGTTAAAAAGTTCTCACACACACCACAATATATTTGAGAAATAAATCACATAACACACTACGGATGAAAGAACTGCATAAGCCCAGAGCAGTTTTTGGACAGTTTGATGACTGATTTAATTACAAAATTATCTGGACAGGGGATTTAGCTCAGTGGTTTTGCTGCCTGTTGTGCAAGTGTAAGGACTTGAGTTCAATCCCCGGTATCAAAAAAATAAAAAATAAATAAAATTATGAAATTATCAACCTTTAATGGAACAGTACTGGCCACAAGACACTTTGTTCTCTGTTCCTAAACAATGGCCAGTGTCAACCTGTGACACTAACCTTAACAGCTTGAATTTCATATTTAAACCAATCCATCTGGACCATGGTTTGTTTAAAAACAAAACAATAATTATGGTTCCCTAAAAGATTTCATAAGTGACTGCTCAACTGTGATTGTTTTTTCTTAATTTCAGAATACAAGTTTTTAGGGAAATCTCTGGAAATAAAGACATACAATGCTTCTTGCCCATGTTTTCACCTTGAAGTGATGGTTCTTTAACAAAGAATCAAGACATAGACTCAAATATAAATGGATACGTATTCATTCATTGCTTTGAAAAGGTTAATTCAAGCCAGACTAGAGACATTAATAATGTCTTTGAAAAGACAATTTTTTTTTTTTTTTGGCCTGGGTCTCTCTACGTAGTTCAAGCTGGCCTTGAACTCATTATGTAGCCAGGCTGGTCTGGAACTCGCAGCAATCCTCCTGCCTCAGCCTCCCAAGTGCTGGGATTACAGACATGGGAAAGACAGAATTTGGAATAAGGTTTTGTTAGAGTTCACAGTTTGAAAATTAGCCTGCTTGGGGCCAGGGATTTAGAGTGGTTTCGCTGCCTGCTGCACAAGCGCAAGGACCCGAGTTTGATCCCCAGTACCAAAAAAAAAAAAAAAAAGAAAGAAAATTAGGCTGCTTGAGATATAGGTACCTTTAAAATTGGAAAATGAAGTTCCACCACTCCCAGCCAAGAGGAAGGGGCTTCCAGGCCATTGTTCCACCACTCCCAGCCCAGAGGAAGGGGTTTCCAGGCTGCTGTTCCACTGCTCCCAGCCCAGAGGAAGGGGCTTCCAGGCCACTGTTCCATGGGTCCCAGCCCAGAGGGCACAAACAGCACCCCTACACCGCCCCGTGGAAATGAGAAGACACATAAGCAAGTCTCAAAAACAGACTTCCAGATCACCTACAGCAACCCCAAAGGGAAATGAGATGGAACACTCTGATACTCAACCACCTAGACTCCCTGAACTGGCAATGAAAGAGGATCTGGAAAAAATGAAATCAGAAATAATTTCTCACATAACAGCAGAGATTTTGCCCATAGTACAAGACATGATTAATAAATGTAGAGAGGACACAGATAAAAAAAAATAGAGGAGCTGAGGAACATGATGGAATCCCAACATAGGAAACAAATAGAATCCATAAAACAGATGCAAACAGATTTCCAGGAGATTAAAAACTCCATTGAAAGTCTACACAGCAGAATGAGCCAATGTGAGGACAGAATTTCAGATGTAGAAGATAAGATTGCAGTTAGTGACCAGGAAAAGAAAAATTGCTTCAAAATTGTAAGGAACCACGAGAAATTAATCCAGCAACTGCTAGATGATGCAAAGATGAATAACATAAGGCTGATTGGCATCAACAGAGAAACAGGAGAGTGCAGATGACATAAAAAAAAACTTCACAGAAGTGATGGCAGAAAACTTCCCAAGGAGGGGAAAAGAACATGACATACAGATAAGTGAGGCATATAGGACTCCAACTAGCCTTATTAAAAAAAAAAAATCTACACTTAGGCATATAACAGTTAGGATTCCAGAAACCCAACAGAAGAACAAAATTCTACAAGCAGCGAGAGAAAAGAAGCAACTCAGATACAAAGGAAAGCCCATCAGAATCATAGCAGACTTCTCAGTGCAAACCCTCAAGTCAAGAAGAGCTTGGAGTGACATATTCCAAGCCCTAAAGGAAAACAGCCTCCAACCCAGACTGACGTACCCTGCAAAACTATCTTTCAAAATTGATGCAGAAATAAGATACTTTCATGACAAAGAGCACCTTAGGAACTTCATGAAAACCAAACCAGTGCTCCAAAAAATTTTAGATAATATCCTAGGAACAGACAATGAGGATCACAACCACAGAAAGCACAGCAGAATGAATCCGTTTGGGCATGACAAATCAAACACAAAGGGGGAGAATCCAACCAAAAGAAAAAGTCAAGAACTTCATCTCCCTAGTGAGTGTATAATTCAATCTTGTTATTGTACTGATTAGTATTTTTCTGATTCTAGTGTTGCACACCTTTCCTTGTGCTGTAGCGGCTATTTATAAACTTCTTGTGTCTACTTTTTAAGTTCTTTATATATTCTGGTCATAGGTTATATGCATTATAAATATGGTCTGTTTAAGGACTACTTTTCATTTTCTTAATGATGTCATTTAAAGTTCTAAATTTTGATGGAATCTCATTTATCAATTTTTTTCTTTTATACATCATGTTTTTTATATCCTAGGAAATTCTTGCCTACCCTAAATTCATAAACATTTTCCCTTATAATTTCTTCTTAAAGTTTTAGTCTTTCACATTTAGGTTCATAGATCCTTTCAAGTTATTTTTATGTATGGAAATAAAGGGTTGAGGTTAACTTTTTATATACAGATACCAGGTGTTCTAGTGCCATTTGCTGAAAACACTATCTTTTCCTCTGCTCTTGAATTAAGTTTATGTTCTATAAAATGTTAATGTTAAATAATCTTTCAAAACTCAGTGGACCATATATGTGTGGTTCTATTTCTAGATTCTCTGTTTTATTCCAATGATCTATATGTCTTTCCTTACACCAACACTGCAGTGATTACTGTAGCTTTGGAGGAAGTCTTAAAATTAGCTAATAAATGTCTTTTAACACTGTTTTCTTTTTCTTTTTACTTTTCTAGGTCCTTTGTACTCCTACATAACTTTTAAATTTCAATATCCAATTCTTCATTTATAGCAAGTATACATCAACCTGAATTTTTATATATACCTTGTGTTTTCTAAGCCTGTTAAATTCAAATACAAGTTCAAGGGGCTCCTCGAGATTTCTTAGTATTTTCTCTGTAGACGATCATTTCATCTACATATAAAGGTTTTGCTTCTATCTTGCCAATCCTATCCTAATTGTGTCATTTTATTGCCAAACTATTTTGGTTTGGGCCTATGTTTCAAAGTTTAATGGACAGATGAAGAGCAGGCATATCTGCCCTTGCTCCCCTCTTAGGGAGAAAGCATTGTATCTTCTCCATTCATATAAGGCATTTTTCCTGGAAATATGGAGTACATGTCTTTTATCTGTTGAGAAAGTTCAGTTCTACTTCTGGTCTCCTGATAGCTTTTACCAGGAACAGCTGTAGAATTTAATCCAATACTTTTTCTCCAACTAGTGACAGGATCATATGGCTTTTTCTACTTTAAATGCTTGATATAATTTATCAGTTAAAATGTATATGAGCCTGTTGTTGTCATATAAGTAGGTTTTCAAGCTAGGAATATACTTTCTTTAACAGGTGCTATTCAGATTTTATATTTCCTCCAGAATCAGTTTCATTAATTTGTCTTCCAAGGTACTTCTTAGAAGTTGTTCAATTTATTTCAAAAAAATATGCTTTCTATATCCTTTTCAATTCTGTAAAATCTGTGGTAATATCTTCTAGATCTTGATATTATAATTTTAAAAATGTATAACTGATATTGTGTAATACGAAGAAAAGGTCTAAAGGAGTAGGGGAAGTGGGAGGGGTAGGGGAAAGGAAAGAAGGGAAAAGAAAAAATATGAGAAAAGGAAAAAAACGGAAACAAAGTCTTTGCAAAGAGGGAAGGGTGGAAGGGGTGAAGGGAGGGCAGAGGAAAGGGAAAAAAATAAGAACCAAGATACTCATGTAAAGGTACAAGATCCCATTGATGAATGTAACTGTATTTTATACCTAAAATGTACCAATAAACTTAACGGAAAAATTAAAAATTGGGAAATGAAAAAACTCAAAGAGTTAATTTTAATGTAACATTAGCAACATAATTAACTACAAAACAAAAATATTTCATGAACATAAAGGACAGATTTCATAACAAATCAACTAGTCAATAACTTGGAAAAAAATGACCTTGTCCTGATTTCTCACACATTGGTATAATGAGCAACAAACAGACTACATAAACAGTTAACTGACTTTTCCTCCATGAACTTCCCAAGCACTGCCTATGATACTGTACACTTGAGATTAGGCATTATTGGTCTAGAACTACAGGGTGCCCTGGATTTTAAGTCAACGTATCTATTTCTCCCTGGAGGCCAGGTGATTCTCTTTTAAAATAGCTATAGGATAGCTGTCATCAAAAGATAGTGTTCATCAAAAGAAATTTAACCAAAACCTGATTCCACTTTTCTCAATAACTGACCTTTCAAGCACTGTCCTTTAAAGACATTGTTTTACTACACCACATATGCCCTCATGAACACAGACCAAAAAGAGTAATAATGGTTCAAATTAAGTATGTAAAATGACTGTCAGTATTTAAACTGCTCATCAAATTTGGTATATCCAAGTCCTTAAGGTAGAAAAAGTAGAAATCTGAATTTGGCACATTAAGATAACATTGTAAAAATACTTTCTGCTTGGTTGTGTGGCTTTCGGAGCTCCATCTTTTGGTATTACAGGATGCAGTTTAAATGATCTATCAGCCAAGACAATGAGCTCACATTAACCCACTGGAACCCCTTATCTTTCCAACTGAAAGAGAATACTTGGTTTACATACTTTCCATAGAAGATAAATATAAAAGTCTTGTTCACCAATACTGTAGAGCCATTAGCAATTTCTGTTATCTTAGTCCAAAACACAAACCAATGTTTTTCACCTTTCCAGTAAAGCATATGTCCTCTTCTCAAGAAGCCTGCTCTTTAGCCACCTTTGCTATTTAATTTTTTCTGGAACTAAAAACAACACCCACCCAGGTGTTTTCACGAACACAACACTGTTTTCTAGCTCTGAACCCTACCAGCTGGCTTGAATGATAAAGAACCCATCTCTAAGTTCTTTATCATATTTCCTGTCTGGGGTTGGCTAGATGAAATGTGGCTGTTCTTTCCCATCTCCTGCAAAAATGCCCTTCTTGTCAGAGGCCTAGGATGTAGCTTCTGATTCTCAGTGAAGTCCACTCCCACTTCCTCCAGACCTGGCAACTGAAGGATTCTGACTCAAACTGTGGTGAGAGAAGGGGGAACTTGACTCAGGACTCTCAGCCTGGAAATTTTTTTTTTTCCTGCTCCAAACGAAAGAGCCTTGATGGACCGTTAAACTAGTATTTGAATCTTCCCCAGAAAGTCAATCACATCCAGTGAGTGAGTGAGTGATCCGCGAACACAAAATCCCCAAGCAGGAAAAAGAGTTTGAAACAGGAAATAAAAATCAGAATATTCCTTCACTTCTGTAAACTGTCTTTTTCCTCCCGACATTTCTCTAAAATACCAAACTTTGAAGTCGTCTCTGCATTCCTCTCCCCAGTTATCACTTAAAAGAAGGATGTTTTAGTCCCAGATGTTCAAAAATTCAAGTCCCGTGACTGAGGGTTTGTACGCCACGCCTTCGACATTGCCCTGTTAAAATTCCGCTCTCTAAAAAGTGATCCCTGCAAACACAAGTGCCAGCACTCATCCTTCTCGCCAGCTGCCCCGGAAAACAGATCTGAAGACTGATTGTCAACAGCCTCGCTAACCCTGCAGCGCAGAGTCGGTGTCCTCAGGTCTGGGTTCGAATCCAGACGTGACCACAGCGTTCCAGAAGTGCCCAGAGACCAGTGTCTCGGCAACCACAGAAGAAATACACCCCAAGAAATCCCTCACTTCTGGACTGCACTACAGAAAAGAGCATTTTACTTCGACAAAGAACAATAACATGGATACTCTCACACAATACAAACACAAAAATTCCAACACAATACAAAACTTTTTTTCTCCAAGAGCTTAATTTTTGAGTGAACGATTCATAAACCCCCTGCCATTTCCACACCTCTCAGGCAGTTCTCCGACCGCGGGATCCGAGGCGCAGCCCGGCCGGAGCGTCCCCTCAGAGGTGCTTCTCAGTGACGCTTGGGCCCACAGTCCTTCCTACACCCGCGCCTGTTCCGAAGGCGCCCGAGCCGGGCGGGAGGAGGAGGGGCGCGGCCGGCCTGGCGCTTACCTGGGTAGCACGCCGCCGGTCCGCTCCCGACGCCGGGCTCCCCGAGCGTCCAGCCACAGCCCCGACGCAGCGCGAACGGCACGAAGGCTTTTCCGAGGTCCACAACCAGCGGCCCCGGAGACCGGAATCCGGGCGGACCCAGCTACAGCCCGTACGCACCCAGCTACAGCCCGTACGCCCGGCCCAGGTGCCTCCGCCACCGCCGCTCTGCGCTTCCCAGAGGAAGGAGCCGCCGAGCGGCCGGGGGCGGGGCGGCCGGCCTCCAGCGCGCTGATTGGCCGCGCGGAGAGTCACTCAGCGGCGTCGAGGGCCAAGCGCTTTCCGCGGCCTGCAAGAACTGGCTGGAAGTGGGTGTGGAAGGAAGCGCTGCCTTTCCTGCTGTCCCCGAGGGAGGGAGGGAGTTAAGGAGATGGGGCGGAACCTGGGTGTTTTAAACTTTCCTTGGGATGTTTACTATATCCGGGATCAGAAACAGAACCAACCCACTCAAGCCGCCCTTTTCAGACAAAACAATTGCTCCTGTGTCTCTGACAGCTGGGAGCCCTGGAGCGTGTGATGGGAAAATGGCCAGAGTTAAACCCAGCACCCGCGGGGTGCGCCCGGCGTGCTCCTCCCTTCCGTCCCGGGGCCGCTGTGTGTTCCCTCAGAAGAGAACTTCAAACTTCAGAAGTAACTTGGCCGTGACTGAGAAGGGAATCCCAGAAATGCCCACCCAGCTCTGAATTGGTAACTGTCCGTGTTATCAACCATGTGGCTGCTTTTGATTTTAGCTGTGAAAAATCACACCATACAAGTTTCCCATGGAAATAAAATGGAATCTTTGAGAGTTAAAAAGAATTCTTTTTAAGAACCTTAAGGTTGCTGTTTTAATACACAATTGGAAAAGAGGAGGGGGAGAAAACACATAACTGAGTTCAACAAAGCATGTGAGTATGATGACTTTTGAATGGAACCAATTTCAGTGGCTGAGCTAGTAGTTAATTAAGAGTGAATAGGAATGAGTTAACATTTACCCTTGAGAGATATCACCCAATAGAACCCCTTTGGCCTAGAAAACAAAGATTCTCAGGGAGACCTTCTTTCAATTTACCCCCATATTTGACCTAAAACAGACTTAAATAGGGGGAAGCTGGCTTTTTGTATAAGGGATAGAGGTAGCATATTACCCATCATATTCTGGAAGTACAATCAATTAATTATTGACTTTCTGTTGGTTTTTATTGTTCTATGATGATATGTCATGCATTTCAGTCTTCTGCCAAAAACTGCAGAAGGATCCCGGAACCCACCATTGTGTCCCTGGTAACCTTCACAACCGTCCTACACACGGAGTGTTACTTGTATTTAACCTAAGAATTAAAAGGCTCAGCAAGGTTATATAAGTAAATTACTCCAGGTCGCCTAGGAAAGATTGAAACCAAGGTTGATTTTGTTACCAGCCACTTAGTTTCACAGTCAGGTTAGTCTGCTTGACACTGATCAAGTCAAAGGAGTCCATATATATGGGTAAAAAGGAAAAAGGATTTATTCAAGGCTGGCTCCAAGGAGATGGAGGCACCTATTTGCCTCAAATCACCATCTCACTGTGTACATGTGGGCAGGGGTCTTTTATGGTAAGGGACAGAGGAGAGGGGAGCACAGGGAGCTAATTCAGACCTTTTCACTTACTTTATCACTTCTAGGCATCTTCAGTCCATGGTCCCCTTTCTTGTGGAAAGGAAACTGGCCCCCAGGCTTCCTGGTGTCAGCCTCATATTCTGTTCATTCATCTGGACCAAGAAGGGGAAAGCTGTTTATGCCCTAGGCCTCAAGAAGCCATTTATCTTTAAAGGAAAAAAAACAACAAAACAAAACAAAAAAACTATTAAAGTTCCACTTCGCAGTGCCTATTACAATTTGACTCCAAAATATTTTTTCTTGCTGTGTCTGAAGAATTGAGTGTCCATACCCACACATTCTTTCAAACACTATGATGCTTCAAAAAACAAACTTGGGCCACTACTCTCACACCTACCTTTATCTTATTATTGTGCTATTTGTCTGACCTACACAATTCCAAACTCACCTGCTTGTATTCCTGACTCCATTGATTCCTCACTCTTAATTCTTTCTCTCTACCACTACCAGATGAGTTTTCTAAAACAGTGTTTTTGTTATCCACATCTTTCCCTGTGCTTCTCAGCTAGCCTCTTGAAACTGTCTCTTTGGGATTCTGTTTGCTGATTCCCGTTATCTCCCACTTCACTCCTGGGAGTCCCTCTGCTCTAGTCAAAAAGGTCTAGTCACAGATTCCTTCGTGTTCTCCCCTTTTTATGTCACTTGACCCCTTACTCTTCTCAAAGTCTAATTAAAGTCCTCTGCCATGTCTTTTTTTTGGGAACTGGGGATTGAACTCGTGTCATTGCGCTTTCAAGGCAGGCGCCAGATGCACTGAGCTAAATCCCTGGCCCTGCCATGTCTTAACTATGTGCTTGTTATGGTTTGTTTAGATGTCCCCCCACAAAGCCTCATGTATGAGGTAGGGCTTTCTTTTTCAGAGGTGGCTGAATCTGGAATGTGTGATGCTGGGATTAACAGTGTGTGATTACTACACATGAGTGGTTTGGCACCACCCTAATCCTGGTAGTACGGATGGGATAAAAGGGGCAGAAAGATGCTGTTAAGGTCTCTTGTTTTTGTGGTCTTCCACCACCATGAACTTTTGCCCCTCTTCCATGTGCCACTCTGCCTTGGAGCCAGTTGATTATGGACTGAGACCTCTACAGACTATGAGCTAATTAAATCCTCTCTCCTCTAACTTTGGATGTTGGGTATTTTGTCTCAGCAATGAGAGAAAAAGTAATAAACAGAAAAAGGGGATGGGGGTGCTTTGCCACTTACTTTCGGTTAACTTGGGGCAAGTCATCCAAAAACGTCCATCTGAAACTTCAGTTACCTCCTCTGAAATAGTACTGATAATACCTATGTCTAAGGTTATGTGTAAGGATTATTGAGATTTTACAGATGTGGAGATGTTTGTACCCCAAATAATCTTTCATTCAAAATATCAATTATGTTTTCTTCTTCCTCTACGATGGTCATCGTTTTCTCTGTTTGGTTCTACGCACTCATCGTTCATTCATCAACCCTTAACTTCCTGAGATATCTGCAGGTCCCTGAGATATCTGCAGCCTCCCTCATTGTCATGAATCTATCCTCCCTCAGTCAGGGACACACTTGTCTGTCAGTGCCTGTTGCCTAACTTGTCCCCACATGCCTTCACACAGTGGCTACAGGCCATTTTTCCAACCTAGAAACAGGATAACTGCCTCCTGGCTCATACTCTTCCAAAACTACAGCCAGCAGCAGGAGATGAGGGAAGGAATGTCCACCCCCACAGAGATGGCAGGATAAAATAACAGGAAGTTGCCTTCCATCCCTCTGCAGCTGGAATGATAACAGCTGCCATCCGAGTGCAGAAAACAAAAGATTCCAAAGGAAAGCTGAAAACAGGCCAGATTTGAAGCAGCAGTGTTCAAACCAGGGCTTATACTGAGGGGTAGGGAAGGAGACCATGGGCGACGTCTCAGCCTCCATCCCCACTCTGGAGTTACAGCTTTTATCTGTTCTAAACTTAGGCCTCATGGTAATATTTCATTTTTAAAACAGTCGAACACTTCAATAAACACATTGAAACCATGGGCCTGGGGAAATGGCAAAGAATCAGGACACTACTGCAAAAGCAAAACGGTGGCTGCTAAGAGCAGAATCCAAAACTTTCTTGATATTGAGGACCTATCTGGCTTTATGGAAGTGTCTGTCTACCACATCTGTGGTTTCAATATTCCATAGCTCTGTAGGTCTAGATAACTATTTGCTCCCTAGTCTTTTTATGATCTGCCTTACCTTTGATATCAATGAACTGGTCTGTCCCTGTGGGGAAGGGGCCTTTTCTGAAGAAAAGTAGATTTTTTTTTTTTTTGGTACTGGGGATCCAACTTGGGTCCTTGCACTTGCACAGCAGACGGCAAAACCACTGAGCTAAATCCCCTGCCCTAACTATTGTATAAGGAGGTGGGTGCATTATAACAGGGAATCAAAAGCCCAGCAAGATTATGTAAATAAATTGTTCCAGAACACCCAGAACTGGGACTGAAACCAAGGTCAGCTGGACTCCAGAGCTATTTTTTCCTTTGTATATCTAAAGCATTACTTGTCCACAATTCACCCTCTGTTAGTTTTGCCATCTTGAGTGACAGAACAAGCTGAGTCTTCTTGTTACTGGCCCCACCCTACATGCACCTGAGCAGGCCTGAAGAGACCTTCCCAACTTGAATTGTTTAGATACGAACACCAACCAAAGCTCTCCCCACGCATCAGGTCCCTGTCATTTGCCACCTGGTCTTTACAGGTTTCCAGAGGCAGTTGTCTAAAGCACAGCCTTGATCGCTTTTGACTACTTTAAAGACATTTGAACAACTTCCCATTTACCAGGAACAAAACCCAAACTCTCTTGAACGGCATTCACACTTTATATCCTGGTCTCCAACTTACCTCTAATTTAGCTTCCATTCGTCTTCATATGCCCACACTGCACAAATTGAATTACTTTACAGCCCTATTCCCTAATAACATGTCCACAGTTATGAAAGATTTTTGGCAGTTTCCACTAAAGTCCACCTCCCAGAGTTTTTGCAAAGATGCAATGAGATGTCATAGGCACGAACACATTGCCTGATACATAATAGGTCAGGAGTAAACTTTTTTTGTTTTCTTGTTACATAAAGCAGTTGTACCATTATTTTTACAGATGGTTTATGTCCTGCACTGACTATAAGTTCCTTGTTGTCATTGAGGGCAGGATGCTACATCATTTCATGTTTATGGAATCTAGAACCTTGTTTTGTGCTATAAACATTCAATAAAAGTTGAATGAATATGAATGCTGTCTTTTGCTCCTAACCTGCTATGGGGTGTCTTTAGCAGTTCCATAATAACTTAACCAGACTGATCACACAGGATTGTAGAGCCTCAAATTATTCTCATCCTAGTCATGTTGGCAACAGAGTGGGTTAAACACATGGTAGAAATCATGAACGAAATCCAAGTGAAACAAGCTAGGTTTTGGATTTCCTTCTAAAGAAAATTGCTGCTTGTTCTGTCTTATTGTAAGCATGGCATGGTGATAACGCAGACACTATTTGAATATCCTTTAGCATATAAAGGATACTAAGCCACGATTCAGCTATCACTACTAATTTAACTTGGGAATCCAGCCTCCTTCCTATCTGTAGAGACAGGCTAGAAATAATCACAGTATCTTGCACCAAGGAGTCTTATTTTAATTACTTTTTCTTTGCAACCCACAGTTATTCTCTGGTTACTTATTAGATAAAAAATCCAGTTGTACCCAATTCATTCATCTGTCCATTTGTAAGTTGAAAGAATTAAAAATAAGAATGATTGTTTTCATGGCCTTTGATTAATGTTCAAAAAAATTAAATTTTCTAAACAACCCCAATACAAACTTAAATTTTCTAAAAGACATGTTAGGTGGACCAGGTGTAGTGACATGCACCTGTAGACCCAGCTTCTGAGGAGGCAGTGACAGGAGGGTCGCTTGAGCCTAGAGTTCAAGGCCAGCCTTGGCAATATGGTAAAGATCCTATGTTCAATAAAAGTTAGGTTCCTATATTCTGAGAGCAGCCATCAAGATAGAATGCCACCCTTTTTAATGCACAGGAGACATTCCTGTTTTCCATTACCTACAGATGATCTGTATAGCATTTGTTTCAAGCAGGCCAAGCTTTTCCCAAAGCTGTCAGATCTCCCCAGAGGTGACAGGTCACAGCCATTCTTCCTACTGATGTGCACTGTGTACACTTCTTTAGAGGTTTTAGAAACATGCTCAATCAACTGATGAGCATTACTTATAACCAATAACCTCTCCTTTGATTTTCACCTGCCACAATATTAAGTAAGGCTCATTTCAAATAATATTTTATGGTTCACTACTGATCAGAGTTACTCAATTTGACATTGTGGTGCACTTCATTCCCTGGACCAGTGCCATGTATGAATGATTCCTAGGCCTCAGGTTGAATCATTACTTCTACCTTCCTCACCTTTTTACTGAAAAATTGTTAAATTTACTGTTTCTTTATTTAGTCCCTCTTAATTGGTAACTACAATTCTTCTACTTCATTAGGATTCACATTTTAAGATAACATGTTAACTTCAGAAAATTTTGTCTAAGAAGACTAAGTGGAACGAGTTTTAGCTAAAGCAGATATAAGATGAGAATGGGACAACTAGTTTAAACAAATGGTTTTACTGAAGGACTTATCCTAATCAGTTAAACAGGTCACTGATAAATAAATCTTTGGGCTGGAGCATCTGTCTCCTAGGACTTGTAAAAACTGGGTTTTATGCAGCTTTCTCTTGTTCTTCCAGAGCTATACAGAAGCATGATTCTATCTTTAGAAAACCCTTTCCACAGAAGGATGCTGATGCTGCAACATCTCAATGTCCAGTATTTGATCTATGTTTATTAAACTAGTCAGGGTATTAAAGAAGCAAAGAGAAAGTGTCTCAACTATCACTTTACCATATCTGTCTTTTTAAATGGGATACCCTTTTTAAAATTGAAATGATTTTATCATAATTATTACAACATATTAATTGTACAAATTAAATGGGTTTCAGTGTGACTTTTTTTTTGTTACCGGGGATCAAACATTTATATACATACATAATGTTTTGATCATGTCCACCCTCCCTTCTGCCTTTTCCTTTCCCCGCTCTGTCAGGTCATTTTCCCTCCTTAACATAGTCCCTTTTCTACTTTCAAGTCACCTTTTGGGGTTTTTTTCTTCAGTTTTCACATATAAGAGCAAATATGTAAAACTTGTCTTTCTTTTTTTTTGGTACCGGGGATCGAACTCAGGTCCTTGTTCTGTGAGGCAGGCACCAGAACCACTGAGCTAAATCTCCGGCCCGTAAAACTTGTCTTTCTGTGCCTCGCTTATTTTGCTTAACATGATCTCCTCCAGTTTCATCTGTTTTCTGCAAATGACATGATTTTGTTCTTTATGGATGGTAATAATCCATCTTGTATATACCTGCAAATGCATTTTAATCCATTTGTCTCTTATGTCTGTATTTTAAATGTTTAAATCTCTTTACTTTTATTTCTCCTTAGATACTTTTATTTGACTCCATTGCTTGAATTCTGAGATATTATGTAATAGCCATAGAAACACTTCTCACAAAGTGCCATTTATGAAAAAAATACTGTGACCAATTCTATAAAAGGAAGTGTAAGAAATAGCACCCCTTCTTTGGTAAACTTAAATAAAGTGTGTACTCTTAGTAATAAGACCTTTCATGGCCTGTTTTTTGTTTTTTCCTTCAGTGCTGGGTATGGAACCCAGGGCTTTAGGTATTCTAGGTAAGCATTCTACCACTGAAAAACACAGTAGTCCTTTCGCTTGGCATTTTTAAGTTTCAGCTTCTCCATCTATAAATGGGATGGCAATCATGTGAAAGAAAGAGGATACTCAAGTAGATCAATGAACCCTGGATGTTGCTACCCCCAAGGCCTTCTCGGCAGAGGTCCATACTGCATAGTCATTAAGTAGCCCAATCAAATCTTGTGAGACATTGAATGTGAGGCATAGAAAACCAGACAAGAGTAGAACGGAAGGGCCAGGGATTTGGCTCAGTGGTTTCGCCACCTGCTGCGCAAGCACAAGGACCCGAGTTCGATCCCCCATACCAAAAAAAAAAAAAAAAAAAAAGAGTAGAACAGAAGCAAAGTCACACATACAATAAAACACATAAACAGAAGCATGAGGAAATAGAAGTGTGAGGTACAGAAAATGAGATCAAAAGAAAGCCATTAATATAAGCAAAACACAAAGCCAAAGGGGATAGACAATGAGTGTCACATAAAGTTAACAAGTCCAGTGGAAATGAAATCTATGTAAGTAGGGAAGGGTGGAGGGGGTGAAGGGTGCACAGGTAATGGGGAAAAAAATAAGAACCAAGATATATCATGTACAGGTACAAACACCCAATGATAAATGTAAACGAATTATATACCTAAAATGTACCAATAAAATGTACCAATAAATTAATTAAAAAAAAAATAAAGTTAACAGAAGTCCTGAGACAGTGGACCCCATGGAGATAGTGGACAGACAGTAGTCACAGAAATAACTAACAATGTAACAAAAATGATAGTGGTAAAAACAAATATATACCGATTTCTGTATGCTGGACATTATTTTAAGTGGTTTAAATCTGATTAACTTAAAGCCTGTGAAATCTGTTTCATTCTGCAAATAAGGAAACTAAGTCACAGAGAATTTAAATAACTTGGCCAAGATCTCATAGGTAAGAAGTACCACAATACAACCCAGTTTGGGATTAGACTCTGTGCTTTTAAGAGAAGGTAAGTTATAAGAATGATAGAATGGTTGAATGACTGTCGAGTCCTGAACCATGTTATAGTTCTTAGTAATGGTTGATGGTTCAGTAATTTTCTGCATTTCATTCATTCCTCAGGTCTTGTGTTGAATCTCTATCACCTGAGATAATCTGAATATGTACCTTCATTTTTACTTGAAAGGGCTTAACTTATGTTCAGAATTGAAATGAGATAACAAGTGGGAGAGCATTTTTCCTTCTCTGAATGAAATGGACTGGACGAACAAGTTTTATTCTGAAATGAGGTGAAAATTCCTTATTTTATTTTTTTTAATTTAAAAAAAATTTGAATGTCCTTTATGTTTTTCTATTCTGAACTCTTTTTTTTAAATTAAATTATTTTATTGGTACATTGTAGCTATACAACACAATTACATTTCTCATTGGGAATTGTACCTTTACATAATGCATCTTGGTTCTTATTTTTACCCATTCCTAGCCCTTCCTTCAAGCCCTTCACCCTTCCCTATTTACAAAGACTTTATTTCCATGTTTTCCATTTCTCATCATTTTTCCTTTCCCTTCTTTCCTTTCCCCTGCCCCTCCCACTACTCCTACCCCTTTGGACCTTTTCTTCCTATTTTACATTATCGATTATTCATTCTAATCATTGCTACATTTTAGGTATACAATATAATGACATTCATCTTTGGAAATTTGCACCTTTACATAGTCTCTCTTGGTTCTTATTTTTCACCCTTGCCCAGCCCTCCCTTCAACCCCTCCATTCCTATTTACAAAGATTTTGTTCCTATTTTTCCATTTTCTCATATTACTCTCATTCCCTTCTATCCGTTCCCCTAGCCCTCCCACTTCCTTCCCCTTTGCCCCTTTTCTTCCTATTTCACATGACCTATTATACATTTAGTCCTTAGTTACACTTTCAGTTTCTCACACCAGAGAAACGATTTGGTATTTACACATCTGTGTCCTATTTATTTCACTTAAGAGTATCACCTCAATGTGCATCCACTTAGATATAAAAGTCTCTAATTTCTCATTTTTTATGGCTGAGTAGTACTCCATTTTATTAAAAAAACCACATTTTCTTTATCCAATCTCCAGTTGATGGGCATTTGGGCTGTTTCCAAGTTTTAGCTATTATAAACTGTGCTGCTATGAACATGGGCGCACATATATCAGTGTGGTATGATTCTTTTAATTCTTTGGGGAAGATCCCCAGCAGTGGAATAGTGGGGTCAAATGGGACTTCCAGTCCTAGTTCTTTGAGGTATCTCCATACTGATTTCCACAGTGCTTGCACCAGGCTACACTCCCACCAGCAGAGGAGCAGGGTTTCTCTTTCCCCACAGCCCCACCAGCATTTGTTATTGGTTGATGTCATGATAGCAGCCATTCTTTCTGGAGTGAGGTGGAATCTCAGCGTTGTTTTCATTTGCATCTCTCAAATGACCAGTGATGTTGAACATTTTTTCATGTATTTATTTGCTATTTCTACTTCTTTGTCTGAGAAATGTCTGCTCATTTCAGATGCCCATTTTTGGATTGGGTCTTTAAATTTGGGAGGTCTGATCTTTTTAAGTTCTTTATCGATTCGAGATAGTAGACCTTTGTCTGAGGAAGAGCAGGTGAAGATTTTTTCCCACATTGTGAGTTGTCTCTTCACACTGCTGGTGGTTTCTCTTGCTGTGCAGAAGCCTTTTAATAAGAAGAGATCCCACTTGTTGATTGTTTGTGCTAGTTCATGGGCAACTGAGGTTTTCTTCGTAAAATCTTTTCCTACACCGATGTCTTCAAGGGTTCTACCTAACCTCTGTTCCAACTGGTTCAGAGTCTCTATTTTAATATTTAGATCTTTAATCCATTTTGATTTTAGTTTAGTGCATGGTGAAAGATACAGGTCTAGTTTTAATCTTTGGCAAGTTGAAGCCCAATTTTTCCAGCACCATTTATTAAAGAGGCTATCTTTCCTCCAGTGAGGGTGTTTGGCTCCTTTATCGAAGATGAGATGGCTGAGTGTGTCTGGCGTTGGTTCTGCATCGTCTAATCTGTTCCACTGGTCCTGAAGTCTGTTTCTTTGCGAGTACCATGCTGTTTTTATAACAGTAGCTTTGTAGTAGAGTTGCAGGTTGGGGATTGTGATACCCCCTGCCATGTCTGTTACCTAGAATTGCTTTTGCTATTCTGGGTCTCTTCTTGTTCCAAATGAATTTTTGGATTGTTTTCTCGAGGTCTGTGAAGTATGCTGCTGGGATCTCAATTGGAATTGCATTAAATCTATATAGCAGTTTTGGAAGTATGGCCATTTTCACTCTATTAATCCTTCCTACCCAGGAGCAGGGGATGTCTGTCCATTTTCTGTTATCATCTTCAATCTCTCTTTTCAGAGTGCCATAGTTTTCAGAGAAGAGGTCTTTGATTTCTTTCCTTAGGTTGATTTCTAGGTATTTCAGTTTTTTGGATGGTATTGTGAAAGGAATTATTTGCCCTATTTCTCTTTCAGTGAGTCTGTCATTTGTGTAGAGGAAAGCTATTGATTTTTGTGTGTTGACCTTGTAACCAACTACTTGACTGAATTTGGTTATTAAGTCTAGAAGACTTTTGGTGGAGTTCTTGGGGTCTTCTATATAGAGTACCATGTCACCTGCAAATAATGACAATTTGGCTTCTTCATTACCTATCTTTATTTCTTTTATTTCTTTCTCTTGTCTAATTGCTGTGGCTAATGTTTCCAGAACTATGTTGAACAAGAGTGGTGATAGTGGACATCCTAGTCTTGTTCCTGATTTTAGCATGAAGGATTTCAGTTTTTGACAATTTAGTATGATATTGGCTATTGTTTTTTCATAGATAGCTTCTATCAGTTTGAGGTAGAGACCATCTATTCCAATTTTTTGTAGGGTTCTTATCATAAATGCATGTTGGATTTTGTCAAATGCTTTTTCTGCGTCTATGGAGATAATCATATGGTTTTTGTCCTTGGCTCTATTGATATAGTGTATTACATTGATTGATTTTCATACATTGAACCATCCCTGCATCCCTGGGATGAATCCCACTTGATCAGGGTGTATGATCTTCTTGATGATCTTCTGCATTCTGTTTGCCATTATCTTATTAAGGATTTTTGGATCTATGTTCATTAGTGAGATTGGCCTATAGTTCTCTTTTTCAGCTGGGTCTTTCTCTGCTTTGAGAATGAAGGTGATGCTTGCTTCCAGGAATGAATTTGGGAGTATTGCTTCCCTTTCAATTTTATTGAAGAGTTTAAACAGTAGCGGCAGTAGTTCCTCTCTAAATGTCTTGTAGAATTCAGCAGTGAAGCCATCAGGGCCTGGGCTTTACTTAGTTGATAAGTTTTTAATTACATTTTCAATTTCATTGGTTGATATTGGGTTGTTCAGAATTTTTAGGTCTTCTTCGTTCAACTTTGGTAATTCATATGTATCTAGGAATCTGTCCATTTCTTCTGTGTTGTCCATCTTATTGACATATAGGTTCTGGAAGTAGGTATTGATGATCCTCTGGATTTCTGCTGGATGTGTTGTAATTTCACCCTTTTCATTCCTAACTGCACGGATTTGGGCCTTTTCTTTCATTTTTCTGACAAGGTTTGGTAAAGGTTTGTCAATTTTGTTGATTGTTTTGAAGAACCAACTCTTGGCTTCATTGATTTTTTTGTATTGTTCTCTTAGTCTCCATTGCATTGATTTCTCCTCTGATCTTTATAATTTTCTCCCTTGTATGAGCTGTGGGGTTGTCCTGCTCTTCTTTTTCTAGAAGCTTGAGGTTCAGCATCAGGTTGTTTAATTGGGCTTGTTCTGTTTTCCCAATATGCGTATTCACTGCTATGAATTTCCCTCGTAAGACTGCTTTCATTGTGTCCCATATGTTCTGATATGTTGTATTGTCATTGTCATTTAATTGAAGGAACTGTCTGATTTCTTCTTTAATTTCCTCTGGGACCCATTGGTCATTCAGAAGTGTGTTGTTCAATTTCCACGTGTTTATGAAATTTTTTGAGTTTCTTTTGCTATGGGTCTCCAATTTCATCGCACTATGGTCTGATAATATACAGGGGATAACTTCAATTCCTTTGCACTTACTTAAACATGTTCTATGTGTGAGTATGTGGTCTATTTTTGAGAATGACCCATGTGCAGCTGAGAAGAATATGTATTCTGATTTTGTGGTGTGGAAGACTCTGTAAACATCTGTTAAGTTCATTTGTTCAAGAGTTCGATTAAGTTCTTGTATTTCATTACTTATTTTTAGTCTAGTTGATCTATCTATTTGTGACAGTTGGGTGTTGAGGTCCCCCCCTACAATTGTATTAGTGCATATATGACTTTTCATGTCTGTTAATATTGGTTTTATATAGTTGGGTACACTAGTGTTTGGTGCATAGATATTTATGATTGTCATCTCTTCCTCTTGGATTGTTCCCTTTAGAAGGATGTAGTGTCCTTCTTTGTCTCTCTTAATCAGTGTTAGTTTGAAATCTACTTGATGTGCAAAGAGGATAGCTACTCCTGATTTTTTTCGGGTTCCTGTTGCATAGAGTATTGTTTTCCACCCTTTAACTTTCAGTCTATGAGTTTCCTTTTGAATTAAGTGTGTTTCTTGTATGCAGAATATTGTTGGATTTTGCTTCTTGACCCTTTCTGCCAGTCTATTTCTTTTCATTGGTGAATTGAGACCATTAACATTGATGGTTATAAGTGAAATGTATTGACTTATCATTGCCATGACTTTTTCTTTTTGTTGGGTTCTTCCCCTTTACATTTAATTTCTTGTCATGGTAGATGGGTTCACTCTGCTTTGCTTCATGGGGTTGTGATCCTCAATGTCTGTTCCTAGGATATTGTGTAAAATTCTTTGGAGTGCTTGTTTCATATTCACGAAGTTCCTAAGGTACTGTTTGTCATGAAAGTATCTTATTTCTCCATCCATTTTGAAAGATAGTTTTGCAGGGTACATCAATCTGGGTTGGAGGCTGTTTTATTTTAGAGCTTGGAATATGTCACTCCAAGCTCTTCCTGCCTTGATGGTTTGTGTTGAGAAGTCTGCTGTGATTCTGATGGGCTTTTCTTTGTATGTGATTTGTTTCTTTTCTCTGACTGCTTGGAGAACTTTGTTCTTCTGTTGAGTTTCTGGAATCTTAACAATTATATGCCTATGTGTAGATTTTTTTTGATCAAAGCTATTTGGAGTCCTATATGCCTCACTTATCTGTATGTCAAGCTCTTTTCCCCTACTTGGGAAGTTTTCTGCCATTATTTCTGTGAAGAGATTTTTTATGTCATCTGCACTCTCTCCTGTTTCTTCATTGACTCCAATCAGTCTTATGTTATTCTTCTTTGCATCATCTAGCAGCTGCTGGATTGATTTCTCATGTTCCCTTAGAATTTTGAAGTAATTTTTCTTTTCCTGGTCACTAATTGCAATCTTATCTTCTATATCTGAAATTCTGTCCTCACATTGGCTCATTCTGCTGTGTAGACTTTCAATGGAGTTTTTCATGTCCTGGAAATCTATTTTCATCAGTTTTATGGATTCCATTTGTTTCCTATATTGGGATTCCATCATGTTCCTGAGCTCCTCTCTAGATTTATTAATCATGTCTTGCACTAGGGACACAATTTCTCCTGTTATCTCAGAAATTATTTCTGATTTCATTTTTTCCAGATCCTCTTTTGTTGCCAGTTCAGTGGGTCCAGGTGGTTGAGTATCAGAGTGTTCCATCTCATTTCCCTTTGGGGTTGCTGTAGGTGATCTGGAAGTCTTGTTTTGAGACTTATTTATGTGTTTTCTCATTTCGACTGGGGCGGGGGGCTGTTAGCACCTGCATGGATTACCTCCTCTGAGCTAGCTGAGGTGGGATAGGGGTGGGGAGCAGCAGTAGGAATGGTGACCCAAAAGCCCTTTCCTGTGGGCTGGGAGCAGCAGGAGTGATGGTGGCCAGGAAGCCCCTTCCTCTGGACCAGGAGCAGTGGGACGATGGCTCAGAAGCCCCTATCTCTGGGCCGGGAACAGCGGGACTCAGTACCTTGCTCTGGTTGTCTGGTGTCCTCTGCGTCTTTGTAATGTGAAACCAGGTGGCTGACAGTCTGCAGCGGGGTCATTTGGTGTCTTCTGCATGAACTTCCTGTGTGCAGAGGGCTGATTCAGTGTATTCTGTGTGACTGGAGAAATTGGTAGGACATGGGCAGACTTGCCTGTCTTCAGCTGGCTGATTCCTCATGTTCTGTGAGACTCAGGACCTCGGTAGGGTGTGCTGGGTGCTTGAATTCTAACACCAAATTCTTCTTAAGGCAATGTTTAGGATTTTTCAGGACCTGTTTGTCGGCAGAACCTCAATGCACTTTCTTAGCCAAAGTGCTATTCATGCTACAGGCCTCCTCATGATGTGCTACAGAAACCAGCAATGCAGAGATCCAGATTGAGATGTGAACCGGATTTGATGTAAATCCAAGAGTGAAGTGCAGTGCCAAACTGACAGAGCTCTGGCTGCTTTCTGTGAGAAGGAACTGCACTTTATATGCTAACCTTCCATTGACAGGCAAGCGAGAGCTGGCGCTACATTAATGCATGAATGAAAACTGAAGTGCAAACTGCTGGACCATTCTGAAGAGTGTGTTTGGCTTCTAACATTACAATCTTCTTAGGACAAAGTTGAGGACATTCCAGGACCTGTCTTTCAGCAAAAACTCAATGCACTTTCTAGGCCAAAGTGCTCTTCACCATGCAGGCCTCATAGATATGTGCTACAGAAATCAGCAATGCAGACAGCCAGATTGTGATGAGAATGGGATTCGATGTAAGTTCAAGTGTGGGGTGCAGTGCCAAACAGACAGAGTTCTAGCTGCTTTCTCTGTGAAAGATGTGCACTTTAAATGCTAACCATCCATTGACTTGAATGGCAGAGCTTTAGCTAGAAGATTTCATGAATGAAAACTGAAATGCAAACTGCCTGATGATTCTGAAGAGTGTATTTGGATTCTAACACCAAGTACGTCTTAGGACAAAGTTGAGAACTTTTCAGGACCTGTCTTTTAGCAGAACCTCAATGCACTTTGAAGGGCAAAGTGCTATTCACTGTACTGGCCTCAGAGAGATGTGCTACAGAAATCAGCAATGCAGAGAGGTAGATTGGGATGTGAATGGGATTGGATGTAAGTCCAAGGAAGGAGTGCAGTTCCAAACTGACAGAGCTCTAGTTGCTTTCTCTGAGAAGGAAGTGCACTTTATATGCTAACCTTCCATTGACTTTCATGGGAGAGCTGGCGCTAGAAAAATGCTTGAATGAAAACTGAAGTGCAAACTGCCGGACCGTACTGAAGAGTGTGTTTGACTTCTAACGACAATAATTAACACACTTTTAAAAATGGTTCTACAGTTCCACTGCAGTTTTCATTCAGATTCTTTTTGCACCTGCTCATTATGTATGTCAATGCAAGGTTATTATATAAACAGCAGTTCATTCTCAGAGAAAGCAGATAGATCTCTGTCACTGTGGCAGTACACTCCATCCACTAAGTGATAAACATGGAATGGTATTCATGTCATGATCTGGGTCTCTGTATTGACATTTTCTCTGTGAATCTCAATGAGGCCTGTACTGTGAAGAGAATTTTGGCTGTGAAATTGCCGTGTAGTACTGCTGAAAGATAGGTCCTGGAAAGTCCTCAAAGTTTTCCAACAATAACTTGATGTTAGAAGCCAAACACACTTTTCAGAATGGTTCTTCCATATGCTATGCAGTTTTCATTCAAACATTAATGTAGCAGCAGTTCTTCTATCAAAGTAAATTGAAGGTTTTGATAAAAACTGCACTTGACTCTCAAAGAATGCAGGTAGATCTCTGTCACTGTGGCAGTACACTCTACTCTGTGACTTCCATGGAAAAGTATGCATGTCATAAACTGGCTCTCTGCATTGCCAATTTCTTTAGGAAAACTCTATGAGGCCTGTTCTGTGAATAGCACTTGGGCTTAGAATTCGTCACGTATTTGTGCAGAAAGAAAGTTTCTGTAAAGTGCACAAATTTGTCCTAAGAACAACTTGATTTTAGAAGCCAACACAATTTTCAGAATAGCTCTGCTCTTTGCATTGCAGTTTTCATTCACACATTCTTCTAGCACCAGCTTACCAATGCAAGTCAATGGAAGGTTTGGATATAAAGTGCAGTTCATTGTCAGAGAAAGCAGCTAGATCTCTGTCACTGTAGCAGCGCACTTCACTCATTGCAGTACTTGGAATTATATTAACAACACAATGGGGCTGTCTGTATTGCCAATTTCTGTAAAATTTATGTATGTGGCTTAAAGTGGATCCAGCACTTGGGCCTAGATATTGCCATGTATTTCGGAGGAATGAAAAGTCTTGGAGAGTCATCACATTTTTCCTACAAGAGCTTGATATTGGAAACCAAACACACTTTTCACATTGGTTCTGTAATTAGCTGTGCCATTTCATTCAAATATTCCTCTAGTACAGGTGTTATATATGAAAGTCAAAGAAAGGTGATGCTATAAAGTACAGTTCCTTCTCGGAAAAAGCAGGTAGATCTCTATCACTGTGGCAGTACACTCCACTCTGTGAATTCCATTTAATTTTATGGATGTCCCAATCTGGCTCTCGTATTTTCAATTTCTGTAGCATACACCTTTGAGGCCTGTACTGTGTACAGTACTTGGTACTAGAATTTGCCATGTATTTCTGCTGAAAGAATGGTCCTGGAAAATCCTCAACTTTGTCCTAAGCATAATGTGATGTTAGAAGCCAAACACACTATTGAGAATGGTTCTGCAGTTTCCATGGCAGTTTTCATTCAAACATTATTCTATCTCCATCTCTTCTTGGCAAGTCAATGGAAAGTTATGATACAAAGTGCAGTTCCTTCTCAGAGAAACCAGCTAGATCTCTGTGACTGTGGAAGTACTCTCCACTATGTGAGTTACATGGAAGAGTATTCATGTCACAATCTGGCTCTCTGTATTGCCAATTTCTGTAACATATTTCTATGGGTCCTGTACTGTGACTAGCATTTTGGCCTAGAAGTTGCCATGTAGTTTTGCTGAAAGAAAGGTCTTGGAAAGTCCTCAAATTTGTCCTGAGAAGAACATGATATTAGAAGCAAAACACAATTTTGAGAATTGTTCTGTAGTTTGCACTGAAGTTTTCCTTCAAACATACTTCTAGCACCAGCTCTCCCATGATTGTCAAGGCAAGATTATGAATTAAAGGTAGTTTATTCTCAGAGAAAGCAGGTAGATCACTGTCACTCTGGCAGTACACTTCACTGTGTGAATTAGATGGAACTGTATTCAGGTCACAATCTGGATCTCTGTACTGCCAATTTTTGTAGAACTTTTCTATGATCCCTAAACTGGGAATAGTACTTGGACCTAAAAATCGCCATGTCATTTGGCTCAAAGGTCCTGAAATACCTCAAATTTTTCCTACAAGAACTTGATGTTAGAGGCCAAACACACTTCAGAATGCTTCTGCAATTTGGCTTGCACTTTTCATTCAAACATTTGTCTAGTGCCAGCTTTTCCATGAAATTCAAATGAAGGTTATGATATAATATGCAGTTCCTTCTCAGAGAAAGCAGCTAGATCCCTGTCATGGGGGCAGTACACTCCACTATTTGAATTGCATGGAATAGCATGCAAGTCACAGTCTGACTCTCTGCATTGCCAGTTTCTGTAGCACAACTCTCTGAGGCCTGTACTGTAAATAGCTCTTGGGCCCAAAATTTGCCATGTATTTCTTGCAAAAGAGAGGTCCTGGAATGTCCTCACCTTTTTCATAAGAAGAACTTGATGTCAGAAGCCAAGCACACTTTTCAAAATGGTTCTACATTTGCCACTGTAGTTTTCTTTCAAACAATCTTTTCACACCTGCTCATCATGTATGCCAGTGCAACATTATTATATAAACTGCATTTCATTCTCAGAGAGAGCAGATATATCTTTGTCACTGTGGCAGAACTCTCCACTGAGTGATAAACATGGAATGGTATTCATGCCATGCTCTGGGTCTCTGTATTGCCGTTTTCTCTGTTCATCTCAATGAGGCCTGAACTGTGAAGAGAATTTTGGCTGTGAAATTGCCATGTAGTACTGTGGAAAGAAAGGTCCTGGAAAGTCCTCAAAGTTTTCCAACAATAACTTGATGTTAGAAGCCAAACACACTTTTCAGAATGGATCTTCTGGTACCTGACGTTTGAAGTGTGGGTATAATTTTTAGGGCTAGAGTTCTTCTTTTCGTAAATGTCATGTATAGTGCAGAAATAGAACTACCTGTAAATGGCTTATGGTTACGGTAGTGTTAGGGTTAGGGGTAGGGTTACGTCGATAGATAGCATTGAAATTGAAATGCTTGTGTCTTCAAGTGCGTGTTGGAAATTTAGTATTAGCACAAGTTCATGGTGAGGGTTAGGGATTATGTCGAATTTCAAGTACCTGTGTATTGGAATTTGGTCCTCCTTCTTAGGGTTGGGGAAAGGATTAGGTCTAGGTTTAGGGTTAGAATTCATGTACGTGATGTTTGGAGTTTGGGTGTGATTTTTAGGGTTAGGGTTCTTCTTTTCTGAAGTGTCATGTATAGTGCTGAAATAGAAGTACCTGAAAATGACATAGGGTTAGGATAGGGTTAGGGTTAGGGTTAAGCATAGCATTGAAATTGAAATGCCTGTGTTTTCAAGTGTGGGTTTTAAAGATAGCATTAGTGTAAGTTCATGGTGAAGGTTAGGGGTAATGTTGAATTTCAAGTACCTGGGTATTGGAATTTCATCCTGCTGCTTAGGGTTAGGGTTAGGGTTAGGATTCAGTTTAGGTTTAGGGTTCCAATTCATGTACCTGACATTTGGAGTGTGGGTATGATTCTTAGGTTTAGAGTTCTTCTCTTCATAAGTGTCATGGATAGTGGTGAAATAGAGGTACCTGAAAATGACTTAGGGTTAGGGTAGGGTTAGGGTTAGGGTTAGGGTTAGGGTGGTAGATAGCATTGAAATTGAAATTGAAATGCCTGTGTCTTCAAGTGTGGGTAGGAAAGTTAGTATTAGCAGAAATTCATGGGGAGGGTTAGGGTTCCTCTCTCTCTCTCTCTCTCTCTCTCTCTCTTTTCTTTTTCTTTCCCTCTTTCTTTCTCTTTCCTTCCTTAACTCCATGCTTAGTTCCTTCTTGCCACCGCAGTTGTCCTGTGCATGACACTGAAAAGTCTTTCCACATCCTGAAGCCACAGTGGCTCCTGAAACCAGGATAAGTCCTTCTGAAAAAGAGATGAGTAGGGGCCGGGATTTAGTCCATTGCTTCTGCCACCTGTCTGGCAAAGGCAAAGTTGCTAGTTCAATTCCCAGTACCCCCCCCAAAAAAAACCCAAAAAGAGACAAGTAAATTTCTATTTTCTTTTTTCGTGGCTCACAAAAGAGGTTCTCTTGATTCTTTTGTGCATTGCCCGTATGACTTTGTATGTTGGTTTGTGTCCATCAACTTCACTGAATTTGTTAGAACAGGTTTTGATCCTGTCTAAAGAGTGACAACTTTTCTTCTGCAGTTTTCTATCTGCAGGGCTTTTATTTCTTTTTCTTGCCTCATTGCTCTGCCTCCCATTTCTAGCACTGTCTTGTGAAGCAGCATTGAGGGGCACTATCCTTGTCTTCTATACCACCTTAAAGGCTTTTAGCTTTTTACCACTGAGGGTGATGCCAGCTGTGGGCTTGTGATAATGACCTCTATTGTGTTGTCTTACATTTCTGTACTCGATTTGTTTAGAGCATTTATCATAAAAAGATGCATAATGTGAGTATGCGTTCCCTCTGTGTCTGGTGAGGTGACCATTTAGGTGTTTGCCCCTTTATTCTGTTGTTGTGCTGCACCACATTTCCCTACTTGAATGTGTTCAGACATCATGGCATCACAGGGATAAACTCCACACGATCATGTAAATGGTCCTGGCAATATACTACTGAGTTTAGCTTGCTAGAATTGTGTTTAGAATTTCTGCATATATGTTTATGAGGGATGCTGGCTTATAATTTTCCTTTACACCCTTGTCTGGCTTAGGTACCAGGGTACAGTGTGCCTCTAAAGTAAATTTGGAAATATTTTCTTCTGTCCAATTTTGAAAGAGTGGGAGAAGGGTTTGACCTAGCATACACAATGAACATTTTGCCTTTTCTCTGGTGATACCCTGGGGCAGTGGAAGCTTGGGATGTGTTCTTTGAGGATTTAACTGATCTGCGGTGCTGAAACATCATGAATATGGGAACAATGCAAAGAGAGGGTGACACTGTAGCACTAGAGGGCTGGAGACTGGATTCTTTTTATTTTTTTTTGGTACCAGGTACCGGGGATCGAATTCGGGTCCTTTTGCTTGCCATGTAGGTGGTGTAATCACTGAGCTAAATCCCTGGCATGGATTCTAAAACCCATGCAAGAAAGTGTAGAAGAGATAGACAGACACCACATGTGGTCCGGTAAACCCCCCTAAGGAAAAGAGCAGAATGTTCACATACCTGGCTTCAACAGAGGGTTTATAATGGCCTGTGAAGATATTTCATGACCGTGGTATAGATGGAGGGACAGATAGATAGATAATCAAATTTAATAGCAGAAAATGCAATACATTCATAAGGAATGATCTCCATTGACCTATAGTGACCTATAGACTAAATGGCCTAATGTGAAAAAAAAATCACAAAAAGAGGAAAACACAATGTATAACTTATCTATATTAATTTGAATAAAAACACTGAGAAACAAGAGAAGCACAAATTAAAGATATGTAAAAAAGAAAAAGACATTGGAAGGCCAAATCATATTGGTAACAATGGGGCCTTGAGGAACAGTGGTGAGACACCCACCCTGATCCCAGGCTGGTCAGAGTGGAGCTGGACATGAGAGCCAGCTCTGTTGGGAGCTCACAGCTCAGACTTCACTGTCTGGCTGTGCCCTGATGGCGCAGGCCTTCAGGGGTTGCTGAGACTTAGGATGAAGTCTTCCTGTGCCTGATAGTGCTGCTGTCCTGCTGGGCTCAGGGCTCCAGAAGGCAGGACAGGTTGTAGCTGTGGGACAGAGAGGAATCTGTGGGTCCACCGAGAGCCCCACCTGGTGTCTCCCTCCCAGTGCCCGCCCAGCAGCCTGAGTCCTGCTGCCTCTGCAGCCACCTTGCAGCAGGGTCTGTGGCTGACACTGGAGCTGTGGCCGTAGGCTCTCCACAGCCGGCAGCCAGGGAGAGCCTCCCCAACCCTGGGCTTTCACATGAGTCCTGCCTGGCCTCACCTCTCATTCTCACTGAGCCACTCCCTCGAGTGGAACCAGACCTCAAAATTTTCCTCACACTGAAAATTATATTTCCTCGCTGCCACCTGGAACAGCTGAATCTTCTGAAGAATTTTGGCTTCCTGGGGCAAGAGGAACAGATGGGTTCTGAGAGGGCTGGCACTGGACATGAGGTGAGGGCCGTGAGCAAGGAAGGAAGAGTTCAGGGCTGGTCTGCAGGGCTTTTCCTTAATTGTCCCCTCATCCTCTCAATCCCACCTGAGCCCTAAGCTGTTCTCAGATGAGGGCTGAAACTGCCCCATGTCCAGGCAGTTGTACATGTGTCCTGTCCAGTCTCCTATGGAGTGTGTACTCCATTGGGATGGTTTTCATCTTTCTGTGTGTACAAAACCCTCCTAAGAAAGCACAATGCAGAGGGTGAAGCCAAGGAGCATCCAGCCCAGGAGGTTTCTGAATTCTGCCTTCCCACCCTCCTGGAAGTGCAGGACACAGCTGCTTACCTTCTTTATTTTCTCCAAGTTGACAAGATTGCCCTGCAAGGCAGATAGCAAAAGCACATGAGAAAGCCTGAGCCATGAATAGCCCACCCCAGCCTTGGTCCTGTTGGAATTGTGGCAGGGCCCCCTGGGACCAGAAGTGCATGGAGAAGGACGAGGACCCCGGGCAGGTTTGGGCTCTTCAGAGGAGGCACAGGGGAGCTGAGGCTGAGGGATGTAAATCCAAATGGCAGTTGGTGTCAGACAGGGAAACTGAGGCCTCAGAGAGTAAGGGAGTACTAGCCACAGAGGTGCTTCCTGGCCTTAGGGCCCCACCTTCTCTCTCCTCCCTTGGACGCCACCTGAAGGAGAGACTGAGTACAGCTCAGTCAAGGGCTGCTGCAGCTTTGCAGCCAGGCAGCTCCACGGCTTCAGGATTTGGAAAAGAGGGACTTGGGGTCGTTGTGGAGGGTGCTTCACCCCTAGGCAGGATGGACTTGGAGCCTCCAGCACCCAGGGCCAGGTGTGAGGATCTCCCTCATAACAGCAGGTTGCTGAGTGCCAGGACCTGAGGGTTCAACACAGGGGCCTTCCCTTCCAAGCCTCAGCAGCCTGTTCCCAAAGCTGCTGCCCGAGGGTCACTCACATCCAGATCATCCTTCATCATTGGGTCCAGCATCACCAGGTCAGTGAGGAATGTGCCAAGGAAGGGGATGGACCCTGTGCTGTTGGGTGGAGATGATGAGCACCCAGCTCCGCTCCCACTTAGAGCATGGAAGTCCCCCTGAACCTGCACACACAACCGTCTCCTGCCCCTCTGAGACTCCGAACTAAGTCCTTCCAATTCTCACTCCCATCTTCCTGCCGGGCTTCCTGTGACACCGAACACCCAGAGTTACCTCCCTGGTGCTGATTTTCTTATTTCATACTGAGGACTGGAACTAGGGCCTTTGCACCATGCTACATCCCCAGCCTTTTTTATTGTTCACCCAGGGACAGGGACCTGCTAAGTCATTATGTTGCCTAAACTGGGTGCAAACTTGTGATCTTTGTGCCTCCACCTCCCAGAGTTCTGTGGTTGCAGGCACGTGCCATCCTGCCTGGCTTCCATGGGGATGACTGGTGTGTGTCACATGATGCTGTGTCCATCTCCAGCTCTAGCCCATATGTGCTGTGTGCAACCCTTCCAGGGTCTTGCTCTGGCCTCTCTGATGGAGGCATCTCCAGCACAGCAGGGAAAGGCTGGAGGAGGAAGGCACCCTGCTCTCTGGGTGTGGAATGTCCTGGAAGGAAGGAAGGCTCTCCTGTCCTCTGACTCCTGGAACCTTCCCTACCCCTGGACACTCACCTTCTTCTGCTGCTGCTGCCTCATCTGGGCTCTCTGGGGGTTGTTCTCCAGGGTGGGTTTCTTGGAGAGCCCCTCCTTCCAGGTTAGACAGGGATGTTGAGACTTTTCTGCCCTTATAAAACTGTCTCCCTGAACTGAGACCTTGCACAGCTGGCCCCTGTCAGCTGGTGCAGCTCTGTTACTACTCGACTATGCTTGGCCATTCACTCCCAGCTCCCATGCTGCCTTGGTTTGTCACCCTGGGTATGTGGCCTGGAAACCCTGAGCATGCTTCCCCATCTCAACATGCACCTACCTCACAGCATCTCCTGAGGGCTCCATGTTACATAATTATTGCTGAAATCATCACCACTCTGAGGAGCATCCAGGAGAAAGCACCTCAACTTTCGCTCCTTGCCACACTGTGCTGCCTACACAAAGACTTTCCCAGAGCAGTATAAGGGAAGCTAGCTCCTCTCGCCCACTGGAAGTAAAAGCTCAGCTCCTTTCACCCCACATCCCAGCACCAGCCCTGACCACTGTCCCCTCCTCTGAGCTCTTGATGAGTGTCTGAAGACCCTGCCATGCCCATGCACAATGGAATAGAGCAGCTTGTCTCAGATAGCATGTTTGAGAAGCTCCTGTCTGTCCCAGACCCCCGCAGTCTCTGCCCCACAGCCAGATGGGAGGCCATGCCCAACTTCACCTCCTCCTATGAATCCCCCAAGGGAGTTCTTTTGACAGAGCCTCTGCTCAGCCACGGAGAATGTGACCTCCCAAGTTGTCAACTCTGAGTGACGAGGGCATATTTCCTTGGGAAATGGGCTCTGAGATCGGATCAGTTAGGATCTACTATTGAATACATTCATCCTCAAGATAGTTCTAACATCCATCAGGAGACAGCATTGCTGCCAACTGGACACTGAAGTAGGAATCTGAAGACCCATCAGTGTGAGCAAAGGAGCAGAGGGGAGTGACAGCACACCCACGAATCAGTCCCAAGTGTACCCACTGGCACAGGAGCTGAGCTTCCCCTTGACCACCTGTCCCAGTGGGATTTCTCTGCTATAGTCAGGGTGTCCCCTTCTGTCAGAGGTTTAGTGAAGATGGAAGAGGAACAGGTCCCGATTTCCTAAAATATTGTGGGCCATGTTGCTGGAGTAAGGAAGGCTTACCACCTCCAGCCAACTGCATGGGGGAAGCCACTTTCCAGCAGGAGGGACCAGCATGGCAGCCAGAGACCTGCTGATTCTGCCAGCTCATCCACCCTCTCTGGAGAGCCCAGCGACATCTCTTAAGCCTCATGTGCCCCCAGGCATTCAGTTTAAAAAAAGACAGATACAGCCAGTCCTCTGATTCCAGAAGATACAATTGGAATTTCTCAAGCTTCAAATGAGAAAAACAATCCCATCTGGCACAGAACCTTTTCCAGTTTCACCCCTTTCTCTCTGTTTCAAACACTTTCACCCCAGATCTGAGCCTCCAAATTACCTTCATGAGCAGATTCCTGCTCTCTGCATGTCCTTGGCACAAAATTTATTGAAAATTTTGAAGCTTTTCCTGTTTGAGAGGGGAAACAGTGAGGAGGAATTGCAGAATAATAGGAGGTATGTGAGTTCAAATTCATTTTATTTGAGAACCCAGAGAACACAACCTGCCTGAGCGAGCGATTCTAGCTGGGTTCATCTAAAATGTATGAGAGCCCCAGGACTGGGATGGGACCTTTCCTTTGACCCTCTGGGTCCCCTCCCTATTTCCACTGATCATCTGTTTGGTCAGGTTTGGCAGTTATGGTTTCAGCTGGGCAAACAGTTCTGTTGCTGTCTAGTGCTCACTTGAAAGACCCTTGTGTACAACTGTGCCTGGCAGTTAAGTAACTCTTATGGCTTGTGTCTATTTGTCCCCTCAGAGCCCCTTGTGGGGGTGAGTCATGCTTCTGAGAGGTGGCTGGATCCAGAGGGTGTGATGCTGGGATCAAGGGAGTGTGCTTACTAAATGAGTCCATTCATTGGTTTGGCATAATTCTGGGTGTACATAAGGGCAAGGCCCACCCTGGCTCTGGGCATGACCCGCCTGAATGGTGTGCATCCTGGACAGAATGTAAGGGACCGGAAGAGGGCTGCTGTTGTTGCTTGCTGCTGGCTGCATCCTCACTACTTTGCTGTTTTGCTTCCTTAGGCCTGCCTTACTTACATCAACTGCTTCTCCTCTCCAATGTTCCTCTGCCATTCTTCCTTCCTTGGAGCCAGACAACTTTAGACTGACTACAAACTGTGAGGAAATTAAACCTTTCCTCCTTTAACTTTGAATGTGGGTTATTTTATCTCAGCAAAGAGAAAAGAAACTAAGACAGTAACCTGAGTCAGAAACCCAGGAAAGTGAGTGCAGGGAAGCTTAGGGATCCCACATACAAGGTGATGGCTCTCCTCTGTGTCCCTGGCTTCCCAACCCCTCCCAGGGTCATGTAGGAGGCAGAGTCGGATCTATTACAATAGACGGGCCCTTGTGTGCCCCAGTGTCATTCTGGAGAAAGCCAGATACCTCTCCCCAGGTGCTGCTCAGCTGATGGACCGGTGTGCTCTGCGGAGCAGAGATGATGGCATGCAGTGAGAAGTTCCTGAGCCTTAGGCACTCCTAGGGAGAGAAGGGAGGAAACCATTGCATGTAGGGGTGGGGCAGCTGGAGATCAGCCTGTTCCAGTTTCAACTACCTCAGCTGCCTTTCCCCTCCTGGGTGAGATGATGCCCAGGGAGCCATGGGAGGGACTAACTGGGCCCAAATGACAGCACTCTCAGGGAGGAAGATGTTTTATTTTATTTTATTTATTTATTTTTTAGTTCTTTTATTGGTACATTTTAGGTATACAATTCATTTACATTTACCATTGGGTGCTTGTACCTGTACATGATGCATCTTGGTTCTTATCTTTTCCCCCATTCCCTGTGCCCCCTTCACCCCCTCCACCCTTCCCTATTTGCATAGACTTTGTTTCCTTTTTTTTTTCTCATAGTTTTTCCTTTCCCTCTTTTCCTTTCCCCTTCCCCTCCCTTCGCTCCTTTGTCTTTGGACCTTTCTTCCTATTTCAAATTATCAGTTATTCATTTTAATCATTTTAACCCTTGTTTACACAATCAGTTTCTCACACTAGAGATACTATTTGGTATTTACACATGTGTGTCCTATTTATTTCACTTAAGAGGAGGGCCTCTTTATTCATCCATTTAGTTATACATGTCTCTAGTTTCTCATTCTTTATGGCTAAGTAGTACTCCATTTCATATAAAAAAACCCCACATCTTCTTTATCCAGTACCCAGTTGATGGGCATTTGGGCTGCTTCTAAGCTTTAGCTATTACAAACTGTGCTGCTATGAACATGGGTGCACATATATCACTGTGGTAAGATTCTTTTAATTCTTTTGGGAAGATACCCAGCAGGAGAATATCTGGGTCAAATGGGACTTCCAGTCCTAGTTCTTTGAGGTATCTCCATACTGATTTCCACAGTGGTTGCACCAGTCTGAATTCCCACCAACAATGGAGAAGGGTTCCTTTCTCCCAACAACCCTACCAGCATTTGTTATTGGATGATTTCTTGATAGCAGCCATTCTTTGTGGTGTGAGGTGTAATCTCAGTGTTGTTTTCATCTGCACCTGTCGAATGACGAGTGATGTTGAACATTTTTTCATATATATGTTTGCTGCTTTTACTTCTTTGTCTGAGAAATGTCTGTTCATTTCAGATGCCCATTTTTGAATTGGGTCTTTGAATTTGGGGAGTCTGATTTTTTCAATTCTTTATATATTCTAGATAGCAGTCCTTTGTCTGAGGTACAGCTGCTAAAAATATTTCCCATATTGTAGGTTGTCTGTTAGCTCTGTTGGTGGTTTCTTTTGCAGTGTAGAAGCTTTTTAATGAGATGAGATCCCAGTTGTTGATTCTTTCTGCTAGTTCCCGTGCTGCTGAGGTTTTTGTTCATGAAGTCTTTTCCTACGCTAATGTCTTCCAGAGTTCTACCTAACTTATCTTCCAGCAAGTTTAGTGTTTCTGTCTTAATATTTATATCTTTAATCCACTTTGATCTTAGTTTAGTGCATGGTAATAGGTATGGGTCTAGTTTGAATCTTTGGCAGGTTGAAATCCAGTTGTTCCAACACCATGTATTAAATACTCTATCTTTCAGGGAGGAGGATTTTAGTGAAACTCAAAGAAGCTTAGATCACATGACAGCACCCACCACACCACATGACCTATGAGTCTAGATCAGGGTCCCCATGACAAGGAGGCACTAGGAATCATGCAACATCTTAGAAAAAAGCCTACAGTCCCAAGCGCTGATGGAGGAAAAGAGGCAGATTGTAGATGTCCAGAGGAAATTGCCAGCACCCTCTTACCATGTAGCTTGGCCACCTGGATCCAGGGCTCCACCACCCTGGCCCTGTCTCCAGCCCTCATGCTGGGACCCCCAAAGCAGGAGGTGATCGTGCAGTTGGCCATGTGATTAAAATGTGTGATAGTGGCCCAAACGGTGGGAGCCAGCTGTTCTTTGCCCTTTTTGTTTCTCTGGGTCCAGATGGAGCCCAGGTAGTCCCAGGGCACCACATTCTTGAAGAGCTCCTGTGGAGGAAGACAGCATCACATGGGCAGAACCCACCCCAGATAGTCGATGGCTTCAGCCATCCATAGGCAGGTGGCTGTGGTCTGAGCTGGAGATCAGGAAGCTGCAGATATGGACAGAGACTTCTGAAAATCGCTGGTTTTCTCCACTGCCCGCTAGTGATGTCCAACTTATGACCTAGAACCTAGCACTGATGTGAAAATCAGTGGCATTTTCTCCGTGTCCATCCTCCCAAACCTCCAGCATGAGCAGACATCTCAGTCCTGCTCATTCTGAGGTAATGTCTTCTTTCCAACCTCACCTGCCCTCTGCTCCTTTGCCCAGGTCAGTGGCACATTTCCTGGGACAGCTATGACTGGGGGCTCTGTGTGGGTGTCTACTGTAGAACCCATGAATCTCAAATGTCTACAAAGTGATAAGGCTGGCCAGGTCTCCTGGGATAATGGCAAGGTGACACATGCTCCTGCCTGCACCTCAGTGCACACCCTCCTCGGCCAGTTGGTCTGACTCCCCGCCCTGTTTCCCAATTGTCCAATCTCAGTTGACATCATAGTCACTGTGTGAAGCGGGCATATGAGTGCCCTGTCTCTACTGTCGACCTCTACCCAAGGACAGGAGTGGCTTGGGGCTGAGAGACAAGTATAGGTGATGCAGTTGGTAGAAGAAGGAACTTTGATCTGGTAATCTGGGAATGTCAGGACTGAGGAGATCAGTGGGAGAAGGATGGGTGGTCCCCACCACTCCCCAACCCACAGAACTCAGCTGCTCACCACATCCATCAAGGTCAGCTGCTCTGCCAGTAGCTTGGGAGAGAAGACTAAGAGCACCTTCTGCAAGGACCTGTCCTTGTCAGTGGCAGCAGAGAGGCAGGAGTGCTGTGGAGTTGGCTTCTGCTTCTCTCCTGTCTCCAGAGGAGACTCTTTCTCTGGTGCTGGTTCTGGCTGCAGAGCAGGCCCGTGGTGTTCTGGACATGGAGCTGGAGCTAGGAGGAGGAAAGCTCAGCAGTGTTAGTCACTTGCCAGTTCCCTGTGGAGCATAGAAAAACATCATGGCCATTTGGGGGATTCCAATGCCCAACCAAAAGCCATGAAAGCCTTCCGGACTGCTGTGGCCCTCACCATCTCTTTCAGCCTCGTGGGCTCTAGATATTCCACCTGAGCAAGGGGAAGACACAAGGGAGGCTCCATGTCTGCTCCAGGTGAGTTCACTTGCAAGCTGGCCTTTTTGATCTTGATTTGGAGAATGTCGGGTGGATGTTGCCATTTGGACCAGGTTTCCAAAATGGGAGAGGTGGCACTGGGGAGAGATGAGTGAGCAGCAGAGTCAGAGGCCCAGGCTTTTCTTCCACCCTGCCTCTCTGAGACAGCATCGTGTCTCGTGTGGTCCTCTGTCCCTTGGTGTAGAGGAAAGCTGACCCCACCCCAAGCCCTCTGTGACTGTCCTAGCCTTGGCTGACTTTGTCCCACTAGGCTAATGCTAAGATGGGGTTCCACTTCACAGTGATGATCCTTTCTGAGTGAGGCAGGCACAAAACTCCATGCACCTGAGCACTTGGGGCTGGGCTCCAAGCAAAGTAGTCCAAAACAATCCGTACCCTAGCAGTCCACAATGTTTGCTGTACTTCCAGCCATGAAGTGGGGGCTGTGGGGGTTGGGGCAGCAGAACAGAGCTCTGACACCTCACAGCCTGCCCCTGACCAAGCAGGCCCCTTACAGACCCTGAGTGTGAGGGGAATCACTGCCCATGAGAGGTCACAGCTGATGCTGATGGCCAGGATGGGCACTGGGCTGCCTCTCTCACATGTGGGTTCCTCCTGAACATTAGCTGGAAACACCTGTGGCCAGAGCTGAGCCAAGTTCGGAAAAGGCTCGGATTGCAGTCCTTTCTGTGGCTAGACCTTCAGAAAGTGAGAAAACGGCAACAGCTCATCCTCCCCTCTTCACTGTCTCCCTCCGAGGGGTCAGGACAGGAGACAGCTTCAGAAGTGCACCCAGCTTCATTGGGTTCTAATACCAAGGAAGTGAGGTCACATCCTCAAAGTTCCACTACAGTTAGGGTGAGGAAGTGGCTTAGGATGAAGGGACAAGGTGAAGTTTGGGTTGTGGTTTTTGTTGGGATTTGGTTGAGGTTTAGGAATACATTTAGGGTTCTATTATGGCTGAGTGTGGGAGATTCAGTGTTAGAAATTAGGCCTGCAGGCTACATTGTTGTTTATTTTTATTGTGCAGTTCACAATCATTTGAGGAGTGGCTACATGTACATAACAGAGCTTGAAGGGCTGGGTATTTAGCTCAGTGGTACCAAGCCTGCCTCACAAGCACAAGGTCCTGAGTTCAATCCCCCGTACCAAAAGAAAGCAAAACCAAAAAATCCAAAAAAACAACTCATAGTACAGCTTATATATATTACGAGTTTTAGATTTATTGTGGGACTGCATAACTCTGTTATCATAAAACTCCCCTGGCCCCACTGTGATTGAATGTGAGTAAATAAAGATGCTTGTTAGTTCCGGGACACTAGATAAGATCTGTATCAGCCATAATTATTCAACTCTTTGTTTGAAAACTGATATTCCAGACACCACTATCTATAGAACAATCTACAAAACATCTGCTGACCATCAGGACATGTCAGGCTAATTAACATACAAGTGTAAGACCACTAACCTTTGTTCCCTCTTCTGTAAATTTCACCTGTAAACTTACCTGCAACCCCCTATAAAAGAGCCTAGGACTCTGGGTTGATCACCTCTCTAAGCTGCTTTGCTTTGGGAGTGCCGTCTGGCCAGACTAAGGTCTGTTTTACTTTTCAACTTGTCCAGTCTATTCCTTCCCGGGTGTTCTTTGCTGCAGTCAGCTCCTCGGAGCATTTGGTAAGGCCCTTGGTTTTACATTCTGGAGGCACCGCTGGGATCCCTGGGTGTGCTCCACTACAGTCAGCTCCTTGGAGCGTTTGGTAAGGCCCTTGGACTTACATTCTGGAGGCACTGCTGGGATCCCTGAGTGTGCTTCACTATAGTCAGCTCCTCGGAGCATTTGGTAAGGCCAGCGGTCTTACATTTTGGGGGCCCCAGCAAAATCCCCGGGTAAGAAACCCCGGTTCAGCCAAGACTCTGTGGTGGGATCCAGCAGGAGACTCTCAGGCACAGACCTCAGAAAACCTCTGGAGGTAAGTTTTTGGCCAGTTGCAACCATTTGTTGTCAGGAGTGAGGTGGCTGATGGGCCAGTAAGCCTCCCCTGACCCCAAGGTTCCTGACCTTGGGGAACAAGGGAAGATTTAGTTTTGCTTTTGTTGTGGTGCCTGTTCATCTTGTCGTTTATACGTTAGTGTCCTATCTGTTGTGTGTTTAATTTTGAATTTCTTTCCAAAGCATCAAGGACAGAGATGGGAGGATTCTGCTCCAAGACTACCCCATTGGATTGTTTCCTCACTAATTTTAAATTGGCTTTTTCTCCCAAGCAGGAGGACGAATATGGGATTAAATTTTCTCGCGGAAAACTTCTCTCTCTGTGTCAATTGGAATGGCCGGCCTTTGGAGTTGGATGGCCAGCTGAGGCCTCCTTTGAGCCGAGCCTCTGCCGGGAGGTATGGAAAAGGGTAACCGGGCACCCTAGCCATCCTGATCAGTTTCCATATATAAATATCTTGGTTCAGGCTTGTCAAGAGCCTCTGGCTTGGTTGCAGCATTGTTCCTTGCAAACAAACTCTCACATTTTGGTTATGGCCCCAAGAGAACCCCGAGAGGTCAAAGCCCAGGCTCCCAAGCCAGTGCTCTCACAAGATCCTGATCCCTTAGACCCCTTTGTAAGACCTCCACCCTGTGTGGAGCCATCCTCCTCCTCTGATAAAACCAGCCCCAGATCTCGAAACCCTTTCTACCCTCCTCTTCCTGAAGAAGAAAAATCTCTGGATTCTGTAACCTCCCCCTCCCACATGCAAACAAGGGCTACTTATGGTCCCAGTGGGGCTCCCACTGAAGGGACTAGTTCAGTTCCTCTTCTGCCTCTTAGGGAAATAGAACAGGGTCATTATGTCTATATCCCTTTCTCTACCAGTGATTTGTATAATTGGAAACATCAAAATCCCCCTTTTCCAGAAAAACCCCAGGCTTTGATCTCCCTCCTAGAATCTGTTTTTCATATCCATGACCCAACCTGGGATGATTGTCAACAACTTCTCCAAGCCCTTTTTAACTCCGAGGAAAGAGAAAGGATCCGAGGGAAAGCCATAAAGTCAATGTTAGGAGGAACGGAGGGCCCACTTGATGAACAACAGTGGGCCCATATTGAGGCACAACTTCCGTCCACCCATCCCCCGTGGCAAGCTAATTCCTCGGGCGGGAGAGAAGCTCTCCACAACTACCATCAGCATCTCCTAGCCAGCTTGAGGGGAGCTGCTTGAAAGCCTACCAATTTGAGCAAGGTAAGCCAGGTCCTTCAAGGACCTGAGGAATCCCCTTCTGTCTTTCTGGAGCATCTGTTGGAAGCATACCGTACGTATACTCCAATTGACCCAGACGCCCCTGCAAATCGACAGGTGATTAATTTGGCTTTTGTTACTCAGTCGGCCCCAGATATTAGGAAGAAATTACAGTGGATGGAAGGGTTGAGGGAGAAAACAGGGAAAAGTTGATGAGTGTGGCAATGAAGGTGTTTAACAACAGGGATCCTTTTGAGGATAGAATGGCTAAAAAGATAGGGAAGGCAAACATTGCTGCCTTGACACACCCTTGCTTCCTGTGAGGAAGCCTGGCACCTCAGACTTCAGACCAGTACAGGATTTGTGGGAAGTAAACAGCCAGGTGGAGACCCTTCACCCAATGATACCAAACCCCTATACTCTGTTGAGTCTCATCCCTCCTGCTCATGTGTGGTACTCGGTATTAGACCTTAGAGATGCATTTTTCAGCCTGCCTCTAGCACCTGTGAGCCAGCCCCTCTTTGCCTTCAAATGGACTGACCCAGACACCGGGACTACCAGACAGCTGACTTGGACCCAGCTGCCACAGGGATTCAAAAACTCCCCCACTCTGTTTGGGGAAGCTCTCAGCAAAGATTTACAAGAGGTGAGAAAAGTGTTTCCCCAGGCGACTATTCTTCAGTGTGTCAATGACCTCCTGGTGGTGACTTCAACCGATAAAGAATGCATTGCAGCCACGGAGGGGCTCCTGAAAGCCCTCCAAGACCTGGGATATTGGGTGTCTTGGAAGAAACCTCAGCTCTGCCAGACCAAGGTAACCTACTTGGGCTATATTCATGAAAAGGGAAAGAGGAGGCTGGCAGAATCGAGAGTATCTGCAATTCTCCAGATTCCGAAGACAGGCTCAAAGAAACAGGTGCGAGAGTTCCTAGGGGCGGTTGGCTATTGCAGGATTTGGATTCCTGGCTTTGCTGAGATTGCCAAACCCCTGCATGAGGCCACTGCAGGAGGAAATACACCCCTCGAATGGACTGAGGCTTGCCAGCAGGCATTTCAATTGCTTAAGACTGCACTTGCATCGGCACCAGCCTTGGCATTGTCAGACTTAAGCCCTTTACACTGTATGTGGCAGAGAAAAATGGGGTAGCTAAGGGAGTGATTACTCAGCTTTTGGGGCCATGGAAGCGGCCTGTGGCATACCTCTCAAAGAAGCTCGACCCAGTGCCCCGAGGGTGGCCTACTTGTTTGAGGACAGTAGCAGCAGCAGCTGGTTTAACCCAAGAGGCTGACAAATTGACCTTTGGACAGGATTTGACTTTGATCACTCCCCATGCCATTAAGCCCTTGTTAAATAGCTCACCTAGCAAGTGGCTGTCTAATGCAAGGCTGTTACAATAGCAAGGACTCCTATTAGAGCAGCCATGCATTAAGTTTGCCACCACTGCTAGCCTCAATCTGGCTACTCTACTCCCAGAATCTGATGAACAAATGCCCATCCACGATTGCCTTGAGACTCTTGAAAACTTGAGGGGAGGACGTCCAGACTTGATGGACCAGGCCCTCCCCCATGCAGAGATAACATTTTATACTGATGGGTGCAGTTTCATTAGAGATGGTGTATGGTATGCTGGAACGGTGGTGGTCAACCAGGACCAACAGGTGGAATGGGAGCAGGGGCTACCTCAAGGGACCTCAGCTCAGAGAGCTGAGCTGATTGCCTTGACCAAGGCTCTGGAATTGGGAAAAGGAAAAAGGATAAATATATTCACTGATAGCCAGTATGCTTTTGCCACCACCCACATACATGGGGAAAATTATCAAAATAGAGGACTGTTGACCTCTGAAGGAAAGGAAATCAAAAATAAGACTGAGATATTGGCATTGCTACAAGCAATCTGGTTGCCTCGAGAGGTCGCCATCATCCATTGCTGCGGGCACCAGAAGGGGCTTAGCCCCGAGATGACTGGTAATAATGCTGCTGACCAGGCAGCAAAATAAGCTGCCCAAAAATCAGTGGGGAAGCAAATGGTTCTGCTTCCCACACCGGTACTCCCAGAAAAACCTGAATACACAGATAAAGAAGTAGTGGAAATGAACAGGAGACGCTGGACTCAAGGAGAACATGGATGGTGGATGACTAAGGCTGGAAAGGTGATGCTCCCAGCTGCTGTAGCATATAAGTTGCTGTGAGAACTACATGAGTCCACCCACCTTGGCGAGAAAAGGATGATGGCTGCCCTGCAACCTCATTTCGTCTGCAAGAGATTAGCCCCCAAAGCCCAGAACATGGTGAGATGATGCCCCACCTGCCTCAAGGTAAATGCAAATCGGGTAACCGGGCCCCCTGGGGTCCAACACAGAGGACTAACTCCAGGAGAACATTGGGAATTGGACTTTACTGAAATGAAGCCGGGCATGTATGGGTACAAATACCTGCTAGTTTTTGTGGATACATTTTCAGGATGGGTAGAAGCATACCCCACTAAGAGGGAGAGAGCTGAAGTAATGGTTAAAAAGCTCCTGACAGAAATAGTTCCCCGTTTTGGTTTGCCCTTAGCTCTGGGGTCCGACAAGGGTCCAGCCTTTACAGCTAAGATATCTAAATTAATTAGTAATATCCTTGGAATAAAGTGGAATCTACACTGCGCCTATAGGCCTCAAAGTTCAGGACAGGTAGAAAGAACAAATCGAACTTTAAAGGAGATTCTGACTAAATTATGCTTGGAGACTGAACTAGGTTGGGTAGAGCTTCTCCCTTTTGCCCTCCTCCGAACGAGGTGCACTGCCAAGCCTCCCCTCAATCTGTCCCCCTTCCAGATTGTTTATGGGTGATCCCCCCCAGTCATTCCATTAATAGATGTAGGATTAAAGGAAAAGTTTTCCCACCTTTGACTCCTTAAATCCTTAAAAGCAGTTCATCAGCTTCAGTCAGAGCTACATGAGACATTAAAAAAGAAAATGACTAGTCCAAATGAAAAACCTCTACAACATTTACCCTATAGGCCAGGAGATTTGGTTTTTATTCGCAGGTTTGATTCCAAGACCCTGGAACCTTGTTGGAAGGGAGCGGTTCCTGTTTTCCTGTCAGCTCCCTTGGCGGTGAAGGTGGCTGGACATTCTGCCTGGATACATCGCAACCATCTGAAAGCAGGACCCCCCCATGGATGTCAAAAAGGACAAATGGAAGGTTATCAGCCAACCAGGCGACCAAAAGCTAAGATTGGAGCGGGTTGGGGATGTTTCACCTTCATGATAATATTCTCTGGGACACTGGCAGTATTGTCCCCAAGAGGACTAGATCACACACAAAAAATGTATGGATTCAATTGGCAAACTCACTTAATTTGTCTGAATTCTATCTAAATGTTGATGTAAATTTCCATCATGTATTGGGGACATGCCTCATGTTGTAAACCTAAAAATGCTGTCAAATTATATACACTGAAGGTAATTATGTCAAATAATACCCAATGTGCTATGTATGAAAATTGTACAGCCAAATGTCTGAGGATAAAATGGTCAGAAGGGATGTCCTGCCATATAAAACAGAAAATTGTATATAACAATTGCCATATCTCCCTGCCAATGGGATGGTTTTATACCTGTGAAAGAATAACCTTCAATTATATTCCAGCCAATTTAACCAAGACCCGTTGCTGCTTGAGTTGTCTAGCTGTAGTGTTACCAGATAGAACTGATTTGATTGTGCCTAATAGAACTAGACGATGGTCACCTTACACTGCACCACAATTATTCAACTCTTTGTTCAAAAACTGATGTTCCAGACACCGCTATCTATAGAACAATCTACAAAACATCTGCTGACCATCAGGACATGTCAGGCTAATTAACATACAAATGTAAGACCACTAATCTTTGTTCCCTCTTCTGTAAATTTCACCTGTTAACTTCCCTGCAACCCCCTATAAAAGAGCCTCGGACTCTGGGTTGATCACCTCTCTAAGCTACTTTGCTTTGGGAGTGCTGTCTGGCCAGACTAAGGTCTGTTTTACTTTCCAACTTGTCTGGTGTGTTCCTTCCCAGGGGTTCTATGCTGCAGTCAGCTCCTCAGAGCGTTTGGTAAGGCCCTTGGTCATACATTCTGGAGGCACCGCTGGAATCCCTGGGTGTGCTTCACTACAGTCAGCTCCTCGGAGCGTTTCGTAAGGACAGTGGTCTTACATTATACACAATTAAGATGGCAACTGAGTTCTTCCATTTCCTATTATTAATGTCATATATTAGTCTAGTACATCCTGTACAAGTAGTGAGCAAATATTGATGTATAATTACTAACTAAAATCCCCCTTCACCCCTTGCTTTCCACAACAATCTGCAGTCCCGTCCGGGTTGCCACATTGCATTTCATTGTTGCATCCCTCAGATGCCTCTTGACCGATATTTTCACAATTTTTCCTTTTTTTGTTTTGTATGAGCTGACAGTTTTGAGGATGACTGAGCTAATATCTTATAGAATGTCCCTAAATTTAAGTTTTCCTGATGTTTCCTTCCTGAGTAGATGAGGGTTACATGTTTGGGTGTGTGGCTTTCTGCAGGTGTTCCATGTTCCTGACTGCACCCTCATCCTGGGTTCTCCAGTGCACCTTTGGTTTAACTCTCACAGCTGCCTGCACTGCCCTCTCAGGGACACCCAGTCTGGCCTGCCAGGCCTTCTTTTGAAACTTGGGTGGAAGCCTTCCTGACTCAACTCTTGGGTTCTGCATACCTGTGAAAACAGCACCCCGTAGATGACACAAAGTTCCACCACTGGTTCCAAGCAGTCCTTAGGCCTTTGTGTATCATGGCTGCAGAAGCATCCATGGGCCTGGATGGCTGAGCACTGTGAACTGAATGAATCCCAGGGAACCCACTGAAGTCACCCTTCTCAAGCAGGGTGCCCTGGGGCTCTCCTCTCAAAACAAAGTCTTTCCCTTTTGCAACTGTGACCCTTAGAATGGTTGGGCCTTGTGGGTTCCTTATATGTCTTCAAGGCATCTTTTCCATTGTCCTATTGTAAAGTACTTGGATTCTTTTTAATGCTAATCTTTGATCCAACAGGCTGTCCATTGCTCCATCTTTACATGCCTTTTTTTTGGGGGGGGGGGAACTGAAAAGTTTTTAAATGGGTGTTTGCTCCTCATTTTCGGCACAAACCTGGCTAAAAGTAGCAAGCAACATCCATGCTACAGCCTGATATTTAGGCTACCTTGATATTTTCTCCATCAGATGAATGATTCTTCCACCCTTAGTACCAGTCTCATACAAATCTCAGGATGTGAACACAATACAGTCATATTTTCTGCTGGAGCACAACACACATGGCCTGGATCCAACTGCCACTGGCATCCTGCTTCTCAACTGAAACCCCCCTAAGTCTGGCCTTTCTCATCTGCAGTCTATCCACACTCTGGTCTTCTGAGCTCTGACCAAAATCTTCCACCAAGCTCAGGTTATAGCATTCCTCCAATGATGGTGATTTGTTACTTTGTCAAAGATGAGGTGCCTGAGCATGTCTGGAGTTATTTCTGCATCTTCTAATCTATTCCACTGATCCTTGGCTCTGTTCCTTTGCCAGTACCATGCTGATTTTTTCACAGTAGCTTTGTAGTAGAGCGGAGAGCGGCAGCAGGCTGGTGTCGGAGGAGCTGCTCCTGGAGGTGCACTAGACTCAGGTGGCCGGGCTCACCAGCAGGGACTTGCTGAGGTCATCAGGAACTTCCGAGGGCCCGCTGAGGCTCAAGTGCGTCCGGCGAGGTGAGAGGCGTGCGTCGTCTGCGTGTGGCGTCGGAGTGGGGTTAGGCGTGTGGCATCAGCGTGCGGGGTCAGCGAACGGAGTCTGCGTGTGGCGTTGGCATTTGGGGTAGGAGTGCGGGGTTGGCGGGCATCGTCGGCGTCAAGTTCGGCGTGCTGCGTCAGCGTGCGGGGTAGCTTTTGGGGTCAGCGTGCGGCGTAGGCATACGGCGTAGGTGTGCGGCGCACACGTGCGGGGTCGGGACACGGGGTAGGTGTTACGTGTCAGCGTCGGCAGGCTCTCCGAGGCCACCTTGCCCAGCTGCACGTCAGCAAGGTAGGGGAACTGGCCGTTCTCCGCGCCCCCCCTGTGGACTTTGCTCTTCCAGTGGCTCTTGTTCCTCAGGCTCCTGGACATGCCAGTGGGCTGGGTCGCCGCGGCTCCGGAGGGCCTGGGGACAAGGACCGCGAGGCTGCGCTGTGGCGTCACTGGCGCGGAGGAAGCCAGGCAGAGCCTGAGCAGCATTGGGCAGAGGTGGGCAAGGCGGGGGCGGGGCGGCCTGGCCCTGGGGCCGCTCCTGCGGGGGCGCGGTGCATGGGGAGCTCGCTAGTTTTCTTTATTCTTAACATAGGCATTTAGAAGGGTGAACTTTTCTTGAAGTACAACATTTATATTTGTATTTTTAAATGTAATATTTATGTTTTGGTATTTTAAAATAAGTCCACATCATAAATATAATGTAATAATTAAGGAAAGCTTTAACAGTAGAGTCAGGGAAGAGGAAAAAAATAAAATTCACCATAATCCTGTTTCCCAGAAATGAAGAACTGCTATTACCATATTTGTTTGCCTTCCTGCATTTCCTTACTTCTAGGCATTATTTTTTAAACTACCTAATATTTTGCCTAGTTTTAGTAATTCGCACTGATTTAAAAACTATACGATGTTTTTCCTTTTTGAAATCCTTACGAGGCTTTTTTGACTGGTTGAAACTGATTATTTATATTTTTTGTTAAGTCTTCTACTTTAACTGGAAAAATAGGTACAATATTTTTGTAAGGTTCAGAGTTTAGACTTTGTAATGAATGCATATATGCAACTTCATTCATAATACTGTTTAAATAACATATCTTTTTTCCTTGCCCTCAGCTACCTGTCAAAGATTCACTAAATTATGTTGCAATTGCCAGCTCTTGTGTGTCTGTCACCTTTCCTTTAGTATTTCTGTTTTCCATTTACGTAGACTCTGCCCCTCCTTTCTCTCATAATTCTGGATTGTCTTCATTTCACTCTTCATTTTGTTCTCTTTCATGCCTTTGCATACTTTTCTGATATGACTGTTACTATTTTCCATGTTAACGTATAAATCTTTTCCCTCTTCAATCTTTCTAATGTTATTTAGGTTTATTTCTTATAAATAGAATATAAGTTGATTTTATGAGGTACAAGGTGATAGTGTGTTTTTTTGTTTTGTTTTGTTTCATTTAGTTTTTGGTAGCGGTGATCAAACTCCGGACCAGGTTTTTGTGAGGCAAGTGGCGGCACCACTAAGCTCAATTCCTGGCCCGGAGATGGTGTGGTTTTCATTTTCATTTTCCCAATAATTAGTGGTATTAAAAATCTTTTGTGTGCTTATTTCCAAATTTCTTTGGAGAAATAAGTATTAAAATTATTTGCTTACTTTAAAAGCAGTTTTGTTACGATGAATTTCCTTGGATAAAGTAATGCCTCAATTCAAGAACACTTCTCTTTGCAAACGACTCGGTTCCCAAACAAAAGCATTCACAAATTTTGCTTCCATTTACAAACTCCGCATCAGGTGACAAACATGACCAGGACCATGTTCTTCAAACAGAAACGCAAATGCAGCTCTCTTCTCCAAAATGTAAAACAAATTAAGTTGAAAAACCAAGGCACCACTGCATTTTGGATATTAACCTCATATTAGATAATATTATTTGCAAATATTTTCTCCCATCCTGTAAATTGTTTCCTTACACTCACAGAAATTAGTTTTTTCCTTAAATTCTTTTATTGGTACAGCTTAGGTATACAATAAGTTTACATTTATCATTGGGTGCTTGTACCTGAAAATGATGTATCTTGGGTCTTATTTTTTCCCCACTACCTGTGCGCCCTTCACCCCCTCCAGCCTCCCTATTTACATAGATTTCATTTCCATTTTTTTTTCTTTTCTCATAATTTTTCCTTTCCCTTCTTTCTTTTGCCCTACACCTCCCTCTACCCCCTACCCCTTTGGACCTTTTCCTATTTCAAACTAACAGTTATTCATTTTATACATTTAAATCCTTAATTACACTTTAAGTTTCTCACACTAGAGAAACTGTTTGGTCTTTACACGTTTGTCCTATTTATTTCACTTTAGAGTATGGCCTCAATAAGCATCCATTTTGCTATAAATGTCTCTAGTTCTCATTCTTTATGGCTGAGTAGTACTTCATTTTATAAAAAAATCCCACATCTTTATCCAGTTTGCAGTTGATGGGCACTTGAGCTGTTTCCTAGCTTTAGCTATTACAAACTGTGCTGCTATAAATATGGGTGCACATATATCACTGTAGTATGACTGTGTTAATTCTTTGGGGATGATACCCAGCAGGGGAATAGCTGGGTCAAATTGGACCTCTAGCCCTAGTTCTTTGAGGTATCTCTATACTAATTTCCACAGTGGTTGCACTAGTCTGCACTCCCACCAACAATGGAGAAGGGTTCCTTTCTCACCAGACCCCCGCTAGCATTTGTTACTGGTTGATTTCTTCATAGCAGCTATTCTTTGTGGGGTAAGGTAGAATCTCAGTGTTCTTTTCATCTGCCTTTCTTGAATAACCAGTGATGTTGAACATTTTTTCATATATTTATTTGCTGCTCTTGCTTCTTTGTCTGTGAAATGTCCATTTCAGATGCCCATTTTTGAATTGAGTCTTTGAAATTGAGGGGTCTGATTTTTTTAAATTCTTTATATATTCTACATAGTAGTCCTTTGTCGGAGGTACAGCTGCTTAAAATTTTTTCCCACATTGTAGGTTGTCTGTTAACTCTGTTGGTGGTTTCTCTTTCAGTGCAGAACCTTTTTAATATGATGAGATCACAGTTGTTGATTCTTTGTGCTAGTTCCCGTGCTACTGAGGTTTTGTAAATAATGTCTTTTCCTATGCCAGTATCTTCAAGAGTTCTTCCTTATCTTCCAGCAAGTTTAGTGTTTGTCTTAATATTTAGATCTTTAATCCACTTTGATCTTCGTTTAGTGCATGGTGATAGGTATGAGTCTAGTTTTAATCTTTAGCAGGTTGAAATCCAGTTTTTCCAACCCCATTTATTAAATAGACTATCTTTCCTCCAATGAGGGTGGTTGTCTCCTTTGTCAAAGATGAGGTGGCTGAGTATGTCTGAAGTTGTTTCTGCATCTTCTAATCTATTCCACTGCTCCTCGGTTCTGTTTCTTTGCCAGTACCATGCTGGTTTTTTATCCCAGTAGCTTCATAATATAGTTTCAAGTTGGGGATTTTGATACCCCCAGCCATGTCTCTATTGCCTAGAATTGCTTTTGCTATTCTAGGTCTCTTCTGGTTCCAAATGAATTTTTGAATTCTTTTCTCTAGTTCTGTGAAGTATATTGTTGGAATTTCAATCAGCATTACATTAAATCTATATAGCAGTTTTGGAAGTATGGCCATTTTCACTATATTGGTTCTTCCTACCCAGGAACAAGGGATGTCTTTCCATTTTCTTATATCCTCCTCGATCTCCTTTTCCAGAGTGCTATAGTTTTCAACGTAGAGGTCTTTTGCTTCCTTTGTTAGATTGACTCCTAGATATTTCATTTTTTGGATCCTATTGTAAAAGGAATTGTTTCCCAGATTTCTCTCTCAGGGAGTCTGCTTTTTGTGTATAAGAAGGCTATTGTTAAATGAAAAAATGGAAACAAAGGCTTTGTAAATAGGGAGGGATGGAGGGGTTGAAGGGAGGGTGGGGGGAAAATAAGAACCAAAAGATCATGTAAAGGTGCATATCTCCAATGATGAATGTCATTCTATTGTACACCTGAAATGTACCAATAAAAGGATATGTAGAAGGCTGTTGTTTTTTGAGTGTTTACCTTATATCCAGCTGCTCTACTGAATCTGTCAATTACATCTAAGAAGTCTTCTGGCCAAGTTTTTTCGATCTTCTTTGTAAAGTATCATATCATCAGCAAATTATGACAGTTTAACTTCTTCCTTTCCTATCTTTATTCCTTTTATTTCTTTCTCTTTTCTAATTGCTGTGGCTAATGCTTCCAGAACTATATTGAACAGGAGTGGTAATAGTGGGCATCCTTGGCTTGTTCCTGATTTTAGCATGAAAGTTTTCAATGTTTGACCATTTAGTGTGATGTTGGCTGTTGGTTTTTCATAGATAGCCTTAATCAGGTTGAGATAAAGACCTTCTATTCCAATTTTCTGTAGGGTTTTTATCATGAATGGATATTGTACTTTGTCAAATGCTTTTTCTGCATCTGTTGAGATGATCATATGGTTTTTGTCCTTGGTTCTGTTAATATAGTGATTACATTTATTGATTTATGTGTGTTGAACCATCCTTGCATCCCTGGGATAAATCTGACTTGTTCAGGGTGTATGATCTTCTTGATGACCCTCTGTATTCTGTTTGCCAGTATCTTGTTGAGGATTTTTGAATCTATGTTTATTAGGGAGATTGGCCTGTAGTAGTTCTCTTTTTTGGTTGGGTCTTTCCCTGGTTTTGGAATCAAAGTAACACTTGCTTCCAGGAATGAATTTGGAAGTCTTGCTTCGCTTTCAATTTCCTTGATGAGTTTAAAGAGTAATGGCTATAGTTCTTCTTTAAATGTCTTGTAGAATTCAGGAGTGAAGCCATCAGGACCTGGGCTTTTCTTTGTTGGTAAATTTTTTTATTACATTTTCAATTTCACTCATTGTAATTGGGGTGTTTAGAATTTCCAAATCTTCTTCATTAACTTTGGCAATTCATATGTATCTAGGAATCTGACCATTTCTTCTGTGTTTTCCATTTTATTAGAGTACAGGTTCTCAAAGTAGGTATTGATGATCCTCTGGATTTCTGCTGGGTATGTTATTACCTCACCTTTTTTGTTCTCAATTGCATGGATTTGAGTCTTTTCTTTCCTTTTTCTGATATGGTTGGCTAAAGGTTTCTCAGTTTTATTCTTTTGAAAAACCAACTCTGTGATTCATTGATTTTGTTTTTTGTATCATTCTCTTAGTCTCCGTTGCATTTATTTCTGTTCTGATCTTTATAATTTCCTCTCTTGTATGAGCTTTGTGTTTGTTATGCTCTTCTTTTTCTAGGAGCTTGGGGTTCTGCATTAGTTTATTTATTTGTGTTTTCTCAATGTGGTCATTCACTGCTGAGTTTCCCCCAAAGAACTGCTTTCATTGTGTCCCACCGATTCCTGTATGTTGTACTGGCATTATCATTTACTTGTAGAAACTGTAATTTCTTCTTTAATTTGCTCTGTCACCCAGTGGTTGTTCAGGAGGGTGTTATTCAATTTCCAGGTTTTTGTGGGAGTTTTGCAGTTTCTCATGTTATTGATCTCCAATTTTATTGTGATATGGTCCGATAATATACAAGGTGTAATTTCAGTTCTTTTACATTGACTTAGATATGTCCTATGAACTAGCATGTGGTCTGTTTTGGAGAATGACCCATGTGCAGCTGAAAAGAATGTGTCTTCTGATTTTGTAGGGTGGAACACTCTGTAAATATCTATTAAGTCCATTTCTTCTGTAGCTTGTTTCAATTCTTGAATTTCGTTGTTAATTTTTTGTCTAGATGATCTGTCTATTTGTGATAGTGGGGTATTGAGGTCCCCCACTATAATTGTATTAGTGCTTATTTGGTTTTACATGTCCATTAATATTTGTTTTGTGTATTTGAGGGCATTGTACGTTTAGGATTGTCATCTCTTCCTGGATTGTTCCCTTCACATGGATGTAGTGAACATCTTTGTCTTTCTTAATTAGTTTTGCTTTGAAATCTACTTTGTCTTCAAATAAGTTTGCTACCCCTGCTTTTTTCTGGGTTCCTGTTGCCTTCAGACCCGTTTTCCATCCTTTTACTTTCAGTCTATGGATTTCTTTTTGAGTTAGGTGTCTTTTTTGTATACAGCATATTGCTGGATTTTGCTTCTTAATCCATTTTGTCAGTTTACTTCTTTTGATTGGTGAATTGAGGCCATTAACATTGATAGTTATTATTGACAGATATTGACACATCCTTGTCCTGATGTTTTACTGTTGTTGGCTCTTATTTCTTTTTCCCCCTTTCCCTTTAGTTTCTCACCTTGTCTATTGTCTTCCCTCTTTTGGGCCTCATGGAGTTGTGACCTTCATTTTTTTTCTAGGATATTGCTTAGAATTGCTTGGTGTGCTGGTTTGGTGTCCATGAAATTTATCAGGTGTTCTTCGTCATGGAAGTATCTAATGTCCCCATCGATTTTGAAAGATAATTTTGCCAGATACAACAGTCTAGGTTGGAAGTTATTTTCTTTTAGGGGTTGAAATACTTCACTCCAGGCTCTCCCTGATTGGAGGCTTTGTGTTGAGAAGTCTGCTGTGATTTTGATGGGCTTTCCTTTGTAGGTGATTTGTTTCTTTTCTCTAACTGCATGTAGGATTTTGTTCTTCTGTTGAGTTCCTGGGATCTTGAGTATTATAGGTCTAGGTGTACATTTTTTTTTGATCGTAGCTAATTGGAGTTCTATATGCCTCATTTATCTGTATGTCCAGTTCTCTACCTCTGTTTGGGAAGTTTTCTACTGTTACTTCTCTGAACAGTTTTTTTATGTCAATTGTGCTTTCTCATGTTTTTTATGGATTCCTATCAGTCTTATGTTATTCTTTTTTGCATCATTTAGCAGCTGATGGCTTGATTTCTCATGGTCCCTTACTGTTTTTAAGAAATCTCTGTTTTCATGGGCCTTACCACAATCCTGTCTTCTATATCTGATATTTTATCTTCAGAGTCCCATAATCTGCTGTGCATACTTTCAGTGGAGTTTTTAATCTCCTGAATATCTGTTTGAATCTGTTTCATGGATTCCATTTCTTATATTTGGCCATCATGGTTTGCATTTCTTTCTTATGCTGGGCATTTGTGGCTTCTAGCATGTTTCTGAGCTCATCTGTTTTTTTTATCTGTTTCTGTTCTAGAGCCTCTAATCATGTCTTTCACTCTGCTCACCATCTCTGCAGTTATCTGGGAGATTATTTCTGCCTTGAATTTTTCTCTAGCCACATTCTTCTGTTTTGTTATTTCCTATGCTATCAGTTCAGGATGTCCAGGTGGTTGATTATCAGACTTTTCCACCTTGTTTCCCCCAAAAGTTACCCTTTGTTGGGTGGAAGTCTGAATTTGTGCCTTCCTTAAATGTCTTCTCATTTTTTGTTTTTGGTACTGTCCTTGGTTTAATTCCTGGGGTGATACTTTGAAATTGCTTATTGTAAGTATCTTTCTTGCTTGTAATTAGAGCCCTTATGGAATGACTGCTTCTCAGAGGTGTCTTCCAGTTATAGCTGGTCTTTAAGTTTTGATTCTCTAATGACTCTGAGGCCATCTCATTTTCATTATACCAGGAAGGACCACTGGCTAGATCAATCTCAACACCTTAGCCCAAGGAATACAACCAGCAACACCCTAGCATCAAGTATATCTTAGAAAATGACAGTTTGTGAAAGTTATTAATCTGTCAAGTTTAACTGTGTGAATTAAATCAAAATCGAGGACCTACCCAAGTTATGTTTATAATGAATTAACTCTTCAATATAGCAACATTACCCTTTGAGATGGGGAGTTAGAAGGAATTGTGGAGGGAGGGGTAGATAGGTAGAAGGATAGGGGAAGGTTAGCAGTGAGGCCAGAGGACACAGGCGAGAGAAGGAAAAAGAGAATGAAAGAAAAATAAAGAAGAAATCTGAATTAGGGCCAGAACAGAAACAAAAAAGGAGATGAAGAACACTGTGGGACAGCAAGAGAGTGAGTGTGAGAGACAGAAAGGAAAGAGAAAAGGAAGAAAACAAATGAAGAGAAAAATAAAAATTTGAAAGGAGAAAAAAAAAACAAAAATAAGAGGAAAACTAAAACTGAAAATGAAGGGACTCCTTCAGGGTATGTCTCCACTGTTATAATAGTCAGTACGGGCAGCAGTGTTCAGATATAAGTCCGTGAGTGTCAACAAGCCAGTCACAGACCCATGAGATACAGGCAGATTTCTGGCACCAAGTCCCAAGTTGAGCTCCCTGTCCTCCTGTAGGGTTAAACTCTGCAAGGTTGTACTGCAGGTTCCAGCTGCTCTTCCCCTGAAGATAGTCCAGGTTCCAATGGGAGGTGATGATCCCTCCAACTTACCAAGTACGGTGGTCCGGTGTCCCCTGTGTCTTTGTAGCGTGGAACCAGGTAGCAGTACAGCCAAGGGGCCAGAGGAGGGGGGGAGGATCGCCACCATGGGCATGGCCAGTGGCGAAGCGTCCTCACCTTCTGGCTGGTCCTTGCCAGTGTGCTTCATGGAGCTGGGCACTTAGGTTGATTTCTACCAATAGCATATAAGTTGATTTTATGAGGTATAAGGAGATGTGTGGTTTTCTTTTGTTTTGTTTAGTTTTTAGTACCGGCGATTGAACTCGGGACATTCTGCTTGTAAACCAGGTGGCGGCACCACCATGCCAAATTCCTGGACCAGAGATGATGTGGTTTTGATTTTCATTTTTCCAATATTTAGTGGTATTAAAAATCTTTTGTGTGCTTATTTGCCACTTTTAATTTTCTTTGGAGAAATGAGTATTTAAAATTGTTTACTTTTAAATCGGTTTTGTTAAGTTGAAATTCCTTGTATAAAGTAATGCGTCGATTCAAGAACACATCTATTTGTAAGCAACTCAGTTCCCAAAGGAAAGCATTCACAAAATTTTGCTTGCATTTGCAAACACCACATCAGGTGACAAACACGACCACAGCCATCTTCCCCACACAAACACAAATGCAGCCATCTTCCCCAAAATGTAAAACAAATTAAGTTGAAAAACCAAGGCACCACTGCATTTTGGATATTAACCTCGTATTACATAATATTATTTGCAAATATTTTCTCCCATTCTGTAAATTGTTTCCTTACACTCACAGAAGTTTTAATGTTTTATATAGATCCATTCATCTGTTTTTTATTTCATTTCCAACATTTTTTATTCAGGAAGTCATTGTTCAATTCAGCGTTTGGATTCCTGGTTCTTCTGAGAGTTTCATAATTTTAAATCTTGTGTTTCAATCTTCAGTCCATATTGAGTCAATTTTTGAATGACGTATAAGTTAAGGATCCAACTTCATTCTTTTGCAGGTGGGGTATCCAGTGTTCCCCACACCATTTGTTGAGGTTATTTTTTGCCATCGTGTAGTCTTGGCATCATTGCCAAATAATTTGGCCAGATATTGAAGAGTTTATTTTTGGGCTCTCTATTCAGTTCCACTGGTCTATGCATCTGTCTTTATGCCAGTACCACATTCTCTTAATTATTGTTGTTTTGTAGTATGTTTGAAGACAGGATGTGCGAGGCCTCCAGTTTTGTTTCGGTATTGGGTTGGCTATCTGGAGTCTTTTCAGGTTTCATACAGCTTTGGGGATCACTTTTTTCTGTTTCTGCAAAGAATGCCATTATGGTTTTGGTAGAGATTTCCTTGCATCTGTAAATTACTTTGTGTAGCATGGACATTTTATCAGTATTATGACTCCCAATCTACAGTATATCTTCATTTGTTCCTATCTTTTATTTATTTATGTGATAGTTTGTAATTTTTATTGTAGAAGTCTTTCACTTTTTGGTTAAGATCATTCCTGGATATTTTTCTTTTTCATGGTATATATTGTTTATGCTATATATTGATTTCTCAATTTTCTTTTCATGTTTGTCATTGTGAGTGTATAAAATGTGGCTGATTCTGTATTTTTATTCTGCAGTTTTACTTTTTTTCATTATAATAACATTTTTTAGATGCTATCTTTAGGTGTTTCTAGAGATGAACTCCTGTTACCTGTGAACAGAACTAATGTTATGGGTTTTTTATTTGTATGCCTTTCTTTTTATTATCTAATTGTTCTGGTTAGAGCTTAAGCACTAGTCCCAGTTATTCACTGAGTGAATAGCAGTGGTAAGTGTGGGTCTTCTTGCCTCTTTACTGTTATCAGAGGAAAAGCTTTTAGTTCCTTCCTGGCAGTATGATCTGCAGTGTGAGATTTTCATATATAATATTTTTTACCATTTTCTATGTTCTCAGTTTATTTTTTTTCTAATTATAAGAGGGTGTTTGGTTTTATTAAAGGATTTTTCTGTATGGATCAAGTTGGTCACGTGCTTTTTGTTCCTTATCTTGTTATACGGTGATTAATTTTTCATAAGGTTGCCTAACTTTACATCCCAGTGATAAGGTCCCCTTATCTCCTAAGTTTGGGGCTTTCTACTCAGGCCTTGCTTTCTGCAACCTCTTTGGTGCTATACAGAGTCATGGTGCTGGAGCACCCCCTAGTGTCTACATATGGTACAACTGGTAAATATGGTACTGTTGGTACCCGTGGTACTGCAGACTGTGGTGCAAGATTCATGGTCTGTTTTCAGGGATCCCCTACCTAGATTCTTTTCCTGTTGCTACTTGGATACAGCAAGACAGAAAGAAGTCCTTCTGCCCCACAGAAAGGTAGATGTTTTGGAAAATTTCCACAGCAAGGGAGTATATCACTTTAAATTTCCACTACCATTTTATCAGAGTACTAATTTTCCCTTAATCTTTTCAGTTGAGTGTATTATCACCTCTTCAAGTTTTACTACTTTTGATGAGTGAGAAATAGTAGATTTGTGTAGTTTTATACTTTATTTTTATGTAGGCATTTGAAAATCTTTCCATGTGCTTGACCAGTTTATGACTTTTTGTAATGATCTATTTATGTCTCTTGAGATGCTCCTTACAAGATCCCCCCATTCCTTGTATATTACCAATATTGACTTACATCTGAAATTCTTTGCCCTTCATGTTTTGACTTTGCTGATAATTATTTTAAGATTGCAACATTATTTTCATCTCCATCTTCCTCTTTCCTGGTTCTCCTTTTCTTGAATTTTTACGTAGTCAAGTGTATGGGTTTAATGTATTAAAAACATATCAATTGTTTATAATACATGAATTTTTAATCATAGAAAACGTTTTCCTGAAGTCATATTATAAAGAATTCACCCACGTTTCTTTTAGTACTTTTATAGTTTCATATTTTTATATTTAGAGCTCTCCTACATGCAGAGGTTCATCCTGTGGGCAGTGTGATAAGTGATTTATTGGATCTATTTCCAAATGTCTTTCTAGCTGTTCTACACTATTTTTTTTTTGTACCAGGGATCAAATTTGGGTCCTTGTGGTAGCAAGGCAGGCGGCATAACCACTTAGCTAAATCCCTGGCTGTATTTGCTTAAATCTTTTTGCCCTGGTGATTCCATCATTATCATATTCTAGAATTCTATATTCCTGTGTTCTTATTTAGGGACCCACATTTCTATTATAGTGGTTGGCTTTTCTACTCCTGTGATATACTACCTTGATGAATTTTAATTAAAATTAATTACAATTTCAGTATCTGTCAGAACTATCCTTCACGGTCTTTGGGTTTTTGTGCTTTCCCAGCTGTAATACATTGACTTGTCCTCCTCCAAAAGATCTATCTAAGTCCTAGACTCCATTGCCTGTGAGTGTATTAGTAAATTAGTAGATGAAGTAAGTCGGCCCTAGATTTGGTGACACATCTGTTTATGAGACAGAAGAGAAGAAAGTACAAAAAACAAGGCTGTGTGAAGATGAAGACAAAAACAGAGATTGGAGTCATGCATCCACCAGCCAAGGAGTAGCTGAAACCACTGGAAGCTGGAAAGAAGAGATGGAATCTCCCTTAAAGCCTTTGAAGGAGCTCAACCATACTGACACCTTGTGATTTGTTTGTTTGTTAGTCTGGAGAGGTTGATTTTGCTGTTCTTTTGCTAAGCACATATTCTATAATTGAGTTGCAACCCAACCACTGATTAGTTGTTTACTAATTGATTTATCTTATGAACTATTTTAGAGTAGTTTTTATGCACACAGAATTGAATAGAAGTTACAGAGAGTTCTCAGATATATACTTTGCCAAGACGTGCAGAGACTCCCCTACCTATCAACATCAGAGTAGCACCATTTTTCCAGCCCATAACTGCATTAACACACCAGTAGTGCCCAAAGTCCATAATTTGCATTTGGATTCACTTATGTGTTTCACATTTTTTCATTTAGTAATGTGAATTTTAGTTTATTTAACTGCATATTATTGTATATTTAAGTAATTCTACCTTTTGATGGAGTTTAATTACCATTCTTTTTAGTGCAGAATAATATTATATTATGTAAGTTTTTCACAGTTTGTTTTTCCATTTCCTGAGGGACATGACATTTTAGTTGCTTTGACGTTTTGGCACTTATGCATAAAGATTCTGCCAATATCTATATGCAGGATTTTGTGGAATTAAATTTTTAATTCATTTGGGAAAATATCAGAGAGTAAGCCTGCTGGGTTTGTGGTAGTAATTTTTGTAGTTTTAGGAAACTTTCATATTGTCATTCAGCATGAGTATATCATTTTGCATTTCCACCAGCACTGAAGGAGAGTTTTGTTGTTGCATGTCCTCACCAACAGTTGTCATCGGTAGTCTTGATTTTGTGTCTTAGGCATGTGGTGGAAAGTCTTGTTTTTTTACTTTGTATTTCCCTGATGACATATTGCATGGACCATGTTTTCATAAGTATCTTATTTGCCATTCTTTGGTAAGGTATCTTTTCAGGTCTTTTATTCCATTTTACAGTTGTCTTTTATTGACACATGTTGTATATATATGTGGTGTCTAGAGTGATGTCTTCATACATGTACACATGGTGTAGGATCAAGTTAGGGTAATTAGCATACCCATCTCCTCAAACATTTATCATTTCCTTGTGGTAAAAGCATTCAAAATGCTTTCTTTGAGCTATTTTGAAAGATGCAATACTTGTTAACTGTAGTCACTGTATGCTCAGTAGAACTCTAGAAGACATTTCTGTCCTTTGACTGTAACTTGATACTCTTGAGTGACCTCATGTCCTCTTTCTACCTCCCTAGCCTGTGTTAGCTTGAAACTTTACTGAACTTATTAGTTTTATAATAGCTCTTTGGAGAACTCTCTACAGTTTTCTATGTAACATCATGCCATTTGCAAACAGGGGTAATTTGACTTCTTTTTATGTTTGTAATTTGTAATTTCTTTGGTGCTGCTTTATTTTTTTTCTTAAGTTCTTTTATTGGTATGTTTTAGGTGTACAATTCATTTACATTTATCATTGAGTGTTTGTACCTGTATATGATGTATCATGGTTCTTATTTTTTCCCCATTACCAGTGCGCCCTTCAGCCCTTCCCCCCTTCCCTATTTACATAGAAATCATTTCCATTTTTTTCTTTTCTCATAGTTTTTCCTTTCCCTCCTGTCCTTTCCCCTTCACTCCTTCATCTTTGGACCTTTTTTCGTATTTCAAATTATCAATTATTCATTTTAATCATTTTAACCCTTGTTTACACTCTCAGTTTCTCACACTAGAGAAACTATTCGATATTTAAACGTGTGTGTCCTATTTATTTCACTTAAGAGTATGGCCTCGATATGCATCCATTTAGCTATAAATGACTCTAGTTTTTCTTTCTTTATGGTTGAGTGGTACTCCATTTTATTTAAAAAAAAAAAACAAACCACATCATCTTTATCCAGTTTCCATTTGATGGGCACTTGGGCTGTTTCCTACCTTTAGCTATTACAAAATGTGCCGCTATGAACATGGGTGTGCATATATCGCTGTGGTATGATCCTTTTAATTCTTTTGGGAAGATACCCAGCAGGGGAATAGCTGGGTCAAATGGGACCTCTACTCCTAGTTCTTTGAGGTATCTCCATACTGATTTCCACAGTGGTCGCACCAGTCTACACTCCCACCAGTAATGGAGAAGGATTTCTTTCTCCCCACACCCCACCAGCATTTGTTATTGGTTGATTTCTTCAGAGCAGCCATTCTTTCTGGGGTGAGGTGGAATCTCAGTCTTGTTTTCATCTGCATGTCTTGAATGATGAGTGATGTTGAACATTTTCTCATATATTTGCTTTTCCTTCTTTGTCTGAGAAATGTCTTCTCATTTCAGATGCCCACTTTTGAATTGGGTCTTTGAAATTAGGGGGGGGTCTGATTTTTTTCAATTCTTTATATATTCTAGATAGTACTCCTTTGTCTGAGGTACAGCTGCTAAATTTTTTTTTCCCATATTGTAGGTTGTCTGTTAGCTGTGTTGGTGGTTTCTTTTGCAGTGCGGGTTTTTTAATAAGATGAGATCCCAGTTGTTGATTCATTGTGCTAGTTCCTGTGCTACTGAGGTTTTGTTCATGAAGTCTTTCTATGCCAGTGTCTTCAAGAGTTCTACCTAACTTATCTTCCATCAATTTTAATGTCTCTGTTTTAATATTTAGATTTTTAATCCACTTCAATCTTCGTTTGGAGCATGGTGATAGGTATGGGTCTAGTTTTAATCTTTGGCAGGTTGAAATCCAGGTTTTCCAACACCATTTAATAAATAGACTATCTTTCCTGTTTCTGAGAAAAATGTGTATTATATTTTTGGATGAAAGATTCACCAGACATCAATTGCATTTATTTGATGGCATCAGGCCAAGTTGACATTGTCGTCCTGTTCTCTGTGATTCTTGGTCTACCATATCAGTACAAATATGGATATACCTGACCATGTTCTATGAATACTTAACAGATAAAGCCTGAGTGTTGGCTCTGACTTGAAGGCCACTATGTTTGGACTCTGGTCTACTTGTAATAAATTCTGGGATGGGGCCGGGATGTAGCACAGAGGTACCGCTGCCTGCCTCGCAACCACAAGGACTGGAGTTCAATCCCCAGTACCAAACAAAAGATGAAATCAACAACAACAAAATCTGGAGATAAATCAGAGTCTGGGACAACAATGACTGTGGTCTTTAGGATCTTCATCTACAGTTGAGTCCTTTGTTGCACCTTGCAGTGGGACCTGAGTGAGATGGTTAATTTCTCTAGAGCTGTCTTCACAAAGGAGAAAGTTCAGGGATTGCATGCCCAAACAGGAGTCTGCAGAGTACATCTTAAGGCATGGGCTTTATTCTGGGAAAGGCCAACTTTGGTTACTTCTCCCAGCCCCCAGGATGGCAAAATGGAGCAGCAGTGCTGCCAAGTTGGGGAAAGATCCTGCTTCTGCCCCAATCCTTATGTATAGGCCCAGATACCTGCACAGTTAGGTCAAGTTCAGTGTGCACCTGCTGGTCCAGGTCAGGAGGGAAAAACAAATCAGCCTTGGTTGCTGTTGTGATGGGGAGCTGCGCTGACCAGGGTGAGTTGCTCTGTGTTGCAAGTGTCTGATGAGAGGGACTGTGGTATTTGCTTTGTCTGATGTGAACTGATAAAAGTGGCTGTTTGGAAGTGATAATGGAGTTCCTTGCCTAGGTGAAGGAGGGAAGGCAGTGTAGAGGAAACTTTTTTATTCATGGTAGAGCCATTGAGTGGCTTCCCTTAGGTAAATGAGTACAGAGCGAGAGTGGAGGAGCAGTCCCTTCCTCTGTAGGAAAAATAAAGGGATCCCCCGGCCTTAAAAGCTGGCATTGGGAGAAGCTGAGGACCTTGCATTGGCCCCATCATCTCTCTGCACAAAGTCATGAGGATCCCCAGGGCTGGGGAGGTAGCTCTGTGGTAGAATGCATGCCTTGTGATCACAGGCCCTGGGCTCTGTCCCTGTCCTTGAGACTCCATGTATATGGAGATTTCTCTGCAGCAGCCTGTGGGAGCACTCTCCCAGTGCCCGGAGTGTGTGGATGCCCAGCGGTGCTTCCCTGGAGCTCTACTGCATCCTGGGGCTACTCCTGCAGGGCCCTCTGGCACTTTTTCACTCCAGTTCCAACCAAAGACTTTTCCAGTGAGCTACAAGGCAATGTGTTTTGTAGCACTTCTTTTGACTCAGTGATTGCTAAGTTGCTAAGCATCCCAGGTTGGCCTTCAATTTGTGATTCTCTGGCCTCAGACTCCCCAAGTGCTAGGATTGCAGGTATATGCGTCCACACCTGCCTAGCTTTCTCTTCGGTGTAGAAGTATTGCATTTGTTTATGTTCCTTCTATGTCTTGCAAGCTTAGGCTCCCATAGAATGAAAATCCTCCTGCACATTTACTTTTCTGCCTCTACAGTTCTGCTAATGTACACTGTGTAGCAGGAGGGTGCCCAGGTCTGCCTCAGGGTGGCAGAGTGCTCTCTCTGCCTGCCCAGTGAATGTGTTTCTTTAGCTGGGGAGGGTGCTTCTGTCCTATACCACAGGCCTGGAACCTGACATTCAAAAGTGAATGGCTTTCCAGGAGCGCACGGGGTTCTGAAAGAGCCCAAGTCCTGGGTCATCAGAGGCCTGGTCCTGCACAGGCAGCCCCTTGCCTGCCTCTATTTGGTAACCTCTCAGCACTTCTGCATCCCTATCAACCTGGGGGCTCCTCTGTCCCCTCCTCCTTCAGGTCCAGATCTTGTCCTCCCCGAAGGACCCAGGGGCTCTTCTAGGGGTTCCAGGCAGCAGCAGGTGCCAGGGCTGTGGGGTACTCGGCATGGCCTGAGGATTTGCTGCCTTAGGTGTGGATTTAGAAATGGAAGAACAGTTCCATTTTATTAAAATCAATACTTATACAGACAGGGGAAACATGGACACAGGAAAACAGGCAAAAGCAACGGGCGACTTTCTCAGATTAGGGGAGGGAGGCCCAGCCTCTGCAGCCCTGTGTTTTGGGGAGGCCTGAGGACCTGGAGATGCCCTGCAGCCAGACAGCGGGAGCTGCCAGAGGCGTGGAGTCAGTCTGAGCTGCTGCCTGTGCTGGTTCCACATCCTGATGTGACACAGAAGCCAGTGCAGGCTCCTCCCCTCCCCCTGCTCCCGGTCTCTCTTGACACCTGCTGAAGTGGATTGCAGTTTGGACCCTAGAGGAGACAGGAGAGGGCCAAGAGAAAAGACTCCCTTAGAACTGCCCTTCCCTGTTTCTTTCCCAAGGCAGATGGCTAATAAATGAAGCTCCAGTAAAATATTCTTTGCTTGCAGGTGGAACTAGAGCCCAGAGAGGTTAATTATCATGCCCAAGGACGCACAGCTATTAAGTGCTGGAAGCCCATCTACACCCTGGCTTGGCTGGTTCCAGGTGTCTTTCCTCTCCGCACTGGCCTATACCAGAACATGATAGCAGGCATTTTGTCACTTGAAGATTAAGTGACGCATCTGAGCAACTGCCAAATGATGTTGCATTTTCTGTACATCAAGATAGTGAAGTTTCTGGGTACTGGTTGGAGGTTGCCCCAGCGACCACCACACGTGAGTTGCTTGGCAGAGGGGGCTTCCAGGGACCTGTGATCCAGCAGGTGGTGTTAGGAAGAAGGACCCTGGGCCAGGGGGAGCTGGCCATCCAGAGCCCCCATACTCCTAGACAGTTGTCCTGAGGTTCTAGGGGAGCCCTTCAAACCCCTGCCCAGGTTTTCTGTGGTACAAGGTGTTAGGGGGTGGGGTCCCAAGGCTGCTGTTGCAACAGTGAGGGAAGATGGTGATGCCCTGCAGGGAAGCCAGACCTCATTTGTGAAGACAGTGGGCCCCTCAGCCGCCCAGGCCTGTCTGGACCCCCATATATCACCTTGCTGAGGACAGAGGATGTGGCCACCAGCGCCTGCCCAGCACACTCAGACACAGGAGTTCCAGGGACTCCGGACCCCAGCACACCTGGCCTAGCCCCCCACTCCTTCTCTTTGCCCTGCCCCAGCAGCAGCAGCCGAGTCCCATCGCTGCATACACAGCCTTGCCTCCCTTCCCACACTGCTGACCTTTCACAAGAGAGGAGACTGAGGCTCAGGGAGTGACTTGTCCAAGTCAAATAGCTCTTTTGGGGCTCACCAGTGGCTCAGCTTCATGGGTTTTTGTGACATCTCTTTGTTTTCTGGGTTCTTTTGTTTCATTTTGGTTTGGTTTATTGCTTTTTTTTTTGATACTGGGGAGCTAACTCCAGACCTTGTGCTTTTGAGGCAGGTGGCAGAACCACTGAGCTAAATCTCTGGCCCTGGTTTGGTTTATTGAGCCAGGGTCTCACTATGTAGGAACTCACTATGGAGCCAGGCTGACCTTGAACTCGTAGCGATCTGGGATCACAGGCATGTTCCACCATGCCGGGCTGCCATCCATGTGTTTTAATCTGTCACTACCTTCATTAGACCTGTGGCTGCTCTCTGGCGACTGTTCCTCTGCCTAGGCACACCTAGGGGCAAGGACTGTACCCCTGTGGCAGATTAGAAGCTCAGTGTTCCAGGATTTCCCCAGGCCAGAGCTGTGCCTCTGCTATCATCCTGGGAAGCCCTGTGCCTCTGCCATTAGACTGGACGCTTCCTGGGTTAGGCCTGCCTCTTCCTTCGTGGAAGGAGCCATGTCTCTGCTCAGTCTGGGTGTCCTCCAAGGCATGACTTAGGTCTCTCCTGTCGCAGTGGGTCAGGGCTGTGCCCCCTCAGACCAGAGCGGTCCTGCACCTGGAGGGGCAGGGTTCCCTGCCTGAGGAGGAAGGGCAGCTGGGGCTCTGCCCTGAGGTCCCGGTGATACTGGGAGTCCCCTTCCTGTTAGAAAGGTGGCACTTTGAGGGTGCAGAGCTACTGGGGGAGGCAGGCAGGCCCAGGGCTGTCAAGGCACCAATGTGATAGTGATCCCCCCAGGTTTCTCACCCTGCCTGCCCTCTGTCACACCCTGACACCACCATCACTGCTTCCAAAGTGCTGACCTCCCAAGCCATCAAATCTCATGACAGGCGAGTGAGAGCATTTCACAGACAAGAAAAGTAAGTCAAGTGACACCATGTAGTGGTAGGAGGGACTGGGGGAGAGGCCACAGGGACAAAGGCCAGCCCCAGGAGTTAATTTAAAATGCACCCTATCCCTCTCTACTCATAGGATGTAAGTATGTTTACCGAACAAGTGAAATTCCCCATTTACCAGCCATAGGGGAGACAATGCCCCTAAAGTCAAGGGCCTGCTTCCAGGGGGCTGGGAGGGAGAGCAGGAGTCAGGTGAATTAAATGTTACAGCATCTCATGGTCTCCAAGGAAATAGGGGTGGGAAAGCAGAGGGGAGTCCTGCCCCAAAACCCGAGTCCTGGTTCTGGGGACACCATCACTGTCCCCTGGCTTCCGGCCCCGGGGGAACCTCTTAGTGAGATCTTTCCAGGAGGGATCCACCACCCACCATCCAGTCACAGGAGACTTGGGGGGCGGACCTTTTAGATCTGGATCCTAACAGCACCATAGAAGCCCCGGAAGACAGAAGTCAGCCCCTAGTCCCAGGGTCCCTGCAGTGGCAGTTGTGGAACATCGCAGAACCCATTCCCACCGGCAGGAGAGCCCCTCCCCAGGCGCAGCCAGGCATGAGGCACCCCATGTGCTGAGCTCTTGCTATGGGCTCTCCTCGGAACTATTTCTGGGCTCCTGGAGGAGTCAGAGGCCACTTCCTGCCTAGGGTCAGTAGGGGGTGCTCCCTTCAAGTTCCTTCTGGCTGACACACAGGGGCGCCGCCCCCCCCCAACAAGAGGCCCCAAGCCCATCTCAGCCTCACCTGCGGCCCAGTCCAGCTATACTGGGCGAGCTGGGTGGAGAGTGAACAGTTTGTCTCCAAGGGCTGGCTAGGGTCTGGCTGTCCTGGGAGAGTTGTCCTTTTGTTGTATTTCTTTCAGCATTTGTGGATATGTCCTCTGACCCTATGTTGGCTAAACACAAGTCCCTATCTCTGAGGGCTCCCTCAGAACCTTGGGGATTGCACCTGTCCCTTAGACAAATGAAGGATCTTGTCACCTGCCATTATGAATTCCCATGGTTCCTTGGCAGACTGGGCCTTTGGGACCATTGAAGCCAACCAGTGTCCAGGATCTTCCTCCCGTATGCCTACTGGGGATTGAACCCCAGGGCCTTCTCACTGAGTTACATCACCAGATTTGTTTTCATTTTAAAACAGGGTCTTGGTGAGTTGCCCAGTCTGAGTTTGACCTTAGGATCCTCCTGGCTCAGCCTCCCAGAATGCTGGGATTATAGGCATGTCTCACTAAACCCAGCTCTGAAAACATTTTTGAGCGGTGTAAATCTTTTCCCAAATGAAACTAACCCACAATCCTAACTTTGGATATCAAACCAATAAAAGCAGTGTTTTATCGGCAGTGTAGCACTCCATTACCACCCTGAATTCCTTTCCCCTAATTAAAATGGTCTCTAATTTAGGAAGAGGCAACTTTAGAGCTTACTTTCAACCAGACAAAGCTTTTTCAGCCTCTGCTTCACAGATTCTGTTCAACCACTGCTTTGCCCCACTTTACCGTACTTGCTTAAAGTAATTCAACAAGGGAAAGAAAGGCACTGTTTTTGAGGCTGTAAAATAACACAATGGAAGTTGGTTACACTTGTCATGCACAGAGCCTCAGCAGGGTTTGGATATCCTTGTCCAGAAAGTACTGGAGCAGACAACAAAGTGATTGCAAATAGCACCCGTTCTTCTCTTAAACTGGAATACACTTCAGTGAGCCAGGGGGATGCCCAAGTTATAATGGAAGAAGTCAGGCACAATGCCACATGCCTATAAACCCAGCTACTCAGGAGGCTGAGGCACGAGGATCACAAATTCAAGGCAATAGACACTATTTCAAAAAAAAAAAAAAAAAAAGCTGGGTGTGGTGGCTTACATATGTAATCCCAGCACTCTCAAGGCTGAGGCAGGAGAATCACCATGAGTTCAAGGCCAGCCTAGGGTACATAGTGAGTTCAAGGCCTGCCTGAATTACAGAGCAAGACCCTTCCTACACTGACCCCCAAAATGATTTTTTTTTGTGCCAGGGCTGGGGATCAAACACAGAGCCTCTCACATGTGCTTGGCAAGGAACCGAAGTTGGGACTCTGTGCTTAATATTCTGTTTAGAATTATTTCTTAGGAAGAATTCTTATGGAAAAAAATTTCTCCTGACATTGAATAAATATCAAGTGATGTTAGAAATGTATATCCACAAGTAGACATTATTCTAGTTAGTCTTAAATATGTATCTCTAATCTATGTTTATTTTTTTCTTAGTATCTCTCCTACAGAGTATTTCTGTGGTTTGTTGAGTTTTTGTTTTGACATGGTTTTGTAGGGGCAGGGTCTGTAAACAAGAAAATAAGGGACACATTATGTCTTCTAGCTATTCCTGACTAGAAGGAGATAAAGACAATCTTTACTAGAGAAATTCCCCTGAGAAGCAGGCATATATATATATATATATATATATATATACACATACATACATACATATATGGTCCTCATATATTCCACTCTGTAGTCATGATATTCATGTCAGACTTATAGAGTACAACAGACATCCACACATCCCCTTTCTAACTGTAAGCTAACCATGAATGAGGAACTCACTTGTCCCGGCCCGCGGGTAAGTCAACGGAGACCCTAGAGGGGGAGTGAGAATGACAAGGGACAAGAGACACGAGAGATGGAGACAAGACAGGTTTCTGATCAAGTCTCGTTTATTGCAGAAGCTGCTACAGCATATATACCGTAGGGCTAGAGGGAAGGAGCAAGGGGAGGGTATTGGGGCTACTTCCTTGTTGCCGGGTAGACTTGCTGCAGGCCCAGACATGCCTGTAAAAGGCACTCAAGAGTTCTAGCGGGGGGGCAAGGCCCCCCACAACTTGTGAACTCATGAACCTTCAGAAACATAAAGGCCTGAAAGGTAGGTCAAGGACAAGTGAAGCAGCTGCAGAAAGAATCTGCACATAGACCAGGAGAAGCAATGATTTAGGAAGCTGATGCAATTATGCAAAGTTCCAGGTAGGGGAAGGGTCTGACCCCACCCTATACATAATGCCCAGAACAAAGGCCCACAGGCCCTCTGCCTTCCTGGAGCTCCCTACCCTGATTCTTCCTCATCATGGTAGCTATCTATCTCCCTGCCCTTCTTTTTCCTCTTTACAAATAAAGTGTTTTCCTTCCCTTTAACTTTGTCTCTCTAAATTTTTGTTGGGGCTGAGTTTACAATTCTGGTTGGCTGCTTGAACGAAAGAGCAACATTTTGAATTCTAATATTTTTATTGTGTCCATTAATATTGCTGTAAAAAGTAAGGAATTTACATTTTCTTTCTGAAAGATTGATGGTTTCAGTTTATGAAATAAATTGAAAATAGATTAACAAAGAAAAATATAGAAGTTTTATTACATGTCTAAACATGTTCACATGGCATGAGTCTCCAGAGAGCCAGCTGAAGCTTGCCCAGAAGTGGACAAAGAGACAGGGACGTGGGCTTCTGGTGGAGGGCAGGGGTCAGGAGCAGAGGTTGAGTAGAAGAAGACTTGCCCAGGCAGAAAGGATGGTCATGTTATCCAGGTAATATCCACCAGGTAACAGCAGCTTGCAGCAATCTGCGTCTTGCCCATGTTGAACCTGTTTTCTCTTCCTGGTAATAGATCTTTCCTAAGAAGGAAATGGATATGAACAATGGAAGCCTTGTTAGGTTCCCTGGTGTAGGTCGTTCACTATGTAAATTGCCCATTGGAATGTAGACTCATTTTCCAAAAGGACAACTTTGTCTAGTCTTTCCTGAGTCTAAAACGGTGACATCTTGAAATACTGAAGAAATATCTGTCAAAGTTAAATATATTGAAGTTCCACATGGTTTGAAGTAATGGTTATATGGAATATTTTATACATACAACAGTCTACATTTATCTAATGAGGTAGTTTTGATTAAGTACAACACTAAAATTTTATCTTTCCTTCCAAATACTATATATTGCTGTAAAATTTCACAGCAATTATCTTTAAAATTTTTCTTTAAAAGTTCTCCTCTTTTTTTCCCCTATACTTCTGAATATTTCTGTCTCTTAAACACTGCACTTTGTGGAATTGTTTACACACACTGTTACAGTCCCCAAATATCCAGAATATGGCTAAGTATTTCTTACATCTTTGAGTTTTATACACTCATGATTTTTATGTTGTTGATTAGTTGCCTTGTGCCTCAGGTTGAGAACACCCTCAGACTGTCCTATAAAGCAGACCCCAGGTTTTGAACTCCCTCAGATTTTGTGGGCCAGGAAAGAATTTATTTTTTTCTCACACCTCCAAGAGGGTTTGCTAGGTAAATCATCTTGCATTGTGAAATGTCAGGTAAAAGGGCCGAAGACCAAGACCAGACCAGGCCACAACAAGCCTTTATTAGGGGAATAGATCTGCCGGGCTGTCTCTGAACAAAGGAGAGACAAAAGCAATATGGCTGGGGCAGGGAGAGTCTTTTATAGAGACTGGGGTGGGGCTTGTAGGGGCTGAGGCGGGGTTGAGTGAGGTAGTGGCTAGGGAATGGAGGAGCCGGTGATGTCACTAGGTGGTAGGAGGTGAGCGAGTATTAGGTTACTGTCTAGGTGGGAACAGGGGCATGCTGGGAAGAAGGGTTTGTTCTTTGGTGGGAGCAACCATCTTGGCATGATGTCACACAGGGGAGAGGGCAAGGCACCATAGGAATAGGGCAGCTACTATACATAATAGCTGCTGAGGTGGTGGGAGACCTATCACTAAGTTGTGTTTTTCTCTATCCAGGATCTTGAGTATATTAGCCCCCTTTCTTATGTCTAAATGGAATTTTCTGAGGTGTCCTCTGATGATCATTTGGAATTCACTCACATGGGGGGTTTTCCTTATGTGTTGTTGATCTCAGGGTTTTTTCCCTTGATTTAGATTTTTGATATGTCTATCATTATAAGTCTCAGTGAAGTCTTCCCTGGGTCACATTTGTCAGAGTTCCCTGGTTGTCTGTACCTTCAAGTTGTCATCATTTCATATCTGAGAATTTTTCATCCTTTATTTTTTAAAATATGTTTTATGGGTTTACTTGTCTTTCTTCCCCTCTCCAAATTCCCAACATCCATAGTTTGCATGTCTTTGTAGCAGTCTGTGATTCCCATGGACTTTTTTCCTTCCTTTTCCTCTTTCCTCCTTTGCTTCTCATGGGTTACTTCCTGCAGCCTGGGTGTAGCTCATTGATCTTCTTCACATGGACAGAGCCCATGAGTCCTTCTCACTGCATTTCCCAGGCCAGCTGCTCTTCCCAGGGTTCCCCTCTTTTTGATTGATTGTACTTCTTTAGAAAACATCTCTTTCTCATTATGTACTCATGTATGAATTTTATTTGTCTTGGGCTATGCTTTTAAGATCACTAACTACTTTGAGATTATTTAGAATTATTTGTCATTGCACAGATCTCCCTTCTTTTGGACCCATTATTGCACTTCTTCACTTTCTTTTAGATTTGCCATGGCTTCCTGTCTAGCTCACCCTGTGTTCTCATCTTGATGAATGTCCAACTCAGGAAATGAGATCTTCTCTGAGTTTCTCCAGAGTACTTGGACAAGGATAGAACATTTCTAGTGAGGCTGGGAATGATCCTGGATGGACCAGTTGATAACTGCAGGACCAGGGCAGGCAGAGCTGCAGGTTTCATATAATGCAGACTTCCTGCCTTGTCTCTAGCTCTGGTGGGGCAGGTAGGCCATTTCTGTATCTGCTAGCTCTTGAGACTGCTGGCTGAGCCATGCAATTCGGCTGGGCTTCTGGGTCATCACTGAGAGCCCCTGTGATTTTAACCAGCTGACAGGCTGTTTCCTTACCAAGCGGTTAGGACCCTTTGAGATTACCAGTCTAAGTTGTTTCTAGAGGGGTTCTGCAGTGTGTTGGAGTCACTGATAAGCAGGACAAGCTATTACACCAACAGTAAATGCATAGGGAAGATTGTCCTCTCTACCTACACACACACACACACACACACACACACACACATACACACACACACACCTGGTTGAGCCCCTGATACGCACAGTTTAAGAAGTTCCCGAGATCAGTTTTTCCAGTGTTAGCCACAGTGAGCACATACTCTTTCCTGTGAGTACAGTGGCTGAGTAGAAAAAAACAAAAGACAGCAAAGTATGAAGATTGTGTGCAAGGTTAAGGGCACAAAAAACGTATTGGTCAAATGAGAACCGAAAACTTCCCTAATCTTTGGAAATTGGTGGATGACTGGGTACAGGTGGCTGATAAACATGACTACAGAAGATGTGTACCATGATGTGTTATAGTCTTAAAAGTGTAGAACTAAAAAATGCTTTTGCAATATAAAAAAGAAAAGATGATGATATACTTATGGGCAGCCTTATTTGGCTAACTGTAAGTATACTAGCAGGAACCCTATAGTGCATGGGGAAAGGGATGTTGTATGTCACCTTCTGAAAGAAAAACAATTGTCAACCAAGATTACTATACCAAGGAAGACTTTAATTATACATCAAAGGAGATAGAAAGACCATCCATGATATGCAAAGGGAAATAAATTGATGTGTACCAAGTCCATGCTTGAAAGAATCCTACACCTAAAGTAAAACATACCTATCAGACAGGCACATCTGCAGTCACCATAACAGGTTCCCTGGCCATGTGGAACACTCTGATCCAGCCAGTTTCAGACAGGTGTATCTGCAGACACCATAGCAGGGTCCCTGGCAGTGGGGAACACACCGATCTAGCCCAGGCCCCGGCAGGAATCCACTGGACCCCCCACCCCCCACCCCCAGCTCCTCTGACCTCTTGGCTGTACTGACATCTGGTTCCAAACTACAAAGACACAGAGGACACCAGACCATCAGACCACTGTACTGGGTAAGTTCTAGCGATCATCACCTCCCATCAGAACTGGTACTATCTTCAGGGGAAGGGCAGCTGGAACCTGCAGTACAACCCTGCAGAATTCAACCCTAAAGGAGGACAAGGAGCTCAACTTGGGACTTGCAGTCAGACATCTGCCTGAATCTCATGGGTCTGCAACTGGCTTGCTGACTTATATCATTGACTTATATCTGCACACTGCTACCCACGTTTTCTATTGTGACAACAGACACATACCCTGAAAGAGACCCTTCATTTTCATTTTTATTTCCAAAATTAGTATTGTTTTTTCTCTTTTCTTTTCTTTTTCTCCTCTTTAATTTTTTTCCTACTCTTTGCAAATTTTTGTTTTTCCCTTTTTTCTTTCTTTTCTCTTTCCATTCTCTTTCTCTTACACTCGCTCTCTTTCTGTCCCATATTATTCATCTCCCTTTTTGTCCCTGTTCTGGCCCTCATTTGGGGTTCTTTAATATTCTCTTTTTCCTTCTGCCCTGTGTCCTCTGGCCTCACTGCTAAACTTCCCCTATCCTTCTCCCTGTCTGTCCTTCCCTCCCCAACTCCTTCTAACTCCCCATCCCAAGGGTAAAGTTGTTATATTGAAGAGTTTATTCACTATAAATATATGTTGGGTTGGTCCTCGATCTTGATTTAGTTCATACAGGTAAAGGTGCTAGATTAATACTACCACAAATTGTCATTTTCAAGATGTACTTAATGCTATGGCATTGCTGATTATATCACTTGGGCTAAGGTGTTGTTATTGATCTAGTCAGTGATCCTTCCTGATATAATGAAAATGAGATAGCCTTAGAATCATCAGAGACTCAAAACTTAAAGACCAGCTATACCTGGAAGACACCTCTGAGAAGCAGTCATTCCATAAGGGCTCTAATTACAAGCAAGAAAGATACTTACAATAAGCAATTTCGAAGTATCAACCCAGGAATTAAACCAAGGACAGTACCAAAAACAAAAAATGAGAAGACATTTAAGCAAGGCACAAATTCAGGCTTCCACCCAACAGAGGGTAACTTTTGGGGGAAACAAGGTGGAAAAGTCTGATAATCAACCACCTGGACATCCTGAACTGATAGCATAGGAAGTAACAAAACAGAAGAATGTGGCTAGAGAAAAATTCAAAGCAGAAATAATCTTCCAGATAACTACAGAGATGGTGAGCAGAGTGAAAGACATGAATAGAAGCTCTAGAACACAAACAGATAAAAAAAATAGATGAACTCAGAAACACACTGGAAGCCATGAATACCCAGCATAAGAAGGAAATGGAAACATAATCGCCAAACATAAGAAATCAAATTCATGAAACAGATTCAAACAGATATTCAGAAAAATAAAAACTCCATTGAAGGTATCCACAGCAGATTAAGGGAATGTGAAGATAGAATATCAGATATAGAAGACAGGATTGCACTTAAAGACCATGAAAACAGAGATTTCTTAAAACTAGTAAGGGACCACAAAGAATGAAACCAACAGCCGCTAGATGATGCAAAGAAAAATAACATGACTGATGGTAGTCCATGAAAAAACAGGAGAAAGCACAATTGACATAAAAATATCTGTTCACAGAAGTATTAGTGGAAAATGTCCCAGACAGAGGTAGAGATTTGGACATACAGATAAGTGGGGCATATAGAACTCCAACTAGCCATGACCAAAAAAATCTACATCTAGACATATAATACTCAAGATCCCAGAAACTCAACAGAAGAAAAAAATCCTACAAGGAGTTAGAGAAAAGAAACAAATCATCTACAAAGCAAAGCCCATCAGAATCATAGCACACTTCTCAACACCAACCCTCAAATCAAGGAGAACCTGGAGTGAAGTATTTCAACCCTTAAAAGACAAAATCTTCCAACCTAGACTGTTGTATCCTGCAAAACTATCTTTCAAAACTGATGGGGAAATTAGATACTTCCATGACAAAGAACATCTGAGATATTTCATGTACACCAAACCAGCATGCCAAGAAATTCTAAGCAATATACTAGAAAAAAGCAGTGACAGTCACAACTCCATGAAGCCCAACAGAGGGAAGCCAACAGGCAAGGTAAGAAACTAAAGGGAAGGGGAAAAATAAGAAACAAAAAAGCCAACAAAAGTAAAACATCATGACAAGGATGACTCAATATCTATCAATTATAACCGTCAATGTTAATGGGCTCAATTCACCAATCAAAAGAAATAGACTGGCAGAATGGATTAAGAAGCAAAATCCAACAATATGCTATATACAAGAAACGCACCTAACTCAAAAAAAATTCATAGACTAAAAGTAAAAGGATGGAAAACAGTTCTCCACACCACAGGAACCCAGAAAAAAGCAGGGGTAGCAATCTTATTTGCAGACAAAGTAGATTTCAAACCAAAACTAATTAAGAGAGACAAAGAAGGTCACTACATCCTCGTGAAGGGAACAATCCAAGAGGAAGTGATGACAATCCTAAATATATATGCACCAAATACGAATGCCCCCAACTATACATAACAAATATTAATGGACATGAAAAACCAATGAAACCCTAAAACAATTGTAGTGGGGGACCTCAATACCCCACTATCACAAATAGACAGGTCATCTAGACAAAAAGTTAACAAGGAAATTCTAGAACTCATCCAAGTTATTGAACAAATGGACTTAATAGATGTTTACAGAGTGTTCCAACCAACAAAATCAGAATATGCCTTTTTTTCAGCTGCATATGGGTCATACTCCAGAATAGAACACATGCTAGCTGATAGTACATGTCTAAGTAAATGTAAAAGAATTGAAGTGACACCCTGTATATTATCAGACCATAGTGCAATGAAATTAGAGATCAATAACATAAGAAACTGCAAAACCTCCCCAAACACATGGAAACTGATTAACACCCTCTTGAACAAGCAGTGGGTCACAGAAGAAATTAAAGAAGAAGTTAAACAGTTTCTACAAGTAAATGAAAATGCCAGTATGGCATACAGGAATCTATGGGACATAACAAAAGCAGTTGTACACGGGAAGTTCATAGCAGTGAACACCCATATTAGGAAAACAGAATACTCAGATAACCTAATGCAGCACCTCAAGCTGCCAGAAAAAGAAGAGCATAACAAATCCAAATCTCATACAAGAGAGGAAATTATAAAGATCGTAGCACAAATCAATGCAATGGAGACTAAGAGAACAATACAAAAAAACAATGAATCAAAGAGTTTGTTTTTTGAAAGAAATACAATATCAATAAACCTTTAGCTAACCTTATCAAAAAAGTAAAGAAAAGGCACAAATCCATGCAATTAAGAATGAAAAAGGTGAAGTCACAACAGATCCAACAGATATTCAGAGGATCATCAATACCTACTTTGAGAACCTCTACTCCAATAAAATGGAAAACACAGAAGAAATGGGCAGATTCCTAGATACATATGAATTGCCAAAGTTAAATAAAGAAGATATCGAAATTCTAAACACCGCAATTACAATGAGTGAAATTGAAAATATAATAAAAAATTTACCAAAGAAAAACCCAAGTCCCAGTGGCTTCACTGCTGAATTCTACAAGACATTTAAAGAAGAACTATTGCCATTACTCTTTAAACTCAACAAGGAAATTGAATGGGAAGCAATACTTCCAAATTCATTCCTGGAAGCAAGTATTACTTTGATTCCAAAACCAGGGAATGACCCAACCCAAAAAGAGAACTATAGGCCAATCTCCCTAATGAACATAGAAGCAAAAATCCTCAACAAGGTAACTGGCAAAAACAATACAGAGGGTCATTAAGAACATCATACACCCTGACCAAGTTGGATTTACCCCAGGGAGGTAAGGATGGTTTAACATTTGTAAATCAAACAATGTAATACACTATATTAACAGAGTCATGGACAAAAACCATATGATCATTTCAATAGATGCAGAAAAGGCAATTGACAAAATCCAACACCTATTCATGATTAAAAACCCTACAAAAAATTGGAATAGAATGTTTTTATCTCAACCTGATTAAGGCTACCTATGAAACACCGACAGCCAATATCATACTAAATGGTCAAAACTGAAAACTTTCACGCTAAAATCAGAAACAATACAAGGATGCCCACTATCACTACTCCTGTTCAATATAGTTTTGGAAACATTAGCTAGCCACAGCAATTAGAAAAGAGAAAGAAATAAAAGAAATAAAGATAGGAAAGGAAGAAGTGAAACTGTCATTATTTGTTGACGATATGATACTTTACATAGAAGAACCAAAAAACTCAATCAAAAGTCTTCTAGACCTAATTGACAGATTCAGCAGAGTAGCTGGATATAAGGTCAACACTAAAAAACCAATAGCCTTCTTGTACACAAATAACAGACTCACTCAGAAAGAAATTAGTGAAACAATTCTTCTGACAATAGCATCCAAAAAAATGAAATATCTAAGAATCAATCTAACGAAGGAAGCAAAAGACCTCTACACTGAAAACTACAGCACTCTGAAAAAAGAGATTGATGAGTATACAAGAAAATGGCAAGACATCCCTTGCTCCTGGGTAGGAAGAACCAGTATAGTGAAAATGGACATAATTCCAAAACTACTATATAGATTCAATGCAATGCCAATTGAAATTCCAACAGTATACTTCACAGAACTAGAGAAAACAATCCAAAAATTCATTTGGAACCATAAGAGACTTACAATAGCAAAAGTAATTATGGGCAACACAGACATGGCTGGGGATATCACAATAACCAACTTGAAACTATACTGCAAACGTACTGTTATAAAAACAGCATTGTACTGGCATCAAAACAGACTCGAGGATCACTGTAATAGATTGGAAGATGCAGAAACAACTCCAGACATACCCACCTCATCTTTGACAAAGGAGCCGATCACCCTCATTATAGGAAAGACAGCCTATTTAATAAATTGTGTTGGTAAAAGTGGATTTCAACCTCCCAAAGATTAAAACTAGACCCATACCTATCACCATGCACTAAACTAAGATCGAGTGGATTAAAGATCTAAATATTAAGACAGAAACACTAAACTTGCTGGTAGATAAGTTAGGTAGAACTCTTGGTGACATTGGCATAGGAAAAAACTTTATGAACAAATCCTCAGTAGCATGGGAGCTAGCACAAAGAATCAACAGCTGGGATCTCATTGTATTAAAAAGCTTCTGCACTGCAAGAGAAACCTCCAACACAGCTAAGAGACAGCTTACAATGTGGGAAGAAATTTTTAGCAGCTGTATCTCAGACAAATATATATCGAGAATATGTAAAGAATTGAAAAAAATCAGACCTCCCAAATTCAAAGACCCAGTTCAAAATGGGCATCTGAAATGAACAGACATTTCTCAGACAAAGAAGTAAAAGCAGCAAATAAACATGAAAAAATGTTCAACATCATTGGTCATTCGAGAGATGCACATGAAAACAACATTGAGATTCCACCTCACCCCACAAAGAGTGGCTGTAATTAAGTCAACCAATAACAAATGCTGATTAGGGTGTGGAGTGAAAGGAACCCTTCTCCATTGTTGGTGGGAGTGCAGACTGGTGCAACCTCTGTGGAAATCAGTATGAAGATACCTCAATGAACTAGGACTAGAGGTCCCATTTGACCCAGCTATTCCCCTGCTGTGTATCTTCCCTCAAGTTGAGCAGAGCAGTGACTGTCTCCAAGACCCCTTCCCTAGACATTCCCAAGGTATCCCTTCTCTGGTCTTCTATAATTTCTTTATTTGCCACACCAAATGCTTTTTTCCACATTTGTAAACCTTATGCCACTATAGCCTTTCCCAACACTGCATGCTGTCCCTCATCTACCAGCCTGAGTTAAGGCACCAGTGTGTCCAATTGACATCTCAATATAATTGTACTATCAAATTATCTTTGCATTTTTTCATGAGAAATATCACCTGAGCAACTGCTATGTTCTATGCATTCGTTCTCTGGCCTTATAACTCTTTATTCTGTTATAAACTGAATATTTCTCACTCTCTAAAATTCATATATTTAGATACGAACTTCGAGTTGGGCAGATTATTTACATTCTGAGCACTAGTTGTTGAAGTGTAGAATGAGGCTCATAACAGTGGAGACAACAGAGTATACTTTAAAAAGACAAGGCTTATAGATTGCTAATCTTAGATTAATATTCATTAAAATCTAACTGATGTCTTGAATTATCAAGAGATCTATATGATTCAAATGAGAGCTCCTAATATGTGGTATAATATTATAATTATATTGTTTTGAAAACTATCAAGAAGGCAAGCTTTGCAGTATTCATGGTTGTATATTAAGGCTTCACAGTTAAATTCCTTCTTGAGGAATGGAATAGAAAATTTTTTGAAGATATCAGTTTTATCCACAGCACAATGAAAGGCACTGAGAATCCAAGGTTCCTAGTCAAGAAAGATTCTCTGAGTCAAACTTTGCATAAAACAGTAGTCTAGTTCTGGGATTAACTGGGAGTTAGGCAATTAGACAACTGTAGAATCAAAGACATCATGGAAAAGAAGTAATAGGAACTAATTCACCTGGTATTTAACTTGTTGTCTTGGGGACCTGAGAATAACCAAGGAAAATTGCTTTGTGCAGAGCAATATTTCATGGGGGAATTTATCTGCTCAGGGCTGTGATAAAAAGAGGGAGATGTGCTTAACAAGCAGATATACAGAGCTTTAAGTATCTCCCTTAAGTCCCTCAGAGTGTGCAACTTTGGTCTGGATAGGATGTGGTTGTTTACTTTGGTTTCCTGGATCTGACTTGGGGACTAATAGTTGACCCCTTCATACTGTCTTGGTGGCAACATAGCTTACATCTGCATTGTAAACTATTCAGGGAGGAATGTGAGTTACCATGAAGCCCTTTCATCCAGAAAACGCATCCAGGTGAACAACACTGCAGAATTTGCAGCAGGAAGCTCCTGAGAGCCTGGGAGACAAGTACTTCCACCTAAGATACCCAAGAGCCACACTGGCCCAGGCCAGAGTTTCAGTATCACTGAGATCGATCGATGGCTTGTTTGACTTATTCGTTGATAGGTTTAGGAAACATGCACAAAAAAGAAGGAAACATTCAATGCAGAAATATAAGGCTCAGAGTAAACAGTTAAGCAATTGAAACAGAAGCTCTATTAGAACAGAGATTGAGATGCTTAAAGTAATTTCAATATAAATTGAATATTTCTAAGGACTTGTTCAGTTAATTAAGTGGAATAGAGAAATGAATATTTACCTCTGGAGCATCATTGAGTGAAATGAGACCATTTCTTATATCTGAATAGGAACATCATTTTGATTTGCTTTTTAGTAGCTCATGACCATTTTCTATATTTTTCAGCTTTTCAATGAAATTTTCCAGTTAAGTCTCTTTCTATCAAATTTTAGGGTTTTAGATTTTAGATACTTTCAGATATAAAATATTTTAAATTTTATTACCAAATAGGTCTACATTCCTAATTCTGAGTTTCTTTCCTTGTATCAGATGATTTTGCACACCCATGTAGTTTATGTAATTTATTGATGGTTATGTAAAATTTAACATTTACTTTCATACTGAGGTCCTTAATGCATCCAGTTTCTTGTAAGAAATGTGATGTAGGTGATCAACTTAAATATCCTCCATACAAATAGCCATTTATGCCAGCTTTTATGTAACTATTCAGGAATTACCAACTAAATTGACATACATTCCTTGCATACATTAAATATCTCTATATGCAGAGGCGTAAATCCTGACTTATTGAAGAAATAGAAACTAGGCATATTCTGGAGCAGTAATGATGAACATTTAGAGCTATCAGTGATAACAAACAGCCCACTGTGGCACTCATGCCATAGGTTGGCCACCACTATTCTAGAGGATGCAAAATTCAAGTAACATGCTTTATTATACATACTTACAGGTAGGCGTCTGCTAGTTGAATTATTAATCCACCTGAAGAGCATCCAATTATTGGTACTATATATCTCCTTTCACTCAATGTTTGCTGTTCCATTTAGTTTTTAAATACATTTATGCTTATTCATTTTAATTTGGTGTTATCTCCCTGTCATTTTTCTCTAATTCTTATTTTTACAATTTTATTCTGCATAATACAGAAGTATTCACACATTCCTGTGAGAACAAAAAGATGAACATAACAAGTGAAGTCTCTGCTCGTTTGCATCTTGCACCATAAATGTATGATAAAACACAGAGTAATAAAGGTGCATGTTATGTGAAGCCCTCAGTGAGTAGATACATGCAGATTTTACTCAGTGTAAAAATTCAAAATTGTCGTGGTGCATGCAGGATTTTATTGAATAAGGTCTAGGGAGTTCTGTGCATGATGGTTGAAGATTACAACCAGGTCTAGGGCTCCGAATGAATTGTCTAAAGAGTTCAAATGTGAATGCTTGGAAGTAGCACAGAAAACATTCCACAACAAACTGAAAGAGAGAGACAGAGCGAGGGGGGGGGGAAGAGGAGGAGAGAGGGGGGAGGGGAGACAGACAGAGAATAGATTGTTTCATTTACTCTTCAAATACACAAAAACCAGTTGGTATTTATCTTAAAATTTCCAGCTCAATCCACAGAAAAACAAATACTGTGGAATCTTAAATAGTTGCTCTCACACAATAGATAGAGTAATAATTACCAGAAACTGGGGACCTAAAATGTTGGATAGGTGGAGAGAAGTTGAAGAGTTGATGCAGTTGCAGTTGATGGGAAGCCTGAATTTGGATGTGGTTTTGCACAGTAGTGTGATTAGAACTATTTCATATTAGGGATTTAAAAATAACTAGAAGAGATGATATGAATAATTCTCATCAAATCAGAAACATCTGAAGTAGTGGACATGCTAATTCTCATAATTTAATGATTAATGCTTACAACTATTAAAACATCACATTGTAACTATAAATATGTACAATTATTATCTGTGAGTGTTCTAGTCAGGGTTTTGGCAAGAGAATGCATTTACTACAGGACGCATAGTTTATAGGATTATTTTACAATAATTATCCAAAAAATCAAATGCAAAGGTATGCAAGAGATTGACTGCACACTAGGCACCCAAAAAACCCCACCAAGGACCTGGATCACAGCAATGTCCCATGCAAATCCAGCTAAAGGCTTAGAGTCCAAGGCAATGTCCTCCATGAGTCCAGCCAGTGGCATAGAGCACATGGCAATGTCTCATGCTTGTTCATATTGAGGATCTGCATCTGAAAGGCTCAAAGGCCAGTGGTGGAAGCCAGAAAACCTATGTCAATGAGGTAAAGGATTTGTGCCACCAAGCTGAAGTATCCATACTGGAGCCAGGAAGTGATGCTCATGGTGAAGATCAGAGCTCCTCTGACAAAAACAGCAGCCATTCCCAGTGACAGTGAGGCCCCATGCTCCTCCTCCAATGAGAACAGCCTAGTTTGCACCAGGAAAACCATCCTCAGCAAGCTTCTCCTAGAAAATCAGCAGGCCAAGATCTTCTGCTCTAGTTGTCTTTTTACGGCTATTGACAACAATCCTCAGGTGGATCTTCCATGCTCAGGCCATACTGATTCAGTTCAGTTGGGCATTACAACCTGACCATTAATCCACTACAGTGAGTAAAGATTCAAAAATCCCAATTACTCAAATCCATATTGAATGGTGCAGGACAAATTTCTAAAGTTTCATATGAAAATAAGCAAATTGTATTTTTCTTTTTAGACTTCTTTTTGAAACTTGGTTTCTTCTTTTTTAGCTTTTCCCTTGTTTGAATATTAAATCCATAAATGTCTTCACAACAAAAAAATATCACTTTTGCCCTATGGAAAACTTTTGTTCTTTTTTGTTTTTTTTTATTTCTCCAGCAGAAATAATTGGAGCTGGAAAGTAGCCAGAAACAAAGAAGCTTTTACTTTCTTAGAAGCCATTCTTTCAGATCCATTCAGTTTAGCACTCTTTATGTTTATTGTTCAGAGCTTTGACATTTCTTTAAATAACGGCTAGAAAATGGCAGTGTGAAAATAGAAGCCCCAGGTTTTATGTGTATTAGAGATTTACAAATGCTCATAATTGTACAAACTGGGTTTCTAGGTACAATTCATACATACATTGAAGAAAATATTTTCATGTTAACATATTGCCTGGCACCCATTTCATTTAAAAAGTGTGATAGATGTGAGAAGAACAACATGTTAACATGGCCTCAGGAGATTGATTCCCGGTACCCTCCCCCCAAAATTGGTGTTTTAACTGTTCAGTCTGAATGATGGTGTTTCTCTCAGGTTTGTATTCTGTAATTGTGTCACAGTATTTTTCTCTTTTCCAGTTAGTCACACCAACTATAATGGAACAGGAAAATGAGACACAAATTTACAAAATCTTTTTTCTGGGAATTTCAGAGAACTCCACTTCACAACCCTACCTCTTTGGACTATTCTTGTTTATGTACCTGGTCACTGTGCTTGGGAATTTGGTCATCATTCTAGTCATGATCTCAGACTCCCACCTGCACACACCCATGTACTTCTTCCTCTCCAACCTGTCTTTTGCAGATGTCAGCTTCATCTGTACCAGCATCCCAAAGATGCTGGTGAATATCCAGATCCATAACAAGGTCATAACTTATGAAGGCTGTATCATCCAAGTATACTTCTTCACACTCTTTGGAGTTTTGGACAGCTTGCTTTTGACAGTGATGACCTATGACCACTTTGCGGCCATCTGTAACCCTCTGCATTACTTGGTCATCATGAACCTCAGGTTCTGTGGATTTCCAGTGCTGGTGTCCTGGGTCAGAGCTGCCTTGTATTTCTTGTTAGAAAGCTTAATGACATTGAGGCTGTCATTCTGCACAGACTTGGAAATTCCACATTTTTTAAATATGAGTTTAATCAATTGATCCTACTGGCAGGTTCTAATATGTTTGCTAATAATGTGATGTATTCTGCATCTGTGCTTTTGGGTGGTGGTCCCTTTGTTGGTATTCTTTACTCTTATGCTAAAATAGTTTCTGCTATTCATGCAATCTCATCAGCTCATGGGAGGCATAATGCATTTTCCACCTGTACATCTCACCTCTCTGTTGTCTCCTTATTCTATTTTACTATCCTGGGTGTTTACTTTAGTTCTTCTGTTAGTGAAAACTCACAGTCGACTGCAAAAGCCTCAGTGATGTATAGTGTGGTCACACCCATGCTGAACCCCTTCATTTACAGTATGAGGAATAAGGATATAATGGGAGCTCTGAGAAGACTCTTCAGAGGGAAGTTATGAAAAAAGTTGTTTACAGAAAGTTCATGCTTTCATGGTACTCTAAGGCTCAGAACTGAACACTGCTATTCCTAATTCTAATAGTGAAGTAGAATTTGCTGTTGCAATTTATTCCCAGAAGTTGTTACTTCTTGTATTTCAGCTGCTGGATGGAATTTAAACAACCTCATTCATTCGATTTGTACTTTCTCTGATATCCAATATTTTATGTGTCTAATTTTTTGCCGATGTTCTTTCTAATTAAGCACCAGAAACAATTTGGATATTTTCATTAGTCTCACAGAGTGATGTGTCGAACTACTCCTGTTGAATAACACAAGGGAATTGATGTCATTATATTGTTTTCAAATAAAAGAAATTCTGAGACCCCAACTTTTCAATTTTTTCTCCCTTATTCCTTTCACAATTGTTAACTTTAGTGTTCTTCTTTATGATATAACCTTCAAACTGCTGTTTTTATAGTTGCCTATGGGATATTATTATCCTTCTAATGATACTGTTTTCTTATTCTGCACGTTTTTCACAGTGGATTGTACATTTCTTGTCAAAAAATGATAGTGAAATATTACTATCAAAAACACGTTTAATGTGTAACCTGCACAGAAAAAAAAGTTTGCACAGATCGACTGGTTTAACGTGGTGTTAGAGTACTTCTTAAAAAAGTTGAATTTCAGTCATACATCTATGAAAATTAGTTTAATTTTGTACATCTGCTCATTGATGTGCAATTATTCTTGAATTGCCTGGATTGTTCACAAGCAGAGCTGGTGTTATGCTAGAGACCATGTCTAGAGGTTTCATTCAATGGACTGGAGAATTTGGTGTTAGGTTCTACATTATTCAATGTGTCACCTGGGTTAACGTTTTCCTGCACTTTCTAAAAATATGATTACTTTCATTTCTCTGGACAAAATTTTTCTTCCTTTTCAAAGTTTGTTATAAATGTCGAAGTGCTGGTGAGGAAACAATATGTATGAAACTGTAATTTTCATTTATTTATGTTCTAAGCTCTCTTTGACCTCATGAATAAAGAATAAATTTCACATAAATCTAAAATCAAAATAATGTCCTTAGTAGGATAATCTCCCACAATTAACTTTTGTTTCATGTGTTTTTTGTTTTGTTTTGTCACCAGGGATTGAATTTAGACTTTGTGCTGCTGAAGCAGGCAGCAGCACCACTGAGCTAAATCCCTGGCTCCTACAATTAACCTTTTTTTTTTGGTACTGGGGATCGAACTCAGATCCTTGTGCTTGCACAGGAAGTGGCAAAACCACTCAGCTAAATCCCTGGCCCTCCCACAATTAAATTTTTATGGTTCTTGAAATGTGTTATGAGCATATCTTCTTTTCCTGACTTAACATACTTATCCACCTGCTCTCTTGAGGTTACCTGGAATGGAAACACACCACTGCTCACTATTTAATATTATCAAAAATAAATGCAGACCATCAAATAATCAGAAATGTTGACTTCAAATATCAGAACAAATGTCCAATATAAAATGCATCAGCTTATTCTGAATATGATCAAGGATATTTCCATACGTTATTGGCTAAGCAAGTGAATGTTGTGTAATAAGTCTTCCCAAAATAAATGGTTTAAGATAAATCTGAGGGATTGTAGGAAAATGAATACATCATGAGACCAAAATGCTAAATGAAATAAATCTGACACAGAAGGTTAGCTATCTCATGGACTGTCTTATAAGAGAAAACCAACATATAAATAATACAGAGACCTAAATTAAAGGTAGATGATAGGAAACAGAAAAGTAGATTTGGTGGAGATCAGAAGGGGATTTAGGAAAGAGGGAAATGGGAAGGTGAGAGGAGAGAAGTAATAACAATCAAGACATAATATGTGTATGAATTCTACACAATGTATGCATTCATTATGTAACACAAACACTAATAAAATATTTTCTTTATTATATAAAAGTATATGCTGAGAAGTTTCATGATCCTTTCTGGTTTGCTCATGTTTTATATTCAGATGTGAATCTACGAATGGTACTTTGGTAATCTATGGTGACGTTTCCCAAATGTGCTACTAGCTGTCTTTGGAGTGGTTGTTGGAGTGACTGCTGGCCTAATCTCTTTGTCCTTGTCCTACAGCAGGCTACCTTGGATTGCTCACAAGGCTGAGACCATGTTATGATAGAGATCAACAAATACACACTAAGACCCCTTAAGGCACACATCACCTCCACCATAAACTAGTCACTAAACTTTTTAAAATCTCATAACTAGTTAAAAGTCAAATGTTGTGAAATAGACTTTACATATCAATGACAAGAATATCAGAATCACATTGAAAAACCAAGGAATAATGAGAAAGTTGGAGAATCAAGGTGATCTCTAAAAATATTCTAAAACAAGTATAATTACATTGCACTGAGATTCTTTTAGGCTCAATCTTGGGGGATGATTCCTTCCACCTCCACCTTTAACAGCTGAATTATTTTGTTCCTCTTTTTTGGAGAAGAAAGTGATAGTCCAAAGACAGGACTAATTGAAGCTAGGAAGCCCATGCCCTACCGAGGTCCTGAGTCACACAGAACACGCCGAATCAGCCTGCTACACACAGGAAGGTCTGTGCATGCCCTACCCAGGCTCTGAGTCATGCGGAAGACACCGAATCACCCCTCTGCAGACAGGTAGCCACCTGGTTCCACACTACAAAGACGCAGAGGACACCAGACCACCAGACCAAGGTACTGAGTCCTGCTGTTCCTGGCCCAGAGGTCTGAGCCATCGTCCCACTGCTCCTGGTCCAGAGGATGGGGCTTCCCAGTCACCATCCCTCCCGGTGCTATCAGCCCAGAGGAAAGGGCTTTTGGGCTACCTTCTGTCCCAGTGCTCCTGGCCCAGAAGAAAGTGCTTCAAGGCCACCATCCCTCCCACTGCTCTAGGCCCAGAGGGAGGGGCTTCTAAGCTGCCATCCCACTGCTCCTGGTCCAGAGGAAGGGACTTCCCAGCCACCATCCCTCCCGCTGCTCCAAGCCCACAAGAAAGGGCTTTTGGGTCACCATCCCTACAGCTGCTTGTGGCCCCTGGCCCACCTCACCCAGCTCAGAGGAGGTAATCCGTGCAGGCGCTAACAGCCCCCTGGCCCAGACGAAATGAGAAAACACATAAATAAGTCTCAAAACCAGACTTCCAGATCACCTACAGCAACCCCAAAGGGAAATGAGATGGAATCCTCTGATACTCAACCACCTGGACACACTGAACTGGCGACAAAAGGGGATATGGAAAAAATGAAATCAGAAATAATTTCTCAGATAACAAGAGAAATTGTGCCCCTAGTACAAGAAATGATTAATAAATCTAGAGAGGACCTCAGGAACATGATGGAATCCCAACATAAGAAACAAATGGAATCCATAAAACAGATGCAAATAGATTTCCCAGACATGAAAAACTCCACTGAAAGTCTACACAGCAGAATGAGCCAATGTGAGGACAGAATTTCAGATATAGAAGATAAGATTGCAATTAGTGACCAGGAAAAGAAAAATTGCTTCAAAATTCTAAGGGAACATTAGAAATCAATCCAGCAGCTGCTAGATGATGCAAAGAAGAATAACATAAGATTGATTGGGCTCAATGAAGAAACAGGAGAGAGTGGAGATGACATAAAAGATCTCTTCACAGAAATAATGGCAGAAAACTTCCCAAGAATGGGAAAAGAGCTAGACATACAGATAAGTGAGGCATATATGACTACAAATAGCCTTGATCAAAAAAAATCTACACATAGGCATATAATTGTTAAGATTCCAGAAACACAACAGAAGAACAAAGTTCAACAAGCAGTCAGTGAAAAGAAACAAATCACATACAAAGGAAAGCCCATCAGAATCACAGCAGACTTCTCAACACAAACCATCAAGGCAAGAAGAGCTTGGAGTGACATATTCCAAGCCCTAAAAGAAAACAGCCTCCAACCCAGATTGATGTACCCTGCAAAACTATCTTTCAAAATGGATGGAGAAATAAGATACTTTCATGACAAAGAGCACCTTAGGAACTTCATGAATACCAAACCAGCACTCCAAAGAATTTTATACAATATCCTAGGAACAGACATTGAGGAACACAACCCCAGGAAGCAAAGCAGAATGAACCCATCTGGCATGACAAGAAATTAAATGTAAAGGGGGAGAACCCAACAAAAAGAAAAAGTCATGGCAATGACAAGTCAATACGTTTCAGTTATAACCATCAAGGTTAATGGTCTCAATTCACCAATGAAAAGAAATAGACTGGCAGAATGGGTCAAGAAGCAAAATCCAACAATATGCTGCATACAAGAAAAACACTTAATTCAAAAGGAAACTCATAGACTGAAAGTTAAAGGGTGGAAAACAATACTGCATGTGACAGGAACCCCAAAAAAAGCAGGAGTAGCTATCCTCCTGGCAGATCAAGTAGATTTCAAACCAACACTGATTAAGAGAGACAAAGATGGACACTGCATCCTTGTAAAGGGAAGAATCCACGAGGAAGAGATGACAATCATAAATATCTATACACCAAACACTAGTGCACCCAACTATATAAAACAAATACTAACGGACATGAGAAGTCATATATACACTACTACAATTGTAGTGGGGGACCTCAACACCCCACTGTCACAAATAGATAGATCAACTAGACTAAAATTAAGTAATGAAGTACTAGAACTCAATCGAACTCTTGAACAAATGAACTTAACAGATGTTTACAGAGTCTTCCACCCCACAAAATCAGAAGACACATTCTTCTCAGCTGCACATGGGTCATTCTCCAAAATAGACCACATACTCACACACAGAACATGTTTAAGTAAGTGCAAAGGAATTGAAGTTATCCCCTGTATATTATCAGACCATAGTGTGATGAAATTGGAGATCCATAGCAAAAGGAACTCAAAAAATTTCATAAACACGTGGAAATTGAACAACACACTTCTGAATAGCCAATGGGTCACAGAGGAAATTAAAGAAGAAATCAGACAGTTCCTTCAATTACATGACAATGACAGTACAACATGTCAGAATCTGTGGGACACAATGAAAGCAGTGTTATGAGGCAAATTAATAGCAGTGAATACACATATTAGGAAAACAGATCGAGGCCAATTAAACAACCTGATGCTGACCCTCAAGCTTCTAGAAAAAGAAGAGCAGGACAAAACCAAAGCTCATACAAGGGAGGAAATTATAAAGATCAGAGGAGAAATCAATGCAATGGAGACTAAGAGAACGATACAACAAAATCAATGATGCCAAGAGTTGGTTCTTTGAAAGAATCAACAAAATTGACAAACCTTTAGCCAACCTTGTCAGATAAAGGAAAGAAAAGGCCCAAATCCATGCAATTAGGAATGAAAAGGGTGAAATTACAACAGACCCAGCAGAAATCCAGAGGATCATCAATACCTACTTCCAGAACCTATACGCCAATAAGATGGACAACACAGAAGAAATGGACCAATTCCTAGATACAAATGAATTACCAAAGTTGAATGAAGAAGACCTAAAAATTCTGAACAACCCAATGTCAACCAAGGAAATTGAAAATGTAATTAAAAACTTATCAATGAAGAAAAGCCCAGGCCCTGATGGCTTCACTGCTGAATTCTACAAGCCATTTAGAGAGGAACTGCTGCCACTACTGTTTAAACTCTTCACTGAAATTGAAAGGGAAGCAATACTCCCACATTCATTCCTGGAAGCAAGCATCACCTGGATCCCCAAAGCAGAGAAAAACCCAACTGAAAAAGAGAACTATAGGCCAATCTCACTAATGAACATAGATGCAAAAATCCTTAATAAGATACTGGCAAACAGAATGCAGAAGATCATCAAGAAGATCATACAGCCTGATCAAGTGGGATTCATCCCAGGGATGCAGGGATGGTTCAATATACACAAATCAATCAATGTAATACACTATATCAATAGAGCCAAGGACAAAAACCATATGATTATCTCCATAGACGCAGAAAAAGCATTTGACAAATTCCAACATGCATTTATGATAAAAACCCCACAATAAATTGGAATAGTTGGTCTCTACCTCAAACTGATAGAAGCCATCCATGAAAAACCAACAGCCAATATTATACTAAATGGTCAAAAACTGAAATCCTTCCCACTAAAATCAGGAACAAGACAAGGATGTCCACTATCACCACTCTTGTTCAATAAAGTTCTGGAAACATTAGCCACAGCAATCAGACAAGAGAAAGAAAGAAAATGAGTAAAGATAGGAAATGAAGAAGTCACATTGTCATTATTTGCAGATGACATGATACTGTATATAGAGGAACCCAAGAACTCCACCAAAAGTCTTCTAGACTTAATAACCAAATTCAGTCAAGTAGCTGGTTACAAGGTCAACACATAAAAATCAATAGGGTTCCTCTACACCAATGACAGACTCACTGAGAGAGAAATAGGGCAAATAATTCCTTTCACAATAGCATCCAAAAAACTAAAATACCTAGGAATCATCCTAACAAAAGAAATCAAAGACCTCTTCTCTGAAAACTATGGCACTCTGAAATGAGAGATTGAAGATGATATCAGTAAATGGACAGATATCCCCTGCTCCTTGGTAGGAAGGATTAATATGGTGAAAATGGCCATACCTCCAAAACTGCTACACAGATTTAATGCAATTCCAATTGAGATCCCAGCAGCATACTTCATGGACCTCGAGAAAAAATTCCAAAAATTCATTTGGAAGGAAAAGAGACCCAGAATAGCAAAAGCAAATCTAGGTAACAGAGACATGGCAGGGGGTATCACAATCCCCAACCTGCAACTATACTACAAAGCTACTGTGATAAAAACAACATGGTACTGGCAAAGAAACAGACCTGAGGACCAGTGGAACAGATTAGAAGATGTAGAAACAGTGCCAGACACACTCAGCCATCTCATCTTCGATAAAGAAGCCAAACACCCTCACTGGAGGAAAGCTAGCCTCTTTAATAAATGGTGCTGGAAAAACTGGGCTTCAACTTGCCAAAGATTAAAACTAGACCTGTATCTCTCACTATGCACTAAATTAAAATCGAAATGGATTAAAGATCTAAATATTAAAATAGAAAGTCTGAACCAGTTGGAACAGAGGTTAGGTAGAATCCTTGAAGACCTCAGTGTAGGAAAAGATTTTATGAACAAAACCTCAGTTGCCCATGAAGTAGCACAAACAATCAACAAGTGGGATCTCTTCTTCTTAAAAGGCTTCTGCACAGCAAGAGAAACCACCAGCTGTGTTAAGAGACAACCCACAATGTGGGAAAAAAATCTTCACCTGCTCTTCCTCAGACAAAGGTCTACTATCTCAAATCTATAAAGATCTTAAAAAGATCAGACCTCCTAAATTTAAAGACCCAATCCAAAAATGGGCATCTGAAATGAACAGACATTTCTCAGACAAAGAAGTAGAAATAGCAAATAAATACATGAAGAAATGTTCAACATCACTAGCCATTCGAGAGATACAAATGAAAACAACACTGAGATTCCACTTCACTCCAGAAAGAATGGCTGCTATCATGAAATCAACCAATAATAAATGCTGGCGGGGTTGTGGGGAAAGAGGAACCCTGCTCCACTGCTGGTGGGAGTGTAGATTGGTGCAAGCACTGTGGAAATCAGTATGGAGATACCTCAGAGAACTAGGACTGGAAGTCCCATTTGACCCCGCTATCCCACTGCTGGGGATCTTCCCCAAAGAATTAAAAGAATCATACCACAGTGATATATGTGCACCCATGTTCATAGCAGTTCAGTTTGTAATAGCTAAAGCTTGGAAACAGCCCAAATGCCCATCAACTGGAGACTGGATAAAGAAAATGTGGTTTTTTAATAAAATGGAGTACTACTCAGCCATAAAAAATGAGAAATTAGAGATATTTATAGCTAAGTGCATGCACATTGAGGTGATACTCTAAAGTGAAATAAAGAGGACACACCTGTGTAAATACCGAATAGTTTCTCTGGTGTGAGAAACTGAAAGTGTAAATAAGGACTAAATGTATAATAGGTAATGTGAAGTAGGAAGAAAAGGGGCAAAGGGGAAGGAAGTGAGAGGGCTAGGGGAAAGGATAGAAGGGAATGGGATTAATATGAGAAAATGGAAAATTAGGAACAAAATCTTTGTAAATAGGGAGGACGGGAGGGGTTGAAGGGAGGGCTGGGCAAGGGTGAAAAATAAGAACCAAAAGAGACTATGTAAAGGTGCAAATTTCCAATGATGAATGTCATTATATTGTATACCTAAAATGTACCAATGATTAGGATGAATAATCGATAATGTAAAATAGGAAGTAAAGGTCCAAAGGTGTAGAGGTAGTGGGAGGGTCAGGGGAAAGGAAAGAAGGGAAAGAAAAAATGATGAGGAATGAAAAAATTGGAAATGAAGTCCTTGTAAGTAGGGAAGGGTGGAAGGCATGAAGGGAGGGCTCTGAATGGGGAAAAAATAAGAACCAAAATGCATTACATAAAGGTACAATTCCCAATGAGAAATGTAATTGTGTTGTATACCTACAATGTACCAATGAAAGAATTAAAAAAAAAAAGTAGTGCAGAGGGAGAGGAGACAGGGTGTGTAAGAGAGAATAGTAGAGAGATTTGGATACAATCAGCAGTGTATATGTATATTAATATATATATTAAAAATATATATGTGTGTGTGTATGAAAATGCCACAAGGAAGTCCAGTAATTTGAACAACTACTATGTGTTATTATAATACTTTAAAATAAGAAAACACAAGAATTAGCAGAGATGTAAGCAGTATGATGTTACATCCCTAGATAATTTTATTAAGTTTATTGGTACATTTTAGGCATATAATATGACATTCATTTTTGGGAATTTGTACCGTTACAAAACATATTGGTTCTTATTTTTTCCCCATTCCCATGTCCTCCATTGTACCCCTCCACCACTCCCTATTTACAAAGATGTTTCTGGTTTTTTTCATTATCTCATATTTATTACTTTTGCTTCTTTACTTTCCCCTACCCCTCACAGTTCCCCTTCCCTTTTGGACCTTTTCTTCCTATTTCCCATTATCTATTGTACATTTTGATGATTACTTACACTTTTAGTATGTCACACCAGAGGAGCTATTCAGTATTTACACGTGTGTCCTGTTTCCTTCACTTGAGTATCACCTCAATATGCATCCATTTAGCTATAAATGTCTCTAGTTTCTCATTCTTTATTGCTGAGTAGTACTCTCTTTCATAAAAAAAGTCCAGTCTCTAGGTGATGGACATTTGGGCTGTTTCCAAGCTTTTGCAAAGAACAAAGCCATCTCCTACTTGGACTGTCTCAGGTATATTTTCCCATGATTTTCCCTATCCTGGAAACTCTACTCCTAACTGTGATGGCCTATGACCATTTTGTGGCTATCTGTCCCCCACTGTACTACATGTTCAGAATGAATCCCCACCTTTGTGGCCTGCTGATTTTAATTACCTGGTTCATTGGCATCACGATATCTCTCCTCAATATTTCTCTGATGATGCATTTCACTTTCTGTAATGATCTTGAAATTCTACATTTCTTCTGTGAGCTGACCCATATTTTCACATTGGCCTGCTCTGACACTTTCTTGAATAACATGTTGATCCAGATTATGACTGGTGTTCTGGGTGTTTTCCCTGTCATTGGGATCCTTTTCTCCTACTCACAAATTCTCTCATCCTTAAGGAAGATGACTTCACTAAAGGGGAAAGCAAAAGGCATTTTCCACCTGTTGGTCTCACCTGTCAGTTGTGTCTTTATTTTATGGTATTGGTGCTGGGGTCCACTTCACTTCTGCAGTCACCTGCTCCTCCCAGCAAGCCTCAGTGGTCTCTGTGATGTACACCATGGTTACACTCATGCTGAACCCCTTCATCTACAGCCTGAGGAACAAGGATGTGAAGGAGGCCCTGGGCAGACTCCTTGGCAGAGAAGCCTCTTTTTTGTGACATGTCCATTGGCTTTACACTAAGAAATCTTATGTTTATTAAAGGCAGGCAGTAAGAGTAAAGAAGGGAAGGAAGAAAGAAAGAAAGAAAGAAAGAATGAAAGGAAAAGTATTCTAAAATTTTTATCTCTGAATCTCTTAAGCTATCTTGTTCTTTCACTTAATGCTGGAGGATCTACAAATTTGCCCTTCTGGATTTTATATAGTGTTCAGAAACTCATCTCCTAGTAATGCTTCTGATGGCATCTCTACCCTAGCACTATCCAAAATTTCCACCTTTTCTCATCTGTTTAACGTCCACACTGGTGAAATTTAAACTTTAACTTGAAGCATTCACTATTGCATTGTTACCTCCAGTGTTGCCATGTGTTTCTTAGATTTTCTCCCTTTCCCCCTTCTTTCCTTCAACTATCTCTTTTTCTTCCTTTTTCTTTCCCTTCCTTCCTCTCTTTCTTCATTTCTTCCTTTCTTTTACTTGCAATAATTGAACCCAGGGCCCCACAGATTAGTGCTCTATAGCTGAGACATGGTCCTGCCATCGGGTTTGTACCTTATGGATTGTGTTTTCTTATTTCTATGTGTTTCCATGTGATTTAGTGTTTTTTTAAATTAAGTTCCTTGGTGCACTTTAGCTATACATTATCCTGACATTCATCATTGGGAATTTGTACCTTTATATATTTTGTTTCTTATTTTTTTCCTTATGCCCTTGCCCTCCCTTCAGCCCCTCTACTGATCCCTATTTAGAAAGACTTCATTTCTGATTTTCCTTTTTCTCATATTTATTCCTTTTCCTTCTTTCCTTTTGCCTGCCTCTCCTACTTCCCCTTTCCCTTTGGACCATACCTACCCATAGAACATGTTTAAGTAAGTGGAAAGGAACTGCAGTTATCCCCTGTATATTATCAGACCATAGTGTGATGAAAGTGGAGACCAATAGCAAAAGAAACCACAAGAATTTCATGAACACATGGAAATTGAACACCACACTGCTGAACAACCAATGAGTCACAGAGAAAATTAAAGAATAAATGAGACTGTTTCTACAATTAAATGACAATGGCAATACATCATATCATAATGTATGGGACACTATGAAAGTAGCCTTAGGAGGGAAACACATAGCAGTGAATACTTATATTAGGAAAACAGAGTGAGCTCAAATAAAAAACCCAATTCTGAACCTCAAGCTACTAGAAAAAGGAGAACAGGAAAATCCCAAACTTATACAAGGGAGGAAATTGTAAAGATCAGAGCAGAAATCAGTGCATTGGAGACTAAGAGAATGAAACAAAAAAATTAATGAAGCAAAGAGTTGGTTCTTTGAAAGAATATACAAAATTAAAAAAAAAATCACCCTTAGCCACCCTTATCAAAAAAGGAAAGAAAAGGACCAAATCCATGAAATTAGTAATGAAAGGGTGAAATCACAATGGACCCAGCAGAAATACAGAGGATCATCAATACCTATTTTGGGAAACTATACACCAATAAGATGGAAAACATAGGGCCAGAGATTTAGCTCAGTGGTTTCGCTGCCTGCTGTGTAAGTGCAAGGACCTGAGTTCGATCCCTGGTACCAAAAAGAAAAAAAAAAAAAGATGGAAAACATAGAAGAAATGGACAGATTCCTAGATACATATGAATTAACAAAGTTGAATGAAGAAGACCTAAAATTTATAAACAAGCCAATATCAATCAACAAAATTGAAAACGTAATTAAAAACTTACCAACTAAGAAAAGCCTGATTCCTAGTGGCTTCACTGCTGAATTCTACAAGACATTTAGAGAACTCTTGCTGCTAATGTTTAAGCTCTTCAATTTTGTGTTGTTTCTATGTATTATCAACAGTGTTTCCTAAAACAGAGTAAAGCATGATTAAAGTATGTGTTAAAGTATAGTTGACATTTTAGAGTTTACTATATATTAGTTGTGCTAAATATAATCTCTCTACTATCTTAGGCAGACTTCCCGGTGGCAGGCATTACCATCCCTCTTATAGGTGAGGATATTGATGTTCTAATAGAAAACATGTATACACACAAACACACAACACAAAGCAAAATAGTAAAAAAAACTTTCTCAAACTTACAGAGGGACTAAGCAGAAAAAGCAGTGTTCAAACTTAAAACTGTAATCTGTGCCCATATTTTTATGTAATAGACTGCATAGCATTTCATGGATTCTGATGTTGTGTGTGCCACTGTGGTGTATTTTACTGCTAATTAAAGCAAAGAGACAGTTTACAGAATGGCAGAAAAGCTCCACCTACTATCCTTTGAATAGGGAACAAATATCAACAACATATAAAGAACTAAAAAGAACCCCAAACAAATAGCTGAATCAATCAATAAATAAGCAAATTAACTAACTGACCCTTCTCAAGAGAAGAAGTGCAAATGTTCAATAAGTATAATACACATGTTCAATTTCTTTGGCTATCAGGAAATGCAAATCAAAGCTACAGTTAGATTACATCTCACTCCAGTCAGAATGGCTGTCACTAAAAATACAAGAAACAAATGCTCATGAAGATGTGAGGATAAATGAAATCTTCCACATGGTTGGTGGGAAGGTACATGTGTATAGGCACTATGGAAAATAATACGTAGGTTTCTGGAGGAAAAAAAAATAGAGATACTAGTTAATCTATCTGTATCACTTCTCAGTATATCTCAGAATAAAATTAGCATACTACAGACCTATCTGCATATCCATAGACCAGGGGCCCTTGTTCACAATAACTAAGCTATAGAATCAGCCTAGATGTCCATCAATTGATGAATAAAGAAAAAGTGTGTAAATACACACAGTGGAATATTATTCAGCCATGAAGAAGAATAGAATCATGTTATTTGCAAGAAAATGAATGGAACTGGAGATTATCATGTTAAGAAAAATGAACCAGACTCAAAATCTCAAATGTTTTCTTTCATATGTCACAAACAATAATTTAAAAAAAAACACATATAAAGAGAAGACAGGAAAATAAGCAAGGGCTATTAGAGGATAAGAATGAAACAATGTTAGGAGAGAGAAGAGGATTAAAGCATATTACATGTATATACAGATGTGACAAAATAAAATCCATTAATCTGTATAACTAATATTCATTAATAAAGACACAATTTTTCAATGTATATGGCATTATGGAGGTATAATATATATAATTAATTTTATTGATACATTTAAGGTATACAATATAATGACATTCATTGTTGGAATTTTGCACCTTTACATAATCTTTCTTGGTTCTTATATTTTCCCCATTCCCCTGCCCTCCCTTCTACCCCTCCACCCTTCCCTTTCTACAAAGACTTTGTTTCCATTTTTTATTTTTCTGATATTAATTCCATTCCAATTCTCCTTCCATTTTGCATCTGTTCTTCCTATTTCATGTTATCTATTATAACTTTTAGTCCTTATTTACACCTTCAGTTTCTCACATTAGAGAAACATGTGCATCCTAATTATTTCACTTAAGATTATCACCTCAATGTGCATCTATTTAGCTATAAATGCCTCTAGTTTCTCATTCTTTATGGCTGTGTAACATTCCATTTTATAAAAAAACCTAATTTTCTTTATCAAGTCTCCAGTTGATGGACAAATGGCTTGCTTCCAAGTTTTATCTATCATGAAATGTGTGGCTATATGAAAATGGGTGCACATATATCACTGTGGTGTGATTCCTTTAATTATCTGGGGAAGATACCAAGCAGGGGAATACCTGGGACAAATGGGACTTCCAATCCTACTTCTTTGAAGTACTTCCATAAAGATTTCTACAGTGGTTTCACCAGGCTACACTCCCACCAGCAGTGGAGCAGAGTTCCTCTTTCATGACAGCCTGTCCAATATTTTTTATTGGTTGATTTCATGATAGCAGCCATTCTTACTGGCGTGAGGTGGAATCTTAGTGTTGTTTTCTTCTGCATCTCTTGAATGACCAGTGATGTTGAACATTTTTTTGATATTTCTATTTGCTGCTTTTATTTCCTTATCTGAGAAATGTCTGTTCATTTCAGGTGCCCATTTTTGGATTGGGTCTTTGAATTTGAGAGGTCTGATTTTTTGATACTCTTTATAAATTCTTGATAGTAGACCTTTGTCTAAGGGACAGCTGATGAAAATTTTTTCCCAAATTGTGGGTGGTCTCTTCATAGTGTTGGTGGTTTCTCTTGCTGTGCAGAAACTTTTTAGTAAGAAGTGATTGCACTTGTTGATTGTTTGTGCTAGCTCTTGGGCAACTGAAATTTCGTGCAAAAAATCTTTTCCTACAGCAGTGTCTTCAAGAGTTCTACCTAATCTCTGTTCCAGCTGGTTCAGGGTTTCTGCTTTAATATGTATATCTTTAATCCATTTCAATTTTAGTTTAGTGCATGGTGAGAGATATAGGTCTAGTTTTGGTTGTTGGCAAGTTGAAACCCAACTTCTCCAGCACCATTTTTTAAATAGGCTATCTTTCTTCCACTGAGGGTGTTTGGTTCCTTTGCCAGAGATAAGATGGCTGAGTGTCTGGAGCTGTTTCTGCATCTTCTAATCTGCCCCACTGGTCCTCAGGTCTGTTTCTTTGCCAGTCCCATGCTGTTTTTTTTTTTTTTTTTTCACAGTAGCTTTTTGTATAATTTCAAGTTGGGGATTTTGAAACCTCCAACCGTGGATTTTGGCCTAGGATTGTGTTTGCTATTCTAGGTCTCCTTTTATTCCAAATGAATTTCTGGATTTTTAAATCCAGATTTGAGAAGTATGCTGCTGGGATTTCAAATGGGATTGCACTAAATCTATATAGCAGTTTTGGAATTATAGCAATTTTCACTATGCTGATTCTTTCTTCCCAGGAGCAAGGGATGTATTTCCATTTTCTGATATTCTCTTCAGTCTATTTTTTCTTAGTTCTATCTTTTTCTCAGTAGAGGTCTTTGACTTTTTTGTTAGGTTGATTCCTAGGTATTTGAATTTTTTGGATGTTTTTGGAATTGATTGTCCCATTTTTCTCTCAGTGAGTCTGTTTTGATTGTACAGAAAAGCTATTGATTTTTATGTATTAACCTTCTATCCAGCTACTTTACTGAATTTGGTTATTAAGTCTAGAAGACTTTTACTGGAGTTCTTGGGGCCTTCTACATAGAGTATCATGTCATCTGCAGATAATGATAATATGATTTCTTCATTTCCTATCTTTTTTCCTTTTATTTCTTTATCTTGTCTTATTGCTGAAGCTAATATTTCCAAAAGTATATTGAACAGGAGTGGTGAGAGTGGACATCCTTGTCTTGTTCCTGATTTTAATGTGAAGGATTTCAATTTTTGACCATTTAGTATGATATTGGCTGTTGGTTGTTCATAGATGGTTTTTATCAGATTGAGGTTGAGACCGCTTAGTCCAATTTTTGGAGTGTTTTTTTTCATAAATGCATGTTGGATTTTGCCAAATGCTTTTTTTTTTTGCATCTATTGAGATGTTCATATGGCTTTTGCTCTTGGCTTTATTGATATAGTGCATTAAATTGAGTGACTGACATATGTTTAACCATCCCTGCATCCACAGTATGAGTCCCACTTGGCCAGGATGTATGATCTTCTGCATTCTATTTTTTTTTTTTTTTTGGTACTGGGGATTGAACTCGGGTCCTTGTGCTTGTGCAGCAGGCAGCAAAACCATTGAGCTAAATCCCCGACCCTTCTGCTTTCTATTTGCCAGTATCTTATTATGGATTTTTGCATCTATGCCCATTAGTGAAATTGGCCTATAGTTCTCTTTTTCAGTTGGGTCTTTCTCTTCTTTGGGGATCAAGGTGATGCTTGCTTCCAGGAATGAATTTGGAAGTATTTCTTGCCTTTCAATTTCATTTAGTTTAAACAGTAGTGGCAGTAGTTCCTCTCTAAATGTCTTGTAGAATTCAGCAGTGAAGCCATCAGGACCCAGGCTTTTCTTAGTTGGTAAGTTTTTATTTACATTTTTAATTTCATTGATTGATATTGGGTCATTTAGAATTTTAGGCCGTCTTCATTCAAATTTCGTAATTTACACCTTTCTGGGAATCTGTCCATTTCGTCTGCATTTTCCATCATTTTGGCATATAGGTTCTCAAAGTATGTATTGATATTCCTCTGGGTTCTGCTGGGCCAGTTGTAATTTCACTCTTTTCATTCCTAATTACATGAATTTGGGCCTTTTCTTTCCTTTTTTTGATGAGGTTGGCTGAGGGTTTGTCAATTTGGTTTATTCTTTCGAAGAACCAGTTCTTGGCTTCATTGAATTTTTTTTTATTGTTCTCTTAGTCTCCATTGCATTGATATCTTCCCTGATCTTTATAATTTCCCCCCTTGCATGAGCTTTGGGTTTTTCCTGCTCTTCTTCTTTTTCTAGAAGCTTGAGGTTCAGCATCAGCTCGTGTAATTGACATCACTCTGTTTTGCTTATGTGATTATTCACTGATATGTATTTCCCTCGAAAGACTGCTTTCACTGTGTCCCTTAGATTCCAATATTTTGTATCATAATTGTCATTTAGTTGTAGGAATTATCAGACTTCATCTTTAATTTCCTCTGTGACCCATTGATTTTTCAGAAGTGTGTTGTTCAGTTTCTATGTTTTTGTGAAATTCTTGTGCTTTCTTTTGCTGTTGATCTCCAATTTCATCGCACTATAATCTCATAATATATAGATGATAACTTCAATTACTTTGTACTTACTTAAAATATGTTTTATGAGCAAGTATATGGTCTATTTTTGCAAATGACCCATGCGCATTCAAAAATAATGTTTATTCAGATTTTGTGGGGTGGAACACACTGTAAACATCTGTTAAGTTCATTTGTTGCAGAGTTTGAGTTCTAGTATTTCATTGCTTGTTTCTTATCTAGTTGATCTGTCTATTTGTGACAGTGGGATAATGAGAATCCCACACTACTATTGTATTAGTGCTTATATGATTTTTCATGTCTGCTAGTATTTGTTTTACATAGTTGGGCACACTGTTATTTCGTGGATAGATATTATGATTGTCATCTCATTCTACTGGATTTTTCCCTTTATAAGGATTTATTTTGCTTCTTTGTCTCTCTTAATCAGTGTTGGTTTGAAATCCACTTGATCTGGAAAAAGGATAGCTGCTCCTGTTTTTTCTTGGTTTCCTGTCACATGGAGTATTGTTTTCCACCCTTTATCTTTCAATGTATGAGATTTTTTGAATTAAGTGTGTTTCTTGTATGCAGCATATTGTTGGATCTTGCTTCTTGACCCATTCTGCAAGTCTATTTCTTTTGATTGGTGAAGTGAGACCATTAACATTAATGGTTATTACTGGTATGTATTGACTTATCCTTGTCATGACTTTTTCTTTTTGTTGGATAGTCCCCCTTTGCATTTAATTTCTTATCATTCTGCAGGGCTACTTGGGATTGTGATTCTCATTGTTTTTTCCTATGATATTGTTTAAAATTTTTTGGAGTGTTGGTTTGGTATTCATGAAATTCCTAAAGTGCTCTTTGTCATGAAAGTATGTTATTTCTCCATTAATTTGGAATTGCTTTGCAAGGTACATCAATCTGGGTTGGAGATGGTTTTCCTTTAGGGTTTGAAATACATCACTCCAAGGTTTTCTTGCTTTGCATGTTTGTATTGAGAAGTCTACTGTGATTCTAGTGGGCTTTCCTTTGTATGTGATTTGTTTCTTTTCTCTAACTGCTTGTAGGATTTTGTTCTCCTGTTGGGTTTCTTGAATCTTAACTATTATATGCATACGTGTAGATTTTTTTTTTATCATAGCTAGTTGGAGTCCTATATGCCTCACTTATCTGTATTTCAAGTTCTTTTCTCATATTTGGGATGTTTTCTGCCATTACTTCTGTGAACAGTTTTTTTTATGTTGTCTACCCTCTCTCCTTTTTCTTTTTTGACTCCAAGCAGTCTGATGTTATTCTTCTTTGCATTGTCTAGCAGCTGCTGGATTGATTTCTCATAGTCCTTTACTATTTTAAAGAATTTTTTTCCTGCTCACTAATTGTCATCCTATCATCTATATCTGAAATTCTGTCTTCACATTTTCTCATTCTGCTCTATAAACTTTCAAAGAAGTTTTTAATCTCAAGAAATCTGTTTGCATCTGTGTTATGGATTCACTTTGTTTCCTATGTTGGGATTCCATCATGTTCCTCAGCTCTAATTTTTTTTTATCTGTGTCTTCTCTAGATTTATTAATCATGTCTTGTACTATGGGCACAATCTCTGCTGTTATCTGAGAAATTATTTCTAATTTGATTTTTCCAGGTCTTCTTTAATTGCCAGTTCAGTGAATCCAGGTTGTTGAGTACCAGATTGTTCCATCTTTTTGCCCCTTTGGTGATCTGAAAATTTTGTTTTGAGACTTATTTGTGTGTCTTCTCATTTCAACAGATGCAGCCTGCTGTGCTCACATTTGGTCATCCAGTGCTTTTGAACTCTGAACAAGCAACTGAGCAGCCTTTACTCTACTGCTCACCAGTACACCAATTCCTGGATTAAGAGAGCTGGTCTTCTTTATCCCTGAGCTCACCTGTTGTCTAGGTTGGCTTCTGGCTGGGGCCTCTATGTAGCTGTTTTGCACACTTAGGATGGTATGTAGGTGTGCTTCTCACTGGGGCCCCTATGTAGCTGTTGTCTGGGAGGGTCTTTGGCTGGGAACTGTGCACTCCAGTTCCTGTTGTCCACAGATGTTAGGCTTTGGCTAACATCTCCATGCACTTACCAGTGGTATTGGGGTGACCCTCTAGGTATGGCTTGTGTGCCTGTGTAGCTCTTTTTCCAGTTGGGTCAATGGCTGTGGCCGATTGTATGGCAGGCCTCTGGCTGAAGCTTGTGTACTTTTGCAGCTCTTTTCAAGGTTGGAATTTGGTTTGGGTGGGTGTTCAGGAGCCTCTGGGTTTGGAGTGGACCCCTGTCTGTGATCCCCCTGCAGCTGCTCAGGTCTGAGCCTCACAGCTACTTCCCAGAATGTGTGCACAATTACCACTGAAATGAACAGCCTCTGGGTCTCCCTCTTTCTTTTTCTCCCCTCTTGGTCCTGTCCTTTTCCCTAAGAGCTCCGTCAGCTTTCATGTTTCTCTGTCTCTTTCTCTTTCTTTTTCTCTCTCTTTCTTTCTCTCCCCCCTCTCTCTTCTCTCTCTCTCTCTCCCCTTCTCATCTATCTCCTGTCTCTTATTATTACTGCAGTAGTGGGATGAGACTCAGGGATGGATGTAGGTTATACAATTCTAGCAAAAATGTACACCTGAAAACCATACCCAATTTCTGTGTCTAACAATCATCTCTGTTATTTTCCTAAAATTTGTCATTGTCAGTTCCTTATGGGGAAAGAAATATCTTCCCTGGTCCATGTCTTTATCCAGTGAGCTGAAAAAAATTTCTTGAAAAATTGTTCTGTGAATGGATGAATCTGTAGTTTTGCATATACAAACACATAGAGAATAAAAAACAATTTAATAAATGAAGCATTAGTCTTGATGGAAAAATTTCATCTTATCTTACTGATCACCTATTTTCAATAAAGTTGCTGTTCCATAATATTCAATAGGAGGCAGGAAATAATCTTGTTATTATTTATTTTAGTGCTTTGGATGGAATCCAGGGCCTTGTCCATGCTAGGCAAACAGTCTACCACTGAGCTATTCTCCAAGCCCATAAAACAATCTTTATAATGGAGGTTTCTCTTATACTAAGCATGTCCCTTAAGGCTCTCTATATGGACTTTGAGGACTGGTGAATTTGCTGGTGCTAATACACTGTGAGTAGGCAGTATTGAAGTGTAAAAGTGTTTTCTTAACCAGAATCAAGAAGTGCCTCCCAGGGTTAAAGTATATAGCTCAGTGGAAGAGCACTTATTTAACATTCATGTGGCCCTGTGTTGGCTCCTTAGCAACACACACACACACACACACACACACACCTCTAATCACTTCCATGTGATTTTATTCTCTTAGGAGATTTGTAATCCTGTGCTCTATACAACTTTTTAAAAATAGGAATGCATTATTTTTAATATCACTCCTTCTCTTTGAACCACAAGATAATAGATTTTCTGATGTCTTTGAATTTAGTTTTTCATAAACAATTTTATTGACATATAATTCTCTTGTCACACAAATCATCCACCAGAAGTGCACAATTCAATAGTTTTTAGTGTATTCATAGACATGTGCAGTCCTCATGGCAATCTCAGAACATATCTGTCAACTCACAAAAAATAACTTTGTACTCTTCAGTTATCGTCCATCCTTAAAAAATAAATAAAATAAAATAAAAATTTTAAAATAAATAAGAGAAAACAACATTTTTATCATATTGCTCATTTAAATATATATATAATTTATATTTATATACCATATATCTTTATTTTTAGAAGTACTACAACTATAAGGATAAGATTATAATTACTTCACTACTGTGACATGATCAATTTTCATGAATCTAACATTGTGGACAGCAAGTGATTTACAAACTTTCAAAATTCTTTAAGGAGGCCCTACACCCACAATTGTTAAGTTTGGTACCTTGTAGAAATTTCTTTCCTTAGGGGATACTTTGTGACTTTTAAATCAAACAAAAGAAAAAACAAAGTCTTTTTTTCTGGAAGAAATAATTCTATTTTCATTTATTGCTGCCTAAGTAGATGTGAAATTTGCTTAGACTTTTTCATTCTATCTTCTCTGCACCCCATGGGAGCTGAATGATTTGGAGACCAGGAAAAAACCAGAACAATTCATTTAATGAGGAACTCTGAGTATTCAACAGTTGAGATGCTAGGAACTTTAAACATGCCCCATTGATCCTTATCTACAATTCTTTGATCCCAGCCTCTGTGAAATCCCAGTGGATTTCGAGGGAGAGTTTGTGGAGACAGGATATCTGCAGTGCAGCCACTGGAGAATGTTAGTGTTTCCTAGTGAGCTGGGTGGAGTAAGAAAAAAAGAGGAAGTAGGTACTGGCCTTACTGAAAATAATAATTCTAAAACAGCTCAATGTTTATTTAGTCTCTCATGTTCCTGTATTTGGAAAGTACTTTATTTTCCACTGAATTATCTTTTTCAGTTTGCACTTTTTAAAATTTTTTTCCTACAATTCAGAACCTTTAAACTGGAAATTAATATTACTTGAATATCAATTTTCCTGTAGAGTCTCTCTATATCTTTCTGAAGTTTCTGTAACAAATTGCAGATTCCTAGTCAAAAATATTTTATTTATTTTATTTTATTTATTTTTTATTTTATTTTGTATTTATTTTTGTATTTATTTTTAATATTTTTATAATTTTATTTTTAAAGTTCTCAATGCATGACACATTGTCTATCTTGTTCTTAATTTAATTACTTTTATCTTTTATAATTTATTTTTGCTGGTAATTTTGATTTGTTCATTTCACTGAATAGTTCTATATTGTTATTCTTGTCCTTTTTATTCCTTCTTATTTTTGGTGTCTTCAAAATAATGCAATGATATAATTATTTCTTATGCGTGGTACTCAGCCTCATTTTCTTTCTCATTTTATTAACCTCTTTCAATTTTTTGGTAAATATTGAATGACTGAATTTGGACAACATTGTCTTGGCATGTCCCTGAGTTTAATAGATATTGTAGCACTTGATTTTGGCATATTTTTTGACTGTGGACACAAATATTGTAGTACATGATCTCGGCATATCTTTGCTGGATATGATTTCAAACAAATTTTTTACTGGGTTAAAAATTTGTCCTTGATTTCCTTATGTCCCAAAAGACACTGCCTTAACTGCTAAGAACACTAATGACTGTGAGAGCTTCTCAAAGCCTTTTTTCTGTTGTGATTATGGTTATGGTTTCTCTTCACTGGCCTATTTTTTTGTAGGCTATGATTAGCACTTTCATCTCAATATTTGCTGCCCATCAGACATTTGAATTTGTTGAACATCTTCAGTGTAATGGGGTCTATGTGAGACCCTGAAAATACAAATGATTAGATAAAACTGGCACAACCTCAGGCCCACAAATCAATATCAATCTGTGAATGGGAGAGGGACATAAGGAAGATTATAGGAAGCTCTACTGTGAGCCTTACACGCTGTGACCTTCATGACCCTGGTCCCTGCTCTACACTGCTATGGCCTTTCAAATCCCCTCCTATACCAGCTTATTGTCTCAAAAAACAACTACACATTCTTTTCTTTTAGCCTGGAATGTTTGTTCTTTCTTTACTTCCCCTGATTAATAAATATCCATCCTTCCTTTCTTAACTCAAACTTATCTATTTCAAAGAAAATCTCCTCATTTTGAATGAATGAATTTGACTTCAATGAAGTCTTTTCTACTTTGAATTAATTAACTTCCTCAGGCTTTCATAGTACTGAGTCTTTTTCTATAATGGAGATTGGAAACATGTATTTTTAATCATAGGTTTGCCTTTTAATTTCTCTATGATGACCAAGTTTATAAAGTGACTGAATATTATAATCAAATCCATCAATTGTACATTTTAATCATTAACTCTGCTTATTTTAATAAAATGCCTTCCATAGATGAGCACACACATTAAAATTGCCTTCTATTTGATTTAAATGATGATGTACTTTTTCTCCTCCTTGCATTGATGTAGTGCAAATGAGTTTTCCTCTTTTTGGAGCAAGTCGCCTGGCTGGAATTCTCTGAAAGAAGGAGGCTTGGGGAACTTTATACATTAAATGTGCTGAATTGTACCTAAAAGAGCTAACATACCTGTTGTATTTATGTTGGTCAGAATTTGTTCCTTGGTTGTTGTCCCAGTTAAGTGGCATATTGATAACTGATAGTCATGCAGGACAAATTCTTTGTGATATTCACAATAACAGCTCATGAGTATGAAATGTTCACAACTCTGTCCAAGGAGAACAATCACACACATTATTGTCATTTAATTTCATCCTCCAATCTGACCTGGTGGTGAATATTTATGACCCCTAGCGTAGAAAGGAATCACATGTTAAGAGTTGAAATTATTATCTGAGGATCACACTGATGGTATTTTGATGAAATAAAACTATATTAAAGGAAGTCTAACTTAAGAATCCAGTTTGTAAATCACAGCTTTTTACTTTTCTTGGGGAAATTTAGGTATCCAAACAATGAACATAAAGGGAGAGTTTAATCATCATAATATTAATGATAACAAAAAAAACACTTGAGACTCTACCATGCACAGGGCATTTTAAAATTCAAAATATAGTAGTAGCACTAGTAGTAGTAGTAATAATAATAATAATGCATTTAAAATGAAAAATATTAGGAAGTGTTTTTAACTTTCACAAATCTATGAAGTACCTCCTCAAAGAATGAAGGTTGTCTGAGTTAAAAATTTGTATTTAATCAATATTATAGAGCTTCAGTAATAAGTAAACAATTAATATTATAAAGAAAAAAAATCAAGAAATATTTTCAAATCTTTTGGAAGGTTCATATAAAAATTAGTTGATATTCATAGATTCATATATAAATGATAGTAGAGTGCTTTTGACTAATTTTTAAAAATTCTGAGTAATTATATATAAATTACACATATTTAAAGATGTAAAACTTTTAATTTAAAAACATTTTAAGGGCTGGAGATTTAGCTCAGCAGCACTGAGCCTGCCTTGCAAGTCTGCAAGGTCCTGAGTTCAATCCCTGGTACTGCAAAAAAAATTTTTTTAATGAAAATGAGATGACACTTGACTGACTGCATCACTGTCATTGTCTGGATCTATTAGACAGTGAAAAACATCTATCCATGAATGATACTGTAAAGTGACAACTATTTGAAGTGGCAGGTGGCTGTCCTTAAATATTGCATTATCTTCTTTCCCAGCATAAGTACCAGCTACATGGAAGCAGCAAACTATATGTGTGCCTCAGAACTAGTCCTCATGGGCCTTTCTGAAGATCCAGAACTTCAGCCTCTTTTTTTGGACTGTTCCTGTCCATGTACCTGGTCACAGTGCTTGGGAACCTGCTCATCATCTTGGCCATCAGCTCTGACTCCCACCTCCACACCCCCAGGTAGTTCTTCTCCAACCTGTCCTTTGTGGACATTTGTTTCACCTCTAACAAGGTCCCACAGATGCTGATGAACATCTAGGGACAGAGAAAAGGCATCTCCTACATAGAGTACCTCACTCAGGTACACTTTTAAATACTTTTGTTGAGATGGATGATGTCCTTTTGACCATGATGGCCTATGCCCGCTTTGTGGCCATCTGTTAACCACTCAAATACAGTTGTCATGAACCACTGATTCTGTTGCCTTTTAGTTCTGGTGTGTTGGATCATAATATCCTGTGCTTCCCTTATCCATATTCTACTGATGAAGCATCTCACTTTCTTCACATTCACTGAAATTCCCCATTTCTCCTGTGAACTGGCTCAGGATTTCAAGGCAGCAAACTCTGATGTCCTTATCAGTACCATCTTCCTATATGTGGTGCCTGCACTGCTGGGGGTACTGCCTGTCACAGGGATCCTCTCTTACTCTCAGATTATCTCTTCATAACTGAGCACGCCCTCCACTGCAAGCAGATATAAAGCAGTTGTGGGTCTCACCTATGCATGGTCTCCTTGTTCTATGGAATAGCACTTGGGGTGTTGCTCAGCTCTGCTGTGACCCATTCTTCCCATAGAAGCATGAATGCCTCTGTTCTGCACACAGTGGTAACCCCCATGCTGAAACCTTTCATCTACAGCCTGAGGAGCAAGGGTCTGAAGTGAGCCCTATGAAGACTCCTCAGTAGAGCAGCTTCTTGTCTGTGATGGATCATTGACCTCAGAACAAAATGGACATTGTACAAATACTATGACTTTTAAATATACCTCACTTTTTCCATTCCTTATAACTTTGTTTTATATATTTTTATATTTATTTCTCCTCAACAACTCCCTCTGTACTTTCCTTGTAACTTTTCTTTCCTATAAATAATCTATAAAGTTCCAAGTTTGGCAATTTTTGTTACATGCGTGCCTGATATATATATATTTACATCTTGACTTACAGAAACATGCATATAATGTTGACATGGTTTCCTCAAAATATATTACTGTGTGTAAATATTAATGTTATTCATTTTAATTTTATTTTGTTCTTGTTTTCCCTGGAAGAAATAGAATGAACACATCAGAGTGATAGCCATATCATGACTGTGCATCACTTTTTTTTGAGTTTATTAGGGTAAGAAAGAAGAAATCTAAGATGGGAAAGCCTGACACCTGTGACCCGAAACCGCACACATTCCTAACTTTGCTATCCTTCGTTTTGTAGCAACAATGATTGGATTCACAAATTCTACAGATTTCCACTACAGAAAAACATCAATATGCCCAGCTCCAAACTATAGCGCATCCCACTTTTGAGGGGTTGCACTCTATTTCTTTCAATGTGTACTTTTATATTTCTGCCTAATAAATCATTTTTTGCCTCTTAAAATCATTGGATTTGGAACACAATGCTGTAATCTAGTTTTGAATGCAATTTCTCATGTGATTCATAGTGATACAAATGCCTATGATAAGTCTTGAAATGTTGGTTTATTCTTTGAGATCTTTTCTCTTTTCATCCTTTTCTTCTTCCTTCCCTCCATCCATTCCTCCTATAGGTCTGGTCTGGTGTGACTTTATTGCAGAGATTCCCTTCACTTTTCCAGTGGGCTTGTTTTCATCAGGGAGACTGAGACAGGAGCTCTCTCTGTTGTTCACTTCTGGAGCTCTTGACAATGGCTTTTGTCCCCCTGTGCCTCTGCAGTGTGTAACCAAGTAGCTGCACAGCCAAAATGCCAGAGGCAGGGGGAGGGGCAGTGTATTGTTGGAGGCCCCCAGGTGGCCCAGCCATCAGCTGGTGGGCCTGCCCGGGGGTTCCTCCTCACCCTGTCCTGGTGGCTGGTGGTAAGCTGGTGGAGCAAGCCAGCGCAAGCAGGTCCCCAAAACCTATCTTCTTTGCCAAGCAGCACATGAGCATATTGCTTATCAATTACTTGGGTCATATGTATAGCAGTGAGACAGCTGTGTCATATAGTGATGGCATTTTTAACTTTTTGTGGAAACTCGAAAGGCATTTTTATTGTAGCTGACATTTTTTACAGTCTAATGTATGAAGTTGCTGCTATCTTCCCATTGTTCCTAATACATGGCAATTTTTTAATGGAAACTGCAGAATTTTATGGACTATGAAGTGCTCTCTCACTGTGTTTTTATTTGAATTTCCCTATGACCAGTTGAGCACATTTTCATGTATTTGTTGGCAATTAATATATTTTCTGAAATATATCACTTTAACTCTTTTCACATTTAGCAATTTGTGTAGATTGTACTTTGGCTTATGACTTGTAATAGTTCATTATTATGTAGTTTTGATACTTGACATATTAAATATGTGTTTTGCAATTATTTTCTCAATTCCATTTGATAACTTTCCATTTTTATCAAGTACACAATTTATTTTTATCAATCATATTCATCTTGTCATACAATAGAATTCTTGTAGTTATTCTTCTCTTAACTGAAATGTATGCTTTGACCCTAATTTATCTAATCCTATCCCCATGATTTCTGGTAGCTGTCATTTTGCTCACCTTCTATGAGTTCTGCTTTTCAGAGACCCATCCATATATAAGTGAACTTGTGTGATGTTTCCTTCCTAGGTCTGGATCCTTTAATTTCACTTCATGTTATGTCATACAGGTTCTGCCATGAAGTAATAAATACCAGGATTTACTTCTTTTTATGTCTGGGTTATGTACATATGCCACATTTCTTTATTAATCTGATAACAGTAACAATAATCCTTGACTATTGTGAAGGATGCTGCTATGATAAACAGAATGTGCATGCATGTTTTCCTTTTGATAGCATATACTTTTTAAAAAAATTTATTTTATTGGTACATTTTAGGTATACAATATAATGACATTCATCATTGGAAATTTGTACCTCTACATAATATCTCTTGGTTCTTATTTTTCTCCTTTCCCCTCCCCTCCCTTCAACCTCTCCATGCCTCTCTATTTACAAAGACTGTTTGTTTCCATTTTATCATTTTCTCATATTAAGTACATTCCCTTCTTTGCTTTACCCTGCATGTCCCTCTTCCCCTTCTCCTTTACCCCTTTTCTTCCTATTTCACATTATCAATTATGCCTTTTATTCCTTATTTACACTTTCAGTTTCTCACACTAGGGAAACTATTCAGTATTTACCCATGTGTGCTATGTTTATTTCACTTAAGAGTATCACCTCAATGTGCATCCATTTAGCTATAAATGTCTTTAATTTCTCATTTTTTAATGGCTGAGTAGTACTCCATTTCATTAAAACAACCTCACATTTTCTTTATCCAGTCTCCAGTAGATGGGCATTTGGGCTGCTTTCAAGTTTTAGTTGTTACAATTTGTGCTGCTATGAACATGGGCACACATATATCACAGTTGTATGATTCTTTTAATTCTTTGGAGAAGATACTCAGCAGGGGAATAGCTGGGTGAAATGGGACTTCCAGTCCTTATTCTTTGAGGTATCTCCATACTGATTTCCACAGTGTTTGCACCAGTATGCACTGCCACCAGCAGTGGAACAGGGTCCTCTTTCCCCAAAGCCCTGCCAGTGTTTGTTATTGGTTGATTTCATGATAGCTGCAATTCTTTCTGGAGTGAGGTGGAATCTCAGCAATGTTTTCATTTGCATCTCTTGAATGACCACTGATGTTGAAGACTCTTTCATATGTTCATTTGTTATTTCTACTTCTTTGTCTAAGAAATATCTTTTCATTTCAGATGACCATTTTCAGATTGGGTCTTTAAATTTGGGAGGTCTGATTTTTTTAAGTTCTTTATAGTTTCCAGATAGTAGACCTTTGTCAGAGGAACAGAAGCTGAAGTTTTTTTCCCACGTTAAGGGTTGACTCTTCACACTGTTGGTGGTTTCTCTTGCTGTGCAGATGCTTTTTAATAAAAAGAGATCCCTCTTGTTGATTTTTTGTGCTAATTCATGGGCAACTGAGGTTTTGTTCACAAAATCTTATCCTACCACGATGTCTTCAGTAGTTCTAGCTAACATCTGTTCCAGCTGATTCATCATTTATTTTTTAATATACATGGCTACCCTACATTTTTTAAAAACAGTGACTGGGTTTTCAATGTGAAAAATAATCCTTGAAGATAACTTATTCATTTCATTCACAGTCCTGTCATGCCTAGGGCAACTCTAAGTTGTCCCTACATTTCCTGTGTCTTCAATTTCTTTCTTTACATTCTGCTTTCAGTTCTTTTGCCTCCCTCCTTTGGGCCTACCCTTCTTTTACACCATTCTCCTTTATTTCATTGTTTTCTTAATTTCTTTCTTCCTTTTTTCCTTTCTTGCATTCTTCTATATAGCTTCCTTCCATCCCTCTCTCATTCCTTCCTTCCCTGTTTTTCATGGCTTTATCTGTAATGTTAAACTTTTTCTTTTCTTTTATGGCTAAATAATATTATACCATCGGTATGTACACACTGCTTATGCATTTACTCATTGATGGACATTTAGATATTTCCCATATTTTGCTTAGTGTATATACTGTTGCCACGAGTTTTCATATACATTTATTCTTTGAGCATTTACTTGCAATTATCTAGAAAATTTGCCTAGGAGTAAAACTGGTGGATCACGTGATAATTACATGTTTAATTATTTTTGAAACTGCCAGGTTTTTCACAGTGGCTGACACATATTATATTCACTACATTGTGCCAGATTACAGTATTCATGCTATTACTTGTTATATTTCCTGTTTTGTAAATTATAGCCTCTTCTTTTTATGTAAAGAGGCATAGCATTGTACCTTACTTTAATTCTTTTTATTTGTTATACAGATTAATTGTGGCCTATTTGTACATAACATACTTTGATAGTTTTCCCACCTATTACATTCCTGCTATATTGTATCCCTAGTTTCACATATGGAGTATGTCAAGTAAGGCTATTTTCACTATGTTTGTTCTTCCTACCTAGCAGCAAGGGATGTCTTTCCATTTTCTGATATCCTCTTCAATATCTTTTTTCACTTGCTATTGTTTTGGGAGAAGAGGTCTTTGGTTCCTTTCATTAGGTTTATTCCTAGGTATTTCATTTTTTTGGTTGCAATTGCAAAGGGAGTTGTTTTTCCAGTTCACAGTGAGTCTGTGTTCAGGTTTAAGAAAGGTATTGATTTTTGTGTTTTGACCTTGTGTCCTGCTGCACTACTGAATTTGGTTATGAAGTGTAGAAGACTTTTGGTGGAGTTCTTGGTGTCTTCTATATAGAGTATCATGTGGTCTGTAAATAATGACATTTTGAGTTCTTCGTTCATGTATCTATTTCTTTTCTTTCTTTTGTCTAATTGCTGTGGCTAATGTTTCCAAAACTATATTGAATAGGAGTGGTGATAGTGGACATCTTTGTCTTCTTCCTGGTTTTACTGTGAAGAATTTCAGTTTTTGTCCATTTAGTATCATATTGGCTGTTGGTTTTTCATAGATTGGTTTCATCAGGTTGAGGTACAGGCATTCTATTCCACTTTTGTAGGTTTTTTAATCATGAATGCTTGTTTGATTTTGTCAAACAATTTTTCTGCACCTGTTGAGATAATCATATGGTTTTTGTCCTTGACACTATTAATATAGTGTATTATATTTATTGATTTGCATATGTTGAACCATCCCTCCATCCCTGGGATGAATCCCACTTGGTCAATGTGTATGTTCTTCTTGATGGTCTTCTGCATTCTCTTTGCCAGTATGTTATTGAAAATTTTACATTTATTTTTACTGGTGCGATTGGCCTCTACTTCTTATTTTCATTTGGGACTTTCTCTGCTTTTGTGATAAAGGTGATACTTTCTTCCAGGTATGAATTTGGGAGTATTGTTTCACTTTCAATTTCACTGAAGAGTTTAAACAGTATTGGCAATAACTACTCTCTAAATGTCTTTTATAATACAGCAGTGAAGCCATCAGGGCCTGGGCTTTTCTTAGTTGATAAGTTTTTAATGTTTTCAATTTCATTGATTGATATTTGATTGTTGTTTAGGTATTCTTTGTTCAACTTTGGTAATTCCTACATATCTAACAATTATTCCATTTCCTCTGTGTTTCCATCTTACTGGCATAGAGCGTCTCAAAGTAGTGCTTTTGATCCTCTGAGTTTCTGCTGAATCCATTGTAATTTCATCCTTTTCATTCCTATTGCTTGAATTTGCATCTCTTCTTTCCTGTTTTTGATAAGGCTGGCTATGGTTTTTTTTTTTTTGCGTATTCTTTCAAAGTACCAAATCTTTGCTTCATTAATATTTTGTTTCATTCTCTTAGTCTCCATTGCATTCATTTGTGTTCTGATCTTTATAATTTCCTTCCTTGTATGAGCTTTTGGTTTGTCTTGCTCTTCTTTTTCTAGATGCTTGAGTTTCACCATCAGGTTGTTTATTTGGGCTTGCTTTTTGTAATATGAGTATTCTGTGGTATTAATATTTCTCATAAGACTACTCACATTGTGGCCAATAGATTCCAATGTGTTGTATTTACATTTTCATTTAATTGAAGAAACTCTTATTTTTTCTTCAATTTTTCTGTGACCCATTTGTTATTCAGAAGTATGCTGTTCAATTTCCATGTGTTATGTAATTCTTGCAGTTTCTTTTGTTATTGATCTCCAATTTCATCACACTATGGTCTTAAAATATACAGGGGATAACTTCAATTCCATTGTATTTACTTAAACATGTTCTGTGAACTAGTATGTGCTCTACTTTGGAGAACGACCTGTGTACAGCTGAAAAGAAAGTGCATTCTGATTTTGTGGGATGGAACACCATAAGCACCTATTAAATTCATTTGTTCAAGAGTTTGATTGAGTGTAGTATTTCATTATTTTCTGTTTAGTAGATGTATCTATTTGTGACAGTGGACTATTAAGTTTCCCGACTACTATTGTATTAGTGCGTACTTAATTTTTCATGTCTGTTTGTATTTGTTTCATTTTTGGGGTGCACTAGTATTTGGTGCATATATATTTATGATTGTCATCCCTGCCTCTTGGATTGTTCCATTTACAAGGATATAGTGGCCTTCTTTGTCTCTCTTAATCAGTGTTCATTTGAAATCCACTTGATCTGCAAAGAAGTTAGTCACTCCTGATTTTTTTTAGTTTCCTATCACATGGAGTATGGTTTTCCACCCTTTAACTTTCAGTCTATTAGTTTCTCTTTTTATAAAGTGTGTTTTTTCTATGCAGCATATTGTTGGATTTTGCTTCTTGAACAATTCTGCCAGCATATTTCTTTGATTGGTGAATTGAGACCATTAACATTGATGGTTATAACTGACATGTATTCACTTATCCTTGTCATGATTCTTTTTTAAATCTCTCACTTTGCATTTAATTTTTTCACATCCCCAATAGATTCATTCTTCTGGGCTTCTAGAGGTTATGATCCTCATTATCTTTTCCTAGGGTATTGTTTAAAATTTTTGTAGCGCTGGTTTGGTATTCATGAAGTTTATCAGCTGCTCTTTTTTATCCAAGTATCATGTCTCCATCAATTTTTAAAGATAGTTTTGCAGGGTACATAAATCTGGGTTGGAGGTTGTTTTCCTTTAGAATTTGAAATCTTTCACTGCAGACTCTTCTTGACTTGAGGGTTTCTGTTGAGGAGATTCTGATGGTCTCTCCTTTCTATGTGATTTCTTTTTTCTCTAACTGCTTTTAGAAGTTTGTTCTTCTGTTGGGTTTCTGGAATCTTAACTATTATATGCCTAGGTGTAGATTTGTGTTGTCATGGCTAGTTGGATTCCTATGTGTATCATTTATCTGTATTCCAAGTTCTTTTCCCCTGCTTGTGAAATTTTCTGCTGTTTCCTCTGTGAACAGTTTTTTTAATGATATCTGCACTCTCCTGTTTCCTCATAGACTCCAATCAGTCTTATTTTATTTTTTTATTAACCTTAAACATTTATTGACTGATAGAGAAAAGGAACCATTTCTACAGCCCATCACTTAAAAAACTAAGCATGCAAAACTCCCTTGGTTGTATTGCATGTGGTATATCTGAGGGCACTAGCGTGCTGGCCAGGGCAGAGGCTGTGGAGAAGGGTGGCCATGGGGGCTGAAGGGCACAAGAAATAAGGTGGAGGGAGATATGGGAGAGAGGGCTGGGCATGGGCTGGACATCAGTGAACAGCTCACACCTGAGCCTCTATATGTGGTGAGTCCAGGCACAAGACCCGAGGCAGAGCCTGGTAAGCTGGGTGCCACGCACCAGGGCTTGGGGTGGGGTGGGTGCAGGGCATTGACTAGGGCTGGAAGAGGCATAAGCAGGCCCTGCAGGATTGCCTACCAGGGCTGAGGGGCTGGGGCTCAGGGTCTAGGATGGGGGGCTGGGGCTCAGGCTCAGGATCTAGCATGGGGGCTGGTGCTCAGGCTCCGGATCTAGCATGGGGGGCTGGGGCTCAGGCTCAGGATCTAGTATGGGGGCTGGTGCTCAGGCTCTGGATCTAGCATGGGGGCTGGTGCTCAGGCTCCGGATCTAGCATGGGGGGCTGGTGCTCAGGCTCTGGATCTAGCATGAGGGGCTGGTGCTCAGGCTCCAGATCTAGCATGGGGGGCTGGGGCTCAGGCTCAGGATCTAGCATGTGGGACTTGGGCTCTGGCTCAAGATCTGGCATGGGGGCCAGGAGCAGAGGGCACAGTTGAGAGCTGGAGGACAGCAGGAGCACCTGTGTGTGTAAGCTGGAGGCCTGGCCCAAGGGACAGCTTCGGGGCCGCCTCCAGATTGGAGCACTTTGGGTCGGGCCCCCCACTGCAGCCCAGGGTGCTGAGCTGGCTGGGTCCTGGGCCCTCATCGGGGGACAGTAGGTGGTGTCCCTGACCAGAGGTGGAGAGGGTGGGGAGGATCAGGCTCCCCAGGAATGAGGAAGTACGCTGGGGCCCAGGGCAGTCGGGTGCCGGCCTCCTGTGCAGGGATTAAAGCTAGAGGTGGCCCTACACCAATCTACAGCCACTGAGGCAGCAAGCAGTGGATGCCCCATCCAGATACCACCACCCCAGGGCATCCACACTTGAGCCCAAGGGTTGAGATAGGGATGTGGCGCAGGGCCCAGGCATGAGTGGAGGGCGTGGGGAGGCTTCATGACTCCCCCACACAGGATGGAGTCAGTTACTGGCTGGCAGGTGCAGTGGGCTCACACAGAGCCCTGGCCAGGCCAGGGGTGAGGACAGCCCCAGCACACACAGGAGACCTCGGCCGCTTCTTCTTTGGGTGCTCCCATGCCCATGTTCATGCTGTCGGGTCTTCCAAGCTTTACGCTGTCCTTGGGCGGCTCCTTGGTGTCAGCTGGGTGTGATGAGGATGCCATCAGTAATCCCAGCAGTCTAGGAGGCTGAGGCAGGAGGGTTGCAACTCTGAGTTCCACGGGCAATTTAGTGACTTCGCAAGACTCTGCTCAGTTTTCCCAGAATGGTTCTCTCCAGAAAAGTCCAGGAACGGTGAGGTTTGGGCAACAGCAGCTGAAATGCTCTCTGAGGATGTCTCAGCTTCCGCAGGCCTGGTTGGTTCACAGGGCAGGTTGCTCGCACCTGGGCTGCATGGTGTCCTGGACACGGCTGATCCCATCCCCTCCAGTCAGTCTTATATTATTCTCCTTTGCATCATGTAGTACCTGCTGGATTGATTCTCATGGTCCCTTGGAATTCTAAAGGAATTTTTCTTTTCTTGGTCACTATTGAAATTTTGACTTCTATATCTGAAATTCTGTCCCCACACTGGCTCACTCTGCTGCATAAATTTTCAATGAAGTATTTTTTCTGCTGTGGTTTTGTTGAGGTGAGTTTTTGCTCACACAGTGGGCTTCAATTTTCTGCAAGCTACCCTGAAGCCTTATTTCTGCTGCTTTCCCTGATGGCATCAGGGTAGCTTGTGGGGTTCTGGCTGATGCTTGTGCCCCTGTGCAGCTCTTTTCCAGGTGGGCCTTTGCCTGGCCCTGTGGGTCCCAGCTGCTGGGGTGGGGAAAGAACCCTGGGTAAGACCTAGCCAAAACCACGCTCCTCTGATCCCTGTGGGCTTCTCCCTCATATCAGTTGACACTTCATGATGGTGTCAGTGCAGGCCTCTGGCTGTTCCTTGTGATTCTGTGCACCTCTTTTTCAGGGAGCAATGTGCAGTCTTTTAAAAATACTGTTAATAACCTCAATATTAGTTCTTTGATATGTTAGATCCATATTACAATTTTCATGTTAGGAAATGTTAGGAGTAAGCATCACCACAAGAAAAACTTTGCCATCTATTCTGGGAATGAAATAGTGCACTCTTATTTGTGCACAGGATAGTTGTACCATGTGAGGTGTAATTATGAACTTGTTATTATATTTGGAGATTAAGTAAGGTTTAAGCAAATGTGTCTAGTTGTCAAGTTGATAAGGCATGGATTGTGATAGTTATCTGTGGTGTCAACTTGAATGAGAAATATCCAGCTGATTGGTTTAGCATTGTTGTGACTGTGTCTCAATGATGGAGTTATTGCAGAGGGAAGTCTCATTCTGGGAAAGAAGGAATTCTTGTTTCTGTTTCTTCAGAGAAGCTTCAGTCTTTTCCATCACCTTTAGACATCCATCTCCAGGCTTCCAGAGCAGACTCTTAGTGTTACAACACAGACCTTTTAGCTTCCTAATAATGACTTGCTTGGAACTCTGCAGTGAGCACGAGGTCTTCAATTTTGACAAAATTCTTCAGATTTCCAGAGTGCAGAAGGCCATTTTGCCTTCCTCAGAACCTCACTCTGCAGACAGCGATTGTAAGTCTACCTTTTAAACATATATATATGTATATATATATATACATACACATATATATGTTTATATATATGTATGTGTGTATATATATGTATATATATACATACACATATATATGTTTATATATATGTATGTGTATATATATATAAAATCTTCTATTAAATCTCTTTTCCTAGTGAACACTGACTGATACAAACTTGGACATCTATGGTGCATTAGCAACTAGGAAAATTCATAGAATCAATAAGTATTACTAAACTTCATAAATTATAGAGATGTATAGTGGAAATATATTTTGGAACAGTATTATTCTTTACTAGTTTCAAAGAAACAAGTCACTGCAGGGGAAATTTGTTGCATTTGGCTTGATGGAAGAACTATCTTTGCAAAAGAGAAGCTAGAGTGCTTCTTCAGACTGTATAGCAAGGAGAAGCAAGTAGGTTCTGTGTAAGTAAGCACCCCATGTAGAGAAAGTTCTTCCAAAGTTCTAGGTCTTTTCAATGATTTATTTCGTGGTCATTGAAAATCATGGTGGCAGTTTGATGCATTGGAGGCTGTGCTGGAGATCTGTGTAATGTCTCCATTTTCTTGTGCTTGGAGTCTAGAGTCCCGAAAAATGAGGCTTGGTGGCACCTTCAAAAAATGCCCAATGATCCTTAGTTCCTGTTGTTCACATCCTTGTATAATCTCCTCCTCCTTGACTATGGGCTGCACTTAGTGATAGTTTGCAATGAAGAGAACACAGAGAATTTAGATTTGAATAACTTCTCCCAAAAATTTTATGTATTGAAGGCCTGGCCCTCAGGATGGTTCTATTGGAAGGTAATGGAACTTTGAAGAGGTGGAGCCTAGTGCGAGGTCTTTAGGTCACTGGACAAAAGATCCTTGAAAGGATCTGTGGGAACCCATCTCTTCCAACTTCCATGTTATAATCTGCTTTCCAGGGGGAACAAATTGAAGAAAGCCAATAACACATGAGACCTGAAACCTGTGAAAAGCCATGTGAGTTTGGTTCCAAGTAGATTCTCTTCCAGGGAAGCCCTGAGATGATTTTAGTCTGGCTTTGATTGGAACCAGCTGAAAGGAACCTGTGTATTTCAGTGAAGTATAATGTTATCAAATATGTAAAAATCAATACTTTTACAATATTCTAACCTAATCAATCAGATAAAGAAAGTACAAACTAGATTTTCATTCAAATTAGTGTAAAACATTAAATCTCCAACCTATCAACCTATCAACAAGAAAGACATATTGAAAGGATAACAAGAACTTGTCCTTAGAGGAAAATAATCTAAGACAATAGAATATGTTACCTGATTCTTGATACAAATATAATTCTCAAATTTCTTGATAATTTGAAGCTTTAATGATATTGAACTCACATATTTTCTTTTGAAAAAGTTTTATTTATTTGTGTATGTTTGAAATACATGATAGTCACATTCATTTTGGAGGAGTTGACAGACAAATATAAGATATCTTGTTTATTTTTGATGCCTTTATTCTCCCCCCTACCATCTCAATTTCCCTGTCCCCTTTCCATATCTAAAAAAAACCTTGGTTTTTGTTTCATGCTCCCTCTCTTTTATTTTATTATTTTATTTATTTATGATTCAGGTTTTTCACATAGGGAATCCATACAGTGTCTGATTTATTTCACTTAACACTATAATTGCAATTTCCTTCAATTTTTCCACAACTGACATGATGTCATTTTTCTTGAAGGCTAAATTATATTCCATTGTGTATACCACTTTTTTAACCAGCCATCCTTGTTGGGAAGTATTTCAAAGTGAGTTGAACCTATACACACTGTATGCATGTACTGAAATACCACAATGGACCTCAGAAATACATGTACAATTAAACATGTTAATACAAATAAGCTTTGAGTGTATGTCTGCACTCCCAGCTACTTGGGAGGCCAAGTCAGGAGGATTGAAATTTTGAGGCTAGCTTGGGCAACTCAGAGAGATCCTGTATCAAATTAAAAAATAAAAAACGGTTTGGTACAGCTCACTGGTGGAGCACTTGCCTAGTATGCATTAACCCCTGGTTATAAAAAAATAGATTATGAAAACTGAAAATCAGAAGAGAGGAATGTAGCTGAATAGTCTCTGGGTAAGTAGAAATTCCCAGACACAACAAAGGGTGCTGACTTTTTCTATGTTCTTATTCCATCAATGTTAACAAGTCCTTACAGACTGAGATATTGTGAACAAATTTATTTAATTATGAGCTGTGCACATTGGACTCTCGCACACACAGAACTGTAAATAATCAGCCTGTATCCTCCAGGATTTCAGTTTGCTCATCCCTTTCCAGTGGGGTGCATGTATCTTCTCATCATCTGCTTCAGTGTGTCCATGTCTGCATCTGCCTTCCTGCCATCTCTGAGGACAGAGTCCAACTCTATTGCTCTTCAGGCAGGGGACAGGCAATGATGGATCATTACTCCTTCATCATGCTCCAGTATATAGGTAGCACAGGCTGCTGAGTGCTGTGGGAGAAACCAGATGCAGGAGGGACTCAGAGAACACTGCTTCTTCCCCATCAATTCAAGCAGCTGGAGTAGCTAGATGGGAAGACCCCAAATTGCAAAGGTTTGACTCAGGATTAAAGGGACATTTTAAACAAATTATCTTTAATTTTAAAAATTAATTGAGATAATAAGTATATATTTATGGGGCACACAGTGATAATTTTTGATACCAGGGGTCAAACTCAGGACCTTTTGCTTGGCAGGCAGGCATGGCACCATTAAGCTAAATCCTTGCCCCACACAGTGATAATTGTCACATGTGTACAGCATGTAATGGTCAGATTAGGGAAATTAGCAGTCCCAGTTCTTTAAATGTATGCCATTTCTTGTGTTTGAAACATTCAAACTAATCTGTTGTAGTTATAATAACATGCACAGTTAATTGTCGTAACTTATTGTCACCCTTGTGTGCTGGACTATATAACACTGGAATATGTTCCCCCATCTAAGTGGATTTTGATATTTGCTATCCAGGCTCTTCCCCCTCCTATCCATCACTTTCCACCCTATAGTGACCATGATTCTACTTTGCAGTCTTGGATCTGTTGAAGATGCAAGAACCCTCAGTCAGAGTTCTGCTTTCTTCACACACTGGTTCTAGCTTCCTTGGGAATGTCTCTTAACTGAGTAGAAAATTAGTCCCTCTAAACTGTCCACTAATTGCTTCAAAATGATCATGAGTGGTGATAACGATGAAGAGGATTAGGAGGATGACATACGTCTATAACCATAATACCATCAACTTTTATCAAATTTTCCCAAGTGCCAGTCTCATTGTAGTTTATTTAATTTCATCTGCATAACTGCTTCCAGGCTATAAGTGCACATATTGTTATTCTTTTTCATAAGTAAACCATAGTGCTTTCTCATATAACTTGGTCCATGTCCTGGGATGAAACTGGGGTGAAGCCAGGTTTGAACTGAACATTCTTACTGCAGACACAAGGTAGCTGGGCAAGTTTCTCCTGTGACAACACCATCAGAATTTCCCTTCTCTGACATCCCAGCAGATACTCCCTGCTCACTGTGCTCTTTTGAGGGGTTCCTGGTAGACCTCTGGGGAGAAGAGTTGGTGCTCCTTGATACTCTAAACATGGGCATGAAGGCTGAAATCACAGACAGGAATCACAGAATGAGCTCACATCAATGCAGGGCATATGCCTTCTCATATCTCTTCCAGAATTTCCCTTCAATTGTCCATTTCCTTTCTCATTCTTGAAATTTAGCCTTTCTCAATCTCAAAGGAAGACCTGTGGATCCCTACTTTTAACTTTCTCTAGTTTAGCAAACAGAATAAAAAAGTTTATTTTATGTGTCTCTGTGAATAAAATATGTAAATTTGAAACCTTCACTCTATTTATTCTGTCATTATTTTTGAGCCTCAATATTATCATCAGAGTTGATTTCTAGTTGATCATATGCCAATGAGTCAGGATTAAATAGATAATCAAAACTACTTCTATGCACAAGTGTGTGTGAATATATCTAAAGGAAAATTAATTATTGTTATAATATTAAACTAAAAGTTTCTGTGATGTGAAGATTTGGATTTTTTATTAATACACGTTTTTAGTACATGATGTTTATGTTCATTGTGGGAAAGTGGTACATGTACATAAAGCATCTTAATTCCTTTTTTTCATTCTCTTTTCCTTTGCTCCCTCTCCATCCATCTCTTTTTAACAGATTCCTGAAAAAAATCATTTTTTTTCCTTAATTCTAATTTTTGTATAAGCTGATACAGGAATTTGGAGGAAAATGACTGAGTCACATTCTTTTCTGGTTTCCCAGAGTGTGTGACACAGAGTTACCTACAAAAATAATAAATTCTTGGGTAAATATTGAACAGACACACTTCTTTGGCTCACAGAAAAAGTGTTATCTGGGTGCACACCTTGGAACCCTTTTCTTCATGTGCTTAATGGTTTCAGGGATGTTCCATAGGACAAGAGACAAGATCCAAGTCTGTTTTATGAATTGTTTTCAGAATTTGTAATTTTCCATGTTGTCATGAAATTGACAACATTTACATTTTCAAGAAACTTTTCAGATATTTTTATAAACATGAAAAAATAGAAAGAGAAAAGGTGTGTGTGCGCGCGCGTGCGTGTGTGTGTGTGTGTGTGTGTACTCAGGATTGAACACAGTCTTTGCAGTAACCTATATCCCATCATATTTCAACTTAATTTTATTTTTATGCACTATTAAGCCTTGAACCCAGGGTCTTCACATCAAACTATATCCCCAGCACCTTTTAATTTTAAAAAATTGGCACAGGGATCCGCAAGTTGCTAAATTGCCCTGGCTGAGCTTGAACTTTCAATCTTCCTGCCTCAACCTCTCAGAGTGCTGGGATTACAGATATGCACTATCATAACTAGCAGAATGGATAAAAACTTTTCATGGATTGAGAAATATTTTAAGATTCCAAATCATTCTGTGCCCCAGAGCCCAGAGATGAGAAAAACCTGTTGTCTCATCCACATACTCAATCACATTTAAGGGGATTATAATTGTTACGTGATTGTATTTCATTAATTAACCTGGAATAAATTCCAATAATGATTCAAGTCTCATTACAAAACAACAGGCAAACATTTATCTTCACCTTCCTTAGGTGCCCTATGTGTCTAGAGATAAATATTTCTAGATAAGGAAATTTAGCACAGAGAGGCAGAGTGGCTTACACATCCTGCATAGGAAATGTTTGAACAATGTGGGACCCAGACTTTGGTCTGATGACTGTAGTCTTAGGCTCTGACACATCAAGCGGAGGTGAATGATTGTTTCATTTGTAAAATTTGCCTTACTACCACTGAATGAACCAAAGCAGACTGTTTATTCTTCCCCTTGAGATTCAGTAAGTTGATCTGCGAAGCAGGAGAATGAATCAGTGGTATGCAGGAGCTTTTATGACATAATAGTTGTAAGAGATTCTATTAATGATAATGGTTTTTACAGCCAAGTTTTGATCTCTAACACATGGAACTATTACTACTCATATGAGTATTTTCACATTGTCTTATCATGGAACAATTGCTAGATAAACTTCAAGAATATTTGTCACTTGATAAGACAGTGTCATTCATTAAAAACAGCCATTTCTCTATTGAGAAAACAAATATAGGGAATAAATAGTAACACTGAACATGCACTGGATTTTACCACCCCAACTGCTACAAAACGCACACATATCATGTACGAAGTCTCACTTCTGTGACAAGAGAGAAAAGCTCAGAATTTTGATTGATCATTGCCTAAGAAATTTCTCACTTATGTGATGAGAGAAAAGCTCAGAATTTTGATTGACTATTGCCATAAGAAATTGTATTGGAAAAGCTGTTTAGTAAAATGAAGTTTAATCTCTGGGAGTTAGAGCATTGTGCATCAGTTAGAGGAAGATGTTTCAATATGTACACCACAGAAAGGCTTTAATTCAATGTTTAAGTAAAGAAGAAAGTTTTAGATATAATACATATAGTTACCTACTAGTTACACAAATTTTCAAGAAAACTTACAAATAATTATATTAATTCTCACGTTATGGGATCATTGACAGAAAATGCACTCAACAATTTAACAACAGTTGTTGCATCTGGGGGACAGATATATAGAGGAATGGAATTATGCCAGGGTGTGAGAAAACTAAAAAATTACTGGTTAATATTTCTAATCTTCATAAAAATATTAGTTCTGAAGCAAATAGTAAATGATAAAAATGCATATATGTTATTTCCACTTGTTTATTTTTATAAGCTCAAAATATAAATGAAGAGCAAAATAAAAGATAGATAACAGGATGTAGGGAGATAGTTTCCTCAAATGGGAAGGGGATCAGTGATGGAGGGAGGGGGTAAAGAGGGAAGGGGATGAAAAAGGAATTCTGATGTGTTATGTATGTGAACCAACTCCTCACAAAGAATGCTGCCTTTATGGACTGTAAACTTGTACTCAGAATGGAGTATTTTCTAGTGCACAGCAATATTCGAAAGAGTTGGTGCTCAATACTGAACTACTATGACCCCCTCAAGTAGGGAACATTATTTAACTGGTTCTAAGCTAGCTAGGGCATTGGTGTATTTTCAATACCCACAGGTAAGTATAATGATCAACTAGGATTGATGATGACTGTTCTAAGCATTTTATGTATTTTACTTAATTTAATTTCTTAAGAATACCTCTGTAAGGTAAGCTTATTTATAATTTCCATTTTATTGATGTGGGAACTTCCTGGCTATTTGTTAAATTAGGCTCTCTGTACTTTTCTCTTTTCTGTTTCCCCCAAATTACACTGTATTGACATGTTAAGAGAAAGGAGAATTGATTGTAGCCTTCACAGAGATCATTGGAGGACAGTAATCCTTCCCTCAGGAAAGATAGCAGTGAACAGCTGGTGACTAGATATAAGAAGGCTGGGTGTCAGGCCTGGCTTTGGGGCTCCCCCTTCTTAATTCCACAACTGTCAACATGAAGGTTTCATTTGTGGAGGATAAAACACTTCCAATTGTCTAAGATTAGAATCAACTTAAGGTGATCTGGTCACTCTACACTATGTACATACCACCTAACCTCACTCTGTATCTCACAAATATATATTTATTAAATTTTGCCAATGAAATAAAAGAAATAGATTTAAGCACTTTAACTGAGCCATACAACAACTAAAGTGACAGACAAGTGACAGATACCAAATGTTTCCGTGGCACTGTGAGATGTTGATATAAGTTAACACTGAGTAAAATGGAAATTAGAAAGAAAATATTTCTACTTCTAATATTTTTTTTTTGAGAAAGAGTGTCCCTCTGTACCCCTGGATGGCCTTGAACTCATGGTGATTCTCCTGCATCAGCCTCCTGATTGCTTTAATGAAACATATATGCTATCATACCTAGAATCAAAAAATATTTCTTAAATGCTAATTATTATTTAATGACTCATATGTGCAGTATCAATGCCATCGATGGGGTCAGCAATGACACTATACAGTTTTGTGTATTAAATCAAATTTCAATTTTTGTTAAAATTTTAAGCCCGTATGAACAAGGTTAGCTGTTATGTTTGAGAAGACTTTAAAAAGATAATCTACACTTTTGACAGAGCACTAATTTTCTTAAAAAAAAAACAAAAAAACAAAGAGATAAAAATTCATGAAGATAATTGGCACATAAAAGGTTTTATGGTTATGAACATTTGACTTTAATTCAGAATCCAGGTATTATAGCTTTAGCAATTATAAAACTTGTCAATATTCTATAATGGATATTTTGTTTTGTATGTGAATAAAATATGGCTGCATCTTACTTTATTTGAATTAGAATTTTTTCTTATTAATAAGAGACTATTATTCCATTTCATCTATTTTTATTAGTATGTGTTTGCCATATACTGATCACATTAATCGTGAGGAATTTGTACCTGTACATAACACATCTGGATTCTTTTTTCCTACTCCCCTCCCCCATCCAACCCTTTTCCCTTTCTCATTTTCAAAAGCTGTGTTCCCATTTTTTCTTTCCATTCTCTCTTTTTAAAAAAATCCCTTTTCCTCTCTTCTCTTCCACCTCCCTTGTTTCCTTTATCATTTGAATATGTTCCTCCCACTTCCCAATATCTAGCTTCTAAAAGAGTAATTTACTGTTATCAAAATTATATCCCTAATGTTGTACCATTTTAAACATACCTTAGTTGATTTTCTCTAGAGTAGATGTATCGAATGAGATGACCAGTTCAAAAATCAATGGTTAAACAATTCTGATAAGATTGAGTTTCTCACATGTGAGAAATGTTGAGTGCACAGGCCTCAAAAGTCAGAACTGTTACCAATGAGGTGTTTTCATCCAAAAGATAGACACAGTGCTGGGTACTGGTTAACCTCTTAGCAATCCAATTCTTTAAATATCAGATGATCCAAAATTGCTTATTTTCCCTTATTTTTATGATAATATAACAGAAAATATAAAAATAACAATTTTATCAAATGTATTCAATAATTTTCTGTATAAGGTATATCTTAAAATATGTCATACATAACTCAATGTTACAATCTGGACAGTAGGAGATAGTCTCTTTCTGAATTCTTTTTTTACATTAATATATATCTTTGAACAACTCACTTTATACAGTTGTGTTGGTCTTTCCTTTTTTTTCTGTGAGTGATATCATTTCAATAAAACGTTTATCCACTAAATGTAATGGTGAAGACACTGATAATTGATGCCGTGGTTGGCATTTTGCTATTCCGTATTTTTCAATTACTTGGTCTACTAGACCTAATCTAAACTGTAAATGATTTCTGAACCTCCTTGTTTGGAATAAATAAAAAGCAAGTTTCATAATGTTTGGTCCAGGGGTGCACAAGTTTTTTATAATAGTATCTTCCTCACTTTCTATTTAGAGGAGAGCTTGTTACATGTTGGCTAACACTGTCAATACTACTCATGAAATTATTATAATCATTGTGCGCTATTGACATTTTTAAAGTTTTAATTCTTCTCTCAAGTCTATAGTTTCTATTATATAAATAGTAAGTTGATAAGGAGAAGTCTTTTTGTCTTCCCATTTCAAAACACAGCCTTTTCCTTTCTCATCTGTTGCATTTCTACCTTTTTATATTTTTTCTTTTGCAGATACTTTGGCACTTCCTATTCAGTCTCAGTGTCCCACCATTTTGTACTATAAAAGACTATCACTGAGTTCTGGGGAAATATAAAACTTAAATCTAATGTACATATGATAAGAGTTTTTATAGACTGTAGCACAAAATTATACATTATTTTTCATGAATAAAATCAACATGAATTAGTGAAGGAAAATAACCAGAACTTATTATTATATTTCACTAGAAACAAACACCAAAGGCAAAAACAACATTCTAAATAAACAAGTATGCAAAAATGCTTTATATAAAACAAATAGACATACAAGTATATCTCATGCAAAGAAGAATCAACTGGTTGAAATGACATCTGTCAGAGCATCACTCAGGAGAATCAGTAAGTAAAAAAAAATGCACTGCCCTAGTCATGCTTGGGGTAAATTGTTAAGTGCATAACTAATTTTATTTTGTTAAACAATCTTTTCTTTTTCAAAAGGTGTCCAAGCAATATAAAGGCAGAAAATCTAACACAGATCTCAGAATTTCATCTCATGGGTCTCTCAGAGGATCCAGACCAATAACCCCTTCTCTTAGGGCTCTTCCTGTCCAGGCACCTGGTCATGATGCTTGGAAGCCTGCACATCATCCTGGCCATCAGCTCTGACTCCCACCTCCACATCCCCATGTACTTCTTCCTCTCCAAGCTGTCCTTGGCTAACATCAGTTTCACCTCTACTACTGTCCCAAAGATGATTGTGGACATTCAAACTCACAACAGAGTCATTTCCTGTCTAGGCTGCCTGACACAGATGACTTTCTTTATGGTGTTTTGATGTTTGGATAGTCTGCTTCTAAGTGTGATGGCCTATGACCAATTTGTGGTCATCTGTCATCCCTTGCACTACCAGGTCATTATGAACCCTCACTTCTGTGGCTTGTTGCTTTTGATGTCAGTTCTCATCAGCCTTTTGGTCTCCCAAATGCATAATTCAACCATGTTACAATTTACCTAATTTAAGAATGTGGAAATTTCTCATTTCTTTTGAGACCCTTCACAACTCCTCAACCTGTTCTAACACCTTCACCAATAATAGAGTCATGTACTTTGTGGATGCCATCTCTGTTTATTTATTTATTTTTTTCATCTCAGGGATCCTTTTCTCTTGCTGTTAAATCATTTCCTCTATTCTAAGAGTCCCATAATCTGGTGGGAAGTATAAAGTCTTCTCCACCTGTGGGTCTCACCTCTCAGAGTTTTGCTTATTTTATGGAGCTGGGCTTGGGGTGTATCTCAGTTCAGCTGTCTCACTTTCTCAGTGGAAGTGTGTGGTAGCCTCAGTAGTGTACACAGTAGTCATCCCCATGCTTAAGCCATTCGTCTACACCCTAAGAAATAAGACCTCAAGAGAGTCATGTCGAGGCTCCTCAGAAAGACAGTCTGATTATATTTGCAGTGCCTGTTGAAAGATTGGAAAATTCCACGTCATTCATTTCAGCATTTTGTAGCTCTTATGACTTTCATTCATCTTTGTGTTTCATATCTAAATATTGTTTTTTTGCCTATTTTTAATGAGAATTTTGGAGCATTCAGTATTCACTGCATTTGTAAATTCCTGTATCTTATTATACCTATGGGGCCTTCTGGAGATTATTGTTAATGATTCAGGCACATAGAAGGGTAAACATCTCTTGTAAAAATACACTTAATGTAGGTATATTTCTGTGGGAACTGAATACATCATATTACAGTGATACATGCATAGCCATCTTTATAGCAACACAATTCACACTAGATAAATCTTGAATGTGGCCTATTGGTATGTCCAAAACAGACGAATGGATAAAGAAAATGTGGTAATAATACACAATGGAATGCCATTCTGCTATTAAGGTTACTTTGAGTCATGGAGAACATAATGTTAAGTGAGATAAATCAAACACACAAGTTTAAATATTGCATGGTTTTTCTCATAAGAAAAACCCAAAGTATAAATACAGAGAGAAATAAAATGGAGATAAGAGAGAGTAGGGAAATAGATCTTTCTCAAAGTTGAAGGGGATCAAGAAATAGTGAGTAGGAGAGGGGAGGGAAGAGAGGGAGTGGGGATGAAAAGGAACTAAATGTGTTATGTGCATATACAAACTCTATAAAATAATAAATATTTTGTACTAAAAACCTGTACTAATAAAGAAAATAATCTTGAAAGACAAATAAAATTACATCATTTTCGCAGATATATTCCCAGCATTTAAAATCTTTTATATTGAGACAGAGTCTCACTAAGTTCCCCAGGCTGTCCTTGAACTTGTGATCCTTAAAGTGAGCATTTCTAAGGAACCTTTGATTTCATTGAGAAATTTGTTGATACACTTTTATATACATTCCTTGTACAAGATGTGTTGCTTTTTCTTTGTTGTTTTCAGGCTCCTTTCTGTGTGTTTTAATGTTTTGAGTATAATACAGGTAAACGTACTTGTGTTTGAATTTATCATATTTGAAGTTTATTCAGATTTTTGAATATATATGCCCACTTCTATAAATTTGAGAATTTTCAACTTCCATTATGCTTTTAAAATTGGTTCTCTGTTCCCCCCCCCCCTTTTGGAACTCCCATAATGAAAAATTTTCAGCTCAATGATATTGCACATTTCTGTTAAGACATCTTCACTTTTCTTCATTTCATTTTCTAGTGCTTAATTGATTCAATAATTTTATTTATTCTGTCCTTAATCATGAATTCTTCCTTGTACTTGATGGAGTTTGCTATGAACAGACTACCAAGTATTTCAATTTTATTCTTCAACTTCAAAATTTCTTTCTTTTTTATAATTTATACTGCTGATAATATACTTGTCCTGTTCATGCATCACTTTCTTGATTTTGTTTCCTATCTGTGTTCTCTATCTTGTATACCATCTTCCACATGGTTATTTTTATTCTCATTTTGTACTCAGGATCAAATTCAGTGATTTTTCACTGAGCTGCATCTTGCTAAATCACTAAGTTGCCCAGGATGGGCATGATCTTGTGATCCTTCTGCTTCAGCCTCCCAGAGTGCTTTGATTCACTTGTTTGCCACTGCACCAAGACCATATTGGTTACTTTGAATTTTTATCATATGAAGCATTATTCTCCATTTCTTTAAGATATATTTGAGCAACAGTTGCTGAAGATTTAATTTATTCTTTTTACCATATTTCCCCGTTCCTTTGCATGACTTGTGTTCTTTGTTGAGATTTGGACATATAAAAACATCTACCTATTTCAGTATTTACATTAAATTCTTGGCTATAATCATAGTATTTATGTCATGTACCTAATATGGAACGACAAGTTTAATAATGCACTTTGTATGATTCAAACATTGTAAATGTCTCAACACACTCTGCCTTTCATATTTACTTCTAAAAATACTACCATTGGGTGTCTTCTCAGAGTCTCTTCTGTGACTCATCTGCACTAGCTAAACAGCAGACTTTCTCCCATATCCACTTTGATGAGGAGTGCAATAAACTTCTCTTTGAATCAAGTAAAGACAATTTTCAAATTTTGTTATCTTTAATACAGTTCTATACTTATGATAAATAGTGCACTATTTCACGAGATTGCTATTCACATACAAACCACTTTATCCCTGTAAAGTAACCAATAAACAGAAGCCTTTAATATTATCATTGTGGTTATTATTATTAGCAGTACTTGGGATTGAATCCAGGGTTTTTACACTGGGCTACATCTCCAGCTTTTTTGTATTTTTTACTGCCCAGGATGGGCTCAAATTCATGATCATCTTGCCTCCACTTCCCAGAGGCCTGTGATTATCAGCATTGTGGCACTACATTCAACTAGCAGCAGCCACATTTTATTGAAGTATTCAAAAGCTGAGTTCATAAATAAATCTAAAGAAAACATATTCTGGAGCTAGGTGCTTTACTTCTTTGGAGGAAAAGCAGGATCAGAGAGGACATTTGGGTTTGGAATGGTTGTGAGTTGCATGATTTTGATGGAGGAGCTGTTCTGGTGTAGGAGAGAGATGGGCATCTCAGAGCACTGTACCACTAGGAGCAACTCCAGGAGAAGCTGGGTGATGCCTATAGGCATACTCAGGGTTCTGGAAATTTTGTCCACTTGTTGATTTGTCTCAAGGAAATATTTGTTGAGATGTTAGTGGTGTGCTGAATTGAGGACTATGGTGGAAAGTAGAAAGATATGACATTAATGTGCTTTAAGCTCAGAGTTCTGTTAGAAGATGAAAGGGGCAGCAGTTAAACCTCTCCCAGTGTAGCATGTTTCTGATGGAGCCTCCTGGTTCTCATGCCCTTGTGTCACCCCCACACATTGAATTCAATGAATCTAGTGATTCTTCTCCACCATGAATATGTTGAAATGACGGCAGATGATTTCTACAAATAGGATGAAAAAATCAGGCTCTCTACTGTGGAAAACAGTGTGGATGTTTTTCAAAAAAAATTAAAAACAAAGCTACAAAGGAACTGACATCAGTCTGTTGGAGAGACATCTGTACTCCCATGTTTATCACAGGACTATTCACAAGCATCAAGAATTGGAGACAACCTAAGCACCCATCTTGCCCCTATGGAGCTATGCCATGGTAGAGTTTAATCATTCTTTCTCTGTACCTCCCTCCCTGATACTTTGTCCAATCTCTGGGAACTACTGTGCTGCTCTCACCTGCCATGAGATCAACTTTTTACCTTCCATATATGAATGATGCCACATTTTATTTGTTTTCTGGTTCTGACTTATTTTACTTAGCATAATGACTTCCTGATCCATCCTTGTTATCCTATATGACAGAATGATGTCCTTTTAATCACTAAATAGTATTTCACTGTGTATAGCCCCCATTTTTTTACCATTTACCCACAGATGGGCACTGGGTATTCTTATGCATTGTATAGTGGCTATAATGAAAATATACTGTGTATGGGTATATTAAAAAGTTAGACAAAAACATTTAGAATAGTTTTATCATGAAGAAGTGATAAATATCTTTAAAAAGATATATTTATCCCAATTTTTAAATTATATAATATAAACTTGTATCAAAACCTATTATATCACATATATATTTTTATCAGATAAAAATAAAATAATAAAAATTATTTTTTTAAATACAGCTTTTTTTGTTGCTCCTTGAGTATTTAAGATATATAAATAAACATGTGAAAAGTGTCTAATAAATATGTAAGCATCAATCATTTTATTTCACTTATTTCATTGGAGAAGAAATAACTGAAAATTCATTCAAGTTAGTAAAAAAACTCTGTAAGTCTCTAACACATATAATGCCAATATCAAAGAGAAAAGAAATTAAAATACCAAGAAATGAAAATAGTATGAGAAGTTTCTAATTTTCTGAATTTCCTAATTAATAATACAATTGATTGAAAAATATCAAATCCCATATTGAGCTCTTAAATTGAAAAAAAATCAGTATGAATTGTTTCAATCTCTTCTTTCTTTGCCCCTTTCTTTTCTGGGACATTATCTCACTATGTAGCCAAGGCCAGCCTCAACAATTTTCCTGCTTCAGCCTCCCAAGAGATTGGAGTAAATGCATATACTAACATGCCAAGCTATAGTGCAAGTTTTATGCAGTGATCCTACAACTTGGATCTCAGAAGTAAGAAGTAGTAGGTGAATTTCCTCCTGAAAAGTTTCCATGTTCACATAGATTCTATTAATATCCACAAGTCCTTGGAGATTGAGATAATATAGATCTATGCTAATTAGGACCTGAGTGCATTGATCCTCTGTGGTCATACAACTGACATAATTAGCCAGCACCTGCAGACCTTTACTTTGCCAGTTCCAGGACAGTGGCTCCATACCAGTGTCTTCTGCACTTGTTGGCCCCTGTATTAAAATGGGTCTATCTTCTTTCAAATAATGAGTACAGAGCCTGAGCTTTACCACATAGCAGGCAGGAGAGGAGCAGTAGGTCCACTGCCCTTGGTAATGACTGACTCAGCATTTATCTAGCCCAGGCCAGTAAGTGCTAAGTCAGGTGGCGGAGCGGGGAGGGACAGTCAGGAACAATGTATCTTCTTCCTATGGAAAAACATGGCAGTTGAAAGAGACTGATGGGAAGATAAAAAGATACAGAGTCTCAGTTTAGAAGACTGCATGTGTTTTGGTTCTGGGATAGGGTCTCGGGATTCTATTCAGAGTTCTGCTCTTCTCTCACCCAAGTTGTAGCTTCACTAGGCACATAATTTGTACTACTAGTCAATAGATCTTGCTATTACAGGCAAGATTCACATGAAATGCTTCTAACTGGGTTAGGAAGGCTGGGTCTGAAACCTGACTTTGTAGAATTCCATTTGTTAATAAGAGTGTTTATGATTAAGAAAATAAATTGAAGTTACCAAGGCACTATAGAATACAACTAAACAAATAAACAAAAACCCAATTCCTCGAAAAGAGCAAATAAATCCAAAAAGTAGTTTCACACAGAGGACATTTTCCTATGACTGTGTGAGCTTGAAACAATAACAGTATGAAATCAAAACATCATAACTGTTTCTTAAAATGTTATTGTTTAACTTTTGATACATTTATTGTACACTAACACTGTATATGTGATCATTGATGCTTCACAGTTATGAAGGCATTCATCAAAAATTGAGGTCCACCAAAGCTAAAGATAGAAGTTGTGAATTTTTTTTTATCATTTAAATATGATTTTATTGATACATTTTAGGTATACAATATAAAGACATTCATCATTGGAAATTTGCACCATTACATAATCTCACTTGGTTCTTATTTTTCCCCCTTCCCCTCCCCTCCCTTCAATCCTTCCACCCCTCCCTATTTACAAAGACTTTGTTTCCATTTTTTTCATTTTCTCATATTAATTCCATTCCCTTCTTTTCTTTCCCATATACCTCTCACTTCCCATTCCCCTTTGCCCCTTTTCTTCCTATGTCACGTTATCTATTATACCTTTTAGTCCTTATTTACACATCCAGTTTCTCAAACTAGTGAAACTATTCAGTATTTACATGCATGTCCTGTTTATTTCACTTGAGTATCACCACAATGTGCATCCATTTAGCTATATATGTCTCTAATTTATCATTATTTATGGCTGAGTAGTAGCCATTTTATAAAAAAAACATGTTTTCTTTATCCAGTCTCCAGTTGATGGGCATTTGGGCTGCTTCCAATTTTTAGCTATTACAGATTGTGGTGCTATGAACATGGGTGCACATATATCACTGTGGTATGATTCTTTCAAATCATTGGGGAAAATACCCAGCAGGGAAATAGGTGGGTCAAAGGGGACTTCCAGTCCTAGTTCTTTGAGGTATCTCCATACTGATTTCCACAGTGGTTGCACCAGTCTACACTCCCACCAGCAGTGGAGCAGGGTTCTTCTTTCCCCACAGCCCCGCCAGCATTTCTTATTTGTTGATTTCATGATAGCACCCATTCTTTCCGGAGTGAGGTGAAATCTCAGCATTGTTTTCATTTGCATCCCTCGAATGACCAGTGATGTTGAACATTTTTTCATATATTTATTTTCTGCTTTTATTTCGTTGAGAAATGTCTGTTCATTTCAGATGCCCATTTTCAGATTAGGTCTTTAATTTGGGAGGTCTGATTTTTTCGAGTTCTTTATGGATTCAAGATAGTAGACCTTTGTCTGAGGAACAGCAGATGAATATTTTTTTCCACATTGTGGGTTGTCTCTTCACAATGTTGGTAGTTTCTCTTGCTGTGCAGAAGCTTTTAAAGAAGAAGAGATCCCACTTGTTGATTGATTGTGCTAGTTCATGAGCAACTGAGATATTGTTTATAAAATCTTTTCCTACACCAATGTCTTTAAGAGTTCTACATTACCTTTGTTCCAGCTGATTCAGCATTTCTATTTTAATATTCAGATATTAATCCATTTCTATTTTAGTTTAATGCATGGTGAGAGACATATGTCTAGTTTTAATCTTTGGCAAGTTGAAACCCAATTTTTACAGCACCATTTATTAAAGAGACTCTTTCATCCAGTGAAGATGTTTGGCTCCTTTATTGAAGATGAGATGGCTGAGTGTGTCTCATGTTGTTTTGGTATCTTCTAATCTGTTCCACTGGTCCTCAGGTCTGTTTCTTTGCCAGTGCCATGATGTTTTCATCACAGTATCTTTGTAGTATAGTTTCAAGTTGGGGATTGTGATACCCCCTGCCATGTCTCCTTTATCTAGAATTGCTTTAGCTATTCTGGGTCTGTTCTTGTTCCAAATGAATTTTTGAAATTTTTCTCAAGGTGGGTGAAGTATGCTGCTGGGATTTCATTTGGTATTTCATTGAATCTATATAGCAGTTTTGGAAGTGTAGCCATTTTCACTGTATTGATTCTTCCTTCCCAGGAGCAGGGGATTTCTTTTCATTTTCTGATATCATCTTAAATCTTTTTTCAGAGTGTCATAGTTTTCAGAGAAGAGGTCTTTGATTTCTTTTGTTTGGTTGATTCCTAGGTATTCCAGTTTTTTGGATGCTATTGTGAAAGGAATTGTTTTCTCTTTTTCTGTCTTAATGAGTCTTTTGTTCGTGTAGAAGAAAGCTATTGATTTTTGTGTGTTGACCTTGTATCCTGCTACTCTACTGAATTTGGTTATGAAGTTTAGAAGACTTTTGGTGGCATTTTTGGGGTCTTCTATATAGAGTATCATATCATCTGCAAATAAGAACATTTTGATTTTTCATTTCCTATCTTTATTCCTTTTATTTGTTTCTCTTGTCTAATTGCCATGGCTAATGTTGCCAAAACTATGTTGAACAAGTGTGGTGATAGTGGACATCCTTGTCTTGTTCCTTACTTCAGTGTGGGGGATTTCCGTTTTTGAACATTTAGTATGATATTGCCTGTTGGTTGAAAGATGGCTATGAAAGATGGCTTTTATCAGATTGAGGTTGAGACCATCTATTCCAATTTTTTGTAGGGTGTTTATCATAAATGTATGTTGGATTTTGTCAAGTACTTTTTCTCCATCTATTGAGATAATCATATGGTTTTTGCTCTTGTCTCTATTGATATAGTATATTACATCAATTGATTTGTGTATGTTGAAACAGTTCTGCATTCCTGGGATGAATCCCACTTGGAAGGGATGTATGATCTTCTTGATATTCTGCATTCTATTTGCAGGTATCTTATTAAGGATTGTTTCCTCTATGTGCATTAGTGAGATTGGCCTACAGTTCTCCTTTTCAGTTGGGTCTTTCTTTGCTTTGGGGATTAAGGTGATGCTTGTTTCCAGGAATGAATTTGGGAGTATTGCAACCCTTTCAATTTCATTGAAGAGTTTAAACAGTAGTGACAGTAGTAGTAGTAGCTCCTCTATAAATGTCTTGTAGAATTCAGCAGTGAAGCCATCAGGACCTGGGCTTTTCTTAGTTGGTAAGTTTAATTACATTTTCAATTTCATGGATTGATATTGGGTCATTTAGAATTTTTAGGTCTTCATTCAACTTTTGTAATTCATACGTGTCTAGGCTTCTGTCCATTTCTTTTGTGTTTTTCATCTTATTGGCATATAGGTTCTCAAAGTAGGTATTGATGATCCTCTGGATTTCTGCTGGGTCTGTTGTGATTTCATCATTTTCATTCCTAATTGATGGATTTGGGACTTTCCTTTTTCTGATAAGGTTGGCTAAGGGTTTGTCAATTTTGTTGATTCTTTAGAAGAACCAACTCTTGGCTTCATTGACTTTTTTTGTATTGTTCTCTTAGTCTCCATTGCATTGATTTCTCCTCTCATCTTTATAATTTCCTCCCTTGTATGAGCTTTGGGGTTATCCTGATCTTCTTTTTCTAGAAACTTGACATTCAGCATCAGGTTGTTTAATTGGGGTCTCTGATTTCCTAATATGTGTGTTCACTGCACTGAATTTTGCATGTAAGACTCTTTCATTGTGGCCCATAGATTTCGATATGTTGTATTGACATTGTCATTTACTTGAAGGAACTGTCTGATTACTTTAATTTCCTCTGTGACCCATTTCTTATTTAGAAGAGTGTTGTTCAATTTCCATGATTTTATAAAATTTTTGCCATTTCTTTTGCTATTGATCTCCAATTTCATCGCACTATGGTCTGATTATGTACAGGGGATAACTTCAATTCCTTTGCACTTAAGTATGTTCTATGTGTGAGTATGTGGTCTATTTTGGAGAATGACCCATGTGCAGCTGAAAAGAATGTGTATTCTGATTTTGGGGTGGAACACGTTGTAAACATCTGTTAAATTCATTTCTTCAAGAGTTTGATTTAGTTCTAGTATTTTGTTGCTTGTTTTTTGTCTAGTTGATCTATTTCTGACAGGGGGGTATTGAGGTTCTCCATTAGTATTGTATTAGTGCATATATGACTTTTGCTGTCTGTTAGTATTTGTTTTATGTAGTTGGGCACACTAGCATTTGGTGCATATATATTTATGATTGTCATCTCTTCCTGTTGGATTGTTCCCTTTGCAAAGTTATAGTGTCCTTCCTTCCCTCTCATAATCATTGTTGGTTTGAGTTCCACTTGATTTGCAGAGGATAACTACTCCTGCTTTTTTTGGGGTTCTTGTTGCATGGAGTATTGTTTTCCACCCTTTAACTTTCAATCTATGAGTTTTTTTTTAAACTAAGTGTGTTTCTTGTATGCAGCATATTGTTGGATTTTGCTTCTTGACACATTCTGCCAGTCAATTTCTTTTGTCTGGTGATTTGAGACCATTAACATTAATGGTTATAAGTGATACACATTGACTTATCATTATTATGACTTTTAATTTTTTTGATTCCCCGCTTGACATTTAATTTCTTGTCATGCCCAATGGATTCATTCTGCTGGGCTTCCTGGGGGTGTGATCCTAATTGTCTGTTCCAAGGATATTTTCTAAATTTTTTTGGAGTGCTGGTTTGGTATTCATGAAGCTCCTAAGGTGCTCTTTGTCCTGAATGTATCTTATTTCTCCATCAATTTAGAAAGAGAGTTTTGCAGGGTACATCAATTCGGTTGGTGGCTGTTTTCCTTTACGGCTTGAATTACATCACCCCAAGCTCTTCTTTCCTTGAGTGTTTTGGATGAGAAGTCTGTCTGCTGTGATTCTGATAGGCTTTCCTCTGTATGTAACTAGATTCTTTTCTCTGCTTGTAGATCTTTGTTCTTCTGTTGGGTTTCTGGAATCTTAACAATTATATCCCTATGAATATACTTTTTTTTGATCAAGGCTATTTGGAGTTCTGTATGACTCATTTATCTTTATTTCAAGTTCTTTTCCCTTGCTTGGGAAGTTTTCTGCCATTACTTCTGTGAATAGTTTGTTTATGTCATCTGCACTCTCTTCTGTTTCTTTGTTGACTCCAATGAGTCTTATGTTCTTTTTCTTTGGGTCATCTAGTAGCTGCTGGATTGATTTCTCATAGTCCTTTATAATTTTGTAGTAATTTTTCTTTTCCTGGTCACTAATTGCAGTCTTATCTCATATATCTGAAATTCTGTCCTCACATTCACTCATTCTGCTATTTAGACTTTCAAAGGAGTTTTTAATCTCCTGGAAATCTGTTTGTATCTGTTTTATGGATTAAATTTGTTTCCTATCTTGGGATTCCATCGTGTTCTCAGTTCCTCTATTTTTCTTAATCTGTTTCTTCTCTAGATTTATTAATCATGTCTTGCACTACGGGCACAAGCTCTGCTGTTATCTGAGAAATTATTTCTGATTTCAATTTTTCCAGATCCTCTTTTGTTGCCAGTTCAGGGAGCCCGGGTGATTGAGTATCAGAGTGCTCGAATAATAAGTATGAATAGTTCAAGACCAGCCTGGTATATGAAGTAAGGCCTTGTTATCAACAGTATTGTTAAGAAAAGGACCTGAGAGATTAGCAAATGAAAATATATTATTTTAAGATGATGACACACAGTGTATTTACCATTGTTATTCTCTAATAATTTTGTTTTGAAAATTACTTTTTTATAGAATGGCTTTTATATTTTCTTTATTAAATCTACTTGTATTAATTTAAAATAAAAATATAGTTTTTACTATAATAAATTATGTCTAGGCTATGTCTAATGTTTGTGTAGATTATGACACTAGAGACACTAGGGTAGACACTAGATTATGTCTAATGTGTGTATACAAAATGTGAATGATGCAAAAAACAGTGTAGGAATTATTCTATTGAATACTGTTTGAGACAAATCTAAAATATTTCCAAAAATGTCTGGGCAAATGTAAAGACATTACAAGAGATTTGCTTTTTACAAAGTGCAGATAGGCAGACACAGTGCTGACTGATATATTTATTTCTATTTTCTAACCCGGCTTTCATTTTCAAAGCTGTACAAGCCATATAAAACCATAAAATCTAACATACATGGGGGAATTCCATCTCATGAGTCTCTCAGATAATCCTGCACTGCAGCCCAAACACTTTGGACTGTTCCTGTCCTTATACTTGGTTATGCTCAGGAATCTGCTCATCATCCTTGCTCTCAGCTCTGACTCCAAACTCCATACTCCCAAGTACTTCTTCCTTTCCAACCATCCTTGGCTGACAACTGTTTCTCCTCCACTACAGCTTCAAAGATGATTGTGGACAACCTAACTCAAAGCAGAGTCATCTCCTATGTGTGCTGCCTGTCACAGATGTCTTTCTTCATCTTTTTTGGATGTATGGATCACATACTTCTGACTGTGATGGGCTATGACTGGTTTGTGGCCATCTGGTACCATCTACATTACCCTGTAATCATGGAGCCTTGCATCTCTGTCTTCTTACTCTTGATATCATTCTTAGTCTTTTTGATTCACAGATGCACAATATGATTGCCTTACAACTTACCTGCTTCAAAGATGTAGCAATTGCTAATTTCTTCTGTGAGCCTTCACAGCTCCTTCACCGTACCTGTTCAAATCACTTTACTAATAGTATATGCATGTATTTAATAGTTGTTATATTTGATTTCAATCCCATCCCATGGAGTCTTTACTCTGACTATAAAATTGTTTCTTCCATTCTGAAAGTTCCATCATCAGGTGGCAGGCATAAAGCCTTCTCCACCTGTGGGTTTCACCTGTCAATTGTTTGCTTATTTTATGGAACAGGGCTTGCAATGTATTTTAGTTTAACTGTATCACAATTTCACAGGAAGTGTATTATGGACTCATCGATATACATATGGTTGCATGTATGTTGACTACCTTTATCTACACAGCTTGCAGAACAGGGACAAGGATAGTGCCTTGAAGAGACTCCACAGAAGAACAGTCTAAAATTAAGACTTTGACATCTACTGTGAATGTGACAGAAGAGAGTGGAATTGGAGAAAAGGAAAAGCAAAGATCAATATGTGATATATATATATATATATATACACACACACATATATATATCACATATATATTATATATATAATTTATAAATATATATGAATATATATATTTCAGTTCATGAACTTGATTCCAAGATTCTGGTCACAAAACTGTTGGAGACAAACTGAATAAATTAAACATGTTAGGTCCAAAGGTTACATATCAAATTAATATTAATAAAAGGTGAGAAAAATCATAGAGCAAAACTGAACACCTAGGTTTCTAAATTTGTCCTCTTGGTGACATTATATTTGAAGTTAGGTTGTTTTAATTCCTCATTATGTTTCATAGTGGAAAGTAGGTTGAGAGTTGGGGGCTGGAGGAACTGTATTTTTAAAAAAATTAATACAAATTTTTATTTGGGGAATAATAAAAAAATCTATGGAGATGGATAACATTGTTACACAAAAATGTCAATACAATGCCAGCAAAATATCCATTTAATAGTTAAAATAATACCTTTTTATTATGTATATTTTCCCTAAAGAAGAGTATAAATAGAAATTGACTTTATAAAATTCATTGTTTATTTGTACATTTTAGGTATACACTAGGATATCATGCAAAGGTACAAATGCCCAAAAATGAAAAACTGACTTTTTGAAAAAGGGAAAAAATGAACAGAGTGATTAGCACAGCTAATGCTCACCCCAAGTAGCAGAAGATCCTAAATCTTTTTGTGGACCTTTCAGCTTTTTAATCCTCCTCCATGACTATGCAGAAGTCCTCAGGGAATGGAATAATATGGGCCAATTCTGGTCATTTTAAACTATGTATAATGATGCTTCAAGGTTGTACAATTAATAATCAATCTGTACCACCAGCCCTCCATTTTGATAGTTCCAGGTCCAAGGTTTCCATTTCTGTGTCCCTCCAACCCATGGTTTTCTGCTTTAGGATACCCAGATCTGAGAATGCACTGATATATTTCTATAGACAGAGTTTGCATCTTCAATGGGCCTCAGGCAACAGAGGGGGGTTAGGGTGTATTTTGAGGTCTTCACACACCAGAGAGACAGTGTAAGCCAATACATGTGGACAGGTAGGATGGATGGAAGAGGGACTATGGGAACCTCTGTTTCCTCAGCCCAAGGACAATCATGAACATGTAACTAGTCAGAAAATAAAAAGGTGCAAAGGTTCAGCTGCAAGGATGGTGAAGTTGATATTCATGATTTTTGTGAGGAGTCTCAATAGTGTCAATCACAGTTTCCTTTCCTCCAACATTAACCTTCCATCTAATCCATGATAGCAAATGATGGGTGTCTGTGAACTGTCTCCTAAACAAAAGAAAATGATAGTGAGGATGATGATGAGGATGAAAGCAGGCATCAAATTATGAGCCAATATTGAGGAATAGCTACAAGACAGCATCTGCATTATAAGTCCTGTGTAATTAGTTTCACTCAATCTCCACAAAGTCCTCAAGTGTGAGCTCCTATATTATTCTTTCACTGAATAAAGGGGAACAGTATTTTTGTATAATTCATTACAGATTGTTCTTATGTACAAAGAATGATAGAGGTCTTTGAATTGTGCTGTCTGACTTCTGAACTAGAGAATTCTGAAATATTGTATCTTTGACAAGCAGAACACATATTTCGCTTCCTTGCCTCTCCAGTAATGACTCATTTCTCACTGTATCCTTCCACTTGGGAGGTTTTTAGTAGAGGACAAGACCAACCTGTGGGAAAAAAATTTACCAGCTGCTCCTTAGACAAAGTTCTACTATCTAGAATATGTAAGGGACTCAAAAAAATCAGACCCCTCAAACATAAAGACCCAATTCAAAAATGACCATATGAAATGAACAGACATTTCTCAGACAAATAAGTAAAAGCACCAAGTAAATATGAAAAAATGTTTAAAATCACTGGTAATTCAAGAGATGCAGATTAAAACAATTTTGATGTTCCACCTCACCCCAGAAAGAATGGCTGCTATGAAGAAATCAACCAGGGCCAGAGATTTAGCTCAGTGGTTCCACTGCCTCCCTTGCAGTCACAATGTCCTGAGTTCCATCCCTGGCAGACAAAAAAATAAACAAAGAAATCAACAAATAAATGCTGACAGGTTTGTGGAGGAGAAAGGAATGCTTCTTCATTGTGGCTGGGATTACAGACTGGTGAAACCATTGTGGAAATCAATATGGAGATACCTCAAGCAATTAGGATTAGATGTCCCATTTCACCCAGCTATTCCTCTGCTAGGTATCTTATCAAAAGAATTAAAAGAATCACAGCACAGTGATATATGATCCCCCATGTTAATTATGGCACAGTTCATGATAGGTAAAACTTGGAAACAGTCCAATTACCCATCAATGGGAGACTGGATAAAGAAGATGTGTTTTTCTTTTTATAAAATGGAGTACTGCTCAGCCATAAAGAATGAGAAATTAGAGACATTTATAGCTAAGTGGATGAACATTGAGCCCATAATCTTAACTGAAATAAATAGGAAACATGTGTAAATACTAAATAGTGTCTCTAGTGTGAAAAACCAAAAGTGTAAATAAGGATGAAAATGTTTAATTGATATTGTGAATAGGAAGAAAAGGTTTAAAGGATTAGGGGAAGTGGGAGTGGTAAGGGATGGGAAAGAAGGGGAAAGAAAAAACTAAGAAAAAAGGAAAAAGTGGATACAAAGTGTAAATAGGGAAGGGTTGAGGGGTGAAGGGATGGCATGGGAATGGGGGGAAAATAAAAACCAGTATACATCATCTAAAGGTACAAGATCCCAATGGTGAATGTAACTGTATTGTATGCCTAAAATGTACCAATAAACTTAAGGGAAAACAAAACAATTTCTAATATGTTGAGCATAATATCACAAAGGAAAATAAAAGAATGATCTGCAGATGTTAACTGATGTAGAAATTTTTTCAGAAGGGCTGTGATGATATGAAAGTTACAGAACAGAGTTCTCACCATTCAGCCTAGACCTCTGTGCCTCTCCAGGGTACCCTTGCAGCTCTCTGTGTCCTTCTCCTCTAATGGAACCAGCACTGTCAATCTGAGAAGGAGTCTGAAGGTCATTTATTCAAATCATTACTACTTAGGGGGGTGGGAATAATTTATAAGTGATGCTGAACTGGACCTGACTTTAAGATATCTGCACCTCTTCATAGATGTTCTTGATTTAGAAAGCAATAGAAAAGATTAGTGCATGTTGCCTAGGTACTTAAAATTTAATCGGAAATCCTGTTGGCCAAGATTTTATTTCTGTAAAAAGGCTGGCTTGTTAGTACCTCTGAGACTGGATATTTTCATCTGAGATTATTTTAGTTAAAACGTCTGCCCTGTGTAAGGAATAATCTGAAACTGGATACTCTGAATGAATTCATATATGATGATATATAGAATAAGCTTGAATAAAACTTGAATATTATTATTAGTAGCAATGAGAAATAACCTGGAGACCCTGAACTGATAGCACAAGAAGCAACAAAACAGATGATCAAGGCTCTAGAAAAATTCAAACACTATTAATTTTCCAGATAACTACAGAGATGGTGAGTAGAATGAAAGACATGATTAGAGACTCTAAAAACAGAAACAGATAAAAAAAAATTGATGAGTCCAGGACCACAATGGAAGCCATGAATGCACAGAATAGAAAAGAAATAGAATCCATGAAACATTCGAACAGATATCCAGGAGATTAAAAACTCTCTCAAAAGTACTCGCAGGAGAATGAGCCAATGTGAAGACAAAATATCAGATATATGAGACAGGATGGTGGTGAATGGCCATGCAAGAGAAATTTCTTGAAGATAGTAAGAGACCCTGAGAAATTGATCCAGCAGCTTCTAGATGACAAAAAGAATAATAACATAAGGCTGATAGGAGTCCATGAAAAAAACAGGAGAAAGTACAAATGACATAAAAACTATTCACAGAAATAGTGACAGAAAATTTCACAAGGTGAGAAAAAATTTGACATATAGATAAGTGAGACATATAGGACTCCATGTTCAAAAAAATCTACATATAGACATATAGTATTTAAGATCCCAGAAATCCAACAGAAGAACAATATTCTACAAGGATTTAGAGAAAAGAAACAAATCACAAACAAAGGAAATCCCATCAGAATCCCAGCACACCTTTCAACACAAATACTCAAGTCAAGGAAAGCCTGGAAGGAAGTATTTCAAGCTCTAAAAGAAAACAAACTCCAACCTAGATTAATGTATCCTACCAAACTATCTTTCAAAATCGATGGGAAATTAAGATAATTCCATGACAAAGAACACCTGAGAAACTTCATGAATACAAAACCAGGCCTCCAAACATTTCTAACAATATTTAAAAAAACACTGAGGGTCACAACACTGTGAGTCCCAACAGAGTGAAGCCATCAGGCAAGGCAAGAAATTAAAGGAAAATGGGGGAAAAAAATAAAAGAGCCAACAACAGGAAAAATCATGACAAGGATAAGTCAATACATATCAGATATAACCATCATAGTTAATCACAATTCACCAACCAAAAGAAATTGACTGGCAGAATGGATTAAGAAGCAAAATCCAACAATATCCTGTATACAAGAAACACACATAAAGAAGAAATTCGTAGACTGAAAGTAAAAGGATGACAGTTCTCTATGTGACAAAAACCTGGAAAAAAGCAGGGGTACCTAACTTATTTGCAGTCAATGTAGATTTCAAACCAAAAGTAATTAAGAGAGACAAAGGTCACTACATGCTTGTAAAGGTAACAATCTAAGAGGAGGACATGACAATCATAAATATATCTGCAAATTACTAATGAAGCCAACTATACAAAACAAATATTAATGGACATGAAAAACCAAATAAGCCCTAATAGAATTGTAGTGGGGCAGCTCAATACCAAACTGTCACCAATAGACAGACCACCTACACAAAATATCAACCACAAAATACGAGAACTGAACCAAGCTTTTGAACAAATGGACTTAATAGATGTCTATAGAGTGTTCCACCTCATAAAATCCAAATATACATTCTTTTCGGGTGTACATGGGTCATTCTCCAAACTATAACACATGCTAGCTTGTGGCACATGTTTAAGTAAATGCAAAGGAATTAAAGTTATTCCATGTATATTATCAGATCATAGTGCAATTAAACTGGAGATCAATAGCATAAGAAACCACAAAAACTCTAAATAAACACATAGAAATTGAACTCCTCTGAACAACCAATATGTAACAGAGGAATTTAAATAATAAACTAGATAGTTTTGACAATTAAATGATAATGCCAATACAACATACAGGAATCTATGGGACACAATGAAAGCAGTTCTTCAAGAGAAATTTATAGCAGTGAATGCCCATACTACTAAAACAAAGCAAACTCAAATAAACAACCTAATGTTGAAACTTAACCTCCTAGAAAAAGGAGAGCAAGGCAAACCCAAAGCTCATACAAGGGAGGAAATTATAAAGATTAGTGCAATAAATCAATGCAATGGAGATTAAGAGAATGATACAAAAATATCAATGAATTAAATAATTGTTTTTTCACAATAATAAATAAAAGCAACAAACCCTCAGCAAACCTTATTATAAAAGGAAAGAAAAGGCTCAAATCCATGCAATTAGGAATGAAAAAGGTGAAGTACAACAGATCCACCAGAAATCCAGAGGATCATTAATACTTACTTCTAGAACTTGTACTTTAAGAAAATGGAAAACATAGAAGAAATGGACAGAATCCTCGATACATATGAATTTCCAAAGTTGAATGAAGAAGATATAAAAATTCTAAACAACCCAATTACTCTCATTGAAATTAAGCATGTAATTAAAATTTTACCAACAATGAAAATCCCGGGTCTTTCCGGCTTTATAGCTGAATTCTACAAGACATTTAGAGAAGAACTATTATCAGTAATCTTTAAAATCTTCAGTGAAATTGAAAGGGAAGCAATATTTCCAATTTCATTCCTTGAAGCAAGTATTACTTTGATTCCAATGCACCAAAAGACCCAACCAAAAAAGAGGACTACAGGCCAATCTCCCTAATGCTCCAAATAGTAGTGCACCCAACTATATAAAACAAATACTAATGGACATGAAAAACTAATAAGCACTAAAACAATAGTAAATGGGGGACTTCAAAACCCCACTGTCACAAATAGATAGACCAAACAGACAAATATTAAACATGAAATATTAGAACTCAATCAAACTCTTGAACAAATTGACTTAACAGAGGTTTACTGAGTGTACCACCCCACAAAATCAGAATATACATTCTTTTGGGCTGCTCATGTGTTGTTCTGCAAAATAGACCACATACTAGCTCACAGAACATGTTTATATAAGTGCAAAGGAATTGAAGTTATCCCCTGTATATTATCAGACCATAGTGGGATGAATAGAAAATCCATAGCAAATGAAACCACAAGAATTTCATAAACATATGGAAATGGAACAACACACTCCTAAACAACCAATGGCTCACATAGGAAAATAGAGAAAAAATCATAGTTTCTACAATTAAATGACAATGCCAATAGAACATATGAGACTCTATGGGACGGAATGAAACCAGTCTCATGAGGGAAATTCATAGCAGTGAATACTCATATTAGAAAAACAGAGAGAGGTCAAATAAATAACCCAATGCTGCACCTCAAACTTCTAAAAACAGTAGAAGAGGAGGACAAAGCCAAAGCTCTGTAGATTTTTTTCTTGCTTCACAGAAATGGAGGTGAGTTATGAAATCCCCATTGTCAGACCATTTTTTGCCTATATATTACTTCTGACAAGGATGATTTGATGTGTGAGAGATAAGACACTATGTAGTTACTTGTGTCTGTGTGATAAACATAAGGAACTCATTAGTTTGAAACACAATAAAAATGAAAGAAACCTGGTCATGGTGGTGCATGCCTGTAATACCAGCACTTGAGAGGCTGAGGGCAGAGCATAACTGTGAGTTCAAGGCCAGCCTGAGCTACATAGGGCATTCAAGGCAGCCTGAACTAAATAGTGAGACCCCATCTAAAAAACAAAAACAAAACAAAAACGCCAAAATTTAAAATGAAAAAACATGAAAGAGATATCATAAATATTTGTGTTAGGATTTCATATTTTTCTTTTTTTCTTTTCTTTTTTTTTGTGCACTTTATTAAATTCTTTTATTGGTACATTGTAGGTATACAACACAATTACATTTCTCATTGGGAACTGTACCTTTACATAATGCATCTTGGTTCTTATTTTTTCCCCATTCCTAGCCCTCCCTTCATGCCCTCCACCCTTCCCTATTTACAAAGATTTTATTTCCAGTTTTTTCATTTCTCATCATTTTTCCTTTCCCTTCTTTCCTTTCCCCTACCCTTCCCACTACCCCTACACCTTTGGACCTTTTCTTCCTATTTTGCATCATCAATTATTCATTCTAATCATTGGTACATTTTAGGTGTACAGTATAATGACATTCATCATTGGAAATTTGTAACTTTACATAGTCTCTCTTGGTTCCTATTTTTCACCCTTGCGCAGACCTCCCTTCAACCCCTCCAGTCCTCCCTATTTACAAAGATTTTGTTCCTATTTTTCCATTTTCTCATATTAATCCCATTCCCTTCTATCCTTTCCCCTAGCCCTCCCACTTCCTTCACCTTTGCCCCTTTTCTTCCTATTTCACATGACCTATTATACATTTAGTCCTTATTTACACTTTCAGTTTCTCACACCAGAGAAACTATTCGGTATTTACACATCTGTGTCCTATTTATTTCACTTAAGAGTATTGCCTCAATGTGCATCCACTTAGCTATAAATGTCTCTAATTTCTCATTTTTTATGGCTGAGTCGTACTCCATTTTATAAAAAACCCACATTTTCTTTATCCAGTCTCCAGTTGATGGGCATTTGGGCTGTTTCCAAGTGTTAGCTATTACAAACTGCGCTGCTATGAACATGGGCGCACATATATCACTGTGGTATGATTCTTTTAATTCTTTGGGGAAGATCCCCAGCAGTGGAATAGTGGGGTCAAATGGAATTTGCAGTCCTAGTTCCCTGAGGTATCTCCATACTGATTTCCACAGTGCTTGAACCAGTCTGCACTCCCACCAGCAGTGGAGCAGTGTTCCTCTTTCCCCACAGCCCCGCCAGCATTTGTTATTGGTTGACTTCATGATAGCAGCCATTCTTTCTGGAGTGAAGAGAAATCTCAGCATTGTTTTCATTTGCATCTCTCGAATGACCAGTGATGTTGAACATTTTTTCATGTATTTATTTGCTATTTCTATTTCCTTGTCTGAGAAATGTCTGTTCATTTCAGATGCCCATTTTTGGATTGGGTCTTTAAATGTGTGAGGTCTGATCGTTTTAAGTTCTTTATAGATTCGAGATAGTAGACCTTTGTCTGAGGAAGAGCAGGTGAAGATTTTTTCCCACATTGTGGGTTGTCTCTTCACACTGCTGGTGGTTTCTCTTGCTGGGCAGAAGCCTTTTAATAAGAAGAGATCCCACTTGTTGATTGTTTGTGCTAGTTCATGGGCAACTGAGGTTTTATTCATAAAATCTTTTCCTACACTGATGTCTTCAAGGGTTCTACCTAACCTCTGTTCCAACTGGTTCGGAGTTTCTATTTTAATATTTAGATCTTTAATCCATTTTGATTTTAGTTTAGTACATGGTGAGAGATACAGGTCTAGTTTTAATCTTTGGCCAGTTGAAGCCCAGTTTTTCCAGCACCATTTATTAAAGAGGCTAGCTTTCCTCCAGTAAAGGTGTTTGGCTCCTTTGTCAAAGATGAGATGGCTGAGTGTGTCTGGCATTGTTTCTGCATCTTCTAATCTGTTCCACTGGTCCTCAAGTCTGTTTCTTTGCCAGTACCATGCTGTATTTATCACAGTAGCTTTGTAGTATAGTTACAGGTTGGGGATTGTGATACCTCCTGCCATGTCTCTGTTACCTAGAATTGCTTTTGCTACTCTGGGTCTCTTCTTGCTCCAAATGAACTTTTGGATTGTTTTCTCGAGGTCTATGAAGTATGCTCCTGGATCTCAATTGGAATTGCATTAAATCTATATAGCAGTTTTGGAAGTATGGCCATTTTCACTCTATTAATCCTTCCTACCCAGGAGCAGGGGATGTCTGTCCATTTTCTGATATCATCTTCAATCTCTCTTTTCAGAGTGCCATAGTTTTCAGAGAAGAGGTCTTTGATTTCTTTTGTTAGGATGATTCCTAGGTATTTCAGTTTTTTGGATGCTATTGTGAAAGGAATTATTTGCCCTATTTCTCTCTCAGTGAGGCTGTCATTGGTATAGAGTAAAGCTATGATTTTTGTGTGTTGACCTTGTAACCAACTACTTGACTGAATTTGGTTATTAAGTCTAGAAGACTTTTGGTGGAGTTCTTGGGGTCTTCTATATAGAGTATCATGTCATCTGCAAATAATGACAATTTGAGTTCTTCATTTCCTATCTTTATTCTTTTTATTTCTTTCTCTTGTCTAATTGCTGTGGCTAATGATTCCAGAACTATATTGAACAAGAGTGGTGATAGTGGACATCCTTGTCTTGTTCCTGATTTTAGTGTGAAGGATTTCAGTTTTTGACCATTTAGTATGATACTGGCTGTTGGTTTTTCATAGATGGCTTCTATCAGTTTGAGGTAGAGACCATCTATTCCAATTTTTTATAGGGTTCTTATCATAAATGCATGTTGGATTTTGTCAAATGCTTTTTCTGCGTCTATGGAGATAATTGTATGGTTTTTGTCCTTGGCTCTATTGATATAGTGTATTACATTAATTGATTTTCATATATTGAACCATCCCTGCACCCTTGGGATGAATCCCACTTGATCAGGGTGTATGATCTTCTTGATGATCTTCTGCATTCTGTTTGCCATTATCTTATTAAGGATTTTTGCATCTATGTTCATTAGTGAGATTGGCCTATAATTCTCTTTTTCAGTTGGGTCTTTCTCTGCTTTGGGGATCCAGGTGATGCTTGCTTCCAGGAATGAATTTGGGAGTATTGCTTCCCTTTCAATTTCATTGAAGAGTTTAAACAGTAGTGGCAGCAGTTCCTCTCTAAATGTCTTGTAGAATTCAGCAGTGAAGCCATCAGGGCCCGGGCTTTTCTTAGTTGATAAGTTTTTAATTATGTTTTCAATTTCATTGGTTGATATTGGGTTGTTCAGAATTTTTAGGTCTTCTTCATTCAACTTTGGTAATTCATATGTATCTAGGAATCTGTCCATTTCTTCTGTGTTGTCCATCTTATTGGCGTATAGGTTCTGGAAGTAGGTATTGATGATCCTCTGGATTTCTGCTGGGTCTGTTGTAATTTCACCCTTTTCATTCCTAATTGCATGGATTTGGGCCTTTTCTTTCCTTTTTCTGACAAGCTTGGCTAAAGGTTTATCAATTTTGTTGATTCTTTTGAAGAACTAGCTCTTGGCTTCATTGATTTTTTGTATCGTTCTCTTAGTCTTCATTGCATTGATTTCTCCTCTGATCTTTATAATTTCTTCCCTTGTATGGGCTTTGGGGTTGTCCTGCTCTTCTTTTTCTAGAAGCTTGAGGTTCAGCATCAGGTTGTTTAATTGGGCTCCTTCTGTTTTCCTAATATGTGTATTCACTGCTATGAATTTCCCTCATAAGACTGCTTTCATTGTGTCCCATAGATTCTGATATGTTGTATTGTCATTGTCATTTAATTGAAGGAACTGTCTGATTTCTTCTTTAATTTCCTCTGTGACTCATTGGTTATTCAGAAGTGTGTTGTTCAATTTCCACGTGTTTATGAAATTTTTTGAGTTTCTTTTGCTATGGATCTCCAATTTCATCACATTATGGTCTGATAATATTCAGGGGATAACTTCAATTCCTTTGCACTTACTTAAACATGTTCTATGTGTGAGTATGTGGTCTATTTTGGAGAATGACCCATGTGCAGCTGAGAAGAATGTGTCTTCTGATTTTCTGGGGTGGAGGACTCTGTAAACATCTGTTAAGTTCATTTGTTCAAGAGTTCGATTGAGTTCTAGTATTTCATTACTTGTTTTTACTCTAGGTGATCTATCTATTTGTGACAGTGAGGTGTTGAGGTCCCCCACTACAATTGTATTAGTGCATATATGGCTTTCCATGTCCGTTAGTATTTGTTTTATATAGTTGGGTGCACTAGTGTTTGGTGCATAGATATTTATGATTGTCATCTCTTCCTCTTGGATTTTTCCCTTTACAAGGATGTAGTGTCCTTCTTCATCTCTCTTAATTAGTGTTGGTTTGAAATCTACTTGATCTGCCAGGAGGATAGCTACTCCTGCTTTTTTTGGGGTTCCTGTCACATGCAGTATTGTTTTCCACCCTTTGACTTTCAGTCTATGAGTTTCCTTTTGAATTAAGTGTTTTTCTTGTATGCAGCATATTGTTGGATTTTGCTTCTTGACCCATTCTGCCAGTCTATTTCTTTTCATTGGTGAATTGAGACCATTAACCTTGATGGTTATAACTGAAACGTATTGACTTGTCATTGCCATGACTTTTTCTTTTTGTTGGGTTCTCCCCCTTTACATTTAATTTCTTGTCATGCCAGATGGGTTCATTCTGCTTTGCTTCCTGGGGTTGTGTTCCTCAATGTCTGTTCCTAGGATATTGTATAAAATTCTTTGGAGTGCTGGTTTGGTATTCATGAAGTTCCTAAGGTGCTCTTTGTCATGAAAGTATCTTATTTCTCCATCCATTTTGAAAGATAGTTTTGCAGGGTACATCAATCTGGGTTGGAGGCTGTTTTCTTTTAGGGCTTGGAATATGTCACTCCAAGCTCTTCTTGCCTTGATGGTTTGTGTTGAGAAGTCTGCTGTGATTCTGATGGGCTTTCCTTTGTATGTGATTTGTTTCTTTTCTCTGACTGCTTGGAGAACTTTGTTCTTCTGTTGTGTTTCTGGAATCTGAACAATTATATGCCTATGTGTAGATTTTTTTTGATCAAGGCTATTTGTAGTCATATATGCCTCACTTATCTGTATGTCAAGCTCTTGTCCCCTGCTTGGGAAGTTTTCTGCCATTATTTCTGTGAAGAGTTTTTTTATGTCATCTCCACTCTCTCCTGTTTCTTCATTGAGCCCAATCAGTCTTATGTTATTCTTTTTTGCATCATTTAGCAGCTGCTGGATTGATTTCTCATGTTCCCTTATAATTTTGAAGCAATTTTTCTTTTCCTGGTCACTAATTGCAATCTTATCTTCTATATCTGAAATTCTGTCCTCACACTGGCTCATTCTGTTGTGTAGACTTTCAATGGAGTTTTTCATGTCCTGGAAATCTATTTGCATCTGTTTTATGGATTCTATTTGTTTCTTATGTGGGATTCCATCATGTTCCTCAGCACCTCTCTAGATTTATTAATCATGTCTTGCACTAAGGGCACAATTTCTGCTGTTATCTGAGAAATTATTTCTGATTTCATTTTTTCCAGATCCCCTTTTGTTGCCAGTTCAGGGGGTCCAGGTGGTTGAGTATCAGAGGATTCCATCTCACTTCCCTTTGGGGTTGCTGTAGGTGATCTGGAAGTCTGGTTTTGAGACTTATTTATGTATTTTCTCATTTCGACTGGGGCGGGGTGCTGTTAGTGCCTGCACGGATTACCTCCTCTGAGCTGGGTGACGTGGGACAGGGGCCGCGAGCAGCTGTAGGGATGGTGACCCAAAAGCCCTTTCCTGTGGGCTGGTACAGCTGGAGGGATGGTGGCTGGGAAACCCCTTCCTCCGGACCAGGAGCAGTGGGATGGTGGCTCAGAAGCCCCTCCCTCTGGGCCGGGAGCAGTGGGAGGGATGGCGACCCGGAAGCCCCTTCCTCTGGACCAGGAGCAGTGGGACAGAAGGTGGCCCAGAAGCCCTTTCCTCTGGGCTGGGAGCAGTGGGAGGGATGGTGACCAGGAATCCCCTTCCTCTGGACCAGGAGCAGTGGGACGACGGCTCAGAAGCCCCTACCTCTGGGCCGGGAACAGTGGGACTCAGTACCTTGGTCTGGTGGTCTGGTGTCCTCTGTGCCTTGATAATGTGGAATCAGTTGGCTGCCTGTCTGCAGTGGGGTGATTCGGTGTCTTCTGCATGACTCAGGACCTCGGTAGGGAGTGCACAGACCTGCCTGTCTGCAGCGGGCTGATTCGGCATGTTCCGCGGGACTGGGGACCTCGGTAGGGTGAGGGCAGACCTGCCGGTCTGCCTCATATTTTTCATATTCTTCAATGAACATGAAATATCTACTGACCTTACTAAAATAATTTTATTAGTATGTTTGCCACAAATCAAAAATTAATTAAATGTGGAGAATTGTTTCATATACCTATTGAATCTTGATCGTTTTTACTTCCTTTTTCTTTGCCATTCTCAACATCCCAACCCCAATTTCTAGATCCTCTTTCATTCTCCACAAAGTTCATCTCCTTGTTTCCTATCACCTTTTATTATTCTCTTCAAATTATTTATACTTTGTATTTCTCATGTGAGAGAAACCATGTGATATTTAAGTATGTGGGTCTGATTTATTCACTTAAGATTACGATCTGAAGGTGCATCTATTTCTCAAAGAGTGACTCCTGTTTATCCTTATGAATGGCTCAGAATTACTCCAGTGTGTATAGATACCACATTTTCTTAATACGTTCCTGTGTTGATTGGCATGTAGCCAGTTTTTGTGATTTAAATATCATGATTTGTGCTGCTGTAAATATTGATATGCTTGATTCAATGTTTTACAATTTTTTGGCCAAGATACTTAGAGAAAGTAGAAATTTGTATGTTTAGTTTTTTGAGAAATCTCCATACTGATTTCCAGCATTAATGATTGATTAGAAATAAATAATAGTAGATTAAATTGAAAAGTTCAAAATTAGAAAATCTTCATAGTAACCATTAAAATGGAGAGGTGGGGAAAGGGCAAAATGTAAGAATAGAGAAAATTTGAAAAAGAAAGAAGGATGAAGAGGAGGAGGAGTGAAAAGTGATACAAGCTTTAATTAAACAATAAAGGAAAATAAATAGAATTATTCTAAAATAACAGAAAAAAATAAGGAAATATAAAGCTAAAAAATAGCATAAAACAAAATGCAAAAGAAACCAAAAAGCAAAGCAAGGTAAATGAAAATAAATAATAACAAACCCAAACAAAGAGAGTTATGTGTCAAAAATAATTCCTCTATGATATGTGGGTAAATAGTTTGTATCAAGGAATTAGAATCCACCATAGTGTTAAACAATAAACCCCTTCTCAAAACAGCTGCTGTTAATACCACTTCCACATATAGCAGGTGCTGTGCTGGATTTCTTCTACAATGCTGGGTTCAGGTGTGGAAGGAATCATTTTCAGAGTAAAACATCATACTGCATCACAGCTCACAATAACTCTAGGATCATCTTGGGGGAGTGCTGCTGACCCATTGCTTATCCTGACCTGCCAACCCTCTCCAGGTTTTCCTTGTATTTATGGAGGCAGATCCCTGGCTCTGGAGGCAGGCTTGGTTTTCCAGGCTGCATCATTCTTTTATCACCATTTACTTCAGTTTCTCTATAATCTCTAACTCTCATTTCTTCTCCTTCTTGATTTCTGAAGCTCTTCTCTTTCTGTTTCCTGATGTTTGATATCAAAGTATCAGAATTCCAGGTCCTGGAGAGAATGATGTCATGCTGGGTTTTACTCCACTATCTTTATTTCTCAGTGCTCTGCTGATTTTAGACAGGAGATTGAAGTAGTATTCATGAATAAACTGGCTATTCCTGTAATGTTGCATTCTTTATTAAAAGTGTCCAAACTATTAGGAAGTTTCAGACTTTCATGTGTTGCTACCTATATCCTAGATAGTAATTCTTCCCATTTCTCTAAGAAGTTATGATTAGGAAAACAGAGAAAAACTTAATTATGTTCACCTCTAGTGGAGGAAACACCAGGACTCAGGTATTGATCTTCTGATTTCAGTACCAGGGCTATGTTTCCTCCAGGGGAGGCAAAGGATGTATTATTCTCTATACAAGATGAAGAAATTTATTTGTGCTAAGTAAGGCACAAATTCTTAAAACATTTTTAGATGCATGGATGATTACTGCTGAGTGTGATGGCCTATGACTGGTTTGTCTCCATATGCAGTTCCCTCATTACTCATCTATCATAAACTTTGATCTCCATGGTTTCCTGGTTTGGTTTTTTTTTTTCTTTTATTGGCCTGTTATATTCTTGGCTCACAAAACTCAATTGACTTACAGTTTACTTATTTCACTGAGGTAGAAATTTCTACTTATTCTGCTATCCTGCCCAATTCTTTTATCTTTCCCATTTTGGCAGCTACATCTATAAATTAGTGAGTTATATTCTTTGAACCATATTTCTTCTTTTTGTAAAGTCACTACATCCATTTCTCTTACTGGAAAAATCAGTTCATCCATTCTGAACATGATTGTTCATTTGTCAGTTGTGTGCTTATTTGTGAAACAGTCTTTGATGTGCAAATTTGCTCAGATATATAACATCTTTCAAAAACAATGTGCTACTCACAGGGATGTACTCTGTGGTGCCCTGTATATTGAATCCTTTCATCTATGGCTTGAGATACAGAGACATTATTTGTGCCTTCAGGATCCTCCACAGCAGAAGAAGTTAATCTCAAGTGTCCATTTAGAATTTACTTTGGAAAAAGCAATGAAGTAATGTAAGGACCTCTAAATCCTGCTTTTCTGATCATAATATTTTTATAAATTTATACTTTTATTTCCTTTTTTTTTTTTACTTTTAAATACTTTATGTTTTTATTAGCACATTTTTGCAGTACATAATGATTACATTCATGTTGGAGATTTGAAACATATACATAACAATAATTTCTGAACAATTGCTTTATATTTTCATTTTTATTGAAGGGAGTTACACATGACAAAAAATTACCATTATATACATTCTAAGAACTCATTAATTATTGTTAATTATTGTAAGGAATTCCTTAGAGATTAGGATGACATTGGCCAATTGGACTAATTATGAGCTCTGGGCATTGAGCCTCCAAGGGCATATAATAGTAAATAATTTTGCTTGTGCCTTCAGCCCTTCAGCTGGTAGTTTCAGTCCAGTTTCCAAACCTGTATCTCCTCCTCCCTTCTTGAGTCCATGAGGAAGAGCTCATCTGACACCACATTCATATCCATCCTTGGGACAGAACTTGAACCTTCACTGGAAAACAGACCCAGGAGATTCTTCAGACCTGCAGTACTTCCTCATGACCCAGCAGAGAAAGAGCATAAATCGGCAAGTGCACAGGGAACCAATGAAAGTAGAAAAGAATTTTTCAAGAATTATTTTCTCATTGTGAGAGCAAACATGGTAGTTGTGAGTAACCAGATGGGAGGAGACTGATATGAAATATTACTGTTTTGAGGAAAATAAGGTTTACATCCCTGATTGCAATGTGGATATTATGCTTTTCATTCAAAATTTGCTTCCTACCACTCTGCTTCTAGTTTGAATTTATACCTCACCCAAAATAGCAAAAAAGGTGCCCTACCAAACTGATTTCTATGTACTTCAACAGGATTGCAATGGTCATAGTAAGGATAAGCAGGATGAAGTCAGTAACCATATCATAAGTAGTTTCTTAGGGCTTCCTAAACCCAGGTACTGAGTAAATTGTTCCACATAGGTTGTTTAATTGTCCTGGGTTGTCTGCTTACAGACACAGGGAATTATACCAGAAGTATCCTGGCAGCTTGTCTCTTTTGCAACTCAAACATCCATTTCATTTCCCTGTCCCTGGAGGAATTGACCACTTGTTCACTGTGGTCTTTTTGATGGGATGTAGTATTCCTGATAGATCACAGTGTAGAGCATTTTGAAGCAGCAGCTGTATCCACTATAGAAAGGATGTACACCAGTCACAGGGAAACTTCTCAGGAAGAGCATACATGTGATAATGTAGCATAGTTTTCCTCTCACACCACTGTTGGATATTCTTGCAACTTTCGATATTCTGCTCAATGCTTGCAATCATGTCACAAAATCTCAAATGTGGACATGTCAGCTCTTGATTCCATTTCCATGCAGGAGGTGAAACAGTGCAAAACGTACCTCAGATACTTAAAAATGTATCTATGGTTACAGCTCTGAGACACTGCTTACATTTTTCTGTGGATTGGGAAACAGTGAAAACATTGAGTGGATTGGAAAGAAAATAATTTTTAATTTATGTTTAATTCAATTTAATTTTTAATTCTTTCTATTCTACTTATTCTTGTATTCAGAGCAGGTATTTAGTATTTATGAAACAACATTGTCATTAATGTTGATTTGTAGTTGCAACAAATGTGCTGAATGTTAGGTGAGAATACCATATGGTGTTAGTGTGTATTAAACTAGAACAAAGTACAATTTAGTTATCATTATTAGTAATGATAAGAATGACCTGTTCTGGGGATTTACCTCAGTGGTTTCGCCACCCGGTGTGCAAGCACAAGGGCCCCAGTTTGAGCCCTGGTACCAAAAAAACAAAACAAAACAGAAACTGGCCTTCACACCAATTATTTCCTGTGACCTGAAGTTACTCTTTCTGTCAGAAACATTTTATTTTTCTTTTTGTATAACTGCACATGTAGGTCTGCAGAGGAATGAGGTGCTGTCCTTTTCACCTAACTCCCAAAAGTCTGTACGTTGTTTGGGACTCAGAAGGCATCAACTGTAAAAACCTGTGTTAAACACTGAAAGGACCCTTCCTGGAGTCAAAGTACTTTTCCTTAATCAGCATGATAGGAAGATGCTGGGGGCACCTTTATTCCTTTCACAAATGTTTCAAAGATGCAGAGATGAGATAAACTAGCCCTTGTGTGTCCCTATGTCATGGACATGTGGGATCTATAATCCTTTAATTATATCTCTATCAGTCATTCACCAATGCAGTTGAAATATTTATGGGTTCAAAAAGAGACAATGATAAGGGAACAGGAGAATGTATGCCTGAGATGCATAATAGAGCTTTGTAACATGCCAGCTCCACTGCCATTTGAACAGAGTTTACTGTATTTATTAGTAAACTTCATACTTGCATGATGGTGTGTTTTTTATTTTTAAAACAAAATCTACAGTGAGTATATATTTAAATTCCACACTTTCTTTAGATACTATATATGTGTTGACAAATGATATCCTTATTTTCCACAAGCAGTATGTGTACAGATAGGAGGAGAGATTCACACATTCTGCCTATTGTAGTGGGTTAACGACACAGAACTCAAATGTTTATTTCCTTATTCTCATCCCAGAGCACTGTATCCTATGAAATTTCTTGGCATGTTTCATAAAGAGATCATTATATAGGGGTGGGGATTTAGCTTAGTGGTTTTGTCACCTGCTGTGCAAACACAAGGATCTGAGTTCGATCCCCAGTACTCCCCCCCCAAATTAAAGGGATCATTATGGAACAAACTGCAAGGTAATAGAATGTAAGTGATAATGATGGATTTTTTAGAAAAATTATGAAACTAGAATTTTTACACAAATTATTTATTGGAAATCAGAGAAATGTTTCTCACAAATATATTATGTACATTTTTAAATTATTTGACAGTGAGAGAGGGAAATGAATTTAGAAGAGATTGTCACAGTGGTAAACTTTCAAGTTAAATGAGGTCTTTTTCCCCTGGTTAATGCTGTGCATCAGTTAGACATTTGCAATTGATCTATTTTCTTTACAGGAAGATTTAAAACCCACTGTGAATGTAACGTAATCCCTTACAGGGGCAATAGGTGTTCCACTGTACATTACTTAGATGAGATTTGAATAATTTGTACATGAGCTTTCAAAAGAAATTGTGTGGACTCACAAACCAATGCTGTCCTGGAAATCTTGACAAGAAAACCTGCAAACAGAATTCATAACAAAATCATTTGAGGACAGTTGAGCAAGACAATGAAATTATGGAGACATACTAAGGACACAAAATTCACATGCAATTGTTCAGATCTCTGAAAAATATTAGTTATAGTGCATTATTACTTATATGTTGATATTTAGAAAGACAGTACTTGTGGAACATTCTGTAAATTCCATGAGATACTTTAAGATTGTGTTTCCTGACTCTGTTGTGAGAAAGTTACAAAAATTCCTGAAGCACAGATATACCAATATGCTGATTAAATTGATTAAATTAAATCATAAATACATCAATGCCTAGGGCATCTGGATATTTCAAAATATCTGCAAATATTTATTATTACTGAATTAGATCCAAAAATAATCTAAATAAATAATTTTCAAAACACTTTCTTGTAGTAACCTTATAAGGTAGATAATTTTATCCCTATTTTAGAGATGTGGGAAATTGCATGAGGTGAGTTACAATTACAGGTACAGTATTAAGCTACTTAATGTGCTTTATAATTTGCATATGAGTTTTCAGGCATTTTCCGGTACATTCTTTCCAATTAAAACAATGTGAACTGACAAAATTATGTGATCAAATTTTCTTCATATAGTTGACATAAAAGAAATGCAATTCATGTATCAGGAAAAACTGATGTGAAAATCTGTCATTTAGAGTTAGGGGGGCTGGTATTCAGCCAGTATTTGGGACTTTCCTTATTTCTAATGTCTTGAACTGGACACACTAATGTTATGATCACAGAAACAGAAGGAAATTACCCTGGTCTATCAAACAGAGAATCAAGAGAAAGGGGAAAAGGCTGTCTTATATAACAAATATTTTACTGATATGAAGTGGTTAAAATAAACCCATGTAAATTTGAAAACTCAAATATGCTTATTATCACTAATTAATTATTGACAGAAATAGTACAGCTTGAATGTAACTTTCATAGTCATATGTAATCAGATTATGTGCATGTATTTGAATTTATATATACAAATTTGAGTTCATCAGAGAAAACGATGTTACAAAATAATTAACATTAAATGCTGACTGAGCTCTTAAAACCTTGAAAGAAGGAAATCAGAAAAACCAAGAATGAAAAAATTTGTGTGAGACAAATGCCCCCTGAAATGTGTTAAGATTATAAAAAAGATTTAATTTAATTTTAAGATATTGCAGTCCTAGATCTTACAATATTTGTACATACCCCAATCAGGAAAATTTGTACCATATTATGAAAATAAAATAAGATATATTTTATTGTTTAAAAAATTTCTTTTCATAGGATTGCTTTTTAAAGAGAGATGACATAAATTTCTATTCTTTTTTCTTAAAAGAGTTAACTGTATACTATTGGGTTTATGGACTTCTGAACTCTAATGTTCTTGGTATCCTAACAGAATTCAGTGCAGGGTCTATAGAGTTGGACTGTATAGACAAAGGTGGACATCAAGAAACCAAATAACCTAAAAGCTCTTGAGGAATAGGATTTTTCAGAACTGAGCAATATTGGTGAAAGTTTTAGTCTTCAAATCTAAGGAGTGTATTTGTGACTATTTCAATTCAAAGTATGGAATCTAGGGTGCCTGTTTCATTTTTTCCAATGAAATTTCTTTTCATAAAGGTGCTCAAACAACATGGAAACATACAACCTCACAAGTGTCTTTGAATTCCATTCCTGGGCTTCTCAAAAGATCAAGACTTGCATCCCATCATCTTTGGACTGTTCCTGTCAATATAACTGGTCCGAGTGCTTGCGAACCTGCTCATCATCCTGGCTGTTGTCTATGACTCCCATCTCCACACCCCCATGTACTTTTTCCTCTCCAACCTGTCCTTTGCTGAAATATGTTTTATCTCCACCAGAGTCCCAAAGATGATTGTAGACATCCTAACTCACAGCAGGGGCATCTCCTCTTTGGGCTGCCTAATGCAGATGTATTTCTTTATAATTTTCATGTGTCTGGATGATATGCTTCTGACAGTGATGGTCTGTGATTGTTTTGTGGCCATATGTCACCCCCTGCATTATTTAGTCATTATGAATCCTTGCCTCTGTGTGGTACAAATATGGTGCCTGTCTTTTTTATCTTTTTGGCTTCCCAAGTCACAATTTCCTTGCCTTACAACTTACTTGCTTCAAGGAAGTCAAAATTGCTAATTTCTTCTGTTACCCTTCTTAACTCCTTATGCTTTCCTGTTCTGATACATTAATCAAAAACATTGTCACCTATTTTACTGGTGTTATTTTTGGCTTTTTCCCCCATGGCAGGGATCCTTTTCTCTTACTCTAAAATTGTTTCCCGCATTCTGAGAATCCCACCATCTGGTGGGAGGTACAAAGCCTTTTTTTACCTGTAGTTCTCACCTGTCAGTTGTTTGTCTATTTTATGGAACAGGCCCTGCTGTGCACCTTAGTTCAGCTGTGTCATATTCTCCTTGCAAGGGCATTTTGGCCTCTCTGATGTACACTGTGGCCACCCCTATGCTGAATCCCTTCATCTACTGTCTGAAGAATAAGTATTTTAGAAGCACCCTGAAGAAGCTCCATAGTGGGACAGTCTAATTCCAGGAAGTTTATTATCTGTTTTCATGTAAATTGGGAAATGTAATAAAATTGAACACACAAAAATCACTGCTTCATTTGTTATGTTACTTCAAGTGTTTGATGCTTCAAATTTTACATCAAATTTCATAATACAATCATGACTGCATGGGTGGATGTGGAATTTAGGTTTTTGCATATTGGTGGAAATTTCCTTTAAGAAAGAGAAAGCTTTCTGCATTTTGCTACGATTGAGGGTTGCACAAAAATGATATTGTAATGTATGTTTCCAAATTATCCTTAACATTTGTTTAAATGGTCCATTTAATTATAAATATATTAACACAGTGAACAGTAGATATGAAATTAATCATAACAACCCAAACCAATATTGAGGGATTCTTAAGTAGCTAGATCTGAATTACGTGTTCGAAGTAACTTGTTGCATTGCATTTGTACAATATTTATTAAGTTGGAGCTCTTAAAATTTTGAAAGAATAAATGGGTTTTAATAGCATGACATAAGAATACTAACAGAAAAACTTTCAGCTATGCAGAATATGAAGTTTTGGTCCTGTGTTGCATTGAGGGTCCCAGATAACTCATTCATTTTGCTTTCCTCCTACACTTGTTGAAATTCATAGACATCTCACCCACAAAAGCCCCTCTGCACTGTTCCCCAACATTTCAAAAGGACTATGAAAGCGATAAAGAAAAATAGGAGGATGAGAGTAAACACAACATCATGAACTATATTTGAAAGATTCCTAGATTCCAGGCTTTGAGATATGTGCTCTATAACTGGATTCATTTCATTTCATTTTATTTCATTTTGGTTCAGTCTTTCCCAAATAAAAAAAATATCCATTTTATTTTCCATAAAAGGAAGGATAACTATTTTTTTGTACCAGGGATTGAACTTGGGAATTGCACTTACAAGGCAGGCAGCAGAACCACTAAGCAAAATCCCCGGCCCTGGATAACTCTATTTTTATGTAACTACTACCAGCTTGTTGGGTTAAAAAAAAAATGAGAGAAGAGATATTTGAATTGCTTGGTTAAATACAGATACAGGGCCTTCCCGATCACTCCAGGAGGACATCCTTTGTCCCCTGAGCTCTTCTTTTGTGGGTTCCTTGTTGATCACAGGACAGAAAAATGTGTGATACCTGATCCATCCAGCATAGTAAGGGCAGCCATAGATCTCAGGCAATGATCATGGGAAGAGCAGGCATGTGATCATGCTGCACACAACTCCTTCCATCCCCTCTGTAATATATTTCTGTAGTCCACATTTCTTGTTTCAGGAATCTGTCCACTTGATCTGAAAAGGAGATATACAGTCAGGTTGATTTAATTCCTGGCCAGGCAACTTGCCAGAGTTTAAAACTCTACTTCAGATGTGCTTGTGATTTATAACTCTAGAAATTAGCTTAAAAATTTACCACATTTGGGAAATAATGAAGGTTAGTGCATTGGATCCAGAGCCTGATAAATAAATTTTGAATCCATCAGTCCATTTATCCTTTCTGTGATATAGGGGAGGGTGTTAGTGTCTAAAAAATTCAGAATTGCCATGAGTTTATTTCTAGTTAACACAACTGAACTAAATAAACAATAAATAGATACAGGTGCTCCTTGTGTTATTAATATATGCTTAATGTATAAAATAAGAGTAAAGTATAAATTAGATCATGTTATAATGCTATTCTTCATATCCTTCGTATTAAATATTTTATACTTGACTGAATTATTTTACTATTTATATAATGAGATATTTAATATATTTCTTACATCATTACATGCTGTGAATTTGTAGAGAAATGACTTTCATTTCTTTTTCATTAATTTTATTGGTACATTTTAGATGTACAAAATAATGATATTCATCATTTGAAATTTGTAACTTTACATAATTTACCTTGATTCTTACTTTATTCCCATTCCCCTCCCCTCCCTTCAATGTCTCCACCCCTCTCTAATTACAAAAATATTGTTTCCATTTTTTTCATTTTCTCATAATAATTCCATTCCTTTCTTTCCTTTTCCCTACCCCTTCCACTTCCCCTTTCCATGAGACCTTATCTTCCTGCTTCTCATTATCTATTATACCTTTTAGTTCTTATCTATACTTTCAGTTTCTCACACCTGAGAAACTTTTCAATATGTACACATTTATGTCCTATTTATTTCACTTAAATGTATCACCTCAATGTGCATCCATTCAGCTATCAATGTCTCTAATTTATCATTCTTTCTGGCTGAGTAATACTCCATTTTGTAAAAAAAAAACCCCACAATTTCTTTATTCACTGTCCATTTGCTGGGCAATTGGGCTGTTTCCAAATTTTAGCTGTTACAAACTGTGCTGGTATGAACATTGGTGTGCATATATCAACATATATCCATATGATATTATTGTTTTAATTCTTTTGGGATGATACTGAGCAGGGGAATAGCTGGGTCAAATGGGACTTCCAATCCTAGTTCCTTGAGGTATCTCCATAGTGATTTCCAGAGTAGATACACTCCCACTAGCAGTTGAGAAGAGTTCCTTTTTCCCCATAGTCCTGTCAGCACTTCTTATTGGTTGATTTCGTGTTAGTAGCCATTCTTTCTGGTGTCAGGTAGAATCTCAGTGTTGTTTTCATTTGTATCTTTTGAATGACCAGTGATGTTGAGTATTTTTTCATATGTTGTTTTGCTATTTCTACTCTGTGAGAAATATCTGTTCATTGCAGATGTCCATTTCTGGATTGGGTTTTACATTTGGTAGGTTTGATTTTTAAAACATTGTTTATATATTCTAGATATTAGACCTTAGTCTTAGGAACAGCTGGTGAATTTTTTTTCCAAGTTGTGGTTTGTCTCTTAGCTCTATTGGTGTTTTGTCTTGTACTCCACAAGCTTTTTTGGAGATGAGGCAGTACTGGGGATCGAACTTGGGACACTGCACTTTCGAGGCAGGCAGTGGGACCACTGACCTAAATCCCTGGCCCAAGAGCCTAAGCTTTTTAATAAGAAGAGGTCACACTTGTTGATTGTTTGTGCTAGTTCACTTGAAAATGAGATATTTACCATAAAATCTTTTCTTGAGTCAATGTCTTCATGAGTTCTACCTAACTCTCTGTCAATCAGTTTAGTGTTTCTGTTTTCATATTTAGATCTTTACTCCATTTAAATTTTAGTTTATTGCATGGCGAGAGATATACGTCTAGATTTAGTCTTTGGCAAGTTGAAACCCAATTTTTCCAGAACCATTTGTTAAAGTGGCTGTTTCCTCCAGTAAAAATGTTTGGCTCCTTTGTCAAATATGAGATGGCTGAGTATGTCTGGAGTTGTCTCTGTGTCTTCTAATCGGTTCTAATGGTCCTCAGGTCTGTTTCTTTACCAGTCCCATGTTGTTTTTTTCAAAGTAGATTTGTAGTTTATTTTCAAGTTGGGGATTGTGATACCCCCTACCTTGTCTTTGTTGCCTAGGTTTGGTTTGGTATTCCAGGTCTCTACTTAGTCCAAATGAATTTTGGATTTTTTTCTCAAGGTTTGTGAAGTATGGTGCTGGAATTTCAATTGGGATTGGATTGAATCTATAGAACAGTTTTGGAAGTAAGGCCATTTTCACTATGTTTGTTCTTCCTACCTAGGAGTAAGGGATGTCTTTCCATTTTCTCATATCCTCTTCAATCTCCTTTTTCACTTGCTATTGTTTTGGGAGAAGAGGTTCTTTGGTTCCTTTCATTAGGTTTATTCCTAGGTGTTCCATTTTTTTGATGCTATTGTAAAGGGAGTTGTTTCTCCAGGTTACAGTGAGTCTGTTGTTCAGGTTCAAGAAAGCTGTTGATTTTTGTGTGTTGACCATGTATCCAGCTATTCTACTGAATTTGGTTGTAAAGTTCAGAAGATTTTGGTGGAGTTCTTGGGGTCTTCTATATATCATGCCATCTGCAAATAACGACAATTTGACTTCTTCATTTCCTAGCTTTATTCCTTTTATTTCTTTCTCTTGTCTAATATCTGTGACCAATATTTCCAAACCTATATTGAACAGGTGTGGTGATAGTGGAGATTTTTGTCCTGTTCCTGGTATAATGTGAAGGATTTCAGTTTTTGACAATTTAGTATGATATTGGCTTTTGGTGTTTCATAGATGGCTTTTATCAGATTGAGGTACAGACTGTGCATTCCAAGTATTTGTAGGGTTTTTCATTAGTACATGTTGGATTTTGTCAAATGCTTTTTCTGCACCTATTGGTATGATCATATGGTGTTTGTCTTTGGCTCTATTAATGTAGTGTATTACACTTACTGATTTGTGTATGTTGATCCATCCTTGCATCCTTGGGATGAATCCCACTTGGTCAGAGTGTATGATCTTCTTGATGATCTTCTGCATTGTATTTCCTCATATCTTATTGAGGATTTTTGCATCCATGTTCATTAGTGTGATTGGCCCATAGTTCTCTTTTTCAGTAGGGTGTTTCTCTGCTTTGGAGATTAAGATGATGCATGCTTCCAGTTATGAATTTGGGAGTATTGCTTCCCTTTCAATTTCATTGAAGAGTTTAAATATTACTGGCAACACTGCTGCCTAAATATCTTGTAAACTTCAGCAGTGAAGCCATTAGGACCTGGGCTTTTCTTAGTTGGTAAGTTTTTAATTAAGTTTTCAATTTCATTGATTGATATTGGGTCATTTATAATTTTTAGGTACTCTTGGTTCAACTTTGGTAATTCACACTTATCTAAGAACCTGTCCTTTTCTTCTGAGTTTTCCATTGAATCGGCATATGGGTTCTCAAAGTAGGTATTGAAGATCCTCTGGATTTCTGCTGGGTCCATTGTAATTTCACCATTTTCATCCCTAATTGCATGGATTTGAGCCTTTACTTTCCACTTTTTGATAAGGTTGCCTAGGGTTTTGTCAATTTTGTTTATTTTTTTGAAAAATCAACTCTTTCTTTCATTGATTTTTTTATCATTCACTTAGTATCCATTGTATTGATTTCTGCTCTGATCTTTATAATTTCCTCCCTTGTATGAGCTTTGAGTTTGTACTGTTCTTTTTTTAGAAGCTTGAGTTTCAGCATCAAGTTGTTTCATTGAGCTCTTTCCATTTTCCTAATATGAGTATTCACTGTTATGAATTTCCTTCATAAGACTGCTTCCATCATTTCCCATATATTCCAATATGTTGTACAGGCATTGTCATTTAATTTTGTAAACTGTCTGACTTCTTTAATTTCCATTGTGACCCATAGAATATTCAGAATTGTTTTGTTCAATTTCCATGTATTTATGAAACTCTTGCAGTTTCCTTTGCTATTGATCTGCAATTTCATCACACTATGGTCTGTAATATACAGGCAATAATTTCAATTAGTTTGCACTTAATCATGTTCTATGAGTGACTATGTGGTCTATTTTGGAGAATGAACTGTGTCCAGCTGAAAAGAATGTGTATTCTGATTTTTTTTATGGTGGAACACTCTGTAAACATCTGTTAAGATAATTTGTTCAATAGTTTTATTGAATTCTAGCATTTCATTGTTGAATTTTTTTCTAGTTATCTCTTAGTTAAAGTGGGGTATTGAGATCCCCCACTACTACTGTATTAGTGGTTATTTGATATTTCATATCTGTTCATACTTGCTTTATGTAGCTGGGCTCAATAGTGTTTGGTGCACATATATTTATTCTTGTCAACTCTTCCTATTGCATTGTTCCCTTTACAAGGGTGTAGTTTCTTTGTCTCTCTTAATCAGTGTGGTTTAAATTCCATTTAATCTGCAAAGGGGATAGCTACTCCTACATATTTTTCAAATTCCTGTCACATAGAGTTTTGTTTTCCTCCTTCTAAATTTCAGCCTATGTATTTCTTTTTGAATTCAGTGTGTTTGTTGCATGGAACACATTGGTGGATCTTGATTCTTGACCCATTCTGCCAGTCTATTTCTTTTGATTGGTGAATTGAGACCATTAACATTGTTATAACATCATTATAATTGATACATATTGACTCATCCTTGTCATGAAATTTTCTTTTTGTTGGATTGTCCCCCTTTGCATTTAACTTATGTTGAGCCAGACAGATTCATTCTGCAGGGCTTCCTGGTGTTGTGATCCTTTTTTTCTTTTTCTAGGATATTGCTGAAAAGTTTTTTCCATGATGATTTCATGGAAATTCATGAAGTATTCATGAAGTATTTCAAGTGCTCTTTGTGTTGAAAATATCTTATTTCTCCATCAAGTTTGAAAGATAATTTTTCAGGGTACATCAATCGGGGTTGAAGGATGGTTTAGCTTATTTTCTGAAATTCATCACTCCAAGCTATTCTTGCCTTGAGGATTTGTGCTGAAAAGTCTGCTGTGATTCTGAGGGACTTACCTTTGTATGTGATATGTTTCTTTTCTCTAGCTGCTTGTAGAATTTTGTTCTACTGTTTGGCTTCTGGAATCTTAACTATTATATGCCTATGTGTAGATTTTTTATCATGGCTAGTTGGATTCCTGTATGCCTCACTTATCTGTATGTCAAGTTCTTTTCACCTACATGGGAAGTTTTCTGTCAGTACTTCTGTGAACAGTTTTTTATGTCATCTGTACTGTTTCCTGTTTCTTCATTGACTCAAATCAGTGTCATGTTACTCTTCTCTGCATTGTTTAGAAGCCAGTAGATTGATTTTTCATGGTCCTTATTATATTTGAGAATTTTTTTTCTGTGATGAATTGCAATCCTATTTTTTATATCTGAAATTCTATCCTCACACTCACTCATTCTGCTGCATAAACATTCAATGGAGTTTTCAATCTCCTGGAAATCTTTTTGCGTCTCATTTTTGGTTTCCATTTGTTTCCTATGTTGTGAATCCATAGTGTTTCTCGTCTCTTCTATTTTTTTTATCTGTATCTGCTCTAGATTTATTACTCCTTTCTTGCACTATGGGCACTATCTCCGTTATTATCTGAGAAATTATTTCTGATTTCATTTTTTCCACATCATTTTTTCCCAATTCAGGAAGTCCAGGTGGTTATCAGATTGTTCCATCACATTTCTCTTTGGGGTTGCCTTACCTGATGTGGAAATCTGGTTTTGAGATCTATTTAGGTGTCTTCTCATTTCAACAGATGAGGCCTGCTTTGCATGTGTTGAGGCAACTTTTTGCTCATTCAGTTATAATCTATTTTCAGCAAGCCATTGATCAACCTTTTCTCTCCTGCTCAACAGTGTACCAATTCCTTTGTGGAATGAATGGTTGCCTTCTGGGTCCCTGAGCTGGTCTGTTGTCTGGGCAGGTTTCTGGCTGGTGCCTGTGAACATTTTGGATGATATGTCAGTGTCCGTCTGCCTAGGGCCTGACCCTCCATTTAACTGTTGCCTGGGAGGGCCTTTGGATGGGAGCTGTGAAAGCCAGACCCTGGTGTCTGAGCAGTCGTCTGGCTAGGGTCTCTGTCCACTTACTGATGGTGTGGGGCAGGCCTCTGGCTGAATCTTGTGCTCCTCTGCAGCTCTTTTCTGAGCCATCCATTGGCTTGGGCTTGTGTGCCAGAGCCACTTGTGTCTGGGCAGGGCCCTGGCTGGGATATGCTTACAGCCCAGTGGCTCTCAGGTCCACACAGCTGCTTGTTGTGATCTGTGCCCACTTACTGATGCTATGGAGCAGGCCTAGATGGCCATTTTTGAATTGGATCTATATTTAAAGGGTCTGATTTTTTTTGTTCTTTATATATTCTACATAGAAGAATTTTGTCTTGTCTCTGTTGGTGGTTTCCCTTACCATACAGAAGCTTTTTAATAAGATGAGATCCCAGTTGTTGATTCTTTGTGCTAGCTCTTGTGCTACTGAGGATTTGTTCACAAAGTCTTTTCCTATGCCATTGTCTTCGAGAGTTCTACCTAACTTACCTTCGGGAAGTTTAGTATTTCTGTTTTAATATTTAAATATTCAATCCACTTTGATTATTGTTTAGTGCATGGTAAAAGATAGGAGTCTAGTTTTAATGTTTAGCAAGTTGAAATCCACTTTTTCCAAAGCCATTTATTAAGGAGGCTATCTTTCCTCCAGTGAGGATGGTTGGCTCCTTTGTCAAAATGAGGTAGCTGTGCATGACTAGAGTTGTTTCCGCATCTTCTAATCTATTCCACTGGTTCTTTCATCTGTTGCTTTGCCAGTACTATGCTGTTTTATCACAGTGCCTTTGCGGTATAATTTCAAGTCAGGGATTGTGATACCCACTGGCATGTTTGTTTTTGCCTAGAATTGCTTTTTCTATTCTAGGTGTCTTCTGGTTCCAAATGAACTTTTGGATTAGAGTGGGTTTTTAACTAAAAGGCTTCTATTAAAATTTAGAGTTCATGAAAGCCATGATAGGCAATATATTTTTTAAAACTATATCTGGATAAGCACATAAGATAATATAGAGGGAAATCAGAAAAAAACTAATATGGTTTTCATAATTTTAGCTTTTTCTGATAAGTAGCATGTAACAATTTTTTATCATGAACCATTTAGATGAATTATTGTTTATATAATGCAGTCTAAACTCCTACTATGTATTTGTGAAGACTTTAAATCCAGGAAATTTGTACTATTTTGTTAGACTAATATAAGATGTATTTCCTTACTTCATAATTTTCTTCTTTTTTTAGAGATAGAGGCATATTTCTAATTCTTTTTTCATTTTGTTTAAAAGAGTAGGGTTCATTTTGGTGTGATTATGAATGCATTATCTCTAATTTTCTCATCTTTTAATTGTTCAAGTGAGTGTCCCTAGTTGGTGTGTATTGAAGTTTATGATTAACTAGAAACAAGTATTGAAATAAATGAGATTATCACAACTGAAAAATCACTAAAGATGCATTGATGTCAAGTGTGTATATTTTACTTGTGAGTTCTTCATTCAGAATATGCAGAGTACTCAATACTTGTTCACGTGTTTCTCTTTTTCTAAATCTCTTTTGTTTTTAAAAATATATACAAGCATATGAAAGCATAAATCTAATATTTGCTTCAGAATTCCTTTTCCCAAAATTTTTAGAATGAATATATATATTTACCTGAATATCTTCCACTTTGGACTGTTCCATGTATTTGATCATTGTGCTCAGAAACCTCCTCAGGATCCTGCCTGTAAACTCTGACTGCCACCTCCACACCCTCATGTCCATCTCTTTAATTTTTTTGACTGACATCACTTTTTTCTTCACCATTCTCCCCCTGATGCTTTTGGACATTGAAACTCACAACAAGGTTAGATCCTATGCAGACTACATGACAGAGTGGTTTCCTTTTCTCCATTTTGCATGCTTGAATGACATGTCTGCCTGTGATGACTGATAATCAGATGGCAGCTATCCATAACCCATTAATTTACTCAGCCATCAGAAATCATTCCTTTGTGCCTACTTAGTTTAGGGTTTTTTCCTTGCTTATCATTTTTCACTCTCATCTGCATAATTTTATTGTCTTATTGTTTGCCTCCTTCAAGTATGTAAAAATTTGATAATATCTCATATAAGCCTGCCTACTTCCTTAACTTTCCTTAGTTGGAAATCTTCCACAGTAACATGGTGAAATACATGGATGGTGCCATATTCTTTACCCCCAATCTTACAGATCTTTTTCTCTTATTACAAAATTGTTCTCTCAATCTGAAAGTCCCTTAATCATCTACTTTACTTATGCAGCCAAAATTTTGAGAGTTGACACAACTGTTTCAGGTTTGCCTAGAAACAATTCAGTAACCTCTATGATGTACAGTATGATCTCCCCTGTGCTGAATTCTCCTACAGCCTGAAGGAGAGGGACATTTTCAGTACCCCGGGGGAATTCCACATCAGAATGGTCTAACTTCACATCCAGTGACACTCATTTGACTATAGTTTGAAAAAGCCAAAGAAAATAGCACCTACAATTGTAAGTCCTGCCTGCTTGGTCAGGTTAGTATTGGACTTTCATGGCTTTAATTTCTGAAAGTTTTCATAGTATAATACTGGTGGCATGAATGCAGGATTTTAAACTTGATTATAAATTTTCACTTTGGAAAGTAAAAAGTTCCTGAAGATGGAATATGCTGAGTATTTCACAACAATGTGAATGCAATTAAAGTCATGGGGAGTTGTGTACTTAATATCATTAAAATTGTAAGATATTTTACATTGATTTTTCTCCAATAAGGAAAAAAGCAGATGGACATTTAAAATTATACATTAATGAAAGAAATGTTTAGAACACACCAATTTTACCTGAATCCAGGAAAAGCCCGAACCTTCTTGTGGACACTTGTTTGTTTTTTTTTTAATCTCTGTTTTACTTTATTTTTGGAATGTCCTTAGAGGTTGAGATTGCAGGGACCAATTTGCCTAATTATATGCTCTGTGTATTGAGCCTCCACAGTCATATAATTGTCAACAATTGGTTTGTGCCTCTAGCCCTTCAGTTTGATGACTCCAATCCAGTGAGTACCATACCTGTGTCTGAGCTCCCGTGGTGGTCTGCACTGAGAAGATCCTATTTATCTTTGGATTAATTTGAATCCTGAGGACATAGCCTGAGCCTTCACTTGGCAGCAGACATAGGAGCATCTTTTGATGTTCTCTTCTTGACTATGACCATCAGAGAAATAGCATCAACCAGTAAGTGCAGAGGGACCTCATGGAGCTAGAAAGGAACCTTGAACATATAGTTTCATCTTCACAAAAACAAAATGACAGTTTGGGTAAGCAGATGGGAAGGTATAAATATGAAAAATAGATATTGTGTGTTTTTTGGTTGTAGTGGAGAAAGCAGAATGTCATATTTGGTTTCTATACTCCCTGTTTCTCTTTTCCATTGCTGTCTCATCCATAGCAGAAGAAAATGTGCCCTTCTGCAGTGTTTTCTAAGCACTGCAAAAGAACAGTGAAGGTGATGTTAAGGATGTAGAGTAGGACAGTGAGTATAGCATCATGAACTGGTACAGAGAGATTCCTGGACTCCATGCACTGAGAATGTGTTCTACACAGGTCATTTCATCTCACTGGTTTTGTCTTCCTGTCATTATGAGTGCTCATATTGTCCTGCCATATGGTAAATGGACTAGTGGTTTTAATGAAATCTGCAGCAGGTTGTTAAATATAAAAAATGTTAACTCACATTTAAATTTATCTATCTTATTACAGACAGGGCATCACATGAAGACTAGTCCTAGTTGTTCTCTTAATAACACAAACAGCTATTTCCTTTTCCTGTCACTGGGGGAAAAGAGTCCATGATCCCAGCTCCACTCCTTTGTAGAGGTTCCTGAGATATCACAGAACAGCAGTGGGAGGCACCAGAGGAATGCACATAGGAAATACAGTTATTTATGGGTCGCAGGCAAGCACAAGAAAGAATATGCACTTTCAAGGTGGAAAATTTTACATATATTATTTGTTGTAAATCAGAGAAGTATCCCCCATGGATATTTTATATCGATTTTTACTTGTATGATAGCGAAACAAGCACAAGTATTTTGAAAAGATTGTCATCTTAATAAACTAATATACTCTCTCAGTATAATTCAGCACAGATTTCTCTGCTACTGCATTGCAAAATATTTGTGGAGCTTTCTACATTCTTTGTGCCTGAAATTGTTTCAAACAGTCTCAAATGGAAATATGTCAACTCTTGACTTCATTTCCATTTAGGAAATGAAGGAGCTAAAATGTACCTGAAATGCACTCAAGGTTAAGTCTTCTAAGGTTCTGCTTAAATATTTCTGTGGGTTGGGAAACAATGAAAAATTTCAGTGTATTGGACAGCATCTGCCAATTTTTAATCCCTTTAACTCTACTTATTATTTGCTGATATGTAGGGCAGATTTTTAATATCTCTGAGGAAGTACTGACTTTAGTATTGTTTTCTCTTTAAAAGTACTACTTGGTGGATTATACATATAAGGAGTGTTGCATATGGGGTTAATATGTAAAATCTTCATACCTACTATGCCCTGTGACCTGAAGTTCCTCTTTTCCATTTCTGTAGTAGCACATTTTATTTTTTTCTTTGTGTAATGATGTGCATTTATTTGGATGTTTCGGTGTCCTTACATCTGCTTCCCCAAACGCTACCTTGTTTGGCACTGAGGAGGCATCAGAAATAAAAACCTCTGATAAACATTGAGAGGATTCTTCCTTAGTCACAATAATTATCCTTACTCAGAGTGACATAAACCTGCTTGGTAAGTTACTCTCAAACATTCCAAAAATGTAGGGACTATAAAGGTAGCTCTTTTTTTTTGGTACCAGGGATTGAACTCAGGACCTTGTCCTTGTGAGCCAGTTGGTGCAACCACTGAGCTAAAAACCCAGCCCTAACTATAGTTCTTAATTGTGTCTGTGAAATGGATGCATGGGCCCAGCAATACATTTATTTACATCTATAGCCATGTTTAAAAAAACACAGCAGAGATACATATGGGTTTTTTTAAAGGCACAAAAAGAAGGAAGCAGCTGAATGCATGCCTCAGGCTGAGATGTGTTACAGAGCTTCATGTTAGTTCAGCTTCTGGCACATTTTGAATATAGTGAAGTGTATTTATCAGTAGTTTTCTTCTTGGCTAAGGAAGGAATTTCTTATTTTAAAAACAAAAACTCATATTAACTACATTCTTAATATTCAAATATTCTTTAGTTTCTGCACATATGGAGATGGTTGATATTCTCCTTATTTTCCTCAAGCAGTGTAAGCACAGAGAGAAGCAGACATTCACACACAACGTGCATATGGCAGCAGGTCAGTGATGCAGGACTAAGTGCCCATTTCCTAAATTCCCTCTCCCAGGAAGCAGCCTTCTCCACTGGGCCAAATGTTCACGTTATTTTCTATATGATGAAAAATTTTCTTTGCATCTTATCTCAACAAGACCATTGCTGGACAGACTGCAGGGATATTTTAAAGATATTTCTCAAGAATAAGTTCATGTAAGTGATAATGATTGACTTTTTGGGAAAATGCAAACTTTTACATGTATTATTTGTTGGAAGTCAGAGAAGAATCTCCCATCAAAACTTTAATAAAGATTTTCACTTAAGTGTTAGGGAAAGATGCACAGGTATTGCAAAAATATTATCATATTAATAAACTTACAATTGAAGAATCTCTAGGTAATTGCTTGCATTACTTCAAGAAGTCATAAAACCTTTTGTACATGTAGCGTCATTTCTTTCAAGGGCTACAGGTTTGTGTTTAAATGATTTATATGAACTATAGCCAAATTTATGTAATTTTGAAACAAAAAACTTTGCATTCAAAAATTAATGCTGACCTGAATACCTTGACAGGAAACAATATACATGATATTCATGAGACAGGTTTTTTAAGGACAGCTTAACAAGAGAATGGAATTATAGATATATGGCAGCAATTCAAATTTCATAGGTACTTTTCAGTCTCCAAAAATTAGTTATTATGTTTTATCAGTAAATATTTATATGTTATTATTTGGAGAGGTAATATGGATGGAGCACTTTTTGAATACAAGAAAATATTCTAAGACAGTAGTTCCAATACCTGTGTAAGAAATTAAACAAAAGCTCAAAATTTGATTAAAGTGATTGGTCTGAGTCTAGAATGTCTGAATATTTATGTTATCTATCTCTCTATCTATCTGTCTATCTATCTATCAACTCTCTGGATCACTAGTGATGAAAATTAAATATTTTCAAAAATTTCACACAGCAACTATAAGGTTGATGAATGTTATTCCCATTTTATAGATCAGGGTGAATTACTTTACTTACAGATGTTTTTTTCACTATTTTATATATAATTTTTTGTACATGAGTTTTCACCTGTGTAATATAGTGTGTTATATAATTTTGTGTAATTTTTTGCATGTTCTCAAATTATAAGCCGGTAACAATACAAAGTATCCCAATTTGCTCCATGTAGCTAAAATAAAACAAATAAAAATCATATATCAGGAAAGACTGATGTGAAAAATCTGTCAATCAGAGTTACCAAGGCTTAAAATCATTGGGCCTTTGGACTATCCTGGTTTGTAATGTTTGGCCTGGATGTAAGCAGGTTTAGTATCAGAGAAACAAAGAAGCTTAATTACATGCTACTATAGAACATAGAATTTTAAAAAACAGCAAAAAGGTATCCTACAAAGGAGATATTATAGTGATATTTTATGGAGTAAAATAAGCTTGTATAAAATTTTAAATGTCAGATGGGCTATTTATAATTTATTATTTTAATCTTTTACAGGTACAGTATGCACTAATGTCACAATCATAGTTATTGTGTCATAAGATTATGTGCATATATTAGGACCCGGTTTATACAAATTTACATACACTATAGGAAAATAAGTAGTTAGATATTAAATAAGTTGTACATAACAGAGCCTGAGTGAGCACTTACATTCTTTAAATATAAAAATAAGAAAAGCAAAGAATGTTGAAAACTTCTGGGAAATAAGTGGCTTAATATAATTCATTGTAGTTATGAACTATTAACTAAAATCAAATATTCAGATCACAATTTCCTAAATGTAACAGTGATTACAGACATCCTAGGTTGAGAAATTGTCCAATTTTCAGAAAATAAAATGAGGTAAATTTAAAAGTTTATTCGTTTTCCTCCAGTAGAATCATATATTCTTGTTATCAAATTTTCCTATTTCTAAGTATTGTCTGTTAATTTCATTTGCACAATTTTTGATTGGATCTTTTACCGTGGGAATCTATTTTTTTATATTCTTTTATTAAAATTTTTTTTATTGGTACAATTTAAATATGCATGATGGTCATATTCATCATAGGAAATCTGTATCTGTCCATGGGAAATCTTGATTGCTCTTCTTCTCATGAGGTAAGTGAACATAAAATAAAAACATTGAGACAAAATCATTATTCAATGTGATTTTGTAACTAATAAATAATTATGGAATCTATAATTATTAATAAACTATTGGATATTTGAATATACAGAGAGAAAAACAGAAATATGTTTGGTACATAACAGCAAGAAAAAAATGTATATGAAAAGCAAAGTAAAAGATAAAGAAAAGAAATTGATAAAATAATTCTCCAAATTCTCTATTCCATTGTTTCAAAATTATTTCAGTACATATGCTAATTTTTTTCATTTATACTATGAATCTCACTCAGTTTATTGAAAAGAAAATTTTTGGCTATTATCTATATGTTTTCTTTTCTCAGAGAGAGTGCTTTTTTGCCTATGAATTGTATTCTGAGTAATATTTTTGCACTTGGCCTTCTTTTAAGACTATGGTATATGATGTATTAACTAAGGTTATTCTCTAAATATTTTGGGATGAAATTCTGTTTTTTGAATAGACATAAAAAGAATAGTTTAAAAAAGAATTATATATTCTTATTTTTTAAAAAGTGTTTAGTATATTTTCCTGGGATCATAGATTTCTCAAATGTTCTTATCATGCCACTTGTGTCTATAAAGTGAGAGTGCCCAAAGTGAAGTGCATAACAAACAACCCAATAATGACAGAGTTCTTGAGAATGGGTTTTATCACAATGAATCACTGTGTGTTAAGATTTATAGACCTCATGTGGGTATATTTTGCTTCCCAGTGCTTGAATTTAAAAGAGAGAGAGGCTTGTGTGCTATTTACTAATTTTGTTTTTCCAGTGAATTTTTTGAAATGGTGTTCAAACACCATGGAAACACATAATCTAACATACATCTTTGAATTCTACCTCACTGGTTTCTCAGAGGACACAGACATGCAGCCCATCCTCTTTGGACTGTTCCTGTCCATGTACCTGGTAACAGTGCTTGGGAACCTGATCATCATTCTAGCTGTCATCTCTGACTCTCACCTCCACACACCCATGTACTTCTTCCTCTGTAACCTGTCCTTGGCTGACATCTGTTTCACCTCCACCACGGTCCCAAAGATGATTGTGGACATCCTAACTCACAGGAGGGTCATTTCCTATGTGGGCTGCCTGACACAGATGTCTTTTGTTTCAATGTTTGGATGTATGGATGACGTGCTTCTGACTGTAATGGCCTATGACTGGTTTCTGGCCATCTGCCACCCTCTGCACTATGCAGTCATTATGAATCCTCGCCTCTGTGTCTTATTACTTTTGGTGTGTGTCTCTATTAGCTTTTTTGACTCCCAGCTGCAAAATCTAACTGTGTTGCAATTTACTTGCTTCAAGGATGTGAAAATTGCTAATTTCTTCTGTCATCCTACTCAACTCTTTAACCTTTCATGTTCTGATACCTTCATAAAAACCTTTGTCACATATTTGGTTGGTACCATGTTAGGCTTTTTTCCAGTGTTAGGGATCATTTTTTCTTACTGTAAAATTGTTTCCTCCATTCTAAAAATACCATCATCGGGTGGGAGGTACAAAGCCTTCTCTACCTGTAGTTCACACCTGTCAGTTGTTTGCTTATTTTATGGAACTGGTATTGGAATGTACCTTGGTTCATTTGTGTCATATTCTCCCTGGAAAGGCATGGTGGCCTCATTGATGTACACTGTGGTCACCCCTATGCTGAATCCCTTCATCTACAGCCTGAGGAATAGGGACATTACTAGCACCCTGAAGAGGCTCCATTGTTGAAGAGTCTAATCTCATGTTGTTTGGCATCCATTTGCAATGTTGTTTTTGAAAATGTAATGAAATTGAATATCTCTTACTCATCTGTGAACACTGTCTTATTTCTCATATGATCTTATAAGACTGATGTATTCAGTATTATTTCCTGACTAATATGAGAATCATGGCAGATTGGGGGTTGGTGGAATTTACGTTCTATTCATGCTGCCAAAAAATTTCAGTTGTGAAGATGAAAGATGGGTAACGTTTTTGGTTGTACAAAAATGATAATGCAATTAATATTACTAAACTGTGGTTAAACTGCTAAAATTACATTTAATTATGTATGTCTTACTACAATAAACAATGGAAACAAAAATTTGAGGGTTTTTCTAGACAGTGTCTGGCTATATATTTCAGGCTGGCTTTGAAGTCACAAGGGATCCCAGGATTGCCATTAGATCAAAGTGATTCCCCTGCCCACTCCTTAATGCTAAGATCACAGGTGTTCTCCACCATGCCAGGCTCAGGATATTTTGTAAAAGGCAGAAATTAACAAAGTGAAAAGTATACTTGAGATTCCTTCTGAGTAGAGGCAGAGCCCCATTCCTTTTGTGGACATTTAATTTCTCATTTTTCATCAACTTCCATGACTTGTCAGAAGTCCTGAAAATTGGGGTAACATAGTCCAACTTGGATATTTATCATCTGCATTCATTAATCAAAGGAAGTTATATAATAATACATGATTGTCTGGTTCTATTTTCTTATCTAAATTGGTTTTACTAACTTATACTCATGCTCAAAACACTCAAAGATTTCTTTTTTCCTTATCCTCAACAACGGTCTTCCATCTTTGATAACAGCCACACTAACAGATGTGTGATGCTATTTCATATAGGTTCTGATTTGCATTTTCCTGATGGATTACAATATTCGGAATTTTTCTTCACTAATGATGTTATTATAATCAATGTCTAACTGATCACTTTTTAATTTTTAAATTGTGTTATCTGTTTTTTAGCTTCTATTTATTTCTTTATCATTAGTTTAGTTTAGTGGTACAATTTAGATATACATAATGATCAAATACATCTTATGGAATTCATACCTTATATATTTTGATTTTATATATTCATACATTATATATTTTGATTTTGATTTTTTTGCATTCTTGTACTCTTCTACTCCTCTTCCACTTTTCATTTTCAGAAGATTGTTTCCACTTTATCTTCTTTTCTTGGATTTTTCATTTCTCTTTCTTCTTTTCCCTCTCCCTTTCTTTGTCCCCATTCCCATTTTAGCATTTTCTTCCTATTTTGCAATATCTTGTACATTTCAGTCCTTATTTACACTTTCAGTTTTTCACACTAGGGAAACAATATGATGTTTACAAAAGTGTGTCAGATTTATTCTCTTAAAAGTATGGTCCCTAGATGCATCCATTTACCTAAAAATGTCTAATATTTATTCTTCTTTATTGCTGAGTAGTACTCCATTTTATAAAAAACACATCTTCTTTACACGTTCATCAGTTGATTGGCATTTGGGCTATTTCCAAAATATAGCTATTACAAACTGAACTGCTATGAACTGGGTGTGCATATTTCCCTGTGATATGATGCTTTTAATTCTTTCAGGATGATAGCAAGCAGTGATATATCTTGGTAAAATGGAACTTAATCTTAGTTTTTTGGGGAATCTCCACACTGATTTCCTCAGTGGTTGGAACAGTCTACACTCCCATGAACAATGAAGGATTCCTTTTTCTCCACAGATCCTCCAACCTTTTTTATTGATTGATTTATTGATAATAGCCATTCTTTCTGGAGTGAGGTGGATTCTCAGTGTTGTTTTAGTTTCCATTTCTTGAATGACCACTGATGTTGAGCACTTTGTCATCTACTTATTTACCATTTGTACTTTTTCATCTGAGAAGTATGTATTCATTTCACAGGTCAATTTTTGGATTGGGTCTTTAAATTTGGGGGTCTGATTTTTTTCAGTTCTTTATTCTAGATAGTAGTCCTTTTACTGAGAAATGGCTGACGACATTTTTTCCCACACTGTGGTTTGTCTCTTCACTCTGTTAGTGATTGCAACAGCCAACATCATACGGAATGGACAAAAACTGAAACCTTTCACTCTATAATCAGGTACAAGACAAGAATGACCACTATCAGTATTCCTACTCATTGCAGATGACATAATACACTACATAGAAGACCCAAGAAACTCCAGAAAAATTTCTACGTTTAATAATCAAATTTGGTCCTGTAACTAGATCCAAAATCAACACTCAATAACCAATAGCCTTCCTGTACACGAACAACAAATGGACAGAGAAAGACATTTGGGAAACCACACCTTTCACAACATAAAAATGAAATACTTAGGAATAAATCTAATAAAGGAAGTTAAAGATCTACAGTACTCTAAAAAGGAGGTGGAAGAGGATATCAGAAAATGGAAAGATATCCCTTTTTCTCGGGTAGGAAGAATCAACATAGTGAAAATGGCTATACTCCCAAAAGTGTTATACAAATTCAATGGCATCACAAACAAAATACCAATACTATATCTCACAGAACTAGAAAAATATTCCCCAAATTCCTTTGGAACCAGAAGAGTCCTAGAATGACTAAAGTAGTTCTTGGCAACAAAGGAATGGCAGAGGGGATCAAAATCTCTTGTGGACAATAAATTTTTTTCTCTACTTCTTAGATTAATGTTAGAAACCCCATATAGATTGAGATAGCGTGGACCAATCTGGCTAATTATAAGCTCTGTGCCTTGAGCCTCCAAGGTCATACAATGGCACCTTGTTCCTTCACCCCTTCACCTTGATGACTCCATACCCTGTTCCAGCCCTCATGGTTGTCTGCATCAGGAAGCTCCCATTTAACTTTGTATTAATTTAAGTCCTGAGGACAGAGACTGAGGATTCATTGGGCAACAGACATAGGAGCATCTTTGTGTCTGCTGTCCATGACTATGACCAAGGAGATAAACAGCATCACCCAGTAAGGGCAGATGGACATGATTGATATGCAAGGATCCTGAAAGTATTGATTCCTCAACATGTGAACAAACATGACACTTTGGGTGGCCAGTGGGAAGTTACAAATATGAAAAATATCAGTTATAAGGAATGAAAATTCTGTGGGTTTGGTTTTATCTAGGAAAGTAGAATTATTATTTCAATTTTGTTTTCTACACATCCTGTTTCCCATTCCCAAGGATATCTCACTCAAGCCTGGAGAAAATATGTCTTTTTTAGTGATTCCTAAGCACTCCAGAATGATTAGGAAGGTGATTATAAGAATGTAGGAGAGGAGAATAGCAAGCATAACATCATAAACATGTTTTGAGGGCTCCTTATGTCTTAGGCACTGAAGTACTTATATAATACATCAACTCCTCCACCTCCCTGTATTTACAAAATTTGTTTCAATTATTTCAGAAACATCTCTCTGAGATCTTTATCTCTCATCTGTTTCTGTCTATGTTGGATGCAGCTGGGGCCATTCATTGCTCTGCTTGGTGAGCTTCCCATGCTTGCAATCATTTCACAAGTCTAAAATGGAATTATCATGTCTTGGTTTCAGTTCAAAATGTATCTCAGTTGCACTTCAGTTTATGAATTTTTCTTTCTGTTTATATTTTTCTGTGGGTTTGGAAACAATGAAAAGTTTTAATGCATTGGATAAGATCTTTATATTTATTTTTTAATACTTTTAGTTCCACTTATTTTTACTGGGATACAGGGCAGGCTTGTAATATCTCCAAGACAGGATTGTCATTAATGTTGATTTGTACTTGAAGAAATGTCCTGAAGAGTACACAGATAAGGAGTGCTCTATTTGGGGTTAATGTATATAAAATTAAAGCAAAAGAAAATGTAGCCAACATTGTTATTAGTGATAAAAATAATCTCCATAGCAATTATGTCCTTTGACCTGAAATTAAACTTCTTTTATTTCTGTTGGAAGACATTTTATTTTTGTGTATATATACATATATATGTATATATGTATATATACACAAAAATAATACATATGTATATATATATGCATATGTTTGGGGATTAATGATGTACTTTTTTTTTGATACCAGGGATTGAACTCAGGTCCTCGTGCTTGTGCAACAGGTGGCAAAAACACTGAGCTAAATCCCAGGTGCAATGTACGTTCATTTATATCTGATTCCCATGGGCTTATATGCTGATTGTCACAGAAGGTTGCATCAAAAATAAAAACCTGTATTAAACATTGAAAATACCTTTCCCTAAGTCACAATAACTGTCCTAATCAGCCTGATGTGAAAATGTTTGGTGTGTTCTTCTCTGGAAGTTTGTTCCTTTTTGAACATCCCTTAGATGTGGGACACATCAAAATAGGTGGTTTGTATTCATATCATGGGCAAATGACCCTTACAATCCATTTCATTGTATTTACATCAATATTCAAATACACAGAAGATATATTCATAGGTTTTAAAAGGCATAAATAGTAGAGAGCATGTGAATATGATTCAAGCTGAGATGTGATATAGAACTTCATATCATTCCAGGCACCATTACCATTTGAATTCAGATTACAATATTTATCAGTACACTTCCTACTTGTTTAAGGTGTAGGTATTTATTTTAAAAACAAATTCTCACAATGAATAAATAATTACCAAACTTCCTTGAGTTGCCACACATGTGGAGATGAATGTTATTCTTATTTTCCTTAAGCAGTGTGAGCACAGAGAAGAGGAGAGATTCACACACAGTCTGCCCATTATTGGAGATCAATGATACAGGATTAAATAATTTTCTCAGCACCTTCACTTGGCAAAAGCACCATTGTGCCACTGGAGGAAAATGAAAATGTTATTCCCCATATAAGAGTGAAAGTTTTTTGCATATTAGCATGAAAAGATGTCCAGTGTTCACTGTCCAGTGATGACACTGGACAGAATGCATGGATATTTTGAAGATCTTTCTGAAGAATAAATGGATGTAAGTGGCTAATTTTTATTGGAAAAGTTATGAAATTTTACCACCATTAATTTTTGGAAATCAGAAATATATCCTCCAATATCTTCTATACAACTACTTGAGTGATAGGATGAGAGGTACAAAAATTTAGAAGAGTGTCATAATAATAAACTTACAGGTTAAATGAGGTCTCTCTTTCAAATAATGCTGTGTATTTCTTAAAAGAGAGTTAAAATCATTTGCGGGTTTAACCTAATCTATTTTGGGGACAAAGGTGTTTTATTATACATTACTTACATTAATTTCAGTTAGTTTTCCAGGAAGTTTTTAAGGAAACTCCTTGTGGATTCATCAATCAACAATGACCTGGAAATACTGACAGGAAAATCTACCCATTAAATTCATGACAATAGATTTCTTTGAAGACAAGAAAGCAGAAGTAAGAACTTATGGAGAGATACCAAGTACTCAATTTTCTTAGGTAATTGTTCAGATCTCTAAATATGTTAATGCTGATGTAAACATTATTAAATATTTGCATGTTCATATCTATAAAGATAATATTAATTGGGCCTTTTCTAAATGCCAGCAAGTTTTCTAAGGGACTGGTTTTCAACTCTTGCTTGAGAAAGTAACACAAAATCTTGAAATGTAAATATGATTAAATTTACTGGACAAAGTCTACAGTTTCTGTACATTTCTCAATATCCCCAGGTAAATATATTACTAAATTAGAACCAACAGTGATGCAAATTTAATGACTTTTAAAAGATTTTCTTATAGAAGCCATGTAAGGTAGGTATTTCTACTCCTTATTTTACAGATGAGGTGGGATTACATTATTCACAGTTGTGTTTATGTAATTTAATGTAACTTGTTCGATTGCATCTGGGTTTTAAGGTGTGTTTACTTTATTTCATGTAATATATATATATATATATATATATATATATTTTTTTTTTTTTTTTTGGTACCAGGGATCGAACTCGGGACCTTGTGCCTGTGAGACAGGAGGTGGAACCACTAAGCTAAATCCCTGGCATGTAATATATGTTTAATGTGTTCTTTCCAATAAAATCACAGTGTGGCCTGACCAAAAATTGTCTCCCAGTTTCCTTCACATAACTGAAATAAGAGAAATACAGTTTACATATTAAGAAAGATTAATGAGAAAAATCTGTAGGTTAGAACTAGGAAAGGCTAGACACAGGCAGGGCTAAGGGACTTTGTTTCCTGTGTCTTAGCCTGCATACAGGAGGGTGTGAACAACAAAGGTAAACAACATTTCTAAGCTGCTGTAGAATACAGAGTCAATAGAGATGTTTACATAGCAGATATGCTAGTGATATTATATAATAAATCTCTATTAAATTTGAAATATCAAAGCACTTCTTATCATTTGATATTTTTAATTATTGACAGGTGTGGTGTAAACTAATGCTACCTTTGTGGTCAGTATGTCCTAAGATTTTTTGCACTTATTTCAACCTACTGTATACAAATTCAAATTCACCAATGCCCAGGTAAACTCAAATTCACAAGATGAATTTGATGAACTCAAGTTCAGCAAATAGCTTATATACAAAGGCTGAGAAAGCTCTTACATTCTTGAAAGAGAAAAATCAGAAAACCCAAAATGATAAAAAATTCTCTTAGCAAAATGGCTCAACACAATTTGTTCAAATTATGAACACTTAAATTAAAATTTTCATATAGTGCAATCCTAGATTTTATAGTATTTGTAGGCACTTTAAGTAAATAGTTGAAAGTCTTTAAGACTTAGTAAGTAAAGACTTACTTAAGTAAAGACTTTAAGAGTTGAAAGTCTTAAAATTTTTCCAATAGAATCATATTTGCTTAACTGAGTGTGTCTTAAATATTCTTTATGCTTTTTTATTAAAAAAAAAAAAGAATGTTGGTGGTCTTTTACTGGGATCAAGGACTTCTGAACCTTATGGCCTTGGTGTGCTAACACTGTGAAGCAGAGTATCTGTAAAGTATTAGTATACAGAGGAGGTGGATAACAAACCACCAAACATTGAGTCTTTGATGGTGGAGTTTGTTACAATATAGCAATGCTGCTGAAGGTTATGGACCTCAAGCAGAACTACTTTGCTACTGAAAACTTGAATTACTAAAACACACTCAGTTTTGTGTACTATTTTTTATTTCATTTTTCAAATGATTATTTTGGAAAGGAGTTCAAGCACTTTGGCAGCACATAATCTAACAAGAGTCTCAGAATTCCATCTCCTGGGCTTCTCAGAGGATTCAGACCTGCAGCCCATTCTCTTTGGACTGCTTCTGTCCATGTACCTGGTCACTTGCTCGGGAACCTGCTCATCATCCTGGCCATCAGCTCTGACTCCCATCTCACATCCCCATGTACTTCTTCCTCTCTTACCTGTCCTTGGCTGACATCTGTTTCACCTCCTCTACTGTCCTAAAATTGGTTGTGGGCATCTTAACTCACAGCAGAGTCATCTCCTATGTGAGCTGCCTGACACCGATGTCTTTTTTCATTCTATTTGCATGTATGGACAACATGCTTCTGACAGTGAAAGCCTATGACTGGTTTGTTGCGTTCTGCCACCCCCTGCATTATTCAACCATTATGAACCCTCATCTCTGTGTCTTGTTATTTTTACTCTCTGATTTTGTTGGCCTTCTGGAGTCCCAGCTGCACAACTTAATTGCTTTACAACTTAACCTGTTTCAAAGATGTGAAAAATGCTAGTTTCTTTTGTGACCCTTCTCAACTCCTTAACCTTTCATATTCTTATACTATAATCATATATAATATATATAACAGTAGTCATATATATTTTGGTACCATATTTGGTTTTGTTGCCATTGTCTCAGACTGTTTTCTCTTACTATAAGATTATTTCCTCTCTTCTGTAAATCCCCTCATTGGGGGTGGGGTACAAAGTCTTTTCTACCTGTGGTTCTCACCCGTCAGTTATTTGCTTATTTTATGGGACAGGCCGTGGAACATATCTTGGTTCAGTCTTGTCATATTCTCCCAGCAAGAGTGAAATGGCCTCACTGATGTTCACTGTGGTCACCCCTCTGCTGAATCCCTTCATCTATAGCCTGAGAGACAGGGACATTCTTAGCGCCCTGAAGAGGCTCCACCATTGGGGAGTCTAATCCCAGGACATTCAACATCTATTTGGAATGTAGTTTTTAAAAGGTGGTAAAGCAGAAGACTCAAACTTCATCCACAAATACTGACTCATTGGTTGTATTCCATAAGTCCAGTCTGTGCAATTTATCATGTTTCAGAACAGAATCATGACTGGCTGAGAAATGTTGTGATTAAGGTTCTTAATATGTGCAAAATTGATCTGGGATGGTGAAAGTTTTAGAGATTAATAAGAATGATGAATATGCAAAAACAAAATTGTAGTTAATGTTACCAAGCTGTGCACCTAAAATTGGTTAAAATGGCACATTTGGTGACATACATCTTAATGCAATAAGCATCAATAAAGCTAGAGAATTCTGATATGTGCAACTTTTGGCAACTTTGTGTCCTGTAGTTAGAATATTCTTAAAATTACAATTTTTAAATTATGAGTTTCCTTGTCTTCCCTCAACCTACCTATATTTCTATCCTATCTTATTTCACCCTTCCCAGTCTTTGAGCTCTCCTTCTTAAGGGATGTGATTGGGCTGAAGTTGCGTCTTCTTATAACTGCTTCAGGCTGAGTAGGATGGGGGGAGCACTCCCCTTGCCAAGTTAGGAAACAAAAGCCTGACTCCTACTTATCTAAAGGAGAGAAAGAATGATGGGTTTTCTTGTTTGATCAATCATAGTCCTTTATTACCCTAGATAAAAATCAAAGTAGTGAGTCAATGAGTTTTCGATCTCATTTTTTAACCAAGTTAAAAAAGCAAGTATAAAAAACTAAAAGTAGAATATTGGTGAACAGTGCTTCAAAATCTCTGTTGAATTCAGACAAAAATCAGGCAGCATTTTATTTCTACATTATTTAAGGTGTATTCATAGTATATATAATTTTCTCTGTTTGTTTAATATGAGACCCAATTTCCCCTTATCTTAATGGCAAAAATACAGCAAGTAAATATATGTATATTTCTATCTGAGCATTGGACTATCAAAATTTTAGTGCCAGACTGAGAACATGTGATCTGTTGTCCATTTTGTATCCCTGAGGACATTTTTTAATGATTGGCTTCTGACAATATAAACATAGTCTGGAGTAGATAGCAGAAAGTTTATATCACAAAATTAATAAAGTTTAGGAGGTTGAATATTTATATTGTCATTTTCAACATCTAGGCACACCTATTCAAGAAGCCAAATCTTCACCTGAGAGTTAATTTATAGCTACATAAAAGATAACATAATGACAGCTCACTAAGACAGCTAGAATGTGATGTTTTAGGGGAGAGATAGTGGGTCTGGGAATATTAACTTCTTGTAGTTGTAGCTTAAGATGTAATAACTTCAGCTGGAAACTTTCAGTAGTGGCTGGTGCAGTGTTTGGAGCTGCTTTTTAACTATAGCCTAGATTTCTCTCATTTTATAATGCCACCATTCCACATTTTCAGTTATACTTTGCTGTTGGGTGTTTAAACAAAGTCAAATTAAGACAATGTCAAGCAAAATTAATGTATTTAGACATATCTGTGAACAAGGTCAGTTAAGGGTCTTGAGGATTTACATTTGGGGCCATATACAGTTTCTTAGATCCTCTAGGGTTTTGCTCTACCAGTTGTGTCATCTGCTAGGATGGGTCATAGTCTTGACCATATGTATTTCCTAGAAAGCATGGTAACAATTCCCTTTTTAGTGACTCTTTTTGGCAAAAATACACACATTACTCATTTTCTCTGTGGTCCAACACTCCTTTTTGTTGGACTTTTGGTGACTCACCAGAGTTGCAGATTCTATTCTGAAGGATACTGTCATGTCTTGGGATCTGACTGACCATCTAGGGCAAGGGCCAAAATGTTGGCTCAACTTGTAGGCTCTTTGTTACATTGGTTTCTAAGCCTGCTTTTTTTGACGCCCAGAATTTCAATTACAACAGTTGTGAATGGGAGAAGTATTTCATATTCCTATTACAATAGTTTCAGGATATTGAAATCTTTGAAATATGTAGTATAACAAGAGAATAGCTACTTTTTCCATTAATTATTGTCAGGATTAGGAGTATTCATGTAAGGAGTCAGTGTCATATTCTATCTGACCTGTATTTGATGGTATATCAGCTGAAGCTACTATTTAAGTTGTCTTTTATAAGTCACATTCTTAGAGAAAGTTAACAGATAACATTTACAAAGTTTTTCCAGGAAAACAAAAAAATAAAACTAACAAGAGGAAACAAAATATTTTAGGATAACTTCATGCTGATATTATACCAGGGCCATTAGATTCTCTTTATTACCTCTGAAATATATTTTAATTTTTATGGTAGTGTAACATGATTAATTTTACCTTTTATCAAGTTATAAAATATTAAATGGCATAAATGAATCATCAATTAATTTGTAATTTTTAAAAAATGAAGTGTATGTAGAATGCACTTGTTCAAAGATGTGACTTATAAATGACTGTTTTTGAGTCTTTCTTCATTAGAATGACTGCACAAACTGGTTAATGTTTAGGTACACTAACTATCTTAATACAATAAAGATGACATAAACCTAAGTCAGGAAAAGTCTATCATTGTAAACAATTTTACTCCAGGATGCCAATATGTTAAGTGTTCACCTATGTTTTGCACTTAAGAAACCGTGTAGAATTATGGAATGCAAATTTATTTAATGTACAAAGAAGTCAGTAATAATTAGCATCACAGCTACACTGAAGTCTTTAATATTAAATTTGTTTTTACTCTTAAGGTAAAATTTAGAGTCCTTTGGAGTGAGAAGCTGACCGGTGAGGAGCTCAGCCACATGGAGCTGAGCTGCAGCCCCAACCACACTCTGGGCCTATGAATGACCAGAGGAGCCATGTGCAGCACCACCCCAGCACCTTCCCTTCTGGCCTCCTGGCTATGCCTGTACCTGGATCCACACTGAAGAGACAAGGAGGTCATAAAGGCCATTGCCCTGATCTCCAGAAGATACAACAGAAGTGGACAACAGAAAGAGGGACTCTCAGGGTCTTTGATGAAAATTGAAGTGCAAAGGAAAAGTGAAGGAAATCTCTGCAATAAAAGCACACTGGACCACCATAGTTGCTAACATTCTGTAGACGTTTTCCTATGATTTTATGAGGTCATTACAATAACAATATAAAATCAAATGATTCAATTTTTTTCTTAAAATATTATTGTTTAATTATTGATAGATTCATTGTACACTAACACTGTATGTGTGATCATTGATGCTTCATGTTTATGAGGGTATTCATTAGAAATTGAAGTCCACCAAAGCCAAAGCTATAAGTTGTGTATTGTTATGCCTTGTGTTTAGATTTACCCACAAAGCCTCATGCAGACATAGGTGGGTTTTTTCAGAGGTGGCTGGATCTAGAGTATGTGATGCTGGTATTGATATGGTACAATACTAGGATTGTGGACACTAGGATTGAAGGTGCTACCCACCCTTATTTTTGGGATAAGATACAAGGGATTAAAGGATCTGTGGTTGTTCTTTGTTGCTTTACCATGAACTGTTTCTCCTCTGCAATTCAACCCTGCCTTGGCGCAAGCCAATTGTGCAATAAAAATTCTACAAACTGTGAGCTAAATAAACATTTATCACTTTAACTTTGGGGGTTGGAAATTTTGCTGCAGAATGATCCCTGTGCTTTGAACCCTTAAGGACATAGAACAGTCAATGTTCTGTGCCTCCAGAACTGCAGTCCAGTGGGATCCACATCTTTGTGTCTTACTCCATAATATCCTGGATTAGGAGATGCTTTTCTGAGCCTGCACTCATGCCTACTATGAGGACGGAGCCTGTGTCTTCACTGGGCACCAAGACATTGGATCTGAAGACTTCTGCTATCCCTCAGCAGAGTAGCAGTGGAAACTAGTAAGTGCTGAGGGAAATGATGGATGGAGGAGGGAGTTTCTATCAGGATCATTGCTTTCCCATCATCAGGACCATCATGCAATTTGGGCAGCTGGATGGGAGCATAGAGTTGTACAAAAATTTATCAATAAAACCTGTCATTCCCAGAAATCTTTTTCTCACTGTGAAGTCATGGAGAGGTCCTTGCAGATCTCAGTGTGTGACAGGTGCTGTATCAGCTACAAGGAGAATGGTTACATTCATAGCCAATGTTCACAGAAAGAGCAGGCACTGAAAATTCACCACAGATCACTATTTGTCTATTCCAGAACATCCTTTCAGCTGTCCATATCCTTTTGAAATTTTCTGTCAGCTCACTCAATCTAAAAAGGAGAGTTGAACTTAGATCTTACTTTCCTTCATAATCTGGAAATTTAAATGAGTGTAAAAGTGTATCCACAATGAAGACCACTCTCCTTGTACTTTTTTGGGGGTACTTTACACACAGTCTGAAAATTTAATTGATTTCTTTTGGGTCCAGTTTTATATCTTGAGCACAGGAAAGTTTGTTAGTATTTCTAAGCTCATTGTTGCATCTGAGTGGAACTCAATCATAAAACTGCATTGAGTATGAATGAAACAGATAATCTTCTCTATGAGATTAATATGAGATGAGTATAAAATCAGAAGAGATTGAAGTTAGGTATTAGCAATGATAAGAATAATATTCATACCATTCAACTAAAGGATCTTGTGACTTGAAATTATTGTTTTCCTATTTCTGGAGCATAGCAGTTTAATTTTTCCATATATTTACTACTTTATTCCTTATATTTAGTATATGCTGTATATTTTGAAAGAAATGAGCATCTTCTATATCTGATTCTGAGAGACCATGTTCAGCAGAGAAAAGAAATTTAAAAATAATGTATATTAAACCATGAATATACCCTTCTTTTATTCATAAATACTGGACATAAGCAATGTGGATTCAACACACTTGGTGGTTTTCTCTTTGCATTTTTATCCTTTTCATGGATATCTCCTAGCATTAAATGCAAGATAAAATAGAAGTTTTTTATGTGTATATCATGGACATATGAGACCCATAATTCCATTTATTTGAATTGATATTCAGTTATTTAATGACAATAGCAAAGATGCTTATGAGTATAGAACAAGCAAAAGAGACAAAAAGAGGAGAAGGCAGGCAAGCATTACTGCTGAAGCAGTGACATATTATACACATTTTAGTCTTTATCATCATCCCAAGGCTTCATAGAGTTATTTGACAATTGTATGCACCAATAATTGTATGCACCATTTCTTTGATTATTGAGTTCTTAAAAAAATCTCACAGTGACTAAATATTTAGTAGTTCCTAAACCAAGATTTCTTGCCAAACACATGGTGAGGATGGCTTTTGTTCTCCCTATATACATTAAGCACAGAGCTCAGAGGAGTAGAGTTATTTATGCACCTTCACCGTATTGTAGGAATTCAAACATGTGGTACAAATCATTCATTGTTTTCCCTGCATATCGGGGCATTTTCTCTTCTACTGGAGAAAAGTGGAAAAATTACCCCCTATACAATTTGAAATTTCTTTTCTTTTCCTTTTTTTGGAGGTTTGAAACATGGTCTCATTGTATGGTAGAGGATATCATTGCATTTGAGATCCTCCTACCTCTGCATCTTAAGTGCTGAGATTATAGATGTACATGACTATGCATGGCTAAGATGAAATTTCTTGATGAGTTATATTGAAAGGTTATTATTAGAGACTTCACATATATTTTTGATGGTACATCCTAAGAATAAGAGGATGTATTTAATGACTGAATTTTTATTGTGATAACAAATGTATGATGAGTAGTAAATTGGATGTCTATAAATTGTTGGAAATGTCATCTGAAAATTCACTTGTGTGGTATGGAGAACACACAAGAATTTTAAAGGTTTGTTGCAATGAGGAACTGATGTCCCTCTCTCTGGTAATTCTGTAAATCATCTAAAGTTTTGAAAGATGTATCTACTTCACAGAGATGATTACAATTACCATGCTGATGTAGCTAGTATATTTCATGGGTGATAGGTGATGCATTGTATTCTATTTAGAAGGTTTTATATATCTTTTAGGTAAACACTTAAGAAAAATCTTCATGGATACATGAATTTAAACTGGCATGGAAAAACTTGAGAAGAAAATGAGATTCATGACAGCAGTAGTCTTTGGAGAATAAGTGTGCAGGACAACAGAATAGGGTAGAAATGCCAACTACTTGAATTATGTAGGTAGTGGTTTCTATCTGATTAAAGTAAGAGTTATGATGCAAATGATATTAGATGATATTTCTAACTTAGTAAACAGTTTTATTGAGTAATAAAATAGTAATAATAGGTCATATAAATGAACTTTTTCTAAGTGTTAGGAAATATCAGAAGTGATACATCAATCTTGACAGATATGTTGATTAGCCTGGTTTAATTTGATCAGAGTATCTGAATATTTATAAAGTCTCCAGTTTGATATATTGATATATAAAACTGAGAAGCACTAGTTTATGCATATAACTATTTTTCTTCTTGTTTCACTTTTTCCTTTGTGGTGATGTGGATTGATCCTGTGGTCTTGTACATGGTAGACAACGCTCTACCATCCTGCTATACTCCCAGTACTGAGAATTTTCCAAAGTGTCTTTAAAACAGCTCCATAAGTAAACAGTTATTGTTATTTATTACAATAGATGAAAGTGCCCAATGTGTTTGTCATTTCCTCCACTTTCTTGTTTTGCATTGCTTCCAAATTATATCACAGTGCAAGCTGACATAATAATGAACTCGAGTTTCCATCAAGTAGCTGAATTAAGAGCCTTATAATCCATGTTTCAGGAAAGATTTACTTAAAAGTGTATTCATCAGGGGTAGGAGGAAGCTCAGGACTCAAACCTGGGCGCTGGAGCTGACCATGGTGCTAAAGCCCTTCACATTCTGGAAATTATTTGTGATCAGAAAAACAATGAAAGAGCATTTCCAGGTTGCTTAAGAATGTAATTTCAAGGGAAAATAAATACATATCTGTTTTGTAAGTGCAAATCTTACAAATATATGGTCTTGACAAAAATAAACCTGTGGAGGAAAAATACAATTTAAAAAGTGTTTCTTAACATTTCATTACTTTTGTGGGAAAGTGCTGAGGATTAACACCAAGATTACACACCCAGCTCTGTTTTATTTTTTAAATTTTGAGACAGGGTTTTGTTAAATCACTGTTTCCCAGATTGGTTTCAAAGTTTCAATCCTCCTGCCCCAGCCTCCCAGGCTGCTGGGATTACAGGCATGTGCCCCCATGCCTAGCTATGTTCCACAACTTTTCAATCATTGACTTGTGCAGTGTGCACTAATGCCATATTTGTGGTTAGTGATATGATTCTGTGCATTAAAGGAAACAAAATTTATAAAATTTTCACAAAGTTAAAAGTTACAGATGAATAGGATACAATAGAGATGAAATATTTCTTAAAAGACAAACTTAATTTGAGAGAACACTGACTTGCTTGAAAGAGATATAACAGAAATCCAAGAATGATGAAAAATGTATGGGTGAGACAGGCCTGTGCACGCCCTACCAAGGTCCTGAGTTGCACAGAACATGCCGAATCAGCCCACTGTGGACAGGCAGGTCTGTGTATGCCCTACCGAGGTCCTGAGTCATGCGGAAGATGCCTAGTCACCTCGCTGCAGACAGGCAGGTCTGCCCACACCCTACCGAGGCCCCCAGTCATGCAGAAGACACCAAATCACCCCGTTGCAGACAGGCAGCCACCTGATTCCACAATACAAAGACGCAGAGGACACCAGACCACCAGACCAAGGTACTGAGTCCCACTGTTCCCGGCCCAGAGGTAGGGGCTTCTAAGCCATCGTCCCACTGCTCCTGGTCCAGAGGAAGGGGCTTTCTGGTCACCATCCCTCCCACGGCTCCCAGCCCAGAGGAAAGGGCTTTTGGGCCACCTTCTGTCCCGCTGCTCCTGGCCCAGAGGAAGGGGCTTCTGAGCCACCATCCCACTGCTCCTGGTTCAGAGGAAGGGGTTTCCCAGCCACCATCCCTCCGGCTGTACCAGCCCACAGGAAAGGGCTTTTGGGTCACCATCCCTACAGCTGCTCGCAGCCCCGTCCCAGCTCACGCAGCACAGAGGAGGTAATCAATGGAGATGCTAACAGCCCCCACTCCAGTCGAAATGAGAAAACACATAAATAAGTCTCAAAACCAGACTTGAAAATCACCTACAGCAACCCCAAAGGGAAATGAGATGGAACATTCTGATACTCAACCACCTGGACCCACTGAACTGGCAACAAAAGGGGATCTGGAAAAAATGAAATCAGAAATAATTTCTCAGATAACAGGAGAAATTGTGCCCCTAGTGCAAGACATGATTAATAAATCTAGAGAGGAGCTGAGGAACATGATGGAATCCCACATAAGAAACAAATAGAATCCATAAAACAGATGCAAATAGATTTCCAGGACATGAAAAACTCCATTGAAAGTCTACACAGCAGAATGAGCCAATATGAGGACAGAATTTCAGATATAGAAGATAAGATTGCAATTAGTGACCAGGAAAAGAAAAATTGCTTCAAAATTATAAGGGAACATGAGAAATCAATCCAGCAGCTGCTAGATGATGCAAAGAAGAATAACATAAGACTAATTGGGCTCAATGAAGAAACAGGAGAGAGTGGAGATGACATAAAAAAACTCTTCACAGAAATAATGGCAGAAAACTTCCCAAGCAGGGGACAAGAGCTTGACATACAGATAAGTGAGGCATATAGGACTCCAAATAGCCTTGATCAAAAAAAAATCTACATATAGGCATATAATTGTTAAGATTCCAGAAACACAACAGAAGAACAAAGTTCTCCAAGCAGTCAGAGAAAAGAAACAAATCACATACAAAGGAAAGCCCATCAGAATCACAGCAGACTTCTCAACACAAACCATCAAGGCAAGAAGAGCTTGGAGTGACATATTCCAAGCCCTAAAAGAAAACAGCCTCCAACCCAGATTGATGTACCCTGCAAAACTATCTTTCAAAATGGATGGAGAAATAAGATACTTTCATGACAAAGAGCACCTTAGGAACTTCATGAATACCAAACCAGCACTCCAAAGAATTTTATACAATATCCTAGGAACAGACATTGAGGAACACAACCCCAGGAAGCAAAGCAGAATGAACCCATCTGGCATGACAAGAAATTAAATGTAAAGGGGGAGAACCCAACAAAAAGAAAAAGTCATGGCAATGACAAGTCAATACGTTTCAGTTATAACCATCAAGGTTAATGGTCTCAATTCACCAATGAAAAGAAATAGACTGGCAGAATGGGTCAAGAAGCAAAATCCAACAATATGCTGCATACAAGAAAAACACTTAATTCAAAAGGAAACTCATAGACTGAAAGTTAAAGGGTGGAAAACAATACTGCATGTGACAGGAACCCCCAAAAAAGCAGGAGTAGCTATCCTCCTGGCAGATCAAGTAGATTTCAAACCAACACTGATTAAGAGAGACAAAGATGGACACTGCATCCTTGTAAAGGGAAGAATCCAAGAGGAAGAGATGACAATCATAAATATCTATGCACCAAACACTAGTGCACCCAACTTATATAAAACAAATACTAATGGACATGAAAAGCCATATATGCACTAATACAATTGTAGTGGGGGACCTCAACACCCCACTGTCACAAATAGATCAACTAGAGTAAAAATAAGTAATGAAATACTAGAGCTCAATCGAACTCTTGAACAAATGAACTTAACAGATGTTTACAGAGTCTTCCACCCCACAAAATCAGAGTATACATTCTTCTCAGCTGCACATGGGTCATTCTCCAAAATAGACCACATACTCACACATAGAACATGTTTAAGAAAGTGCAAAGGAATTGAAATTATCCCCTGTACATAATCAGACTATAGTGCTATGAAACTAGAGATCCATAGCAAAAGAAACTCAAACAATTTCGTAAACACATGGAAATTGAACAACACACTTCTGAATAACTAATGGGTCACAGAGGAAATTAAAGAAGAAATCAGTTCCTTCAATTAAATGTCAATGACAATACAACATATCGGAATCTATGGGACACAATGAAAGCTGTCTTACGAGGGAAATTTACAGCAGTGAATACGCATATTAGGAAAACAGAACAAGACCAATTAAACTACCTGATGCTGAACCTCAAGCTTCTAGGAAAAGAAGAGCAGGAAACCCCAGAGCTCATACGAGGGAGGAAATTATAAAGATCAGAGGAGAAATCAATGCAATGGAGACTAAGAGAATGATACAAAAAAATCAATGAAGCCAAGAGTTGGTTCTTCAAAAGAATCAACAAAATTGACAAACCTTTAGCCAAACTTGTCAGAAAAAGGAAAGAAAAGGCCCAAATCCATGCAATTAGGAATGAAAAGGGTGAAATGACAACAGACCCAGCAGAAATCCAGAGGATCATCAATACCTACTTCCAGAACCTATACGCCAATAAGATGGACAACACAGAAGAAATGGACAGATTCCTAGATACATATGAATCACCAAAGTTGAATGAAGAAGACCTAAAAGTTCTGAACAACCCAATATCAACCAAGGAAATTGAAAATGTAATTAAAAACTTATCAACTAAGAAAAGCCCAGGCCCTGATGGCTTCACTGCTGAATTCTACAAGACATTTAGAGAGGAACTACTGCCACTACTGTTTAAACTCTTCACTGAAATTGAAAGGGAAGCAATACTCCCACATTCATTCCTGGAAGCAAGCATCACCTGGATCCCCAAAGCAGAGAAAGACCCAACTGAAAAAGAGAACTATAGGCCAATCTCACTAATGAACATAGATGCAAAAATCCTTAATAAGATACTGGCAAACAGAATGCAGAAGATCATCAAGAAGATCATACACCCTGATCAAGTGGGATTCATCCCAGGGATGCAGGGATGGTTCAATATACACAAATCAATCAATGTAATACACTATATCAATAGAGCCAAGGACAAAAACCATATGATTATCTCCATAGACACAGAAAAAGTATTTGACAAAATCCAACATGCATTTATGATAAGAACCCTACAAAAAATTGGAATAGATGGTCTCTACCTCAAACTGATAGAAGCCATCTATGAAAAACCAACAGCCAGTATCATACTAATTGGTCAAAAACTGAAATCCTTCACACTAAATTCAGGAACAAGACAAGGATGTCCACTATCACCACTCTTGTTCAATATAGTTCTGGAATCATTAGCCACAGCAATTAGACAAGAGAAAGAAATAAAAAGAATAAAGATAGGAAATGAAGAAGTCAAATTGTCATTATTTGCAGATGACATGATACTCTATACAGAAGACCCCAAGAACTCCACCAAAAGTCTTCTAGACTTAATAACCAAATTCAGTCAAGTAGCTGGTTACAAGGTCAACACACAAAAATCAATAGCTTTCCTCTACACGAATGACAGATTCACTGAGAGAGAAATAGGGCAAATAATTCGTTTCACAATAGCATCCAAAAAACTGAAATACCTAGGAATCATCCTAACGAAAGAAATCAAAGACCGCTTCTCTGAAAACTATGGCACTCTGAAAAGAGAGATGGAAGATGATATCAGAAAATGGACAGACATCCCCTGCTCCTGGGTAGGAAGGATTGAGTGAAAATGGCCATACTTCCAAAACTGCTATATAGATTTAATGCAATTCCAATTGAGATCCAGGAGCATACTTCATAGACCTCGAGAAAACAATCCAAAAATTCATTTGGAACAAGAAGAGACCCAGAGTAGCAAAAGCAATTCTAGGTAACAGAGACATGGCAGGGGGTATCACAATCCCCCACCTGCAACTCTACTACAAAACTACTGTGATAAAAACAGCATGGTACTAGCAAAGAAACAGACTTCAGGACCAGTGGAACAGATTAGAACATACAGAAACAACGCCAGACACACTCAGCCATCTCATCTTCAATAAAGAAGCCAAACACCCTCACTGGAGGAAAGCTAGCCTCTTTAATAAATGGTGCTGGAAAAATTGGGCTTCAACTTGCCAAAGATTAAAACTAGACCTATATCTCTCAACATGCACTAAACTAAAAGCGAAATGGATTAAAAATCTAAATATTATAATAGAAACACTGAACCAGTTGGAACAGAGGTTAGGTAGAACCCTTGAAGACATCGGTGTAGGAAAAGATTTTATGAATAAAACCTCAGTTGCCCGTGAACTAGCACAATCAACAAATGGGATCTCTTTTTATTAAAAAGCTTCTGCACAGCAAGAGAAACCACCAGCAGCGTGAGGAGACAACCCACAATGTGGGAAAAAATCTTCACCTGCTCTTCCTCAGACAAAGGTCTACTATCTCGAATCTATAAAGAACTTAAAAAGATCAGACCTCCCACATTTAAAGACCCAATCCAAAAATGGGCATCTGAAATGAACAGACATTTCTCAGACAAAGAAGTAGAAATAGCAAATAAATACATGAAGAAATTCTCAACATCACTGGTCATTCGAGAGATGCAAATGAAAACAACGCTGAAATTCCACTTCACTCCAGAAAGAATGGCTGCTATCATCACATCAACCAATAACCAATGCTGGCGGGGTTGTGGGGAAAGTGGAACCTGTTCCACTGCTGGTGGGAGTGTAGACTGGTGCAAGCACTGTGGAAATCAGTATGGAGATACCTCAGAGAACTAGGACTGGAAGTCCCATTTAACCCTGCTATCCCACTGCTGGGCATCTTCCCCAAAGAATTAAAAGAATCATACCACAGTGATATATGTGCACCCATGTTCATAGCAGCACAGTTTGCAATAGCTAACACTTGGAAACAGCCCAAATGCCCATCAACTGGAGACTGGATAAAGAAAATGTGGGTTTTTTATAAAATGGAGTACTACTCAGCCATAAAAAATGAGAAATTAGACATTTATAGGTAAGTGGATGCATATTGAGGCAATACTCTTAAGTGAAATAAATAATACACACATGTGTAAATACCAAATAGTTTCTCTGGTGTGAAAAACTGAAAGTGTAAATAAGGACTAAATGTATAATAGGTAATGTGAAATAGGAAGAAAAGGGGCAAAGGGGAAGGAAGTGGGAGGGCTAGGGGAAAGGATAGAAGGGAATGGGATTAATATGAGAAAATGGAAAAATAGGAACAAAATCTTTGTAAATAGGGAGGAATGGAGGGGTTGAAGGGAGGGCTGGGCAAGGGTGAAAATATAAGAACCAAGAGAGAATATGTAAAGGTCCAAATTTCCAATGATGAATGTCATTATATTGTATACCTAAAATGTACCAATGATTAGAATGAATAATCGATAATGTAAAATAGGAATAAAAGGTCCAAAGGGGTAGGTGTAGTGGGAGAGGCAGGGGAAAGGAAAGAATGGAAAGGAAAAATGATGAGAAATGGAAAAAATGGAAATAAAGTCTTTGTAAATAGGGAAGGGTGGAGGGGTTGAAGGGAGGGCTAGGAATGGGAAAAATATAAGAACCAATATGCATTATATAAAGGTACAATTCCCAATGAGAAATGTAATTGTGTTGTATACCTACAATGTACCAATAAAATAATTTAATACAAAAAAAAAAAAAAGAAAAATGTCTGGGTGATAACAGACACATACCTATATTTACGAATGAACCATCACATTAGTTGAGTGTTCACATGATGCAGTCCTAATTTCTGTAGACTTGTAATAAATATTGTAAGTATAGGAATATGGTGCTTTTAGGTAAACATAAGTTTGAATGCTTCTTAATTGCACTAAATATTTTTCTGAAAGGAGACACGTTATTATTTAGTCTTTATTGTTATTTAAAAGAGGAGACTATATTTTGTAGTGCTCATGAACTTCTTAGTTGCTAATATTTTGGGCTATAACATTGTTGAGTGTTTCTATGGTAGGTGGGTACTGAAGGATGGGAATAACACAAAGACCATTCATGAAAAGAATTCCCATTGCTTCTCAGCCTTTTGGCTAAGACCAAGTGAAAACCTTTCCAAGGGAACTGTTTTTATTACCTGAAGGTGTATGGACTCCAAGTGGAAATAATTTATGTTTGAGTACATGAACTCAAAATACATAAAGAACAGTGTATTTGTTTATGTGCATTTTTTCTTCCAACTTTTTTATCTTCCAAAGTTGTTCAATACCAAAACAGAAAATCTAACAGGGGTCTCCAAATTCCATCTCTTGGGCTTCTCAGGGGATGCAGACCTGCAGCTCATCCTCTTTGGATGATCGCTGTCCATCTATTTGGTCACAGTGCTCGGGAATCTGTTCAATATCATGGCCATAATCTCTGACTCCCACCTCCACATCCCCATGTACTTCTTTCTGTCCAACCCATCCTTAGCTGACGTGTTTCACCTGCACCATGGTCCCAAAGATGATTCTGGACATCCAAAGTGACAGCAGAGTCATCTGCTATGTTGGCTGCCTAACACCGTTGTCTCTTTTTATGATATTTGTATGACATGCTTCTAACTGTGATGGCCTATGATCAGTTTATGGCCATTTGTCATCCCTTGCAATATCTGATCACTATGAATCCTCACCATTGTGGCTTCTTAGTTGTGCTGTCTTTTTTGTTTAATCTCTTGGACTCTCAGCTCCACAATTTAATTGTCTTAGAATTTACCTATTTCAAGGATGTGCTCATTTCCAGTTTCTTTTGTTATTCTCCTCAACTCCTTAAACTTGACTCTTCTGACTTCTCCAGTAACATTTTACATTATATTGCTGGTGCATTATTTGGATTTTTTCCCATCTCAATCATATTTTTTTCATCTTACTATAAAATTATTTATTCTCTACTGAGAATCCCATCACCAGGAGAGAGTTTGAAGCCCTGTCCACCTTTGGGTCTCACCTATCAGTTGTTTGCTTATTTTATGGAACAAGCAGTGGTCTGTACTTCAGTTCAGCTGTATCACAGTGTCCCACAAATTGTTTTTGGGTCTCAGTCATTTATACCTTGGTCACACCTGTGGTAAATCCCTTCATCTATAGCCTAAGGAAGAGGGATATTAAAAGTACCTTGAGCAGGATCTTCAGTAGAAAATTCTTATCTTAGGACTGGGGGTATCCAGTATAAATATAGAGTGAAGAAGACAGTAAAATTAAACATGTATACCTGCACATTCTGCTTCAACAATCATATTGTTTTTTATTAGATGATTTTACATTCTCATTATGTATTTATCAGAGTAAAATAGTGGTAGTCAGTGTTTGAGCATAGGAAGTAATGGGAGTTTTAATGAGTACAAAGTTTTAATCAGTGAAGATGAACAATTTCTGTAAGTGGATTTTGGATGTGGATGTACTATAGTATGAGTATAATTAATGCTACTGAGATCTTCACTTGAAAATGATGAATATAATCAATTATTTATTTTAAAATTTTAACTTAAGAGAAATGGAAACAAAAAACCAGAAAACCCAGACAAATCTTGAAAAGAAACAAGATAAATGAATATATAACTATGTTTCCTAGTGATTATAGGAAGAACCACCAAATTCAGTGGAGATTTATTTTCCCTTCTTTTCACATTAGTATTAGAAAGCCCTTTGAGTTTGTGATGGATCTATTTGCTTAATTACGAGCTTGATGCATTCAGTCTCCAAGGTCATATAACAGTTAATATTCAGTCTGTGCTCCAGAAATTATTTGATGGCTCCAGTCCAGCTGGCACCATACCTGTGTCTCTTCCTCCTATGGTTTTCTGTGTCTGAAAGCTCCTGTATAAGACTGGATGCAAGTCTATTCTGAGGAAAGAGCATGGGTTCTCATTAGGAAATAGGTAGAGAAGGGATATTGAATTTTCTATCTTTTTATGACCCCTCAGAAAACTAGTACAAGGCACTAAATGGTGAAAGACATGAAGGAGGAAGGAAGGACTATCATGCATATTTAGTGTCCATCTTCAGGACAACAATTCAGTTCTGGGTAGTCAAATGGGAGAATACCTATGTGCAAAACTTTAGCCATGGGGACTGTAGAATAAATGTGTATGATTGTGGTTGGGGTTGTAGAAATCACATCCAGTGTTTTGATTTCTTCCCACAATGGTTCTTCTTTTCAAAGACATCCCAAGCAGACAATAGAAAATGGGTTTCTCCAAATGATTTTCTGATCAATTCAAAAGGGTCATGAAGGACACATTGAGGATGAGGATGCAGATGAGCATGACAATAATCATAACTTCATCAGTCATATTTGATACATTTCTGAGTGCCAATTGTTTTATCTAGATTGTTTCAATTCATCTACGTCAGCTTTCCTAGGCTATAAATGCCACATTATTTTTTATGGAAAAGAAATGAGCATGACATTTTTATCCAACGTGAACTTGTAGATAGCTTGGCACACTGAAGCCATGTTTGAATTGAGCTGTCTGATTAGATACACAGGGAACCTGGGTAGGAGAATCCTGGCATTTTGTCCCCTTGACAACTCAGTCACCCACTCCACTTACCTGTAACTCCAGGAGAAACTCTTTATTCACTGTATAATCCCCTTTAGGGCTCCTGATAGCTCATAGGCTAAAGCTGAGCATGAATCCTGGTGTGTTAACCATAGGAAGAATGGCTGAAGTGAGAAGCATGAAACATAGAAAGAGAAAACCCATGAAAACACAGACCTCTATATTTTGTTACTTCATACTATCCTTTCAGGTGACCATGCAATATTATAAACATCCCATTCAATTGGAAAAGGAGACTTCAAGTCCAGTCATGATTTTCTTCCTACTCAGGACACTGGAACTGGTTGAAAACTGTGCCTGATGTCAAAACCTGTGTACCTGTATCTAAACCTTTCTGATGGTTGGAAAACAAAGAAAAAGATTAGCACATCTTACCTAGAGAATGTAAATTTATTTGTCACTGCTGTAAGCTCCATTTACATGTTGTTTAACTTAGAGCTATTTATTAGCATCCCTGGGGCTCAGCGCTGTCATCTAAGTTGGTTTCTAGTTGAGACAACAGCATTGAATATCAATTAAACAGATAATAGTTTCTCACTATGAGGTTAATATGTGAGAAAAATAATGTTGATTTTTAAAATGTTGCCTTTAGGTAAGTATATAGTGTGTATTTGGAGAAGTAATGGGTTTCATTCTGATTCCTCAGAGCTTATAACATGTTTGTTCAAGAGAAAGCATCAAAAGTAAAAATAAAAATAAAAATTTGTGTTAAATATTGCTTAGTTCCTTCCTTCATTGGCAAAACTTGGCCATCATCACAACTTCAAAAACTTGGTTTTTTTCCTAACCTGAACTTTTATCTTTTTCAGGAATCTCTCACAGACTGGAGATAAATAGAATGGCTTTTGTCTTGGATACTTGAGAACCATAGCACCATCAAAAGCATTACAGCTATAAATCATTCAAAGACAGTGGGGAGATTTTCATGAGCATAAAAGAAGCAAAAGATGTACAGAGCCAGAAGAACAGCAAAACTGATTGTTTGGAGTGAGAGAATCTTAGACATTCATATCATGACAAGATTCCAGAGCAATTTGACATTTGTATCACTAGAATTATTTCCTGAACAACTGAATTCTTTATTCTAAAAAAAAAAAGTAACAGTGCAATATGTATTAAATTACAAAATTACTTACTGTCACACGCTGTCTGGTGATGAGTATTATACTCTCTGTTTCCATCAGGCAGTATGAACACAGGGAGGTGAAGAAATTAGCACACATTTTATATATTGTAGGAGGTCAATATACAGGACTCAAATGTTCATTTCCTGACATCCATACCTTCTTATTTGAATTTAAGGCATTTTTATTTGAATCAAAAGGAAATAGTAGTCATAATGCAATATAAATGTCTTGATTAGCTATCTGGGAAGATTTATTAGTACATGAATCTCAAAAATATTCTTCTTAAAAGCAATAGGTTGTATGTTGTCGTTCTTCCGAAATATTCATTACATTATCTTGTTTTGTGCTTATCTGTGCACAGTCTTTATTTTTCCTGGTTTGTCCATCTTCATATCCCCCAAAGAATGCATCAAAGTGCCTTTCCCATAAGAGGTTCCCCAACTAACAATAGAATTGCACATGTATGTACATGTACATTTAAATTGTCAGTTTTCTTCATAAAAATATAAACCTACTAGAACCATCAAAAGTGCCATTTCTTTCTTATTATTACTTTAGAACAAAATTAGAATATACAAATCATCAAAACACCAATGACAATGTTTAAATGTCTGGATATATCCTATGTAAAAAGATGGGAAAATTATAGCATGACCCTTCTGTGAACAGGAGTTTGTAGCTCTGAAAATTGAAGTATTCACTTATATATGCTTTTGGAGTATGACTGCTTTTATCATTTATTACAATTTCTATTATTATTATTTATTCTGAAGATATACTATCTCAGATGAGCATATACTGTAAAAGTTGTTTCCATCCTGCATACAAGCTCTAATGTACTTATACTAAAATAGTATGTCCATACTTCTTGTCTTCCAATATTCAAATTAAAAATTACTAGAAAGAACAGAAACAAAAAAGAAAAAGGCAATATGCATGAGAATAACTTGATTTTTATTTGGGAAATAAATATAGGTGGTTTATAGTAATATTACGCATGAATCAGTTTTGAGATGTCAAACAACAGGCCTTCATCTACATGTTATTTAACAACTTGGACTTCTATGAAATAGAGAAATTTTGAAAAGATTGTCATAAGAATAATCTCTAAGTTACATAATGTTCTTATTAGGTAATGATGTATATCATCTGAAATATTAGAAATAAATGTATATCCATCACAGAAAGACTTAAAAGCACATGGTCAATGTCAAGTGGTAAATTTAAGGGGCAATAGGTATTGTGTTATATAGGATTTATGTGAGCTGATGGTAATTTTTGGGATGTTATTTAGAAACACTTTATGGATGCATAAATCAATATCATCATGGAAACTCACAGGAAAATCCACCCATAGAATTAAAGAGAGTCATTGTCTTTGGAGTATAGGTGTGCAAGAGAGAAGAATAATGCATATAAATGAAGACATCAGACTTAAAAGCCAATAATTCAAATCATGATAAATATTGGTTATTAAAAATTATTGCTAAATATTTATATTTTAAAATTGATTGTTTTGTTAAGAATAAGAACATGGAATACTAACACACCATTTATAAATAGCAGGGTCTATCTGAGGCAATGGTTCTTAACCCTAGTTTAAAAAATACATACTTAAAATGCATCAGTAAAATTTTAAAAAAAGATGGAGAGAAGGAAAGAAGAGTGACAGGAGAAGAAGAGGACAAATGTAATTAAAATATGTTATGTATATGCACTTACTGCTACCAAGGAATGTAAGCATGTAGTAGAATCATGTACTGATACAAAAAATAATGACCAGGCTTTGTAATCAATGCATTAACCTTCATTATTTCCCAATCATCAGAAAAATTTAAGCCAATATCAAAATATATATATAAGTATAGGAATATCTGAAATATATTTTTAAATTCTGGCAAGTTACCTGAGCAGAAATGAAATCAAAACCTGACTGTACATCTTCTTTTCAGATCGAATAGGCACATGACAGAAATTTAAAGTGTGGACCATGGTAAGCATATATTGGAGAGGGATAGGAAAGATGTGTACTGAATGACCATGTCTCTGGTCTTCCTGTGATCATTGCCTGTGATCCATGGCTGTCCTTCTGCTGCTGGATCAAGCAGGTAATACACACTGCCCTGTACTGTGATGAACCAGGAACTTCAAAAATAAGAGCACAGAGACTAAAGGATGTCTCCAGGCATGACAGGGAAGTGGTATGTGTAGGGCTTTTAACAGGACAATTTGATATCATGCTCCTGGCAGGATGCCTTGTATTTGATTACAGACAGACCAATTCAAACATGACTTCCCTCTTTTTGCCCCCAATCCTGATGATAGTTACATAAAAATAGAATTATCCTTCCGTTTCTGGAAAACAAAGTGAACATAATGATTTGCAGAAAACTGTACATATAAAATGAAATAATACAAAATGAAATGAGATGAATGGAAACAAGCTGTACAGCACTAGCTTAGAGCCTAGAATCCAGGAAACCCCTCAAACATAGGTAGTGATTGTGTGATTGCCCACAGTGCAGAGAGGCTCAGTTTAAGCTTTTGTGGGGAAGAACTCTGTGAAGTACAAGTGTAGGAGGAAAGTGAATGTGTTATACCATCAACCCAACACAGAACACAAGATTCACACTCTGCATAGTCAAAAGTTTTCTCTTAGTAACCCTTCAGTATACCAAAGCTGTCCTGTTCTGATGAATGAGAAAAAATATTTCTGATACTCCCTTCTCCCTCAGCACTTACTGGATAAAGCTGCTTCTGTACTGAGTTATAGCCAATGTATGCAGGTCTGAAGTAGCACTCCTGGTAGGATAGGATAGAAAATATAAATACTACACAGAAATAAGACAAAGAAACTGAGATTTTAAAATTGTACTTAGCTGTAAATTTCAGACACAAAAGTTACTTTCCTTAATAGGTGCTATTCAAATTTTATATTTCCTCCAGAGTCAGTTTCATTAATTTGCATTCCAAGGTAATTCCTAGAAGTTTTCAAATTTATTTCAAAAAAGATTTTTGTAATATGCTTTCTATATCCTTTTAAATCCTGTAAAATCTGTGGTAATGTCTCCTAGATCTTGATATTGTAATTTTAAAAATGGATAATTGATACTGTGTAATAGGAAGAAAAAGTCTAAAGGAGCAGGGGAAGTGGGAGGGATAGGGTAAAGGAGAGAAGGGAAAAGAAAAATATGACAAAAAGGTAAAAATGGAAACAAAGTCTTTGCAAATAGGGAAGAGTGGAGAGGGTGAAGGGAAGGCAGGGGAAGGGGAAATAATAAGAACCAAGATACTCATGTACTCATACAAGACCTCGATGATGAATGTAATGGTATTTTGAAGAAGGTGACTTTTTTTAATTTTTGGTATCAGGGATCAAACTCTGTTCCTTGTGGTTGTGAGGCAAGCAGCAGAACCACTGAGCTAAATCCCCGACCCAGAAAGTAACTGTATTTTATACCTAAAATGTACCAATAAACTTACTGGGAAAAAATTGATGTATTTCATCCCAATCTCTAAGTACTTACTATTAATGGGGGAAAAAGTAAAAGAAGTAAAATATCAAACATTTGAGACTCTTCCAATATTAAGCAGAAAGCACTAGATAGTATTTATCTAGAATTCGTTTTTCACTTCCTTTTGAAAACAATAATTTGTATTTTATTTATAGTGTTTATTGTGGTTCAATGGATATAACCAAAAATCCACTGTTTTTGCCAATTTTCTGTGGATATTATTCAATGATACAAGTGACAATCACACTGTAAAACTATCTGCCGTGTCCATTTACCTAAACATGTCTAAGCTTATCCTTCTTTATGACAGAGTAGTACTCCATTGCCCATAAAAATCATATTTTCTGTCCCATTCATCTGTTAATGTGCATATAGGCTTTCTGAAATATGGCTATTACAAATTTTGCTGGTATAAACACGAGCGTGCTATGATGTTTTAATTATTTAAGAAAGATACCTAACGGGAATAGCTGGAACAAATGGAACCTCTAGTGCATACTGATTTCCGTAGCAGTTGTACCAATTTACACTCATCAACTATGGGAAAGGGTTCTTTTTTCCCCAATCTAACCAGGATTTGTCTTTGATTTCTTGATGACAGCCATTCTTTCTGGGGTGGGATGAAATCTGTGTTTTAATTTACATTTCTCAACAAACCACTAATGTTGATCATTTTAAAATATTTATTTGCTGCTTGTGTTTCTTTATCTGAAAACATGTCTATTTATTTTACATACCAATTATGTGATTGGGGCTTTACATTTGGGACACCTGATTTTTTAAGTTCTTTATGTATTCTAGATATTAGCCCATTGTAGGATGAATAGTTGGTAATGTTTTCCTATTCTGTGGGTTGTCTCTTCACTCAGTTGGTGGTTTCTTTTGCTGTGCAAAAGCTTTTAAATTTGATGTAATCCAAAATTTTCATTATTATCCATGCAACTGGGGATTTGTTCACTAATTCTTTGCCAATACCTATGCCTTTAATAATTTTACCTACTCTGTCTTCCAGCAGATTAAGTGCTTTTGTTTAATATCTAGATCTTTGATCCATTTCAATTTTAGTTTAGTAACTGGGAGAGATATGGGTCTAAGATTAATCTTCAGCATGGGGAAACCCAGTTTTCACAGCAACATTTATCAAAGAAGCAATTTTTCTTCTAGTGAAGACGTGTCTCCTTTGTTAAAGATAAGGTAACTGTGTGTGTTTGGAGTTGGTTCTGTATATTCTATTCTGTTCCATTGATCTTTAGATCTGCTTTTTGCCTAATACCATGTGGTGGTTGTCACAGTAGCTTTATAGAATAATTTCAAGTCAAGGATTGTGTTGCCCCTGCTTTGCCTCTTCAGAATATCTTCTGGTAGTCTAGATCTCTTCTAGTTCAAAGTGAATTATAGGGTTGTTTTCTTCAGTTCTGTGAGGTATGTTACTTATATTTTGATTTGGATTGCATTAAATCTGTGTAAGAGTTTTAGTAATATGGCCATTTTCACTACATTGGTTCTGCCTGTCCAACAATAATGGATATAATTCCATTTTCGGATATCCTCTTTGACCTCCTTTTTCAGAGTGGTGAGTTTTTAAATGTAAAGCTCTTTTACTTTCTTGGGAAGCAGATTGATTCCTAAGTATTTCATTTTTCTTGATGCTGTTGTGAAAGATATTGATTCTCTAATTTCTCAGTGAGTTTCTTATTTGTATACAGGAATGTTATTGATATTTTAGTATTAATATCTTGCTATAGTACTGAATTTGGTTATTAAATCTAGAAGCCTTTTGGTGGAGATTTTGAGGTCTTCTATGTAGATTATCATGCCATCTGCAAATAATAATAATTTAAATTTGTAATTCATAGTCTCATTTTTTATTTAACTCAGGACCTTGTACTTGCAAGGCAGGCATGGTGCCACTGAGCTAAATCTCTGACCCCTATTCCAATACTCTTTAGGGATTTCATCATGAATATGTGCTCCACTTAATCAAATGCTTTGTCTGTGTCCATTGAGATGATCATGTGTGTTTGTCCTTGCTTCTGTTAGTGTTAAGTATCACATTTATTGACTTGCTTATGTTGAACTATCCTTGAATTCCTGGAATGAATCCTCCTTGGTCATGGTGTATAATCTGCTTGATTATTTGCTGCATTCTGTTTGCCAGTATCTTACTGAAGAGTTATGTATCTATTTTCATTGAGGAGATATTATTGTAGTCTCTTTTTTGGTTCAATCCTATGTTGCTTTTGCTCTCAGGGTAATGCTTGCTTCCAGGAAGGAGTTTTGGACTATTACTCTCAATTTCTTTAAAGAGTGGGAATTTCATTAAAGAGAAGTAGGGTTATTAGCTCTTCTCTAATTTTCATGGAGAATTATCCAGCAAATCCATCAGGACCAAGGTTTTTCCTTATTGGTTGTTTGTAGTTTTATATTACCTATTTAAACATTGATATTGGATGGTTTAGAATTTTTGTATCTTCTTTCTTCAACTTTGGGCATTCATATGTATTTAGAAATCTATCCATTTCTTCTGAATTTTCCATCTTATTTGAGTAAAGACTTTCAAAGTAGGTATTGATGATCTGAATTTCTATAGGATTTCTTATGGTTTCCTCCCTTTAATTTCTAATTGCATGGATTTGGTTCTTCTCTTTTCCTTCCTTTTTAGGTTAGCCTATGACTTTGTCTATTTTATATAATTTTTCAAACAACCAAGTTTTTGCTTAATTGACTTTATGTGTTGTTTTCTTTAATTGCAATTGCATTCATTTCTGCTCTGGATTTTTATAATTTTCTTCTTGTAGAAGCTTTGAGCTTGAGTTGTTCTTATTTTTCTAGAGGTTTTAGATTGAACATTAGATTATTTCAGCTGGCTCCATTTTTCTGCTGTAGGAATTCACTGGTATAAAGATACAAGGAATTGTATGATGGCTTTCATTGTGTCCCATAAGTTTTGGTATGTTATGTTGACATCATTCAATTGCAGAAACTTTAATTTCCTGTTTAATTTCCATGTGATTATATATTTTTGTGTTTTCTTTTGCCTTTGATTCTGGTTACAATACACTATGAACCGACAATATCCAAGGAATAATTAATTCAATTATTTTGCATTTAGATAAGTATGTTGTATGAGATAGTATCTAGTCTATTTTGGAAACAGTTACATGTGTTGCTGGAAATAATGTATATTCTGTTGTTTTGGGGTGCAACTCTATGTAGATCGAACCCAGATCCTTGCGCTTGCACAGCAGGCAACGAAACCACTGAGCTAAATCACCGGCCCTAAAGTCACGTTTTCTTTTGGCTATGATTTGAACACAAGCAATCAGTGAGTTAGAAAAGCATCTTTGATTTATTTATTTGCTTATAGACTTCACACTGGATATTGAGCAGGTAATACCTGTTAAATATTCTCAAAAACATTCTTCTGTTATAATTGTGGCTAGGGCTTATATTTGTCGGTTTATTATTGTGACAAATTATGGCAACCAACATCTTATTCTTACAATATTCTTACAATCTCTGTTCCTCATTAATCATGTGTGATTCTTTTTAAATAAGTAAATGTCATTTATTTAATTCTACTAATTAGTTTTGGGTCTGTATTATGGGTTGTGATAAGCTGGATGATTTCATATAGTGTTATAGTAATCATATTGATCTTGACATTTAGAATACATCAAACATATGTACGTTTTCAGAACCTACACCATGACTAGCACACCTCACAAGACACATGTTGAGTAGCAGCTGTCACAACCTCAAGGTAAGCCTCTGATAGTGAAGCCACACACTCTGTTCTCTCTGTCTAAAGTGTTTCATCCTTCCTCATCTCCTATGATTGACAGTTTAATTCTTCCAGTTTCAGAGAATATATGCCTACTCACCTTCTCAGATGAACATGCTCTGCAATATTTTTTCTCTTAAACATTTTTCTCTTAATTAATTGAAAACTACTAGGTATTCATTTTAGTGAAGCTTTTTGGCACAGGGAATGTAAATTTTTGCAAGTCTATATTCTGACATTTAATGTTTACACAGTAATTCTCTTTATATAACTTGTGAATATTTTAATCAAGTCCATCAATATATATTTGGCTCATTAAGTTTTGCTCTTTTAAGACTACATTTCCACTCAAGAGAATAGACGCATGAGATTACATAAGCACATAAGCTTAAGATTTTATTTTAATGGTGGTTGTTTCCCTTACCTCCTTTTGTCTATGTAGTACAGATGCTTTTTCCTCTAACAGGAGATACATGGCAGGCCCTCTACAGTAATCTACATTTATAATTTAAAAGGGCTACATGGCAGGTCAAACGAGATAAGAGATCAATTATATTTATAATTATATGAATTTCTTTCAAAGGTGACAAAGTTTAAAAAGATGTTGTTAAACTAGAGCCATCTAAGGTATATTTCCTGAGAGATAAAAAAAATTCATGTTTATATGATTCTCCTTCTAAAGCAGGAGCCAAAGGAAAAAATTATTTTATTATTTTGTTCTAATCTTACCTTGTGCTAACCATGCACTATTCCTACTGAAGACAGTATATGTTTGCAATTAATAGAGCTTAAATTATTTTTCAGCATAGTAAGCATATAATGCTGGTTGGAGAGAACTGTATTCCAGAATGTCAGACTTATGAAGCAAGCTTTTAAATCAGAGCTCTGCAATATACTTTGAGAGAATTCTGTGTTCAAAATAATATAATAAAAAATAAAATATAGACACGAATAGATAGAATGATAGCTGTCATTTACTGAGATGCACAATGAAAATGAATGCATATTTTGAAGTTTTACAGTGTATTACTAGTAACTATGTGTTTAGAAAGAAAAAGGTAGCATTGAGATTTAACTCTCACATACCAATGAATTGTCAAACTGTAGACTAAAATTTTGTGTAAGAATCATTGTTTAATAACTATTGTTAAGGTAGTAAAATAAAGAAGTATAGAGATTATCCAAGAAAATAGATGAAAAGTTTTGTTAGTTTTGAGAATGGATATCAAACAAAAATTTAAATATAGCCATGAATTAAAAATTGAAAACTAAACAACTGAGTCAATGATATAAAGACAGAAGAAATACCTGATAAATTAAAGTGTGAATTAGTCTTCACATTTTAAAAGAGAAATTGCTGCCATTCAGCTGAATGAACCACTACCAGCGAATGGCACAAAATGACTGAAAAGCATTCAAGGAGAGATGATATTGTGGGGTGGTAGCCACCTGAAGGGCCAATGGTGTCCATTGAACACTGCTGTTTCTTGCTTCTCCTAAAGATAAAACAGGGACATGCATGCATATTACCACACAGGACCATCACAGTTCCTCCTACTGGGCCTCTCAGAGGATCCAGAAATTCAGTCCATTCTCTTTGGACTCTTCTTGTCCATGTACCTGGTCAAAGTCCTTGGGAACCTGCTCATCATCCTGGCCACTAACAGTGATTCCCACCTCCACACCCCCATGTACTTCTTCCTCTGTAGCTTGTCACTTGTGGACATTGGTGTCATCTCCACCACGGTCCCAAAGATGCTGGTGAACATCCAGGCACAGAAGAAAGACATCTACATGGAGTGCTTCACTCAGGTATACTTTTATATAATTTTTGCAGGAATGGATAATTTCCTACTGACAGTGATGGCCTATGACCACTTCATAGCAATCTACTACCCCTGAAATACACACTCATCATGAACTCTTGGCTCTGTGGCCTATTGGTTCTCTTATCTTGGCTTATAATCATATGGTTCTCCCTGATTAATGTTATCCTGCCATTGCAACAGAACTTCTCTACCAGCACTGAAATTCCTCATTTCTTTTGCAAACTGGCTTAGCTTAAGTTTGGCAACTCTGAAATCTTCATCAATAACATCTTTCTATATGTGGCAATTGTCTAAATGGTGGTGTTTCTTGTCTGGTGGATCCTCTTTTCTTACTTTCAGATTGTCTCCTTTTTAATGAAAACATCCTCCACTACAAGCAGGTATAAAGCATTTTCTAACTGTCTCATTTCTGTGTGGTCTCCTTTTTCTATGGAACAGGATTTGGGGTGTCCAGTTCTGAAGTGATCCATTCTTAGGGAAAACCAGTGGCCTCTGTGATGTACACTGTGGTGACCCCCATGCTGAACACTTCATCTACTGCCTGAGGAACAGGATGTGAAGGAGGCCCTGGGAAGACAGCTTGGCAGAGCAGCCTCTTGTCCTTCTAGGACCACTGATCTCAAAACTAAGAGGATGTTACTGCCCATAAGACAAATGCTGTGAATTTCAATAGGGTGAGTCTGTTTCCCTCCTGATATGCTTAATTTCTGATATTTCCAAAGACTCTATTTTTGTCATTTAAATATTTTTATATTTGTTTTGCTTTATCAATTTCCTCAGTATTTTCTTTGTAGTTGTGTTTCTATGCCTGAAACACAAAGTTTCAAATTTGGTAAGATTTCTCAGACATTTCTGAGATTGTGAACATGATGCATATCAAGTGAAGATTTTGTTTTTCCAAAAATATTTACTTGACTGTTGATGATTTTCACCATAATATGGTTGTAATTTTACTTTTCCACAAGGAAAGAAAATATAGATAGCCAAAATGCTTATCAAATCAGGCTAAAATTGTCATTTTGCATTTATACTGATGGAATGCCTAGAGTAGCTATGAGCTACTATAATTTTGGAGAGTATTACTTTATCCTAATGAGGTTTTCTTTCCTTATTTTTTCCTTACATCTTTTCCCTCATCTTTCTGCCTTGCTTATTTTCTTCCTTGTTTTCTGCACACTTTTTCTCCCTCCTATTCCTGCTTTCTCCTCCTCCCTCATTTGGATGCATTCATTTGTTAATAATAACTTCCTCCTTTCATTTTTAATGTTGAATAATGCTCTATTGTGTAAAGAAAACTTTTACCAACTCACTTTTAGAAAATTATTTTGAAGATTTATATATTTTAGCTGTTATGAATACACCATAATAGATATGGGTGCACATTTATCTGTTTCAGAATAGTCATATGCAATATATGTATGCTTTAGTCAGTGACAAAATGTACCTGCTCAGATGATCCTATAACATATTCCTTAATGAAGTCATGAATAACACAACCACCAACAATGAAAGAGCACTAGGAAGAATGTGTTTCTCAAAAGTAAGAAATATTCTTTAAGATTTATGTGTTAATTATGAATGCATCTCCTGTGAATGTGCCAATTCAAAATACTGGAGTGCTGTTTTCCAGTTTATCTCCTTTTTTAAAGATGCATTTCTTTTTCAGCATGTCCAAAAAATATAGACCTACAAATGTGAATACCTGTCTGAGATCATACCTCATAAATCTCTCAGAGAATACATAGCTGCTATTCCTGCACAAGTATCTGGTCACAGTTCTTGGGAATCTGCTTATCATCCTGGACATGACCTCTGACTCTGTCCACCACACACCGATATATTTCTTGCTCCTTGTTCTGTCCATTAATGACATGTTTTATCACAAACCCGCACTGCAAGATGATTGTGGATATCTAAAGTTACAACAGAGTCATCTCCTAGATGGACTTTCCTATGCAGACTATTTTATAATATTTTAATGTATAGATGTTATGCTCATTATTGTGTTAGACCTAAGGGGTATGTCTTAGTTTCCTCATCACTGAGACAAATACCCAACAGCCACAACTTATGGGAGGAGAGGTCTATTTGGGATCAGTGTATTAGAGGTTTCAGTCTATAATTGACTGGCTTCAAGGCAGAAACAGCAAGGTGGAATATCCTGGAGAGGAAAGTTTTTCACAGCTTGGTGGCTAAGGTGCAGAGAGAAAGGTAGAGCTGGTGAGGGAAATATACCTTCCAGGTCATCTCTGCAATAACCTGCCACTTCCAATCCAATCTCACAGCACTGTCATGACCCAACCACCTTCCAAAGGCCCCATCTCTGAGTGCAGAAGTTTTTGTGAGGTCATTATTTATCTAAACACTAACAAATTAGTTTATTGTCCTTCTTCACATTCCATAGTACACAGTGATTATGAACTCTCACCTCTGTATCTTCATATATTTGGTATATTTTTGACCCCCATCTTTAAAGTGTTATTGGACTACAATTCACCTGCTGCAGGGATGTGTACATTATAAATTTCTTCTTTGAGCTTCTCAAATGCTTGATCTGAGCTCTTTGACACTTTTAACTTTAACATGATCATGGATTTTACTCTCATCATATATGTGGTTTTCCCATATCAAGGATGATTTTATATTACTATAAAGCTATTTCCTACATTCTAATATTCCATCATCAGGTGGAAACTATAAAGATTTTCCACCTGTGGATCTGAACTATCAGTTGTTTTCTTATTTTGTGGAACAAGCCTTAGCATGTCTATTTTGAGATATATCATCCTCCCCTAGCCATAATTTATGTAATTCTCACCATTATTCTGAATCCCTTCCTTTGCATTCTGAGGGATAAGGGCATTAGAAGGACTCACAGAATAACAGTATAACTTCAGGGCCTATAATATCCATTTGGAGTGTAGGTTGGAGGCCTATCAGAGACATTGTCTTGAATCATAGAAAAATTATGAAATTTGAATGGTGATATTGGAGGATACCAACATGCAAATTTTCTGATGTGAGTTCTGTATATTTGGTCAAACATATATACCTGAAAATCTAACCTCATTTGTGACATTCTCTTTTTCATGATATATTTGATTCCTTAACCTGTGTTATAGTAGAGTGATTGCTGCCATGGCAGGGTGATTAAGAATGGGGAGCTTTAAGTTTTGAAAGATAAAAATTTCCTGGAAATGGATGTTGGTGATGGTTGCATAAAAGGTAACTGTAATGATTGGTCTGGAAATATTTTAATAAACAGTTCAAATTTTATTTCATATTATCTATATTTTACTACAACAAATTATGCCCCAAAATGCATGCATCTAGGAACAAAAGAGAATACCAGTGAATACTACACTTGCACTTTTTTATGAGTAGTAGAACCCCAAACCCACTGTAGACATTACCTTTCTCTTCACCTTCGTCCTATACTGATATGCAAAAGTCATCTAGGATTGGTTAAAATGAACCAAATTCAGAAATAGAATTAGGTCTTTAAGGTTGCACTTCAGTTTGTCGGTTCCAGGCAATCAGATTCTATACCTATGACTGCTATGGTTTTCTGCATTTAGAAGGTTCCATCTGACCCTTTATTCATATCAGTTCTTATAAAAAGGGCATGCTTTTAGTTTTTATCATTCATGAAAGCAACATAGAAACCATTTTTCTTCATCATGCTCAGAAAAGCAACCAAATCCTTTGAGCGATAAGGGAGATGATGGGTGAAGAATGGACGATTAGAAACATTGTTTCTGACCATGAGAAAAAACATGAAAGTTTGAGTAGAAAATAGGAGGATGCCCACGTGAAAAGGTTTATGCATGAATTCTGTGAACCTTATATATTTGATTGTAACCTTATATATTTGGTGAACCTTATATATTTGAGTCCCAAGAAAGTTATTCAAAATTTTACCTCACATACACACTGGTTTTGACTCCCTTTAACATCTCAGAGATGACAGCAAAATGTGGGTCCCTCTAATTTCTTTCCTAAGCACTACAAATATATTATGAAGATGATGATGATGAGGTGGATGATGGCAGTAACCACAACATCTTGAACCAACATTAAGTAACTTATAAATGCCATCATCTGAGACACATGCTCTATGACAGTTGTTTAATTTCACTGGTGTAATCTTTCCCAAATATAAAGTCCTATATTACTATTTTACAGCAAAGCTGGAATCACCACCTATTTATGGAGCTACATCCAGGTTGTTAGAAAAATCAAATCACACTGGCATGGTTTAATCCTGGAATCAAAGAACCCAACAAGCTTCCCCACTTACCAACTTCAGACAATGCCAGACATTTTATCAAAACATTTGAATTTGATGTATGTACTTCACAGACTTAAAGACACATTTAAAGGTGATCTATTATGGTAGAGACCACCCTGAGAGAGGAAAAAAGTTATAAATTGGTTTTTCATATTAAAATTCTGAGTCTGCATATTGGCCCACAATGTCTTGTCTGAAGGGCCAGCAGTTTGTGGGAAAAGAACAACTCCACACACCATTTTTTTCACCACACCATTTGTTATAGCAGAGTTCTCAATGATCCAGGACTGTGGCGCCTTGAGTGGAAAGACAATTGTGCAGCTAGGGGCAGCATGACTTGTAAAGAACACTCCTATAGAGGCAAAAATTAATCCATGGGAAGAAACAAATTTCTCATTAATGATTTGTTCCTGTCAGAATGTTTCATTTCTTTCTTGCTATTAACCTGCTCTCATCAGTGTTTTCCACTTCAGTATTCCCTCCACCACCCCTCACTCCTTCCAGAAACTGAATGTTCAATTAACACTGGCAAGCTCCAGGAGATAGTGTCTTAGCCAGATAAGAGCTTTGGACCCCCATTTATGCATTAAGATCTTATTTCGTCTTTTTATTTTTAATCTTGTGCCATACCCTTGTCAGGTGATTTGGGGCTGAACAGTTTCCTCCAATATATTAGATATTGTGGGTAAGAGAAATTTTGTTGTAGATGAACTTTAAATATTTTTAGGTATATGTGAAGATAACCATTATGGTTACATAAATCAATGCTGATGTGAAAGCCCAGAAAATATGCTCTCCCGTTATTGATTGTAGTTTTCTTTAAAGGTACACATACACAGGGGAACAGATTTATATGAGACACACAATTTTATAGGTGACTGTTCATATCTCTATAAGCTATAATATCAGAAACACCCATTTTTAAATATTCATATTTTAATTTAAATGGTATTCATAACAGTAAAAGCAGATAAAAATAATGTAGCATTTTAAAGTATTTTTAAGGCCACAGCATTTTTTGTAATTTTACATGTTTCTCTTTATATGTGTGTTGACTATTCTTCATACAACACATTTACACCAGGTTCATGCAGCAAGTTAATGTAGCAATACTTGGAAATTTGTCATTTATCACAAACTATACAAGGACAAATCCAGAGATGTTACACATAAATTAGAAATTCAGAATTTATTGGTCTTTGAAGAATGACTCCAGCCAAGATCTAGCTGTTATAACTACTTGGGTATATTCTAGCTCTCAGAGTAAAGATTATTCCTGTGAAATACACAAGTTCATCTTTAGTCTAACAATCCATTTTGGAGGGCTGGGCACCCTGCTAATTCAGAAGAAATTCTGTTTCAAATTGGTCTGGTCGGTAAGTCTGACTTCAGATGAAAAAATAAGTGCCTAAACTCAATGCCAAAGAGATGCTGTTAATAAGTGACATATTTCTTTCTGAGTCAGATCCACTTTTGGAATAAATTCAGTATCTTGAGTAGAAGCCAAAATTGGAAAATTTAAATGTATCTCAGAGTCTGTAGAAAATTTGATTTGTGAATGTGTACTTGCTGTAGTTATGATTCCACTCATTCTAGTACTTTATTTTTTAAAGGCCAGGAAATTTCACTAATCATGTGTAGGATGCAAATTTAAACTACAGTGAGACACCACCTCACACCTGTTGCACTATTTTCCAAATGATGAATAATAACATACGTTGGTGAGGATTCCTCAAATAGAGAGGACTGAAACACATTACAGAAAGTAAATCAGTGTAGCCATTAGGGAAACATTGACTTTCATAAAATAATTTTAAAAAGCAATGTCATATCCTCCAATTCCTCCATTTCATCTAAATCATCTGAAATCAGTATGTCAAGGCATACATACATATTCTTTAACACATAATTGTTTTTCATGATCGTCAATATATGATAAGAAACTTTCTCAGTGAATGAATAAATAAATGTATATGTACTCAATAGAATACTAATAATGCATAAAAAGAAAGAAATTCTGTCATTTGAAGCAAAGCAAATGAGTGTGCATCACATTGTAAGAGAAATAAGCCAGGCCGAGAAAAACTAATACTGCATGAATTCACATATAAAACATAAAATATTCAAAACCATGGAAGAGGATATTCAAATGCTGTCTACAGGAGGACAACATTCATGCTTCAGGGGTTTTGGCACACACTGCTGAAAAGAAATATCGTTGCTGATAGGAGGAATAATTTAAAGAGATCTATTGTTCATTACGATGAATTTAGTTAATGACAATAAATTTTATACTTAATATAAGAGAAACAGAAGGAAGATTTTTTTTGTAAAATATATTTCTAATAAATTTCAAGTATCAAAAATATATAAAGAAATTCTAGAGTTCAGAAACAAAGTTACACTGTATTATAGTAATGTGAGTAAGACTTGAAAAAACATTGCTGCACAGAAGATAGAAAAACTGCAACAAAGCACTGGAGTGCTTATTATTCCAGAGGAAATGCAAATCACAGTCATAATGAGATACTACTTCAAACCAAATAATATGGACTTATACCCTAGCAGAGAATTTGACTCTGTGACATTTTAGTAATTTGTCGGGAGCAATGCTACATAATTTTAGGGAAAAATCAGTTGGTTAGCCTAGTTCTCCGGCCTACAATCCAGCTATGGAATTCTGAGACATAATTGCATTTTGGCCTCCGGTCTCAACTGAGACCTCAATGATCCGGTGATGCTGCCTGTGATTTTACAGGACAAGAAACATCCTGGGAGCTGAAAACATCTTGGGAAGAACAAACATCTACTCAGTCCCTCTTTGTTCTTGGATTGTTACATCTTATTTATGCAGGATGTACTGAACTCTCTCCAAGTCATTTGTTACACTTTGTTTCTCCCGATGTACTGAATAAAAGGTGCAGTAAACTGGGGGCTTTCGTCTTTGTCGCCCAGAGCAGCACTGATCAGACCTAAAGCTCAGCTTCTTCTCAGTCTCATTTTTCTACCTTTCTTATAATTTGCCATGTACTGCTGTGGCTCACAGGAGACTAGGACTTAGTGCAGAGGTTCTAATAACGTCCCCTTTCCCTGGTCCCTACAGTAATTGAAAACCAGCATTTCAATTTGCTGTCTAACAATCATGTTATGTAGTGAGAAAAGCTTTGCTGGTGATTTTTCCATTCAGTGTGCACTCCAAAAAAGGACTATGACTTCACAAAGTAATGTGATGTTGTGGGGCCACTTGAGCAGATACAGTTTGTCCTTCACTAAAGCATCATTGTGTGGCATACGATTGTACAGGAACAAATAAATATCCATGCATTATCATTACACCACTATATGTAATAGCTACAAGTCATAACATTCAAATGTTCATCTATAAATAAAGGCATAGTTTGTATAAACAGTAGGATATTATTCAACCATAAAAATGAAATGGAGAATGTTAGCAATATCAAATAGAAACATCTAAATGAAGGAAGGAAAAAGGAATTCATAGAAGAAAGACAAATCAAGGAAGAAGGAAAGATGAATGAAAAGAAGGAAGAATTGAAAAGAGGACTTCTCATAATCATAGCAGCAGCTCAGAATTAACCCATGCATTATATCACAATGAAACCCATCTTCAAATACAGGTTTCAGCTTTTCATATTGAAAATCTAATTACTGTTTTTATACAAGAAAAACCTGCAAATATATGGAAGTAAGCTCAGTATCAGGTTCCAGTTATAGTGCATAACAAACTAACTCTTTTCCATTTAAATATTATGTAAATGAGAGAAAATGTCTCAAACAGTGATTTCAGATATAATTTCATAAGTATAAAATAACAAGCACAATCCTATTATGGTAGGTGCTCTGACTATTTTTATTTCCTTTCATCAGTTAAGAACAAAACTATAACCATGTTATAGTGAAGACAATTAATACACAAGCAATTATTTTAGAGAAAACCATAACTGCACTTGATATAAGTATTTCCATAATGGTAAAAATCTCAGAACTAGCCAATTAATCTTACCAAACTTGAAATTTTATGCCCCATGCATAGAGAAATACGAAGAAAAATGCTAGTGGAAAGGTTGAGGAGAAACAAATTAAAAATGTTCAAGACAAAGATGTAGGTGTTTTGCCAAAACCAAAAAAAAAATTAATGTCATTTAGGGAAGAAAAATGAGCCAGGATATAATTCACCATATTTTCCATAGAGACAGTAATATTCCCATAGTTCTGAAGACGCCAGTCCATGAAAGAAAAGAGAGAGCTCTGCTGAGAAGTCTTCCCAGGGCCCCATTCATATCCTTGTTTCTTCGGCTGTAGATGAATGGGTTAAGCACGGGGGTCACCACTGTGTACATCACAGAGGCTACAGAGCTTTGCTGGGAAGAATAGTTCACAGCAGAACTGAGGTACACCCCAAGTGCTGTTCCATACAACAGTGAGACCACACAGAGATGAGACCCACAGGTGGAAAATGCTTTATACCTGCTTGCAATGGAGGACATCTTTATTAAAGAAGAGACAATCTGAAAGTAAGAAAAGATGATTCCTGAGACAGGAAATAAACCCCGTAGGACAGTTACTACATTTAGAAAGATGATATTGATTAGGGTATCAGATCTGGCCACCTTGAGAACTTGAGACAGTTCACAAAAGAAATGAGAGATTTCAGTGCCTGTGGAGAAGGTGAGTTCCATCAGCAGGAGAATATGAATCAGATCTACACATAAGATGATGAACCAGAACATTAGAACCAGATGGCCACAGAGCCGAGGGTTCATGATGAGTGTGTATTTCAGGGGGTGACAGATGGCCACAAAGCGATCATAGGCCATCAGGTAAGTAGGAAATCGTCCACTCTAAAAAATGTCATAAAAGAGTATGCCTGAGTGAGGCACTCCATGTAGGATATGTCTTTGTTCTGTTCTTGGATGTTAACCAGCATCTTTCGGACTGTGGTGGAGATGAAGCCAATGTCCACAAAGGACAGGTTACAAAGGAAGAAGTACATGAGGGTGTGGAGATGGGAGTCACAGGTAGTGGCCAGGATGATGAGCAGGTTCCCAAGCACTGTGACCAGGTACATGGACAGGAAGAGTCCAAAAAGAATGGACTGAACTTCTGGATATTCTGAGAGGCCCAGCAGGAGGAATTGTGAGAATCCTGTGTGGTTTGCTTCTTGCATGTCTCTGTTTTATCTTCAGGAGAAGGAAGAAACAGCAGTCTTCAATGATCAGCCATTGACATTTCAGGTTGTCACTCCACAATATCTCTCCAAGGATCTCACCCATTCACTATTGTGTCAGTGGATGAGATTTGTTCATTCAACAAATTGCAGCTCATTTCCTTTTCAAGTGTGTATAACAATTCACACTTCCTTTAATGCATGAAACATTTTTTTCTTTTTATCAATGAATGACTTGCTTTAATTTCCAAATTTTAACTTGTGTAAATGATGTTTTTGATATCACTTTTATTAAAAGATTTAAAATTTTATGTGTTTCTTTGACAATCTACTTCTTTATTGTACTACCTTTAGAGTAGTGATTAAACAGTGATTCTTAAACAAATGTTAGTCTATAATTTGACAATTCATTGTATTTTTTCAGTACTATATATTTTTTCTAAACACGTGGTTACTACTGATATACTGTAAAAGTTAAAATCATGCTATCATTCTCAGAGGGAATCTCAGTAAAAGACAGCAATCATTTTGACTATTACCATTCTTATTTTCTGCTTATATTATATTATTTTGTATATGTAATTCTCTGAAAATATTGTAAAGAGCTGTGATTTTAAAATTGGGTTCTTGCATCAGACTTTCTTGGATAAAATCTTGGTCATCCAACATAAAATCCTTGTTGCCTTGAAAAAAGAATTCAAACTGTAATCATTACATATACCACATCTCTGCATTAGAAACAGTACATGTTCACTACATGGCAGAATTAAAGAAAATTAAATAAAATGATGTTTTTGTTTTCCAAAATGTCCTGTCTTAAATGAGCATATCTTTAAATCAGAATTATATTCTTAATGTCTCAGTAAATATGTCTTGCATATATCTCATTTACCAATATCTCATGAAACTGTCAGTCACCATAGGAGGGAATTCATATGATAATAAGTGCAATTGGCTTGTTACCTTTTTTTTTTGGTACCTGGGATGGAACTTGGGACCTTGCACTTGCATGGCAGGCTCCGGAACCACTGAGCTAAATCCCCAGACCAGCTTGTTACCTTTTTGAGCTACCGTACATCACTTTTAAATTATGAATATGTGCATGGATTATTCTCTCCTACAATGCCCGCCAGGTGAGCTCTTCTCAGTAGGGCAACAAGCATGTGTGCTAAATAGATAAGAGGAGGAAAGGAAAGGAACCACCATTAAAATCAAATAATAGTTATATGTGATCCCAAATTTATATTTTCCAGTCTATGAATGTACTCCTTAAAATTAGCAAAGTTAATGGCCAAAATCTACATTTGTTAAAATTTAAATATTCAATAGTTATATGGATAGAATTATTGTATACAATTTAACAGTTTTATTTTTAAGCATATTTTAAACATTTTTATATGCTTCATAACAAAAACATCACTATAAGGAATATCTAATGATTTTTAATTAATACAAGAGAGAACAATATTCTGGAGCAGGTTAATCTGAGAAGGCGGGTAGGTGAATCTTCTCTAAAGCAGGTAGCATTGAGCTGTCAATCATAAAAGATGAGGATGGAAGAAACAAGTTAGATGGAGAGAACAGAGTGTGTTGCTTTTCTGTGAGACACCAAGCTTGTGGTTATGACAGCTGCTGCCCAACATCTGTCTTGAGAGAGGTTTACATGGTGCCTGTAACAATGTAGGTTCTGAACAAGGTTGATGTATATTAAATATCAAGAAATTGTTACTATAATTTTAAAAATGAATCTTTCCAGCCTATCTCAAGACAATATAGATACAAAACTACATAGCAAATGAACTAAAGCCATAGATATATTCTCAAAAGAATAACATGATTATGAGCAAAATCAATTGTAAGAAAGCCTGCTTAACATAAAGTGTTGATTATCATAATTCATACCAAAAGTAGACCAATGAATATGGGCCCTAAATAATCATAATAGAAATTTATAATTGTAGAAAACTTAACAGGCATTTACCTTGTTAACATCTGTGTGAGAACTAAAGTAAATAATGAAACCAATCACGTTTTTCTAACTCGTAGAATGCTGTGTTCAACAACAGAAAATGTTACAGTAAAATGGTAGAATATTTGTGTTCAATTCGTGGAACTGAAAGACAGTCTCCCCAACCTTAATCAGTCATTGTTTTACTAAACATGTAAAGGAATTGGTAACATGCTGAAGGGTAATTGAATTGATTATGAAAATCAGAGATAAAATATTTTGGGTAGATACTATTGTGGACACAAAGATTAAATCATAACTACAATAATATGAAAAATAAAGGCTATCAGAAAAAGGCAATCTGGCTGTGAAAATAGGCGGGGAATATAATATACAAAAATCCACTGAAACTGAAACAAGGTAGATAATACCTCATATCTAATAGATTTTCAGCATGCAGTTAATAATAACTTGATTTTAAAAACATGGGTGCACTTCGAGAATATAATGTTAGGTGAAATATGTCACACTCTCATGTTTAAATATCACATGCTTTCTCTTACATGAGCAATTCAATGTATACACAAGTTAAAGAGTATAGTGAAAATACATCACAGGAAGCAAGGAGAAAGACATTTTGCAAAGGAGAAAGTGACCAAGAGTTAGAGAGAAGGTGAAGGGAGAGAAGAAGATAAAATAAGGAACTAAGATAGGTTATGTACCTGTACCAAATTGCAAAGGTGAATGTAAACATTATGTATTGCAAACATGTGCAGATAAAAATTAAAATTTCAAGATACAAGGAAAAATAATCTGATCAAAGACAATTTATGAGAAAAAGTGAAGTGCTGGTGATTCTCCAAAAAAGCAACTCATTTTCAGCAGAGATTCTTGTTTCTAAAGCCAGAGAAGAGGAATAGAAGTGGTATAGCCAAGTCTCAAAGAAAACAAATATTGCTTCAGAATATTTCACTTCTATAGACTAAATATGGGAATTTCCCAGATCATTATTCTAGAGGGGAAGCCCAGTACCCACCTTGTCTTCCCCTCTTCTTCTTCCTCCACCTGCCCTCGATAGGATATATCCACCTCACCTGTGGCTGTCACTGCAGTTTTCCATTCTATGAGCTCTTTCCCTAGGAACCCCACTTAACTTTTCACAGAGGATGACTACAGAGATAAAGGTGAGTGCCCGCAGTTGTGTGTCTTTATACTTTCTAGATGCAAATGATTTGAATCTCAAAGCTCCTAATTAAATAAACTGTGGTATGGCCTTTTCAGCCTCCAAAGATTTTAGCTCCCTTAGATATGAAAAATTAAAAATGAGTGGAAATTTCTTGGTACATGTTGTGTGTATAGTGGTAACAGTTAATGAGATCATTTTATTTCCTCCAGGAGAAACTCTTTGTATCTTTACAAGATTTCAAAGTCACAAGTTTTGCACGAAGTAATACATAATTTCTTCATGAAAACAATTCCAGAAAATTCTTCTCTTGGTACCCCTACTGAAAACAACTTTGGGAATTTTATGGATTTTTGCTCACAATGATACAAAGTATTAGAAGTCCTTTCTTGTTAATTTTTCTTCACATTTTTATTTTTCGATTTTATCTTTTAGGTGCTCAAATAAAACCACATGCATTTCTCACATTCAGCATGTTTATCTTTATCAGGAATGTAATATTATGAAATCACTAAGTTGATAAAACAGTTTCTATTACTTCCTGTAATTATCCTTTTTACACAGAGAATACCTAACATTTATTCAGAAACTTTCTAGAATATAATATATTACCATTAATTGTACTTAACATGCTTTATAATTTAACATTATTTTTACTCATTGTCAGTATATGTTTTATTTATTTTGATCAGTACATGTTTCACAAACATGACATTTACATTCTTAATGAGGAATTGGTACATATACATACATAATCATGATCACTGTTATTTTCCCCTCTTATGTCCGTCTTCCCCTCTTCTCAGTTCTTCATATCCTCCAATATCTATGGAATCCACATCCCTGTTTCTCAACATGTGTTTTACTCTGCACTTCAAGTCATTTGTATTATGGACTCTCATATCAGAGAAACTGTGTGATATTAACCTTCTTTGATTGATTTCTAAAAATTAATATGGTCTCAAGATGCACCCATTTTCTTAGAAATATTTCAAGTTTATCCTTCCAGATGGCTAAGTAGTACTCCCAGGTGTCAATATACCACACTTTATCCCTACACCTTGTGTTGGGGATTTTTAGCTCTTATGAGTTCTGCAGCTATAAACATGAATATGCATGTATCACTGTAATATGATGACTTTTTTCTTTTGGGAAGATAGAATAATAATAGCAGGGTCAAATCAGCAGAAGAGGTATAGCAGTTTCCTTTCTTTAAGGAATCTCCTTACTGATTGCCATGGTGACTATATTACTTTACATTCTGACCAATAATGAGGAAGGCTTTCTTTTTCCCATAAACTCATCAGAGTTTGTTGTTTATTGACAATAGCTTTTATTTCTGCAGTAAGGTGGAATCTCAGTGTCATTTTCGTTTGAATTTCTCTAATTCTCAAAGATGCTGAGGGATGGTGAGGACCCCTTGGGCATGCTCACCAGCCACCAGCATACCAGCGCAGGTGCCTCCAACATGCCCCAACCCCCAACCCCTGCCTCTTGCCACTTTGTTGTCCAGCTACCTGGATCCACACTACAGAGGCACATGGGGTCATAAAGTCCAATGGCCTGAGCTCCAGAAGTGAACAAAAGAGAGAGGGACTCAGCCTCACTGATGAAAACTGAAGCCCACTGGAAAACTAAAGAGACTCTCCGGAATACAGCCACACCAGACCACCATATTTGGTAAGTTGGAGGAATCATCACCTCCCATCAGAACCTGGACTATGCTCAGGGGAAACGTAGCTAGAAACTGCAATAGAACCTTGCAGAGTTCAACCCTGCAGGAGGACAGGGAGCTCAACTTGGGCCTTGCAACCAGATATCTTCCTGAATCTCAGGAATCTGTGACTGGCTTGCTGAAACTCATTGATTTATATGTGAACACTGCAGCCCACGTTGTCTATTGTGACAGCAGAGATATACCCTGAAGGAAACCCTTCATTTTTATCTTTTATTTATTTTCAAAATTATCACTCTTTTTGGTCTTATTTTTAATTTTTTTCTTCTTTTTCTACTCTGTTAAATATTATGTTTTTCTTTTACTTTCTTTTCTCTTTTCTTTCTCTCCCTCACTCCCTTTTTGTCCCACATTGTTCTTCATCTCCATTTGTGTTCCTGTTCTGGCCTTAAATCATAATTCTATAGTTTTCTTTTCTTCTCTTTCCTTCTCTCACCCCTGTCCTCTGACCTCACTACTAATCTTACCCTATCCTTCTACCTACCTATCCCTCCCTCCCCAACTCCTTCTAACTCCCCTTCCAGGAAGTTAAAGTTGCTCTATTGAAGAGTTTATTCACTATAAACATATGTTGGGTTGGTCCTTGATTTTGATTCAATACATAAAATTAAAGGTGATGGATTAGTAACTATCATAAATTTTTATTTTCTAAGTTGTGCTTGATCCTATTCTGTTGCTTAGTGTATCACATGGGAAAAGGTGTTGAGATTGATATAATCAGTTGTCCTTCCTGGCATAATGAAAATGAGATGGCCTCAGAGCCATTAGACTCAAAACATAAAGACCACCTATATCTGGAAGACACCTCTGAGTAGCAATCATTCCACAAGGATTCTAAATACATTAACAAATATACTTACAATAAGCAACTTGAAAGTACCAACCCAGGAATGAAACCAAGAACAGTACCAAAAACAAAAATGAGAAAGACATTTAACCATGTAAGCAAGGCACAAAATCAGAATTCCACCCCACAAAAGGCAAATTCTGGGGGAAATGAGGTAGAAAAGTCTGATAATCCACCACCTGGACACCCTGAACTAATAGCACAGGAAGTATCAAAACAGATGAATGAGGCTCTAGAAATAGTCAGAGCAGAAATAATCTCCCACATAACTACAGAAATGGTGAGCAGAGTGAAAGACATGATTAGAGGCTCTAGAACAGAAACAGATAAAAAGAAATAGAAAAAAAATAGCTCAGAACATGCTGGAAGCCATGAATGCCCAGCATAAGAAAGAAATGGACTCCATGAAACAGATTCAAACAGGTATTCAGGTGCTGACCTTGAGGTTGTGACAGCTACTGCTCAACATTTATCTTGTGAGTGGTTTCCAAGGCGCCTGTTAGAGTGTAGGTTCTAAACAAGTACATATGTTTGATGTACACTAAACAGCCAGATCAAAACTTCTATTTTCACACCAAAAATTTAAATCCAGCTTAAATTTCTCCTTTACCTGAAAAGGTGCAACTTAACACAAGCCTTAATATGGAAATATAACTAAGTAGCAAAGTTAAAAAAAGACAGCCTTGGCCAGAGATTTAGCTCAGTGTCACCATACCTGCCTAACAAGTGCAAGGCCCTGAGTTTGATCCCTTGTACCAGAAAAAAATCAATATTTGTAACTATTGTAGAAGATGTTGTTTATCATAATTCATTACAAAAATGGGTCAATGAATGAAAATCCTAACTAGGATCATAATAGGAAACTATATGTGAGAAAATTTGAAATTTACCTGATTAGCATCACATGTGAGGACTATAAGCAAATAATGAAAAGAAAGATGGTTTTCCAACTCAGAGTGCTTAAGTTCAAACTATGGCCAACAGGAACTGTTCCATTAGTTTGTAGAGTATTTGCATTAAACTCATGAAAATGAAAGATGATGTCTCCAACATTAATCATTCAATATTTTCCTGAACATGTAAAGAGACAGGTACTATGAAAAAAGACAATTAAATTGATTATAAAATATAGCAAATGACAATGGCTTTGGTAGGTGCTATTGTAGACACCGAGAAGAAACTATAAATAGGAAAAAGAAGGATTATCTGAAAGTGGACTCTGCCTATGAAAATAGATAAGGAATGCAATAGACAAACACCACTGAAATTGGAACAAATTAGACAACACCTCATATGTAATAGTTTTTAGGCATGTAGTTAGTAACTGGATGCAGGAAAATGGATGCACCTTGAGACCATAATATTAGGCGAAAGAAATCAGACACACAAATTTAAAATTCAAATAATTTCTCTTATATGAGAAACCAAAAAAAAAGTGACAGATAGATAAAAGATAAATGAAGATGGATGAAACGAAACTGGTTGATAGACATTTTGCAAAAGGGAATGTGACCAAGAGATCGAGGGAAGAGCAAGGGAGAGAAGAGGATAAAAGAATGTTAGGATGTGTTGTGTGTACCAACTCCCAACAATGATTGTAATCATTATGTAAGGGAATCATGGACTAATAGAAATTAAAATGTGAAGACTAAGGAACCTTGATAGGTGACTACAACTTATAAGAAATAGTAAAAAGGTGGAAACTGTCCAGTAAAATAACTTATTAGACACAAATTTTAGTTTCTAATGTCTGAAAAAGGGAAGTAGAACAGATGGAAAAGCCAGCCCTCAATGAAAATCAAAGTTGCTTCAAACTTTTCAGATACCTTTATCTTCAGATAGCATTTATTTCCTCTGGGAGAAACTTATTTTCTCTTAAGTTTGATTTCCAAGTCACAAGGTTGCTCTAAGCAATATGCAATTTCTTTATGGACCAATCTTTGGAAATTTTATAGATCATTTATTTGTTGCCCTTATCAGAAATCTTTTCTCATTCATTTCTACTCAACTTTTTAGGTTCCAATTATATTGTTAAGATGGTCAAATAAAATTCCATGCATTTCTTATGTAGAAGGCTATGTTGAGAATATAATACATTATGAAATCACTAAGTCTAGAATATATGCATTACCTCAAATTAGTAATCATTTTTGTTGGGAGAAAAATCAACATCCATTCAGAACTCTTCAAGAATATAATATGTTATCATTAGTTGCCCTTAACAAGTTTTATAATTTATCTCATTTTTTACTTACTCTTATCTGTATATATTTGTAATATGTCATAATTATTTTCATAATTGGAAATTGGCGCACAGACATATAATGTCTTGCTCATTTTTACTTTGCTACCTCATCTTTCCCCTTTCCCCACTTCCTCACAACCTGCATAATCTCTATGGAATCCTTTCCCCTGATTCTTAACATGTCTCTTTTACTTTATCTTTAAACAGTTTATAGTTTTGGGCTCTCATACTAATGAACTCAAGTGCTATTAACCTTGTGTGGCTGACTTATCACTATTATTACTACTGTGATCTTAAGATACATCCATTTTCCTACACATGATTTCAGTTTATCCTTCCATACTGCTGAGTGGTACTCCACTGTGTAACCACATTCTTTTAATCCATTCATCTGTTGATAGACAAATAGGCTGCTTCCAAGATTTAGCCAGTGTGTGTTGTCCAGCTATAAACAGGAGTATGTATGTATCACTGTAGTATGAGGACTGTAATTCTTATAGGAGGACACCCACAAGAGGTGTAGGTGGGTCAAATGTAATTTCTTTTGTTTGAGGAATCATCTTTCCAATTTCCATTGCATGTGTAGTACATACATTCAGAAGTTTCTTTTCTCCACAAAGTCAGGAGCATTTTTTGTTCTTTGTGCTTTTGATGGTAACCTTTACTATTGTATTTTATTTTGTTTTTCTTTATATATGTTTGTGGCACACAACGTTTACATTCCTTCTGTGGATTTGTACATCTACATAAAACAACCTAATTCCTTATTCATCCACTTTCACTCCTATCCCTTCTCCTTCCCATGCTAGTTTGTTTTATAAAGACCAGTCTGCTATTTATACCACTAATTATTTATAATATATAATAATATATGTATATATACTTTTAAATCCATACTTCAATAAGTTTCTATATATATATATGTACTAACTTTCCACAAATAATTTGATCATTATGTAATGCAATCACATACTAGTTTAATTATACTGAATGCAAATAGTTTAAAAGATTTCATCATAAACAAATAAAAATGTTTAAAGAAACAATATATTTAATATTTTTCAAACATTGCAAAATGTATAACTGTAACAATACCTTTATAGTACCCGTTAAAATATATAATTTTTATTTTTCTATGCATCAATTATAGATAAATTTAAAACTTAAAATTAAGTACAAATGAGATTAAAACAAAATCAGAAAGAAAAGAGAAGACATTAAAAGTTATAATTCATGTATGCAAAAAATCAGAAGGGAATATTATAAGATTTTACATCCCCATAAATTGAAAAATATAGAAGTTATTTACTTAAATATTTGAGATAACCTACAAATATTGACTCATAAATCTCCTACAAGATAAATGATGCATAATATAAGTTCTTTTTTAAATTTTACTTAATTTTATTGGCATGTTTTTGATATACTTAGTGATAATATTTATCATAGGAAATTTGTACCTATACATATATCTTGATTCTTCTTTTTTCATTCCCCTCACCTCCTTATTTACAAAACATGTGTTTCTATTTTTTTCCCTTCTCTTTTCTTTTCCTTTTTCCTTGTATCTCTGGCCCTCTCCTCTCTCTTGTATCTCTTCCAATTTGAACATTTTCTTTCTGTTTCTCAATAACTAACATCCATTTTGGCCCTTATTTACACTTTCAGTTTCTCACAACAGAGAAACAGTGCAATCTTTAAACACCATGCTTCAGATTTACTTCACTGAAAAGAATATTCTCAAAGGGCATCCCATTTAATCTAAAACTTCCTCAAATTTATCATTCAGTATGGCAGAGTAGTACTTGGTTGTATGTAAAAAGCACATATTTTCTTTATCCATTCATCCATTTATGTGCATCTAGCCTATTTCCAACATTTACATATTACAAATTGTGCTGCTAGAAAAAGGAGTGTGTGTATATCACTGTGGTATAATGCTTTTAACTCTTTCAAGAAGATATCAAGAAGGCGAGTAGCTGGGTCAAAAGGAACCATTAGTTTTGGTTTCTGTGAAGAATCTCCACAGTGATTTTCAGAGTACTTGCACAAGTCTACACTGTGAAGAAAAAGGGAGCCTTTTCCCCATAGCACTGCCAGCATTTGTTATTAGTTTATTTCTTGATGAAAACCTGTATTATGTAAGGTTTTTCTTTTAATCATGAACAAGTTTTGGACATTGACAAATGATTTTTCTGTATCTATTGGGATGATTATGTGATTTTTGTCATCCTTGGGTTTAATGCTACCTGGTAATGGGGTATAATCTTGATAACTTGCTACATTCTGGTTGTCAGTATCTTATTGAGAATGTTTGCACCTACATTCAGTAAGGAGATTGGCCTTTAGTTCTTTTTAGTTCAATCCCTTTCTGGATTCATTACCAGGGTAATGCTTGCTTACAGGAATGATTTTTGAAGTATTGCTTCCCTTTCAATTTCATTAATGAGCTTGAAGAGTAGTATCATTATATATTCTCTAAAGTTCTATAATTTAATAGTGAATGCATCAGGACTTGGGCTTTTTTTTGTTGATACTTTTTAAAAATTTACTTCAGTTTCATTTACTGATGTTGGATTATTTAGAATATTTATATCTTTTTGATTCAGCTTTGGGAATTCATACGTATCCAGGAATCTGTCCATTTCTTTTGAGTTTTCCATCTAACTAGAGTACAGGTTCTCAAAATAGGTATTGATGATTGTATGGTTTCTTCAAGATCTACTGTGCTTTCGCCCTTTTAATTCATAATTGCATGAATTTGAGTCTTTCTCCTTTTTTGATCAGGTTTTCTAAAGGTTTGTCTATTTTATTTACTCTTCCAAAGAACAAACTCTTTATTTATTAATTTTTGTATGGTTTTCTTATCCTCACTTGCATTAATTTTGGAACTGATCTTTATAATTTCCTCCCTCATATGAGCTTTGGGACTGACTTTCTCTTCTTTTTCTATAATTTTGAAGTTCAAGATTGGTTTATTTGAGATCTCTCTGTTTTTCTTCAGTGAGAATTCATTGTTATAAATTTCCCTTGTAGGACTGCTTTCATTGTATCACATAAATTTTAGTATGTCATACTGGCATCCCTCTTGTAGAGTTGTGAGGGAGACAGTGGTTGGAGGAGAGACTCTTGGGGTTATAATTTCTCATCTCTTTGGACAATGCACTGAGAGTACCCACCCAGGAAGGCACCTACATGTAACACTTAAACTCTAATATTTATAAAGTTTGTGTTCTTCGATCTTTCAGGAGGACTGTAGTGCAGAATTTTGACTTCTCTAATACTGGATTTAGAGTCATCTGTCCCTCCAGATGAGTCCCACTAAATGATGCAATAGGCACTCAAAAATGATCATAAATTAATGTTCTCATAGTGATGAAAAGAACGACAGTAACTGTGTGAGGCTCTGAAGAAAGTTTTGTTCAGTGCAACTCATGATCATTTATCTATAAAACCTAAAAAGAATAAAATATACTATATTAATTGCATCATTGAGGATAAAAACAGAATCAGACCATGATAATCTAATCACAGGACACCTTGGCCATGCTCTCTTTCTGATACCATTATGGCAAATCTCTTCCCTTTCACTGCAGGTAGTGACTTTCATTAACTGAGCTCTTCCATTTGGATTTCTGGTAGACCAAAGTATATTATTTTTGTTGTAGCAAACATAGGAAGGATAGTAGATATTCAGGCAGGAATCACAAAATGGTGTTAACATATGACAATTCATGGGAAATCACTCCCATTTTTCTACTCTTGGAGTTTGCTTCAATTGTCCATTCTTTTCTTTTTCAAGGCAGAGCTGTGAACAAATTCCTTTTGTAAACAAAATTTTAACTGAAAAGCCACAGTAGATGGCAAAGAAGAAAGTATATTACTTGGTAAAATCCAGTGATATCTTCAATAGTTTCACAGGTCATTTAAGCATTCTTGGGTTTTATATCTTCACCTGCCTTCCATTTCTTAGTTGCTCCTTATAAAATTGTCAATTGTGAATATAGGTTTAACCGCAAGGATAGTCCTGAATTTGAGTTCCAGAAAAAGCAAAACACTCAAAATTTCTTTGAATTTTATAGTCTTAATTTTTTAAAAAAGTTTGTTTAGAAGACAATGCCTAACTAAATGGGATAAAAAGCAGCAATATGTAATTATATATAATAGTTATTCACTGTATGGAAGTGTTTTTGTATGATATCTAGAATGCACTTGCTCTATCTCCTCAACATAAAATGACTTAAACCAACACTACCGAAAGGAAGAGCACTACATAAGGGGCACACATTTACAATTTTGCTAGTCTAAATGCACTAAAAAGAAAAAATAGATAGTACATGCACATATTTTCCATGGAATTTCCAATGGCTTCTAAGCAAAGGCCCTCTTTTCCATAACTGTATTAACAGCTACCAAGAAAGGAAAGAAGAGTTTAAAAGTAATGGTACTGAACTGAATTGTTTGAAGCCCATGCCCCACAAATGGGGAAAAGTGCATTTCGTTCACCAGCAACACAGCACAGGGTAAAGACATTTTGCTTAGATGCAGATATTCCAGAAGAGAAAGATACACTAGGCAAGTCAAAATATCAACTATAGTACACTGCTAAATAACTCCAAATGTACATATATTGCAGTTTTCAAAGAGAGACATCCATTTCATTCTACAAGGATAGGGAGAAAAGTCCTTAAAGTTACTTATTGTAGTTCATGACATAATAAATACACTATGTAGCACTGTATATACATATATAGAATTTGTTTATGTATAATTTATTTGCCAAATTTGTCAGTTTTTGTGGATTTGCAATTTTCAAAAGTGAAAAAAATCCTTTTTACTACAAATACTATTCCATCAAACTTAAAAAAACATATTTATACTAGGAAAGGTTTCAATTCCCCCACACCTATCCAAAGACTTACCTCAGATTTTGCTCCACAACTCATCAGAGATGTAAAATTAAAGAAATTTTAGATTTTTTTACTCACTATATATTTTCATTTTGCTAGTTGTTTTAATAAGCATATAACAATATTTAAATCAGCAGATGCGAATTCTTTAATGAGGCTATAATCTCTAGTTGTGACTAATTAAAACACAGCAAATTAAAACAAACAAAAAAATCCAACAATTACTTTGACTGTAAGCAATATATAAAATTTAAATCTCAAATTTCAAAATAAGTAAAAGAAATATTCTAACTTTAGGGCCTATCATACATAAAGATTTAACAATTGGTAAGGGAAAACGTTTATGAAAAGTTGCAACAAAATCTTTTGGCATTATAATTTCCAAGACAAATGTATATATACCTATACTACCTCTGTTCTGTAAATTTAATAAATTCATAATTTGTTAGCAATTTTTAAGCAAACCGGCATATCAGATTACATAACAGAATAATATCCATCAAATTCAGGAAAAAAAACAAGGCATTTGTACAGAATTTTTAAAAATCTAAATGGCTGTGATTCCTTTATTACCAGGAACACATAATGCATTCTTTATATATCTGCCATATATATCAATATGTACATAAATAGACACAGATACAGATGTGAAATGTGAATGGAAGTCTGATTCTGAATAGTGTGTAAGACATGCATATCTGCATCAAACCATGGTAAGATATGGACCCTTCATCTTTAAGAACTGAATGATAAAAGAAGGTCTCCCAGCAGCAATCTGAGTGGGGAGGTGACTGAGTGGGCAGTTCTCAGTACTCATGATTGAAAGCTTGCTGCAGAGAGCTAGCTCAAAGGGTTGTGCAGGTTGGGATTGTCATTCAAATACAGTGCTTCTAGATTCCCCTGTGTACCAATTTCCTCAGGAAGATGAGTCAGCAGATTTTCTCAGGGACCCAGGCGTGTGAGATGGTGAGGTGACAAATGCCTCTGGGAAGCTTGGTCAACTGGTTATTTGTCAAGACTAATTTCTGTAAATCCTTAAGCAATTTCATTTTTAAATTTTTAATTTTTTAAATTATTTTATTGGTACATTTTAGGTATACAACACAATTACATTTCTCATTGGGAACTTGTACCTTTACATAATGCATCTTGGTTCTTATTTTTCCCCCATTCCTAGCCCTCCCTTCACCTCCTCCGCCCTTCCCTATTTACAAAGTCTTTTTTTCATTTTTTCCATTTCTCATCATTTTTCCTTTCCTTTCTTTCCTTTCCCCTGCCTCCTCACACTACCCCTACCCCTTTGGACATTTTCTTCCTATTTTGCATTATTTATTCATTCTAATCATTGGTACGTTTTAGTTATAGAATATAGTGACATTCACCATTGGAAATTTTCACCTTTACATAATGTCTCTTGGTTCTTATATTCCATGCTTGCCCAGCCCTCCCTTCAACCCCTCCATTCCTCCCTATTTTCAAAGATTTTGTTCCTATTTTTCCATTTTCTCATATTAATTCCATTCCCTTCTTTCCTGTCCCCTAACCCTCTTACTTCCCCTTCCCCTTTGCCCCTTTTCTTCCTATTTCACATTATCTATTATACATTTTAGTCCTTATTTACACTTTCAGTTTCTCACACCAGAGAAACTATTTGGTATTTACACATGTGTGTCCTATTTATTTCACTTGAGTATCACATCAATGTGCATACATTTAGCTATAAATATCACTAATTTCTCATTTTTTATGGCTGAATATTACTCCATTTTATGAAAAAAAACACATTTCCTTTATCCAGTCTCCAGGTGATGGGCATTTGTGCCATTTCCAAGTTTAGCTATCACAAACTGTGCTGCTATGAACATGGATGCACATATATCGCTATGGTATGATTCTTTTAATTCTCTAGGGAAGATCCCCAGCAGTGGAAAAGCAGGGTCAAATGGGACCTCTAGTCCTAGTTCTTTGAGGTATCTCCATACTGATTTCCACAGTGGTTGCACCAGCCTACACTCCCACCAGCAGTGGAGCAGGGTTCCTCTTTCCCCACAAACCCGCCAGCATTTGTTATTGGTGAATTTCATGATAGCTGTCATTCTTTCTGGTGTGAGGTGGAATCTCGGCATTGTTTTCATTTGCATCTCTCAAATGACCAGTGATGATTTTTTCACGTATTTATTTGCTATTTCTACTTCCTTGTCTGAGAAATGTCTGTTCATTTTAGATGTCCATTTTCAGATTGGGTCTTTAAATTTGAGAGGTCTGATCTTTTTAAGTTCTTTATAGATTCAAGACAGTACACCTTTGAGGAAAAGAAGGTGAAGATTTTTTCCCACATCGTGGGTTCTCTCTTCACATTGCTGGTGGTTTCTCTTGCTGTGCAGAAGCTTTTTAATAAGAAGAGATCCCATTTGTTGATTGTTTGTGCTAGCTCATGGGCAACTGAGGCTTTGTTCATAAAATCTTTTCCTATACCTATGTCTTCAAGAGTTCTACCTAACCTCTGTTCCAACTGGTTCAGGTTTCTATTGTAATATTTAGATCGTTAATCCATTTCGATTTTCGTTTAGTGCACAGTGAGAGATATAGGTCTAGTTTTATTCTTTGGCAAGTTGAAGCCCAATTTTTCCAGCACCATTTATTAAAGAGGCTATGTGTCCTCCAGTCAGGGTGTTTGGATCCTTTTTCAAAGATAAGATTGCTTAGTTTGTCTGGTGTTGTTTCTGCATCTTCTAATCTGTTCCACTGGTCCTCAGGTCTGTTTCTTTACCAGTACCATGCTGTTTTTATCACAGTAGCTTTGTATTATAGTTGCAGGTTGGGGATTGTGATACTCCCTGCCATGTCTCTGTTACCTAGAATTGCTTTTGCTATTCTGGATCTCTTCTAGTTCTAAATGTATTTTTGGATTGTTTTCTCAAGGTCTGTGATGTATGCTGCTGGGATCTCAATTGGAATTTAATTGAATCTATATAGCAGTTTTGGAAGTATGGCCATTTTCACTATATTTATTCTTCCTACCCAGAAGCAGGAGATGTCTGTCCATTTTCTAATATCATCTTCTCTCTTTTCAGAGTGTCATAGTTTTCAGAGAAGAGGTCTTTGATTTCTTTTGTTAGGTTGATTTCTAGATATTTCAGCTTTTTGGATGCTATTGTGAAAGGAATTACTTGCCCTATTTCTCTCTCAGTGAGTCTGTCATTGGTGTAGAGGAAAGCTATTGATTTTTGTGTGTTGACCTTGTAAGCAGCTACTTGACTGAATTTGGTTATTAAGTCTAGAAGACTTTTGGTGGAGTTCTTGGGGTCTTGTATATAGAGTATCATGTCATCTGCAAATAATGTGAATTTGACTTCATTGCCTATCTTTATTCCTTTTATTTCTTTCTCTTGTCTAATTGCTGTGGCTGTTTCCAGAACTATATTGAACAAGAGTGGTGATAGTCCCTCATAAGACTGCTTGCACTGGGTCCCATAGATACCAATGTGTCATATTGTCTTGTCATTTAATTGAAGGAACTGTCTGATTTCTTCTTTAATTTCCTATATGACCCATTGGTTATTCAGAAGTTTGTTGTTCAATTTCCATGTGTTAATGAAATTTTTCGAGTTCCTTTTGCTATGGATCTCCAATTTCAACACACTATATTTTGATAATAAACGGGGGATAACTTCAATTCCTTTGCACTTAAGCATGTTTTATGTGTTAGTATGTGGTCTATTTTGGAGAATGATCCATGTGCAGCTGAGAAGAAGGTGTATTCTGACTTTGTGGGGTGGAAGACTCTGTAAACATCTATTAAATTTATTTGTTCAAGAGTTCGATTGAGTTCTAGTATTTCATTACTTATTTTTAGTCTAGTTGATCTATATATTTACGACAGTGGGGTGTTGAGGTCCCCCACAACAATTGTATTAGTGCATATATGACTTTTCATATCTGTTAGTATTTTATATAGTTGGGCACACTAGTGTTTGGTGCATAGATATTTATGATTGTCATCTCTTCCTCTTGGATTCTTCCCTTTACAAGGATGTAGTGTTCTTCTTCATCTCTCTTAATCAGTGTTTGCTTGAAATCTACTTGATCTTCAAAGAGGATAGCTACTTCTGCTTTTTTTTTGGTTCCTGTCTCATGGAGTATTATTTTCCACCCGTTAACTTTCAGTCTATGAGTTTCCTTTTGAATTAAGTGTGTTTCTTGTATGCAGCATATTGTTGGATTTTCCTACTTGACCCATTCTGCCAGTCTATTTCTTTTGATTGGTGAATTGAGACCATTAATGTTGATGGCTACAACTGAAATGTATTGATTTATCTTTGCCATGACTTTTTCTTTTTGTTGGGTTTTTCCCCCTTTACATTTAATTTCTTGTCATGCCATATGGGATCATTCTGCTTTCCTTCCTGCGGTTGTGTTCCTCAATGTCTATTCCTTGGATATTGTATAAAATTCTTTGGAGTGCTGGTTTGGTATTCATGAAGTTCCTAAGGTGCTCTTTGTCATGAAAGTCTCTTAATTCTCCATCAATTTTGAAAGATAGTTTTGCAGGGTACATCAATCTGGGTTGGAGACTGTTTTTCTTCTTCTTTTTCATCTTCTTTCATTCTCATAATTTTTCTTCGTCTCAAAGAAGACATGAATTCATGATGTTGGGTTTTAGTCAGAAAACACAAATTCTATTTGTTTGAAATGGAACTCTGAATTCTGTTTCAACCCTCAGCCAAAAGTGTGAACAAGTTCAGTACACAGGCTTCAGAGACCATCATTTAATTTTGAATCTTAACTCCTAAATATATCATCTATGTGACACTGGGCACATTCTTTGCATCTCTGAGCCTCAATGTTTTCATCTGAGTTTATCTGAATTTGATGCAACCAGACTAAGAGTTAAACATAATTGGTACTGTATGTGTCACCAAATATAACATGAATATATATTTTAAGAATAAGGTATATTTAGATGTTATCATTATTACTGTTCAGGCTAAAGGCCATACATTCTATTCAAACATCCTGTCATCTGAAGGCTTTATTTTCCATAGGACCCTAAAAGAACATGCTATTTTTTTATGCAAACATATTCTTTATTTTTCCCCTTACACAAATAGATTCTTGATCACTGATAGGAATCCCCTGAGTATCCTTCATTTTGATTCTGCAGAGCCTATATATGCTTGGCCTAGAGAGGGATACAATATCTGTTAAATATTGTTTGGATCTTTTCTTGGGTCACAGAAACAGAAGTTCAGCAGTGCAGTTCCCACACACTTGTGCTTTTCTATTTGCAGGGTAATTCCTTCCAGTAATGTTCCATACAACTAGAAAAAAGATAAAACAATGCTTAATTTTCCAGTACATAGGTTGCTACCATACAAGAAATGCAAATTAAAACAATACTAATATTCCATCTCACCTGAGGATCAATGGCTATCCCCCAGTATTTAATTAACAGCAAATGCAGGCAAGGTTAGGGGGAGAAAGGAACACTTCTCCATTGTTTGTGGGATAGTAAACTAATACAATCACTTTAGAAATCAGTATGGACACAAAATGAGAACACTAAAAACAGAAATTCCATTTGGCTCAGCAATTCCCTTTTAGGTATCTTCCAAAAAGAAGTTTATGGCAGCACAATTCATAATAAATAAATCTTGAAAACTTGCCCCATCAACAAATGGATGAAGAAAAGGTGGTATGTATACACAATGGAGTATTACTTTGTCATTAAAAAAACATAAACTTGAGACATTCATAGGAAAATGGGTGTAACTTGAGACCATAATGTTAGGTGTAGGAAATCAGATACATAATCTTGAACATCACATGATTTTTCTTATATGAAAATGCTAATAGGAAAAAAAGAGAAGAGAAAAATGTCAGTGTATTCTATGTATGTTTGTTATTGGGTTGTAGTTTCATTCCACTATAAGAGATCAGTTTGCAAAAGTTCCATTTCTGTGGATATGTTAAGGTCTTTATTATTGCTATGAGCATGGTCTGTTTTGAATTTAAAAAAAGAAAAAAATCCCAGAATATAAATGTCTATGAAGAAAAAGAGTAGCTCAGTGGTTGCCTACATTTAGGGGGAGATTTTCCTCTTGCCTGGTGTCAGGGTGATTAAGTGAAGGCCTTAGAGTTGATATCCAGTGCAAGGCTAAACATGTTGAAACAGAACTGAACAGAAGCCCATGAACTAAGCAGCTGGAAGTTCAAAGGCTAGGCAGCAATGTCTCTGCTTCCAACATCCCTCTCCTAAGGTTAGGTAGCAGAGCAGGGGAATATTCTACCCACTGGAGAGCAGGGAACTCAAGTTGGAACAGGGCTTTTTGTTGGGTCTCTGTGTCAGGACTACTGTGGTGAGACTCAGTATCCAGTAGGAACTGAAAGCCTCATACACAAGACAATTCACAGAGCCCTTATACTGGCTGAAATGTGTGCACTGGTGGGATAGGATTGAAATTCAGCCTGAATCATTTCTTACCTGGATTGGGCATGGAATATACATACCCTCCCTCTGAGATGCCACAGGCTCCTGTCACTGTCAACCTCATGTGTCATTCAATTAAACATCAGCCTTGTCAGCCAAGAGTCAGTTTGTACCACCCTTTCTTCCAACCTCAATTAGCACAGCTACTGTCAATCAGTACTTGCAAATGGAGATCTAGATCTTCTGTAGACCCAAAGAGAGACTTGTATTTGGGTTGGGTGGATTCATAGTTCTGGCACATGCTCTAAAGCATCCCTTAGAGTGCATAATTCTCTATTATCTAAGAATTGGGCATGATACAATTTAACATTAGGTGAGATTGCCAAGGACTACTTACACCATGCCATCCTAACACCAATATATGAGGTCTGATTAGAAAACCCAATGAATGGTTGCAGGCAGATTCAGCCCATGCCCCACCCCAAACCCAGAGGCTTGGGGACACAGACCCAAGCCAAAGGGCCTCCAGAAAAGATTTGCTCAGGCACAAAAGCAACAGCCAGAGGCCCACTCTTATAACATCAGTATGCAGAGATCCTGGCCAGCACTGGTGTGGGCCCGAGAAGTGTGGCTGCAGGCAGATCTAGGCAGGGCCCTTCCCCAACCTTAGTGACTTGCACACAGAGACCCAAGATAAAGGGCCACCCAGAAAAGAGCTGCACACATGCACAAACAATGGCCAGAATCCCCCTCCCCCAGATACCATCAGTAAGTGCTTGCAGATCCAAGTGAGCAACAATGTGGACAAGAGAGGTGTGGCTTCAGGCAGATCCAGCCAGGGCCCTGCCCTGATCCCTACTGCTTGGGCCCAAAGGACCACAAAAAGAGCTGTGTAGGTGCAAAAAGCAACAGCCAGTGGTTCACCTCTTACCAATGGAGTCCCTAGCCAGAAGCCTGAACAGACACCAGGGACTGGGGTGCAACACCTCCAGTGAAAGGCCCTCCCAGAAAAGAGCTACATATTGTGGCAAGCCCTAGCCATAGTCACAACTAAATACCATCCCAAATGTATACAAGTCCCAGCCAGAAGTCCACGCAGAAAACATGTCAGCTCAGGGATCCCAAAGGCAACCATTTTGAACCCAGGGATTGGTGTATTCGTGAGCAGCAGAGAAAAGGCCAGTGACTTGCTGAGAATTGAAGACCACTGGGTGAGCAAAAAGTTGCCTCAACAAATGCATACCAGGCTGCATTGACTGAAATAAGACACACAAACAAGCCTCAAAATCAGACTTCCAGATCACCTGAGGCAACCTCAAAAGGCACCAAGATGGAACAATCTGAAATTCAACCACCTGGACTCCCTGAACTAGCAACAAAAAAGGATCTCAAAAGAATGAATTCAGAAAAAGTATTATCATATAATGAAAGAGATTGTGGACATAGTGCAAGATATGATTAATCAATTTAAAGCAGAGATAGATAAAAAAATATAGGAGCTGAAGAGCATGATTGAATCCCAACATAGAAAAGAAATGTAACCCATAAAACAGATGTAAACAGATTTCCAGGAGACTGAAAACTCCAATGAAAGTTTATGCAGCGGAATGAGCCACTGTGAGGACAGAATTTCAGATATGGAAGATAGGATTGCCATTAGTGACCAAGAAAAGAAAAAATTTCTTAAAAAATAAGGGACCATGAGAAATCAATACACCATCTGCTATGCAATGCAAAGCAGAATAACATAACACTGATTGAGTCAATGAAGAAACAGGAGAGGGTGCAGATGACACAATTTGTTCTCAGAAGCAATGACAGATAACTTCCCAAGTAGGGGAAAAGAACTTGACGAACACATAAGTGTGGCATATAAGACTCCACGTAGCCATGATCAAAAATATTCTATACATAGGCATATAATAGTTATTTCAGAAACCCAACAGAAGAACAAACTTCTACAAGCAGTTAGAGAAAAGAAACAAAATCATATACAAAGGAAACCCTATCAGAATCACAGCAGACTTATCAACACAAACCCTCAAGGCAAGAAGAGCTTGGAGTGATGGATTTCATGCCCTAAAAGAGAACAACCTCCAGGCCAGATTGATGTACCCTGCAAATCTATCTTTCAAAATTGCTGGAGAAATAACATTCATGACAAAGACCACCTGTTATAGGAAAAGACAATGAGGATCACAACCTCAGGAACCCCAGAAGTATGAATCCATCAGGCAAGACAAGAAATTAAATGCCAAAGGAGAGAATTCAAAAAACCCAAACAGTCATGACAAGGATAAGTCAATGCATACCAGTTATAATTATCAATGTTAATTGCCTCAATTAACCAATCAAAGAAACTGGCGAATGTGTCAAGAAGCAAGATCCAATAAAATGCTGCATACAAGAAACACACTTAATAGAAAAATAAACTCATAGACTGAAAGTTAAAGAGTGGAAAACAATACTCCATGTGACAGGAAACCCAAAATAAAGAGGAGTAACTATCCTCTTTAGATTTCAAATCAACACAGATTAAGAGAGACAAAGAAGGAACCTACCTCCTTGTAAAAGGAACAGCCTAAGAGGAAGAGTTGATAATAATAAATAAATATATATGTACCAAACACTAGTTCAACCAACTATATAAAAAATTACTAATGGAAATGAAAAATCCAATAACCACTAATACCATAGTAATGGGGGTCCTCAATACCCCACTGTCACAAATAGATCAATCAACTAGACAAAAATAAACAATGAAATGCTAGAACTCATCAAACTCTTGAACAAATGAATTTAACAGATGTTTACAGAGTATTTCACCCCACAAAATGAGAATACACATTCTTTTCAGCTGAACATGGGGTATTCTACAAAACAGATCACATACTTGCTCATAGAACATGTTGAAATAAGTGCAAAGAATTGTTACCCCCTGGATATTATCAGACCATAGTGCGATGAAATTTGAAATCAATAGCAAAAGAAACTGCAAGAATTTCATAAAAAATGGAAATTGAATAACACATTTATGAATAACCAATGGGTCACAGAGGAAATTAAAGAAAAAAATCAGTTTCTACAATTAGATCACAATGTCAATAGCACCTATTGGAATCTATAGAACACAACGAAAGGAGTCTTATGAGGAAAAATCATAGCAGTCCATACTCATATTAGGAAAACAGAGCAAGCTCAAATAAGCAACCTGATTCTGAAAATCAATCTTCTAGGAAAAGAAGAGGACAAACCCAAAGCTCATACAAAGGAGGAAATTATAAAGAGCAGAGCAGAAATTAATGCAGTGGAGACTAAGAGAATGGTACAAAAAATAAATGAAGCAGAGTTGCTTCTTAAAATGGAGTACTACTCAGCAATAAAGAATGAAAAATTAGAGACTTTTTTTTAGCTAAATGTGTACACATTGAGGCAATACCCTTAAGTGAAGTAAATAGTCCACAAGTGTAACAATAGTTTCTCTGTCATGTGAAATGGAAAGTATAAAGAAGGACTAAGAGGTATAATAAATACTGTGAAATAGGAAGAAAATGGGCAAAGGGGAAGTGGGAGGGATATAGGAAAGGAAGGAAGGGAATGGAATTAATATAAGCAAATGAAAAAATGGAAAAAAAGTCTTTGTAAATAGGGAGGAGTGGGAGGGTTGAAGGGAGGGCAGGGGAATCGGAAAAAATTAGAATCAAGATAGACTATGTAAAGGTAGAAATTTCCAATGATGAGTGACATATTGGTTAACTAAAATGTTCCTATGAAATTAATTTTAAAATAATACATGATGAATGATTATATTTTAATGAATTACCACAGAGAAGTAAAATGTCCCTCACTTTCAACACACTTATCCCTGTTGTCCTTTGCACTTTCTAAAAACAAGGCTGGAAATCCTCTTTCATATTTTTCGTTGCATTATCATAGCTATCTCAATGTCCTGAAGAAAATCTTTATCTTTTATGATTATTTCTACTTTGAGGATGCTGCAGACATTACATAGTTCCATGCTGAAATTATAAGGTGGAGGAGGTTATGACTCTGCTTTCTCATTGGATGTTATGCAGCAGCAGCATTCACTAATTTAAAAAATCATACCTTGTAAAGATGTCCTTAATGAGGACTTCTGGAACTACTTCAGAAATTACAAGAATACTAGGATAAATCTATTCAAAGTGAGGGTAATTATTTTGAGGAAAATTAATAGCAATGACTTTTACTATAATAATTTTTAAATTGGTAAATATTCATTGTGTACTTTGGTCATACCTCATTGTGTGGTACAAGACCCCATTGCTAGAGTTAGGTCATGTTAGTAATCTTAAGACTGCACATTGGAACTTATGCTGAGCTGGTGAACATACCAGTGGATATAACCTAATGGCCCCTATCAGTTGGTTTGTCTACAATCGAGCTAGTAGAAGAGCAGTAGTTGCCCTATTCATCACACTTCCTTTCTCACCAGCAGCACCTGTGGCTGGTTGCAGCTGTCTTCAGTCACAAATCCACCTCAACAAGAAGTTTCTTATAGCATCTCACCCCATGCTGCTACCTCAGTGTTATGCTGTTCCTGGTGTTATTGGCTCAGGATGGGACAGAGTTTGGAAGTAATGGTGGCCATATGTAAGGTGCAGAAGCCTGGGGCTCATCTGTTTAAGGTATTTTTAAAAGTTGGGCAGAATCCCACAGCATCTGATCATCGGCCAGTAAATGTGCATAAGGCTTCTGAGCCTATGGAAACCCCAGGGAGATTCTTGTGGGAAAGGACTAGTCTTTCAAGTACTCTGCTAGTTCATTTTGAACAATATATCATCTGTGAATCTGGGACAGTCTTGGGCTTGGGTCTCTTGTCTAATGCTGAAACAGGAAAAAAATACCAATGTCAGACTGCCAGAAAACCCAGACTAAGATGCTACTATAGCTGAAATATGGGAAGTGACTGTGCAATCAGAAAAATAAGCAGTCATTTTTGAATTTCTGGAAAGTAGCCACAAACAAGGACAGATTACAAGGATGGAATAACCTTTCAATGTCGAGATGATATTATAGGACAAGGGACACCAAGAGCATTCAGGAAGCCATGACATCATCTAAAAGGTAAATGGACCAGATAAAATCAGTATGGGAGAATGTGCAGAGAGAGAATTTTATGTAGTTCATTCATAGAACCTCAAACTAGCTTAAAAAAAACCCAGAATGTAGAAATGACAAAGGGAAGAAAGCAATTTTTGAACAGTAATCTTTGAAATTACAATACATGTGGGAACATAAAAACGTGGTTGAAAGACTGGTGTTTGGGGCTCAGTGTTAGATCACTTACATGGAATGCAGAAGGCTCTGAGTTAATCCCCTGAGCTACATAGATAAATAAACATGATTAAAGATTATCAGAGGCAAAATCAATCAAACAGAATGAAGAATGAGTGACCTTGAAGACAAGCTACTTAATACCTAAACGACAGTAAAGTAAAAGAATGAAGAAAGCTTGTAGGAACCTTGGAAAAGGATTAAATTGCAAACATTTCTGGTTAGTCCGGTACATGAGAATCTTGAGAATGCCAAAGGGGTAGAAGGAAATAATAACAGAAAACTTCCCAGGGCTAGTGAAGTTTGAAAGTATCCAGTAAAGTCAAGTTCTGAGGTCACCAGGAAGGTTATAACTGAACAAGTCTATTTCAAACTATTTTATGCTTAAGTTTCTAAGGTGAAAATTAAAGAGATTATCAAGGTTGCAAGAGACAAATAACACATAGAGGTGTGAGGACTCATCTGACAACAGACTTTCAGTAGAAACATTACAAGCCAGGAGAGAGTGTCATGATATTCCCACTGCACTTAGTTTTCACATCACTGGGGAAAAATACCTGACACCCATAATGTAAGGGAGAAGTAATTTACTTTAGGTCATGATTTCATCCTGTGGTTGGCTGGATCCATGCAGAAACAGAACTGCAGAGGGGCATAGAGGAGGAAAAGGTTCTCAACTTATGGCAACCAGGAAGTAGAAAGACAGAAGGGGAGGCAGAGACAAAAACACATTTTTCTGGATCAAGTCCCCAGTGACCCACCTCAGTCACATCCTGAGGACATTCAGCTATGGAATTCATCAATACATTAATCCACTGATGTTCTTATCACTCCCATGATAAAATCATCTTCCAAATAGGCATATGGGGAAGCTGTTTTATATAAACCATGACAGTAGTAAAGAAAAAAGAAAAACCTTTTACATAAGAAATTGTTTCCTAGGTGAGTGGGAAGAGCCAAGTATGTTTAAATTGATTTAAATATTACACATTATGAACATATATTGAATCATTGAATGATTTCCTGGGTATATGTATAATTTGAATTAGTTATTTAAAATTAATTTAAAAATCATTGGAAATCCATAAAAATAAATCTTCATCTTTGAAATGTAAGCAAAATGAATTAATCACTTTGTAGGCTAAGAAAAAGAATATTTATATAAATACATCAAACAGGAATAATCACAATGACAACAAAGAAATACATAGGATTTTAAGAGATTGCTATAAATAATATGTGCTAAAATTGGATAGCATAGAAAATGAACAAATTCATAGGAATATGAAAGCATGATTCATGTTGTTTTGAATGATGAAGAAATGGGAAATCAAAATATTCCAAGGAGTAATAGATATAGCTCATTGGTCTAGCTGATTGGATTAAATACTTGCCTAGCATGTACAAAGTTCTAGATTTGACCACTGTCACTGCTGCCCCAAAATTCTTCATCAAAAAGAACCCAAGGAATAGTGACTTTTGACAATTCTACTATGATTTTAAAGAATAATTAAAGTGAAACTTATATGAAAATACAAAGTACTGTGAAAAGCCAAAGCAATCTTAAGCAAAAAGAAAAGTTAGAGGTGTTGTATTAGCTAACTTAAAGACAACAACGTGTTAAACTACAACATGATAGTAATCAAACCAGCATTCTCATAAGTAAACAGAAAACAGTAAAAGAGTATAGAAATAAATCTACATATTTAATTATATTTGAAGAAGTGCCAAGAAAACCCAAATTTTCTAATAAATGATGCTGGGAAGACTAATATTTACTTCAAAAAGAATAAAATTAAAACCTTATCTCACAACACCCACCAAAATCATTGAGGATTTCGAACTACAAAACTCATAAAAGAAAACAGAGGGAAATCATGACATTATGCAATGTTTTTGCATATAAACCCAAAAGCACAAGCAACAAAAGTAAAAATAGGTAAATGGAAAAACATCACATCAAAAAGTTTTGTACAATCAATGGAACAATAGAAAAAAAAGACATTCTATGACAGTATTTTCTAACTATACCTCTGATACAGAAGTAATTCCACTACGTAAGATAACCAAACAACCCAATAGTAAGAAAATAAACCACTTTTTAAAACAAGCAATATACATGACCAAGCATTTGCCAAAAATGACATATAATGACCAGCAAGTATGTAAAAAATTGCTCACGTGGTTACTTATCAAAGAAATCCTAGCTTAATTCACAACAAGAGGCCAATTCACAACAGTTGGAGTATTTAACAACAAAAAATATGAAAAATAAAAAATAATTTAAAAAGATGAAAAATAAGAAATGTCAAGATCTGAGAGAAAGATAACCTCTCATACACTATTGATGAGAATTCAAATTAGTACAGGCATTATGAAAACCAGTATGGGTATTTCTAGAAATAGAACTAAAGTGAAATATATTAATTCCACTACTGTGTATGTATCCAATGACATGGTGTCAAAGAGGTATTTATATTCCTGTTTATTTTAGCCATATTCAACCACAGCTAAGGTATAGAATTAACATAGATGTCCATAAAATGTGACTAGATAAAGAAAAATATATATATATATATACAATTGAGTAGTATTAACCCATAGAGAGAAGGAAATCCTGTGCTTGACTACAGCACTGGTAAAAAAACATTGATGAAGGTACCATTTTCAGTGAAATAAGCAGGGCTCAAAAAGATAAATGCTACTTGATCTCATTTAAATGTGGAATTTTAAAAATGTTGAGCTCAAAGAAGTAGAAGAATGCTTGTCAAAGTCACAGTCTGGGAAGTTGTGCTGACCTCAGATGTACAGGTCAATGATACAAAACTCAATTTAAAAAGTAGGAGTATGTTGAGATCTGTTTACAATGTGATGACTACAGTTAGTAATGTTCTGCGTTTTTAAATTGCTGAGTGATTATTATATGTTAAACATATGTAAGATAATCCATATATTCATGTTTGATTTAGTCATTTCACAATACATACATACTTCAAAACATCATGCTTACATGACAAATATTGAAGTATTTTATTTTTCAATTATGAAAAAATTTCAACCTGCCTTTAAAATGCATGATTGTGAAAAAGTAGCCAAGTAGAGTTTTGAGATTTTAAAATTCGGTATCTGTAAAATATTTTGATAACAGCTCAGTTATCCAAAAATAGGACTAATACACTCAGCATTTTATAATCCGGTTAAGAATTCAGAAAAAAAAATCAAACTTTTTATCTTCCAAGGAAGATGTCAAGAAAAAAAAATGGATTAAGTTTTTAATGCTTTTTAAAAGAAGGTTGATTTTTACTTTTGCAGTTAGTTTACTTTTACATTTAACACACAATTCTAACAAAGTTAGCATCTAATTTCCTAGGTAGAAAATATTAGAAGCAGCAAATAAGTAAAAACAGTAGTATAAAGGGAAGAACGGGAGCCTATTATGAGCGTGCCACAGGTGGGACGATGTGAAGAGATATTCACCTTGACCCTAACTAGTAGGAAAATAATTGGAAATTCTAAAAAGCACCTCACCTACAAAGTCAAAATGGATTTCAAACACTTGACATAGAGGAAATCTGCTAGAAAAACCTCAAAGGCCTTGAATTTACATATAAAAATGATTCAAAGAACAACAATAAATGATACATTAGGGGAAAAATAAAATTTAGTCAAACTGAGGGAAATGTTAAAGTCATCTGGGTCAGTAGGTCAAAGAACATTACATTACAGACCGATAATACTCCTCCTAGAAATTTAAATGTGCTTCAGTTTTAGGACATTATTTTTAAGACTAATTTACATTAGTTTATGACAAATATATTTAAGTCATTTCAGTAGAAACCTAAATGCATTTGATAACTTTAATACCAGCTACAAATGGTAGTGTGTGATTGTGTATTTGTGTATATGAAGAATGCACACTGTCAAACTTTAAAAATAAGGATATATCTTTAACATGATAAATAATGTGGATTTTAAAATGAAAGATATCACTCAAGTGACCATGAAATTATTAAGAAATTAATTAATAAACATGCAAAGGTTTGTTGCCAATAATATTGCAAATAAATGCATAAAATGAAAAAATAAAGGGAACATATATAATAAGGTAAAGGTAAGTGCCTCATTATTCCATTAGATTTACACATAAGCATTTGGAGCCAGAGAGACTTGTAATCTCAAGACACATTCCTGTATAGATCTCACATCATCCATTTTACAAATTCTCCAGAGAAATTGCAAGTCTTCATCATATGGAAGTAAAGACTTCTAAAACACAAAAGACTGAGGCTATTCCTTAGAGTTTCTGATGTAATAGGTCTGGGATAGAGGCCAAGATTGTACAGTTTAATAAGTTTACAGGTGGTGCTCATCAGCTAATATGGAGACAATCCCTGGAGAACCACTAGTATAGTTTCGCAGCCCTAATGCTCGTCTAATAAAATATTATCTTCATTATTAACTTCTGCTCTACCCCACACTTGTCTCAGCTCATGCAGGATATACCACACCCTCAGTGCCATGGAAATCCCTGTTTTCTGGGAGCTCTCTGTCTCTCTTGGTGACTTTTTCTGGGAAATCCTAGGGGGATGTTCCAGTCGGGGAAGTTCTAGTTTCTGTCTGTAAGGCTTTACAAGATGGCTTGCCTTGGGGATTCTGGAAGCTTAAATTTTCCAAGACAATGGGGACTGAGTTCTCAAACCTTCTCATTCAAGCAATGATTCTATCATAATGGTCTTTAAACAAATATACAATCTTAGGGCAGAGAAGCTTTCTGCCACTTCTATCTCCCAGATAACTATAACTCTACTCCCAGGTAACTATAATCAAAGACAAATTCATTTTCTCCAATTATCCCATCATTCTCCTGGAGATTAAAGTAGTTCCATTATCTTTCTTCAAAATAGACTCCCAGTGATCCTTAAGATGGTTGCCTAATTGTTGCTTTCTCACAACAGTGTTTAATTTCAAAGGTAGAAATTTCTCCCTGAACGTTATCTTAATGCTTCAAGAACTTCCAGTAGCTTTGAGTCTCTGAATTACATGGCAGGAGTAACGAAATGTATGGGAAGAGGTTCTATTTCAGGAGAGAGAATGTATTCTTTGGTGATATTGCTAGTAAATAATCAAATAGTTTGAAGAATGGAAGTGGCTTTTACAATTTGGGAGATACAAAAGTTCACTATGTGGAACAGGGATTTAGCTCAGTGGTTCCACTGCTTGGCTCTCAAGTGCAAGGTCCTGAGTTTGATCCCCAGTACCAAAAGAAAAAAAAAGTTTCCTGTGAACTTCTGGGGGAGATACTGTGGTGGGGCTAGGAACACTTCATTAGTGTGAGGTTGAGGGAAGGGTGAGTAGTGTGGAATTGCAAGCCTCAAGTTGAGACAAAACTCTAAATATTTGGAGTAACACCCAAAGCGAAGTATGAGCCTATGCATTGAGTTGCACAAAATGTGTTATGGGTGCTATACTGTACTGATTAGAGAACAGTGTAATAAATGGTGTATATGTTAAGAACAGATGTGAAATTAATATTTTCTGTTTTCATTTGACAGACTCTGGAAATGTGTAACCACAACACACCACACCCACAGTGTTTATGTGTATTTATGTTTTCATATAATATTCTGGCAAAATGTTTATCCTTCTTATGCTAGATACTACAGGGATAGTTTCTGAATCAAAAGCAATTTATCAAACATTTTAATTCATTAATTTTATTGGTATATTTTAGGCTTACATTATGACATTATCATTGGGAATTTGTACTTTTGCACAATATATCTTGTTTGTTATTTTTTCCCCATTCCCCTGTCCTCTCTTCAACCTCTCCACCCCTATTTGGAAAGACTTTGCTTCCACTTTTTCCTTTTTTCATATCTTTCCTTTCCCTTCTTTCCTTTTCCCTACCCCTCCTGACATTCCCTTCCCCTTTGAACCTTTTTTTTCCTGTTTCACATTATCTATTATACAGTTTGATCTTCATTTACTCTTTCAGTTTTTTACACCAGAAAAACTATTTGGTATTTACATGTGTGTCCTATTTATTTCACTTAAGATTATGGCATCAATGTGCATCAATTTATTTAAAACTGCCTCTAGTTCCTCTTTCTTTATGGCATAAAATTACTCCATTTTATAAAAACAAGCAAACAGCAAAAAAAAAAAATCTTTATCCAGTCACCAGTTTATGGGCAATGGGCGTTTTTCTAGGTGTGTTGCCATTGGTCTTCCAGAAACTTCAAATAAATCAAATGAAAGATAAAAAGCAAACACTACCATTGCAATAAAGAAAATACCATTACCAAAAGAACCCATTTTTTAGTTTTTTGAAATTTATTAAAATTGATGTTTAATCTTTTACCAATGGGCAGCTCCTTGCAATAAAGATACTGCTTTTAGCCCTATTTCCAGATTCCACAATTTTTAAAATGAAGTTAACAGATTTAGTACAGAGGGAATGTGACTCCATGCAAAATGCCTGCATACAAAAAAAATCAAAACTAGCAGCCATCCTCATGTACAATGGGGAGAAATTAAATATTTTTCTCCAAGATTTGGAAGATGAAAAAGATGGCTACTTGCACCATTTCTATTCAACATAATATTGGAAGTCCTGCCCATAACAATTAGGAAAAAGAATGAAATAAAAGGCACTCAAGTTCCACAGGAATGATTGTATCTGATTGCAGATGTCATCGTCATACATAGAAAATTCTACATACTACCCTAAGAATTGTCAGAACTAATAAAAAAGGGCCATAAATTTACAAAATATAAAATGAACATACAAAAATCAGTAGCAGTTCTGTACTCTAATAGCAAAGTATCTGGAAAAAGAAATGAAGAAATCAGGAGCTGGGATTTAACTCAGTGGTTCTGCCACCTGCCTCGAGAGCACACAGAACCGATTTCGATCCCTGGTACCAAAAAGAGAAAAAGAAATGAAGAAATCATTTATTTATGCTGGAACTATAACAGTAAAACACATCAACAGATGAATGGAAAAAGAAATTTTGGTATTTATACATTGTGGAGTACTACTCTTGTATAAGTAAGGATGGTAGAGGGTGTTTTAATCTCTTCAAAAATCATATTATCTGGAAATAATAATTTGACTTTATCCTTTTCTTTTTGTATCATTTTTGCTGTTTCTCTTGCCTAATTACTTTGGCTAAAATTTTAAAAAGTATTATATTGAGCAGGTGTGGGGACAATGGACAAGTTTGTGTCATTCCTAGTGTTTTAGCCATCTTCTTTTCACTGAGACACAATACCCCATGTTATAGTTTATATCTAGTTGTCTCTCCACCTATACAATCACAGGTGGGTGTTTTTGGAGGTGGCTGGATCTAAGGTGTGGGTTGCTGGGATTAACAGTGTCCCATCTTGGTTGGATGGCACCACCAAAAGAGTGGGTAGCCTGGATGCAATATAAAAGGACAGAAAGAAGCCATCTCTCACTGCTTGCTCCTCTGCTGACTTCTATCTACTCTTCCATGGACTTTTTCGTCTGTGATGCCCCTCTGCAATACCACCCTTGTTTGGAGACAGCCACCTGTGGACTGGAACCTCTACAAACTATGAGCCAAAATAATCCTTATTTTAACTATGGGTAGGGGTATTTTACTTCAGCAACAAGAAAAGTAATTAAGACACCCAACAGCCATTACTTGAATTAGGAAAGATTTATTTTTGGATCATGCTTTAGTCCATAGGAAGGTGGCTCCAAGGCAGTATAGAATAGCAGAGGCTTACAGTGGAGGAGAGCTGCTCCAACATCAAGGCTGGGAAGCAGAGAACAAAGGACCAACACAGAGAGGAAGATAAACCCTTCCAGGCCACGCAGTGACCACAGCCCACCTCCTAAGAGCAAGTCAGGTATAATAAGCCCCGTAGTCAAATCACCTTTCAAAAGCCCCACTTTTAAGCAAATAAGGCTTTGGTGAGAACATCTAAATGTAGACATAACACCAAATTTTATTTTTCTAGATGTGGTACTTCCATGCACCAATTCGCCATGAGGAATGTAATCACTATGCAATGAAAATATGTACCAATAAAATACAATTAAAATATATTTCATCTTTGGTCAATTTTCTTACAATTACACCTGATATTTCTAAGATCATGCTTAATGGACCTAACACATGAAGTACAATTATGGTGTCCTCAAAAATTATCTTCTTATTGACCTTAAATGTTCTCACTACAATGATGTACTAAATACTTGAGGTGATGTATGTGTCTATGACCCTGATTTGATAATGCTACTAAGTATATGTGTATCAAACCATTGCTTCCTACCACATAATTATATACAATATTATGTATCTATTAAAGTATCATTGAAAAAGTATTCCTTTGAATGTTAATGTTTTTCATTTTCATTTTAATTTATTCTTGTCTTCTTTTTAAAAATGAATTGAAAAAACACAATAGTCATGGCAAATTGCTTAGCATGTGGGGATTGTGCTTGGTCTGTTTAGATGTCTTCATTTAATCCTGGAAATATTTCTTTGAGAAATTTTCTTTCACCACATTTTGCAAAAGAAGAAATCCACATTAAGATAAAGCATAACTGACATAGAGTTCACCATTCAAACATGGCAACCCTACACTTTGTAAAAACAGTGACTAGACTTTCAAAGTGTAAACTACTCCTTGGGGAGAACTTGATCATTGCATGCATAGTCCTGTCATGCTTAGGGTAACTCTAACATGTTACTACATTCCCTATGATCTTCAATTTTTTCCTTACAATCCACTTTCAGTCCTTTTGCCTTCCTCCTTCCTGTCTGCCCTCCTTTTACTCCATCCTCCTTTATTTCCTCATTTCTTTCTTCCTTCTTTCCATCCTTGCATTCTTCTTTAGCTTCCTTCCTTTCCTCTCTCCTTTCTTCCAAGTTTTTGATGCCTTTATCAGTAATGGTAACCTTTTCCTTTGCTTTTATGGCTAAATAGTATTCTACTACATGTATGCACACACTGCTTTATGCATTTGTTCATTGACAGACATTTAGATAGTTACCATATTTTGACTACTGTAAATACTGTTGCCATGAATTTTCATGTACATTTGTTCTTTGAGGGATTACTCGAAAAGCAAGAAAATCTACCAAGTAGTAAAACTGCTAGATCACATGATAGCTACATATTTAACTATTTTTTTGAAACTGCCAGTGTTTTCATAATGGCTGACATTTTATATTCACTAAACTGTGTTAGCTTATGGGCCGGGATTTAGCTCAGTGGTTCAGAAGCCTGCCTTGCAAGTGCAAGGTCCCGAGTTCAATTCCCTGTTCCAAAAACAAAACAAAACAACAACTGTGTTAGCTTATAGCATTCATGCTAATACTTGTAATTTTTCCTGTTTTGAAAATTATAGCCTCTTATTTATGTAAAGTGGCATAACATTGTATTTTACTTTCATTCTCTTTACTGTTTATAAAGATTATTTTTGGCATATTTGTACACAGCATACTTTGATAATTTTCACCCCATATTACACTCCTGCTATGCTGTACCACTAGTTTCACGTATCGAGTATTTCAATACATATTTTGTTTGTATCCACTCCAATCTACATTTTGTCATCTTTTTCAGATTTTACACAGTAAGGACAACATTCAGTATTTGTCATACTGAGTATGGCTTACTCTGCTCAGGTGGACAGTCTCCAGATCCATCCATTGTCTTCCAAATTACAGAACTTCATATTTACCTGAGGTGGCATCGTCAAGTTTATCACTGTAATTTTGATTTTCATTCCCTTATGACTAATCCTGTAATGTTCGTTCTGCCAATTCTGGGGAGAAAAATCTTGCCTAGCTTTTGTGTTTTGGGATCACGTAGTGTGAACTTTTAAGGGGAACTTAGGGAGACCCTATCTCAAATTAAAGAATAAACTGTCAGGGAATATAGCTCTCTGTTGATTCCAAATGCATGAGCAATGAATGCAAAATAAATATATTGAGCTTCCTCAAAATTAAAATCTTTTGTGCATCAAAAGGCAGATCAATGTTCTGGATATTGACTATAGAACTGGTGGTGTGAGTCAGCATTGGAAGGCTGAATAAACTGGAAACAAATATTCAAAAGCAGTGACAGAGATTGATTCTTCATTCTTTCCACTTTTATTTTGTCCAGGATACAAGTCTATTGGTTGTTGCCAGTCACATTCAGTATGGGGCTTATCCCTCAGGTTCCTAGTCTGCAGAGGCCTGTAATATTGATTATGCCCAAAGCAGGCTGTAAAAAGTTATCTTCACAATTGTCTTATTTTGAGAAGTGAGTCTGGTCAAGCCTACATGCCTAGGTCAGAGTAACTCTCACCAAAATTCCATTCCCACAACTAAAACCTCCTGACTAAAATGACAATATTCTAATGACAGCCATATATTTTGTGTATTCTGCTCCTAATTTGAGAATTCTTTGTCTTGTCCTTTAAGAGCCTTGTTTACATTAATTTACCATGGGAACCATTGTAACATGTCTTTAACCCAATTCATTGCCAATCAAATTCAGTGCCTGGAACTGTCCAGTGCCCTTGTTGGTTGCACCAGCATTGGTCATCCTGGCACTTCAGTTTATCTCCAGGTTCTGTCTCCTAGTGTATTTTTTTTAATCAGGCTTGTGTTGCAGACTGAGCAAGTGGGGACTAAAACCTTAATGCAGAAGTCTCTAGCAATAGTTTACATATCAATCATCACAGAACATTCATAATCTGCTAGGAGATTCTTAGGTAAAACGGATATAATATAATTGGGAATTAAAATTTATCCCCTCTCAACTTGACAACCCCATTCACCTCATAAACCATACTTAATCTTCAAATCAAATAGCTAGTTCATAATTATACCTAACAAAATACAACTATCCTGCTTCCAAAAGAAAATGCACTAATTCCTTTCCTACAATAGAAGACAAGCATTGTCTTTCAATGATGTTTATGCTCTATTATGTTACAAAGAAAGCAAAGATATCTATTTAATGTATGTGTATATATACCTAAGCATATCAACAATATAGGACAGAAATATTCACAAAAACTACAATCCTCATGTCAGTAATTGGTGATGTTATTATCGCAGGGATTTGTAACTACCTACTTACTATTCCCAGTCTGTGTTCTCCTGGCCCTTAGGAAGCACCTCACTGGGCCTTGGTACTTTACCTTGTAGGATGACCATATTTTCATTCAGGAAATTTCTGGGCCACTTGTCAACCTGCCTGGATTAGGTTGCTGTAGTTTCCCATTGACCTTATTAATAGGGCATAGTAATGCTAGAAGATACCCAGAGGGAACATCTACATCCTAAATATAGTCGTTCTTGAATAGTAACCAACTTTCCACTTCCCGTTAGTAGTCTGAATCAATCACCCACACCAACACTATAACTCTCTTTTCAGTTGTAGACTCAGAGGCAGAAGGAGGCAAAAATGACCAGGAGAAGGCTTAGCTAGTGGTTCTACCTCCTGGTATAAGCCTTCCCTGAGAGAGAAATAAGACATCTAGGTCAGGAGAGCACAGTGTCATGGAAACAGGAATGAAAAACTTTGTTAATAGGTCACTGATGAGTGGTACCAGCCCATTCTACCCCTTCATTCTTGGTCCTATGAATCATGGATATGGAAGAAGCAAAAGCATATATCAGGGACTGATTCAGAACATATTACAGCCTTCTTGAGAACCTTAATTTAGATGTACATGACCTTGCCACTTAGCTGGCACTGTAAATGAATCTTTAAAATGTTATTTCCACTTTATATTAAGCCAGCTGAGCCTGCATGTTGGAGAATATGGTAAGATAAGTGAGCCCATTGCCATAATTATAGAGTATACTTATAAAGAAATATGGCTATACAGTTCATTCATTGATTATAAATGCTGCTCCATAGAATACCATGAGTGTAGTAAAGGCATTTTTAATCCCAAAGAGAGTAGCTTTGGCAGAAGCATTACATTCAGGGAAGACATATCCATACCCAGAATAACTATTTCTGTAAGGACAAAGTGCTGCCTTGTCTATCATGGATATGGTTCAACTTAATCAACCTGCCACCAGCTTGCAGGTTGGTCACTGTCGGAAGAAATTCATAATTTTGTGGAAAAATCATTTGATTAGACCTAGCTCTGCTGCCTGCAGGCCAGATCTCCATTGTGTCCTCTGGTCAATGCTGAAACCTCAGTGGGCTGGTCTTTGCTACCCAGAGTACCACTGTCAGGACCAAAGCTCAGCTTCTCTCAGTCTCATTTTCTCTACCTTTTAAGTTAACTAAGCTGCGCCATCATGGCTCGCAGGAGGCTAGGCCTTGCTGCAGAAGTTCTAGTGATGCCCCCTTTCCTTGTACTCTATAGATCACCCCAGGGAGTGCAGCTATACTGGGCACTCAATTTTGGTCTCTGCTGCTGTCAAAATGAACATTCAGCACTAGCTGTTGCCAGGTCAGCCTTGGTGAGTGAAAGTCCATGTTGCTGAGTCCATCTGTGATACCATGATCACTTTGTCATGAATTCATTGGGCAATGATGCTTACTGAGGAAAAATGTCAACTACTATCCACAGAATGGGTCATTCTCTCCTCTTGATTATTAAATTTTTGTCTGAGGTAATTTTTTGCTAAGCATTTACATAAGACACAAATACCTTCATCACCTTTTCCTGGTAGTGCCTGCATAATAGACAAAATCATCTGTAAATAAGTCCTAGTCTTCTCTTCCCTTGTCAATAGATCATAGGATACATGTCATAATGGAGTAGGTACATTCTACAGGACAGAGGCAGTAGAACCAGGGTCAGAATCATGGGCTTTTCTGCTACTTCTCCACATCACTTACTTTTATCTTCTGGTTCTGCCAGCAATGAGTCATGTATACACCACATCCATTTGATGACTACTGTTGTGCATGTTCAACATTAAGACTTCATGGATTAGATATCACCCAGTTCATGACCGATAGCTCAAGTCACATTGTAGCCTTGTGTCCCAAGCCTAATAGTTCAGTTTCTTAAGGCTAAATATCAGGCTAGGAGCTGTTTCTCAAAAGGAGAGTTGTTTTCTGCAGATGATAACAGAAAAGTCTTTCTCCAAAATCTTTTTTTGTACTGGGGATCAAACTCAGGACCTTGCACTTGGGAGGAAGGCACAGTGCCACTGAGATAAGTTCGCGGCCCTGCTCCAACATCTTTAGGGCCTCTGCTGCAGTTCCTCTATAAGCACCCTCCACAGGCTCCAAATAGCATCCTTATCTCCTAATGACAACACCTGAACGCTTGGATCTGTCTGGGACCTTTAGCCCCAGGAGCAACACCACCTGCATGGCAGCCTGGAGCTGTTGCAGAACTTCGTTTGTTCTGGGGCTCACAAAGAATGCTTATCAACAATTCAAAAGACAACAAATGAGGTTATGGGAAAAATGAACCTTTCTCTACTCTTGATGGAATGAATGTAAACTAGTACAAATACTGTGGAAATCAGTATGCAGATTCTTCAAAAAAGAAAAATAGATATTCCATTTGACTCAGCTCTATTCCTTCTGGGTATCTTCAAAAGGGTTAAAGAATAGCATTACAATGATACCTGCATATATTCGGGTTTATAGCAGAGCAACTCATAAGAGCTAAATCTTGGAAATAGCCTACATGCATGTCAGCAGATGAATGGATACAGAATATGTGGTATTTACACACAATGGAATACTGCTCAGGCATACAAAAGGATAAAATTGTATCATTTGTACAAATGCAGATGCACCATGAGACCATAAAGCTAAGAGAAATAAATCAGCACAGAAAGTTAAATATGGCAAGGTTTCTCCCATATAGGAAATTCAAAGTACAATAATTTAGAAAGCAAAATTAAACATAGATAAGAAACAGGGAGGTAGATCTTAGGCTGATAGGGAGGGGCTCTAGGGATGGAAGGAGAGGGAATGGAAGTGAGAGGAAATATAAAGACTTAAGATGCACTACATATATGTCCTATGTCACTATGATTGGTGTATTCATCATTTATTACAATAAGTACAAATAAAATATGTGTAAGAAGCCATTGATGGCTTGGTGTCTGTAGTATAAGGTACCAATATAAGTATGTGGGGATGGCAGTTAAGACTGAAGACTGATGTCCAAAATCAGCGGTAAAATCTTGAGCCGTTCCAAAATGGGAGCACTTCCTTTCTTTCTCTTTTTATTTTATCCAGGTTCCAAAGTGACTTGATGGTGCCACCAACATCAGGGCTAGGTCTTTCCTCTTCAGGTTTCTGACTTATAAGTCAATTAGCTAAAGTCACACCCACAACTTTACTAATGTGTGAGAAGATTCTCACTCAGGTCAAGGCCACATATTGCAATTAATGATCACAATATGGAATCAACCCAAGTTTCTGATATCAGATGACCAGATTAAAAAAAGTGATACATCTACACAATGTAATACAAATCAGCCTTTGAAAAGAAGGAAATCCTGGCATTATCTCTCATGTGGATAAACTGGGAACAGTAAGGAAATAATCAGTTACAGATAAAAAAAATACTGCATTAAATTACCTAAGTGTAGATATGTAAAAGTTCAACTCAAAACAAAATGGTGACCACCACCAGTGATGGGCTTTGAAATTAGGTGGATATTGGTGAAAATATATATATTTAGTAAGATAAGATGAACAAATAGATGATATGTTTTTATATCATAATGAGTTTTGTTAAAAATAAATTGTATACCTGAAAACAACAGAATGGCATCATAAAGTAAGGGGCACATATGTTCAAAACACATTTATAAAAGGCAAATATGTCCTACATATATACTGTTCAGAAAGAAAAAGACACACTACATAATGACAAAACATATGTCTTAAAAGATATTTTCCCCTAGGAGATATACTAATTGTCATAAAGCACAGAAGGTGTTTAATTAGTCCTAGGTGAATGTCAATAAAAAGTACAGTCATAAACATGAATATACAACCCCAAGAAAAAATAAACATATCACTTAGAAGAAAATTGACAGATCTAGAGACCGTCATGTTGAGGAATATGAGTCAGACTCAGAAAGACAAATATCACATGAGTTCCTTAATACATGGATTCTAAGTGAGGAGACTATAAGACAACAAGAAGTACATACAATGTAGGAGATTTGATATGAACAAAATATTTACATTTTAATATACATTGAACAAAATATTTAATATACATTGAAACCCCTTCCCCAAATGTGACTCTAGGGCAGAGGACAGGACACAGGGAATGATGAAGAGGGTGGAAATGGTCAAAGTGTATTTGTAGGTGTGAGTCTGCCAAAAGGAAACACTAATAAACAACAGTATATAAAGTACCATGATATAATATTCTACATGAAAGACAACACTATAATTGCTTTTTGTTTTATGGAAAAAAGTAAAAATTTCAAAACAAAATTAGAGGAGAATAACAATAGTTATTACTCTGTTTCATTATCTTGAAAGTAGTTAGTGGACAAAATATATATAGAAAAAGATTCTCTCTTATAAAGAGGAAACAAAAAATAATGTCACAAAACATTGCTTTCAATAAGCTAAGAGAAACTAGTAGCATGAAAGAACTGAATTAGCATGTATATTGAAATGTATTTGCAACAGTGGAATAGGTAATTTAGGGAATTACTTGAACTTCCCCCTAACCCTATATCCTATGTATCCTATTCTCTCTCTCTCTGTCTCTCTCTCTATATATGCATACATATATTGTGTCTCATATAAAAGAAACCATGTGGTACTTGAACTTGTGTGTCTGACTCATTTCACTTACCTTTATGTTCTTAGTTATATCGATTTACCTATGAATGTCTCAAGCTTATCTCTCTTTATGGCAGAGTACTATGTCTTATTCCATTGTGTATAAATGCCACATTTCCTTTATCAATCCCGTTGTTGTTGATGAACATATATGCTGTTTCCAAGATGTAATTATTATAAATTATGCTGCTTAAAACATGGAATGCATGTGTCCTGTACTATGAGGATTTTAACTCTTTTGGGGAGATACCTAGAGGAGGGATAGCTTTATCAAATGGAATTTCTTGTTTCAGTTTTTGAAGAATCTGTAATCGCTACTTAAAAGGGAAAAATAACATTATTACCTTGAATATTACAACCTGACATAATGTAATGAATGAAAAGAATGCCACCTCTGTGAAGAAATATGTGATTTTAGGAAACACAAGTATACAATTGCAATATGATCCAGAAGTCCCACTCCTAGGTAGATTTTAAGGATGGAAAACATATGCTCAAATAAAGAAAAGTGCATATAAATCCATAGCTGCACTATTTACAATGGATAAATTTAGGGAATTATCTGAATCCCAACCAATGCATGAAAACACGTGCAGTGTGTGTACAGGTGTAGTAGAATATTGTTCAGCCATAAAAAAATTAAAAAGTCAGAAATAAGGAAGGAGGAAATGAAAAATTCAAGAAAGGAAGGTGGGAAAGTAGAGCGGGAAAGGGAAAGAAGTAGGTAAAAAGGAAGAAAAGTGGAAGAAATAATGGAAGAGTGAAGGAATAAAAAAGGAGACAGAGGAGATGGGGTTGAATGAAGGTCAAGAAAAAGTAGCTCTTAGTATTGTTCTAGGAAGGATATCACTATACATAAAATGAGCAAAGTCCCTTCAAGGAGTAAATTTCATATTGAAAATCCAATCACTGGTTTTACAAAATGTAATACACCAATGCTCAAAAGGTGCACTCTGTGTCAGTTCAGTTAGCAGGGTAATGATCCCTTTTAATGTCACTCTCCTTTTTTAAGAAAGGGGGTGAATTACAGCAAATATTTCAAAGAGAGGCTTTCAGGATTAAATGAAGCCATATATCTGAAATCAATAAGCAGAAACCTCTTATGATAAGCAATTTGACTTGATTATTGAGTCATTTTCAATACATTTCTTCCAAGTAACATGAGAACAAAATCAAATTAAGGTGAATAACATTAACATTAAAGAGTATCATTTTTACATAATAATTCCATGTAGTAATTGAGTACAGTGTGACTTTTTGATAAACATATACATTTTGCAGAAATCAAATGAGGCTAATTAACATATAAATCAACTAAATATTTTTATCATTTCATTTAGTTAGAATATTTAAAATTATTAAGGCGGTAACATTTGACAACAATGTCAACACTGAATATTTTAGGCACTTTAAACATGAAATTAGAAATATCACAAATTCCTGTAAGGAAGCAGATCAAAGATAAAATGTTAAGAGACATGTGAAGGGAAGAAAGAATTTTTAAAATTAATGAGAGCAGAGAAGGAGAAACAAATACAAAACCAGATATACAAATGCCATTTTCAAGTATGCAAAAAATAGAAAAATGATACATAGGTTTTTGGGAAGACCAAAAGAAGACCAGGTTACTATAATTCCAAATATTTGTTTTAGAGACATATAAAATCCCCTTCAGTTTTAAACCTATTGGTCCATTAAGGGCAAGAGGCTGCTCTGCTGAGGAGTCTTCCCAGTGTCCCCTTCACTTCTTTGTTCCGCAGGCTGTAGATGAAGGGGTTCATCATAGGGGTCACCACAGTGTGCGTCACTGAGGTGATCATGCTTGCCTGAGAAGAATGGGTGAATGTAAACCAAGGTACTCTGCAAAGCTTGTACCATAGTACAAGGAGAGCATACAATATGAGACCCACAGGTGGAAAATGCCTTTGACTTGCTTGCAGAAGAGGACATCTTCATTGAAAAGGAGACAATCTGAGAATAAGAGAAAAGGATCCAGGTTAACGGAAAAATACCCAGCAGAACAGTTCTTATATACAATGCAATGTTATTGATTCAGGTATCAGAGCTGGCCACTTTGAGGAGTGGAGCCACATTGCAGAAGAAATGTGGGATTTCTGTACTTCTGGTGAAGGTCAGCTGCATAATCAGTAGAAGTTGGAGCAAGAAATCCCAGATGACTGTCATCCAAGACATCAGGACAAGGAGGCCACAGAGCCCGGGGTTCATGATGACTATGTAATTCAGATGATGGCAGATGGGTCACAAAGCGGTCATAGGCCATGATGGTCAGTAGGATATTATCCATTCCAGTGAAAATCATAAAAATATACATCTGAGGAAGACCCTCCCTGTAGGAGATGTCTTTATGCTGTGTGTGGATGTTCATCAGCATCTTTGCGACAATGGTGGAAGTGAAACTAATGTTGACAAATGACAAGTTGGAGAGGAAGAAATATATGGGAGTGTGGAGGTGGTAAATCAGAGATGATGGCCGGGATTACGAGCAGGTTCCTGGGCACCGTGACCAGGTACATGGACAGAGAGAGTGAAAAGTGGGCAGGTTGCACCTCAGGATAATCTGAAAATCCCAGGAGGAACAAGTGTGCTGTACATGAGTTGTTTTCCTTTCCATGTGGCTGGTGTAACTGGTAGAGTGCAAAACAAAAGCACTGTTCAAAGAACAGTGGACTGGTGCCCTGGGTAGTTACACTGCCCAACATCACCCTTGGTTGGATTCCCTTCATGCTGTCTTGAGTCCTGCCAGTGACTGACTCACTCTGCCCAGTGGTTCTCATTTTCCATTTTATCTTTTTATTCTTATTCATGTTTTCTCTACTTTAATTTTCTGCAGCGCCAGGTATTGAATCCAGGACGTTGATTTTGCTCACCAAATGTTCTACTACTGAACTATTTCTGGAGCCTTTATTATTTTTATTTTTTCAGTTTTGAAATAGTTTCTAATTCACTTGCCCAAGGTGGCCTTGATATTAATGCATTCCTGCAATGGCACTTCCTAATGATGTGGTAGTTTACTGTCAGAGCCTTCTAACTCTCCCTAAAAATGTGGCTACTGCTACTATCTCATTTTTGAGATTTAAAAATTCTCCTGTACACAGTAGAATATCAATGAATGTTTATTGTAATTGATAACATTATTATCAAATTTTTGAAATTCTCCTCTATTTTAATTTGTTTGAATATATAGCCCTCCATAAGTGGAGTAATGAGTTGCCTTTCAAAAACTGTACTCATTTTTAGTTTTATTTTTAATTAATACACATTTGTCATACATACTGATCACATTCATCACAGGGAATTGTACCTGTACATAATATATCTTAATCCCCCCCACCTTATGCACCTTGAAGTATACTTTTAAGTGAAATAAATCAGATTCATATGTTTAAATATGGCATTGTTTCTCTCATGTGAGAAACCAAAAGCATAAATAAGGACCAAGACGGATGTTAGATATTGGGAAGTAGGAAGAAAATTTTCAAATGGGAAGGTTAACAACGGAAGAGAGAGGAAAAGGGAAGAAAGGGAAAATTAAAACTATGTTATTATGTCAGTCTTCTGTGAATAGAATTTGGTTCATCCTTTTGTCATTTGTGTGACCTTGAGAAAGCTATTCAATTATTTTAATTGCAAATATCTCACCTCTACTTTATAAGTCGTATTTACTAAAATGTTAGATTAAAGTGTAAAATAGGACACACCTGTCAAAAACGAAGTTTCTCTAGTCTGAGAAACTGAAAGTGTAAATAAGGATTAAAATGATTAAAACAAATAATTGATAATTTGAAATAGGACAAAAGCATTCCAAAGGGGTAGAGGAAGGGGGAGGGAAACAGGAAAGGAAAGAAGGGAAAAGAAAAATTATGAGAAAAGAGAAAAATGGAAACAAAGTCTATGTAAATAGGAAGGGTGGAAGGGGTGAAGGACTCACAGGCAATGGGGAAAAATAAGAACCAACATACATCATGTACAGGTACAAGCACCCAATGATAGATGTAAACGAATTGCATACCTAAAATGTACCAATAAAAGAATTTAAGCAAAAAAATTGTAAAATTAAATAATATGACTCATGACAATTTTCTACTTTACTTCCATAACATGTAATATGCATTTCAAAATGTGAATCTCTGTTCTTCACACAAAAATAAACCTATCTTGCATGGCTATTTTTTATCAATGCCCCTTTAATCTGGGTAGATATAAAGATTCAATTCTTATTTTTAATCCAATATATTTTTATTTTTATTTTATTAGCACTTATTTGCAGTACATGATTTCATTCATCATGGGCAGTTGGTGCACAGACATAACAGATCTTAATTCATATAACTATAACAGACAGGTTACCTCATTTGACCATAATGTAGCATTTCTGATTTAGGAAGATCCTTAAGGTGCCTTTTTTCAAGGACTGCATGCCCAGTGAATTTTCCAAGAAGAATAGAACATATGTGGAGTATACAAATAGGACGGAAAAAAAATACACCAGTAAAGTCAAATATAAGACATATGTCAGAGTATGTTCTTATGTGTGCTTGCTTTTGAGTAGAGATTTGTTTTGTTAAAATTAGGAGAGTTCTTTGCTAAAATATATGTTTGAAGGATTGATTGAGAACATTCTAGGTGCATATATCAAAGAATCTAAAAATATTAAAAGACGTACTTACTTTGGCAACACATATATTAAATATTAAAAGATAAATATTATTACTACCTACAACATGAAAGTTATTAAAGTTAGAAAAAAACAAAAGATAAAAATGATAAGTACATTAAGAATAATCTAGGTTTTTACATTTTTTACTATAGTTGAATAAACAAAGTAATAAAATTAAATGAACTGGTTTCATGTGTTTCTAACAGCTGGAGCGTGGACTAATTGCAAAATACTTGACTGAAAAGTCCTTGGTTCCATTTCTAGCACCACAAACGAAAAAGAAAATACATGGAAAAATTAATGCCAATTATTGAAATGGAAGCCAGTTTAACATAAGGATGTTTTAAAACTAATTCATCATAGAAATCAGTTAATGGTGATAGATAATAATATATTATTAAGTCTGAAAAAGTTTAATAGACATGACTGTGGTTAATGGTTATAATAGAGCCTTTCTGTAAATGTAGAAAACAAAAGGCATGTTCATAATCCAATGAAGACTAGATTTGTTTAATCATTTAACAGGAGGATGTTTGTGGTCAATTCATAAACATAGGAAATAAATTCTCTCAAAACTTTATTGATATTTTCCGGACTGTTTAAAAAGTTTGGTAAAAAGAAAAAAAAGGACATTAGACAGACTATTGAACACTAAAAGTAATGACAATGTTATATATACTGTGCATGCTAACGTAAAATGGTAACAGCAACAGTATAGAATTTATAAGATCTTCCTTTAAATAAAATCTTCAAGTAAACTTCAGAGATATGTCAGGAAAATCCAAACAAATATACAAATAATTAGACAATACCTCATACATAATTGAACTTCAAGAAATTAAACGAGTAATCAAATGCAGAAGATCTAATTGCAGTAAAATTTTTGGAAAGACTAAAGGGGTAGAGATGCTTGAAAAGTTAAACATTATTGGAAATAGGATATAGATTCTGGAGAATAAATGAAACAGAAGAGTGGCGAAATAAGACATGTCTCAATGAACATGAGTTTCTTCAAAATACTGTACAGGACCCCACCTCCATAGACTAGAGTAACATGGGAATTTCCATTCTTATTCTAGAGTGAAAACTGTCGAACAATGCTCCCTCTTCTTTTGTCCACCTTCCCTCCCTGGGACGCACCAAGTCTCTCACATGGCTGCCACTGAAGCTTTCTCTTCTGACAATCTGTCTCCAGGAAGCCCACTTGTGTTCCCTTGGAGACTGAGTCACAAAATACAGGCAAGCAGCAATTGGGATGTGTTTAAATTTTCCACTGTGGCAAAAGAATTCTCAGACCTCTCATTCTCTCTAAATGATTCCATTCCCTAAAGGTAGAAATAATATAATAGGGTAGAAATTTTCAGTACACTTTGTTTCAGTCTAAATGTAGGTAAAGGGAGATTAACTCATTCCCTCCAAGAAAAAAATACCCTTTTTTCTTCCCTTTGATCTAAAAGTCACACAATACCCCCTAAGGAAAGTTTAAATTCTGCAAAAAGTATCTCAACCACCATTTCCCTATGAAGTGCCTCCCTTGAAAATCTTTATAGATTTTATTTATATTTTCATCTCTACAATGTTATGGAAGCAAAGTAAACCTTTCTTTTAAAATTTATTTTTAATTTTTCATAGATAATTTTTCAAATTACAGTTCAAATTGTGATATAGATATAGGTAGATATTTTAACCTACAGTTTTATTTAGGTGAGAAGACTTTGCAGACACCCAGAATCTTTCAAGCATACAATACATAATCATTGACTATCATCATGTTCCACATGCTATGAAACACTTCTCTTAAACTTCATCCTACCTAAATAAAAATTTATATCCTTTGGCTAGCATTTCTCCAACCAAACTCCCCCAAATCATCTACCAATCTGTTCTTTATTTCTTTGAGATCAAGTTTTTCAGATTCCATATGTGTGCAGTACTTATGTTTCTGTGTCTAGCTGATTTTATTTAATATAGTGTCCTGCAGGTTCATCCAGTTTGTAGTAAATGACAGTGTTTCTTTCTTATATATAGATACACACCTACATAACATGCTTTATCCATTCATTTTGTTTTCATTAAATTTATTGGTACATTTTAGGTGTACAATATACTGACAGTCATTATTGGGAATTTATACCTTTAGATAATATACCTTAGCTCTTATATTTTCCCCATTCTCCTGCTCTCCATTCAACCGCTCCACCCCTCCCAATTTACAAAGATTTTGTTTCCATTTTGCAACCACTGTGGAAATCAGCATCCATTCATCTCTTAAGGGACACTCAAATTGATTTCAAATTTTGGCTTTTGTCAATAGTGATAGAGCAAATATTGCAGTGCAGATTTCTTTTTAACACTGAAGCATGGGCTTGCAAGTTTAGCAATTGTATTTTAGTCTCTTTTTTTGTTTAAATTTTTTTGCTGGTACATTTTAAGTATATAATACATTTATATTTATCATTGGGTGCTTGTACCTGTACATGATGTATTTTGGTTATTTTTTCTCCATTACATGTGTGCTCTTCACCCCCTTCACCCTTCCCTATTTTCACAGACTTTGTTTCCATTTTTATTTTTCTCCTAATTTTTCCTTTTCCTTCTTTCCTTTCCCTTTCCCCGCCAACTTCCCCTACCAATTGGACATTTTCTTCCCATTTCAAATTGTCAAATATTCATTTTAATCCATATGGAGATACCTCAAAGAACTAGGACTAGTGGTTCCATTTGACCCAGCTATTCCCGTAATGGGTATCTTCCCAAAAGAATTAAAAGAATCATACCACAGCGATATATGTGCACCAATGTTTATAGCAGCACAGTTTGTAATAGCAAAAGCTTGGAAACAGCCCAAGTGCCCATCAACTGGAAACTGAATAAAGATGTGGGTTTTTTAATAAAATTGGGTACCAGTCAGCTGTAAAGAATGAGAAACTAGAGACATTTATAGCTAAATGGATGCATGTTGAGGCCATCCTCTTAAGTGAAATAAATAGAGCACACGTGTGAATACCAAACAGTTTCTCTAGTGTGAGAATCTGAATGTGTAAATATGTATTTTAATTTTTTGATGTACCTTCATACTGTCATAATGGTTGTATTTCCCTTTTTTTTTAAATTGACAGATAAAATTGGTTGTGTTTATTGTGAGGAACATATGTTTAGAACCATTATACATTGAAAAAGTTTAAATATATACTATTAATATGTACATTACCTTATATACTTATCATTTTTGTAGTTAAACGCTTTATATCCACTTAGAAGTTTTCAAGAATAAGATGAATCATAATGTGCAGCACAATAGATCTCTTGGACATATTCCTCATGCCTGACTGGAATTTTATATCCTCTGACCTACAGTTCCTCAGTATCAACCTCCCAATCACCCTTGCCATTGCTAACCTCCATCGCTCTGTGTTTCTATGGGACCAACATTTTGTTAAATTAAGCATGTGAGAGCATGTGGTATTGTAGTTCTGTTTGTGTTTCTTTGTTATATCTCTTAGTATAGTGCTCTCCATATTCATCTCCAGTGGTGGCAAATGTAAGGCATTCATGTTATTCATTTTCTTTTCAGAGAAAAGATTTTAATGTATGAGTTGTTTTCTAAATTAATATCTTTGTATTCAGGTTTAATTGCAGGGTTTGTACCTTGTAGTAAATAATTAGGGTTTTGGTTACAGTTTGGGCACTCATCTCTAAAAGTTTTGCCATCACTGAATGCTGTTGTCAAAGACAGGATTTCTAATTTACTTACTTATTGCTGAACACTTTCCATTGTGCACATACACATTGTTTTCTCTGCCTACTCATTAATCTCTAGGTGGAATCAGGTCAGTTTCCCATTTTCATTATTGTGAGATATTATGCAATAAACATGGGAATCCTGATTTTGAAAAGTTAGTGCAATGTCCATTGGACATGGCTGCAGCAGTGGAATCATTGGCTGATATGGTAGTATTAGTTTTACCTTTTGAGGACCTTCTATATTCTCATATACATTGGTTGTACTGATATATTTGTGCATGTTCTTTTTTATTTTGCAAAGATTTCCATTCTCCACATCTGCATCAACAATTTTCTTTGGCCTTTTGGTAGCAAAGGTGGCATTTTGGGTTTTATTTGCATTTTCTAAATGATTATTGATATTCATTGTTTTTCTTTTACTTTTGGAATTTTTCTTTTAAACCAGTGTCTACTGGGTCATTTTCCATTTTAAAAAATTATGTTATTTGGTTCATACCAATCAAGTTATTGTTGTTCCATATATATTTTGGACATTAACTCCTTATCCAATACATAGTTTTCCAAGACTACACATTCTTTAGGTTGTCACCTAGTCTATTGAATTATATTTTGTTGTGCTGAAACTTTACTTGGCTGAAATCACATTGATCTATTTAAAATTTTCTTGCCTTTTCTTCAGAAGTCATATCCACAATTTCGTTGTACATATTAATAACATTGAGCCTTTACTTTGTGTTTTCTTCTAGTCATTTTATGCTTTCAATTCTTACATTAAATGGTAATCTTTTTGTCATTTTATTTGAAATAATATGCAAGAATTGAACTTAGAAAATTAAGGAGCAACAACATGAAGATGTGTAATGAAATGAAATCAATTTTACAGCTGTGATTCCTAACCAGAACACCACTTGGTGAGGAACATTAAATGGATAGACCTCAAAAATATAATGTTGAGTGAAATAAATCAAGACACAGGGTTAAATACCACATGCTGTCTCTCATTTGAGTGAGGCAAAGTACAAAGAGATCAATAGAGAATGAGTAGAAGACAAGGGGATGGATCTCTTGCAAATGGAAAGGGGTCCAAGAGAACAAGGATGAGGGTTAAGGAGGAATGGAAGAAGAAATATGTAGAATAACGATGTGCCAAGTACAGGAACCTCATAACCTCAATGAATGTAAAAAACATATGCCATAAACATGAGATAAGATTAATAGTGTCAATAAGAATCAAAATGGGGAAAGGAGAAATAGAGGAAGAAAGGAGCAACATAGATGGGGAAGGGGCTTTTTAAAAAAGGAAGCAAGTTGGGCCAGGGATTTAGCTCAGTGATTCCGCCACCTGCCTTGAAAGCACAAGGTCCCAAGATTGATCCCCAGGGCCAAAAAAAAAAAAAAAGGGAAGCAAGCTCTATTATGTATATGTACATGCTCCTAGGATGATTGTAAAATGCATGTACTCAAACACGTACTAATAAGAAGAAATGATTGTAGCTCAGAGAAAAAGCAGATGTTATACCAATATATTTGCTCTAACTTTAGACAGTTGGAGGAAAAATAAAGTGCAAGTGTTGCACTGCAATAAATGAAAATATGACCCCACCATAAAGATATATTAACAAACTATATTTAAGATATGAGGCTGAGGAGATGTAGGACACAAAGTTAAAAAAACTATAATGATGTCAACTGATTTTTAATGTATAACTTTATTATCAAACAAACACATATACAAAAATTAAAATTATTCAAAGAAAAACAATGCAAGGGAAAAACTATAATAATATTCAAATGTAGTAGAACTCAGCCAAAACAAAACTGAAAAGTAAACATTTTTCCATATAATTTTTAAAATATCTCAAATATTAACAAGACTTCAGAGGATGTGATTTGTTTTAAAAAGATTTTCAAAACTAATATTGAAAAAATAGTGGTATGGAAAAAAATTCTAGTTAGCTAATAGACTCCTCATAGGCCAAATTTTTAAATTTAAATATCAATACAGTCATATGGCACATAATGGAAATATAATCAGAGAAATATGTTATTAGGCAATTTCATCCATGTGTATCACAAAATACCACACAGAGTGGCAACTTCTAAGTGCAAACTGAAGAGGTGTACATCAATCATCTGTGATGGTCCCTTGATATTATCCAAATACGCAGTGAAACACAAGATACATGAGGCTACCACTGACATAGCAGCACACTGTTTTACAGTAAACTTTTATATAAATAGGATTATGCTCTAAAAGGTAAAAAGCACATGTTCTGATAAGTACCTAAAGCTGTAACAATCATTTATCACAAAAGATAAAAAACTATAATGGTGTCAAATGCTAATGACATTACAGTGAGTACATCCACGTGTTATTAACTTTAAATTGGCCTCGGCTAATAGAGCAGTGCTGCCACCTAGTGCAAACACTCAGCATATCCATGGCAACTGCAGAGGTGGCTCTTCACTGAGAGTGACACCATCCACCTGCCACATTTATATAATCTCTTGCCACTGGCCAGACTGCAGGTCTGTGTTTGGCACAGATGCTGGGCAAGGTTGTGGTTTCTTGGGGGAAGCCCAACTCCCAGCTTCTGCTTCTTCCATCCTGTATACAGTACAGGTTAACAAGCAGTAAGGAGCCCACATATAAACAGTAGCTATGTGTTTTTTAAAATTCTCCTTCATACAGTTTAAAATAAAACATGTACACACTCTGTCTCTCATTGTATTGTATGTTATTTAGCCCTTCAAGATTTTATCAAGCCTGTATTACCATATATATATGATTTCATAAGGAAAATAATGCATATGTTTATAATGTTGATAGTTTTAATATATTTAATTCTCTAATAGAGAAAGCCAATCCTCATCCACATGTTATTTCAAGGCTTATGTGATGTTTGTCTTTCTACAAGGGACATTTTTATCCTCAGTGAAATATGATACAGTGTCATCTATGTTCAGCGAAATGACACGGCTGCTTTTTTTAAAAGCCTGAGTAGTGTTTCACTGATTACATGTCCCACATTTGTTTATCTTCTCATCTCATAATAAAGATTTCACATAATTGCATTTCTTGCCTATTGTGAATAATACTGCCATGATAATGGGATGTACACATGCTTAGACAAACATAGTTCAGACATTTGGGAGTACACATGCACAGAAATTGCTGAATCACGTGGTAGTTAAAATTTTAATCTTGAAGTACTGTAATGTTTTGCTTAATAGTTACACCAATTTACACTAATTGTGTTCAAAATCTCTTTTCTTTAAATTTCCACCAACACCCATTATCATTTACTTTTTCTTGGATAATAGCCATTCTAACAGGTATAACATGATATTTCATTCTTAGGTTTTCAATTTATTACAATAATGTATTACATTGATAATAAATTTCAATAATATTTCACATACTTTTGATCATTTGTGTACCTTCTATGAAATGTTGTTCAAGGGTTTTCTTGTTTATAATCTAGTTATGTGTATTCTGTTGTTTTCTGTTTCTGATTATTTACCCCATTTCTTGTAGATGATTTAAAAATATGTTCTACATTCTGTAGTTGTCTCCCTGCTCTGAACAATTTTTCTTTCACAGTATGAATTTCATTTCATAATTTATATAATTGCATATTAATATCACACAATGATAGGGTTTATTTGGTGATGTTCATACATATATTTACCATATGGTTTCATGCAGACTCACCTCTTTTACTTTTGTTATGTATGAGTTTATATTTATATGCAAAGAATCATTTTGCTGAGGTTTTCACCATTCTTCTTCTAGACTTTTATATTTATGATTTATGTGCAACTTTTTAACTCATTTATAGTTGATTTTTGTGTGTGGTATGAGTCTAGTTTTGTTCTACTGCATGTGGATAGCTATCATTTACTACATCAACTACAGAAGATATTGGCTATTCACTGTGTTTTCCTGATATCTTTGTAAAATAGTTCATTATGAATTTATCATAGCAGAAACCTCTGCCCAACATTAGCAGGCCATAGTGGCACAAGCTTCTTGGTCCTCCATAATTTGGCTGTGTTACGTTGGAAGTAGCAGAGCCTGGTTGAGATCAATCCCAGTCAAGGTCAACTGATTCCAGGTAAGTTCTACCCATCTGATTTAATGGTTTGTCCTCTTCAGCAAAGATATGCTAGTGCTCTCATTCTGCAGTCCTGCCTGATTGATACTTGTTATCAGCAGGTATCCCAAGGCCTGTCCAGCTTCTCTCCTTCCCACATTTATGATGGATAAACACTGGCTGTCCTGGGAGTTGTCTTTGCTGCCCAGGGCAGCTCGGATCAGCACAAGACTCAGTTTCTCTCCTCTCAATCTGTGTGTTTCTCTTAATTCCCTTTGCTTATCTTGTGGATGTCATACTGGCTAGCAGGAGACCAAGATCACCCATTCCTTATAATTTGTGAATTTATTTATTAGCTCTCTATTACTTCACTGCTCTTTCCTATGGTTTAATAACAAATATTTTACATTGTGCTCATAGTATCTTTTCATACATTAAAGTTTTAATTTTGATCATATTAAATGTCTTTTTTTTTTTGCTGTTGCTTATGTTTTTTGTGACATATCTACCACTTAGTAACATCATTCCATCCAAGGTAATGAACATATTTTTCTGTTCTTATCTAAAACTTTTGTGGTTTTAGCTATTAATCTTTAAGCTCTTCGTGTGTTTTTTAGTAGATTCTGGTTATAGTTTGAGCTAGAGGTTAAATTTCTTGCATTTATATTAAACATTTCACTGTAAAATTTCTTTTTAAAATTTATATTTAAATTTTCAATAAACATACACATTTGTACATATTGATGTGATATGATGTAATATTTAAAAATATATATAATAGGTGCTGTTCAGATCAGGGCAATTGACATAGCTATCAAGTCATGATTATCGTATTTTATTTTAAGAGCGTTCAACTTTCTCTCTGACAGCTAATTTCAAATGTACAATTATTTCAGTCCTAGTTACCATACTGTCTTATTGCTAGGACAAAGTACCCAATACCTGCAATTTAAAGAAGACATCTTTGTTTTTGTTTTGGTTCATGTTATTAGTCTATTGTAAGCTGGCTCCAAGACAGAAACCATATTAGCCATGGCAGAGGAAAATGTGCTCAACCCAAGGCAGCCAGGAAACAGAGAAAGAAAGGAAGAGCCAGTGAGGGAAATACTGCATAGGCGCCTAGGTCATATCCTCAGAGACCCATCTCTTCTGATCATGCCCCACAGCACGTTTAGCTCTGACTTCATCCACTGCTCAGAATAGGGCTTCCATCATTTAATCACATTCCAAAAGCCCCACCTTTGAATGTCAGAGCCTCTGTGTGAACACTCTATATCTAAACCATAACACTCAAACCTCAGCCCCCAAAGTACTCATGTCTAGCTCATTATGAAAAGTGAATTTACCGCATCTCCAAGAGTCAACAAGACTTGATAGTTCACATATTACTGGAAAGGCCAAGTCTGTTTTCTCTGAGATACAAGGCAAAATTTTAAATATGAGTGATTGAAAAATAATATTATATATTTTCAACATACAAAGCCATGGTTAAACATTCCCATTACAAAAGGGAATATCAGTGGGTAGAGAAGAAGGGGATGAGCGTAAGACTAAAACCTAGATGGACAAATTTTAAATATGTAGCATTATGTCCAGATGCCAGGGGAAGTTTTGGTGAGATGTGAGTTCCAAAGATCTTTTATTAAAGTAGAAAATAAAAGTGTAAGTCCTCTTCAGAGGACTTACCTGTATGCTGCATTAGCAAAATCAAGTCTCAGGGATAATAATATCCAACAGTAATTCTTTTTTAAACTGACATTTTAAAATGTAAATACTTATAGGTTAAAAATGTCAGTCGACATGAATATATGCTGTGTGGTGTTCACATCAGTGTGAGGATATCTGTGTCCACTAATATTATTAGTTTTTGTGGTAAAAACACTCAAAATTTTTTCTTTTATTTTTAAATTATTTATTCTTATTTAATATATGCCTTTTATATTTGCAAATTCATTAAATTAATCATGTAAATAAAGCTCTAGGATATATAATGTACCATGATAACACTGGAAATGGAACATGCATCAATTGCAGAATTTATCAAAGAGATGGTGAGATGAAGGAGAGATTATATGGAGACACAAAATCTGAGGAGAAAAAAGGAATGCAAGCTGGGGATTTAACTCAGTGGTTTCGTCACCTGCTGCTCAAGCGCAAGGATCCGAGTTTGATCCCTGGTACCAAAAAAAAAAAAGAAAAAAAGAAAAAAGGATTGAATATAATGAATAGAACTGATGGAAAGCTAATGAAGATTAAAGGATATTTTCAAAGACAAAATATTCAAGTTAGTAAAGTGAAAGACAGTGGATATCAACAAAGGGAATGAAAGCTTACTTCAATAAATGTTACCTGAAAATTTGCAAATGTGGACAATGTTTGAAAGGTCAAATTTGTAGTAACAAAGGCATACATCACACACTAACATAATTTTCTAAATAAGTTCCTCAAAGTTATACCTTCAGTGAGTATAAAAATAAAAGTGACCTGACCACAATATTAATAGAATGAAGAATAATAATGATGAGCAGATATAAATGCAAGAAAACGAAAGAGAAATTATGAAAAGAAAAACAAAAGACCAAATCAATGAAGCAAAGAGGTCATTTTATGAGAAGTTAAACACAATTAACAAACTGTTATCTAGAACAACAAAGGACGAAGTTAGAAGACTCAAATTAAGAAAATCAGAAATGAAAAAAATTACCACTGATACCACAGAAGTAACAAGGATTGTAAGATACTATTTCTAAATTATGTACCAATAAATTGTATAAAATTGAAGAAATGAGTGAAGTTCTGTACATATGAATTGTGAAGGAATAGAAACTTTGAGCAGAAGAGTAACAAGTAAATATAGACTTAGTTTACTATATCTTTTGCCAAAAAAGAAAAAAGTGGAACTCATGATTTCATTGTTGAATTTTGCTAAACATGTAAGAAAAACTAATGCTGTCATTACAACTATTGAAGAACATGAAATATAGGATTAATTTCAAATTGATTGTAGGAGTCCAGAATTGCCCTAACCCCAATGCAGAACAACAAAAAACAATTTATAGGTCAATATCCCTCATGTACATAGATGCAAAAATCCTCCACATGATACTAGCAAACTAATTCCTACAGTATATAAAAAGATCATTGAATATATTCTAGTCAGATCCATCCCAAGAATGCAAGGATGAGTCACAATGAAAAGCAACAAATATAATGTAAGACATAAAAAATGAAAAAAACATCTTATCATCATTGGAAGCAGAAAAATACTGGACAAGATTTAACATTTTTATGATAAAAATTTTCCAAAACTTAGAAATGAAAGAAATATTTCCCACAAGTCATAAGAGCTAAGTCTTAAAAATGGCTTTTGTGTCCATCACTAGATGACTGTGTAAAGAAAATTTATTTATATACAATGGAGTGATACTTAGCCATAAAGATAAACGTGAGTCACTTGTGGGAAAATGGATGTATCTCAGGTCATAACGTTAGGTGAAATAAATCAGACACACAAATTTAAATATCACATGGTTTCTCTTATATTAGAACCTCAAAATATAAATAAAGAGCAAAATAAAAGGAAGATAGTAAGATATATTGACATAGATCTTTTTCAAATGGGAAAAGAACCGAGAGCTGGAGAGAGGTGGCCAGGAGAGAAGGGCAAATGATGAAAAACTAACTGAGATGTGTTATATAAGTGTACCACTCTCCATGAGGAAGATAATCGGTGTGTACTGAAAATCTGAACAAAATTTTAAAATTTAAAAACTAAATAAGTTAAAAATAAAGAAATATATCCCAACATAAGATATTTAAGTATTGATCTGTGATCTACCTTATATACAACCATATAGTCTTGGTTGGAATAAATAAAAGCTTTCCACCTAATATCTGAAACAAGATATGGATGCCCACACTTACTACCACCAATCAACATCATACAAGAAGTCCTAGGTAGAAGTTTATGAATAGAAAATAATAGCGTCCATCTAAATTTGAATGACTGAATATAAATTGTCCTTCTGTATAGATGACACATTCTTTTATGCAGGAACATCCAAAGGAGTCACCCAAAACTGTTAAAAATAATGAAGTAAAGTTACTAGATACAGAAATCAAAATTTCACCATCAATATGTCTACACACCAATCATGTGCAAGAAATAAATCAAGAAAACAATTCCACTTATAATAGCTATAAAAATAAAATACTTAGAAATAATCTAAGCAAGTAGGTTAAATATCTGTACATTGAAAACTATAAAATGTTGATGAAAGCAATTGAAGTAGAATCAAAAAGTTAGAAGGATATTGTACATTTATAGAAGAATTAATATTAGTAAACTGTGAAAACTACCCGTGTTGAATGATAGATTCTATTGTCTCCATCAAAATATTAATGATAAACACAGAAAATTTTAAAAATACTATAATTTTATGAATGTACAAAAGCTTCAAAGCAGCCTTGAGAAATAAAGAAAGCAAGAAGCATCACACTGTCTGATTTAGAAATATATTACAAAAGACTGGAGCTTTAGGTCAGTAGTAGACCACTCGCCTAGACTACATAGGGCTGTAATACAAAATAATATTAAAAAGAAACTAAAAAGAAAGATACAAAATGTATGAGGACATGAAAAATGAACACTTCTACATTATTGGAAGAAATGCAGTCTTGTACGACCATTGCGAAAGTCAGTAGGTAGACTCCTTGGTACCGGGGATTGAACTCAGGTTCTTGTGCTTGCGCAACAGGTGGCGAAACCACTGAGATAAATCCCCAGCAGTAGGTAGACTCCTTAAACAGCTAAAAATGGAAAGTCCATTTGACCGAGCTATATTCCTCCTGAGTATATTCTCCAAAGAGTTACAAATGTCATAGTAATTTCATATATGCAAACTTATATGTAAAGTAGCATAATTAAAAACAGCTAAGCTCTGGAAACAGTTTAGTTGCCTATCAACAAATGGATAAAGTTATTCTGCAGTAAAAAGATTAAGTCATATATTTGATGAAAAATGCATGAGACATTTGAGACCATAATTTTAATTTAAATGAATCCTATGGAAAATCAAATATCATAGAGTTTCTCTTATATGAGAAACTTTAAATAGAGATAAAAAGACTAGAACAAAGGAGAGATGATAGGAAATCAGAATGCAGGTTTTTGGAGATGGGGAAGGGTGTCTAGAAGACACAAGAGGCAGAAGCACAGAGAGAGTTGTAAAAGAATGAAAAAAGATCAAGATACTTTATATATTTGAACCAATTCAATACATATGCGATTATGTATTATAATTACATATTTTAAAATTTAAATAAATACATAAAAGAAGAAAAACAAGACATCACCATTGGAAAAAAGTCTACCTTGCCACATAATTTTTTTACTTATGAAAATAGTTGGTTATCAATTAAATATAAAAACATAGCTCATTTTGGCTGTTTACAAAGATAATTGCAATCTTAGAGTAACTTTAAAGAAGCAAAAGTTCAGCTAATGTCCTACTGAATGTTGATAATAATCCTCAGAAAACACTAGATTCACACATTAACTGGAAATACAAGAACACCACTGAATCAGTTGGATACCTGAACACAGCTGTATATTGAAAAGAAACTTTATTTCTTAAGCATATTTTGAAATATTTCAATTGCCAACAGTTGACAATACACCTTTTTTTTTCAACATGGTAAGATTCATTGCTCAATGTGAATGCGTGCAAGTGCTTAGATGGTAACTTCAGGACAAAAGCACAGAGGGTGCAATAGTGTCAATGAGATATTAATGGAAAGGAAGCTTCTAAAATACAGAGAGTTCATGGGTATGAAATCAATCAAATATACTGAATTTTCAATGTGAGGAAATTTAGTAACCATGAGTGAAAGTGTGCATCAACAGAGCCAGGATGAACGCAGAGCAGTGATGTCCAGAGACCCCACACAGCATTAAAAAGTATCTATGGAAAGGTGATATTGAAACAGAAAAATAATAATGTAAAAACATGATATAATAATATATGGTGTTATATATAATAATATATATGGTGTTGAGGAACAATTCATTTGAATATTATATTTGAATCAAATCAACTCGTGCTATAATAAACTCATTTATGATTGGTTCCTTTAGGCAACAGAATTTTAACCCACCCTGAAGTTTTTAAATATCATAGATTCATAAGAATCAGAATCTCTGGTGATAATACTCAGGCATCAGTATTTTATTCTCCCTGGATGATTAAAATAAATGCCAAACTTATGGTTCAGGATATGGCTTATGGATGTAACCGGCCCAAATATATACTATCCATGTAATTTTTAAATAAAATATGTATGCACTTTGAAAACTGTTGTACATTTTAAATATATAGAGCTTTATATGGAGCTATATGGAGACCAAGGTCATTTTTCAGAAAGTACACAAGCTGCCTGTTTATAGTGTTTTAGTTATGATATTTGTAATTAAAAATAGATTAAAGAATATGTGTGGAATTTCATTAAAGATGGACCAAAGGAATCCATATTTAACCGTGAAGCACTGAATAAAAAGAAAGTCATAAAGCTCCAAGAGTGAGCAAAGAGGAAGAATTGGCTGTTCTACATGGCCAGATTATTTGCATGTCTACACAATTGGGTTTTACAACACAAACTACAGAATATGAGGAAGAGATTTTAGGACTGCATTGTTCTGCACTGTAGTCTCCACAGGGCGCATTTCATTTCCTGATTCCTAAGGCTGTAGATGAAGGGATTTAGCAATGGGATAAGGGTGGTGTACATCACTGAATCTACTGAAAACTTTATAGGAGATGTAAGGTAAACACCAATGGCAGTTCCATAAAATAAGCAAACAACTGAGAGGTGAGACCCACAAGTGGAGAAGGCTTTATGCTTCCCACTTGAGGATGAGATTCTTAAAATGGAGGAAACAATTTTATAGTAAGAGAAAAACATCCCTGAAAGGGGAAGAAATCCATAGATGGCACCACTTACAAAATATGTGACTATATTTTTGGTAAAGTTATCAGAACAGATGAGATGTAGAAGTTGAGAAAGTTCACAGAAAAAATTAGAAATATTCACATCCTCAAAATAGGTAAAATGTAAGGCAATCAAATTGTGCAGCTGGGATTCTAAAAGACTGAACAGAAGAGACACCATGACTAAGAAGACAGAGGTGAGGGTTCATGATGACATGGTACCTCAGGGGGTGACAGATGGCCATAAACTAGTCATAGGCCATCACAGTCAGAAGCATGTCATCCATACATCCAAAAATTTGAAGAGACATTTGTGTCAGGCAGCATTCATAAGAAATTACCTTATTATGTAATCGGATGTCCATAATCATCTTTGGGACTGTTGTGGAGATGAAACCAATGTCATTGAAGGACAGGTTGGAGAGGAAGAAGTACATGGAGGTGGGGAGGTGGGAGTCTGAGGTGGTGATCAGGATGATGAGCAGGTTCCCAAGCACACCCACCATGTATATGGACAAGAAGAGTCCAAAGAGGATGAGCTGCAGTTCTGGATCCTCTGAGATCCCCAAGAGATGAAATTCTGAGATGTATGTTAGGCTTTGTTCTAAATTTCTTGGGCACCTTTTTCAAAAGAAAGGAATATTGGAGAAAGGAATCAAACACCAGGTACTGACAGGTGTCCAAATTGCTTCGGTGTTTATACTTTATATCCTGTGCAAGGATTAGCAGAGTTAGGACTTCTTTATCTTAACACTAAAGTTGATAGCTCATATTCAGAAAACTTTTATACATGTCACCTATGTTACAGTGTTTTTTCTATTTTTGTCTGTTTTCTGATAACCTTCCTTTGTGTAGAAAGCGCTCACCCCAATGTATGGTTTGCATTTTTAAACTTGTTTAATATATAACTTGCATTCTTACGTTTGGTGGACTTCACCTTTTGATAAATATATTTAAGTTAAATGCACATAACCAATGACGTTGCTGCCCACAGATGGGGTGTTGGTGTGCATTTCAGGTTAATAATTAAATAGTAATGCAGGAAGGGAGCTCTTTGCTTTTCCCCCTCTGTATTCTGCAGTGCATGACTTCAGAATACTTTCTCTGTTTTGCTAATCTTAAAGTCTTTTTCATATGGTTAAGAACTTTAGTACCAGGGATGAACTCAAAGTTTAAGGTTGAGCCTGATGCTTCTCATGCAACTTAATAGGTATTCAGAGAAATATTTCCTGGTACCTGGGTTGCAATTGCTTGCCTCAGACACATCCTCCTCCTCATCAACTTCATCTGTTTCACAATTGCAATTACAAGTAATTTTATAGAGAGACCCGCTTTATCCTTTTGTGGGTGACATGTCTATGCAAGCATGGCAAGTGAGGTAAGGAATTAAAAATTTGAATTAGTTATCAGAGGCCCACAGTACAAGAAAAAAGTTCACAATGATTCGAATTGAAATTATGCAATATTTATTCTTCCATATGGCTGACCAAATGATTTGTTTTTCTAGATGGTTAGGAAATAAACTATCCAATAGTCCTTCACTCATCCATGCTCTCCCTCAGCACTTATGGGGTGAAGTTGCTTCTCTGCTGGATCATGACCAAACTGTGCAGACTCAAAGCAATTTCCCTGTTTTGTGAACTTTGTGAAAGTGCTGGTTACTTTCTCAGATTAACAGGAATATAGTGTCAGATATAAACTTTCTGATACAGAGACTTTTGATGAGGAAACCCTATAGAGGCTACTTAGCTGTAAAATCACACTGAAGAGCTAGAGATATATACTGATATTGACTACTAGACAGCCCTGGAGTCTCATTGTGCAGAGCTCATAATTAGCCATGTTGGCCCATGTATTGAAATCCCTTTGGACTTCCTATTACTGTAGGAAAAGAATAAGAAACTAAAATGCCCATCACACTTTTGGGACTCTTTATTCAGGTGAAAATACATGCTATTCACTGGATTTGTTTCTTCTTTTTTAAAAACATATTTCTGCATTTTACTTCCACTGTGGATTATGGTAAAATATATACAATAAAAATATCATTTTCATCAGTTCTATGTGCAGCGATTCAGTGATATCAATCATGTTCATCATATACAAATATAACCAACATCTGTTTCCAGAAATAGTTCCTCTTCCCAAATGTAAAATTTGCACCCATATTTAAATCTCCACATTGCTTCATCTCCCAACCTTGATAATGACCAATCTATCATAAAACAAGTTCACAAAATAAATCTTAACATTTACATCCATATTATGAACAAGAAGGCATGACTTGCAACTCTATATGTTTAATTTTGCTGTGAGTCCAAATGAATGCCAAGGTCCTGAGACTAGAATGTTCTCCTCTGGAGGCTCCATAAGGAGCTTTTAATGTTCCTGTTCCTCAGGGGGCAGATAAAGGAATTTTGAATAGGAATGGCCAGAGTGGAAGACACCAAAAGAGCTGAGCTTCAAGTACACTTCTAAAGGAACTATTCTATTAGAAAAAAGGAAACTAACAAGTGACATCACTAGTGGATATGACACTATGGGTGGAGAAGACATTATTTTTCCTGTAATCATGAGTTTTGAATAGTGAAGGAAAAACATTAGGAACAGGAAAATATCCCCGAGATAGGAGGAGAACTAGAGATGTCACCAACAAAATGCCTGAATATATTATTGGTGAATGTGTCAGAAAAAAGCAAGATTAAAAGGTTGATAATGAAGTTTCCATATCTGTAAAGAATGTAAATTTAATCATTCAAATTGGGCAGCAAGAAATAAAGGAAGCTACACATACACACTCACAAACACACACACACACAAATGGAAAAGCCACAATGTCAGGTTCTTAATGACTAAGTAAGCAGATGACATTCGGCATTTCCTTCCTGAGGTTAATGTAGGAGGTGACAGTCCCAGTCTCCCCTCTGACCTTCAATAATCCCAAATGAACAGGTCATTGAGAAAGGGTTTTTCTTCCTGGGGAGTCATGAAAGGGAGAGAGCTGATAAATCCCATTATCAGAACTATTTCCAGGGCACAAACTCAAGAGCTATTTATCTTTTTTTTCCTCTGAATACAAAAAACTATATATGAAAATATTTGAAACTCACCAATTGAACTTCTTATCTTGGAAGCTGATATCCTTTGTTTGGAAAATCTTTTCTTAAGTTCTACAGGACATTATTAAAAGGACTAGAAATCAGTGTTTAGATCACTCTAAAAACTAAGCGTTTTGTGATCACACTGATTTATGGCCAGGATTTGAGAACTACAGAAGGTGTGGTTAAATGTTTAACAAAATTTTCACTTTTTCTTCTCCTTTGCTGCTATACCTGGAGTCTTGAGGCTGTTAGGCAAATGCCCCACCAGTGACCCATTCCCCAGGCCTCATTTTGAAATTTTTGATATGTCCTCTGTGCCAAGCAGGGGAGAGACTCCAAGAATCAGACTAAGAGCTAGTAATTTGTCTCCATATATAAAAATATAAGTACAAGTATAAAGCAGAAAAACAGTAACTTCATGTAACTGGATATTTTGATATAATTGTATGAAAATACTTGTGGTAACTTGTAGCACTAATAATAAGATACAAATTTGATTTTGCCTTTGTGTTATGCATTTATCATATTAATAACAGAGGGAGGATCCATTCTGTCCTTTTACTTCTTCAATGCTGTTCTATCAATGAGAAATCCACTCAGATGAGCATGCTGAATCACTGAAATACTAACAACTAATCATTTTTAACAAAGGAATAAATGTGAGAGGATTCAAAATGAAATAGTTAATCTCTGGGTCTGATGAACTGATCTCATAATTTTCCAATCATCAGAAAGATTTCAGCAGATGTCTTAGGGCGTTAACTACCTATAAATTTGAGGTGTATATTTTATTATTATGTGATTTGATACATATTAATTACATTTATCTGGTTGTATCAGTACATATGCATATGGAATCTGGATCCATTTAATTGCCCCTTCCTCCACACTCTCCCTCCATACAGAATGAGTTATGATTACATGTTCGTAACATGATATACTGGTTCATAGTCATACAACATATTTTGATTACTCTATCCCCATCTTCATTTTGTTTCCTTGATCTTCTTTCCACCTCCCTGATTTCCATATTTTCTAAAATCTATGCACCAGGATCCTGTTATTACCCCTTTTGTAGCTATTTGTATAAAAGAAAAACAATGACATTTAACTTCATGAGTCTAGCTTGTTTCACTCAATGTGATTGTATTTAATTCCATCTACTTCCCTCCAAATAATATGCTTCTGTTCTATTTTATGACTAATAGTTCACTGTGTACTTATGACACTCATCTGTTGGATGCCATTTTCCTTAACCATTCATCTGTGGATGGGCTCCTAAGTGGGCTCCACAGCTTAGCTATAGTGAATTGTGCAGCACTGAACATGAGTACACATCTATCACTATAGCATGCTGACTTTAATATACCAAGGGCTCATGTAGTTGGATCAAATATAGTTTTAGTTTGAGTTTTTAAGTATTAACTCCATACTGCTTTCCATATGACTATACTACTTTACATTCTCACCAACCAGTGTGCAAGGATTCCTTTTCCCCACATCCTTAGCAGGACTCAAAGGTTTTACATTCTAACTGGGGTATGATGTAATTTCAGTATTGTTTTTATTTGCATTTCACTAATGGTTACCTATGCTGAATATTTTTTCATATAACACTGGCCCTTGGTACTTCTTTTGAAAGTGTTTCTTCATCTGCCTATTCATTGACTGGGGATGTGGGTTTTTATCTTGAAGTTAATTTTGAGTTCCTTTTATAGGCTGGCTATTAATCCTCTAGCAGAAGACTAGCCAAAGTTTTTTTTCCCACTCTTTGTATTACATCTTCACTCTGTTGTTTCTTTTGCTGTGCAGAGCTTTTAAGTTTGACATAGTCACATTTGTTGATCCTCAATGTTATTCACTGAACTACTGGAATCCTAGTCAGGAAGGTTTTGTCTTTGACTATGGATTCAAGTGTTTTCCCTGATTTCTTGAAACCAATTCAAAGTTTCTGGGCAAAAGCTAGGTCTTTGATCTTTGTGGTATATTATTAATCACTTCCATTTTTATGAGTAAGAATTTAAGAAGCCCTGAAATAACTTCTTATTTTGAGGTTGTGGGATGATACAAGAATGGGAAAATATACGGTCTGCTGTGCGAATGCATTAGAGTGGGCTGTACAAGATTACCATGTATGTACTTCTGTGGTTTTTTCCTGTGATTCACAGATACCATTCTTGTAGTAGATGAAGCGTTTGCCACCCTCTGCTACCCACTACCATATATCAAAAATCCCTAAGGCACAGTGAGCAAGGCATATTCTCCAGCAGTGACAGGGCTGGGGAGTAGCTAACTGCCTCATCAACACCACAATGTTCTATGGTTCAACAGGGTAAATGCCCCATGTCTGTAACCAGATCAATTCAAACAAGGATTCACTGTTTTCACTCTTCCAACCTGGTATATACTACATAAAAATGCTATCCTCATTTTCTGTAAGACAATAATATTGGAAGAGCATACAGCTTGGAGAATATCATGCAGAATGAATGAACAACATATAACATGGAGCTCATACTCTGGCATTTTGGAAGCCATGAGAATAGTTCATGGTTTAATTTTGGTATAATTTTGGTTGTATTTTCCTTCTCCTCTGCTGTTCTCTCTGTTCCTCTTCTACTTGCTCCATCCCCATCTCTCATCCCACAGTACTTGACATACTGCTCCTTCTCTTCCTACTAACCTTGATACACATTTAGAGCAACTAAGGAGACAAATTGAAGAGACTCTCTTGGATCATAGCTGAGATATATACGGGAAGCAGAATCAGGGTCAATGGAGAACAACAATTTGAATGAGCTTCAGGGGCCTCATACACAACCACAAACCTAAACTTCACATTCCTCTTTGATGAAATGCACATTAATGTATTTTCTGACTAGATAAAGTGCCATGTGTGCCCTCATTATGAGAAAACAATGCATCTGAAAGTTTCTCTCCATCCTTCATCTCCATCTGCACTCACTGGGCAAATTTGCATCTCTACTGGGTCATGAACAAGAAAATGAATAATGGATGTATTTCCCAACCTAAAGTTATCCAATAAAGGCTCAGACTTTGCCTATAAGATTGATAGAAATATTACTGTAAACATCTAAACTACTTAGAAAATATTATAAGGCTGTTAGGCCAGGCCAGGCCCTAAGCACAGAAGATGACTGAGTCATATTTGCTAAAGGTCAGGATTCAAAAAGGAAGAACTACTACACCCACATGCTTCCCCTAGGAATGAACAGTAGTGATTGATATTTCAAATAGACATCAATCACATTAATTGTGGACCACCTCCCAGGCCATTTCCTTTCCAGAATGTCATTATTCATTCCATGCATGCTTGCTACATGAATTGTTGTCCATTTGATCACCATTTAATCAATAAGCAACTGTACTATAATTTAATTGGTTAATCATAGTTTTTCCTCAACTCATACCCATCTTGTGATTTTTCCAATAGGATTTAACTGTTATAGTTTTGTCCCACCTTGAATAACCTCACCTCATGGGTTTGCTCAATAAAGTACATTTCAGAAACAGGGTGGGTGAAAAACCCACTTTTAGGTTCTCCTTCTGTCTTAGACAGAAGCTATATTGTTTGCAATAAATTATTCCCACTCTTAACCTCCATTGTTCCTAGGATTCATTCTTTGATTATAGAGAACACAAACTAAGCATTTTAAATGTCTAGCAGGTTGAGAGTTATAATTCCTTTATGCTCTTTGGATTATTTTGAGGTCCTATATCATCCATAGATCTTATGCTCTATGTCAATATCATGTCAGATAGATGTCTTGTTAAGTACACAACTTTAAGAGGGGGAGACACAGCTATGGATATCAGTAGTTTAGTGCTAAAAATGAAAAAGCTGTGGACATAGACTGATTATAATATTTTGAAGGATCAATCCATAGAGCTCATATTTAGCCAAAGCATTTTATGTAATCCCAGTAATTAAGAACTTCTTAATGGAGGAAGATGATGACAAAGTGGATGTCATCTCTGGTTTTCATCTCTTGCTTTATTCAGGAGGAATCTCCTGTGCAGCAATCACTTAGATTTTTGTTTCCTTCTTTAAAAATAACAGAAGACAAATCTATAATTTATCATCATTATTTATTTTGGCAAAATATAGGTAACAAAAAACATAACTATTCTCAGTGCATGATTCAGTAGTTTAATGGTAATCATATGCATATCTAAATATTTTCAAGTCCCAAATTGAAACTTAGCCCTCTTTTTATTTTGTACCATAAATTGAACTCAGGAAGGCTCAGGGCTGCTGAGCAACATTCTGGTCTCCAGTACTCATTTTAAAGAGTCTATGTTCTTCCTACTTCACACCACTGTAAAATGCCAGTTTGATATTTGGTATAATGAGAAAGTAAAATTCTCGATCTGTAAATATAAGATGACTAGGTGGCAGAACTTAAAAGACTATATACTTAAGACTGATGCTTTTTCAACCTATATTCTATGGGAGGCATCAGGTCTTCATATTAGACTTTTCTTCTATGAAGCTTCAGCAGGGCATCTTTAATGTCCCTGTTCCTCAGGCTATAGATGAAGGGATTCAGCATAGGAGTCACAATTGTGTACATCAGTGAGGAAACCAAACTCTTTCTAGGCGAATGCACTATGGCTGATCCAAGGTATATCCCAATGCTTGTGCCATAAAATAAACAAACAACTGACAGGTGAGACCCACAAGTGGAGAAGGCTTTATACTTCCCTCCTGATGATGGAACTCTCAGGATGGAGGAAATTATTTTATAATAAGAGAATAGTATTATCAAGATAGGAAAAATCCAAATATGGCACCAACAAAATATGTAATTATATTTTTGTTGAAGTTTTCACTACAGTCTAGATTAAGAATTTGAGCAGGTTCACAGCAGAAGCTGGAAACGGAAACATTCTTGAAGTAAATGAACTTTAAAACAATCAAAGTATGCAGCTGTGAGTCCAAAAGGCTTAACAAAACACATGCAAAAACAAGGAGGATGCAGTTGTGAGGGCTTATAAAGACTGGGTAATGGAAGGGGCGACAGATGGCCACAAACCTATCATAAGCCATCACAGTCAAAAGTATGTCATCCATACATCCAAAAAGAATAAGCAGAGACATCTGTGTCAGGCAGTCCACATAAGAGATGACTATTCTCTGAATTATGATATCCACAATAGTCCTTGAAAACAGATGTCTACAAAAGACAGATTGGAGAGGAAGAAGTACATGGGGGTGTGGAGGTGGGAGTCAGAGCTGACAGCCAGGATGATGAGCAGGTTCCCAAGCACTTTGACCGGGTACATGGCCAGGAACAGTCCAAAAAGGATGGGCTGCAGGTCTGGATCCTCTAAGACTTTCATGAGATGGAATTCTAACACAGCTGTTAGATTCTGTGCATCTATATTGTCTGGACACCATGTTAAAGAGAAAAAAATATAGAAAAAACCCCACAAATATTTAGCAGTCTGTATATGTTTTGTACTCACATACTCACAATTTACTCTTGCATTCCACATAATTTTATTAATGTATCTGAGTTCTACTAAATTTATTGTTTTAAATCGTCCACTATTAGTTTTTATTAGTCACCTGTTTTCTACACAGTCCAGTGAGCAATGTTAGAAGACCAAGTATATTGGAGACAAGAAGTTCATGATTATATTAAAATACTGCCTATTGTTTAATAAAAATTGAGAATAAGTAATAGCTTTCCTTCTTTAGAAATAATCATTCTGCAGGAAACTAAGAAGTATCCTCATTTACCTTATTTCTATCAAAATCAGGGCCCAATATTCTGATATTCAGAATTTTAATAAGTTCGCTAAAACAGCTAGGGATCTATTATTTGATCACTAAATGTTGATGTTTCATATTTATAAAATATTCAATATGTTTCCCAAGTTCAATCTCTGGTACCAAAAAAAAAAAATTCAATATGTGATGAAAAACAAGTGAAAGTTGTGTCTGCTATCATGATGATATAATATGGAAATGATGTAAAACAGGGAAGCTCAGAAAATAATGTAATACATCCGGTAGTTTCATCAGTTGAAATACTGTGACAATAATTACCTACTTTACACGCCTATTTTATGGAAACTTTCAAAAATCATTTAATTGCACATAGTAGAAGTTTTCTATCCAATTTATCAATATGTACCTGGCAAAATATTAAAAAGTCCAGATACCGTGGTCTAAAATCAAAACCAGATTGATTAGAATATTTGCCTGTGAAGTTTCTGTTGGTTCACTTTACAATGCAGTTGAAACAATTGCAGCCATAAATTTCCTGGCATTTAGAGCATGAATCTTTAATATGTTAATATTAACTGTTTTTAAAATATTAATGCACATGATCTGTATTACAATGTAAAATTTTATAATATTTAATACAGACAATATTTGACATTGATTTGAACTATAATCTATGAATCTTTGGTTCTTGATATGTCTGAATGATTCTATTCTTCCACACACCTTGTTTCCATGGGCAACTATTGTTAGGAACATGGAGGTAGATTTTCCTTTCATTGTTCTGAAATCTCTGTTGATTACTGTATCCATAAATGTTTTCTAAAGACTTACCTGTAAAGTACCTAAATTGCATTTAAATAGTGTATAGCACATACTGTCCCTGAAATGTTCTACTTTATAACAACATGTATATTTGTTTTTCTTTATGAAGTAAATACATCTACCATAAATGACTTTTGTGATAAATTGCATTACCTCAGAGAGAGCCATGAGTTAATCTGTAAGGTAATTATGATGACAAGCATTTCAAATATTTTCTGCTCCTCTCTATAACATATATGAGTGACTATCCCCATGAAAATCTAAGTAGAATATTGATCTTTGACTTCCTGCAATTAATATATATTTGGTTTTGCCATTAATTTATCTCATTTAAAAAGTCAGTCATTATTAACTGTATCTAATATGTATAATATATATTATATAATATATATAAATTATATACATAATCAAAAATAGCTCAGCATTTCATATGGAAATAATCTTTTCAAAATCATTCTACAAACCTTTCATTTAACATTGAGAATATTTTCATTTAACTCTGGTAGAAGAGACAGTGCCTGTGATTCAGAAAATTAATCTAGCTCTGGTGAAAAAGACAGTGCCTGCGAGTCATGAAATAATCATTTTTTTCTGAATAATTGAACTGCTACAATATGTTAGATGTCTGTGACTCTTTCCTCCTCTCTAGGTTCATATTGTTTAATGAAAATACAATAATTTCTATTGTCATAATATTCATTCTATATAAGCTAATAAAATTTGCACATTGTGGATGATTTTCCAATAGAAGGTTCCTACATTAAAAATATAATGAGTTTCGCCAGGTGTGGTGGCATACGTGTATACTCCCAGCACATTTAGGCTGAGGCAGGAGGATTTGCATGGGCCACACAGTGAGTTCAAGACTGACCTAGGAAGATCCTGTCTCAAATTATACATATAATATAATAAAATATATAATATAATAGTATGTAATATAGTATATAGTATATCTATTAAAAACACACACACACACACATATATATATATATAGAGAGAGAGAGAGAGAGAGAGACAGTGAGTTTTATATATTCTGAGCTGTATGATGAATGCCTTTGTTAAATGGAATTGGAGCTATGGAATAATATGAATGCATTAATGGGTCTTAACTCCATGAAATTTTCAGCCATTATCAACAAATAATTTTGTTTTCAGTACAATTTAATGGAATTATAGGTCTCGTGGCCATGACATAGACCCAGAGAGCTACACTTTATCTTGTTTCTAGTTTAGTAGGACATTAATGAAAAGCACAAAGCTGCAGACACGAAAGCATCAAGTATGTTGATGCCACCATGCTATGACAAAATATTGTGAACAACTGATTACTTTTCTCATTACTATGAATACCAATATCCAAATTTTGCTCTGATTTAATGCTTTTACCACATATTAACACAAAAGAGCACTCATTATATGTTTACTATTTCCTCAATATAGTCTCAGAGATACTAACAACCTGGTGTGTCTTACAGAAATGTTATCTCTATATCAGCAAACAAGATTTAAAATTACATCATCCTTCATTGGGTAGTATACATGAATTGGTTTTCATTGTTTCCCAACCATACATTAGTTTAAAAAGATGTATGGACAGATCCATTTCAGGCATACATATTTTTAATCTATATTCTGAATAGTAACAAAATCAAGACCTGATCTTAACAGTCATTTTCAGTTGAATGGACCAGTTACATGAATGGAGAAAGATGTGGGAAATTGCAGGGGTACACGAGAAAGGAAAAAAGACAGAAGGATATGCTGAATGAATGTGTGCCTTTTATTTGTGATCTTTTTGTAAGATCACAATCTTTCCTCTGTAATTTTTATAGTAGTTGTTACCAACTAGTATGCTCTGCAATCTACCAGAAATCCCCTTAGAAAAGAGCACATAGAACAGGAAATCTCATCCTAGAGCGACAGGGATGTAAAATGACTAGATGAGTTTTGAAGGTGACACCCAGATGCCCTATGTCTCTAATCAGACATTGCGCATTAAAGAAAAATTATATCCCTTTGACTTTTTTGTAAAAACCCATAATGAAGCATTTATAAACTAGAAAGAGTGTGCAGATGATTTACTCTGGTCTGAAAAGAACACAGATAAAAGCACCAGGCCTTCATGAGTCTCTAAATAATGAATTAAAAATTGTGGATAGAATCCTCATTCTAATCATTATCTGTATCATCAAATTAATGAACATTTTGAACTGTCTAGGAAATGGTTGTGTGTGACCTATTTTGGGTTATGGCTGGTGAGGTATTTCTAGAAAGTAAAATCACTCTGAGAAGAAAGAAAAAAATTTATATAAGCTTACAACAACACTCACCACATTGAAGATCATAAACTTCACAGTCCTCATGTCTTAAAGTTTCATTTTTTTGTCCTCCCATTAGCCTATCCAAACCATGTTTGTCTTCACTAGGAGTAAACAAATCAGGCAGTCCTTCCTCACTCCTCATTTCCCTCAGCACTTACTGATCTAAATGGTGGCTGGGGTGGGTTTTGATCATGGACGTAGGCTCTGTCAGGATTGTTAAGCATAAGTCTCAGATAGGAGCTTCTTGATCCCCCTCCTAAAAAAACAGAAAAGAAGACATGCCTCTGAAACCAAATTCAGCATAGGTATCAAGCTAAAGGGCTACAGGCTTAACATCGACTATTATATGACCTTGGAGGCTCAATGCACAGAGGTCATAATTAGCCAAATTCATTCACTTTGCTACAAACTCTAAGGACAATTCAATTTTAATTGGGAAAAAAGAAGAAGAGGAAGAAAAAAATGAATATCCATAAAAGTTTGGGGTCTTGTTCTCTATTCAGGAGGAAACTTGTAACTACTATATATTTCTTGCATTTCTTTTTCTCAATAATTCATTTGGATTTTATTTACATTTTTTACTATGCCATATTTAAATTGCAAAAGAGAGTTTATAGTTCAGTGCCTTTTTACATTCATATTGTAAATCACTAACATCCACATCTAGAAATTTTTCATCTTCCCAACTGAAACCACCTACACATTGTTCAAAACATTTCCATTTGTTTTCACTCTGAACACTGGCTAACACAATTCCACTATCAAATATGATGAGAAATTAAAGTCATTCTACTTCAAAATAACATGGATGCAGGATTTAGAGCTTTATATGTTTAGCTTTTGTTTTTGTATATGTTTGCAATATATAAAATTATATTCATCTTTGATAATTGGCACATGTAGACGTCACATTTTAATTGATTCCAATTCCCATCGCTTCTCGGCCTTTTGGCTAAGGTCAAGTGATTCCAATTCTCCTTTCGCTCCTGGCCATCCCCTCTCCTACTACTCCCAGGTCTCCTCTTGTCCACGAAGTCCACTTCCTTTTTGTGTCATCTTCCTTATTTTGCTCTTTGAGTCATTAATATTTTGGATTTGTCCTATGATCTTACACTTAAATTCCTTGTCACAGGCCTGAAATTAGACTGCTCTGTTGTCTGAGTCATGTTTAATGTTCTTATTTCTCGGGGTGTACATGAAGGATTCAACATAGAAGTGATCATGCTGTAATGACTGAGGCCACCAAATCCTTTCTTGGAAATTGTGACAGAACTCATTCAAGCTATGTAGCAATGCTTGTTCAATAAAATGAGCAAATTAGTGAAAGGGGAGACCTTTTGGTGGAGAAGATTTACACTTCTCAACCAAATATGGGAGTCTCAGAATGGAGGAAATAAAACTATCCCTGTGAAGGAAAAAAAAATAAACCAAATGTACATGACCAGTGAAATACATGACCATGTTATTGTGAAGTCTTCAAAACAGGAATAATTAAGAATTTGTACAGGATCACAGAAGCAATTGGATAACTCCATATCCTTGAAGGAGGTAAGTTACATGGCAAAAAATAGTGCAGCAGAGAGTCTAAATGACTAAACAAAATGGACAACAAAACAAATCCAAAGAGGTGAGGCTTCTTGATGGCTGGGTAATTTAGGGGGTGCCAGATGATCAGGAGCCTCTCATAAGGCAATGCAGTCAGAATCATGTCATCCATACTTCTGGAAAGGACATAAATAAGAATCTATATCAGGTTACTTATATAGAAAACAATCCTTCTGTTATGAGCGTGATCCACAGTCATGTTTGGGACCACGGTAGGTATGAAACAGGCATTATCACAGGATAGATTAGAGAGAAAGAAGTGCATGGGGGTGTGGAGGTGGAAGTTGGAGCTGACAACCAGGATGATGATAATGTAAAAAGAGGATAGATTGTAGGTCTGGATGCTCCAAAGTATACCTGAGTTGGAATTCTGAGACACATTTTACACTGTGTCCTTCAACATTACTTCTGCTGCTGTCTGTGAGATATCTATGAGAAGTAGAAACAAAGAGCATGAAAAGCAAATTTTAAATGTGTTTTGCAGTACATTCATCATAATAAGAGATTACACTTCAAAGCTATTGTAGTGCAACATTGAATATTACAATCTCCCCATTTGGCTATCAAAGCAGTCATGTTTGTACTTTAGATGAGTTACCTATAACTCAGAGTCTTTTGAATATCTATGGCCTCCCTCTGCCATTACTGGTTTATGCCACTTTTCTGCTGTGTCATGACCAATGAATACAGATCTCAAGACAAGCCTTACAAGCTTGGTGAGCATTGAAGTCTCAGTTACAGGTTTCAGGGTTTATATGATTGAAAAGTTAGATAAGAGCTACTTGATACAGCCATCAATGGAATAGGAAGTCTGTGCTTCCAGATATGAAGCCAAATATATTTGAATAATTAAATGAAGTGCTGGAGTGACAGGCTTATTATTATTACATGATCATGGAGCACAATGCTCTGAGCTCATAATTATTCAAATTATTACCTGTTATCCAATCTCTAGGAACTTCATAAGACTGAAGAAATGAGACAAAAGGAAAAATAATATCCACAAGTATATTTGATGTTTCACCATAGTAAGACTCTTGTGTGTTTTATTCACTTATTACATTTCTATCTTTTAAAAAAGATCCATGTACTCTTTCCATTTTTTCCATAAAAGATACACAATGTAAACTTACCTGTTAACCATATTAAGTATACACTTGAGTACCATTAATTACATGCCGTTGCTTACACGTTGTAACATCATCATGAACATCAATCTCCAGAATTTTTTATTCATTAAATTTATTGGTACATATTAGTATACAATATAATTACATTCATAATTGGGAATTCATACCAGTACATGATATATCTTTATTCTTAATTTTCTCATTCCCCTTCCCTCCCTTCATACAAAAGTGTTGTTTGCATTTTTTCTTTTCTCATTTTTCCTTTCCCTTCTTGCCTTTCCCTCCCCCATCCTCCCCAGTTCCCCTTCCCCTTTGAATATTTTTGATGTTCAGAAACTGAAAATTTGTATCCATTCTAAAAACTAAATATTCTTTACCTACACACCCCTTGAAGCTATCATTCTACAATGAACCATGATGTTGAACTCACACTATTATTCTGACAAAATAATATGATCAAGGAGGCAAAATTTGTGGGTCTTTATATTTAATTTTGCTATTTTTCCCAATCTTTAAAGTGGATGTCACATGTACTGAATTCGACTTGCATAAAAGAGCACCTGTTTAGGGCATTTAAAAAATATTGTTTCTTGATACACATTAGGTATACATTATGATGACATTCATCATTTGGTAGTTTTACCTTTACATGTTCTGTCCTGGTTCTTATTTTTTCCCCATTTCTCTGCCCTCTAGAACAGAAACAGAGTCTGTAAACAGGGCATTATGGCATCATTTTCACTCAGGTTGACGATGAAGTGACTCAGCATAGAAAAGACTACATTATAGGTCAATGAAATCAAAACCTCATTTATGGATTAATGCAATGCAGAAACTCTGTTGTTACATAAAATAAACAAAATCAGACAGGTGAACCCTTTCATCACAGTAAGGAAGGTTTAAAATTCCCGGTGATGGATCTCAGAATATTAAAAAAAATAGCTTCATAGTAAGAGTAAGAGATGGTTTAAAAGGAAAAAAAGTATGACTCCAGCAAATTCAAGTCTGTGATAATTGAAGACATCAAGCAAGTCAGGTGAATTTAAGAACTTCAGAAGAGCATAACAAAGAATGAGCAATTTACTTATCATTTAAATAGTGACACTGTAAGGAAATTAAATTGTGGAGCTTGGAATACCAAAGTTGAATAAAAAAGAACTCGACACAAAAAGCAATTCAGGTAAATGTTCACAATGAAAGGGTAATGCGAGGGGTGAGAAATGGCCATACACCTGTCAAAGGCAATCACCATCACATGCATGTCATTTCAACAATCAAAATCGATAAAATTATGCATGTGTCAAGCAACATACAGAGCAGATGACTCCAAAGTGAAGCTGGATGTCCACAATCATTTTCAGAACCATGGTAAAAATGAAACAGATGTCACCAGAGGACTGCTGGAGAGGGAAGGGAACACGTGTCACGGAGTTGGAAACCAGAGACTATGGCCAGGATGAGAAGTTTTCCCAAACATCACAACCAGAAATACAATTCAGAGACACTCATAAGAGTTTGTGTTTCTATGTTTTAAATTTTAATTTAAACATTCACCCTCATACTTGAACACATCTTAGATTAACAGTTCACAAGATAATACAGAAGAAAATATTTTAAAAAGAAAACTCTTACGTCAGATATTTTGTGGTATTTTAGGGTTTTGATGCAACAGTAGTGTATAAAATTCAACAATCAGAAGAATGTCTCAATGTTTTTTTAAAGGTTTGTTATCTATTAATTTCAGAACTATGATCACAGATATCATTGATTATGTGTACTGATCTAAACTATATTTACTAAATTTGGAATGCACTTAAGCCAGGAGAAAGAATTATATAATACATAATTTCAAATGATTAAATTTGAGTAAAACCTTAAATTTTTAAGAGAGGGAATTCAGAAAATCACATCAAGAAAAAAATGCCTAGACAAAAACTGGCACATGACATCATTTTTATCATTATGATCCATCAGCTTTGATTTCATATCAGATAATATTCTTTGTTGTTCTGTTTTTTAAATATGCTAAAAGGGATTTTAATCTTTTTCTTAGAATTAAATTAGGTATATCTCATCCTTTCTTATCCTTTTTTAGAATGATTTTCTTTCTAAAGGAAGAATGTTATTACTTCATATTTTTTTCTTAAAACATTTGGACTTTGTAATGCAAAGTGTGATTGTTATGTATAATTTTTTTCTCTAATATGATGTTTGAGTGTCCCCAATATGTTTGTACAGAATGATGCAAAAGCCACAGAATCCAGATTAAAAGGATTATAGTAAGTTTGAGTTTGAGGTTAAATGAAATTGAGTTTAATAAGATTAAGAAATATTGTTGTAAAGTATGGATATCATGGGGTAATATTTTACTTTCTGAATGCATGAACTCAAAATGTAAGAGAGTGCTAGATGTCCATATATTTGTATTCTTTCTTTCATTTTGTTTTCTTTTTCAAGAAGGATTCAAGAAGTACTGAAGTACCTATTGTCACATGTCTCATAATTCCATCTCAGGAAATTCAGAAGATTCAGAACTGGAGCCTGTCTTTTTGGATTGATCCTGTGGTCACCACCATATCTTCTTCCTCTGCCAAAACAAGGACATTGAATATTCCACAAGGAGGCTCCACAGCAGGATAATTTATTCTCAGAACCAGTGGCATTTATTTGGAAAGTAGTGTGGAAAATGCAGAAAAATTAATGTATAGAACTTTTGGTCATGGTTCCGTGTTTTATATTTTATATTTTATTTCCCCACCATGTTAATAGTGAAATGGTCATTGCCAGGGTTGAAAGAAAGAAAAGTATAGAGCTTTATAATAAGTATTAGATTTTAGATTTGGAAGATGAAGCATTTCTGGAAAGGTACCTTGGTGATATCACAAGATGAACCTAACTGATACCACTGAAGAGTGGATTCAATATGGTTAAATTTTAAAATTATGCATAGTTTGCCATAATTATCAAAGGAAGTAATTAAAATACAGATGGGTCTTAGTAAGAAGGAAAGAAGCAAAAGAAAAATAATTCAAGAAAATGTAACCAGAACTCCCTTCTGAATAGAGGAAGAACCCTAAAATGTTGAGTGGACATTCACTGGCTCTTCTTTTTCTTCACAAGTAGTAGAAAGTCCTCAGAGATTAGAATAACATGGGCTAATTTTTCAAATTATGAGTTCTGTGCATTGGACCACAAAGGTCATATAATTGTAAGTAATCAGCATGCTTCAGCAGGCCTTCAGTGTGATGGCTGTAGTCCACTGGTCTCTATAACATGATTCCTTTTATATTTGTCCACCTCAGGAAACTAATATCAGATACTGGCTTCATAGCAAGGCTTAGAAAGGACATAGATCCCCTAAGGATACAAGGCAGGAGAGTTGCTTTGGATCTGCCTCTATTGGTCATGACTAAGTATAGGAGCAGCCTTAGACAGAAAGTGATGGATGGAGATGATGGATGGAGAAAGGAGTGTCAGAGACATTTTCCCCTCATCAGGACAAACAAGCCATTGTGGATGGCCTATGCAAAGGATGCTAAGAGAAAAATTCTCAACTAGAGTGTGAAGTTTTTCTCTGTGCTGGGTTGAGGGTCTCAGATAACTCATTCACTTTTGGTTTCCTGCTGCATGTGTTGTACTTCATAGACATCTCACTCAGAAGGCATAAAATTCTCTGCACTCTCCCTACCATTCCAATTCCAAGGGAATTTGAAGGAGATAAAGGAAAAGAGGAAGAGGATGACAGTAATAATAATCTCGTGAAGAATGTCTGAGTGATTGCAGAGGTCCAGGCTCTGAATTCTGTGTTCCATAGTTTACTTCATTTTATTTCAAATGTGCGGTATTTCCCAAATCATAACTGCTCACTTCGTTTTGGAGAAAAGCAGGAAAGACTTCACGTAGTATGCAGGCAAGTTGTCCCATTAACAGCCCAACATGTGACTTCTCTGTCACTCTAAGAGGGGAACTTTTGCTCTTTATGCTCTTTTTATGGTGGTTCCTATCTGATCAGATAAGAAAGCAGTGTGTGTTGCTTGCTGTATCCAGCATAGGAAGAAGCATAGATCACAGGCAATGATCAAGGAAGGAGCAAGCACATGGTCATTCAGCACACATCTCCTTCTTCCCTTTCTTGTACACCTGTGCAGTGGTCCACATCTGCTTAATCACCCAACTCAGTGTGAAAAAGAGGTCTTGATTCCATACCTGCTCAAGTAACTTGCCAGAGTTTAAAACTATACTTTCAATGTGTCCATGGTTGAAACCACTAGATTTGGCTTAATTTTATGTGATGGTAGGGAAACCATGAAGAAGGTTAGTGCATAGGATTCAAATAAATTTGGAATCTTCCAATCCCATTTATGAATTCTGAAACATAGGGCAGGGTGTTAGCATTTATGAGACTCATAATTGTCATAACATTATTTCTAGTAGATATAATTGGATGAAACCAGAAACAGATATGGTTGCTTCCTATGTTTTCAATACACGATAAACATAAAGTATTTAAAAATATTATTGATAATCATAATGCTACTATTTATAGTGGTAAATCACAGTATCATGTATTTGAAGTAATTATTCTATTTTTGGAATGGGACATTTAATCATTTCCTTGCATTAAATATATGCTACGAAATTGTGGGGAGATGACTTTCAATTCTCATCTTCAGCATCTATACAATATGTGGCATAGAGAAGATATAAAAATAAAATTTCTACCTTGCACTGGACAGATGCTTTCTGTTTTTCTTTTTTTTCACAAAAAAATTCATTATTATCAGTGCCCTATGGACTCTTCTGATGATTTTTAGTCTGCATATTTATATTTTTCAAGAATATTCAACATGATAAGAGGTAAGAAGTAATAGTTCATCCTTATGGCTGTATTGTGGGCAAAAAAGCCCTAAGAATTCATAGTCCACACCATTCCATCATTCCAAGATTGTAGAAGAGATATTCATGGGCATAAAAAGAGTAAGATATGAGTGTAAACCTAGAAATAGACTCTGTGAGATAAGAAGATAGTTTGGGTATGAGAGTAGAGGGGAAGAGAAGGTGACTGGGAGGTGAAGGAGAAGTAATAAAAAGATGTGGTTGAATATATATATATATATATATATACTCCCAAAGATTGGTGCAATTATTTAAAACAAACATATACAAGTAAAAATCATGGCTGTATCCATAGAAAATCAAAGAGCAAGTACTCAAATAATGTGTAAAATATATATGAAATCCTTCAAATTTTAAATACTACTTTCTGGATTTTGGACTATGTACACTTTAGTTTTTAAAATTATTTAAAGTGTATAAAAAAAGAATAAGATGCAGAAATACAAGGAAACTTTATGCTTGAACTGGTCCACATCTTGGAGTCTGATCATTACAGATGTCACTGGCTTTTGACAATTGGTTCCATCAACAACTCACTATTTCTCTAATGATGGGATTGTTCATTTGAAGAAACATTCCAGTGACCAAACTTAACTTTCCTACATCCTCTAGTTGCACAAATGTTTTGGAGATGAATGTTGTTTTCTCTCTGTTAAGCAGCTTGAGCTTGGGGAAATGGAGAGATTTACTCACATCTGCCTATAGTGGCACATCAATGACAGCCACTTAAATGTTGATTTCCTGCCCTTTAACCAGGACACTCTCTCCACTACAGAGGCAAATGAAAATATTCTCTTTATACAAGATGAAATTATTTGGTCAATAATACAAAGATTATTATTTCATATAATTCAGTGAAATTTTGATAGGAAATATTAAGAGTAATAGGTTGCATTAGAATAGGATGGATCTTTTGAGACGTAACGTAGGTGATTAATAGGAAATAGGACATGCCTCAGTTGTTGTATGCTTCAGTGTAAGCATTTCAAAGTGATGTAAGTACTTCATGAGATTTCAGTGAATTATGTATATGTACCTAGATGCTTTTATATTTTAAATTATGTACGTGTGCTATAGGCACTATGTAGCAAAGAATTATATAAAAGTGCTACGTATGTACAAAACATTATGGATATGTATATATTGACATTAAAATTACTCCCAGACCTAAAGGTAGCAGTTGCTTTTGAGGAACATGTGTGCAGGTGAATAGAATCATGCAAAGATCTTATGAACTCAAATTTTATAGTCTCCTAAAGCACTCTAAAATTTGACTTCTCAACACATATGATATTAGTAAATGTTTATTTCTAAAATATGGGTAATAGTGGGTATATTTATAGGTAATGCTAATGTTTCATATTCTAAGAATGAGAGGACTGGGGATTTACCTCAATGACACAGTGCCTGCCTCGCAATCACAAGGTTTTGAGTTGGATCCTAGGTTCCAGAAAATAAAAAAATCAAAATAAAATGTAATAAAAATGAGGACACATTCAAAGACTCAGGTATCAAACCTGGTGATGAGAGAACTATTGAGAAGTTAACAAGCACATATCCTGAAAAAAAAGGTTTGTTTCCAAGCTAGAATATCTTCATATTTTAAAATGTTTACAAGTATATTCATTAATGGCACAGAACTATAGTCTGTGAAATTTAAAAATATTTTAAAACTTTTTGCAATAAGTTACATAAACATCATCTCCATTTTATAGGTGAGATATTTCCCATGTGTATTTATTTTATGTTCTGTGCTTGTTTTTAGCATATTTTTCATTTATTCATAAGACCAAACAACAAATCTAACTTACTTTCAAGTAATTTAGTTTGGAGAATTGTAATGCCTGTAGAATAAAGTGCTGATATGAAGACCTGTTAAATAGCATAAGAAAGGTGGGACTCCAACTTGGGCATTATATTCTAACCTGGTGCTAATTAACTTAGTCACACATGAATGATTTTTCCAATCAGAAAAATATAAAAAGCAGTGTTCCCAGGACACTCAGAGTAGAATACAGGGTGGGATGTAAAGTACTGTCTTCCTTCCAGGATACTTGATTGAGGTAAGATGGTGTTGACACATGTAAAACATAAAAAAAAAATCAAGTGTTTGTAACACTGTATTATATTATTTAATCATCAACAGTGAAATGTACCCAAATACCAAATTTATGGTCATGATATTATTCTTATGCATTTTACTTAAATTTACCAAGACCTGAAGTCTTTGAAAGTTAACCACACACATTATATATTAAAGACTTTCAAAATATGAAAAAATTTTGAGAACTGCATTCAAAAAGAAGGAAAATTTTTAAAAAATACGTAATGAAAACTCCTAGAAGATGACTGGCAAGGCTTTCTGATTGGGAACCATCAAATTTAATTTAATGTGGAGATAATGTAGATTTAGTTCTTGCATGCCATATTAAATGCTAAAAGTCAAGAGAAATTTTACTATCAATTAGTACAAGGTGCCTAATCTTTATTTTTTCCATTCCACTTTTCTTTCTCTAAGGTGCTCAAACAACACAGAAGCACAGAATCTAACACGTGTCTCAGAATTCCACCTCATGGCTCTTTCAGAGGATCCTGACCTGCAACACATTTTCTTTGGTCTACTCCTGTACATATAGTCACACTGCTCAGAAATCTGCTCATTATTTTGATCGTCAGCTCTGACACCCACCTCCCTAGCCCCATGTACTTCTTCCTCTCCAATCTGTCCTTCTCTGACATCTGTTTAATCTCTAGCACAGTCTCAAAATTGATTGTGGAGATCTAGTCTCAGAGCACAGTCATCTCCTATGTGGACTGCCTGATGCAAATTCTCTGTTTCTCATCTTTGTCTTTATGAATGACATGCTTCTGATACTGATGGTCTATGACAGGTTTGTAGCCATCTGTCACCCCCTGCATTACCAGACTGCATTATTAATCTCTGTGCATACTTAGTTTTTGTGTCTTCTTTATTCAGCCTTTTTATGTCCCAGATGTATAATTTGATTGCCTTATACTTTACCTAATTCTAGGACTTAGAAATTGCTAATTTCTTCTGTGATCCCTCTCAACTTCTTAATCTTGCCTGTTCTGATATTCTTACCAAAAATACAGTTATTTATTTTGTTAGCATTATCTCTGGTTTTCTTCCTCCCTCAGGTATCTTTTTCTCTTACTATAAAATTCTTTCTTCCTTCCTCAGACTCCCATCATCAGGTGGGAAGAATAAAGTCTTCTCCACCAGTGGGTCTCACCTCTCAGTTTTTGCTTAACTTATGGAACAGCAATCAGAGATTAACTCGCATCTGCTGCATCAAATTTTCCTAGAAATAGTGCAGTGGGCTCACTGGGGTACAGTTTTCACTCCTATGCTGAATCCCTTCATCTACAGCCTGAGGAACAAGGACATTAAAAGTGCCCTGTACAGGATGGGGGACAGAAGGAGGTAATCTTACTGTCACTTTCACTATTTTTCAGTTGGAGTCAGAAAACCAATAGTTTTATATTCAACTCCTGACTCTTGGAACATGTTATTCCTGCAACTTCATGGCTCTCATTCCATTGCATGAATCATAACTAAATGCTGTATCCCTTACTTTGTTGTTAACTAGCAAGTGAATGTTCTGGGGTTTTTTTCCTCATAAACTTCATGACTAAATCAATAAACTTAGGCAGTCTCAGTAATTTCTGATTAATGACCGTGGCCTCCAAGGGAAAAGCTACACCTCTTTACACATACATTTAAATTTCTGTGCATTTTCACATTTTGTGTATATTTTCTTTTAAAATTGCATCTGAGATATGTATTTAGGCATGTTATTTCCAGGGGCCATATCAGTGTTCCTCACTTTTGGCTTTGTTCATAACACCTATGGAGAATAAAAACACAGAAAAATGGGTATTCTCATTAAGGATTCAGATTTATATGGATGTCACTATGTATGAGGTGTTGAAAATGTTTCAGAGAAGCTCAAGATGCCAGTTCCTAAAGGGATCAAGGTCCAGTGTGCAAATAAGAAATGAGATTGATATTAATTATCATTTTTACCATTAAGTTTATTGTTACATTTTAGGCATACAATACAGTTACAGTCATCATTGGGATCTTGTACCTTTACATGACACATCTTGGTTCTTATTTTTCCCCATTCCCCTGCCCTCCCTTCACCTTCTCCACCCTTCCCTATTTACAAAGACTTCATTTCCATTTTTTTCCTTTTCTCATATGTTTTCTTTTCCTTTCCTTCCTTTCCCCTACCCCTCCTATTTCCCCTACTCATTTAGATATTTTCTTCCTATTGCACAGTATCAATTATACATTTTGATCCTTATTTATACTTTTGGTTTTTCACACCAGAAAAACTATTCAGTATTTACATAGGTGTGTCCTATTATTTCACTTAAGAGTATCACCTCAATGTGCATCCACTTAGCTAAAAATGTCTCTAGTTTCTCATTGTATATGGCTCAGTAGTATTCCATTTTATATAAAACCCACATGTTCTTTATCCAGTCTCAAAAAAAAAAAATGAGACTAATGTAACAGCAAGCAAGGTGGTTTTCTTCAAACGTAACCATCAAATGCATGTAGCTCATTACAATAGCTGGTTATAAATTGTTATCTTCATGCACAAGTCACCTTTTTTGCTAAAAACCTTTTGATATTAAATACAGACTCTTGAAAACATTAATCCATTTTCCATCTGTTTTTGTTTTTAAAAACTATCAGGATTGCTAAATTTTACTAACTTAAAAATTTGGACTATTTATTATTTCTATACCCCTAACCAATCTATGTTTTAGATTCTCCATTCAGTAACTATTGCTCAGAACATTGTTCTTTTTCCCTTTGTTTTATAGTAAGTATTCAACTGTCCATATGTTTTGTCCTATTTGAAAATAATTTTGTTTTTGTGTATTTTTTTTGTTACTGGGGATCAAACCTTGGGCTTGTGAGGCAGGCAGCTGAACAACTGAGCTAAATTCCTGGCTCTATTTCTTGACTAAACACTGAGTGATGAATCATAACATGAGAAAAAGTTATGTTGTCAGTTGCCGTTCATTGAAATATTTCAAAATACACTGAAGAAATAAAAGGTGTTTTAAATATATAACTGTCTTTAAGTGTCATATATTTGAGCTAGACATTTGAAGAGTCAGTAGTCTCATATTTTCAGTTATTCTATGGCATTAGTTCTGTCTGAGACTTATCAACAACAACTAGTTATAAGTAAAATTAACTTTGCTTCTTTTCATTTCTCCTAAGATTGCCAAGGTCCATGCTGCCAGACCTAGTTAGACATTTTTTTACTTAATTAATAGCTGAATATTTTTCTCCTCTATAATATGGTAGACTCTATAGGCAAAGTTTTCCTTTTTTCTCTTTTGTAAATGACTTAGAAGAATTATATGCAACATTAGCATTTTACACAGAAAAGTTGTTAAAGTTTACAGCAGCTATCTCAAAGTGTCACAATCTTGACTAAGATAAGGATTACACAGAAGGGTAAAAATTACATGATAATCTTAATAGATATAGACAAAGCCTTTAACAAAATGCAAAATCCATTCATGATGAAAACAACTACGACAAAACAGGTATAGAAGGACATTATCTCCAACTGATGAATGCATTTATAACAATGCCCTGTGAACATAATACTAAATGTACATTCTCACCACTTCTGATCAACAGGTTCCTTGATGTTGGTTTGGAATGCAAACTAGTATAATTACAGTGGAAATCAGTACAGAGAGTCATCAAAAAATGAAACTAGAAATTTCACTTGAACCAGCTATTAACCTTGTAATGTTCCTTAATGTGTTAAAATCATATTCCATGATACATACATACCCATTTTTACACCAGCACAATTTATAATTACAACTTGGAAGTAGCCTGTACATCCATCAACAGATGAGTATACAAAGAAAATGTAGTATTTATACACAGTCGAGGAGTACTACTTTGCCATAAAGAAGGATAAAAGAGTCATATGTTGGAAAAGGGATGCACCCAGAGACCGTAATGTTAAAAGAAAAATCAGACATGCAATCTTAAATATTAAATGGTTTCTCTTATAAGAAAAAACCCAAATTTTTAACAAAGAACAAAATAAAAGATAACAGGAAGGAGGAAAATAGATCTTTTTCAAAAGAGAAGTCAAGAGATGGTGGGAGGGGAGAGTGAGAAAGGAGAAAGGGAATGAAAAATGAAATTAAGACATGTTATGTACAAGTATGTACTCCACACAATTAAACCTTATATATCTCAAACATATGCCAAAGAAAACAACAAGAAGGGGTCAAGAGATACGTGGAGGAGGAGGGAGTGAAGGAAAAGGGGATGAAAAAAAGTAATGAACATATTTTATGTAGGTGTGCCAAAACTCCACAAGGAATGTAAAAATTATACACTGATAATATAGTAATAAAAATAGATATGAAAAAATCACTTTTCACAAAATGTTGAGCAGAGCAATCAGGTAAAAGGAAGAAATGAAAAAGTTAGGGGGAAGAAAGTATGATGTCAAGCTATACTTACTTGCAGATAACATAATTTTTTTATCTAGAAGACACAAAAATTCCACCAGAAGACTCTTAGACCTAATAAAAAAATTTTCAAAGTGGCGGATAGAAAATGAACACATAAAATTCAATACTATATCTGTACACGTATAATGAACCAACAGGAAACAAATCAAGAAAACAATTCCATTTACAATAACTTTGAAAAAACACCAACTAACCTAAAAAAGAAAATAAAAGATGTCTGTAATGATAATTATAGTGTTCAGCGAAAGAGACCGAAAAGAACATTGGGAAATTCACAGAGATAACCTTGACCAGAATAAGTAGAAACGATGTTGTCAAATGACCTTATTACCAAAATGACATGTACATTTGAAGCAAATTAAATCATAACAAATAATTCTTTGCAAAAGTAGAAAAATATTCCAAAAATTTTATGGCACCAGAAGAAATCCAGAATATGTGAAGACATCCTGAGAAAATAGAGCAAAGCAGGAGGTATTATGGCCCCAGACTCCAAACCTACACTAATAAGAGCAGCATGGTACTGACACAAAAAATAGACATGCATAACAAAGTAACAAAGATATAGAAATATCCCAATGCACCTTTAGCAATCTATTTTAAAAGAAGCTAACAAAAATATGCGGGGCCAAAGACAGCCTCTTTAACAAATGATGGTGGGAAAACTGGTTGTCCACATGTAGAAAAATAGAATTACAGCCATATATATCACACCATAATAAAGTCAAATCAAAATGATCAAAAACCTAGATATCAAAACAAAAGAACTAAATCTACTCCAAGTAAATTTGGTTGAAGAAATAAGTAAGGACATTCAGAACAGAACACTGATTGTGCAAGAAATAATAGCAAGAATCAACAAATAGGACTATGCTAAAGGAAAGTCTCCATAGAGCAAAGAAAACAAGCAACGGAGCCAAGAGACAACCTACAGAATGGGAATATTTTTTGCCTGCTGATCCTCAGAGAGAGGATAAATATCTAGAATATATAAAGAATTTTACAAATCAGAACCCAGTTCAAAAGATCCAATTAAAAATGGGCAACTGAAATACATAGGCACTTTTCAAAAGACAAAGTTCAAAAGGCCAATAAATACACAAAAATATTCCTCCCTACCACCAGCCAACACTGCCCCTGCTCCTGTGGTCTCCAAATCACAAGGCAGCAGAAGTGGGAACCAAGAGACCAACTGGAAGGAAGAGGAGACCAACACCCAGGAGGAGAGGTTTGCTTCAGAACTGAAGTGTTGCCCTGCCACAGAGAATGGGTGAGAGCCTTTGGGGAAAGGCTTAGAGAGGCAGAAAGGTAAAAATGGATCTCCTGGAATACTGTGAAACACCTGGAATCAGACTAAGATCACAGGACCCGTATTCTATTTTGGGAGCCCAGGTTTGTTGGGTGAAATCAGCAGAAGGGGTAGTCCTGAAGGAGAAGGCAGTTAGTCTAGTGATGTGTTTGACCTCTGGCACTGCTGCCTACATCCAGCAAAAATTAGTGGTCTAAAGTAGTACAGACTATTTTCACTAAAATCATAGTCCTATTCTGGTTAAGGGGTGAGCATAAGTGTTTCCTAGGGCTTGTCAATTTCCATTTTATATTGGATGCCATTGTTGCCACTGAATTCACTTCTATAGCAAAGGTAACATAATAGTGGCTGACAATTGGTTTTTCTCTATATGTGTACATCTAGGGTGGTCATAAACAAAACAAAATGTATACACATACACATAGGAACATGAGAAACCAAGGCAACAGAAAACCCACAGAACTCCCAACAATCCTAAGGCAGATCAAGGAGGCACAAATGGACAGAAAGGCAAATATCAGGTAGTGGAACACTACAAAAAATTAAAGAGATAAAGAAACTATATGAGTTTAAAGAGGAATTGAACAAAAAGTTTTCAGGTATCACTCAAAATGTCCAAGTAGGGGGCATCATAATCCCTGACTTGAAATTATACTATAGAGCTACTGTGATAAAAACAGCATGGTGCTCAAGGATCAATGCAACAGACTAGAAGTTGCAGGAGAAATTCCAGAAATACTCAGCCACCTTGTCTTTGACAAAGCACCCAAACACTGACTTGAATAAAGATAGCCACTTTAATTAAAGGTACTGAAAGAAATGGCTTTCCACATGTCAAAGACAATCAACCCATGCCTCTCACCACACACCAAAATAATGTCAAAATGGATCAGAGAACTAAATATTAAAACAGAAACACTAAATATACCAGAAGAAAGAATAGGTAGAACTCTTGATGGCATAGGTATAGGTAAAGAGTTTAAAGAAAAAATTGCACAAGAAATATTACAAGAAATCAACAACTGGAATCTCATTAAAAAGATTTTGCTGAACAAAAGACAACTCACATAGCGGGGAAAAATTCTGCCAGCTGTTCCTCAGATAAAGTACTACTATCTAGAATATATAAAGAGCTGAAAAAAATCAAATTTGCCTTTTAATGACCCAATCCAAAAATGGGCATCAGAGACTAATACATTCCCCTCAAATGAAGAACAAGTTGCTAATAAATATATTCAATACCACTTGTCATTTGAGAGATGCAAACTGAAACACTGCAGATTCCATCTCACTCCAGAACAAATGGCTATACTCAAGAAATGAACCAATAACAATGGTTGGGATTTTGTGGAAAAGAAATCCTCCACTGTTGGTGGAAGTGTAGAGTGGTACAACCACTGTGGAAATCAATGTGAAGACACTTAAAAAAAACTAGGACTAGAGGTTTCATTTGAGCCAGCTAGTCCACTTCTCAGTATCTTCTAAAGAATTAAAAGTGTCAGGCCATAGTGATATATGCACACTCATGTTCATAGTAGCATAGATTGCGATAACTAAATATTGGAAACATCCCAAATGACCATTAACTGATGAATGGATACAGAACATGTGGTTTTTGTACGCAATGGAGTACTACTTAGCCACAAAAAGGGTGAAATTGAGACATTTATAGCTACATGGAGGCACCTGGTAGCCACACTCTGAAGTGAAATAAATAGGAAATTTCTATGTAAATATCATATTGTTTCTCTGGTCTAATAAAATGAAAGTGATCCAGGGATTTAGCTCAGTGGTTTTGCTGCCTGCCTTGCAAGCATAATATCCTGAGTTTGATCCTCAGTACCAAAAAAAAAAAAAAAAAAAAAAAAAAAAAAAAAGAAATGCAAGGGTAAACAAGGACTAAAGTATATAATAATGTGAAATAAGAAAAAGTTCAAATTAGAAGGGGTATAAAGTGGGAGGGTACAGGAAGAGAGGGACAGAGAAAAAGTGAGAAAAGTAAGATAAAATAGAAACAAAGGATTTATAAATGAAGGTAAGAAGGATGGAAGGAAATTGAGAAAAATAGGAAAAAATAAGTATTGAAATACATCATGTATAGGTGCAAATTACATATGATGAGTGTGATCATTATGTATATCTGAATTGTACCAATAAACTTTATTGAAAAATGTAAATGCCCAAATTGGAGGTGGAGAAAATAAGAAAAAATTGGAACAGCTGACAAAATCAGTTTAAAATATTAATGATAACTTCACCAAATATACAAAATCCTTGAGACTATATCAGACAGAAATACCTGAAATGAAAAACTATAGAATTCATAAATTGTAGAAAAGGCCAATGTGAAGAGAGTGTGTCTGGAACTGAGGACAAAATGATACATTGTGAAGTACTTAGAGAAGTAACAAAAAAGAACAAAAAAAGACTATCCAATAAAATTAATAAAAAAAGAAAATACTATCCAGCAGCTACTAGAAGACACTAAAATGTTCAGCCTAATTCTTACTGGAGTTACAGAAAAGGTGGATGATAATACAGATAGATTTATTAATACGTTCACAGAAACTAGCAGAAAATTGCCCAAATATATGAAAAAAGTTCAACATACAAATAAGTGAGGATCTAGAACACCAAACACATATATTGAGAAAAGTATCTCACCAAGATGTATCCTATTGTATTGCCAGGTAGCGAACAAAACAGCAAAACCAAAATTTTAAAAATCAGAGAAAAAATTATAGATAAAGGTAAACACTTTAGTACAACAGCTGAGTTCTCAACAGAACCCTTAAAGGCTAGAATATCTTGAAGTATTTCACTCCCTAAGGGAAAACAACTTGCAATCCAGATTAACATATCCAAAAAAGATTCACTTTAACATAGAAATAAGGTCCTTTTATGTAAAAGATCAGATCAAGAGATGTATGACTATGAAACCAGAACTCCAGAAAATACTCAGGAATAGTCTAGATGAAGCTACAAAACCATTAAAGCTGAAAAGTAAGATCAAATGAAGATACAACCCAGGCCAATGGATAAACAACAGTTAGAAATAACTAACTCCACCATGGTTTCATCTCCACATTGGTTCCATAGATAATTGTTTACTTCCAACCTCAGAGCAGAGTCGTCTCCTAAGTGGTCTGCTTAATAGAAGTATCTTTTTAACAACTTTAGGTGTACAGATGTCATGCTCCTGACTGTGGTGCCCTATGATTGGTTTGTGGCCCTCTATAACCCATTGAGTTATTGAACCACCAAAAGCCATTGTCTTTGTGGAATTGTAGTCTTGTTTTTTATTTTTTTCTTATCTTTTTGGACTTCCCCATGCATAATTTTATTTTGCTAAGACTTGCTACTTCAAGGGTTGCTAATTTCTTATGTACACTGCCCTCCTCCTTTATCTTCTCTATTTGGCCAATTTCCCAAATACCATAGTGAAGTATTGATGGTGCCATATTCTTTAGTCACTCAATCTTGTGGATTATTTTCTCCTATTAAAAATTGTTTCTTCATCTGAAAATCATCTAAAAGAAAAAAATTATATCATCTCTACTTTTGAGTCCCAATGTCAGTTGCTTGCTTATTTTGTGGAACAGGTGTTAGAGTATATATTGACTCAGCTTACTTAAATTTTACCAGAAGTGTGACAACTACAAAGATGTGTACTATGGTCACCCATTTGTTGAATCCCTTCACAGCCTGAGCAACCAAGTAAATATAAATACCCTGGGGAGATTACAGTGGAATCTTAAAACATCAACCTTTTTTGGTTGTATTAGAATGTTAGTTTCATAGTTTCAGTTTTGTAATGTAATGCTGGGATGATGAAAAGTGATCTCCAATGTGGAGCATAAATTTTCAATTCAGAAAATGAAAATTTCCTGACAATATATGATGAGTGACTTACAACAATATTAAAGTCATTAAAGGGTATACCAATCAAGTGTATTGTTTTAAAGTGTAACTTTGTTACATGTATTTTACTTCAAGAATAAAATAAAGGCAAACCACAAGTTAAAAATTGTATGTGAATTGTATAGAAATGACAGAAGTGATTAGAATAAACTAACTTTATCTGGGTAGATATAAAACCCTAAACCTCGTGTGGACACTTTTATGCCTTTTGTCTCATTCTTCCATTAGTGTTTGGAAGTCCTTAGCGAATGGAATGTCATGGAACAGTTTGGCTAATTATGAGCTGTCTCTGTGCACTGAAAGCCAAGGTCACAGAGTAGTTAATAATCAGTCTTCAGTCATTTTGTGACTCCAGTACTGTGTTCAGCTTCATACCTGTGTCCTAGGCTCTATTGTTGTCTGTATTATAAAGCTCCTATGTGTCTTTGTAGTAATTTCAACCCTGAGGACTGAGACTTCACTGGGTAGAAGACATAAGAAGGTCTTTGGATCTGCTTCCCTTGACTATGACCCAGAAAAGAAATAGCATCACACAATAAGTGCAAAGGGACTTCATTTATATGAGAAAGATACTTAAAGTTATTATTTCCTTACCCTGAGGAGAAGTATGGCATTTTCAATGGTCAGACATGAGGCTACAAATATTAAAAATATCAGTTATGAGGAATAGAAATTCTATGATATTGGTTATAGTGGGGAAAGAAAAATTATCATTTCAAATTTGCTTTCTATGCACCCTGTTCCTATTTTCATTGATGTGTCACCCATAAGAGCAGAAAACGTGCCCTTCTGCAGGATCTCCTCAGTGCTCTAAAAACATTGTAAAGATAATGGTAAGGAGATAGATAAAGACAAGACATAACTATAACATCATGAACTGGATTTGACGGCTTCCTAGCTATAAGGCACTGAGCCATTTCTTCTACATGTCTTGTTTTGTTTCATGTTCTCTGTCTTCCTGGACTTATATTTGCTTACATTTCCATTGTTTGTAAAAAAAAATGGAAGAGTGTGTCATTTTAATGGAAAATGCATTAGATTGTTATGTAGAAAAAGGGCTTGGTGTAATTGAGTTGTCTGATTACAGACCTACGATAATTATGTTAGGTTGCCTCTTAGCACAAGAAGACAATTCTCTGTCACTTCAGGAGAGGCCCCTTGTTCATTGTGCCCTTACTGTTGGGGTTTTCTGAAAGCTCACAGATCCGAACAGTGAATGACCCCAGCTGTGTCCCTCATAGAGTGATGTGGAGGACAGGCAATTATCTGAGAGAGGGCTCCCTTGAGAATTCAACACGGATTTCTCTCCTAACACTGTAGGATATTTTTGAGCATCCAACATACTTCTCAATGCTTGCACTAATTTCCAAACAACTCAAATGTGGAAAAGTCATGACTTGATTTCTTTCCTCTTTAGGAAATGAGAGAGTTGCAAATGTGCCTCTAAGGCATCTACAATTATCAACTCTGAACCTCTGCAAAAGTCTTTCTGTGCATTGGACAGCACCTGTCAATATTTTTTTAAATTCTTGCATATCCAATTATTATTTCTGTGAAGCAGGGAGTGCTTTTAATATCGCAGAAAACAATGCTATTACAATTGAATTTTCCTTGAAGGAATTGCACCAAGGATAATCAGATCAGTGCTCTATTAGGGTTATTGTGTATAAAATTAGAGCAAAATAAAATTTATCAGTGATAAGAATATTCTTACCAATTATCTACTGTGTCCTATAGTTACTCTTTTTGTATTTCTGTTGTAGGACATTTTGCTTGTATTTCTGTAATTATATGCATATGTTTGGAGAGGAATGATGCACTTTACATCTGATTTTCCAGACCTATACCTTGTTTGGCACAAAAGAGACATCAAAAAATAAAAACCCGTGTTCAACCTTGGATACCCCCTTCCCTGAGTCATGACACTTGTCCTTAATGAGAAAGAAATGAAGACACCTGGTACATTACTGTCTACACATTAATCACTTTCACAAATGCTCCATAGATGTAAACACAAAAGAAAATAACATTATTTTTCTCTGTGTCATGGATGCACAGATCCCATAATTCAGTTAAATGCATCTCTAAAAGTTATTTTTTTAAAAACACAACAAATATATTCATGCGTATTTAAAAAGACACAAAGAGAAGGGAGCAGATGACTATATGAATCAAACCTAGGTACATTAAAGAGCATATTACTCCAAAATTCGATTTCAACTTGCCAAAGATTAAAACTAGACCTGTATCTCTCACCATGCACTAAACTAAAATTGAAGTGGACTAAAGACCTAAAATGTTAAACCAGAAACACTAAGCCAGCTTGAAGAGAGGTTAGTAGAACACTTGAAGCTATTGGTGTAGGAAAAGATTTTATAAACAAAAACTCAGTTGCCTGTTAAATAGCACAAATAATCAACAAGTGGGATCTCTTCTTACCACTAAGCTTCTCCACAGCAAGAGGAACCACCAACAGTGTGAAGACACAAGTAACAATGGGGAAAATTTTTCACCAGCTGTCCCTCAGACAAAGATCTACTATCTAGAATATATAAAGAACTTTAAAAAAACAAGACCTCCCAAATTTAAAGATCCAGTCCAAAAATGCATTCTGAAATGAACAGACATTTCTCAGACAAAGAAGTAGAAATAGCAAATAAACATATGAAAAAATGTGCAACATCACTGGCCATTCTAGAGATGGAAATGAAAACAACACGGGATTCCACTTCATTCCAGAAAGAATGGCTGCTATCATGAAATCAGCCAACAACAAATGATGGCAGGGCTGTTGGGAAAGAGGAACCTAGCTCCACTGCTGGTGGGAGTGTAGACTGGTGCAAGCACTGTGGAAAGCAGTATGAAAATATCTCAAAGAACTGTGATTGGAAGTCCCAATTGACGCAGCTATTCCTCTGCTGGGTATCTTTCCCAAAGAATTAAAAAATCATGCCACAGTGATATATGTGCACCCATGTTCATAGTAGCACAATTTGTGATAGATAAAAGTTGGAAAAAACCTAATTGCTCATCAACTGGAGCCTGGATAATGAAAATGTAAGGTTTTTTTTTATACAATGAAGTACTACTCAGCAATAAATAATGATATACTAGAAACATTTATAGCTAAATGAATGCATATTGAGGCGATACTCTTAAATAGGACACACATGTGTAAATACCGAAATAGGAAATAAATAAATAGGACACAAATGTGTAAATACAGAAAAGTTTCTCTAGTGTGAGAAAATGAAAGTGTAAATAAGGACTAAAAGGTATAATAGATAATGTGAAATACGAAGAAAAGGTGCAAAGAGGAAGGGGAATTGGGAGGGGTAGGGGAAAAAAAGGGGATGGAATTAATATGAGAAAAACAAAATGGAAAGAAAGTCTTTGTAGATAGCAAGGGGTGGAGGGTTTTAAGGGAGGGCATGGGAATGCGGGAAAAATAAGAACTACTTGTATAAAGTTGCAAATTTCCAATGATGAATGTCATTATATTGTACACCTTAAATGTACAAGTAAAATTAATTTAAAAATGAACTCATTAATTTCAGGCTCCAATGCCATTTAAAGGCACTTTACTATATTATTAAACTTCCTACTTGCTTAAAGTTGTATGTCTTTATTTTAAAAACAAAATCTTACAGTTTTGAAATAGTTAAGGTCTTTCCTGCCTTGCAAGCACAAGGTCCTGAGTTCAATCCCTGGTACCAATAGTTAAGATATGTTTCTTTAATTGCTACACATGTGGATGAATGCTCTTCTCATTTCCCTCAAACATTATGAGCAAAGAGAAAAGGAGAGACTCACACACAATCTGTCAACAGTAACAGGTCAGTGACACAGGAATATACTGCTCATCTCTTCAGTGCCATCCAGTGGCACAGGCTCCAAAACTGAAGAAAATGAAAATGTTGTTCCCCATGTGATGAAATTTCTTTTTGTTTTATCATAAAGATATCATTACAAGAAACAGCACAGGCATATTTTGAAGGTTTTCCTGAAGAAGAAGAGGCTGTAGGTGAAATTGAGTGTCCTGTTTTGGAAAAAAATGAAATTTTACATATGCATTATTTATTGCAAATCAGAAAAATATTCCCCATAATATATTACATACTAATTTTAACAGTGACTGGGGAAAAAAGCACAAAATTTTGAGAACATTCTGATAATAACTAATATAAAGTTAAATGAGGTCTCTGTCTCTCTCTCTCTCTCTCTCTCTCTCTAAGGCTGTGAGTTAAAGAAGAACTAAAACAACTACATGTGGATGCAACCTAGTCTATGTGGTGGCCAAAAGTTGTTTTGTTCCACATTGCTTAAATGAGTTTATGATCCTTTTCAGGTTAATTTGTAAGAAAATTGCTTGTGGATTCATAAATCAGTGTTGACTTGGAAACACTGACAGGAAAATCTACCCATAAAATTCATGATAACTAATTCCTTTGAGGACAGGAGATTAAGAAAAATGGTACCAACTAATCAAAAATTTTAGGTATTTGTTCAATACCTAGATATTTGTATAATATATGAAGAATATTAATGATGATGTAAATATAATTACATATTTATATGTCAATATCTATAGACATAGTATGAATGGGAAATTCTCTAAATACCAGAAAATATTCTCAAAAAGTGGTTATCAATTCTTATTTAAGAAAGTGACTCAAAACTTGAAATGTACATATTCTGGTTAAATATATTAGACTACTCCTAGGGTATCTGGATATATGAAAATAACTGCAGATAAATATATTCCTAAATAAGAACCAACAGTGATGCAAATTAAATGATTTTCAAAATATTTTCTTACAGCATTAACATAAGGTAGGTAATTCTGATCCCTATTGTATAGATGAGGGGGAGTACATTATTTGCATGTGTGTTTACAAGATTTAGTGTACATTTTTCTATTGCATCTGGGTTTTAAATTGTGCTTACATTATTTTGTGTACTATTTTGGGCTTTTTTCCAATTAAACCACAGAATTGACAGATGAATATATGGATCCCAGTTTTCAAAAACAGTGATGAAATAAGAAAAATGCAATTCATATATTAGGAAAGATCACTGTAAAAGTATGTTGGTTAGAATTAGGAAGGCTGCTACATGGCCTGAGCTTTGGGAGTTTCTTAGTTTCCATTGTCATCATCTGGATGCAAGATGGTTTATGATCAGAATAGCAGTCATGCATATTATCAAACTATAGTAGACTACAGAGTCAAGAAAAAGATGCCTTATATACCAGATATTTTATGGATATTATATGGCTCTATACACCTGTACAAATTTTAAAAGACAAAGGTGTTCCTATCATTTATTATTTTTATTAAAAAGGTAGATTTTGATCCCCAGTATTGCCAAAAAAAAAAAAAGAATAGATTTTTGGGGCTGGGGATTTACCTCAGTGGCACCTGCATCTGCCCCATGAGCGCAAGGTCCCGAGTTCAATCTCTAGTACCAAAAACAAACAAACAACAACCAAAAAAATGCAGTGTACACTAATGCACATTTGTGGTAATTATACCCAAGTATCATGCGCATGTATCTGAACCTCTAATATATAAATTTGAGTGCAACAAGACAAGGACAAAAGCTTCATATTGAATAATTTACATACAAACAAAATTTATGAACAATTTATATACAAAGGCTATGAAAGCTCTTACAGCTTTAAAAAATGAAATCAGAAAAAAGCAAAAAAAATTCATAACTTTTTATCACAATGGCTCAAAACAAAGTGTTCTGATTGAAGAGAATTAATTTTAATTTTCAGATAATCCAGTCCAAATTTTATAGTACTTGTAGACACCCTAATCAAGGAAATGCATAGCATTTTATGTGCATTAAATACAGAATATTTCAATGCTTTTTAATTTGCTTACAATACAATCATATTTTCTTAAAGCTGTATGGCTTAACTACTTCTATACATTTTGGAAATAAGTTTTCCACATTTTACTGTGATCAAGAACTTCAGAAGTCTATGTCCTTGGCCTGCTTACACTTTGCAGTAGAGTACCAGAAAAGAAGAGTATATAGAGGAGGTGGAATACAAACTACCCAACACTGAGTCTTTCATGGGCATCTTTATCACAGTAAAGCAATGCTGCTGGAGTTTGTGAATCTTTGGGTGTTATTCTTTGCATAATGAATCCTTGAACTCAGAATATATGCAGAGTTTTGTGTATTTTTATGTTTTCAATGAAATTTATTTAAATGCACTCCAGGAACATGGAAAGACATAATCTCACAAATGTCTCAAAGTTCTACGTCATGCACTTCTCAGAGGATCCAGAACTGCAGCTCATCCTCTTTGGACTGTTCCTGTCCTTCTACCTAGTCACAGTGCTCTTGAACCTGCTCATCATCCTGGCTGTCATCTATAACTCCCACCTCCACACCCCCATGTACTTCTTCCTCTCCAACCTGTCCTTCACTGACATCTGTCTCACCTCTTCTACAGTCCAAAGTTGATTGTGGAGATCTTAACAGCAGTCATTTCCCATGCAGACTGCCTTACACAGATGTCTCTTTTTCTTCTTCTTGCATGTATGGATGTCATGTTTCTGACTGTATGGCCTATGGCTGCTTTATGGCCATCTGCCACCCTCTGCATTATGGTGTCATTATGAACCCTCAACTCTGTATCTTATTACTTTTGCTGTTAGTCTGTTTTAGCCTTTTAGATTCCCAGGTGCACAATTTAATTGCTTTACAAGTTACCTATTTCAAAAATATGGAAATTGCTAGTTTATTGATTGTTCTCAACTCCTTGACCTTTCATGTTCTGATATCTAAATCAAAAACATAGTCCCCTATATGCTTGGTATCCTGTTTGATATTTTCCCATGTCAGGGATAATTTTCTCCCACTGTAAAATTCTTTCTGCCCTTCTGAAAAATCCCATCTGGGAGGAGGTACAAAGCCTTTTCGACCTATAGTTCTCACCTGTCAGTTGTTTACTAGTTTTATGGAACTGGCATTGGAACATATCTTAGTTCAGCCATGTCATATACTCCAAGCTGGGGCATGGTGGCTTCACTTATGCACACTGTGGTCACCCCTATGCTGAATCCCTTCATCTACAGCCTGAGGAACAGAGACATTCTTAACACACTGAAGAGGCTCCACCTTTGGAAAATCTAATCCTGGGACCTTTGTCATTAGTTTGGACTGTAGTTTTGTAAATTTGGTAATAAAAAGTCAAAACTTACCTGTAAATACTTCCTCCTTGCTTTTATTGTTTTTGAAGTTTGATATCTTTGACTTTATACGGTGATTCATAACAAAGTTATGGGATTTCGAGGGGTAGTATTTAGTGTTCTTCATACAGGTGCAAATCTCAGGAAAGTGAAATATTTCTGGAAATGGTTAAGAGTGATGGTTGCACACACAAAAATATTTTTAAAAACTCTACACCTAAAATTACTTAAAATGGTTCCTTTAGATATGCATATCTAGGGCCAGGGATTTAGCTCAGTGGTTCTGCCACCTGCCTCGCAAGCACAAAGACCAGAGTTCGATCCCCGATACCAAAAAAAAAATAGATATGCATATCTTTCCACAATGAACAATGGAAATTAAAATTCAAGGACTTTGTTTGAAAAGGAAATAAATTAACAAAGTAATAATACTCTTAAGACTTCTGTGTAAAGGAAAAGCCCTCAAATTTTTAGTGACATTTAATTTTTAACCTTTCATTGAATTTCACATATTTCAGAGACTGGAATAATATGAACCAATATGGAAAATTATAAGCTGTATACAATGGGATTTCAAGGCTATGTGATATGGCATAACCAGTCTATTCTTCTAGTGTTTGTTTTACATTTTGACATGCCTGTATCTCCTGTTTTACGTTTATCTAATAAAAGAGGAAACCCACATTTGACGTCATATCTTCAGGCTATCCTTGAGCTTTTTCTCTTCCTCAGGGAGATAGCAGTGTTGGATGTGTTTGGACGTTCAATAGTAGACACACAGCCTAATTCAAAAAGTAATGGGTGGAAGACAAACTATTGGAAACATTCCTTCCCATCATTAAGACATTTGGACAGTGAGATGGGATGATGATTGTGCAGTTTCAGCTCAGAGAACCATGAAATGTATGTAGTTACTTATTACAAAGGAGCCAAAATCTCAAAGTTTTTCTTTTCTCCCACACCTATCCTTTGTAGAGAACAGGGAAAGTAGATGTTACTAGAACTTCCGCAGTAAGTCTTAGTCTCCTGCGAGCCACTATAGCACAAGGTGAATTAACTTTTTATACAGGAAAGGTTAAAAAAAAATGAGACTTGGAGAGGAAGCTGAGCTTTGGGCCTGATCAGTGCTTCTCTGGGCAGCAAAGATGAAAGCCTCTGAGCTTGCCACACATTTTATTCAGTACATTGGGAGAAACAAATTTAACAACTGACTCAGGACAGAGAGTTCAGTACATAGGGAGAAACAAATGTAACAGATGACTGGAGAGTTGCAGAATTCCTACATCAATGGGTAACAATGCAGAGGAAGATTTCGTTCCTCCCAGGATGTCTTCAGCTGCTGTAATCTGGTCCTGGAGCATCACAGCATCACTCCATCTTTGAGGTGTCAGTTGTGACCAGAGCCCAAAATGGAATTATTTCTTGAAATGCTGCAGCTGTCCTGCAGGCAGGAGAACTAGGCCTAATCAAATGATTTTTTCCCAAAATTATGTAGTATTGCTCCAAACAGACCTTGTTTCATAGCCATCTAACTCATGATAGCATACGTGTGTCAGTAAACTATTGTCTCAGCATCTCAAAAGAATTATGATAAAGACAAGGGGGACGATAGTGAGGATTAAACTAACCATAATGTCATGAAGCAGAAATGGAAGATTTCCTGAATGGCAGCATCAAGGTTATGTATTCTAGGTAATTTATTTAATTTTTCATGCACAATATTTTTGAGCAAAAGCTTCTACATTATTATTTTAAAAGGAAAAGGGGGCACTGCATTTTTGTGTAATTAATTACAAGTTGTTGGACAGAAAACAGTGAAGAAATATTTACACGAGGCTGTCTAATAACACAAACAGGACATTTTACCAGGCAAACCCTGGCTCATATTTCCTTTGACAATCCAAGCATGCATTTTTCTTTCCTATCCCTCAATGAAGGAACAATTTCATACTGTACTCTACTCTTAGCGGTCCCAAGTAGATCACTGTGGAGAGAGGCATGATAACTACTGCATTCACTTTAGAGATGATATCTCAATGAGAAGTAAAGATCAAAGATTAAGAATATCTATAATGGTTAGTTTTTATCTCATGCCTGGCTCCCCACACCATGCTTTCCTTGAAGCTGTCCACATCCTGCTCCTCTCTTATAAATCATCCTTCTTAACATCTGCAAGAAAAATCAACTCAGGTTAGATTTCTGTCCAACTCTGAAACCTGAAAAGAGTTCAATTTTCCCATATATAACTCCAGTGTAGACATAAAAGCCTCTGCTGGAAACTTTATAATGGTTAAAAAATAACATGATTTATGGATCCCACACAGAGCCTTACAATTTAATTTGGAATATTGTCCAAATATTTTACTAGTATGTAAAGTATGGCAGATTGTTTTTATCTTTGACATCTCAGTTCATTTTTAACTTGCACTACTGTAGTAAGCATGGATCAATATATAATGAATGATACTCAAATTATTAATATGTAATGAGTATATAATATAAGGCTAAAATTAAAAGTTCATAACATCAGTAGAACAAATGTTTCTATTTTACAACATTCAAATAAATTATTCTCGTATCTCAAGTGGTCATTTTCTTTTTTACATTATTTTGTATTTTTATTTGCAAATATATGCATATACTCAGAGAAAATTCATTTCTGACTCCCCAGTTGTTATCTTTATCCTGGCACACAGGAGTAACAACAAAAATTTTCCCTAAGCAGTAAGTAAACTTTTTTGGCTCACAATAAATGGACAGTTTTTCAGAGATCATATCAAAAATGTTCATGGATGTAAAAACTACATACAGAAAGAAAAGGATGTAATATCATCAATGGTGTTGAGATATATATTAGCATTTTACATTGTCACTGACTCCAGAGCCCTTTCTCAATAAAATTTATAGTTGTGTAAAGAGCATTATTTGAAAAGACAAACTAATGAAATATTTGAGTTCCTAATTTCTTTTACACATGAATATGTTGCAGAAATGGGTGATAGTTACCATATTTCCACAGAGGAGTAAGAGCAGAGAGAACTGCATAACTTTACATACATTGTACATTTCTTAGCAGGTAAATACCAAATGTCTTAAAAATTCAGTTCCCAACTCTCATCCCCCTTTACAGTCTCCTCTAATGCAAGGTAAAGTGTCTTGATCAGTAATGATGCAACAATTAGTACTAGACATACCTCAGGGAAATTTTTGAAACTATACCTTAAGGGTAATATGATGTATATAAAAGGACTGATTTTTTGGGGGAAAATATGAGCAACAGTAATATTGAATATATATCACATGGAGTTAAAACAAGCACCCTCCACTCACATAGTGTAGGGTAATTTTCACTTGCATGAAATGAAGAGAGGCACAAGAGTGTGAAATGGATAACTAATATTAATAAACTAACAAATTATATCATGTACTTTCATCTAATAAAGCTGAGCAACAGTGAAAGCATTTGAAATACCGATAAGTACTTCCCAGAGCACCTTGAATGTACACATGCATATAAAATAGCACATTGCAGAGCAATAGATATGTTGTAGACTGCTTAGGATAGCATCAGTTAATTTCAGTGTATGTTATTAAGAAAACAGTTTTTGGGTACTAAACAAATATTAAGTATATTTAAGGTAAGATTTTTGAGAACCTCTTTAGGGATCCACAATTCTATACTGATATGAGATCGACAGTCATATCTACTCAGCTATTGACATATGTTGCCTTTATGTATTTGAATGTAGATCTGAAGCAATTTTTCTGCCTTGTACACTTATTATACAATTATAGGGCTCTGGTACCTTCCTTATAATGAACATTGACTGCAATCAAACTGAAGAGCTGCAATAAAATAAAGATGATAAAGTAAAATGAAGTAAAATAAAGATGGATCCTGATAAGAATGATAAAAAGAAAAGAAGACCAGAAAATTGTATCTAGAACTTCTCATTGAGTAGACGAATGACTCACAAATGTTTGGTAAACATTCATTACATTTTCTTTTTCTTCCACTAATATTGTGTGGTCCTTGCAAATTGGGACAAAGTGCAATGATTCATTTAATTATGACCTCTCTGCACAGTCTCCAAGGTCATATAATAGGCAATAATCAGCATTTCTCGCTAGCCCTTCAGATTGGTGGCTCTGGTGTGCTGGGCTCTAAACCAGCGTTTCCTCTTACTGTGCAGTTCTTCAGATCTTCATCCATTGGCCATGATCAAGTACAGAAGCTGTTTCCTTCAGTAAGTGTTGAGGGAGAAAGGACTATGAGAAATGTTTTCTTCATCAGGACTAATAGGACAGTTTTTGTAGTCTGATAAAGGAATACTAACAGAAAAACTTTCAGCTATGCAGAGAAGTTTATGTCCTATCCTGGGTTGAGGGTCCAAGATAACTCATTCACTTTAGCTTTCCTCATACAACTGTTGCACTTTAATTACAAATCACCCACAACAACTTAAACTGGGACCCTCTGCACTGTTTCTTACTATTCCAGGTGATTACTAAGGTAAAGAGGAGGAGGAGGGTAAGCACAATATCATGAACTATATTTGAGGGCATCCTAGATTCCTGGCTCCTTGCTACATGTTCTATTGTTTGGTTCTGTTTTTTTCAGTTCAAATGCATAGTCATCCAACACTGAAAAATTCCCTTTTTTCACCAAAAGGGAGAAAGTTCTACTTTTATGTAAATGCAGTCAGATTATTGGGTGAAAACAGTGGAGAGATTTTTTGGATTGGCCTCTCTGAACACACACTCACACCACTCACATACAAGTGCATGCACTCGTGCAACATACTTTCTGGGGAATGCTGGCAAGCTGTTCTATTCACAGCCTAAGACATCTCTTCCCTGTCACTGCTCAAAGACCCTCTTTGCTCACTGTATTCTTCTTTGGGGGTTCCAGGTGGGCCACAGGAAAGAGCAACATGTGCTGCCTGTTTTACTTAGCATAGGAAGGGCAGATGTGGGTCACAGTCTATAAACATAGAAAGAGCCAAAACGTGATAATTCAACACACATTTTCATCTTGTCCCTGTGTAGAATATACTTTCTGTTGTCCACATCTAAAATGTTTGTGATCTGCCCAATCAAACCAAAAAAGAGATATACAGTCAAATATTAGTATCATTTCTGCTAAAGTATTTCACTCATTCCTTTCTGTCACTGCTTCCCTGCTCTACTTGCTAGGTAACATTACCTAAGCAGCTTATCTCTGTAACCTGATTGCACCATTATATTTCTGACTTGTAGCAAGCCAGGCATGGACTGAAATCCTTGAGACACTGAACCAAAGTAAATATATTTCCTTTATGTCGTGATTATTGAGTATTGTATCTCAGCAAAGGAAAAACTAATAGAAAAATTTTGTATCAGAGAAGTAGAGTCATTCTATTGGACCATGTAGTTCAGAAGCCATTGGAACTAGTTTCTTGGGAAAGGTTTAGAGTTCTGTGATACAACAATCCCTAGAATGCTGTAAGGGAAATTTAATGTGTAATTTTGGTTGGAGATCAGAAAACCAGAATATGAATGGGAACATAGAAAGGGCCAGGCACAGGAGGTATTTAGTTAGGAAAAAGAACTACATTGGCAGTTTTACTAAAAGTCATATCTGTTAAACTGTGGTAAAAAATTGTTATGTATGTGTTGTGGCTACTTATTTACCCTCTGTTCATCCATTAAAGAGAGAAGACTAATTTATCTGGATGATGACATTTCAAAGCAACTCAACACTCAGGTTGTGGCCTGGGTATACCTGGCTATTTTAACAAAACTTATAGCAAGGATTGGAACAAAGCACAGAGGATAACAATTTGAAAAATGTAAATTTTGAGCACAAGGAATTGTGTTTTAATTGTAGCTAAAGGTGTTTTAACTGAAGAGATTAATGTCATTAAAAAGAAAATAAGTACTTTGTATAGGGATAAGGAGAAAAATGCTTTTACAGCATGTCACAAATCAGTAATACCCCACACATTTCAAGCTCTAGGGTATAAAAATTTTAACCTGTCATTTGAGAAGGGAGTCCCTGGATTGGTACTCAACAAGGGCTATCCAGGAAATTTGCTCCCCAGGATTCATTTCTCCATATGAATGGTGAGGACCTTGGAAGATGCTGTAACCATTGCACAATGAGAGCTGGCTACTGCTTGAGCTGCTGGCAGAGGTAGACATATGCATGTATGTGATGCTGATTTTACCAACATGCAGAATCCAAAGGTTGTGGGCTTGTCTTGCATATCATAAAGATTTTTAGTTCAATCAATTTTATTATGAGGGTCACGATTTCAATAATTTTGTGTGTGAATAATGTTCTCTTATTTTATTTTTTCCATTAAGTTTATTGGTGCACTTTATGTATAAAATACTGCTACATTTATCATTGGGACCTTGTATCTTTACATGATGAATCTTGGTTATTTTTTCCCCATTCTCATGCCCTCATTTCACCCCTCCAAACTTCCCTATTTACACACACTTTGTTGACAATTTTCCTTTTTCTCATATTTTGTCTTTTCCCATCTTTCCTTTACTCTACCCCTCCCACATCCCTTACACCTTTAGACCTCTTCTTCCTATTGCACAATATCAATTATACATTTTGTTCCTTATACTTTTAGTTTGTCTCACTAGAGAAACTTTGGTATTTACACATGTGTGACTTATTTGTTTCATTTAAGAGTATGGCCTCAAGAAGCATCCATTTACTTGGAGGCCACACTCTTAAATGAAATATATAGGAAACACGTGTAAATATTGAATAGTTTCTCTAGAGTGAGAAACTGAAAGTGTAAATAAGGATTAAAATGATTTAAATAAATAATTGATAATTTGAAATAGGAAGAAAAGGTCAAAAGGGGTATGGGAAGTGGAAGGGGAAGGGGAAAGGAAAGAAGAGAAGGGAAAAATTATGAGAATGCACAGGAGGAGTCTTCTGGGCTGCCTTAGCACCAATCTGCTTCAGAAGAGGAGGACTCCAGGCCACCATAGCAATGCTCCCCATGCAGGAGAGGATGCTTCTGGGCTGCCATTGCACCATATCCCACACAGAGGAGGTGAGCCACACGGGCAGCAACAGCACACACACATCCCCACTGTCAAAATGAGAAGTCAAATAAGTCTCAAAAGGAGACTTCCAGATTGCTTACAGCAAACCCAAAGGGAAACAAGATGGAATACTCTGATACTTATCCAACAGGACTCCGTGAACTGGCAACAAAAGAGGATCTGGAAAACATGAAATCAGAAATAATTTCTCAGATAACCACAGAGATTGTGTTCACAGTGCAAGATGTGATTAATACATCTAGAGAGGAGCTCAGAATATGATGGAATCACAACACAGGCAACAAATGGAATCTATAAAACAGATGCAAACAGATTTTCAGGAGATTAAAAACTCCATTGAAAGACTACACAGCAGAATGAGCCAATGTGAGGACAGAATTTCAGATATAGAAGACAAGATTACAATTAGAGACCAGGAAAAGAAAACTTGCCTTAAAATTTAAGGGATCGCAAGAAAGCAATCCAGCAGCTGCTAGATGATGTAAAGAAGAATAACATAAGACTGATTGGAGTCAACAAAGAAACAGGAGAGTGTGCAGATGACATAAAAAAAAGTTCACAGAAGTAATGGCAGAAAACTTCCTAAGCAGGGGCAAAGAACTTGACATACAGATAAGAGAGGCATATAAGACTTCCAACTAGTCTAGGTTAAAAAAAAATGCCACACATAGGTGTATAATTATTAAGATTCCAGAAACCCAACAGAAGAATAAAATTCTACAAGCACTCAGAGAAAAGAAATACATCACATGCAAAAGAAAGCCCTTCAGAATCACAGCAGACTTTTCAGTGCAAACCCTCAAGATGAGAAGAGCTTGATGTATTCCAAGCCTTAAAGGAAAACAACCTCCCTCCCAGATTGATGTACTCTGCAAAACTATCTTTCAAAATTGATGGAGAAATAAGATACTTTCATGACAAAGAGCACATAAAGAATTTCATGAATGGCAAACCAGCACTCCAAAAAATTTTAGACAATATCTTAGCAAAAGGTAATGAGGATCACAACCCCAGGAAGCACAGCAGAATGAATTTTTCAGGCATGACAAGAAATTAAATGCAGAGGGGGAGAATCCAAGAAAAAGAAAAAGTCATGACAATGGTAAGTCAATATATATCAGTTATAACCATCAATGTTAATGGTCTCAATGCACCAACCAAAAGAAATAAACTGGCAGAATTGGTCAAGAAGCAAGATCCAAAAATATGTTGAATACAAGAAACACATTAATTCAAAATGAAACTGATAGACTGAAAGCTAAAGTGTGGCAAACAATACTCCATGCAACAGGAACCTGAAAAAGAGTAGGAGTAGCTATCCTTTTTTCAGATCAAGTAGATCTCAAACCAAAATTAAGAGAGATGCAGAAGAACACTACATCCTTGTACAGGAAACAATCCAACAGGAAGAGATAAAAATCATAAACATATATGCACCAAACCTTAGTGCACACAATTATATAAAACAAATACTAACAGACATAAAATGTCATATATGCACAAATACAATAATAGTGGGGAAACTCAATACCCCACAGTCACAAATATATAGATCAACTAGAAAACAAATACGTAATGAAATACTAGAATTCAAACTCTTGAAGAAATGTAATTAGCAGATGTTTACAGAGTGTTCCACCCACAAAATCGGAATATACATTCTTTTCAGATAGACATGGGTCATTCTCCAAAATAGACCACATACTCATTGAAAAAGTTTAGTAACTGTAAAGGAATTAAAGTTATCCCCTGCATATAATGAGACCATACTGCAAAGCAATTGGACATCAATAGCAAAAGAAACTGTAAAAATTTCACAGGCACATGGAAATTGAACAGCACACTTCTGAAAAAAGAATGGGTCACAGAGGATATTAAAGAAAAAAATCACACAGTTCTTTCAATTAAATGACAATGACAAAATGACATATTAGAATCTGTGGGACACAGTGAAAGCACTCTTATGAAGAAAATTCATAGTAGTGAATAGTCACATTAGGAAAACAGAGCGAGCCAAATTAAACAACCTGATACTGAAACTCAAGCTTCTAGAAGAAAGAAGAGCCAGGGAAACCAAAAGCTCATACAAGGAAGGAAATTATAAAGATCAGAGCAGAAATCAAGGCAATGGAGAATAAGAGAAAGATACAAAAAAATGAATGAAGCCAAGAGTTTGTTCTTCGAAAGAATAAACAAAATTAACCAACCCTTAACCAACATTATCAGAAAAAGGAAAGAAAAAGCCCAAATCCATCCAATTAGGAATGAAAAAGATGAAGTTATAATGGACCCAGCAGAAATCTAGAGGATCATCTATACCTACTTCAAGAACCTATACACCAATAAGATGGAAAACACAGAAGAAATGGACAGAATCCTACATACATATGAATTAAAAAGTTGAAGAAGACCTTAAAATTATAAACAAACAAATATCAGTCAATGAAATTGAAAACTTACCAACTAAGAAAAGCCCAGGTACTGATGGCTTCACTGCTTTCTCCAAGACATTTAGAGGGGAACTATTGACTACTGCTACTACTGTTTAAGCTCTTCAATTAAGTTGAAAGGGAAGCAATACTCCCAAATTTCTTCCTGGAAGCATCACCTTGATCCCCCAAACAGAGAAAGAAACAAATGAAAAAGAGAACTATCAGCCAATCTGACTAATGATCATAGATGCAAAAATCCTTAATAAGATACTGGCAAATAGAATGCAGAAGATCATCAAGATGATCATACACCCTGACCAAGTGCGATTCATCCTAGGGATGCAGGGATGTTTCAACACATGAAAATCAATCAATGTAGTACACTATATAAATAGAGTCAAGAAGAAAAAAACATATGATTATCTCCATAGATGAAGAAAAGTCATTTGACAAAATCCAACACACATTTATGATAAAAACCCTACAAAAATTGTAATAGATGGTCTCTGCAACAATCTGATAAAAGCCATCTCTCAAAAGCCAACAGCCAATATCATACCAAATGGTCAAAACTGAAATCCTTCACACTAAAATTAGGAACAAGAAAATAGAGGATAGGAAATGAGGAAGTTAAATTGTCATTATTTTCAGATGACACGATACTCTATATAGAAGACCCTAAGAATGCAATGAAAAGTCTTCTAGTCTTAATCTCCAAATTCAGTAGAGTAGGGGAATACAAGATCAACACACAAAAATCAATAACTTTCTTCTACATGAACAACAGACTCACTGCAAGAGAAATAGGTCAAACAATTCTTTTCACAGTAGCATCCAAAGAATTGAAATACCTAAGAATCAACCTAAGAAATCAAAGACTTCTTCCCTGAAAACTATAGCACTTTGAAAAGAGAGATTGAAGATGATATTAGAAAATGATATAAGTCATCCCTTGCTTCTGCGTAGGAAGGATCAACATAGTGAAAATGGCCATACTTCCAAAACTGCTATATAGATTCAATGCAATCTCAATTGAAATTGCAGCATCATACTTCATGGACCTTGAGAAAACAATCCAAAAATTCATTTGGAACAAGAAGAGACTCAGAATACCAAAATCAATTCTAGGTAATAGAGACATGGCAGGAGGTATTAAAACCCCCAACTGGAACTTAAACTACAAAGATACTGTAATAAAACCACCATGGTACTGGAAAAGAAATCTGTAGACCAGTGGGACAGATTAGAAGATGCAGAAACCAATCCAGACACACTCAGCCACCTCATCTTTGACAAAGGAGCCAAACGCCCCCACCAGATGTGACATAGCCTATTTAATAAATGGTGTGGTGTTGGAAAAATTTGGTTTCAACTTGCCAAAGACTAGAATTAGACATATCTCTCACTATGTACTGAACTAAAATCTAAATGGATTAAAGAGCTAAATATTAAAACAGAAACACTAAGCCAGCTGGAAAAGTGTTTAGGAAGAGCTCTTGAACATACTAGTGGAGAAAAAGATTTTATGAACAAAACCTCAGTTCCCCATGACTTAGCACAATCAACAAGTGGGATCTCTTTTTACTAAAACCTTCTGCATAGTAAGAGAAACCACCAACAGTATGAAGAGGGAAGCCACAATGTGGGAAAAATTTTTCACCACCTATTCCCCAGACAAAGGTCTACTATCTAGAATCTATAAAGAACATAAAAAATCAGACCTCCCAAATTTAAAGACCCAATCCAAAAAATGGGAATCTGAAATGAACACACATTTCTCAAAGAACTAGAAATAGCAAATAAACATATGAAAAAATGTTCAACTTCACTGGCAATTGGAAAGATGCAAATGAAAACAATGCTGAGATTCCACCTCACCCCAGAAAGAATGACTGCTATTAAGAAATCAACCAATAACAAATGCTGGTGTGGCTGTTGGGAAAGAGGAACCCTGCTCCAGTTCTGGTGGGAGTGTAGACTGGTGGAACTGCTCTAGACATCATTATGGAGATAACTCAGAGAACTAGGATTGGAAGTCCCATTTTACACAGCTCTTCCCCTGATTGGTATGTTCTCCCCAAAATTAAAGAATCATAAAAAAGTGATATATGTGCACCCATGTTCAGAGCAGCACATTTTGTAATTGCTAAAACTTGGAATCAGCCAAAATGCCCATCAATTGGAGATTGGATAAAGAAAATGTGTTTTTTTAAAAATAAAATGTAGTACTACCCAGCCACGATTAAACAAGAAATTGTGACATTTATAGCTAAGTGGATGTACATTGAGGTAATACTCTAAATGAAATAAATAGTACACACATGTGTAAATGCTGAATAGTTTCTCTAGCATGAGAAACTGAAATTGTAAATAAGCACTAAAAGGTATAATAGATAATGTGAAAGAGGAAGAAAGGGGGCAAAGGGGAAGGGGAAGTGGGTTGGGTAGGGGAAAGGAAAGAAGGGAATTGAAATAATATGAGAAAATGAAAAAATGGATAGTCTCTGTAAATAGGGAGGGGTGAAGGGATTGAAGCATGGGCAAGGGAAAGGGGAAAATTAAGAACCTAGAGAGATTATGTAGAGGTGCAAATTTCCAGTGATGAGTGTCATTATACTATATACCTAAAATGTACCAATAAAATAAAATTTAAAAAAGAAAATGATTAAATCAGAAAAAAATTTGCTTTTCCAACTTTAGAAGAATCAAATTCCCCTTTAGCATTTGCTAAAACAGAGACTGCTGGCCCTTATCCTCACATTTTGTAAAAAGCAAGTTCATAGCAGATCCAAATTTTTTTATATCCACCATGATTCCAGACACATCATTTTGTTTTTATAGAAAGTTTACTTTATTTTGTTTTCACTTTATGTTTTCCATCAGATTCATTGGTAGCATGCAACCTGCAAATCAAACAGGTGTTTCCAAATGTTTTCTCATGGGACTGACAGATGATCCAGAACTGCTCTTCTTCACCTTCTGCCTTTTCCTAGCCATGTACCTGCTAACTGTTCTAGGGAAACTACTCATCATCCTGGCCATCTGCTCTGATTCCCAACTCCACACCCTCATGTACTCCTTCCTCTACAACCAGTTTTTTTTTTTTTAGCAACATCTGTTTAGTCACATGCACCAACCCAAGGATGCTGGTGAATATCTGAGCACAGGGTCAGAGCATTACATACACAGGCTGTCTCTCCCAGGTCTGCTCTGTCTTAGTTTTTGGTTGTGTAGAAAACTGTCTCCCTGCAGTGATGGGTATGACAGCTATGTGAACTTTTGTCATCCTTTGAGGTACACTGTTGTCATGAATCCTTGATTCTGTGTCCTGAGGGATTTCCTCTCCACATTTATTTGCACTGTGTGACCCTGTTACATGCTCTGATTGCACTGGGGATGTCTTTTTGCAAAGATCTGGATATCCCAAACTTCTGTGAACTTGCTCAGGTCATCAAGCTCACCTGTTCCGATACCCTCAGCAATAACACACTAGCGTATTTGATGGCTGGCCTATTTGTTGGTGTTCCTGTCTCTGGAATCATTTTCTCTTATATTCACATTGTGTCCTCTGTTGTTTTTTTTCCATTAAGATTATCAGTACATTTTAGGTATAGAATACAATACATTTTAAATTATATTCATCATTTGGATCTTGTACCTTTAAATGACATATCTTTGTTCTTATTTTTCCCCATTCCACTGCCCTCCCTTCCCCCCTCCACCCTTCCCTATTTACAAAGACTTTCTTTCCATTTGTTCCCTTTTCTCATATTTTCTTTCTCTACTTTCCTTTCGCCTTCTCCTCCAACTTCCCCTACTCTTTAGACATTTTCTTCCTATTATACAAAATCGATTATATGTTTTGATCCTTATTTACACTTTTAGTTTCTCACACCAGATAAACTGTTCAGTATTTACACATATGTGACCTATTTATTTCACTTAAGTGTATGGCCTGAATGTGCATCCACTTAGCTATAAATGTGTCTAGTTTCTCATTCTGTGTTTCTTAGAAGTATTCCATTTCATTAAAAAAAATCACATCTTTATCCAGTCTCCAGTTGATGGGCAGTAGGTCTGTTCCAAGCTTTAGCTATTACAAACTGTACCACTATAAACACAGAAGCACATATATCTCTGTGATATGATGCTTTTTATTCTTTTGGGAAGATACACAACAGAGGAATATCTGGGTCAAATGAGACTTCTAATCCTAGTTATTTGAGGTATCTCCATACTGATTTCCACAGTGGTTGCACCAGTCTGCACTCTCACCAACAATGAAGAAGAGTTCCTTTCTCAACATAACCCCACCAGCATGTGTTATTGGTTGATTTCTTGATAGCAGCCATTTTTTCTGTGGTGAGGTGGAATCTCAGTGTTGTTTTCTCTTTTGAGGATGTCATCAAGAGGAAACTATAAAGCTTTTTCCATCTGTGGGTCTCATCTCTCTGTTGTTTCATGGTTCTACGGGAGAGGTGTGGGAGCATACATAAGCTCTGTAGTTACAGATTCACTGAAGAAGACTGCAGTGGCTTTGGTGATATATTCTGTGGCCACTCAGATACTGAACCCCTTTATCTATGCTCTGTGGATCAGGGACATGAAGGAAGCATTGAGGAGACTCACTGGTATGTTACCTTCTTTTCTGTCATGTGTTATTTGTTTTAGATTCAGGTTTCTGGAGCATCTCAAATCAACAGGATTTGGAGGGAGTCAGAAAGCCTGATCTTTTTCTCTCCATGCCACAATTTTCTACCATGATCACATAACGATCAGGTGCATTTGAACTTGGCTTGCAATCTGATGTTGCTTTATGTTTCACTCTGTAAACTTGGCACATGATTTTAATTTTCTAAACACAATTTCTCTACTTAATTTCCAAAGACACAGAGCCTGACGCAGAGTCTCTAATCCTAAAATATTTTGGTGCTGCATTCTCAGAAGAAGGTAAGATGAGAATGGATAGAGCAGGGAAAGTAAGCAAAGCTCTGGTCATATGTAGAAATGTGTGGTTATGGCCATAGGACTTGCATCCTAGAGTGAGTCCTTCTAATAAAACAAGAGAGTGAATACCCAGAGACTTTGAAGCATTTTCTGAGACCTGTTATTTTTAAACTATTCATTTCAAAGCAATAATAGCATCTGCCATATTTAAGATAATCATCTATAAAATTTTCATATTTGATGAAAGCAATGGCTGGAGATTATTATGCGTTATTTAAAACATTGTGATAGTTAACTGTGTCAACTTAAGAAAAAAACCAACTGATTGCATTAGCATAGTTCTGGGTATAGCTGGAGGGGTTTACTGAAGACTGAAGACAGAGTTTGAATGTAAGTGGTACCAACAAATGGGCTTGTAGCCTGACTAGAATAAAAGGAAAATGAAGAAACAAGCCTGGCTTCTATTTCTTCTGAAGAGTACCAGTCTTTACCTTTACCTTTACCTTGGTTGTCATCCTCTGGCTTACAATGCAGACCATTTGGCTTCTTGATATGAACTTGTCAGGGATACTACAGTAATCTCCAAGCCTTCAAACTTTGATGAGATCTTTTGCATCTCCAGCATTCAGACAGCCGTTTTGCACTCTTCAAAATCTGACTCTGGGAATGGCCATTGTAAGCCTACCTTGTGAATCCTTATATATTTATAAATCTTGTGTTAAATCTGTGTCTCTAATGAACAGTGACTGACACACACACACACACACACACACATATATATATGTAGAAAACCCGCAGAATTCTACCAGGATGCTTTTAGATCTGATTAGGAAATTCATCAAAGTGACAGGATGCAAAATCAACCTCAAAATTTAAAACCATCCCTATGCACCAACAATGAATTCATTGAGAATATAATTAGGGAAGCAATTCCATTTACAATATAATAAAAAGTTATATACCTCTAAATCTACCTATCCAATGAAGTTAAAGTCTTCAAAATAAAAATTGCAGAACACGGAAGAAATTGAAACAGACATTAGAAAGTGGAGCCAACTTTGTTCATAAATTGCTAGAATTAATATGGTTCAAAGGGCCACATTACCAAGACCAGTGTAAAGATTCAATGCAATTCCTATTAAAATACCAACAACAGTCTTTAAAGTGTTAGAAAAATTATCCATACAGAATCAGAAAAGTGTTAAAATGGTCAAAGCAACTTTGAGCAAAAAGAGCAATGCTGGTGATACCACAGTATCAGATTTCAATTCTAGAACAAAACCATAGTAACAAAACAACAGGATATGTCTCAAAAATATATGACATAGAGACAAACGGAATGACTCAGACCACATATAAACCCAAGTACCTCCAGCTATCTGATTTTTGCCAAAAGAACCAAAAACACATGCTGAAAGAAAAAGTCTCTTCCTTCCCCTTCCCTTTCCCCTCCTGTCACCCCTCCACCTTTGGACCTTTTCCTATTTCAAACTATCAATTATTCACTTTAATCATTTTCATCCTTTTTTTAACACTTTCAATTTCTCACACTAGAGAAACTATTCAGAAAGGAAAAATTGAATGAAAAAAATTGAAAAAAAAAATGGAAACAAAGTCTAGGTAAATAGGGAAGGGTGGAAGGGTGAAGGGCTTACAGGTAATGGGGAAAAAATAAGAACTAAGATACATCATGTTCAGGTACAAGCACCCAAAGATAAATGTAAATGTATTGTATAACTAAAATGTACCAATTAATATATAAGTATAAAAAGAAAATGTCTCTTCAACAAATGGTGCTAGGAAATTTGGATAGAAACATGTCAAACATGTCAAAGATTGAAATTAGATTTCTATGTCATCTCTACTAAAAAAATAAAATAAGTGGATCAAAGACCCAGATACAAAGCCTTAGAATCCTTCTAACTTCTGACACACGGCAGGGGAAAACACGTAAAGCCACGTGCATGAAATTCCTGAACAGGATTCCAATAGAAAAGAAAATAATATCAAGAATCAACAAATGGGATTACTTCAAACTGATATGCTTCTTTACAGCAACAGAAACAGTTAACATGGTGAAAGGATAACCTAGAGAATTGGAAAAATCCTTGCTTCCTACTATTTTTGATAGGGTACTAATATCTACACTACATAAAAAAACTCAAAAAATGAACCCCAAAAGATAAATACCTCAATTAAAAATGGCCAAATGAACTGAATAGACAGACTTTTCACAAAAGAATGACTAAAAATAGCCAATACTTACATGAAAACGTGTTTAACAGTTTTGGCCATTTGGGAAATGGAAATCAAGCCTACATTGAGATTTCACCTCACCCCATCAAGAATATACCTGAAGACTGCACAAAGAAACTAAAGCTATTTAAGATGTGGCAGAAAAATGAACCCTCAAACATTGTGGAATACAATAGTAATACCATTTGATATATCTATACCACAATCTGGTCCATCCGCAGAAACATTAAAGTTAACCTATTACAGCAATACTTGCATAATCCTTTTATAGCAATACAATTCACAGTAGCTGAGAATGGAAGCACCTCCAATGTCTGTCAACAGAACAAAGAAAATGTGATATATATGAATAGTACTCAGCCATAAGGAATAATGAATTAATATTATTTACAGGAAAATGAATGGAAGTAGATCCATCATGGTAAGCAAAATAAGTCAGACTCAGAAAGTTAAACATTGTGTTTTCTCTTATCTGAGAAACTTAAAACATGAATCCATAAATGAATTAGCTCTAAATATCTGTAAATTGTCATTCTTATTGGCTGATTCATACTCCATTTTATTAAAAAACACATTTTCTTTGTCAAGTAAAATAAAGCAGAGATGATAGGAAACTAGAAGGTAGACTCTTGAAAGTGGGGAAGGGTATCAGCCAAGTGGGAAGGGGGTAAAGAAGAAGAAAAAGGAATTGAAAATAATCAATATATGTTTTATTCATGTACCAATTCTCCAAATCAAATATCACTATTCGGTATTACAATTATCACTAATAAAAATTATGTCCATTTTAAAACAAAGAGAATTGACAAACCAACAGATAAAACAAATAAAAAGCAAAGTTTAACAGAATTCCATATCAATTTGTACTGTATTCATTGGTGAATTTTCATTTTTTTCTTTTGAGAAAATATTTTACTGTGTTTCCGAGACTGTCTTCCAAGTCATGATTGGCTCAGCCTCACAAATAACTGAATTACAGTCACAAGCCTTCATGCACGGCTGAATTTTATACTCTGAAATTCTTTTTCTGTTTTTTTTGTCAGTATTGGGGATTGAACTCAGTACCTAGAACTTGAGAGATAGATGCAGTGCCACTGAACTAAATCTCAGGCCCTGAAATTCTTTTATTTTCAAGAGCAAACATAGTTTCTTCCTTTTTGATGCTAATATTGTCTTATTTAGATGTCCATACACCAAGCCAAATTTTTAGCCCCATTATTTCTTTCTTGGAGGCTTTTCTGAAACGTTCAGCTGTTCTAGGCCATGGGCATGGGTCAGGCAACTCAACCAACTTTTAAGTTCTCCCATATTTCTCTCATAAGAAGCTCTTTCTCTGCCCGTTGCATCCAAAGATATTGCATTATCAACACGTGGAATAAATAATTTTTTATGGTTTATGAGGATAAAAAACAGAGCACTTTGACCTCTGACCAATGAACATGGTATGCTTCTTGTCTTTTTTTTATTACCTGAAAAGTCGTATTTTATATTTACATCTGCTCTTTTTGAGATATAACATGGAAAAGTTGTTTTCATTTTGTAATCTCATGTATGCCTGTTATATTTTATCTGTTTTACATGTCTTGTATTTTTTATGTTGGAAAACTAATGGGCTAAACTTGTTAATGGAAGACATTCTGGCACTGTCTTCCTAAAAGATGATTTTTAGTAGCACATTTCAAAATTATATATCAACAGAATATATGGAGAAAAAGTTAATATATTATAAATTATGTTGATAAAATGAAAGTACATCATTTTTTATCAGCGAAGTTTTAGGAATGAGTACTAATGAGCTATGAAGTGCAAGTTGGAATCTAGTCAAATCTCATATAGATATTTGCATACCACTCAGTCTTGGGTAATTTTTTAATCATGTTAATTAATCATGTGTTGCTATTTTCACCTCATGTACTTTCTTTATATTTGTTTTGCTTTTATTAGTACATGTCTGTAGCACATAATGTTTACATTCCTTATGGGGAATTGGGTCACATGCATAACGCATTTTCATTCCTTTTTCAACCCCTTACCTTTCCCTTCTTCTCCAGTCATTTCTTAATCCCCTTTTAGCAGTACATGGAAATTCCATTTCACACAGATATTCCTCTTCCAGGTATCTCTGCAAAACAGGTAAAGACAACATACTACAGTGATACATGCATACTCATGTTTATAACAGAACAATTTATAAAAAATAATCTTGGAATTGGCCTATTTTTCATCAGAAGATGAATAGATAAAGGAAACATGGTATTTACACATGAGGGAAGACTAGCCTGCCATAAAGAAAACTCATTGTTTTCTAATGTTAAATAATGTACATTTAATATATGTGACAGAATTGAAAAATTTCATGAATTATAACTAGGAAAATATTCCTTTAAAAAAAGTCAAAATGGTATGTTCTGAGATAAATACATAGAAGACAAATATGGTTCAAGACATTATACACTTGTGAAGAAACATTTCTGAATATTTTTAATTGTACTATACCTATCTAGATGTATAGCTATTTATATATGTGTGTTTTAACACCTGGATTTGAATTAGACTTTTTGCTATTATGAAATATAGGCAATAAAATGTTCCATGTGATATGTGCACAAGATAGGTGAAATGGAGTTGAGTAGAAATCCTGAAGGCACATCTACCCTCAGGGGTCAGGGAATCAGCCATTGTGAGTTCCTGACATCTACACAGTTGGTTTTTCAGAATATATCGGCTGGGATCAGAATGCTACAAACATTTTTGATCTAATAAGGAGCTGGGGATATTGAGCCCTGAGGGAAAGAGGCACTGTAAGAATTGGCCGGTATCTTACCCCAAATCCCTGCGCAGTCAGGTAGAAACAGCTGCACTGTTTCCCGATGATGTGCCCATTTGCTCCAAAGCCCACTAAGTCCATGAGTCTTTCTCTCTTGACCCAGGTCTTCTGTTTGGTACATTCAGGTGTGATGTTGAGCATTACTTTCACTGAATGCAATCAGGTAACCTAAAAGCCCTTAGTTTATGACTTGGACTGAAGGGAGATCTTTTGCCACAATTTCATCCAGGGGAACCCATCATAAAAGTGCACACATAAGATGGTGAGAAACAGGTGGCTCACAAGCCCACATGACTGTCATCTTCTTGACACATTCTAATTTACATTTTGACCATTACTCACCAAGTTTTCATTCTGCAAGACACCTGCTCTCTCTTCACAGCAGCGGGGTCTATTTTCCTCCTAAATAGAAATCTGTTCCATCTCAAATTATGAGTTTGATAAAATATTCTCACATTTATTTGAATTGTTTTGGTGCTGATGGGAGTGTATCGCTCAATTTGTTATTTGCATAAATTTATTCTAAGAAAGTAGTAGACTGGTTAGGACAAGAACAGAAGTTTATTTTATCACAGTTCTGGAGACCAATGGTTGAATTAGGATACAGAGGAAGCTGGCTCTCCCTGAGGTCTCTCTCCCTGGGATGTGGATAGGTATTTTCGCTCAGTGTATTCCTGTGCTCTTCCTCCTGTGGGTGTCTGTGTCCTAAACTTCTCTTAATAAAAGAAACACAATCATATTGAATTTGAGTTCACTCTAATGATCAGATTTTTAATTAAATAAGTTTTCTTTTTTCAAGGCAGTTTTGGCTTTATTTCTGTAACTAATAAAGTTAACATTTGCATAAGCAAGATAGAGCTAATAATGCCTGATATCCATATTTACATTTTTATTTTTATGTCTATTAGTACATATTTTCAGAAAATAATTATTACATTCATATTGGGGAGATGGTACATGTACAAATCTCTCCAAAGGTAGATCTCCGAATGCGGTCATTTCTACTATATTGGGGATTAGGATATGAGCATATGAATTTTGAAGGAGACAGATTTCACAACATTATAATCTATTCCTATCTTTTCCCATATGCTGGTTGTGGGTTTATTAATATGCAGAGAGTTTTGTTTCAATCCTGAAGATGGGGTGTGAGGATTCTCGAGAGGAGGTAGAGATGCAGAGAGGTGCAGAGGTTCAGAGAGGTAAGTAGTTTCCTAGTCCCCGAGATTTACTTATTAAAATTACTAAATACTTTAAACAGGAGCATCAGAGTTAGTATCCTTAACAAAAATGAAAAGAGCAACAACAACAAAAACTTGACCGTGTGTCACTGCTCTTCAAAACTAAGAATGTGGACCTTTTTTCATATTCATTTCAGGTTTTTAAAAATGAAACAATGAAATAAGAAGCATAAAGAATTCATCTCAGTATCACCTATATTCCTCTTCATCCTTCCCAAAGGCATGCCAAGAATATGGTATTATTCCCATGCATGACTCTACATTGTACATGTGATTATATAGATATATATATACACTATATATATATTATATATATATACACAGGAGACATATATATATATCTCCTGTGTATAAAACATTTAAAAGATTTAAAAGATAATATTGTGGTGATTTCCCTTGAGAAAAAATAAAATGAAAATCATATAAATATGCACAGTGAAGGGGTGAAGTGTCTGAAATAAGCCTTTATTATTTCTTGCAACAAAAATACCTAAGGCAAATAGATGAAGTTTGTGAAATACTTATGGTTAGTCCTGCATTATTATTTGATCTTCTATTATGCATACATGATCTACAGCAAAAATATGTATGCACATTAAAGTCCAAAATACTTAGTTTTCAGGGTATACACTATAAGTACTCATAGTTATTGTGATTCATGCTTTTAATTAATTTATTTTAATACAATTTCTTTGCTATTTATATGTTCAGGCCAAACAAAAGTTGGTATCAGTGATGTCTCTTTCTTTCTTTAATTTTCTGCATAACCAAGATTCCCAGAGGTTTTTTCAGTACATAAATTCTTACCTATAATTTAGATACATCAAGCTACAGATGTTCTTTTTTTCCTGTTGACATAACTGCCACAACTTATCATTACCTTCTAAAAGATGAAACTTGTGTTCTTTCTTACTGAAGACACACACACACATTATCTGTCTCTTCTGTTTCACCTCTCTCCCTCTCTCTACACACATACACAATAGGCATTGTCACAACAGGAAACCCACATTTTCACCCATGTTTGACAGGATTTGTTCTATTTATCTCATATTTTTGCAAATATAATAATGAGGTTCTCTTCTCCCATATTGAATGAGGTATATTTGCATAAATAAAGGTTGTAAATATTTGTCATACAATGTGATAGCCAGAGAAGTGTACACCATCAAATGGTTACCACATATCTGATAAATAGCACTTCCATTATCCAGTGAGGACATTCAGGCTTTTCATCCAGTTGACGATTTCTCCCATTCATAAAGCTGATGCGGGTTCCCGCATCTTTGGAGAGTGTAAGTCTAATGTGATACCACATGTCATAGCTGCTTTTTTTCCATGAGGGGAAGATCATTGCTTTTCACTTACACTCTGGATAGAACACTTCTGATTATCTCATTCTGTTATTTTACAAGTGTCTGTCTTCCAAAGACCAACAAATTTTTCATCTATGTTTTTCCAGGAGTGTCTGTATTTCATTCTTCCTTGTATTTAGTTATTTGTTTATTTTATTTCATGGTGGCCCACCTACTTAATTAAGGGAAGAATTTCTCTTAGGATCAGGCCACACATGTCATCCACATAGTTACCCACATTCTTTCAGAGTTAATTGCTAAATCATATTGTTTTAGCTTCTATTTCCGAGGCAGTGACTTATGGGCTTCAAGTTATGGACATTTGCTATTCTTTCATCATGTCCCTCTGGATGAATGTTTTCTACCTGCTTAAATTAATGAGGAGAAGGGGGCTCACAAAAAATCAAGGTAAGAGTAGGAACTATCTTCACACAGAAAAGTTTAGGGGGAAATACAGGACCTTCATGATTAGGAATGCTGTTTATGTATTCTTCAGAGACTTTAGCAGTAACTCCTCAAGAAAGTCAACTTAGCTGTCAGCCAATTTGAACAGTTTATGACATGTCCTCCTAGGTTCATAGGAATGAAACTTTAATTCATCTGTAATTTTAGTCCATCTGAGGTGTGAAAAATTTGGAGACTGTTATTCTAGAAGCTAGATATTTAAACTCATTCATACCTTTCTTTTAGTGTAAAGGTACTGAATAATTGCAATGGAACATCCATGTCTTATTTTTGTAAAGATTTCAATACTTGGCACAATATGTGAAAAAATACTGGTATTTGAAAAGGGAGTGAAATGTAGAGGACATGTAGAGAAGATAAATGGTGAGAGAGAATATTTGAGATAATTTCATATTGAAATGGTTCAAAAATAAATGGTAAAATTTTTTTTAAAGCTCTGATTCTCAAATCTTAGACATGTCAAAATCAGCTGGAGTGTTTGTTAAAACATACATTGTGGGTTCTCATCCCCAGAGCTTATCAACAATAAGTGAAAAATGGTGCAAAGGTTTTTTAAACCTAAGCTGTTCCTAGATGTTGCTTTTACTTGTATAGAAAATATTCATTTCATATTTTTGACACATCTTTTCTGCAAAACTTATCAGCAACATGGAGCTTACAAACACTTGTCTCAGAATTGTTTCTTGTGGGACTTACAGATGATCCAGAAATGCAACCTCTCATCTTCAGTCTGTTCCTGGTTATCTACCTGGTCACCATCTTGGGAAACCTGCTCATCATCCTGGCCATCAGCTCTGACTCCCACCTTCACACCCCCATGCACTTCTTCCTCTCTAGACTGTCCTTCAATGAAATCTGTAAAAGCATCACTGCCATCTCAAAGATGCTATTTAACATCCACACACAGGATCAGAGCATCACCTGCACCACTTTCCTCTCCCAGGTTAGTTTTGTGTTGATTTTTAGAAGCCTGGAAAATTGTGTCCTTTCAATGATAATCTATGACTGCTATGTGGCCATTTGCCACCCACTGAGGTACATGCACATAATGAAGCCCAGACTCTGTCCTGCAAGTTCTACTCTCCCGTGAATACCCTGCCTCACAGTCTGATGGCACGGTGGCTGTCCTGCACAGACCTAGAATTCCCTCACTTCTTCTGTGTACTTGCTCATGTCATCAGGCTCTCTTGTTCTGATACCATCATCAATTACTTGCTGATGTATTTAGGTACTAGCCTATTTTCTGGTGTTCCTTGGTCTGGGATCATTTTTTCTTATACTCAAATTGTCTCTTCTGAGGATCCCGTCAGTAGAGGGGAAGGCACAAAGCTTTTTCCATCTGTGGGTCTCACCTCCCTGATGTTTCCTTATTCTATGGGACAGCTTTGTGTGTGTGTATTCATGAGTTCTGCATTCAGGGACTCGTCCGTTAATAACGGACTGGCTTTAATGATGTACATTGTGATCCCCCAAATGCTGAACCCTTTTATCTACAGTTTGAGGAACAAGGAAATAAAGGAATACTTGAGACATCTCATTGCTGGTACATCTTCTTTACTGTGATTGTGTCAACTTCTATGATCTTGAGTTTCTAGTATTAGTTAAAATGACAGAAATAATGCTGAACCAGAACACTAATTTTCCTACCAGTATATTTTTTCAAAAGTGGTTAGATAACATAAAGACTAAATACATTTCAACATGGTATGCAAATCTGACTTTGTCTTTATTCTTGACCATCTTCAATCACTTTAACTCCTCCCTCTAAATTCATTTCTATCCTTGATACCCTTTGTCATCTTCAAAGATTTCCTCTTGTTTCCAAGTAACTCTATTACATACATTTAATTTATTTATATTTTTGAGTTTGTGTAGTAGAAAAACCATGTAATATTTAACTTTCCATGTCTAACTTATTTCACTTAGCCATATGCTCACAAATTTCATCTATTTTCCTCCAAATGTCATGATTTTATTCTTCTTTGTGGCAGAATAATGTTCCCTTGTGTGTCTATACCACATTTTCTTTATTCATTAATCTGTTGATGGGCATCTAGGGTGTTAGTTATTGTGAATTGTGCTGTTAATCCATGATGTACAGTAGCATAAATCATAGGAATAAAAAATCCAGTTGAAAATGGGCTAATATATAGTCTTTTTCAAAAGAACACATAGGAGTAGGTAAGATATATGTAAAAATGTGCAATATCATTAACTAGAAGAAAGAGAAATCATACCACAATGAATGAAAAGTCTAGTGCAGTGGAATGTGTCCTAGCTACCGAGGAGACTGAAGTAGGAGGATCTCTTAAGCCCATGAGTTCAAGGGTGACCTGGAAAATACAGTGAGAGCATCTCCTCTTCCCCTACTGCCAGAATTAGAATAAAATTACATGCCATATCCTTCTGGTGAGAATAGGTATAATGAAAAAGATAAAATATCACAAGTGCTGGCTAAAAAGTGGAAAAAGGAACTCTTGTGCACTGTTAGTGAGAACGTAAATTATTAGAGATGTTATGGAGAACAATATGGAGAGTCCTCAAAAAAAAAATAAAACTAGAACTACCATACAAATCCAACAATCCCAATTGTATTAGTCAATTTTCCTATTGCTGGAACATAATACCTAACACATGGTAACTCATTTTTTATTAGTATATGTTTGGAGTACACAGTGATTACCTTCTTTATGTTAGGTTGATACATGTACATACACATCTTAATTCTTTTTTCATTCCCTTCCCTTCCTCTTCTTCCATCTCTTGTTCTTCTTTCAATTTGCAAACATGTATTTTTAAGACAAAGACTGTGTAGCCCAGGCCAGCCTTAACTATGTGGACCCAGATGTCCTTGAACTTACGATCTTCCTGCTTCATCCTCTTGAGTGCAGGTATTGCAGGTGTTTGTCACTATCCCTGTCTGTATAAATAATTTTTTAAGTGCTGCACATGTCCTCAATGATTAACACCCTTCTAGAACCAAAGGAGTATTTTCTGCTCCTAGAGATAAATAATAGAGCTCTTTACCTTCAGCTCATTCACTGTGATGTTTTACCATTTTACTTTCATTCATTCATTCTTTTGCTTTGATAACCATGACTATATTCTCCTACTTTTCATGTTATTGCTATAATGGTGATTGGAAAAGTTGAGCTTTTTATAACCTCATTGATTAATTTTTATATATTATCTATTTTTTAATAGTAATCTTCTTTAGTACATCTTTGAAGTACATTTTGATTACATTCAACATGTGGAGTTGGTACATATTTTTCTTTTAAAAAGTGAATGGCATTTTTTTCTTTTCTCATATTTTTTCTTTGCTTTTCCTTCCTTTCCACTAACCCTCCCATTTCCCCTACCCCTTTAGACATTTCTTCCCGTTTCACATTGTCAAGTATACATTTTATTCCTTATTTCCATTTTTAGTTTTCCACATCAGAGAAACTATTCAGTATTTATACATGTGTGTCCTATTTATTTCACTTAAGAATATGGCCTCAGTGTACATCCATTTAGCTATAAATGTCTCTAGTTTCTCATTCTTTATGGCTTAGTTGTACTCTATTTTATTAAAAAGCACATCTTGTTTATCCAGTCTCCAGTTGATGGGCAATTGGGTGGTTTTCAAGTTTTAGCTATTACAAACTGTGCCATTATAAATATAGGTGCACATATATCACTGTGGTATGATTCTTTTAATTCTTTTGGGAAGATACCCAGCAGAGGAATAACTGGGTCAGATGGGAGCCCTAATAATAGTTTTCTGATGTATCTCCATATTGATTTCCTAACTGGTTGCACCAGTCTACACTCCCACCATCAATGAAGAAGGGTTCCTCTTTCCCCACAGCCCCACCACCATTTGTTATTGGTTGATTTCTTGATAGCAGCCATTCTTTCTGGGGTGAGTTGAAATCTCAGTGTTGTTTATATGTGCATGTCTCCAATGACCAGTGATGTTGAACATTTTTTCATATATTTATTTGCTGCTTTTACTTCTTTATCTGAGAAACATTTGTTCATTTCAGATTCCCATTTTCGCTATTTCCCCTTTGTAAAAAGGGAAGGGTGGAAGGTGTGAAGAGATGGCAGGAGAATGGGGAAATATAAGAACTGACATAAAACATGTAAAGCTACAATATTCCAATGATGAGTGTAACTGTATTATATACCAAAAATGTACCAATAAACTTAATGGAAGAAAAAGTGAATTGCATTAAAATGGTGAAATGAGACAATACAATGCCATTTTGAACTAAATTTTGTTTCTATCTTGGAAATTGTAAATCACACAGAATGAGATGTTATGGTAGAAGGCACATTGATAAACGTGAAAATATGGAAGTCCTAGAATATAAAAGACTAATTTAAAGTGAGCATTATTATGAAGCACCACTTAACCCATAAATGATTGTTGGAATCTGAACAAATGTATTCAGTATGTGCACATATCTGCATACTAGGATTTGTGGTGATTTTGTAACCTAACTATACCTCAAATAAAAATGAATACATATAATTTCAACTCAGTCTTCATCTGTGAAGAAAACCTTGGCAATCATTCTGACAGTAGGGAAAATGTATTCATGGGATTCCAGATATGGAGTCATGTTCTGCATACATTTTTGGCAATCAGTTTTGAGTTCGCAAATAGACTAAAATGTTCTGTGTTAACAAAAAACCCCAAACTTAAAATTCAGTACACATAAGTGATACAGAATACATAACTAAATATTTGTGTATTTAGTATTTTACTTAATATTTATAACTATATTATTTACTTCCACATATAAAGATATATTTCTCACCTAAAATAGATATCAGTCTTGCAGATATCAACAATTATATAGAGATTCCTTCATTTGTAACTTGAAGTCAGTATAGGAATTTGTTATTGGTGGATTGATAAATGGATATGGTGTCATATAATAGAGATGAATAGAAAAGAGAAAGTGAATGCTCTGTATCTGGCCTCAGGGGTCAGGCAAACCACCATGCTGAATCGTTCTCTTGTGTAGCATTAGTCCTCAAGGACAAGTACTCCTGGGAGGAGACTTATACTAAAATAGCGGGTCTAATGAGGTGCTTTGGATATTGATCTCTTTGAAATAAAGAGGCAAGAGGAGTCATTGAGTAACCCCGCTCAGCAGCCCTCCTTCAGTCTGAAAACTACCTGAGCCTCCTCTCAGAGATAATTATTCTTTATTTGTATCTTTAAAAAATTTATATTGCTTATTAGTGCATATATGTGATATATAGTGAATCCATTCACTGTGTGCATTTGGTACAGATACGTATTGCATCTTTTTCATTTTAAATTCCACTTCCCCTCTTCTTCCTTCCATCTCCCTCCATCCCAGGTCACCTTCCAGACTGCAAAGGGTCTATTTCTCAGTTTCTTATCTATCACTTATATTTTATTTTCCTCTTTACTTTATTTTTACTTTGGTTTTCTCATATAAGTGAATCTGTGCAATGAGATATTTCTGATCAGCTCCCGTTGACATGTTTAGTCTGTTCTCCCTTGCTGAGGATACATCTTCCAACTTCAATATCCAGATGAGATGCTGAATATCTGTGCTTTTGAAACCAACCAGGTGAATTTTATCCTAGAAACCACTGAGGAAAGCTAAGAACCAAGGGAAGGGAATTACTGTGGTACATAACCACCCACGATGCACCTCCCTGTTGTCTGTCTGACACATTGTACTACACATTTGGGTCAATACTCACACTCCTTTCCTTTGCTTAATCTAATCTGTAAAAGAACAGGGCCTGTTTCCTTTGGAACAGAATCTGTATCTTCTCAAACATTATGATGTTTACAAAAATATTCTGACATTTATGTGTATTCTTGTGAAGGTATTGGGCAAGGATTCTGATGATTCTCTTAGTTGTTAAGGCTGTGGTGATAACTAAGTACCACAGACAGAGGTGCTTAATAGTAGAAATTTATTTTCTTATTTTAAAAGCTGGAAGTCTAGAGATCTGGATATCTGTAGTCATGGTTTTCTAACATTCCTGCTGCTGCTTGTAGTCCACTCATTTTATTCTTTGAACCCCATTTCCTCTGAGATTCATCAGAAACATGGAAGCTAGAAAGCAAACAATCATTTCAGAATTCCTTCTCCTGGGGCTGACGACCCACAACTTCAGCTCCACATCTTCAACCTTTTGACCATGTACTTGATCACCATCCTGGGAAACCTGCTCATCATCCTGGCCATCAGTTCTGACTCCCACCTGCACACCCCCATGTACTTCTTCCTCTCCAACCTATCCTTTAATGACATCTGTTTAACCACAACAATGATCCCAAAGATGCTGCTGAATATCAAAGCCTGGGATCAGAGCATCACTTACACAGAATGCCTCAGTCTGGTCTATTTTGTCTTGGTTTGTACTGTCTTGGAAAATTTTCTCCTGGCAGTGATGGCTTATGACCACTATGTGGCCATTTGTCATCCACTCAGCTACAGAGTCATCATGAACCCCCACCTCTGTGTCCTGCTAGTTCTGTGCACTGTGATCATTAGTGTTGTGGATGCCGTGGTCCACACTCTGTTGTTACAGCTGTCCTTCTGCACAGACCTGGAAATCCCCCATTTCTTCTGTGCACTTGCTCAGCTCATCAAGCTCGCCTGTTCTAACACCCTCATCAATAATATCCTGGTATATATTGTGGCTAGCCTATTTTCTGGTGTTCCTGTTTTTGGGTTAATTTTCTCCTACATTCAAATCATGTCCTCTATTTTGAGGATGTCCTCATCAAAAGGAAAGTATAAAGCCTTTTCCACCTGTGGGTCTCACCTCTCTTTTGTGTCCTTGTTTTATGGGACAAGATTTGGGGTGTACATCAGTGCTGCAGTTACAGATTCAATAAGGAAGTTTTCAGTTGCTTCAGTGATGTATTCTGTGGTTACTCAGTTGCTGAATCCTTTTATCTATAGCCTGAGTAGTAGGGTCATAAAAGAAACCTTGAAGAAACTCCCTGGTAGGATAACTTTTCTATGATGTGTCATTCCCTTTGAAATTGTATTTCCAGAGGAAGTCACAATGACAAGATTCCTAGAGATTCAGAATGAATGATTTTTTTCACTACTTTAACTTAAAATTTTGAGATGACCTAATGACCAGATAACTTAATCTTGCCTTGAATCCTGCCATTGCTGTAGGTCCATCTCTTTTATCTTTGCCATACCATTTGAATCACTAAACACAACATCTTTGCTCAATTTCCACAGAAGAAAAGCCTAAAGCATTGTAACTAGTTTTAATAACAAAAGATGTTTTTGTGGTGCACTTTCAAAAGGGGCAAGTTGGAAGAGTTGGACCACACAGGAAAATTAAAGTCAAGCTGTGATCTGGTCTAGAGAATTGTTTCCTCATCATTTTGTTAGGTCCATGAGAAATGAATCCTAGTAGAAAGCCTCTTTTGTGGGAAAGAAGGTGACATTTATATCCTGTGAAGTAATTATTTGAGTAGAATAATTACCTTTCTAAGGTAATAGCACCATTTTCCATACTCTGTTTTACCACCCCATAATATTTTCATTTTTGATAATGTTAGTGATTTGAGATGATTGTGAGATTTTTACCCATTAATGAATAAGCACAGTCATCAATATATTGCTTGCATAGCACCAACAGCATGCGCAATATTTGGCTTCCTAATTCAAGAAACTGACTTAAAATCTGTATTTAGCATTTGATATGCATATGAAATCTTTCAGTTGCACCTCTGAGGATGGATTTAGTTGAAATAAGAAAAAATAAAAACACTAAAGTAGGTCAAAGTATTCAGATAATCATATTGAGTACATCAGAGTTCAAATGTGCATCCAGGCAGAAGCCACTGGGGTTCTTTCATTCTTCCATGAGTTTCATTCTTGTGCCTTTTCTCTTTCTGGTCATGGGACACCACAATCAATTTTAGGTGTCATATTTTGACCTGGTACCCAGAAATACAAAGATGACTAATGAATTAGTGGGAAATCTTTTGTTTATTCTTCATCTCTCAGAAGATGTATGAGAAGTCAATATTGAACGGAAATACTGTAAAAATCTTTAAAATAAACATGTAAAGTGGTGAGTAAATAAACTGCAGTAAAATAAATACCAACTGTTGAAGCCACCGTGTTTTGTGTGTGTGTGTGTGTGTGTGTTTATATGCATGTGTGTGCACACTAGGGCAAAACGTTCCTTTTCCTTTTGAGTACCTCCATTCTAACATCGCAGTTAATCATTTTGTAAGTTTTTATATATTGCTAGTAAGTTGAAAAATGAGACAGTACAATGTTTGACATAATAAAAATCATAAAAATAACTACTACTTCTGATCTCATAATGCAGAGGTAATCTTTATAAGTTGCGATTCATAAACTGTTTTATAACTGACATGTAACATTGGTACATATTTCCTAATGGGGTACAATATGACGAGTGATCCAATCAAGTTTATTAAAATTTTTAACTTTTCAAACATTTATCACATCCATGCATTGGTAATCTTTGAACAAATTTCCTCTAATTATTTTGAAATACATAGTAAATTGTTGGAGACTCTACTTACCATGACTTACTATGAAATGTGAGGACTTGTTGCTCCTGTCTAGATCAATCCTTTTTCTCCACTCTTCCTATCAGTTCGGACTTCTACTCTCTACTTTTATGAGATCAAATTTTTTAGCTTCCACAACATGAGTGAGGAAAGGTGCTATTCATCTTTCTGTCCCTGACTTCATTCACTTTACAAAATTTCTTCTAGATTCATGCACAAAGCAGCATTTTGCATAGGACAGAATAATTTTTCTTAGTGTATATAAATCATATTTCCTCTATTCATTTTTCAGTGTGTGAACACCTTCATTGATTCCATATTCTGGCCATTATAAATAGTGCTTTAATAAATATTTCTTCATTTAAATGATTTTCTTTCCTTTGGAAGTATACCCCAGTGCAATCTCTGAATAACGTGGTAAGTGTATTTTTACTTTATAAGCAACTTTGTCCTGTTTTTGATTTCTGAGACAGTCTTGGTGGAATATTTGGTATTTTACATGGATACTAATTATATACTCTACCATATTCATTTCTTCATTGTAGCTCAAATCTATCCTCTGTGGTTTGAATGTGAATGATGATGATAGTTGCTTTTGTTTTATATTCTTGATTTCAAAAAGGATTCATTTAATATTTAACTATTCAATATTTTATTGACTTTATTTTTATATGCCCTCTACTTATTTAAAATAGTTTCTTCAATTCTCTCTTTGTATTTTTTATTATCATGAATGGATATTACTTTTTTCAAATATTTTGTCTCCATCTATTGACAAAATATACAGTAATGCTTTCTACCCTACAAATAAGCTGAATCATATAGGAGATACCTAATGTACACATTTATGCATCCAACCATGCATATATTATATGTATTCATTTATCAAAATGGAGTGAAGCACAGTATTGCCTTGCTCTAAATTGATAATATAATGCTTCAAAAGTGATAGAAATCTTGGTACATGGAGCATTCATCCATGAGAGAAAAAATAGACAACATGCAAAAAAAGACAAGTGTAGTAGATATTGGATTGTGACACTGTCCCTCCTGTCAGGAAGGATGGAATTCTCACCCCAGCTATTGCGAGTACTGCTGGCAGAGAGCCCAACCCTCTCCCCTCTCATTCTCCTTCTGGTTTTGCTCAGTAGAAAAGATTCACTGCAGCTACAGCTACTTGCCCTTCCCAGGACTGCATCAATGACTAAACTATGCATTCTCAAGACATGACTCTCAAGTCCTTGATGAAACTAAAGGTGCTTCTTCATGGTGGGTCAAAAGCCACTGTCTAAGATAGGGTCACAGCTTACTTTATCCCTCGTCCTCACCAAGGTTCCTTCTCATCTCCCTCAGCATTTCACACCAGCTGCACACCCTGATTTCACTAGCAATCTCTATTTCAGAATCTTATTTCCAAGTATTTCAACCCAATGGAATAAAAAATTATGGCCTTTTAGGTGATGAGAAATTCTATGAATTATATGTTTTAGGAAACAGAATGAGATCATGTAAAGGTATAACCATGAAATATGAATATAATTAAGTGAATGTTGTGGTGATGTAGAGATTGGAGAAATATTGTACATTTTGGCAAAATTGAACTTATCAGAGTGCAATATAGTCTTGTGTTCCTTGTTGAACTTCTATTTCTGATATTCTGATAAAAATCTTGCACAAAGTAGGTAATGATGTCCTTATCATATACCAAATTTCTCTATATTTGGCATCTATATTGGCCTGGCTTTTTGAAATGATATGTAGCAGATACCCTATGTATATTTTCTGAAATTGTCCTTGAATCTTATAAACTCTCCAAATGATGGAAAAAATGGCTATCTGTTCAAACTCTGCATGTGGTGATGTTCTTTGGAAAGTTACACTACTGATAACTTTAAATTACTTTTGCTTTCAAGACAATTTACTTGTCATAGATTCTTCAGAGAAATATGTTCTGTTGTATGTGCTCTCCTTAAACACAACACTCCCACAAGTTCATTGCTCTAATTAACTGCTAAATAGATCTCTAGAATCTTCCTTGTCTGTCTTCCCAATCATGCTTTCTGATTGGATTCTTAGTTCACTCCAGTTACATCCAATGTATATGAATTTATTTTTAAACATAAATAGTATTCTAGACATCTCATCCTACTTTAGGGTGATGTTGTAGGCTCATTCTTTCCCTACCACAGAAAAACACCCCAAAGAGGAGCTCTGTGTTCATTGTCATTAATTCTCATCATCTAATATTTTTCTGAGGTGCATCTAAGCACTTGGAACTGATTTATCACGTGGAAATTTCACAGTTGCTCTAAGAAATCACTAGTGAAATATCTGCTGCTAAATTCATTTATGACTCATGTTGCTCTGTGACATAGAGCACCACAAATCCATATCCCTAATTCAATATTTAGGGTATTTACTACCTTGGAGGCTTTTCTTAAATTTTCAAGAGTTCTATTGTATAACTATGAATGTGGGCAGCAGTCAACTCATATTTCTCAAATAAGTTCTACTTCTGTCTTTATTAACTAATCCCCTAGAACATTTTGTTCTCACTACATACAGAGATGAACCACTTTCTTACTTTAGAATCCTTTGCTTCAGTCAGTCATCATGCCATATTTGTAATATTTGTTGTATTCTGATCAGCATAATTTTATAGTATTTCTTCATGTTTCTGTTTTATTTTGTCATAAATGGGACAACTTTGTTTTCTAAGCCCATTGAAGTATTAATACATTTTACCTGTTTTCTAAAAACATAATGGTTAAACTTTGAAGAAACTCATTTCTCTTTCATGAATTTAAAATTATATATAGTAAGTTATAAACTCATGGTGATGGAGTTTAAATATTGTACAATAATTTGGCAAATATATGACACTATAGAAGTTTTGAAATATGGAAAGTTTTTAAATCAACAGTATCATGGAGCATCAGTTCCACCAGTGAAATTATGGTCAAACATCTAACTGAATCTACTGAGCATATCATGATATATGGTCATGTCTTCTCTTGGTGTTTTTGTAAATGAGCTAGCATCCAACTAAAAAAATGAAGAGAGGGAAAGAGGAGGAGGAAAACATAAAATGAATTAAGATATGTTATGTCCATGCACCAACTCTCCATGGTAAATGCAATTAATATGTTCTACCAACATTGACTAACAAAAATAAAAATAAATGAAGAAATGTAAATTCAACTCATAATGTCCTTATGTGAAGAAAACTATTGAATATATTACGACAAAATTGAAGAAGGTAATGGAATTAATATGAGAAAAACAAAAAATGAAAACAAAGTCTTTGTAGATAGGGAGGGGTGGAGTTGTTGAAGGGAGGGCAGAGGAATGGGGAAAAATAAGAACCAAGATGAATTATGTAAAGGTGCACATTTCCAATGATGAATGTCATTTTATTTTATAACATAAATGTACCAATAAAATTAATTTTAAAAAACAAAGAAGGTGTTTGTCCCACTTAATCAGTTATGTTCCTGCCTATGTTTTTGGACATTAGCAATGATCATAGAACAATGGCTAGAATTCTCTGTGTTAAATATAAAGAACAAAAAATAAGCTTCATTCAACACCAATGATACTCTAGAAAACATGCCCCTATATGCACTTTATAACATTGGTCTAATAATTACAGTTACATTATTCACACTCACAAATATAGCATAAATATTTCTATTTAAAATAATAATCAGGCTTCCAGATAACATGAAATAGATGAAGACTTAGTCTATAACCAAGTGAAACATGAATTTAGTAGAGAAGTAGTAGATGCTATGTGAACAAGGTCTGTCAAATGCAAATGACAAGGACCAATACAGGAAACATAATGTTGTACACCTGAACTCGGGGGTCAGGAAAGCCATTATCCTGAAATCTTCACCTTCATAGTTTTCATCTATGATGGATTAAAGTGATAGCAAAATACCTGGTCTAAGGAGGAGCTTTGCATATATAAGAGTTGAGTTGTGAGCTTACTCAGCAGCCTCACCCCAGTCTTGAAGTAACTGCTAATATTCCTCCCAGAGAAGATCCAAGAACCCAGTCACTCATTTAGTCTGTCTGCATTTCATGAGTACACAACTTCATTCTTCACTACCCAGGCAAGCTGCTCGACGTTGTTCCTCTGAAACCGAACAGGAAACATAAAACCCCATGCTTACTGTTTCAAAATGAGGGTAGATATTGTATAAGAATTTCATCTTGGTTGATGCAAGAGGAGAAGAGAGAATAAGATGATGATAAACGTGTCTCTCATGTCTCTCTTCTCTGTTGTTTTTTTGACACATAAATGTATGAACCAATAAGCCCCCAGGTCTCATTCTATCTTTCCTTTCTCCACAAGGAAATATCCCACTTCATTCAGAGCAGAAATTTTCCCCTTCTCAAACTTAATTATTGCTACTAAATATTCTGTCACTTTCTTGCATTTTCAGGCTGGTATTGGTCATGGGGTTTTGTAACTATGTTACTAGGGCTAACATAAACAACTGAGAATGGGATACTTAACAGAAAATTATTTTCTCACAGTTTCAGGGGCTAAATTCCAAAGATCAACCAGGATAGCTCCTTGGAATGGTTTCTAGCAGATTCTAATGTTACACTGTTGGTGTTTGTGTATATATGTTTTCTTTCTTTTTCATATTTTCTTTTTTCATTTCATTAATTATATTGGCACATTTAGGTATACAATATAATGACATTCATTGTTAGAAATTTACACCTTTACATAATCTCTCTTAGTTCTTGTTTTTCCCCATTCCCCTGCCCTCCCATTAACCCCTTCAGCCCTCCCTATTCACAGATCTTATTAATTCCATCCTCTTCTTTCCTTTCCCTTACCCGTCAAACTTCTCCTTTCCCTTTGCCATTTTTCTGCCTATTTCACATTATCTATTATAACTTTTAGTGGTATATATGTTTTCATCTCATCACTTTCTGGAAAATGGAAATGAAACAGTTGTTTCAGAATTTCTTCTAGGACTGACAGCTAAGTCAGAGCTGCAGCACCTCATATTCAGCCTGTTCCTGTCTGTGCAACTGACCATCATCCTAGGAAACCTGCTCATCATCCTGGCCATCAGCTCTGACTCCCACCTTTGCACTCCCATGTACATCTTCCTCTGTAATATTTCTTTTATTGATATGTGCTTCATCACTAACAAAATCTCAAAGATGTTAGTGAACATAAAGACACAGATTGTGACTGTCACTTGCACAGACTGACTCTCCCATGTCTGCTTTATATTGCTGTTTAGTGGCTTGGAATATTGTATTCTTGCAGCAATGACCAATGGCTGCTATATGTCCATCTGCCATCCACCAAGGAGCACAGCCATCATGAAACCCCACCCCTGTATTCTGCTGCTTCTTCTCTTTGTCCATTAGCTTTGTCCACACCATGCTGCACAGTTTGATGGTGCTGTGGCTGTCCTTCTGCCTAGAGATGGAAAACCCACACTTCTTCCATGAAGTTGCTCAGCTCATTAATCTCAGTTGTTCTGATACCCTCCTCAACAACATTCTGATGTATGCTTCATCTTCCACATGTCTTGCTTTTCCTCTCTCTGGAATCATTCTCTCTTATATGTACATTGTATCCCCTCTCTTGGGAATGCCTTCCTCAGAAGGAAAGTATAAACCTCCCCCCCCCAGCTGTGGGTCTCACCTGTAAGTTGTCTCTTTGTTCGGTAGGATAGTTTCTGGCATGTATATCAGCTCTGCAGTTATTGACTCACCCAGGAACACATCAGTGATTCTGTAAGGTACTCTGTGATCCCTCAAATGCCGAATCCCTTTATTTACAGACTGAGGAACAGAGACATGATGCAATCCTTGAGAAGTCTCAGTGGTAGGACAGCTTTCTTTCTGTGATTTGTTGTTTGCTTTAGACTTCAGGTTAGTAAGTTGGGCAAACTTACAGGATTCCTATGAGCCAAAATATCAGACTGTTTCCTCACTACCTTCTTCACTCTTCTCAAATAAGATAACACAATGACTAGGTGAATTTTATCTTCTCTGGAGAAGTGAATTTTCATTGTGCCCAATTTTCTGATTTTGAGACATGATTTCAATTTTCTAAACATAGTGTTTTGTTCAAATTTCACAGTAACAAGAGATTTTTGTTTAAGAAAATTTTGTTGTGCTGTGCAGAGTTTTGAAAACTATTTTAACAGAACATGTTCATCATACATATTGATCACATTCATCATAGAGAATTTGTACCTGCACATAATGTCATAATTATTTTCCCATTTCCCTCCCTACCCTTCAAACCCTCTTCCCATTCTCATTTTCAAAAGATTTGGTTCTGCTTTTCCTTTCCATTCTCCTTTTTAAAATTTTCCTTTCCCTCCTCCCTCTCTCCCCCTCCTTTGTTCTGCTTCTCTTTTGAAAATTTTCTTACTACTTCCCAATATCTATCATCCATTTTGGTTCTTTTTTATGCTTTCCCTTTCTAATCAAAGAGAGTCAACTTGATATTTAAATATGTGTCTGATTTATTTCACTTAAATGTATGGTGTCAAGGTGCATTTATTTACCTGAAAATGTCTCAAATTGTTCCTTCTTAGAAAAGACATATTAGAGAAACTCTATAGGGCCAAGGAAATATTAAAGCAAACTGTTGTCATATCTAGCTAAGAATTTCCTCCTGATTATGGGCTTTCATCCTGAGAATTACATCTTAGTGTCATTTCTTTTGTTCTTAGTGAACTTTTTACTGAGTGGCAAAAGATTGGATATTTGTAGCCTGGAAAACAATTACTGAGACCTTTAGTGGTCAACTGTAGCCTCCTGAGGTAGTGCTGTTATTGACTATACAATTTGCATGATGAGATTATCACTATACTGAGATGATTGTGAAATAGTTGAAACTCCTCAGTGAAGGTAATTTTAGCCCCAGTAAAAAAAAAATCTAGCATTTATATTTTGCAATAATAGAGTGATACCTTTCATTCCAAGGACTTCCAATGTATGGAATGTAATAATGTAGGGCTTTCATCTGTCCTCCATCAGGTGGTCTCTTCCTAAGCCTGGTCCTATCCAGGTCACCAGATGATAGCGACAAACTCAGGTGTTGTCCTGGACATGAGGCTGGAGACAGAAATGTGAGGTCCCTCCCTTGGATCAGTTCAGATAACTAATTTTCCTTATATCAAGTTGACTGCACTTCTATAGGGGATTGAATTATGACCCTTCAAATATGTCCAGTTCCTTTTATACTGAGTTGTGATCAGTTGAAACATTAAATAGGTGCATGTTACTTGTTTGAGAATAGATAATTTTCTGAGAAAATGTTTTTCCTATATTATCAGGGTTGGTCTTAAGTGCAAGTGTATGTTTCCTTCTGAGAAAGACAGAAGAGGGAAAAGAAGACATAGAGAGCAAGGAGATGTTCTAGCCATGGAGACAGAAATTGCATTGTTGCAGCAAGTGTTTGACTACTGGTATTCCAATGATTTGCCCTTAAAACACTGTCATTTTCATGTAACTTTAATGCATTTCTCATCCTGGTGATAGCCCTACACAATTTATTATATAAATGTGGATCTTTTTGACCTGGTTAATGTTCAAATTTAGTGAATGATTTTAATGTATTACTGTGACCCTTATCCAGGACCTCCAAGTCAATCATGGTGTGTTTAGTAGTTATCCATTCATTTTCAAGCTTCATAATTTTCCCCCATAGCAGGGATCAAACACAGGACCATGCACTTGTCAGGCAGGCAAGTCACTGCTGAGGTACATCTCGGGCCCCGAGCTCTATATTTTTAAGTTATGTGTTGTGACTTAAAAAGTCATATGCACTCCTAAGGATGATTAAATAATGGTTTTCATTTTTCTGTCATCATGAATAAAACTGCTTGTATATTCTTCTACTTGCCTTCCAAAGGAAAAGAAGGTAGTTATTAATTGGGTGGGGAATAACCGGCTATAGCAGAGTAACTATATTTTGGGGGTCATTTATATTTGGCGGTAGTTCCCAAGAGATTTTCAAAGTGACAGAACCATTTCAAATTCTCATTAAATATCCCCACTACTCCAGCCCAAAGCATAGTCTGTATCCTGACAATATAATTATTAAATACCCATTTAATTAGTTTTCATTTTTCTTATGATGATTAGGATCACTTCATATATTGTGGACCATTTAAGAAATATGCATATTCATTATATTTCCACTGAGCTTGTCTTTTTGAAATCAATTCCTAATAGCACTTATCCACTTGTAATAGCAGTCTTTATTTTATATATTATATATTTTACATTATATAAATGTATATATTAAAGACCTATATATATAGCAAATCTGTTCTTTAGGCATGAATCTCCTTTAGAATGCATGCTACATTATTTAGTAGATCCCTCCAAGTGCTTAGTTTTTAGATGGTTGCATTTGTTATTTTCCTCATGGTCTATACTAAGTAGTTCTTAATATTGAAACTCGTACTTTCCTCCATAAAATATTTATGATTTTGTCTTAATTAAAGTGGATCATCTGAAATTAATTTTTTTGCCTTTCATGTGGAAAAAATCAAATTAATTTTTATTACTTAGTACTTTTTACTAGATAATCTATTCATTCACTCTAATGCCAGTTCAGGAACAAAGCACTGACAAAAAGTTCATTAACAAAGCATTTCAATTCACTGTGTATGTTTTCTGTACTTTTTTTCTAAACACTTAGAATTGTGCCATCACAACACAGAGATTATTTGCTTTAGGGAAGGGTGGTGGGGGTGAAGGGTGCATAGGTAATGGGGAAAAAAGAATTAAGATACATCATGTTTGGGTACAAACACCCAATGATAAATGTAAATGTACTGTAAACCTAAAATGTACCAATTAATATATAAATTTTTAAAAAAAGATTATTTGCTTTAATAATTGTACCTCATCTTCAAACTAAACTAAGGTAGCTTTCTAGAAACTTGTATTTACAATCACATACTAAACAGGTTCACAGCATAAATATTTATTTATTTACAATTTTCTGCAACAATATTGAAAACTATAAAATTTAATTTAAATCAATATATGACATGTAATGAGTGACATTACACAAACTTAATTCTCAAACTTAAGATACTGTACCTAGTAACAGAGTTATCTAAGTGTTAGTGTTGGTGATCATAGCTATTTATCTTAATTATTGTATGTCTTATCATGATTTAGGTAACATTTTCATCAGTTTCAAAAATTAGTTCTATTGCAATGATGGATGATTAAAATGACATGGGATATTTGACTCATTTTGGAGAGCTGGGTCTTGCTGAACAGATTATATTGAATCATGCTTTTAGATTTCACTCAGTCCTGTTTGTAGAGCATTATCCTACTGAGTTACTCCTCAGAAAGTTTCTGATTCTTCTCCAACTGTGGAAAAATTAATTAACCATGCCACAAAAGAGTCTGTGTTCCAAAGTGGGTTTAAGAATGGTCTGTTTTAGATGCACCATATTCAGAACATAATAATATGCTTCCTGGGGCTTCCATTTATAATGCTCATGCTTGAAGGAGATATTACATCTTACTTATTACTTGAAGATAAAATATTACACTCCTGAGATAATATGTACCAAATCTTCTTTACCTCAAAAGAAAGTAAGTGGTGAAAATAAGTCATGGGGGATTCTACATTTTCTAATTTTGTTTAGCGTACAATGGTAAATGTTTTAGAATGGTAGATTTCAAGTGTTGTATCAAAACTAGCAGAGGCAGCATTTAGGAATATTTTAGAAGAGAAAACTTGAATCTTTGACCAACTTTCTGAATCTGGCACTCTAGGTGTGGAGCTCAACACTCTGATTTTTCCAAGTTCTCCAGCTGATTCTCATGCAATATGGTAGCAGAGAATCACTATCATATAACAGAGAAATAATGCTTTTTTGGTGGTAGTTTTCCTGTTAGCTTGTGATTTGGGGAAATTCTCAAGGAAAAATGTGGTGTACCGATTGATTTATATCCATCAGGACATATATTGAACAGGTCTTCAATGAGACAGACAAACCGTGGTTGGTTGTTTTGCATAGTCTTCTGAATTTTTAAAACATATGATTAGTTATGTTTATAAGGAAGTTACATTTTATTCTTCAAATATACAGGCTTGCAATTTTCTAAATTTATTTTCTTTTCTTGCTTTGTTAAGAGTATAAAGATAGCATCCTGAATGGAGTTTGGATGTGTTCACTCCCCTTCAAACTTAGGAGGACTTTGAGAAGAATTGATACAAGTTCTTAGCAAGTGTATGTCTGTAATCCCAGCACTGTGAGAGGCTGAGGGTGTAGAATCACAAGTTCAAGCCCAACCTGGGCAACATAGATATCTTAGAAAGACTGCATCTTAAAATTTAAAATGCTTGATTTAATTCAGCGTGAAGACCCTGGATTCAATCCCTAGTACTACAAAAGAAAGTCAATAAAATTTCTTTAAATGTTTGGTAGAATACATTAGCAAGGCTCTCAGGTCTTGAATTTATTGCTGATTGGAAAATTTTTTATTACTGATTGAGTCTCTTCAGAATAATTATTCTCCCAGAAACGATTTATGACTTTATCCATCAATTCTGAATAAATGAAGGCACATCATAGTTGTACTCTATCCTAGGGCTTGGGATGCATCCATTTACCTAAAAATGTTTAAAGCTTATCCTTCTTTGTGGCGAAGTAGTATTCCATTGTTTATTGTATATAAGAAATGTTAGTGAAGGTACGGGGAAAAAGGAACCTTTCTTAACTGTTTGTAGGAGTATAAATTAATACAATTACAATGGAAAATGTTATGGAGATTCCTCAAAAAACTAAAAATGAAGGTTCTGTTTAGCTCAGCTTTTCTACTTTGAGGTATCTTCCATAAAATTTTAATAGCATCATATCACAGTTACATATGAATAGAGATGTTTATAGCAGCACAATTTATAAAACCTCAGAAATAGCCCATAGGCTCATCAAAAAAATGTATGAAGATAATGCGGTATTTGTATACAATCGAGTACTACCCTACCATTAATATATTTAAAAAGTATTTTTCTTAGTATTGTCAAATTTATCATATGCTAGCAATATTATAATTTTTGTATATACAGAGTCTGTCTAAAATATATACACACTTGAGGAAGAGAAAAACTTGTATAAATATACTAATATTAAATTTATTGGGACATCATGAGATCAATACAAGTTACCCTTGGCCTGTACAATTACAGTAGATCCGCAAAGTGGTGGCCATGAATTTTTCAGATGTTTATTAGTTATTTTCCTTTCTTGAAATATGTATACATTTTTTGGCAGACTCTGTATATCTAATATATTTCTGTAAAATGTTTTCACTTAAAATTCAATTAGACTTCATGATATGGTAAACTAGGAAGAAACAGCTAAAATGGAAGGTACAGCTTTATTAGAAAAGTTCAATAGATTACATGTCTAATAATTTTGATTAGTAATGGCCTAGAGATGTGGATAATGGACAGCTGGAGTCAGGAGTGACAAAATCACTCATGTTACATTATTTCCCTCCATAGAATTGGCGTTTAAGGATATATGCTTTTGGGATCGGCATGGCTGCATTGATTCTGGTAACTATCAGGTTAATGAGGAGCTTTTGAAATTGACCCCTGAGGGATACAGAAACTTTAGGAGTGAGGCTGTGTAACCTCACTGAAAAGCTCTACCAGCAACAGAACTACCACAGCAACAGTTGTGCTCTGACAGAGAATGATCTTCTTGGTGCAGAAGCACTGAGTCAGTCTGTGTGTCCACTCCTCCTGAGGACAAATCTTTTGACTTTCACATGCAGGTGACTTTCTGAACACCATTCTTAGAGAAACCCTCTAGGTAAGCCAAAGTCTCTTCCTTTATTTGGAAATCAGTGTGGATACTGGAGTACAATTTTACATCCTTACAGAAATCTCTTGGATAATCATATGAGGTGGGTGGTGTGAGTTCTCTGGGTAAGGAGGTGGAGAAAGAGTAGGACATTGAGTGGTTTCTTGGTCCTCATGTTTCACACCAATAGGAAGAAATGACCTGAATAACAACACCCGCAACACAACCTTACATCTTGCGCCCTCTCTTGACCAATGTTATTATGGTGCTGTGTTGTTCCGTGTTTCATTAAATGGAGTGATAAAATGCAAAGCATGCTAAAGTCACCAACTTGATGATCTCCTTCATTGTTCTATTTTCTCAAGGTGGGGCTCTTAAATGTGGTGGTGTCCTGCACTTATGGATCCTAATTGGATGTGCAGTCATCAGCAAGGGGCAGTACATGCATCTATCAGTTTAAAAATGTTCAAGTAAATTGTGCTGCAAATATAGTGGAACAATCTAGTAGGTAACAAAAAATAAGGAGGACTACATATAACATTATCAGAAATTGAAATTATCTAAGGGCACAGATTGTAAATGACACACATATACAGTATGGTTCTGTTACGCGAAGATTTTAAAATACAACACCATGAAGAAGTTTTGAAGAATAATGTTAAGCTCATTGAATATTCAAGGAGAATGATGTATGCAAACTTAAAGTGAAGTTTCCCCCGGGGAAAAAATTAAATTCATAAAAGAACACGATGACAAGGGCTTGAAACACGCCCTTACTATTTTTCACAATAAAAATTTCTAAAGAAAGCCATAGGGAAGTGTATGGCATTTTGGTTGATTCTAGGGAGTGTCAGCCCTTCAATATTTCCCGGAGCTTCTGTAATGCATGGATAATCCTTAAGAAAAATGTACACACTTGCAGATTTTCAATTAAATGTACATTTTCCTCATGTAGCATTTTTCTGATATATTTCTAAATTATACATAAGCTTTGTACAACATGGATCTAATTATTTTGATATTTCTTTCATTCTCATTGCAACATATTTTATCATATGGTGATGCCAAGGGAATATTGCCATCACTGAAATTTCTTTCCTAACATTTTTTCTTAATCAAGATTTCCAAAGGTAATTTGCACCTATATATTCTTTACTGATAATGGCATTGCTCATGGTACATATTTTCTGTCTTCCTTTTTGCTTTCTTCAACTACTCAAGCCATCACTACCTTCTGATTGGTGAAAAGTGCAGTGAGCTATTGCTCATGAAAGACACACACAGACACATTTTCACACATACACAGACACAAAAGATTGGAAAAGTCAGTTGAGGGCTGGCTGACCTTACCTAGAACTATATACGCTGCTTTTGCTCAATTTATTTCTCATAACTTTGAAATATCTCTGAGAGAATTTTAATCCTGAGAATTGAGGGTATAATTACAAAATAAATATTATGCATTTAACATATGTACAGTGCATACTGGAGAAGCACATACTGGAAAGGATCTCCATGCTGCAGCCAGTGAACACATCCATTAACCAGTTTCTCTATACAAATGCAAAACATCCAGTTAAATTTTTTTCCTATTCTAAAAGCAACTGCTAGAGGATAGAATAAATTAAGAGCCTGTAACTCTCATTTTTCACCAAATGATCATTGCTAATATAGCTGTTCTTTCATTTTCCCATGGGGAGAAACAACAGTGCTCACAAGGGACTCACCTATTAGAACGCCTGAATATCTGAGTCCAAGTAATTTTTTAAGTCTCTGTCTTCTAGAAATGAAGAATTCATTTTTATTTTATTTCATAAGAGACTCTGCATTTTACTTTTCTTAAATTTAGTTAGTAGTTCATTTGTTTTTTAATTTTATGTAATTACTGGTTTTCTGACTCATTAAGGGAATCTTTTCCTGTAGGATTGGAAGTACTGTTTTCAACATAGTTACCTAGCTTCTCCTAGAATTAATTTCTAAAGCAAATCGCTTGAGTTTCCAAAGTAGGATCTTCTCAGCTTCAACTCTAAAGTCAGTGTTTTCAAACACTGCTCATTTCCACCTGCATGTCTGTCTTCCACATACTTTAGCTCACTTAATGAATAATGGATGTCATACTTTGAAAGCAAGAAGAAATTTGGGGAGTTATTTTCAAGAAGAAACTATTACAGTTGTAAAGGAAATTAATCAGAAATACAGAATCATTTAGAAATGCTGATTCTGTATTATCCAGGGGATTTGCAGAGCTGATTCAAGAGGATCAGCTCAGCAGTTGCACAATGAGTTCTTTAATGTAGGGTTTACCAAACTGTGTAGATTTTTCCATGACATATGCTTATAGTTCCATGAGTCTAAAAGATAAACTATCTCATCTGTAAATTGTAAAGACATTCGGGTGATACTGGAACTTCCAAAAATGAGACACCATTGCTTCACAACACACCATTGCTCCTTTACCCTGGCCTGTGCCCTGGTTCGTGGCCTGTGTGGATTCAGGCCACACTACAGGAGTTGAACAGCAAGCAGGTGATCAAAGCTTTGTCTATATTTACAGCTACTCAGCATGGATTACATTACTCCCTGAGCTCTTCATCCTGTCTGATGAGCAGTAGCTTTAGGTTCTAGGAGGATCTTGAACTCTACCTTGAACTGTGCATGAAAAGGACCAATGTTCCAGGCTCCTCAAGACATCTAAAGACCAATAATACATGGTGGAGCTCAGGTGCTGATGCTAACCCTGGAAAATGGAGGCAAACAGTGATTAAAAGTAGCAGAGATTTCTCCACAGACCATAATAAATCAATCACATGTAAACTCATACTAAACTCTTTCAGTGAGTGACAAGTGAAAATTAAGCTTCACTTGCTAGCCCAGGTTACTTTGGCAAGTGAGTTGATGGATTTAAATTGTACCACTATATCTGATGACAGGCTTTAGGTCAGAATCCAACCCTAATAAGCTGCTTCTCTCAGCTTTGTTTTGCATTAATTTTTGGCTGTTCAGAAAATTGTCTCCTTGTAGTCATGGCTTATGACCATCATGTGGCCATTTGTCATCCTCTGAGGTATGCAATCATCATGCATGCCCGCCTCTGTGTCCTGCTAGTTCTACTCTCTCGGATCATGAGCATTGTGCACAGCCTACTCCACTGTCTGGTGGCACTGCCACTGTCTTTCTGCACAAATATGGAAATCCCACACTTCTGTGAACTTGCTCAGATCATCAAGCTGGCTTTTTCTGACACATTTGTCAATACCATGCTGATATATTCAGCAGCAAATATATATTTTGATGTTCCTCCCACTAGAATTATTTTCTCTTATGTTAAACTTGTCTCCTGTATTTTAAGAATGGAGTTCTACTCAGCCATAAAGAATGAGAAACTAGAGACATTTATAGCTAAATGCATACATATTGAGTCTCTATTATTAAGTGAAATAAATAGGACACACATGTATAAATACCAAGCAGTTTCTCTGGTGTGAAATACTGAAAGTGTAAATAAGGATTAAAATGATTAAAATGAATAATTGATCATTTGAAATAGGAAGAAAAGATCGAAAAAGGTGAAGTGGGAGGGGATGGGGAAAGGAAAGAAGGGAAAGGAAAAAATTATAAGAAAAGGAAAAAAAGGAAACAAAGTCTCTGTAAATAGAGAAGCGTAGAGGGGGTGAAGGGAGGACAGAGAATGGGGAAAAAATAAGAACTAAGATATATCATGTAGAGATACACATACCCAATGATAAATGCAAATGTATTGTATACCTAAAATGTACCAATAAAATAATATAAGGAAATAAATAGATAAATAATTGGCCAAAGAAAGAAAAACATATGCTCTCTGTTAGGGGAAGGTATAAGGCTTTATCCACCTGTGGGTCTCACCTCTTTGCTGTTTTCTTTTACTATGGCACAGCTTTTGATGTGTACTTGAGTTCCACATTTAGTAACCCTCCTGATAAGAATGCAGTGGCTTGTGTAATGTATATTGTGGTCTGTCAAGTGATGAACCCTTTTATCTACAATTTGAAGATCATGGAATTGAAGACTGCTCTGAGGTGTCTCATTATTTGGAAGCCTTTTGTATGCTGGGGTCATGGGCTTTGAGTTAGCATTTCTACAAAAGCACAAAATGAGAAAAATAGAGGCTGGACAGAAGCCTAGCTCCGTGTCACAAAGATCTTTCAAATTGCCCACATAATATGGTATCTATGCTCATCTCAGCTTGTGCTTTGTGCCTCCCTTGATTTTCCAATTCTGTGATATTTGACAAATGATTTCAACCTTTAAACTCTGTTGTGCTACTCTGACTCATTTAAAGAAGACCATGAATTGAATCTTTAGTTTCAAAAAAAAATTTTATGCATCAGTTTTGCAGAGGTAGTTTAACTGAATTAAAGGTGCACTGATATCTGGAGACAAGCTTCTGCATGGTCCTGTAGATAGAGACATGATTGTTTTCTCCCACCTGACGTTAAGGAACTAGACACTTATATCCACTTAATTACTGACACTTTCTTCAGACAACTGCGTATTTCTGGATTCATAGTGCATCTTACCTACTCATTCTTCCAATTCATATAAGATTATATGTCAACAGTTTGAGGTGTTTTTGAGATATTTTAGGTTTTGAACCTCATTAGTAAAAATATTTTACTTCTCATAAGAAAAAGAAATATTTACACAAATATGCTTGGACAAACAAGGGAATTATTGTTCATTATTATGACTTCACAAGGACAATGCCTATTATGCAGGACTGGTTCTTCATGAAGCTCATGAGATGGCTTCATTCTAGGATTGATCTCACAGTCATCAGGTTCTATAGCTTGAATCTGAAATGCCCCCAAAGGCCGATGAGTTAAAGGTTTGGTCTGGAGTATTTGTTGCTTGAAAAATTGTTGTGCTTTTAAGAAGTGGTATCAAGTAGGAGGAAATTACCTCATTAGGGGGATTAACTTAAAGGACATAGTGAAAAAAAACCCTCAGTAGCATGGGAACTAACACAAAGAATCAACAACTGAGATCTCATCTTATTAAAATGCTTCTGCACTGCAAGAGAAACCACCAACAGAGCTAAGAGACAATGTACAATGTGGGAAAATTATTTTCCATCTGTACCTTAGACAAAGGATTACTATCAAGAATATATAAAGAATTGAACAAAACCAGACCCCCCAAATTCAAAGACCTATTAAAGAATGGACATCTGAAATGAACAGACATTTCTCAAACCAAGAAGTAAAAGCCCTAAATAAATACATGAAAAAAAGTTCAACATCACTGGTCATTGGAGAGATGCAGATGAAAACAATACTGAGATTCCACCTCACCCCAGAAAGAATGGCTGCTTTAACGAAATCAACCAATAACAAATGCTGGCAGCTGTGTGGGGAGAAAGGAACGCTTCTCCATTGTTGATGTGAGTGCACACTGGTGCAATGACTGTGGAAATCTGTATGGAAATACCTCAAAGAACTTAGCCTATAGGTCCCATTTGACTCAGATGTTCCCTGTTGGATGTATTCCCAAAAGAATCATACCACAGCAATATATGTGCACCAATGTTTATAGCAGCACAGTTCATAATAGCTAAAGCTCAGAAACAGCCCAAATGCCCATCAAATGGAAATTGTATAAAGAAGATGTGGACTTTTTAAAAATAGAGTGCTATTCAGCAATAAAGAATAAGAAACTAGAGACATTTATAGCTAAATGAATGCATACTGAGGCCATACTTTTAAGAGAAATAAATAGGACACACGTGTAAATACTGAATATTTTCTCTAGTGTGAGAAAGTGAAAGGATTAAAATGAATAATTGATAATTTGAAATAGGTAGAAAATGTCCAATGAGGTGGAGGATGTGGGAGGGGAAGGGGAAAGGAAAGAAGGGAAAGGAAAATTATGAGAAAAGAAAAAAAAATGGAAACGAAGTCTATGCAAATAGGGAAGGGTGGAGGGGATGAAGTGCACACAGGTAATGGGGAAAAAATTAGAACCAAGATACATCATGTAAAGGTACAAGCAGTCAGTGATAAATATAGATGTATTGTATACCTAAAATGTACCAATAAAGAAATTCAAGGAAAAAAATAAAATTTTACAAATATTTTGGAAAAAAATTCTTGTTAAAATGTACATTCCATTTGGTAAAAAAATTGATTTTTTTGTAAGCGCAAGGACCCGAGTTTGATTCCTGGTACAAAAAAAAAGGACATAGTGGAAATCAACACCACTCACTCTTTCTTCTCTACTACAATGAATTGAATATCTTTGGTCTATCACTTGCTCCTCATGAAAATGTCTTTGGACTCTATATGCCTAAAAGCAATCAGGCCTTCTGGCCATTGACTCTCAAACTTAGACACTAAGTAAAGCTTTCTTGTTTTTAAATGTATTGGTTCAGAAAGTTTGTTATAGTAATGGAAAGGTGACCAGAGCATCTGGTAGCTACCAGATGTGGTGATGTCAGACCCAACTTGATCCGAGACAGGAAACTGAGTGTCCTTTCCTTGGTCCATTAATAATAGATTTCTCTTTGGAGTAAACCTTCTGATACTTCTAATGCATTGAGTGGTGGCCCTGAAAATGATACTTCCATGTCTTTTTCCTTCTTGTTGCTGTAACTGGGAAAATACATGAGAAGAGGGTGCATGGTACTAAAATCAAAAAAGGATGGCCTTATTCCAGATCATTTGTTTCACTACTAAATGAAATTTCACATAATAAAAGACAAATTTAGTGAAGAAAATTGGGTTAACACTGCTGAATTTGATTGTGATAAAGTACATGTACTTTTTTTAGGTCTCTAATGCATTCTCACCATTTTATTTGTCTGTATACTATTTTCATCTAATATTTTAACCTTCATAAAAATTCAAGGTCATGAAAAGTGTTTGAAGCCATAGGCACACACTGTTATTGCTTGTGTCTAGATGTTCCCCCAAAGCCTCATGCTGTTGTAGGTTGGACTTTTTCTGAGGTGTTGAATTTAGAATGTGTGCTGCTGGCATTAAGGGTTTGTGATTATTAAACCATGTGTGTGATTGGTTTGGCATGACCTAAGCCCAATAGGCTGTATGATATAAAAGGGGCAGAAAGATGTTGTTAAGTCCACTTTTTTTTTCCTATCTTCTGCTGAGGTAAATTGTTTCTCCTCTGCCAAGCCACCCTACCACAGATCCAGCCAATTATGTACTGAAACCTCTATGAACTGTATACTGAATAAAAACTTTCTACTTTAATTTGGGTGTTGAGTAGATTGTCTCAGCAAGGAGAGAAAAGGAACTTACATATTCATAAAGACTTCCTGGACAGGACTTCAGAAACACAAGAAATAATATAAAGAATTGACAGTCATATATCAAATTAAAATCTTCTGCACATCAAAAGTAAGAACAGAGTGAAGAGAAAAGCAACTTTTTAGAAGAAAAATCTCTTCTACCTATGCTTCTCATAAAGAATAAATATCTAGAATATATAGAGAACTCAAAAATGTTAAATATCTCTCAAACAAATAGTTCACTAAAAACTAGAAACTTTTAAAAAGAAATAGAAATGGGAAGGAATTCATCATGGCTGACTAGAGTCAGAGTAGATAATCTTGGAGGAGACCCACTGGAAAACACTGACAATCACAAAAAGGGATGTAATCATAGCCAGATACAGGGAACCAAAGTAAAAGAGAAGTCCATCAGATCAAATCCAACTTTGGGGTTATTAGAAAAAGAAGCAGCATGCCTTTAACATGCAGTACTCCTTCCACCCCAGGACCAGTAAAAGTGCAATCTTGGGAGTGGTTCTAATGTTTGGAAGAAAGAAGCACGAGTCAGACTCCTGGATTAGGTTCCTAAGCTACACTCTTTCCCCACTAGGAGAGTGCAAACATTGAGTGAGATATTTGTTGATTATGGTACCAAAGAAATGAAAAGCCATAGAATAACTTTGTTAACAGAGTTTTAACAAGCACAGATAGGCCCCTGGAAAAATACCTACATGGATAAAAGGATAGTACTGATTGAGATTCCTGAACTGACAGCTAGGAGAACCATGATGCAAGGAGCCACCAAGTGCAACCAGGGAAGTAGAAGCAAGAAAGTGTATTCATGCAGGGCCAGAGCAGACAGGCCCCACTGTACTCCCAAACAGCAAGAGATTCTGTGCTTGCATCATGTTCTTCTCATTGCCTATAGATTGGCACCAGAAGAAATCTCCCCCAATCCCAGACAAAGCAGCATAGAGCCCTCTGGACCACAGAGAGCATTTGTGCGGAGCTGTCTTACAGCCAGTAAGACAAGATGAGGAAGGGAGTTCCTGCAGCAACAGAGCAGGTAATTCTCTATCATTATCCCAAACACCAGGGAGTTCTGGATTGATTTGATATCCTGTACACTGCCCAACACTTGCGCTTGGAAGGAACCTGCTCATCCCCACTCAAATGTTGCCAAGTTTCACACGCCATAGACAACAAAGAGCTTGGTCATGGTGAGCCACAGACTGCATCAGGTGAGATGCAAGAAAAGAAGTTAAAATAGTGGTCAGTGAAAGCTTTCCCAAACAAGAGAAAATCTTACGCCAGCACAACATCCTCTCCCTAACCTACCTTGCACATCAGCATAGACTCTTCCAACCCCTGATGAAGGCTGCTGAGGGCTCTGACGCCCACACACAGTTGAGCTAACAGGAGGAAAATTCATGCCTTTGTGAAGAATAGAGGAGGCTTGGGCAAAGAGACAGAAGTACCTGTTTAGCTAGAGGACAAGAAATACGAAGCTCAGCTGGAGCCCTATAGAAAGTGATCCCACATGATGTAGGAGGGGTGTCTTGAGAAGGGAAGGGAGCTGAGACCAAGAGAATCTTCTTGGAGGATTGAAATTGGTAAAATAGAGAGCAGAAACAATATACAATCTCTCTGGACCTGGAACTGAGATACCTGGAAAACAACTTGGTGAAAAGAGTGAAGTAGATCTCTGGGAATTGGCACGGAACTGATAGGAAAATTAGGAACCACAGAGAAGCTAGAGAAATGGAGCACAGTGTATGAGAAAGAAGGATGCAAAATAATTTGGAAAGCTGATCCTGGCTCCAGAATAGGGGAACCTGTCTCTGATGACACAAGGTAAGCCCAGAGAAGTTCGAAGGCTTGGAGAGAAACTGCAGAGGTAGCCACAAGAAAAGCTCACAGCTGTTGTAAACTGCAAAACAGTATGGGGTTTTATTCTGAATATGATTCTTTTCACAAAGCAAACTAGAGCTGTAGAATAAATTCAGTGCAGTATGCACCATATTTGATAGTGTTTAATCAGGAGGCATTTTGTGAAATGCTTAATTGTCTAAGACTGAGCTACAGAACAACTCTAGAACTTATACTTGAGAGTTACTGGCATCATCAATTTACCATAGTTGCAGAGTGGTAGACGGTCACAAGGGACAGTCATAGAGAAGGCACAAATTAGACATTAGCCCCCTTCCCCCAAGAATACTGCACCTAAGCCAAGAAAGACACAGGTGATCTTTCCATAGGTGATGAGAAGCCAGGCCAATCACATAAGGTTGTCGGAGGGGGCTGGACTTTGAAATGCTATCATTAAGTCCACAGGTCTGCCTGAATCCCAGCCCCCCTTTCTATATCCAATACAGAACTAAGTGGTGTTTGCTTTCCTCATCTATCAACAAGAACATGGGTATGGTTTGGCATCGATGGTTGCCACAGCATGGGCTGTATGGCTAGAGTGGCCTCTGGGGGGGGTGGTAAGTCAAACCCAGAGGCCGTAAAGCTCAGCAGAAAAAGCCATGATCTGTGGCACACTGAGGAACATGAAACTGGAGCTGCTGGGATGACTGCAGCCAAAAGATGAAACATTGACCGGTCACATCCAGTGGGAACGGCAGGCAGGATTCAGCATTCACACACAAAAACCTGAGTGTGTAAACAAAATAAGTCTTTGCATTGACTCACTATCCCAGTCAGATACCTGGGGAATTCTAAATCTGCAGACCTGGAAAGAAAGTGCTCATTCAAAAACACAGAGGAATTTTTTTCAGGGGCTTCTTTTTGTTGTTTTTTCATTGGATTTTGGGGTTTGTGTTTTTCTATTTTTCTCTTTCCTCTCTGAGTTTTCTTTTTCCGTCGTTGTTTTATGTTATGTTATCTAATTCTATTAATGTTCTTTTATTCTGAAATCCAATTCTTTACTTCACTTTTCTATCTTCCTCCTCTTACACTTCTTTCTTTTTTACATTTTACTTCTTTCATTCTTGCATTCCCCACCAACTCCATTTTTCTTAGCTTTATTAATCTTTGTATATTTAGTATACATTAAACTTATCAATCTTTAGATATTTAGTTAACCACTTGATATTATTGTTGAATTATTTTCCACTGTTAATGATGGCATAGTGTTTGCATTAGTAGATATTTATATAATTATTTAGTTTATCTTTGTGTTTAAATTATTATTATAGATCTCTTTTCTCTGATTAAAATAGTGCAATGGTAGCTTCTATTGTTTTTTGTAGTATGTCAGTATCCAATCTAATGATGGTCAATATCCAGTCTAATTCACTCAATTATTATTGCTGATATTGTTCCTATTGCCAGGATGGCACTATTGGGGGTATTAATTGATTTTTACTGAAATATATATCTGGTTGGTCTCTGTGTTATCAACAATACTGATTCATTTCCAGTGAAGTAGACACTGGGAAAATTACACTGCAATCTCCCCACCCAAATTAACTAAGATTATTGGAGCTTGGGACAGGAGTAAATGATAATAGATAGCCATGCTCAGAGTTCACCATAGAAAAGGAAACTAAAGAGATCTTCAGAGTAGAAAGAATTATTTCCAGTATAATCAATCTGCAAACCTCAAAACACACACAGACACACACACAGACACACACAGACACACACACACACAAAGAGAAACATGACAAAAACAAAATGCTCCCAAAAATGTCCAATGCCCCCAAAACTGACCTTTGTGGAATTAATGTGAAGGAAATAAAAATCCAAACAGCTGAATTAAATGACACAATAAAATGCAACACAAAAAAATCAAGATTAATGAGGTGTTTAGCAAGTTCATAGATGATATAATTAAACAGGTAATGGACATAAAAACAAAATGATCAATGACAATAATAAAATGTTGTTTGAAGAAAAGAAACTAATATCAAATTTAAATGACCAGTTTTGTAAATAATTAGACTCCATGAAAATCCAGCAAACAGAAATCCACGAAATTAAAAATTCTATTTTAATTGTAGGCAGCCAAAGTGACCAATGTCAGGACAGAATTTCAGAAATAGAAAATAGGGGTGATGATAGATAAAACTGTAATTCATTTCTATATGGTCTTATTATTCAGTTGAACTGACTTCATTTTTCCTGGTATTGTTGACTAGCATAGTTGTGACCCTCAAAATACCTAGGAAAAGAAACCTGGAATCCACTATAGAGGAAGGCAGTGTCCCTATTTGAAGGACACTTGTGATGAATGGGATCAGGAAGATTTGGGGAGGAAGGATGGCAACGCCATGGTTTTTGAGGGAAAAAGATATCCAACATCAGGATGGGCAGTGAAAAAAGTTCTAAAATTCATGTCTCATTTACTTAATTAATTATGTCAACAGTGTTACAAAAGAATGACTTTACACTTGGCATATGAATTCCTTAGTAGGCTATTTTATATGTAAAATATTCAAAGCCCCTCAAGTGTAGCAGCAATGGAAGCATCTAGGCACAATTTGTTCAATGTCCTCTTTCTGCCTTGTAATATTGCTCCACTTTCTCCTCTCATGGCCACACAAGCAGCGTGGATATTGGAGTTGAGTGATTGTCTCTCTCATCATAAGTTTCAGCTTAGGATACAACAACAAATTCTTGCTTTTTCTTCAGTGCTGTAAAAGTCCAAATGCAATTCATAATATTTCCTAAATTTCTTTTTTAGGAATGGAAGATGTACTCTGTATTTTCTCGGATGAGTTATATTTAAGCTTCAATAAATTAGCTAAAAGTATTTATCAACCTAATAGACACTGCAACTGAAGGTTTCAGAAAGCACATTCTTAGGTGCTGTGCTTATTGTTAAATAATATCTTGAAAATTATAGATTCAGAAAATGTATTGAGTTTACATATTGTAAAATAAGTTGATAAATATGAAACTGTTGAAATATTTATTTCTAAAAGATTAAGAGTCAGGAAATCACTCATCTTAAATTACCCTCCTCCTTAGAGTCGATGTTTAGGGATGTATGCTCCTGGGATCAAATTAATATAATGTTTCTAGTTCCTGTTAACAAAGACCTTTGGAAATTGACTCCTGAATGATACAGACTACAGGAGTCAGACTATGAAAATCATGCCTCAAAAATCCTGCCCCATCAAGAAGAAACAGCTGTGCTGTCTACCAGAGATGGATTTTCCTGTTGCAGAGCAAATAAATTAGTCTGTGTGACTGCTTTTTCAGAGAACAGATATTTTTTACTTCCACATACAGGTGAGTTGCTGAGCATTATTCTCAGAGAAAGCCTCCAGGTAAGCCAAAGTTTCTTCATTTATTATTTGAACACAGATGCAAATATTTTAGTACAATTTCATCACTATGGAGAGATCTGTTCTTTCCCTGCAGAAGGGGCTGTGAGGAACCTGGGTAAGGAGGTGCAGTAAGAGAGGAGCAACCTTCTTAAACCATGTTTCATACTAATATGAAGCAAAGAATTATCCCAAAACCACACATACATCCTGACCTCCCATCTCCCTTCCACAGTTAACCAGTTAATACCATTCTGTATTGTTTCAGGCCTTGTTAAATGAAGTATTGATATGGAAAGTGTACACAGTTTAACACCTTGGCAAACTCCTTCAGTTTTTCCCTTCCCTCAAAGACAAGCCATCCTGAGTATGGTGGTGTCCCTCAGGCATGGCTCTTCATTTTACATGGAGTCATAAGCAAGAAGCAATAATCACAGTATCCATCAATTAAAGAATATGGAAGTACATAGTGCAACAATCTGATAATTAACATGAAATAAGGAGGACTACATATCACAATATTTTTCTGAAAATAAAATTTCCTAAGGACTCTAATTATAAATGGTACACATATATGCAGTAAGCTTTTGCTACATGATGATTTAAAAATAAAATGACATGAAGTTGTTGTTTGGCAGAATAACAATAAAATGGGAATTCTGGGAAATTTATGAATGTGAACTTACTGTGACATTTCCCCTGTAGAAGTAAAAATTATTAAATGTGTAAAGGAACATCCATTAAAGTCTTCAAATATCCCCATATTATTTCTCACAATAAAATATCTAAGGTGACCATGATGAAGGTGTGATATTTTTGTTGTTGACTAGGATATGACAACATTTCTAGATTTTATTCCATTTCTATCATGCATGTATAACCCATAAGGAAAATTTGGACAATTGTATAGGTGCAATTGAATTAAAATTTTTCTCCTGTGTGACTTTTTGATAAATTTTATAAATTTTTCATAACATTTTTGAATCATGTCTAGTTTTTAAAATATTTAACCCATTTTTCTTTCATTTAATTCATTTTGTCGTATGTTTATGCCACATGAATATTGACATCATTAACATTTCTTTCTTTTCCTTTCTACTCTAGTAAGTTTCCCAAAGTTAGTTGGAGCATGTAAATTCCTCACTGATATTAAGATTCTTCAATCTCAGCAACCCATCATTTCCTTCTGATGGGAGAAAAGTGCCATGTGCTGCTGCTCATAGAAGACATACTATCTCACAGATGAACAAACACATACACGTTTAGGAGTATTCAGATATAAAAAACTGGAAAAGTCAGTTGAGGGTCCTCCCTAGATAAAAGACTATTGTGTGATTATGCTCTACTCATTTCTCTTCCTTGAAACATCTCCATGAAGATTTTCACCCTGAGAATTTTGAGGTATAATTACAGAATACAAATTATTTATTTAACATAGATACAGTTTGCTCTGGAGAAGCACACATTGTCATAAGATCACCATGCTGGAGCTAATGAAAACATCTAGTTAGCAGTTTTTATTATATAAATGTAAAACACTCAGTAGAATATTTTCACCCATCCTAAAAGCAACTCCTGGATGATGGATTAAATTCAGAGCCTGGGATTCTCTCATTACACAAAATGACAACTGCTGAATAGCTGCTTTTATCTTCTCCATTAGAGAAAAAGCAATCATTATAAGGGACACTCCTGTTAGGAAGCCTGGCTCGCACAGTCTATGTTATTTGGTTAGATTCGATCTCATAGAGAGCAAAACGTTATTTTTAATTTTTATCTTTTTTCAAAAGAGATGTTACATTTCATTCTTTCTTTCACTTAACTATCAGTTTGGAGGTTTTTTAAATTGTATATATTATATGTTTCATAACTCATTAAGGGAAGAAGTTCCCCTAGAATGGAGAAGAATGTTATTAAAAGTTATGTAGCTTCTCTTTGAATTAATTGCTAAACAGGCAATTTATGTTAGGAGAGGAGGGATTAATGTGTTTAGAATTTAAAGATAATGTTTTCTAGTCATTGTTAGGCTCCACCTGAATGGCCTTCTTCTACATGCTACAATACACTTCGTGGATAGAGTTTTGAAAAGCAATGGAAAACAAGGGGAATTCTTTCAACAAGAGGCTATTATAATTGTAAAGAAGATGATAACTGCATAAATATTTATGACCATCATTTTTTACTGCTTAGGAGCATTATCAGAGAATCAGCAAGAGAAGCAAATCAGCAGTCTGACAGCCAGAGTTTTAACCTAGTTTTTTCCAAAGAGTCTGTTCATTTTTCCCACAATATATCATCATCGTTACATGGGGTAAAGCATAAATTATCACCACTGTAACTTGACAAGCATTCAGGTGGTTCTGAGGGTTACAAAAATTATACAGCATTGCTCCAGGATGTGTTTATCCAACCTTGGGCCACAGACTGGTCCATGCACTGAATTGGACCATACAGCAGACAGTGAGCAGCAGGAAATGGATCAAAGCTGAATCTGTATTTAAAACCACTGCCCATGGCTTACATTAACATCTGAGCTCTGCATCCTTTCTGATGAGTAGTAGCATAAGGATGTCAAAGGATTTTGAACACTACTGTGACTTTCACATGCATGGGATCTAGGTTGAATGCCCCCTAAGAGAATCTAATGCTTAGTGATCTCAGGTGGAGTTAGATCCTGATGCTAGTGCTGTGAAATGGATGCAAATAGGGATTGAAGTCAGAAGAGAGGCTTGACTGCACAGAGAACACAATAAATCTGTTGCTTTCCAGCTCATGAATACTCTACTCATAAGAAGCAAATGACAATTATGTGCATTTGATGGCAGGTTTTATGTTAGAATTCAACCTTTAATTTACTCTGCATGAAGTCTCTCCATTGTTTCTTTTCCTGATTTTGGCAAATAGTATAACTATTTCATTATACACTGCAATGTGATAAAAATGGAAATAAGGTATACAACAAAAGTAATAACCTTGACTCATCCCAAACTGTGCTCTCTCCAATCTGAAGACAGACTGTCCTCCATGAAAATTCACCATGATGCTACAAAGATAGACTCCTACCCTGGAAGATAGAGTAGATAAGTTCATTCTCATATTCCTTTTTGTTTCAGGCCATGGATTAACTAAAAAATTCATGGCTTATATATCAGTACATCCTGGGACTTGCATCAATTCTGAAAAAGTGTGGGTCCTCTAAAAAAAGAGAGAAGAAAAATGGAGAAAAGCAGGGATTAGAAAAATGATCTAAATGATTACTTGCATTTGCCATGTGAATCAGAAGGTTTTATTATTGTAAGACACTGGAAAAACAGTTTAGAAAAATTAACTTCAGAGTATCTGCTAAACATACAATGCTGGTGTTCATTTTCATATGCTGTACAATATAGTGGTATCAAAAATTCCATTTCTATCATCTCTAAGAGATATGACCTATCACACAAAAATATTTTGTTTTATTTTATTTTTACCCTATCTTTTTCATAGATTCATTAACAAATGAAATTCAAGAAACAGACAGTGGTTTCAGAATTTATTCTAATGGGACTGACAGATGAGCAAGAATTGCAGCACCTCATCTTCACCCTGTTCCTGGCCATGTACCTGGTCACTAGCCTGGGAAACCTGTTCATCATCCTGGCTGTCAGCTCTGACTCCTTTCTCCACATCCCCATGTACTTCTTTCTCTCATGGCTGTCCTTCACTGACATTTGTATAAGTACAATCATGATCCCAAAGATGCTGGTGAACATCCAAGCACGGGACCATAGCATCACTTAGATATGCTGCCTCCTTCAGATTCTCCTTGCCTTGACTTTTGTTGGTTTAGAAAGTTGAGGTCACTCCTAGGGCAGAGGAAGTGAGCCAATCCCAGCGTCCAGGAGGAAGCTCCCCTGCTGCCATTCCACCACTCCTAGGGCAGAGGAGGTGAACTGTGCAGGTGCCAGTAGCACCCCACACCCTGTGGAAATGAGAAGACACAGAAACAAGCCTCAAAACAGACTTCCAGATCACCTACAACAACCTCAACAGGAAACGAGACAGAACAAGCTGATACTCAAACACCAGGATTCCCTGAATTGGCAACAAAAGAGGATCTGGAAAAAATTAAATCAGAAATAATTTCTCAGATAACAGCAAAGATTGTGCCCATAGTGCAAGACATAATTAATAAATCTAGAGAAGGGGCCAGGGATTTAGCTCAGTGGTTTTGCCACCTACTGAGCAAGCACAAGGATCCGAGTTCAATCCCCTGTACCAATAAAAAAAAAATCTAGAGAGGACACAAATAAAAAAATAGAGGAGCTGAGGAACATGATGGAATCTCAGCATAGGAAACAAATGGAATCCATAAAACAGATGCAAATAGATTTCCAGGAGATTAAAAAGTCCATTGATAGTTTACACAGTAGAATGCACCAATGTGAGGACAGAATTGCAGATATAGAAGATAAGATTGCAATTAGTGATCAGGAAAAGGAAAATTACTTTAAAATTATAAGGAACCATGGGAAAGCAATACAGCAGCTGCTAGATTATGCAAGGAATAATAACATAAGACTGATTTGAGACAATGAAGAAACAGGAGAGAGTGCAGATGACATAAAATATCTGTTCATAGAAGTGATGGCATAAAACTCCCCAAGTAGGGGAAAAGAACTTGACATACAGATAAGTGTGGCATATGGGCCACCTACTAGCCTCGAAAAAAAAGTCTACACATAGGCATATAAGAGTTAGTATTATTAGTTAGCATTATTATACTTTTATTGTATACCTTATTTCCATTTTTGTCACATTGCTGTGTATAATGAAATAAGTATACTATTTGCCAATATTATAATATTTATAGTAGTTAATTTCAGAAACCCAACAGAAGAACAAATTCTACAAGCAGTGAGAGAAAAGAAACAAATCACATGCAAAGGAAAGCCCATTAGAATCACAGCAGACTTCTCAATGCAAACCCTCAAGGCAAGAAAAGCTTGGAGTGATGTATTTCAAGCCCTAAAGGAAAACAGCCTCCAACCCAGATTGATGTACCCTGCAAAACTATTTTTCAAAATTGATGGAGAAATAAGATACTTTCATGACAAAGAGCACCTCAGGAACTTCATGAATACCAAATCATCACTCCAAAAAATTTTAGACAATACCCTAGGAAATACACTCTATCTGTGGCATTATGCAGAAGCTCTTCTCCAGATATTAACACATCCTTCCTTATACCAAAGCCTGCCGGAGCCAAGCATGCCAACATTTCTTTCCCTGAAGCTGATCCTAAATATCTGACAAAAGTGAGTTCCCAACTCACATGTTTCTTATAAGCCATCAGAACAACAAAATAAAGTTTGGAGATTGAATTCGTCTATCAAATATCACATAATTGGATGAACCGAAAAGAAGTGTATTTCACTGGATATGAAGCTATTGAACTGAACTATTGCCCAGCATTATGCAACTGATGAGAGTTTCCCCCAAACATTTATATCCTTCTGAACTCATATAAATGTTTCCATTACTCTCCTTCATTATTTATTTAGTTCAACTAATTAGATTTTATAAAGATTTGAGATGTTTTTGAGATATTTTAGATTTTGAACTGCAACATGCTGTCATTTCTTGTATGACTAATAAATCTTTATATTAGTATGCTTGGACCACAAAGAGAGTTATTTTTTATTTTATGTAAAAATGAAATGCCATAAGAAAATAAGGGAATAGCAATAGTTAGTATACATTATATCATTATGTTCAAATTAGTTACTCAGACTACAAAATATTGTTTCTTTCAGCCAGCCATCTCTCCTCTATTACATCTTTGTAGGCCATTACTTTTCTGAAACTTCCTTTATGGCCAAACGCAAAATGTTTGAAATAATTCTGCTGGGTTCTTTGCTCTAGAGTCTCAACACAGATTTGGCTAAAAGTCCCCAACAGTATCCATGACATGGCCGCAATATTTGACTGACTTGAAATTTCTTCTGCGAGATTAATTAGCCCACTGCCCTTAATCTTGGTCTTGGGCAAAGTCTCCAAACAGGAGCAAAATGCAGGAAAACTTTCTGCCAAGATAGAACACACATCATCTGGAGTCCAGCAGGCAATGAATCTTTCTTAGCAGAAACCTCCTGAGCCTGGTCTTTACAGGCAGGATGTCTATCAGCCTTCTGGTCTTCTGAGCTCTGACCAGAATCTCTCACCAAGTATGTTATGAGGCATTCCAGGGCTGCTTCTTTAGTCACCTTCCCCAAACTTTTCCAAACTCTCCCCATGAGCCAGATTCAAAGGCTCCTGAACCACATTGTCAGGTATACCAATGATCACACTTCTGTGGTAACAAATTCTGTCTCAGTTACTTTTTCTCATTGCTGAGCCAAAATACCTGACCCCCAAAGTTAAAGGAGGAAAGATTTACTTAGCTTACAGTTTGTAGAGGTTTCAATTCACAGTTGGAGGGTTCCAGGGCAGGGTGGCATGGCAGAGGGGCATCACAGAGGAGAAAGAGTTCATGGTGGGCAGCCAAGCAGCAAAATAGTGAAGAAGCAGTGCTTACACACTATCCCTTATATCCTGTCCAGGTTAACCACTCTTGCGGTGGGGGGTTAGCTCTCACACCAAGGTTGGGGCAGACTTTATCCTAGCATTGCAGCATGAATAAATCCCAGCATCACATCCTTGATCCTAGCATCAAACAACCTAGATCCAGCCACCTATGAGAAGCCCTGCCTATGACTTCATGTGGCTTGAGGAGGATACACACATACAAGCTGTAATAGATTCCAGCTAACTCCAGAAAAATGGCCATCATCAGGAAGTTAAAAATAACAAACGCTGGCAGGGCTGTGGTGAAAAAGGTACCATTCTACATTGTTAGTGGGTAAAATCCTTATGGATATTGCAATGCAGGTTTCTCAAAGAACCAATATTATAAATTTCATATGAACCAACTGTAGCCCTCTGAAGAGTTTAACACATCATACTATATTAATACATGCATGCCAATGTTTATAGTACCATAACTTATAATAGCTGAATCCTGGAAACAGCCAGTATACCCAAGAATAGATGATTGGGTAAAGAAAATGTGATATCTATATATAATGGAATTCTACTTGGCTATAATGAAGGACACATTTGAGGTTTTTGAAGGAAAATGAATGCCACTGAAAAATGCAATGTTGAATGAAATAAATAGGATACACAAAGTTGAATACCATATTATATTTCTCATTTGAGTACGGAAAAGCACAAACAGAAAAATAACGGGTGAATAGAAGAGTCACAGGGATGGATCTTTTACAAATGGGAAGGTGTCTAGGGAACCAAGTGTGAGGAGCAAGGAGGACTGGATGGGGAAATTGGTAAAGTCAAGATGCGCCATGTACAGAAACTTCATAACCTCAATGAATGTGGAAATTATATGCCATAAACATGAACTAAGATTAATGATATCATGGGAAGAGGAAGAAAGAATGGGGAGAAAAGTGGATTAAATAAAGGTACTGCATTATGTACATGTACATGATTATAAAGTGCACACACTGCAAATATGTATTCTTTTTTTATTTTTTATTTTCTTGTTCTTCCTTCCTCCATTCCCCTCCCTAGTTCCCCTAACCATTTGAGAATCTTTCTCTTGTATAATATCTAGTATACATTTTGGTCCATATTTACACTTTCAGTTTTGGAAATAAAGCACTTGTAAATAAGAAGGGGAAGAGAAATTGAAGAGAGGGAAGGGAATGGAAAAAAAGTGGAATTAAGATAGATCCTCAATATGCATCCATTTAGCTATAAATGTCTCTAATTTGTCGTTCTTCATGGCAGAATAGTACTCCATTTTATTAAAAAGTACCAATAAAAGAATTTAAGAAAAAAAAAAGATATGTCACATACAAGTAAAAATTCCCTATGATGAATGTGATCATTAAGTGTATTTAAAATGTATCTGGGGGCTGGGGATTTAGCTCAGTGGTTCAGCTGCCTGCCTCACAAGCACAAAGTCCCAAGTTCAATCCCTGGTATCAAAAAAATAAAAAAAAGAAGAAACAAATAAAATGTATCTGGAGCCGGGTATGGTGGTGCATACCTGTAAGCTCAGCACTCCAGAGGCTGAGGCAGGAGGATCAGTGTGAGTTTGAGGCTAGCCTGGGCTATATAGTGCGTTCAGGGCCAGCCTGAACTATAGAGGGATACCCTGCCTCAAAAACTCCCCAAAATAAAAAATAAAAATAAAATTTATCAATAAACTTAATTATTAAAATGGACTAATAAAAAAACTAAAATATTTGTAAAAGTTCAAGTAGATAGCAAAAGCTAAAATGGAAAGTATGAGTTTATTAGAGTATTCCATTAGATTACGGGAGTAAAGTTGGTTTTAGGGAGTGGAGCAGAAATGGTAGAGAGACCTGGGTGATGTACATTTGGCCTCAGGAGTCAAAATTAGTTATCTTGAATTCTTCTCATCTATAGGGTTGGTGTTTAAGGATCTGCATGCTCCTGGGATCAAAAGGATAGTAGTGTTTTTGGTTACTTCCTGCTTAATGAGGAGCTCTGAATATTGACCCCTAGGGGATGTAGCACCTATGGGATTCAGGCTGTGAAAACTTCACTCAAAAGTCCAGCCCAGACAGGCAACAACAGCCATGCTCTCTGCCAGAGATCAACTCTCTTGGTGCAGATCCCACCGAGACAGTCCATGTGTCCACCCTTCCTGAGGATAGATCATTGGTCTTCCATGTGCAGCTGACTTCCTGAGCACCTTTGTAACTGAAAACTTCCAGGTAAGCCAAAGTGTCTTCCTTTATTATAAGAACATGAGTGTAGATATTTTAGACCAATTTCATCATCATGCAGAGATCCGTGCTTTTTTGTAGGCAGTTGTGAGGACACTAGATAAAGAAGCTGAAACAGAGAGTCTTAAGAAACAGCCCTGTAGTCCTCATGTTTCATGCTAATAGAAAGAGCAGAAATTGCCTAAATAACAGCACCCAAAACACGACCATCCATCTCCCTCCACAGTTAACCAATGTTATTACTGTGCTGAATTTATTCAGGTCTTTCTGTATGAAGTAATCAAATGAGACACATTCAAATTCACCACCTTGATGAACCATTCATTCTTCTTTCCCCTAGGTAGATTACCTTGAATGTGGTGATGCCAGTCATCCATGGCTCCTAATTTTACACTTATGCATCGGTCAGAGACAGTACCCACTTTACCTAACAGTTAAAGAAGGTAGAAGTAAATTGGGCTATGAGATATAAGTGAACAATCTGATAATTAACATTAAATAAGCAGAGCCACATATAACATTTAAGAGGAAAATAAAATTAGTTAAGCACACCAATTATAAATGGTACATGTATACAATATGATTCTGTTATGGGAGCATTTTAAAATGCAATACCATGAAGATGTTGTTTGGAAGAACAATACTAGAAAAATGAAAATTCAGAGAGAATGATAGCTGTTCATTTATTATGATGCTTGCCCTGTGGAAGTAAAGAGAAATCAAATTTTTAAAAGCACATTTACTAAGGGACTTAAAATAGACAATATTTCTCACAGTAAAATGTCTAAAGAAAACATGGTGAAGTATATAATATTTTTTTGTTTGCTAACACATGCCAGCCATACAAGAAGTTCTGTCATGCACAGATAATCCATATGGAAAACTTATACACATGCACAGACATATTCAATTAAATTTAATTTTTTGTAATATTGAATTTTCCCAATAATATTTCCTAAATCACTCATTAACTTTGTGAATCATGTCTCAGTTTTTATTATTTAATTCACATTAATTTCTACATGTTTTAGCATATATAAGAGCCACATGAGTATTGAAATCATTGATATTAATTTCCTTACTCTCTTCTTAATCAATAATCCCAAAGGTAGTTTGAGCATAAACATCCATCCCTGATATTAGCATTGCTCATGGTGGAGTTATCCTGTCTTCCTTTTCTTTTTCCTCGCCACCCTAACTGATCATTTGTTTTGTACACAAATGTAAAACATGCCGTTGAAGATTTTTACATATCCTAAAAGTCGCTGCTACAGGATGCATTACATTCAAAGCCTGTGGGTTTCATTTTACACCAAATGATCATTCCTGATATAGCTGCTACTTTCTTCCTCAGGAGAGACAAAGCAATACTCACAAGACACACTCCTATTAGGAAGCCTGACAATCTGACTCTGATTTATTTACTGTCTCTGTCTTCTAGAAAGCAATAAATTGTTTCTATTTTTTTCAAAGAGCCTTTGAATTTCACTCTGTCATTTAGCTATTATTTTGTTTGCTTTTTATGCAATTATATATGGTAGATTCATTATGAGAATAAGTTCCCATAGGATGGGGAAACAATGTTACCAACATGGTTACCCACCTTCTCCTAGAATTAATAGTTAAGGCAGATTACATGTGTTTCCAAGGAGGTTCTATGAGCTTCAACTCTAAAAGTGAAGTTTTCTAATCATTTCTCATGTCCACCTGCATGGCTGTCTTCAATATCCTACAATTCACTTAAATCATAGTTGATGGAACACCTTGAAAGTAAACTTGGGGACTTATTTCATTAAGATACTATTTCTACTATACAGGAAATTAGCAAGCACTACATGAACATATGAACGCTAGTTATCTACTAGCAGCAATTAGTCAAAAGTCTCAAATGAATATTCTGACAACCAGAGCTTACAGCAAGATTTTGCCAAACTGTGTGTACATTTCCCATGAGATGTTCTCATGTCCATGGGGCTAAAGCATAAACTGTCTCATGTGTACATTGACAAACCCCTCAGGTGACAATGAGGTTAGCCCAAATTAAAGACCAATGATTAAGAACAGGCTTAACCCTGGGTCAGGAAATGGTCCATTCCTGTTAGGCATCAACTCACACACCAAGAGATCAAATAATCTGCTCTATTTATAGTCAAGCAACATCCTTTAAATCACCACCTGAGCTCTGTCACCTGTGAGATCACCAGTGGTTTTAAATTCCATAGGAGCAAAGAATCACACTGTGAACTTTGCATGCAAGGATCTAGGTGTGTGCCTGTGAGGATCTAGGTGTGTGCTACTTGAGAGAACCTAATGCCTCATGATCTGAAATAGATCTTAGGTTGGCATTCTGCTAATGCCAGAAAATGGATGCAAATAGGGATTAAAATTAGCAGAGATGTGTTACTTCACACACACTATAATAAATCAGTTGCTCTCAGGCTTGTAACAAAATACTATTATTGAGCAGCAGGTGACATTTCAGCTGCATGTAGTGGCAGATTTTATGTCAGAATCCAACCTTTATTTTGGTCAGCATGAGGCCTGCCCATTATTTTCTTTTCCTTATTCTGAATTATGATGAGTTATAAAATTATATGATTATATATTATAATGTAGTAGTAATCATAGAAAAAAAGTGGCAATAAAGGGTTCAATCATCCCAAGGTACCCTCCTGACAGTCTGAGGACAAACTGTCTTCCATGAAACTTGTCCTTGGTATCAAAAAAGACTGAAAAGTGCTGCTCTGCAAGATCAATTAGATAAGTTCATTGTCATATTTCTTTTATTTTGAAGGCAGGGTATATTTACAAAGAACAATACATTTATTTTACTTCATCACAGTCCCAGTATTTGCCACAATTCTTAAAATGTGTGGGTGTTTAATAAAGGAAAATAGAGAGAAGAATAGAAAGAAAAGGAGCAGAGAATGAGCTGAAAATTCACATTGGTTTACAACATGACTCAAATCTATTTTCTAATAATCAATTCACTCGTAGCATATGCTTAACATAGAATCCAGGTCCTCTTTCCTAGATTATGTATAACACAAATCCAGGGTAAAACTCAAAATTTTGCTTAATGTCACCCTCAATCAATACTGGAGCTCATCCACAAAATACTTGTTTCATTTTATTGTCATGTCTTCTCTTCTGAAGTTTCAGCAAAAATATGGAATTCAAAAACCAAATAGCAGTCTCAGAATTTCTTCTCCTGGGACTGACAGATGACTCAGAACTGAAGCCCCTCATCTTCTGCCTGTTCCTGTTCATGTCCCTGATCACCATGCTGGGAAATCTGCTCCTCATCCTGGCCATCAGCTCTGAGTCTCACCTCCACACCCCCATGTACTTCTTTCTCTCTAGTCTGTCCCCTAATGACATCTGTTAAACATCACCACGATTCCAAAGATGCTGGTGAACATCCAAGCACAGGATCAGAGCATCACCTACAGAGGTTGCCTCACTCAAAGCACCTTTGTCTTGACTTTTACTGGTTTAGAAAGTTGTCTTCTTGGAGTGATGGCCTATGACTGCTATGTGGCCATTTGTCAGCCCCTAAGGTACCAGGTCATCCTGACCCCTGACCTCTGTGTCCTGCTGGTTCTTTTCTCCCTGCTCATTAGCACTCTGCATGCCCTGCTCCACACTCTGATGGCACTGCAGCTGTCCTTCTGCACAAAAGTGGAAATCCCTCATTTCTTCTGTGAACTTGCTCAGATCTTCAAGCTTGCCTGCTCTGATATCTTTATAAATACCCTTTTTAAAATATTCAACAGCAAACATATTCTTTGGTGTTCCTGTTGCTGGGTTTATTTTCTCTTATACTAAAATCATCCCCTCTGTTTTCAGAATGCCCTCAGTGGCTGGAAGGTATAAAGCTTTTTCTACCTGTGGGTCTCACCTCTCTGTTGTTTCCTTCTTCTATGGGTCAGGTTTTGGTGTGTACTTGAGTTCTGCTGTTACTGACTCTTCCACTAAGAATTCAGTGGCTTCAGTGATGTACGTTGTGATCCCTCAAATGATGAACCCCTTTATCTACAGTTTGAGGAACACAGAAATGAAGACAGCTCTAAGGCATCTTATTACTGGGAAGCCTTTTATATTCTTGTGTCAGTAGCTTTGAGTTTGGAATTCTAGAATGTGATAGAGTGACAAGAATGAACATAAGACAGACAATCTGACTCTTATGTACCAAGGTCTTTCAAGATTACTGGATAATATGATGCCTAAGAGCATTTTAACTTGTAATTTAAGCTGCTTTTAGATTCATCCAATTGTGTGATATTTGGCAAATGATTTACACATCTAAACTCTATCGTGTGGCTCTGCTTGGAAAAAACCATGAATTAAGGTTTAAATTTAAGGAATTATTTTTATGAACATTTTATTTATTTATTTCTTTTGCTACCAGGGATCAAACTGGAGACCTTGGGCTTGTGAGGCAGGTGGCAGAACCACTGAGCTAAATCCCTGGCCCTAAGCAATTATTTTTAGGTTCATTTAAAAAAAAATGCAATGCTGGAGTAGTGGATGGAACAGGGATAAGTATGAGAGAGTCTGTGCTGATATCTGGAGATGAGCTTCTGAGTGGTTTTGTATGATTCCATGGTTGGAGTCATAGTTTCTGAGTTTTACCTGACATGAAGCTAATGATCTGAGCTTTCATACACATTTCAGTAATGACTGAGATTTTCCCAGCAAGTGGACCCTACTGAAGTTATACTAACATCTCCCATCTTCATCTTCATTGTTCATTTAATTCCCACATTTATATTATGCTTTGAATTGAATTTATGAATACTTTGAAGTGTTTTTGAGATATTGGAGATTTTGAACTTCATCAGAGAAGATGCTTTCAGTTTTCATAAGAAAAATAAATCTTTACACCAATATGCTTGGATCACAAAAAGCATTATTTATACATCACTATGAATTCACATGGGTGTCTGAGGTTAGAGATTCATTGAGTGTTGCATGATGCGGAGTCTTCTTTGTGCCATTTTCATCACAACCACCAGTCCTTGTACAGTAGTTTGGATCTGAAATGTCCCCAAAGGCCTATAGGTTAAAAACTTGTTCCCCAGTTTCTGATCCTTGAGTCGGCCTGGAATCTGCATCAGGTGGAGCCAACTAGGGGGAAGTTCGGTCCTGTGGCCACGCCCCAGAAGGAGATATTGGGAAGCAGGCCATCCCTCCTCTCTTCTCATCTTCACTGAACTGAGCAGCACTGGTCCATCAGCACTTGCTCCTCGTCAAAATACTCTCCTACTTCACTGCCTCAAATGCAGTGAAACCAGCCACCCATGAAGATTTTAAACCAAAATAAAGTCTTCTCTTTTTAGGTTCATTAGCTGAAGTACTTTTTAATGTAATGTAAGGATGACTACCACACTAGGTAGCTGTTTCCCCTAAACAGAAACCCGCGTGCCCTCTGCTTGGTCCACTAACAGGAGATCTCTCTATGGATAACCTAGAAGACACTTCTGTCCAAGTTGTTTACTGGGCCTGAGAATGATACCTGTGCATCCTTATGCTTCTCACGTGATTATCCATCTTTGTTATAACAGGATACATGCTGCTTACATCAACAAAGGATACTTTTGCCAGGGATTACTCTCTTTTTTTTACCCAGTACCAGGGATTGAACTCAAGACCTTCAGCCTATGAGGCAGATGTGGCACCACTGAGTTAAATCACTAGCCCATTAATTGTCTTCTTATGCTAAATTATTTGTGTCAGTGCTAAATATAATTTCATATACTATTGTAAAATAAACAAAAGCAGAGACTGAAATTGGATTAATGCTACAAATTTTGATTGCAATACTATATGTGTCTCCTAAAAACTAATTTTGTTGGTCTATAATATATGCTCATTCCATTATATGTGTCCATATAAGATTTACATTAATTTTTTTAACCTTTCTAAACATTCAAGGTAAAGAAAACACACTTTAAGCCACAGTCACAAGCAAAGAATTTCTGAATAGGACTCCAGAAGTACAATAAATAATACCAAGAATCGATAAGCAGGATGCCATAACATCAGGAAGTTTCTGCAAAGAAAAAGAAACAGTTAACAGAGTGAAGAGAGAGAACAATGAATGGAAAAACAAATTTGATTGCAATATTTCTGATACAGAATTAATATCTATAAAAGGTAAAACACACAAAAAGCTAGTTTCTCCCAAACAAATAATCCAGCCTAAAAAGATACTTCCCCAGAGTACTGCAAATGGGAAGGGACCCATCATGGCAGAATAGTGCCAGAGGTCCATAAGAGAATATCAGAGAAGACCCAGTAGAAAATTCAGGTACTCAAGAGTGGGGGAGTTAAACATATATAAACATGAAAAATCAACCTGAAGGACAAATTCAATTGATGAAATCCAACATCAAGAGAGGAGGAGGCTTCTGGGCCAATGTGCCACCATTCCAAGGAAAGAGGCGGAATCTTCTGGGTAAACCTGCCACCACTCCAAGTGCAGAGGAGGAGGCTTCCCAGCCAATGTACCAATGCTCCCAGCCCAGAGGAGGATGATTCTGGGTTGATGCACCACTGCTCCCACTGGAGAGGAGGATGCTTCTGGGCAGTCATATCACCACTTCCAGCACAGAAGAGGAGGCCTCCAGGTCAATGAACCACCTCTCTCTGCACAGAGGAAGAGGCTTCTGGGATGACATGCCACTGCTCCCAGCGTAGAGGAGGAGGCTTCCGGGTCAGCATACTACCTTGCCTAGCATAGAGGAGAAGGCTTCTGGGGTGATGTAGCACTGCACCCAGGGCAGAGGATGAGGCTTTCAGGCCGCCATAGCACTGGTCCCAGCACAGATGATGTGAGCCATGCAGGCACCACTGGAACCTCCCCAGTGGAAATAAGAAGACACCTAAACAAGACTCAAAACCAGACCACAAGATCAAAAACAGCAACCTCAAAGGGAAACAAATTGGAATAATCTTGATACTCAACAACCTGGACACCTTGAACTGGCAACAAAAGAGGAGCTGGAAAAAAAGAAATCAGAAATAATTTCTCAGATAACAGCAGAAGTTGTTTCCATAATGCAAGACATGATTAATAAATCTAGAGGAGCTGAGGAACATGATGGAATCCCAACATAGGACACAAGTGGAATCCATAAAAGAGATACAAACAGATTTCCAGGAGATTAAAAACTCTATTGAAAATCTACGCAGCAGCATGAGCCAATGTGAGGACAGACTTTCAGATATAGAAGAAGGGGATGCAATTAGTGATCAGGAAAGTAAAGATTGCTTTAAAATTTTAAGGAACCATGAGAAATAAATTCAGCAGCTGCTAGATGATGCAAAGAAGAATAACACAAGAATAATTGGAGTCAATGAAGAAACAGAAGAGAGTGAAGATGACATAAAAAACCTGCTCACAAAAGTGATGGTAGAAAACTTCCCAAGCAGGAGAAACAAAAGTGACAAAGAGATAAGTGAGGTATATAGGACACCTACCAGCCTTGATCAAAAAAACAAAACAACTTACACATAGACATATAATTGTTAAGATTCCCAAAACTCAACAGAAGAACAAAGTTCTACAAGCAGTTAGAGAAAAGAAAGTAATCACATAAAAAGAAAGCCCATAAGCATCACAGAAGACTTCTCAATGCAAACCCTCAAGGCAAGAAGAGTTTGGAATGATGTATTCCAAGCCCTAAAGGAAAACGGTCTCCAAACCAGATTGATGTACCCTGCAAAACTATCTTTAAAAATTGGTGCAGAAATAAACTTCCATGACAAAGAGCACCTTAGGAACTTCATGAATACCAAACCAGCACTCCAAAAAATTTAGAGAATATCTTAGGAAAACACAATGAGTATCACAACCTCAGGAAGCCCAACAGAATGAATCCATCAGGCACGAGAAGAAAGCAAACTCAAAGGTGGAAAATCGAACAAAAAGAAAAAAGTCTTGACAAAGATATTTCAATATGTATCAGTTATATACATAAATGTTAATGGGATGAATTCAACAATCAAAAGAGACTGGCAAAATGGGTCAATAAGCAAGATCCAACAATATTCTGCATTCAAGAAACACACTTAATTCAAAAAGAAACTCATAAACTGAAATTAAAAATTAGAAAACAATACTTCATGCTACAGCCACCCAAGAAAAGCAGGAGTAGCTATCCTCATGGCAAATAAAGTGGATTTCAAACCAACAGTGATTAAGAGAGTCAAAGAAGGACACTACATCGTTTTAAAGGGAACAATCCAAGATGAAGAGATGACAATCATTAATAGCTATGCAACAAACACTAGTGCACACAACTATATAAAGCAAATACTAACAGACATGAAAAATCGTATCAGCACTAATACAATAGTAATGGGGGCCCTCAGTACTCCACTGAGGCAAATAGATATATCTTCTAGACTAATAAAGCAATGGAATACTAGAACTCAATCAAATTCTTGAAAAAAATGAACTTAAGAGATGTTTACTGTTCCACCTCACAAAATCAGAATACATATTCTTTTCAGCTGCACACAAGTTGTTCTCCAAAATAGACCACATACTTATTCATAGAATATATTTAAGTAAGTGCAATGGAATTTCTTACCCCCTTTATATTATCAGACCATAGTATGATGAAATTGGAGAACAATACCTAAAGAAACCTAAATATTTCATAAAAAAAGAAAATTGACCAACACACTTATGAAGAAAAAATAGGGCACACAGGAAATTAAAGACAAATAAGACAGTTCCTTCAACTAAATGACAATGAAAATACACTATATTAGAATATACCAGACACAATAAAAGAAGTCTTACATTGGAAGTTCATAGAAGTGAATTCTCATATTAGGAAAACAGAGCAAGTCCAATTAAACAATGTAATGCTAAACCTCAATCTTCCCGAAAAAGAATGGTAGGACAAACCCAAAGCTCACACAAGGGAGGAAATTATATAAACATCAGAGTAGAAATCAATGCAGTGGAGTCTAAGAGAATGATACAAAAAAAATCAATGAAGCCAAGAGTTGGTTCTTCAAAAGAATAAACAAAATTGAGAAACCCTTAGCCAACCTTATCAGATAAGGGAAAGAAAAGACCCAAATCCATAAAATTAGGAATGAAAAGGGTGAAATTACAATGGAACCAGCAGAAATACAGAGGATCATCAATATCTACTTTGAGCATGTATACAAAAATAAGATGGAAAACACAGAAGAAATGGACGGATTCCTAGATAAAGAACAATTGCCAAAGTTAAACAAGACCTAAAAATTATAAACAATCCAATATCAATCAATGAAATTGAAAATATTATTAAAAAATTATTTCCTAAGAAAATCCCAGGTCCTGATGGCTTCACTGCTGAGTTCTCTGACATTTAGAAAGGAACAACTGCCACTACTGTTAAAACACTTCAATGAAATTGAAAGGGAAACAATACTCCCAAATTGATTCATGGAAGCCAGAATCACCTTGATTCCCAAAGCAGAGAAAGACCCAACCGAAAAAGAGAACTATAGGGCAATCTCACTAATGAACATAGATGAAAAAATCCTTAACAAGATACTGGCAAATAGAAAGCAGAAAATCATCAAAAAGATCACACACCTGGACAAAGTGGAATTCATCCCAGGGATACATGGATGGTTCAACATACACAAATCAATCAGTGTAACATACTATATCAATAGAGCAAAGGACAAAACCAATATGATCATCTCAATAGATGTGGAAAAAATTTGACAAAATACAACATGCATTTATGATAAAAGCCCTACAAAAAATTGGAACAGACAGACTCTACCTCAATCTGATAAAAGCTGTCTATGAAAAACCAACAATCAATATCATACTAAATGGTAAAAATATGAAATTCTTCAAATTAAAATCAGGAACAAGTCAAGGATGTTGATTATGATGATTCCTGTTCAATATAGTTTTGGAAACATTTGCCATGGCAATTAGACAAGAGAAAGAACTAAAAGGAAGAAAGACATAAAATAAAGTCAAATTGTCATTATTTGCAGATGACATGATACTCTATATAGAAGACCATAAGGACTCCACCAAAAGTATTCTAGACTTAAAAACTAAATTCAGAAAAGTAGTTGAATACAAGGTCAACACACAAAAATGAATAGATTTCCTCTACACTAAGAACAGACTCACTGAGAGAGAAACAAGGCAAACAATTCCTTTCACCATGGCATCCAAAAAACTGAAATACCCAGGAATCAACCTAACAAAAGAAATCAAAGACCTGTTATTTGAAAACTATAGCACTCTGGAAAGAGAGATTGAAGATGCTATCAGAAAATGGAAAGACACCTCTTGATTCTGGGTAGGAAGGATCAATATAGTGAAAATGGCCATAATTCCAAAACTGCTATATAGATTCAATGTAATCCCAATTGAAATCCCACCAGCATACTTCACAGACCTTCAGAAAAAAATTAAAAGTCACTTAGAACAAGAAGATACCCAGAAGAGCAAAAGCAATACTAGGTAACAGAGAAGTGGCAGGGTGTGTTACAACCCCCAAAATTGAAACTATAATACAAAATTACTGTGATAAAAACAGCATGGCACCAGCAAAGAAACAGATCTAAGGATCAGTGGATTTCAACTCTCCAAAGATTAAAACTAGACATATATCTCTGAATGTGCACTAAACTAAAATCAAAATGGATTAAAATCTAAATATTAAAAGAGAAACTCTGAACTGGCTGGAACACCAGTTACATAACACTCTTGAAGACATTGGTGTTGGAAAATATTTTATGAACAAAACCTCAGTTGCCTATGAACTAGGACAAAAAATCAACAAGTGGGATCTCTTCTTACTAAAAAGCTTCTGCACAGTAAGAAAAACCATCAACAGTGTGATCAGACAACCCACAATGTGGAAAAAATATTTCCCTGATGGTCCTCAGGCCAAGGTCTACTCTCTAGAATATATAAAGAAATTAAGGAAATCAGACCTTCCTAATTTAAAGACCCAATCCAAAAATGGGCATCTGAAATGAATTTAGACAAAGAAGTAGAAATAGCAAAAAACATATGAAAAGGCTCAATATCACTGGTCATTCTAGAGATACAAATGAAAACTGTGACTTCACCTCACCCCAGAAAGAAAGGCTGTTATCATGAAATCAACCAATAGCAAATACTGGTGGGGCTGTGGGGAAAGAGGACACTGTTCCACTGCTGGTGGGAATGGCAACTAGTCCAACCATTGTGGAAATTGTTATGGAGATACCTCAAAGAACTAGGATTGGAAGTCACATTTGATGCAGCTATTCCATTATTATTAAATAAAAAACTACTATATACATTTAATGCAATGCCAATTGAAATTCCAAGAGTATACTTCAGAGAGCTAGAGAAAGCAATCCAAAAATCCATTTGGAACCAGAAGACACCTAGAATAGCAAAAGCAATTTTATGCAACAGAGACATGGCAGGAGGTATCACAATCCCAACCTTGAAACCATACTACAAAGCTACTGTGATAAAAACAACATATTATTGGCCAAGAAACAGACCCAAGGATCAGTGCAATAGATTAGAAGATGCAGAAATGACTCCAAATATACTCAGCCAACTCATCTTGGACAAAGGAGCCAAACACCCTCACTTGAGGAAAGATAGCCTCTTTAATAAAAGGTGCTGTTAAAATGGGGTCTCAACTTGCTAAAGATTAAAGCTAGACCTATACCTCACCTCATGCACTGAACAATTCAAAATGGATTAAAGATTTAAATATTAAAACAGAAACACTGAACCGGCTGGAAGAGAGGTTAGGTCAAACTCTTGAAGACATTGGTGTAGGAAATGATTTTACAAACAAATAGTTACTTCTTTAATAAATTCCAACAGCATACTTCAAAGAACTGGAGAAAACAAACAAAAATTCATTTGGAACAGGAAGAAACCTAGAAGAGCAAAAGAACTCTTCAAAACAGGCAAGGTAGTGGGTATCACAATTCCCAAATTAAAACTATACTACAAAGCTACTGTAATAAAAACAGCATTGTAGAGGCAAATAAAGCAGGATCAGTGGAAGAGAGTAGGAGATGCAGAAATAATTCCAGACATACTCAGCCACCTCATCTTTGACAAAGGAGCCAAACACCCTCACAAGGAAAGTTCACTTCTTTAATACATGGTGCCAGAAAAACATGGGTTTCAACTTACCAAAGATTAAAACTAGACCTATAAGTCTCAAAATGCACTAACCTTAAATCAAAATGGATCAAAGATCTAAACAGAAACACTAAACCGACTGGAAAACAAGTTAGGTAGAACTGTTGAAGACCCTGGCATAAGATTTAATTTCATGAATAAGACAGTCTCAGAAGAATTTGCACAAAGAACAACTGGTATGTCATCTTATTAAAAAGCTTTTTCACATCAAGAGAAAACACCAAGAGAGTGAGGAGTCAACCCACTGTGTGGGAAAAAATATTTTACCAGCTGTTCCTCAGACAAAGTTCTACTGTTTGGGATATACAAGAAACTTAAAATATTAGAACTCCCAAATTTAAAGACCCAATCCAAAATTGTGTATCTGAAATAAACAGACATTTCTCAGACAAAATAGAAACAGCAAATAAACAGATGAAAAAATGTTCAACATCACTTTTTTCATTCAAGAGATGCAAATGAAAACAATGCTGAGATTCCACTTCACTCCAGAAAGAATGGCTGCTACCAAGAAATAAAAAAATAACAAATTATGGTGGGGTTTTTGAGAAAAAGGTATCCTTTTCCACTGTTGTTTGGAGTATAGAGTGGTGCAACCACTGTGGAAATCAGTGTGAAGATACCTCAAAGAACTAGAATTGGAAGTGCCACTAAACCCAGCTATTCCCCTGCTGGGTATCTTCCCCAAATAATTAAAAATATCATACCACCATGATATTTTTGCACCGTTGTTCATAGCAGCACAGTTTGTAATAGCTAAAACTTGGAAAAATCCCAAATGCCCATTAACTGGTAACTGGATAAATAAAATGTGCTATTTTTATAAAATGGAGTACTACTCAGCCATAATGAATGAGAAACTAGAAACATTTATAGCTAAATGAATGTACATTGAGGCGATACTGTTAAGTGAAATAAATAGGACACACACGTGTAAATATGAAATAGTTTCTCCAGTATGAGTAACTTAAAGTGTAAATAAGCTCTAAAAGGTATAATAGATAATGTGAAATAGGAAGAAAAGGGGCAAAGGGGAAGGGGAAGTGAGAGTGGTAGGGAAAGGATAGAAGGGAATGGAATTAATATGAGAAAATGAAAAAATGGGAACAAAGTCTTTGTAAATAGAGAGGGATGAAGTGTTTGAAGGGAGGGCAGACAAAGGAGGAAAAATATAAACCAAGATAGATTATTTAAAGGTGCAAACTTCCAATGATGAATGTTACTATATTGTATAACTAAAATGAACCAATGAATTTTTTAAAAAATCCAACCTTGAGTGTATTAGAAAAGGAAGCAGTGATCACCTCTGAGACACAGCAATCCATACACCCCCACATCTGGTTACCACGCCACCTTGAGTGTGGTTCTCACATCCTGAGGGAAAGAGCAGAAGCCAGAGTCCTAGGATAGGCTCCCAACCCACTCTCCTCCTACTTGGGTAGTGGGAACACAGTGAGGCAGAGTATAACAGATTAGGAGATCAAAGAAAGTAAAAGTATAGTATCACTCAAAGGCTAGAGACTTAATGACAACCTCAGACTCCCAGAGAAGTATAGAACAAGTGCACAGCATTAACCAGGGGTCCAGATCTGGCATCTGGGAGAACTCTGCCTCTGGGAGCTGGAAATCACACTAGTTAAGCACAGGTTAGAAAGGAAGTTCCAGAACAGGCAATTCTGCACTACTCACCCAAACACTTGGAAGGTGTGTGTGTGTGAGTGTGTTATATCATGCCCACTCTCCATTATTCAGTGCAGGTGTAAAAGACTTCCCCATGCTTGCCATAGATTGCTGAGCACCAGGAGCCCTCAGTGTCACAGAGATGGTGGGTGGGCATCTGCAGTGTGTAACTGATTTAAACATGGGGGACAAAGGAGTTACAACAGTGCAGGGCATTAGCAGATACTCCCCTGTTGTTCTAAAATCCAGGGAGTTTTGTTTGCCTGTAATACCTACCAACTGTCTACCTTTTGATGGCAGTAAAGGAACTCCCTGAGACTCCAACAGAGAAGTCATGAGTAGGAAAGCAAGAACATTGAGAATAGTGTAGGAGACTTGGGCTGAGATAGAGAGTTGGGATTTACCCAGAGAACAAGACAGTGTGCACTCAGCTATGCCTCTATAGAAAAAGAGCTCAGGGCTGCAAGGATTCACCGCCTTTATGGCACACTGAGAAAAGCATAAAAGTGTTAAAACAAGTTTTAGTGTACATTATTAATATGATTGGCTCTGAGGATGCTGATAAAACTGGTAGAAATTCTATTTTTCAACTTAGAGCCTGGGTTTCATCTTATTCTGACTAGATTAAAGAGGTATATAAATACAAAAATACAGTAAATGCAAGATAACATCTTTGAGAAATATACAGTAACTAAAAAAATCTCCATACTAGTGATATAATTTTTCCACACTATTTGATTTTTCAACCCTCAGTGCATGCACACAAATACACTCACATGGAGCATGAGAAAATTGTGTTTATAGTGTTTGTACTCATATAAGTAGAATATATTTTCATACCTAAAATTTAATCAATCTTCTTGATGCTATGATATAGATAGGGATGCTTTTGTTTACAGATAAAATGTAAAGCTGGAATTTGTTAGAAGATTTTCATGTTTTGTGTATGCAAGGATTGTGAAATAAAGGTAAACAGAAATACTGGAGATAAATATTATACACCTGGACTTGGAGTCATAAAATCATCCATCATCAGTTCCTGACTGGTATCTTCTTGGGCTCACAGGTTATGCTCTCCTGGGGTCAGAATGATAGAAAAATTGGCGGTCTAATGTGGAGCTATGGATATTGAAATCCCAGAGATTTAAAGACTATAGAATTCTGTATATAACAACCTGTCTCAACAGCCCTATCCTATCAGGTAAAATAATACAACAACTATACCTTCACTCAGAGATGATACTTCCTAAACAGGAGCCTCTTGATGTATTTAGTCTGTCTGCACTAAGGACAGATCTTCCATCTTCAATATCAAGGTGAATTGTGAACATTGTCTTTCTTGAAATCAACAAGGTAACACAATTCCCATGACTAATTATTTAAAAATGAGGGCAGTTGTGTTAATAGAATTTCATACCAGAAAATAGCCATGAGAAGACATGCATAAGATGATGACAGAAGAGACATTCATGCCTCTACTATCAACTCTTTTTGACATATTCACAAACGTTCTCACTCTTCTAGTCTCATACAATCTACAGTGACAGGGTCTATTTCCTTCTGAGCAGAATTGTGGACAATTTCCAATATGTTGGCACTACTGAAATGTTCTTACATGCAATTTAATTCTTGTTTTGGTGTTGTTGAAGATGTTTGTTTAGGGTGTTAATGGCTAGGCCTGTCATAAAAAGGAGTAGAGTTTGGGTAGCTTAACAACAGAAATTCACTATCTCACAGTTCTGAAATCTACAATTCCAAAGATCATGGTTGTCACAGACTGATTTTATCATAACTTTCCAAATGTGGCTGCTGCTGGTCATGTACATACTCTGCATTTACCTGTAACTTCTAGCAGATTTATCACCAACATGGAAGCTGTAAATCAAACAGATCTCACAGAATTCAATCTCCTGGGGGTGACAGATGATCCAGAACTGCAGCCACTCATCTTCAGCCTCTTCCTATCTATATACTTGGTCACTGTCTTGGGGAATCTGCTCATCATCTTATTTGTCAGCTCTGGGTCCCACCTGCACATGCCTATGTACTTCTTCCTCACCAATCTGTCTTTTAACATATGTTTCAGCACAAGCACAATGCCAAAGATGCTGGTGAACATCCAAACATGGTATCAGATCATCACTTACACAGACTGCTTCATTCAGGCTGGTTTTGTACTAGGTTTTGCATTCTTAGAGAATTTTCTCCTAGCAGTAATGGCCTATATGAGCTATGCAGCCATTTGCCCTCCACTAAGATACACAGTCACCATGAACCTCCATTTATGTGTTTGGCTTGTTCTAGTCTCCTTGTTAATTAGCATGGCAGACTCTGCCAGACACTCTGATGGTGCTGTGGCTGTCCTTCTGCACAGACCTGGAAATCCTCCATTTCTTCTGTGAATTTGCTCAGGTGATCAAACTTGCCTGTTCTGATACTGTTTTTGATAACATCCTGATATACAGTTCATGTTGCATATGTGGTGGTATTCCACTCTCTGGAATTATATACTCTTATATTCACATTGTGTCCTTTGTTTTGATGATGTCATCATCAGGAAGAAAGTATAATTTATTTTCTTCATGTGGCTCTCACCTGTTGTCTCTTTGTTCTATGGAACGTGATTGGAGGTGTACATTAGCTCTTCAGTGACTGATTGACCCAGGAAGACCGCAGTGGGTTCAGTGATGTACTCTGTGTTCCCTCAAATGCTGAACTCCTTTATCTATATCCCGAGGAGCAAAGACATTAAGGAAGCCTTGAAGAGACTCTTCACTAGGATAGCTTCTCTTCTGATATGTCATTGACCTTGGACTTGAGTTCCTAGATTAATTCTCAAGGACAAGATTTCTGGTGACCTAGAATGTTTCACATTATGCCCTACTCGAAAACTCACTATCATTTTTTCTTCTAGCTGTACAACAAATTACTGTGATTTTCCAAACATAAATCACAAAAGTAGGGCCTGAAGAAGGGGTCTTAGTTTTATCAAATTTTGCTGTTGTGGCAAACTACTGGAAAAAGGCAAGTTGGAGAAAGTACATAGGGCCATAACAATGCTGAAGCAAAACTGAGGTAATATCTAGAGTATAACTCCTACCTCATTATAGCTCCCACCTTATTAATTATAGCCTAGAGTTAGTCCTACTTAGACAAGGCCGGAGGACACATAGCTTGTGAAGCACTTACTTAGAATGTTTATTGGCTGACTCTATACTTCTGTGGGAATTGTAGCACCAACCATATTCTGTGTCCTCATCTATAAAATTGGCAAAAATTGATGGTATCAGTTACTTGAAATGATTGTAAGACAGCTGAATCTCATTATCTTTCTTTCAGCCCTCATACAGGAAAAACTCTAAAGTTTTTACATTCTAATTATTAAGAAAGGAACTTTTTAAAGAACATGTGAGAAGAAAGAGTATCAGAGCAGAGTTGGATTTCCATCATCCAGTGCTTTGAGGGGTGACCTCTTTTGTGGACTCTTTCCCAGTCAGGCCACCTGATAAAAGCAGCAGAATCAGGTGCTGTATCTGAACATGATCCCATAAACAGAAAATGATAGTGCTGCTTTGGGTCAAATGATAAGTAACTTCTCCACTGGTCAACCAAACTGAATAACTGTAGTGGATTGAATGTTGACCTTTCAAATAAGTCCAGATGCTGCCCTACTAGTTTGTGGTTAACTTGTATAAAAATTCATGGATGCTGCTTGTTTAAGAAAAGGGGATTTGAGAGGGAGGGAAATTTTGCTGGTTTCTGTGGCTATTATGTGTAACTCCATGTTTCTTTATAAGCTAGACAGAAAATGTGGAAACATGGAAAAAGAAAGACATCATAACCATGGTGGGGGAAAGGAGATTGATGTAGCAAGTACTTAATTGCCAATATTTGATTATTTTCCCCTGTCATTTCAATAGGACTCTAATGTATTTTTACGACCAATGTACATTTTCCTTGTTCTTGTCAGCATTTAAATGTAATAAAAGTATTTCATATTTTAATGTTATCCTTAACGTATGCTTCAAACTTCATCATGTTGTAGTTATTCATTCATTTTCATGCTCCATATTTTTGTCATGTATTATGACATTAAAAATATGGTGAATTTCTGATGTTGATGAAATACTGGTATCTACTGTTTTCTGCTTTGTGAATAAAGTTGATTGAATATACTCTTCCTTGTCATTGGAAGAAATAAAAGAGGGAAATCTAGGGTAGAATTCCTGGTTATAGGAGATTAATATTTTACTTTTGGATACTTAGCAATAAATTTCCTAAGTGGTTGAAAAATTTTACAATTGCATTAGATATGTTTGATGCTGCATATGTTCCCCAAATAGTTACCATTATTCTGATAATGTAAGTTATAAAATAGTATTTAATTAATTTATAATTCTCTTAGGAAATTTAGAATCATTTCACATATTAGAGCCAATTTTCTCTTGTGAAATATGTGTTCATAATAACTATTCAAGTTTCTTACAATTTTTATTATTTCTTAATTGTTTTTATGTAATTTTAAGAGCAGCACTGGGTGAGTGTATATATATATAATATATATGTGTGTGTCTATATTAATATTAATATATATTATATTATATATTATATTATATATATTTATATATATTAAGCCCCATACCTTCACAGGCCATTTATTTTGGCTTCTGTCATGGCCTTTTTTGTGGGGGGGCTGGTAGTGACCCACAGGCCTTCTGCCATGCCCCTACAAGTCACATAGGCTTCAATTGATCTCACTTTTTAAAACATGCCAATAGTGGTGTAACTCTTTACGTGCTGCTGTGTTTACAGCCTGTTTTGTGCATAATCAATGGTGTGTTGCCCCACAGAGGGGAATGGAAAAAAAGAAGAATCGAGATATATCATGTGCAGGTACAAACTCCTTATGATGAATGTAATCATTATATCTAGAATGTGTCAATGAAAGTAATAAAAAAGAAAAACATTTTATGAAATATTCCTTTCCTATATTTTTTGAAAATTTTCTTTTAACCTTATAAATAACAAGGAATGAGTGGTTGTTAAAACTTGAATAAGAAACTGTTTAGTTCCATTTTTCCAGTGAATATATTTATAATTGATGACTTTAAATTATTACATGTGCTCAAGATGATTTTTTCCTTCTTTTATTTATTCCTGGTTATTGACCTTGCATCCAAGTAATCCCATATATTAGGCAAATGTTCTACTGATACACTATATTCTTAGCCATTTATTTATTTATTTATTTTTAATTATTTTTTTGGTACCGGGGATGGAACCGTGTTCTTGCACAGCAGGTGATGAAACCACTGAGCTAAATCCCTGGCCCCAAACAGGATTTTTTTTTTTTTTGGTACTGGGGATCGAACTTGGGTCCTTCCACTTGCGAGGCAGGCAGTGGAAACACAGCTACATCCTCGGCCATTCCTAGCCATTTATAATCTGAGAAGAATCTTTTTGACTTGCCCAGGGTAGCCTCACACTTACTAGTAGTTTTGCCTCATTCTCCATTGTAGCTGGAATTCCTCATGTCTGCCACCATATCTTGCTTATTTATTTATTCAATCATTTTTTAGACAGAAATATGTTGAGTTGTATATATCTAGACTAGACAAACACTTCTGCACAGAACCAATTCAATCTTGTCTTATATCAGACATATTTATTTAAAAAAATCATCTTTTTCACAGTCATAATTTCCTATTCAATTAGCTACTATGTCACTTCAGTTTTCTCTTTATAGTAAAACTGAGAGGGATCTCTATACTCAGTTTCTTGAATTCTCCTCCCATATTTTTCTGAGGTTCATCCAAACACACTTTGATCTGATTTCACATCCTACAGGTTCACAGTTGTCCTCATCAATCAGCTCTCAGGTCTCCTCTCTTGAATTCTGTTAACCACCACATGCTGTTTATTCATAAGGAAAACATTAAAAATCTACCCACCAACACAAGAATGAGCTTCACTGCATTCTTACTTTGAGGCTTTTCTGAAACTCCGTTGTCCAGGTCCACAGTACTTGAGCTAGAGAGTACTCAACTCTTGAATTCAATTGTATTTCTCAAATACAGAAACTTAGTTTCTGTTCATAGCAAACAATCTCCTCCAGCAACATTGAGTCTTGGCTGGAAAAATAAGTACTTTCTTCTCATGGCAATGTCTGTCATGCACTACAGCTTCTGACCATTCATCCTGTTATATATGAGTTCTACTTTGATACCTGGAGAACTTCATCTTTCTTTTCTGTAATGCCATTGGTGTTTTTGACTTTTACCTATTATTCATGGATTTTGACAGTTAATGGTGTAAAGATGATTAAGAAAGACTTTAGTAAGCCATCATCTCATAAACTGATTTTAAGTAATATATTATGAAAGATATACTTAAGATTACTTACAGAGAAACAGATCATGAAATGAATTGAAGACTATGAAATTACTGAAACCATTAATTATAAAAGGGTTTAAAATGTACATTAATATAGCATAACCAGTGAGTACTAAGAAGTAATCAAATTCTTGAAATAGAGACATCTGTGTTTTACTGCCTTTGGTGATTTTATACATGAACTAAAACCAAAATTTAAAACACAGAGCCATACTTTCAGCTCATGCTCTCCTAAGGTTAGTTAAAATGTACATTGAGAATGCTGTGACATTATTGGAAAATTACTCAAGCCTTTAATTGAGAAACAGTAGTGAGTTTTAAAGTATAGTCACAAGAGATCAATGGAAAGATGTTAAAATATTTTTCATTAAATATATAAAAATAAACTAAAAGTCTAGAACTATTAATGCATGTCCCGGCCCGCGGGTAAGTCAACGGAGACCCTAGAGGGGGAGTGAGAATGACAAAGGACAGGGGACACGAGAGATGGAGACAAGACAGGTTTCTGATCAAGTCTCGTTTATTGCGGAAGCTGCTACAACATATATACAGTAGGGCTAGAGGGGAGGAGCAAGAGGAGGGTACTGGGGCTACTTCCTTGTTGCCGGGTAGATTTGTAGCAGGCCCGGATATGTCTGTAAAAGGCACCCAAGAGTTCTAGCGGGGGGGCAAGGCCCCCCACAGGTCCTCCCTTTAAAATTATAATTATAAGAAAGGCGTCAGGAGAGCCAAGCCTGCGGGGGCTGAGCCTGTCTTGGGTCAGAGCAACATACGTGTCTGCACCGTGCACCTTACCCGTCATCGGTTAACCAGAGAATCAAGGCTCTGGCACCTGTCTTAGGTGGCACACGAGGGCTTTTTCATTGCATGGCACGCTTGCTCAGTTGCCCGTCATTGGCTTGCCAGCCCTCTCACCAGGTGGGGCGAGAACACTTCCCCATGGCAAGGACCTAATCGATGGTCTGACATTCATCCTGGTCAGCCATTGCCAATCTATTATAGTAGACCTGTATGGGTGCTGTTTTTATTGCCTCTATCTGGGCTCTAAGAAAGGCCATGATTTTGTTATAAAGTATGGGCCCCAAAGAAATGAGCAGGAGTAGACCCAATAAGGGTCCCAGCAAAGGGAGAAGATAAGGGAGGAAACCATTGAGGCCAGTCCAGAGGGGATTTTGAGTGAATTCTTGTCGTCCTCTGTTTAAATCTTCCTGAAGTTCGTGAATTTTTCCCCTGACGATCCCAGATTTATTGGCATAGAAACAACAATATTCATTTAGGGCTATGCAAATCCCTCCTTGTTCCGCTGTGAGGAGGTCCAGACCCCTTCTATTTTGAAGGACCACCTCAGCCAGAGACTCAATCTGATCTTGTATATCTGTAAGAGTGTTGGAGAGAGCTTGAACATCATTAATCAATTGGCTGGATAATTTGGCATAGGAGTGTAACGCCACTCCGACGCCAGCAGAGCTAGTGGCAAGGGCGCCGGACACCCCTAGCCCCACGAGCAAGGGGACCAGTGAGACGGCCCTTTTATGTCACCCAGCGATATAGTCAAAGCTGGGCAAGGGCACTGGCTCATCTCCAGGAATAAGGGAGATGTCCGGGAGGACAGTCGCCACCACGCACAGCCCAGTCCAATTAGTGGGGAGGGAGGTGAATGCCAAGCTCCCTCCACAGAGGAGCACGTGACCCGGGGCAGGGCAAATGGCGGCAGGGCCATTGAGCACTACCGAGCAGAGAGAGAAATTTTGGACTCCAACACGTATATTGAAACTATTGTTGTGGCCCATATTTAGATAGCAAACTGAGGCATTGAACTGTACTGGCTGGACCCTGAAGGGCAGAGAAAAACTGCAATTGTAACTAGAACTGTTGGCATAGTCAGTTTGGTCGACAACTGGCAAGGCGAGGGGCAGGGGTGTGCCTAGGGTCAAGCATAGTCAACAATCCGCAGCAAAGGCTGGGTTGGATGTATTGATCAAATGATAAGTGACCTCTAGGACACTCAGGGTTTGGGCGTCAGGGTCTGGGCCTCGAGGTTTGGAAAGGACCAGTGGATGATAATTTAGGGAGGGGTACATCTCTTGGATGATAGTCTCAAGTTGTTTTTGCACTCGCTCTTCCCTGAGCTGATCTGAAGGCCCACCACCATCAGATATATGGATAGGGGCCTGTGGCGGCCAGCAGACATCTTTGCCGAGAGTGCCGTTGCAGGAAGCTTGGCCAAATTTAGAATATCCAGTGGGGCTGGGAAAGTCCCAGTCACCTCCGACGGAGCCCCTGTAAGTTCTTTGTAGAACAGCAGTTAGATATATTTTTCCATCGGAATATGTACATTGTTGGGCTTCAGTGTAACAGGTAGAATGCATCTCTGCAGTCATGACACAACCGGCAGGGCATGGCCCTGGTTTGCCATTGACTGTTGGTATGATTTTAGGCTTAGTGACACATTTCCATTTTCGGTTATATCCTCCCACTAATGTGGTCTCATAAACTAAGTAGGCAATCTTATCACCGCAATCAGTACTACGAGTGTAACTTGTGGGTGCAGCCCTGCCAGAACCCCCAGCACAGTCACAGGGGTTACCATACAGGGCAATGAGCAATTGTCCTTTGTTAACTGGGTGAAATCCACTTTTTGTTGTCGATGCCAGGAACAGCAACAGACCATGCAACGGAATCAGGGATGTCATCTTCTTAACCTGTAAGCAAAATTTCGTCCTGCGATGTAAACAAGGCTGGGCTGTAGATAAGAGAGTTAGGCTAACCTGATTAAGCTTTTAAAGATAACCAATGTGGACATATTACAATAACATATTCCGGACTTAACCAATGTAAACATTTTGTAACAACATATTCAGTGCTTAAATATCAAGGACAATCAATACAATCAATTTATAACATATTTAGATAATATTCATTGTGATATGTTTCCCATAAGATTATATAATATAAAATTTACTAGGGGGTCCCTTTAATGAATTAAGACCAGAATAATCATTATCTGGGTGGCCACTTCTATATTCATCAAAGGGAGTTCCCATCTATAATTGTTTTGACAAACAATTAAGAATATATATCTTTTTATTTTATAACTGTTAATTGCAATTTGATTGTTGCATGTGGGTGACAATGCACGTCACTTTCATAAAATAAATTTCAGTGGTACTTTGATCAATTAACAACCTGGGAAGGAAAGCATGTCTTTAATTTAATAATATTTATCTATAAGTCAATTTAACAATAGGCGAATATCCTTTGAAGAGGAAGGGAAACATTGAGCTCAACTGTACGAACACAAACAACAGACAATAGACAAACATGATACAGTGTATAAATTAGGGTGCACCCAAATATAATTAGCCAGATTGAATTATACTATTCTCTTTATGATTATTAGATTGTAATTGTAGACGCCATTGTTAACTGGTTGAAATTGGACAATGTTGGGTCATCAGCATCATCAACACGCTTATCAACCTTTTTTACTAAGCGTTCTGGAAGCCACCTGGCTGACTTCATTTCCTTGGAGTAAACACACACTGACCCTCGGCCCCAGACGAGTACTGGGTCAGGCCCATGCCATGAGTGGTCCAGGGGGTCTCTCCACATCACAGAGGCAAATTGTTTTTGCGTCTCTGGTTGCCAGAAACAGTTGGCTGCAGATAAACCATTGGCATCCAAATTTAAGAAGTTAAGAATAAATAGTGCATGTGATATCAGGTTTCTAGGTGACCCCTTGATAGGGTACCATTCCCCTCTTTTTATTTTATCTAATGTAATTTTGAGTGTGAGGTTGGCTCTTTCTATAATGCCTTGTCCCTGTGGATTATATGGGATTCCCGTTATGTGTGTTATTTCTAATTGTTTGCAAAACTTTGAGAAGCCAGAACTGGTATAGCCTGGACCATTGTCTGTCTTAATTTGCTGTGGACATCCAAGTACTGAGAAGGCAACTAGAAGGTGGGCAATTACATGTTTAGTAGCTTCCCCGGACTGTAGGGTGGCAAATATAAATCCACTATATGTATCAATGTTGACATGTATATATTTAAGATTTCCAAATTCAGAGTAATGTGTGACGTCCATTTGCCATAGGGCATTTGGAATTAAGCCACGAGGATTAACTCCCAGATGAGGTGTGGGAAGATGAAGGGTGCACGTAGGGCAGGTTTTAACAATTTGTCTAGCTTGTTCTCTAGTAAGTTTATACATAAGGTGAAGCGTGCGAGCATTAAGGTGATGTAATTGGTGTGCCTTTTGTGCCTGGTCAATCTGAATGGAGGCATCAATACTTAGTGAGTAGGCAAAAGCCTGAGGTCTTGAGGCCAGATCTGCTAACCAGTTGCCTTCTGTAAGTGGGCCAGGTAGGTTAGAGTGGGCACGAAGGTGCCCAATAAAAAAAGGCTTGGATCTTTTCTGATTAGATCTTGTAGTTGAATGAAAAGACCACCAGTTTGAGAAGCGTGTTTTATCAATCCACATGTCTCTAATAGGGGAACAGATTGAGCAATGTAAGCACTGTCAGTAAAGAGATTAAAGGCTTGTTCAGGGAATGCAGAAAAGACCGCTATGACTGCATGTAGCTCGGTTATTTGGGCTGAAGAACAGCTGGTTTGGAATTGGACAATGTTATTGTCCCACACATAGGCAGCTGTCCCGGTGGAAGAACCATCTGTAAAGACTAATAGGGCTTCTGTTAGAGGAGAACAGGAAGTGACTTTTGGGAAAATGAATTCATGTCTATTGGCAAAGTCAATAAGTTTGTTTGGAGGATAGTGATTGTCTATTAACCCTGAATAAGAAGCGAGAGCAATTGGCCAGGAGTCGGTAGTCTGCATAAGCCAATCGATTTGATCTTTAGGGTAGGGTTGGATAATGATATCAGGTTCTTTTCCAAAATACATTTTTCCATGGTCTCTGCCTAAGATAACCAGGTCTGCAACTGCAACATAATAGGGATAGAAGACCTGTTTAGGGGAAACCGGGAGATGAACCCACATAAGGGGAGCGGTTTGCCAGAAAACAGCAGTGGGAGAGAGAGAGGTTTTGCAGATAACATACAGCAAAGGAGAGTTATAATCTATAAAGGTAATTGTTTGATTTTGGATGGCTTGTTCTACCTTGCTAATGGCTTTGCGCCCCTCGGCAGTGAGCTCCCGAGGTGAAGTGGGGTGGCTATCTCCTTGTAGGGTATCATAGAGAGGTTTTAGGTCATGTTTAGTAAGTTTTAAATATGGCATGAGCCAATTTATATCTCCGAGCAATTTTTTGAAGTCATTTAAGGTTTTAAGATTGTCCAGCCGTAAGGTAAGCTTTTGAGAGGAAATGTTATGTCCCTTCATCTGAAATCCGAGGTAAGTGTAGGGGTCTTTTAGCTGAACAGTCTTTTAAATCAATAATAACCTTATAGTATCCAAGGGGGATAGCTACCGGTGAGGGAAGACTGGGTTGTAAAGCTCCCATAAGTACCATGGTCTTATCGACTGCTCTAAGATCTTGTAAGAGTCTCCATTTTCCTCACCTTTTTTTAATGACAAAGATGGGAGTATTCCATGGGGAATTACTGGGGATGATATGGCCAGCATGAAGCTGTTCCTGCACCAGCTGCTGAGCCGCTAATAACTTATCTTTGGAAAGGGGCCATTGATCGACCCATACCGGATCATCTGAGAGCCAGGTGATCTTTTCAGTATGGACCACAGGAGTGTCAATGACCCCTATGGAAAATGGCCTAACCTTGCTCGGGGGGGCCAAAGGACTGGCTCAATGGGGGTGTATAATGCCTGTAGAGTTTTTACCTAGCCCTTTTCCTGGAACGTACCCATTTTTAAACATCTGCATAGTGACAATTTCATTAGGGCTAGAAATAATCATCCCCATTTGTGACAATAGGTCTCTCTCCCATAGATTAATGGGTAACCCTGAGATGACATAAGGTTGAATGGTACCCTGATTGCCATCTTGGTCTCTCCAGGTCAGGTCTTTGGCACTTTGTTTAGGATTTTGACTCTGACCTATACCCCTGAGATGGGTGAGGGTGTGTTTTAATGGCCACGCCCGAGGCCAATCTTCTCCTTTAATGATAGTTACATCAGCACCAGTGTCTACCAATCCAGAAAACTGTCTCCCATCTAACCATAAGGTCATGAGAGGCTTCTGGGCTGAAAGCATTTCTGACCAGTAGACATCGGATGAGCCGAATCCCTGGCTGCCTCGGGCATTGTTAAGAGCCTTATTAGAGGTAGGGAGAAGGGGAAGGAGTAACAATTGAGCAAATCTCTGGCCTGATTGAATGGTGTTAATGACTTTGGGGGAAGAAACCATAACTTTAATCTCTCCAGAATAATCACTATCAATCACCCCCGGGTAGATCAGCAGCCCATCCATAGTGCTGCTGCTTCTGCCTATTACAAGTCCAAAGGTCTCCTTAGGCAGGGGCCCAAAGACCCCTGTCAGAAGGGCCTGTACCCCCATTTCTGGAGTCAATACTGTGTGGGCGGTGGAACTGAGGTCCAGTCTGGCACTTCCCGTTGTTGCTCTGAAGAGGTCTGAAATGGATTGTTGCTTGCTGGAGCAAAATTGAGCGCCCTGTAAATTTGTTTGGGTGCGGGGGCCTGGGGCTGGCCCCCTCTCCCGTTTCCCTGGTCCGGGTTATAGAGAAGTGGGAGGGGCCGGCCCTGAGCATCCGTCTTGGACCTACATTCTCTCGCCCAATGTCGTCCTCTATTGCATCGAGGGCAAGGCCCCTGAAGTGAGGCCCCAGGGGCCAACGCCCTAGGGGCCTGACATTCCTTGGCAAAATGACCCGTTGTCCCACACCAGAAACACTTGTTGCCTGGGCGGCGCGACAAAAACTGTTTGACCGTGTAACCCTGCATGGCAGCAGCCATAGCAAGTCCCTGTTGGTAGGCGGTCCCAATTTCTGAGCAAAGGCGAATGTAACCTGAGAGATCAGTTTTCTTTTTATAAGGGCGGATGGTGGCCTGGCAAGCAGCATTTGCATTTTCAAAAGCAAGCTGTTTAACAAAATCTGTCCCGGTTTCAGCACTCCCAAAAATCCGACCTGCTGCTGTGAGCAGGCGGTGAACAAAATCCGCAAAGGGCTCATCAGGCCCCTGTCGGATATTGGTGAGAGAAGCACTCATATCTCCTTTAGAAGGGAGCTTTCTCCAGGCTCTAGTGGCTGCGGTCTGAATCTGGGCATACAATCCCGCATCAAATTGCATCTGTTGATCGCTGGTAGCATAGGCCCCATCCCCTAGAAGCATATCAAGTATCCAACCATTACCCACCTGAGCATTGCGTCTAGCAGTATCTCGGCAATTTTCAACATATTCAGATTTCCATAATAAATAATCACCTCCTGTAAGGGTGACGTGGGCCAGAGTCTGCCAATCAATCGAGGTGAGCCAATTTTCTGCCACCGATTCTAAAATAGCCATGGTGTAAGGTGCAGTGGCCCCATATTGAGCTGCGGCCGTTTTAAGTTCTTTAATAACCTTGAAATCAAAACCACTATGGTGTCTCCACACCTGTCCCTGAGCGTCAGCAGTCTCAGTTACAGGAAAGACTTCCACAGTTTCAAGTTCTAGGGGTACCCTTGATCCAGATGGCACCCTGGGGGTTGCCCCTCTAATGGGGGGTCGTGGCTTAAGTGTGTCTTCTCTATGGACATTTTCATGGGCTTTGCCTGTTCTTAAGCCTTCCAGCTGGGTAATAAGTTCTTGATGTCCCTTTTCTAACCTTATTTGCTCTTTTAGAAATTCTATTTTGTCCTGGAGTTCCTTTTGGGGATCAACAACAGGGCATGCTAAAGCGGGCACAATGGGAGTGTTGGATTCTGGAAGATAAGGAGGCGGACATTGAACTACGGATGGCCAATCAGGATTGCGATATCTGGTTGCCTCCTCCTCGAGATTGGTCCAGTCAGCCTCCCCCGGATCATTCTGTGGGAAGGGGGGGTTTTCTGAAGTGTCGGAGGGAAGGATACAAGGCTGGCTCCTCCTTAACAGGCGGGGCGGGGTCAGAGGCAGGGGCTGAAAGAGCGGAGGCAGAAGCTGAGGAGCGCCGAAGCTTTTCTTTAAAAGGCTTGGAAGAGGCAGAGCCCGCCTGTAAACCCTCATCAGTTGCATTTTGTTTTTTCTTGTCTGAGTCATCGTCGCTATCAAAAGACATCAAGTCTTCTCCTTCATCCTTTGAGGGAGTCCCGTCCCGCAGGGGCTCGGGCCTCGGTGCCATCTTGGCATCCTGCAGGGTATTTACAAACTCCTCACTCCGAGGGAGAGTAATCGACCCTTCCTCCGATCGGAGAGCTATCTCCCCGACCTGGATGGCTTGAGCCACCACCGGATCTTTGGTTTTTTGAGAGATAATGTCATTAATAAGATTCCAATAAGAAAATGCAGTGATCGGGACCTTTTCTGGTCCGCAAGTAGCATAATAATCCTTAAGGGCCTCCCCTACTCTTTTCCATCTCCTCTCATCAATAGTACCCTCAGCAGGAAACCAAGGGCAGAGATCTCTAATATAATCAAAAAATTTTAACAACTGTTTGACTGTAACCTTTACCCCTCGTGCCTGTAAAGTTTCTTTAAGACCTTGTACAAATAACTCATGCTGGCTAATGCCCTGTCCCATAATCGCTGCTCAACTCACCGAGGTGCAGGAAAGACGGCAGGTTCACGTCAGACGCAATCCTCTTTTTTCTATTTTATTTTATTGGGCCCCCGAGCAGCGTTCTTCACTGGATCCCCCGTTCTCTGGCCCCACGTTGGGCGCCACTTGTCCCGGCCCACGGGTAAGTCAACGGAGACCCTAGAGGGGGAGTGAGAATGACAAAGGACAGGGGACACGAGAGATGGAGACAAGACAGGTTTCTGATCAAGTCTCGTTTATTGCAGAAGCTGCTACAACATATATACCGTAGGGCTAGAGGGGAGGAGCAAGAGGAGGGTACTGGGGCTACTTCCTTGTTGCCAGGTAGATTTGCAGCAGGCCCGGATATGTCCATAAAAGGCACCCAAGAGTTCTAGCGGGGGGGCAAGGCCCCCCACAAATGCACTTACAAAGAAACATATCTGAATGTTGGCTACTTTACCATATTTAGTCTATTATGATAATTATTTTATGTATACCTCTATATGCTCTATTTTCACATTTAAATTCAATTAGGGTTCTGGAATTGAAGAGACAGCTCAAATGAAAAGTGGAAATTTATCTGCAAAGTCATTGTGAGATGTGCATGTGTAAAGTATGTGAAATGGTGGTGAGCAGAAAATATGCAGAGATGTGGATGAGACACACCTTCCTGCGAACGTCAGGAAATCAGCCCTTCTGAATTCCTGTCCTCTGTATAGTTGGTCTTTAAGTATATTTGCTCCTGGGATCAGAATGCTAGTGATATTTCTGGCCGAATGAGGAGCTTTGGATATTGAGCCCCTAGGGTAGAGAGACTAGGAGAGGCCCAGGGGAATCCTCACTCAAAAAACTTGTCAATTCATACACCAAAAGATCTACGTTCTTTCAAGATGATTATGCTTGATTCAGAGAAATCCATTCTCTGTGTCCGCGCTTCTTGCAATTAGAGCTTCTCTTTCCCACAGGTGAGATGACAAGTATTTTTAGAGAAGCCAGCCCACTCACCCAAAGTCCCTGAGTTAGTGATGTGGACCTGCATGCAGCCATTTGTTTCAATTTCATTTAGGGGAAGCAGTTGCAATCACAAATGTAAGATAATGGGAATCAGTTTTTCTCTGAGTCTACTGCTGGCCTGTCATATTCTTGACACATTCTCATTTAGAGTTTGCACTCTATTCATCCACCTTTCATTCTTCTGGGCAACTACTCACTCTTTGTAGCAGCAAGGACCAATTTTTTCCTGAATAGAAATCTTTTCTCAAAATGTATAGCCATCATATAATATTTTGACATTGGTTGAATTCTTTGTGAAATGAGGAAGAGAGTGTTTTGGTCAGGTGACTTCAAAAGTTACTCTAATAAAGTTCCATAGACTGGGTCGATGACTAACAGGAATGTGTTCTCCCAGTTCTGGAAGTTAGAAAGCTAGTGATCATGGTTAGTTCTTCTGAGGGCTCTCTCCCTGGTGTGTAGGCTGTCTTTTCCCTGTGTCTTCTCATGGTCTTTCAACTGGAGGAAGAAGTCCTAAATTTCACTTTTTACAAGGGTTCCAGTCGTATTTGCTTGGGACTCATGCTGAAGACCACATTCTAAATTAATTATGCTTTCTTAGAGCCATCTCCACTGTGGTTATTGAGCATTAAGATTACAATATATAAATTTCAAGTGGAACAGGATTGATCCCATACTGATCTGTTCCTTTCTTATTCCCTTTGCTACTATTTGAGCCATCACTATACAGAGAAATTTTATCTTATCCCTTTGGTGTGGTTCTTTAAGAACTCTGGGAAAAGAGAGAGAGATAGAGAGAGGATTGCCTGGTAATTTCCTCTTCCCCATTATATTAATTCCTTTGTTTATTTTGAGACAGGATTACACTAAGCTGCACATGCTAGTCATAATCTTGTGATCCTTCTCCCTCAGCATCACAAGAAGCTTTAATTATGGGCCAGTTCCAGCATACTCAGCTTCATGTTTTGTTTTATAAATCTACCAAACATTTTTAAAGAGAAGCAGCAGGAATTGTGTGATTAACAATACCAACACATGAACAACTATGTCTTTCCAAAATTAACCAGTGTTGACATTTGCTTATGTCTGTTGCAATTCTTTTTCAATGAATAAATAAAATAAAAGCATATAGAACTCACCACCTGATAGCACCCTCCCATACTTCTCCTTGCCTGTCCTGGGAATTCGGTCTTGAATAGGGCACTGTCCCCCATGCATAGCTCTACATTGTATGTTTAGTCATAATTAAAAGGCAGTAACCATAAAACCTCCCATCTAAAGAAGGCAAAAATAAAAACAAAGTCACCTTGGGATGAAATACTGTTTTAGTTAAAATTCATGATAGAGAGCTAAATATAATTATCCCTTGCAAGTTGATTGTTTTGAAACTCTTCAAATTTGGTATTTGATGCATTTCGATGCAAATACTTTGTCCTGGTATTTATCATTTGGTACCCAGCATTAAAGCTACAACTTTCCAAATTACTTGCTACCTTTTCCAGGGAAAACACTGAGCTTGGTACTTGTTGTTTCTGGTAATCTTTGATTATCCCAGAATAAATTCATTGGTACCAAGGAACCACTGCATACCAATATGAATAAAAAGTAAATTAAAAAGAATACCAATTACAAGTAGCATATACAGTACAGTTCTCTGCTTTTATAAAACTAAAATGCAATACATTGCACTTTTTATTATTTGAAAAAATAGTATAAACATAACACAAATTGTGGGACAGTTATTTATATCACTGTAGTGTAGTAATTACTCTGTAGATGTAAACATATCAAAATTTTCAAGTACTTGAAGTTGGACTCTCCAAATACAGATCTATTATTTCTTGCAATAAGAATAAATAAAAATAATCTGGTGACCTATGTGAATTTTTTAGTTTGGTAGCCATACTCTCATGACACCCTATAGATTCTATTAGAGGCATAATCCATAGTAAAATTGTATGTATCTGTGCAGGCCTGAAAATACTTAAAATGTTCCAATTGTATGGACTTTTCCATGTAAGTGTCTCCTAACTTATGTATTCATAACTCCCATGATTAACTCATATATGCTATTGATTTTCACTGCTGTTAGTGTATATATAAGCCAAATAAATATCAACATCATTGATGTTGCATTTCTTCCTTCCTTTTCTGTATAACTAAGATTCCCAGAGATAAATTCAGCACAGAAACTGTTCCCTATAATTTACTTCATCATTACATAAATGTTCTCTCTTTTGTTCCTCTTGACTCAATTGCCCAAACACATGAAATCATTCTGAGTGCTAAAAATTTCCACATACTATTGTTCATGGATCACACACACACACACACACCCCCCAACAGCATGGGAAAACTCAATATAAGATTCTCCCATAATCAGCACTGTGCTTACTGCTATTACTCTATTTATTTATTATTATTGAATAACTCCCTTGTTTTTTTCTCCCTCAGAGTTATTAAATTATAATTCAAAAATTAAACTTTTATATTTAAAATATACAGTACCATAATCTGAGAAGTATATACTGGGAAGTGATTTTCACATTTCAGCTAAAAAACAGAGATCAGGCAGCTATGATTAAGCAAACAAGGTTTCTAGGCCTCTCATGCAGTTGAATATTGCTTCCATTCAATAACCTAGTACAGAGGATTGTGTTAAATTAGTACTGTTAAGACTCCTGTTTTTTTGAAGTGTGTGTTCTCTTGTGAGTCTCTGTTATAAGAAAATTCATTAAAAATGCTTTCATTTCCATCTATTTTATTGGATTTTGTGTATTTTTGCCCACTCATTTAGCTATCTTTTGCTTGCTTGTTTACTTAATTTAATGATATCACATTAAGGGAAAAATTGCCCTTAGGACATGATAGTGAACATTACCAAGATAGTTACACAGCTTCTTTTAGAATTCATTGCTAAAGCTGTTTGATTTCCAAGAGAGAGTCTTACAAACTCTAAGCTCTATGTATTATATTATAGTCTTTGTCTTTTATCACCCACATGATGTTCTTCGATTACCACACTGAATTTATTGTCGAGGTGAGAACATACCCTGAAAGCAAAGATAAGTTAGGACTTCATTCTGCAATAAATCATTCCAATTATAAAAGAAATGTTAAAATCTTGACATAATTTTGAAGAATATTAACTCTGTACTAAGAGGCCTTAGAAGAAAGTCAACACTGTATTCAGATATTCTGACCTCTGATCCAAACTCTGTGATTTTGTGTTCAAAACATCTCCTTGTGAGTACATATAGCTGCATCATGAGCTCACTAGACTAATTAGACAAGGCCCAAAGATGATCCTAGGGCATATCATAGAGACAACTGTTCTAGAAAATATGTTTGATACATTAATTCTGATTATTTTGTTGTTGTTTCACAGCATGGACTAATTCTCAAAGAAAACCCATGCCTTGCTTATTTTTGCTACATGTTCATTACTTCATAATGTATGAAAAACTGCTCTTGTCCAATTAGGGCAATAGAAATCCGAGAAAGAGATAATTTCATATATAGACGATAAGATTGCAATCAGTGACCAGGAAAAGAAAAATTGGGTTAAAATTGTAAGGGACCACGAGAAATCAATCCAGCAGCTACTAGACGATGCAAATAAGAATAAGAATGATTAGAGTCAAGGAAGAAACTGGAGAGAGTGCAGATGACATAAAATACTATGATGGCAGAAAACAACAACGGGGAAAGAATTTGACATACAGATAAGTGAGGCATTTAGGACTCCAACTAGCTTTGATAAAAAATAATGTACACATAGGCGTATAATAGTTAAGATTGCAAAAATCCAACAGAAGAACAAAATTCTACAAGCAGTGAGAGAAAAGAAACAAATCACATAAAAGGAAAGCCCATCAGAATCACAGCAGACTTCTCAATGCAAACCCTCCAGGCAAGAAGAGCTTGGAGTGAAGTATTGCAAGCCCTAGAGGAAAGCAGCCTGGAACCCAGAATGATGTACCCTGCAAAACTATCTTTCAAAATTGACTGTGAAATAAGATATTTTCATGATAAAGAGCACCTCAGGAACTTCATGAATACCAAACCAGCACTCCATCCTTGTAAAGGGAGCAATCAAACAGAGAGAAATGACAATCATAAATATCTATGCACCAGACAATAATGCACCCAACTGTATAAAACAAATAGTAATGGGCATGAAAAATCATATAACAACTAATACAATAGTATTGGGGGACCTTAATACCCCACTGTCACAAATAGATAGTTCAACTAGACAAAAAAAGCAACAAAATATTAATACTTAATCAAACTCTTGAACAAATGAACTTAACAGATCTTTACAGAGTGTTCCACCCCACAAAATCAGAATACACATTCTTTTCAAATACACATGTTCATTCTCCAAAATAGACCACATACTTAAACATAAAACACATTTAGGAAGGTGTAAAGTAACTGAATTAATCCCTTGTATATTATCAGACCACAGTGTGATGAAAATGGAGATCAGTAGCAAAAGGAACCCCCCAAAATTTCATAAACACATGGAAATTGAAAAAACACTTCTAAATAATCAATGAGTCACAGAGGAAATTAAAGAAGAAATCAGACAGTTCCTTCAATTAAATGACAATGGCAATACAATATATCGGAATCTATGGGACACAATGAAAGCAGTCTTATGAGGGAAATTCATAGCAGTGAACACACATATCAGGGAAATAGAGTGAACCGAATTAAATAATCTGATGCTGGACCTCAAGCTTCTAGGAAAAGAAGAGCAGGACAAAACCAAAGCACATACAAGGGAAGAAATTATAAGATCAGAGCAGAAATCAATTCAATGGAGACTAAGAGTACAATATAAAATAACGAAGACAACAGTTGGTTCTTTGAAAGAATAAACAAAATTGGCAAACCCTTAGTCAAACTTATCAGATAAAGGAAAGAAAGGACCCAAATCCATAAAATTAGGAATGAAAAGGGTGGAATTACAACAGACCCAGCAGAAATCCAGAGGATAATCAATAGCTACTTTGAGAACCTATATGCCAATAAGATGGAAAATACAAAAGAAATGGAGAGATTCCTAGATATGTATGAATTACCAAAGTTGAACACAGAAGATCTAAAATTTCTAAACAACCCAATATCAATTAATAAAATTGAAAACATAATTAAAAACTCACCAACTAGGAAAAGTCCAGGTGCTAATGGCTTCACTGCTGAATTCTACAAGACATTTAGAGAGGAACTACTGCAACTACTGTGTAAACTCTTCAATGAATGTGAAAGGGAAGCAATACTCCTGAATTAATTCCTGGAAGCAAGCATCAGCATGACGCCCAAAGCAGAGAAAGACCCAACCGAAAAAAGAGAACTATAGGCCAATCTCACTAATTAACATAGATGCAAAAATCCTTAATAAGATACTGGCAGATAGAATGAAGAAGTTCATCAAGCAGATCATACATCCTGACCAAATAGAATTTATCCCAGGGATGCAGGGATGGTCAACATACACAGTTCCATCAATGTAATACACTATATCAGTAGAGCCAAGGGCAAAAATCATATGATCATCTCAATAGATACAGAAAAAGCATTTGACAAAATCCAACACACATTTATGATAAAAACCCTACAAATAATGGAATAGACAGTCTCTACCTCAATCTGATAAAAACCATCTATGAACAACCAACAGCCAATATAATTCTAAATGGTCAAAACCAGAAATCCTTCACACTAAAAACAGAAACAAGACAAGGATGGCCACTATCACCACTTCTGTTCAATAAAGTTTTCAAAACAATAGCTATGGCAATTAGAAAGCAGAAAGAAAAGGAATAAAATAGGAAATGAAGGTGTCAAATTGTCATTATTTGCAGATTACATGATACTCTATATAGAAGTCCCCAAGAACATCACCAAGTCGTCTAGACTTAATAACCTAATTCAGTAAATTAGCTGGATACAAGTCAACACACAAGGATCAATAGCTTTCCTCTACATGAACAACAGACTCACTGAGAGGGAAATAGGGCAAACAATTCCTTTCACAATAGCATCCAAAAACCTGAAATACCTAGGAATGAACCTAACAAAAGAAATCAAAGCCCTCTTCAATGAAAACTATAGCACTCCAAAAAGAGAGATTGAAGAAGATATCAGAAAATGGAAGGACATCCCCTGCTCCTGGGTAGGAAGGATCAACATAGTGAAAATGGCCATACTTCCAAAACTGCTATATAGATTCAGTGCAATCCCAATTGAAATCCCAGCAGCATACTTAATGGACCTTGAGAAATCAATCCAAAAATTCATTTGGTATAAGAAGAGACCCAGAATAGCAAAAGCAATTCTAGGTAACAGAGACATGGCAGGGGGTATTACAACCCCCAAGTTGAAATGATACAACGGTAATTTACAGCATTGTATTGGGTAAGAAACAGGCATGATGACCAGTGGAAGAGATTAGAAGATGCAGAACCAACTCCAGACACCCTCAGCCACCTCATCTTCCACAAAGGAGCCAATCACCCTCACTGTTTGAAAGATAGCCTCTTTAATAAATGGTGTTGAAGAAATTGGGCTTCAACTTGCCAAAGGCTAAAACCAGACCCATATCTCTCATCATGAACTAAACTAAAATATAAATGGATTAAAGATCTAAATATTTAAACAGAAACACTAAACTGGCTGGAAGAGAGTTTAGGAAGAACTCTTGAACAGATTGCTGTAGGAAAATATTTTATGAACAAAACCTCAGTTGCCCATTAACTAGCACAAACAATAAACAAGTGGGATCTCTCCTTACTAAAAGTCTTCTGCACAGAAAGAGAAACCAACAACAGGGTGAAGAGACAATCCACAATGTGGGAAAAAAATTTCCCCAGCTGTCCCTCAGGCAAAGGTCTACTATCTCAAATCTATAAAGTACTTAAGAAAATTAGGCCTCCCAAATTTAAAGACCCAATCCAAAAATGGGCATCAGAAATAAACAGACATTCCTCAGACAAAGAAGTAGAATAGCAAATAAACATTTGAAATAATGTTCAACATCACTGGTCATTTGAGAGATGCAAATGAAAACAGTGCTGAGATTCTACCTCACCCCAGAAAGAATGGCTGCTATCATGAAATCAACTAATAACAAAAGCTGTCAGGGCTGTGGAGAAAGAGGAATACTGCTCCACTGCTGGTGGGAGTGTAGACTAGTTCAACCATTGTGGAAATCTGTATGGAGATACCTCAAGGAATTAGGACTGAAAGTCCCATTTGGTCCAGCAATTTCCCTGCTGAGTATCTTCCCCAAAGAATTAAAACAATCATGCCACTGTGATACACATGCATCCATGTTCATAGCTGCACAACTTTCAATAGCCAAAACTTGGAAGAAGCCCATCAACTGGAGACTGGATAAGGAAAATGTGGGTTTTTAAAATAAAATGAAGTACTACTCAGTCATAAAAAATGAGAAATTAGAGATATTTATAGCTAAGTGGATGCACATTAGGCAATACTCTTATGTGAAATAAGTAGGACACACATATAATTATTGAATAGTTTCTCTAGTGTAAGAAACAAGAGTAAATAAGGACTAAATGTTATAATAGATAATGTGAAATAGGCAGAAAAGGGGCAAATGGGAAGGGGAAGTTGGAGAGGTAGGGGTCAAGAAAGAAGGGATTGGAGTTAATATGAGAAAACGAAAAAATGGAAATAAAGTCTTTGTAAATAGGGAGGGATGGAGGGGTTGAATATCGGGCAGGGAAAGGGGGAAAAATAAGAACCGAGAGAGATTATGTAAAGGTGCAAATTTCCAATGATGAATGTCATTATATTGTATACCTAAAACGTAAAATAAAATAAAATTTTAAAAACATTCATTGATTACTCATCTCAAAAGAATTAATACTAGATGACCTCTATGATATTTTTGATGATAGATGTTAATAAAAATATAATAATTATAATGAATGATATTTCATTTGGATAACGTACGTAGATATTTATAGTAAAACAGAGCATGTATCCTTTTTGGAAATCAAACAAATATTTTCTACCCATATATCAGAGAGAAATTCTTACTTTCATGATGTATAGAAAGACAAGAATTTAGAAATGATTTTATCACAATGAATTTCCAAATTAAATTATTTTCCTCCATCAGGAAATGCCATATGTCAATTAAAGAATTCAAATAGCTGTATGTATTTCATAGAGACTGTAATACACATGCTGATGTAAAAGAACTCATTTCAAGAGCAGAAGGTGTTGTGATGTGTACTACTTGATTGAGTTTTGGGAGCTTTGGGGCAAGATATGAAGAAAACTATTTGTGGTACATGAATCAATACTGACATAGAAACATTGAGAGAAAAATCTCAGTGAAGTACTGAAAGTCACTGCCTTTGGCTGAGGGTTTAGAGGAATGGAATCATGCAGATGCCAATCCAAATAATAAGCATTTGTTATGAAGCAAATCAATATTACTAAATATTTACATTTAAAATTGTTGGGTTTTCCTCAATTTTTATTTTCATTACTATGGGTTTGTAGCACATAATGATTACACTCATCATGGGGAGCAGGTTCGTGTGCATAACATACTTTAGATCATTTTCATCCACTTCCTCTCCCTCATCCACTGTCTCTTCAACTCTTGGTCCCCTTTCCTTTTTCAAAAGATCTGTCATTTTCCTATAATCTGTCTTTTACCTCTCTATAAATTATTTATAGGTTGGGTTTCTCATATAAGAGAAAATATAACAATATTTTCCCTTTGGTGTCTGATTTATTTAACTTTGCATCATGTTCTCAAGGTATATCCATATTACTACAAATGACTCAAGTTTATCACTCTTTATGTCAGAGTAGTAGTGTGTTCTGTTTATATACGACATTTTATATACCTGTTCATATGTTAATGAACATTTATTCAGCTTCCAAGATTTTGCTGTTATGAATTGTGTTGCTATAAACATATAGTGGTATAATATGACATCTTTAGCTCTTAGAGAAGATACCCAGAAAGATATAGCTGGATCAAATGGAATTTCTATTTTCAGCTTTTTGAAACATCTTCAGACTGATTTCCATAGTAGTTTTATTATTACCACCAACAATATAAAAAGGTTCCCTTTTTTCCCTTCAGGCTGGCAGTATTTATTGTTTTTTGTTCATGATGTTAGCCATTTTACTGGTGTAAGATGAAATCTTGTTGCTGTTTTGATTGTCATTTCCCTAAAGACTAATGATGAGAAAACTTTTTTTGTGTTTTTTGGCAATTAGAAATTTTTGAGAAGTGTTTGTTCATCTGCATTACCCATTGATTGATTCTTTTATTTTGAGAGCTTTAATTTTTCTGTGCAGATTTAATTAAGGCCATTGAAGTGTGTAGTAATATAGTTGAAATTGTAAGTTTTTTGTTCTGTGTATATGATTGAAAAAATGAAAAAAACTGCCGAAAGTAAAGTAGAAAAGACATATAAATGACAGAAGTGATTAGCACACCCCAGTTTAACCTGAGTGGAGGAAGAACCCAAAAGTTCTTAGGGACAATTATTTTCCTTTTTTCTTTCTTCCATTAGTGTTAGGAAGTCTGTAGAGACTGGGCTTGTGTGAACCAATCGACTAATTATGAGCTCTGTGCATTGAACCTTCAAAGGTATATAGTTGCCAATGTTCAGCTTGCACCCCAGCTCTTCAGTTTGATGATTCCAGTCCTGTAAGTTTCACACCTGTGTCCCAGGTTACATGATAGTCAGCAAGCTCCTATCTGACTTTGCATTAATTTCAATCCTGAGACCAGAATCTGAGGCTTCAACAGAGAGCAGACCTAAGAAGTCATTTGGATCTGTTCTACTTGACTATGACACAGCAGAGAAACAGCATCAGCCAGTAAGTGCAAAGGGACCTCAGGGATATAGATAGCATCCATTAGGTATGATTTCCTTAACAGAAGGACAAACATGACAGTTTGGGTAGAAAGATGGGAAGGTGCAATTATGAAAAATATTTGTTATAATGAAAGGAAATTGTGTGGTTTTGCTTTCAATGAGAGAATAGAATTATTTCAAAGTTTTCTTCTATACACCTTGTTTTTATTTTCTATTCATATCTCACTTATAGCAGCAGAGAATGTGTTCTTTTGCAGTGTCTCCTAAGCACTGCAAAAGAATGGTAAATGAGATGGTAAGGATTTAGAGGATGAAGACAGTGGGCATAGGAGTAGGAACTGTTTCTGAGGGGTTCCTGTATTCCAGGCACTGAAAATTGAGTTCTACGATGCCTGTTTGATTTCATTGATTTTGTCTTCCTATAATGATAAGTGCCCACATTGTTATTCTTTATAGTAAATCAAAGAGTCTGTTATTTTAATGAAATCTGCAGTGGGCTGTTAAGTAGTGAAAATGTTAAGCCAAATTTTAATGGGGCTGTGAGATTACAGACCAAGGGCATCAAAGAGGATTAATCCTGGGAGGTTGTCCCCTTCATGACACACGCAGTCCTGAAATTTCCTTGTCATTCCAGAAAGATGCCCCTTTGTTCATCTTCTTTGGGGGTCCTAATAGGTCCCAGAGTAGAGCAGTGGGAGGCACAAGTTGTGTCCAACCTAGGAAAAACAAATGTGGATCACTGAGAAACATCACAAAAACAGTGTGTGTTTTATAATTCAGCACGGATTTCTCATCTGCAGCCTGTGAGAGATATTCTTGGATCTTCTCACATTGTTTACCACACTTGCAATTATTTCACCCATTCTCAAAGTGAGACAATGTCAAGTCTTGATTTCATTTCCATTTAAGAAATGAAAGAGTTAAAAATGTACTGCAAATGCAATTGTAGTTAAGAACTCTGATCCTCTGCTTAAACATTTCTGTGCATTGGGAAAGAATAAAAATTTGCAACACATTGGACAGCATCTGTCAATTTAATATTTAATCCTTTTGTCTTCACTTATTTTTCTCAGTGTAGGACAGGTTTTTAATATCTCTGTTGCAGCATTTTATTTAATGTTAATTTCTAATTGTAACAACATCACTAAAGAGCTCCAAATGTGTAACATCGGAGTAAAATAAAGTTTGGTTTCATAACTAAGAATTATAAGGATAATCTTCATACCCATTATGTCCTGTGACCTGAAATTACTCTTTTCCTATTTCTGGAGCAGGTCATTTAATTTGTGTTATTTTAAATATATGTATAAGTTTGGAAAAGAATGACTTGCTGGACTTTACATCTGACTCACCAGAGCCCACACTTTATTTGACACAAAGGAGACATCAAAATAAAAAAACTCTGCTAAACATTGGATGAACTCCTCCTTGAGTCACGTTAAATGTTTTTACTCAGCAAGTCATAAACATGTGTTGTGGGTTCCTCCCTGAATGTCCATTCCTTACTGTGATATCCCATTGATAAAAAGACAAGATAAAATAGCTTTGGTTTATGTCTGCATCATGGACACATGGGCCCTATAATCGATTTTACTGTGTAATGGATATATCCATTAGTCAAAAACATGGCAAAGATATGGAAGAACTAAAAAAAAAAAAAGTGATACAGGAAGGTATACCTCTGGCTGAGATGAAATGTAGAGCTTCTTATCAGTCCAGGCTCCAGTGCCATTTGAATACAGTTTACTGTGCTTCTCAGTAATCTTCCTACTTGCATGAGAGAAATCTTTATTTTAAAAACAAAACATCGCAATGAGTACATGGTAAGTTCCAAATTTCCTCTAGTGGCCACACATGTGGAGATGAGGGTTATGCTCCTTATTTTCCCCAAACAGTATGAGAACAGGAAAGATGAGAGATTCACACACATTTGCATATGGCAGCAGGTTAGTGACATAGAACTCGTGTTCCTTTCCCAGCTCCCTTCCCAAGAAACAGTCTCCTCCACTGGGGAAAAATGTAAATGCTTTTTCCAATAAGATGATGACATTTCTTTGAGACGTATCATAAAGAGATCATGACTAGGGCCAGGGATTTAGCTCAGTGGTTTCGCCACCTGCTGCTCAAGTGCAAGGACCTGAGTTCGATCCCCGGTACTAAAAAAAAAAAAAAAAAAAAGAGAGAACATGACTGGACAGATTGCAGGGGTGTTTTAAAGGGATTTCTCAAGAATAAAAGGATACAAGTGATCATGACTGATTTTGGTGTGGGGAATGTGTAACATTTTACCCATAAATTTATTAGAAATAAGAGAAATACCTCACACCAACATATTTTCCATAGTTTTCCACTTTTGTTACAGAGAGGCACAAGAATTTTGAAGACAGACATAATAATAAACTTTGAGGTTAAGTGAAGGTTCTCCTTGTAATGGTTTGCATTAGTTAAAGTAAATTTAGAGCCTTGTGTATGTAGCCCATACTCAAGGAAAATAGGTTTGGCTTGTATAAACTTACATAAGTTTTAGGTAATTTTTTAAAGAAAATTCTGGATTCATAACTCAATTCTCACCTCAAAAGTGTAATAGGAAAACTGATGCATGAAATTCATAACAGATTCCTTTTAGGACAGTTTAGCAAGAGAAAGGAATTGTAGAGAGATACCAACAATTCAAATTTTGTAGGTAATGGTTCAGGTCTCTAAAAATATTAGTTGTGATGCAAACATTATTAAATAGTTATAGGCTAATATGTGGAGAGCTCATATGAATGGAACATTTTGTGAATTCAAACAAATATTCTAAGACAACAGTTCTTAACTCTTATATAAGGAAGGATTTAAAAAACTCAAAATAGTGCAAATGTGACTAAATTTATTGGTCTGAGTCTAGAGTGTCTGAATATTTTAAAATATCTATAATCTATCATCTATTTCTCTTTCTGTCTATCTACAATTAGGTGATAATCACCAGTGATGTAAATTATTTTTTAAAAACTTTCATACAGAAACCATATGTTAGGTGATTGTTGTACTCATTTTACAGGTGAGGGAGAATTAGATTATTTACAGCTGGATTTACACCATTTCATGTTCTTATTTTATATATGAATTTTCACGTGTGACATTATTTCATATACTTCTACTTTGCATTTTTCTCAAATAAATTATGGTGTGGCCTGACCAAACAAATGTGGAAATTCCAGTAGCTAAAATAAGAGAAATGCTAATCATGTACCAGAAAATATTGCTGTGGAAATTCTCTCAATAAGAATTAAAAGCCTTGAAATCAGCCTGGGCTTTGGGACTTTTGGGTTTCTCAGGTTTTCCACTGGACATACTCTTTAGTATCATAAAAACAATGACACATGCTACTCTAGAATACAGAGTCAAAAAAAGAGTGAGTAGATATCTTACATAGTGTCATTGTATGGAGTTATTGAAATAAAGCTGTACAAAATATAGAATGCGAAATGCCAGTCATTCTTATCCCTTTTATTTCTAACCATTGACAGGTACAGTGTGCACCAAGGCCATGTTCCTTGTTATTATGTCCTCAGAATATATGGGTGTATTTGTATTTGCTTTATATTATTTTATATAAATTTTAGAAAAATATAGGACTAACATATTAAATAATGTGTATATAACAAAATCTATGGGAGCTCTTACATCTTTGAAAAATGGAAATAAGAAAATCCCCAAAATGATTAAAAATTTCTAGGACATAACTGGCTCAACACTATATCCTTGATGATGAACAGCTAACTTTAATGTTCATATAATACAGTCCTAGATATTACACTAATTATAGACAACATAATTCAAGAGATTTTGTACCATTTTCTGATAATAAAAAAAACTATGTTAAATGCTTGTTAATTTTCTTCCAATAGAGTCATATAGTCTTTTTTTTTAAAAGAGTTGAATGTATATTGCTGGAGTCATAGAGTTCTGAACTCGAATGTGCAAACATTGTCACTACCATGTCTGTAAATTAGGAGTGTAAAGAAGAACATGGGAACAAATAACTTGATAATGAAAGAGCTCATAAGGATTGGGGTTAGCGCTATCGATTGATATCATGAGGTTTATGGACTTCATGTGGGAATTCTTGATTCCCAAAATATTGAGTGTTCTCCACTATTTATTGGTTTCATTTTCCTAATGGATTTTTTTTAAAGGTGTTCAAGCACTATCAAAGCATATAATCTCACATGTGTCTCAGAATTCCATCTCATGGCCTTCTCAGAGGATCCAAACTTGCATCCTGTCCTCTTTGGGCTCTTCCTGTTCATGTACCTGGTCACAGTGCTTGGGAACCTGCTCATCATCCTGGCTGTCAGCTCTGACTCCCACCTCCACACCCCCATGTACTTCTTCCTCTCCAACCTGGCCATTATTGACATCTGTTTCATTTCCACCACAGTCCCAAAGATGATTGTAGACATCTCAACTCAGAACAGAGTCATCTCCTATGTGGGCTGCCTCATCCAGATGTCTCTTTTAACACTTTTTGCTAGTATGGATGACATGCTTCTGACTATGATGGCCTATGACCGGTTTGTGGCCATTTGCCACCCCCTTCACTATGCAGCCATTATGAATCCTCACCTCTGTGTCTTACTACTTCTGCTTTCTCTCCTCGCTAGCTTTTTGGACTCCCAGCTGCACAATGTAGTTGCCTTGCAATTTACCTGTTTCAAAGATGTGGAAATTGCTAATTTCTTCTGTTATCCTTCTCAAGTCTTTAATCTTTCATGTTCTGATACCTTATTCAAAACTATGGTCACATATTTTGTTGGTGCCATATTTGGCTTTATTCCCATGTTAGGGATCCTTTTTTCTTACTATAAAATTGTTTCCTCTATTCTCAAAATCCCTTCATCAGGTGGGAGATACAAAGCCTTTTCTACATGTATTTCTCATGTGTTAGTTGTTTTCTTATTTTATGGAACCAGCATTGGAGTGTACCTTGGTTCAGATGTTTCATATTCTCCCAGGAATGGCATGGTGGCTTCATTGATGTGCACTGTGGTCACCCCTATGCTGAATCCCTTCATCTACAGCCTGAGGAACAGGGATATTTGCAGCACCTTCAGGAAGCTCCACAGTTAGATTCCACAGCAAATCTAATCAACGGATATGTGGGTTCCATTTGGAATGTAAAAATGTAGCTGAATGGAATGCAGAAAACTCAATGTAAATATTCCCTGGTTGATTATATTATTTCACATGTTTGATGTCTTCTATTTTATACAATGTACATAGAAAAATTGTGGCTGGCTTGGGGAATGGTGAAATTTATGGTTTTAATATCAGTGCAAAGTTCACTTGGGAATTTGTAAAAAATTTTGTAGGTGGATAAGAATGATGGTTGTAGAAAAATAGCACTGGACTTAGTGCTATAAGACTTTATTTTAAAGTGGTACATTTAGTTATATTGATATAGCACAGTGAAAATAGAAATAATAACATGAGATATTTAAATAATTTATAAAGCTTTATTAAATGTTTCAAACAGCTGTACAATGAATACATCAAAAATAAAAGCTCAAGAACAGCAGTGAAAATGTTTCACAAGTGTGTCCTTGCATTCTCATTCCCTGGATGGATGCCTCCCATTCTGTCCATTGTCTGTCCCACCTGCCTCCTCCCCAGGAAGGACAGAGGGACTATTACAATGGGAATGACAATCATGCTGATTCCCAGTGGGTGGGCGCCAGGAGAAAGTCTTTTTTGTCAACACATGTTACTGAAGTGCAGAGAAAAAAAGGCAAATGACAGTCACAAAGACTTCCTGTTTATTTTTCACAAGGTGCAATCTCCATGTGAAACAACAAACTCCTCCCTCCATTCTTCCACAAATTGTTTTCCAATGTCTGGATTCTGTATCTTGGACAGGGAGATTTATTGTCGCTGACAACCCTCATTTGAGAGATGCTAATGAATATAACACTGAGATTCTACCTCACCCAAGAAAGAATGGCTGCTATCATGAAATCAACCAGTAACAAATGCTGGCTGGGCTGTGTGGAGAGAGGAACCCTGCTCCACTGCTGCTGGGAGTGTAGACTGATCCATCCACTGTGGCAATCATTATGGTGATACCTCACACAACTAGGATTGGGAGTCCCCTTTGACTCAGCTACTCCTCTACTGGGTGTCTTCCCCAAGTAATTAAAAGTATCATACCACTGTGATATATGTGCACCCATGTTCATAGCATCACAATTTGTGAAACCTAAAACTGTGAAGCAACCCTATTGCCCTTCAACTAGAGACTGGATAAATAAAATGTGGATTTTTTAATAAAATGGTGTATTCCACAGCCATAAAGAATGAGGAACTAGAGACATTTATAGCTAAATTGATGCTCATTGAAAATATATTAAGTGAAATAAGTAGGACACACATGTGTAAATATCAATAGTTTTTCTGGTGTGAAAAACTAAAGTAAATAAGGACTAAAAGGTATAATAGATAATGTAAAATAGGAAGAAAATGTGCAAAGTGGAAGGGGAATTGGGAGGGTTTAGGGAATAGAAATAAGGGAATGGAATTAATATGATAGAAAAAAAAGAAACAATCTCTTTGTAGATAATGAGGGGTGGAGGGCTTGAAGGGAGGGCAAGGGAATGGGGAAAAAATAAGAACCATGATGGATTATGAAAGGCCCAAATTTCCAATGATGAATGTCATTTTATTATATACCTTAAATGTAACAATAAAATTAATTAAATTTTTAAAGAAGTTGATATTAAGGAATGGACCATTTTATCCCAGAAACTAAAGGTTAGCCATTTCAACAATGCCTTCAGTTTTGGCTTTAGTTCTAACAGCAAGTGAAAATTTATTGCTCCTACTGTAGAGGTGAGGAAATTGTAGCTGAGAGAGTTTAAATTTTTTCTGAAGACCAAAATGTTGTTATGTTCCTGATTTCTGATCCAGGAACTCTAACTCAAGAGCTGATTTTTTTACTGTCACAGCTCTGTATTCTGTGTTTCTCGCAAAATGAAACCTAATTGGAAAATAATCAGTCCTGAAAACTGGAGATCAAAACTGAGAGCCTCAGTCACCCTGCCCCACCACCATTAGGGAGCCGCTACTCAGTAAGTCATGAGTGAGGTTTACCCTTCCTGCTTCTGCACTTCCCCATGGGTGTGTCCAGCATTCATTTACCAGTCTTATCTTCTGGGTAATACTGTTTGGTTGTACTTTGGGAGAGACATATATCCAAAGCAATTATGATGAAAAGATGAAAAATAATAATGTAACAAGGTTTCATAAGTAATAATAATTAACAATAGCTTTTATAACTGTAATGTATTAAGACTATTACCCTGAACAGTCAGTTTTGAACATTGCAATGTTTCAGTAGTATCAACATTTAAAAAAAAAAAGGTACCACAAATGAGCTACAGCATCAGTATAATGCCTACTCATACAGTAAAGGTTATTTAAAGGTGTTAAAATATTTTTATATTAACTAAAAGATATAATGTATAATGTGAAATAGGAAGAAAAAGACCAAAGGGGAAGGAGAAGTCAGAGGGGTAGGGGAAAGGAAAGAAGGGAATTGAATTAATATGAGAAAATAAAAAAAAAAGGTAACAAATGTTTGTAAATAAGGAGGGATGGAGGGGTTGAAGGGAGGCCCGGGAAAGGGGGAAAATTAAGAGCCAAGATGAATTACGTAAAGGTGCATATCTCCAATGATGAATGTCATTATATTGTACACCTAAAATATACCGATAAAAGGATATACAAAAAAAAAAAGGAATTTGGAGGACCATAGAATATATCACTGAAGCCACTGCAGTCTTTGTGGATGAGTCAGTCACCGCATATCTAATGTACACTCCAAAACCTGTCCCATAGAACAAGGTGACAACTGACAAGTAAGACCCACAGGTGGAAAAGCCCTTATACATTATTTCTGATGACGGCATTCTAAAGATAGATGACATAATTTGATTGTTAGAAAACATGTTTCCAAACACAGGACCACCACCAAAGATGCAAGCTGAAACAAAGGTTACTATGTTACTAACCAGGATATCAAAACAAGTGAGCCTGATGACCTGGGCAATTTCCCCAAAGAAGTGGGAATTCTCAGCTCTGTGCAGAACAGTCTCATCAGACTGTGTAGCAGTCCATCCATGATGCTAATGAACAGAACAGTGTCAGTGAAACATACACGAAGCTGCTCGTGATGACTGCATACCTAAGGTGATGGCAGATGGCCACATAGCAGTCATAGGCCATTGCTGCAAGGAGACAAGTCTTCAAGCCACTAAAACGAAGATTGAACAGATCTGGGTTATACAGCCTGTGTAAGACATTATCTGATCTTCTGTTTGAATGTTCACCAACAGTTTTGGGACTGTGCTTGAGCTTAAACCAGTGTCTGTAAGGGACAGGCTGAAGAGGAAGTAGTACATGGGGGTGTGGAAGTGGGATTCAGAGGTGATGGCCAGAATGGTGAGCAGGTTTCTCTGGATGATGACCAGGTACATGGACAGGGACAGGCTGAAGATGAGGGGCTTCTGCTCTCGGTCATCTGTCAGTCCCAGCAGAACAAGTTCTAAGACAGTTCATTGATTTCTAACTTCCATGTGTAGTTGATCTGATTGAAAAGAATTGGTGAAAAATTAAAAAAAAATATATTGGTGAGGTAGTATAACAGGAGGATGTATTAGAAAAGCATCCTGTGGACACAAAGATCTTTGAAATTTTGCCTTCACAGTTATGAAGAAATAATTTCTTCTTGTTAAGCCAACCATTCTGTGGCATTTTTATGGCACCCCTAAGGGTTAATATACTCACCAAACTCCCTGTCCTCACTGACTCAAGAAGCAAAGCACAGGGCCTGGAATTTCGCTCAGTAGTTCTAGCACCTTCCTCGAAAGCACAAGGTTCTGAGTTCAATCCCCGGTACCAAAAAAAAAAAAAAAAAAAAAAAAAAAAAATAGAAAGAAAAAAAAAAGAAGCAAAGCACAGTAAATGGCAAATTATTTTATATCAGGTATTATATCAGAGAATGAGCAGATTTTTGGTCTGAAACACATTAGACTTGTACTTGGGGAAAATATTAGACCAGTAGAAGAAGGAACTGAGTATCTGTGCAAACATGTGGGCTCTTATTAAAAATACAGTGAATGATTAATTTTTACTTTTTCATTAATACCTGTTTGCAGTACATCCATTTTACAATCATCTTTGGGAGTGGGCACATGTACATAATACAACTTGTTCCTTTTTTCAAATCCCCTTCTTTTTCCTCCCTGCTCCTCCTCTAATTCCTCATCCCAATTTTCATTCTTGTTGATATTATTAATCTTAGCCCATGCTTATGGCGTAAAATGTCTACTTTCTCTGAGGTTATAAGGTTCCTTTACATGGCATATCTTTTTTCTATGTATTTCTCATTCCCCTCCTTCCCATTCTTTTGCCCATGTGAATGATATTTAAAAAATTACAGTAGGAGACACATTGCCCTTAATAAGCATTCAAATATTCCTCTCACTTCAAACACATATTTTTGCCACTTTCTAAAGCAGTTTTGTCAGGCCTATTTCATGAATGATTGTATCTGTGTTCTTTTGGCTCCCTTGATGTCCTGAATCAATTCAAAAGTTTTACCTGTCATGGTCCTTTTGATTTTAGGAAGTAACTAATCTGAATAACTGCTTTGCAGATAATGATACAGTGTCATATTTTTATAAATTTAACATTAGTTGTACCTTTTCATCATATCTCACAAATGACAATGAGTGAAGGTAGGAAGAGTTCATAGCAGAGCCATGATGGACTTTCTTCTCTTTAACTTATGCATGTCCTTTCCTTTTCCTTCCTCATGTGAAATTACATAAAACATCTGCCATACTTTACAAAGTATTGACTAAGTTTTGTGTTTCCTGTTTGGTTTCAATGTGAATGATATTGAACACTTTACCTGAAGATTGAAGATGGATAATGAGTCCTCAGGAAATGCAGACAGAATAAATTGTCCCAGCGGGACAATGGTCAGGAACATCTCTCAGAAGCGGCTCAGATCTTGCTCCCTGACACGAGCGGCAATGTTTTGTTATGGTCAGCTCCTACATTCTTTTCATCCCTGGGGTGTTCAATATCCAGCTGTCCATATTAAAACAGCTATTTCAATATCAATCTAATCCCATGAGGATATAGCCTCATTCACCAGGACTATTGAGGGGAGGAGTTCAATATGGATGATTTCCTACCCCTGATGCCAAAATTTCACTGTCACTTCTCTCCATTGTTTCTTTCTGTCTCCATTTCAGGGACCTTGCATGAAAAACACACACACACACACCCTCACAAAGTAATTTTAGGGTTGCTTTTGAGTTACTAATTAAGGGTTTTCTGTCATTTGCATTGTATCTGATAGCCAAGCTCCTATTTTGAAAGAGAAATTGTGTCTTCAGGGCATACATATAAATAATATATAAATATTAGCTAAAGAGAAGAAAAATGCTACCCTTATGAGTGTCTTTGGTTTACAGCATTGATGTGAATGAAACTTATTTTTAATGTTTTACAATTACCATGAAGCACTGTCATCTGAATCATGTGGTCAAATATATAGATAGTGGCATGGAGATTTAGCTCCGTTTCATTGTGCATGCCTCGCAAGTGCAAGGTCCTGAGTTCAATCTCTGGTAACAAAAACAACAACAACAACAACAACAAAATATATATGGACAGGGCCCACTTGGAATTTGTGGCTACTCTTTGTGAGTGCCGTACTGTGAGTTGTATTTCTATTTCTTCATTTTTAATTGAGGTGTGACTGCAATTACAAGATTCCTACAGGGAGACGTGGACAGATGTGTTCATATGCTCAGCACATGTACTCAGATTTCAATCACAATTTGATAGATGGAGATCGTTCTCCATGTCTCCATGTTTTATCATCTTTGATATTTAAGAAGCTCAATGTTTGCTGATGACTATCAACTCCATTTTCAACATGTTTTATTCATACATGAATTTCTAATTCACAAAATAAGTTTATGACATTATGGCCGTATGTGCTCTTTCTTCACCATTTAATCCAATTTATTTTTTAAAAGGTATAGTAGACTATGGGAATAAAAATCAGTGGTCTTGTAAAAATATTCATTTTCTCATGCACTCAAGAAATAAAAACATTTTTAAAATAAAATAAATTTTCTCTTTTTGAAAAGTAATGATTCAAACTGAACATGCTGAGTAAAGAGAATCCAAGAGTCTCTATTTTCTATTGCAATAACTTAGAACATACTTCCCTTATATGTGTGAGGTGGATTTGGTATCATAGGAAGAAATTTGTTGCAAAGGCAGACATAGAGTTTTTTATTTTAGAAATATGAATGAACCCAAGAACTGGGTATGACTGGATTTTGAACACCTGCAAGATTCAGAAAATATTATAAGCAAGAACTTAACCAAGTTTATCATGGCTTGGTGTATGAATTTTTACTATTCTCAATGTCATTAAGAAGCAGGTGTTGGTAAATCGAAATTAGAAGCAGAGCTCGGACTTGTAATGATAGGAACAACTGTGAACTGTGATTGAAAATTGACCACAAAGCTCACATGTACAGTCATTTGTATATACTAAACTTTAATATATGTGGGTGGATTGACATCAGACAAATATGTGAGGAAAATTATAGGATGATATTCTTTGAGTATTTCTGCCTCAAGTGAGAAGAGAATGAGCCTGTAGCTGAAGTAGAAGGAGAAGTCTGGGGAGAATTTTCAAATTTTAAAAGAAATGTATACATACAATTGAAATGATAATATCAAGCTGTACTGTTTACCTTATACCACCACTTGATGTAACCTCTTAGAATTACCAGCTTGTAAATACTGAGGTTTAAATAAGATCCCAACACTTGACTCCTGAATCTGTTATTTCTTAATGTGTCCTAAACTGAATGTTAGGACAAAGGTATCCAGGCAGTTTGTGCAGCTATATGAAGAGAAAGTAGAGAAAGATTTCAAGAAGGATGCTGAACACAAAATGAGGAGGTGTACTCTCTAGAGATGGAAAAGAGACTTGGAAAGAAGGAGAGAGTAGTTTGGGGAGGAGGTAAGAGAAAGATGATGATGTAGTATGTATATGCACCAGTTTCCAAGTTGAATGTAATCACTGTATTTCACAAACATATAACAATAAAAAATTTAAAAGACAGGAAGAGTAAAACGCATAATAGATATTCAATTCAGTAAATATTTCTTGAGTGCCTATGAAGCACAAGATCATGGGTGTGGTAACAAGAGGTGTGGAGTGCTTACAGGAAAGTATTCTAGAGGAATAATGAGAAGACAAGCTTAATAACATGTAAATTAAAATAAATTTCATGAGAAAATGATCTTGTACAAAAAGACATTGAACAAAGTAAGCCTGCCCACTTCAACAGCTGTTATAGTCAAGGAAATTTAAGTGCTGAATCAATACAAATGGCTACACAGTGAACTCATTTGGCAAAATAATTGCTCTCTGAGGGTTTTGGCATGGTTGATTTACACATCTCCCTGTCCTGGTTTACTAACTTTCCTTGTTATGATAATTTAGCATAAAAAATTTAAAACTAGTGCCCCATATCAGTCTCTGAGTCTAAGATACAGGTTTGCATCCAAGTTAAAATGTATACGGTTATTCCTTATTTACACTTTCAGTTTCTCACACCAGAGAAACTATTCGGTATTTATACATGTGTGTCCTATTTATTTCACTTAAGAGTATCACCTCAATGTGCATCCACTTAGCTATAAATGTCTTTAATTTCTCATTTTTTATGGTTGAGTACTCCATTTTATAAAAAAACCACATTTTCTTTATCCAGTCTCCAGTTGATGGGCATTTGGGCTGTTTCCAAGTTTTAGCTATCACAAACTGTGCTGCTATGAACATGGGTGCACATATATCACTGTGGTATGATTCTTTTAATTCTTTGGGGAAGATCCCCAGCAGTGGAATAGCAAGGTCAAATGGGACTTCCAGTCGTAGTTCTTTGAGGTATCTCCATATTGATTTCCACAGTGGTTGCACCAGTCTACACTCCCACCAGCAGAGGAGCAAGGTTCCTCTTTCCCCACAGCCCCGCCAGCATTTGATATTGGTTGATTTCATGATAGCAGCCATTCTTTCTGGAGTGAGGTGGAATCTCAGCATTGTTCTCATTTGCATCTCTCTAAGGACCAGTGATGTTGAACATTTTTTCATGTATTTATTTGCTATTTCTACTTCTTTGTCTGAGAAATGTCTGTTCATTTCAGATGCCCATTTTCTGATTGGGTCTTTAAATTTGGGAGGTCTGATTTTTTTAAGTTCTTTATAGATTCGAGATAGTAGACCTTTGTCTAAGAAAAGCAGGTGAAGATTTTTTCCCACATTGTGGGTTGTCTCTTCACACTGCTGGTGGTTCCTCTTGCTGTGAAGAAGCTTTTTAATAAGAAGAGATCCCATTTGTTGATTATGCTAGTTTGTGGGCAACTGAGGTTTTGTTCATAAAATCTTTTCCTGCACCGATGTCTTCAAGAGTTCAAATGTATAATAGGTAATGCGAAATAGGAAGAAAACGGGCAAAGGGGAAGGAAGTGGGAGGGATAGGGGAAAGGATAGAAGGAAATGAGATTAATATGAGAAAATGGAAAAATAGGAACAAAATCTTTGTAAATAGGGAGGACTGGAGGGGTTGAAGGGAGGACTGGGCAAGGGTGAAAAATAAGAACCAGGAAAGTTTATGGAAAGATGCAAATTTCCAATGATGAATGCCATTATATTGTATACCTAAAATGTACCAATGATTAGAATGAATAATCGATAATGCAAAATAGGAAGAAAAGGTCCAAAGGGGTAGGGGTAGTGGGAGGGGCAGGGGAAAGGAAAGAAGGGAAAGGAAAAATGATGAGAAATGGAAAAAATGGAAATAAAGTCTTTGTAAATAGGGAAGAGTGCAGGGGGTGAAGGGAGCCCCAGGAATGGGGAAAAAATAAGAACCAAGATACATTATGTAAAGGTACAATTCCCAATAAGAAATGTAGTTGTGTTGTATACCTAAAATGTACCAATAAAAGAATTTAACAAAAAAATGTATATGGTTATTATATTATCCCAACTTTGAAGAAGAAATATAATAACAGAGTCAGGAAATCTGCCTCATTAGGAAGCCAGTCACAGTGACTTACTGTAGAATCCCAAGTCCAAAGAAAATGATGTTATTGAAGATATTCAGCATCTGAGAGACATGGCATTCATCCTTACCAGGCTCCTCCTGAATGAGTCAAAGTATGATGATGTACATGCCAAAAGCTGTCTCATGGAACAAGGATACAACTCACAGGTAAGAACCACAGGTTAAAAAAGGCTTTATACTCTTCTTGGGGTGGCATTATTCTCAAGACAGAGGACATAATATGTATATAAGACAAAATAATTCCAAGGAACAAAATACCAACAAATAAGCTAGATGCAATATATATCAGAATGTTACCAATGAGGGAATCACTACAGACAAATTTGATGATCTGAGCAAGTACATGCAGGATTTGTGGGTCTGTGCAGAAGGACAGCTGGAGCACCATCAGAGTGTGGAGCAGGCCATGCACAAGGCTAATGTTCCATGAGACCTGAACCAGACAGACACAGATGTGGAGATCATGCTTACTGTACTCCTAAATGCAAGCAGATGACCACATAGCAGTCAAGACTGTCACTGTAAGGAGACAGTTTGCCAAGCCATCAAAAAGTAAGTCTAACCAGACCCAAGTAAAGCAGCCTATGTGATTAATTCTCTGACTTTGAGTTTGGATGTTCACAAGGCTTTGCTTGGGAATTGCACTTGAGTTCAAACACCTGTTAGTAAAAAACATCTTGGAGAGTAAGAAATACAAGGGGCTGTGGATAGAAGATTCACAGTGTATGGCCAGGATGATGAATAGTTTTTCCTGTATGGTTACCAGCTTCATGGATAGCAAGAGGCTGAAGATGAAAGGCTGTAGTTCTACATTATCTGTCAGAGCCAAGAGACAGAATTCTGAAATAGCTGATTTATTTCCACTTTCAATGATGTTAAAAATCTGATGGAAAAATGTGGTAAAAAGCTAATAAATATATAAAACAGTAGCAGCAATATCAAATAGGAATGTGTTTAAAAACATTCCTATTGGACATCTTCATTTTTGCCATTTAGCTGCCAGAACTCTGGTTAAGCCACTCATTTTGCAGGATGTGTTTCTGGCTTTTAGTGAGGACAGAATAAAAAGGAAAAAAAGAATGAAAAGTTTTCCTATTTTGGAAAAGCTACAGCCATTGCTGTTGCCTTTGAACATTGGTCTTCAGTTTCTTAAGCCTTACTAGGAAACCTTACAATTCTTCATCTTTCCAGTGTACATTAGCAACCATGACTGCATAGGCAAATTCCAAGCCTTTGACCCTTTGCTGCTAGATTCTCTATCTCACTAACCCTCAGATGGAAATTTGTTTTTTATTTTTACCTGTGATCCTACAGATAGCCATTGTGAGTTTTGTGTCTCTGATCATCTAATGCCAGTTTGTATATCCCCTTGTATAATTTTACACACACACACACACACACACACACACATTAGAGAACCCTAAGTACTGCAGACATTTGTACAAGAAATAGTTCTAGAGAAACAGAATGGAAGGAAGAATATGTCTAATCAATTTAGTGGTTCCTATAGCTGGCTGTCTAATTTGATGACACCTAAAGTGGCCATGGTCTCTCCTTCTCATAGTGTAGAGAGTAATAATGATGTGAACTGTTTAAAGCAATATAAAATATAAAGCCATTTGGTTGTCCTAATATTCCAGTTTAGATATTCAATAAATTTAATCTCTATATACAATACTTTTGAAAATTTTTGAAGATGAAGAAATATAATGGTGCTAGCCGGTTTGTCTTAGAATTTCTGAACAAGTCCTAAGGGAAAATCATAAACTGCAGACATGAATAATCATTTGAAATTCTTATACATGTGAAGACAATGTAATGGAGGAAAACAAGGCTCTCAAAGATTCAAATTCCCAGATCCAGACACTCAATAAAAAAATCTAAATATTTCAAAAGGGTTCTGAAGGAGAATTTTATCTCCTTTAGCCATAGGAATGAAGTTTCTAAAAACACAAGCCCCCATAATTTGAATGGCTAAAGTATACTGCAAGTTTAAACTTCAGCCTTGGATTATGTAGGAAGTTAAGGTAAGGGTGCTGTTCAAAAAATAGAGGGATTCTGTATATTATGAAGGAGATGTTTGAGAGAAACCTGATGAGGCTGCATTACTTAACTTCAAAATTCTGGTTAGATTATTTTGCCAGATGAAGACATTTCCCCACCCTCAGTTTTGGAGCAACCCCCACTCCTGTGGTTTAGGACTCTCATCTTATTTCAGAGTAAATCAATCCTTTATTGCCTGTGTAAACAGTAGTGGCCATTCCTGATGATGTTATAATTTTGAATTTCTCCAAAATTGTATTATCATCATGCTGATGGACCCACTACAATCACCCATTTTTATTTCCTAACCTATAACCTGGCCGAAATATCTGACGGCTCCTAAAGACACAGTATACAGTGACCCAGGAGGAAACTTCTTGGATTTTCTAATTCTTAAAAATGGAGGTCTGAGAAATGAGTATAAGAACAAAATTTAAGGATGAGAGATTATGGTAGAAAAAATGTACTCAGATCAGGATGGATTTCTTGATACTGACCATTAAGCAGATATTCTGAATTAAAACCATAGTTCATGGAGTTTCATAAGGTAATACTAGTTCATTTAATAGTTGGTTGAAATATGGATAAAAGATACCTCATTTGAATGAGCTTAAAATATCTGAGATTCTTGGTTTACTGTTGATGATGGATATTTAAAGGCTCAGGAAAATGAACCTACTAGAATGCATTTGTTGAGTAAAATATAATCCATACTGGGAGGTTGCAGAATATGTACCCTCCACTAATGCCTTAAGAAAAAGATCTGTGAGGGGAGTACCAGGATACATTTTTAAAAGTTCTTTTATTGGTACATTTTAGGTATACAGTAGTTACATTTATCATTGGGATCTTGTACCTTTGCATGATGTATCTTGGTTCTTATTTTTCCCCATTACCCTACCCTCCCTTCAACTCCTCTACCCCTCCCTGTTTACAAAAACTTTGTTTCCATTTTTTTCCTTTTCTGATATTTTTTCTTTCCCTTCTTTCCTTTCACCTACACTTCCTAATTACCCCACCCTTTTGGATCTTTTCTTCCTACTTCACATTATCAATTTTTCATTTTAATCGTTGTTTACATTTTCAGTTTCTCACACTAGAAAAGCTTTTCCATATTTACATGTGTGTCCTATTTATTTCACTTAAGAGTATCACCTCAATGTGAGTCATTTCGCTATAAATATCTGTAATTTCTCATTCTTAATGGCTAAGTAGTTACCCCATTTTATATATAAAAAACTTCTTTATCTAGTATCCAGTTGATGGCCACTTGGGCTTTTTCCAAGCGTTAGCTGTTACAAACTGTACCGGTATAAACATGGTTGTGCATATATCGCTGTGGTATGATTCTTTTAACTCTATTGGGAAAATACCCAGTAGAGGAATAACTGGGTCAAATGGGAACTCTAATCTTAGTTTTTTTGAGGTATCTGCTTATTGGTTTCCACATTGGTTACACCAGTGTGCACTCCCACCAACAATGAAGAAGGGTTCCTTTCTCTACACAACCCAACCAGCATTTGTTACTGATTGATTGATTTCTTGATAGCAGCCATTCTTTCTGGGGTGAGGTGGAATCTCAGTGTTTTTTTCATCTACACCTCTCGAATGACCAGTGATGTTGAACATTTTTTCCTATGTTTATTTGCTGTTTTTACTTCTTTGTCTGAAAAAAGTCTGTTCATTTCAGATACCCATTTTGGATTGGGTCTTTAAATTTGGGGGGTCTGATTTTTTAAGTTCTTTATATATTCTAAATAGTAGTCCTTTCTCTAATGTAGAGTTGCTAAATATTTTTCCCACATTGTAGGTGGTCTGTTAGCTTTGGTGGTGGTTTTTCTTGCAGTGCAAAAGCTTTTAATAAGAAGGGATCCCACTTGTTGATTCTTTGTGCTAGTTCCCATCCTAATGAGTTTTTTTTCATAAAGTCTTTTCCTATGCCAATATCTTGAAGAGTTCTACCTAACTTATCTGTCAGGAAGTTTACCATTTGTGTTTTAATATTTAGATCTTTAATCCACTTTAATTTTAGTTTAGCGCATGGTGATAGATACAGGTCTAGTTTTTATCTTCGGCAGGTTCAAATCCAGTTTTTCCAGCACCATTTATTAAAGAAGCTATCTCTCCTCCAGTAAGGGTGGTTGACTCCTTTGTCAAAGATGATGCAGCTGAGTATGTCTGGAGTTGTGTCTGCATCTTTTAATCTATTTCAGGGTTTGTCAATTTTGATTATTTTTTCAAAGAACCAACTCCTTGCTACCTTGATTTTTGAATAGTTCTATTTGTCTCCATTGCATTGATTTTTGCTGTGATCAGTATAATTTCCTTTCTTGTATGAGCTTTGCGTTTGTCCTGATCTTCTTGTTCTAGAAGCTTGAGGTTCAGAAACAGGTTGTTTAATTCAGCTCCCTCTGTTTTTCTGATAGGAGTGTTAACTGCTATGAATTTTCTTCATAAGACTGCTTTCATTGTGTTCCATAGATTCCAATATGTTGTATTGGAATTGTCATTTCATTGTGGAAATTGCCTGATTTTTCTTTTTTTTTCTTAAATTATTTTATTGGTACATTTTAGGTATATAATACATTTACATTTCTCTTTTGGTGCATGTACCTGTACATGATGTATCTTGGTTCTTAGTTTTTCCCCATTACCTGTGTGCCCTTCAAACCTAAAACCTTCCCTGTTTACATACATTTCCATTTTTTTCTTTTGTCATAATTTTTCCTTTCCATTGATTTTTCTTAATTTCCTCTGTGACCCATTGGTTGTTCAGAAATGAATTGTTTAATTTCCATGTGTTTCTGTAATTCAAGCAATGTCTTTTGTTATTGATCTCCAAATTCATTGCACTATCATCTGACAATATACAGTGGATAACTTCAACTCCTTTGCACTTACTTAAACATGTTGTATGAAATAGTATATGGTCTATTTTTGACAATGACCCCTGTGCAGCTGAAAAGAATGTGTATTCTGAATTTGTGGGGTGGAACATTATCTAAACATGTGTTAAGTCCATTTATTCAAGAGTTTGGTTGAGTACTAATATTTCATTGTTTATTTTTTGTCTAGTTGATCTATTTGTGACAGTGGTGTATTGAGTTCTTCCCCTACTATTATATTAATGCTTATTTGATTTTTCATGTCTACTACTATTTGTTCTATATAGGTGGGTGCACTAATGTTTGTTGTATATATATTTATGGTTATCATTTCTTCCTCTTGGATTGATCCCTTTACATGGATATAGTGTCTTTCTTTGTTTCTCTTAGTGTTGGTTTGAAATGTATGTGATCTGCAAAGAGGATAGCTAATCCTGCTTTATTTTGGGTTACTGTTCCATGCGGCATTGTTTTCCACCCTTTAACTTTCTGTCTATGTGTATTTTTTTATTTAAGTGTGTTTCTTGTAGGCAGAATATTGTTGGATCTTACTTCTTGACTTAATCTGCCAGTCGAATTCTTTTGGTGAATTGAGACCATTAACATTGATGGTTATAACTGATATATATTGATTTATCCTTGTCATGATTTTTTTGTATAATTGGATCTTCCCCCTTTACATGTACATGGGTTCACATATAACACTCTGCTATAATTTTTTTTTCTTAAATTTTTTAATAATTGTTTTAATTCTTTGGGAAGATACCCAGCAGGAGACTAGCTGTGTCCATTAGGATCTGTCGTCCTAGTTTTTTGTGGTATCTTAATACTTATTTCCACCATGATTGCATGAATTTACACAACCACCCAAAATGGGGCAGGGTAGCTTTTTCTCCACAGCACTGCTAGTATTTCTTGTAGGTTGATTTTTTGGTATCAGCCATTCTTTCTGAGCTGAGGTGGAATATCAGTGTTGTTTTCATTTGGAACTCTAGAATGACCAGTGATGTTGAACATTTTTTCATATATTTATGTGCTGTTTCTCCTTTTTCTGAGAAATGCCTGTTCATTTCAGATGATCATTTTTTATAGATTGCGCCTTTAAATTTGGGTGGTCTGATGTTTTTAAGTTCTTTATATATTCTAGATAGTAGACCTTTGTCTGAAGAAACTTTTGTAAATATTTTTCCTACACTGTGAGTTTTCTCTTCACAATGTTGCTGGTTTCTGTTGCACCATTTATTAAAGAGGGTACCTTTCCTTCTGTGAGGGTGGTTGGCTCCTTTATCAAAGATGAGGTGGGTCAGTATGTCTGGAGTTGTTTCTGCATTTTTTAATCTGTTCCACTCCTCCTTTGGTCTGTTTTTTCCCCAGTAACATGCTGTCTTTAGCACAGTAGCTTTGTAGTAGAGTTTCAAGTTGGGGATTGTGATACCCCCAGCCATGTCTCTGTTGCCTAGAATTGCTTTTGCTATTCTAGGTGTCTTCTGTTTCCAAATAAATTTTTGTATTGTTTTCTCTAGTTCTGTGAAGGATATTGTTGGAATTTCAATTGGCATTGCATTATATCTATATAGTAGTTTTGGAAATATGGCCATTTTCACTATATTGGTTCTTCCTACCCAGGAACAAGGTATGTCTTTCCAATTTCTTTTTTTTTCTTTATATATTAATTGATACATTTTTGGTATGCAATACATTTACATTTATCATTGGGTGTTTGTACCTGAACATGATGTATCTTAGTTCTTATTTCCCCCCCATTAAAACTAGACCCATGCATGTCACCATGCACTAAACTAAGATCGAAGTGGATTAAAGAGCTAAATATCAAGACAGAAACAGTAAACTTGCTGGAAGATAAGTTAGGTAGAACTCTCAATGATATTGGCATAGGAAAAGACTTTATGAACAAAACTTCAGTAGCATGGGAGCTAACACAAAGAATCAACAACTGGGATCTCATCTTATTAAAAAGGTTCTGCACTGCAAGAAAATCTTTCCCATTTCTTATATCCTCCTCGATCTCCTTTTTCAGAGGGCTGTAGTTTTCACTGCAGAGTTCTCTTGCTTCCTTTGTTAGGTTGATTCCTATATATTTCAATTTTGTGGATGCTATTATAAAAGGAATTCTTTCCAGAATATCTCTCTCAATGACTCTGCTATTTGTGTATAAGAAGGCTATTGTTTTTGGAGTTTTGGCCTTATATCCAGCTACTCTACTGAATCTGTCAATTATGTGTAGAAGACTTTTGACTGAGCCTTTTAGGTCTTCTATGTAAAGTCTCATATCATTAGCAAATAATGAGAGTTTAACGTCTTCCTTTCCTATCTTTATTCCTTTTATTTCTTTCTAATTTCTAATTGCTGTGGCTAATGTTTCCAGAAATATATTGGACAGGAGTGGTGATAGTGGGCATCCTTGTTTTGTTTCTGATTTAAGAGTGAAAGTTTTCAGTTTTTGACCATTTAGTGTGACGTTGGCTGTTGGTTTTTCATAAATAGCCTTAATTAGGTTGAGATAAAGAACTTCTGTTCCAATTTTCTGTAGAGTTTTTATCATGAATGGGTGTTGGATTTTGTCAAATGGCTTTTCTTCATCGATTAAGATGATCATATGACTTTGGTCCTTGACTCTGTTAATATAGTGTATTACATTTATTAATTTACAAATGTTGAACCATCTTTACATCCCTGGGATAAATCCAACTTGGTCAGGGTGTATGATCTTCTTGATGACCTCTGTATTCTGTTTGCCAGTATCTTGTTGAGAATTTTTGCATCTATGTTCATTAGAGAGATTGGCCTGTAGTTTTCTTCTTTGCTTGGGTCTTTCCCTGGTTTTGGAGTCAAAGTAACAATTGCTTCCAGAAATGAATTTGGAAGTATTACTTCCATTTCAATTTCAATGAATATTTTAAAGTATAGTGGCAGTTGTTCTTTTCTAAATTTCTTGTAGAATTCACGAGTGAAGGCATCAGCACATGGGCTTTCCTTTGTTGGTAAATTGTTATATGTTTTCAATTTCACTGATTGTAATTGGGGTGTTTAGAATTTCTATATCCTCTCCATTCAGCTTTGGTGATTCATATGTATTTAAGAATCTGTCCCTTTCTATTGTGCTTACCATTTTATAAGACTACAGGTCCTCAAAGTGGGTATTGATGACCCTCTGGATTTCTGCTCAATTTGTTGTGACTTCACCTTTTTCATTCTTAATTGCATGAATGTGAGATGTTTCTTTCTTTTTTTTGTTAAGGTTGGCAAGGGGCTTATGAATTTTTTTATTATTTCAAAAAACCAAGTCTTTGATTTGTTGATTTTTTGTGTCGTACTCTTTGTCTCCATTGCCTTGATTTCTTCTCATCATTATATTTTCCTTCCTTGAAGGAGCTCTGGGTTTATCTTGCTCTTCCTTTTCTAGGAGCTTGAGGTTCAGCATTAAGTCGTTTATTTGAGTTTTTTTTCTGTTTTCCTATTATGGGCATTCACTGCTATTTATTTCCCTTGTAGAACTGCATTCATTTTTTTCCCATAGTTTTCTGTCTGTTGTACTGGCATTGTCATTTAATTGTATAAATTGCCTAATTTTTTCTTTAATCTCCTCTATGAACCATTGGTTGTTCAGGAGAGTGTTGTTCAATTTCTATGTGTTTCTGGGTTTTTTGTGATTTCTTTTTCTACTTTATTGCCCTATGGTCTGATAATATACAAGGGATAACTTCAATTCCCTTGCAATTACATAAACATGTCCTATGAGCTAGTATGAGTTCTGTTTTGGAGAATGACCCAATGTACAACTGAAAAGAATGCATATTCTGATTTTGTGGGGTGGAATACTTTGTAGACATCTATTAAGTCCATTTGTTCAAAAATTTGTTTCAGTTCTAGTGTTTTGTTGTTGATATTCTGTCTAGATGATCTATCTATTTCTGAGAGAGGCATATTGAGATCCCCTACTTCAGTTGTATTGGTGGTTATTTAGTTTTTCTTATCATTAATATTTGTTATATACAGTTATGTGCACTAATATTTGGTGCATATATATATATATATATATATATATATATCTATGATCATCATCTCTTCCTCTTTGTTTGTTCCCTTTACAAGGATGCAATGACCATCTTTGTCTCTCTTACTTTCATTTGAAATCTACCTTGTCTGTAAATACCATTTCTACCCCTGGTTTTTTCTGTGTTTCTGTAACATGGAGAACTCTTTTCTATCCTTTTACTTTCAGTCTATGGATTTCTTTTTGAATTAGGTGTGTTTCCTATATACAGCATGTTGTGAGATTTAATCCATTCCATCCTCTGTGAATTGAGGACATTAACATTGATGGTTATAACTGACATATATTGCCTTATCCTTGTCATATTTACTGTATTTGGCTTATGTTTTTTATCTTTCCCCTTTTCCCTTTAGTTTCTTGCCTTTCCTGATGGCTTCACTCTGTAGGGCCTCATGGAGTTGTGATGCTCATTTTTTTGTACGTTATTGTTTAGAATGTTTGGAGTTTTTTTGGTATTCGTGAAGTTTCTCAGGTGTTCTTTTTCCTGTAAGTGTCTAATTTTCCCATCAAACTTGAAAGATAATTTTGCAGTATAGAATAGTCTAGTTTGGAGGTTATATTCTTTTAGGGCTTAATACACTTAAGGCTCTCTTTGACTTGAGTGTTTTTGTTGAAATGTCTGCTGTGATTCTGATGGGCTTTATATTGTATGTGATTTGTTTCTTTCCTGTAACTGTTTTTAATATTTTGTTCTACTGTTTGGTTTCTGGGATCTTGACTATTATATGTCTACATGTATTTTTTTTTTTATTATGGCTCGTTGGAGTCCTATGTGCCTTATATATCTGGACATCAAATACTTTTCCTCTGCTTGGGAAGTTTTCTGCCATTACATCAGTGAAGAGGGTTTTTTTCTTGAAATTTGTACTTTCTCTTGTTTTTTCATGGACTCCTATTCATCTTATGTTATTCTTCTTTGTGTCATTTAGCAGCTGCTGGATTGATTTTTCATAGTCTCTATTTTCAAGAAATCTCATTTTTCATGTTCACTAACTGTAATCCTGTCTTCTATATCTGAAATTCTGTCTTCACATTGGCTCATTGTGCTGTGAATATATTTCATAGATTTTTAATCACCTAGATAACTGATTACATCTGTTTCATACATTCCGTTTCTTTTCTATGTTGAGCATTTATGGTTTCCATTTCTTTCCTGTGCTGCACATTTATGGCTTCCATCATAGTCCTGAGCTCATCTATTTTTTTATCTCTTTCTATTCTAGAGTCTCTAATCATGTCTTTGCTCACCATCTCTATAGTTATCTGGGAAATTATTTATTTTTTGAATTTTTCTAGGCCATCATTCATCTGTTTTGTGACTTCCCATGCTATCAGTTCAGGCTATCCAATTGGTTCATTATCAGATTTTTCCACATCTTTCCCCCAGAATTTGACTTTGCTGATCTGGAAGAGTGGGTTTGTGCCTTGTTTAGATGTCTCCTCATTTCTATTTTTGTTGTTGGTGTTAATTTGGGTTGAAATCCTGAGTTGGTACTTCAAAATTGCTTATTGTATCTTTATTGCTTGTATTTAGAACACTTATGGCACGATTGCTTCTCGTATTTGTCTTTCAGGTATAGCTTGTCTTTAGATTTTGAGTCTCTAATGACATTTAGGTAATCTTGTTTTCAATATACCAGGAAGGACAACTGATTAGATCAATCACAACACCTTAGCCGAGATGATACAATCAGCATCAATAATAACAAAGAACAGCTTAGAAAATGACAATTTATGGTAGCTATTAATCTCTCACCATTAACTGTGTAATCTAGATAAAAATAAAGGACCACTCCAAAATATGGTTTTAGTAAATAAACCTTTCAAAATAGCAAATTTACCATTTGGGATGAGGATGTAGGAGTTTAGAGGGAAGGATAGAGAGATACAAGGAGAGGGAAGGGTTATAAGTGAGGCTAGAGGACATGGGAAGATCACACAAACTTTGAGAAACTGTTGAAGAAAAGAGGAAAAAAGAGAGTGAAGAAACAAAGAAAAGAACAGAACAAACTAATAGCAATAGAGAAGCTAGAAGATGTATACAACTTAATGGCAATTGAGAGAAGCAAAGAGAGAATAAAAATCTGAAATAGGACAGGAATAGTAATGAAAAAGGACAGAAGTGAAGAACACGTAGGAAGAGAGAGAAAAAGAAGAAAAACGGGCATCCTTTAGGGTATTTCTCTACTGTTGTGATAGACAAGATGGGCAGCAGTGTGAAGATAAAGTTCATTTGTATCAGCAACACAGCCATAGTCTATGGATATTCAGGCTGATTTCTAGCTGCAAGGAACAACTTGAGGTCCCTGATCTCTTGCAGGATTGGTCTCTACATTGTTCTACTGCTAGTTGAAGCTCCCCTTACCTCAAAGCGAGTCTGGGTTCCAATTGGATGTGCTGATTCTACCAAATTACCAACCCCAATAGTCCAGTGTTCTATTTTTGCAGAGATTTTCTTCATTTTCAAAGTAAACTACAGTTTTCATCAGGGAGCCACAAAGAGGCCCTCTCTCTCTTGTTCACTTTTGCTGGAGATCATAACCACGGCCTTTGTGGCCCTGTGTGCCTCTGTAGTTCAGATCCAGATGATGACCTGGCCAACACAGCAGTCTGGGTGTACAGCAATGGGGGGGGGGGATCTGGGCCCTCTGTATGAGATTGCCTGTGGCCAGGGTGGAATAGATGGTGCTGGTATTTACCACATGATGATACTAGGTCTACCATGTAATTTTATTGCATAATCAAGTTAGCTTTGTGTCTTGTTTTGTTATGGCAACAAACTGTTTTGAATCTTATGTCACAATAATTTAGATGGAATAAATAGCATGGAGATCAACACATGAGAACTTTGCCAAATGTGAGTAACTACATGAAGGCTAACAGATAAAAGATATTTATTTATTGGAGAAGTGAGATTACACTGAAGAAATTTATTATTTTATAGAAAATACATAAATGTAAAATACATTTGGCTTATCATGATACAAGGCAAAAATAAAGTCCAGGTTTGTTTATGCCTCAAAAACAAAAGATACAACTGTAAGCCTTTTCTTTTGAGGTAAGAACATATTGAAGGAAACATATCTGGGATAAAAATAATAAAATATTGACAAATTCAAAAATGTAACTATTAAACATGGTCTTCAGCAAAAGCACAAAGCAAATGAAAAGTAACATAAGCCAAACACCTAATGTATATGTTCTTAATGCATAAAACTCAAAATTTATTCCAATTAAGTAAAACATAAAAAAACCAATTCAATAGTAAAAACATCACAAGGTATTTCACAAAGGATGAAACTTATATGGTCCAATATATGGAAAAGACACTCAAAATAAAGTAAGTGCAATGTAAATGTAATTCAGGAATATATCATACACAAATAATAGTAACCATAATCTAAAATGTATGGTGCTAATTATTTTAATCACTAGACTATTCTGTAAGTGTAAAATCATTTTAGCACTTAGGAAAACTCTTTGAAACCACCCAAAGGAGTATAGATGCCCCCTGTATACCCAATAACTCCACTTCAAATGTATAACTCCTGCTGGTTTCCACCAGGAGAAACATAGTACATTATTGAAATAATTTTATTCATAACACAAGAAAACGTGGACTGTAGATTTAGCTCATTGGTAAAATGCTTGCATGAGAGTGAGGCCTTAGATTCTAAACATAGCATCATAAAACAAAAACAAACCTCCAAATACCAAATAATTATTGAACATTGTGCCAGTGTCAGAAAGAGCAAATATATTGTGATTTTACCATATGAAGTGTAAAAATATATGGCTCTAAAATTGAAATAGATGTGTGAAATAAGTTTGTCTTTCAAAAGGAAAATAATGGAGGCAGCCACCTGGTTCCAAACGACAAAGACACAGAGGACACCAGACCACTAGTCCATGGTACTGGTGTATGTGACATTTAGACAAAACAATGTGACTCAAGGACTTTAATATTCCCAATGTCAAATATGTTCTTTCAATATTGTCATGCTTCTCAGACTTCAGAAACTAACAGAATCACAAGTGAGAAATCCTGTAGACATTTTATCAAAAATTGCTAAGCCATAGTACTCTGGTGAAATCAAGGACTCTGTGGTGGGAAGAAAGGTCTCTGGAGCCTCCCCAATTCAGGAGTTCTGTAGACATAATTTCTAGAAGTTCTGTTCTAGGAAAAAAACTAGGATGAAGAAGGGAGGTGTCCTGCATTGTGGTGCTGAAAGCTTTTCTTTGGACCACATTATAACAACTTGGCCAAATGATGGACGGTCTTCCTGGACACTCTTAATTCTCTGCGAGACATTCATTGTCCTCATTTCCACACATGCCAAGATGATTCTGCCTCTAGGGTGGTCCTTACCTGCTGGTGGGAAACTGATGATTTTTAAACTCACCACATTTCCTATTCTCTTGTGCTGTTTTTATTTTCTTATGCCTATCACCCCCTTAAAAGACCAAAGAATTTTCCCACAGTAAAAGAGTCTCCTGATAAAGATACATTAAACATTTTAATGTGAGATTCATATATAGTCATTTGGTGCATTCTAGAAAACTGGTTTAAATTAATGATGATCAACAAAAAATGCCATTCTCCCCATTATTGTTCTCACAGCTTTCTTCATATCTTTGTTCCTCAGGCTGTAGATAAAAGGGTTCATCACTTGAGGTATAACAAATAACATCACAGAATGCACTGCAGACACCCTGGATGAGATAGTAACAGTGGAGCTAAAGTACACTCCTAAACTTTCCCCATAAAATAAGAAAACTACTAAAAGATGAGACTCACAAGTGAAAAAGCTTTATATTTTTTGCCAGATGAGGACATCTTCAAAAGAGAAGAGATAATCTAGTATAAGAGAAAATGATGAAAAGAAGGAACAACCACAGAAAATAACAGATGACAAATAAACCAAAATGGCATTGATGAGGATATCAGAACAGGCAGGTTTAATGACCTTAGCAAGTTCACAGAAAAAGTAGTGGACTTCCAGGTCTCTGTAGAAGGACAGCTGCAGCAGCAACAGTGTGTAAAGAAGGGAATCAGAGGGCTAATGGATAGAGAGACTAGGGCCAGAGAGACACAGAGGCAGGGGTTGATAATGATGCTATACATTAGTGGGTGGCAAATGGCCATGTAGCAGTCATAGGGAATTACTACAAAGAGGCAATTTTCCAAGATAAGAAATGCCAGGACAAAGAAGAGCAGGGAGAGGCAGGCTGTGTAAATAATGCTCTGACATTGAAAGTGGATGTTCACCAGCATCTTTGTGAGTATCCTTGTCCTTAAACAAATGTCAGTAAATGTCATATTTGAGGAAGAAGTACATGGGGATATGGAGGTGTGAGTCATAGCTGATGGCCAGGATGATAAGCCTGCTTCCCAGAACAGTGATCAGGTAAATGGACAGGAAGAGGTTGAAGATGAGGGGCTGCAGCTCTGGATCATCTGTCTGTCTCAGAAAAAAGAATTCTAAAATGGCTCTTTTGTTTATTGGTTCCAGGCTAGTTATAAATCTGATGGAAAGAAGACAATGAGATCTATGATACTTGGGCTGTACCAGTATCAACCAGGAACTTGCTAAAAGTGCTGAGAGTTGGACCCCACCTCAAACCAATTGACAATATACTCAAGGCTTGAGAATCAACATTGCATAACTTAAGAAGATCTTTCATGTATGATAACATGAGAATTGCTAGCTGGAAAATTTCCTTATTCTGCATTGTGAAGCCAATAGTAAATTGAAGACTTTCTTTCTGTATATCTATCCTTCTCCTTTTTACTCTTCTATCATTTCTGTACTCATTCTGTATAATGCTTTTGAACCCAAATTTACTCACACATTATGCCAAGTTCTTATCATAAAACAAATAGATAGGACTTTATTCTTTAAGAAATATTACACATTTTAAAAGTAACAGAAATGTAAAAATAAAATCACAAGATGTAGCTCATTCTTAGAGAATTTAGTATCCTAATTGGTAGGTGGAATTCGAGTAAAAGAATAATAATAAACATAAATAGGAGAAAAAATAAAATACATAGGCTCTTAAAATTCACATGAAGAAAGAATTTGGTGATCCTCAGAGAACAGATAAACACCAGATAACACTGAAATAAGGTGAACTAGCAGGACTGTCCCTCCTTTAGGATCTCCTTTCTGTAGGAGACCCTGAATTGTAATCACTTGACTAAATCCAGGATCTAGCACTTGCTTTGGAAAAAGACAAAATCAACTGGGTTTTCAACACAGAGTCCTCATTTTTATAACTAGGACTATTGTAAATTATATGGAGCTGTTGCAATGATGAGACTGAACAGACCTTGAGCAGCCAATAAAATGCTCTGTGCATAGAATCCTCATGGTGATATTGCCTAGTGGGATTTTTTTTGCCATGACTAATATACTCCTTTGTTTCCAGTCTAGTACAGAAGTAATCTACAAGGCAAAATAAGAAAAGAGGAAAGAAAAATAAATTTATAATTGCAAATTTTAGGTGTATCAAATTCCTTGTACTCATGGTAAAATTGACCATGATTCATGAAATGAAAGGAAGGAAATATCAATGACATCAACATTTAGTGGCATGGACACACTCAAAATGGTTTAAATGATAAAGAAAATTAACTATAGGATGCATTCAAAAGAATCTTATGAGAGAAAAAAAATGCACAATATAAAATCTTTTTGTGAAATTAAAAAAAATATTGTAAAGCATATACATACAGGATCACATGCAAAAAGAACAGAAAGGCACAAATTCCCTCCTAAAAGTTATCTTCTGTGTTATTCAAGCATAATAAATGCCTTTGGAAATAAGAAAAACTGCTGAGTCACATCAATTAACACTACCAGGTTCAGATGCTTCTCCAAATTCACTTTTGGCATCACATTTGCAATACATTTTAAATGTATGTGAAGCCATGCATTGGTACAGGTTTGTTTCTTTTCATTCCCTTGAGGAATCAGTACATTTATTTAATATCCAAGTTCAATGCAGTTTTTATTGTACTTAACATTATTTTCCCAAAAATATTTCATTTAAAAAATTTCTATATTGAGTGCATAGGAGCAGAGCCACCCCCAGCAAAGAGGAGGTGAATTTACTAGGTCACCAAACAACTGGGCCCTACCCTGAGGAGCAGGGCCACCCCAATCCAGAGGAGGTGTACTTTCCACGCTGCCATAACACTGCCCCCAGCCCTGAGGAGCAGAGTTGTCCCCAACAAAGCAGAGCTGAACCTTCCAGGTTGCTGAAAAACTGCTCCCAGGTCTGAGCAGCAGAGCCACTCCTATTGCAGAGGAGGTGAACATTCCAGGTCAACATACAACTGGTCCCAGACCAGAGGAGCATTGCCACCCCTAGTGCATGAGTGGTGAACCTTTTGGGTCACTGTACTACCAGCCCCAGCACTGAGGAGGTGGGCAGGGCAGGCACCAGTGGCACACATCCCTCACCCCCAAAGCACATTGAAATAAGAAGACATGCAAACAAGACTCAAAACTAGACTTCTAGATCACCTAAAGCAACATGAAAGGGAAACAAGATGGAATAACTGATGCTCAACCACCTGGACTTCCTCAACTGATAATGAGAGAGGATCTGGAAAAAATGAAATCAGAAATAATTTCTCAGGTAACAGCAGAGATTGCACCCATAGTGCAAGACATGATTAATAAATCTAGAGAGCACACAGAAAAATAGTGGAGCTGAGGAACATGATATTATCTCAAAATTTGAAACAAATAGAATCCATAAAACAGATGCAAACAGATTTCCAGGAGTTTAAAACCTCGAATGAATGTTCATACAGCAAAAGAAGCCAATGTGAGGACAGAATCTCAGATATAGAAGATAAAATTGGAATTACTGACCAGGAAATTAAAAATTGCTTAAAAGTAGTAAGGGACCATGAGAAGTCAATCCAGCAGCTACTAGACTATGCAAAGAAGAATAGCATGAGACTAATCATAGTCAATGAAGATATAGGAGAGAGTGCAGACAACATTTAAAAAAAACCTGTTCACAGAAGTGATGGCAGAAAACATCCCAACCAGGGGAAAAGAACTTGACATACAGATAAGTGAATTATATAGGACTCCCAGTAGCTTTGATCAAAAAACATCTACACATAGGCATATAATAGTTAATATTCCAGAAACCAAACAGAAGAACAAAATCCCACAAGCAGTTAGATAAAAGAAAGAAATCTTATACAAAGGATAACCCATCAAAATCACAGCAGACTTCTCAGTGCAAAGCCTCAAGGCAAGAAGAGCTTGGAGTGAAGTATTACAAGCCTTAAAGGAAAACAGACTCCAACCTAGATTGATATACCCTGCAAAACTACCTTTCAGAACTGATGTAGAAATAAGAAACTGGCATGACAAAGAGCACCTTAGGAACTTCATGAATACCAATCCAGCACTCCAACAACTTGTAGACAACATCTTAGGAAAAGACAACAAGGATCATAACCCCAGGAAGCCCAGCAGAATGAATCAACTTGGCACAACCAGAAATTAAAAGCAAATGGGAAGAATCCAACAGAAAGAAAACATCAAGACAATGATAAATTAATATGCATCAGTTGTAACCATCAATGTCAATGGTTTATCAATCAAAAAAAAGAGACTGGCAGAATGGGTCAAGAAATAAGATCCAACAGTATGCCTCATACAGGAAACACACTTAATTCAAAACTAAACTCATAGTCTGAAAGTTAAAGGGTTGAATCCAATACTCCATGTGACCAGAACAAAAGAAAAAGCAGCGGTAACTATTCTCTTTTCAGATCAAGTGGATTTTTAAACCATCACTGATTAAGAGAGACAAAGAAGGACACTACATCCTAGTAAAGGGAACAATCCCAGTGGAAGAGATGACAGTCATAAACATATATGCAAGAAACAATAGTGCCACCAACTTTATAAAAATGTTAATGGAATGGAAAAATCATATAACCCCTAAAAAAATATTATTGGAGGACCTCAATACACCACTGTCACAAATAGATCAACTAGACAAAAAATGAGGAATGAAATACTAGAACTCAATCAAACTCTTGAATGAATGAACTTAAGAAACGTTTACACATTGTTGCACCCCACAAAATTGGAATATCCATTCTTTTCAGCTACACATATGTAATTCTCCAAAATAAACCACATACTTGTTCATAGAACACAGTAAAATAAGTGCACAGGAGTTGAAGTTATCTCCTGTGTATTATCAGTTCTTAGTTCAATGAAATTGGAGATCAATAGCAAAAGAAACCTCAAGAATTTCATAAACACATGGAAAATGAAACACACAATTCTGAGTAACCAATAGGTCACAGAGGAAATTAAAGAAGAAATAAGAGTTCCTACAATTAAATGACAATGACCAAAAAGCCTATCAGAATCTATGGGACACAATGAAAACAGTCTTACAAGGGAAATTCATAGCATTGAATGCTCATATTAGGAAAACAGAGCAAGCTCAAGTAAAGAACCTGATTCTGTACCTCAAGTTTCTTGAAAAAGAAGAGCAGGACAAACACAAATCTCATACAAGCCAGGAAATTATAAAGATCAGAGCAGAAATCATTGCAATGGAGACTAACAGAATGATAAAAAATAAATCAATGGAGCCAATAGCTCATTCTTTGAAGAAATAAACAAAATTGACAAACCCTTAGCTAACTTTATCAGCAAAAGGAAAGAAAAGGCCCAAATCCATGTAATTAGGGATGAATAGGATGAAATTACAACAGACCCAGCAGAAATCCAGAGGATCATCAATAGCTACTTTGAGAATCTATATGACAGTAAGATGGAAAACACTAAAGACATGGACAGATTCCTAGATATGTATAAATTACCAAAGTTGAATGAAGAAGATGTAAAAATTCTAAACAACCCAATATCAATAAATAAAATTGAAAACATAGTTTAAAACTCACAAACTAAGCAAAGCCCGGGTCCTGATGGATTCACTGCTGAATTCTATGAGACGTTTAGAAATGAACGATTGCTATTACTTTTTAAACTCTTCAATAAAATTGAAAGGGAAACAACACTACTGAATTGATTCTTGGAAGCAAGCATCACTTTGATCCCCAAAGCAGAGAATAATCCAACTGAAAAAGAGAACTATAGGCCAATCTCATTAATGAACATAGATGCAAAAATTGTTAATAAGATACTGGCAAATAGAAGGCAGAAGATCTTCAGGAAGATTATACATCCTTGCCAAGGGGGATTCATCCCAGGGATGCAGAGATGGTTCAATATACACAAATTAGTGAATGTAATACACTATATGAATAGAGCCAAAGACAAAAAAAATGATGATCTCAGTAGATCCATAAAAAGCATTTGCCAATTGGAACATGCACTTGTGATAAAAACCCTACAAAACATTGGAATAGACAGTCTCTACCTCAATCTGATAAAAGCCACACATGAAAAACTAACAACCAATATCATACTACATGGTCAAAAAGTGAAATCCTTCACAAATAAATCAGGAACAAGACAAGGATGTCCAGTATCTGCACTCCTGTTCAATACAGTTTTGGATAAATTAGACACAGGAATTAGACAAGAGAGAGAAATAAAAGGAATAAAGATAGGAAATGAAGTCAAATTGTTATCTCCAGATGATATGGTACTCTATACAGAAGACCCCAAGAACACCACCAAGTCTTCTGGACTTAATAACTAAACTCAGTAAAGTAACTGGATACAAGTTTAACACACTAATATCATTATCTTTCCTCTACACGAACAGACTCACTGAGAGAGAAATAGGGCAAAAAATTCCTTTCAAAATAGCATCCAAGAAACTGAAATACATGGGAATCAACCTAACAAAAGAAATCAAATACTTCTTCTCTGAAAACTACAGGACTATCAAAAGAGATTCAAGACAATATCAGAAAATGGAACAATATCCCTTGCACCTGGGGACGAAGGATCAGCATAGTGAAAATGGCCATACTTCCATAACTGCTATATAGATTCAATGCAATCCCAATTAAAATCACAGCACCATACTTCATTGACATTCAGAAAACAATGCAAAAAATCATTTGGAAGAGGAGAACAACTACACTAGCAAAAACAAATCTAGTCAACAGAGACATGGCAGGCAGTATCCCGACCCCCAACTTGAAACTATAGTACAATGCTACTGTGAAAAAAACCAGCATAGTACTGGCAAAGAAACTTACCTGAGGACCAGTGGAATAGATTAGAAGATGCAGAAACAACACCAGACACACTCAGCCACCTCACCTTTGACAAAGCAGCCAAACACCCTCACTGGAGGAAAGATAGCCTATTTAATAAATAGAGTCAGAAAAACTCGATTTCAACCTGCCAAAGATTAAAACTAGACCTATATCTATGACGATGCACTAAACTAAAATCGAAATGGATTAAAGTTCTGAATATTAAAGCAGAAATGCTTAACCAACTGGAACAGAGGTTAGGTAGTTCTCTTGAACATACTGGTGTGGGAAAATATTTTATGAACAGGGCCAGGAATTCAGCTCAGTGGTTCCACTCCCTGCCTTGCAAGTGCAAGGACCTGAGTTCGATCCCGTGTACAAAAAAAAAAAAAAGAAAAGGAAACATTTTATGAACAAAACCTCAGTTGCTTGTGAAGTAGTGCAAACAATCAACAAATGGGATCTCTTCTTATTAAAAAGCTTCTGAACCAAGTGTGACTTTGATTCCAAAACCGGGGAAAGATCCAACCCAAAAAGAGAACTACAGACCAATCTCTGTAATGAACATAGCTGCAAAAATCCTCAACAAGATACTGGCAAACAGAATGCAGAGGGTTATCAAGAAGATCAGGCCAAGGATTTAGCTCAGTGGTTTCGCCGCCTGCTACCCAAGCACAAGGACCCAAGTTTGAACTCTGGTACCAAAAAAAAAAAAAAAAAGGAAGAAGACTATACACCCTGACCAAGTCAGATTTATCCCAGGGATGCAAGGATGTTTCAACATTTGTAAATCAATTAATGTAACACAGTATATTAACAAAGTCAAGGACAAAATCTTATGATCATCTCAATAGATGCAGAAAAGGCATTCTACAAAATCCAACATGCAATTATGACAAAACCGCTACAGAAAATTGGAATAGAAGGTCTATCTCAACCTGATTAAGGCTATCTATGAAAAACCAACAGGCAACATTACACTAAATGGTCAAAAACTGAAAACTTTCATGCTAAAATCAGAAACAAGACAAGGATGCCCACTATCACCACTCTTGTTCAATATAATTTTGGAAACAGCCATAGCAATTAGAAAAGAAAAAGAAAAGGAATAAAGATAGAAAAGGTAGAAGTTAAACTCTCATTATTTGCTGATATGATACTTTACATAGAAGACCGAAAAACTTTTACCAAAAGACTTCTAGACTTTATTGACAGATTCAGTAGAGTAGCTGGATATAAGGTCAAAACTCCAAAAACAATAGCCTTCTTATACACAAATAGCAGACTCATTGAGAGAGAAATTAGGGAAACAATTCTTTTTTACAATAGCATCCAAAAAATGAAATATCTAGGAATCAATCTAACAAAGGAAGGAAAAGACCTCTACACTGAAAACTACAGCATCCTGAAAAAGGAGATTGAGCATGATATAAGAAAATAGAAAGACATCCCTTGTTCCTGGGTATGAATAATCAATATAGTGAAAATAGCCATACTTCCAAAACTGCTATATAGATTTAGTGCAACGCCGATTGAAATTCCAACAATATACTTCACAGAGCTAGAGAAAAGAATCCAAAAATTCATTTGGAACCAGAAGAGACCTAGAATAGCTAAAGCAATTCTGAGCAACAGAGACATGGCTGAGGGTATCACAATACCCAACTTGAAGCTATGCTACAAAGCTACAGTGATAAAAATAGCATGGTACTGGCAAAGAAACAGACCCAAGAATCAGTGGAACAGATTAGAAGATGCAGAAACAACTTCAGACATACTCAGCCACCTCATCTTTGACAAACAAGCCAACCACCCTCATTGGAGGAAAGATAGCCTATTTAAAAAATGGTGTTGGAAAAACGATTTCAACCTGTCAGAGATTAAAACTAGACCCATATGTATCACCATACACTAAACTAAGATCTAAGTGTATTAAAGATCTAAATATTAAGACAGAAACACTAAACTTGCTCTAAGATAAGTTAGGTAGAACTCTTGAATATATTGGCATAAGAAAAGATTTTATGAACAAAACATCAGTAGCATGGAATCTAGAAGAAAGAATCAACAATTGGGATTTCACCTTATTAAAAAGCTTCCACACTGCAAGAGAAACCACCAACAGAGGTAACAGGCAACATACAATGTGGGAAAAAATTTTAGCAGCCATATCTCAGACAAAGGGCTACTATCTAGAATATATAAAGAATTGAAAAATATCAGACCCCCCCCCAAATTCAAAGACCCAATTCAAAAGTGGGTATCTGAAATGAACAGACATTTCACAGACAAAGAAGTAAAAGCAGGAAATAAACATATGAAAAAATGTTCAACATCATGATCATTTGAGAGATACAGATGAAAACAACACTTAGACTCCACCTCACCCCAGAAATTATGGCTGCTATCAAGAACTCAACCAATAACAACTGCTGGCAAGGATGTGGAGAGAAAGGAAAGCTTCTCCATTGTTGGTGGGAGTGCAGACTGGTGCAACCATTATGGAAAACAGTATGGAGCTATCTCAAAGAACTAGGGCTGGAGGTCCCATTTGCCCCAGATATTCCTCTGCTGGGTATTTTCCCAAAATAATTAAAAGAATCATACCACAGAGATATATGTGTACCCATATTTACTGCAGCACAGTTTGTAATAGCTAAAGCTTGGAAACAGCCCACATGTCCATCAACTGGAAACTGCATAAAGAAGATGTGGGTTTTTTTTTTTTTATAAAATGGAGTACTACTCAGCCATAATGAATGAGAAACTAGAGTCATTTATAGCTAAATGGATGCATATTGAGGCCATACTCTTAAGTGAAATAAATAAGACACACATGTGTAAATACTGAATAGTTTCTCTAGTGTGAGAAACTGGGAGTGTAATTAAGGACTGAAAGGATTAATAATTAATAATTGATACTTTGAAATAGGAAAAGTTCCAAAGGGGAAGGGACGTTGGGAGGAGATGGGGAATGGAAAGAATGGAAAGGAAAAATTATGATAAAAGAAAAATAAAGAAAGTATGTAAATAGGGAAGCGAGGAGGGGTGAAGGACACACAGGTAATGGGGATAAAATAAGAACCAAGATACATCATGTACTGGTACAAGCACCCAATGATAAATGTAAATGTATTGTATACCTAAAATGTACCAATAAAAGAATTTAAGAAAAAAAAAGCTTCTGAACAGCAAGAGAAACCGCCAACAGTCTGAAGAGACAAGCCACAATGTGGGAAAATTTTTTCACCTGGTGTTCCTCAGACAAAAGTCTATTATCTAGCATATATAAAGAATTTAAAATAATCAGACCTCTCAGATTTAAAGACCTAATCCAAAAATGGGCATCTGAAATGAACCTAAATTCATCAGACAAAGAATTAGAAACAGCAAATGAAAATAAGAAAAAATGTTCAACATCACTGGTCATTTGAGAGATGCAAATGAAAACAACACAGATTCAACCTCACCCCAGAAAGAATGACCGCCATCATGCAATCAACCAATAACACATGCCGGTGGTGCTGTGGGGAAAGAGAAACACTGCTCCACTGCTGGTGCAAGTGTAGAGTGTTGGAACCACTGTGCAAATCAGTATGGAAATACCTCAAAGAACTAGAACCTGAAGTCCCATTTGATCCAGCTATTCCACTGCTGGCTCAAATTAAAATAATCAGAATTAAAAGAATCTTATCACAATGATATATGTGCACCCATGTACATACCAGCACAGTTTGTAATAGCTAAAACTTGTAAACAGCCCAAATGCCCATCAACTGGAGACTGAATAAAGAAAATGTGGGGTGTTTTAAATAAAATGTAGTACTACCTAGCCATAAAAAAGAGAAATTAGAGACATTTATTGATTTGCGATACTTGTATGTGAAATAAATAGGAAACATGTGTAAATACCAAATAGTTTCTCTAGTTTGAGAAACTGAAAGTGTAAATAATGACTAAAAGTTATAATGTATAATGTGAAATAAGAAGAAAAGGGACAAAGAGGAAGGGGAAGTCATAGGGGTAAGGGGAAAGGAAAGAAGGGAATGGTATTAATATGAGGAAATGAAAAAATGAAATCAAAGTCTTTGTAAATAGAGAGTTATGGAGGAGTTGATGGGAGGGCAGAAGAATGGGGAAAAATAAGAACCAAGAGAGATTACGTAAAGGTGCAAATTTCCAAAGTTGAATGCTATTATATTGTATACCTAAAATGCTCCAGCAAATTATTTTTAAAATATTTCTGTATTGAGAGTATCATGCTGCAGGTGTAAGTTTGCTATTGGCATGCTTACAGAATTTTAAAAATAAATCTAGACTATTCCTATTTTCCTGCACTAACTTTAGCTAGCAAAGTGTTTTACTATATCATTATATTACAATTTCTTTCTCCATTTTCATTATGATTGATCTGACGTTGTTTTCTTTTTTACTTCATAGAGTGATGAATATATATAAAATATGAAACCATTGAGAGTTCATACAAAGACAATACTATTATTTCTGTGAAGGGAAGGAGAGTAGTGGAGCAGAGTGTATTATTTGTTTAATGTAGAAAATTTATGAAGCTCATATGGCAGAACATCAGTATCTGTTATATTTGCACATGTAAATAATGACATTTTAAAATCATCATTGCATTGTTTTTGTTGTTGTTACAATTTAAAATATTTGTGGTTTTGCCAAGGAAACAGGCAGATGAATCACGTTGTCTGCTCTCACTGTCTGAGTCTACACTTCCTTCCCCAGCATCCTCATCGCCAGCAAACAGATGACAACAAAGCGGTTCAGCCTGAAGAAGGGGTAGGTGATAAAAAGATAAGTTAACACTGACCTACACCTCTCACTCTTTTCCTCCAATGGCAGAAACATGTGTGATAATGCATGAAAATTATGTTGTAGTCATGTAGTTCAATATGAAAAGGATGAATGCTCAAGAGGCAAATGTTTACAGTATTTGTCTAGACAGTGAGGGCTATTAGAGGCAGCACTGGTTTGGGTAATTTGACAAAGATAGAAGGGAGAAATGCTGTTTCTGACATGCAAAAAAGAGCATAAATTTGTATCTTTATGTAATCTTTCTTGTAATTATGTAAAGGTACTAATTTCCAATGATGAATGTCATTAAATTGTATACCTAAAATATACCAATAAAATTAATTTTGAAAAGCAGGAAAATTAGAATCCAAGCCGGCAGAAATATAAAAAAAGAATGCAAATAAAGAGGAGAAAAGTGCAAAGTCTCTCTTGAATGCTCTTTTGCTTTCACCATCTTTCCAATCCTGATGGCAGAGATCTTATGGTTGACCTTTTTTGAAGGGTCCATCTCTTAATACTGTTAAAACAATAGTAACATTTCAACACGAGTTTTGCAGAGGACAAACATTCAAATAACAATGAAGAGATTGACCAAAATGAGTTATCAGAACATGAGGAGCCCAGTAGAGTAGAAATGGAATGTGCCCTGTGGATAATATTAAAGGAGAGATCAGAGATGTTGGAACAGGAAGGTACAAAAGACCACTGATGACAGTTACAGGACACTCCAGTTATGATAGTATTTGAAGAAAACTGAGTGGATGAAGGAATGGATCATTGTGGTAAAGGTGGGCATAATGGTACTCAGCTAAGTTCTGGATGTAATCGTTGGTAGATATAATCAGCTTTTCTGAATGGCAATGGGTATAAGAGAAACAGAGAATTTAGAGCCAACAACCAATAAGAGAAACTGCTCAGGACCTAAAATAATGGCATTACATTCCTAGTAACTGTGACAGGAATGATTGTGTGCATTAGGACATTTGGGGATTGATAGAAATTTTTAAAGAGAAATATTATATTTGAGATGTATATTAGGCACCATGTTCATTGTGGTATTATTGATAAAAGTTAAGATATTAAATAATTCTAGATACCCACTATTGAATGAAATGAATGAATAAAAATGTGTTAGGTACACACAGTGGGATGTAATTGTATGGGTCTAGTGGGCAGTTGGAAATACACATTGAGAATTCAAGGGAGAGTTTCTCTTTGAAAAAAAATCTTAATGAGTTCTTAGAATGTGAGTGACCATTAAAGATAGATTTACAGAAGAATGAAGGGAGGCAGAGAAGAGGAGGACTGATTACCAGGCTTGGAAGCTACACCGTGCTTGCAGGATGAAAAGATGATGAATACACAGGAGAGGAGATTGGGACGTAGAATGCATAGATGTAGAGTGAAATATAAATACGTAAAGTAAGAGGAAATACTGTTTCTGGTAGTAATGAGATGAGTCAATGTTGAGGCCATGTAAAATAGAAAGGTAATCAATCCCTGGACTAAACATGCCAGAGGAGCTTGGCAACACTTCAGGAGCAACTCATGACTGTGTTGGATTAAGTGCTTGCTAGAATGACCTCAACACGAGTCATGGAAATCAGAGGAAGCCAATTGTGCAGATTTCTTTTGCAAAATTTTGGTGTAAAATGAAAACAAATATGATTGTACCTGTAATTATATGTGAAGTTCAGAGCATTGTTTTATTTTGTAATTGACATATATCAGTGCCACATATTAATGGGACAGGTGTAATATTTCCTCACATACATACAGCATGCATTGGTCAAATGTAGACTCCCGTTATCTATCCTTTCCTCCACAACCTCCACTCATCACTTTTCTACATACAGGCAAGTTTCTTCTTCTTTTTATTATTTTGAAACCAGGGATTGGACTCTTGTCCTTGAGCTTGAGCAGCAGGTGATGAAACCACTGAGTTAAATCCCTGGGCAGACAACCTTTTTTAACTTCCACGAATGAGAAAAATATTTTGCTTGTATTTTTGTGTCTGACATATTATGTATAATGTAATGTTTTCCAGTTCCATTCAATTTTCTGCAGATGATAGAATTTCATTTTTTGCTTCATTTTTCATTCTTCTTTAATTTTCATTTCTCAAATGGCCAACAATATTGAATATTTTTTCATGTATTTATTGGACATTTCTACTTCATCAGAGGAGTGTTCATTCATTTCAGATGCTCATTTTGTGATTGGTTGTATGTATTTGGGAGTGTCTAATATTTTGAGTTCTTTATATATTATAGATATTAGTTTTCTGCCAGATTAATAGCTGGTAAACTTTTTTTCCATGCTTTAAATCATCCCTTCACGTGGTGCACATGCCCATCAATGGAAGAAGACATAAAGAAAAGGTGGTATTTAGTTAGAATTTAGTACTAGTCTGCCATAAAGAAGGATAAACTTAGTGCGACTTGAAGTGATAATTTCAAGTAAAATCAGTCAGACACACAAGTTTAAGTATCACATTACTTCCCTTATGTGAGAAACTCGAAGTATAAATATGCAGCAAATTAAAGGATAGATATTAGGAAGTAGGAAGAACTTTTTCAATAGTAAAGAGAACAAGAGAAGGAGAAGGTAAGGAAGGAAGGAAAGGAAAGGGGATTTTAAAAATGATTAGAAGAAAAATGAAAATAGATGGGGCCGAGATTTAGCACAGTGGTTTCATAACCTTCTGCACAGGCACAAGGACCCAAGTTCAAACCCAGCTGTGAAAAAGAAAGAAAGAAAGAAAGAAAATAGAGCTTTGCAAATGGAGAGGGGAAGAATTGTTTGAAGTAAGGAGAACAAGAAAACAAAACACAAGAAAAATTAAGATGTGTTATGCACATGTACAAATTCCCTTTAATGAATGTGATCATTATGTACTGTAAACATGTACTAATTAAAAAATGAAGACACATGGTGTTTACTCACATGGGAATGCTACTATGTCATTAGCAAAAATAAATCTGTTATTTGTAGGAAAATAGGTGCAGCTTGAGATTATATATTAAGTGAAGCAAATCAGACACTCAAATTAAATACTGCATTGTTTCTTTTATATGAGGAAATCACAGTATAAATAAAGACCAAAATAAATGATAGATAATAGGAGATAGGGGGATATATATTTCTCAAAGGAGAAGGAGATCAAGAGATGGAGGAAGGGAGAAGAGAGGATGACAGAAAGGGAACATGAAAATGAAATAAGATGTGTTACATAAATGTAAAAATGCTTCACAGAAATTTATTTATTTTTTTTAATTTATTTTTTTTAAATTATTTTTTTATTTTTTTATTTTTTTTTTTTGCTTCACAGAAATTTAAACACATACAACACCTATGTACTCTCAATATGCCCACAAGCAAACAGCTTACCCACGCTGGCTGAGAGGTCCCTGGCTTTCTGGTGTTGTGATTGATCTAATCAATTGTCTTTCCTGGTATAATGAAAATGAGACAGCCTCAGAACCATTACAGACTCAAAACCTAAAGACCAGCTATATCTGGAAGAGAACTCTGAGAAATAAGTCCATAAGTGCTCTAAATAAAAACAACAAAGATACTTACAATAAGCAACTTCAAAGTATCAACACAGGCATTCAACAAAGGACAGTACCAAAAACAAAAATGAGAAGACATTTAAATTAAACAAGGCAAAAACTCACATTTCCACCCCACAAAAAGCAAATACTGGGAGAAACGAGTTGGAAAAGCCAGATAATCAACTACCTGGACACCCTCAACTGACAGTATAGGAAGTAACAAAACAGATGAATGAGGCTCTAGAAAAATCTGAAGGAGATATAATCTAACAGATAACCACAAAGATGGTGAGCAGAGTGAAAGACATGATTAGAGGCTCTAGAACAGAAACAGATATAAAAATAGATGAGGTCAGAACCATGCTGGAAGCCGTGAATGCCCAGCATAAGAAATGGAAACCATGATCGCTCAACATAAGAAATGGAATCGATGAAACAGATTCAAACTGATATCCAGAAGATTAAAACTCTATTGAAAGTATGCACAGCAGATTAAGGGAATGTTTAGAAAGAATAGCAGACATATAAGGCAGGAATGCAGTTAATGACCATGAGTACAAGCATGGCTTAAAAATAGGAACCAGGAGAAATCAATCCAGTAGCTGCTAGATAATGCAAAGAAGAATAACATAAGACTGATAGGCGTCCACAAAAAAATAGGAGAATGTACAATTGACATAAAAAACTGTTATCAGAAGTACTAGTAGAAAATTTCCATGAGAGAGGTAAAGAATTGGACATAGAGATAAGTGAGGCATATAGATAGTGAGGCATATATGGCATATGCCACATTGCGGCATATAGCCAGGATAAAAAAAATCTACACCTAAACATGTATTATTCAAGATCCAGAAACCCAACAGAGGAACAAAATACTACAAGCACTTAGAGAAAAGAAATAAATCACCTACAAAGAAAAGCCCATCAGAATCACAGTAGACGTCTCAACACAAATCCTGAAGTCAAGGAGAGCCTGGAGTGAAGTATTTCAAGTCCTAAAAGAAAATAAGTTCCAAACTAGACTTGTACCCTGCAAAAATATCTTTCAAAATTGATGGGGAAATTAGATACTTCCACAACAACGAACACCTGAGAAATTTCATGAACACCAAACCAGCCCTTCCAAACAATTCTAAAAAAAAATCCTAGAAAAAGAGAATAAAGTGACATATCCATAAGGCTCACCAGAGGGAAGCCACCAGGCAAGGGAAGAAACTAAAGGGAAAGTGGTAAAAATAAGAAATAAAAGAGCCAACAACAGTAAAACATCATAGCAAAGATGAGTCAATATCTAACAATTATAAACATCAATCTTAATGGCCTCAATTCACCAATCAAAAGAAAGAGTGGCCGAATGGATTAAGAAGCAAAATCCAACAATATGCTGTATAGAAGAAGCATACCCAACTTAAAAAGAAATTCATAGACTGAAAATAAAAGGATGGAAAAGAGTTCTCATGACAGGGATGCAGAAAAAAGCAGGGGTAGCAATCTAATTTACAAACAATAGATTTCAAACCAAGTCTAACAGAGACAAAGATTATCAGTACATCCTTGTGAAGATCATAATCCAAGAGGAAGCAATAACAATCACAAATATATATGCACTAAAAATGAATGTCCCCAACTATACAAAACAAATATTAAAGGGCATAAAAAACCAAACAATCACTAACACAATTGTAGTGGGCGACCTAAATGCCCCACTATCAAAAATAATGTAGACAAAAAATTAATGAAATTCTAGAGCTGAACCATGCTATTGAACAAAAGACCTTCATAGATGAATACAGAGTGTCCCCCACACCCCAACAATACCAGAATACACATTTATTTCAGATGCATACCAGTCATTCTCCAAAATAGACCACATGCTATCTCATAGGACATGTCTAAGTAAATGTAAAAGAACTGAAGTCACCCCCTGTATATTAGTAGACCATAGTGCAATGTAATTGGAGATCAATAACATAAGAAAGCAAAAACTCCCCCAAACACACGGAAATTGAATAACACCCTCCTGACCAACCAATGGGTCACAGAGGAAAGTAAAGAAGAAATTCAACAATTTCTCCACATAAATGCTAATGCCAATACAATATACAGGAATCCAAGGGACACAATGAATGCAGTTCTAGGTGGGAAATTCAAAGCAGTGAATGCCCAAATAAGGAAAACTTGAGAGCACTCAAATAAATAACCTAATGCAGAACCACAAGCCCCTAGAAAAAGAAGAGCATAACAACCACAAAGTTCATACTAGAAAGGAAATTATAAAAATCTGACCAGAAGTCAATGCAGTGGAGACTAAGAGAGTGATACAAAAAAATCAACAAATCAAAGAGTTTGTTTTTTAAAAGAATAAATAAATAGATAAACCTTTAGCTAAACATCAAGAAAAGGAAAAAAAAAGGCTCAGATCCATGCAATTAAAAATGAAAAGGGTGAAGTCACGACAGACCCAGCGGAAATCCAGAGGGTCATCAATACCTACTGCAAGAACCTGTACTGTAATAAATTGGAAAACACAGAAAAATTTGACAGATTCCAGATACATACAAATGGTTAAATTGAAATAAAGAAGATATAGAAATTCTACACACCCCAATTACAATCACTGAAATTGAAAGTGTAATAAGAAATTTACCAACAAATAAAAGCCCAGGTCCTGATGTCTTCATTCCTGAATTGTACAAGACATTTAAAGAAGAACCATCACAATTACTCTTTAAATTCATCAAAGAAATTGAAAGGGAAGCAATACTTCCAAATTCATTCATTAAAGCAAGTGTTACTTTGATTCCAAAGCCAGGGAAGGATCCAACCAAAAAGAGAATTACAGGCCAATTTTCCTAATGAAAATAGATGCAAAAATCCTCAAGAAGTTACTGCCAAACAGAATACAGAGGATCATCAGGAGGATCATACATCTTGACCAAGTCAGATTTATCCCATGGATTCAAGGATGGTTCACATATATAAATCAATAAATGTAATACACTATAATCACAGAGTCAAGGACAAAAAACATAAGATCATCTCAATAGAAGCAGAAAAAGCATTTGACAATATCCAACACGGATTCATAAAAAACCCCTACAGAGCATTGAAATAGAAGGTCTTTATCTCAACCTCATTAAAGCTATTTATGAAAAAACGACAGCCAACATCATATGAAACATTCAAAATTTGAAAACATTCAAGCTTAAATCAGGAACAAGGATGCCCACTATTGCCACTCCTGTTGAATATAGTTTTGGAAACATTAGCCACAGCAATTAGAAAAGAGAAAGAAATAAAAGGAATAAAGATAGGAAAGGAAGAATTTAAACTGTCAGTATTTTCTGTCATTATTTGCTATCACTATATGATATTTTACATAGAACACACAAAAAAATCCACCAAAAGACTTCTAGACTTAATTGACAGATTCAGTAGAGTAGCTGGATACAAGGTCCACATTCAAAAAACAATAGCCTTCTTATACACAAATAACAGACTCAGAGAGAGAAACTTTAGGGAAACAATGCCTTTTACAATAGCATCCCCCCCAAAATGAAATGTCCAGGAATCAATCTAGCAAAGGAAGCAAAAGACCTCTACACTGAAACTAGAGCACCCTGAAAAGAGATCAAAGAAGATATAAGAAAATGGAAAAATATCCCTTTTTCCTGGGTAGGAAGAACCAATATAGTGAAAATGGCCATACTTCCAAAGCTACTATATAGATTTAAAGCAATGTCAAGTGAAATTCCAACACCATACTTCACAGAACTAGATAAAACAATCAAAAAACTCATTTTGAACCAGAAGAGACCGAGAATAGCAGAAGCAATTCTAGGCAACAGAGACATGGTAGGCATATTACAATCTCCAACTTGAAACTGTACTACAAAGCTACTGTCATAAAAACAGCAAGTCATTGGCAAAGAAACAGACCTGAGGATCACTGGAATAGATGATAAGATGCAGAAACAACTCCAGAGATACTGAGCCACCTCATCTTTTATTCCCTATTGTTTACTGGTACATTTTAGGTATAAAATATAGTTACATTGATCAAGATCTTGTACCATTACATGACTATCTTGGTTCTTATTTTTTCCCCATCCCCTGCCCTTCCTTCACTCCCTCCACCCTTCCCTATTTGGAAAGACTTTGTTTTCATTTCTTTCCTTTTCTCATATTTTTTCTTTTCCATTCTTTCTTTTCCCCTGCCCCTCCCACTATCCCTGCTCCTTTAGACCTTTTCTTCTTATTACACCATATCAATTATACATTTTTAAAATTACAATATCAAGATCTAGGAGATATTACCACAGATTTTACAGAATTTAAAAATATATAGAAATCATGTTACAAAAATCTCTTTTGAAATAAATTTGACAACTTCTAAGAAGTATCTTGGAAGACAAATTAATGTGACTAAATGAAGGAAATATAAAATTTGAAGTGCACCTAGTAAAGAAAGTATATTCTTAGCTTGAAAACTTACCTATATGACAACAAGTGGCTCATATACATTTTAACTGATAAGTTACATTAAACATTTAAAGCAGAAGAAAGAAGGAACACTTCTCCCCACATTTTAGGAAATCAGCATTGTGATAATCCTAAAAATGGACAAAGATAATAGAAGAAAAATGTATGAACATAGATAGAAATTTGTTTAACAAAACAATTAAACATCTGAACTGGCAGTTTGTAGAAAGTGGTTTTATTATAGGGATGTCAGTGTTAGTTCAGTATTGGTAGAACCCCACCCAAAAGTCATCATTTTAACAGAGGAAAGGGAAAAACCATATGATCCTGTCACTAGTTGGAGAAAAAATATCAGACTAAATTCTACAGCTCTTCAAGGTAAAAGCTATCAGGAGACTAGAAATAGAACAGAACATTCTCAACAGATCAAAAACATGTACTCCATACTTACAGCAAAAATGTCTTATATAAATGGAGAAGATACAATGCTTTCCCCCTAAGGTGGGGAACAAGGGCAGACATGCATACTCTTCATCTGTGCATTAAACTTTGAAACATAGGCCTAAACCAAAATATTCTGGCAATAAAATGACACAATTAGGATAGGATTGGCAAGGTAAAAGCAAAATCTTTATATGTAGATGAAGTGATCATGTTTAGAACATAATTTTAAGAATTCGTCTAAAGCTACAGTAATCAAGACAGTGTTGGCATAAGGAAAGACATATAGATCACTGGAACAAAACAGAGAATCTAGAAATAGAACCACACATATATGGTCCATCTGGTTTTGAAAAATTATGTAACATTTACCTTTTATAGATATGCACTCAATTCAAGAGCAGAGGAAAAGAGTATTTTCAGCAAATGGCACTAGAACACCTGGTATCTGTATGTAAAAAAATAACCTCAACCATTTATTTTCTTTCATAAAATAACTTGTGGGGATCTACGAACTTAAATATGAAAGACTAAACCTATAAAACTTTAAGAGGAAATTATAAAGGAAAACGCTTATAAATTTAGGGTAAGCAAGAACTTCCTAGGATACAATAAACATGATGCATAAATGAAAACATTGATAAATAAGATTCCATCAAAATTTAGAACTTTAAATGACATCATGAAAATGAAAAGTATTCCTTAAACTGACCATATTTACAATGCACATATCCTATGTGCAAAATATATAAAGAACCCTTACAGCTCATTGTCAACCCAATTAAAAAGTAGACACAAGAAGATGATAAATAGCTAGTACAGCACAAGAAAAAGTGTGCAACAATAGAATCAGAAAAATACTAATCAGTACAATAATGATTGTGTAATACAGTCATTAGGGAGCTGAAGTTAAAAGTTTTAAAAGCGTTGTCATGACATTTTCTTTTTGATGGATTCTCCTCCTTTGCATTTAATTTGTCATGCCCAACGGATTCATTCTGCTGGGCTTCCTGAGTTGTGATCCTCATTTTCTTTTCCTAGGATATTGTCTAAAATTTTGTGGAGTGCTGGTTTAATATTCATGAAGTTCCTGAGGCACTCTTTATTATGAAAGTATCTTATTTCTCCATCAATTTTGAAAGATAGTTTTGCAGGGTATATTAATCAGGGTTGGAGGCTGTTTTCCTTTAGGGCTTGAAATACATCACTCCAAGCTCTTCTTGCCTTGAGGGTTTGCATTGAGAAGTCTGCTGTGATTCTGATGGTCTTTCCTTTGTATGTGATTTGTTTCTTTTCTGTCACTGCTTATAGAATTTTGTTCTTCTGTTGGGTTTCTGGAATCCTAACTGTTATATATCTGTGTGTAAATTTTTTTGATCTTCAAGCCTATTTGGAGTCCTATATGCCTCACTTATCTGTATGTCAAGTTCTTTTCCCTAGCTTGGGAAGTTTTCTGCCATAACTTCTGTGAACAGTTTTTCTATGTCATCTGCACCCTTTCCTGTTTGTTCATTAACTCCAATCTGTCTTATGCTATTTCTCTTTGCATCGTCTAGCAGTTACTGAATTGATTTCTCGTCCCTTACAATTTTAAAGCAATTTATCTTTTTCTCATCGTTAATTGCAATCTTATCTTCTATATCTGAAATTCTGTCCACACATTGGTTCATTCTGCTGGGTAGACTTTCAGTGGAGTTTTTAATCTATGGGAAATCTGACTGCATCTATTTTATGGATTCCATTTTGTTTCCAATGTTGGGATTCCATCATGTTCCTCAGCTCCTAAATTTTTTTAAAGTGTTCTCTCTAGAAGCATTAATCATGTCTTGCCCTATGGGCACAATCTCTGCTGTTATCTGAGAAATTATTTCTGGTTTCATTTTTTTCCAGATCCTCTTTTGTTGCCAGTTCAGGTAGTCCAGGTGGTTAGGTATCAGATTGTTCCATCTCTTTTCCTTTTGGGGTTGCTGTAGATGATCTGGAAATCTGTTTTTGAGGTTTTTTGACATGTATTCTCATTTCCATTGACTGTGCAGCTCATCTCTGCCCTGGGAGCAGTGGACTGGCAGCCAGGGGTCCTCCTCCTGGGTGCTGGGATTGGGTCACCTCCTCTGCCCTGGGAGCATTGAAATGGCAGCCAGAAAGCCTCCTCCTGGGCACTGAGATTGGCTCACCTCCTTTGCCCTGGGAGCAGTCATATGGCTGCCAGAGAGCCTCCTCTGTGGCACTGGGATTGGCTCACCTCCTTTGCCCTTGGAGCAGTGGAATGGTGGCTGGGGAGCCTCCTCCTGGGTGCTGGAATTGGGTCTCCTCCTCTGCCCTGGGAGCATTGAAATGGTGGTCAGGGAGTCTCCTCCTGGGCACTGAGATTGGCTCACCTCCTCTGCCCTGGGAGAGGTGGAATGGTGGATGGAGAGCTTCCTCCTGGGCATTAGGATTGGCTCTTCTCCTCTGCACTGGAAGATGTGGAATGGCAGCCAGGGAGCCTTCACCTGGGCACTGGGATTGGCTCACATCCTCTGCCCTTTGAGTAGTGGAGTGGTGGCCAGACCCCACTGTATAACTCTTTACCTTTCTTCCCAAGTACAGTGGTATAGTGTGACTCTATTGCAGAGAATCTCTTCACTTTTCTAGTGGGCTTCAGTTTTATTCAAGTATCTGGCTCAGTGGTTGCAGTTGGCCAGGGACCTCTCAGCCCACATGCCTCAGCTGCTTGTCAGTGGTTATGCTGAGCCACCTCATCTTTGACAAAGGAGCCACCCTCATTGGAGGAAAGATAGCCTACTTCATGAATGGTGTTGAAAAAACAGGATTTCAACCTGCCAAAAATTAAAACTATACCCATATATATCACCATGCATTAACTAAATCAAAGTGAATTAAAGATCTAAATATTAAAACAGAAACACTAAACCTGCTGTAGGATAAGTTCAGTAGTACTCTTGAAGACATTGGCAAAGGAAAAGACTTTATGAACAAAACCTCAGTAGCACGGAAAGTAGCACAATGAATCAACAACTGGGATCTCATCTTATTAAAAAGCTTCTGCACTGCAAGAGAAACCACCAAGAGAGTTAAGAGTTAACCTACAATGTCAGAAAAATATTTAGCAGCTGTAACTCAGACAAAGGACTACTATCTAGAATATATAAAGAACTGAAAAAAATCAAACCCCCTCAAATTTAAAGACTTAATTCAAAAATGGGCATCTTAAATGAACTGATATTTCTCAGACAAAGAAATAAAAGCAGCAAATGAACATATGAGAAAATGTTCAGCATCACTGGTTAATCGAGAGATGCAGATGAAAACAACAGTGAGATTTCACCTCACCCCAGAAAGAATGGTTGCTCTCATTAAATTAACCAGTAACAAATGCTGGCAAGGGTGTGGGGAGAAAGGAACCCTTCTCCATTGTTGGTGTGAGTGCAGAATGGTACAACCACTGTGGAAATCAGTATGGAGATACCTCAAAGAATTAGGACTAGAAGTCCCATTTGACCCAGATATTCACCTGCTGGGCATCTTCCCAGAAGAACTGAAAGAATCATACCACAGTGATATATGTACACCCTTGTTTATAGCATCACAGTTTGTAATAGCTAAAGTTTGGAAACAACCCAAGTGCCCATCTACCGGAAAGTGGATAAAGAAGATTTTTTTTTATAAAAAGTAGTACTACTTAGCCACACAGAATGACAAACTAGACACATTTATAGCTAAATGGATGCATATTGAGGCCATACTCTTAAGTGAAATAAATAGGACACACATGTGTAAATACCGAAGAGTTTCTCTAGTGTGAGAAACCGAAAGTGTAGGTAAGGATTAAAATTATTAAAATGAATAATTGATAATTTGAAATAGGAAGAAAAGTTCCAATGTGGTAGCAGAAGTGGGAGAGGAAGGGGCAAGGAAAGAAGGGAAAGATAAAATCATGAGAAAAGAAATAAATGGAAACAAAGTTTATATAAATTGGGAAGGTTGCAGGGTTGGAGGGTGCACAGGTAATGGGGAAAAATAAGAACCAAGATACATCATGTACAGGTACAAGCACCCAATGATAAATATAAATGAATTGAATACCTAAAAGTTACCAATAAAGAATGTAAGAAAAAATACACCTATGTACTACAAAAGTTTTGAAAAGACACATCAGAAAAATTTTTTTACAGTAGGGGAAATATTAGTGTTCTCTTGTGTGTAAAAAATTCTCTCAACTGTCTATCAGAGATGTAAAGTAATTAAAAATATTTGCCACCCATTAGATTGTTATATGTTTTGTGGTAATATGGACACCAGGCATGTTTAGAGAAAGTAAATTATTTCAATCACTTTTTAAAAAGTTTTTGGATTTAGTAATAGAGGAAACTTTCAGCCCAAGTTCCAATCATTCCACTCTAAGGAGATACTGTCTTATGTTTCAACAGGAAGACACATAAGAGGAGATTGAAAAAATTTTACTAACATAGCACATATTAGCTATAACAATCTTAATCAACATTAGAAAGGCCTTTTCTGTCACCATGCAAAATAAAGAGAGAGCATTGAATATAAATGAGTTCTTGCCAACCCCAAAAAGCTGATTGAATTTCTGAAATATGACAGAGATATTGAGCCAGGAACAAAGCACACATTTCTCAAATTTAAATTTTAACAAATACATGAAATTAATAAACTACATCTGGGCTATAAAAAAGATGCATGTCATATGACTAGGACAGATGAGTGTGGCAAAATTTATGATACTGACTATCAAATAATAACTGTCATTTTGGTTTCCATGGTTATATCACTTCATCCTTTACTGACTACTCCTCATCTGCCTGTACTTTCAGTAAACATTTGTGGTCCACTCAGAGAATCCAGGATAAACCAACACTCTGTGTATAGTCTTTTCCTAAAGAAGTAACATTTACCAGTTTGTCATGTAGGTCAATATTCACAAATGGGAAGGGTGGTATGTGGACATATCATTTGGAGGAATATCATCCAACACATCATAGAGATGTCCTCTGGCTTGCTCAATGCAAGTTCCATTTTCCGCTGACCAAAGGAAGGGCACTTGGGTTTCTGTCTCTAGGAATCATCTCTGGGTATGGCAAATGCATCGACTGCAGCCATCTGGAGACCCAAGGAGAACTAGTTCTACGGGGTCCACCTCGTGGAGGCCTCCATGAAACCCCACTCCCAGTTTCAGAACATTACTTCCCTCTGAATTCCCTGTAAGGAAAGACAACTCTATAGCATGAATATGTTAGAGTTATGGTGCTTTTTTTGTCACTTCACTCATGAAATTAAAATACAATCATCTCAACCACAGAGATCATTTGATTATGCTAAATCATCTTTTGAGATAAAACTGAGTATGCTGGACACTAATATTGCTTCAGAGTGATATAGTTTACCATAATCACTGCCATTTATTACTAAGATTGGTTCAAAAGCTTAGCTCTCTCTTCACTGTGTTGCTGCACTGGAGTACAAATGACATAGGTCCGATCATGCAATGAAGCACAATGCCCTCAAGGTATGACTGTGGTATCACTTAACTTTCCTGATCTGTCCACCTTCCACCACTTTCCTTCTGCTGAAGCTGAGCCATATAAATGGCACTAAGACTCCCCAGAATTCATAAGCAACTAAACTCAGTTTCTAACAACAACCAATAACAAAGCCAAAAATTATAATTTTAAATTGAGCATCCAAGTGTGATAGCAAAACCTGTAATCTCATCTACTTGGAAGTTCATACAGGCAGTAAAGAAGGTCAAGGCCAGCCTGGGTTATTTAGCAAAATCTTGTTTCAAAATATAGTTTTGAAAAAGGGATGAGGGTGGATTTTAGTGGTACAGAATTCCTGGATTCATTAAAACTGCAATCCCTAGCCTAGGATCTGATACTGTACTTGAGCAAAGGAATTGTGTTTAGAAGATGGAAGCTGTTTGTCAAATATCACAGAATAAAACAAAAAAAGTTTCAAGCCAAGATGAACTGTACTTTTCTTCTATTTCATCTGATCATTTTAGAACTTGATGATCTAAGAGACATTGTGACACATCAGAAATTCTATCACTGTTACCTAATGTATTGGTTACTTTCTCACTGATAGGACAAAAATACCAACTCCTGGAAATTGAAGAAGGTGAGATTTTTTTTGACTCACAGCTTCAGTGGGTTCCATCCATGCTTTGGCTCTGAGGCAGGAACAGCACAGAAAGGGCCATGTAAGGAAAAGCTGCTCATGTTATGGTGGTCATAAACCAGAGGAAAAGGGAGGAAACAGGTACAAGAATGCACCCTTCCAGGTCCTACCACCAGAAACCCTCCTAAAACCAGATCCCACCTCCTAAGAGCACAGTTACCTACTGAAGGCATCAATGGATGAATACACTGAAAAAGGTGATCCCAACACCTTCCAAACACCTGAGACTTTTGTAGGACTTTGTAGACCTAAACTGTAAACCTTACTTTAGACACCCAACTCAAAAGGAAATGAAACCACATGGAAGAGAATTTGTTCCATGATGAGCTCCCTCAAGGCTCCCTTCATGTCCCTATTTCTTAAACTGTAAATAAAGGGGTTCATCTTTTGAGGCTCCACAAAATACATCACTGAAACAACTGTGGTATCCCAGGTGAGTCAGTTACTGCAGTGCTAATGTCCTCCCTAAAAGCTGTTCCATAGAACAAGGAGACAACAGACATGTGAGAGCCACACTTGGGAAAGTGTTTATACTTTCCTCCTGGAAATGGGATCCTCAAGACAGAATACATGATGTGAAAATAAGAGAAAATGATTCCACAGAGAGGAACACCAACAAATATGCAAGCTCAAATATAGATGAGGATGGTATCCAGCAGAGTATCAGAACAGGTGAGCTTGATGATCTGAGCAAGTTCAAAGAAAAAGTCTGGGATTTCCAAGAATGTGTTGAAGGACAACTGCAGCACCATCAGACTGTGAAACAATGCATTTAGCATGCTAACTAACTGAGAGGACACAACAAGGAGGATACAGAGGTGGGAGTTCATGATAACTGTGTAACTCCATGGGTGGCAAATGGCCACATAGTGGTCATAGGCCATCACTGCAAGGAGAAAATTTTCCAGAAATAGTAAAGCTAGGACAAAACTGACCTGGGTGAGGCAACCTTTGAAAAGTGATGATCTGACTATGTGTTTTGATGTTCGTGAGCATCTTTGGAATTATAGTTGTGCTTATACAGATATCAGTGAAGGACAGGCTGGAGAGGAAGAAGTACATGTGGATGTGGAGTTGGGAGTCAGAGCTGATGGACAGGATGATGCAGGTTCCTGAGCACTGTTACTAGATACATGGCCAGGAACAGGCTGGAGGTGAGAGGCTGAAGCTCTAGGTAATCTGTCATTCCCACGAGATGGAATTCTGAGATAGTTGTTTGGTTTATAGTTTCCATGATCTCTACTGATCTGGTAGAAAAGATGCAGTGGACATAAAATGAAGCCACTTCTTATTTACAAACAACAGGTGAATCACCTGGAAACATGGAGAGAGAGAAAAAAAAGTTAGAATTGTGGATTTATTTTTGACAAGTCTATTTATGAGCAGAATTTGATTTCTTTTCCTTTGGTCAGTTGTTTAATTAGTTATGTATTAAATTATTTATTGATGGTATATGTTGGTGGCACATAATAATTACATTTATTAGACTGGGTATTTAGCTCAGTGGTTCTGCCCCCTGCCTTGCAAGCATAATGACCCGAGTTCAATCCCTGGTACCAAAAAATGAAAATTAAATAAAATAATAATAATTACATTTATCGTGGGTAACTAGTACATATACACATAAAGTTTGATCATTTTTCCTTTCCTTTCCCCTGCCATTTTTTCTGTCTTCTTCCCTATATTTATTTACCAACTCCAAAATTTTGACCTGTATGTTTTCATGCCACCTCTCTTTCATGTTGCTCTTTAAAATTCTTATATTTTTTGCTTCTCATATGAGAGAAACCATGTGAGTGACTTATTTCACTTAGTAACATGCTCTCAAGTGCTATGCATTTTTCTACAAATAAGCCAAAATTATCTTTATGGCTGAGTAGTACTCTATTGCATAAATACAATACATTTTCTTTATCCATTCATCTGCTAATAGGCACACAGGTCATTTCCATAGTTTAGTTATTGTAAATTGTTGTGGTATAAATACTCTATGTATGTATCAATCCACTATGATGACAGTATATCTCTCAGAAAGATTCCTAGGAGAAAAATATCTGGGTTTTAATGCTTTGCTTCTCACTTATGTAGAAACACATAAAATCAAAATCTTTGCTCACATTGTCTCTTCATTCCACTTGTCTCACACCTCTAACTTCTGTTGCCTTGCTAGAACAACACATCTGCATACTTTGTTGCAATATCTGGTATTGTAACAGAGAATAAAGTATGGATATTATTCAGAAATATGTCATGCCTCAATAAAAAATAAAACAGAGTGAACTTGTCTAATTTATTTCTAGAGCACTGGTTTCCAACATTGGCATGCTGCAGAATTACTGGAAGGTCTTGTCCAGTTATGAATGTTATGCATTCTACCAGCTTTTGGAATTATGGAAATACATCATGGACACAAAATATATTTTAGAAAATACTAAGTCCAAGCTCTGATGATCTAGCAGCTGATTGGCATATCTTGAAAACTCCTGATAGGCCAGAATTAACATTAATAAATGACCATAAGGGTCTCATTATTTTCCTCAAGAATTTTAAAAGATTATACATCAGTGCAGCTTAAACTTTTCCTTTGATTTTTACATATACCTACTCTACCCATAAAAACATTTGCTACAAGTAGAAGGCACATATCAAGGTGACTGGGAGCAGAGATTAGAGAGCAGTGCAAATCATCTTCATCTCATAAGAATCTTCCTTTGGAGCCAAGCAATCTGTTCCAGCACTTAATTCTAAGGAAAACTGGGCAACAATATGAATGACACACTTTCATCTTAAAATAATTTCTTCCATTAATTAGATAAGTATCATAAATAAGTAAATAAGTACTGAATATTTAAACAAAAGAATTTATGACATTGACGACTCCTCAGAAAAAGATGGGAAAGAAATAAAACAATTTATTAGTATCTGGAAGATGGAAAATTACAAGATAACCTAAATTAGAAAATCAGTCTTCTTAGCAGAAGTGTTCCTGGAAAGCAGAGTTCTTCATTTCTTTGGAAAGAGTGAAGCAAGTATGACAGCAGTGATGACTTGGTAGCATATTAGACTCACACACTTTGAAATTATTCCAAGCTCAAGCCCTACCTCTGTGTTGGAGAGCAAACTTCAAATGGATGAGGGAGAGTGCCCTCAGTTCCCTAATGGGAGCTGCCTAGTGGATATTTTCATTAGCTGTATGTGATAGTAACATCACTTTTAAACTTCTTCAAGCATAATATTGCACATCTTAAATATGTACAGTTCTATTTGTGCAAATATAGTTCTTTTGTGCAAAGAAATTTGAACACGTAGAAATATTTTTTTGATGAGAAATGAATAAGCCAAAAGCAGCCAGCAGATTGATGGGTATGTGGAAAACTTTTAATGTATAATACATATGTATTTATCATATATATAATATATATATTATATAGAAAGAGAGAGAAAGGGAAGAAGGCAAGGAGAGAGAAAGAATAATGAGAGAGTGAGCCAAAAACTATACATCACAAAAAAACCATGTATACATATTTTAATACTAAATTTATTGAGATACAATGAGATTAATACTAGTTACTTCTGGCCTCTACAGTTACAAGAGGTGCTCAAGTAGTGGCCATTATCTTTTGGACATTTATTAGTATGGTGAATTGTGAATATATATATTTAAAATCTTCCATGAGCAACAGCACATGATCTTCTAAGGCCTCAGAAGGAAATGATAGTGTACAGAAGCTTAATTATAGGAACAAAAGACAGAATATCTGTAAATTTATAAATACAGACAATAATTTCTGTACTGGAACTACTTCTGGGAATCTGTTACAGAGAAAAATGGAGAAGGAAACATACAACAATTATATCAACATTTATTTTGACCAGGAATCGTGACAATATATTATATATAACAATGACACTTAATGAAATAAATAAGATACATTAATCACAAATATCTGTTAGTATACACACTAAAAATGTTATATGCAAAATATTGTGCCATGAGAACCTTTTAAGCACTTTTAAACCTGCACTGTTATGCGTTTTCACATTACAGATGTTGGATGCAGAAGAGAAAATAGAATAATACAAGATTGGCTCCCCAAGTGTAAAAGACTCATACCTTTGATCAAGCTTGCTGCAATATGCTTATGTATTTTTATTTATGAAATGATAGAGGTTAATTAAGGCACCTATCAAAATCAACTTGAATAAATTGATTTTTTCTTCCCCAGAGAAATTATTACCCAATGTGATATAAATATTCTTCCATGTTTTATATTTTGTTTGTTTATATTTTACAAACATAATACAAATCTTCAGATTTGTCACCTTTAAAATTTTTAATAACAAGGATCCTACTGTATACATTATTTATAATTGTCATACACAGATTATTTATTTTTATTAATCTTGCTATCTTTAGTTCTCCTTCATGAATTTAAAATAGCACAGTGTTCTACTGTATTTTCACAACATTATTTCAGCTTTCCCTGACTGATGGATGCTATGGTTACTGCTTTTAAATCCCTACATATACAACTCCGAGCTATGCATGGGGACCCCCAGTGAATCCAAGATGTCAGGTCTTTTGATAAGGTAGAAAATAAATAGAATAAAATACCAAAGAGATTAATTCTGTATGGTTCATATTTTATCACTTCATTTAAAAAGAATAGGCAGATGTTTAATTTCTTAGTTCTGGAAAGTGTTGACATGCGGTCATGTGTTGTTGTTGCTATTAATTACACTGTATCTGCTTCTTCTCTTTAAAATACTTGGTAACTTCAGAAAGTACAAAATGGGTATTGGGAAGCTGCCGAATGAGACTTTCTGTGACTCCAGCGCCTTCCTCAGAGTCCTCACAGTCCCCCTCCATGGATACAACAAAGTTTTCTATATAGTTATGGATTAAGAAATTGAACATCATGTAAGAGACAAGATTATTTTTATGGGATGAATTCTGTCTGTTTTAAAATTAATAGGTTGAAATCTAACCACTAATACTGCATAGCGTGACTGCATTTAGAGTTGGTTCTTTGAAAAGATAAGTAATGTAAATTGTGGTCCTTAGAGTGAGTCCTAGCCCAACACAACAGTGGTCCTTCTAAGAAAGAGGTAATTAGGGTACAGAAACAAAGTGAAGACCATGAGAAGACACTGAGAGAAGGCAGCCATCTGTTGATCAAGGTGAGAGACCTCAGGAGGGACCAACTCAGCCTACAACATGACCTGTCAATTTCTGGCCCCCGGAATTGTGAGGAAATAAATTTCTGCTACTTATTTACTCATTATGTGGTATGTTATTACAGTATCTGCAGAAAAATAATCCATTGAATAAAATTCTCCCGTCACCTCCAAAAGATTCACGTAAATATTGCACTATTTCTTGAGAGTCATTTTGCTTAAGAAAAGGCAGGTTTCTGTTCAGGGGAAATGATTGCTCTGATTGTAGGTGCCCAACAGAATGAGAGCTGGGTGAGCATTGGTAAAACCTGAAAAGAAAAGTAAGAAGGTGTCAAGGTAACAGGCTCATGGAAGACCTGTTTCTCATTCTCTTTTGCATCTGCTGATCTCACCGGCTGAAATTGAAACATCATTTGTGTTCATGCTCAAATCATTGACTGAATAAATAGTTACCTGGTCAGTTGGACTGGGAATGATGCTCAGCATCTCACCTGGATGTGGAAGGCAGAAGATCTCGTCTCAGGAAGAGCAGTGGCAACAACTGAGCCAGTGGTGTCCAGATCAAGAAGGATCATCTTTTGGAGAAACAGCAGCTGTTGCTTCCTGACTGGATGGGCTTTTGTGTGAGGTTTCTCCAGCTGGCTTCTACAGCCTCTAGGTCCCAAGGGCCTCAAAATCCAATGCTCCTTATTAGACTAGAAATGTTACTGCTACTCTGATCCCACAAGTGCCTGTTCTTAAAGACCAACTCTGCAGAGGAGAGGAACTTATGGAGGTTGCTTTTCTGACACCTGAGTTGAGGTCTATCCCATCCAGTTCTCTCAACCGCTTCTCCTCACTCTCATTTCATGTACCTTGTACATAGAACATATTGAACTTTTCTAACCAAGCTCAATCTCCCATTCTAGTTTTGTCTATCCATTAAATCATATCAGGAAGCTTAATTGAATTTGAGCTGTGGAAATATAGCTTATATGTAAGTATACAATATATAATTATAAGTATAGCTTAAGATACAGACATTCTTCTTTTAATTGCCAAATTCTATTGCTGAAATTGTTTGCTAAATGAGGAATGTCTATAGTATGTACATGAAAATTCTCACAACAAAGAAATGGTCAAAGGAAAGTCCAACTTGATGACTTTGCTTTTATTTGCATAACCCTTACATGCACTACTGTAATATATAACAGAATATACTACCATGCTGTACATAACAGTACAATCAGCAAAAATTATAGTACTGTACAAAAAACATATTGAGATTCTATAAATAAGATGTACAGAATTGTACAAAAAAGGAACATTGCAACTCTCAATGTTGGGCTTCAAGTCTGTAGAGGCCTTCAAACACAAGGGTTGTTAAATGAAGAACATCTGTATTATAAGTGTATTAATATTTCCTTTTTGAATAGATAATGTTTTGAATTATTTTTTGGTTTTATCAAAATCTTACATGAACATGAAGCTGGAAATATAATCACATCAAATAACAAATTTTCATGGCTTTCACATTTTTAAGCCAAATGAGTTTTGTAAGACAGATTACAAAAAGGTGTGAAGTTAATAATTTAAAATCAGAGTAAACCTACTTCCAGAAGTGCAAAACAGAGTTACAGGTTATTTTCAATACAGGAAAAATTAAACTTGTTTGCTTTAATTTCTTAAAACTACTAAGACAAAACACTAACTTGTATTTTTATTCATGCTTCATACTCCTGTGTAATCTCTCCTAAATCTCAAAAAATTAAAAAGTCTCAACCAAAGGTGCCTCAAAAATCATGATTTAATAGCTTGTTCTGAAACTTCTGAAAGTCAAATGAAGCCTACCATGATGAAAGTATTGTAAGCCCCAGAATAAGGGAACTCTGCAAGCCCAGTAGTGTCCAACAGCATTTATGAAAAGAATAATAAAAAGATATTGGTTCATTCAAAATAGTGATTTCTTCAACCCAGGACAAATGGGAGAAGATTGCTACTTAAATATGAAATATTTACGCAAGTATTTTTGAAGAATATCCTGTCATTATCATTTTGAAGCCCTCAATTGTTTGCTTCCACTGTTACCCATAAGTAGCCTGATAAAATTCCTGGTTTCATTATTGTAACCATAGTTACCAGAACAGTCATTACCTTGCTAAAGCAGGTGCTGAGGAATGCGTTGGGAACCCCAGTTCTGTTTTTTGTTCATTTGACAATGCTTGGAGCCATGTTGGTTGTGCCCTTTTCCCTTGTCTTTCTTCCTCCATTGACCTGGACCTAGCTCCCTGAGAGCCTCTCTGCTGTGGTGTAGGATCCTCTCTGCTACCTCTTGCGCCTCTTGGCTCCTCTCTCAGTTAAGAGTCATTCGTGCTTCTAATAGGTAGTGTTCTTTTCTCCTTTGGTGGTGATGGAGGACATCACCACCCTCCCTTCCTCCTGTTCCTTTTACTACATAGAATCATAAGTGTACACTGGCCGGTGGAGTACCGCCATACTTTCTCTGTCCTGTTGATGCATCCAGAGTATAAACAGTCCTCGCAGGCAAGCCCTTGTGCTACATCAGGTCCCTTTGAGGATTCTTACACCTTGTTGCCCTGTTTCTCTCTTAACCTATGGATTTTCATATTGCCACATAAAAACGCACTTTTGTTCTGAACGTGGGAAAAGTCACTTTGCTTGAACTGTTATAGCACAGACAGAGCTCCTTTTTCATTAAAGTCCCTGAAAGGATGCATTATTCTTTCATCCAAACTGACTTTAGCTCCCAACGCAGGGCATAACAGGGGCTGGCAAGCTGGGCCCTTGAGATCAGTGTGAAGCACTTTAAAAACAACTAGAAATGCATATGTGTATTAATGTATCTTGAAAATTAATTTTTGTTCTCTATATTTGGTACACTATAGTGAATCCATTTTCATTGACATTGCTGACTGCATTTTTAAAAGGGGAAAAAGAATGAAGAGGGGGAGGGAAGGAAGGGGAAGGGGATTTAAAGAAAAAAAGAATTGAGAGAAAATGGTGGGCAAGGGATTTAGCTCAGTGGTTCCATCATCTGCCTCTCAAGTGCAAGGTTCCAAGTACCATCCCTGGTAACAAAAAAAAAGAGAGAGAAAAAATGGAAATAGATCTTTTGCAGAGTAGAAAAAGGTTGGAGAGAGGTTAAGGGAAGAAACAAAGCAGCAGTTAATCTGTCACCTTTAACTGTGTGAGCTAGAACAAAATCGAGGGCCAACCCAAAATAAGTCTGCAATAAATAATCCCTTCAATATAGGAAATTTACCCTTTGGGAAAGTGATTTAGAAGAGGCTGGGGAGGGAGGGATAGAGAGCTAGAAGGAGAGGAAAAGGTTAGAGGAGTGGCTAGATGACATGGAAATATCACACAAATTTTGGGAAACTGTTGAAGACGGGAAAAATACAGACCCAAAGAATAATGACAAGAACAGAGCAAACTAAAAGCAATAGGGAAGTTAGAAACTGCATTAACCTTCCTGTAAGAATAGTGACATTCTGGCTGGGGATTTAGCTCAGTGGTTTTGCGGCCTGCTGCACAAGTGCAAGGACCCGAGTTCAATCTCTGGTACAAAAAAAAAATGTATAGTGACATTGAAGAGGACAGAGAGAAAGAAACAATTCAAAATAGGACAGGAACAGAAACAAAGAGGGAGACAAATGCAGACAAAGAAGGGAGAGAGAGAGAAAGAAAAAAGAAAATGAAAAAAAAATACATATATACATAAAAGGGCTTCCTCAGGATATGACTCTGTTGTCCTGGTAGACAAAATTGGCAGCAGTGTGTAGGTCTAAGTTGATTAGTCTCAGCCAGACAGCTGTAGTCTACTGAGATTCAGGTTCATTTCTGCCTGGAAGGCCCAAGTTGAGATCCCTGACCTCCTGCAGGATTGAAGTCTGCAAGGTTCTACTGCAGGGCCAGCTGTCCTCCCCCATAAGGGATTCTGAGTTTCTATGAGAGGTGCTGATCCCATCAACTTACCATCCACAGTGGTCCACTGTGCCTTTATTGCAGAGATTTTCTCCATTTTCCCAGTGGGCTTCAGTTTTCATTGAAGAACCTCAGAGAGTCCCTCTCTGTTGTTCATTTCTGCTGTTCTTCTGAGGCTTATAACCATGGCCTTTGTGGTCCCCCAGCACTTCTATAGTGTGGATTCAGATACCATGGAGCCCACATGGCATGCTCTGGTGGTGCTGCTGCTGGCATCTGCACTATGGTTTCAGCTCCAGTGGAACATTCTTGAAGAGCCCTGTCATTGCTTTTCTCTGTATCCTAAAACTTATGGAGGTGACCACAGTCCGTCAATTGAGAAACTTAAAAGTGATGGATTTAACTGGATTCTAGTGTGCCAGGGGCCACAGAGCAGCACTCAACCATGAAAGACAAGGTGTGTATCTTTACCTTAAAGAACAGCAGAAATTAAGGAATGTTTAGAATGGTCTGACATGTCCACATCTGTGGCATGTGCTAGTTGACCATGGTGTTCCCAGAAGTGAAATAAATAGGAAGCCTACTAAATTTTAGGACAAAAATCTACCTTAAATCATACCAACAGAGAATCATGGAACCTGAACCAATTCCTAGGCTTCAGCCAGTTCACAGACCCAGATTCCTTTGAATAAAGGGGGCATTGGGTCCTTCAGAGGAAGAGCCCCCATACAGTACCAAATATATATGCGTCATTCTCCCATCCATCCCCAAAGAATCTTCCTATCAAGGTAACCATACTTTGGGGTAAATGAAATAATTATAAATTATAGGTACTACTGGAAACTGATTCTAAACCACTGATGCCAAGAGACCCAAAACATCATCAAGGCTCCCAATAAGACTAGGAGGCCAGGTGAACAATAGGATTTAGACATGATCTGACTCACAATGGGACCAGTAGGCCTGTGAATCCATTCAGTGTTCATTTTTCCAGTTTTAGAATGTATGGGGGTAGATATACTTACTACTTAGAAGATTCCCCATACTAGTTCTCTGACCTGTACTGTGAAGGATATTGGGGTGAAAAAGGCTAATTGGAAAGTACAAGAGTTTTCACTACTTGGGAAAATAGTATATCAAAGCAATATTGCATTGCTGGATGGATTGCAGAGATTAGCAAAACTACCAAGGACTTGAAAAATGCAGGGATGGTGTTCGACACACCCACATTGATCTCTCCTATTTGACCTGTACAGAAGATGGGAGGATCTTACAGAATGATGGTGGATTACCATAAAGTTAATCAAGAGGTGACTCCAATTGCAGCTCTGTACTGGATTTGATTTCTTTGCTAGAGCAGATTATCATCTCCTGGTACTTGGTTTGAAGTAAATTTCTTTTTCTCCACAACTATTCATAAAGCCCACACAAAGAAATTTGCTTTCTGCTGGAAATGTCAATACACTCTTGTTGTCTTACCTCCAGGAGCATATCAGTTCTCCATTTTTTTGTCACATTTAGAGAGTTATTCATTGCCTTTCTTTTCCATGAACTATCACACCAGTCCATTACATTGATGACATCACATGAGTAAAAGTAGCAATAACTCTGGATTTGTTGGTAAAGCATATATATGTCAAATAATGGAAAATAAATCCACCTAAATTTGAAGGGTCTTCTATCACAGTGAAATTTTTAGAAGTCATGTGGTGTGAGACAGGATGTGTTGCTGCATCTGGCACCTTCTGCAAAAGGGAAAGAGGCACATTGCCTTGTTGCTGTATTTGGATTTTGGAAGCAACACATTCATCACTTGGGTTTGTTACTCTAGCCAATTTACCAAATGACTAAGATGGCTTCTTCTTCTGTGTGTGGCTGAAAACAAAAGAATGCTCTGCAACAGGGTCAGGCAGCTATGCAGGCCTCTCTGCCACTTGAAACAATCAAGCAGATATAGTAACACTTGAGGTGTCATTGGCAGATAAAGATGTTGTTTGGAGCCTCCAGCATGCTTCTGCATTGTATTACAGTGGAGGCCTTTAGGATTTTGGAGAAAGGCTGCACTATCATCTGCAGAATATCACTTTCCCTTTGATATACAGCTCCTGGACTACTACTAAGATGTGATAGAAACTGAACAATTTACCACGGGGCAACAGGTTGCTTTGCAAACCGAGCTACCCATTATGAACTGGGTGCAATCTAATTCACCACAACATGAACTTGGACCTGCACAGCAAGAGCCCATCATCAAATGGAGTAGTATATATGTCCTCACGTCTGAGTAGGTCTAGAAGGTACAAGTAAGTTGCAAGAAATTTTCCAAACACTCATGGTTCATACTCCTGCTATACATCTTTCTGCCCTACAAAATGAACTTCATGGGATGTATTCTATGATCAGTTGTCGGAAAGAGAAGACTAGATCCTGGCACAAAGGTTGTTCTGCATATTATACAGGCACCATCCAAAGTGTTCTGCTTCTGTACCATTGCCCCTTTCCGGGAGATCCCTGAAAGACAGTGGTGAAAGAAAATCTTCACAGTGGGCAGAACTTAGGGAAGTTCACCTGGTCATATGTTTTGCTTGGAAGAAAAAAATGGTCAAGTGTGAAGATATATACCAATTGATGGAGTGCCGCCAGTGATCTGGCTAGATGGTAAGGGATATTGAAAGATCACGACTGGAAAATTGATGACAAAGACATTTAGGGAAGAAGTATATGGATAGAAATATCCATATGGTTGAAGATTGTAAAGATATTTATGTTCCATAAAAATTCTTACCAAATGGTGACTTCAACAGAAGATGACTTTAGTGAAGTATATAGGATGACTCTTTCTGCAGATAGCAGTCAAGTTTACTGCCTCAGTCACCACTCTCATTGTCCAATGGGCTCATGAATAATATGATTATGTTGGTAGGGCTCTAAGACATGGTTTTTTACTCACCAGGGCTGACCAAGGCCAAAACCACTGCTGAATGCCTATTCTGCCACCTGCAAAGATCAACACTGAGTCTCCAGCATGGCACCATTCTTTGGGGTGATCAGCCTGCAACATGATGGAAGTTGATTATACTAGTTCATTTTAATCATGAAAAGGGCAGTGCTTTGTTCTTACTTAACTAAACACTTATTCTAGGTATGGATTTGCCTTCCCTGAATGTAATTCATCTGCTATAACTGCCATCCATATCTTTACAGAATTCCTCATCCACCACTGTGGCATTCCTCCCACCATTGCTTCTGATCAAGGAACATGCTTCATGGCCAATGAAGTATGGCAGTGGGCTCATGGACATGCTCACTGGTCTTACCATATTCCTCACCATTGAGAACCAGTTGGATTGATAGAAAGGTTTGATGTCCTAGTGAAGATGGAATTACAGTGCCACTTGGCTGGCAATACTTTGTAGGGCTCAGGCAAAGTCCTCCAGAATGCTGCTTGTGCTTTCTATCAGCCTCCAATATATAATATTGTTTCTCCAACAGCCAAGATTCACAGGGCTAAGGCAAAGGAAGTGAGAATGGTACCATTCAAAATTATCCCTAATGACTCACTTGCAAAATTTTCACTTCCTGTTCTCAAGACTTTCTATTGTGCTAGCCTAGAAGTCTTAGTTCCAGATGTGTAAGGCTTGTTCTAAGAGGTATGAAAATGATTCTACTGAACTGAAAGTTAAGAAGTATGCCTGGTCATTCTGGGATCCTCATGTATCTAACTGAACAAGCTACAGTGTTGTGGTGCTGCTGGGTGTGATTGATGCAAAGGGAAATTGAACTACTCTTCTATTATGAGGTAAAAAGAACACATTGGAACTGCAGGATATCACATAAGATATCTCTTAGTATTATCTTGCCCTGTTATTAAGGTCAATGTGAAACTACAATGAGCCAATCCACGCAGGATGAGAAGAGGCCCAGATCCTTCAGCCACGGTTTGCTGTACTAAGTAAAGAAGAGACTTGCTGAAGTGCTGACTGAAGGCCAAGTGGATAAAAATGAGAAGTAGAAGAAAGTGGCTATAAATGCCACCTACACCAATGTGGACAGCTACAGAAACAAGGATGGTAATTGTCATGACTATTTCTCTCCTATTTTTTAATATTCTCATGCATACATGTGAACACACACTAAACAAGTATCTTTGTTTTCTTTCTTTTTACCATAATGTTGATTGACTTAATATTAGTACTTAATACTGTTATGTTTACATTACAATATTTAAGTTATGGAATCTCGGGAAAAGTGTAATCATCACCCAAGAAAAATTTTACCTTTTATTTGGGAAGGGAATTTGTGTTCCTGTTTGCATGTAGAATAGTTTTATCATGTTAGGTGTAAGGCCTTGCTGTTGTACCAGAGATTACATATGGTTTAAGGAGATGTGTTTGATTGTCAAGTTTACAAGGGGTGAGTTGTGACTAAATGTGCCATGAGTCCTTGTCCAAAGCATCATCACTGGGTGGGAATTCAGGTATAGATTCCTAACAAGACAGGGATTTTGGGTGAGGTTTTTCACTAGCTGGTTCCTGTGGTCTCTGTATCCCTGGGTGCCCAATATCCAAAGCTCCACATTTGACCAGCTACTTCACTGTCATTCTAACCCCAGGAGGACACGTTCTTAAAGAAAAAGACTATGGAAGAGAAGAAATTAGGATGGATAATTTCCTTGCCTCTCCAGGCCATGTTTCCATGATTCAATTTTCTCCATTGTTTATGCTCATTGAATTTTTCAGACTTTCTACACAGAACACAGAATTTTCTCATATGTTCTATTGTTTCCTTTCATTTATAGATGAAGGATTACCTCTTCCATAATATGTGGAAGCATATATCCTATTGAAAGTGGGAAAATTATACATGTGTGTATCAATAATGAAGTTATAAATTTTGTTAAAATGCAAACACTTGGGGTACCTTTTCCTATGTGGCAGAGATGCTGATTGACCCTTAATTATTTTTTGTTTAACAGAGAGTATTCTAATCTGTTTTCTATGACTACTGCTCATGGCCAAAAATGTGGATAGTACCATGACTGCCTGTTTAGCACCTGGTAAATGCCTTTAGCAATTTTCAGTAGTTTTTTTTAATAAGGAGCCTGAGTTGAATATTTAGCTCTTTATTTTTAATTGATATGCTAATTTAATTGAAAACTCAACAGAAAGCAATAGAGTACAATGTATCTATAATATGCTCAGCAAAACCAATCAGTTTTCAATCATTATTTCTTAGCAGGAGATGGTGTTCCCTTTTAGAGTTGATTTTAAACCTCATATCTTAAGACATCCATATTGTGTTTATCAAATTATCTTGCCACCTTTATAGTGTTTCTACACTTTCTAAGGCCTGCAGTACAGCCAACTGGTAGAGTGCTTAATGGCATTCACAAACTCCTGTGTCTAATATTTAGCATTGCTTTACATACATACATACATACATACAAACAGAATCACCCAGGCACAGAACTTACTCTAGTTGCACATACAGTCACAGAGAGAAAGAAGTGTGGAACTACCACTGTCACAACGTAGACACTATACCAAACTATGGATAATAGGACATAGTCACAGGACCACTAACAATCACAGAGACACTCTATTATATTCTCAGTGGCACACCAGGACGGGAGACAATTATACCATTTACGTCAGAAATACACATGCACACCTAGTTTTGGGTGGTGCATTAATCCTAGCTAGTAATACTAGAAATTCAGAAGACCAAGGCAGAAAAATTCCAAGTCCAAAAGTAGTCCAGGCAATTTAGAGAGACCCTGTCTCAAAAATTTAAAAAGGTCTGAGGGTATAGCTCAGTGATAGTGTACTTGGCTAGCCGGGCCAAGACCCTGAGTCCAATATCCTGGACTCCAGTGAAAAATAAACTCTTCCTATATGAATATATAATGCACAATATTTACTATTTAAATTTGTGATGAGATGACATTGAGATGATTTTCCTCAATATCTTTTTTTTTCAATACTGAAGATTGAATACAGTGCTTCACACATCTTAGATAAGCACTTCTACAACATTTTAACCTTATTGACATTAAAATCCAAAAGCAGAAAAATGTACAAACATATCAATGGGCTTGTAAACAAAGTCCATTTTTTCAGTGAGTAACTAATAGAATATGATATTGAAGAAATATGACAAAATAATGCTGGTCACAAAACAAAAAAGTATATAAATATGGCTTCCTGTGTGGGTCCTATTGGCTTATTTCTGTAAGTAAGAAAGTACACCTCTTTGTTTGTAATGAGAATTACATACTTTAGGAGATTAATTGCCAAATAGCAGAGACAGAGCATCTTTATTGGAGAAATTAGGGTGAATTTATGAGTGGTGCACTGTCTGCACTCAGATCATCAACTTGGAGCACTTTAAAGCTTGAGACAATCTTCTAAGGAAGAACTTAACAAAGCTCACTATTGGCTTGCTGGATGGATTTGCAATGTTCTCCATCTCATGCAGTATTAGATATCAGTAAATGAGTTCAGAAGTAGACACTGGCCCATGATGAGTGAAGGCAACTGGAAACCTGGAGTTTAGAAATCAGAGCAAAGGCTGGTTGGCTGAACATCAGAAAAATAGGTGAGGAGAAGTATTGAGAAGTGCAAGGAGAGAGATTTCTTTTTGGGAAATTTTTGCAAAGGGAAAAGAGAATGAGACTGGCTGGAGCAGGATGAGAAGTTGAAATAAGGATTTTGTTTAACTTTTCCAAAGGAGCTTATACACATTGACTACTACTGGCAAAGGTGTAATAAATTTAAAAAGTGGTGGAGAAGACAGGAGAATCTACAGAGCTGTGACAAAGAGTTAATGAGCTCAATGAACAAATAGGAGCATTGGTCTAGAACGAGTACCTATAGAAATGAACACAGATCTCTCATGGAAAAAGAGAAATAAAATCATCTTAGAAACAAAAAGTAACTTAAAGTCATCAATAACATAACTTTCATTGGAATATCACAAAACCCAAAGGGTTTGATACAATAATTTTTCCAAGCATCTGGGACACTCTATTTCAGGGACAAAGGATCTAATCTAATCTAATGTTGTTAATTTTAGAGATGATGAAACCGTGCATGAAGAGTTGACATAAATTGTCTAAAGACACGCAGCTACTTTATAGCAAAGGAAGAATTCAAACAAATGGTCTGGTTATACCATTTCAATTCTTCAGTATTATGTCTCTGGTCTTGTGTGTTCAAAGTCATTGGTCAGACTTTCTGAATCACTGTCTATTTCTCTCTGGCATGGTCTAGTAGTGTAAGTACCTGGCACATTAAGGGAAAGATGATATTCTAGAAATAAGTCTCCTTAGAGCCTCTATCATGTCCTTGTTTCTCAGGCTGTAGATAAAATGGATCATCATGGCGTGACCACAGGGTACATCACTGAGGCTACTGCACTCTTTCTGGAGGATTGGGTACCTGTAGAGGTGAGGTATGCCCCAAAACCTGTCACACAGAACAAGTAAACAATATTTAAGTGTGACCCACAGATGGAGAGGGCTTTATATTTTTCACCAGCTGATGGAATTTTCAGGATAGAAGAGACAATTTGAGTGTAAGAGAAAATTATCTCAGAGAGAGGAACAGCACCCAACAGGCCGGTCACCAAATAAACCAGGATATTATTGATGAGGATATCAAAACACACAAGCTTGAGAATATGATCCAGTTCACAGAAAAATGAGGAATCTCCAGGTTTCTGCAGAATGACAGCTGCAGTGCCATAGAGATGTGGAGCAGGGCATCAAGGACACTGATGAGGAAGGAAAGCAGAAGCAACAGCCAGCAGAGTTTGGGGTTCATGATGACATTGTACCTTAAGGGGTGACAGATGGCTACAAAGTAGTCATATGCCATGGTTACCAGAATTCCATTGTCTAATCCAAGAAAAACCAAGGCAAACCAGATTGGGTGAGGCAGCCGGTGTAACTAATGGATTTACTATGCACCTGGTTGCTCACCAGCATACTTGGCATGGTGATAGTGGTGAAACAGATGTCAACAAAGGACAGGTTGGAAAGAAAGTAGTACATGGGGGTGTGGAGGTAAGAGTCATGGATGATAACCAGGATGATGATGAGGTTCTTGAGCACTGTGACAAGGTACATGGACAGGAAGAGTGCAAAGAGTACGGGCTGCAGGTTTGGATCTTCTGAGATCCCAGAAGAAAGAATTCTGCGGTTTCTGAGAAGTTTCCTGGGTTCATTTTTGTTAATGAGTCTGAAATAAAAGATGGGACTGGTAAGGAAACAAAAACTAGCTGAAACCTCCTCCATCTTGTCTATATTTTGAGACACAATCAGCTACAGACTTTTGCTCCCACTTATTTTCCCACTCTCCTTCTCTTATCTTTTGTTGCCCTCAATACTTCTCCACCTATCCAATTTTTTTCTATATTTATCTTTAAATCTACACATATTAATTGCACATATATATGAGGTATAATGGTTTGTTTTGAAACATGTATACATTGTATAAATATCAAAATATTCATCTTGATAACATCAACTAATCAGGAATGTAGCACATCCACCAAATCATATGTTTATATTTTCTCTTCAAAGTGAGCATTTCAAAATCCTCTCTTCCAGCTATTTTAAAATGCATAGTTCAATTTTGTTAACTACAGCAAAAATGATTTTATTTTCTACTTGTTGCATTTCAAGTAGAGCGACTTTTGAAGAATAAAACACAAAGGAAATAGTGTCTTCTTCCTTACCATGTTTTAACAAATAGAGCTCTATAATAATATTGTCAGGGATGTATATTACAGTTTGGGGAAATGTAGTGTTTGAGCCAAACCCTGCCTGTTTGATTTCGTAAGTAAAAGGTTACTGGAAAACATTCACTCCTTTATGTATTTTCTATAGTTGCTTTAGGGCTACAACAGTACTGTTTAGCACTTGTTACAAATATAATACAGTTGCAAAACTCAAACTCTTTACTATCTGGCTTTTCACTGAATAATTCTGACTCCTGATTGTCCAGAAGCTCAAGTAGACTTAATCTCAATATTTCATAAATATCCTGCAGTACTTTCAGGTGAAAATCCATATTATCAGCCTATCTTTTTCTATTAATAACTATTGCACGAAGCCATTATTTTATTGAGAGTTAAAATGCTAACATTTGACCACATGAGTACAGATTTAAAAGGGAGAAGTAAATAATTACTTGCAAAAGTACTTAAATAATGCCGGGGATTTAGCTCAGTGATTCCGGTGCCTGCCTCGGAAACACAAGATCCCGAGTTTCATTCCTGGTACCAAAAAAAAAAAAAGACTTAAATATTAATAGGAGTTGATATAATTAATCTCCATGGATAGTTTTAGAGAAATCTACTTGCTCTTTTCTTTACATTTTAGCGGCATCCTTTTTTTGTAATTTTTTCCTATAATTTTCCCTTTCTCATAATTTGTGGTAATAAAAATCCCTTTTAGCTAATATCATAAATCCTCCTTTTATTTATTTCAACCTAGATCTTTTATCTACATACAATTAAGAAAGGAAATGTTATGAGTCCACTCTGGATCACGCCCTCCCTCCTAAAATTTCTGGTTCAGTCCTCTCAGTCTCTGGTTCAGGTAGGATAAAGACTAAGCTCTGATCCCTGGAGAAGTCCTGTGTGGACCAGCCCAGGAATTGCTTTAGGTCTAGGCTATATTCCATGGATTTCCTGAATTCATAAGAAATGAATCTTGGCATCCCAGAATAGACAATGAGGAATTGGTCTCATTCAGTCCCCATGTGGTATATCTTGCAACCCCCCATAGCATCTTTACTAGAGCCTGTGGACAAATGTATAGAATGAAAAACTCACATGCTGATGAGGACTGATAAACAAATTGCTGGTACATTTCAAGGATTCTATGACTTTCTCAACTATTGCTTGAAATTGTTAGTGAGTTTGAAATCACATCATAAGGTAAGATTGCTAAATAAGATCAGACTTTGGAAATAATATAAATGAAAATGATATAACAATGCTGGTCCTTGGAGAAGATCTGGAAGTATTATTGAAGTTCCTTCTGCTAGATTCTAATCTGTCCTTATACTTACAACAAAATAAGGGTTTGTATTTTAAAATTTAATATTAAAATCATATAAAGGTAAGATTTCAATGAAAGAAAATGCTTTGAAGTTGTATTATATGCCCATTGGTGTAAGTTAACCATATTTATTTTGAAAAAAGAACATTATTGACTCAATACTTAAAAACTGTATTTAAAATAAAAATAAATGGCACATGCTGTCAATTTCAAGGCATCTGCCTCTTGGTCTTATTAACCAAGAGTAAATTTCTTCAAAGATGCCCCAGGAGGCACCATAAAATATCAGCACCACCATGAGTTCTATTGAATGGTGAAGGGAGCACAATTTTAATCTATTTGGAACCTAGGTCTTCATGCATGCTAGACAAGTGATCAACTACTGAACTATATCCCCAGCCCTTTTTATTTTTATTTGAGACAGGGTCTTGCTAAGTTGCCCAGACTGGCCTCAAACTTGCCATCCTCCTATCTCAGTGTCCTATGTGGCTGGGATTACAGGCATGAGTCACCATGCCCAGGTAACTAAGCTCTCTGCACCATAAATTGAGGGTCTGAGCAGGAGATGACTTTCCCTGGAGAGAGGCAAGTGATGGTAGCAGAATCGGCCCTTGAACATAAGACATGGGCTCAGAGAGGTGCAGATCCAATCATGAGTTCTCCAACTGTAATGTGGATCTGTGACATGTGGAGGTATCTGAAACTCTGAGCAGACTCAATTGTCTCATTTATGTAGTGGAAGTGCTGTGAAAATGTACAGAGATGTGGCTAAGAGGAAAAATAAATGAAAAGCGCTAAGTACAGGGTTCGCCTTACAAAACCCTGTGATGAATTACCTATCAGTTTGTGCTCAGCTGTGGATAAGACTGGAAGCTTATGTGGGATGTTGAGGGTGAGAGAGAAAGGAGGAAAGAGAGACATAGGACACCCCAGGAACAATATCACAGGGCTGAGCCAAATAGAGATGTGCTCAAACCCCAAGTGGGAATTCTACCAGGTCAGTGAAGGGGAGAAAAGAGCCTAAACATGTATCCATACAGGAATAGATGGACTAAGGCACAGCCAGGCAATGACATACTACTTTAATACTATTTTAATATGTTGCTCAATATTGATTTAAGCCACCATATGTTAATTTTAACACACATTCTTGCTTCAATGGGAATTTGTATTAGCCACAAATTACTTTTTTCTACTACATTCACACATAACAATAGTGTTGCCCTAAAAATTGTGAGGTTTAATGAAATTCCAGAGTGGAGGTTCCTGGAAAGGAAGGGAGGAGCATAAAGGAATAGCATAAAGGAAATTTCTTGTCTCTGTTTGTAATTCATTATTATTTTTCAATAGGCATTATTAAACTTTTAATAAACTTCTGAAGCTATCTGGCAGAATTAATGATTAAATCTGGAAGGTTGATTCATAATTGTGTTTTTATGCTCACTGTGCATTTTGACTGTTTTAATATATTTCATATTTTTTTGAAATTCTAAAAGAGGAAGAGTGGAAAAGTAGTTCATTGGGCTTCCATGGGCTTAACCTTCTCTTCTGGAGTTGTCTCAGTCGAGTATTAGTACACAGATGCACGGTAGGGAGACTGAGGTTAATAGGAGTGTTGTGTTTATTCTGAAACAGATGGAGGAAAATAACAATTTCTCACCACAAAGAAATTATAAATGTAGGAGGCAATGGTTACTCTAGTTATCCTGAATTTTAACAAAATGACTACTGTAAGCTATAAATATATACCACTGCTATTCATAAATGAAATTTTTTTAAAAGAAGGAACAAGACTTGAGTTCTGTAAGGGTGACAGCTAGAATCCAAAATAGTTAAACTGAACAGCCAGACTTACTCCACCTCAGCTTCAGCAGCAGCCAAAAGAATGAAAGAAGACAGAGAATTACAAAACACATTTGGAAGGGAATGATTCATACTCAAGAGAAGGAAAGTATCTCTGGAATTCAGAAAATACAATAAGAGCTGAATATAATGAGAGCAGACCACAAAATCTGTACAAAGGTGTAAATATATAAAGAAAGCATTACAAATTAGATTAGAATATTGTTTTTTTCTTATGGCCAGCAACTGGTGACTATTCTCTTACTTCATGGGGTAGGGACATACAAAATAAAGACAAAGAGAGAAAAGAATGAGAAATATATGAAAGAAAATGGAAGGAAAGAGTGGAGGGAGGTAGCAAAGGAAGGAGGGAGGAGGAAGGAAAGAAGGAAGAAAGGAAGTCAGGAAGAAGGAAAGAAGGAAGGAAGGAAGGGAGGGAGGGAGGGAGGAAAAAGGGACCAAAAGAGGGGGGTAAAGGACAGAGAAAAGTACTTCAATATCTCATACTTTTGGAAGAACTTCAGAATACCTGGAAGATATCAGCTAGGAATTCTGAATGTGTTCACTGGATATTGAGAGATGAAGGTGGAAAATGTATCCTGAGGAAGGGCAGATGGAACAATAGGTAGCGAGCTCTTGGGTGTGAGTTCTCATCTCTAGAAGCAGATTCAAGTGTGTGTTCCCTGATCTGAGCCCTGTTCCTGATAAGGTGGTCACAGGTTGACTATTTTCAATTTCTGTGGCCTTGAGGAATCAAATTAGCAAAGCTCCTCATTAGCCAGAGGCGCATTCTCATTTATCCCCCAAGGCAGCTCAGAGCCTTAAGGCAGAGATGACAGAAGGACAGAACTCTTGGTGACTGATTTCCAGACCCTGAGAGTGCAGGCACACACCATTCTCTTCCTACCACACCTCCTGTTGCTTCCGGGGATCTCAGGCTTGGATTCAGGCTCTGATCTCTAGACAGTGGGAGGGATCCTCCTTAGTTTAAAATCCCAGCTCATTCAGAGGTAGAGATGGTCACTAAAGCACTGGTATTAAAAATTAAAAGAAAAGAAAAATATATTTAAATGTATGACACTATTACATACTAATCATCATGGTCAAAATGAAAAAAGCAGGTATCATAATATATTGTCAAGATAATGAGAATTTAAGTTGATGCAACACCTTTGGAGCATTGTATAGTGGTGTTCAATAAATGTATCCATATCTATTCCCTAGGATGCAAATATTGGACTGCTAAATATGCACAACTGTGCACTCAACAGCCTACATCAGAATGCTCCTTGCAGTGCTATTGAGAAAATATTCCAGCTCTATCCAGGCACAGTGGTGTGCGTCTGTAATCCCAGCTCATAGAAGGCTAAAACAGGAGAAGCAGCTGTCTGAAACTAGCCTGGGCTACATAGTGACATCCTATGTCAGAAAACTAAAAAAAAATTAAAAATAAAAATATAATTCTAGCTGTAGACAAATCACTCCCCAAACAATTAAACAAATTAATTCTGCATGCTCACACAGTAGAAATGGGTGGAATAATGACAATAAACATGTGCTAAATGGAATAAACTATGGAAGCATCACAAATATAATGTTGAGCAGAAGAATTTGGGTATAAAGAACTCAATATGATATTCCATATAAAATTCATATAACTCTGTAAATATACCAGGAATCACACATCTTTGCATTTTGTTTTTTAACTTTAATTAATCTTTTGCCTAAATTCTTTTATTGGTGCAATTGAGGTATACAATACATTTACATTTAACATTGGGTGCTTGTACCTGTACATGTTGAGAACCAAGATACATCATGTACAGGTACAGCTTTGCATTTTAAATTTGCCAGTGTTGCAGCAGGTAACATTACCAAAGCATTCAAAAGCCTGGGATACACATAATATTTACATCTGGGGCAGAAACAGAGAAATTAGTCACTACAGATAAATACTGCGGAGTTGTTGTGCCTTTTATCTTTACCAATGTTCAGCAGTGAAAACAGGTAATTCTGTCTTGTAAAACCATATAGATGTACAAGATTTTGAACATATGTTAAAGGAAAGCAGCAGTGTGTTGTAAGACATTACAGAATTCCATGGAAAACTTAAGTATTCACAATCTTGGTATGATGATTCATTATGGACTATTGCTGTCATTGTTATTAATATCATCATTATCGTCATCATCATCTCATTTATGTACTACTCTAAGGAAACCCAGGATCTTGCACATGTTAGGCAAAAGCGTTATGACTGAGCTACATCCCCAGCCCTATTACAGACCTTTCCACAAAATAAGACCTATAAAAATTATAAATATATAGAAGCATTATAAACATAAATTAAAGTTTTACCTAATAAAAACATATATCCATGAAACAATCATCCATATTTATTAAAAGGTAGTAGCAAAATGAGATGTAGAATCTATGAAGATAGGAAAAGGATCTGAGGAAAGGAGGAAAAGAGAACATCAGGAAGCCAAGGGAAGAAAACATGGTCAAGATTTGATATGTAAACATACAGAAAAGGGAGGTAAAGGAGGAGGGAGGGATGGGAAAAAAGATGTGAAGAATATAATATGTGTTATGTGCCTGTACCCATTTTACAAAAGGAATATAAGCATTACATACTTACTGCACACATGTACTAATAAACTAAAAGATAAGAAAAATAATTTTATGTGTATATGTAGCAATTCTCCAAGATAAATATAATTATATTTTGCAGAACTATTCCAACAATAAAATTGTTGAAAACCTGCTTTTCTGTGAGGTATACTTGTTCATAATTGTATTTAGTTGGAAGTAAAAGAATCAATCTTTCTCCCACAACACACACATATAGACAAAACCAAACATGTTCATAACATGGTAGCTTCAAAATTTTGTGTTTATTTTTTTCAAACAGTGAGTCATACACATGTTTAAAGTTATTTCACATAACTTTTGATAGAGGAAGAATATATAAGAGATATCTGATCCAGGCTTTTCAGAACTTGGGGTTTCTCTATGTTAACATATTTCATCTTGATGCAGGCTTAATTCACTTGCAATAAAATAAGAAATGGGAATAGGTGTGGAATATAATCATACTAAATTTTATTGAGTGTTTTCTATTTTCCAGGAATTCTGCTAAGAGACATGCCAAAATTACACACTACATCAGTAGCATTGAAAAGACCATCCTCACACTGCTCATGTTAGAATCACATATGGTCATGTTATAAATGCACATTGATGACCCACTCCACAAGCTGGAGCCCAATCTCTCAGGTCTGGAACAATGGTCCTGGACCAATGAACCTTGCCACAAGCTGTCCTGCTGATTCAAATACACAGAAAGGGCTGTGAACCACCGAGCTGCTTAGTCTACTCTGCCCATGATAATCCTATTCATCTCACCAAGGACTAGATTTCACATGGGCAGAGGTCCCAATTTTGGTCTACAATATGTCAAAGTATGGTTTCTGAATAACTCCATTAAGAGCAGACCCAAGGAAATTCTAGTCACATTTCTGTCTCTCTGTGTCACATCAGAATAAGACAACTGCAATTGATCCCAGCTCTATCTGTTGGCCATGAGGAGACATAGCACAGGGTAAAGCTCACCCAGATATGGTGAATACAGTATGCTCTGCCTGGAGGCACCCCTCCTTTGCTCAGTTTATTAAAGATGATGATGCTCCTTGATCAAATTTGACTGGAATCACTTTTGTGATATTTGAGACACGGCTATACTCATGGTAGAATTCATACATTTCATAATCATGTTAAATTCTAGAATAGGAAATTTAGAACAATTTCATTGATGGGAAGCCAAGTGTAGTTGGTACTATTAGTGCTATACAAAGAACACTTTTATTAACCACTGAGCCCAGCATCAGGAATGCCAGCATTTACTGATGATAAGGAATAGATGTTCTGTTCTCTGGCAAATTACTGCAGCTGAACAGAAACCTGTCAGGAAATCCATTGTCATAACCCAGGTAACAATACTTAGGGTATCGCAGGGGGATATAAAGCAGGCCTTCAGATAAGAATAATTCTGGGAAACTAAATATATGGCACTATCCATGGATTAATCCCGGTTCTTTAACTATGATGAAATACTTAGCTCCTTGCTTTGTCCCATAATTGTGCTGTTACTAATATTCTCCTAAGAAGCAACCCCCTCCCTATGCACTACAAGAAGAATCATTTGCTCAGGTTCTACTCTATGTAAAATGACCAGGAAATCAAGCTCAGAAATGTAGGAGCTTTATATGACTCTCTATGCTATAGAACACCAAAGTCAGATTTCTAATCTAAGTTGAAACACCCGTTTCTAAGCACTTAGTTGTAGAAGGGTCTACCAGTTTGGCTCACCCCATTTCCCTGTTCTATGATTATTTCTAGAAGACTAAGTCTAAAGCAAATGACACAGTTCCAAAAGGCAAGTTGCCTTGATCAGTTTCTTCAAGGCTTCCTTCATGTCTTTGCTCCTCAGACTGTAAATAAAGGGGTTCATCATTGGAGGGACCACTGTATACATCACTGAGGCAACTGCGGTCTTCCTGGATGAGTCAGTCACTACAGAGCTGATGTACACACCAAAAACAGTTCCGTAGAACAGGGAAACAACAGAAAGATGAGACCCACAGGTGGAAAACATTTTGTATTTTCCCTCAGTTGAGGGCATATTCAGAACAGAAGAGGTAATTTTAAAGTAAGAGAAAATAATCCCAAGGAGAGGGACACCACCCAATATGCTGGATACTACATATACCAAGATGTTGTTAAGGAGGGTGTCAGATCAGGCGAGCTTGATGACCTGGTCCAGTTCACAGAAGAAGTGGGGGATTTCCAGGTCTGCACAGAATGACAGATGAAGTACCATCAGACAGTGCAGCAGGGCATCTACAGTGCTAGTGAGCAATGAGAACAGAGTGAGCAGAACACACAGGCAGGAGTTCATGATGACTGTGTACCGAAGTGGATGGCAGATGGCTATGTAACGGTCATAGGCCATTGTTGCAAGCAGAAAGTTTTCCATTCCAGCAAAAACCAGGACAAAGCAGAGCTGAGTAAGACAGCCTGTGTAACTGATGGTTCTGCTGTGTCTCAGGATGTTCACCAGCAACTTGGGGACTGTAGTAGAGCTGAAACAGATGTCACTAATGGACAGGTTGGAGAGGAAGAAGTACATGGGGGTGTGGAGGCAAGAGTCAGAGCTGATGACCAGAATGGTGAGCAGGTTCCCAAGCACTGTGACCAGGTACAGGGACAGGAACAGTCCAAAGATGAGAGGCTGCAATTCTGGGTCCTCTGAGAGACCCAAAAGTAAGAATTCTGCTGTACTTGCTTGGTTTTTTGCTTTCATATTTGTGAGGAGACTAGTGGGAAAATATACATAATGGGAGAGAGATCAGATTTATTTCTTTAGAAAATTCTTACAGCTATATATTAAAGTGAAGCAAATATTACTCTTTCCCTCTATCTTCTGCTCACATCTCCTTTTCCATCTTCTTTGTTTTCTCTCCTCTACTGTCCTATGCTACCTTATCAACTAAATTTTATTTGCTGAAATCTACTCTTTTCCTACATTGCAATACGAATCAAATAGAAAAAAAACACACATGGCTTTTCTCTTGAAAATTCTCCAAAACTTAAATCAGCAGGAAAACCAAAACCAATGTTAAATCTAAATGTACAATCTCAGCTTCAATCAAGATTTCAACTGAGAGAGAATTGCTCTAGTGCTTGCTCTGTAAATGAGAAATGGTTTGGAACTGTGTAAGAAACCTCAGTCTTTTCACTGGAACAATGGGGAAATGTTACAAAATCTTACAAGAATGTCGCAAGAATGAGAAATAAGAAAACCAAATGCTTTAGACACAATATTAAGTATGAGACGCTTAATATATCTGTTGTAATTTGTTTCTGCCATGGATATGATCACATTGCTTGGAATGGATGATAATGGAAGAAAAATGATAGGTAGGACAAAATGTAGAAGGGTGACAGAATAATACCTCACCTTCTTAAAACTCCTTAGTTGGGTAATAGCACACTAGCAGGAAGGATTGATGTACTCAACGTCTCATTGAGAATCTTGCATTTATAGAGAAGCAAGAAGAATGCACAAGTCAATCAGCTCGAGATTAAATTCTCATGTACGTATCTAGCAACTAGAATAAATAACCTACATGTGGCAGCAAACATAAGAGAAATGTAAGAGAACAAAGTAATTTGCCTAATAAAATATCTATGGAATGATAAGATTTAAATAGATTTTAAAATACCACTGTAGGGATAGAGACCTGTAGGTAGGGAAAGATGAGGGATTCCCCCCCCCGCCCCAAGGAGTTTAGACACATGGTTGAACAGGCTTAACCACCTGTGGAGAGCTGACCAACTGCTGTCACAATTCCTCTTTATGCTGCACCCTGCAAAGCTTAAAGGTTTGCAAAAGTTAAAAGGAAAAAAGGAAACCGGACCCTAAAGTAGGCAAATCCCCCAAAGGCTCTTCCCCATCTTTCCTAGTAATAAGCTAATCGACCAATCAAGTAGAGGGACCCTCAGCCCAGAGACCGGATAGGCTGCCAACTACTGTAAAGTCAATTCCTTGAGACCCCCTTAAACAGTGGCTGCATTTTGGGAACCCCTGCCTGTATCTCTGAGAGAAGGCAGCTGTACTCTTGAATGATTGCTGAATATAAGTACAAACTTTGCTTCTATGCTTTGATCTCTTATCTTAATCTTCCACAACCTTCCCAGTGGTTGGGAGAGTCAGACCCAGGATGAAGGAGATGTTCCACCTGTCTCTGCCCAGGACACCACTGATATTGATATTAATTCTTAATTCCTTATCTTTCAAATAAAAAACCACTTCAAAGGCATTAAATACCTAGGTATACACCAGTCATAATTAAAGTAGATTGTCATATTTGCATTGGATATAAAATGATACATATTTACTTATACATAGTCTCAATCATATAAAGATACTGTTTTTTCTTCCTGAAGGAACCATTGCCCACCATGAACTGGGCAATGATTATTGTGGTGCATTTTCAATACATTGAATTTTTTTTCCAGGAAACCATGTTTTGGTTTTCTTTCTCTATTTTAAGAAAAGAATACATATAAATTTTGTACATTAATTGATTTCAGTGTGGTATTTCCGTACCTGCATGAAAGTGTTCACTGATAAAATCCAATGCTTGTATTTTATCTTCCCTCCTAAATCTTTCCAAATGTGTACTATTCACCTGTCTACTTTCAAGTAGACCTTTTATAGACTCCATGTATGAGACAGACCATCTTGTTGAAACATGATGTTATATATGGCATTTTCTCATTTGTTTGTCAAAATTAGTATGTTTAGTTACTTTTGAGTCTTCATCTTTTTTGGTATGGTACATTAATTTTAATGACCTTTCCAAATTCTAATGTCTAGTTACATCACATTATATAAACATACATTACATAAGCGCACACATACATATTTGTATATCAAATGTACATTTACAGACACTCATATATACGCATGAAATACTATGTAGTGTGTAAAACCTTAGAATAATATCTGAAGGAAAATTAACTTTTTTAAAAGAAGGAGTGAAGCATAAATATTACATCTATTGAGATGTGAGATTTGTTATTTTAAGAATGGCCCTCTGCTTACAAAATGTCAGCACTGGCTAAGATTATATGCAATGGTATGTGTTTATTTGTTCTCTCTCTTCTGCATTTTCAGTTCTCATTATGTCACAAAATAACATTCAGGCTAGTGTATAGTCTTGGGATCTGCTAACCTTATCCTCTCTTCAATAATCAAGAACAGGGAAAAAGTGTCAGCTAAGGATGTGCTCTATAGTGAGACAGGGAAAGGAAATGTAAGATAAGCTGGCCACAAGAACAGATAAACAAACATCTGTCACTACTGACAAAACATAAAGCACCATACTTAACATTACCTAGTTGCCAACACTAAGGAAGGACATTCAGATCTTGGCTAGGTGTGACAGAGATAAATGATGCTATGTTCTCCCAGAACACAGAAAGATAGAGAAGTACCTGGATCCTGTGCAGAAATACTGGTTGCTGATCCAGGTCAGAGGTGCTGCCTCCAGACCTGGATGAGTTTGTGGGGCCACAGCCACAGGTAGACTATTTGCAGTCTCTTTGGCCCTTGGGGTTCAATATCCAAAGCTACTCATTAATCAAAATTTTGAGTCTCATATGGCAGTGCAAATCCATAGGGAACAAGACTGAGAGATGAAGAACTTGGCTTTTGTTGATTATTTAACCTTAAGAGACCAAGGGACACCACCTTTTTTTTTTCAGGGGGTGGGGAGTGGCCTTCATTTCAAGTACCTTGCCCTTTAAAACATTTTGGTTCCGTTGTTGAATTCTAGTTTTATTTAACCCTATCCTAACAATAAGTATGAATGATTAAAATCACATTTAGTTTTGCGAATTTTTATTTTTATATCACTAAATACATATTGTATTTCCTCTATAAATACATGTGATAATATAATCTATGCTTGCTAAAAATAAAAACTCAGATGTTTAATACATGTATGGTTCATGGAACCATGTTTCTGTTTGTGAAAATTACATATTATATTATACACCATGTAGTGTAGATGATATATATTGTATGTCAGTTATGTATATCATATTAAAGTTACTAATATAGTCTTTATAGTTGTATGAAAAAAGGAAATTTTATTATTGTTTTTAAAAGCTTTATTGAATTGTACTTATCAAACAGTAACTATATATTAAAACTTCAAATTTTTATATTTTTGCATACATATGCAGATAAAACTTCATTTATATATTATATAGTCACACATCTGAATATTCCTCATCACATGACCAGAATATGTATTTATGTACAAGAAAACTTGTCAATAGCTACGTACCTGATACTCTTGTGTGCATATATATACATACACATATATATACATATACATATATATACATATATATACATATATATACATGTATACAAATATATACATGTATATAAAGATATATCAGAAAGTTCATCACAAAAACTAATAACATATCTATCATCTGCAAGATTATTTTTTGTTAAATTCTTTTATTGGTACATTTTAGGTATACCACACAATTACATTTCTCATTGGGAATGGTACCTTTACATAATGCATCTTGGTTCTTATTTTTTCCCCATTCCTAGCACTCCCTTCACCCCCTCCACCGTTCCCTATTTACAAAGACTTTATTTCCATTTTTTCTATTTCTCATCATTTTTCCTTTCCCTTCATTTCTTTGCCCTGCCCCTCCCACTACCCCTACCCCTTTGGACCTTTTCTTCCAATTTTGCATTATCGATTACTCATTTTAATCATTGGTACCTTTCAGGTATACAATATAATGACATTCATCACTGGAAATTTGCACCTTTACATAGTCCTTCTTGGTTCTTATTTTTGACCCTTGCTCAGCCCTCCCTTCAACCCCTCCATTCCTCCCTATTTAACAAAGATTTGTTCCTATTTTTCCATTTTCTCATATTAATCCCATTCCCTTCTATCCTTTCCCCTAGCCCTCCCACTTCCTTCCCCTTTGCCCCTTTTCTTCCTATTTCACATTACCTATTATACATTTAGTCCTTATTTACACTTTCAGTTTCTCACATCAGAGAAACTATTTGGTATTTATACATGTGTGTCCTATTTATTTCACTTAAGAATATTGCCTCAAAGTGCATTCACTTAGCTATAAATGTCTCTAATTTCTCATTTTTTATGGCTGAGTAGTACTCCATTTTATAAAAAAACCACATTTTCTTTATCCAGTCTCCAGTTGATGGGCATTTGGGCTGTTTCCAAGTTATAGCTATCACAAACAGTGCTGCTATGAACATGGGTGCACATATATCACTGTGGTATGATTTTTTTAATTCTTTGGGAAAGATCCCCTGCAAAGGAATAGCGAGGTCAAATGGGACTTCCAGTCCTAATACTTTGAGGTATCTCCATGCTGATTTCCACAGTGCTTGCACCAGTCTACACTCCCACTAGCAGTGAAGCAGGGTTCCTCTTTCCCAACAGCCCCGCCAGCATTTGTTTTTGGTTGATTTCATGATAGCAGCCATTCTTTCTGGAGTGAGGTGGAATCTCAGCATTGCTTTCATTTGCATCTCTCAAATGACCAGTGATGTTGAATGGTTTTTCATGTATTTATTTGCTATTTCTACTTCTTTGTCTGAGAAATGTCTGTTCATTTCAGATGCCCATTTTCTGATTGGGTCTTTAAATTTGGGAGGTCTGATCTTTTTAAGTTCATTATAGATTTGAGATAGTAGACCTTTGTCTGAGGAAAACAAGATGAAGATTTTTCCCTAAATTGTGGGTTGTCTCTTCATACTGCTGGTGGTTTCTCTTGCTGTGCAGAACCTTTTCAATAAGAAGAGATCTCATTTGTGGATTGTTTGTGCTAGTTCATGGGCAACTGAGGTTTTGTTCATAAAATCTTTTCCTACACTGATGTCTTCAATAGTTCTGCCTAACCTCTGTTCCAACTGGTTCAGAGTTTCTATTTTAATATTTAGATCTTTAATCCATTTTGATTTTAGTTTAGTGCATGGCAAGAGATATAGGTCTAGTTTTAATCTTTGGCAAGTTGAAGCCCAATTTTTCCAGTACCATTTATTAAAGAAGCTATCTTTCCTCTAGTGAGGGTGTTTGGCTCCTTTAATGAAGATGAGATGGCTGAGTGTGTCTGGTGTTGTTTCTGCATCTTCTAATCTGTTCCACTGGTCCTCAGGTCTGTTTCTTTGCCAGTATCATGCAGTTTTTATCACAGTAGCTTTGTAGTTGCAAGATTTTTTATATCTGTTTTATAACTCTTTGTATATTCATTGAGCACAATTGTTGGAGATTTAGCCATGTCTTGTATTAGTAGTTCATTACTTTTTATTGCTAGGTAGTTTTCCATTGTTTGGATGTTCTATGCTTTGCTTTTCCATTCCACTTTGGAGAGACAATTGAGTTGTTTTCAGTTTTTGCTTATTACCAATGTTACTGCTATGGATGTTTGCATACAAATTTATGGATAAACATATATTTTTATTTCTCTTGTGTAAATGCTGTTCAATGAAAAGAATGATGTAGATGTATCACAACCTGATTCAGAAGAATGTATAGTGTTCTCCAATGCAGTTTTTCTTTTAAACATGATCAACAGCATTTGATGAGAATTCTAGTTCAACCTTCTTCCATCCTTCTGATATTGTCAATCTTTTAAATTAAATTATAATCTTTCTTGAAGTGCATATTAATGGTCATTGTGAATTTAGATTGCATTTGTCTAGTGATAAATGAGGCTAAGCACTCTTTCAGATGCTCATTTGTTGTCTGTATTTCTGCTCAAATATTTGCTATTTTCAAATTTTTCCCACATAATCCTTGTACATACTTATGGCCACAATGCTATGCTTTCATTCATGTGTTCATTGTATCTGCATCACCATAAACGTTTATAATTCCTTTGTGGTGATTTCTCTGTGAGAAGAGAGTGTCAGAACTAGAAGACAAGATAAGATAAGATGAGATAAGATGACCATCTACTCATCCATACCTGATAAAAAGAAGAGTTCATGGAAAATGGATACAACAGTTGGTAGATGGCACAGAGAAGACTAAGCTATGATTAATTGGAATTAACAAGAATTTAGAAGATGGCACAAATGGTATAAAAGTATGTTTACGATATAGAATATTTTCAAATATGGGAAAATAATTCAACATACAGATGAGTGAACCATATAGAAACCTGAAGAAACAAGTTCAGAAAAGACCCATCCCAAAACACATCATAGTCCAATCCCAGATGTCCAGCATAAGGAAAGAATTTTAAAAGCTGCTAAAGAAAAGGAACAAATCACCTATAAATGTAAAACTATTAGAATTCTTGAAGATTTCTCAACACAAACCTGAAAGGCAAGGAGAGCATGGAGGGAAATTCTCCAAGTGCTTAAAAAAAATAACTTTTAATTTAGCTTAATTTCTTCTGCAAAACTTTCTTTAGAATAAGACACAAGATATAATGTGTAAAGTTATAAATTCCCAATAGTGAATGTCAGCATATTGTATACCTAAAATGTACCAGTAAAATTAATGAATAAAAATTGATGGAAAAATATTTAGAAACTTTCATAGCAAAAAGCACTTCAAGAAATTCATGACTACAAAACCAATGCTACAAAAGTACTCAAGGATATCCTAGGCAGATGATAAAGACATTAACACCAGAGGGGCTACTGGAATGAATAGAACAAGCAGGATGAGAAGTTGAGGAAAAGGGAAAATAAAGGAATCAACAATAGAAAAACAACACAGTGACAGGAATCAATCAATACATTTCAATGTAAGTGATCTGAATTCCCCAAGTAAAAGACAGATTGGCAGGCTAGATCAAAAAAACCAAAAACCCTATGGTATACTGCATACAAAAACCACATTTAATATTAAAGAAAATATAGATTAAAAATCACAGTATGGAAAGCAATCTTTCATGGAAAAGAAGGCTGAACACTTGTAGGAGTGGCTATCCAATAGACTTCAAGCCAAAGCTGATCAGAAGAGACAGAGATGCCCAGCACGGTGGCCCACGCCTATAATCCCAACACTCAGGAGGCAGTGGCAGGAAGATTGCCTGAGTTCAAGGCTAGCCTGGGGCTACACAGTGAGTTCAGAGCCAGTTTGAACTACAGAACAAGACTGTCTCAGAAAACCACAAAGAAAGAAAGAAAGACAGACAGACAGAAGATAACTACATAAAGACAATGAGAACAATTCAACAGGAAGAGATAACAATTGTAAATGCAAATACATCAAATACTGGCACTTCCAACTTTGTAAAACAAGTACTATGGAACATAAAACATCAGACAAACTTCAACACAATAGTAATAGGGAACTCAATACACCATGCTTAAAAATAGAAGGATCAACAAAAGATAAAAAGATAAAATTTCAACAAAAAATGTCAGAGGTTAGCCATACCTTAGAACAAGTGGACTGATATCTATGAAGTGTTCAACCAAATAACAACAGAATATACATTCTTCTCGGCAGCAAACAGAACTTTTCTGCAAAATAGAATACATAAAAGCCCCAAAATAAATTACATAATTTAAATAAAATAAATTAAATAAAATGATCAAAATAAGCCCATTCTTATTTTTATCATGGATCAGTAAAAATAAAAACCAATGACAAAAAACCCCCACAAAAATTATGAATACACTTCAGATTAAGCAAAACAGTAAAAATAGTAAAAATAATAACAATGGGTCACAGGAATAAAAAATCAATCAACTTGTAGAGTCAACCAATAATGTCAGTAAACCTTACCATTTCTTATGGGAGGTAAAGAAATCATTTATGAGACAAGTTTATAACTATGAATGCCCGCATCATAACAGTGATCCCAAATAAATAACCTAAGGTCATCTGAAGGCCCCAGAGAAACAAGAACAATGCAAATTCAAAACTACCCCAAGAAAAGAAATTATAAATATTGGAGCAGAAATTAATGAAATTGAGACTAAAATTACAGTACAAAATATAAAAAGCTGATTCTTCTAATGCACAAATTAGACAATACAAAACCAAATTTACCAAAAGAAGGAAAATCAAAACTGTGTCAATACATTTAGAAATGAAAAAGGCAAACAACAGACACTTCTAACAGCCAGAGTTTTATAACTATTTACTTTGAAAACTTGTATTCCACTAAACTGGATAATCTAACAGAAATGGATTGATTCCTAGATGTATATGAGTTCCCAAAATTTAATCAAGATGATAAAAAAATGAACAGTCCAATCACAGGCAATGAAATTGAGGCAGTAATAAACAATCTACTAAAAACACAAAGATTAAGGTGTGATCGATTCACCACTGAAATCCCAAGAACTTTAGAAAAGATCTAATACCAATACATCTCAGAATTTTCAATGAAATTGAAAGGGAAGGAGTACTGTCAAGCTCATTCCTGAAATGTAATATTACCCTGAAAACAACCAGAAAAAGTTATGAAAAAAGGAATGTAAATTTCAGAAGATATTAGTGAATAGAATGTAGCACATCATCAAGAAAATCACATACTACGATGAAGTTGACCTCATCCTCATGATGCAGGGATGGTTCCACATACATAAATTAATAAATGTAATACATCACGTAAACAGAAACAAGGGAAATAACCACATGATCATTTGATTAGATTTATGAAAAGGCTTTGACAAAATCCAGTATCCATTTATAATAAAAACACTTGAAGAAAAAGACATATAGTATGACCTTATCTCAGTTTGATCAAAGCCATTTATGACAAACCTATGCCGCCATAATATTAAATGAGGAAAAGCTGAAATCTTTCCCCTAAGGTCAGGTACAAGAAAAGATTGTCCACTCTTTTCACTTCTGTTCAATATAAATCAAAACTTAGTTTATTTAGTTTATTGATATAGTAAAAGAATATAAAACTTCTAAACTCACATGTTTTTCATTAGTGGGCCTGAATTGGCCCATGAACCATAGTTTTTCAGTGCTGGCTGGAATTAATAGAATTGTATATACAAAAAATACCCTTTAGCCAGGGAGCTCTCTGGGAAGACAAAGAAATGAGACACACATAGAAAAGAAAAAAGTCAAGTTATTCTAATTTGCAGATGGCATATATTAGTACATAGAATACCCAAAAATTTCACCAAATGATTACCATAAGTAATAATTTCTGCAAAGTTCCAGGGTACAAAATCAATACACAAACATCAATAACATTCCTGAACATCACCAGTGAACTCACTGAGAATGAAATCAAGAAAACTATATCATTCACAATAGTTCCAAAAACAATTAAATATCTAAGTATAAATTTAAGCAAGGAAGTGAAAGCCCTTTACAATGAGAATTGTGATCTAAGGGGACACAGTAAATGGAAAGACAATTTTGTCCCTTGATAGGGAGAACCAATACATAAAATACAAAGTTGCGTGAAATACAAAGTTTATATGTCCTTAGCCTTTATATCATCATCTGGTCATTTTGATGAACATGGTGATGGAAGAGTTAAACATGCTAACACACCAGTATTTCTGTCACTGTGGATTACCTCTATAAATCCCAGTTCAAAGCAAAAGACATATCACAGAATGGAAGACACCCCACTGAAGAGCTTCCTTAACAATTATTTCATATTTCTGTTCCTCAGACAGTAAATAAAGGTGTTCGTTATTTGAGGGATCACCGAATACATCACTGAAGCCATAGCAGTTTTTCTGGAGGAGTCCATAACTGCATAGCCTATTGTATAGACACACAATCCTCTCCCATAGAACAGGGAGACAACTGTCAGGTGAGACACACAGTTTTAAAAGGCTTTAGACCTTCCTCAATCTGATGGAATCCTCAAGACAGAGGAGATGATTTGAGCATATGAGAAAAAGATTGCAGAGAGAGGAACACCACCAAATATGAAACCTGCAACATATATGAGGATGTTATTGATGAGGGTATCAGAACAGGCAAGTTTGATGATTTAAGCAAGTTCACAGAAGACAGGGATTTCCAGATCTGTGCAGAAGGACAGCCACAGCACTGACAGAACAATCAGGAGGGCATTCATAGTACCAATGGCCAAGGAAAGTAGAACCAGCAGAGCACAGAGGCTGGAGTTCATGATAAATGTGTATTTCAGGGGGCTGCAAATGGCCACATAACACTCATAGGCCATTGCTGCCAGGAGACAATTCTCCAAAACAGTAAAAAACAAATAACACAGGCCTGAGTAAGACAGCTTGTATAGGTGATGCTCTGATCCTATGCTTGGATGTTCACCAGCATCTTTGGGATGGTTGTGGTACTCATACAGATGTCAATGAAGGACAGGCTAGAAATGAAGAAGTACATGGGTGTGTGGAGGTGGGAGTCAGATCTGATGGCCAGGATGATGAGCAGGTTTCCAAGGATGGTGACCATGTACATGGGCAGGAACAGGCTGAAGATGAGCATGTGCAGGGCTCAATCATCTGTTTCTCCAAGAAGAAAAAAAATTGCAACATCTTTTTGTTTTCTAGCTTCCACATTGCATCTGAAGGAAATGTGGCATGAAATGTTGTGTTAGCAAAATCAGCAGCATTATTGAGAACATGTTAAAATACATGTTCTTTGCCCCATACTCAGATTATTCATCATAAAATCTGGTGATGGGGCCAGAAGTGCATGTGTACTTTCACATATTTAATATGAATGCAAGTGAACACACAAATATTTTCCTCTGCTAGTTTCTGCCTCCATCCAACTTTCTGCTCTCCTTTTCCCTCCACTCCCCTTATTGAAACACATTCTTATTGCACATCAACTTTATTTCATTTCTTGGGCTAGGCACTGAAAATGAAAGAAAGTATAAACCATGGATTTTCAATTAGAAATATTCCATGCCTTAAGCAAACCAAAGATGAGAGTGGAGTTATGAAATTTGTCTTCTAATGCAATGGTTCCCTAAATCTGGCTTGCCTAAGAAAACCAGAAGGTTGTGTCAAATTGCACATGTGTGATCTCTTGGATTCTTACCCATTTATGTAAGAGAATCCTTAGTTAGAGTGAGGTTACATCATGGATATGATAACAGTACTTGGCAATACCTGCCTTTGACCTCAGCTACACTAACTGCTGACTTAATTCTCTAGAGCTTGCACTGAGAATGCTTATGGATACTGAGGCAGGGAGTTGGAAAGACCTTGAAGTAAGAACTTGGCAAGAAACAAGGGAGCAGTTACACTTCCATGCAATAATGAAAGAAAGAAAGAGGATGTTTAATCAAAGGGGCAACTGGCTACATTCTTTGAGATAAGATAGCAGACTTCCCAGGAAAACTAGAGAAGCCCATACAGCTAGTTAAACTGCACTTCAAATGTAGACTCATGAACCTTTAAAAACTTTAATGACTAACGATACTCTTTGAAGACTTCATAGGATTCAAATGTCTCCTTTGTTCTGGAGACCTTCTGTGGAGTAGCCAGCTTTGTTTCTTTCTCATAATAAATTTACATTTCATTTTCTCTTCAGGGCTAGTCTCATATGATTTCCATCTTATGTAAGATGATTATCTGCACTAGCTGGTGACAGTTAGGACAGAGTTATCATTGCTCACTCATAATTCAGATATCACCATTTACTCTTACTATTTTAATATTTTCCTCTAGTCTTTTTCTTTCTTCAAGATATGTCCATATCTCCCTATGAAATTAGTTGCAGCATGTTTGTGACATCTCTCCAGTGGACCTGAGCAAAGAGAACAGAAGGTTAGCTCTGAACTTGAAGTTCATATGACTCTTTCACAAACTACATGCCATCTTCTTTTGCAATTAATATTAGAACAAGCTGGATACCTCTATCTACATAATTCTCTGTGTCATCCTAAGCTATTTCTTCCCTTAATTTAAGAACTGTTATATCATTACTAAAGCAGCTAAATGAGAGAAATAGTGACATACATAGACTTCTAAAAATGAAAACAAAAATTATTTGGTCATATTCAGAAAACAGAAACTTACAAGAAAACACAGAAATATTTAAGATACCTGGAAGATAATCAGGTTCCTACTAGGAGTGCCATGGTAGAGCTGTGGTCTCTCTCATGAAAGATATTTTAAAAAGAAGCTACAACATCATTTATCATTTGGTGCAATCCTGGACTCACACATGCTGAATGTGACCCAGGCCTTAGTATGTGCTTTCTGAATGGGGAAAATCTTCAAGGATATGAGAATCCAGACCTCATATTTGTACAATAGGAATAATATCATTTCTGTTTGAATACAGCGATCATTTTTATTTTATGTTTACCAACCATCACACTGTATGCCTTCATAGATATATTTTATTCCATTATTTTATATAGACCTGGAGAAAAAATGGAGTTGTTGTACAATTTGAATGAAATAGATCCAAACACCCAGCATAGAGATCAGCACATGAAATATTTGTATTCACATTTCTTATTGATTTGTTTTTGTGTTGTCATGTACTATTATACACAGAACTATTCATTCTTCATAAAGAAGCAATGTACCAAAGCAACTGAGAAAAGAAAAAAGAGAGCATTGCCAGCATAATAAATGAAAATCATAAGAAAATGTATATCTGTTGCAGCTACCTTTGAGTATGATGGTCATGGTTAAAAATGAGAAAGGAAACATCAATAATAACAATATTCACTTGGCATAGATATATTATAAAATGTGTAGCAACTAAAGTGAAATAAATAATAAATAAATTAGATACATGAGTCATGCCTGACCTCTTCTAAAGCATTAAGTATGGGACTTTGTTACCTGGTTGACTTAAAAAAACAACAAAAAAAAGAAAAAAACCACCAAAAACAAAACATGATCCTCAACATCTCACCTGTGTATTGCAAATGGAGATGTGACCTCCAGTAGGACAGGTAGGCTGAATGCATCTCCAAGCTTCTGGTTAACAAAGATCAGCTTGGGCAGGAAGCTCAGGTGTCACTAACTTACTCAGAAGGGCTGGGGGGTGGGGAGTGGTCACTGGCTGACTTCTACAGTCTCTGGATCCCCAGGGGGTCAATATCCAGAGCCCTTCATTACACAAGCTAATTTGCTCCTGCTCCCAGAAGTGCATATCCTTAAAGATCAACGCTATAGAAGTGAGGGATTTTCTGTCCCATGGGAACATGTTTGCATCACTTATTACTCAGCAATTGTTCTGTTCATCTCCATTTCATGAGCCCTGAAAACATTACATGTATTACATACTCCTCTAGAGAGTTCCAGTGTTACCTTTTAGTCACAGAAGTATCCTTATATAATGAATAATATAAAAGTCTAATTCTGGTTTTACTTATTGACCATTTGTACTTCTTCATTTAAGAAGTGCCTACACATTTCAAATGCACATGTTTTAGATTTAGTCTTTTATTTTGGGGAGTCTGGTTTTCAGATTTCTTTTATCTAGGTGTTACTCCTCTATCCAAGGAATAGCTGATTTTTTTCCCATTCCAAGAGTTGTCTCTTTACTCATGTTTATTTCCTTCACTGTGCAGGTTTATAGTTGATATAATTCCATTTCTTGATACTTGATATTATTTCTCATGCAATTAAGCGTCTGCTCAGAAAGTCTTTTCCTACACCAATGACCTCAAGAGTTTTATCTGTTTCATCTTCCAGCATATTCATGTTTCTGCTTTTCTATGTAATTCTCTGATACATTTTTATTTCATTTTTCTATATGGGATATGAGTATAGATTCATTCTTCTGCATGTGGATTAATCAGTTTCTCCAAAACTATGTGTTAAAGAGGCTATCTTTTCTCCAGCATATGTCTTTGGCCCCTGTATCAAGGATAAGATTGATGAAAGTGTGTGGAGTTTTTCCTTCTTGCTCAATTCTGTTTAGTTAATTGATATTTCTGTTTTAGTATCATAGGGTTTTATCACACTAGCTTTGTTATATTATCTGAAATGTGGGATTATGATGCCTCCTGCTTTGCTGTTACCCAGGTTTGATTTGTAAATACTGATCACTTTGGCTTGCATAAAAATTGTGTGTTTTTTTAATCATTAAAGAACGGTGTTGGTTTATTTATTGGAATTGCATTAAATCTATGTATTATTGATAATACATTTATTTTGAGAATATTATTTCTGCTTATCAAGGAGTTTTTTCCATTTCCTAATGTCATCTTCAATTTCTTTATTCAAATTACTATAGTTTTCCCTCTAGATGTCTTTCCTTTCTTGGTTGGTTAATTCCTCTTTATTAAACTTTCTAAGCTACTATGAATGGGATTATCTTTCTGATTTATTTACAGAGTATTCATTGCTTGTATACAGAAAGGTGGTTGGTTTTGTGTGTTGATTTTGTAACCTGCTATTTTCTAGTTTTTCATGTGATCTAAGATTATTTTAGTGGACTTGTTTGCATCTTCTATGTAAAGGATCATGCCATCTGCAAATAAAGATAGTTTAACATCATTTCTTATACAGATACCTTTTATTTCTTTCTCTTGTCTGATTCTTGTGGCAAAAGTTTTAATTAGTATTTTGAACAAGAGTGGTAAGAGTGGATGCCCTTGTCTTGTTCCTGATTTGAGTTTTTCCCCATTTCAGGTGCTTGCAGTCTCAATGCTAAACACAACATAATAAATATTTTATTAAGAAAACTAGGGATTTTGATATTAAGACCTATTTAGCACAGACTATGAGGGGAAATCCTAAACAATGTTGAAACTAAGTACTTGTGATCATAAACACTAGAAGCATGAACAAAGAGATACATTCTTAAGAATAAATTATACACACACATGTCTAATATCCTCAAAGACATCTACTTCAATTACATACAAATATTATAATAAGTTTTAAAACAAGACAATAAGCTTAATGAAATTATTAAATATTCACAGAACATGAGAGAAAAACAACCAGGTCATAATATGGAAAATGACTCAAATTAACAATAAGAGAAACAGAAATTTGTTAAATGCTATTTTGCACTGTAAGCTTGTCAGGAAAAAATGAAAATGTTTTGAGGATGATGTTAGACAGTAAAAAATATAATAAGAAGATAAATTAGTTCAATCACTTAGAAAAATTCATTGGAAATATCCAAACATGAAAAACCACTCTATTACAGCCAATAGTTCCACTTTGAATAACAAAACTAACTTTTATTTCCTTCAGAATAAGTGGAATAGAGCATTCAAATGACATTATTCACAATACTGAAAGAACATTTAATTAAGCCAATTTTAGAGATGACATCCCAGAATATTTTTCAAGTAGTTATTACCTCAGAAGAAGAGTATTTTACCAGCAAATGATCCTACTAATTGCTTCACAAACAATGAATCTCTACTGCTTTTCCTACAGTATGATTAACACTAGTAATCAATGCACATAGTGAAACACATACTCCACGTATTTTCTAAATACGATCAAAGCTTTATTTAAAACACATCCAGCCCTGTAGACCTTTTCCAACATCACATTTAAAGAGTGGAGAAAAAAAAATCACCAAAACTAGGACCCTTACTTCAAATTCTACTTTTATGAAACATAAACAGTGCAATTGTGCATGGATTATGTTTGGCAAAATATAAAGCAGGTATCAAAAATTACAGAGCTACATAAAAAACAATATATTTATTAAAGTCAAGTGAAAATGAGCCTGGTTATTAAATTAGCCATGTAGCAGACTGTCATAGTAGAAGTTGCAGATACTCTGGATCACTAGGCATGGTGTGTATTCCACTTACTTAAGAAACACAAATACCAAGTAAATGACTTATCATAGAAAAAGAGCTGTCCTTCCAATAAATTCACTCAAGGATTCTTTCATGTTCCAGTTCCTCAAACTATAGATAAAGAGATTCAGCAGTAGAGGCACCACATCATAAATCATTGAAGCCACAGAAGTCTTCTTGGGTGACCAGTAACTGTGGATTGAACATAAACTCCCAAACCTGTCCCACAGAACAAGATCTTTAAAGATCAAATATCATAACAGTATCTACCAATTCAAGGATAGATCAATGTACATAAATCAAAAAAATATAATACATCACATAAACAAAAGCAAGAATGAAAATCACAGGATTTATCTCAATTGATACAGAAAAGAAACCTTTAAAACCCAATTTTCATTCATGAGAAAAACCTTGACACAATTTGTTTAGAAGGATCTTACCTTCAAATGATAAGACATTTACTATACACTGCTAACAACATAAAAAATGGGAAAAAACTGAAAGCCATAACAATAAAACCAGAAAAATACAAGGGTGACCACTAACATTACTCTATTCAATACAGAACTCAATACTTTAAAATTAGAGGAGTTAGGTGAGAAGAAGAAATAACAGGAATTTGAATAGGAAAGAAAGAATTTAAAATATACTTATTTGCAAATGATATGATCCTTTACATAAAAGATCTCAAAAACGTCATCAGAACACTCTTAGAACTAAAAAAAAAATTAAGCAAAATGGCATGATACAAAACACACAAAAATCAATACCATTAGTATGCACTAAGAATGAACCTACTGAAAGAAATCAGCAAAAATATCCCATTCACTATAGCCTCAAAAAATTAAAAACATTGTAACTAACCTAACCACCTAAAAAACCTCTACAAAAATTAAATTTCTCTGAAAAAATACATTGAAGTGGGCCTTAGAAAATGGAAAGGCACCTCCTGTTCTTGCATAAGCAGATGTAATCAAAATGGCCCTATTACTAAAAATTAGATATGGATTCAAAGCAATCCTCATTAAAATACAGCAGCTATTTATACAGAAGTAGAAAAGGTAAGACTAGGGTTGATATGATAACAGGAGTGACACAGAATAAACAAAGCAATCCTGGAAAACAAGAGCGAGGCAGGAGTAGTTACAATCCCAGACTCCAAGACAATACTGGGATTCTCTCTCACCCCAGTAAGAATGAGCACTATCAAGGACTCAAGAAACAGCAAAAGCTAGAGAAATTGAGTGAAAAACAATCCCTCTACATTGTTTTTTTTTTTTTTTTTTTTTTGGTACTGGGGATCGACTCGGGTCCTTGTGCTTACGAGGCAGGTGGCAGAACCACTGAGCTAAATCCCCAGCCCTCCTTCTACATTCTTGAGGGGAAAGTAAATAAGTACAACCACTTTGGAAATTGGCACAGCAATTTCTCCAGAAAGTGAAAATAGAAACTCCATTTGACCCAATTATACCTTTCTCTCCTGGTTACATCCCCAGAGGAGCTAAAGTTATTTTACTCCAGTGATACATGCATATCCATGTACATATCAAAACACCTCACAATGGGTAAATCATGGAAACATCCATTTTAGTCATCAATGGATGAGTGTAGAAAATGTGATTTGTATACACAATTATGCACTACTCAGCCATAAAGGATAAATTTAAATCTGTTGTAGAAAAATATATGGATCTTTTCAATTTATTACTAAGGAGAGTAAGTCAGTCACTAAAGGTTAAATATTGCATGTTGTTTTTAATATAAAAGACCAAAAATATAAACAATTTAAAGAGGAAAATAAAGAGACACATCAAGGAACAAGGAGATTGTAGAGATTGGAAGGGGACCGGTTTAGGGAGGGAGAGGGAAGGACTGGAATGGTAAGGGAAGAGTGAGAAGACAGTTATATGTGTACATATCATATTCCCAAGCTGAATAAAAACACTCCATACCACAAACATCTACAAAAATAATAATAAATGGAATTAACCACTTACCAAAAAGAGAGAGAGAGAGTCAGATCCTGACCTGGGCAGCTTAACAACTTTAGTGAAAGCATATCTCTAAATACATACAAACAAGCAAAAATACATACATACATACACACACACACACACACACACACACAAGAGGGATGGAGCTACAGCTCAGTGCAAAGGTCCTAGATTCAATACCAAGACTAGCTAAAATACCCAACCCTTAGGCTACATCAGAAATGACCCTTACTTGATTTGGCAGGAAAATAGGATGTAGGATTTTAGAGGTGGGGAAGAAGAGAAGGTGAAGACAGAGTCAAGTAATGAGATTAAAAATGGCTAAGATATATTAAATACGTATATGAAGTTCCTAAAACAAAGCACATGATTCTGTATTACTGACACAATAATAAATCTCCTTTTTAAAATTAAATTCTTTTATTGGTACATTGTAGGTATACAACACAATTACATTTCTCATTGGGAATTGTACCTTTCCATAAGGCATCTTGGTTCTTATTTTTTCCCCATTCCTAGCCCTCCCTTCACCCCCTCCACCCTTCCCTATTTACAAAGACTTTATTTCCATTTTTTCCATTTCTCATCCTTTTTCCTTTCCCTTCTTTCCTTTCCCCTGCCACTCCGACTAACCCTACCTCTTTAGACCTTTTCTTCCTTTTTTACATTTTTGATTATTCATTCTAATCATTGCTACATTTTAGGTATACAATATAATGACATTCATCATTGGAAATTTGCACCTTTACATCGTCTCTCTTGATTCTTATTTTTCACCCTTGCTCAGCCCTCCCTTCAACCCCTCCATTCCTCCCTATTTACAAAGATTTTGTTCCTATTGTTCCATTTTCTCATATTAATCCCATTCCCTTCTGTCCTTTCCCCAAGCCCTCCCACTTCCTTCCCCTTTGCCCCTTTTCTTCCTATTTCACATTACCTATTATACATTTCGTCCTTATTTACACTTTCAGTTTCTCACACCAGAGAAACTATTCAGTATTTATTCATGTGTGTCCTATTTATTTCACTTAAGAGTACTCCCTCAATGTGCATCCACTTAGCTATAAATGTCTCTAATTTCTCATTTTTTATGGCTAAGTAGTACTCCATTTTATTAAAAAACCACATTTTCTTTATCCAGTCTCCAGTTGATGGGCATTTGGGCTGTTTCCAAGTTTTAGCTATTACAAACAGTGCTGCTATGAACATGGATGCATATATGTCACTGTGGTATGATTCTTTTAATTCTTTGGGAAAGATCCCCAGCAGTGGAAAAGCGGGGTCAAATGGGACTTCCAGTCCTAGTTCTTTGAGGTATCTCCATACTGATTTCCACAGTGATTGAACCAGTCTACACTCCCACCAGGAGGGGAGCAGGGTTCCTCTTTCCCCAGAGCCCCACCAGCATTTGTTATTGGTTGATTTCATGAGAGCAGCCATTCTTTCTGGAGTGAAGTGGAATCTCAGCATTGTTTTCATTTGCATCTCTTGAATGACCAGTGATGTTGAACATTTTTTCATGTATTTATTTGCTATTTCTACTCCTTTTTCTAAAAAATGTCTGTTCATTTCAGATGCCCATTTTTGAATTGGGTCTTTAAATTTGGGAGGTCTGATCTTTTTAAGATCTTTATAGATTCGAGATCATAGACCTTTGTCTGAGGAAGAGCAGGTGAAGATTTTTTCCCACATTGTGGGTTGTCTCTTCACACTGCTGGTGGTTTCTCTTGCAGTGCAGAAGCCTTTTAATAAGAAGAGATCCCACTTGTTGATTGTTTGTGCTAATTCATGGGCAACTAAAGTTTTGTTCATAAAATCTTTTCCTACACCAATGTCTTCAAGGTTTCTACCTAACCTCTGTTCCAACTGGTTCAGAGTTTCTATTTTAATATTTAGATCTTTAATCCATTTTGATTTTAGTTTAGTGCATGGTGAGAGATACAGGTCTAGTTTTAATCTTTGGCAAGTTGAAGCCCAATTTTTCCAGCACCATTTATTAAAGAGGCTATCTTTCCTCCAGTGAGGGTGTTTGGCTCCTTTATCGAACATGAGATGACTGAGTGTGTTTGACCTTGTTTCTGCATCTTCTAATCTGTTCCACTGGTCCTCAGGTCTCTTTCTTTGCCAGTACCATGCTGTTTTTATCACAGTAGCTTTGTAGTACAGTTGCAGGTTGGGGATTGTGATACCCCCTGCCACGTCTCTGTTACCTAGAATTGCTTTTGCCATTCTGGGTCTCTTCTTATTCCAAATGAATTTTTGGATTGTTTTCTCAAGGTCCATGAAGTATGCTGCTGGGATCTCAATTGCAATTGCATTAATTCTATATAGCAGTTATGGAAGTATGGCCATTTTCACTATATTAATCCTTCCTATCCAGGAGCAGGGGATGTCTGTCCATTTTCTGATATCATCTTCAATCTCTCTTTTCAGAGTGTCATAGTTTTCGCAGAAGAGGTCTTTGATTCCTTTCATTAGGTTGATTCCCAGGTATTTCAGTTTTTTGGATGCTATTGTGAAAGGAATTATTTGCCCTATTTCTCTCTCAGTGAGTCTGTCATTGGTGTAGAGGAAAGCTACTGATTTTTGTGTGTTGACCTCGTAACCAGCTACTTGACTGAATTTGGTTATTAAGTCTAGAAGACTTTTGGTGGAGTTCTTGGGGTCTTCTATATAGAGTATCATGTCATCTGCAAATAATGACAACTTGACTTCTTCATTACCTATCTTTATTCCTTTTATTTCATTCTCTTGTCTAATTGCCATGACTAATGTTTCCAGAGCTATATTGAACAAGAGTGGTGATAGTGGACAACCTTGTCTTGTTCCTGATTTGAGTCTGAAGGATTTCAATTTTTGACCATTTAGTATGATATTGGCTGTTGGTTTTTCATAGATGGCTTCTATCAGTTTGAGGTAGAGACCATCTATTCCAATTTTTTGTAGGGTTTTTATCATAAATGCATGTTGGATTTTGTCAAATGCTTTTTCTGCATCTGTGGAGATAATCTTATGGTTTTTGTCCTTGGCTCCATTGATATAGTGTATTACATTGATCGATTTTCATATATTGAACCATCCCTGCATCCCTGGGATGAATCCCACTTGATCAGGGTGTATGATCCTCTTGATGATCTTCTGCATTCTGTTTGAAATTATCTTATTAAGGATTTTTGCATCTATGTTCATTAGCAAGATTGGCTTACAGTTCTCTTTTTCAATTGGGTCTTTCTCTGCTTTGGGGATCAAGGTGACTCTTGCTTCCAGGAATGAATTTGGGAGTATTGCTTCCCTTTCAATTTCATTGAAGAGTTTAAACAGTAGTGGCAGCAGTTCCTCTCTAAATGTCTTGTAGAATTCAGCAGTGAAGCCATCAGGGCCCGGGCTTTTCTTAGTTGATAAGTTTGTAATTACATTTTCAATTTCATTGGTTGATATTGGGTTGTTCAGAATTTTTAGGTCTTCTTCATTCAACTTTGGTAATTCATATGTATCTAGGAATCTGTCCATTTCTTCTGTGTACTCCATCTTATTGGCATATAGGTTCTGGAAGTAGGTGGTGATAATCCTCTGGATTTTTGCTGGGTCTGCTGTAATTTCACCCTTTTCATTCCTAATTGCATGGATTTGGGCCTTTTCTTTCCTTTTTCTGACAAGGTTGGCTAAAGGTTTGTCAATATTGTTGATTCTTTAGAAGAGCCAACTCTTGGCTTCATTGATTTTTTGTATCATTCTCTTAGTCTCCATTGCACTGATTTCTCCTCTGATCTTTATAACTTCCTCCCTTGTGTGCGCTTTGGGGTTGTCCTGCTCTTCTCTTTCTAGAAGGTTGAGGTTCAGCATCAGGTTGTTTAATTGAGCTCATTCTGTTTTTCTAATATGTGTATTTACTGCTATGAATTTCCCTTGTAAGACTGCTTTCATTGTGTCCCATAGATTCTGGTATGTTGTATTGTCATTGTCATGTAATTGAAGGAACTGTCAGATTTCTTCTTTAATTTCCTCTGTAACTCACTGGTTATTCAGAAGTGTGTTGTTCAATTTCCACGTGTTTATGACATTTTTTGAGTTTTCTTTTGCTATGGATCTCCAATTTCATCACACTATGGTCTCATAATATACAGGGGATAACTTCAATTCCTTTGCACTTACTTAAACATGTTCTATGTGTGAGTATGTGGTCTATTTTGGAGAATGACCCATGTGCAGCTGAGATGAATGTTTATTCTGATTTTATGGGGTGGAAGACTCTGTAAACATCTGTTAAGTTCATTTGTTCCAGAGTTCGATTGAGTTGTAGTATTTTGTTACTTACTTTTAGTCTAGTTGATCTATCTATTTGCGACAGTGGGGTGTTGAGGTCCCCCTCTACAATTGTATTAGTGCATATATGACTTTTCCTGTCCATTGGTGTTTGTTTTATGTAGTTGGGTGGACTAGTGTTTGGTGGATAGATATTTATGATTGTCATCTCTTCCTCTTGGATTCTTCCCTTTATAAGGATGTAGTGTCCTTCTTCATCTTTCTTAATCAGTGTTGGCTTGAAATCTACTTGATCTGCAAAGAGGATAGCTACTCCTGCTTTTTTTCGGGTTCCTGTCACATGCAGTATTGTTTTCCACCCTTTCACTTTCAGTCTATGAGTTTCCTTTTGAATTAAATGTGTTTCTTGTATGCAGCATACATACAAGATTGTTGGATATTGCTTCTTGACCCATTCTGCCAGCCTATTTCTTTTGATTGGTGAATTGAGACCATTAACATTGATGGTTATAACTGAAACATATTGACTTCACATTACCATGACTTTTTCTTTTTGTTGGGTTCTCCCCCCTTACATTTAATTTCTTGTCATGCCAGATGGGTTCATTCTGCTTTGCTTCCTGGGGTTGTGGTCCTCAATGTCTGTTCCTAGGATATTGTGTAAGATTCTTTGGAGTGCTGGTTTGGTATTCATGAAGTTCCTAAGGTGCTCTTTGTCCTGAAAGTATCTTATTTCTCCATCAATTTTGAAAGATAATTTTTCAGGGTACATCAATTTGGGTTGGAGGCTGTTTTCTTTTAGGGCTTGGAATATGTCACTCCAAGCTCTTCTTGCCTTGATGGTGTTGAGAAGTCTGCTGTGATTCTGATGGGCTTTTGTTTGTATGTGATTTGTTTCTTTTTTCTGACTGCTTGGAGAGCTTTGTTCTTCTCTTCTGTTTCTGGAATCTTAACAATTATATGCCTATGTGTAGATTTTTTTTTGATCAAGGCTATTTGTAGTCCCATATGCCTCACTTATCTGTATGTTAAGTTCTTTTCCCCTGCTTGGGAAGTTTTCTTCCATTATTTCTGTGAAGAGATTTTTTTATGTCATCTCCACTCTCTCCTGTTTCTTCCTTGAGCCCAATCAGTCTTATGTTATTCTTCTTTGCATCATCTAGCAGCTTCTGGATTGATTTCTCATGTTCCCTTATAATTTTGAAGCAATTTTTGTTTTCCTGGTCACTAATTGCAATCTTATCTTCTATATCTGAAATTCTGTCCACACATTGGCTCATTCTGCTGTGTAGACTGTCAATGGAGATTTTCATGTCCTGGAAATCTATTTGCATCTGTTTTATGGATTCCATTTGTTTCTTATATTATGATTCCATCATGTTTCTGAGCTCCTCTCTAGATTTATTAATCATGTCTTGCACTAGGGGCACAATTTCTCCTGTTATCTGAGAAATTATTTCTGATTTCATTTTTTCCAGATCCCCTTTTGTTGCCAGTCCAGTGGGTCCAGGTGGTTGAGTATCAGAGTGTTCCATCTCATTTCCCCTTGGGGTTGCTGTAGGTGATCTGGAAGTCTGATTTTGTGACTCATTTAGGTGTTTTCTCATTTCGACTGGGGCGGTGGGCTGTTAGTGCGTGCACGGATTTCCTCCTCTGAGCTGGGAGAGGTGGGACAGGGGCCAGGAGCAGCGGTAGCGATGGTGACCCAAAAGCCCTTTCCTGTGGGCTGGGAGCAGTGGGAGGGTTGATGGCTGGGAAGCCCCTTCCTCTGGACCAGGAGCAGTGGGATGGCAGCTCAGAAGCCCCTCACTCTGGGCCGGGAGCAGAGGGAGGGATGGTGGCCTGGAAACCCCTTGCTCTGGGGCAGGAGCAGCAGGACAGAAAGTGGCCCAAAAGCCCTTTCCTCAGGGCTGGGAGCAGCAGGAGGGATGGTCACCAGGGAGCCCCTTCCTCTGGTCAAGGAGCAGTGGGATGACGGCTCAGAAACCCCTTCCTCTGGGCTGGGAACAGTGGGACTCAGTACCTTGGTCTGGTGGTCTGGTGTCCTCTGCATCTTTGTAGTGTGGAGCCAGGTGGCTGCCTGTATGCAGCTATATGATTCAGCATCTTAAAGCCCATTATGTTTAATGCCATCAAATGCATTGTAAAAATAGAACATTGAAATCAGATACATGAGAGCTAAAACCAACAAATTGATTCTGAAACACAATGTTGGGGAGCATAACAAGATAGAAGATCCTTCCAGCAGTTTGAAACTTAATGGATCAAAAAGAAGACTATTTAGTTAAAGAAAGTGTATGGGGTTGCCTGTGGAACTGATGTGAGAAATAATGGCTTTGGTGGACAAAATGAGTAGATATGAGCAATTAAATGTGGGCTGATCAATCCAATTACTGCCCCCATAGATAGCTCATATTTTATCAGTGAACTCTCTCTTTCTCTCTCTCTCTCTCTCTCTTTAATAAGAGAACCTATGATCACATTTTAGGAGTCAAACATACAATCAAGAAATTATTCCTTTATGCCAAAAAGCAATATTCGCCCATATGACATTTGAGAAAATATTATACTAGTGTAACAAATCTGAAAATATTTTATTTGCTTAACTCTGTCCATTACAGAGATAGTACAGATGATACTTGGGAAACTTAACTACCAGTGGACCAAGACAACCAAGACAATCTTGTCTCTGGCGTCATGATAAATTATGGCATCTGTATTTACCACAACTACCTGTTAACATGAAGGAGCAATAGTTCTAGAATGAGGATAGATCATGGAAATTACAATGAGGCTCTAAGAACTGATCTGATACAAATCTGCCCCTGGAGTGCTTATAACAAAAGGTAACTCTATTGTTTAAGGATATTAATTCTTTGAAACTAAGGTTTTGTTCTCTTTTTTATTACAGTTGAAAACGTTTATTGATCAGTTCCAAATATCACATAATCCTTCTAAATTAACATTATCATCAAATAATGTCAGTTTGATAAACAATGACCCTTAATGTCATGGATACTGTATTTGCCTCAGAAAGAAATAGTTTATCAACAGCTGGTCCCAGTAATTGGTTCACATACAGCGAGTGTCCACTGCTTAGCTCCACTGGAGGATGTGATTCACATGACTTTAACTACCCATCAGGTAGAAATTAGTCTTTTGATATGGCCAAAGACTTTGCTAAATAATATCCTACCCTGTACATCTTCTCCAGCTTTCCAGGTCTAAAGTGTGTACCAGAAATATTTGACAGAATTGGAACACTTGCTTCCTGTTTTCCTTCTGTGAAAATTAACAAATTGATAATGTTCGGAGCATATAAATCACGTGTTAAACATCACAGAGATGGACAGATGTTCAAGCAATAGGCCATATCTATTCTGAGTTGAAATGCACCACGTCAATCAATTGCTTAGTCATTTAACAGGTAATAGTGACAGAATTTTTATACATTTGTGATTACTAGGGATGCTGTTTCTTTGATTCATTTTAGAAACATAAGTCAAAGCAAATGACACATCATCATGGATAAGAAGCTAACCTACCAGTGAGTTGTTTTCAAGGCTTTTTTTCATGTTCCTGTCTCTCAAATTGTAGATAAAGGAATTTAGCATTTGAAGTACAATGGTATTCATCACTGAAGCCACTGCAGCCTTCCTGGATGAATCAGTGATTGTGGACTCCATGTACAACCCCCAAAACCAGGTCCATAGAATAGGAAAACAAAAGACAAGTGAGATCCATAGGTGGAAAATGCTTTATGCAATATTCCTGAGAACTGCACTCTCAAAATAGAGAATTCAGTGCAGATTAAGAGAAAGTGATCCCAGAGAGAGGAACACCAGCAAATATGCCAGATGCAACATTCATAAGGATCTTATGAATTTGTGTATCAGAACAGGCAAGTTTGATAATCTGGGTAAGTTCACAGAAAAAGTGGGGGATTCTCAAGTCTCTGCAGAAGGACAGCTGCAGCAGCATCAGGCTGTGGAGCAGGGCATCCACAATGCTAGTAACAGAGACAACAGAGCTAGCATACCACAGAGGCGAGGGTTCATGATGATTGTGTACCTGGGGTGGGCGACAAATGGCCAGAAAGCAGTTGTAGGCCAAAAATCCACGGAGGCTGTATTCCAAGAATGTAAAAATGATGACAAAGCCAACTTGAGAGAGTCTTTCCCTCTGATTCTCTGATCGTGTGCTTGTATGCTTACCAACATCTTTGGGACTGTGGTGGTGCTTAAAAAGATGTCAGCCATGGACCAGTTAGAGAGGAAGAATTACACAAGGTGTGGAGGTGGGAGTTAGAGCTGACAGCCAGGATGATGAGCAGGTTTCCCAGGATGGTGACCAGGTACATGGCCAGGAAGAGATTGAAGATGACAGGTTTCTGCCCTGGGCCATCTGATAGTCCTAGGAGAAGGAATTCTGAAGCAGCTGCTTGGTTTATAGATTTCATGCTGTTGAAGAATCTGATAAAAATGGGGTAAATATTAAAATATATAGACAGCAGTACATGGAAATATATTACATACCCTTCTCTGTGGGCACCTTGATCTTTGGACTTTAGCCTCTGAAAATGTGAGAACAGATTCTGTTGTTAATTCTTGTAATCTCTGGTAATTGTTTTTGAGAGAACTACCCATAGTTACACTCATCAAGTCCAGTGCCCAACATTACCATGAGAATAAAAGTGAATGTGAAAATATTTTGTAATGCTCATCACTTTTTAGAAAGGGCTGATTTCTCAAGAGAAGTAGTCCTTGTGGATAGAGTAAATGAGTGTGGATGCAAATATTTAGGAGAACATACCAAGAGGATAGGAGAGGCATAGGCTTTATTTCCAATTTATTTTATACATGCCTTCTCCTTTCTTCACAAAATGAAATTTTAGTAGAATATTTGTCCACACTTCCAAAGAATTGGTAAGGGGCACTCTGTTACCTGGTTGGTTTCAAGAGAAACCGTGATCAGTAGTAACTCACCTGCATATGTATGATGAAAGCTGTGTCAGCAAGTTAAAATAGAATAAAACAGTCACCAGCTCTAAGTCAGGAAACAAAACATCTTGGAAGATGCACAGGTGTTGCCTCATGACAGGTGCAGAGCTGCTGAAAGAGGTGGACACACTTGGATTCCTGAAGTCTCTGCAATCCTGGGGGATCTATATCCAAAGCTCCTCATCAGACCAGCTACTTTTTGATCACTCATCTCAGAGGTCCATATCCTCATAGACCAAATCTATTGAAATGAGCATTTCATAGTAACCTGACTCCCTGAGGCTGTTTGCTGTGTTCTTCTCCATTTAATGGATCTTTGATATAAAATACAGAGCACTTCTTCTAATATATTCCCATGTTCCTTTACGTTACAACTGAAGGCATCTCTATGTAATTACCGTAATTAAATCAGGAAGCTTGATTCCCAACTTAGGTATGAATCTATGTCATATACATGTCAGTACAAACAACATAGTTATTAATATCTCAATTATTATAAAATGCAAGCACTCTGGAGTGTCTTTTTAAATAAGATTGATGTCCCAAAAAAAGATTTGTTTATATTTCACACAGAAGATTTAATCCATTTGTTTGGTCAATACACATTGTGAGAAACACACACAGGACCATTAATCACTGATTAGAATTAAAAACCCAAATATTATCAGTTTTTTCACTATTGTCACAATAGTTTGAATAATTTTTTCACAGAAAGAGATTGGAAGTGGAAGTTATGGGTTGTCTTTTATTTGGGGCTGGCATAATGGCACATAGAGTTACATCCAGCCATTTAATTTGTATATTTATATAGGCTCTCACTAAACTGCAAAATTTCCCAGGCAGTGATCATACTGGAGGTTCTCCTGCCTGAACCTCCCCCACTGCTGGGACTCTGGGATGCATGCACCACCATTCCTAACCTGATTCTTCATTTTTAATAAAGAAAGGTGTTAACTCTATTACAAAAATCACTAAGTGGTAGTACTATGCAAGTGTGTCTATAGTCTCAGCACATAAGGTCAGATTTCAACAATCATTTCATAGGTAGAGGTGGTGCTCCAAGAAACGTAAGTAGATATTTTCATGTGCCTATCAACATAGTTTATAACAGATTTAATGATTTTATACAAATTTATAATTTTCAAGAGAATTATTTGAAATTCATGATAAGATGGTGTTGTGGTATCTTTGTTCACCATCTTTTCTTTTTCATTAATTTTGTTGGTACATTTTAGGTATACAATAATGTATGTCAGTATATTTGTTCACCATTTTAACTCCACTTACTTTAAAATAAAAGAATAACAAATAAAAATAGAAAATCATTAATAGGATTATAAAATAATTTCAAATTTTCCAGGAACCACAGAGAGGACAGTTACATTAAAAAGTAGATAAAATTATCCCTGTGATGAAAATTAAAATTTTAAAAATGCAAACAAGACCCACTGATTGGGTTAACGTCAAAGGCACTATGCATTCATCTCCATGAGCAAGAAAGTAGTTCTTTCTAGGTAAGGACAATCAAAGGCCCAGGAAGGAGATGAGTCTCCAAGAGAAGACACCCGCTTTTTCAGATGATAGATAAATAGATAAATAGATAGGATAGACAGACATATAAACAGAAGTATAGGTATAGATAGTTATAAGCATATATATATATATATATATATGTATATGGTTTGGCAGGCAGGAATATATAGATAAATACGTACTATTTCTCCTTTTTCATTGACTTAATATTTTCACATACTTCTGACATACAGTGTGATGTTTTGATTCTTGCATCCATTAGATAGTGAGCTACCTAGGGTATTAGCCTATCCATTTCCTTAAATAGTTATTTTTTCTTTGTGGTGAGTACATTAAAATTTTTATCTTCTACCTAAATTGAGATATATGATGCATTTCCGCTATTTATAGTCACCCTGTTGTGCCTTGGAACACTGGAAATCATTATGATTTTCATTCAGTAATATGTTGATGGACAGCACCTCCTCACCCCTCCCTCTTATTCTTCCCTGACTCCAGGAAAAATCAATTATTTTGCTCCCCACTTCTGTAAGACCAAATCAGTTACATTCCTCTTATGAGAGATATCATGTTTGTCTTTTGTTTTTATGATGATATAATACTTTATTTATCTTCTTAGTATGTTTGCAATTCATAATAATTACATTCATTTGGGGTAATCTTTACATATACATATTACATCTCAATTACTTTTAATCACTTTTCCCCACCACCCTACCCACTCCCTCTTTCCTCTATTCCTTTCCCCATCTCTAAAATATTTGCCTCCTGTTTCCTAAAATCTTTCATTTGTTTTTCTCCTTAAATATTTTATATTTTGGGTTTCCTATTTAAGGGAAGTCATGTGATAGTTAACCTTCTTCGTCTGATTTACTTTACTTAGTATTATAGTCTCAATACTCAATCATTTTTTCTACAAATGACTCAAATGTTTGTCCCACTGCAGGGGTGGGACAAATATTCAATAACATTCTCGATATGTGGGGCTATTTAAGTGTCTTCTATAATAGTCAATTGGTCTATATGTCTATTTTTGTGCCAGTACCATGATGGTGCATTTCAGTGTAAATTGAAATCTGGGATTATAAAAATATCTTACTTTGGAGTTTATGCTCAAGTTTGGTTTGGCTATTCTAGGTCTCTTCTAGGTTCCTATACATTTTATAAATTTTAGGATTGGTTTTTCTAGTTCGGTAAGTAATACTATTTGTATTCTGATTGGAGTTGCATTGAATTTATATATCATTGGTGGTGATATGGCCATTTTGCTAATATAGATTCTGTCCATCCAGGAACAGATGTCTTTCCATTTTGTAACATCCTCTTCAATCTCTTTCTTCAAAGACTTTACTTTCCATTATACAGATCTTCACATCCTTGGTTAGGTTGACTCTCAGGGATTTAATTCTTTTGAAGCCACCATGAATGAAATTGCTTTATAAAATTTTTGGTAGATTCATTATTGTTGTGCAGGAATACTGTTGATGTTTTATTGATTTTGTATCCTAACATTTTGCCACACTGGTATCTCAAAGGTCTTCTGGTGGAATTTTTTGTTCATTTATATAACAGATATCATCTCCAAATGAAGAGAGCTTGACTTCTTTCTGCCCTATTTATATTAATTTTATACCCTATGATTGTAGATTCAGAACACCTGAAATGCCCAAAATGTCTCCAAGGAACTATGTATGCAAGTTAACTGTTGGCTTGCTGGATGGGTTGGGTCAGGATCCACATCATCAGGCACCAGAAGTCAGGAACCTGAATTCAGAAGCAGAGATCTGACTGGTGGAGAATGAAAGCAACTGTGGACCTTACAGATGAAAAATCAGACTAAAGCCTGATTGTGTTGACCTCAGAGAAATATGGGAGAATAATTAAGAAGAGTGAGTATACCTTTGAGGGGTGTTGTTACAAAGAGAGGAGAGAATGAAATTGTAGTGAGAACAGAATGAGAGTTCTGGAGAGTGTTTTTTTTTTTTTTTTTAGTTAAGAGTAACTCATGGAGCTGGGTGTGATGACACAAACCCAGTGATCCTAGCCACTTAGGAAATTAAGGGGGGAGGAACAAAAATTCAAAGGCAGTCTGGGGAATTTAACAAATAATTTTAAAAATAAAAAATTAAAAGGAAGAAAGTGGTACAGATCAGTGGTGGGGTTACTCACCCGGGATGCATGAAGGCCCCAATTCAAATCCCCAGTACAAAAATACAAAACTATCAAGTTTGTTTGTTATCACCCTCCAAAAACAAAGACTAACTCACACACACTGTGGTACTATAATTGTTATGACATGTGATTAGGATTATGGCAAGGATAGATATGACCATTTTATTGTTCAGAAAAATATGCCCAGAAAAAATCACATAAATGGTATTTATTCATTTGTGAATTGAATAAAAAAATGAACCTAGATTTCTGTCTCAACTCAAAGACAAAGCTAAATACCAGGTTGTATATGTCTAAACTACAAGAAATTGCTCTAAGTGTACTTGTGTAAGTATGCCTTTCATTATTAAGAATTATGGGGCACATTGTGGCATGGTGCTACATGCCTGTAATCCCAGGACTTTGGAAGGCTGAGGAAGGGGGCGGTGCAAATTTGAAGCCAGTCTGAGCAATTTAACAACTTGGAAAGAAACTTTTTAAAAAAATTAACAAAAAGCTCGAGGTATAAAGCAATGTGAAGACCTTGTGTTCATTCCCAGTATGACAAAGTTTATTTTTTTAATGACCACAAACCATGAGGAAAAATTTTGCCAAATTCCACCATATTGAAACTGAGACTTTTTGTGCAAATACTAAACATTTTATAGATGATTAAAAGTGAGCCATATGCAGAGGAGTCTTCTGGGTCAACGTGCCACAGCTCCCAGTCCAAAGGAGGCTTCTTGGTCAATGTGCCACAGCTCCCAGAACAGAGAAGCCTTCCAGATCAACGTGACACAGCTCCCAGTGCCAAGGAGGTTTCCAGGTCTATGTGTCACAGCTGCTAGCACGGAGGAGTCTTCTGGGTCAAGGTGCCAAAGCTCCCAGTGCAGAGGAGGCTTCTGGGTAAACGTGCCACAACTCCCAGCACAGAGGAAGCTTCTGTGTCAGTGTACCACAGCTCCCAGTGCAGAGCAGGAGGGTTCCAAGCCAACATACCACCACTCCCAGCACAGAGGAGGTGAGCTGTGCAGGTGCCAGTAGCACACCAAACCCTCAAAATGACAAGACACATAAACAGACCTCATAATCAGACTTCCAGATCACCTACAACAACCCAAGAGGGAATCAAGAAGGAAGACTATGATACTCAACCACCTGGATTCCCTGCACTACCAACAAAAAAGGATCTGGAAAACATGAAATCAGGAATAATTTCTCACATAACAGCAGAGATTTTGCCCATAGTGCAAGACATGATTAATAAATCTAGAGAGGAAACAAATAAAAAATAGAGATGCTAAGGAACATGATGAAATCCCAACATAGGAAACAAATGGAATCTATAAAACAGATGCAAACAGATTTCCAGGAGATTAAAAACTCCATTGAAAGTCTATGCAGGCAAATGAGCCAATGTGAAGACAGAATTTCAGATATAGAAGATAAGATTGCAATTAGTGACCAGCAAAAGAAAAAATTCTTTAAAATTGTAAGGGACAAAGAGAAATCAATCCAGTAGTAGCTAAATGATGCAAAGAAGAACAATATAAGACTGACTGGAGTCAATGAAGAAACAGGAGAGAGTGCAGATGACATAAAAATACTGTGATGGTAGCAAACTTCCAAAACAGGGGAAAAGAACTTGACATACAGATAAGTGAGACATATATGAATCTAACTAGCCTTGATAAAAAAACTACACATATGCATATAATTGTTAAGATTCCAGAAAGCCAACTGATGAACAAAGTTCTACAAGCAGTTATAGAGTAGAAACAAATCACATACAAATGAAAGCACAGCAGAATTCTCAACACAAACCCTCAAGGCCAGAAGAGATTGGAGTGATGTGTTTCAAGCCATAAGAGAAAACAATCTCCAACCCAGATCGATGTACCCTGCAAAACTAGCTTTCAAAATTGATGGTGAAATAAGAACCTTTCATGACAATGAGCACCTTAGGAACTTCATGAATAACAAACCAGCACTCCAAAAATTTTTAGACAAATTCCTAGGAAAAGACAATGAGGATCACAACCGGCAGGAAGCCAAGCAGAATGAATCCACTGGGCAAGACAAGAAATTAAAAGCAAAGTGAGAGAATCCAAAAAAAAGAAAAAGTCATGACAATGATAACTGAATAAGTATCAGTTATAACCATCAACATTAATGGTCTCAACTTACCAATCAAAAGAAATAGACTGGCAGAATGTTTCAAGAAGCAAGATCCAACAATATGTTGCATACAAGAAAAACACTTAATTCAAGAAGAAACTCACAGGCTGTAAGTTAAAGGGTGGAAAACAATACTCCATGAAACAGGAACCCGAAAAAGGCAGGAGTAGCTGTCCTTTTTGCAGATAAAGTGGACTTCAAACCCACACTGATTAACAGAGATAGAGAAGGACACTACATCCTTATTAAGGGAACAGTACAAGAGAAAGAGATGACAATCATAAATATCTATGCACCAAACACCAGTGTGCCCAACTATATAAAACAAATACTAATGGACATGAAAAATCATATAAGCACTAATACAATAGTATTGGGGCACCTCAATACCCCATTATCACAAATAGATAGATCAACTAGACAAAAAACAAGAAACAAAATACTAAAACTCAATCAAACTCTGGAACGAATGAAGTTAACAGATGTTTACAGAGTGTTCCACTTCACAATATAAGAATACACATTCTTTTCAGCTGCACATGGGTCATTCTCCAAATTAGACCACATATTCACTTATAGAACATGTTTAAGTAAGTGCAAAGGAATTGAAGTTATCCTCTGTGTATTATCAGATCATTGTGCAATGAAATTGGGGATCAATAACAAAAGAACCAAAAAAAATTCATAAACATATGGAAATTGAACAACACACTTCTGGATAACCAATGGGTCACAGAGGAAATTAAAAAAGAAATCAGAACGTTCCTTCAATTAAATGACAATGACAATACAACATATCAGAATCTATGGGACACAATGAAAGCAGTCTTACAAGGGAAATTCATAGCAGTGAATACTCATATTAGGAAAACAGAAGGAGCCCAAATAAACAACCTGATGCTGAACCTCAAGCTTCTACAAAAAGAAGAGCAGGACAAACCCAAAGCCCATAGAAAGGAGGAAATTATAAAGATAAGGGCAGAAAACAATGCAATGGATACTAAGAAAATAATACAAAAAAAATCAATGATGCCAAGAGTTGGTTCTTCAAAAGAATAAACAAAATTGAGAAACTCTTAGCCATCCTTATCAGAAAAAGGAAAGAAAAGGTCCAAATTCATGCAATTAGGAATGAAAAGAATGAAATTACAATGTACACAGGAGAAATCCAGAGGACAATCAATATCTACTATGGGAACTTATATGCCAATAAGATGGAAAACACAGAAAAAATGCACAGATTGTTAGACTTGTATGAATTACCAAAGTTGAACAATGAAGACCTAAGAATTATAAATAACCCTATATCAATCAATGAAATTGAAAACATAATTAAAAAATTACCAAGTAAAGCCCAGGTCCTCATGTCTTCACTGCTGAATTCTACAAGACATTTACAGAGGAACTTCTGCCATTACTCTTTAAACACTTAATTGAAATTGGAAGGGAAGCAATACTCCCAAATTCATTCCTGGAAGCAAGCATCACCTTGATCCCCAAAGCAGAGAAAGACTCAAATGAAAAAGAAAACTATAGGCCAATCTCACTAATGAACAAAGATGCAAAAATCCTTAATAACATGCTGGAAAATAGAATCCAGAAGATCATCAAGAAGATCATACACCCTGACCAAATGTGATTCATCGCAGGGATACAGGGATGGTTCAACATACCTAAATCAATAAATGTAATACACTCTATCAATAGAGCCAAGAACAAAAATCATATGAACATCTCAATAGATGCAGAAAAAGCATTTGACAAAATACAACACACATTTATGATATAAATTACAAAAAATTATAATAGACATTCAGTACCTCAATCTGATAAAAGACATCTCTGAAAAACCAAGACCCAATATCATAATAAATGCTCAAAAACTGAAATCCTTCACACTAAAATCAGGATCAAGACAAGAATACCCACTATCACCACTCCTGTTCAATATAGTTTTGGAAACATTAGCCACAGCAATTAGACAAGAGAAAGAAATAAATGAATAAAAATAGGAAATGAAGAAGTCAAATTGTCAATATTTGCAAATGACATGATACTCTATATATAAGACCCCAAGAACTCCACCAAAAATCTTCCAGACTTAATCACCAAATTCAGTCAAGTAGCTGGATACAAGGTCAACACACAAAAATCAATAGCTTTCCTCTACATGAACAACAGACTCACTGAGAGAGAAATAGGCAAAAAATTCCTTTCACAGTAGCATCCACAATACGGAAATACCTAGGAATCAACCTAACAAAAGAAATCAAAGACCTCTTCTCTGAAAAATATAGCACTTTGAAAAGAGTGATTGAAGATGATATCAGAAAATGGAAAGACATCCATTGCTGCTGGGTAGGAAGGAACAACAGAGTGAAAATGGCCATACTTCCCGAACTGCCATATAGATTCAATGCAATTCCAATGGAAATCCCAGCAGCATACTTTATGGGCCTTGAGAAAATCAAAAATTCATTTGGAACAAGAAGAGACCAGAATATCAAAAGCAATTCTAGGTAACAGAGACATGGCAGGGGGTGCATTACAACCCCAACTTGAGACTATACTAAAAAGGTACTGTGATTAAAGGCAGCATTGTACTGGCAAAGAATCAGACTTGAAGATCAGTGGAGCAGATTAGAAGATGCAGAAACACCTCCAGACACACTCAGTGACCTCATTTTGACAACGGAGCCAAACACCCTCACTGGAGGAAAGACAGCCTCTTTAATAAATGGTGCTGCAGAAATTGGGTTTCAACTTGCCAAAGACTACAACTACACCTATATCTCTCACAGCACACCTAATTAAAATCAAAATGGATTAAAGATCTAAATATTAAAACATAAAATCTGAACCAGCTCATACAGATATTAGGTAGAACCCTTGAAGACATTGGTGTAGGAAAAGATCTTATGAAAAAACCTCTGTTTCCCGTGAACTAACCCAAACAATCAACAAGTGGTATCTCTTCTTACTAAAAAGTTTCTGCACAGCAAGGGAAACTATTAGCAGTGTGAGGAGACAACCCATAATGTGGCAAAAATTTTTCACCAGCAGTCCCTTTATAAAAAACTAAAAATCATCAGACTTCCCAAATTTAAAGACCCAATCCAAAAATTGGCATCTGAAATGAACATACATTTCTCACAAAAAGAAGTAGAAATGGCAAATAAACATATGAAAAAGTGTTCAACATCACTGGTCATTTGAGAGATGCAAATGAAAACAAAGCTTAGATTCCACCTCACCCCAGAAAGAATGGCTGCTATCAAGAAATAAACCAATAACACATGCTGGCAGGGCTGTGGGAAAATAGGAAGCCCGCCCCATGGCTGGTGGGAGTGTAGACTGGTGCAACCACTGTGGAAATCAGTATGGAGGTTTCTCAAAGAACTAGAACTGGAAGTCTCATTTGACCCAGCTATTCCTCTGCTGGATATCTTCCCCAAAGAATTAAAAGAATCATACCACAGTGATATATGTGCACCCATGTTCATAGCAGTACAATTTGTAATAGATAAAAGTTGGGAACAGCCCAAATACCCATCAAGTGGAGACTGGATAAAGAAAATGTGGGGTTTTAAAAAAAAATAAAATGTAGTACTACTCAGCCATAAAAAATTAGAAATTAGAGACATTTATTGCTAAATGGATGCACATTGAAGCAACACTCTCAAGTGAAATAAATAGGACACACATGTGTAAATACTGAATAGTTTCTCTAGTGTGAGAAACTGAAAGTGTAAATAAGGACTCAAAGATATAATAGGTAATGTGAAATAGGAAGAAAAGGGGCAAAGGGGAAGGGGAAGTGGGAAGGGTAGATGTAAGGAATGAAGGGAAAGGAATTAATATGAGGAAATGAAAAAATGGAAACAAAGTCTTTGTAAATAGGGAGCATTGGAGGGGTTGAATGGATTGCAGGGGAAGGGGGAAAAATAAAAACCAAGAGAGTATGTAAAGGTACAAATTTCCAATGATGAATGTCATTATATTGTATATCTATAATGTACCAATAAATGGACCTAAGAAAAGAAATTGAGCCACATATCTAAAAAATTAGCAATTCATATAACTCACAAAACATTGACACAGTACTCTGATTTAAGAATGCTTTTAAGTACACATCAATTTAAAAAGACAAACAGGGTGTCATGGCTTGGTGGTAGAACACTTGCCCTAGCATGTACAAGGTGCTGGATTCAAACCACAAGAGTGACAAAGGAAACATTTTAGAAGCATAGTGCTCCAAAACAGGAAATTTAAATGCCCTGTAATATATGAAAGAGCCAGAATAAGTGAAACATAGAACCCAGTCCCAGCAGAAGCTGCAGCCATGATGGAAGTTTGCGAGTTTGTCTGCTGTGATGGGAGCTCTGTCTTAGGAGAGGGAGATGAGAGAGTTGACAGCAGCAGTGTTCTCTATCTCCTCCTGGAATTCTTCCCTAACTGTGCAGCAGCCTGTTGACTTCTTGTTGAAAGGAGCATTGGAAGCCATGGGCTAGGGCAGGAGCCTGTTGAGGATCTACAGATGCATCTTCCACTTCCAGAGAGGAGGAGAAATGTCATGGTAGCTGCAGGTCCAGAGAGGGGACCAGGGTCACCTGTCACCATTCCCAGGCCTGGCAACACTCTTCCCTTCTGCTGCCTTCAACATGGCAGCAGCACATGATGGTATTTTTTTTAGGATCTGTTTGCAATACCTAATAATCACCCTCATCTTGGGGAATTGGTACAAATACATATCACCTATTAATCATTTTATTTCCCCTTCCTCTCATCTCTCTCCCCTCTCCCTCACCTCCTGATCCCCTTCCCATCTCCACCAAGTCTATGTTCCTGTTTTCTATCATCTATATTTTATTTTGCTATTTATTTTAATTTTGGGTCTTTCATTTAAGAGGAACTATGTGATATTTAAACTCCAGTGTCTGATCTTTTTTTCTCAAAGTGCTTCCATTTTCCTACAAATGACGGAAATGTATCCCAATATTGTTTATACACACACACACACACACACACACACACACATTATATTCTCTATATCCATTCATCTGTTGAGATACATATAGGCCACTTTGGAGATTCAGCTATTAGAGATGTGCTCCTATAATATGGTGTGCATGGATCACAATAATATGATATTCTTAACTCTTTAGGAAGATACCTAGAAGTGCAAGAGCTGAGTCAAGTACAATTTCTAGTTTTAGTGTTTTGAGAATTCTCAGTACTAATTTCCATATTGGTTGTTCTAGTTGATGCTCCCACCGATGATGGAGAAGGGTTCTTTTCCCCACAACACACCAGCATTTGTTGCTTTTTTAGTTCTTGATGATGGCCATGACTTCTGAAATAGGATGGATTCCCAGTATTGTTTTGATTTGCATTTTCTAATGGCCTAAGATACTGTATTTATTTTTTTATGTATTCATTGGCAATTTGGGGCTGGTTTTAAACCTCTCCTCTCTGCCACAGCACACTCGATGGCTGGGTTCCGGAGGCAGCGATGGGGGCAGCTGTTGCAAGCACTGTCTTCACACATTCTTCTGCAGCCACAGCTACTTCCACTGCCAGGTCAGTGGTGGCCCAGGAGAAACAGCCCAAATCATTGCGGTCATCAAGCAGCTACGGCAGCAGCCTCTATGCAGCTGTGGTCCAGAGCCAAGCTGCCACAGAGAGGGGCATCAACAACCAGCAAGTCCAGAGCCATTTCCATCCTGAAGAAGAATACCCACCACCAGCATCTTCTGCCATCTCTCTTCTTTTGCTTCAGCCACACAGACATGGCAGCAAGCATCAAAGAGATTATTAGCAGAAACAAAGGGAGATATCAAGAGAATAGATTCAATTTAGGCTTGATCTATATTTATCCAAATATTATTGTTATGGCATTTCCTGCAGAGAGACTTGAAGGTATACATTGGAATAACATCAAGCAAAAAAGCATTACAAGATATATAGTGTCTTTACAAGCTATATAGTGTATGTGCTGAAACACATAACACCTCAAATTTTCTGCAGTTGCAGATTTTCCATTTAAATAGCCTCTCTTACCACAACTAGAATTTAGTATGCTTTTGTGAAGATCTTGAACATTGGCTAAGGGAAGATGACAATTATCTTGAGGCAATTCACTGTGAAGCTGGAAAGGGTGATATTGGTGAAATGGTTTGTGCATATTTATTACACCAAGGCAAATTTTTAAAGGCGTAACAGTCCCTAGATTTCTATGGGGAAGTCAAAACCAGAAGACAAAAAAAGCAGAAAATAGTCCCATTCAGAGACACTGAATGTTATTAGAGCTACCTGTAAAAGAATCATCTGGATTATACACCTGTGGCACTGTTGTTTCACAAGCTGATACATGAAACTGTTGCAATATTCAGTGGGGGAACTTGCAGTGCTGTTTATGATCTGCCAGCTGAAGGTGAAGATATGGCTCTCCAGTTCAGGGCCACAAGGCAGAAAGGTAAATTTATGTAATTCGAGTTCCCTCAGCCATTGCCTGTGTATAGTGAAATCAAAATTGCTTCCCTCCACAAACAGAAAAAAGGTGATTAAAAAAGGAACAAAATATTCCACTTTGGGGTACATATTTTTTTCATACCTAGACCAGAAGAAGCCTCAGAAAAAGAAAATGAAAGTCCATATGCTTCAAAAATTTATGGTATTTTCAGTACAGAGCACACAGATAATGATAAAGAATCTCAAGGTCTTATTTTAAAAAAGAATGATCTTGACAATGAAAATAAATATATGGCCTATTGAAAAGAAAGACAAATATAAAGTAATCAAGCAATATTTTACAGATTATCAGGGTAACTAAAAATGTTTTCTATATTTTTTTGCTTAAATTCTTTTAATGGTACATTTTAGGTATACAATACATTTACATCTATCATTGGGTGCTTGTACCTGTACATGATGTATCTTGGTTGTTATTTTTCCCCATTACCTCTGTACCCTTCCCCCACTCCACCCTTCCCTATTTACATAGACTGTTTCCAATTTTTTTCTTTTCTCATAATTTTTCCTTTCCCTTCTTTCCTTTCCCATTCCCCTCCCACATCCCCTACCCTTTTTGACCTTTTCTTCCTATTTCAAATTATCAATTATTTGTTTCAATCCTTATTTACACTTTCAGTTTCTCACACTAGAGAAACTATTCAGTATTTACACATGTGTCCTATTTTTTTCACTTAAGTGTATGGCCTCATTATGTATCCATTTAGCTATAATTGACTCTAGTTTTTCATTCTTTATGGCTTAGTAGTACTCCATTTTATAAAAAATAAAACACATCTTTATCCAGTTTCCAGTTGATGAGCACTTGGGCTGTTTCCAAGCTTTAGCTATTATGAACTGTGCCGCTATAAACATGGGTGCACATATATCACTGTATGAGTCTTTTAATTCTTTTCAGAAGATAACCAGCAGGGGAATAGCTGGGTCAAATGGCACCTAATGCCAATTGAAATTCTAAATATATACTTCATAACACTAGAGAAAATCATCCAAAAATTCTTTTGGAACCAGAAGAGACCTAGAATAGCCAAAGCAATTCTAAGCAACAGAAACATGGCAGGGGGTATAATAATCCACAACTTAAAATTATACTATGATGCTACTGTGATAAAAACAGCATGGTACTGGCAACAAAACTGACCTGACAATCAGTGGAATAGATTAGAAGATGCAGAAACAACTCCAGCCATACTCAGCCATCTCATCTTTGACAAAGGAGCCAATGACCCTCATTGGAGGAAAGATAACCTATTTAATATATGGTGTTGGAAAAACTTGATTTCAACTTGTCAAAGTTTAAAACTAGACCCATATCTATCATCATGCAGTAAACTAAGATCAAAGTGGGTTAAAGATCTAAACATTAAAACAGAAACACTAAACTTGCTGGATGTTAAGTTAGGTAAAAATGTTTTTTGATGATGTAGAAATTCCAAACCACCAAGTGGGAAGTTCAGTTAGTTCAACTGTTTAGAAAAGGCTTTTGAGGATTACACAAAAAAAGAAAATTTATAGTCTTAAAACTAATAATGTCACCCCAAGAATAAAGCTATCTTTCATTTTCATAAGGAGACATGCGAGAGAACATTCAGTCTGTTTATTCACAATGTCAGAAAAAACTACCTAAAATTCATCAATATTAGAATGACTCATTTTTGTCACTATACATCACATTAAAAAGGAGAACCATGTAACTTAATGTATTGTTGCTAAACCAGATGACATGTTTTAATACCAGATGCTTAATGAGGAAAATAACAAAATATAGAAATCACTCATCACCTTAAATTTATCGAGGTCACAAAAAGCAAACTAATGCTATGAGTTATCTGAGCATTTTAAAAGGGTGATCAAAAGCCATTAGATTAATAGAAAATTAGTTTTGGGGACAAATACGTAAACAAAAGTCATCAACACTTGGTTGCATTAATCCAGTGTCTATCTCTACTTCTGTATACCTTCAAAGACTGTCAAAATATACTTAGAGTCAATAAACTGGCACATGTACTTTCTCTGCAAAGACCTCTGTTGTACAAAAGAGCCATTCCCCTACTAGTGTTATAAATTCATAGTTACCATGCAAGGGGATCAGGATAGGGAAGTATTATTTGGACAGACACCACATAACTCCAGTCAGAAATATATTTGAGTGACTCCATAGAGAGGTCTATCATCAATGCATTGAGAGAAGAACACCTAGCTTCAGTTTCTGGCCTCCTCTACATATAAAACCTGAGAATCATCCTTGGAAGAAGCACCTCTAAATAAAGTCCTAATCCTTGAAGCTATACATTCCCAATTTCTAAAGTCCTTATAATGAACAACAGCCCTCCTTATAGTCTAAGCATCGTAGCTATAGGGCTCCTTTTTATGAGAAATGAAGGCATTTATTACTGATGAAGTTCAAAATTTTAAATATCACAAGACTGTCTCAAATCGCTGAGGTAATATAATTGTGATAATTTTATAATTAATGAAACTGAGTAGAGTAAATGGTAATATGACCCTTACAGAAGACTGACTGATTTCTCATGACAAGTCTCAGTAATTTCTTCATGAAGTATGAAATGATTGAATTTGCCTCATAGTAAGTGTACATGGTGGTGCATCCCATGTGAATCTAGCCATGAAGATCAAACATGGAAGCTAGCCCCAGATATAAACACCACCTTGATTAAATCTTTCTCTGCCTTGTCCACCTTTTCCAACATTCCCTCTGAGGCTCAGCCATACAGAATTGCTAAAACTGAATGCCTAACTCCGTTGCTACTTCCACAAAGTCAAAGCAACAAGATGGGGTTTAGAGATTGAAATCATTTCTCAAACATCACACCTCTGAATAAACAGCAAAATCAGGGTTGAAATCCACATTGCAAAGTACTCAAACATCATAGATTCAGGCATTTTGGCTCCTTGATATTATTGTAATTTAAACTTATTCTATAATCCAAAGCTCCAGGCCAATGACAAAATCACACATAAGATATTACAACAATGTGACTCCTCAAGGCACTCTTCCTTTCCTTTTTCCTCAAACTGTAGATAAGAGGGTGCAGCATTGGAGGGATCACAATGTACATAATTGAAGCCACTACATTCTTAATGGAGGAGTCAGTAGCTGCAGAATTCATATAGACTCCAAACCCGTCCCATAGAACAAGGACACCACTGAGAGATGAGACCCACAGAGGGAAAAAGCTTTATACCTTACCCCCACTGATGATATCTTCAGAATAGAGGAGAAAATTTGAATACAAGAGAAAATAATCCCCAAAAGAAGTACACCAAAAAATGTGATACCCACTAACTATACCATCAGGTTGTTGATAAAGGTATCAGAATAGGCCAGCTTGATGACCTGAGCAAGTTTACAGAAGAAGTATGGTATCTCCAGGTCTGCACAGAAGGATAGCTGCAGTACCACCAGAGTGTGGAGCAGGGCATTCACAGTGCTAATGAGCAGGGAGAGTAGAACCAGCAGGACACAGAGGTGGGGGTGCATGATGACTGTGTACCTCAGATGGTGACAAATGGTCACATAGCAGTCATAGGCCAACACTGTAAGGAGACAATTTTTCAAGCCACTGCAAAGCAGAGCAAAGAAGGCCTGGGAGAGGTAGCCTGTGTAGGTGATCCTCTGACCCTGTGCTTGGATGCTCACCAGCATCTTTGGAAGCATGGATGTGCTTACAGAGATACTGGTGAAGGAAAGGCTGGAGAGGAAGAAGTACATGGGGGTGTGGAAGTGGGAGTCAGAGCTGATGGTCAGGATGATGAGCAGGCTTCTCAAGATGGTGACCAGGTACATGGACAGAAACAGGCTGAAGATGAGGATATGAATCTCTGGGTCATATGTCAGTTTCAAAGGATGGAATTCTAAAACAGCTGTTTGGTTAGTGAGTTTTAAGTAAATGATTAATCTCATAGAAAAGATGGTGTGAAAAGTAAAATAAAATGACTTGATTTTAGACAAGCAGCAGGAGTATGACATGGTGACTTGTTAGAAAGGAAAATCCTTGGTACTGTTTCAGTCTCACTAATGACAAGATATGGAAATGAGGACCCATGATTCAAGTAGATTTCATATATCTAAAGATTGAGAACCAGGGTTTTTCCCAAAAAATTATCTTCTTGTGTATACTATGGAACCAAAAGGCTATTCAGATATTTTTGTCACTGATCCCTTCCATTCCTCTTCTCTCTTCTCCTCCTCTAACTTTGATACTCTTTATTGGAAACCAACACTTTTTCACACATTGTGTAAGCACTGAGACTATATGAAATAAGGCATCCAATTTCCATGAGAATTTGTTCATGTTTTCAGTGAAAATAAAGATGAGAATAAACTTATCGAATATGTCTTCTCAAGTCATAGTCTGTGGTGTTGGCATCTGAAGGGCTTGTCAAATTACTGTCAAGATAGTTGATGCTCTCTGATCCAGGAAATGAATTCACAAGGACATGTAATGTACACTGTTCATGTTTGGCAAACACTGAGTCAGAACTTATGTTGTCTGGCTGCTGGGTTGATTCTCATGACCAATTTCTGCCAATGTCTGTGAGCAGCACAAAGTCAGTATTGCTAAATGATCACATAGGTCTTTGAAATTTTGAGTATAGTTTTCATCATAAACACAGATTTTTGTTTCCCTTTCTTTCCAGGTATGGCCACTTCCACCACTTCTACAATTAAGCATGGAGGGAGGGAGAAATCCATCCAGGTAGACTTGAACAATAATTAGAAAAGGTTTCTTTCAAATTCAAGCCCATAAGACTCTCCCTGGAAGTGCAAGAAATCTGCTTTAGCAATAAATTCTAGAAGAAATGGGTAACCATGTTGAAAATACTGTCTTATCCTAAGTGAACGTTTTCCCTAGTGAGAGAGGTAGCATGTCATTACACAAAATAAACAAGTACTAGTCGCATGAGGGAAAGAATGAAATGCAGAAGCTCCTATGTAGACAGATTGAAATAAAAAGCAGTTTGTTACTCTTGTCAAGATGGCAGAGATGTCAAGATGACACCGACTTAGCTAAACAGGTTTCCTAATAAGAGGGTCCCTGGAGAGCAAAGGTCTTCCTCTCTTGGGGAAGACAGAAGCAGTACCATGCTGATCATCATTTGATGTGACATTAGATTCACACACTCTGAATTTAATTCAGGATCTGGTATTTGCTTTCTGAATGAGGGAAAATCTTCAACTATATAAGAAGCCAGGGTGTCCCCATGTGCTTAATGAAACTGCTTGATGAATGTGTTCTTTAACTGTACTTTGATAATCGTTTGTCAGTTTAGAGTTCTCCACACATTGTGTATCTTAAATATACAGTTTTTCTTTAAATATACACAGTTTTGTAAGTAAATTGGGAGGAAACTGCATGCAGATGTTCTGATTGATGAGAAATGAATGCAGCAAAGCAGTCAACACAGTGCTGGCAATTGGAACTGTGGTATTGATCTCTCCTGTCATGTGTATGATAATAGCAAATGATGATGTTCATCCCATAGAAAGAATAAATGTCGGGAGTAGGGGAGAGAAGAAAGACAGAACATCTCCAGCATATGAAATGCACACTTTGGGGGAGTGTTTATGTGCTGCACCTTCCACTGGGAATATTGGTTTGCAGAAAAGCACAGAAAGATGTATCAGTGACACCGAAATTCCTTTGGCATGGACATATAATATCTAACACTGAAAATGAATTAAATGCTAAATTCATTAGACACAGAAATCACAAAACTATGGCTACTTTAACTAGAAGCAAATGTATACATAAATAGCATTCCTTGAGAAAACTGAAAATATTTTAACCTTCCCAGATAAATGTGTTTTACTACAGGTTACTGTGGCATCAAGTAAAATCATGCTGGTCGGCATTCATCACTCACCAATTAAAACCTAATCTACTTTATGAAGGGGCAGGGGATTTAAAAAAGAACCAATCTGTATTATGCTCATGTAACTACTCCCTGAGATGATTGCAAACTGCATGTACTGCAATCATATACTAATAAAAAGTAAAATAAATGCTATCTTAGGATAAAAACTCATAAACTTCATTTTCTTTTAGACATCTTTAGTGCAAAAATATTTGGTGTATATTTGATACCTCCATTTTATATTCTTGCATAAACCCGATTTTTGTCTTTCCCCAGGGACACTACCACACCCACATGACATAATTATTCTGTTCACTTTTCATCAAATTGATATTATTCTTTCAAAAAATAAAAATTGCCGAATATGCTTGGTGAGCTTTATACATATACAGTCTTATAGCATATGCTATTTATAATTGATGCTCTCTGGTAATTTTTTAAAATTATCTTTTGCATATTTAGTCCTTTTTAAATTTTTACTACTAGAGTATCCCATTGACTTGTCACAATACAATTTAATGTCCATAAGTGATAAGCCTTTTAACATATAGGAAGATGATGGCAGATAGATATGTAGATAATAGACAGATAAAATAATAGTTCTATAGAAAGCTAGATGGATAGATGTGACTACATTTACAAAATAGAGCTATGCATTTGGGGAACCCCATTACATTCATGATATCTTATCTTATCTTAGAGAAAGGAAGATGAATGCAGGAGAATATAGTTTACAAATTGTGTGTACTTATTACTTTATTTTAAAAGATCTGAAACAATAGTATAATGTCCTAGGTTTTAATTCTGTAATGAGGTGAGTGGTATTGTTATCATTATTAACTCTAGTCACTCTGTTGTTCCTATATGAACTATTTCAGAGTTTTAAGAAGAAGAAAAAGGAAAGACAGTACCTCTGCATCTCCACCTCTCTACCCAGTGCCCTTGAATCACCTACCAGCATAGAACAAAAGCTTTCTGTATAATGGTGGATCAAAACCACTAAGATAAATCAAGGAGCTGATTGCTTTGAGCCAACTTCTGTACCCCCTAAAATTCATGTGTTGAAATCTTTATCCCTAGGCATATGGTGGTATTTGGAGATAATTCTTTCAAAAAGAACTTAAGTTAGAATATGCTCAGTAGGGTGAAGCCTAATCTGATAGGACTGGTATCTTTATAAGAAGTCACTAGGACAAACTCACAGGCACACATACACATATCCAAACACATACACACACATTGAAGATGCAGGGAGAAGATGGTCAGCTACAAGCCAAGGAAAGAAACCAACCTTGCTAATGTGTTGATCTTTGAATTTCCAGACTCCGCAACTGTGGGGAAAAAATTCTGTTGTTAAGTTACCCCATCTGTGGTCTTTTGTGTCAGCAGCCCCAGAACTGTATACCCCAAGTGAAACACCTTCCCCACCACCCTCCCTAAGTAACTTCAGTAAATTTAAAGATATTTTACAAGTCATCAGGTCTGAGAAAGAGCACGATTCTGCTCAGAATAAAATGGGCCTCATCCTCATGGAAAGTATAAGGAGAGCAGGAAGAGAGTGTGTGAATATTGGTGTGAAGGAACATGAGAATGTGAAACCTAACAGACTGGCAGGGGTCGCCTGGGGATTTAATTTGTTTCTTATCATTTTATGCATATAATGTCATCACTGCTTCCCCTGAGTGAAATTTAAGTAGAATACCATTCCTCATGTCCAAATCATCACCTACGAGACTGGCTTCACTGAGAGTGATGTTCAGCACATCCAGGTGTGGAAGGCAGAAGATCAGTTGTCAGCCCTGGTAGACAAATTAACTGAGGCAGGAGGGTCTCACTCAGGAAGGTCATCCTGAAAGTGGGTTTAGGTGTTGTTTCCTACTTAGGCCAGTCTGTGGAGTGACTTGGTCACAGGCCAATTCCTAGTCTCTTCAGAGCACATGAGGGCCTCGATATCCAAAGCTACTCATTAGAGTACCTATTTTCCTATTGTTACTGTTCTAGGAGTGTGTGTCCTTAAAGACTGAGAGTACAGAAAAGAAGAATTCAGGCCAGCTGATCTCCTGACCTCCAGTGTCATGTGCACCACCTCCAGTTCTCCCATGGCTTATGCTCTGCTCACTTCTCAGATCTTGCATACATAACCTGTGTCACTCTTCCATTTTTGCTATAAACCAAGTGATTTATATGGATTTCACAATATTAGAAAGGTGTGAAAATACATGGGTATGGATAATATAATTTCTATTAATGAAACTCATAATTTTATTTAAATTTTATATATTTTAAGTGGTCATGAAATATATCTTTAATTTTTTAAGCCATTGAAATATTTCAGTATGATTCTAAGCTCCTAGGGCCATATAAAAAGAAGTAACAGGCCAGATATAACCCAAGAGTCACAATTTGTTGACCCTAGTCTGAAAGAACGTTAAAAGGTACACTTCACTGAAGTTGTAGGATTCATCTGTGGTTTAAATATGAGCAGAAGTCTCCAAAGTTGGTTAACTTTCTCTAAAAAGATATTTTTAAATATAATAGTAGTATAAATATGACTAAAATGTGAAACTGCACTCATGGTATGTCCTCTTGTCATTGAATAGTTCATGAATCTTAATTTTTTTTCTATTTTTTACATAGAGGATTCTAATCTATTTTTTATTATTGGTGTAGTCCCATATGTCTATTTTTGATTTTATTTCTTTGCTTTGGGGTAATATATAAGATCTGATAGTATATACCAAATATTCATTGAAAATGAATTGATATGCAAAATCCATTCACCCTCTGAAACATTATTAATTGTCTTCCTCTTGACCAGGGTCTCTCAGCCTTGCCACTACTGATAAGGTAATCAAGTCTCTGCTACTTAGGTGGGTGATGCTGCCCTGTGCTTTGTGAGATGTTCAGCCGCATCCCTGGCTTCCATCTACTAGAGGTCAATAGTACAGTTCTCATCTGTAACAAGCAAAAATGTCTGCAGACATTGGTAGCACATAACCTGCTGGGAAACAAAATAATCTCAGTTGGGAAAAATTTACCTTAGACTCTTTCTGCCTCAGATTATTAGAGAGCTTGATACCAGGATTCTCATTCACATTTAACAAAGGGCAAGTCCTTCAAGAGGAGCTAAATGACAAATTCACTGTGGTTCTCTCTGAGATACCTTCCCATGACTAAAACTCAGGCTAATTGCTTTTCTGGGCACAAAGTTCTTACCAACCAGGAATCCCCGGGATGGGTTATTCCTCTACAAATGGACACGATTCACCCAATAGTGGTCAGGTCTCAGAATCTATGATTAGCATAGCCTTCCTGAAGATTCTTCCATTTCAACTGTGCTATTTCTCTCAGAAAAGTAACAGTTGTCAATGAAATAGCTGGTAGCTCTCTAGCTTCTCCCCAACCACTACCGTGATGGCTGTGGCTGTCTTATAGACCCCATACCTGCTCCAGATGATGTCTTCTGGACTCCACCACTGTAGGGAACAGAGGAAGGGGATGTTACCAGAACTTCTGCGGCAAGTCCTAGTCTCCTGTGAGTCATGGCAGCACTAGGTGAATTACAGGAAAGATAGAAAAATGAGACTGAGAAGAAGCTGAGCTTTGGGTCTGATCAGTGCTGCTCTGGGCAGCAAAGACAAAAACCCCTAGCTTGCAGCACTTTTTATTCAGTACATCAGGAGAAACAAATGTAACAAATGAATGTGTAAATTTCAGTATTTCACATTGGGATAAACAAAGTGTAACAAAAGACTGAGGGGCGGTGGAAATCTAAGAACAATGAGAAACTATGCAGATGAAGATTTGGTTCCTCCCAGGGTGTCTCCCACAGGTGTGGTCTTTTCCTGGAGCATTACAGCATCATGGGATCATTGAGGTCTCAGTTGTGATCCTAGACCAAAATGGAATTATGTCTCAGAATGCCATAGCTGGCCTATAGGTGGAAGAACTAGGCCTAATCAAATGATTTTTCCCTAGAATTATGTAGCATTGCTCCCAACACACCAGGCTCAAATTTAACCTAATTATAGAATTTAATTTGGACCAATCAGTAGGCTCAGATCAGAAGGCTTGAGTTTAAACCAGTTTGGACCAATCAACAGGCTCAAATTTGGTCCAATCACAGGCCTGATGGGGCTATAGAAGCAGCAGTCCTCTCAGAGGAAGACTCCTGTTGTATTGGAACCCCCACCCCATGCTGCAACAATTAAGCCTCACTTTGGTGGTCCTGTAAATCTGCTCATGATTTACTTCTCAGGTAGTGTGACCTCAGAAGGTTTTGTATGGACAGGTATTGATTTATAAGAAAGAACTAGAAACTCTAGGGGCTGTGATTCCTGAAGAACTCCAGAGACCTGCAGCAGAGAAAGATCATGATAGAGACCAGCAAGTGGCACAGCTACCCAATGTTATCCAGAACAATTCAGCATTGAACTGTGGTGGGCAGCAGCACCCCACAGTGACAGAGACCAACAATTGGCAATGTTGACAGGCAGCATCCATCACTGACTCATGCCAACTGTTGGCATCAGGGCCTCCAGCAGAGCTGAACTTTGCTGGCTCGTGATTTCCATCTGAAGAGAGCAAAAGAGCCCTCAATTGCTTGGTAACAACAGTAGTGGCATTTCCTGTGTTCTCTTGATTCAGCCTCCCCCAGTTATAACAAAATCTCACTATATTTCTCAAACCAGGAAATAGACATTAGAGCAATACTGATAATTAAACTACAAAAAAGACTAGGGCCCTCTTTTTAAGAAATGGAGGAAAGAGGACTTTATAGATTTGAAGTATATCTGAGCAAAACCTGAACCTGATCAATGACTCATTGCATTATGAAAGAAAACAGCTACCTCTGGAGATATAAATGGTTTCTCACTTCCTAGTCCCAACATGCGTACCTCCCATTTATGAAAGGCAGAAAAGAAAGAAAATAGGCAGTGAAGGAAAGAAGGAAGGAAGGAAGACATAAGGAAATAAGGAAGGGAAGGGGGTTGGAGGGAGAAGGAAGAAAAATAAAGGATGAAAAGTTAAGTAAATGGGAAGGGAAAATAGAGAGGAGAAAGGGAAGAAAAGGAAGGGAAGAGAAGGGAAGGAAAGGAAAGAAAGGAAATGAAAGGAGAGGAGAGGAGAGTTAAGGAAAGAAAAGAAAGAGAAAGAGGAAAGTGGAGGGAAAAGGGAAATGTAAAGGAAGAGGGAAAAAATTATTCCAGAACACTACTTCCTGTGATCATAATACAAAGTGGTTCCATTTGATGTATTCTTTGCTCTTCTTTCCCAATTTAATGACACAACATCTATCAGCATTAACTATGCTTTACATAATATCAACTTGAGCCTTTAAAAAATAAATATCATTGCAGAATGTGTTGAACTTTGTTTGGAGATTGGAATTATCATAGAGGCTAAAAAATGCCACCTGGATTCAACCACCAGAGGTTTTAGAACAATTAAAGAAAAAGGATAAAGGAATTGAAAATTATCAGGATATGTTATATGTGTGTATTGATTCCCCAAAAGAGAAGTTATTATTATGTATTACAAGCAGGCACTAATGAAAGAAATAAAGGAAAGAAGGAAAGAAAAAGCAAAAAATAAATATTTATTAATTTTTATCTATTGAAGAGAGAAAAAAAATAATGCCTAACTGACCTACATAAATGAAACCAAAATTGTAGTTTTGCAGTGTCATTTTTTTCACAATCTGGAGTGCCTTGGAGAAATGGAAAATGCCAGATCCAAGAAGAAAATATTCTAGATAAGCCTAAGTTACATTGTTGTGTTAGGTATCACTAACAAAGCCTACTACAGTCATGTGGAAGGATTCAGGGAACAGTTTGAAAGCCTTATTGACAAAATACAATCAATATCAGTATCATTTAGAAATAAAAATGGTAATAGAGAAACAGTTAAAAGATTAAAATCAGGCCAGGGATTTAGCTCAGAGGTTCTACCACCTGCCTCACAAGTGCAAGGTCCCGAGTTTGATAGAGTTAGATCTCCAGTACCAAAAAATAAAATGAAATAAATAAATAAAAATAAAAGATTAAAATTCATTAGTTTGTAATAATGGTTTTTAAAAAAGAAAATGAACACATACTCATTGGCTATCACACTTGGGAGACACTAGAGAATCAGGTCAATATTTTGAAACCTCATAAATATGGAAATAATCTAAAGACTCAAGCATTTGCTTCAATTTTACAAAATAAACGTCATTCAGGCAAAGAGTTAATAAAAGCAGTTATTTAGTGAAAATATATCTAATAAATGAATTTCTAAAGGAATATTCTCCTTTTTCAACTCACCATGAAATTATGGATCTAGGCAATGATCCTTAATGATTGCTAGTGACATATGATGAGAGACAACAGAAAAATAAATATTAGCAAAGAAAATTTGCAGCACAACTTATGGAGTATTTTTCCCTTCATAATTTAATTCTGAACCTAATCAATCATCTATCTAGACCTAAAGATCAATTTACTGTAGCTGGGCATCATGGCACAAGCCTGTGATCTCAGTAGTGTGGGAGACCAAGGTGAGGGAATTGGAAGATTGAGCCCAGCCTAGACAACTTAGTGAGAACCTGTCTCAAAATAAAAAATAAAAACAGGCTGAGGGTATAGGTCAGCATGAAAGCCATACTTTCACCTCCCAGCACTACAATATTAAGTAATTAACTAAACATCAACATATTGTTGTAATTTAGCAGAAGATGTCAAACAGTGACATACAAAAATGATCAAGAAAATCTCAACCATTTATTCAACAAATAAATGCTTTCAGCAATAAACAAGAAGGAACTAAATTCTATATATTAAAAGAGATTTAAGATTATGATCAAGATCCCATGAGATGCCAGTGTGGACCAGAGTGGCACAGGTGTAGGCACTCCCAGCCAGGGCCTTGCCCTGACTCCTGCCACTTGAGCCCACAAGCTCCAGCCAAAAAAGTTGTGGGGGGAATGAGCTGCACAGGTGCACAAACAACTGTCAGAGGCCTGCCCCATACAATCGGTGTTTGCAGACCCCAGTGAGAGGAAAGTGTGGACCAGAGCAGTGCAGATGCTGGCCCTTCCAGGCAGGGTCCTGCCCTGATACCATGGGTAAGTGTTTGCAGATACCAGCAAGAAGTCTGAGGGGACCAGAGTGGTGCAGCTGCAGGCACTTCTAGCCAGGGCCCCAGCCAGACCCTAGCTGCTTGGGCCCAGAAGCCACAGCCAAAAGCTGCCTGGGAAAGAGCCACACAGGCACACAAGCAACAGCTAGAGGCATGCCCCAATACCACTGGTAAGTGCACACAGATGCAGCTAGAAGCCTGCCCAACCAAATGTACAGGCCCCAGCCAAAGTCCCTAACAGACAATAGCTATGTAGGAGGGCAAGCACTAGCCAGAGGCATGCCTAGATACCATCCTAAGTGTGCACAGGCCCTAGCCAGAATCCCACTCAGACAAAAGAGCAATGCAGGGATCTAGAAAGCCACCATTCTGAACCCAGGAATTGGTGTAGTGGTGAGCAGGAGAGAAAAGGCCATTATGTGGCTTGCTAAGAATTAAAGACCTCTGGGTGAGCCAAAAGTTGCCTCAATAAAGGCACAGCAGCTGCATCTTTTGAAATTAGAAGACTTGCAAGCAAGCCTCAAAACCAGACTTCCAGATCACCTAAGGAAATCTCAAAGGGGAACAAGATGGAACAATCTGATACTCAACAACCTGGACTCCCTGAACTGGTAATGAAAGAGGATCTGGAAAAAATGAAATCAGAAATAATTTATCGGATAACAATAGAGATTGTGTCCACAGCACAAGACAGGATTAAGAAATCTAGAGCAAAAACAAATTTAAAAAAAAAGAGGAGCTGAGGAACACGACAGAATCACAACATAGAATACAAATGAAATCCATAAAACAGATGGAAACAGATATCCAGGAGATTAAAAACTCCATTGAAAGTTTACACAGCAGAACAAGCCAATGAGAGAACATAATTTCAGATATACAAGACAGGATTACAATTATTGACTGGAAAAAGAAATATCTCTTAAAAATAGCAAGGGGTCACAAGAAATCTATCCATCAGGTGATAGATGATGCAAAGAAAAACAACATAAGACTGATCAGAGTAAATGAAGAAAAGGAGAGAGTGCAATCGACATTAAAAAAAAGAAAAAAAACCTGTTCAAGAAGTAATGGCAGAAAACTTCCCAAGCAGGGGAAAATAACACCCCTTCAGCTTGCTGCCTGGCCTCTGCTGTTTCTTTTTTCTTTTTTTTTTTCAGGTTAATCAATTTTAATGGAACCAAATGATTATACAATAAAATTTTATATACATTCAGGAAACCCCCCCCCCCCCCATTGCAACCTTACTAGGAATTGCAGGAAGAAAGTAGTAGAAAGAACATCCATGTGGAGATTCTCCAGTAGGAACTGGAGATTAGTATTTTGGTCTTTTCACTTCAACCCCATCAGCTTCCATCTTCTTTCTCTTCTCAATGATTGCACTAATCTTCTTCCACTGGTGATCCAATTCTGTCTTGTCATTGGTTTCCTTGAAGCTCCTGGTTTTTCATCCTTCAGACATCTTGATACCATATTGGAATGCAGCCTTGTGCAAAGCCTCCTTGTTGTTCATATACTCACTGTATTCCTCCTGGGTATCAAAGTCCCACTGGCCTAAGGGGCCCTTCTTGTTACCCTGGTCCATTTTGCTATAATCCACCTCCTCATCACTATCCACAGCCATGCCATCCATCGTGGCTGGATAGCACTCTGCATAACCGTTGGAAATGCCAAAGAAATCACCCAGCTGCTTTTTATCTTCTGGCTTCTTCAGTGATTCAGTGTTCTCCCAGCCAGCAGACCCAGCAAACTTTTCATTGATGGACTTGATTAATTCCTTGGCAGATCCAGGTCCTTTGTCAACATCCATGGGCTCATCATCCACTTTTGGCTTTTCAAAGTAGCTGTGCCTTTTCTTTTCCTTCTCTCTCTCTCTCGGTCCTGCTCCCGCTCCCCATCCTGTTCTCGTTCCCGCTCTTGGTCCCGGTCTCTCTCTCTCTCCTGATCACGCTCCCGTTCCCGGAATCTCTCCCGCCTCTTGTCCCGAGGTGTCTTGGTTGTGGAGGGAACATAATCCCCAATGTCTTCACAAATGTTCATGTCAGCCTCAGGAGGTTTCTTCTCTTCCAGCTTCCCTTTATCCTTCTTTTTGAGTTTCTTGTTGTGGGTCCCCTGCCTCAGGTATGAAAGGATCTGAGTGAGCTTGCTGATGACAATGTCATTTGTGGTCAATGTAGTCTGGGCCTCCATGGTGGGACAATCAGCCTTGCTCCAGATAAGAGTGGTGGGGATGTCTGTGTCTGCATACTCATCATCCAGGTCTACCACATAGGCCATGTAACCTGCCAGGAACAGCTCATTCCGCTCATATGCTTTGCTCTTAAAAAGCATACGGTAAATATTGTGGCCCAGACATGTTTTAAATTTAATTTTGTTTTCAGGATCCTCATCTTTTTTTATTTCTTTCTGGGGCTTCTTCATTGGTTCCTCTTCCTCTTTCTCTGTGCTAGCAATCTCAACTCGGACCTTCTGAAGCAGAGCAAAATCCAAGCCTTTCACCTAATGGGTGTGTTCCATGTCACCACCCAAGAATTTGGATTCTTGGATCAACTGTCTTCTCTTCTCTGCTGCTGATTTGTCCGCTTCAGCAGTGGGGCCCACAGCCCTGTAGTTAGCTGTGGTGCTAATAAGTTCAGTTTCTTCATAATCTTTGTTCACACCATCTCTCCGTTCCTTGGCATGGTCCCGGTACTTCTCTGCTAGTTCTCTCTCTCTCTCAATTTCTTGTTGGCGTAGTTTGGCATAATAACTTTTTTTCTTCCTCCTTCATGCAGCTGGGTCTTCATCCTCATTGTACTCTCTTGGCATCTCATGATGACGTGACTTAGAAGGTGGTGCAGAAGTAGGTGCAGCCCTTGGGGTCATGAAAAGTTCCCTGAAGTCTTCATTGGTGAGTTTAGATTGGTTGAAGGAGTGAGGATCATCCACATCATGGCCATCTGGGGCCAGAGGATTGGAGAATGGCTCGCTATCTCGCTCTGGCATTTTGTCTGCTTTTTCTGGACATTTCAAGCTGATTTGTGCCTCAAGACCTTGGCCTTGCTATCACTCCATCTGGTGTCCTTTCTGGAGCTCTCCCCAGAGTTGTCTACTCCTCATCATTCCTTGTTGACCAGTCACTCTCATAAAAAAATACTGGAAGAGACAGCACCCAGCTGCAGGCCAGCCAAGCACACCCTGCCCCATCCCTGGCCCCAGCCCCATCCTTCTGGGCCTCGCAGGTGCCAACCTGCTGTTCTGGTTCCTTGCACTGACTCCGTGGAGAGTTTGTCATTTGATTTATGTCATGATTCTTGGACGTGTCATTATGCAAATAATAAAGGACACGGTTCTGTCTCGAACAAGAGGTGCACAGCTTCTGAGAAGCCTCAGCAAAAGCTCGAAGTTATCAATTCTAAACCAGATGAAAGACCCAGACTCAGTCATTGGATTGCAGATTTGTGGGTGAACTTCAGCATATTTCTTCCAGGAATGTCTCTTTTTAAATAGCAGAGTCCTGGCAAATTTTGTCTCCTGGTCTGCAGTGTGTGCACATTTTTTACAATCTTGGGAAGTTACATTCCTGGGGTTATCCTCAGCTATCTCCTGTTACTGTTTGCATTTCTATGTCCACTGTTTAAATGTAATGATACCGGACAAAAAATATACAGCAGGATCAAGTCAGTTCAGTTGAAACTAGATTTTGGAATCAGAGGATATATTAATCAGAAGAAACTTGAGAGGGCTGAAGCAGACAAAGAGGCACAAAGATGACAGTGAATTAGACCTTTCTGCTCTTTGTCCTAAGATCAGCCTTATGGTTGCTGCCAAAGAGTTATCAGTGTCTGACACAGATGTCTCAGAAGTGTCTTGGACCAATAATGGGACCTTCAGCCTCTCAGAAGAATACAGTCCGCAGACAGATACTTCCAATGATCTTGACCAGCCTAGTAAGGACGTTTTCTCTCAAGATTTCTCAGATTTTCCATCTGTAGAAAATGGCACAGGAACAAATGATGAAGATGAATTAAGCCTCGGATTGCCCACTGAACACAAGAGGAAAAAGGAGCAGCTGGACAGGGGCCATGCAGCAAGCAGAGAGAGGCTTTCATCAGCCAGGCTCACTCTTCCTCTGAACAGTGACCAAGCCCTTCAGTTGATGAGCAGCCTGGCTGGGGATGTCATCACAGCTCCAGTGATGGCTGCCATCAAAGACCAGCTAGGAGGGGCTCAGCAGGCCCTGGCTCCCACTGCACCCAGCTTGAGCGAGGACACAAACACTGAAGAAGGGGATGACTTTGAACTACTTGACCAGTCGGAGCTGTATCAAATTGAGAGTGAACTGGGACTCACACAAGAGCAGGAAGCAGAAACACAGCAAAACAGGAAATCTTCTGGCTTCTTTTCACATCTCCTTGGTGGCCACTAAGCAGGGCCTAGGCTTGCAGCAGGCACAGGCCACCACCAAAAAGTTTCAACCCAGCAAAAATAAAAAAAAAAAAGAAAGAAAAACGGAAAAAAATTAACTGTAAGCTTTAATGATTACTTTAGATTTTCTTAGTCTTATTTTCCCCTCTGCAGTGAATTAATTGGATATATATCAGCCAACACTGATAGATTGGTATTTCTGATATTTGTTTGTATGTAATAAGCATGGAAATGAACTTCATAAACATATATACCATGTTGTCAGAAATATTAGGAGTTATTTTTAAACAAAAAAGAAGAAAAACCCCAAACACCAAATTATTAAGATCCTTCTGTATCTTTATAATTAATTTTCAAGCATGCAAAAGCTTATTGTAACTCATTGAAAATATCAACAATTAATTGTGAATATATGCTGTATCAGCTCCCTTGTTCCTAATACTTGGAAATAATTTTTTAAAAAACTGGTAAATGTTGATGTAAAAAGACAGAAATTGTCAAAGGATCATTAGTTGAAGGACTTGGGAAATATCAAAATTAGTGTCCTAGGAAAAATTTTAAAAATAAGAAGTACAGATAGGCTGGGGCATCTCCACATGTTTTCTCCAGTCGTAGGCATAGGTGCACTTGCAAAGTGGCATCTTACTGGGTGCCACCGCTGGTCATGTGAAGGGCGGTCTTAACCCAGAAAAGTAAGTAGTTGTGTATCACATAGATGGAGGTTAGGGTGTACTCAGATATTCCGCTGTTCTGTTGCTCATTTTTGTCCTCTGTTTGTAATATACATTGTGAGTGCAGATCTATTCTGCCTGCTCACACTCACTGCTCATATTTTATATTGTGTCATGGAAAATGTCACCTAAAATTGTGAAACTAGTTATGGATATGTTCTAGGAATGATGTCATCATTTCAATAAAGAAATAATAACTTGTTTTCTTAGTCTGTATAGATAGAAAAAATAGCTGGCTTTAAAATATTTATTTGCTATTGAAGTCTACCTATGTCACCTGTTTCTTATTGGGAAGCTAGAATATATTTTCTCCTTTGCCTTAAACTTTTTTAGATCATCTTTTAATGATCACATTTGGCTTACAGTTTTTAACAAAGGAATGAAAAGCAGAAACCAATATAATTATGTTTTTGTGATATAGACTTTTAGTAGTATTGAGGGACCATGTCACCAAGTCTAAAACATCACTTAAACCTTCAGGTATTGCTGGCATTTCTACAGATGCACAGCATCTGAGACCCTCAGAAAGGAAGGATAATCTAACAGTATAGGAAATCTGTCTTCCCCTCCTTACATTTCATGCCTTTTCTTACATTTGTAAAGAACAACTCTCGGTAACTAATCTTGTAATGAAGCATCTCTTATTTGTATTTTCTTTCTGAGGTATTAAATTATCTAGACTGAATTTTGCCAAATGTTAAAGGGAAGAAAGTTACTGAAGACTTTCAACACTTGCTTTTGTGATTGACTATACTTATATGTCGTTAGTTCCTCCTACTATGTTTAATGTCCTTTATTGATGGTATCAAGTGAGGCTGTGCCTTCATTCTCTTGCCCATTTTGGTACAAATGTAAACCTGTGTTAGAAAATCTCTGAACTGTGTGGTTTTGGAAGAGTATGCCTGAATTCTTTTCAGTAAGAGTTTCTGGACATGAGGGGAAAAAATACAATCGCATATTCATAAAATAGTCGCTACCAGGATTCTTTTTTTAAAAAAAAATGTGTGTGTCTTCATTTGAAAAATATTCTTGGTCACAAGGTCAAAAAGTTTAAACATCATTTCAGTTTCTTCACTGGGGAGAAAATAAGAATTTCAATAACCAAATAATAAAAGAATATGTTATAAGTCACTGGACAAGCTTACAAGAAGATAAATTCAAGGGCTGGTATTTGTATGAACAATGAATCTAGAATAAACTGTTACAAACTACAAATTAAAATGGGTTTGGGGATGGAAGGTTGGTAGGGTAGAAGATTGTGTCACCAGCACTACTGAGGAGACATACCAGCAGTCTTTGGAGAGGAGCGCTATGACTATACATGCATTTGATGGGTTTATATAAGAACTTTTGATTAAAAATTTAAACAGTAATGGTACTCTTCTCAAAACTTTTAATTTGAATGAATGTAGGGGTGCTGAAGACTCTGTGTGTGGGGGCATTGTTTCTGTGTTGCTATAGTACCAAATAAACCCAATGACTGATCCAATATGACAGGGGACAGTAAATCCTTTACCATGAGAAATTAAATCAATAACAGTATTTCTCCAGTATCTAAGACACTGATAAAGAATGGCCTTTTCTTTGTGAGATCTAAGTGAAATGCAGTCATTAAAATGTGAACCATGGTTTTGCTCACTTCCTGTCAAACGTGTGTAGCAGATGTGTACCATGTATTTTTTCTCTGAAACAATAAAGTAGTGCTAAAGAAAAGAAAATACTGGAAGAAATATACCCTGATCCAGAATCTGTTGAGTGTTGAAATATCTGAAATTACCTTGCTTGTTAATTGTGTGTTCCCCCCTACTCCACTGTGTGTTGCATGAGGGTGACAAGGCCCAAGGTTATGGAGAGTACTGGAGCCAGACAGCATGGGTTCAAATCCCAGCTCAGCTGAGGGACCTGGGGAGTCTCTGCCCTTCTGTTTCTTCCTCCATAAGATAAGGGAAGGAGAAGAGGCTCTATATGGTAAAATAAGTAGGAGGTCCAGAGTAGGGATTATTTCAGTAGTCATTGTTTTTGTTGCTGTTTTAATAGTAATAATAATCTAATTCTTGGTTTCTACCACAGAATCTAGTTTATATTAGATAGTAGAAGTTTACTGGATGGATGGCAAGCAGAGAAAGGAAATGTACAGCCCACTTCAAGCTTTTACCAAAACCAGAGAGCCCATCACGGAAAGGGGCAGCCACCAGGAGCTCTTCTGCACCAGTCTCCACCCTCCCAAGTTCAGGGGTCCAATGTCAGATACAATGGAGGCAGCCTGGTCTTGAGGAGCTGGAATCTAGAAAACCAGGTTTAAACCAGCACAGGCTGACTCAGTTCTTAGCAGCTCAGCAAGAGTCCAGAGCCTGGTCACACAGCCAGATCACTGTCTTCCGGGCTCTACTTTGTACAACTCACATTCTTGCTTCCCTGTGATGTTTAAGAGGGGGAATAAAAATAACTTCCTCGCCTCTGAGCCTCCTCCTGCTGCCTCTGCCCTCACTACTTTTTATTTCCTCAGATTTCTTGGCCTCCCAGCAGGAAAGTATCTGGAGGGTTCTGCCCTGCTGCAGGCTCCCTGAGCAGCCCTATTTGATCAGCGTTAGTGAGTGTAATGGCTGCTTGGCAATAGCCAGCACCAGGCCTGCCCGGAAACCCTCCACAGACTCCAGGCCTCCAGCGCTGCAGGGTTCAAGTGTCTAGGAGATCAGAGAGGGAGGCAAGAGAAAATACAGGGAGGGCAGCTTCCCCTTGGCCTGGCCTCCATCAGACAAGTAATGGCAGATGGAAAGAAGGGGGAGGGAGAGGGAGGACAGGGGGAAAATAGACCAGGAGGAGAGAGAGGGAGAGGGAGAGGGAGAGGGAGAGAAATATTGAGAGATACACAGAGATGCCAAGAGACAGTGGAGAGGTGTTGGGGTGAAGAAGAGAGAAGAGGACAGAAAAATAAAGACAGAGACATATAGAGTCCAAAGGAAATACTGAGGGGATCCAGAAAAGAAAGAAAGGAGACAAAGAAGAGAGATTAAGAAACATTTTCAGAGAAGAGGGGAAAGAAAAGAAGGAAAGGACATAGGAGAGAAGGGAACAGGACAGGAAATAGAAAGCAGATATCAAGAGGAAGAGGGAGAGACAGATATTGAGGTTGCTTGCTCCCTTAAAAGCAATGAGGCCAATATATTGCAATTTTTTGGGGGGGGCAGGGGTCTAAATCTATCACAGCAGAGCCTGAACAATGAAGTGGAATTTACTTGTTTCTTAAATTTTAAAAAGTCACTCTATATGTGGATTTGAGAACAGTAATTGGGGTTAAAACTTCAGAAAAGAGAATGTGGGAATTTTGTTCCCCAGAAGGTCAGATCTATTTGCCTTCAGCTTGGCAGTGTATTTACCTCTACAGAGCAATTGTCCATACTTACCCTCGATGCAGTTTGGTTAGTGCTGACAGAGGAGCTCCCTGCCTGAGGAGGACCTGTCTATCCTAGAGGAAGAGGCTCCCAGTGACTGAAGTTACACACAGGATGTGACCCAGTCTCAGGCTCACACGGCTAGCATGGGCTCAGTGCTTGTCTCTCTCCCACTCCCACTGCAGCAGCCATCTCTCTCCTGGTGCCATTCACCATCAACTTTACCATCCTCAACCTGCTGTACGAGGAGGACACGAATCACCCTGTGTCCAAGAAGTTTAACTTCACTGAGAGAGTCCTGCAGAAACTGGTGAGAGCCCTTCCCATGGGGGCTAAGCCACGCCACCCACTCTGGGCCTGCCCACATTATTTAGGCCCTGCCATGACCCTCAGCCCTGTGCGGGTCCAACCTCATCACCCCACACCACACTCATCTCACCCCAAGCCACATCCACTCTCTCCAGGCCCACACACCTAACCCCTGCCCAGTGCCTCTCCACAGTGCCTAAGGCCCTGTCTGCTCTTTGAGTGATTCTGCCTCATTTCCTCTGTTTCCTCACAGCTCTAACCCTTGCTCAAGAGCAGCAGTGTGGGAGCTCTCTATGCCAGCTGCAGAATAGCTTTGCTCAGGTGAGGCCCTCCTCATGAAATGCACAGCCCAAGTGGCAGGACACCTGGAGCAAAAGAGGGTCCATGTTTCCAAACCTGCATTCTCACCTCCTACATGGCACTAACAGACTCTCTAGATCTATCCCAGCACTGGGAAGCTGAGGCATGAGGATTGCCACGAGTTCAAGAACATACTGGGCTACAAAGTGAGTTAAGTCCAGCCTGAAGTACAGTGAGACTGTCTCAAAAAAAAAAGAGAGAAAATTATATGTATATATATATATATATCTCCAGGGGTCTTGCTCTCAAAGGTTTCTATTTTGTCGCATTCATCTACCCCCAGCTTCGTTTTCTTGCAAGGAAAGAGATGAGAGGGGATGTAGGGACTAAGACCCTGAGTGAGATCAGAGCAATCGAAGCTTGAGTCACAGCTTTGACTTTTACTGAGGTCCGTGATTATGACTCTGGGCTCCAGCTTACAGCTGCCTGTTCCCTGATTCCTCATTCTATACCCATCCCTGTTTATCAGTGGGATCCAGAAATGTGGATTCAACTAAGTAATAACTGAAATCACTCAGAAAAAGGAATTATACCAGAACAGATCATCAGACTTCCCATGTTATCATTATTATTTCCTGAACAAAACAAGATGAGAGCTAAAAACATGTCACTGAATTATATGTTACATGGAACTTAGAGATGTCTAACGTGCAGAAGAGTGTGCACAGTTGTGTAAAAACTACCTCATCTCTTACTAGGGATTTAAGGATCAAAGGATTTAGGTATATATGGGGGTTCCTATCTGACTCCTGAGAGGTATGACATATGATTGATATATATGTATATATGCATGTATACATAATAGTTATCTATCTGGAGACATATACAAACATACTCATATGCTGCCGTATAGTTTTAGTACATGACCACATGAAACATATATGGCTATATAAACATAGAGCTATATATGTAAATTATATACATGATGTATATGTATATACAGCATTTGGCAATAGAGCTTTAGCATGTACCACATATTATCTACTAAATATATATGGTAGCTAGCTGAACAAAATTAATAAAATATTTAAACATAAATAATAGGTATAGGTAGAATGGCATGACATAGAATATAATTTTATTGAAGGTAATGTGGTAACATATAAAAAATAAAAGAAACATATCTCATATATTTACATATTGAACACATTCAATGATATTGAATTGTGCTACATATACGATAAAGCAGGCTTATTGTGAGAATTAAATAATGTCAGCCCATAAGTTTGCCTTTAGTCTGAGATATGTGACTGTATGTACAAAGTTCAGCATCTTGTGAGCAGTGAGTTTTGGACTGCAGGTAACTGTTGCTCTAGGTGGCACCCTCCATATTTCTGGTTCTTAAGAGCCTCTGAATTGTCCAATAATATATGCGTGGCTGAGTAGGTGGTCATTGTCCTCTAGAAAGGGATAGGTTCTGGGCCATGAAGGGATCTAGACCTCAGGTTGGACCAGCCATGTTACAAGACACACTCACCAAACAAGGATCTCTCTCAGCCTGTTTGGCATCATTGCATTTCTGTAGTAATGTCCTAACCTGGCTGAGCCACAAGATCTAACTTGGCAAATTAAGGTTTCTGACAACCCCACCTCTAAGAGGAAGTGTCACACATGATGCTATGATCAATTGCTCTGATCAGTTTCCTAAGGCCTCTGCCATCCACTGCAATTCAGCCTGCAGGACCTCTGTGTGTCCATCAGAATCCATGTGAGGACTTCTCTGACATCATGTGAGCCCTGGCTCTGAAGGAGAGCACCCACATTATTGTATCATCCGGGCCTCCAGGCCTTCAGGAGGCTTCTGCCAGCTCAGTGAGGGCTGGCTGGCATGATAATTCTTAATATGTGTGGATTTCCCTGAAGACAGTAGGTTCCTTATTAGCTAGTGTTTACCAAGATCCTCATTAGGGATGGCAGAGAGAGAGAGAGAGAGAGAGAGAGAGAGAGAGAGAGAGAGAGAGAGAGAGAGAGAGAGAGAGAGAGAGAGAGAGAGAGAGAGAGAGAGAGAGAGAGAAGCTGATGTAGAGATCCTTGGATCAACCATGTGTGGTGCTTACCAGGACTGAGGGGCATAGAGAAGACATGAAAGCGGACAGCATTTGGTTACATAGCCCTGGAACTCAAGGTTTCAGACTGGTTGGAGTGGCTGTATGGGGATGAGCCAGATGACCCATGGTGTCACCTTGGTGGACCTCTACACCCTAGAAAGGGACAGTCTCTGTGTCAATGGTGAGCATCAGGATGTGGCTGGGGTCTCTTCCCCCATGCTGGGTGGATTCTCCTCTCTGGATGGTCTCTCCTTGCCAACCTGGCCCTTAAAGCCTTGGCTATGTGTTCTCTGTGTGCTGACTCTTAGGGACCTCATGATTGGATTAGCTTCCTCTTCAGAGCCTTTTCTCTGCAGTGAGCATCCTGATAAAAAGTTCTACAGATCATGCCCTATGAATGTCCCTCCCCCTGCACCGTTGTCCCTCTGTTTGGTACCTACCTCTCCCTTTATCCTAACCCACTGTCCTTCTTCTCACTACAGGATTCATGCATCAGGGCTCTGCACTCCTCACCAGCAGTGAGTATTCAACTGATATCCCCACAGCAGGCAGAGCAGGAGCTGACCCCTTCTCATGCCCCATGATGTCTTCTTCAGGACCAAAGGCTGTGGGGGAAAAGTTATTTACCCTCCATGCCTCACCAGCTTCAGAGCAGCCCCATCTCAGCCCCATGTGCAGCAAGCCCCATAAGGAATCTCTCCTGCTGATTTCATCCCAGAGAATGCCTTGGAGCTTTCATTCATAAGAGCTTCTCCTGTGGAGACACTGGACCTGGGAACCTCTGGGGTTCCTTTCTCCACCTCTATCCCCACAGGTAAGTACCAGTGCCTGGCACTTCTGTGAGAAACAGGCCTGATCCTACAAATACCTCTCACGTGGCTCACTCAGAGATGGAAAGCTCACAGCAAAGCTACGCATAAGGAATCAGGCCACCACCTCAACTGAATCCTGGTTTCACCTGAGCTAGGTCCAGGGATCCATCAGGGAGAGGAGCTCATCTCTGTCCTCAGAGAGCTCATAATGCTGTGGTTATGATGACAGTGCCTGTGATGCTGCTGCTGCTGCTGGGATGGTTCTCTTCGTGATGATGGTGATGGTGATGACAATGGTGCTGATAACGACGTGGTCATGAAATGGTGGGGACAGTGATGACAATGGTGATAACAAGTGAAATAGAACACTTGACATGACAAATCACTGAATATGCACCCAAAACCTTATTCTGCACTTAGGTAGTATTGTTTAATAGGCTTTCGCTCAGAGCTTCCTATCATTATAGGGAAGGAGGCATGAAAATTTTTATTTATCATTAATATTAATTTCTCCTGCTTAGTTTTTAAAATAAGTGAATGGCAATCGTGTGTATTTTCCCCAGTTTTAACCTTGCATTTACTTCTCCTGACTCCAATTCTGAGCAAGCATGTGGGATACCCTGGTGGCATAGGACTCTAAATGTGGTTCCCATCTTCCCAGGATCTCCAGTCCAGCTCGCTGGCGCCCTCTGGTGGAGAAGCGGACCCCCTATGTGAGGGCAGGGTCTCCCTTGAAGATGCCCTGAACAGAGAACTTGGGAGGCTTCACTACAATTTCTCTTTTCTGCTTTTCTTTTTGCAGCCATGAGCCCTACTCTGGTGCCCTTTACCATCAACCTCACCATCAAGAACTTGCAGTCCATGCCAGATATGGACTGTCCCAGATCCCTCAGGTTCAACATAACCAAGGCGATCTTGCAGCACCTGGTGAGAGCACAGAGGTGTTTGCGGCCCACTCCTCCTGTTTCCATAGCTGCTCAACCCTCTCACTCACCTCCCCTTCCATCCTCCCCAGCTTGGGCCTCTGATGAAGAACACCAGTATCAGCCCACTAGTCTCTGGCTGCAGGCTGACCTCGCTCAGGTAAGATGTCCAGGCATCGGCCTTGTTCCCCACCTGACTGGTGGAGCAGATCGGGGCACAGGTGATACTGCACCCACTGAGCTTTTTTCCCAGGTTTTGTCCTCTCAGGCTGCTGTTCTACCTTTCTCTGATCCTCACCAAGATAGACATTACTCAGGAGTGAATGTCTGGAATTTCTCAAATCATTCTGTATTCTGCAAAATGATAAAAGCAACCATGAAGATGTTTTGCTTTAAAAAATTCTTAAACGATAGTCAGTGCTCAGTATTGATGCCCTCAATATACAGGCAGGATTCTTGGGCTGCCTGACGGGTTTCTTATTTCCTTTGGCTGGGTCTAGAATGGTATGAGGCTAGTATCCTTAAATACAAAATACAAAATGTTTCCACACGCTACCAAGGTCCCCAGTCACGTGGAACAGATGCCGAATCAGCCCGCTGCAGACAGGCTGGTCTGTGAACGCCCTACCAAGGTCCTGAGTCGCACGGAAGATGCCTAATCACACCACTGCAAACAGGCAGGTCTCCCATGCCCTACGGAGGTCCTGAGTCACAGGGAAGACACTGAATCACCCCGCTGCAGACAGTCAGGTCTGCGCACACCCTACCGAGGTCCTCAATGGTGCAGAACACACGAGGAATCAGCCTACTGCAGAAAGGCAGGTCTGTGCACGCCCTACCGAGGTCCTGAGTCTCATGGAAGATGCCTAATCACCCTGCTGCAGACAGGCAGGTCTCCCACAGCCTACCGAGGTCCTGAGTCGCACAGAACTTGCCGAATCAGCCAGCTGCAGGCAGACAGGTATGTGCACGCCCTGCCAAGGTTCTGAGTCATGCGGAAGATGCCTAATCACCCCGCTGCAAACAGGCAGGACTGCCCATGCCCTACCGAGGTCCTGAGTCACACAGAACATGCCGAATCAGTCTGCTGCAGACAGGCAGCCACCTAATTCCACACTACAAAGACGCAGGGGACAGCACACCACCAGACCAAGGTACTGAGTCCCACTGTTCCTGGCCCAGAGGTAGGGGCTTCTGAGCCATCGTCCCACTGCTCCTGGTCCAGAGGAAGGTGCTTCCCAGCCACCATTCCTCCTGCTGCTGCCAGCCCAGAGGAAAGGGCTTTTGGGCCACCTTCTGTCCCTCTGCTCCTAGCCCAGAGGAAGGGGCTTCTGGGCCACCACCCTACTGCTCCTGGTCCAGAGGAAGGGGTTTCCCAGCCACCACCCCTCTGGATGCTCCCAGTCCACAGGAAAGGGCTTTTGGGTCACCATCGCTATGGCTGTTCCCTACCCACCTCAGAGGAGGTAATCCATGCAGGCGCTAACAGCCCTCCGCCCCAGTGAAAATGAGAAAACACATAAATAAGTCTCAAAACCAGACTTCCAGATCACCTACAGCAACCCCAAGGGGAAATGAGATGGAACACTCTGATACTCAACCACCTGGACCCACTGGACTGGCAACAAAAGAGGATCTGGAAAAAATGAAATCAGAAATAATTTCTCAGATAACAGGAGAATTTGTGCCCCTAGTGCAAGACATGATTAATAAATCTAGAGAGGAGCTCAGGAACATGATGGAATGGCAATATAAGAAACAAATGGAATCCATAAAACAGATGCAAATAGATTTCCAGGACATGAAAAACTCCACTGAAAGTCTACACAGCAGAATGAGCCAATGTGAAGACAGAATTTCAGATACAGAAGATAAGATTGCAATTAGTGACCAGGAAAAGAAAAATTGCTTCAAAATTATAAGGGAACATGAGAAATCAATCCAGCAGCTGCTAGATGATGCAAAAAAGAATAGCATAAGACTGATTGGGATCAATGAAGAAACAGGAGAGAGTGCAGATGACATAAAAAATCTCTTCACAGAAATAATGGAAGAAAACATCCCAAGCAGGGGAGAGAGCTTGACATACAGATAAGTGAGGCATATAGGACTCCAAATAGCCTTGATAAAAAAAAATCTACACATAGGCATATAATTGTTAAGATTCCAGAAACAGAAGAGAAGAACAAAGTTCTCCAAGCAGTCAGAAAAAAGAAACAAATCACATACAAACAAAAGCCCATCAGAATCACAGCAGACTTCTCAACACCATCAAGGTAAGAAGAGCTTGGAGTGACATATTCCAAGCCCTAAAAGAAAACAGCCTCCAACCCAGACTGATGTACCCTGAAAAACTATCTTTCAAAATTGATGGAGAAATAAGATGCTTTCAGGACAAAGAGCACCTTAGGAACTTCGTGAATACCAAACCAGCACTCCAAAGAATCTTACACAATATCCTAGGAACAGACATTGAGGACCACAACCCCAGGAAGCAAAGCAGAATGAACCCATCTGGCATGACAAGAAATTAAATGTAAGGGGGGAGAACCCAACAAAAAGAAAAAGTCATGGTAATGTGAAGTCAATATGTTTCAGTTATAACCATCAATGTTAATGGTCTCAATTCACCAATCAAAAGAAATAGGCTGGCAGAATGGGTCAAGAAGCAATATCCAACAATCTTGTATGTATGCTGCATACAAGAAACACATTTAATTCAAAAGGAAACTCATAGACTGAAAGTGAAAGGGTGGAAAACAATACTCCATGCAACAGGAAGCCCCCCCAAAAAGCAGGAGTAGTTATCCTCTTTGCAGATCAAGTAGATTTCAAGCCAACACTGATTAAGAAAGATGAAGAAGGACACTACATCCTTGTAAAGGGAAGAATCCAAGCGGAAGAGATGACAATCATAAATATCTATCCACCAAACACTAGTCCACCCAACTACATAAAACAAACACCAACGGACAGGAAAAGTCATATATGCACTAATACAATTGTAGAGGGGGACCTCAACACCCCACTGTCACAAATAGATAGATCAACTAGACTAAAAGTAAGTAACAAAATACTACAACTCAATCGAACTCTGGAACAAATGAACTTAACAGATGTTTACAGAGTCTTCCACCCCACAAAATCAGAATACACATTCTTCTCAGCTGCACATGGGTCATTCTCCAAAATAGACCACATACTCACATATAGAACATGTTTAAGTAAGTGCAAAGGAATTGAAGTTATCCCCTGTATATTATGAGACCATAGTGTGATGAAATTGGAGATCCATAACAAAAGAAACTCAAAAAATTTCATAAACATGTGGAAACTGAACAACACACTTCTGAATAACCAATGGACCACAGAGGAAATTAAAGAAGAAATCAGACAGTTCCTTCAATTAAATGACAATGACAATACAACATATCAGATTCTATGGGACACAATGAATGCAGTCCTACGAGGGAAATTCATAGCAGTGAATATGCATATTAGGAAAACAGAACAAGCCCAATTAAACAACCTGATACTGAACCTCAAGCTTCTAGATAAAGAAGAGCAGGACAACCCCAAAGCTCATACAAGGGAGGAAATTATAAAGATCAGAGGAGAAATCAATGCAATGGAGACTAAGAGAATGATACAAAAAATCAATGAAGCCAAGAGTTGGTTCTTCAAAAGAATCAACAAAATTGACAAACCCTTAGCCAACCTTGTCAGAAAAAGGAAAGAAAAGGCCCAAATCCATGCAATTAGGAATGAAAAGGGTGAAATTACAACAGACCCAGCAGAAATCCAGAGGATCATCAATATCTACTTCCAGAACCTATACGCCAATAAGATGGACAACACAGAAGGAATGGACAGATTCCTAGATACATATGAATTACCAAAGTTGAATGAAGAAGACCTAAAAATTCTGAACAACCCAATATCAACCAATGAAATTGAAAATGTAATTCAAAACTTATCAACTAAGAAAAGCCCGGGCCCTGACGGCTTCACTGCCGAATTGTACAAGACATTTAGAGAGGAACTGCTGCCACTACTGTTTAAACTCTTCAATGAAATTGAAAGGGAAGCAATACTCCCAAATTCATTCCTGGAAGCAAGAGTCACCTTGATCCCCAAAGCAGAGAAAGACCCATCTGAAAAAGAGAGCTATAAGCCAATCTCGCTAATGAACATAGATGCAAAAATCCTTAATAAGATAATTTCAAACAGAATGCAGAAGATCATCAAGAGGATCATACACCCTGATCAAGTGGGATTCATCCCAGGGATGCAGGGATAGTTCAATATACGAAAATCGATCAATGTAATACACTATATCAATGGAGCCAAGGACAAAAACCATAAGATTATCTCCACAGATGCAGAAAAAGCATTTGACAAAATCCAACATGCATTTATGATAAAAACGCTACAAAAAATTGGAATAGATGGTCTCTACCTCAAACTGATAGAAGCCATCTATGAAAAACCAACAGCCAATATCATACTAAATGGTCAAAAACTGAAATCCTTCACACTAAAATCAGGAACAAGACAAGGATGTCCACTATCACCACTCTTGTTCAATATAGTTCTGGAAACATTAGTCATGGCAATTAGACAAGAGAAAGAAATAAAAGGAATAGAGATAGGTAATGAAGAAGTCAAATTGTCATTATTTGCAGATGACATGATACTCTATATAGAAGACCCCAAGAACTCCATCAAAAGTCTTCTAGACTTAATAACCAAATTCAGTCAAGTAGCTGGTTACAAGGTCAACACACAAAAATCAGTAGCTTTCCTCTACACCAATGACAGACTCACTGAGAGAGAAATAGGGCAAATAATTCCTTTCACAATAGCATCCAAAAAACTGAAATACCTAGGAATCATCCTAACGAAAGAAATCAAAGACCTCTTCTCTGAAAACTATGGCACTCTGAAAAGAGAGTTTGAAAATGATATCAGAAAATGGACAGACATCCCCTGCTCCTGGATAGGAAAGATTAATATAGTGAAAATGGCCATACTTCCAAAACTGCTATATAGATTTAATGCAATTCCAATTGAGATCCCAGCAGCATACTTCATAGACCTCGAGAGAACAATCCAAAAATTCATTTGGAACAAGAGACCCAGAATAGCAAAAGCAATTCTAGGTAACAGAGACGTGGCAGGGGGTATCACAGTCCCCAACCTGCAACTATACTACAAAGCTACTGTGAGAAAAACAGCATGGTACTGGCATAGAAACAGACCTGAGGACCAGTGGAACAGATTAGAAGATGCAGAAACAAGGCCAGACACACTCAGCCATCTCATCTTTGACAAAGGAGCCAAACACCCTCACTGGAGGAAAGATAGCCTCTTTAATAAATGGTGCTGGAAAAATTGGGCTTCAACTTGCCAAAGATTAAAACTAGACCTGTATCTCTCACCATGCACTAAACTAAAATCAAAATGGATTAAAGATGTAAATATTAAAATAGAAACTCTGAACCAGTTGGAACAGAGGTTAGGTAGAAACCTTGAAGACATTGGTGTAGGAAAAGATTTTATGAAGAAAACCTCAGTTGCCCATGAACTAGCACAATCAACAAATGGGATCTTTTCTTATTAAAAAGCTTCTGCACAGCCAGAGAAACCACCAGCAGTGTGAAGAGACATCCCACAATGTGGGAAAAAATCTTCACCTGCTCTTCCTCAGACAAAGGTCTACTATCTCAAATGTATAAAGAACTTAAAAAGATCAGACCTCTCAAATTTAAAGACCCAATCCAAAAATGGGCATCTGAAATGAACAGACATTTCTCAGACAAAGAAGTAGAAATAGCAAATAAATACATGAAAAAATGTTCAAGATCCCTGGTCATTTGAGAGATGCAAATGAAAACAATGCTGACATTCCACTTCACTCCAGAAAGAATGGCTCCTATAATGAAATCAACCAATAACAAATGCTGGCAGGGCTGTGTCGAAAGAGGAACCCTGCTCCACTGCTGGTGGGAGTGTAGACTGGTGCAAGCACGGTGGGAATCAGTATGGAGATACCTCAAAGAGCTAGGAGTGGAAGTCCCACTTGACCCCACTATTCCAGTGCTGGGGATCTTCCCCAAAGAATTAAAAGAATCATACCACAGTGATGTATGTGCACCCATGTTCATAGCAGCGCAGTCTGTAGTAGTTAAAACTTGGAAACAGCCCAAATGCCCATCACCTGGAGACTGGATAAAGAAAATGTGGTTTTTGTATAAAATGGAGTACTACTCAGGCATAAAAATATGAGAAATTAGAGACATTTATAGCTAAGTGGATGCACATTGAGGCAATAATCTTAAGTGAAATAAATAGGACACACATGTGTAAATACCGAATAGTTTCTCTGGTGTGAGAAACTGAAAGTGTAAATAAGGACAAAATGTATAATAGGTAATGTGAAATAGGGAGAAAAGGGGCAAAGAGGAAGGAAGTGGGAGGGCTCGGGGAAAGGATAAAAAGGAATTGGATTAATATGAGAAAATGGAAAAATAGGAACAAAATCTTTGTAAATAGGGAGGACTGGAGTGGTTGAAGGCAGGGCTGGGCAAGGGTGAAAAATAAGAACCAAGAGATACTATGTAAAGGTGCAAATTTCCAATGATGAATGTCATTATATTGTATACCTAAAATGTACCAATTATTAGAATGAATAATCGATAATGCAAAATAGGAAGAAAAGGTCCAAAGGGGTAGGGGTAGTGGGAGGGGCAGGAGAAAGGAAAGAAGGGAAAGGAAAAAATGATGAGAAAAGGATAAAATGGAAATAAAATCTTTGTAAATAGGGAAGGGTGGAGGGGGTGAAGGGAGGGCTAGGAATGGGGAAAAAATAAGAACCAAGATGCCTTACGGAAAGGTACAATTCCCAATGAGAAATGTAATTGTGTTGTATACCTACAATGTACCAATAAAAGAATTTAATACAAAGAAAAGTTTCAAAATCTGAACCTTCTTGATTTGTCATAATTCTGTTCAAAACAATTTCAAATATTAGAAGATGTCAGATGTTTGGATTATGGATGTTTAAGCAGTACACATTATGCATATGCTCTAAATCTGAATACAGAAATTTGAAACATTCCTGTCCCCAAATATTACAAAGAAGAGTTTCTAACATTTTTGTGTGAACAGTGAATAAAAGCCATGCCAATACATGTCCACCTTCACCTTCTGCATCTACAGATCATTTATGCATTCTAGATTTGTTTCATTGATTATGTCTGCCTTTTAAGCAATCTAATTCATCTTTGTGGCATTTCCCAAAATTTTGAGAAATTACCCTCCTGACCAATCTTGTTTATGTCCCTATGCATGTGCCCCCTCCCTAGGCTTGAGAAGGACAGAGCAGCCACCAGAGTGAACCTCCTCTGCACCCATTGCTCCAAGCGCACAGACTCTGGGGTGAACAGAGCAGTTCTGTAGGGAGCTGAGCAGTGAGACTCACAAAAGGAACCGGCTCAGCCCCTACAGCCTGGACGGGAACAACCTCAACATCAGTGATCTGCAGTCTGCAGCTGCAGCATGGCTTCCCCGTGGGTCTTGCTGCAAGTGTATGCTCTGGGCTTCTCATAAACCAGAGAGTACAATCCTCACCTCTGTCCTGGAGTTCAAAGATGGATGAGATCCTCAGAGAACAGGGAGGAGTGGGAAGATGGCAGAGGGATGAACTGCACATAACCCGACACAGAAATTGCATCTTGTGTTCCACTCATATTTCTGGGGTTTCTCTACAGAGGCTTCATATAATTTTATTGCTGAGGATGGAACTTTGGTCCTCATATATGTGAGGCCAGGGTTCCTTCACTAAGGTCCATGTCTTGCACCCTGGCTCTGCATTTTTGACCCTTTGAGAAGACCTATATATATTACTATAAAAATCCAATCGCTATCTGGACATGGTGGTGCATATCTATGTCTCCAGAATTCTGGGGACAGAGTAGAGAAATCAATAGTTCTAGACCAAACTGGACATCTTAGTGACTTAGCAGGATCCTGTCACAAATTTAAAAATAAAGAAGAGATAGGGATGTAGCTCAGTGTGAATATACCATAATCAATCTGTAGTACTGAAACACACACACACACACACACACACACTCACACACAAAATAAAGCATACATAGATGCCTCTCACTCCATTTCCTATCCATCTAGAACTTACCCTTTCTTTCCCTCTTTCCCCAGGTTACACCCATTGCTTCCTCACCTCCACACACCGCAGTGAATAACTTGGTTCCCAGTATCACTGTGCTTTTGGACCTGTCTGCTCTTTCCCCTCACCCCTACCTCACATCCCCTGAGAAGGAGGAGTCCACTAAACAATAAAGCTGCGTCCATTTGTGAAAAACATTTCTGATGAATGTGATCTGGAAGACAGGAAGGAGAAAGGATGTCATAGGCATTATTTCCCAGGGAGAAGGATATCCAATATCAGAATGAGCATTAAAATTTTTTCTAAAATCCATGCCTCATTTTCTCAATTAATTATGTCAATAATGTTACAAAAGAATGACTTTACACTTGACATGTCAATTCCTTACTAGGTGGTTTTACACATAAAATACTGAAGTCCTTCATCTATAATGGCAGTTGAAGCATCCAGGCAGAATTTGTTCAAGGTCTTGTCTCAGCCTTTCAGTATTCCCCCATTTTTTCCTCCCATGGCCTCACAAGCAGCCTGGATATTAGTGTTGGGAGACAGACTGTCCGTCTCATCGTAAGATTCAGCTTAGGATACAACAATATGCTTTTGTTTCTATATAACTGCTATAAAAATCCCATGTGACTCATGCTGTTTTCATTTAATTTCTTCCCTTTTTTGGGAAAGGAAGATGTACTGTGCACTATTTCAGATGAGTAATGTTTTATCTTGCAGTATCGGGTGAAAGTAATATCAACACAATAGGCCTTACAGCTGGAGGTACTGGGAAGCACATTCTCAGCATCAGGTGTGGGTCCTATGTTGAAGCTGTCACTTGCTACAGAGCTGTCAAGAAATTGCAGACCTTGAAAATAGAGGCATCTCCTGTGGCTTTATTTTGGTGGCAGTTTTCAAACCCCACATGGTATAATCACACTGACTCATTAGGCTGGCTAGTCCTATAAAGTCTGAGGTCACCTCCTGTGGTGAATGGTCAGTTCTGGAGCCCCAACTCCCACCTTCCACTCCTTTTATCAACACAACACATATGAGAGTATCATGTGTCAATATATATTGTGTATCCATAAATTTATCACTTTGTCTTTTTCTTTGCATAAGATGTGAGTTGAAATAGAGGCTATCAATAAACCTAATTCATAATAGTTTTGCAAGAGTAAAAACAGTTGATATCTTTTAAATTGTTAGAAACTGAACCTAGTAACAGAGTTTTCTAAGTGTTAATGTTGGTGATCACAGCCATTTATCTTAATTATTTTATTATCATGATTTATGGTAACATTCTCATTATTTCCAAAAATTAGGTTTAATCCAATGATGGAAGAATGAAATGACATGGAATATTTATGTCATTTTGGGTGCTGGCTCTTGCTGAACAGACTATATTAAATCATTCTTTTAGATAACCCTCAGTCCTATTTGCATTATCCAGCTGGGTCACTCCTCAGAAATTTTCTGATTCTGCTTGAACTGTGGAAAAATTAATTAACCATGCCACAAAAGAGTCTGTGTTCTAGAGTGGGTTTAAGAATGGTCTGTTTTAGATGAACCATATTCAAAACATGGTAGTGTGCTTCTGGGGGCCTCCATTTATAATGCCCATGCTTTTAGGAGATATTACCTCTTACCAATTACTTGAAGATAAAACATTACTCTCCTGAAATAATATGTACCCGGTTTTCTTTAGCTCAAAAGAAAATAAATGGTGAAAAATAAGTCATGGGGGATTCTACATTTTTCAATTTTGTTTGGAACATAATAGTCAATATTTTAAAATGGTGGACTTTTAAGTGCTGTATCAAAACCAACAGAAGCATCCTTTGGAATATTATAGAAGAGAAAATTTGAATCTATATCCAACTTTATGAAGCTGAAACTATTTGTGGAGCTCAATACTCTGTGATTTTTCTAAGTCCTCCAGCTCATTCTGATGCCATGGGCTAGTTGAGAATCACTATCATAAAATGCAGAAAATATAGTTTTAGTTGTGGTTTTCCTGTTAGCTTGTGATTTGGGGAAATTCTCAAGGAAAATATGGTATATTAATTGATTTGTATCCATTAGTACATACATTGAACAATCCTTCCATGAGACAGACAATCCAGAGTTAGTTGTTTTGATGGTTTTCTGAAGGGAGGGCTGGGGAATGGGGAAAAAATAAGAACAAAGATGCATCATGTAAAGGTACAAGATCCCAACAATGAATGTAACTGTATTGTATACCTAAAATGTACCAATAAACTTAATGGGAAAAAAAGCCAGATGATTTAAGACTAAGGAAAAGGTCAAATAAAAACTTAAATCTGAAGAATTATAGCTGTTGGTATAAATTGGCAGTGGAGTGTTTGCCTACCACACATATGTGTGTGAGTTTAATCCCCAGCAACACACACACACACACACACACACACACACATTCTCAGGCACATGGACACACACAATTCTGAACAATTTTAGCATTGATTTGAAAATGTGTGAAATGGAAAGTTTTGACATCTAACTCTTTTGTTGAAGTCTGGATATTCATCTGCCATCTTCAGAAGATATGGCCAATTCTTCAGTTCATTGACTCTGTTTTATAATTGCATAACCTTATTACACCTTTACAAATATTCTGACATTTATCAATGCAAGAATTTTCAGCAAAAAATATGGTAATATTATAACAAACAAATTTTAAAGAAGAAATAGTTATGATATTTCCAAGGGAATGTGAATGTCTGGGGAGATTTTACCATAAGCAGCAAGCTTCCTTCTCCTAAAAAATTTCAAAAAATAAGAAGGAAAACTTTGTTCTAAATTTTAATAGAGATTTTTGAGTGTCTTTCAGTTCCATAAAATAGAAATCTAACAAATGACTCCATTCATTTGAATGATGAATTACTATTCATATTTATTTATTTTATTACTTTTAGCAAGGCAGAAAATAGCTCTTTTGCATGCTTCTATAAACATTGTTTTATTTTTCCATGATTGTTTAGGGTTTGCATTCTCAGTATGAAAAAGTGACAGTTATTGTGAGTTCCTTAAGTGATGATTAGTCTTCTATGACAGTTTATGTTGCCAGAGCTTATTAAACTCTTCATATTCATACTTTATCAAATTCACCACTGGAAGGCCACTCTAAAATGAAAATTTGCATGCACTTGCTAATTCCTTGAAGGAAACATGAACAGTTTTGGAAGGTAGTGTCAGATGGGAAAAGTAAGACACACAAGCTCATATGCATACATATATTGTTTTCTCTTCTTTTGTTTCTTTATATTAAAATATATTTATGGGGTTACTAGAAGCTTTCAAGAAAGTAAAACTAAAAGTTTCATCTTCTCAATATTAAAAAAAGTTGGCTACATTTATTAAGAAATTTACATTTTGTTCTTCAAAGATACAAACTTGCAATTTTCTAAAGTTTATTGTCTTTTCTTTCTTTGGAAGAGTATAAAGATAGAATTCTGAATGCAATTTGGATGTGTTACCTCCTCTTCCAATTTAGTAAGGCTTTGAGAATAATTGATACAAGTTCTTAGCTAGTGTATGTTTGTAATCCCAGTGCTATTTGAGGCTGAGGTTGTAAAACACAAGTTCAAGACTAACCGGGCGACCTAGTTAAGTTAGAAAGACCCTGTCTCAAAATTTAAAATGCTGGATTCAATTCAGTGTGAAGACCCTGGGTTCAATCCTTAGTACTGTAAAAATAAAAGACAGTAAAATTTCTTTATATGTTTGGTAGAATTCATTGGCAAAGCTCTCAGGTCTTTAGCTTATTGCCAATCAAAAAGTTTTTTTTATTACTGATTCAGCCTCCTCAGAGTACTTATTCTCTCAGGGACAATTTATGACTTTATCCATCAATTCTGAATAACAGAAGGTACATTATAGTTGCACCCTATCCTAGGTTTTGAGATGCATCAATTTACCTAAAAATGTCTGAAGTTTATCCTTATTTGTGGCAAAGTAGTATTTTATTATTTGTGCATTGTTTATTGTATATAAGAAATGCTAGTGAGGATGTGGGGGAAAAGGGACTCTTCTGCATTGTTGGTAGGAGTGTGAATTGGTATAAGTACTATGGAAAACAGTATGGAGATTCCTTAAAAAACTAAAAATAAAGGTTCTATTTGACTCAGCTATTCTGATTCTAGATATCTTCCCCAAAACGTTAATGGCATCATATTACAGTTATATATGCATAGAAATGTTTATAGAAGTGCAATTTATTAAACCATGGAAATAGCCTATATGCTCATCAACAAAATGAGTGGTTAAAAATAATATGGTATTTATATACAACAGACTATTACTCTGCCTTTAACAGATTTATGAAATTTTTTCTTAATGTTGTCCATTTAATCATATGCTAGCAATATTATAATATTATGTATATACGGAGTCTGCCAAACATACATATGCACTTGATAAAGAGAAAAAATTTTATAATTATTCCAATACTAAATTTATTGAGACATCATGAGATTAATACAAGTTACCTTTGGCCTCTACAATTACAAAAAGTGCTCAAAGGGCTGGCCTTTAGCTTCCAGACCTTTATTAGTTTTCTTTTCCTGAAATGCGTATACATTTTTTGGCAGATCTGTATATATAATACATGCTTGTAAAATCTTTTTATACTAAAAATTCAATTAGACTTCCTGACATGATGAAATAGATAGAAATAGCTAAAATGGAAGGTAGGGATTTATTAGAGAAGTTGAATGGGATGTATATGCCAGGGTGGTGAAATGGGGCTGAACAGAAATGAGCGACAGACTTGGATGATGTACAGCTGGCATCAGGAGTGAGGAAATCACTCATGTTGAATTATTCCCCTCCATAGAGTTGGTGTTTAAGGATATATGCTCCTGGGGTAGGACTGACAGTAGTGATTCTGGTAACTATCAGGTTAATGAGGAGCTTTGGAAATTGACCCCTGAGGGATACAGAAACTTTAGGAGTTAGGGTGTGTAACATCACTTAAAAGCCCTGCCCAGTCAGGTGGCAGCAACTGTACTCGCTCCAGAGAAGGATCTCGGTATAGAAGCTCTGAGTCCATCCATGTGTCAGACCGTCCTGAGGACAGATCTTTTGATTTTCGCATGCAAGTGACTTTCTGAGCACCATTTTCAGAGAAACCATCTAGGTAAGACAAAGTCTTTTCATTTATTATTTGAACAAGTGTGCTCATATTGGAGTACAATTTCACCTCATGACAGAAAATTCTTGGATATCCATGTGAGGTGGGTGTGTGAGTTTTTTGGGTAATGAGGTGGAGAAAGAGTAGCTCACTGAGCACTTTCTTGGTCCTCATGTTTCACAACAATAGGAAGAGCAGAAATGACCTGAATAACAACACCTGCAACATAACAGTTCATCTTGCTCCCAATTTTAACCAATGTTATTACAGTGCTGTGTTGTCTCATGTCTCATTAAATGGAAAAATATAGTGCAAAGTGTACACAATTCACCACCTTGACACGCTCCTCCATTGTTCTATTTTCCCCAAGAGAGGCCTCTTGAATGTGGTGGAGGAGCCCACATGCATGGCTGCTAATTGGATGTGTAGTCATCAGCAAGAGGTAGTCACTGTACTACTTATCAGTTGAACAGTGTTCAAGTAAATTGTGCTGAAAATATAGTGGAACAATCTGCTAATTTACATCAAGTAAGGAGAACTACATATAACATTTATCAGAAATTAAACTTATGTAAGTACACTGATTGTAAATGATACACCTATACACTAGGGTTCTGTTATATGAAAAATTTCAGAATACAAAACCATGAAGAAGTTTTGAAGTATAATGGTAAGTTTATTGAAAATTCAAAGAGAATAATATATGCCAACTTAAGTGAAGCTTCCCCCATAGGGAAAAAAAATCAAATTTTTAAAAGAATGTGCTGAAAGGGGCTTCAGACATGCCCTTATTCTTTCCCACAATAAAAATATGTAAAGAAAGCCATGGTGAAATGTGTGGCATTTTGGTTGATATCTAGGGAGTGCCAGCCCTTCAAGATTTTCTACAATTTATCTAATGCATGGATAAGCCTTATGGAAAATGTACACACTTGTAGAGTTTCAATTAAATGTACATTTTCCTCATGTAATTTTTCTGATAATATACTCCTGAATTATACATACACTTTGTGAATCATGTATCTAATTCTTTTAATATTTCATTCATTCTCATTGCAACATATTTTATCATATGTTGATGCCAAATGAATAATGGCATCAAAGAAATTTCTTTCCTCATATTTTCATTTAGTATATGTGCTGCTGAGGTGAGCACTATCCTCATATTTTTATTTAATCAAGATTCCTAAAGATAATTTGAAAATGTATATTCTTCACTGATAATGGCATAGTTCATGGTACAGTTTTTCTGTCTTCTGTTTTGCTTTCTTCAACTACCCCAAGACATCACCACCTTCTGATTGGTGAAAAGTACAGTAAGCTATCGCTCATGAAAGACACACACAGACACACACAGACACATGTTCACACATACACAGACACAAAAGATTGGAAAAGTCAGTTGAGGGCTGACCTTACCTAGAACGATATAAGCTGCTTTTGCTCAATTCATTTCTCAGAACTTTGAAATATCTCTGTGAGGAGTTTAGCCCTGAGAATTGGGGGTATAATTACAAAATAAATATTATGCATTTAACATATACACAGTGCACACTGTAGAAGCACACACTGGAAAGGATTTCCATGCTGCAGGCAATGAACACATTCATTAAGCAGTTTCCTTTATACAAATGCAAAACATCCAGTTAAAGGTTTTATTCCTCTTCTATAAACAACTGCTGGAGGATAGAATAAATTCAGAGCCTGTGACTCTTATTTTCACCAAATGATCATTGGTAACATAGTCATTTTTCTTGTCCCCAGGGGAAAAAACTGCAATGCTCACAAGGGTTGTTCCTATTAGAATGCCTAAATATCTGAATCCAACTAACTTTTTAAAGTCTCTATCTTCTAAAAAGAAAGAATTAATTTTTATATTTATCTTTTTTTCATAAGAGACTCTGCATTTTACCTTTCATAAGTTTACTTAGTAGTTTGTTTGGTTTTTAATTTTATATGATTACTTGTTTTCTAACTCATTAAGGGAAGCTTTTCCCATAGGATTGGAAATAATGTTTTCAATAGAGTTACCTAGATTCTACTAGAATTAATTGCTAAAGCAGATTGTTTGTGTTTCCCAGGGAGGGTCAAATCAGCTTCAACTCTAAAGGCCGTGTTTTCCAATCACTGCTCATGTCCACCTGCATGGCTGTCTTCCACATCCTACAGCTCACTTAACACATAAAGGACAGCACACTTTGAAAGAAAGGAGAATTTTCGGGATTTATTTAAACAAGAAACTATTAAAATTGTATAAGAAATTAATCAAAAATATAGAAACATGTAGAAATGCTAATTCTGTATTATCCAGGGGAGTTGCAGAGATGAGTCAAGAGGATCAGCTCAGAGGTCTCACAATGAGATCTTTGACACAATATTTGACAAACTGTGTAGATTTTTCCATGACATTTGCTGAGAGGTCCATGGTTCTAAAAGATAAACTATCTCATCTGTAAATTGGAAAGACATTCAGATGATACTAGGACTGTCTAAAATAAGAGAACTTTGGTTCACAACACACCATTGTTCCTTAACCCTGGGCTGGGCACTGGTTTGTGGCCTGTTAGGAATCAGGCCATACTGCAGGAGGTGAGCAGCAGGCAGGTGATCAAAGCTCTGTCTGTATTTACAGCCACTCAGCATGGCTTACATTACTGCCTGAGCTCTGCCTCCTCTCTGATGAGCAGTAGCTTTAGGTTCTCATAGGAGCTTGAACTCTACCCTGAACTGTGCATGAAGAGGATTGAGGTTCCAGACTCCTCAAGGCAGTCTAAAGACTGGTAATCTGTGGTGGAGCACAGGTGCTGATGCTAACTCCAGAAAATGGATGGAAATAGTGATTAAAAGTAGCAGAGATGTCCGCACAGAGACCATAATAAATCAATTGCTTGAAGACTCATACTAAAACTCAATCAGTGAGTGACAAGTGAAAATTAAGCCAAACTTGCTAGCCCAGGTTACAGTGGCAAGTGAGTTGATGTATTTCAATTCTACAACTGTATCTGGTGGCAGGGTTTAGGTCAGAATTCAACCCTAATTTCAGTTTGCATGAGACTTGCCTATTATTTTATTGACTTGATTCTGCATTATAGTGAGTTGTATAATTATTTCATTCTATACTACATTACAATAATAATAGAAATAAAAACACAGCACAAGTTAATGCATTTGAATTGTCCCAACCGGCTTCTCCTCCCACAGTCTGTGGAAATAATGTCTTCAATTTCTGGGAATTAGCCTCCAGTACCACAAAGCATGGGGATTCCTGCTCTACAAGAAAAATTTTATAAGTTTATTGTTACATTTCTTTCCATTACCAGGATGGGTAGAAAGAAAAACCCAAGTCTTATGCTTTTTTTTTTTAATCTCATGTTTTGCCACCATTCTGAAAATGGATGGGTATTCAATAAAGGAAGTAGGAGTTAGAAGAGAAAGAAGAAAAGTAGAGGAAGAAGGGGGGGGGAAGAGAAAGATCTGAATATTCACATGGGTTTACAATGTGAATTCTTAATTCTTCTTTATTTTAAGGCACTGTTAGAAACACTTTAGAAATACTAAGTTCAAGGAAAATATATGTTAAACATGGAATTCTGGTCCTTATTCCCAGAGTGCATACAACAGACATCCATAGTGATAACAAGAATTTTCATTTTTATCATGTCCAGTAGAGTCTGGTACTCACCAAGAGACCATTTGTTTCATTTTATTTTTACCCTATCTTCTCTACAGATTCACCAACAACATAAAATTCAAAAACCAAACATCTGTCTCAGAATTCCTTCTCCTGGGACTGACAGATGATCCAGAACTGCAGCCCCTCATCTTCAACTTATTCCTGATTATCTACCTGGTCACCATTCTGGGAAACCTGCTCATCATCCTGGCCATCAGCTCTGACTCCCACCTCCACACCCCCATGTACTTCTTTCTCTCCAACCTGTCCTTCACTGACATCTGTATAAGCACAACCACCATCCCAAAGATGTTGGTGAACATTCATACACAGGATCAGAGAATAAGTTACACAGGCTGCTTCTCTCAACTTTGTTTTGCTTTAATTTTTGGCTGTTTAGAAAATTGTCTTCTTGTAGTCATGGCCTATGACCGCTATGCAGCCATTTGTCATCCCCTGAGGTATACAGTCATCATGCACCCCTACCTCTGTTTCCTGCTGGTTGTACTCTCCCTGCTCATGGGCATTGTGCATGGTCTACTCCACAGTCTGGTGGCACTCCCACTGTCCTTCTGTACAAACATGGAAATTCCACACTTCTTCTGTGAACTTGCTCAGATCATCAAGCTGGCCTGTTCTGACACCTTTATCAATGCCATGCTGATATATTCAGCAGGAAACATAGTTTTTGGTGTTCCTCTCATTGGAATTATTTTCTCTTATGTTAAAATTGTCTCCTGTGTTTTGAGAATGCCATCAGTGGGGGGAAGGTATAAAGCTTTTTCCACATGTGGGTCTCAGCTCTTTGTTGTTTCCTTTTTCTATGGGACAGGTTTTGGTGTGTATTTGAGTTCTACATTTAGTAAGTCTTCCAATAAGAATGCAGTGGCTTCTGTGATGTATATTGTGATCCCTCAAGTTATGAACCCTTTTATCTACAGTTTGAGGAACAAGGAAATGAAGACAGCTCTGAAGAGTCTCATTACTTGGAAGCCTTTTGTATGCTGGGGTCATGGGCTTTGAGTTAGCATTTCTAAAAAAACACAAAATGAGAAAAATACAGGGTGGACAGAAGCCTAGCTCTGTGTCATTAAGATCTTCCAAAGTGCCCACATAATATGATGTCTAAGGATATTTCAACTTGTACTTTGTGCTTCCTTTTGATTATACAATTCTGTGATGTTTGACAAATGATCTCAACCTGCAAACTCTGTTGTGTTGTTCTGATTCATTTAAAGAATGCCATGAATTGAGTCCTCAGCTTTTAAAATTCTTTGTGCAACTGTTTAGCAGAGGTAATTTTGGAGTAGTTCAGCTAATGAAAGCCTGATTGATATCTGGAGACAAACTTCTGCATGGTCCCATAGATAGAGCCATGATTGGTTTTTTTCCCACATGATGCTAACGAACTGGACTGTTATATTCAATTAATTACTGATACTTTCTTCATGCAACTGCATATTTCTGGATTCATATTAGCATCTTCCCTACTCAATGTCATTATTTTTCCAATTCATATAATAAGATTACTTATCAACAGTTTGTGGTGCTTTTGTGATATTTTGGACCTCATTAGAGAAAATACTTTACTTCTCATATGCAAAAGAAATCTTTACACAAATGTGCTGGAACTATCAAAGGAATTATTGTTCATTATTATGATTACACAAATACCATGACTACCTAGTGTCCAAGATTAGGTCTTCATGGAGAACTACATGATGTGGCTTCATTCTAGGATTGGTCTCACAGTCATCGGGTTCTATAGATTCAATCTGAAATGTCCCTAGAGGCCCATGAGTTAAAGGTTTGTCTGCACCATTTGATGATCGAAAAATTATTGTGCCTTTAAGAAGTGGTACCAACTAGGAGGAAATTACCTCACTGGAGGCATGACCTTAATGGATAATGGGAATCAACACAACTCTCTCTTACATCCATACTATTATGAATATCTATGGTCTATCACTTGCTCCTCATGATAATATCTTTGTTCTTCACATGCCCAAAAGCAATCAGGCCATCTGACCATAGACTGAAAACTCTCAAACTTAGAGGCTAAGTAAAGCTTTCTTTTTTAAAAATTGATTGGTTCAGAAATTTTGCTACAGTAATAGAAAAATGACCAGCACATCAGGTAGCTGCAGGATATGGTGATGTCAGACCCAACTTGATCCTAGAGACAAGAAACTGAGTGGCCTTTCCTTGGTCCATTAATGATAGGTAACTCTTTGGAGTAAACCTGCAGATACTTCTCTTTGTTTTTTAATCAAAAATGTTTATGAAAGAACAGGCAATACAAACATAGAAACAAACAATCCCATCTCATTCATATAACATATAGATGACCCCACCTTCTCTATATAACATATAAACCATCCCTCTTCATTTATATAAATATATAAATGACCCACTTATAAGGGACCATTCAGGCCTTGTAAGTGAAAAAATCCCTTGCAGATACTTCTCTTATGGGTTGAATGGTGGCCCTGAAAATGATGCTTCCATACCTTTATCCCTCTCATTTTTGTAACTGTGATCCTCCATGAAAAGAGGGTGCATGCTACTCACATCAAGAAAGGATGTCCTTGTCCTGGATCATTTGTTTCACTCCCATTGTAGTCAGAAGTATTGGTGAGGGAAAACATTAAATACAGGACACATAACTTATAAGGTTATTTTATGATAATTACCTAAAGAGTCAAATGCAAAGGATTGCAAGGGATTAACCACACACTAGAAGCCCAAAGGATTCAACTGAGGGCCTAGATCCCAGATGTTCCCCACACAAGTCCAGCTGAAGGCCTAGAGTCCAAGGCAATAACCTCCTTGAGTCCAGCCAGTGGCCTAGAGTCCATGGCAATGTCTCATGCTTGTCCATATTGAGGATCTGCACCTGGAAGGCCCAAAGGTCAGTGGTGGAAGCCAGAAAATCTACACTGGTGAGATGAAGGATTTGTGCCACCAGGCTGAAGGATCCACATTGGAGCCAGAAAGTGATGCTCATGGCAAAGATCAGAGCTCCCTTGATGAAAACAGCAGCCATTCCCAGGAACATTGAGTCCTCTGAGCTCCTCCTTTGATGAGAACATTCCAGTTTGCATCAGGAAAGCCACCCTCAGCAAGCTTCTCCTAGCAAATCAACAGGCTAAGATCTTTCCCTCCAGCTCTCTTTTTATGGCTATTGGTTATAATCTTCAGGTGGATCCTTCATGCCCAAACCATGCTGATTTAGTTCACCTGGGCATTACAAGTTGACCATTAGTCAATCCACCACAACTACTAAATGCAATTTCACTTATTAAAAGACAAATTTAGAGAATCAAATTGGGTAAACACGGGCAAATTTGATTGCACTACAGTACATGTACTTATTTGTAGGTCTCTAATGCATTCTCACCATTTTATGTGTTTGTATAATATTTTCACCTAATAATGTTTTAATCTTCATGAAGATTCAAGGTTATGGAAAGATACTTGAAAGTCCCTCTTCCTAGGCCTGCAGGCCCCACAGGCCCCGCAGCCCTGCACCTGGCCCTGCTCCTGGCCAGAACCACAGAGTCCAAGTGGCCTCCAGATGGGCCAGGCCTGGCCAGCCTAGCCACTAGTGCTCAGCGGGTTAAGCCAGCTGGAGCCGAGTCCACACACCCTGCCACTCCACTCCCCACTTGCAGCCTGAGCAGGCTGTTGCCTAGACCGAACCAACTGAGACTAGCAGAGCTGCCAGGAGCTGCATGGAGGAGGCAGGGCGCAGGAGCAGATCCACACAGAGCTGCTGCCCCAGCCGTGGGGCGCTGATAAGCCCCCTGCTCCCAGAATGATGTGGTCCTCCTGGGCGCGGTGGGATTTTTTTTCTTTTTTGGCTGTGTGTGTCCAACAAGTGCTCTATTCCCAAGCCAGATTCACTGAGTTCCCCCAGAATGTGCCAGCCACAGAGGGGCAGAACATGGAGATGCCCTAGGCCTTCCAGAGCAGTACTGCCTGAGTCTCCCTGGAGTTCCAGTGGTGGTTCCTGCAAGGGCCCAGGGACACGGAGCCCTAGGGTGGCCTGCAGGCATAGCTCTTGCCTGACCAATACCCTGACCTGCATGGGACCAAGATCAGTAGAGTGAAAGTCCAAGGCAATGGCATCTCCCACAAGCTTCAGATTTACAAAGTCAGGAAAAAGGATGAAGTTCTTTATGAATGCAGGGTGATGGATGCCAATTATGGGGAACTTTAAGAGCACAAGGCCCAGGCCTACCTGAAAGTCAACACCAACCATCATGCCCACAGGATGAAAGCCTTCAAAGCCTCCCCCATGTGTCTGCAGGACACAAAGCCTCGAAAGAACACCTCTGCCACCCTCCCTAGCCTGTCCTACAGCTCTGCCAACCAGGGAACACACTCCACCTCCAGACCACAGGCCTTGGCCAGAATCCCCGAGCAAAGTTGACAATCAGCAAAGAGTAAATCACCTGTAAAACCTACGGAGTGGACAGCAAAGTTGACCCTAAACTCCAAGGACTACTCGGCAACCCCTGTACTATAATTACCTACACCAGGAGCTCCTGCATCATAAGCATAAATGAAAAGGCTATCACACACTTTGTTCCTAATGTTTTCTTTAGCAAATCACTCATCTTTCATTTCAATGAAATTAGTGAGAAGCAATAGGACCTTTTCTTGTTTTGTTTCATTTTTTTTAATTTTTGGTACTGGGGATTGAACTCAGTACTTTACACTTGCAAAACAGGCGCCACTGGAACCACTGAGCTAAAACCCCACCCCCAATAGGACCTTTTCTAATAGCAAGGCCAATTTTTTTCTCTTTTCTTTCAGCAAATAACATCATCATCTTTCTGACTGCTCAGAGGTTGGCCAAAGTCATCATGTAGCTAATTTTTACTGTGGATACCACTGATTTCCTCCCAAAGGACCCACTGTCAACTGCAGAGAAACAGAGATTAGAAGTCTATAGAACCAAAACCATTACCCAACAAAACTCCTTCTGAGGCAAGAACAACATTGTCAATGCTGCAAGTCAACGAGGAGAATGTTGTGTTAAACATGGGGTAATCATGGAAAGTTTACTTTAAACCTTTTTCTTGGACTTTGTTTCTTCTTGTTCCTGATCCCAATTCCCCTTCCATGGTGGGGAGTCCTGCTCACAGCCAATCCCTGTCCATCCTGGGAAGTTTCTATGAGTACATTTTGAGCCCTCTATGTTTCAATGTATTTTAATTCATTTTGCAATTGTTGTATATGCATACATCACAAATTCTGTAAATTCCTTATAGTATTTGTGATATAACTTCAAAGTAGATAGACTATGAGCCACATGCAAGCTGATTTTTATCATTCTGTATAGTAATATACACATATGAATATCACTATGTTGGGCCACCAGCCTACTTCTTTTGATAAGTTGCTTGTTTTTCATTTATGATCCATGTATCATGTGAATTTTGTAGTGGATCCTTTCATCTCTGCAGGTTTGACAGCTTCAGATGGTCCCTGCTGTCCTCTGCTTCCTCCTGGGAAATGGATATTCAAAACCATATCTGTTTCTGACAAATGAATTAATTTTGTTTTCTGTATGCTACGTTGGAATTTGCTATGTTCCTTTATGTATGATGTTCACCGAAGTTGGGAGCCTCCCACCTTGAGAACACACTGGTTTTGATAGCTACACCTGTGTTATCATCATTCTGTTGCTATACAGCAAAGTCCCTTCTAGAAATTCTGTCTCATGGTGAATGTGGGACAGAAACTGACCCCTTGGTCCCTGCATTCATGGAAGAAACCTTTTTCCTATGACTAAAATATGCTACTTCCTTTAACTTGTATAAATTTTTGTAGCTTTGTCATTCTGTTATTTGGTGCTAATTATATTTTAATGTCTCCTAATTAAAAATTAAAATTTGTTGCTGGCTAAATACAATATGCAAATGATGCAGATCCCCTCCCAAAGAAGATGTGTGTTCTGTGTTCACTAATGAATTAGGATTTCAATATTCCATCTCTATTTTTGGCTTAATAATAATTCAAACTACTTTATTTAGAACATCTTTTTTACTCTGGGAAAGAAAAATAGAAATATTAATGTGTTCCAAATACACCAGGGAACAGGAACGACTGGAGTGAGCAATGATCTAAGTTTCCTACCAGAGCATCTTCTGCTTTTTTTCTGTACAAAGCCAGAAGCTCACCTTCATGGGGCCAGTCTTCCTTGCCTCAGCCCTAAGCAGAGGGTGAGAGGGCAGTGAATGCCTCTCTCACTCAAAGGTAAATGCATTGACTTTCTGCCTTCAGTTACATTAGGGTGCATACTTTAGTAATATTCTTCACATTCTCTTCTGAGAAAGAATGTTTCATGCTACATATTTTTCTTGCCATTTTTCTTGTTAATTTGGTTTATTATTTCAGTCTAATGAGAAAAATAAAGGTTTTGATTGCAGTATTTTATTAGGTTAGGAATGTATTTTCTTTGAAAGATTAGTACTTGTAAATGCATAAAATAAGTAAATGTCATTTGTGAGTCTGTCTGAGCTTGAAGGATGGCATATATTAAAGCATCAGAATTCTGATTCGATTCAGTCCAGCTGGGAGAATGCAACAGGCCTTCACTCAGAGTCCAGAGAATGAGATCGCTCAGCACCAAGCAGCACAGATTGGTACCCAAATCCACTGTTTCACCATGGCAGGGACAGATGCTGGTATCAGAAGAACACTCCCTAGACTCATTGTATCAGTGTTGAAAATAATATAGACATCATATTTGTCACTGTGCTCCTGAGTCTAATTCACTGGCCGCTTTGAGGTAAAACATAGCATGTTAACTCAAAAAAATTAATATGGAGTATTAAATATTAGAATGGAAATGATAGCACATAAAGGAGACCATCTAGTGGTCTGCATCTAATCTTTCACTTTGGGAGGCAACTGTATGTTATGACTATGGAAATGAATAAAGTTGGAAAATAATTGATCTGGATTCTCAGCCTTATTTCCAAGCTTTTCCCACATCTTTCAGGAGACAAAATCATGAAAAGTTGAAATTGCTTACTTGAATTCAAGCCAGATCCTTTGTTCTCTCTCAAAGACATGTAGACTACTTACAAATAAAACAATGCAAATGAAATTACTTGAGGATAAAATAAGATAAAATTTCCTACGGCCAATGTTCTTAATGTAGGTTAATAAATGAACTTGGTGGATTCTTCAAGCCCAGTGAATTTACAGTCAGCCATCTGCACCCTTAAATAATAAATTCAATGTAACAATTCTTTTTGTGGTGTTTACATTGTATAGATACTATTAGAGATCTTCAGATGATTTTAATTACATAGGGTAATGCGTGTGTGATATATGCAAATCCTGTACCACTTTAAGAGACATAAGCATCCACATATATGACCTTCCAGAAGGGCTCATCCAACCCCTCCCCACAGGGCCTGTAATGGCTCTGGTTCTGTATTTTGCATATGTATATTTGTCTTATGGGAATGGTCCTTCACATTAATTGATTCTGAAAATGGTTTACTTACCATTTGCTTGTTTGAACTGGTTTGCCAAAAAATTCTTTTTTTTTTTGGTACTGGGGATTGAGCTCAGATCCTTGTGCTTGCAAGGCAGGCAGCAGAACCACTGAGCTAAAACCCATGCCATAAAATTCTTGGAAGCAAGATATCTTCAAGGAAGTACATTAGGACACACATACATGAACACATCTGACAACAAAAACATATATATTTAAATTCACAAAGGATATCCTTTAAATTTGATATAAACAATATAGAGTAGTAGATATGGAGTGGTGTTTTGTTGAATTATTATTAAAGATCCAAATATAATTTTTCGAAGGACTTGCAGCTACCATTCAAATAAGTGGTCCTGGTATTGATCTCATGTAAAAAAAAATCCCAAAATATTAAGTACAATGTAGCATTAGTTTGTATAAGAAGAGACAATTACAAAAGTAAATGTAATGTTTGTGAGATAAAACATAACTAATGACTGTAGTTTGGAATTGAGACTATGCAATTACAAAATATGTGTACATAATTTTAAACTTTAAGCCCAAAGGATTTCATTTTTAAAGCTGCTCTTTAATTAGAGCAACATTCAGTGATTCAGGAAGTGTGGGCAGTTAAGGTTTTGGCCAGGGCATCAATCATGTATTCCCTGCATCTGGGGGGACAGGAAGTCTGAGGAAACCCACTGGTGTGGAGTGTGTAATCAGGTGGGTGCAGGAGGCTGCTCTGAGCAGGGGCGCTGATGTTAATCTTGAGAGATCAGAAGTCAGTCAAGAGCGGATCATAAATCAGAGCATCCAGGGGCAGTGTGCCACTCTTACTAAGTCCTGAAGCCAAGTCCACATCTGCTGTTTAAGGAGCAGAGCTCATAAGCAAGAGGACAGTGGCCAGACAGCACCCACGAGGAGGTATCAGGCCAGATGAAGTCATAGGGACTGAATGGGGCAGAGCCAGAGTCGGTGATGTTTCAGGTGTGCTGCCACTCTGCAGTGGGACAGGGCTCCTGGGAACCTGATCTCCAAGACCCCTCCTGCAACCACACTGCCTTCCAGATGGCTGGAAGTCTATGCCAGTGCTGAGACACAGGGGCAAGGCAGACTGACTACATTTCCTGCTAATTTACATTGTATCATTTTGAGGAGCAACAAAAGTGACAGAGGACAATCTGGACAAGTGTGACTGTGCCATATGCCAGTTACAGTCATTACAGATGTGATTTGAAGTAAGAGCAGTCCCCATGTGTGGCTTTGCTTGCCTCTGGTTTCAGCTACTGTGGTCAGCCATGATCCGGAAACATCCAATGTAAACCCTTCACATAAACCAGTCCCAAGCTGTGATTGTACGTGTGTGTGTGTGTGTGTGTGTGTGATGGGACATTTGCTGTCCTGTTCTAGCACTGGACACGAGCCATCCCACCTGCACTCACCAACTGTGCCTCAGTCAAGGAACAGCATGAGCAGAGGAACTCTCACAGTGTCATCACTCTGAGTGACAGAACCCTTATTTCACTTATTAATGGTCCTAAAGCCAAGAGAGCCAAGCTGGCAGTTTGAATTTTCCAAGGAGAAGCTGTAAATGTTTCCCTCAAATGGAAATGTAAAAGTTTGTTTTTTCTATCAGTGTGTGTGGGTAGAAAACAAGTGGTCTATGCAGGGTTTGCACCAACCCAAGAGAGGGGTGGCAAGACATCCCCCTTGAAGAGGAGGGGACAACATGCTGTAAGTCTGAAGCACAGGGAAATCGGAGGGAAAGAGGTGTGCTCTTAGACATTGGCTGGAAAACACTGTGATTAAAAAGGTGGAGAGGAAAACTCTACAACGTGCACACACGGACATTATTTTTCAACAAATCAGAAATTACAATCAGAATTCTCCACAATACCAATCCCAGAAGTCAGTGGATTAAAGAGACAATATTTTCAGGGGGAAAGATTGTGACAAAATCACTTTATACTTAGATTATATTTTCACTGTTAAATAAATAAAATTACTTTGAACTAAACAAGATTAGAAACAAAAAAAGAAAAAAAAATACTTGAAACCATAGGAACAGACTGTTATGGCTTGAGTCTAGATGTTCCCCCAAAGCTTCATGCAGTTGTAGGTGGAACTTTTTCTGAGGTGCTGAATCTAGAGTGTGTGGTGCTGGGATTAAGGGTCTGTGATGATTAAACCACAGATGTGATTGGTTGGATACCAACCTAGTCCTGGTAGTCTAGATGAGATTAAAGGTCAGAAGGATGTTGTTAAGGCCCCTTGTTGTTTTACTACCTTCTGCCTGAGGTAAAATTTTCTCCTCTGCCAAGCCATCCTGCCTTGGACTGAAAATGTCTATGAACTATAAGACAAATAAACCCTTTCTCCTTTAACTTTGGGTCTTGAGTATTTTGTCTTAGCAATGAGAGAAAAGTAACTTACACACAGACAAAGCCTTCCTGGATAGGACTCCAGAAGCAAAACAAATAATATCAAGAATTGACAAATAAGCTTACATCAAATTAAAATCATCTGCATACCAAAGCCAAGAACAGAGTGAAGAGACAAGCCACTTAATGGAAGAAAAATCTCTTCTACCTATGCTTCTGATAAAGAATCAATATCTAAAATATATAGAAAATTCAAAAATGTTAAATTTCTCACAAACAAATAGTTCAGTAAAAAGAAGAAACTTCTCAAAGGAAATAGAAATGGGAAGGGATCCACCATGGCTGACTAGGGTCAGAGTTATTTGAGAGAACCTTGGTAAAGACTCACTTGAAAATACAGGCAATCAAAGAAAAATGATGCAAATATAGCCAGATACAGAGGATCAAACTTAAAGAGAAATCCATCAGATGAAATCCAACCTTGGGAGGATTAGAAAGGGAAGGAAGATGCCTTTAACCTGCCATACCCCTTGCACCCCAGAACCAGTGAAAGTGGGATCTTGGGAGGGGTTCTAATGTCCTGAGGGAAGGAGCAGAAGTCAGGCTCTTGGGATAGGCTCCAAACCTACTATCTCTCCCCACTGGGAGAGGGAAATCACTGATGAGATATTTGCCAATTATGGCATCTAAGAAACTCAAAGCCAGAAAATAAATTTGAGGACAGAGATTAAACAACCACAAATGATCCCCTGATAATACCTACTTAGAAAAAAACATAGTACTGACTAGGATTCCTGAACTGACACCTGGGAGAACCATCCCCTAGGGAGGCACCAAGTATAGCCATGGACATAGAAGTAAGAAAAGGCATTCTGGCAGTGCCAAAGTAGACAATCCTCACTGATCTCCTAAACAGAAGGGTGTTCTGTGCTTGCATGATATCATCCTTATTGCCTATAGTATTGCGCCAGAAGAAAATTCCCCAAATCCCAGAAAAGGCAGCACAGAGCCCCCTGGACCACAGAGCTCATGTGTGGGGAGCTGTCTTAGAATCAGTAAGACAGGGTGAGGGAGGCAGTTCCTGCAGCAACAGATCAGGTAAATCTCTCATCATTCTCCCAAACACCAGGGAGTTCTGAGTTGATGTGATAGCCTGTCCACTGCCCAACATTTGTTCTGGGCAAGAAAGATTCCCCATCCCAACTCTAATGTTGCCAAGTGCTGTAGGCCCTAGACAACAAAGAGCTTGCTCATGGTGAGCCACACACTGCATCTGGTGAGATTTGAGAAAAGAAGGTAAAGTAGTGGTCCGTCAAAGCAGGGATGTTTTTACTGATTTCCCAAACACTGGTGTATCTTCTGCCAGCACAAATCCTGTCCATAACCCACCTTTGACATAAGCATAGACTCTTGCAAGCCCAGCTTAAGGGTGCTGAGGGTGCTGAGGCCCACGCTTTGTCAAGATCACAGGTTGAAAATTGATGGCTTTGCAAAGGATAGAAGAGGCCTAGGCAAAGAGATGGCAAGACCTGCTTTAGCTAGAGGACAAGACATATGAAGAGCAGCTGGAGCCTGCAGAAAGTGAGCACAGAGGGATGGGTGATTATTGAGAAGGGAAGGGAGCTGCGATCAAGAGAATCTGTTTGGAGGATTAAAATTGGTAAAATAGAGACCAGAAGCAAAATACCCTGTCCCTAAGACCTGGAGCTGACATATCTGGAAAACAACTTGCTGAAAAGAAAGCATTAGATCATTGGAGCAAAATGTAGAGAAATAGTATGGAATGCTAATCCTAGTTCCAGAGTAGGGGAACAAGTCTCTGATGAACTAGGGTAAGTCCAGAGAGTGCCACAAACTTTGAGACAATGGCCAGCAGAGCTAGCTGCAAGTAAAGGTCACAGCTAGTATGGATTGCAAAAACTGTATGAGGTTTTACTCTGAAGGCAGGCTAGAGATATAGAAGAAAATGTATGAGGTTTTACTGTGAAAGCAGGCTAGATCTGTAGAAGTAATCTAGTGCAGTGCCCACCACATTCTATAGTGTTTCACTAGGAGCTATTTTGGGAAATCCTTAACTGTTTAAGACTGAGCTACAGAACAACTCCAGAACTTATTCTTGAGAGTTACTGGCATCAGTCTACCAGAGTAGCAGGGTGGTAGATAGTCAAAAGGGACAGTCATGGAGAGGTCACAAGTTAGGCATAAGCCCCCTTCCCCCAAGAATTTTACACCCAGGTCAAGAAAGACATAGATGTCCTTCCATAGGTGGTGAGTAGCCAGGCCAAACATGTCAGGTTTTCAGAGGGGGCTGGGTCTGGAAATGTTATCATTGATCCCACAGGTCTTCCTGAACCACAGCATCACTTCCTATAAGATAAGTTAGTGGTGGTTGCTTTCCTCACCTATCAACATGAAGACGGGTAAAGATTGGCTTGCATCATTGCCACACCCTGAGGTGTATGGACAGAGTGGCCACTAGAGGAGTGCAGGGGGTGCAAATCAAACCCAGAGGCCCTAGAGCTCAGCAGAGAAAGCCAGGATTTGGGCCACACAGGGGAACATGGAAACTAGAGCTGCTGTGGTGACTGTAGCCCTAAGGTGGAACATTGACCAGCAACACCCACTGGGAAAGGCAGGCACACACAAAACCTGAGTGTGGAAACAATATACCTCTTTGCATTCATCCATTATCCAACACAGATAGTAGGAATTCCAATGCTGCAGACCTGGAAAGAAAATGCTCATTCAAAAACAGAGGAATTTTTTTTCAGGGCCTTTTATTTGTTTCTTGGGTTTTGGGTTTTTCTTTTTTTTCCACATTTTTTGTGCCAGGAATTGAACTCAGGTCCTTGCACTTGCTAGGCAGGTGCTGCACCAATGAGCTACATCCCCAGCCCTGTGTTTTTCTCTTGATTTTTCTTTTTTCCCATTGTTTTCTCTTATTTTATCTAATTCTATTAATTTTCTTTCATTCTGAAGTAAGAAATTTTAATTCACTTTTCAACCTTCCTTCTCTTCCATTTCTTCATTTTTCACATTTCACTTCTTGCATTTTCTCATCCCCCACCCACTCCATTTTTCCTACCTTTATTAGTCTTTATATATTTAGCATACATTAAACTTTATCAATCTTTATATATATAGCTAACCAAATGAAATTATTGTTGAATTCATTTCTGATGTTAATGATGGTATAGTGGTTGCATTAGTAGATATTTACTCTATGTAAATATTTGGTTTATCTTTTTGTCCAAATTATAATTATAGATCTGTTTTCTATGGTTAAGGTGGTGCAGTGGTAGCTTCTATTGTTTTTTTGTAGTATGTCAGTAACCAGTCTGAAATGATTCTATTATTATTTCTGGTATTATTTGTTTGTTTTTGATACTGGGGATCGAACTTGGGTCCTTGTGCTTGCACAGCAAGCGGTAAAACCACTGAGCTAAATCCCCGGCCCTATTTCTGATACTGATCCCATTGCCAGGATGGCATAATTTTTGGTATTAATTGATTTTTACTTCACACTATATCTGGTTTGTCTCTGTGTTATCACTAATACTGATTCATTTCCAGAGAACTAGGCTCTGAGCCAATTACACTACAATCTCTCCACCCAAATGAACTTTATCTAGAGTGCCTGCAAACATACAGTGGTTGTCCTCATTTGTATATGATGTATAAGAGACATTCATAATGGTATCGATTACTATTTTTATCTCCACAAGAGATAAGATTGGTTACTCAAAAATCTTTTGTTTTACTTTATTTGTAGCCTATCTTTTCCATATATTCATCAACGATATAAAATTCCAAAACTATGCAGTTTTTTTCAGAATTTATTCTTGTGGGGCTGACAGATGATGCAGTTCTGCAACCCCTCAGCTTCACCCTGTTTTTTGCCCTATGTCTGTTAACCATGCTGGAAAACCTGCTCATCATCCTGCCATTCAGCTCTGACTCCAAACTCCACACACTCATGTACTTCTTCCACTCCAGCTTGTCCTTCACCGATATTTGTATAAGCACAACCACCATCCCAAAGATGCTGGGGAACATCCAAGCATAGGATCAGAGCATTACTCACACAGGCTGCTTCACTCAGATCACCTTTGCATTGAGTTTACGAGGTGTAGAAAGTTGTCTTTTTGCAGTGATGGCTTATGACCGCTATGTGGCCATTTGTCAGCCCCTAAGTTACCAGGTCATTCTGAACTCTGACCTCTGTGTCCTGCTGGTTCTTCTCTTTTGGATGCTTAGCAGAGTGCATCCCTGCTCCACAGTCTGATGGTGCTGTGGCTGTCCTGCACAAATGTGGAAATCCCACACTTCTATGAACTTGCTCAGGTCATCAAGCTTGTTTGTTCTGATAATTTTATAAACATTCTTCTGATATATTCAGCAGGAAACATTTTTTAGTGTTCCCAATGTTGGATTCACTTTCTCTTATACTAAAATTTTCTTCTCTAATTTGAGAATATCATCAGTGGAGAGAAAGGTATAAGGTTTTTCCACCTATGTGTCTCACCTCTCTGTTGTTTTCTTATTCGAGGGGACAGGGTTTGGGGTGTACTTGAGCTCTGACTTTACCAAGTCTTCCACTAAGAATGCAGTGGCTTCAGTCATGTATGTTGTGATCCCTCAAATGATGAATCCCTTTATCTATATACTTTGAGGAACAAAGAAATGAAGAAAGCTCTGAGGCATTTCATTACTGAGAAGCCTCTTACATGCTTGTGTCCTTGTCTTTGAGATAGGATTTCTAGAACATGAAGAAGTGAGAAGAATATAAGTGAGCCAGAAAACCCAACTCTTATCCCACCCAGCTTTTCCAAAATGACTGTATAATAATATGTCTAATTAAATTTCAACTTGTAAATTAAGCTTCTTTTTGATTCATCCAATTCTGTGATGTTTTACAGATGAATTCAATCTCTAAATTCTATTTTGTTGCTTTGATGGCTTAGAAGAAACATGTGAATTTAAACCTCATTTTTAGCAAATATTTAAGATCAGCTTCAGGGAAAGGAATTTTGGAGCAGTTGGCTAGAACAGGCTTGCAAACAAGGAAGGATATGTTAATATCTGGAGAAGAGCTTCTGGATATTCCATACATAGAGCCATGTGTATTTCATCCCACATGAAGGTATTGAACTGAACTTTTTCCATGATTACATAACTGATGAGAGTTTCTCCAGGCATTAATCCCCTTCTGAACTCATTTAAACATTTCTTATGTTCTGCTTCATTATTTAATTGGTTCACACAACTAGTTTTGAGGAGAGTTGTTTTTTATTTTATTAAAAATAAAACATAACAAATTAAGGGAACAGCTATAGTTAGTGCAGTATATATTATTATCTTCAAAGTAGTTATTCAGAATACAAGACATAGACAAAATGATTTTTACATGAGTGAAGAGTCTCTGGAGCTAGGGCTTCACTGAGCTGTATGTAAGGTAACTTCTTTTTACCACTGTTTTCCTCACAGTTCCTGGATGCTCTAGTTTGGATCTGAAATGTCCCTAAAGGCCATGTGTTAAAAATTTATTCCCCAGTTTCTGATCCTTGAGTGGTCCTGATACTTCTAACAAGTTGAGCTAAGTAGGAGGAAGTTAGAAAAGGAAGGATACAGTGGGAAACAAAATCATCCCTCCTCTTTTCCCAGATACCATGAACTGAACAGCATTGGTCTGTCACCTGCTCCTCATCAAAATACTCTCCCACATTGCAACACTAATTGCAATGTGACCAGCCACCCACAAAGAGATAAAAGCAAAATAAATTCCTCTCTCTTTAGTTAATTAGCTCAATTAATTTTTACAGTAATGCAATGATGAATACCATGCCAAGTGGCTGCAGGACATGCCAGCATCATATCCAACAAGATCTCTTAAGCAGAAAGCTGTGTGCCCACTGTTTGGTCCACTGGTAGGAGATCTCTCTATGAAAAACCCTGAAGACACCTCTGTCTTGAATTGAATCCTGGGCCTGAAAATGATACTTTCAGAAACTTATGCCTCTCACTTGTAATTATGCATATTCATGATAAGAAGATCCATATACTGACTTGGTACTGTATTATAAACAATAGTGTTTAAAATCACATGGTACTAGAGCAAAACAGATACAGGGATCAAAGGAACAGAATAGAGTTTACAGAAACATCCCCAGATACATTCAGCTAATTGATCTTTGATAAAGAAGCCCAAAGCATATGTTGGAGAAAAAAATCACTCAACAAATGGTGTTCAGAAAACTGGATAACTGTTTTCATAAGATTTAAATAACCCATCTCTCACCATGTAACAAATTAAAATAAAAATGAAACAAAGATGTAAATATTAAAACAGAAATATTAAACCTATTGGAATATAAAACAAGTAAAACAATTAAAGCTAGGTGTACAAAATGATTTTCTATATAGAAATGTGATTACACAAGAAATAAAAGTAAGAATCAACAGATGGGATATCACACTGAAAAGGTTCTGTACATCAAAAGAAGTAGAGTGAAGAGAAACCCTACAGAATGGGCATTTTTCCAAGCTGTTCCTCAGAGAGAGCACTAATATCTAGAACATATAAAATTTTCAAAAATGTATCTACCTAAAATTTAAGACAAAGTCAAGAAATGGGCAAGTGACACAGGTAATGGGGAAAAAATGAGAACCAAGATACATCACGTACAGGTACAAGCACCCAAAGATAAATGTAAATGTATTGTATACCTGAAATGTACCAATAAAAGAATTTAAGAAAAATAAAAGAGAAATGGGCAAGTGAAATGAACAGACATTTCATAGGGAAGAATTACAAGTGGCCAACAAATATATGAAAAAAAAGTACTCAATAACTTTGGCCATTAGAGCGATGAAAATTAAAACAATGCTAAGGTTCTGTCTTAATTATTTCTTTCTCCTTGTTGAGACAAAATATCCAACACCCAAAGCTAAAGCATGAAAGGTTTATTTAATTCACAGTTTTAGAGGTTTCAATTCATAGTTAGCTGACTCCAATGAGTGGTTGTAGGGAACAGGGAAATGGGATGTTACTAGAACCTCTGCAGAGTCCTAGTCTCCTGCGAGCCATGGCATCACAAGACGAAGTACAGGAAAGGTAGAAAAATGAGACTTTTAGTAGAAGCTGACCTTTGAGTCTGATCAGTAATGCTCTGGGCAGCAAAGATGAAAGGCCCAGAGCTTGCTGCACCTTTCTTTCAGTACATTAGGAGAAACAAATATAACAAATGATTCAGGATGGAGAGTTCAGTACATTGGGACAAACAAGGTGTAGCAATCCAAGAACAATGAAGATCTGAGTAGATGAAGATTTTGTTCCTCCCAGGTGTCTTCAGCTAGTGTAATCTTGTCCTGGAGCATCCCAGCATCACCAGATCATTGAGGTCTCAGTTGTGCCCAGGGGACAAAATATCATTATGTCTCCAAATGCCATAGCTGGCCTGTAGACAGGAGAACTAGTATTTTCCCCTAAAATTATGTAGCATTTTTCCCAACATATCTCCTTTTCTGTTTTATTTTATGCCAAGGAGTTTTTAGGAAAAGTGAGCACACCCAAAAATGGCTTGGCCCTATATATTGTGAAGCTCTACAGTGTGTTTGACTGGCTTAGGTGTCTATAATAAGCATGATTTCTCTTAATTGGGGCTGTAAAATAATTAAAAATTAATAAAAATTTTAAATGTTGGCTAAAAACCTTAAAACTTTTGTTGAACTCAAATAAATATTATCTTGTTATACTTTTCTACTGGGGGTTTAAAACCACATTATGGTGAGACATATTAAATAAAATTAACCTCTTTCTATCTAACAAGGTCAATTAAGTCTCCATAGGCACTGTCTTGAAACCATGCATAGAGCCTCTCTGCTCCTCTCTCAGTGTCAGTCATCAGGATATGTCATGGCCTTGCTTGACCATGTTGCTTTCTGTGAAAACATGGGAGATTTTTTCCTCCATGTGACATTCCTTTGGCACACTTTTTGTTCTATCTTTACGTTTTGGTGTTCAGCAACCTCTGTACTCAGGAGGTTGGGAGACTCACCAAAGATTCAGGATCTTGGAGAAGGTTTTCTCATGTGCTGGATCTGTTTGTTATTGTTGTTGACCTTGGAGGGCCAGGGCCAAAATATTGGCTGTCTTCTAGCCCAGATACCTTTTTAGTTTTGGTCTCTAAACTTTACTTGTTGAACACCCAGAAGAGAAGATCAATAACATTAGCATTGTAAGAAGAGAGTGAACTCAACTATTATAATTTTACTTGGATATTAAGCATTTTGGAATAAAAATATAGTTAAAAGACTTATCATTGCCAATTATGGTTGTTCTTGTGGTTGGATCTCTAAGTAGCTATCTTTTTTAAGGATGTCATCTAAGGAAAATAAATCAGCCTACAAGTGTTCTTAGATGGCTGGAGTGTAAGAGAAAGGCAAATATCTGAATCAAAAGGTTATTATCATAAACACTGTGTGGAAGATGCATACAATTAGAGGGCATGAATACATTTTGTACATCAGAAAAGGAGAAGTAACAAATATCACAGTTATATAAAACCTTATGTTCTCCAATGTAGTTTGGTACCAAAGGTATCTTTCTAATAACAGTCTTTTGTTTATGTCACAGAAATTAATCTTTTGAAGATGACCAATGTAGACATATCACAGTAACATTTTTAGAACTCAACAAATATAAACACTTTATAATAACATATTTAGAACTTAAACTTCAATGATAACCAATGAAATCAATTTATAATAAAATATTGAGACAATATTTATTGTGGTGTGTATCCCATAAGATTATGAAAATTACTAGGGGGTCCCTTTAGTGAATTAAGACCAGAATAATTATTTTTCTGGATGGCCACTTCTTTATTCACCAAAAGGAGTACCCACGGTCTCTATTTACTTTGACAAATAAATCTCAGTGGCATTTTGATCAGTTAGTAACCTGGGGGAAGAAGGGCATGCCTTTAATTTAATAACATTTAATCATTTTCATCAGTCCAAAGGTGGAGGGGTGGTGAGAGGGGAAGGGGAAACTGAAGAAAGGAAAGGAAAAAGTATGAGAAAGAAAAAATAATGGAAACAATGTCTATGTAAATAGGGAAGGGTGGTGGGGGTGAAGGGTGCATAGGTAATGGGGAAAAAATAAGAACTAAGATACATCATGTTCAGGTACAAGCACCCAATGATAAATGTAAATGTATTGTATACCTAAAATGTACCAATTAATATATAAATTTTAAAAAAAAATAGATAAATAAATAAAAATAACATTTATCTGTAAGCCAATTTAATAATAGGTGAATATCTTTTAAGAGAGAAAATATTTTTTTCAAAAGGTGAAAAGGAAAAGAGAGGAAAAAAGTTTGAGCTCAACTGTACAAACAGACAAACAGACAACAGACAAACATATAAGTCAATTTATAAAACTAGAGTGCACTCAAGTATATTTGGCCAAATTGAATTATAATATCCATTTTATGGTTTTTAGGTATGTAGTTATATATAAGACTGGTAAAAAACTTTTGTAGTCAATTAACAGAGATCTCTTGAGTTTAGAATCAGAAGGAATGCAAGTGCTTTTATACCTGTAAATGTGAAAAGAACATTTTCAAGTTGTGCTACCCCCTTTTTTATAAATCTGTATTTCTTCTTCCTCTGGCGGCATCATCTCAGTTCTGGACCCCACTGTGGATTTGTTGGTCATTAATGGTGAGGTGGGTCACTCACGTGCAGCTGGCTTATCTCTCTCAGCTGGGGTGCTATCACCCATTCTCTGAGATGTTGGTGGTTACACCAGTGTGACCCATGGTCTCACATTCTGGGAGGGCAGCAACAAGTTTTCATCATTATCTGTCAGGACACAGGTAAAACCTCTCCCCCAAGTTATTAAGGCAGTGGGGGCCATTCCACTTACCTGTTTGGACATCTTTCCAAAGGACTTGTGGTTTCTGAGTCTTAGCCATGGCATCTGTATGCCAGTGGAGCATAGCAGGCAGTTGTGTGAAGCCTGGTACAGAATTCAAAAAGTTAAGTACAAAAACAGCTATATCTAAATGGGGTTGTGGAGGCAGCTGATTTCTTTGTGATTGTTTATGAAATTGATGTTTGAGGGTGGCATGGGCTCTTTCTACTATTGTTTGTCCTTGCGGATTATACAGGATATCCATACTATGCTTAACATGCCCAATAAGAAATAATTTTTGGATAAATTTATTAACATATGATGGACCATTGTGAGTTTTAATATTTTAGGGCACTCCCATGGCAGCAAAGGTGGACAAGCGTGTTGTGGAACATGGTGCCCTTTCTCACCAGAGTGACACATGACATGTATCTTGTGTGAAAAAGTGTCTATAGAAACATGTACGAATGGAGACTTTCCCAAAGAGGGGACATGCCTAACATCCATCTGCCAAATCATATTGTTGGCTAGACCTTGAGGGTTAGTTCCCTCAGGGGAAATGGGGCATGGAATTTGCTGGCAACTAGGACAGGCCATAACTATCTGTCATGCCTGAGCTCGAGATAGCTGAAAATCACGTTGGAGTGCTTTTGAGTTCTGATAGAAATAACTATGGGATTCCTTAGCTTGATCAAAAGCAGCAAGGTATCCTATAAGCCAATCTGCTTGTGCATTGCCATAGGAAAGTGGTCCAGGAAGACTGGTATGTGATCAGATATGTCCAATATAAAAGGGACCAGTTTTTTTGACATATGGTCTTTTGTAATCTTAAAAACAAGCTTAATAATTTAGGTTCTAAGGTAGAGCAGACCATAGCTCCTTCCAGTGTTTGAGTCAAACAAACTGCATAAAAGTAATCACTCAAAATATTAAGAGGTTGGGAGGGATAGTTTTCAATCACAAATAAAATGGCTAGCAATTCTGACCTCTGAGCAGAGACCAAGTGTAAGCAACACATAACTAAACAAAGAGCTCCAAGTTTCTTGGCCCTTAGAGGAGCCATTGGTGAAATGGGTTGAGGTACCTTCCAGTGGCTGAAGTTGAGTAATCTTGGGGAGAATAAACTCATGGCACAAAAAAAACTGAAACAGAGGATCACTAGGGTAATGATTATCTATCTGTCCATTGAAATCTGCAAAGGCTACTTGCCAATATAAAGCAGTTTGTAGCAGCATCTGCATTTGATCCCTATCAATTGGGATATGATGAAATGAGGGTCAGCACCAAATAATTGTCAGGCATGATTACATCCCAAGGAAACTATTCTTGTAATTTTCTCTAGATATAATTGTAGAGATTTCACTAACTGGTTAGATAAAAACAACCATTCCATGGGAAAGACCTGTTTCTCATACCATTGCCCTATCACACCTGTAGGTGAGTGGGGGGTGTTAAGCACAAACAAATGAAGCAGATAATTAGAGTTTATAGGAAAAAGCTGATGGTTACGTATGCTTTGTTCTATTAATTGTAACTCCTTTTTTGCCTCTGGAGTTAATTTTTGAGGGGAATTAATATCAGAATATCCCTGTAATATTTCATACAAGTTCTGCAATTAAAAAGTTGATAATCCTATTTTGGGCCTAATCCAATTAATATCACCTAATAATTTTTGAAAATCATTTAATGTTTTTAACTTGTTTTTAAATTGTATGTTTTGTGGCTTAACCGATGGATGGCTCTGTTGACAAGGTACCCAGGTAAATATAAGGCTCAGATATTTGAACCTTTTCGGGTGCTATGCACAATCCAAAATGAACTAAATCCTTCTTTGCAACAGCAAAGGCATGGAAGATTAGCTGCTGTGTATTCCTAGAGATTAATATGTCATCCATATAATGTGTTAAATATACAGTAGGAAATAATTTAGGAGTAGCTTGACAAGCCTGTGCTACAAAAAGCTGACACAATGTGGGGCTATTAGCCATTCCTTGAGGCAACACAGTCCACTGAAAGCATGCATATCATTGGCTCTTTAAAATTCGTACTAGGTACTGAAAAGGCAAATAGATGTCAGTCACTTGGCCACAAAGGAATGTTAAAGAAGCTGTCTTTTAAATCTATAATTATAAGTGGCCACTTCTGGGGGATTGCCACTGGGTTTGGTAAACTAGGTTGTAGTGCCCCTATTGGAATGAGGCTTGCATTAACTGCAGTAAGTCCTGAAGCAAATGCCATTTGCCTGACCTTTATGAATAACAAAGATAGGTGTGTTCCAAGGGCTCACAAATGGTTCTAAATGCCCCTTGTTAAGTTGTTCTAATATGAGTTGCTCTAGAATGGTTAGTTTCTCCTGTGGTAAGGGCCACTGATTAACTAAAATGGGATCATTTGATTTCCATTGTAAAGGCAAGGCTGCCTTGGGTGGAGAAACTTCTTCAATAGCCCCAAATAAAAATTTTGATCATATACAATTTCAAAGTCACTATTTTTTTGTTTTTGTTCTATATTCTGTGTTCTTCCCTGAAGCTGTTTGCCTAATCCTTTTCCCACTTCTTATCCCATTTTAGGCATCATCTGTTGGCCTGGTGAAGTTTCATGGGGCAAAGTATTCACTATGACTCTCCATTCTTCCAATAAATCTCTGCCCCATAAATTCACAGGTATGGGGGCTATGTAAGGACAAATATGTTCCAATTGACCATCAGGCCCTTCATAAGGCAGGGGAATGGAGCTTTGCAAAACTTGTTGGAGGGTGCCAAGGCCTACCAGAGATGTTTTAGTTGGTTTTATCCCCAAGATGATGGTCAAAAGCATGTGCCAATCACAGACACATCTGTGCCTGTGTCTATCAATCCTGTAAAGAATTTGCCATTCAATTTAATTTTGCACATGGGGCAGTTTTTGGAAATTTTTTGAGTGAAATAAATCTCTTCTTGAAGAATTTCTGGCTGAGGATATTCTCAGGAATTTTAAAAGCTAACATTACTTAATTTTCATTTAGGCAAGAGCAACAATTGTGCAATATAATTTCCTTGTTCTATTACCCAAAGTCCTGTGGAGCTAACAGGAACTCACAATTCAGAGGTACAATCAGAATCAACAATAGCTGGAATAACAGTAATACCTTTCAAAGTTAGAGAGAATTTTCCAAGTATCAAACCAATTTTTCCATGGGGTGGGGGGTTCAGGAATTCCTGTGGGGACAGATGCTGGAGTCTCACCTCCGAGCAGGTGAACTCTCTGAGGAGCAGGAAGATCTAATGCTGAGCTCCCAGGTGTTCCCCTGATGAGGGAAGAAATGTCCAGAGGGCTGGACACCAATGCCATCTGATTTTGTACTTGTGCCCTGGTCTGAACCTGGTACCACTGACTCAGGGGGACTGGGGCCCCCTGGACTTGATCCTCTATTGTTTCCCAAGCCTGGGGAAGGGCTCGATTTCCATTTCACAGCAGCAGTGCACCATCCCTATCATATTTAGAGTGGCAATCTTTAGCTCAGTGAATGCCTTTTCAGCGTCTAGGGCAAAGGCCAAGTGGCAACTTCTTTTTGCTGGATGCCTGACTCAGTGGCTCTGGGTCAGCTTGTAAAGTCACTTTCATTTTGCAGTTTTTTTCTGAGATGCCCCATTTTTCCACAATTAAAACATTTTAAATCACTTTGTGTACCACGTAAATGTTGGGAGATGGCTTGAGCCATCAAAGCTGAATTGTATAAAGGAGACCCAATATTTTGGCATGCCTTAATATATGCTCCAAGATTTTTAGGGGAGTGAACAGGATTTATTGCCTGTTTGCAATCCATATTAGCATTTTCATAAGCTAGCTGTAAAATCAGGATGCCTGCTGCCTGGGAATTAGAAATCTGTCTCCTAATAGTTTGTTGTAATCTTGCTACAAATTCTGTGTAATCTTCCAATGGCCCTTGCATGATTTGAGTAAAAGACTGCATTGGCACACCATCAACTGGCACTGAAGCCCAAGTTCTCTGTAGGAGGTCCTCTAGCTGGTGAAAGATTAACACTGGGCAACAGGCCTGCCTGCTTAAATCTGAGAAGTCACCCATGCCCAATAACATGTCAATAGTAATTTCTCTAGACTGAGCATCTCCCTGAGAAGTTTTATGAGCCTGTTACCTGATTAATGAATGTATTTCCACCTCAAGTGGAGATACTGAGTGGGGGACAGGCACATTTTCACAAGGTGCAAAACATCATGTGGAACCAGAGAATAAATCTGAAGCACGTTGTCCAACAAATGCACTGTATAGGGGCTTTGGTCACTGTTAGTTAGCATGCTCTGCCTGAGGTCCTTTAGGATGTTAAAATCAAATGAGGCATGAACATAAATGTCCACCTCTGAGTTGTCAGGATCAGGCAAACTGAGATAGGAAAGCACAAGGGGTCTCCAACTGCCTTGGTCAATGTCACAGCCTTTTTCGGGGTATGACAATAGGGAGTGGCCCCAGAAGTGGGCTTCACAAGAGGGGTAGCTAGACCTTTGCAAGATACCTGAGGAGGCTGAGGGGCTAGAGAATTAGGGTCATCCTCAGCACACTGTGGTGGTGGAGCAGAAGTTGCAGTGAGAGGAAAGCAAAGTGGGGAAGAAGCCAAACCAGCAGAATCCTGGCCAGAAGGATGGGTGGGAGAGGGGAAGCTGAGGTCTCTGGAATTGACTGAGAGAATTTGAGAGCAGTGGACTAAGGCCCAAGTGGGTAGAGTTCAGGGGAAAAGATGATCACCCCCTCGCCAAGCCTCATGAAGAACAGTACCTATACATTCCCATGCAATTAAGTTAGTTGTCCTTTCCTGGGGAAAAGATGGGACATACATTTGTGTCTTTTAACAAATCTATCACAGCATCTTTTGGTACCAGATACATAGCTTGCTTCAACAGCTACTTTGGAAATTTGGCAAAGTTATGCTGCTCTGATGACAGAGACTGACCCATATTTGTAACTCAGCAAAGGTAGAACATTACTCCCATCCCATCTGGACACACTTACCACCAATGTCCCTCATCCATGTCTGGAAATCTTCCTGGGAGATCCATGTGCTGTTTCTTTTATGCTGAGTTTTTCTCATCAGGCTAGTTTACCCCTGGATCCATTCACATCCACTTGGGTGCCGAATGTAGGGAACAGGGAAAGGAGACATTACTAGAATCTCTGTAGTGAGTCCTAGTCTTCTGTGAGTCACAGCAGAACAAGGAAAATTACAGGAAAGGTAGAAAAATGAGACTTTGAGAAGCTGAGCTTTGGGTCTTATCAGTGCTGCTCTGAGCAGCAAAGATAAAAGCCCACAAGCTTGCCCCACCTTTCATTCAGTATATCAGGAGAAACAAATGTAACAAATGACTCAGGACATAGAATTCAGTACACTGGGACAAACAAGGTGTAACAATCCAAGAACAATGAGGAACTGAGTAGATGAAGATTTTGTTTCTCCCAGTATGTCTACAGCTGTTGTAATCTTGTCCTGGAGCATCACAGCATCAATGGATCATTGAGGTCTCAGTTGTGACTAGGGGCCAAAATGGAATTACGTCTCAAAATGCCATAGCTTGCCTTTAGGCAGGAGAACTAGGATTTTCCCCTAAAATTATGTAGCATTGCTCCCGAGAAGTGGTGGCATGCCAGAGGATTTGAGGGAGGTATATAAATACAAGCCATGATTTTCTTCCCATGGCCCCTCAAAGATTCATGTACATAACATTAAGCAAAAGGCATTTAGTATATCTCTTAGTTGCCAATGTCCTAACAGTTTCCGTATTGATGAAAAGTCCAAGTCCAAAATCACCTCTGAGATTTTAGGCAAGCTATTAACTTCATGCCCCTTTACAAATGAAAAGAAAGTTAAAAACTTCCAACATACAATGACAGAAAAAAATTTTCATTCCAAAAGTTACAAATATAGAGATAGAAATGAATGGAACCAAAGTAGAATCCAGCAGGACAAATATTAAGTCCCATAGTTCCATATTGAACATGCAGGGCATCCAGTGGCATGATATGAACTCCAAAGGCCTTCTGTGGCTCTGCTTCTAAAGCACCACCAGTGGCTGTAGCTCCCATAGCTTCTCTGCCTTCTTTCTTGGGGCAGCTTTGCTCCCTCCTTGCACTTTTGTTCAGACAATCTGCATTCTGGGCTTCTCCAAATTTCTGAGGTCTCCACTGCCCCTTTGACTTCATACTCACAGCTTCAAACAAAGACCTCTCAGGGGCACACTGTCTGAGTTCCCAGGCCTTCTGAAATCTGAGTGGAAGTCTTTCTGGCTCCACCTTGCATTCCACATGGACCTGAAACCAGCACCAAGTGCATGATTTCAAGGTCTACCAGAAGCTAGAGTATTAGAAAGGCTTTGTTCTCTCTTGCCTGTAGAGCTAGGTTGCTGAACACTATGAACCAAATCTGCAGAAACTAGGCCACAGCCATTCTGGAGAATGGCACTCTGCAGCTCCCTTCTCAAAGCATAGCCTTCCACATTTGTAACTCTGAGGCTACAAATTGTGGGGTCTTGCTTGTTCTTGTAATGTCCTCAAGATATATTTTCTATTGCCCTGTTTCTTTTCATCAAACAATCTCTTCTCTCTTTTATTTTTGCAAGCCACAACTTTACTGAAGCTTCCTTTCTGGCCAAATTCAAAATATTTTAAATCATTCTGCTGGGCGCTTTGCTCTTGATTCTCAAAATAGATCTGGCAAAAAGCCCCCAATAGCCATGCCATGCCTTCAACATCAGACTGCCTTGAAATTTCTTCTGGAAGATTAGTTAGTCCACTGCCCTTAATCTCAGTCTCAGGTAGTCTCTGGATATGAGCAAAATGGAGACAAATTTTCTGCCAAGGGATAGCAAACATCATCTGGAATCCATTAGCCAATAAATACTTCTTCCCAGCAGAAATCTTCTGAGCCTGATCTTTACTGGCAGGGTTTCTCTCAGCCTACTTGTCTTCTGAGCTCTGACAAGAATCTCCCATTGAGTACACTTTGAGGCATTCCAGGGCTTCTTCTTCAGTCAGCATCTCCAAACCCTTCCAAACTCTTCCCATGAGCCAGTTTCAAAGGCTCCTGAACCACATGATCATGTATATCAATGACCCCACTTCTCTGGTGCCAAATTCTGTCTTAGTTACTTTTTTCTCATTGCTGACCTAAAATACATGACACCCAAAGTTAAAGGAGAAAATGTTTACTTACCTCACAGTTTGTAGAGGTTTCACTTTATAGTTGGCCTGTTCCAAGGCAGGGTGGCATGGAAGAAGTGCATCACCGGGAGAAATAGTTCATGATGGGCAGCAAAGCAGCAAAGTAGTGAAGAAGCAATGCTTATATCCTATCCCTCATATCCTATCCAGGTTTTTCACTGTTGGGTTTGGGGTTAGCTCTCGTACTCAGGGTAGGGAAGCCTTAATCTTAGCATTGCACCATGACTCAATCTCAGCATCACATCCTTGATCTCAGCTTCACACACTCTAAATCCAGCCACCTCTGAAAAGCCCCACCAATGACCACAGGTGGCTTTGAGGGGCCATGTAGATACAAGGTATAGTAGATTTCTTCTTACACAAGAAAGAATGGTAATCATCAGGATGTTAAAAGTTAAATAGGGAGTGGTAAAGGGTTACAAGGAGGGTAGGAGCATGGGGAAAAATAAGAACTAAATTTTATCTTGCAAAGGTCCATATTCCCAAAGATGAATGTCATCATATTGTATAGCTAAAATTTACGAATAAACTTAATAAATAAAAAAATCAAATGATGACATGGCTGTGGTGAAAAAAGTAATCTTTCTACATTATTGGTGGAAATGTAAACTAGTACAACCTTTATGTATATCAGTATGCAGATTTCTCAAAGAACTAATATTAGATATTCCATATGACCCAGCTATAGCCCTTGTACATATATTCTCTAAAGAGTTTAACATGTCATACTATAGCAGTACATGCATACCAGTGTTTATAGTAGCACAATTCATAATACCTAAATCCTGGAAGCAGCCTGTATACCCAACAAGAGATGATTGGATAAAGAAAATATGATTTCAGAGGCAGGCAGGGAGTAGAGCACCCAGGACTGAGCCCAGCTCAGCCATGGCTGGCTATGCCCACTTGTGACCAAGGGCTTGTAAGGACCCCATGGGAATGACCCCCAGCTGCCCATGGAGCTGTGCAGACACCTAGAACAACAGTGTCAGCCCCCACTCTGCCTCTGGCCTCTTGGCTGTGCAGCTACTTCGTTCCACTCTACAGAGGCACAGGGGAAAATAAAGACTATTGTCCTGAACAGAAGAAGTGAACAAGAGAGAAAGGGCCTCTCTCAGGCTCCCTGATGATAACTGAAGCCCACTGGAAAAGTGAAGAGAATCGCTGCAGTAAAGGCACACCAGATCACTGTAATTGGTAAGTTAGAAGGATCATCACCTCTCATCAGAACCTGGACTATCTCCAGGGGAAGGGCAGCTGGAATCTGCAATAGATCCTTGCACACTTCAACCCTGCAGGAGGACAGGGAGCTCAACTTGGGACTTGCAGCCAGAAATCTGACTGAATCTCATGGGTCTGTGACTGGCTTACTGATACTTATTGACTTATAACTGCAGACTGCTGCACACATTGTCTTTTGTGCCAAAAGAGACATACTCTGTAAAGGTACAATTCCCAATGAGAAATGTAATTGTGTTGTATACCTAAAATGTACCAATAAAAGAATTTAACAACAAAAAAAGAGACATACCCTGAAGGAGGCCCTTCATTTTTATCTTTTGTTATTTTCAAAATTACCAATTTTTTTGTTCTTATTTTTAATTTTTTCCCTTCTTTTTCTACTCTTCTGAAAATTTTTATTTTTCTCTTTTTTCTTTCTTCTCTCTCTCTCTCTCTCTCTCTCTCTCTCTCTGTCTCTGTCTCTCTCTCCCTCACTCCCTTGATGTCCCACATTGTTCTTAATTTCCCTTTGTGTTCCTATTCTGGCTCTAATTCATATTTCTTCTTTATTCTTCTTTTCTTCTCTTTCCTTCTCTCACCTAGGTTGACTAGCCTCACTGCTAACCCTCCCTTATTCTTCTACCTACCAATCCCTCCCTATCCAACTCCTTCTAACTCCCCATTCTGAAGGGTAAAGTTGCCATATTGAAGAGTTTATTCAGTGTAAGCATATGTTGGGTTAGTCCTTGATTTTGATTTAATTCACACAGTTCAAGGTGATAGATTAATAATTACCACAAAATGTCATATTCTAAGATGTACTTGATGCTATGGTATTGCTGACTGTATTACTTGGGCTAAGGTATTGTGATTGATCTAATCAGTTGTCCTTCCTTGTACAATGAAAATTAGACAGCCTCAGCATCATTAGAGACTCAAAACCTAAAGGCTAGCTATATCTAGAAGACACCTCTGAGAAGAAATCATTCCATAAGGGTTCTAAATACATCAACAAAGGTACTTATAATAAGCAACTTCAAAGTATTAACCTAGGAACTAAACCAAGGACAATACCAAAAACAAAAATGAGAAGACATTTAAGTAAGGTGACCTCTGCCCCACAAAAGGAAATTCTGGGGGAAACAAGGAGGAAAAGTCCAATAATCAATGACCTGGACATGCTGAACTGATAGCACAGGAAGTAACAAAACAGATGAATGAGGCTCTAAAAAAATTAAAAAGCAGAAATAATCTCCCAGATAACTACAGAGATGGTGAGCAGAGTGAAAGACATGACTAGAGGCTCTAGAACAGAAACAGATTAAAAAAAATAGATGACCTCAGAAATATGCTGGAAGCCATGAATGCCCAGCATAAGAAAGAAATGGAAACTATGATCACCCAACATAAGAAAGAAATGGAATCCATGAAACAGATGCAAACAGATATTTAGGAAATTAAAACTCCATTGAAAGCATACAGAACAGATTAAGGGAATCTGAAGATAGAATATCAGATATAGAAGACAGGACTGCAGTGAAAGACCAGGAAAACAGAAATTTCTTAAAAATAGTAAGGGACCACGAGAAATCAATCCAGTAGCTGGTAGATAATGCAAAAAATAACAACATAAGACTGATAGGAGTCCATGAAAAAACAGAAGAAACCACAATTGACATAAAAAATAACTGTTCATAGAAGTAATAATAGAAAACTTCCCAGACAGAGGTGGAGAATTGGACATACAGATAAGTGAGGCATATAGAACTCCAACTAGCCATGATAAAAAAAAAAATCTATACCTAGACATATAATAGTCGAGATCCCAAAAACCAGAGAAGAACAAAATCCTACAGGCAGTTAGAGAAAAGAAACAAATTACCTACAAAGGAAACCCCATCAGAATCACAGAGGACTTCTCAACACAAACCCTCAAATCAAGGAGAGACTGGAATGAAGTATTTCAAGGCCTAAAAGAAAATAACTTCCAACCAAACTATTGTATCTTTCAACATTATCTTTCAAAATCAATGGAGATATTAGATACTTCCATGACAAAAATACCTGAGAAATTTCATAAACACCAAACAAGCATTCCAAATAATTCTATGAAATATCCTAGAAAAAGATAATGAAGTTCACAACTCCATGAGACCCAAGAGAGGGAAGCCACCAGGCAAGGTAAGACTCTAAAGGGAAAGGGGGAAAAATACAAAATAAAAGAGCCAACAACAGTAAAACATGACAAGGATGAGTCAATATCTATCGATTATAATTATCAATATTAATGGCTTGAATTCACCAATCAAAAGAAATAGACCGACAGAATGGATTAAGAAGCCAAATCCAGCAATATGCTTTATACAAGAAACACATCAAACTAAAAAAAAAAAAAAACCTCATAGACTGAAAGTAAAAGGATGGAATACAGTTCTCCATGCCACAGGAACCCAGAAAAAATCAGGGGTAACAATCTTATTTGTGATAAAGTAGATTTCAAACCAAAACTAATTGAGACAAAGATGGTCACTACATCTTTGTGAAGGGAGCAATCCAAGAGGAAGAGATGACAATCCTAAATATATATGCTCCAAATATGAATGTCCCCAACTATACAAAACAAATATTAATGGACATGAAAAACCAAATAAACACTAACACAGTTGTAGTGGGGGACCTCAATACTTCACTATCACAAATAGACAGATCAACTAGACAAAAAAATTAACAACAAAATTCTAGGAGTGAACCAAGCTTTAGAACAAATGGACTTAATAGTTGTTTACAGAGTGTTCCACCCCACAAAATCAAAATACATATTCTTTTCAGCTGCACACGGGTCATTCTCCAAAATAGACCACATGCTACCTCATAGGACATGTCTAAGTAAATATAAAAGAATTGAAGTTATCCCCTGTATATTATCAGACCATAGTGCAATAAAATTGGAGGTCAGTAACATAAGAATCTGCAAAGCACCCACAAACATATGGAAATTGAATATCACCCTCCTGAACAACCAATGGGTCACAGAGGAAATTAAACAAGAAATTAGACAGCTTCTACAAGTAAATGATAATGCCATTACAACATACAGGAATCTATGGGGCACGATGAAAGTAGTTCTACATGGGAAATTAATAGCAATGAATGCACATATTAGGAAACCAGAGAGAACTCAGTTAAATAACCTAATTCAGAACTTCAAGCTCCTAGAAAAGAAGAGAATAACAAACCCAAAGCTCTTACAAGAAAGGAAATTATAAAGATTTGAGCAGAAATTAATGCAATGGAGACTAAGAGAATGAACAAAAAATTAACAAATCAAAGATTTGGTTTTTCAAAAGAATAAATAAAATCAATAAACCCTTAGCCAACCTTATCAGAAAAAGGAAAGAAAAGGCTCAAATCCAAGCAATTAAGAATGAAAACGGTGAAGTCACAACAGACCCAGCAGAAATCCACAGGATCATCAATTCCTACTTTGAGAATCTGTACTCTAATTAAATGGAAAACACAGAAGAAATGTAATTTCATATATTATTGTAAGAACAAAAGTAGAAACTCAAATTAGATTAATGCAATAAATTTTGATTGCAATATTATGTTTCTCCTAAAACTTATTTTGTTAGACTGTAATACAGCCTCACCCCATTCTATATGTCCAAATAAATTTTTATATTATATATTTTTAACCTCCATAAATATTCAAGATAATGAAAACATACTTGAAGCCACAGTCACAAGCAAATGATTCCTGAATAGGGCTCCAAAATACAATAAAAATGCCAAGAGTTGATAAGCAGGATGCCATCAAATTAAAAAGCTTCTCCCCCGCAATGGAAACACTTAACAGAGTGAAGAGACAGAACAATGAATGGGAGAACAAATTTTGCTTGCTATATTTCTGATAAAGATTTAGTACCTGTAAAATATAAAATACTCAAAAACTAGTTTTCCCAAAACAAAAAATGTAGTTTAAAAAAACACCTATCCAAAGAACTACAAATGGAAAGGGATCCATCAGGGCTGACTAGTGCCAGACATCTATCAGGGAAGCTCAGAGAAGATCTAGTAGATAAATTGGTTATTCAAAAATGGGGGAGCTAAACATACTCAAACATGAGGAATAAATCTGAAGGAGAAATCCACTCCATCAAATCCAACATTGAATGGGTTAGAAAGGGAAGCAGTGATCCCTCTGAGACACAGCACCCCACACACCCCAGGTATGGTTACCTTGCCATCTTGAGAGTGGTTCTCACATCCTGAGTGAAAGAGCAAAGGCCAGAAGTCCTGGGATAGACTCCCAAACTATGCCCTTCCTAATCTGGGAGTGGGGACACAGTGAGGGAGTCTCACAGATTAGGGCATCAAGGTAACTAAAACTAGAATATCAGGGTAATGTTAGTTCTAAGGAATGAGTTTGGGATTGTTCCTTTTATAGGAGGCAAATTTTAACTTATGCCATATTTTCTGCATCTAATGTTTTGAGTATACAGCATCTTTTGCTTTTACATAACCTCCAGCTGATTCACAAAAAACCCATCACTTTAGAACTTCTCCTCTGTCAAGGTAACAAACTAAAATGTTTGGCATATATAAACTGTAAAGAGGGCCATGAAGAGGGTCTGAAATTTCTGACCCCTAAATCTTGGACATTGAAACATGCACAACCATGAGAAACAAATGTGACTTTAATACACCTGGCTGATGGTATTTTCCTGCACCTCCAGCTGGTTGAGAAATGACTCATCCATTGAGTAAAGCAGAGTACACCTAGGAGTCAAGTAAAATCAGTCAATTAGATGATTATTGGAGATACTGTGATATGTTAGTAGAACACAAGAGAGGATGGGATGAATTATTACTCTAGATTTATTACCCCAGAATTTGAGTGGTACATTTAATAAAGAAAACAGGAAATTGTGCTCAGGGTAGATCTATGCCAAAAGAAACAAAAATGTGGCATGAAAAGAAAAGTGATGCAAGGATTACAGGAAAAGCAAAAAGCATACAGATAGGATTTTAGATTCAAAAGCAGGTGTCCCCTAGCCTGGCTATGTCTTGCTGGGTCTCTGGGTAAGACTGACAGGAATGATTAAGAGTGCTGAGTCATCCTGAGTCAGGGGCTTTGAACAAGTATGCTTGCTCCAGCATTCATGGCAGTTATGTTACCTGTAACAGTGGAAGGAGGATTGGCTCTAGGTTGTTGACCAACCTCAAGGGAGTGGAAGAAAGGGGCCTCCCAGCCCCCATTGTGCTAACTGTACTTAAAGCACTACCTCAAAGATGATGTAAGTAAACAGATAAGAAACTTAATTGATAAGGTGATCTCTCGTGTAAAGTAGTCACAAACAAAATGCTGAGTGAACTAACTCAAGCATGTAGTTATGAGCCTGTCAGCTTCCAGACACATAGGGCTTTTGTGGGACACTTTGGATCAATCGTAACACATAGCTAAGTCCATACACAATCTATACAGAGGTCTGCCACTCAAAAGCTAAAAAGTGGACCCCCCCCCCAAAAAAAATCACAAAATTGTCACCCTCAGGAACCTCTGGGGATTTCAGAATGCTACTGGGTCACCATCACTTCTTCCATGGACAGGTTAGCAACCTTGGGTTCACAGGCCATTGGGAAACAGAGTTTGCTGCAAGGTCTGTTATTTGCTTTGTCTGGCTCACTGCTCTTAATTTCTCCCATGCTCTCCATTTTCAGTTCTGTCCCAGTTCCACCCAGGATTTCTCTGTTTAGCAACTGTAATGGTCCTGTGTGGTCAGGCCAGTGGTAACATCCCTGCCATTGTGAGCTCCTCTGACAGCTCATTTCTGCCACTTCTATTCCCATATCAAAGCAATACTGCTCTTTACAGTGTTAAAGTCTGACATAGAATTTTAGTGATCTCCAGGGTCTGGCAGGAAGTAGCCTGCACAGACCCTGATCTGAATTTGTTTCCTCCTAACTAGTGATCATGCATCCCAGTTGTTCAATTTCATGGAGTCTCTTTCAGTGGTTTTTAGGTCTTGGGATAAGAAAGCGCTTAAGAGTGGAAGGTGGAGGAGGGAGGTGTTGAGGAGAGTTCAGTAGTATTTTGGGGCCAGTGAAAGAATGCCTGCTCTGGCAATGCTGCACTATCTGTTTTCACTCCATTATCCCTGCCATTGATTGTCATAGTAATTCAAAGCCCTGCCATTGATTGTCACTGTCTCACAGTGATGACAGCTTCTGGATCCTTAACCAGGACCATGCCTTTTGCTTCTTTCTGTCCCTAGGGCTCCCTGGTTCTAACTCAATCACTGTTCCCAGAATGATTACCTGACTGATCTTTCCTTAGTGCCCGAAACTGAGGAGGACCTATCTTGTGAATACCCTGCTCAATGCACTTCATCTCACAGTTGGAGGAGAGTTGGGACAGGTGGGTGATAGCTGCTAGGCTTGGCACTGAGTGGCAGTTCACCAGCCATTGCTGCTCTTAATTTCTTCCATGATGGAGATTTGAACTTTCCCAGTATTATATGTTCCTCAGACCCAGGGTATAAGCACTTCCAGAATTGACCATTTCCCTGCTTGTTTTCTCAAGATCTTTAATACTGGATTTCATCTGATGGGTTTCTCCTTCAAGTTGTCTTCTGGTGGCTTTGTTTTCATTTGCTCCCTGGCATCTCAATACCTGTAGACCTTGGTGAGCATCTTCTGAGTGCTGCAGCCTCCAGCCTGCCATATGCTCTCTCTATTCTCCATTAATTCTTATGTAACTAACACATATGGATTCATTTTTTGCCTCTTGGAATCACATAGATGACTCTAATTACACTATTTGAGGGTCCAACACTCTCATGTCAAAGTAAACAGAAGCTGTAGCAAAGCTATGTGAGCCTCCAGATTAGAAGAAATAAAACATGAGGATGGCACTAGTTTTAATATTTTTTGAGGAAATTCCCTGGTGATTTCTACAGTAGGTATAGTAGCTAACATTCTTGTCAACCATATAAAATGGTTTCTTTTTCTCTGAGATCAGCTTTGATGCCCCATTTGCTGGATATCACTCATATGTTCAGTGAGCTGAAAAATTTAAATGGTAAAAATTAACTTTGTGGCTTTGTTTGAGGTATTAACTTTCAAAGACCATATGCTAGACTCTTGTTGCTACTTGAGTATTGCCAATTAGGCCCTACTCAGTACGTGAACTTACAGTATATGATGTCAACTCCAAAGCCTGATATCTTGAAGGCAAATTCATATTGATTTCACTTTCAACAATTCCAAAATCCACCTCTAGATCACTCATCTTGGATTGGCTATAGTCTCATCCTATTCTCCACTTTTAGAAAAACTACTCAGAGTAAATCTTTGGGTACATTCTCCCCAGTACACTCCTCCATATTTTCTAAGACCAGTCCAGTGAAGTTTTGGCCTGATTTTTCATGTAACAGGTAAAATCAAACCCTCACTCATCACCAGTTAGGACTCTGCTCTGGAATTACAATCATTGATATCTGCTGCTCAATGATATGGAGAATATTACAAATCCAACTATCCATCCAACACTGAGTTTTATTGAATTGTAACTTTGAGAAATTTTAAAAGCTTTTATTATTATTTTCTTAAACTTTTATTTTCTTTTTTTTCCATTAAGTTTATTGGTACGTTTTAGGCATACAGTACAGTTACATTCATCATTGGGATCTTGTATCTTTACCTGATGTATCTTGGTTCTTATTTTTCCCCATTCCCCTGCCCTCCCTTCACAACTTGCACCCTTCCCTATTTACAAATACTTTATTTCCATTTTTTTCCTTTTCTCACATTTTTTCTTTTCCCTTATTTCCTTTCCCCTACCCCTCCCACTTCCCCTACTCCTTTAGAACCTTTCTTCCTATTACACTGTATCAATTATATGTTTTAAAAATTACAATATCAAGTTTTATAGAAGATTACCACAGATTTTACAGAATTTAAAAGGATGTAGAATGCATATTACAAAAATCTATTTTGAAATAAATTTGACAACTTCTATGAAGTACCGTGGAAGACAAATTAAGGAAAATGACTCTGGAAGAAATATAAAATTTGAATAGTACCTATTAAAGAAAGTATATTCCTAGCTTGGAAAACTACCTTGGTGAAAACAAGAGGCTCATATGCATTTTAACTGATAATTATATCAAACATTTAAAGCAGAAAAAAGAAGGAACACTTCTCCCCTCATTTTACAAAATCAATATTGTGCTAATACTAAAACTGGATAAAGATGATAGAAGAAAAAAGTATAAATATAGATAAAAATTTATTTAACAAAGTAAACTGTTAGAAGTCGCATGTGGCAGTATGTAAAAAGTGGTTTTATTATAACGATGGCACTGGTGTTTCAGCATTGGAAGATCCAGCCCCATAAGTCATCATTTTAACAGAGGAAAGGAAAAAGCCATATGATCCTATCAGTAGTTGAAGAAAAAGTATTAGACTAAATTCTGCAGCTGTTCGTGGGAAAAGCTATCAGGAGCCTAGAAGTAGAACAGAAACTTCTCAACAGATAAAATACATGTACTCCACACTTCCAGCAAAAATACCTTATATAAATGGAAATATATATACACACACACACACACACACAAATTCAGGTCTATACACATTTGCTATAAATGAAGAATTGAATATTGAAATCTAAATGTTATGCAGGAGTACAGAGTATCTAGAAAAGTAAAAAGCAAAAATAACAGTGTTGAAAAATATTACCTAATTTTAAGACTTCCTCTAAAGCTACAGTAATCAAGGCAATATTCCCATTAGGAAAGACATATAGATCAATAAAATAAAACAGAAAATCTAGAAATAGAGCCACACATATATCATCTACCGATTTTTGAAAGATTATTTAACCTTAACATTTTATAGAACATAAACTCAACTCAAGAGCATAGGAAAAGATAATATTTTCAACAAATGTTACTAGAACCCCTGGTATCTGTACATGATAGTTTAGCTTCCACCCTTTATTTCCATACATAAAAATAACTTAAAAGGATCTATGAAACTAATTATGAAAGACTAAAACTATAAAACTTTAAGAAGAAATTATATGGGAAAATGTTCATGAATTTAGGGTAGGCAAGAATTTCCTAGGATACAAAAAACATGATGTATAAAAGAAAAAATTTGATAAATGAGATTCCATCAAAATTTAGAAATTTAAAAGATATCATTAAGAAAATGAAAAGTAGTCCTTAAACAGAACATATTTATAATACATATAACCTATGACCAGACTATATAAAGATCTCTTACGGCTCATTAATAGACAACCCAATTAAAAAATAGACACAAGAAAGTAATAAATGGCCACTACAGCACAAGGAAAAGTGTCCAACACTAGAATCAGAAAAATAATAATCAGTACAATAAGAATATCATATTACACACTCATTACTGAGATGAAGTTAAAAGTTTTAAAAGAACAAATGTCAGCTTAGTTGTGAACCAGTTAGAGCTTTCTAATACTGCAAATGTGAATGTAAAGTGATAAAATCTTTTTGGAAAACAATATAGAATTTTTTCTATTACTGATAAGAACCAACAGTTCTGTTTTTAACTTTTTACTTAAGAGAAATGAAAACACATGTTCACAATAGATTTGTACATACAAGTTAACTATTCCTTATCTGAAATTCTTGGTACCAGAAATGTTTCAGATCTTGGTTTGGAATCCACTTGATCTGCAAAGAGGACAGCTAATTGTGCTTTTTTTTCAGGTTTCTGACATATGGAGTATTGCTTTCCATCCTTTAACTTTCAGTCTATGAGTTTCTTTTTGAATTAAGTTTGTCTCCTGTATGCAGCATATTGTTGGATCTTGCCTCTCGACCCATTCTGGCAGTCTATTTCTTTTGATTGGTGAACTGAGACCATTAAATTGATTGTTATAACTGATATGTATTGGCTTATCCTTCTAATGACTTTTTCTTTTTGGTAGATTCTCTCCTTATTTACTTAGTTTCTTGCCATGCCTGATGGATTCATTCTACTGGGTGTCCTGGGGTGGTGATCCTCATTGTCTATTTTTAGTATATTGTCTAAAATTTCTTGGAGTGCTGGTTTGGTATTCATGAATTTCCTAAGGTGCTCTTTGTTGTGAAAGCATCTTGTTTCTCCATCAATTTTGAAAGATAGTGTGCAGGGTACATCAATCTGGGTTAGAGGTTGTTTTCCATTAGTGCTTGAAATACATCACTCTATGCTCTTTTTGCCTTGTGGGTTTGTGCTCAGAAGTCTGCTGTGATTCTGATGGGCTTTCTTTGTATGTGATTTGTTTCTTTTCTCTAACTGCTTTTTGAATTTTGTTCTTCTGTTGGGTTTCTGGAATCTTAACAATTATATGCCTATATGTCAAATTTTTTTTATCATAGCTAGTTCAACTCTTATATGCCTCATTTATCCCTATATCCAGTTTTTTTTCCCCATTTGGGAAGTTTCCTGCCATGATTTCTGTGAACAGCTTTTTTATATCATCTTCACTCTCTCCTGTTTTTTCATTGACTCTGATCAGTCTTGTGTTATTCTTCTTTGCAGCATTTAGCACCTGCTGGATTGATTTCTCATGGCCCTTTACTATTTTTAAGAATTTTTTCTTTGTCTGGTTACTAATTACAATCCTATCTTCTATACCTGAGATTCTATCCTCACATTTTCTCATTCTCCTGAGTAAACATTCAATGAATTTTATAATCTCCTGGAAATCTGTTTGTGTATGTTTTATGGATTCCATTTGTTTCATATGTTGGGATTCCATCATGTACCTGAGCTCCTGTATTTTTTTTTATGTTTCCACTTTTGATTTATTAATCATGTCTTGAACTATGGGCACATTCTTTGCTGTTATCTGAGAAATTATTTTTTATGTCCTTTTTTCAACATCCTCTTCATTTGCCAATTCAGGGAGTCCAGGTTGTTGAGGATCAGATAGTTCTATCTCTTTGTCTTTGGGGTTGGTTTAGGTGATCTGGAATTCTGGTTTCAAGCCTTACGGACATGTCTTTCCATTTCAACAGATGCATTCTGTTGTGTTTTTGTTAAGGTGACTTTTTGCTCACCCAGTGGTCTGGAATTCTCATTAAGCCACTGAGCAGCCTTTTCTCTGCTGCTCACCATTACACCAATTCCTGGGTTCACAGTGGTGGCCTTCTGGATACCTGAGCTGACCTGCTGCCTGGGCAGGCTTCTGTCTGGAGCCTGTGCACACTTGGGATGCTATATAGGCATCCCTCTCACTGGGACTCCTATGTAGCTTTTGTCTGGGAGGGCCTTTGGCTGGGAGCTGTGCATCACAGTTCCTGTTTTCTGTGCAGGCTTCTGGCTAGATTCTCCATGCACTTATCAATGGTATCAGGGTGAACCTCTGGCTGCTGCTTGTGTATTTGTGTAGCTCTATTCCAGGTAGGTACTGTGCTCTGGCAGATGGTATGGTGAGCCTCTGCCTCAAGCTTGTGGACCTGTGCAGTTCTTTTCTGGGTGAGCCTTTGGTTTGGGTGGGTGGACCTGAGCTTCTGGAGTTGAGGCAAAGCCCTGGCTGAGATCCACCTGCAGCTGTGCTGCTCTGGTCCACACAGCTGCTCTCCAGGATCTGTGCATTCTTACTGATGAAATGGCATATCTCTGGCTGAAGTTTGTGCACCTGTGCAGCTCCTTTTTGATGGGCCTTGGCTTGAGTGGGTATGCCTGAGTCTCTGTGGTTGGGACAGAGCCCTGGCTGGGATTCACCTACAGCTGCACTTCTCTGATCCACACAGCTGCTCCCCAGGACCTATGCACACTTAGGGATGGAAGCCAGAGTTTTCCATCTCATTGCCCCTTGGAGTTACCTGCGGTGATCTGGAAGTTTGGTTTTGAGTCTTCTTTAGGTGTCTTCTCATTTCAAATGCTGGAGTCTGCTGTACCTTTATGGTGTTGAATCTTTGCTCTCTCTTTGAGCTTCAATTCTCACCAAGAGAATTTTCTCTGCTGCTCACTACTTGTCCTATTTCAGAATTCAGAATGATGGATTTCTGGATACCTGCACTGGCCAGTTGTCTGGGGCCTCTCTGCCTGCACATCTGTTTTCCTCAAAGGTGTTTGTCTGAGGACTATGTGCTTACACAGCACTTTTAAAGGTGGGCTTTTGGCTGTGGCCACTGCACCCAAGCTGCTGTTGTCTGGGCTGGCTTGTGGCTGAGGTCTGTACTGCTATACAGTTGGTGTCTTGCTGGGCTTCTGGATGGGGCCCATGTGTCTGCACAGTTGTTTTTCTGATGGCCCTTTTGCTGTGGCCTGTGTGCCTAAGCCACTGGTGTCTGGCCAAGGCCCTGGCTGGGTCTGGGAACCAACAATGCTCTTGTCTGCATTGGGTCCTTGCTTGAGTCAGTGTACCTGTGCAGTTAGTTGTTTTCCAGGAGGTCATTTGGCTGATCTCTGTGTGACAAGCTGTTGATGTCTGTGTGGATTTTAGTCATACTTTAAAAAAATGAATGGAAAAAAGACACCAAAAAATTTCCAATGTGACTGAAGAAATGTCCAACATCCATATACTGCTCCACAATGAAATAAATGGAATATTTTAGGTTGTGTGACCATGGGTGAACATTGTGTACATTGTTACTAAGCCAGGTATATACTGAACCTTGTAAGACTCAATGACATAGGAAAAAAAGCCAAAGGAATTGGGGGGAAGAGAGAGAGAGGGGGGCAAACTAGACTAATCAAAATATCTCATGTCTGTAGCACTCCAAACCAAAAGGATATTGAAGAGGATATGAGAAAAATGGAAAGATATCCCACATGAGTGGGTGAGCACAAGAAATATTTTTGAGATGACCTCATTTCCATAACTGGTATACAGAATGTAATCTCAAACAAAACAAAAATAGTATTCCTCACAGAAGTAGAGAAAACAAATGGAAGAAGTATTGAAATAGAATAGAAATCCCAGACATAAATCTGTACAACTATATCCAACTGAGTCTTTGAAATGTGTCAGGAGTGTGCATCAAACAAAGGACAAAATCTTTAATAAATAGTGCTTGGAAACCTGGACACACATATTCAGCATTTAGAAACTAAACCTACACCTTTCACCCTGAAAATGATTCATCTAAGAATGGATCCAAGTCCTAAATGTGATACTGAAGTACTAGAACTAGCCAACTATAAGATAATAATCCATATGAGAAATATTTTAGGATAGTTCTTCTTCAATTATTATCTCCATGAGTCCTAAAGCACAGGAAACAAAGGCAAAATAGACTCATGAGATTACATTGAACTAAAATGCTTCTGCATACCAAATAGAACAGTTATCTAAGTGAAGAAACAGCCTACCAAAGAGTAGACCATATTTGCTAACTTCATCTGACTGAGGGTTCATATGAAGACTATGCAGAGAATTCCAAAATTGTAACAAAAATCCAAGTACTCCATTTAAGCAATAGGCCAATGAAGTGAATAAATCCTTCTCAAAAGAATGAAGGAATTTGGCAAAAAATATATTTAATAATATTCAGTACCACATGTTCTTTCTCAAAGTGTAAGGAAAATGTTGTTCTGAGTTTAGTATATGGACTACTGAAATTTACAACAGGAAACTTAGTGTGGATAGAGATTAGGTTTTAATAATTGGATGCTTTATACATGAATCAAAATTCCACACTAAATTCTTTTGACAAATGTCATTAATATGTGTTAAAAATGAAAATGGGTAAAGATGGTGAAGAAAGAAATTTTAAAAAGAGAAATTCAATGTCTTCTATTCCAAAAGAGGTTTTCAAATAATGTATCTTGAAAATGAGAGATTAACAAAATTATATAGAGAAATTTAGCATGAATGACAAATTGATGAGGACATAAAATATCAGTCTTTAAATATAATTTTTTTAAATGAGCACTCCAATGAAGCCCCATCTAAATCTATACAATACAATTCAAATATGACCAAATACTCTGTCATTTATTAATTTTTCCCATTTAATTTTATTGGTACATTTTAGGTGTATAATAGTTACATTTATCATTGGGAACTTGTACCTTTACATGATGACTGTTGTTTCTTATTTTTCCCCATTTCCCTCCCCTCCCTTTCACCCCTCCACTTCTCCCTATTTTCTTTTATTCATTTTGTAAATCAATTAAATATCAATTTAAACTGAAGACAATAATGGCAATTCAGTCATCTACTATTATGAATAGAAATGTACATTGAAGCTATTGTGATGGAATTTGAGATTTTCATGAATCCTTCATCAAAGAATAAAATCTCTGCCTATATCTTTTGCAGTCATCTATGGTCAGAGATGATATTTTGGAATCTCCTGTACAAAGTATAGACAAAACTTGATGTTTTTTGCACCATTGCCAATATGATGGCACTACTAAAACATTCTTACATTTAATATAATTCTTGTTTTAGTGTTGTTGAAGATATTTGTTTAGGATTTTAGTTGCTAAGCTTCCCTTAAAAAAGGAGTATATAGTTAGGGTAGCTTACAAACAGAAATTCACTTTCCATAATTCTGAAAGCTATGATTCCAACGATCATAGTTACCACAATACTGATTTTATAATAACTTTACAAATGTGGCTGCTGCTGCTGGTCATACCTATACTTCCTGTTTACCTTTGATTTCCAACAGATTCATCACAAACATGGAAGGTATAAATCAAACAGTTGCTTCAGAATTCAATCTCCTGGGGCTCAAAGATGATCCAGAACTGCAGCCCCTCATCTTCAGCCTCTTCCTACCTATATTCTTGATCACCATCTAGGGCAACCTGCTCATAATTTTGGATGTCCACACTGAGACCCAGATACACAGCCGCATGTACTTTTTCCTCTCCATTCTGTCTGTTAATGATATCTGTTCCAGCACAAGCCCAATCCCAAAGATGCTAATGAACATTCAAACACAGAGGCAAAGCATCACCTACACAAGCTGCTTCACACAGGCTGGTTTTGTCATCTTTTTTGCACTCATAGAAAATTTTTTCCTCACAGTAATGTCTATGACTGCTATACAGCCATTTGCCATCCTCTAAGGTACAAATTCATCATGAACTTCCACTTACGTGTTTTGCTTGTTCTGGTGTCTTTGTTAATCAGCATTGCAGACTCTGCCTCACACTGTGGCAGTTCTGCGGTTGTCCTTCTGCACAGACCTGGAAATCCCCCACTTCCTCTGTGAGCGTGCTCAGGTCATCAAGCTTGCCTGTTCTGATACCATCATTGATAACGTCCTGATATACATTTCATGTTCCCTATGTGTTGGTATTCCACTGTCTGGAAGTATTTATTCTTATATTCACATTGTGTCCTCTGCTTTGAGGATGTTATCAGGAGGAAAGTATAAGGCCTTTTCTTCCTGTGGTCTCACCTGTCTGTTGTCTCTTTGTTCTATGGGTCAGATTTGGGGGTGTACATTAGCTCTGTAGTAACTGACTCCTCCAGGAAGACTGCATTGGCTTCAGTGATGTATTCTGTCCTTCCTCCAATCCTGAACCCCTTTATCTTAGAAACAAGAACATGAAGGAAGCTTTGAGGAGAATCATAATTAGGATAGCTTCTCTTCTATGGTATATAATTTGCCTTTTACTTGAGTTTCTAGAGTAATTCACTGGAACAGGATTTTTGGTGACCCAGAATGTTTCATATAATGCCTGACTTGAAACCTCGTTATGATTTATGAGTAGCTGTATAACAAATTATTTCAATTCTCCAAACATTTTCACAGAAGCAGAACCTGAAGAAGGGGTTTTACTTTTAGCAAATTTTGTTGTTGTGGCAAACTATTAGAAAAAGCCAAGTAGAAGTTAGTATAGAGGGCCAGAAAATTGCTGAATTTAATCTGTGATGATATCTAGAGTATAGCATCCAACTTATTAATTGCAGCCCAGTTAATTGTACTGTGAGGTAAGGAGTGGGATACTTATAGTTTGTGAATCACTTACTTAGAGGTTTTAGTGGCTGACTCTATACTTCTCTGGGAATAGTAGCATCAGCCATATTCAGGGTCCGCATCTATAAAGTTGGCACAAATATATGGTATCAGTAACTTGAGATGCCTTTAAGATAGTTCAAACTCATTAAATAAGCTTCTGTTTTGTTTTGTTTATTTGCACTGGGGAGTGAACTCGGGTCCTTGTGCTTGCGAGGCATGTGGAAGAACCACTGAGCTAAATCTCTTGCCCTAAATAATCTTCTTTAAGCCCTAGCACAGAAAAAAAATCTAAAGTTTTACATTTTAACTATAAAGAAAGGAACCATTTTTTAGAACACATGAGGAGAAAGACTATCAGAACTGAGTAGTGTTCTCATCAGCAGTGCTCCATTAGGTGACCTATTCCTAGGACCATTTCTTACCCAGTGCACTTGGCAGTAGCACCAAAATCAGGTGTTGTATCTGACCATGATTCCATAGACACAAAATGATAGCCTTGGTTTGGGTCAAATGATAAGTAACTTTTCCATGGATCAACCAAACTGAATCTCTGTATTGGATTGAATGATGACCTTGCAGATACATCCAGATCCCCTCCCACTAATTTGTGGTTAACTTGTAAAAAATGTGTGAATGTTACTTCCTTGAGAAAAGGGGATTTGAGAGGGAGGAAAATTTTGCTGATTTGAGTGACTATTATGTGTAACACCATGTTTTTTTATAAGCCAGACAGAAAATAAGAAGTCAAAGAAAAAAAAACAAAACATTGTAACCATGGTGGGGGAAATGGGATTGATGTAGCAAGTATTTAATTGCCAGTATTTGATTATTTTGCCTGGTCATTTCAATAGGACTCTATTTTTTTTTTTTTAACACCAATCTACATTTCCCTTGTTCTTGTTAATGTTTAAATTTAATAAAAGAATTCCATGTTTTAATGTTACCCTTAACTTATGCTTCAAACTTCATCATGTTTTGGTTGTACTGTAGTAATTCATTCATTTTCAAGCTCCATATTTTTGTTACATATTATGACATTAAAAATAACATGAGTTTCAGATGTTGATAAAATATTGGTATCTACTTTTTACTGGTTTGTGAATAAAGTTGATTGAATGTGCTCTTCCTTGTTATCTGGAGAAAATAAGAGTCATAAATATGGGATAGAATTACTGGTTATAGGACATTAATGTTTTACTTTTGGATAGTGAGAAATTTTCTAAATTTTTGAAAATTTTGCAATTCCATTAGATATTCTAAATATTTACCATTATTCTGATAATGTAAGTTATAAAATAGTATTTAATTAATTTATAATTCTCTTAGGAGATTTAGAATCATTTCATATATTATAGGCGATTTTCTGGTATGAAATATGTGTTCATAATAATTCTTCAAGATTCTTACAATTTTTATTAATTCCTAATGGTTTTATGTAATTTTTAGAGCAGCCCTTTGTGTATATATATATAGCCCCATAGCTTCGGAGTCCTTTTTTTTTTTTTTTTTTTGGTACTGGGGATTGAACTCAGATCCTTGCTCTTCTGCAGCAGGCGGTGAAACCACTGAGCTAAATCTCCAGCCCTACAGTTCATTTTCTTTTGCCTCTGTCATGGCCATTGATGGAGGGGCTGATATTGACCCACAGGCCATACACAATGCCCCTATGAATCAGGTAGGCTTCAGTTGGACTCACTTTTTAAAACATGGGAATTGTGGTGTAACTCTTTACAGCCTGCAGCCTGTTTTGGGCAAATCAATGGTGTGACCCCCCACAGAGGGGATTGTGAAAAAAGAAGAATTGAGATATATCATATGCAGGTACAAATCCCTTATGATGAATGTGATCATACATATAAAATGTACCAAGGAAATTAATAACTACAAAAAGAAAAAATCATTTTATATAATATTCCTTTCCTATTTTGAAAAATTTCCTTTAATCTTATAAATAACAAAGAGTGGTTGTCAAAACGTGTATATGAAACTGTTTCAGTCCATTTTTGCAGTGAATGTGTTTATAACTAATGACTTTAAAGTATTTCATGGATTCAAGATGATTTTTATTCATTCATTTATTTATTTTTGTTATTGACCTTGCATTCAAGGAATCCCATATATTAGGAAAATGTTTTACTGATACAACATATTCTTAGCCATTTATAATTTGTGAAGAATCTTTTTGATTTGCCCAGGGTAGCCTCATACTTACTAATCTTTTCACCACATTCTCCATTGTACTTGAAATTACTCATGTCTACCACCATATCTAGTTTATTTATTTATTTATTCTTTTTTAGAGAGATATATGTTGAATTGTATGTAGTTAGGTAGGTCAATACTTCTGCAAGAAGCAATTCACTCTTGTAGAGCAGTGGCCATATTTCTTTTAAAAAATCATCTTTTTTCACGATCAGAATTTCCTATTCCTCTTAGATACACTATCACTTGCATTTTCTCTTTATATGAAAACACCTCAGAGGGATCTCTATACTCACTTTCTTGAATTCTCCTCCCATATTTTTCTGAAGTTCGTCCAAACACAGTTTGATCTGATTTTGCATCCTACAGGTTCACAGTTGTCTTCATCAATCAGCCCTCAGGTCTCCTCTCCTGTATTGTGCTAACCAGCACATGCTGTTTATTCATAAGGAAAACATTAAAAATCCACCCACCAAAGCAACAATGAGCTCCATTGGATTCTTACTTTGAGGGATTTCTAAAACTCAATTGTCCAGTTCCATAGCACTGGGGCTAGAGAGCACTCAACTCTCCAGTTCACTCATATTTCTCAAATACAGAAGCTCAATCTCTGTCCATAGCAAACAATATCCTCCAAAAACATTGAGTCTTGGCTGGAAAAATAAGTACATTTTTTCTCATGGCAATAAGTCTGCAGTGCACTATAGCTTTTGACCATTCATCTTGTAATATCTGAGTTCTATTTTGATACCTGGAGAACTTTACCCTTCTGTTTTGTAATGCCATTGGTGTTTTTTACTTTTATCTATTATGGTGTTTTTTACTTTTATCTATTATTCATGTATTTTGATAGTTAATAGTGTGAAGATGATTAAGAAAGACTTTAGTAAGCCATCATCTCATAAATTGATTTTAAGTAATATATCATGAAAGTTATACTTAAGAATATATATAGAGAAACAAATCATGAAATGAATTGAAGAATATGAAATTATTAAAACAATTATAAAGGGGTTTAAAATGTACATTAATATAGAGGAACCAATGAGTACTGAGATGTAACCAAACTCTTGAAATAGAGACATCTGCATTGTACTGCCTTTGGTGATTTTGTACATGAACTAAAAGCAAAATTTAAAACATAAAGCCATACATTTAGCTCATGCTGCCCTAAGGTTAGTAAAAGTGAACATTATAGGAAATGTGACATTATTGGAAAATTACGCATTTTAATTGAGAAATAATACTCTGTTTTAAAGTAAAGTTACCAGTCATCAATGGAAAGATATTAAGATATTTATACTAGATATGTAAACATAAATTAAGGCTCTAGAACTATTACTGCACTTATGAAGAAACATATCTGAATCTTGGCTATTTTACTATATTTTATCTATGATCATAATTATCTTATGTATACATCTATATGCTCTATTTTCACACTTAAATTCAATTAGGCTTCCTGAATTGATGAAATAGAGCTCAAATGAAAGGTGAAAATTTATCTACAAAGTCAATGTGAGATGGGTGTAAAGTATGTGAAATGGTGGTGAGCAGAAACAGGGGAGAGATGTGGATGAGACACACTTGCCCTCAAAATTCAGACAATCAGCCATTCTGAATTCCTTTCCTCTGTATTGTTGATCTTTAAGGATGTGTGCTCCTGGGATAAGAATGCTAGTGATATTTCTGGCCTAATGAGAAGCTTTGGATATTGAATTCCCAGGGTAGAGGTACTAGGAGAGGCCCAGGGGAAACCTCACCCAAAAACCTTGTCAGCTCATGCAACAAAAGCTCTACCTTCTTTCCAGATGATCATCCTTGATCCAGACAAATCCATTCCCTGTGTTTGCCCTTCCTGGGATCAGAGATTCTATTTCCCACAGGCGAGATGCTAAGTATCATTTTCAAAGAAGCCAGCCTGGTCACCCAAAGTACCTGAGTTACTGATCTGGACCTGAGTGCAGGCATTTGCCTCAATTTCATTTAGGGGAAACAGGTGCAATCACAAGTATAAGATAATGAGAAACAGTTTTTTATCTGAGTCTACTGCCTGTCTGTCATCTTCTTGACACAATCTCATTTATATTTTGCATTCTATTCATACAGCTTTTGTTCTTCTGGGAAACTGCTTGCTCTTTTTAGCAGCAAGGACCAATTTTTTTTCCTGAGTAGAAATCTTTTCCACAAAATTATAGCCATCATATAATATTTTGACATTGGTTGAATTATTTGTTCAATGAAGAAGAGAGTGTTTTATCCAGGTGCCTTCCACAGTTGCTCTAACAAAGTACCATAGACTGGGTAGATGAATAACAGGAATGTTTTCTTCCAGTTCTAGAATTTAGAATGCAAATGATCATGGTTATTTCTTCTGAGGCCTCTCTCCTTGGTGTGTAAGATGGCTGTCTTTTCCCTGTGTCTTCTTGTGGTCTTTCAACTGGAGGAAGGAGTCCTAACTTTCACTTTTTACAAGGGTTCCAGTCACATTTGCTTGGGACTCACTCTGAAGACCACATTCTAAATTAATTATGCTTTCTTAGAGCCATCCCCACTGTGGTTATATTTGCTGTATTGAGGATTAAGCTTACAATATATAAATTTCAAGAGGAACAGGATTGAGACCATATCAATCTGTCCCTTTCTTATTCCCTTTGCTGGTATATGAGCCATCACTGTATAGAGAATGTTTATCTTATCAGTGTGGGGCTGTAAGAACTCTGGAGAAAGAGATAAATATACAGAGAGGATTGCCTGGTAGTTTTCTGTTCCCTATTGTATTAATTTCTTCATTTTAATTTGAGACAGGACTTCACTAAATTGCCCGTGGTAGTCTTAAACATCTAATCCTTGTCCCTGAGCATCACAAGTAGCTGGAATTATGGGCAAGATCCAGCATACTCAGCTTCATGTTTTGTTTTCCAAAACTACTAAATATTTTTAAAGAGAAGCAGCAGGGTTCATGTGACTAACAATAACAATACATAACCAACTATGTCTTTCCAAAATTAACTGTGTTGATATTTGCTTATGTCTTTTGCAAGTCTTTTTGAATGAATAAATAAAATAAAAGCATACAGAACTCACCACCTGATATCTCCTTCCCAGACTTCTTGCCTTTCCTGGGCATGCTGTCTTGAATATGGTAGTGTCCCCCATGCATAGCTCTACATTGTATATAATCAAAATTAAAAGCCAGTAACCATAACACCTACCAGCTAGAGAAGGGTGAGATAAAAATAAAGAGAACATGTAGTGGTATATTCTTCTAATTAAAATTCATGATAGAGAACTAAATATAGTTATCTCATGGAAGTCGATTGTCTTGAAACTCCTCAAAATTTATGCTTGATGGATTTTGATGCAAATACTTTGTCCTGGTACTTGTGACTTGGTATCCAGCATTAAAGCTACAACTTTCCTAATGATTTGATACCTTTCTCAGGCAAAACAATTTGTTTGGTACTTGCTGTATTTGGTACTCTTCGCTTCTCCCAGAAACAATTAATTAATACAAAGGAACCACTGCATACTAATATGAATAAGAAATAAATTTAAAAGGATACCAATTATAAGTAGCATATTCAGTTCAGTTCTATGTTTATATAAAACTTTAAAATGCAAAAAAATTGAATACATTTCAGTTTAATAAAAACAAATTTGAGAAATAGTATAAACATGATACAAATTGTGGGAGAGTTATTTAAATCAATGTAGTACAGTAAGTTCTCTGGGAATGTAAAAACATCAAAATATTGAAATACTTGAAGTTGGGCTCTCCAAATAAAGATTTGTCATTTCTTGCAATAAGAATACATTTAATAAGCCTGGTAACATATATGAATTTTATAGTTTGGTAGCCAGTCTTTCTTGATACCCTATAGTTTATCTTATTGGAGGCATAATCCATAATAAAATTATATATATATATATATATATATATATATATATATGCAGGCCTAAAAATACTTAAAATTTTCCAGTAGTGTAGGTTTTTCCATGTAAACATCTCTTACCTTATGTATTCATAACTTTTGTGATTCATGCACATACGCTATTGATTTTCATTACTGTGTTAGTGTATATCCAAGCCAAATGAATGTCAATATCACTGATGTTGCTTTCCTTCCTTTATTTCCTTGATAACTAATATTTCTAGATAGATTCAGCACAGAAACTATTCCTTACAATTTTCTTCATCATTATACATTCTCTCTTTTGTTTCACTTGACTCAACTGCCCAAATGCATCAAATCTTTCTGAGTGGTGAAAATTGCCAGAAGCTGTTGCTCATGGAAGAGACACACACAATCACACACACACACCCTCACACACACACACACACACTCACACATACACACAAACAAACACACCAACAGGATGGGTAAACTCAGTATGAGATTCTCCCATGACCAGCACTGTGCTTGCTGATATTTCTCCTTCAAATTTATTGTGGAATAATTTTAAAAATATGTTTTATATTTAAAATATATAGTGCAATAATCTGAGAAGTATACATCGGGAAGTGATTATTACACTACAGCTAAAGAACACAGACATCAGGCAGATACAATTAACCAAATAAGGTCTACAGGCCTCTCATGGAGTTGAATATTGTTTCCACTCAATAAGCTAGTACATGGGGTTGGGTTAAATTCATACTGTTCAAGCTCAGCATTGCACGAAATGACAGTTACTGACATCTCAGCTTCTGCCTCCCCATGAGAGCAACACCATTATTCTCCAGGGCACTCCTGTTAGGATCTCTGTTTATCAAAGTCTGTGTTCTCCTGTGAGTCTCTGTCATCCGAAAAGTTTTTTAAAAATGCTTTCATTTCCATGTTTTTATAGTAGCTTGTGCATTTTTGCCCCCTCACTTAGCTATTATTTGTTTTCCTGTTTACTTAATTTAACAATATGCTACCTACCACATTAAGCGAAGAATTGCCATTAGGGCAAGACAGAGAATGTTATCAACATATTACACACAGCTTCCTTTAGAATTCATTGCTAAAGCAGTTGCTTGATTTCCAAAGAGAGAGTCTTATAAACTGTAAGCTCCAAGGTACAGTGTTCTAGTCTTTACTTTTTTCACTGCATGGATGTTCTTCCACTGCTATGATGAATTGAATGGCCAGGTGAGAACATAACTTGAAAGCAAAGATAAGTTATCTCTTTGTTCTGGAAGAAAGTATTGCAACTATGAAAGAAATTTTAAAATTTCAACAGATCTTTCAAGGACATTAGCACTATACTCAGAGGACTTACCAGAGATTAAGAAAGTCAACACAATAGTCAGATATTCTGAGTTCTGAGCCAAACACTGTGACTTTGTGTTCCAAACATCTCCTCATGAGTCCATGGGGCTAGAGAATGAGCTCAACTGACTGTAATTTGATAAGCCCCTCAGATGATACTAAGGCATATCGTAGAGACCACTACTCTAGAAGATATATTTGATGCATTCATTCTGATTATTTTGTTGTTTGACAGCATGTACTAATTCTGAAGGAAAACCCATGACTGCCTTATTTTTGTTATATGCTCATTACTTCATAATTTGTGAAAAGTGCTCCAGTCCAATTAAGGAAATGGAAATAGAAATCAGAGAAAAAGAGAGGGGAGATATGAAGGAGCAGAGTAAGCAGAGAAAATATCTGAATGTTCACATGGGTTCCAGTGTCGGTAAGAAATTTTCTCCTTCACTGAGTTATATTTTTAAAAAGAAGTTTATTTCAGCTCAGGGTTCGGATGTTTTATCTTTAGTAGTATGTGGTTTCAGTATGCAATGATTGCATTCATCACAGAGAGTTGGTATATGTGCTAACACACTTCAGTTCTCTTTTCTAATCCCCTTCCTCCCCTCCTTCTTCTTCCCCACTCATCTCTTTGTTTCCTTCTCTTTTGCAAACTATTTCTCTGTTTCCTGTTATAATTTACTTTGCCTTTTAACTTTCAAATTTTCAGGCACTTTTTGCAAAACTTTAGAAATGTCAAATTCATCTACACTTCTCATGAAAACAGACTCTTGATTTAAATTCCTACAACTTTTCAAATATACTTCTGGAATGGTATCAAAATGTTTCATTACTCTCACTCCTCAAGATATGCTCCTGGTGCTTCCTATCCAGAAAACATTTGTTTCATTTTATTTTTACCCCATATTTCATATATATTAACAAACAATATGGAGTTCCAAACCAAAACAGCAACATTAGAATTCATACTTCTGGGATTTACAAATGATCCACAACTGCAGCTCCTCATCCTCATCCTGTTCCTAGTTATCTACCTGGTCACCATCCTGGGAAACCTGCTCATCATTCTGGCTGTCAGTTCTGACTCCCACCTCCACACTCCCATGTACTTCTTCCTCTCCACCCTGTCCCTTCATGACATCTGTTTAAGCACAACCACTGTCCCAAATATGCTGGTGAATAACCAAACACAGGATCAGAGCATCACCTACACAGCCTGCCTTTCTCAGATGAGTGTGGCCTTGATTTTGGTTGGTTTGGAAAATTGTCTCCTTGCAGTAATGGTCTATGACTGCTATGTGGCCATTTGTCACCCCCTGAGGTACAAGGTCAATCTGACCCCCTACTTCTGTATCCTGTTGGTTCTGCTCTCCTTGCTCATTAGCACAGTGCATGCCCTGCTCCACACTCTGATGGCACTGCAGCTGTCCTTCTGCACAGACCTGGAAATCCCTCACTTATTCTGTGAACTTGCTCAGGTCATCAAGCTTACCTGTTCTGATACCTTCACAGATAACTTTTTAATATATTTAGTAGCTAGTCTATTTGGTGGTGTTTCTGTCTTTGGGATTACTTTCTCTTATATCCAAATTGTCTCCTGTATTTTAAGTATCTCTTCAGTGGGGGGAAGATATAAAGCTTTTTCCACCTGTGGGTCTCATCTCTCAGTGGTTTCCTTGTTCTATGGAACAGCTTTTACAGTGCACATGAGTTCTACAGTTGCAGACTCTCCCATTAAGAATGCTGTGGTTTCAATGATGTACATTGTGGTCCCACAAATGCTGAACCCATTTATCTACAGTTTGAGGAACAGAGAAATGAAAGTTGCTTTGAAGAAGCTCATCACATGAATACCTGTTCTCTAGTTTTATCATTGGCTTTTGGCTTAGGTTGCTAGTATGAATAAAAGTGTTAGGAACACAGGTGAGCCAAATGTCTTATTTTCCATTGTCAACTTTGACCAAAATGATGATAGCTAAATATGCTTCTACTTGTAACCCATTTTTCCTTTTTATCTAGTTCTGTGATGTTGATGAGTGTTTTAAATTTCTTGAGTTCCATATCTTGCTCTGACCACAATAAGAAGAGCATGCATGAGGCTCTTGTTTTGTGATACTTTAGATCTCAACCTCAGATGAAGGCTAGTTGTAGAAACTGAATATGGCAGATAAAGTTTTCAGTGAATCTATAGTCACACCTGTAAACCTCTTCAGTCTGATCTCACAGTTAAGGCCACGTGGATTGCATTGCACTGCTAGAACTAGACCTACATGAGGCTTCAGCTGGCATTCATGCCTGATTAAGACGCTACTGTGACATTCTCTGGGAAACCATTTCCTCCTGAAGTCAAACTATTATCTGCCCCATTCACTTTCATTATTTATAAGATTCATGTGTTAGGAAATTCAGTGGCTCAAATTTAAATATAGAATTTTTTCTTTTGTTTCAGAAACTGAAAGGATAAATAAGGAGGATAATGGAGGATAGATATCAGGAAGTAGTAGGAACATGCTCAAATGGAAAGGGGAATGAGGGAGGAAGAGAGTGAAGGGAAGAAAGGGGAAAAAAATGAATGGATGAAAGCAAAACTTTTGGAAATAGGGAGAGGAGGAAGAGTTGAAGGGTGGAAAGGAGAATAAGAAAAGAAGAATTAAGATATATTATGTAGGACCAGGGATTTAGCTCAGTGGTTTCGCCGCCTGCTGTGCAAGCGCAAGGACCTGAGTTCGATCCCCGGTACATATATATATATATATATATATATATAATGTACAGGTAAAATTTCCCTATGATGAATGTGATCAATACGTATAACAGATATGTACTTACTAATAAAAAATAAAGCAAAATAAAAATATATTCAGTGGCTCAAGATTGTTTAATTTTATTGGGTTTCTTCACTGCAGATCCTTTCACTTCTCATAAGAAAAAGAAATCCAAATTCTAATGTTCTCAGACCACAGAGAGGATTATCCGTCACTGCAAGATTTCAAAAGTTGAGAATGCAATGTTTCTAGGATTAGGACTTCATTCAGTCCCATATGAGGCACTTTTAAAATAATTTCTTCTCAGTCACCAGGCAGTTGCAGCAGATGCATCTATTTTATCTTATCATGGTGCATTGACAGGTGACCTCTTTCTGGGATCATCAAGAATATGACTTTGTCAGCTGGGGATGGTGGTACATGCCTGTAATTGCAGCACTTGGGAGGCTGAATCAGGAGAATTGCTACAAGTTCAAGGCAAGCCTGGGCTACATAGTGACTTTGAGGCCAGTCTGGAGTACATGGTGAGACACTGCCTCAGAAAATATGACTGTGTCATAAATTGAATAGTGGCCATAAAAGTGACACTTTCATATCTTATGTGTTTCACTTTTGAATATAAAACAACATTGTAAGAAAATGGATTTTACTTATTCAATAAAGGATTTCTGCAGAGAAAATACTTTTTTTGATGTGGGCAGATTTTTAATGTAATTTCACATAGTCTTAGAAGACAGCAAAAGTAGAGAAAAATGAAATTGTTGTAACCACTTGTTGATTGACCATATTGTATATATTTGTCTCAGAACATTTATTTTGTAAGACCTTAATAATTTTATGTATGCCTGTACACTTTATTACACTAAACTGCTTCTTTATACTCTTTTTATTAGTACCTGTCTGTAGTACATAATATTTTCAGTACATGATGTTTTCCTACTTTTTGTGGAATTGGTGCATGTACACAACATATCTTGATTCATTTTTCATCTCCTCTCCCTGCCTATGACTCTATTTCTCGACCCCATTCCCCTGTGACAAATACCTATCTCCCTACATTCTATTGTTTATCATTGATTTTGCTCTTTATCCATACTTTGAGTTTTTCATATAAGAAGAACCATATTATATTTAAGCTCATGTGTCTGATTTATTTCCCTAAATATTATGGTCCCAAGGTGCATGCATTTTCTTACAAAGACTCATATTTATCTTTCTTTATGGCAGAGTATTGCTCCATTGCGTATAAATAGCACATTTTCTTTCTCATTTCATCTGTTGACAAACACATAAGCTGCTTCCATGAGTGAGTTATTATTGATTGTGGAGCTATAAACATGAGTGTTACCCAAATATTTCCCTGCTAGGTATCTTTCTAAAGTGCTGAAGACATTCATTTTTTTTTCTTTTTGAGCTGATAAATTTCAAGCTGATTGTGCATAGAACCCACTCTCGCTTGCCTAGTGTATGATAAGCCTCTGGAAAAACCCATTTACTTTTTTCACTTACTTATCTTGTAATTTCTCTTCTTTTATTAAAAAAAAACCTCTAAGGAGATCTAATCAATTCTTCTCTCCCCGCATCTTTCCAGGGCCAATCCAACAAAGCTTTGGTCTGATTTCTTATCTAGCAAGCTCACTGTTGCCCTCACCAGTCATGAGTCCTGTCTCAACTCTTACATTTTATTGGGCATCTTTTGCTGATCATTGCTAAAGAGAACATTAGAAATTGATCCACCAAGGCAAAATTTAATTCTCATTTCTTCCATTGAGGCTTCTCTGAAACTTTCAGATATTTCATGTCCAAAATCATTAGTCTAGGGAAATGGTGGCAACCTATAGCATACATGTCATTTGCTTTTCTTTCAACACAAAAAATATTAATGTATGAGTTTTTTTTTCCCTAAACTAAAACCTCAGTATTCAGGTTCAATTTCACTGCTGTCACTTTTCAAAAAAGAAGAAGGTTTTGATTTGTAGTTTGGATACTCATCTCTAAAATGTTTGCCACCTCTGATCTAGGCAGTGCTCAACTTTTGAAGTCACCCACATATGTCTTTGGACTTTGAGTCCTCATTACTCAGAAAGATAAAGTACTCTTCTGAATGCAGAGATGAACTTTTAGGCCATTTTGTCTTCTGCTCATTCACCATAAGATGTTTTGTCATACCTGGAAAACTTTACCTTTTTTTTTCACATTTACCATTCTATTTTGGGTAGTATATTGAAAAACATATTTCATTTTTAATTCCATTGATTTGTTTCTATGTTATTCTAAATTTATGTACTTTAAAATTTAATGGAACATGATGGAATCCCAGCATAGGAAACAAATGGAATCCATAAAACAGATGAAAACAGATATCCAGGAAAAGAAAAACTCCACTAATAATTTGCACAGAAGAATGAGCCAATTTGAGGACAGAATATCAGATATAGAAGACAGGATTGCAATTAGTGACCAGGAAAATGAAAAAGTCTTAAAAATAGTAAGGGATCATGAGAAATCAATCCAGCAGCTGCTAGAAGATACAAAGAAGATTTATATAAGATTGATCAGACTCAATGAAGAAACATGAGAATGTGCAAATGACAGAATAAAACTGTCCACAGAAGTAGTAGAAGAAAATTTCCCAAGCAGAGGGAAAGAACTTTACATACAAGTAAGTGAGGCATAAAGGATTCCAACTAACAATGATCAAAAAATGACTACAATTATCAATAAAATAGGTAAGATTCCAGGAACCAAAACAGAAGAACAAAATTCTACAAGTAGAGAAAAGAAACAAAGCACAAACTAAAGAAAGCATATCAGAATAAAAACAGGCTTCTTAACACAAACCCTCAAGTCAAAAAGAGCCTGGGGTGAAGTATTTCAAGCCCTAAAAGAAAGCAACCTCCAACCCAGATTGATGTACCTTGCAAAATTATCTTTAAAAATTAATGAAGAAATAAGAAACTTTCATGACAAAGAGCACCTCAGCAACTTCATGAATACCCAACCAGGAATCCAAAAAATTTTAGACAATATCTTGGAAAACACAATTAGGATCAGAACCCAAGGATTCCCAGCAGAATGACAACAAATGAAATCATCAGGCAGGACAATCAGTTATGACCATCAATGTTAATGGTCTCAATTCACCAATCAAAAGAAACAGGCCTGCAAAATGGGTCAAGAGGCAAGATCCAACAATGTGATTCATGTACACAAGGAACAGACTTAATTAAAAAAAAAACTCATAGAAAGTTAAAGGGTGGAAAACTATACTTCATGTGAATGGAAATGGAAAAAAAAAGCAGGAGTGGCTATTCTCTTCACAGATTAAATGCATTTCAAACCAACACTAGTTTGAAGAGACAAAGAAAGACACTACATCCTTGTAAAGGGAACAATCTAAGAGGAAGATATAACAAACTTAGATATATATGAACCAAATACTAGTGCAACCAACTATATTAAACAAATGCTAATGGAGATGAAAAATCAAATAAGCACTGACACAATAGTTTTGGTGACCTCAGTAACCCAATGTCACAAATAGATCAACTAGGCAAAAAATAAAAAATGAGGTATTAGAACTCAAACTATTTCTTGGACAAATGGACTTAAAAGATGTTGACAGAGAGTTCCACTCCACAAAATCAGAATACACATTCTTGTCACCTAAACTCCAAAATAGGCCACATACTAGCTCATAGAAAAATGCTTAAATGCAAAGGAATTTATCACCTGTATATTATCTGACCATAGTGTGATGAAATTGGAGAACAATTGCAAAAGAAAACAAAGGAATTTCATAAATACATGGAAGTTGAACAACACACTACTGAATAACCAATGGCTCACGGAGGAAATTAACAAAGAAATCAGACAGTTTCTTCAATTAAATGACAATCTCAACACAACACATCAGAATCTATGGGACACAGTGAAAGCAGTTTTAAGAGGGAAATTATATTAGGAAAACAGAGTGAGTTTAAATAAACAACCTGATTATAAACCTCATGCTTCTAGAAAAAGAAGAGCATAACACACCCTGAGCTCATACAAGGGAAGAAATTATAAAGATCAGAGCAGAAATTAATGAAATGGAGACCAAGACAATGATACAAAAAATCAACAGAGCAGACACTTGATTCTTTGAACAAATAAAAAAAAAATTGACAAACCCTTAGCCAACCTTATCAAAAAAAGGAAAGAAAATACCCAAATCCATGCAATTTGAAATGAAAGTGGTGAAATTATAACAGACTCAGAAGAAATCCAGAGGATAATCAGTACCTACTTTGAGAACCTACACATCAATAAGATGGAAAACACAGAAGAAATGGACAGATTCCTTGACACATATGATTTACCAAAGTTGAGCAAACAAGGCCTAAAAATTCTAAACAGCCCAATACCAAACAATGAAATGCAAAACAAAATTAATGAGGCCACACTGAAGTGAAATAAATAGGACACACATGTGTAAATACTGAATAGTTTCTCTAGTGTGAGAAACTGAGAGTGTAAATAAGGATTAAAATGATTAAAATGAATAATTGATAATTTGAAATAAGAAGAAAAGATCCAAAGGGTTGGGGGAAGTGGGAGAGGAAGGGGAAAGGAAAGAAGGTAAAGGAAAAATTATGAGAAAAGGAGAAAATGGAAACAAATTCTATGTAAATAGGGAAGGGTAGAGGGGGTGAAGGGAGCACTGGGAATGGGGAAAAATAAGAACCAAGATACATCATGTACAGGTACAAGCACCCAATGAAAAATGTAAAAGTATTGTATACCTAAAATGTAGCAATAAAATAATTTGAGCAACAAAAAGAAAAAAAAATAACTTACCAACTAAGAAATCCCAGGTCCTGATCATTTCACTGCTGAATTCTACAAGATATTTAGAGAACTATTGCCACAACTGTTTAAACTCTTCAATGAAACTGAAAGGGAAGTGATACATCCAAATTTATTTCTGGGAGGAAGCATCATCTTGATCCAAAAAGCAGAAACAGACCTGACCAGAAAAGAGAACTATAGGCGAATCTCACTAATAATTATACAGGCAAAAAATTTCAATAAGAACCTGGAAAACAAAATGCAGAAGTTTATGAAGATCATACATCCTGGCCAAAGGATATTCATCCCAGGGATGTAGCAAAGTTTCAACAAACACAAAGCAATAAATATAATATGCCATGTTAATGAGCCAAGGAGAAAAACCATATGATCATCTCAGCAAATGCAGAAAAAGTGTTTGAAAAAAATCTAACACACATTCATGATAAAAACTGGTCAGAAAATTGGCATAGACAGTCAATATCTCAATGTGATAAAATCCATCTATGAAAAGATGACAGCTGACATAATATTAAATGGTCAAAAATTGAAATTCTTCATGCTGAATTTAGAAACAAGACAAGGATGCCCACTATCATCACTCCTGTTCAATATAGTTTTGGAAACATTAGCCAGAGCAATTACACAAGAGAAAGAAATAAAATAAATACAGATAGGAAATGAAGAAGTTAAATTATCACTGTTTGCAGATGACATGATACTCTATATAGAAGACCCCAAGAACTCCACCAAAAGTCTTCCAGACTTAATAACCAAGTTTGGTAGAGTAGCTGGATACAAGATCAACCCAGAGAAAATAATAGCTATCCTCCACATGAAGAACATACTCAATGATAGAGGAACGTGTGAAACAACTCCCTTCATGATACCATCCAAAAAAATGAAATACTTGGAAATCACCCTAGTGAAAGAAAACAAAGACCTGTACTCTGAAAACTATCACACTCTGAATAAAGAGATGGAAGAGGATGTCAGAAAATGGAAAGACATCTCTTGCTCCTGGGAAGGAAGAACAAATATAGTGAATTTGCTATACTGATTCAAGGCTACCCAAATTGAAATTCCAACAGCATGCTTATTAGAACATGAGAAAACAATTCAAAAATTCATTTGGAATGAGAAGAGATCTAGAACACAAAGCAATTCTAAGCAACAAAGATAAGATAGGGAGTATCAAAATCTCCAATTTGAAAGTATACTACAAAACTACTGTTATAAAAACAGCATTATACTGGTAAATAAACAGACCAGAGAACCACTGGAACAGAATAGAATATGCAGAAGCAAGTCCAGGCATATTCATCCACCTCATCTTTGACAAAGGAGCCAAACACACTCACTAGAGGAAACATAGCCTCTTAAATAGTGCTGGAAAAATTGGATTTCAACTTGCCAAAGTTTAAAACTAGTCCTATATCTCTCACCATGCACTAAACTAAAATTGAAATGGATCAAAGATCTTAATATTAAAACAGAAACACTAAATTGACTAGAAGTGTCATTAGGTTGAACTCTGGAAGACACCGGCATAGGAAAAGATTTTATGAACAAAATCTCAGTTGCCTGTGAACTAGCACAAACAATCAACAAATGGGATCTCTTTTTATTAAGAAGCTTCTTCACAGTAAGAGAAATCAACAACAGCATGAAGAGACAACTCAGTATGTGGGAAAAGTTTTTACCAGCTGTTCCTCCAACAAAGGTTTACTATCAAAACTTTTGGGCCGGGGATTTAGCTCAGTGGTTTCACCACCTGCTGCACAAGCACAAGGACCCAAGTTCGATCCCTGGTACAAAAAAAAAAATTAAAAAATTACAAAAATCAGACCTCCCAATTTAAAAAACCCAACCAAAATGGACATATGAAGTGAGCAGACATTTCTCAGACAATGAAGTAGAAACAGCAAATTAACATATGAAAAAATGTTCAATATCACTGTTCATTCCAGAGATGCAAATGAAAACCAAGCTGATATTCCCACTCACCCCAGAAAGAATGGCTATCAAGAAATCAACCAGTAACAAATGCTGGTGAGTTTGTGGGAGAAAAAGTAATCCTGATCCACTTTGGGGGGAATGTAGACTTGCAACCACTGAGGAGATCAGTATAGAGATACCTCAAAAAACTTGGATTAGAGGTTCCATTTTACCAAGGTATTCCCCTATCGGGTATCTTCCAAAAATAAATAAAAGAATAATACCACAGCAATATATGTGCACCCATGTTTATAACAGCACAGTTTCTAATAGCTAAAACTTGGAAACAGCCCAATTGTCTATCAACTGGAGACTGGATAAAGAAAATGTCTTTTTTTTATACAATCCAGTACTACTTAGCCATAAACATTGAGAAATTAGAGACAGTTATAGCTAAAAGGATGCACCTAAATGACATATTCTTAAGGGAAATAAATAGGACAGACATGTGTAACTACCAGTTTCTCTGGTCTGAGAAACTGAAAGTGTAGATCAGGATCAAAATGCATAATAGATAATGGGAAATAGGAAGAAAATGTCTAAAGGGGAAGGGGAAGTGTCAAGGGTTAGGAAAAAAGAAAGAAGGGAATGGAAATAATATGAGAAAAAATGTAAACAAAGTTTTTGTAAATCGGGAGGTGTTGAAGTGTTGGAGGTTGGGTAGGTGAATAGGGAAAAATAAGTACTAAAATATATTATGTAGCAGTACAAATTTCCAATGATGAATGTCATTATATTTTATACCTAAAATGTACCAATAGAATTAATAAAAAATACTGTCAAACGGGAATTTTATCAGGATACTTAAGTCCATCATTGCATGTAAACAATTGAGGAGTAAAAAATGATATTGAAAGGATATGTTTGGCTCTAGACACACATTTTTAGAAAAACCTGCTTAATTATTTTATCTTTAAGTAGCAATCTGCTACCATTTGTCCTGGGCAGAATAAATCACTGTTGTGAATGTCCCATTTTTTTATTTTCTATTTTTTATAAATGCTGTTTGACATTGCAGGACTTACTGAGTCCCTTTTTCTGGGGCTTACATTATTTTCATCATGGTAGGCTTCATTTGAGTCTCAGAATAAGCTATTAAATCATGATTTTTGAGAACCTCTGGTTGGGACTCTTTCATTTATTTATATTTAGGAAATTACATAGGAGTATAAAGAACGAATAAAAATACAAGCTAGTGCTTTTTCTTAGTAGGTTTTAGAAATTAAAGCAAAAAATATTTAAAATTTTTCCTGTATTGGCAATAGCCCATAACTCTGTTTTCCATTTCTCATAGAAGGTTCACTCTGTTTTTACATTGTTATAACTTCATATATTTTGAACTCTGCCTTACAAAACTCATTTGGCATAAATGTTAAAGCTGTGGAAATTTGTTCTTTGATGTGATTATATTTTTATCTTCTTCATGTAAGACCTTGATAAAACTTAAAAAAAGTATTAAAATCATTTCCTATTAAAAAGGAAATACCAGGGCCAGGGATTTAGCTCAGTGGTTCTGCCACCTACCTTGCAAGTGCAAGGTCCTGAGTTTGATCCTCGGTACCAAAAAAAAAAAAAAAAAAAAAAAAGGAAATACCAATACAGTTGTGAATGCACTTTACTGAATATCTATTTATAATACAGATGTTCCTCATTTAACAACCCACATGTTTTAAGGACTCCTCAGACTCTTCTGACTTCCAGCCTATCATTCTGATTTGTGACTTGTCTTTTTTGTACATTTCTGTGCATCTTGTGTATACGGACTCACTGTCATCTTTTGTATTTGTTTATCCATTACTGTAATTTTTGCTGATTGTACTGTAAAGTACAGTACAGTACTTTTTCTCTTAAACATTATAGCACTTCATGTAAGAGTTATGCAAATAAAAACAAAGTCATCAAGTTGGAGTTTCCTTTGACCATTTCTTTCTTCTGAATATTTTCATGTACATAATATATGTCCATGATGTATTTCCATAAGTCGATAGAGGGGCCAATAGAATGAATATCATTCATAATTAATCTAGATATATAATATTTGTATCACAACAATTCACAATATCTGAACTGTGGAAATTACCTGTGTGCCTATTAGCAGATGAATGAATATTGTATACTCTATATACACAGTAGAGTACTGCTCAGCCATTAAGGAAATTTTAGTTTATTTGTATAAAAATGGACGGCCCTTGAGAACATGCTACTAGGTGAAATAAGTCAATCATATGGTTTATCTCAAATGAGAAACCTAAACAATATAAGTACTTTAAAGGACAACAAAAATGAGAATTGGTGTGAAAACAAAGAGGTCAAATTTGTGGAGTGAGCAAATCTTGGGGAGAGGACAGAGAAAATGGCAGTGGAAAGGAAACTAAATATAATCAAACTTTAATATGTATATATACAAGATGAATGTAATTATTATGTATCACAAATACCAGCAATAAATAATTGAATACATAACAAATTAAACAACTGAACAAAAAGAAAAGAAACCATTATGCTCACCACTAGACTTCTCAAAAGTAAGTCCACAATGGTAACAATTTTTTCTTTCTCCATGTTTCCAGGTGATGCACCTGTCACTTGGAAATAAACAATTGGTTTCATTTTTTTCCACTGCACCTTTTCCACCAGATTAATGGAGAACTTGGAAGCCATAAACCAAACAGCTGTCTTGGAATTCCTTCTCCTGGAACTGACAGATGACTCAGAGCTTCAGCTCCTCATCTTCAGCCTGTTCCTGTCCATGTACCAGGTCACCATTCTAGGGAACTTGTTCATCATCATGGCCATCATCTCTGACTCCCACCTCTACATCCCCATGCACTTCTTCCTCTCCTACCTGCCCTTGGCTGACATCTGTATAAGCACAACTAAAATTCCAAAATGCTCATGACCATCAAAACACAGATTCAGATCACCACTTACAGAGGCTCGCTCAACCAGGTCAGTTTGTCTTAGCTTTGGCATTGCTAAAAAATTTTCTTCTCACAGTGATGGCCTATTACTGCTATGTGGCCAATTGTTGCCCACTGCTGTACACAGTCATCATGAAACCCCACCTCTGTGTCTTCCTTGTTTAGTTATCTCTGTCAGTTAGCATGTGAGATGGCCTGTTCCACAGTGTGATGGTGCTGTGTTTGTCCTCCAACACAGTCCCGGAAAAATCCCACACTTCTTCTGTGAACTTGTCCAGATCATCAAGCTCACCTGTGCTGATTCTCTGCTTGATACCATTCTGATCTATGTCTCATCTTTCATATTTGCTGCTGTTCTTCTCTGTGGAATCATTCTCTCTCTCTCTCTCTCTCTCTCTCTCTCTCTCTCTCTGTAATGGGGTTCGAACTCGGGACCTTGCACTTTCAAGGCAGGCAGTGGCAACATTGAGCTAAATCCCCAGGCAATTTTATCTTATTTTTGCATCATGACTCCAGGGTTGAGGATGTCATCCCCAGGAGAAAGCTATAAAGACATTCCCACATGTGGCTCTCATGTGTCTGCTGTCTCCTTGTTCTATGGAAGAGCAGACTTTATTTCCATTTTTTCCATTTCTCATCATTTTTCTTTCCCTTCTTTCCTTTCCCCTGGCCCTCCCACTACCCCTACCCCTTTGGACCTTTTCTTCCTATTTTGCCTTATCAATTATTCATTCTAATCATTGGTACATATTAGGTATACAATGTAATGACATTCATCATTGGAAATTTGCACCTTTAAATAATCTCTCTTGGTTCTTATCTTTCACCCTTGACTAGCCCTCCCTTCAACCCCTCCATTCCTCCCTATTTACAAAGATTTTGTTCCTATTTTTCCATTTTTTCTTATTAAGTCCATTCTCTTCTATCCTTTCCCCTACCCCTCCCACTTCCTTCCCCTTTGCCCCTTTTCTTCTTATTTCACATTAAGTATTATACATTTTAGTCCTTATTTACACTTTCAGTTTCTCACCCCAGAGAAACTATTTAGTATTTATACATGTGTGTCCCATTTATTTCATTTAAGATCTAAATATTAAAATAGAAACTCTGAACCAGTTGGAACAGAGGTTAAGAACTCTTGAAGATACTGGCATAGAAAAAAATTTTATGAACAAAACCTCAGTTGCCCATGAACTAGCACAAACAATCAACAAGTGTGATCTCTTCTTATTAAAAAGCTTCTGCATAGCAAGAAAAAACACCAGCAGTGTGAAAAGACAACCCACAATGTGGGAAAAAAATCATCACCTGCTTTTACTCAGACAAAGGTCTACTATCTCAAATCTATAATGAACTTAAAAAGATCAGACCTCCCAAATTTAAAGACCCAGTCCAAAAATGGGCATCTGAAATGAACAGACATTTCTCAGACAAAGAAGTAGAAATAACAAATAAATACATAAAAAATTTTTCATCATCACTGGTCATTTGAGAGATGCAAATGAAAACAATGCTGAGATGCCACCTCACTCCAGAAAGAATAGCTGCTATCATGAAATCAACCAATAACAAATGCTGGCAGGGCTGTGAGGAAATAGGAACCCTGCTCCACTGCTAGTGAGAGTGTAGACTGGTGCAACCACTGTGGAAATCAGTATGGAGATACCTCAAAGAACTAGGACTGGAAGTCCCATTTAACCCTGTTATTCCACTGCTGGGGATCTTCCCCAAAGAATTAAAAGAATCATACCACAGTGACATATGTGCGCCCATGTTCATAGCAGCACAGTTTGTAATAGCTAAAACTTGGAAGCAGCCCAAATGCCCATCAACTGGAAACTGGATAAAGAAAATGTGGGTTTTTTTTATAGAATGGAGCATTACTCAGCGATTAAAAAATGGAAAATTAGAGACATTTACAGCTAAGGGATCATATTCTTAACGGATTCATCCATTGATGCATTCAGTGGCTAACTGTGCTGTTAGGAGGTGGAACATGGCTGTACAAGAGTTATTGGGTTTATGACATGGAAGGGTGTGTTCTTGTATCTGTTTCCTCCCTTCTCACTCTGGTTTCTGACCACCATGGTATGAGCAGCTTTCCCCTGCCTGCTCCTTCCATCATGCTGTGTGCTCTTTCTGCCATGAAGCCAAAGGATGGACAGAAACCACTGAAGCTGTGAGTCAAAAAAATCTCTCCTCCTTCAAGCTTCTGTAGTTGGTGTTTTGTTCTATCATTGTGAAAGTAACTCATACAGTAGGTAACAGTGACAGAATTTTTGATGTCACAATCTCTCTTCAGTCATCATGTTCTAAAATGACCAGATGATGTACAAGAAAAGTAAAGTTAATTTTGGCTTCTTACTCTTTATTTTGGTCAATGATATTTAACAAATGGCTTCTTTTTTAAATACAATTACTTAACTCAGGTATGGAATCAAATCCTAGGCTACAGGTTGTAGTTTAATGAATCCAGGAGTTCTGTACCACTAAAATTCATCCTCACCACTTTTTTAAATTTATATTTTGAGACAGGATTTGCTAAGTCATGCAGGGTGGCCTTGTCCTTATCCTCCTGCATCATCTTTCAAGTGGGTGAGTTTATAGGCTTTGCTATCACACTTGGATGTTCATTTTATAATTACAGTATGTGGGTTTATTTTTCTTTTTGCACTGAGTTTAATTTCTTATAAATTCTGTGCTGCCTTAGCAGTGTTTTGGTGGCTCAGTCCCTGAAGAAGGAAAGCAGTGGAAGGTAGACAGATTAGGAAACTTAAGTGATTCCCATGTCATATCTGGAGGCCATTCTCCCTCACTTCATGATTGGGAGCATGTCATTTGTACTCCTGTGCAGGCAAAGACAGAGCTAATATTTGAATGCATGTTAGTAATAAATAGCACTGGTCACTGGTAAATTTTATAATTCTGAGGCAATATTAGTGTCCAACATACTTTTACCTCCAAAGATTTAGTACAGATTATCTCCATGGTTGAGATGATTATGATATATTTTAATTTTATGAGTGAGGATACTACAGGTTACAAAAAAAGAACTGTAACACTAGTATATTCAAGCAATAGAGTTGTTTTACTGGGACCTCAGAGGTAAGCAATGTTCTGGAACAGGGAGTAGGCTTTCACTGAGTCCTCCACGAGGTGGACCCCTGTAGGACTACTTCTTCTTAGGTCTCCAGGTGCCTGCAGTGGAGGCAGTTACCATGCCAAGAGATGATTCTTAGAGACAGAAACCCAAGTGCCCTTCCTTTGGTCAGTGGAAATAGAACTTGCATTGAGCCAGCCAGAGGACATCTCTATGATGAGTTGGATGATATTCCTCCAAATGATATGTCCACATACCAACCCTCTCCCTTGTGAGTATTGACTTAAATGACAAAATGTCAAATGTTACTCCTTTAGGGAAAGACTTTCTGCAGAGGATTGGTTTATCCTGGATTATCTGCATGGACCTCAAATGTAATCTCATGTTTATTTAACGTACAGACAGTTGAGGAGAAGTCAGTAAAGGAGGAGGTGATGTCACCATGGAGACTGATGTAGAAATGATACAGTTACTATTTGATTTCTGGCATCATGCATATGCCCCACCCATCTGTCACAGTCATACGATGTGTATCTTTTTAAAGCACAGATATACTTTATTAAGTTCATGTATTTATTAAAATTTAAATTTGATAAATGTGTGTATCTGGTTCAGTACCTTTGTAATACTTCAGAAGTTCAATAATCTTTTGGGGGTTGGCAAGAATTCATTACTCTTCAATGTTCTCTCTACATTACATGGTGATAAAAAGCTATTCTAATATTGATAAAAATTGTCCTAGCTAATTCCTTCTATGTTACTAAAATTGTTTCAATGTTCTCATGTTTCTTCTTCTGGAAACATAAGACAGTATCATGTTAGAGTGGAATGATTGGCACTTCAGCTGTAAGTTTCCCCCTTTGGTAATTCCAAGGAGTTTTTTAAGTGATTGAATGAATTTACTTTCTCTAAATGGGTCTGATGTCCATATTACCACAAATCATACTTATTTACTGTAACAATCTAGTGGGTGGAAATATTTTTAATTGCTTTACATATGTGATAGGAGGTTGAGACTTTATACACATAAGAGAACACTAATCTTTACCCTAATGTGAAAATTTCTTATGACATGTAATTTGAAACTTTAAAAAAAAGTCATCACCTCTTTATTTAAAAGGCATATTGTGTTACTGAGATCAGTAAGGTATCATTACTTTAAACACAATGTTTTGTCATTTACGTAATCTGCTCAATATGTCAGAATACTGCATTCTCAATGATATAAGAGCATTATCCATGTGCATTGTTCAGATCTATACATACTCTTCCCTGTTGCACATGTTTAATTTTTGGTGAAGAATTTGTTCAGGTTTGTAACACATCATAAATCCTTTTCCCATGCCCCTTCTGTCCTCCTCTTTTCCCGCTTCCCCCATCTCTTGCTATCCTTCCTCTTTGAGAAATATCTATCTCCCTAACTCCTATTATCTATCATTTATTTTTCTCTTTATATGTACTGTGATTAAGAGAAACCATGGAATATTTAATTTGAGTGTCTGATTTGTTTCACTTCATATATAATCTAAACGTGCATCCATTTTCCTACAAGTAACTCAGGTTTATTTTTGCTTATGGCACAGTAGCACTCCCTTGTGTATAAATACCACCTCTCTTCTTTTTTTAATAAGTACATGTTCACAGTACATAATGATCAAATTCATTAAGGGGAATTTGTTCATGTACATAGCACATCTTATTTCTTCTTGCTTGCTTGTTTCCTTGTCCTCCTTTCTTCAAACCCTTCTCCCCCCTCCATTTGCAAAGATCTCTTTTCAATTTTCCTTCTAAACTTTTAAAAATCCACTTTCCTTTGTTACTTCCCCCTCTCCCACATCTTGTTCTCTTTACTATCTGAAAAATTTCTTCCTATTTACTAATATCTATCATTTATTTTGCTCCATATTAGACATTGAGATATTACACAAGGGAAATAATGTGATATTTAAACTTGTGTGTCTGATTAATTTTACTTAAAATTATACTATTTAGGTGCATTCACTTGCCTAAAAATGCTTCATGTTTATCCTTCTTTATGGCAGAATAGTACTCCATTCTGTCTATATACCACCTTTTCATTTTTCATTCATCTGTTGATGGGCATATGGTCAATATGAAGAGCTAATCTAAAGAATGTGAAAAAATTATCATCTATTCCTCTGACAGAAAACTAAAATATAGAATATATAAAGAACTCATAATATTAATCTCTCCCAGTTATCAACAATCAATAATAAAATGTGCATCTGAAATGAATAGATACTTCTCTGATGAAAAATTACAAATGACCAATAAACACATGAAAAATGTTCAACATCAGTGGCCATTTAAGAAATGCAAATTAAAGACAAATGAAAATGAAGATAGAAGCCAAAGATTCTGTCATCTGCAGAAAAGTGGATGGAAATGGAGAACATTATAGTAAGCAAATAAACCAGATATATAAAAACAATAATATATGTTCTTTTTCATATGTGTAAGTTGAAAAACTTTACCTGAATGTAGAAAAGTGACATCTGGAGATGGGGGGGTAGATAATGGAAGTCTGGACGTGATTAATGCATGCTGTGTGCATGTGGGAACATATCACACCAGTCCCTTTCATATGTGCCACTGATACATATCAATTAAAAATAAAATAAAACAACCCTCGACTGCACATATTGCTACAGGGCCAACCTCATATTCGTGCTCCTTTTACACTAAAATTTCACAAAATAAATTGGCACAATTAGCCTCTTCAGATTTCCTTGTCTCACTTCTGAGGTCAATACAAAAAGCATTTACTCCAACACAGGCATGAGTTGCTCCTGAAGAGTTGCCAAGGCTCCGCCACATTCATTCAAGGAATTAACTTTCCATCATCCTCTTACCTACATCTCCTCGACACTGACTCATTTCCTTTCTTCCAGAAACACTGTCTCCACTTAACTTTTGTACTTATATTTTACTCTACATCGATGCCTAACAATGTCCCAGTCTCTTCTACTGTGCCTGCACCATCTTCTCACCCTGAAAGCATGTGGTGTCTTCCAGGTTCAGTCCTCAGTTCTCCTTAGCTCTCATTCCCTTCACTCCTCTGTAATAGCACTCAAAAACCTATCTTTAGTGTCCACTAACATTCTAGGAACTCTTTAAGATATTTTTTCCAGAGAGGAACTCTTCCCTGAATTCCCAATGTGTATTAACAACTGCCCACTTGACCTCTGCAAAAGCATCCCACTGCGTGTACCTATAAAAGATTTTTATTCTTTCCTCCATTAAGGGCTATCTAGATTGATTTAATATCTTAACTCTTATCAATAGTTCCACCTAATAGTTCTGCCTAAGACATCACAAATTCAATGTTTCTGTTTGAATATTCATATCAATCCCCAAATGCTCTATTCCACACAATCATGCCTGTCACACTTACTGATATGGTACATTTTTCAGGTGCTGAGCAGTTTCTCTGTCAATGGTCATCACCACTAATGATGACCATTCAGAAAAGCTGATTATCTATACCAGTAATTATGTCCATAATTCAGCTAAGTGCCATCGCCTCCACCTTTTCCACAATGACTATTCCTTCATCCACTGAGTTTTATTCAGATGCCATCATAACTGAACTGTTCTGTGGTTGTCATTAGTCATCTTTTTTACCTTTCCTGTCCTGCCAACTCTGATGTCTCCTTTAATATTATCTCCACTATACATACCAATACAACTCTACTGGGCTCCTCATGTTCTGATTACTCATTTTGGTCAATCTCTGCATTGTGGTTTGGATGTTTCTCCTATGCAAATATTATGTTGAAATATTATGGTATTAAAATAACAGTATTAAGAGATGGAGCCTTTATAATATGATTTGACCATAAAGTCTCTGTCATCAGGATTGGATAAATGATGACAGCAAAAGAGCTTTTAGGAGGGAATTTGCACCTTTCTGTTCTTTTTTTTTCTTGTGAGAAACAGGGTTTCTCTCTTCTGGGGAGAATAAGCACTCATGATGGAATGCCATTTTATAAGAGGTGACTAGATAAATTTATTGCCTTGAATCATAGTGGACTTCCCATTTTCAAGTACTGTAACCTGATGAATTTATTTCTTTAAAGGAGCAATTCTGTTATAAAATCTTAGAATAGATAGAGACACTGTTTCAAACTTATTTTTATACCTGGGTGTTAAATTTTTATTTCCACATTTAATTTGAATTGGAATGAACTTTCCTGATATTTTCCATCTATCGGATCACTATTGCTTACCTAGTAATTTCCCATTTGTGTTCACCAATCACTAATTTGTTCTCAGTCTTGAATTCATTTTCCTGAATTCTATGTTTGTGATTTTAATAACATCATAATTGCCACCTAGAAGCCATCTGAAATCTTGGGTCATTTGCTTCTTGGTGGCTTTTCTGAGATCTTCAGCTGTTCTAAGTCCACATAAATAAGGCCTTTAGAAAGACCAAGAAATATGTACAATTTCTGTTCAATTACATTTTTTCAAGTATTGGAGATACATACTTTTTTTTTATTTCAAGCACCCGGTCTTTTCTAAAATAGCAACCCTTATTACTTGGAGAGAGTCACTTTTTCCTCATCAACCTAAATCCATAGAGTCTCTTGACTTTATTTCAATTCTCTCTTATGTTTGAGTTCATTTTGTGACTTTTAGAAGGCTTTATGTTGTTTTAAGTGACTAGCTTTGACTTTTAATTTTCCTATCATTTTTTGTGCTTGAAATTAATAATGGTAAGGTAGTGTATGCTACCATATTAATGTCTTTTTCTCATGTTGAATCATATATTAAACCAAAAACGCTGATAATTCAAAACAAGATCATGATAAATTGGGCCATAGTGAAATATAGTGGAAACTACTTGAAAATATTAGATCCATTAAAGATAAAATGTTTGTAATTAAGTACATGAGTACATGAGTACTATCTTTAGCTACTAATATGTTTGACATCTCACCATGTTTACTGAGAGTATGAATAAATGAGAGTATTACTGCTTTGCTAGTGACATTGAAAGTGCTTAAAACTTTTTAAAAATTAAGAGGAATAATATCAGCTTGTGGTCCCGTTCTGTGAAGAAAAATATATCCTGAAACTTTGCTGATAAAATTTGAAAAGATAATTATGAAACTCTAAGGCTTATCTCACTATCAAGCACAGTAGGAATTAATACAGATTATATATTGAATTAAATATGCAGCATTAAAATTAAGGCTCAGGAAGCATTTTGTCACTCTTAGAACCAAGCTGCTACACTCTGAAGTTTTTTTTTTTTTTTTGATGCCCGGGATTGAGCTCAGGTCCTTGTACTTCTGAGACAGGCAGTGGAACCACTGAGCTAAATCCCCAGCTGTACTCTCTGAAGTTTTATAATACCTTACTTGTATTTATGACTATATTTTGTTTGTGAAAACAAAAAAGTATCTGGCATTTAGCTCAGTGGTTCTGCCACCTACCTCGAAAGTGAAAGGTTTTTATAAAATATTTTATAGACAACATAAAGAATGAGAAAAAAATTACCAGGTACTCTTTGGACAGAGGATTAATATCTGTAATATAGAAATAACTCAAAAATATTACATCACCCAAGAAAAAGCAAAACAAAAACGGGCCATTGAAATGAATAGGCACTTCTTGGAAGAAGTACAAATGCTAAGAAGCATATAAAACAACAGTTTGAGGATTTTAGCCACCAGAGAAACGTAAATCAAAACAACACTGGGATTACACCTTAATACAGTAAAAATAGCTATTTTCTAACACCCTAAAAACAGCAAGTCCTGGTAATGTTGTAGGGGGAAGGGATAATTCTCCATTGTTAATGGGAATGTAAACTACCATAGTACAATGCTGTTATGGTTTGGGTCTAGATGTCTCCCCAAAGCCTCAGGTAGACATAGGTGGGGTTTTTCAGAGGTGACTGGATCTAGAGTGTGTAAGCCTGAGATTGATTCATGGTGCAGGGCTCAGATTAAGGCCTCTAGGATTAAGGGAGTGTGGTTAGTAAATAGTTTATTGATTGGTTTGGCACCCACCCTAATATGGGTAGCCTAGATAGAATGTAAAAAGGGCAGAGAGAAGCTACTATTGTCGCTTGTTGCTGGTCACTTGATTCTACTGTCTTTTGCCTGCTGCAAACTGTTTCTCCTCTGCAGTTCCTCTCTGTCATGCCACCCTCCTGTGGAACCAGCCAATAATGAACTGAAATCTCTACAAACTGTGAGCCAAATAAACCTTCCCTCCTTTAACTTTGGGTATTGGGTATTTTGTCATAGCAATGATAAACATAACTAAGACAATTGGTACATGTGAATATCAATATTGAAATTCTCTACAAAACTACAAATAAAAATTCCATTTGATCCAGCTATTCACCTTCTAGGAATCTTTCCAAAAGATTTAAAGACATCATATTACGCTGATACATGCTTGCCTATATTTATACTGGCATGACACTAAATCATGGAAGCAGCCTATCTGCTCATCAACAGATGGAAAAATAAAGAAAATGTGGCATATATACAGAATTGAGTACAATTCAGCCATAGAGATTGACTCATTTGTAAAAAATTCATAATTTCACACCATAAAACTATGTAAAATAAATCAGACACAGAAGGTTAAGTACCACAATTTCTGTGAATTCCCATATTTATAGCATCATAATGCTTAATAGCCAAATCATGGAAGCATACTTTATGGCCATCAACAGATGAATGGATAAAGAAAATTATTTATACACAATGGAGTATTACTCTACCATAAAGAAGGCTAAATGTGAGTCATTGGTAGGAAAACAGATGCACCTCAAGACTATCATGTAAAGTGAAATAAGATGCACAAACCTAAATATTTCATTGTTACTGTTATATTGGAAACCCAAAGTATAAATAAATTAAAGAGTAAAATGAAGAATAGGTAATAGGAAACAGGGAGCAAGATCTTTTGCAGAAATTAAGGAGATAAAGAGATGGGGGACATAAAAATTAAGATTTTCTTTGTATATGTTCTAACTCCCCGAGAGGAATATAATAATTATCCATTGCAAACATGTAGTGAAAAAAGTTTAATCAAATTGTCAATGAGAAAATGGATGCCTCTTGATACTGTAATTCTAAAAAAAAATCAGATGCAGATAGTTAACTATTATATGAGCTTCATTATATGATAACCCTGTAATACAAATAATTTAAAGATCAAAATAAAAGGTGATAGGAAATAGGGAGATGGAATTTGTGGTAATGGGAAGGGGATGTGGGATTAATGGTAAGACTTAGTAGGTAAGAAATAAAAATGATTAAGGCAAGGTATTTCTCTAGATGAATGCAATTATTATTATCACAACCATAATCAACAAAACCCACAACTTCCTTAATATGAGAAACTGATAATATAAAGAAGTTGAAGAGCAAAATAACATGGAGACGCTAAGAAACAGGGAAATAAACTCTCTAGAAATATGAAAGGCACTGGTGAATTGGGAGAGGTGAGGGTGGCAAATAAAAATGATTGAGCTGTGATGTGTGTGAATCAATTTCCCCCAATAAATGTGTTAATTATGCATCACAACATAAGTTAATAAACAAAGAATAAAGGAGTTCTATTCACATGTGGAAATGATGTATGGAAAAAGGGTAATGGGACATTGCCAGAGACTTCTGCAGTGGACTTGGGCTACTGCAATCCAGTATGACATCCATGAAATAGGAAAGTGATAATCAAAAGAAACATAGAGTCTTGTGATAAACTGAGTCTTGGGCTGATCAAAGTTGTTCTAGGCAGCAAAGCCGAAGAACTCCCAGGACATCCAGTGTTTATTCATTACAAATCTGGGAAGGGGAAGATGGGCAGACCTTGGAACACCTGATGTTAACAAGTATCAAAAAGGCAGGAATGTAGAATGAAAGCACAAGGATACCTTTGCTAAAGTGAACAAATGATTAATTCAGAGGGGAAGAATTTAGCTGGAGCTGAATTGACATTGGCTGGAAGTGAACTTAGCTGATTGGACTACTTCCAATGTAACACAACTTAATTAAGGAAGGGCAAGAAGCTTGTGCCACTGTAGCCTGCTAATACTGGGCAGAGGTGTCTGCTACATGTTCCCCTTTCTTTTTTAGAAACAGCAACAACTGCAGCATTGTGAGTTGAGATAGCATATTGTCTAGATATCAGTTGGCTTTCGATACTCCATGGCATAATATGCCTGTTTTGGGGTTCTCAGTCGTGGGTAGTGCATGTAATCTGCTGATTTCCACAGGCCTAAGTTTGTTCTCTGTTGGAACACAAGAACACTCTGGTCACTATATTGTTAATTGTATTGAGTGATTTTACCTTTTAGTTAGAACATTTTTTCACAACACTTGTGTCTAGGACATATCTGTGTCTTTGTATCAGTGGAATTTTGATGGAGTGCATTTACTTTCCAGAAGGGGATTTAAACCATGTTAAATGAAGGCAAAAAGAGAAGGTAACAAAATGTAATTAAGCTTGTGGAGGTAGATGCACTCCCCACTTTTTGTTTATGTAATTGTGTTTTAGGGAAAAGTGAGTATACCCAACAATGGATTGTCCCTATGGATTATAAGGACCTATAACATGTTTGACTGACTGAGCTGTCTGGATATTTCTTTATAAAGAAATATCCCTGACATAATTTATAGGAGAAAGGTCGTAGTTTCAATCTAGCTGCTTCAAGCTGAGAATGGTCGATGTGGGAAAGACCACAGTTAGGGACCCCTTCTACGGAGCTAATTTAATAGGCCTTAAATCAAAGTCATGTTGTAGTTCAGCAATAAAACCTCTCTCTATAAAGTCAGTCTGGTGGATTATGGTAAAAAAAATGTCTAGTGCATATATTGTTGATATTATCTGTATGATTATCTGGAGGTTGGCAGCCAATAGATAATAATAAGCAAAATGTTTAAAGAAGTTCGAGTATGTATAAACTTTAAGCACTAAAATTAAAAGCAAGTTTTTGAAAGAGCCATGTTTAAAAATCATTTTTAAGGGACCAAAATAGCAAATATAACCAGATGAGTTTTGTTCCCTTTCCTTAATTTTAAAATTTTATCTATAAAAGGATTAAACATTTAATAACTTTAAAAAACAATTTTAGCCAAAATTTTTAAAAAGTCTTGTTGAAGTCTTTCAAATTTTACCATAGTTTTGTCCAATGACCCATAACAGTGGTTAGCTACCAGTGTATCTGGAAAGTGTCAAAAGGGGTCAGTAATCTGAACCTCTTTTGAAATATAGCTTTATTATTATGTCTTGACTTTATATATTTTTTTAGTTATACTTTTCTACTGGGTGTTCAAGACAAAGTTAAGCTGAGATTAACCTATATTAAATAAAATTTATTTAAATTTAACCTATATTTAACCTATATTAAATAAAATTAACCTCTTGTTTTCTTTCCAGTTCAAATATTTCTCCTCAGGCAAGCTTGGAACCATGGAGCCTCTCAGCTCCTATCAGTGTCAGTGGTCAGGATGTGTCACGCCTTTGCTTGACCACTTTGGTTTCTGTGAAAGCATGGGGGATTTTTCCCTCCAAGTGACATTCCTTTGCCATACTGCATTGATGATTATTATCATTTTGGTGTCCAGCAATCTCCTTGTTCAGGAGATTGGGTGACTTACCAAAGTTTATGATCTTGTAGAAAAGGGTCTCTCATGCCCTGGGTTTATTTTTAACCTTGGAGGGACAGAAAAAAAATATTGCCTGTTGTGTAGCCTAGCTACCCTTCTAGTTCTGGTATCTCAATTTAAATTGTTGAACACCCAGAAGAGAAGGTCAGTAACATTAGCATTGTTATGGAAGTAGTGAACTTAACTGTTATAATTGTACCTATTAAGCACCTTGTAATACAAAGTATAGTTAGAGGACTGTTACTTCTGTCAATCATGGTTGTTCTAATAGTTGAATTTCTGTAGAAAGTCAACAGAAAAAAATGACTTTAAATCAAGAGCCACATGTAATATTTTATCATGATAATGAGGATGATATATTTGTAATATGCTTAAATGTCTATTTTAGTATAAAATAGGCATTGTTAAATATATTCATACCCTCTCCCAAAACACAAAAACTTTTACCTAAATTGTTATCTTTTAATAAGATGCCAGGCAAGGAAAATATATTTGCCAATAAAGTTATCTGTTATCATAAGTAGCTGGTGTAAGAGAAAGGCAAATACCTGAATCAAAAGGAAGTTATTACCATAAACAATATTTTGGAAGGGCTGTAGAGTCAGCAATATATTTAGTACACCAGAAAAGTAGGAATAATAAGTATGACAATTATTTGAAATCTTATGTCCTTCAATGTAGCTTGGTACCAAAACCATCTTTTTAATGACACCCTGTATTTTCCATGGAAAATTTAATCTTTTGAAAATGATTAGTGTAAACACATCACAATAACTTATTTAGAACTTAACCATTTGATGATAACCAATGAAAACATTTTATAATAACATTTCAACAATGTTCATTGGGATGTGTCTCCCCTAAGGCTATGAAAAGTTTTGGTTCTCCCACTAGTGAACAAGGATCAGAATAACTGTTTTCTGGACAGCTGCTCCTTTATTTACCAAGTGGAGTCCCATTCACCCATCTCTTCAGACCTAAGGGTATTCATTTAATTACATTGAAAACAATTTTAATAACCGATAAAAAAGATGGTAATAATTAATGAATTATTTTAACCAATAAAATGTTTTGAGTTATTATATACAGACAATTGTACAAATTACACTGGGAAAATTAATTTTGATATCAATAAGATCAGCTACCAACCTAGAGGGGAAAGGCATCTAGTAGAGGCATCTGAGGAGGTATGGGTGTTATATTGGTCTCCTCTTTGGGAGGGGCTAAAACACCCAGCAGCTCAGGAAGAACTGGGCCTCCAAAAGAGCAGATGGGTGATAGGATAGTGTCAGGAGTGGTTAATGCTCAAAGGAAACACTCCCCTTGAGCAAGACTCAACTGAAATTTGCAAACATTAATCATGGTCACACACTCTGGCACAGACACTGTAGCCACTTTGGCCACCATAACTATGGCTGGGACTGTCACAGGCAAGACTGAAGTTAACATAGGTGCAATCTTAACTGAGGGCAAAGCCATTTTATATTGAGCAGATTTCAAAGGAGCCAGAACCAAGGGTATTAGACTACAAGAAAGTAAAGTTGGAGATGAGAGAGGATCTCCCTCCTATGGACATTATGGAGAGCATTTTCTATGTGATTCAAAATTTCCCTATCTAATGTCTAATGTTTGCTTTGGAAAAGAAGGGACATATTTATAGATGTCCAGTAGCATATTAACAATAGTGCTTTCAGGTATTGTATAGGAGGCCTCCTTTAACATGGTCTGCAGCACTGATACATATATTCTTTGTTCCTTTGATAAGGTTTGACCCATGTTTTTAGCACTACTTAGAAAAGACAGTAATTGAAAAGATTGCTTAAGACTGGGGCTACCTGACCCTGCATCCAAGTCCAGAATTATTTCATGGGAGCTGAAAATCATGGAGAATTCTGTGACATTGTCTTGCAGGCAGAGTCACCCATGGATTTTATCCACATCTATGTTGGGGGCCAATTTTAGGGAAAGGGTAATGGGACATTGCCAGAGACCACTGCGGTGGATTGGGCCTTCTGCAGGCTGGTATGACATCCATAAAATAATAAAGTGATAATTAAATAAACAGAGACAGAGACTTGAGAGTAATTGAGTCTTCGGGTGATCTAAGCTGCTCTGGGCAGCAAATACAAAGACCCCAAGGACATCCACTGTTTTATTTGTTACAAGCATGGGAAGGAGGGACCTGGGAAGGCCTTGGGACATCTACTGACAACAAGTTATCAAGTGGGCAGGACTGTAGAATGAGGGCACAAACATATCTTTGCTGAAGAGAACAAATGTTTAATTAAGAGGGAAATTTAGCTAGAGTCGAGTTTACCTTGGCTAGAAGTGAACTTACCTGATTGGATACTTCCAGTGTAACACAGCTGAATTATGGAAGGGCAAGAAGATTGTGCCACTATAGCCTGGTAATACTGGGCAGAGGTATCTGCTACAATCGTGATTGTGATTGAGGGCATAATTAACTACATATTTGCCTATTACAAAAGAAAAAAATGAAATCATTTGAAAACAACCTTTCTTTCAACAGAATCCATCTACCTGGCTCATAATATAATCACCTTCCATGTGCATGAGGGTTTGGGACCTAAATCCTAACATATAGCTACCACCACAAGGATGCCAAGTATGAGGAGATTAACAAAAGAATGAAATAACCAAATACATCCATACTCCTGAGAAATCACTGGAAGAAACTCAGAAAAACTACAGCAATAAAAAAATAGATAGTGGACTTTGCCAAATTGATTTTTCTCCAGGTATGTGAGGCAAATTATTTCTCTACAGAAGGTGATCATGCACTCTTGAACCCTCATCAGGTCTGCATGCAACTATTAATGTCTAAATGAAGCTTTACCTTGCTTTCCTCTGTATAATTTCAATATCTTAACATTTTATCACACTCTGTCCTGCATTATTCCTGACAGCATTTATGATTCTTTTTTTATTCATTAATTTTATTGATACATTTTTAAGTATATAATATGATGACATTCATCATTGGGAATCTGTACCTTTACATGATATATCTTGGTTCTTGTTTTCCCCATTCCCTATCCTCCCTTCAAGCCCTCCACCCCTCCCTATTTACAAAGACTTTGTTTCCATTTTTTCTTTTACTCATATTTATTCTTTTCCTTTTTTCCTTTCCTCTATCCGTTATAGTTCTCTTTCCCCTTTGGAACATTTCTTCCTATTTCACATTACCTAGTGTAAACTTTGATCTTTATTTACACTTTCAGTTTCTCACACTTGAGAAACTTCAGTATTTGCATATGTGTGTCCTATTTACTTCACTTAAGAGTATGGCCTCAATGTGTATTCATTTAGGTATAAATGTCTCTAGTTTTTCATTCTTTATGGCTGAGTAATATTCCATTTTATTAAAAAAAAACACATTTTCTTTATCTGGTCTCCAGTTGATGGATGATTGGGCTTTTTCCAAGTTTAGCTATTACAAACAGTGCTGCTATAAACGTGTGTGTGTGTGTGTGTGTGTGTGTGTGTGTATGTGTATAATCACTATGTTATGATCCTTTTAATTTTTTGGAAGAATCCCAGCAGGGGAATAACTGGGTCAAATGGGACCTCAAATCCTATTTTTTGCAGGCTTCTCCATATTGATTTGCACAGTGCTTGCATGTCCCGGCCCGCGGGTAAGTCAACGGAGACCCTAGAGGGGGAGCGAGGATGAGAGGGGACAGGGGACACGAGAGATGGAGACAAGACAGGTTTCTGATCAAGTCTCGTTTATTGCAGAAGCTGTTACAACATATATACCGTAGGGCTAGAGGGGAGGAGCAAGAGGAGGGTACTGGGGCTACTTCCTTGTTGCCGGGTAGATTTGCAGCAGGCCCGGATATGTCCGTAAAAGGCACTCAAGAGTTCTAGCGGGGGGGCAAGGCCCCCCACAGGTCCTCCCTTTAAAATTATAATTTTAGAAAGGCGTCAGGAGAGCCAAGCCTGCGGGGGCTGAGCCTGTCTTGGGTCAGAGCAACACACGTGTCTGCACCGTGCACCTTACCCGTCATCGGTTAACCAGAGAATCAAGGCTCTGGCACCTGTCTTAGGCGGCACACGAGGGCTCTCTCATTGCATGGCACGCTTGCTCAGTTGCCCGTCATTGGCTTGCCAGCCCACTCACCAGGTGGGGCGAGAACACTTCGCCACGGCAAGGACCTAATCGATGGTCCGACATTCGTCCTGGTCAGCCATTGCCAATCTATTATAGTAGACCTGTATGGGCGCTGTTTTTATTGCCTCTATCTGGGCTCTAAGAAAGGCCATGATTTTGTTATAAAGTACGGGCCCTAAAGAAATGAGCAAGAGTAGACCCAATAAGGGTCCCAGCAAAGGGAGGAGATAAGGGAGGAAACCATTGAGGCCAGTCCAGAGGGGATTTTGAGTGAATTTTTGTCGTCATCTGTTTAAATCTTCCTGAAGTTCGCGAATTTTTCCCCTGACGATCCCAGATTTGTTGGCATAAAAACAGCAATGTTCATTTAAGGCTAGACTGTGAATAAGAGAGTTAAGCTACCCTGATTAAGCTTTTGAAGATAACCAATGTGGACATGCTACAATAACATATTCAGAACTTAACCAATATGAACGTTTTGTAACAACATATTTAGTGCTTAAATATCAAGGACAACCAATACAATCAATTTATAACATATTTAGATAATATTCATTGTGATATGTCTCCCATAAGATTATATAATATAAAATTTACTAGGGGGTCCCTTTAATGAATTAAGACCAGAATAATCATTTTCTGGGTGGCCACTTCTATATTCATCAAAGGGAGTTCCCATCTATAATCATTTTGACAAACAATTAATATATATCTTTTTATTTTATAACTGTTAATTGTAATTTGATTGTTGCGTGTGGGTAACAATGCACGTCACTTTCATAAAATAAATTTCAGTGGTACTTTGATCAATTAACAACCTGGGAAGAAAAGCATGTCTTTAGTTTAATAATATTATCTATAAGTCAATTTAACAATAGGCAAATATCCTTTGAAGAGGAAGGAACATATTGAGCTCAACTGTACAAACACAAACAACAGACAATAGACAAACATATAAGACAGTGTGTAAAATTAGGGTGCACCCAAATATAACTAGCCAAATTGAATTATACTATACTCTTGATGATTATTAGATTGTAATTGTAGGTGCCATTGTTAACTGGTTAAGATTGGACAACGTCAGGTCATCGGCATCATCAGCACACCTATCAACTTGTTTTACTAGGCGTTCTGGGAGCCACCTGGCTGACTTCATTTCCTTGGAGTAAATACACACCGATCCTCAGCCCCAGATAAGTACAGGATCCGGCCCGTGCCATGAGTGGTCCAGGGGGTCTTTCCACATCACCGAGGCAAATTGTCGTTGCGTCTCTGGTTGCCAGAAACGATTGGCTGCAGATAAACCTTTGGCATCCAAATTTAAGAAGTTAAGAATAAATAGTGCATGTGATATCAGATTTCTAGGAGACCCCTTAGTAGGATACCATTCCCCCTTTTTTATTTTGTCTAAAGTAATTTTAAGTGTGAGATTAGCCCTTTCTATAATGCCTTGTCCCTGTGGATTATATGGGATTCCCGTTATATGTGTTATTGTAAATTGTTTGTAAAATTTGGAGAAGCCAGAGCTGATATAGCCAGGACCATTATCTGTTTTAATTTGTTGTGGGCAGCCAAGCACTGAGAAGGCAGTGAGGAGATGAGCAATGACGTGTTTAGTAGCTTCCCCAGATTGCAGGGTGGCAAATATGAATCCACTATATGTATTAATGTTGACATGTATATATTTAAGATTTCCAAATTTAGGGTAATGTGTGATGTCCATTTGCCATAGGGCATTTGGAATCAAGCCACGAGGATTAACTCCCAGATGAGGTGTAGGAAGGTGCAGAGTGCACGTAGGGCAGGCCTTAACAATTTGTCTAGCTTGTTCTCTAGTAAGCTTATACATAAGGCGAAGCGTGTGAGCATTAAGATGATGGAATTGGTGTGCCTTCTGTGCTTGGTCAATCGGACTGGGGGCATCAGTATTTATTGAATAGGCAAAAGCCTGAGGTCTTGTGGCTAGGTCTGCTAAGCGGTTGCCCTCTGCAAGTGGGCCGGGTAGGTTAGAGTGGGCGCGAAGGTGCCCAATGAAAAAGGATTTGGATCGTTTTCTGATTAGATCTTGTAATTGGAGGAAAAGACCACCAGTCTGAGAGGCAAGTTTGATCAGTCCACATGTTTCTAATAAGGGAACAGATTGGGCAATGTAAGCACTGTCAGTAAAGAGATTAAAAGCTCGGGCAGGAAATGCGGTAAAGACCGCTATGACTGCCTGGAGCTCGGTTAACTGGGCCGAAGAGTGGGCGGTTTGGAACTGGACAATGTTATCATCCCACACATAGGCAGCCATTCCAGTGGAAGAACCGTCTGTAAAAACGGGTAGAGCCTCTGGCAGAGGAAAGCAAGAAGTGATCTTCGGGAAAATGAAGTCATGTCTGTTGGCAAAGTCAATAAGTTTGCTGGGAGGATAGTGGTTGTCCAATAACCCTGAATAAGAAGCAAGAGCAATTGGGCAGGAATCGGTGGTTTGTATAAGCCAATCGACCTGGTCCTTAGGGTAGGGTTGGATAATGACATCAGGTTCTTTTCCAAAGTACATCTTTCCATGGTCTCTGCCCAAGATAACTAGGTCTGCAACTGCAACATAATAGGGGTAAAAGACCCGCTTAGGGGAAACTGGGAGATGAACCCACAAAAGGGGAGCGGTTTGCCAAAAGACAGCAGTGGGAGAGAGGGAGGTTTTGCAGATGATATACTGTAAAGGAGAGTTATAATCCATAAAATTAATTGTTTGATTTTGAATGGCTTGTTCCACTGTACTGATGGCTTTGCGCCCCTCGGCAGTGAGCTGTCGAGGTGAAGTAGGGTGGTTATCACCTTGTAGGGTATCATAGAGAGGCTTCAGGTCATGTTTAGTGAGCTTTAAATAGGGCATAAGCCAATTAATGTCTCCTAGCAATTTTTGGAAGTCATTTAAAGTCTTAAGACCGTCCAGCCGCAAGGTAAGCTTTTGGGAGGAAATGTGACGTCCCTTCATCTGAAATCCAAGGTAGTTATAAGGGTCTTTTAGTTGAACCTTATCAGGGGCAATCTGGAGGCCATGAGATTCAAGTGCCCGTCGAAGGTCAGCATAACAAGCTAAAACCTCACTTCCTAATTGCCCCGCTACAAGGATATCATCCATGTAATGGATAATATACATTTGAGGCCAATTGTCTTGGGTGGATTGGAGTGCCGCGGCTACAAATGACTGGCACAGGGTGGGACTATTGGCCATGCCTTGGGGCAGAACCAGCCACTGAAAGCGCTGCATTGGGGTACAGAAATTGGTCGCTGGAAGGCTAAATGCGAAGCGTTTTTGATCAGCAGGATGTAAGGGAATGGTGAAAAAGCAATCCTTTAAATCAATAATAATCTTGTAATACCCAAGGGGAATGGCTACCGGCGAAGGGAGACCAGGTTGTAAAGCTCCCATGAGTACCATGGTTTTATTAACTGCTCTAAGATCTTGTAAGAGTCTCCATTTTTCCGACCGTTTTTTAATGACAAAAATGGGAGTATTCCAAGGGGAGTGGCTAGGAATAATATGGCCAGCATGAAGCTGTTCCTGCACCAACTGTTGAGCTGCTGACAATTTCTCCTTAGAGAGGGGCCACTGATCGACCCACACTGGATCATCTGAGAGCCAGGTAATCTTTTCAGCATGGGCCGCAGGAGTGTCAATGGCCCCTATGGAAAATGGCCTAGCCCTGCCCGAGGGGGCCGAGGGACAGGCTCAATGGGGTGAGTAAGGTTTGTAGGGTGTTTCCCCAGTCCCGTTCCTGGAATGTACCCATTTTTAAACATCTGCATAGGGACAATTTCATTGGGGCTGGAAATAATTATCCCCATTTGTGATAGTAAGTCTCTTCCCCATAGATTAATAGGTAACCCTGAAATGATATAAGGTTGAATGGTGCCCTGATTACCATCTTGGTCTCTCCAGGTCAGATCTTTGGCACTTTGTTTAGGATTTTCACTCTGACCTATACCCCCGAGATGGGTGAGGGTGTCTTTTAATGGCCATGCCTGAGGCCAATCCTCTCCCTTTATGATAGTTACATCGGCACCAGTGTCAACCAGCCCAGAAAATTGTCTCCCATCTAACCACAAGGTCACGAGAGGCTTTTGTGCTGAAAGTATCTCTGACCAGTAAACATCAGATGAGCCGAATCCCTGGCTGCCTCGGGCGTTGTTTAGAGCCTTATTAGAGGTAGAGAGAAGGGGAAGGAGTAGCAATTGAGCAAATCTTTGGCCTGATTGAATGGTATTAATAACTTTGGGAGAAGAAACCATAACTTTAATTTCCCCAGAGTAGTCATTATCTATCACTCCTGGGTAAACCAACAGCCCATTTATGGTACTACTGCTTCGGCCTATTACGAGGCCAAAAGTCTCTCTAGGTAAGGGTCCAAAGACTCCTGTGGCGAGGGCCTGGACTCCCATTTCTGGGGTCAATACTGTGTGGGTGGTGGCACTGAGGTCCAATCCGGCACTTCCTTTTGTGGCTCTGATGAGGTCTGAAATGGATTGCTGTTTATTGGAGCAAAATTGAGCGCCCCGTAAATTTGTTTGGAGTTGGGGGCCTGGGGCTGGCCCCCTTTCCCGTTTCCTGAATTCGAATCCTTAAGAGGGGGAAGGGGTCGGCCCTGGGCATCAGTTTTGGATCGGCACTCACTCGCCCAATGCCTCCCCCGATTACATCGGGGGCAGGGCCCGGGGGGCGGAGCATTGGGGCCCTGCATTTTAGTGGTCGGGCATTCTCTAGCAAAATGGCCGGTGGCCCCACACCGGAAACACTTATTGCCGACGTGGCGTTGCAAAAATTGTTTGACTGTGAAGCCTTGCATGGCGGCCGCCATGGCAAGGCCCTGTTGGTAGGCGGCCCCAATCTCAGAACAAAGGCGAATGTAGCCGGAAAGGTCAGTTTTCTTTTTATAGGGGCGGATAGCGGCCTGACAGGCGGCATTGGCGTTCTCAAAAGCAAGCTGTTTAACAAAATCTGTCCCTGTCTCCGCGCTCCCAAAAATCCGGCCTGCCGCCGTGAGAAGGCGGTGGACAAAGTCCGCAAATGGCTCGTCTGGGCCCTGCCCAATGTTAGTGAGGGAGGCACTCACGTCTCCTTTGGAGGGGAGCTTTTTCCAGGCCCTAGTGGCGGCGGTCTGAATCTGGGCATATAACCCCGCATCAAATTGTATTTGTTGGTCGTTGGCGGCGTAGGCCCCCTCCCCAAGGAGCATGTCAAGCACCCATCCATTCCCCGCCTGAGCATTGCGCCTAGCAGTTTCTCGGCAATTTTTAACATATTTAGATTTCCATAATAAATAATCACCTCCTGTAAGGGTGGCGCGGGCCAGAGTCTGCCAATCAATTGGGGTGAGCCAATTTTCTGCCACCGATTCTAAAATAGCCATGGTGTAAGGTGCAGTGGCCCCATATTGAGCTGCAGCTGTTTTAAATTTTTTAATGACCTTAAAATCAAAACCACTGTGGTGTCTTCACGCCTGTCTCTGTGCGTCAGTAGTTTTAGTTACGGGAAAGGCTTCCGCATTTTTAAGTTTCAGGGATACTCCCGACCCGGATGGCACCCTAGGGGCCGCCCCTCTAACGGGGGGTCGTGGCTTAAGTTTGTCTTCTCTACGGACATTTTTATGGGCTTTGCCTGTTCTTAAGCCTTCAAGCTGGGTAATAAGTTCTTGGTGTTCCTTTTCTAACCTTATCTGTTCTTTTAGAAATTCTATTTTGTCCCGGAGTTCCTTTTGGGGATCAACAACAGGACATGCCAGAGTGGGAGTGTCGGGGCCTGAAGAGATATAAGGAGGGGGATATCCGGAGTCGCCCCACAATGCTCCCCCCGCGGGCTCCTCCGACCCGGAGCCCTCTTGGGGCGGATCTGGGGGCGGAGGCGGGCCACGATAGGCTTGAAGGGAGGGATATAGGGGCGGAACCTTCCTCGAGGGTGGGGCTGTCCTAGAGGCGGTGGCGGAAAGCAAGGAAGCAGGGGTTCGGCGAGGCCCTGCCCTACAGGGCTTGGCAGGGTTCGTGGCCGTTTGGGGTTGGTCCGAAGGGACGTCATGTCCGTCGGGGGCGGGATCGTCGTCACTGTCAAAGGACATCAAGTCCTCTTCTTTGTCTGACAAAGAAGTCGTGGTCTCAACGGGCCTGGGCCCCGGCGCCATATTGGCCCGGGAGACTGCGTCAGAATCACTGGCGGGTGTCAGCCCCTTACCATCTCGGAGAGCTACCTCCCCAGCCTGTATAGCCTGCGCCACCAGTGGATCCCTCGCTTTATGAGAAATAATATCATTAATCAAATTCCAATATGAGAACGCCGCAATAGGGACCTTCCCGGGTCCGCAAGTGGCATAATAATCCTGGAGAGCTTCCCCCACCTTTTCCCATCTCTGTTCGTCAATGGTTCCCTCAGCAGGGAACCAGGGACAGAGATCTTTAATATAATCAAAAAATCTTAACAACTGTTTGACTGTAACCTTTACCCCTCGTGCCTGTAATGTCTTCTTGAGACCTTGCACAAACAATTCGTGCTGACTAATGCCCTGTCCCATAATCGCTGCTCAACTTACCGAGGTGCAAAAAGATGGCAGGTCCACGTCAATTGCAAGCCTCTCCCGTGTCGAGTGTGCTCTTTGTTCCTCAATCTTAATCTTAGGGCCCCTGAGCAGCGTCCTTCACTGGATCCCCCGTTCTCTGGCCGCACGTTGGGCGCCACTTGTCCCGGCCCGCGGGTAAGTCAACGGAGACCCTAGAGGGGGAGCGAGGATGAGAGGGGACAGGGGACACGAGAGATGGAGACAAGACAGGTTTCTGATCAAGTCTCGTTTATTGCAGAAGCTGTTACAACATATATACCGTAGGGCTAGAGGGGAGGAGCAAGAGGAGGGTACTGGGGCTACTTCCTTGTTGCCGGGTAGATTTGCAGCAGGCCCGGATATGTCCGTAAAAGGCACTCAAGAGTTCTAGCGGGGGGGCAAGGCCCCCCACACTTGCACAAGTATACACTCCTACCAACAGAGCACAGGCATCTTTACCTGGAGTGCCAGGGAATTGAAATGGTTAGTTGTGTTGCTAAAGGGACAGTCTGCTAGGATTTATAAACAATGATTTGTGACTGTAGTCAGTTCTACCCAACAGCCTACTCAGGTTCTTTTAAAGTTATGGGATCTTCCATTTGTACACATAATAATAATGTGACTTGTACATATAGGAAAACAGAACACAAGAAATAAAGCAAGCTTCATACAATGCAGGCTTAGTGCCTGGAATACAGAAAGCCCTCTAATCCAGCTCATGATGTTATGGTTAGTGTCCTACACCTCTACACCCTTACCATCACATTCATCATCCTTTTAGAGTTCTTAGGAAACATTGCAAAGGGACCCATTTCATGCTATTATGTGTGAGACAGCAGTGGTAAAACAGAAATTTGTAGAAAGCATATTTGCAATAATAATTCTGCCCTCTCCACTATCATCAAGAACAAAAATTTCTATTTGTTATAACTGGTCTTTTGATATTTATTATTTCCCATCTGATGACCCAAACTGTCAGGTTTGACCTCATGGAGTGGAAACAACATTTCAAGCATCCTTCCATATCCACAAGTTACCTCTGCACTTGCTGGGTGATGCTGTTTCTCTGCCGGATCATAGTCAAGGAGAGCAGATCCAAAGACCCCCCTATGACCTGTTGCTAAATGTACACTGTGTGTGAATCTGTACACCTCACCCTGCTCTTCTTGCTTGACAGAATTATTGAGAGTATTGCCCATCTCCACAACATATGTGGACCTAAAGAAAATTTGGAACTTAAATATTTAGGCACTTCATGTTTTGATCTTCAAATAAGGCCCTCTCTCTTTTTACAAATAGTATGTTTACTGGTGGAAAAAAGTCAAAAGAGGCACAGGAGCATGAAATGGAGAAAAAGCTAAAATATTTTTACACCCATTCACAGTAACATCCACTTCTCTTTTTGTATATTTTACTATTTTTATGCCAGTGAAAATCTTTGCTATGTTCTTGCAAAAGTTAAATGCAGTAGCTGCTGCTAAATGAAAATGCAAGGGTCATGCATTCCTAATATAGACAAAAATGAGCTATTTTACCCTGACTCTGGTTCTAAGGGACATTCCCAGAAGGGATGTAAGCTGCACAGAACAAAGCAGTAGCCCTTAGAAGTCCTAGTCATTATGCCTATGTATTGCAATCCAAGTAAGAGTGTAATCAGTGTTTACTGTGGATTTTTATTTTTAATTCCTCCTGTGTGTCAGGATAAAGGACCCAAGGAACTTGAAATGGAAGTCAATTAATCTCATCCAAACACATGCGCATATTTACACAAAGGTAAAAACTGAATGCACTTTATAGGAAAATAAGATGACAATTTCAAAATCCAAGAGTATTTTATTTTAAAAGCATGGTATTGATTCTTATATCATTGTTTCTAAGAATTCTTAAAGTGAATTTTAGCGTTATGCCACACACCCATCGCCTATTTATAAAAGGAGGAGCAAACACGATCTATTAATCCATATCAGTACAGTTGTATCAACAAAAAATCAACTCAGATGTCAATGCTCAGTGTTGGAGATAGAAAAAGACTTGGCATATGTTACAGAAATCATAAGGGATGGAAATGGGATTCAAAAGTAAACTGAAAGTTTGTATTTGATCCAATTATTTTCTTTGTTTCCCAAGCATCGAAAAGTTTTCAGCAGACATCCAGAGCTTGAAACCACGTTTATGTCAGAGGAACATGGAACTCTTTCACAGGGGTTCTCTTTTGTATAAAAAAGGCTATTGTATAAATAAAATATTAAAAAATAGTAGGAAACAGGGAGCAAGATCTTTTACAAAGGGTATGGGGACCATGAGATTGAAGGATGGGGAGAGATGAGGGGAAGAGTGTGAAAAAAGAATCAAGAAGTCTTATGCTGGGCCGGAGATTTAGCTCAGTGGTTCTGGCACCTGCCTCACAAGTGCAAGGTCCTGAGTTCAATCCCTGGTACAAAAAAAAAAAAAAAGACTTATACACATGTACTAGCTCTCCACAATGAATGTAATCATGATGTTGTAAATATGTATTAATGAGGGCTGTGGAATGTAGCTCAGTGGGGCTTCCCCTGCCTGGCAAGTGCAAGGTCATGATTTTGATCCCTTGTACCAAAACCAAACCAAACCAATACTAATGAAAATAAGTTTTTAATTAAATAAAATCTCCAGTTTCCAGAGGAGGAATCAGATCAAACATGTGTTGATTTCTTTTGTTTATATTAGGGCTAAATTAAAAGTTGGGGGGACAATATGAACATCTCTAAGGAACGTTTGCAATATGGGACATGAATGAGATCAGTACTAAGATGTGCATGGTGGCAAATGCCTATAATCCTAGCACTTGTGAGCTGGAAGCAGGTGGATCACCATGAGTTTTTGCCCAGGAGGTTACATAGTGATTTCCTGCCTTTTGGAACTGCAAAGTGAGGAGTCTTGAAAAAAAATGATGTCAGTACTGACCACCGAGGAATTTATTTATTTTTTATTGTCACCTCTGATCTCAGAAATCCTTCCCACAGTGGATACAGCAGGTGTTAATCCCTTGCCCCTGTGATTTATGTGGAACCCGCAAAGGGTAGAACATTTTAAAAAGTAGATCACTTCCTGAAGAGACAGTAAAAAAATGAGGGCTTAGATTATGAATGGATCTAAGTGACAGGACTCAACTGGCAAGATGCCCTATGTGTGTTATCAGAGATCCATGTGTAAACATCTCTTCACTCTGTTCTACCCAACACCTGATAATGGATTATAGAAAAATAGTGTAAACTTTGCATTCTTTAAAAACATTGATATAAATCTCTCTTGTGCTTGAGAAATATAGGCTGTTAAGATGAAAAAACGTACATGCAAAGAGTACATAACTCATATGTTGCCATTTAGGAATCCCTCAATATTGGTTCATGATGCTTTTGTTACCTCCATCCTCATGCTCATCCTTATCAGCACCCTAGGAAGAAATCTCCTCCATTTTGAGGAGCTGAGGAGGCAGTTTACAGACAACCAAAATCTACTGTAATGGATTAGATTTTTGGGAAACAACATGAGTTTATAAGTAAAAGAAAGCCTTGAGAATTTGGGAACCCCACCACACTCAAGTACATAAAAGTAAAAACTTGTGGTGCAGTGTGTGCACAATGCTATTATTACATTTCACTATCCAAACTTTCATGTGTGCTCATGATGGGAAGCAATAACTCCAATAGTTCTTCATCCATCCATCTTTCCCTTTAACAGTTTGATAAGCCCCCTACTTACATACAAATGATTTCCTTGGAGAATGTTTACATATAAGATATATTTGTACATGAAAAATTGAATCCCATACATTACATCTGCAGAAGGTTGCAACTGGAATGTTTATAAGTTAGGGATTTACTGTACTGAGTTAAGCAGAGTCTGTACTGGATTACATCCAAAATCTAAAAATCCATACCTTTCACATGCCAGAGGACCAGTGAAGGCTCTACTTAAACCCACAGCATTGACATCAATAATATCAGGTAGGGACAACTTACTTCAGACAACCATGATGGAGCAGACACAGCAGCACAAAACTGATTGGAATAATCAAAATGAAAGTCAGCAGGAACCGGCTGACTATGTACAATGATCCTGGAGGCTCAATGCACACAGCTCTTAACTGCTGAAATTGGTCCATGTTACCCCAACTTCTAGTCACTTCTGAAATGTAATGGAAATTGAAGAAAAGAGATAAAACAAATGTCCAAAAAAGGTTTTGAGAACTTCTGCAACTCAAGAGGAATCTCGTGTACAATTCACTTTGCTAATTTCTTCATTTAAATAAAAATCCTCAGTGTTTTATTTCCATTCTGCATTGTGGTAAGATACACATAACTAAATGTCTCATTTTTATAATTTTAAAGCATGGATTTATATTGTTTTTGAGAAAATATACATCTCCAAAAATTTTTCAATTTCCAAAACGAAACTTTTCTTCTGTATGAATTCCACATTTCCCAAATAGCCATTATTCTACTAATATGAAACATAATAACAAATTTAAGTTATCAGATTTATGAAATAAAATGACCAAGATGGCATTATATCAAAGTGAGTTTGGGTTGTATAATTTCACAATATTTTCAAACTTATATTCCAAATTAATGTCAAGTAATTTGGTGTTACACCCTCCAACTGTAGAGCCTCTTCAGGGTGCTACTGATGTCCCTGTTCCTCAAGGTGTAGATGAAGGGATTCAGCATAGGGGTGACCACAGTGTACATCAATGAGGCTACCATCCCCTTGCTGGGGGAATATGACACATCTGAACCAAGGTACGCTCCAATACCAGTTCTATAAAATAAGCAAACAGGTGACAGATGAGAACTGCAGGTAGAGAAGGCTTTGTACCTCCCCCCAGATGATGGCATTTTTAAAATGGAGGAAAAAATTTTATGATGAGAAAAAGAGCCCTAAGATGGGAAAAAAGCCAAAGATAATACTAAAAATATATGAGACTATGGTTTTTATTAAGGGACCAGAACATGAAAGACTAAGGAGGTGAGAAGGGTCACAGAAGAAATTAGCAATCTCCACACTCTTGAAGCAGGTAAATTGTAAAACAATTGCATTATGCAGCTGTGAATCCACAAGACTAAGAAAGAGAGATACAAAAAGAAGTAAGACACACTGGTGTGGGTTCAAAATGATTGTGTAATGCAGGGGGTGGCAGATGGCCACAAAGCGGTCATAGGCCATTACAGTCAGAAGCATGTCATCCATACATACAAAAAATAGAAACACAGACATCTGTGTGAGCCAGCCCACATAGGAGATGACTCTATTGCGACTTAGAATGTCCACAATCATCTTTGGAACTGTAGTAGAGATGAAACAGATATCCACAAAGGACAAATTGGAGAGGAATAAGTACATGGGCTTGTGGAGATGGGAGTCAGAGCTGACAGCCAGGATAATAAGCAGGTTCCCGAGGACTGTGACCAGGTACATGGACAGGAACAGCCCAAAGAGGATGGGCTGCAGCTCTGGGTCCTCTGAGAAGCCCATGAGATGGAATTCTGAGACCTGTGTTAGATTATATCTTTTGATAGTGCTTGAACACCTTTTCAAAAAGAAAACTCATTAGAAAAATGAAACCGATAAGCAGCACCTCAAACTCTGTATATGTCATACATTTGAATATTCCTAGTCAAATTATCCCTATATGAAGTCCAAAGCCATCAGAAATACTGTTCTACTGTGAAAGCTTTGACTTTCATAAAGTCTTTCATTATTTACTTGTTTGTTTTCCAATACTTTCTGTCCAGTCCTGCTTTACAGATAGTCAACAGCACAATGTTAGTAGATCAAGAACTTTAGGGATCTGAACTGTATAAGCCTAGTAAAATACATACAACTTTTTGCTAAAAGAATTGAAAGAAAGTTAAGCCATCTCTCTTTTACAAATGTAATTCTATTGGAATAAAATAAAATGTATTCAAATATAAGTTACTTTAATCTCAGAAAATGGTACAATATTCTTTGTGTCTAAAATAGTATAAGATCTAGAACTGCATTATCTGATAATAAATTAAAGTGAATTTGATCATATTCAGAACACATTGTGTTGAGCCAGTTATCTCAGAAATTTTCACCATTCTTAGGATTTATGATTTCTATCTTTCAATAAGAGCTCACTTAGCCTTTGTTTGTGTATCAGTTATTTAATATGTAAGTATTATCTTACCTGTTAACTCTTGTGTGTATAAATGAGGCCAAAGTAGATGCACATGATTTTAGTACATTGTGATACAAATGTAGCAGTAGGCTACACTGTACTTGTCAATGATTTAAAAAGTAAGTTATTAAAACCACATATGATGATTTAATTTTTTACAGAATATTCTTATAATACAATTCCAGTAAAATACTTTCCAGTTCGACATATCTTTGTTCTTTTTATTGATTCATTATTCTACAGTATTAAGATAATATGCTTTATTGTTTTTCTGATTATAAACCCTCTTATTTGCAACAGAAGACATTAGAAGTAAAGAAAGCCTGGCTGAGTCCTAGTCTTCCTAATTCTGACTGATTTTCATATCAATCTTTTCTGATATAAATCTTGCTTTTCTGTTATTTCAGGTATGCAAAGGAAACTGGGACACACATTTTTGTCAAGCTGTACTGTGATTTAGTTGGGGAAAAAAACAAAAGAAAAAATAAATGAAATAATGTAAACATGATGGAAACTCATCCACAGCAAAAAAGTACATAAAATATGGTAAGCACACCTGTAAATAATGTAACCCTCCTTCAGTCCTATAACAAGAATTATTATTGACCTTATATGGTTGACTTAAAAATATTTTGAAAATAATTTAGTTTGCAACAGTTTTGGTTCTAATTTGGTAATATATTTATCCATTTTAAAATATTAAGATACCCTTGCCTCAGACCATGAATTTTAATCTAAATTTCAGGTTTTTGTGTTACTCTTTTACCCTAGAGTTTAGAACCACTGTCTTAGCATATTTGCTCACATTAAGAAAGCCTTCCATTTAATATCACCTCTACAGATAGTCATATAAATATTTAATAGTATTTGCATCAAGATCAATATTTTTTAGATCTGAACAATTCCTTAAGAAATTTAAATTTTTGCTACATCTCCATAATTTCATTCTCTTGCTCTCTTGTTCTCATAGGAAACTATTCTCATCAATTTCATGGGTAGATATTCCTTTCCATATTTCTGAGTCAGCACTTTTTTATGAATCCACAAGCAATTTTCTTAAAAACTTACCTAGAGTCCCTAAAACTCATCTAAGTAGTGTAACAAAACAAGCATTGTACCTGAAAGAGAGTAGGTTATATATTCAAGTGATTTTTAACTCTCCTTTAACTATTGCCACCATGATCAGAGAGACAAAACATTTATTTAACTTGTAAGTTTATTGTTAAGTTGATCTTTTTAAAATTCCTATACCTTGCTTCTTGTTACTCAGGTGAAAGTTTGTATAAAATATATTGGTGGGGGATACTTCTCTGGTTTCCCACAAATAATGCATGTGAACTTTCACTGATCATTTTCAAGAAACAGTGATTGAGTCACATTTTACATGATTTTGTCCTTGATATATATTTTCAAAATATCCCTGAGGTCTGTCCAGTCATGTTAATACAAAAAATTTCATCATCTTGCTGAAAATAACACTTCCATTTTGCTCAAGTTGTGGAGCTTGTGCCAAGAAATGGGACTGGGGAAATGAATATTTTAGTCCTATGCTATTGTCCTGCTATAACAGGCAGAATGTTTGTGAATCTTCTTTCCTCTCTGTGCTCATACTGCCTGAGGAAAATAAGAATAACACTCATCTCCACATGGTGGGAATTGAGTAAAGTCTGGAGCTTAAGTATTTGCGAGGATTTTGTTTCCTTATGATCTACTTACATGATTATGCAAGTAGGAAGTTTACCAATAGTGTAAATTGTGTTTAAAAAGGCACTGGAACCTGGAATAATATCAATAATATCATAATATCTGTAATAATGCATCTCAGCCAGAAGCATACATTCACCTGTTCCTGACTCTGTTCCTTTTTAAACCAATGAATCTCTCTGCTGTGCTTTACAATATTTTATATAGATTGAATTAAATATATTATAGTGTGCATGTGTTAGAAATAATAAATGGAGCAGAAAAGATTAAAAAATAATTCAAGAGATGCTGTCTGCTGCAGTGAAACTTTGCATTTACCATACAGAGGAAGCTATGAACAGCAATTCCAAGTCCTAATCACTGGTACATTATGGTTTCATATTTTAACTCTTACATTTGCTAAAGGGAAATGAAATCATGACCCAACATATCCCCATTTGAGTCTGTGAAGTTATTGCAAACATTGAGGAGGATGTGGGAATCTATAAGATATCCTCCAGTAGTGGCAGGAGAGAAACTTGTGCAGGGTGATTTGTCTTTCCCATGGTAGATGTAGCTGATCCCATTCATTGCTCTGCTCTTTGATCTCTCAGAAATCCCCAACAGGAAAGGTTTTGTGAGCAAGGTGTCCCTTCCTTGAGTGACAGAGACATAAAACAGTTGGTTGTGTTATTAAGGACAATCTGCCAATGTTAATTCTCCTATAATTCCATGTCTGTTAGCAGAAGGCCCAATTCAAGAGAATAATTTTTCTACCAAACCATTTACTAAAGCATCCATTGAAATGTCAGGCTTTTCACTTTCTATAAGAAATAATAATGTGCTTAATTATAACTACAGGAAGATAAAACACATGAAGTGAAAGAAGCTACATAGAACACTTTTGTCAGTGCCTGGAGTAGAGGAAGCCCACAACCAGTTCGTGATGTTATGGTTACTGTCCTCCTCCTCTCCATCCTTATTAACACCTTCATAGAACTTTTAGCATGCTTCCCAGCACTGCAGAAGGGCATATTTTTTTTTCTGAAATTATTTGTTTATTAATTTTTTGTATTTAAATTCTTTCATTGGTACATTTTAGGTATACAACACATTTACATTTCTCATTGGGAACTTGTACCTTTACATGATGCATCTTGGTTCTTATTTTTTCCCCATTCCTAGCCCTCCCTTCAACACCTCCACCCTTCCCTATTTACAAAGACTTTGTTTACATTTTTTCCATTTCTCATAATTTTTCCTTTCCTTTATTTCCTTTCTCCTGCATCTCCCACATCCCCTACCCCTTTGGACCTTTTCTTACTATTTTGCATTATCAATTATTCATTCTAATCATTGAAACACTTTAGGTATACAATATAATGACACTCATCATTGGAAATTTGCACCTTTACATAATCTCTCTTGGTTCTTATATTTCCCCCTTCCCCTGCCCTTCTGCTTCTATGTGTGATACCAATGAGAAATAAAAATAGGGCATTTATAAAGCAAATTTTAAATAATAATTCTGCTTTACCCACTACAACCCTGAACATAAAATCTCCATTCCTTATAACTGATAGTTTTCATATTCCTACCTCTATACCTGAATTCCTAAACTGTCATATTTGTCCTTCTGATGAAGGCAACATTCTGTCAAGGATCCTTCCCATATCACTGAGGTGCCCCTGCACTTACTGGGATGAGATGTTTTTCTGCTGCGTCACTGTCAGGGACACCAGATCCAAAGACTCTCCTATGTCTGCTGCTCTGTGAAAGTCAAAGCTCTGTCCTCAGAATTGAAATTAATACCAAGTCAGATACAAGCTTCCTGATGCAGACAGCCTTGGAGCCTGGGACACAGCTATGGAGGTCACTGGATTGGAGTCATCAAACTGAAGGCCTGGTGCACAAGCTGATTATTGACTACTCTGTGACCTTGGGGGCTCAATACCCACAGCTCATAATTAGATAATTCAGTCCATGTTATCTCAGTCTCTAAGGACTTCCCAACACAATGGAAGACGGAGACAAAAAGAAAATAAGTGTCCATAAGATATTTTCTTTTTCCCCTCTACTCAGGTAATATCAGTATGTAATATTTGGTTCTGTTATTTGAGGATAGTTTTTAAATAACCTTCAGCCTTATTTTATTCATGGACTAAAATATACATATCAAACAACTTATAATATTTACCATATTAATTAAGTATACATTTTGATGTCACATCATACATCTTCAAGTAATTTTCATTTTCCAAAGTAAAATATATACTCAATTTTAAAATTCCCATTTCATCCCACCTGGATTACACTATGCAAACTTTTAACCAATGAAACCCACAAAATTATAATACTATCATGACCAAATAGGCAGAACTTACAATTCTCGATGTTAGGTTGCTTTGTTTTTTTCCAAACTATATTCAAATGGATGTCACGGGTCCTTAGAGGAGACTGTTCTACTATGGGTTCTCTTCAGGATGCTTATAATGCTCCAGTATCCCACACTATAGATGAAGTCATTCAGCACAATGGGGACCACTGTGTACATCACAGAAGCCACTGCACTTTCTGCAGTAAATTTTGATACAGCTGAGCCAACATATACTCCAGTGACTCTTCCATAAATTCAGCAAACAAATAGTTGGAAGACACATGTAGAGAAGATTTCATACTACCAAAAATTGATGGGGTTTTCAGAGTAAGGAAACATGTTTGTAGTAAGAGGAAAATATCTATAAGATGAGGGGCAGGGAGAAGATAGCATCAGCAATATAATTCACTGTGTTACTAGGGGAGTTGTCAAAACAGGCAAAATTAAGAAAGTGGTCAGTGTTACAAAGGAAATTATCAATTTCTGCATTCTTTAACTAAGAAAAATGTAACATAATATAATTATGCAGATAGGAGTCCAAAACCCTATGCAAAAATAAAAACCAAAACTAAGAAACCACAAAGGCAAGTTTTACTGACAACTGAGTCATTGAGTTACAGATGGCTCCAAACTGATCAAAGCCTACCACAGTCAGGAGCTTGTGATCCCTACTCCCAAAGATAAAAAGAGACTTTTGTGTCAAACATCTTACATAGTAGATGACTCTGTTGTGAGGCTGGGTGTCCACAATCATCTTTCAGACCATGATGGAGATGAAACAGAGTTACTCATGAAGATGGGGGTGTGGAGGTGGGGGTCAGAGCTGACGGGCAGGATGATGAACAGGGTCCCCAGCAACGTGGCCAGGTACATGGACAAGAAGAGTCAAAAGAGGATGAACTGCAGGTTCAGAATATATGAGAGTCCCAAAGGATGGAATTCTGAGGCAAATGTTATATTTGTGCTTCTTGATTGAACATGTTCAAAAAGTAAAACAGTTGTTGCATAAAAGAAACAAATGTGCATGTAGTAACTACTACATATATTTAAAAAATTTCTTTTATTGCTACATTTTTGGTATACAATACATTTACGTTTATCATTCGGTGCTTGCACCTGTACATGATGTATCTTAGTTCTTATTTTTTCCCCATTACCTCTGTGCCCTTTACCCCCTCCACCCTTCCCTATTTAGATAGATTTTGTTTCCATTTTTTTCTTTTCTCATATTTTTTCCATTGCTTCTTTCCTTTCCCCTTCCCCTCCCACCACCCCAACACCTCTGGACCTTTTCCTATTAATCTATATATTTTGAATCCAAGTTCTGACTAGTTGTGTATACACTCTTGAAGTCCAATAAACTTCAATAATCTTTAGGGTATGATAAACAACAACTTCTTAGAACTCGTTTAATACTGATTTCTGAGTTACCAAATTCTGTACCAAACTACTTCAGAAATACTCATCTGAAAAATTTAGATGACCGAGAACCTTATCAACAACCAGCCTGTGATCACAGTGAGTGTAATCCTGCCTTCAAAACAAAGAAAATAAGAAATATTATATTTTCTCTAGAGGAAAATGGTCCTCACTAAAGAAAATTAGAAAATGAAATATATATTTTTTTTATTTCCAAGTAAATGTTACAAGTTCCTCGACTTACAATATTTGTAAACAGCAAGAGTTTGACTTCCATTACATGGAAAAAATTAAAGTTAATAGTTTATAATATGGAAATATTCCTCTGTACCAGTTATTTAGCAACAATTTTTTGTCATTTTTGAGACTACTGATTTCCCTCCTTAATGGGTATAAGTACTGACCCAAATAATGTTTGTTTTGTAAAAATTGTGACTATCTAAACTTTTCCTTTTCTGTCATGGAGTCAAGTTATGATGAAAATTCTTTGGTAAAATACATAATCTAATATGATTTCACTGACCTAAAATGTGGCATCAGTGCACAGTGCACAAATCAGTGGCTAAGAAAATAGTGGAATGTTAAGAAACATTTGAAATCTTTCATTTTTATATTTACTTCTGTGAAATCCATCCAGTCTCAGTAAAATAACTTGTGAAGATATTTTTTCTATATTCTATAGTGAACTTTTGAAACAAATTTTATTTTTTCTAATCTTAAACTTCCTTATTTATAGTTAAGAATTATCACCAGTGATATGCCAAAGCCCAGATTTGTGTATCACCATTTTTATTCCTTATTAAAATATTTTTGTCACTTCTTCCCAACACATGAATTACAACTTTCATATCTCAGCTCCATGAAGAAAACTCTGGTTCACTGTCTTATCAGAATAAATCGGAAAGTAATCTAAACCAGAAAATTACCTGAAATACTGTAAAAAAATCTGGAAGTTTCACAATGTATAGTACAGAAATAAGAGTCACCTACATCATATAATAGCTTTAAAACTGTTTTATTGATGCATATTAGCTTTACTGAATGCTGTTTCCATTTTTCATGCTTGTACATGCATATAATATACTTGGCCATGTTTAAAAATTTAAATTGAGTAAATGAGTGTGTCTCAATCCTATTTATTATTATTTTATCTGAATATGTGTCAAAATAGCCACCTAGGCTGGTATCAGCCTGTGACCAATCTCATCAGTATATCTATGTGTACATTTTTGGTCATCTTTTCCTAAATCAGGGTTCAGAAACACTGCTGTTGATACATCAGGCATTAGAAATGGTGCACTTATATCACACATTATTGTCATTAAACTGAAAAAGTAATTTTAAAATGTTTATTTACAAAATTTTAATGTTATTTAAATTATTATCTATGAAATTTGAATTCTTGATGCTTCTGCATGAGTGATTAAGATGTGTGATCAAAACATTGTGAATGGTGCTGCTGAGTTCCATGCAGTGGAAAGGCAGACTCATAAACAAATTATGGTGTGTCTTTCTTGAATTTATTCACCAGATCTGGCATGATGCGACGTCTAGCTTTCTCCATATTCAAAATGACTTTGAAAGTTAAATATTTACAATCAGTTCATGATATTGAAGCAGCCATGACAGCAAAACTAAAGACATAAAAAGATGCGATAAATATGTTTAAGATAAGGGGAAGTATTTTAAGAGAGATTAATGACAATGTGGATTTTTCTTCACTAATTTTTATTAATTTCAATATTCACCTTGATTTTTTATCACTGCTCACATAAGGATAATATAAAATATAACATTACTAAAATATGAAAACATTTCATCTGACAAAACATTTTATTGAATGGTATAAAAATGACCCATCATTAGTAATATAATTCTGTTTCAGCTTTATTTATCTGTATTTCTTAGCTTCCCACATACAAATCACAAAGAGAACAGTCATTATGTGCTGAATCCTTAATGAATGTAGTTGTATCAGGCATAAATCAACTCAGATGAAATTGCTGAGTCTTAGAGATACTAACCTGCAAGATGTTGACAAATAAGTAAACCAACTGCAGTTCTAATTATATTGTAAGTTTCACAGTAAGATTCACTAATCTTTTCCATATTTCCAAACTGTTTTCAGAAAGCCAGAGTTCATACATGCACGTTCATGGCAGGTACATTATAAAACTCTTTCACTGTTTCCATTCTCCTGAGCAGGAAGGAAATTAAGACTTCACTTTGTCCCCTTTTGAAGGATTTTTTAATTATTTTTTTTTACCAGAGATAGAATTCAGGTCCTCATGCCTGCAAGGCAGGCAGCAGAACCACTGAGCTATATCCCCAGCCCTGAGTTTCAGTGAGCTGATGACAATATTGCAGTGATATGGAAAGCTGCAAGGATATATAGAAGTAGGGAAAGATAGATATCCATTGCATATTGGGGGCTACTCTTTATGTGATAATTGCCAGTGATCTCAACCATTATTCCTATAATTGGTACAACATTTGTCATACACGCCTCTCTCTTCTAGTCTATCAGGCACCCACTAAACATGTACATATGTGACCAAGAGATTTATTCTTGGATTGAAAAATAAGTCAAGTGGACAGTCAATTTTTCAATGGGACATCTGGAATCATTTGCCTGCCCAGGTGCCTTTTGTCTCTAATCAGATTCACCAATTCAAACATGGCTTCAATTTTTCAATCTAAAGACTTACCACAAGTTACATTAAAATTTTGTGCTCCTCAATTTTCTATAAAGTAAAATATATTAGTACCTGGAAATCAGGACTGTCTCAACAACAGTTCGTGATGTTGTGATTTTTGTTTTACTCATCCTTTACCTCATCATGTAAAACTTTTTTCTTCTATTGGTCACATTTCTGGTGTCCAGGATGATAAATATGTGGGAAGTGCAATCAGTGTGGAAGGAAAGCAAAAGGTGGGATGGGATTTATATATCCTTCATCAAAGCACCGATATACATTTCACAGAACTCACCATTGAAATTTAGCACACTGTCTTCCATCAATTGTTCTTAAAACTGCTGTACTTGTCAAGATGAGGAGGAGGTATGTCTGATGAGCCTACATCTATCTGTCATCCACCTTAGCACTTACTGAGTCTAGTGCATTCATACTGGGAATCACCATGGTGTGTGGATCCAATGCCCCTAAACTGCATGGTGCCCAATAGAGGCTCAGGCCTGACCCTCACGCCTGACCCTCACTATTGATATGAATACAGTCTCTGATAGAAGCCTATTGGTGCAGATGGCCAGAGGAGGAGGGGACACAGTTTTGATGCCCACCGGAATGGTCAGGCTGTAAATGAAGGGAACAGTCATGGTGCACATCATTAACACCATAGCACTATTTCTGAGAAATTTGCTATAGTTGAACCAAAGTACAGAACAAAGTCTGTTCTATAAAGTAATTGAAAAATTGCCAGATTTGTACATAGAATAGGTTTTATATGACCCACCAGAGGATGACATTTTAAGATGGAGAAAAACAATTTTATGATAAAAGAAAAATAATTCCTAATATTACGGGAAAACAAATATGATGCCAGCAATATGCTTCACTGTTATTGGTGAAGGTATCAAATAGGTGTGATTTAAAAAGTGGGGAGGGGCACAGAAAAAATTAGAAATTTCTATATCCTTGAAGTTTGTAAACTGAAAGACAACAAAACTCAGCCACAACAAGTCCAAAGGGCCAAGCCAAAATGATGCCAAAATTGCAAAAACTCAAAGGTGAGACTTTGTGATGATCAAGAAAGCATCAAATGGGCCAAAACTGATCACAGCCTTCACAATCAAATGCACATGATCTATGTATACAAAAAAATAAAAGGACATCTTTGTTAGAAATGTTAGTTCAGATGTTCATAATCATTTCAATGGTGGTAGAGATTAGGTAGCTATCAGATTGAGAGGGGTCAGAGAAAAAGTAAGTTGTAATGTGGAAGTGGGAGTCACAGCTGAGAGCTAGGATAATTAGCAAGGTCCCCAGAACCAGGACCAGATTGCTGGACAGGAGCAGTTTAAAGAGGAAGAGCTACAGTCCAGATCCTTTGAAAGACAACTGACATAGAATTCTAAGACATGTTAGATTTTATGCTTCTGTAATACTTGCACACCTTTTGAAAAAGTAAAGAGTGTTGTCCCACTTTCCAAAACAAACACCACAATTATGTAATATTTACATGCAATAGTAAAATATATTCTTTTTTTATAAAGAAAAGAAGATTGGAAAAAGGAATCAAATAAACAGGCACCTAGCAATCTGTATATATTTTGAATCCAAGTATTCATAAGTAAGCTCCATTCAACTCAGCAACATTTCAGCTATGTTATGTTAAGGTTGATCATCCTAGAACTCTTGCAATATTGGTATCTGAGTTCTTTACCTCTTTCTATGCAGATCTACCTCAGAGACACTTAACAAACAATTTAGAAGACCAAAAATATAAGTGAAAAGAAGTCCATGACCACAGTAAGTTACAACTCACTCTTAAAACACAAAAGATGATGACTATTATCCTTCTGTCTTTAAGAATAAAATGCTTCTCATTTCCAGACATTCATTAAAAGCACTGAAATATTTTACTGTAACAATATGCCAAAAATTCATTTACTTTAAAATAGTTGTGAACATTCAGTAAGCACTAGGACTACTTTATGTGGACAATAAATACAGTCAGTGCTTCAGTCAAAATCTTGTTATGTGCCAGTTTTCTCCCAAGAATTTCTAAACACTTCTGGACTTTCTATTTCCCTCCTCTGTGAGTGTAAGTGCTCCCCAAAATGAATTTTATCTTTTAAAATATATGTATTTGATAACTCTTCTATGTGGCCAAAATTTTAATACAGAAGTATTAGTTAAATACACCACCTACCATAATACTAGTGATCACCAATGTCACATTAGTGCATACTGCACATTTCAAGGGTCAAAAAGTAATTAGATACTAATACACACACTCTCTCTCTCTCTCTCTCTCTCTCTATATATATATATATATATACACATACATATATATATATATATATACACACACATATATATATTTTTTCCTCAGGTTTGTTTGTATCAACCTGAATCAACTGCACTAAAATATCTGGTGAGGAAGTATACTGTTTAAATTTTTTCTTTGTTCTGTATTTTAGTTGTTCTGCTGTAACATCTTCATTGTTTTTCTAATCACAAGTTTTCTGTTTTACTGTTAAAGACTTTAGCAGCACATTAAATTATAAAGCCTAAGTTTTTTTCTCAACCATATCACTATTTAACAGATTTTGTCATCCACTCTCTGATACATGAATCACAATTCTTTTGTCTCAGCTCAGCTTTAATGTTTGTTTAATCAGAAAACATAGCAAATGATGGAAGTATTTCAACTTATATTTTTAAAAACCCAATTGGTTTTGTCATTTGCAATATGAGACAATGACTACTGCATGTAATTTTTTAAAAGGTTGAAGAATCTTTGAAATTGAGTAGTGGGTCTCAATTTCATTTATGAACATACATGTTTTTGTGTATATCTATACACTGTGACCTAAAACAAAAATCACCTTAATTCTAACACCTTCATCTGAAGTTTGTCATGGTCTTTTCTTACAAGAGTTGAGAACAATGGCCTTAAGTAGTTCCCAGCATTTAGAAATGGTGAATTGATATTGCATGTTATTACCTTCAAAAATTAGCAGTTTGAAAAGTTAAACATTTAACATTTGCCTCATCACTAATAATTATCATTATTTGAATCATTACCTATAGAATGTAGGTTCTTGTTATCTGTCCAATTCCGTTCTCCTGGAAACTACTTCCCCCAAGGTATTTACTGTCAGGATTTGGTAGGCAGATTTTCCTCTAGATATTTACATGTCTGTATTGAGCCAAAGCTAGGCATGATGGCACACCCCTGTAATTCCAGCCTTCTGAAGGCAGAGACAGAAGGATTTCCATGAGTCCAAAGCCAGCCAAGTTTACACAGTGAACTCAAGGCTGACCTGAACTGCATAGTGAGATCCTGTCTCAAATAAACAAACAAAAATAAAACCGAACAACAATAACTGGCCCAAAAGCAATTAAAGCTTATGTAAGTAGGATACGTCGCACCCCTTGTTGCACATGAAACGTATGAATTTACATTGACATGTAGATTTGACTCTCTATGAAGTACATAAAGCACTGAAATGCTTTAACTGACCCAAGGCATTGCCTGATGGAGGAATATCTTTTCATATGTAAGTTTATCATAATGACAATCTCAAAATTCTTTCTTCACATAACACAAGTTACAATTTCTCTATAGTATGTGAATGTAAAATAGTGGTTTGACTTCCAAAATTGATGTATATTCAATTTACTATGAAACACCTATGTTGTTCCAATAAAATAACAGCCCTTGTCTTGTAAATGTCCTTTTTACAAATGTGTGTCATCAAAATATCACCATTCCGCCAGGCTATTTTTTTTTTTTTGATTGGTGAATTGAGACCATTAATACTGATGATTGTATGTGGTATGTATTGACTTCTTATTGTCATGCCCTTTTCCTATTGTTGGATTCTCATCTTTGCATTTCATTACTTGTCTTGTCTGATGGATTCATTCTGTGGGCTTCCTGGGGTTTTGATACTTGTCTTTTCCTAGGATGCTGTTTAAAATTTATTGGAGTGCTGGTTTGATATTCATAAAGTTCCTCAAGTGCTACTTGTCATGAAAGTGTCTTATTTTTCCATCAATTTTGAATGATAGGTTTGTAGGTACATCAATCTGGTTGTAGGTTGATTTTTCTGTTGAACTTATATACAGCTACACTACTGAATTTGGTTATTAAGTCTAGCAGAATTTCGGTAGCATTCTTGGGATTTTCTTTATAGAATATCAGCTGCAAATAATGATAATTTAAAGCTTCATTTCCTATCTTTATTATTTTCATTTCTTCTTGTCTAATTGCTATGGCTAATGTTTCTAAAACTCTAGGGAACAAGAATGGTTATGAAGGACATCCTTGTCTTGTTCCTGATTTTAGCATGAAAGATTTCAGTTTTTGATCATTTGGTACGATATTGCCTGTTGGTTTTTTATAGATGGCTTTTATCAGGTTGAGATAGAGACCATCTATTCCAATTTTCTGTATGGTTTTTATCATGAATGTGTGTGTGGTCTTCTTTTCTGGTTGAAATACTTCCAGGCTCTTCTTGACTTGAGGGTTTGTGTTGAGAAGTGTGCTGTGATTCTGATGGATTTTCCTTTGTATGTGATTTATTTATCCTCTCTAACTGCTTGGAGTATTTGGTCTTCTGTTGGGATCTCAAATCTTGAACATTTTATGCGTAGGTGTAGATTTTCTTTTTATCCCAGGTAGTTGGAGTCCTATATGACTCTCTTATCTGTATGCTAATGTCTTTCCCCTGCTTGGAAAGTTTTCTTCCATTGCTTCTCTGAACTGTCCTTTTATGTTATTTGCACTCTTTCCTGTTTCTTCATCTACTCCGATCTGTCTTATCATACTCCTCTTTGCATCATTTAGCAGCTGCTATATTGATTTCTCATGGTCCTCTATTATTTTTAATAATTATTTTCTTTTCCTGGTCTTTAATTTTAATTCTGTCTTCTATATATGATATTCTTTTCTCATAGTGATTGATTCCACTGTGTAAACTTTCAGTGGAGGTTTTAATCTCCTGGATATCTGTTTCCATCTGTTTTATAAATTCTATTTGTTTCCTATTTTGTGATTCTGTCATGTTCCTCTGCTCCTCTATTTTTTTTTACCTGTGTCTGTTTTAGATTTATTAATCATGTCTGGGACTATAGGGTGAATATCTTTTGTTATGTGAGAAATTATTTTCTGATATTATTTTTTCCAGGTCCTCTTTCAATGCCAGTTCAGGGAGTCCAGATGGTTGAGTATCAGATTTTTCCATCTCGTTGCCCTTTGGGGTTGCCTTATCTTATCTGGAATTCTCATTTTGAGACTTGTTTACATGTGTTCTCATTTCAAAAGGTTCAGCCTGCTGTGCCTTGGTTAAAGCATCTTTTTGTTCACCCTGTGGTCTTTGTCAGTAATCCGTGGAGTGTCTTTTTTCTGCTGGTCACCACTGCATCAATTCCTGGTTTCACAGGGGAGGCCTTCTTGATACCTGCATTGTCCTGTTGTCCAGGCAGGGTTCTAGTGAGGCCTGTGCACTCTTGGCATGGTATCTAGGCATGCTAGGGCCTGCACTCTTATACAGGTGTTGTGTGTTAGGGCCTTTGGCTGGGGGCTGAGCACCCAATTACTGGTATCTGAGTGGGCTTCTGGCTAGGGTCTACATGCAGTTACCGATGATACTGGGGCTGGCCTCTGGCTGTTGCTTGTGCACCTGTGCAGCTCTTTTCCTAGGGAATCTGTGGCTGTGGGTTTTGGCCCCAAGTGAGTGGGGTCAGAACTGGGTCCTGGGCAGACATGCCTGCAGCTGCACAGATCTGGTGCACACTGGCTTTTCACTGGGATTTTTGCACACTTACTGATGATATGGGGGGGGTCTGTCTATTGCTTGTGACCCTGTGCAGCTCTTTTCCTGGCTGGTCTTTAGCTAGGCCCTAAGAGCCCAAGCATGTGGAGCAGGGCAGGGCCCTGGCAGGACTTCCCTACAGGTGACTTGCTCTGGTCTGCACTATCTTCTCAATGGGATCTCCTTGCACTTACTGATGGTATTGGGTGGACCTCTGGCTGCTGCTTTTGAACCTGTGCATCTCTTTTCCTGTAGTTGTTTACATTTTTATCAGGCTGTTAACTATTTCCAGTTGTCCCATAAGTTCTCTCAAACTTCAATTTCACTTTCCTCTTTCATCACTCCTTTGACCAATCCCATAAGTATGGTATCAAATTTCCTCTCCACTAGCTCTCCACTCTAGATATAAAAATCTCAACAAAGTTGAACCATTTTTTTTCTTTCATTTATTCTTATGTATTTTTATTTTTCTTTTCTCTGATCAACACCCTGATTTTCCCTTTTGTAATCATCTACATTGCAGCCTATCACAAGCAATATAGCACAGATTTTCTGAGATATTAAGGAAATGATGAAATAATTCAAACAAGTTTAAATTATATAATTGACATATAGCTGGCTCTGTAGAAACTGGTGTAATCAGTAGTGGCTCTTTCCTCACAATTAAGGGACAGGGAGTGATTCTATTACACTAAAAAGTTGAAGCGCTGTATAAATAACATAACAGGAAAACATATACTAATGAAATATTCATACTAGAACAGAGATTTCCTTATTATAAATTGATCCTCAAACTTGAGTACAGAAAAACAAAAGAAGCTAAAGAGAACAAGGAAACAAGATACTTCTAAATTTTCAACTTCCCAAAAGCTGATCTCCTAGGCACTGAAGTGGATGAAGTACAAAACAAAATGTTTAAAATACTTGACAAAGATGTAAGAAGAAACAAATGAAATGACCCACAGGAAGTTTACGTGACCTCAAAGATGATGTCATTACACAGATAAACAACTTAGCTGATAAAACAATCCTTGAGATTGAAGAAGCGACAAAAGCTTGGGTGAAGGGAAAACATGATAAACAGTATGAATGATAATTTTATTAACCAGGTGGTGACCATGAAAAGATATCAAATAAAACCTGACTATATAAAGAAAGCTGTTCAAATTCTGGAGATAAAAAATTACTGATATCAGTACACAGTGTAAGAACTAGTGGATAAGTTAATAGAGCAGATAAAAAAGACTAATACATTAAAAAACCAGACCATGAAAATCTCTCAAAGCATGCCTATGACTGCAAGAGTCTTTGAGGGGACATCTAAATATAAACCATAACAGTCCTCCTGAATAAAAGACTCAGCCAAAAATACACAACTGAAACATATAAACCATTTTCAGAATAAAAAGTACAAATTGTTGATACGTACATGAACAAATATTTAACATATTTGGCCATCAGAATGAGTTTACATTATTACTCCAGTAAGAATGGCTGTTATGAAGTACTCAAAAACAAATAAATGTTGGGGAAATTACGGGTAGAAAAAGGTTCTCTTGTACATTACTCGTGGAGATACAATCTTGTAAAACAACTATGGATATCAGAATGGAGATTCATTAGAAAACTAATAGTAGTTCTATTAGACCCAGCTTAATTTCTTCTGTTTATCTTCCAGAAAGAGTTAATGTCATTATATTTAGGCAATGATAACCTTTAAAAATTGCAGTCTGCAGTGTTAATGAAAATAGATTTAATGTTCTATACAAAATATAGAGAACAAAAATCGAAGTTCAAACCATAAATACCCTTATTAGTGGAGTTTAATGAGTATCTCTTTAAAACACCTTAGGTATATTTATAATTATAATTACCTATATATAAGCTATATTTTCATATGTACAATGCAATTAGGTTTCCCAATATGATGTAATAGATATAGCTAAAATGGAGTATAGGAATTTATTACAGAAGTTCGATCTGTTATGCATTCAAGATATATGAAGAGGAGGTGAACAGAACCACTCAGGAAAATTTAATGGTTTACACCTGCCTTGGGGGTAAGGAAAGCAACCACACTGAGTTCCTCTCCTCTGCAGAGTTGGTCTTTAAGGACATGCACTCATGGGATCACAATAGCAGTAATATTTCTGGTCTAAGAATGATCACTGGATATTGATCTCCCTGAGGTACAGAGACTGGAGGAGCCAAACAGGGAAAACCTCACTCAAAGGCCCTGCCCAGTCAAGAAACAACAGATGCTGGTCCTCCCAGAGGTGATCCTTCTTAATATAGAACCCACTGCTTCAGTAGATGTCTCTGTCCTTTCTCAGAACAGATCTTCTATCTTCCACATACACATGAGATGCTAAACATTATTCTCAATGAAGCATCCATGCAACCCAAAGTTACTTAGTTAATGATTTGACCATGAGCATAGATGTTTTACAATTTCAAGCAGGGGCAGCTGTGGGGACTGTACATGTATAAGATGATGAGAAACAGGTCCCCATGTGCTTGGTTTCATTTACATTTTTACCATTATTCATCCAGCTCATGTTCTGCTGGACACCTGCTCTTTCTTCAAAGCAGGAGGGACGATTTTATCTGGGAACAGAAATCTATGTCTGTGGCTACTCAGAAAAGATGACTCATTAAATATTCTGTCATTTAATTCTATTGGTGATTGTAAGGAGAATTTGCCTCAGTGTCTTGGTTTACTGGAGGTGTTATAACAATGGATACATAATGTGTTAATAAAAGGAATTCACTTTGTCACAGTTGTGGTGGCTAGAAATTGATGTATCAAAGTGTTGCCAGTTGGTTCCTCCTGAGATCACTCTCCTTGGTTGCTCTTATCTCAGTGTCTTCCCATGGCTTTTTCTCTGTGTGTCTCTTCTATAATTTCCTTGTAAGGATGCTTGCCATACAGGATTAGGGCCCAATCTAAAGAATACCTATTAGAGTTACCTTATCAAATAACCTTCTCAAAAGGCAATCACAGTGTGAAATTTTGGGGGCTACATTTCAGCTCATAAATTTTGAAATGGTTGAATCCAGCCTATAAAAATCAATGTATGTCATTATGTTGTATACCTGAAATGTACCAATGGTTAGAATGAATAATTGATAATGCAAAATAGGAAGAAAAGGTCCAAAGGGGTAGGGGTAGTGGGAGGGACAGGGGAAAGGAAAGAAGGAAAAGGAAAAATGATGAGAAATGGAAAAAATGGAAATAAAGTCTTTGTAAATAGGGACGGGTGGATGGGGTGAAGGGAGGGCTAGGAATGGGGAAAAAATAAGAACCAAGATGCATTATGTAAAGGTCCAATTCCCAATGAGAAATGTAATTGTGTTGTATACCTAAAATGTACCAGTAAAAGAATTTAACAAAAAAAGTCAATGTCTCTTATTCGCTTTTCAGTTTCTTTAGCCAGAAATGTAAGAAAAGTTATCCTAGCCTCTGGGAGAAAGGTGCTGTGAAATTTCTGAGAAAGGACGTCTCACTCTGCAGAAAGCCTCACCTTGCAGCTTCTCAATCTCTATGTCCTGCTCTGATATGTGCCTTCCACCTCTAATAATCAATTTAATGAGTAGGAATGGGCATACCTAAAAATCGAGGAGAAAATTGCACCTATACTAAGAAAGAAACATTTAAAGTCACGAAAGGAAATCATGAGAACCTTTGGATCATTTAAAAATGTTAATTCTGCCTTACTCAGAGGCATTATCGAAGCTTCTTCAAGATATTCAAATCAGCCATCAGACCCTCAGATCTCTCCATCTTTTCCAAACAAGGACAGTGTGGTTTGTGTCCACAGTGTTTCCCCATAGCTCAATAGGGCCAACAGCTAAACTGTCTGATTCATAGTTTGACAACCTTGGATGACTGGAGGTATACCAACAATGGAAACCATTGCCCATGTCATGTCTTATTTTATGAGACAGTGTTAATCTTTGTCATAAAGTGTAAAGAAGACTTGGTGTTTGATCAAGACAAAAGCCAAAATCCCAGCCCCATATTAATTATTAAATTGGCATAAATGAGTATTCAAAAAGTATAACTGCACACTCGTTTTTATTTTGGCATTATTGTCAAGAGCTAAGACATTGAATCCATATAGTACCCAGAGATGGAAAGTATAAAAATATTCACTAATAAAGAAGAATGAACTTCTGTCACATGCAGCAAAATGGATGGACCTGAAGGACATTATGTTCAGCAAAATAAGCCAGTTATAAAAAGACAAATAAAGCCTAAGCTTCCTCAAGTGTTGACACTTTGGACAAAGTTTTCCTGAGCATAGAATACTGATTACTAGAGGTTGGGAAGGGTGGGGCAGATAATATGTAACTATTTGGATTTGATCAAAGCACACTATGTGCATGAGGGGAAATATTAAATTAGTCCCCCAAATTTTCCTTTGAATTCTTGACTACCCACTTAAACTTTCCAATTTGGAGCTCCAAGTTTTATTTCAAACTCCAGTTTGGCTAAACATGTCAAACCCCAAATGTCCTATGTACACAGCATCCCATCAGAGTCACATGAAACCCCCAGTATCTCAGGTACTGAGCAGATTCTCTCATTGATCCTCCTCCCCTCTTCCTCTCTTTCTCTAAAAACCTGTGCACAGTCATTCAGAAAGCCCTATTCTCTATGCTATCAATATATGTCCAGAATTCAGCTAAATCACATCACCTCCACCTTTAGGATCACAATAGATTCCACCATCTGTTTAGGTTTATTCAAATGCTACCAAAACTGGAGTATCCCACATCTGCCTTTTTATCAGTAAGAATTTATAACACTCATGTCACACTACTTCTTTGATCTATTTCATATAATCTCTGCTGCTCACTCCACTACAACCCCTTTGGCTTCTTATGTTCTCTATTATTCAGTTCAATGATTTTTCTGGGTCTTGATTACAATATTTGCCCTTTACAAAGTTTATCTTGAAATTTAATCGCACTTGTAAAATGAGGTAGGGAATTTAAGAACTGGTCAGGCGGTAAGGGCTCTGCCTTCGCTGATGGATTAATGATGCCATGAAAAGCATTTTTGGGTGTGTCTTTGCCCACTCATCATCTTCCAGTGGATGGGGAATAGTTCTTCTTCCCACTGGATGAGGCAGCACCCAAGGTGCCATCTTGTAAAGTGAAGGTCAAACTGTTGATGAGACCCCTAACTTGCCATCACTTTGATACTGGTCTTTCCAACCACCAGAAGTGTCAGGCAGTAAATTTTGTTCTTGCTGAAATACTTACTGTTTGGTATTCTCTCACAGTACCACCAAAAGTACTAATTTTTTTATTTCAGTTGTTTTTCTGCCTGTTTTAATTTGCAGATATGCTTTGAATTTTTCTTCATTTTTCTATCCATGAACTCATGTTTTTTTATCAGTCAGGTTCCCATTTGAGATCTGCAGTCACTAGTCTCTTCTCTAGTCCTAAGTTTGTTGTACTGACTCCTATGCTTTTGATTTTATTAATAAAAAATTCAGTCAAGGAGCCCTCAGATAGTTTCTCAATTGATATATGGTGGATTTTCTGAAAGCTTCAGCTGTTCTAAGTCCATATTCATAAGTCCAGGTAGTGATTCAAATTTCTGTTCATCCACATGTCTCAGATATCGAGGCTCTACTTTTGCATTTGACTTCAAGAACCCAATCTCCTCTAGGAGACTTAGCCATCATTAGCTGGGGAGAGTCACTTCTTCCCTGTAGACCTTACTCCACTGAGACCCTTGATTTTAACCCAATTTCCCTTTATGTTTGAGTTTATTTTGCAATAAATGTGAATCTATATATAATTGATTTATGCAATCAACTATGTCATTTTATAACTTCTGTATTATGGCATGTGTTTGACATAAATGAGGGTGAGTTTCTATAGGGTGACATAACAATGCCATCTTGTCTTATATTGATATCAAATAATATACTAAACCCTCAATTGATTTAAGAAAAATTTATGCTAAATAGAATGAAACAAAATATCTTGACATTTCATTAAAAGATTGAATTAATTAATGATAAAGTGTGGACCTCAATACCCCACTGTCACAAATAGAAAGATCAATTAGACAAAAATATCAACAATAAAACACTAGACCTGAACCAAACTCTTGGAAAATGAACTTTATATATGTCTACAAAGTGTTCCACTCCAGAAAATCAGAGTACACATTCTTTGCAGCTGCTCATGGGTCATTCTCAAAAACAGGCCACATGTTAGCTCATATAACATGTCTAAGTAAATGCAAATGAATTGAAGATATGCCCTGTATAGTATCAGATCCTAGTGCAATGAAATTGGAGATCAATAGCCAAAGAAACTATAAGAACTTCATAAACACATGGAAATTGAATAATTCCCTCCTGAACAACCAATGATTCACAGTGGAAATTAAGGAAGCAATTAGAGAGTTTCTACAATTAAATGACAATGCCAATACAACATACCAGAACATATGAAGCACAAAGAAGGAAGACCTTTGAGGGAAATTCATAGCAGTAAATAGCCATATTAGGAAAAGAGAGTGAACTCAAATAAACAACACAATCTTGAATCTCAGGCTCCTTGAAAAAAAGAAGAGCAAGACAAACCCAAAGCTCATACAAGGGAGGAAACTCTAAACATCAGAGGGAAATTAGTGCAATGGAAACAAAGAGAACAATACAAACAATCACCAAAATGAAGAGTTGGTTTGTTAAAAGAATAAAGAAAATTGAACAAACCTTAAGCCAACTTTATCTAAAAAAGGAAAGAAAAGGCTCAAACCCATCCGATTACCAGTGAAAAGCATGAAATTACAACACATACAGCAGAAATCTCAAGTATTATCAATACCTACTTTGAGAACGTATACTCCAATAAGATGGAAAACATTAAAGAATTGGACAAATTCCTAGACACATATGAATTACTAAATTTGAATCAAGAACATATAAAAATTCTAAACAACCCAATATTGATGAATGAAATTGAAAACATAATTAAAAAATTAGAAGAGCTAATGTCACTAATGATCAAACTTTTAAATTAAATTGAAAGGAAAGCCCTACTCCTGAATTCCTTCCTGGAAGCAAACATTATCTTCATTCCAAAAGCAGAGTAAAACCCAATGGAAAAAGAGAACTACAGGACAATCTTCCTAATGACATAGATGCAAAAATTCTCCATAAGATACTTGTGAACAGAATGCAGATCATCAAAATGTCACATACAGCCTGACCAAGTGGGATTGATCCCAGGAATGTAAGGACATTTCAACATATGTAAATTAATAAATGTAATACACTGTATTAACAGCATCAAGGAAAAAACCATACAATCATCTCAATTGGTGCAGAAAAAGTGTTTGACAAAATTCAACACCCATGTATGTTAAAATCCCTACAGGAAATTCAAATAGATCATCTTTATCCCAAACACATAAAATATCCAACAAAACCAAATAACCCAAAGCCAAAATATTAAATGGATAAAAACTGAAATCTTTTGTGCTAAATTCAGGAACAAGACAAGGATGCCCACCATCACCATTCTTGTTCAATATAGTTCTGGGAACATTAGCTACAGCAATTAAACCAGAGAAAGAAATAAAAGGAATAAATGTCAGAAATCAATAATTTAAGCTGTCATTATTTGCAGATGACCTGATATTCTACATAGAAGACTCCAAAAAAAATCAAAAAATATTCCTAGACTTAAACAGCAGATTCAGTAGTGTAGCTGGATACAAGGTCAACACTCAAAAATTAGTAGCCTCCTTGTACACAGAAGGACTCACTGAGAGAGAAATTGAGGAAAAATTCCTTTCAAAATAGCATCCAAAAAAATGAAATATCTAGGAATCAACCTAATGAAAGAGGTAACTGACTTCTACTTTGAAAACTTCAGCACTCTGAAAAAAATAGAGATTGAAGAGGATATCATAAAATAGAAAGTTATCCCTTGTTCATGGGTAGGAATAGTAGATACAGTATAATTGGTCATACTTCAAAATCTGCTATATAGATTCAATGCAATCCCATTTGAAATTCCAACATATTTCACAGAACTAGAGAACACAATCCAAAAATTCATTTGGAATGAGAAGAGACCTAGAATATCTACAGCAATTCTAGGCACAAAAGACAAGGCGGGGGCATCACAATCCCCAATTTGAAACTATACTACAAAGCTACTGTGATGAAAACAGCAGAGTATTGGCAAAGAAACAGACCAGAGGATCAGGGGAAAGGGTCAGAAGATATAGAAACAATTCCAGACATAGTCAACTCATCTTCCACAAAGGAGCCAAATTCCTTCACTGGAGGAAAGATGGACTCTTTAATAAAGGGTGCCAGAAGAATTGTGTTTCTTGAACCCATATCTCTCATCATGCACTAAACTAAAATTGAAATGGATCAAAGATCTAAAATTTAAAACAGAAACACTAAGCCTTTTAGAAGATAGGTTAGTTAAAATTCTTGAAGGCATTGGCACAGGAAAAAGCCAGTGTAACCTTGCTTATTGCTGCATGTCTTTTTCTTTTACGATATGAGTGCCTCAAATGACAAATAGTTAAAACCTGAGTTCACCAAATGGCCATGACCATGGTGGTGATGTTTAAAAAAATACAAAAGAGGGGATTGTGGAGGTTGCCTCTGGACCCTTCCCTGGACTGCATTCTTGAAATGCATGTGTTCTGCCCTGTTTCAAAGGCTCAACAGGAAGAATCAAAAGATAGCTTTATGGACCAAGAAAGCAGAAGAGGGCTTGTGGTCCTTGTAGACATTTCACATTTCTTATCTGATATAGATAGAATTGTTTTGTAGTAACCAACCTTGGCCTAACAGTGATAAAATGAACTCCTGCTCTTGTGGGTAGAACAGCTTGTATTTTATCATTTGTTTTTGCAAGGTAATTTCCTGAAGCTGCAAAGCAAGCAAATTGTATAAAAGAATGGCTTGGAATAAAACTCAGGGCCTTGAAAATGCAGTTCTCCCTGGTTCCCTGTGCCCTGTTGTTGGAACTCTTATTTTCTTCATAAGCTCATTTCTTCAAGTCTCTGACCCACGAGGTTGACATACATAGATACTTTAATCCTCACAACTAAAATAATGGTAACGATTATACCTTTCAGAAAAATAAAGCACCATGAACTCATTTTCAAATCAAAAAGAACTGTCAAGACACAAAAAAATTTTTGAGAGGAAATCCATGTTTTATCACACTACACTGATTGAAAAATATGTTCATAACCCAGAAAAGCAAATAAAACACCTTCAAATATTCTGAAAGGGTCCTCACAGGTAAGACATTTATGTCTATAAATTTAAAAATGGATTAAAATAATTTAGAAGGTGTGAAGTAATATTTCTGCTACATTAAATAAATTTTGAATAATTACAAATAATTACAATAAATTTTGAATAATTATCACTGTACTGTGAGTCTCTCTTGGAGGGTGACAGATGCTCACTCTATAGTGATTTTGTGAAGTGAAATTTTCTAGAATGCCTATTATCCGTGTTTTGGACTAACCTTATGCTTCTTTCTTAAGCAGAAAAGCCAGTAATGTGGAAATAGAAAACCACACAATTATGTCAAAGTTCCTACTCCTCAGCCTCCCAGAAGATCCAGAACTGCAGCCCATTATCTTTGGAGTGTTCCTGTCTGTGTACCTGGTCACAGTGCTCAGGAAACTGATCATCATCATGTTTACCAGCACTGACTCCCACCTCCACACCCCTATATGCTTCTTCCTCTCTGACCTGTCTTTGTTGACATGTTTCACCTCCACCATTATCCCTGAGATGCTAGTGAACATTCAGACAAAGAACAAAGACATCTGCCGCAGAGAGTGCCTCACTGAGGAGCACTTTCCTATGATTTTTCCTAAGATGGATACTTTCCTGCTGTCTCTCATGGCCTATGACTGCTTCATGGCAAACTTTCACCTCCTGAAATACAGTCATCATGAACCTTTTTGTGTGGGTTCCTGGTTCTAATGTCTTGGTTTCTTAATGCTTGGATGTCCCTGATTCACATTCTACATCTTAAGTGTCTAAGCTTCTCCATAGTCACAGACGTCCCACATATCTTCTGCAGACTGGCTAATCTTCTAATTATGGCTGGTTCTGATGCCCTTGTTGGTAACATCATTGTGTGTTTGACCACTGTCCTGCTGGGTGTGCTTCCTGTTACTAGGATCCTCATATCTTACTCTCACATTGTCTTCTCTTATTGAGAATGTTCTCCATTGGAAGCAGGTATAAAGCCTTTTCCACTTGTGGTTTTCACCTGTGTGTAGTCTCATTGTTTTATGGAACATCACTTGGGGTGATCTTCATATTTGTTGTGACTCATTCTTCCCAGAGAAGAATGATTTCTTCTGTGATGTACACTGGAGTAAGTCCCATGCTGAACCCCTTTATCTACAGCCTGAGTGAGGCTTCTATCTACAAGGATAGAAGGGGAAGGCTTTCAGTGGAACAATCTCTTGTTCTCAGTGGACCATTTACCTCAGAACTAAGTAGATATTTTGTCTCTGAAAAATATTGTTAATTTCACTATCTTGTCTACTTTAGTCTCCTAGAAACTTATTTTTATATATAATTTTGGTTCCCAAAGTACCTATGATGTTGCTTCTATATGTCTTTTGATTTGGATTTCTACAACCACTTTCTCTGTAATTCCTTAACTTTTCTTTCTTATGGATGATCCTTATTGTTCTAACTTTGCTCATATTTGTACAAACTTTCCTGAGATTTCCAATTTGATATTTAAAGCACTTATTTCATATACTGACATTGGTTCCTCAAAAACCATATTATTGAATTGTAACATTAATCACTTTAAGTTAAATTATTGTGGAAGAACTGGAATGAAATCACGTTAGAGAGAAATGGAACAGTTTACCATGTCAGGGCTGCACTTGTTGCTTCATATGTATATATTTTTTAAATTTACAACAATTTTTGAGTTAATTTGTCTCATTGCCCAATTTCTGATAGGAAGATACTGAGATCAGCATGCACATCAACAAAAACTCTGATATTTAACCCTCACTCCTGCCTTCTCTGCCCTACTTTTTATAGGAACAATGATGAGATTTTCGGCATGTAACCTGGAATCAAGCTGGGAAAGGTGCTTTTTTCCTGTGATTCAGAGGTGTGATTCCCGGAAAACTCCCAATATGTTGCTTCATTATTTTCGATAATTGATTTCTTCATGCCTTCTCTTTTTCTGCCTCTTTCCCTCCTTAATTTCTGTCTCTTTTTTCTTTTTCAATATCTCATTGGTTAATATTTATTTGTTTACTTATTTTTTGTTTGTTTATTCATTTATTTAGCAGTACCAGGAAATGAACACAGGTTCTTTGCATGGAGTTACATCCTCAATCTTTTTTTTGTTGTTGTTGTACTTTTTCTCCCAGTACTTTTAAAATTTTTGTTTTGAGGCTGGATCTCACCAAGTCACTAATTTTCCCATGTTGGCCTCTATTTGATAATCCTCATCCCTCAGCTTCCAAGAGTGCTTGGATTAGAGGCATCTTCCACCATGCCTTACTTCATTGGTTAATTTTTATTCTTGTACTGAGGATCAAACTCAGGACCTTGTGCTTTCGAGGCAGGTTGTAGAACCACTGATCAAATTCCAGGCCCATTATTGGATAATTTTCAATGTCTCTGCTCCCTTGTATGACTTAGTATTTTACTGCAAGTATGCACCACATGTTCTCTATCCTTTATGCACTGATGGACATTTGGATAATTGCAAAGTTTGACTACTGTGGCTACAGCTGCTATTTATGCACGTATATTTATTTGAGTATAATCATGTGCTGTCTAATGATGTTTTTGTTAATTGACAGGCTGTATATATGATGGTGCTTCCATAACATTACACTGTGGCAATGTTTTAGCCATCTTAGGTTTGATAAATACCCATAATGTTCACAAAATAATCAGGGTAGATACTTGGAAAACCTTCAGAAGACTAAGTTGCACATGGGCATATTGTCTTTAAATATTTGATTAATATCTCAAAACATGGTATAATGTGTCATATGATAATTGTATATTTAACTTTTTAGGAAATTGTCTAGTTATATTCAATAGTAATCTGGAAGATTTTATTTTCTTATGCATGAAGGTTCTGATATCTTCAGATCCATGATGATACTTTGATTTCAACTTATAAAACATACTCCACCCCATTGGTTTTGAAATGAGATCTCTTTGTGCTTTTGATTAAGACTTCTTTCTCACTGAGCAGAAGTTAAGGTGCTTGTTGGAAGGCTATATATTTTTTGTAAAGAAATGTCTTTTCAAGATTTTCCTTCTTTTGTGGTTCTATATTTTGAACTTTCTTTTTTACACTGTAAGGAGTTTATATTATTCCAGATACTTGGCTATTACCACATAAGTGTTTGTAAGTAGTTCCCCAATCTGTGTGTTTTGTTTCCATTATCAAATGTACTCTAAGTATGAACAGATCTCTTGACTGTTATTCATTCCTTTTGCCTAGTCTAAATGTTTGTCTTTTGACAAATGATGTTCTGCTTTCTTGTCTTATTTTTGATATTATATATAAGATGCTAACCCAATTTTGAGTTAATTTTACAATTTGTGTGTATGAACCCAGGTGCTTGCACATGCCAGGGAAGTGCTACACCACTGAGCTAGATCGGTAGTCCTATGTATTTTTTAATTAGGGACAGAGTATTCCTCCTAGGCTTTCCTTGAACTTGGAATCCTCCTGCTTCAGTCTACTGAGTAGCTGGCATTACAGACATGTACTACCACATTGGGTTGAGTTAATTTTTGTATATTACTATGTTAGGAGCCATACTTGGTTACTCTGTACTGAATTTGTTTTTTAAGTTCAAAAATATATCTGTGAAGCACAGAATAAATAATATCCACTTGGCAGTGAAATGTGTCAGTCTGACACATCTATATAAATGGCATTATAAGGCGAGAGATTAGATTATGCCTGACATTCCTACTTATGAACTCTCAATTCTGTTTTCTTTACCCTTGCTAAAGAAAGTCTGCCCTTCTCCTGAAACTCATGTATGACCCTGTCATATGTGCTGTACATGATCTTGCTTGCTTTTTCCCCTGGAAAGCAGACTCTAAGACCTCAAACAGACTTGCTAAAAATTTCTTAGGACATACATGATAAATAAATGCTTGTGTGTAATATTTGAGCAAATTGAATAATTTCAATGAGTATGTACAGATGAAAATGTCTTCACACTCTTTCAGGAAATTAGCAGAGCCATCACACCAACAGTCTGCCATAATATAAGAAAAAGTTCATGAAACAAAGAGGAAAGGCTGGTTTTCATTGGCCATGTAACACAGAACCAAACTTCAGCAGCAAAGATATGTAGGGAGGGACCACACACTTTGGGAAAGAAGTAGGAGTTAAGCACAGCACTTTGCTTTGAACTATTTATTTGTTTGTTTGTTTGTTTATTTATTTTTCAATACCAGGAATTGAAATCAGGACCTTGCACTTGCCAGGCAGTTGCAGCACTGCTGAGCCTCATCCCTGGCCTGCTTTGAACTCCTAACCAAGCCTGCCACATTAAAACCAGCCACTGGAAAGAGCCCCTTATCTTTTGATTATATGCTGGTATCCACAGACTTAATCTCCTGTCCTAGTCCCATACCGATGAGGAATCCAAAACCTCTGAAAAGCAGACTTTTTCTGCAGTCTGCATGAACACCAGCTGACTCCATGAATTGGGGCTCCCGGCAGTCAACAGTGACATGTAGCCTCAGTAGCTGCAGACATAGGGGTTTCCCTAGCTGTACCAGCAAAAATGCCACAGAAGCCAAGCTTGAAGCTTTCCTGAGAACAGCAGCCTCAGCATTAGAGAACCCCTGAGAACTGCAGTAGCCACAGTGATCCCAGGTGTGGGGATTACAACCCATGATCCACCCTGGATTTCTGGACATATTTACTTTGAAAGGCACCCCCAGAAAAATTGAGTCTATGAAAAGTGCAGTAATCTCCCACTTCTTGAAGAGCACTAACATCAATGCATGGTCATAATAATCAATGATAATTAGAAAACATTGGGATCACCAAAAAAAGGAAAATTAGTCTTGTGAGTGATTCATAACAACTGAAAATGTGTAAAAGTTCCTGACAAAAATATATAATAATAACTCCAATGAAGCTTAGCAAATATAAAAAGTACTGAGAATTCAAAAAATAGGAAAACAATAAACTACAAGGAGAAATTCAAGATAGAAACACAGTTGTATGTTTGTATATCATAGATTCATATATCCTAGGATATATGTCCCATAAATTGTCATTTATTTGAAGCAAACATCAAATCTATTCTTTAATTTTTTATGTGACCCATTTTTTGTTCAGAATTGTTTTGTTCAATTTTCATGTGTTTATGAATTTCTTCTGATTTATTTTGTTATTGATGTCCAATTTCATCGCACTATATTCTGATAATATACAGTGGTTAATTTCAATTACTTCCCATTTACTTAAACATTTTCTATGAGCAAGTATGTGGTCTATTTTGGAGAATGACCCATATGTAGCTGAAAAGAATGTGAATTCTGATTTTGTGGGGTGGAACACTGTGTAAACATCTGTTAAGTCCATCTGTTCAAGAGTTTGGTTGAGTTCCACTATTTTTTTTTTTTTGTCTTGTTGATCTATTTGTGATAATGGGTTAATGAGGCTCCCAAGTACTATTGTATTAGGGATTATTTGATTTTTTGTCTGTTAATATTTGTTTTATATAGTTGGGTGCACATATTTGGTGCATATATGCTTATGATTGCCATCTCTTCCTCTTGGTTTGTTACCTTTACAAGGATGCAGTGGCCTTCTTTGTCTTTCTTAATCACTTTTCATTTAAAATCCGTTTTATCTGCAACTAGGATTGCTAATCCTCCTTTTTGGGGGGTTCCTGTCACAATCAGTATTATTTTCCACCCTTTAACTTTCAGTCTCTGAGTTTATTTTTGAATTAAGTGTGTTTCTTGTATGCAGCATATTGTTGCATCTTGCATCTTGACCTATTCTGCTAGTCAATTTCTTTTAATTGTTGAATTGAGACCATTGAGATTGATTGTTATAACTGATACGTTTTGACTTATTCTTGTTATGACTTTTCCTGTTGTTGGATTCTTACCCTTTGCACCTAATTTCTTGTCTTGCCTGATGGATTCATTCTGATGGGCTTGGTGGAGTTGTGATTCACATTGTATTTTCCTAGGATATTGTTTAAAAATTTTTGGAGTGCTGGTTTTTCATTCATGAAGTTCCTCAGGTGTTCCTTGTTTTGAAAGTATATTATTTTTTCATCATTTTTGAAAGATATTTTCACAGGGTACATCTATCTGTATTTGATTTTTTTTTTTAGAGTTTGAAATACTTCACTCCAGGGTCTTCTTGATTTGCACATTTTTGGTAAGAACTCAGCTGTGATTTTGATGGGTTTACTTTTGTATGTGATTTATTTCTTTAAGTGTTTATAATATTTTGCTCTTCTGACTGCTTTCTGAAATCTTAATTGTTATATGCCGAGGTGTAAATTTTTTTTTTTTATCATGGTTGTTGGAGTCCTATATGGCTCCATTATATGTATGTCATATTCTTTTCCCTTGCTTGGGAAGTTTATTGCCATTATTTCTGTGAAAAATTTTTATGTCATTTCTAATATCTCCTGTTTTTTCATCGACTCCATTCAGTCTTATATTATTCTTCTCTGCATCATACAGCATCTGCTGGATTGATTTTTTTGGTCCATTATTATTTTTAAGAAATCTTTGTTTTCCTAGTCAATAATTTCAATCCTCTCTTCTATACCTGAAATTCTATCCTTATAATGGCTCATTTTGATGTGTAAACATTCAATGGGATTTTTAATATCCTGGAAATCTGTTTGCATCTGTTTTATGGATTCCATTTGTTTCCTATGCTGGGATTCCATCATGGTCTTGAGCTCCTCATTTTTTTTTTTTTTTGTCTGTGTCTGCTCTAGACTTTATTAATCATGTTTTTCACTATGGACACCATCTTTGTTGTTATTTGAGAAATTATTTCTTTTTCTTTTCTTTTTGTGGTACCGGGGATCAAGCTCAGGACCTTGTACTTGTGAGGCAGGCAAGGAGCCACTGAGCTAAACCCCTGGCCCTTGAGATATCATTTCTGATTTTATTTTTTCCAGATCCTCTTTTGTTGTCACCTCAGGGAGTCCAGCTGTTTCAGTTTAAATTTGTTCCATCTCTTTGCCTGTTTGATTTGCCTTTGGTAATGTGGAAGCCTGGTTTTTAGTCTTGTTTATGTGTCTTCTCTTTTCAAACACTGCAGTGTGCTGTGCCTTTATTGATGTGAGACTGCTCTCCTGGTGGCTTAAATTCTCTAGTCTCTGAGAGGGCTTTTCTCTACTGCTCACCACTCTTCAAGTTCCTGGACTCAGAATGATGGCCTTCTAGATCTATATGCTGTGCTGCTGTCCAAGGGGTCTTGTGGTTAGGGTCTGGGTTCGCTACCAATGGTGTGTAGGCAGGCCTCTGGCTGGGGTCTGTGCACCTGTTCAGCTGTTGTCAAGGCAGACTTCTGGCTGAGGCCTATGTGCACTTACCTATGGTACCTGGGCAGTCTTCTCATTGGGACCTGTGTGCCTGTGCCTGTGTTGTGCCAGAGGGCCTTTTACATGATATATCTTGAGTTTTTTCCTTGTTCCCCCCTCCCTCCAATCCCATTTCTTCTCCTTATTTGCAAAAACTTTTTTTCTATTTATTTCTTCCTTTCTACTTTTTTCTTCTTCATTCCTTCCTTTTCCCCTCCCTAGTACACTTTTCTTTTTGAACAATTTCTTCACATTTTACAATATCTATTTTATGTTTTGGGCCTTATTTACACTTTGTTTCTTACACCAGAGAGACAATTTGATTTTTATACATGTGTATTCAATTTATTTGATTTATTTCACTTAGAAGTATAATCTCAAGGTGCAACCATTTACTTAGAAATGTTTTAAGTTTATCCTTCTTGATAGCTGAGTAATACTCCATTGTAAAAAAAAACCCCATCATTTTTATCCATTCATCAGTTGAAGGACATTTGTGTTGTTTGCCAGATTCAGGTATTACAGACTATGGCACTAAAATTTGGGTGTGCATATATCACTGTAGTATGATGATTTTAATTCTTTTGGGAAGATGGGTCAAGTAGACCTCTAATCCTAGTGTTTTGAGAACTCTACACCTTGATTTCTACTATGGTTGCCCCAGTGTGGACTCACACCAACAGTGGAGAAGGGTTCTTTTCTCCCCCTCAGCCCCACCAGAAATTGTTACTGGTTGATCTCTTGATAATAGTCATTCTCTCTGAAGTGAGATGGAATCTCAGCATTATTTTAATTTGCATCTCTCAAATGACCAGTGATGTTGAACATTTTTTCTTACATTTATTTACTATTTGCATTTCTTCATCTGAGAAGTGACTATTCATTTCAGATGCCCAGTTTTGGACTGTCTTTACATTTGAGGGGTCTATTTTTTTCAATTCTAAGTTCCACATATTAGTCCTCCATCTTAGAAAAAACTAGCTTCATTTTTCCACCTCTATGTGTTATGTTTTCACTCTGTTGGTGATTTCCTTTTACTGTGGAAAAGGTTTTTAATAGAATAAGATCCCGGTTGTTAATTCTTTGCACTACTTCCTATGAAATTGAAGTTTTATTTATGAAGTCTTGGCCCACACCTATGTGTTCAAAAGTTCTAATTATTCTCTCTTCCATCAAATTTACTGTTTCTGTTTTAATATTAAGATGCTTGTTCCATTTTTATTTTAGTTTAGTGTATGATAAGAGATATGAGCTTAGTTTCAGTGTTTGTCATGTAGAAAGCCTATTTTTCCAGAACCATTTATTATAAAGTCTATTTTTCTTCCAGTGGATGTGTTTGGCTCTTTTGTCTAAGATTAGGTGCCTGAGCACCAAACACTGTATTTGAAATTATTTAAATGGTATATGATTGTTTTCTATTTTTTTTGCTTAATGTACAAAGGACAGACAAAGCTGACAGATTGCTTAAAAACAAATACACCCAAGTTTTCTCCCATGTATAGGAAGGGCTCCAAATGTTTGTGGACCTTCACTTTCTCTTATTACTCTTCCTTTAATTTTAGTATGCCCTTAGGGATTATGGTAACATTGAATGATGTGGGTAATTGTGAGCATTGTACAGTGAGGCTCCAAGAGCATGTGATAGTAAATCACAATTCTTACCCTTCCTGTCTTCAGTTTGACACCAGTTGTGTCTCCTTCCATGACTATCTGCATCAGGAAACTAGTCAATAATCATGGAAGTATTATTACAAGGCATACTTCAGGGATATTTTTAAGTGTTTCTTAATATAAGGTGATGTAATCAATAAGTACTGATTTTTTAATTGGGGAAAAATGTGATTAATTGTAAAACCATTCATTAATTATTTGAATTCTTCACCAAAATATTGTCTAGAATTTTCACTTGCATTATCCGTAGGTGGGCAAAACAATTTGAAAACGATTTTCATAATAATAAAATGACAGTATGTTATGTTTTTTCTGTTAATAATTTAAAATATTATTTTGAAATTGGTTAAAAATTTAAAGTAACTCTATGTTATTCATAAAGACTTAAATTCACAAACTGATGTAAATTAGTATGTTTCAACACCAATAGGTGGTGTGTTGCATACTGCTTAGAAGAGGTTTGGTACGTTTCAGATAAAAGTTTTGGAAAACTGTTTATGGATACATAAATTAATACTGGCATGGAAAAAATATTTTACCAGCCATTCTTTATAGTAGTTACCTTTGTGGACAAGTGTGTGGGAGAATGGAATCATGTAGAGATATCAGTAGCTCTAATGTCATAGTTGATAACTCAAATGTCCATGAAATATCAGGTCTGAAGCACTATTATTATATATTTGGATTTAATAGACCTAGTGGGTATTATTGACAACAATAACCGAAAATAGTAATGAGTGACTTAATAACTGTCAGGAAATATTCTAAAGCAGTGTTTCTAAACTCTGTTGTAAGGAAGAACTACTAATAATTACATATGAAGCTATATCAATAAAATAGGTCACAATTTGAGGGTATGGTGTCTGGATAAGATTAAATATTCACAGATAAATATATTAATAAAATTTAAAGATATCTTAAAGTGCTTTTATATAAAAGGCATATAAATCAAGAAATTCTCTTCTTCATTATACAGATGAATTAAAGCCTGCCTGAGTTTTTATGATGTACTGCAATTGCCACAATTACATTTTTTATAAATAACTCAGAATATGAGTTAACTATTGAAATTCTGTATTATTTGGGTAATTGAAGAAAGAGAATTGAAATCCATTTGTAGTTTGTGACTCAAACTTGGATTTCTTGGGCTTTTTTTGGTGCTAACTTTCCCAACAATAATTAAGAGGTTGTATGATCTGAAAAATAATGAACCAGCATTCCCAGGCCTGACATAACGCACAGGAAAAGATTAAAAATAGGAGGAGTTTTCACATGATATATTTACTGAGATTGAGTGGTGGATACAAACAAGCCACAACTAAATTTAAAAATTGAAAGCTGCTTTTCATAATATACTATTTTTAAATAATTGATAAGTGTAATGTGCACTAATGCTACATTTGTGATTAGTGGTCTACTTGATAGTTTGCATTTAACTAATACACATTAGGATTTAAATTTGCACAGAAGGAAATAATATTTCAAATTATCAATTATTCATTTTAATCCAGATCCAAAAGGGTAGGGGAAAGGTAAGAAGGGAAAGGAAAAATTATGAGAGAAGAAAAAAATAGGAACAAAGTCTATGTAAATAGGGAAGGGGGGAAGGGCACACAGGTAAAGGGGAAAAAATAAGAACCAAGATACATCATGTACAGGTACAAGCAACCAATGATAAACGTAAACATATTGTATAACTAAAATGTAGCAATAAAAGAATTTAAGCAAGAAAAAAAAGAAAATGATAAATTCAGAGTAATGAAACACTAGAAGATAACTGGCATGTAACAATATTATCTAATAATGAATCATAAACTTTAATTCAACGTTTAAAGAGTGTAGTTGTAGTTCTTACAGTGTTTTCACTATTGCACATTAAAGGAAATTTTCCTACTATCTCACAGTAAAATAAGGTATATTTGAATGATTCTTCATATTTTTTAATTAGAATGGCATTTTTTCTAATATAGGGAAAGCAATGACTTACTTTCTTATTTTTCTGACAAGAGGGAGGGGATGGAAATGAGATCTTAAAATGTGGGGTTTATGAAGAGCTGTGTATATGCACCAAGTCCCTACAAGTAATGTAAACATCATGTACTACAAATGCATATGAAAATTGTATAAATATGAAGGGGTCCAAGACATGCAAGGAACCCGAGGGAAAAGAAGGGAAGAGGTAAAAAAATAATTTAAAAATGTCATGTACATGTACCAACTCTGAATGATGGCTGTAATCATTGTGTACTACAAAAATGTATCAATAAAAAAATAGGGTTGGGGATTTAGCTCCATGGTTCTGCCCCCTGCCTTGCAAGTGCGATGTCTTGAGTTCAATCCCCGTTACCAAAAAAAAAAAAAGAAAAATGTATCAATAAAAGTAAAAATGAAACAAAAGTAAAAATATCCCTTAAAAAACAAATAAAATTTTCCTTGGTTCACATGATGCCCATAATCTGTGCCTCTGACCACTGAACCTCCAAGGTCATGGACCAGTCAATAATTAGCTGGTTCCTCCAGACCTTCAGGTTGATGAAGATAAAGGACAGGAAAAGGATCACCAGAAACTTTGTTTCTTCATCATGAGGTCAAATATGACAGTTTGAGTATCCAGACTGTTGGATACTGATTTGCAAAATTTCAATTCTGAGGCTTTATAGTTTATATGGTCTGATTTTTGTTCAGCTTCAAAAAAATCTAATTCAAACTTAGTTCTCATTTCCTGGTTCTACTTCCAGCAGGCATTTCAGCCGTGTCCATAGAAGTTGTACCTTCAGATGGTTTCTAGAGCAAAATGAAGCAATGCAAAGTTGGAGATAAGGAAATAGACCTCTGAAAGTAATTATAATGTCATGAGGCATTATGGAGAGCTTCCTAAAGACCAGGCTCTGAGATTTGTGTTTTACTTTGCTCATTCCATTTAATCTCTGTGGTTTTTGTTAAGTTATATAACTGTCAAATGTTTATTATTTCATAGAATATAAAAAAGAAATATTGGGTAACATTTACTAGCTGTTCCTAATAACATCATGGTGTGAGTTGACAAAATAATAAAAGCAATTTCCTTCAAGTGGCTGAAATAAACTAGTGTTTCTCAAGAAAGATCAATATGTAAACCTATTAATTGGGCATATAAAGGACAGACTCACAACTGAGCTTTGGGGTCTTCCCTGGGGCTGAAGTGCCTAACTTTAAGTGCAAGGATTGATTGTCAAGTAAAAAATGAAACAGTATTATCAATTCTCTACAACATACAGAAGAAAAAAGGTTAAAACAAAAATATCTTTCATACCAAGTTTTTACTGAGATTTTTATGTCTAACACAAGTAGTCTTGTATAAAAGTGAAGAAAATCAAAGTATATATCCATCTTTCATTATTTTTAAATTGTTGGCAAGTACAATATAAATCAATTCCATATTTCTGGTCAGTGATGACACTGATTATGTACTTAACTGAACCTTATTTATAAAAATTCAAAGTCCAACAAAGTCAAGAATGAGGTTATATGTTTGATAATTTTTAAAAGACAAAAATTTACCATAAGTTTAAAAAAAAAGAAATCAGAAAATCACAGAGAAAGAAACTCCTAGAAAATAACTGCACATAGGAATGTTTCATTGTGCTTATGAACCATTAGCCTTGATTTAATGTTGTGGTAATACTATCCTAGTTCTTACTATTTAAACACTCAAAGTAGAGGAAATTTGTACCATTGTCCTGGAATTTTAAAAGGTACATTTGACTCTTCTTAATGTCCTCTAATGAGAAAGATTTTTTTCTTAACAAAAGAAAGTGTGACTTATTCTCCATTTTTCCTTAAAAATGTTGACCTAATTTTACTATGACAACAGATTATTTTTTCTGTAATTTTCATTGTCAACCAACTTCACAGATTACAAACTTTAATTTCTCATCACTTTCTCAGTAGAATGCTAATTGCTAGGGCTGGTAAAAAGAAAATTATGAAGTTTGAAGATAGTTGAAAATTTTACCAGTTGGGAAAATTAAATATTTTTGACAATGGATGTTACTGATATATGACTGGTTTTATGTAATTGATATGAGTAAATATTGCACATAAAATGTTGTAAATGATATTTAAAAATACATTTTATAGTTACCAACAAGGGAAGTAGATAGCTGGATTTTTAAAAGATAAAAAATAATGACCCCACAAAGAATGGCTGTTCTCAAGAAATCAACCAATAACAAATGTTGGCGGGGATGTGGAGAGAAAGGAACCCTTCTCCATTGTTGGTGGGGGTGCAGACTGGTGCAACCACTGTGGGAATCAGTATGGAAATACCTCAAAGAACTAAGATTAGAGGTCCCATTTGACCTAGCTAATCCCCTACTGGGTATCTTCCCCAAAGAATTAAAAGGATCATACCACAGCGATATATGTGCACCTATGTTTATAGTGGCACAGTTTGTAATAGCTAAGGTTTGGCCCATCAACTGGAAACTGGATAAAGAAGATGTGGTTTTTTATAAAATGGAGTACTACTCAGCCATAAAGAATGAGAAACTAGAGTCATTTATAGCTAAATGGATGCATACTGAGGCCATACTCTTAAGTGAAATAAATAGGACACACATGTAAATACCGAATAGTTTCTCTAGTGTGAGAAACTGACAGAAACTGTAAATTAGGATGAAAATGATTACAACGAATAATTGATAATTTGAAATAGGAAAAGGACCAAAGGGGTAAGGATGGCGGAAAGGGAAGGGGAAAGGGAAGAAAGGAAAGGAAAAATTATGAGAAAGAAAAAAACAGAAACAAAGTCTTTGTAAATAAGGAAGGGTTTGGGGTGAAGGGCGCATAGTTAATGGGGGAAAAATAAGAACTAAGATACATCATGTTTGGGTACAAACACTCAATGATAAATGTAAATGTATTGTATACCTAAAATGTACCAGTAAATAAATAGATGAAAATAAAAAAATAAAAATTCAATATTATCCCAAGGTTTCTTTTGAATAAAAGAAGAGCCTCAGACTTTGGACATTTATTTTCTCTTTTTCTCTATTAATATTCAAAAAAATTCTTAGAAATTTGGATAAGATGGACCAATTTAGCTAATTATGAGCTCAGTGCATTAGGCCTTCAAAGTCATATAACATAAAACTATCAGTTTGTGGCTCCAGTCCGTTAGTTTGATGGCTCCAATCCAGTGGGAGTAGCACCTGTATCTTTTCTCCCCATGATTATCTGGAGTAGGAAGCTGGTTTTGACACTGCATTTCTAGCAAGCCCAAGGAAGCAGCCAGAGCCGTCACTAGACAGGAGACAGGGAAGTTGCATTTGATTCACATTCTGTGGTCATGACCCAGCAGAGGAACAGCTTAAAGAAGGAAGTGCTGATGTAGGTCTGTGATAGAGAAGAGGACATTAGATACATTGTTTTCTCATCATCCAGACTCACAAGACACTTTTTGTAGATAGATGGGAGGATCCCAACAAACAAAACTTCAGCTATGCGGTGTATGAAGTTTATGGTGCAGATTGTTTTTGAGGTCCCAGGCAACTCAGTCTGAGTTTTGCTTTCCTCAGAAACTTGTACATGCTATAAACATCTTGCCAGCAAAAGTATAAAATTAATTTCTCCACAGTGTTACTTGAGCATTTCAAGAAGATTATGGGGTGAAGGAGGAAAAGGAGAAAGGGGAGGAAGCAGTGGAGAAGGTGAAAGATCATGACAGTAATTATAATGCCATGAACCATATTTGAGTGATTCCTGAATGCCAGGGTCTGAGCGATGTGTTCGCTATAGGGAATTTCATTCAATCACATAGGCACAGACTGTCTCAACTCTTAAGTGTCTATTATAAAAGGAGGTGAGCATTTTTATGTAACTGTTACTGGGTTGTTAGGCCAGTTGATGTAAGGCAATTTTAAGGCAATTAAATTGTGCACCTGAGATTCCAAAATTCTAAACAATAAAGACATGAGAACAAAGCAAAGACAGAGGCAAAAAGCAAAAGATAGAGTTAAAAAGCAAAGACAGAGGCAAAAAGCAAAGACAAAAGAATGAAGCTTGATCTGGTCATTCTGAATACAGACACGGAGCATCATGTCAGGAGAATCTTGACATGGTGTTCCCTGAACAATTGAGTAACACAGGACACTTCTCTGTCACCCTAGAAAATGAATTCTTGTTCACCGTGCTCTCTCCTTTGAAGGTTTCTATTAGATGAAAAGGCACAGCAGTGGGTGGCACCCTCTGCAGCCAGTATAGGAAGGACAGATATAGGTCACAGGCAAGGATCTAGAAAGAGGAGGCACAGAATGAAGCACAAATCTCTCTCTTCTCCTCTCCAGAATGACCTCGGAGCTCTCCACATCCTTCATTTCAGTAATCGTCCCACTCAATCTCAGAAGGAGACACACAGCCAGGAGTGAATTTCATCCCCGCTCAGGAATTTGGCAGAGTTTAAAGATGCTCCTTACATGTACCTGCAATTTAAACCCCTGGATATCTGATTAGAGGATTCTGATGGTAGTGAAACAATTAAGAAGATGGGAACTGATGATTTAAATGTTAATCTCTTGTTCTGTAATATTTCTGTGACATGGAACAGAAATTGCTATTATCTCTGAGGTTGCTAGTATGTCTGAGCCTCAGTGTGGTCCTCTGGGTCAATTTGTAGTTGATGCTACAGACTTTAGGAGGGAATCAATTAGTATGGAAGCTTTCTACTTAATTAATAAATGTTACATATAGAAAATAAAGGCAAAATGCAATTTAGGCATTGTTATTAATGATAACATTAATCTTCATACCTTTCAACTAAAATATCCTGTTACTTGAAACTACTATTTTTCTATTTCTGCAATGGGACATTTAATTTTTGTCCTTAATGTAAATGTTCAGTACACACTTAGAGAGGAATGAGTTAGTTTCATTCATTTCCATTTTATTTTTTTAATTTAATGATACATGTTTGCAATACATAATGATCATATTCATCATGTGGAGTTAGTACATGTACATAATATATCTTAAAATTTTTTGTGCCATACTCCTCCTCTTCCTCCATTTCTTTGTACCCATCCCATTTAGAAAAAATCTTATTTCCTCAGAGCCTCTACATTTTTTGACATAGAGGAAACATCAAAAATACTTATGCTGAATGCTGAATAAACAATTACTTGTTCACAAATCCAGTACTTGGTACACTCCCACTGCAGTTTCATCTTGTTCAGGAATATCTAAAAGAATAGGGGACAAGAAATAAGAGCTCTTGTCTGTCAGCAGCCTTGATATTTGGATCCTAAATCCCCCGTTAATAGCATCTACAATACTTGATTATCTTCAACCTGCAGAGATAGCCATAAAGGCAGAAAGAGAAGTATGTAAGTAACCTTTATGCTTGAGCTGATTCACTTCTCAAAGTTACATAATTCCAGGCCATGGAAACCTGGAATTTGACAATTATTTTCCTTAATAAAAGCACCATTTCCATAAAGATGAAAGTATTAGTTTGAAAAGTGATGCAGTGAGGAATATAAGTTCCAAACACTCTTTATGTATCTCATATGTTGTGAAGATGAGTATTATTATCCATCTAATTAACTAACATGAGTACAGAGAGGTGGAGAGATTCAATATATCCTGCATCTAGTATCACATCAATAATATCAACTGATATTTTGATTTCCTGTCTCCTTTTCCAGGGGATTTTCTCCTGTAGTAGTACCAAATGGAAATATTATTCCCTATAAGACATTAAATGTCTGGGTTGCTACTCATGCAAGGATCATTACTAGATATACATCAGTGATATTTTTGACAGAACACATTAACAGTAGTATGTTGTATATGATTAGGACTGATTATTTATTGAGGCAATTGATATATGTGACTAATAATTAAATGAAATATGCATCAATGTTGAAACTCAAATAACCATCTCCCACCCACATATTACCTGAAAATTTTGCAAAAGGATTTTGTAAAGACTGTTGTAATAGTAAACCCATTAAGTGAAGTTACTCCTTCATCCAAATCTTTGCATCAATTAAAGCATTTGAAATCAATGTATGTGCTTCACAGAGGGACTTAAAATTATGTCAGTGTCACATACAGGGGTATTAGATGTTACAGTGTATGCTACTTAGATTAGATTTTAGACCCATTTCTGGTAAGCCTTAAATCACACTCTATGGATGCACAAATCATCACCGACATGTGTATATTGACATTGAAATGCATCCACAGCCACACGCATGCAGGAATTCTTTTGGGGAACAGGGGACCAGGAAAACAAAATAATACAAAGTATAAGAGCTCAAATGTCATAGATGAGAAGCCAAATTCCTGTAAAATATTAGTTCCAAAGCATGTGCTACTAAATGTTTATTTTAAATATGGTCAGTGGGTATTCTGACCACATTTAGAGATAGTACTAATGGCTCATTTTCTAAATATCAGAAATATTCCAAGGTAGTGGTTTTCATCCTAAGTATAGGAGATTACCACCAAGAACTTCATATATTGCCACTCTGAAAAAAATTGGTTTTGGTCTCAGGCCAGGCTATCTGGATGTTTCAAATTATTCATAGTTAAATATTGCTAAATTCAACACAGAATACTGGTGTATGCTATTTGAGAACATTTTGAACCTTTTTATAATAGCATTAGAGGCTAGATAATTACTGCCCTTGTGTTACACATTAGGATACTGAAAGATGTGTTTACAGTATTTCTTAGACTTTTTTCTTTTCCACGTGTTATTGGCTTGATGTCACTGAGGCAAGAGGATTTTAATTCATGTACTTGGAAGTATTGATGTGAAAATCTATTAAATGACATAAGAAGGGCAGGTCTTGAATGTGGGCTTTGGGATCTTCTTTAGTGCTAAGCTAAATTCCTCAACAATTCATAGAATAGTTTTTGATTTCTAAGACAACAATGCTCCCAGATTATATATTACAGAATACAAAAGCAAAACAAAGAACTGTCTTCCTCAGAGAACAGTTTACTGAGCTATACAAGGTTTATACAAATACACAGCAAAAAAATCCAGAAGTGCTTTTAGCAGTTGATTATTTTTTATCATGCATATATAGGAGCTGTGTACGTTAAAGCCAACTTGGTTGCCAGTGATTATATTGGTCATGTTCATTTAACATTAATGCAACAAAACCTGAAATTCTTCAACCTTAAGGATATAAATTACATATTGAATGATTTTCAAAGTACAAACAAAATTGGAGTGAGGAATTCAGCCATAAAGGAAAGAAAAGGAAAAAAAGACCGCAAGAAACTGAAAGCACCTGGAGGATAGCTGATAACTAATATTTTCTGATTATGAACTATTAATTTTATTTTAGTGTTTGGATATCACAGTCCATGTTCTTGTACATTGTGTTAAATATCCTAAGCCAATGGATGTTGTATCATTGTGTTTGAGTATTTGGTCTCTATATCCTTTTCCCAACCCTGTTTTCTTTTCAAAACGTGTCTGCTTGATGTGGAGCCACAAAATCTTATCAGTGAATCAGAATTCCAGCTCATGAAACTCTCAGAGGATCCAGACCAGCAGCTTATCCTCATTGGACTCTTCTTGTCCATGTACCTGGTCACAGTGCTCAGGAATCTGCTCATCACTCTGACCATCATCTTTGACTCCCACCTCCACACCCCCATGTACCTCTTCCTCTCCAGCCTGTCCTTGGCTGATATCTGTTTCATCTCCACCACAGTCCCAAGGATGATTGTCAACATCCTTACTCATAATAGGATCATCTACTATGTGGGCTGCCTGACAGAGATGTCTCTTTTATTGGTTTTTGAATGTATGCATGACATGCTACTGACTGTGATGGCTTTTGACAGGATTGTGGCCATCTGTCATCCCTTGAAATAGCATATCATCATGAACTTTTGCCTCTGTCTTTGCTTTGTTCTGTTGTCTTTTTTGTTTAGCATTTTGGAATCTCAGGTGCACAATTTAATTGCCTCAAAATTCCCTTACTTCAAAGATGTGGAAGTTTCTAATTTCTTCTATGACCCCTCTCATGTTTTTATTCTTACATGCTCCAACAGTGTTACTAAAAATATAGTCATGTATTTTGTTGGGGTTGTCTATGGTCAAACTCCCATCACTTTGTCTTACTATAAAATTATTTCTTCTATTCTGGGAATCTGTTCATCACATGAAAAGTACAAAGCCTTTTACACCTTTGCATCTCACTTACCAGTTGTTTGCTTATTTTATGAAACAGGAATTGCAGAATATCTTGAATCCTTTGTGTCTAATTCTACAAAAAGTGCAGTAGTCTCATTAATGTGTACAGTTGTCACCCCAATGCTGAACCCATACATTTACACCCTAAGGAACAGGGACATTAAAAATGCTCTTCAGAGGCTGGGGAGAAGAATTATAAAATGTCATCATCTCTTCCATCTTTTCTGTAGTTTCCATTGGAAAAAAAATCTAGTTCTGCAAATCCCACCTTTTTGCTCACATTGTTCTTATGGCTCCATGGGTTTCATTCCACTCTAAGAATCAAATCTGCATATTGATCCTTTATTATTTCTCTCTCTCTCTCTCTCTCTCTCTCTCTCTCTCTCTCTCTCTCTCTCTCTCTCTCTCTCTCTTCTTTACCCCACCCCATCTTTCTGTTTTTCACTACAGCTTCTTTCACTTGTACTGAAGATTGAACCTAATGCCTTTGCACTAAGCTACATCCCTGGGCCTTTTAAGTTTATTTTTTGACACAAAATCTTTATCAATTACTAAATTGCCCAGGCTGGACTCAGTCTTGTGATCCTCCTGTCTCATCTTCTCAGAGTGCTTGCATTGCAGGTATGTGTCATGGTTTTTCTTTAATTGGATCAAGTATATATTCTAGAATCCTTCCATCATAAACATCATAACTAAGTCAGTATCCCAAGAAAGCATCTGTAATTTTAGTGCATTGAACCTGACCACCCTGTAAAGTACTGAGTTGTATTTTTATATATATGTATTTTATACAATATCTTATTTATACATCACATATGTTTTCTTCAGATATTGTATCTAAGACATTTATTGAGGCATGTTATGTCTAGAGGCCTTATAACTAGTGTCATGCCAGGCTTAAGTGAGTCTGTCACAAACTAACAGGTTGCTTTCAGCAAATGACAGGCTATTTCTCAGGAAACAGAAGACAATATCCCCAGGGCTGAAAAGTCCAGTGATTGTCTACAGACCTGTGCTGACTATCCTTGGAAGCATTCATAAGTATTTCACCCCAGATTCCTTAGGCATTTCAATACTTTATAAGCCTAATTCCTAATTCCTCAGATAGGTGCTAATGTCTCTCTCTACATGTTAGCCCATGCACACTGGATGAAATCTTCCCCAGCTACCTGCTGCTATTTCTCTCTTCCAATGTCATCCCATCCACACACAGATGTAATAAAATCAATAAGCAGCTTTTCCCAGCTAGTTGCTAGAATTTATCCCTGATTTCGTCTCTAGAATAAACTTTTCTTAAAAAACAAAAAAACCTGTTTCCAATGAGTGGTTTCACATCTGCTATTTATAAAAACTGGTTTTTAAGGCTTGCTTTATTCAGACTCACCTGAGGGAATTAAAATACCCATATTTCTTAAATCATATTTAAGATGTGTCATGTACATGCAGTAAATACCCACAATGAATGTAATCATTATGTGTTATAAGCATGAACTAAAATAATCATAATAAAATTAACAATAAGAAAGAAAATGGGGAAAAATGATTTAAGAGATGCAGGGAGGGACAGAGGTTGGAAGGGGAAAGGGATTTAAAAAGTATCAAGTTATGCTATGGACATGTGCACAGTCCCTAAGATGAATGTAAACATCATGTAAGTTAGAGGTGTACTAATAAAATACTGGTACTTGAGTTTTATTACCAGAGATTTCCATTTACATGGATCTGTCTAAATGTTAGGTTATTAAAACTTCATAAAAGTTAATAGTACCAGTTCTTAAATGGATAAAACTTGATTGTTTAAGTTAGAAATGATCTTACAATAGTAGCAGGAGATTTGGGTTTCTAAAAAAAATACCATGTTAAAATGTAGGTCTTTGAATGGTTTGGAATTGTCATCATTGCTTTTTAGGTTATTTCCTCCTGCTCCCTTGTCAACCTCCTACACTTAACTTTTGACAGTTAGGTTATTTTCACTACTGCCTTCCCATCCTCTGGGCCCTCAGGGTTTCAAAGGCTGTCTCTGGCCTTTCTCCGTGGCCACATTGTTCCCTCTTTCAGTTTGTCCTGAAGTAATTATCCAACCTGTTTATGTTATTGTATTATTTCCCTCAGATAATTAGCTTTGATTGTACTTAGTGAGTGAACTCTGAGTAATACATTGTAACATGGAAAAAAAGTATGTTGTGAGTTGTCACCCATTGTAATAGAGTGCCACTTTGGCTCATGAATTTAATTTACTTCTGGGGAAGATGGCTTTGGTCATGTTGTCAGCTGATGCACAGCTCATGAACAGAAGCAAAATTTTTCTCAATGTTTCTGTTTGAGAAGCAAATTGTTCATGAACAGAAGAGTTCATGAACCAAGGTATTACTGTACTTCAAAATTTTCTTGGGAAATTAAGCTGGTTTTAAACACATGACTTAGCTCAAGTGTCTAGCTGAGAAGTTAATGGTGGCCTTATGGTTCTAGTTGCTGTATGGCTTTAGTGGTGTCTGAACATTATTAACAGTTGTATGGCAAATATATTGAACTTTTCATATTTTATTTTACATAACAAGACCAATGTCTCTGTCACCAATGAAACTGAGCTTTTTTTTATCCAATTGATAACCAAAGACCTTGATAAATGAGATCATAATATTGTATTCTGATATCACCTGGCAGCCTCTCCCCACAGGTAAAGCTGTGCTTTTTTCTCTTTCACTTAATGCCTTAGTAGACATTCATTGTGTGTGAATACCTTGAATGGGAGGTATTTGTAAAGTTCACAGCAGCCACTGAAAGTGGTAGAACAAACATATTAGAATAATGAATACAAGTAGTAGAAGGAATATGAGATTTGTAGACACTTCAACAATTATATATTGGTTCTTTTTCATATTTCAAAATGTTATTTTTAATTTTTTGAAAAAATAAAAAAATTTCATAATCAAATCATAAGAGAATAACAATAGTTATTATACAGTGTATCATTATCTTCAAAATAGTACAAAACATAAACCAAAAAGATTGTTACAAAAAAGAAACAAACATATATACTGATTCTTAACCAAGAATTTTGGTTAACTTCTAACTCCCAAATAATTATTAGAATCTTCAACAGCAAATGAAATGCAACAGAACATTTCTTCCAAAGGTGTGAAATTATTATGTACCTTGAGTAGGTTGAATATATTCCTTATTAATGGAAATTTCTATTCTTATATTAAAGGACATGATTTTACATGTGTATTCTGGAATAAACATGTAAGCTCTTATAAACTGGATGACTTTGAACATTACACAAAGTGTGATTTTATTTAACTTTTACATCTATAATACTCTGAAAACCATTGCTTAATTGAAAGTGTGGTTCTGAAGGTATAGCTGAATATAGTGATCAGAAAGGTATTTTTTCAGAGTTTCAGATAAATAAGGGGAAACTTTCATGATCAACATATTAATGAGAAATTCATTGTTTAGGATATTTGCTTTGTAAGGAAAATTGATTCCAAAATCAATTGAAAAATAATAGATAATTTGACTGGGGGACATTTTTAACTCTCCTAGCTTTTAATGCCTTACTTTAATGGCAAGTAGCTTAAAAATTCTAGGATACAATAGATAATGCACACTTCAGGTATTGATTCAGTAAATAGAATTATCAAAATCATCTATTCTCATGCTTATTAACTTTAAGATAGTAATTTGAACTCTAAAAGTGCTTTACCCTGGAAGGCTGAAAAAACATCAGATTTATGTTTTTACATCAATCATTGGATAGATCAAGAGCAGGTAATCATCATTTATCTATACACTCAAAGGTTTGCACATCACTGTCACTAGCTATTTCCACCCATTTACCTATCATCTCTCAATCTATATTTACACACAAATATCCTAGTGATTCTGGTTTTCTGGGGAAGCCTGAATGCTAATAAAAGTGTAGCCCTTATGCAATTTTTTGGATTTCTTCAGAAAATTAAAACTAGCAGTACCATATGATCCTACAATGCCTTTACTGTACATGTATCCAAACCATCTGACTTCAGTATATAAAGACACAAGCACAATCTAATAATCACGGTAACATTATTCACAACAGCCAAGATATGCAACTAGGCTACATATTTGTCACCAGATGAATATTTCATTAAACGCGGGAAATAAAACCAATGGAATACTAATATGGCATAAAGAGAATAATGTTATATAATTGGAATAAATGTAAGTATTTGTAAAACAAATACCTGATCATGTTCATGTAATTATAATGTACAAAGAAATCATACAGGTCAGAAGTAAAACTATACAATTCACTATTTCAAAAGAAGCAAAATCTTGAAAAGACATTGTTACACAACATATAGCATCTACCAAGAAGTATTGGAAAAGATGCATAACTAGTCATTGGAAAATGAGAATCAAAATCACAAAAAGTTAAAACTTCAATTCCAATATAGGTGTCACTTTCCAATATACAATTGGAAATCACAAGTATTGATGAGTATATGGATATATTAGAATCATTTTACACTAGAGTGTTAAAGGTCTTTAACTGTTCTTGAAGATATTGAGCACAAAGTGACTCTGTAAGCTAGTAATTTGTTCCACTCCTAGATATAATTCTTTAATAATTGGAAACAAGAATAAGCATTTGCTGCTTAATACATAGATTGGGTTCTAAGAAGAGCTGTGCTGGTGAATCTTTGTCATTATGGCCAGTTACATGCAGTATTCTTAAACAGACAAAGGTGAAAAAGATTTCACTAAGCACATGATGTTATGTGACCCCAGAGGAGACACAGTCCTTAGTCAAACCCCATTCTGTAGCATATGACTGTGTTCAAACATATAAATGTGCCTGTGTAATCATTATAAGATTATTCACAAGAGCCAAGGCCAGAAACCACCAAAATATTCATCAATGGGTGAGAGGATAAGCACTCTGAGTAGTACAGACAGTAGAATATTATTAATCCTTAAAAATAAATGGAGCAAGTTAATATTACAAATAAAATTGGTCAAAAGTAAGAGGAACAGATAAAAGGAAGAAATGAGGAAGCACATAATGACAGAATGCAGGAAAGAAAGAATAAAAGGGGAAAAGAAGGAATAAAGAATGAAGGACAAAAGGATGGGAGAAAGGAAAGGAGGGAGGGAGAAAGAAAAACAGGGCAGCAGAACAGAAGGAAGGAAGGAAAGTAGGAAGGAAACAAGAGAAAAAAGAAAGAAATGGAAAAATACATGAGATGAGAAAAAATAAGATTCCCCCAAATTACAACAAATCTCAGAATTACTTTGGGCACCCTATCACTTGTAATCAAATAAAGGTAGGAATATGGACTTAGTGTCAATTTCTAGTTATACTACATCTCAATCTCATGTGTTACCTTCAGAAATTCTGTGAATGAGAGAAAATGTCTCAAAGATTAACTTACAATAATAAATAAAGTCATACGTGTAAAATAACAAGCACAGATCTGACATGGTAAGTACTCCGATGATTTTTACTCCCTTTAATCTGGGAAAACTAAAATGCAACCCTATTATGGTGAAGAACATTAACATTAACCAATTATTTTGAAGAAGATCATATCTTCCCATGATATATGTGTTTCTATTATTTTAGAAGTCTCACAAATGTATGAAAAATTTTATTGAATTTGAAATTTTGGGCACCATACATAAAAAGGCAAATGCAAAGAAATCCCTGAGTGAGTTGTTGAAGGGAAACAAACATAAAAATATATATGCAGAACAAAACTTAAGTGGTTTAAAAACACCAGAAATCAAGCATGTCATTTAGGAGAAAAAAGGAGCCATTATATTGAAATTCACAGCATTTGTCTTAGGGTTTTGTAACATACCCTTAGTTTTGAGGTCAGTTGTTCATAAAGAACCACAGGCTACTCTGCTGAGGAGTCTCCTCAGGGCTCCCTTCGCATCCTTCTTCCTCAGGCTGTAAATGAAGGGGTTCAGGATGGGGGTCACCACAGTGTACATCACAGAAGCAACAGAGCTTTCATGGGAAGAATGGGTCCCAGCAGAACTCAGGTAAACTCCAAGTGATGTTCCATAGAATAGTGAGAACACACAGAGGTGAGACCCACAGGTGGAAAATGCTTTATACCTGCCTGAAGTAGAGGACATCCTCAGTAAAGAGGAGGCAATCTGAGAATATGAATAGATGATCCCAGAGGCAGGGAACAAAGCTATCAGGAGTGTTGTCACATATAGAAAAATATTACTAATGAGAGTATCAGACCTGGCCACCTTGAGAACCTGAGCCAATTTACAAAAGAAATGATGGATTTCAGTACCTGTAGAGAAGATGAGTTGCATCATTAGGAGAATATGAATGAGAGATACATAACATGATTATCCAGTACATCAGAACAAGGAGTACACAGAGATGAGGCTTCATGATGAGTGTATACCTCAGGGGGTGGTAGATGGCCACAAAGCAGTCATAGGCCATCACTGTCAAAAGAAAAATATCTACTCCTAGAAAAGTAACAAAAAAATAAACCTGAGTTAAGCACTCTACCTAGGAAATACCTTTGTTTTGTGCCTGGATGTTCATCAGCATCTTTGGGACTGTGGTGGAGGTAAAACAGATGTCAACAAAGGACAGGTTGGAGAGGAAGAAGTACATGGCGATGTGGAGTTGGGAGTCAAGGTTGATGGCCAGGATGATAAGCAGGTTCCCAAGCACTGTGACCAGGTACATGGACAGGAACAGTTCAAAGAGAAGGGGCTGAAGTTCTGGATCATCTGAAAAGCCCAGGAGGAAGAATTGTGCTACTCCTGTGTGGTTTTCAACTTTCATGTTACTTATTTGTCTTCTGGAGAAGGAAGAAAGCAATGTTCAATAAACAGGCACCTGGGACCTCACATGGTAACAACTTTATAATATATTTTTATGGATGACTTTCACTCACTATTGTGTTAGATCAATAGCAGTAATTCATTCAGCCTCATGATAGCTTATTTCCCTTTTAAATGTGTATAATCCATCCCACTTCCTCAGTGAATTAGAAATTTATTTATTTCATTTTTATAATTGATTCATTTTCATTTTCAAATTTTAATTTATGAACATAATCTAAACTTTTTTGTCATATCAGCTTTCCAAAGTAATTGAAGTGGTTGGATGTACTTTCTTGGATAATTTTGTTAGTTCTTCATGGTAGTATGTCTACAGTAGTAATTTAACAATGATGTTTTTACAGTTAGCCTTTATTCTATGATTTGACAATTCATAGTGATGTGAAAGTTAAATCTCAGTGCCCTAGTTTTCTTTCCAAAAATATGATTTCTACTGAAACACTGGTCTCAAGGGTTAAAAATGTTTTTGTTCTCAGTAAGAATCTCAATAAATGACAGTTATCATTATGGCTATAGATATTATTTTCCTTTCTTACCATAATTATTTTGGATATATAAAATTCCAAAGGTATAAGACTGTAATTTGTAATGTGGATTCTTGAGTCAGACATAATGGAATGGAATCCTTGTCACCCACATAACGTCTTTGTGGTCTTGAGAAAGTAATTTAAGCTCTGCAAATACTTCATCTCTACAATAGGAGTAGTACATGTTCACTACATAGTACGATTAAAAAAATTAAATCAACAATGTTATTGTTCTCCTTTTTGGATAAAATGACCATTTCAAAGAAGTGAATTTCTGTTCTTAATATTGCAATAAGTATTTCTTGGAGGGCTGATATTTAACAATATGTACTTAAGCTGTGGTTATCGTCATGGATGGAATTTTGATGATTATAAATACAATTGTTTGTTTTTACCTTTTTTATCCACCACATGGATTTCTAATTAACAAGGGTCTCTATGAATCCTTCTTTGCTAGAATACTTGTCTGATGAGTTCCACCTAGAAGAAAAAGCATGTGGACTATGCACACAGAAGAAAAAGAAGGCACACCACCTTTAAAATCATACAATAGGCTTGTATGTTTATGTGTTTTTTGTGCCTATGATTTTGATTTTGTATGTACACTTAAAATAATCAAAGTTAGTGGCCAACTTATATATGGATGGATGGATTCGATTACTATTTTGAAAAGTTATACAAATAGAATTATTCTATAAACATTAAAAGGCACAATAATGATTCACAAAGCTTGTTATATCCTACATGACATCAGTTTTAAGAATGCCTAGAGATTTTTGAATAATATGACAAAAATATTATTGCTGACCAGTTTATTCTGTAAAGATGTGTAAGGTTCTTTCTCTGAAATAAGAAAATTAGAGTTCAGAGAGAAAGTGTGGGTCATTACCAATCAGAAGAGATGAGATAGGAAAAAACACTTTAGGCTGAGAGAAGAAAATGGGTGATTTCTCTACCAGACACTGAGCTGTAAGTTGTGGAAATTGTGGACCAACATTTGTCAGGAACTTACATGTTCCATTTCTTATTGTATGTTCTGAACAAGTACATATGTCACAACCAAAATGTCTGCTATAACACATAAAAGAAATCTTCGAGGTGAGCACAAGCTTTCATATAGATACAAACTAAGAAGTAAAGTTAAATAAAATGCACCCATAGCTGTTTTAAAGAAATAACTCACAATGACCAAGTAATGCCACTTATGAAAATGAAATTGTGCTTAACATGAGAATGTTGATCATACTAATTCATCACAAAGTATATCAATAAATATAAAGCCTAACCATATTTGCAATAGAAAAATGTGTTTGAAAAAATGTAAAGCACATTTACCTGATGAGCGACCAGGCTGGAGACTGTCAGTAAACAAAGAAATCAAAGATGTCTTCCTAACTCACAGGGAGTATAGCCAACAGGAGATGTTACATTAAAATATTCTAGGATTTCTATTAAATTAATAAAAATGCAAAGGCAGTCTCTCAAACTTTAATCATTTGATATTTTCTTGAATATGTTGAATTGGTTATTAAACATCAGCAACAACTTTATTGATAGTTGCTATTACTAAGATAAATTGTAATTATAATAAATCAGACAAATAAGAGCCATTAAATGGAATTTTCCTGTGGAAATAACTAGGGAATATGAAAACAAATACCACTTAAATTGGAACAAAGTAGACAATACCTCATGCCTAATACATTTTCAGCATCAATAATAAAACAATAATTAAATGCGAGAAATCTGACAGGGGAATACAACTTGAGAGTTTTGAATTTCTAGTGTGAAAAGGAAGTAGTAGAGCAGCAGAAAAAGAGAGTTATCCACCAAAACCAAAGTTCCTTCAAAGTACAAAGTACAGAGACTTCATCATTATAGACTATATACTATATGTGGGAGTCTTTCAGTGTCACTACTCTAGACATGAAGCCCTATGCCCCTGTTCCTTTTCCTTTTTCTCCTTCCTTCAGCTGCTTGTCTTCTCTTTTCTGTATACCTTTACCTGTCCTTGGTAGTACACATGGACTTGCTCCAACAGTTATCACTGAATCTTTTTATTGTACACACTATGTCCCTAAAAACCCACTTGTGAGACCATAGAAGTACAGTTGAGGAGCAATAGGGTCTTGTTTACAGTATCTAGCTTCTTAAAATTGGAATCTCAGAGCTGCTAATTAAATAAATTGTTGGTTAGTCTTTGTAGTCTCCAAACAGTTCAGCTCCCTTGAGGATCAAAGAAGAAAGAAGAGTGGAAGAATTTTAGTCAGTTTAGTGTTTATTGAGCTAACTTGAAAGAAAATAAATTTATTTCCTCAAAGGAGAAACTTCTTATTTTTCATATTTTTTTCAAAGTGATAGGGTTTAGTTTAGCCAATGTGTGATTTCTTCATGAAAATCAACCCCAAGAAAGTCTTTCTGTGATATATCTTTGAAGTACAATTAGAGATTTTATGGCTCAGTGTATGACCATAAGGATGTGTAGAAACAGAAACCTTTCATTTTATTTTTGCAATGTTTAAATTTTAAGATCTATACTTTAAATGGTCAAATAAAATTATATATGCTTTTTGTATAATATATGTTTGGAAGTCTAATAAATTTGAAATCAGTAAGTCAGCAAAAATTATGCTATGCCTTATTTCACCTAGTTATCATTTTTAAGAACATTTAACTTATATCCACTTAGAATTTTCCAAGAATACAATATATCATCATGAACTGTAGCTAACACACTGTAGAACTGATCTCTTGAAATTATTCATTGCATCTAACTGGAATTTTGTATCCTTTGCTGAACACTGCCTCTACATTATTGCAGCCTTTTTAAATCACTTTTCTGCTCAGTTTCTAGATAAACTTTGTAAAATCTACATATGAATGAGATCATGCAGTTAGGGTTATTATTTTGCACTTCACATATTTCACAGAATAAGTGTCCTAATTCATCCATTTTGATTTGTTTTGATGTGCAGCTGTATAGAAGGGTGGCTTTGGATGAAAATAATCTACTGTATAATTCAGAAATACAGAAAAAATGGTTTGAAAGTTTTCACTATAAACAAATGACAAATGTTTGAAAAGGCAGTTATGTTTAAACTCTTGCAAACATTATACAGTGTATACATATAGAAAAATATTACTTGGTATGTCATTAAAATTTACAATTGTCATTTTTCTTTGGTCTTTGTATTTTTAATTAAAAATTTCTTAGTACATATTTGTGATACAAAATGAACACATTTTTGTGGAGAGTTGGTGCATGTACATATAGCTTATTAATGCTTTCTATTTCTCTTTCCCCTTATCCTCCTCCCCTTTCCCTTTGTCCCAAGATCAGTTTCTCAACTGCAAATGGTCTGCCTTCCTGTTTCCTGTAAGAAATCTTTTCTTTTTCCCCCTTTTTTGGCAGTGGAAAATGCTTCAGTATTTTATTGAAAGAAAGCAATAAATAATAATGTGATAAAGAAGTTCAAAAGTAGACTGTAAACTTTGTCACATGATCAGGAAGTTCACAAAAGATTAATAGAAAAACAGAACAGTGACAATGAATTGTACAAGTGGATTGAAAGCAGAAACCAAATGTGAAAAGACAACCTGCTTTGACTCTTTTCTTGCTGCCTTTTTAATATTCCATTTAAAAAGTAAAAGTTACACTTGCCACTTGTACAATCCAAAATGGCTACATCATCAAAATCTAAAAAGGTATGATTAGGTTCATCCTTTAAACATGCTTACAAACAAGTGTAAAAAGATGACTTACATATGAAAAATAAGGCCTTTATTAGAGTTGCACAATTTTATTTTCAGCATTTCTTGCCTTCATCTGCATATGCACTGATGTCTGTGAGATGTGAAGAGAGTGGATATTGCTTAGTCCTCACAGAGTAGTTCTAGGGCTCCTGCCACCTGCTGGCAGGATGGAGGCAGAGAGAAGGCTCCAGGCTGGGCCCCACCCCCTGGCCACTGCAGCCTTGCTGAGAGCAGCTCCCAACTCATAGCTTCTGGTCAGTCTCTGAAGAGAAGCTTCCCCAGTCCAGGTACAGGGTGAGGAAAAGGGAACCAGTGCACAGGGAGTTTTATAGTGTTCTGATACAACTGTTCAGTCCCAACTTTATTAAATGTTGATTTCTTGCTAGAAAAAGTACAGTTAAGGTCAGTCAACCCTAAAATATGACAACAACTCCTTGGAATTAAGTCGGCTTATTTTAAAATGATTGTTGTAGAGGTAGGTAAAGGATAATGCACATTGGTTGTGTCATGATGATTTTAGAAATGTAGTAAAATCCCTTTCTCAGTCATGGTTTATCATTTAAAAATTAAACAGTGATAATTACAATAAGTACATAATTTACAAAAGCTCTATATTTTTTCATAGGATTTAGACAATCTTGGTTGTTTCAGATTGATGAGCTCTATTCCCCCTATCCTGCTTCCTGCCTTTCTGGTTCCTTTCCTCAGGGCAGCGATCACTCTACCTCAAGAAGTGTCCTTCACAGCCCAGCTGGGAATTGGACAGGCTGGGGCTAATGACTGTTGCCAGCTTCCAGAGAAGAGGAAGAAGATGAGAAGACAATGACCAAATGTGAAACTTCCCCTCCCTCTTCTCCAAGGTCACTTCAATTAGAAAAGTTGCACAAAGGGGCATTGCATACTGTCAGCTATGAGGACATCTGGGACATGAGAAACTCAACAGGCTCCCAGGATGGTCCTGTGAGCAAACCCAGTAGCACTAAAAACAGCCAGGACTCACTCCACAAAGCAACCAAGAAGTAGGGCAGCAAGTTCTCTATTGGGCATTTGTTTGGCAAGAAGGAAAAGGGCCGGGCTGGACAAACTGGCAAAGAATCACGGGGACAAGACAGTGTTTCAGAGGCAGAAAACTCATCTCAAGATGCCTTGAGAATTAGCAAATTCAAAAACAAGCTGAAAAAATTGTAAACTTAAAAAAAAGACACACACACAACAGCAACAAAAATAACACAAGTAGGGGCCATAGATTTAGCTCAGTGGCACCTTGCCTCCCTTGAAAGCACAAGGACCTGAGTTACAAAACAAAAACAAAAAAAACATAAAAACATAAGTTTCTGGAGGAATCCCTGAGTCAAGGCTTACCATTTGCACAGTGGGATGGGCCAACGCTGTTTGTAAGGCTGGAGTTCTGTGTTGGGATGCTGGCCTAGTACATGGCTGCCTGCAGAGCAAATGTGAAAAGAGGGGCCCTCACTTCAGTCCTGTCAGACACAGAGATCCAGCATGAGATTGGCACCAGCAATGCCCTGAACAGGCTGAAGCTGTGGCTGGCTATCCAGGAGATCATGTCGCTAACCAGCCCATCCACCCAGCCCACATTGAGAATGCCACTTGGCACCTGCATGTGGGGACATGAACCAAGAGTGGATCAGCAATGAGTTGTTGCCCACCCTGTGCCTCCCTCAATACCGCAGCTACTTCATGGACTGCCTTGTGGATGCCCAGATGCTGGACCACCTGTCCAAGAAAGACCTGCGGGGGCAGCTGAAAATGGTCGGCAGTTGTCATAGAAACAGTTTCCACAGAAACAGTTTCTAGTGTGGAATTATGTGTCTGTGAGGGTTCAATTATGACTGAAAAGAACTGGAAAGAAGAAGAGAAGCAACTCAGAATGAAATAAAAGATGTGCTTTTTGGAGCAATGATCAGATGATTTTCTGGATTTCATCCATTTGCCTTAAAGAATATGCAAACAATCTTATAGAGAGTGGTGTTCACGTTGCATTTCTGGCCTTAGATGAACTTCTGATTTCAATGCACTGCCACTGTCATTCCATATCCCAACAGAGAATACACAGGCTCGAGCTCTCTGGGAAAGAGAGTTTAACAACTTTTAGTCATGGGAACTGACAGAAGGTGTGATGACAAAAGCTTTAGTACAGCACCTTCATGGAGAAAGAAGTTTAAACCAAAGGACATTCATGGCCTGCTGGCTGGGTCAGCAGAGATGCTCCCTGCAAACATTTAGTCACTTCTTCCATGTCTTCCCTCTCTATGCAGCCAAAGAAGATGCAGATGGATGGCAGTGTATCAGGGACACAGAGGTTGGATTCTACAACAGTCAGGTCTTACTCTTGCTAAGGCCTCCTGTTGTTTACCCACACTACTTCTACAGATGTTTATGGAGCATTTTGAATTCAAAAGACTACATTTTCAAATTCAATGGAATCTCTAATCTGTTATTACATTTTATATGGGCCCTAAGATATTTCATTACAGCTTTTAATTAGTGAAACATTCATGAATACCATACAGAAAATATTTTAGAATTTAATGTTTCTTATATTTATGTATACTTACGACTCTTCATTAAAATACTTAGTTTTTCATGTATATCCAGGCTATAAATATCCTCTTGAGTCAATTCGTATTCTTATACCTAACTTTAGTCTTGCAAATAGAGCAATGTAATGGTTATATGTATAAATCCTGTGAACGAATATTTTCCCTTTAAATTGTTTATACTTTTGGTTCCTCATATAAAAGGAACAATGTGGTATTTAACTATCAATTTTTTATTTATTTCACTTAAAATTATGACCTCAAAGTGCATCCATTTTTCTAAAATTACACGTTTAACTTTATCACTGAATACTGCTTCATTTTGTATATATATCACATTATCTTTGTAGACTCATTTTTGATAGGTACATAGGCAGCCTCCAAGATTTACCTATTCTGATTTGTGCTTCTATAAACAAAAGTATGTATGTATCTTTGCCATATGATGTCATTAACTCATTTGGGAAGATATCCAGTAAGAGAAGAATTAAGTCATATGAAATTTCTTATTTTTAGTTTTTTTTTTTGAATCTCCATACTGATTTCCACAGTGGTTATACTAGTTTACATTCCCAGCAAAAATGTAGGAGGGTTTCTTTTTCTGACTAGCTCACTAGTATTTGTGGCTTTTGAGTTGATGGTCATAGCCATGCTTTCTGGAGTAAAACAAAATCTCAGTGCTGTTTTCATTTGCATTTCTCTAATGAACAAAGGTGCTTCACATTTTCATGTATTGATTGTCCATGTGTACTTTTCCTTCTGAGAAGGGTCTGTTCATACCAATTGCCTATTACTCGATTGGGTCTTTTATTTTGAGAGTACTAGAGTGTTCATGGTTTTCTATATTCCAGATATAAATCTTCCCTCTGAGGAAGAGCTGTCAGCGTATTTTTTTCCCATTCTGTAAGTTGTTTCTTCACCCTGTTGGGTGTTTACATTGCTGTACAAAAGTATTTTAATTTATTACAATTCCATTTATCGATGACTTTTGTAATTTTTTGCACAAATGGAATTCTGTTTAGATACTCTTTTTCAATGGCTATGGCTTTAAGTTTTACCAACTTTATCTTCCAAGAGATTCAGTGTTTCTGTTTTAATATCCAGGTCTGATGTGTTTTGATCTAATGTTAGTGCAGGATGAGGACTATGGGTCTATATTTAATCTTCTGCACATAGGTAACCACTTTTCTCAGCACAGTTTGAGAAAGAGGCTGATTTTTCTACAGCATAGGAGTTTGGTCCTCTTGTCAAAGATTAAATGTGTGAATGTGGCTGAAATGTTTTCTGCATTCTCTATTCTGTTCTATTGGCCCTCATGTTTGTTTTTCTGTCAATGCCATGCTGTTTTTTTCATTATGCTCAGTAATGTAATTCAAAATCTGGGTTTGTAATGTCCCCTGCTTTGCTCTTACTGCCCAGGATTGCTTTGCTCTTCTAGGTTCCTTCTGGTTCCATGTAATTTTTAGAGTTTTTCTTGCTAGTTCTGTGTAAAAAGTCATTAGTTTCTTATTGCAATTCCATGAAATTTATATATCAATTTTGAAAGCATGGTCATTTTGACAATATTGCCTCTACTTATACAGGAAGAAGGGATGTCTTCCTTTCTCTAATGTCCTTTTCAATTTTCATTTTCACTGTTGTATTTTTTTCATTATAGTAGTCTTCCACTTTGGTTAAAATAATTTTGAAGTACAAGTTCATGAATATTTCTGCTTGCAAATAATTCAGTTCACAAACAAAAGTTTTTGACAGAATTTTGTTCTGGTGAGAAACATGACCAAAGTCATCTTATCCACATTAACACAACTACAGACATCTTCTCCAAGATCATAAAACAAATTAAGTTCACAAACCCAAGTACCACTATATTTCATTTGTGAAGCTACTTTGAAAGGGATTGTTTTCACAGTTTACTTCTTCATGTGTTCATTGTTGGTACATAAGAACTCAATTACTTTTATATTTTGATTTTATATCTTGCTATTTTGTGGCAATTGTTTATTAGTTCTAGAGGTCTTTTGCTGACATTGGGGCCTTTTATCTAAAGGATTGTGTCATTAATGAAGAAGGATATTATGAGTTCTTTCTTTCCTATGCATATTCCTATTCTTTTCTTGACCTTGACTGATTGCTCTTGCTAAAGTTTCAAATACTGCATTGAACAGGAGTGGTAATAGACAAACTCTAGTTTTCTTGCTGATTTTAGAGAAAAAGCTTTCAGATTTCCTATGTAGTGTAATGTTGGCAGTGAGTTTCCCATAAATGACTTTTTTAAAATTTGAGATAACATTGGTCCATACCTATTTCCATCAGGATTTTTCTTTTTTTATCATCAGTGGATGTTGGATTCCATCAAGGCCTTTTGTGGGTCTATTGAGATTATCATGTAATTTTTATCCTTGCTTCCCTTTAGTGGTGTGTAAAGTATATTGATTTATATATGCTAAATCATCCTTTCATTCCTGAGATAAAACCAAATTGGTTGTGTTAGATGATATATCTAATTACTTGAAAAAAATAGAAATTCTATTTGAAGCAATTATCTCTCTCATGGGTAAATTAAAGATAAAAAATAAACACAGTAAAGCATACATATATATATATATATATATATATATATTGAGCTGAATAAACAAACTAAATTCGTGATAATAGAAAAAGGGATAAAAATGAGGTATAGAGACACAACATAATATATTCAGCCATAAAGAAAAATGAAGTCATGACATTTGCAGGAACTTAGAATTAGATACCATCATGTTAGGTGAAATAAAGCAGACTCAGAAATTTTAAAATACCCCACATTTTTCCTTATAAAAGCAATAAAAAGTAAATAATTTAGAGGTAAAATAAACCAGAAGTAGATGTGTGAAGATAAGGAAGGGGATCAGAGGGATAGGAAGTAAAGTGAAAGGTTTAGGAGGAAAGAATGAAAAAATATGTTATACCTATGTGGCCATTTAACATAATTAATCTTATTATTCTTTATAAAAATTTACATATCTAAAAAGGACAATAAAAATCACAAGCTGAGTGGTGTTGAAGGAAAATACATTTGAAAATAATCATGAAAGGAAGCTATGTCACCTGCTGCTACAAAAATTTTATTTCACTCTAATTTGAACTTTATTCCTTTATGAATCACCATCAGAATATTTACTTTTTTACAAAATCTCATATTAACATCCATACAAATCATAGTCTCTGGTGATAATGCCCAGGTATCAGTACGGTTAACATTCATAGATAATAACTCTGAAAGTGAACCTTGAAGAGCAGTGATATAGCCCCTGGACCAAACCTGGCTAAACAGATATCTCAGATGTACTTTTTAAAGGAAATGTGCATACATTTTAAAGAGGGATGACAATTTTAAATATGAAGAGAACTTAGCATTTCATGGGGAGGTCAAGATCTTATCTCACACACTATGTAAGCTGCTAGTTCATGTTGATTTTATCACGATGGTTATGATAAGATTCTAGAAGGTTCATACAACTCAGTTAAAATAATCTGAATAAATAATTATTTGGATAGGAAACACAAAGTAAAATAAAAGTCATGTAGCTACAAAAATAATGTGACCAAAGAGGACAAACCTGGAGGTCTGGATGAAGGAATTTAACAAAACAAGCTATGAAAACAATAGGAGACATGGAGAGACTACAGTGTCCTGTTCTGCAGCCTCAACAGCATGCTCTTAATGTCCTTGTTCCTTAGGCTGGAGATGAAGGGATTCAGCATAGGGGTGACCACAGTGTACAACATCGAGGCCACTGCACTGTTTCTGGGAGGCTGTGATAGAGCTAAGGTTCACTCCAATGGGTGTTCCATAAAAGAAGCAAACCACTGAGAAGTGGGACCCACAGGTGGAGAAGGTTTTATATTTCCCTCCTGATGATGAGACTTTCAGAATGGCGGAATCAATTTTATAGTACGAGAGAAAAGATCCCCAGGAGAGGAAAAAAGGCAGAGATAGTACCAAAAAATACATGACTAATAGATAATTGGTAATGGTATCAGAACAGGTAAGATTAAGAATTTGAGAAGGTTCACAGAAGAAATTTGCAATTTCGACATCCTTGAAGTAGACAAAGTGTAAAATTTTGCAGTTGTGAATATAAAAAGCTAAATAAAAGACACCAAAACCAAGAAGGCACATAGGTGAGGATTCATGATGACATGGTATTGCAGAGGGTGACAGATGGCCACAAACTGGTCATAGGACATCACCATCAGGAGCATATCATCCATGCATCCAGAAAAGACAGATATCTGTGCAAGGCAGACTTCATATGAGATTACTCTGCTCTCAGTTTGGATGTCCACAATCAACCTGGGGACTGTGGTGGAGATGAAACATACATCAGCCAGGAATAGGTTGGAAAGGAAAAAGTACATGGGTGTGTGGAGTTGGGAGTCACAGATGATGATCATAATGATGTGCAGGTTCCTGAGCACTGTGACCAGGTACATGGACAGGAACAGTCCGAAGATGACGGACTGCCGGTCTGGATCCTCTGAGAGTCCCATAAGATGAAATTCTAAGACACATGTTACATTTTTTGCTTGTGCATTGCCCAGGCAGCTTTAAAACGTAGAAGGTTGAAAAAGGAAAGAAACAGCCACTGATGTTCATGCAATGGTCCAATGTGCTTTGATTTTAGATGTTTAATACTGTGTAAGAGTTAAGCTTCATATGAACACTAAATTAAGGTTAGTTCTTAATAATCAGTGAACACTGTTATATCTATTTATCTCCCAGTTTTCCAACTTTTTGGTATTTCATAAGAAGCTTTGTTTGGTAATGATGTTTTAAGTTTTGTAACCTCACCTATGGTAGACTTCAAATTTTGATAAATCCAGTTAATTTATATGCACATAACTAATCTCTTCATTGACCACAAGTGTGGCATTCATGTTAATTACACAATGGTCAAATGCTTTAAGAAGTAAATGGTCAGTAATTAAACAATGGTCAAATGCTTAGAAACACATTTGAAATATTTTTATTTTCTGCATGTTTACTTGTATCAAACTTATGCAACCTCAGTAAAATAATATAGTAACCCAGTAAGTATTTTTCTCCTTCTGTGCCACACACAGAATGGTCTGGAAATATAATACCTTCATTGATTTTCTGATATTAAACCTTATGTATGGTTGGTTTTAGCACCAGGAAAGAAACCAGAACCCAAGTCTGAATCCTAATCTTCTTAAGAAATTTAATAGACATTCATGTTACCATTTTCTTTCTATATGGATTGCAACGCTCACACCTCACCTACATGCAGGCAAGTTATATTTATTATGTATTCTGATACATGATGCTTTAATTGGGAAAATTGAAAAGAGAGAAGTACAAAATAATTTCAATGCTATAAATGTCTCTAACTTCTCATTTTTTATAGCTGAGTATTACTCCATTTTTTAAAAAAACCCCACATTTTCTTTACCCAGTCTCCAGTTGATGGGATATTGGACTGCAGCCAAGTTTCAGCTATTACAAATTGTGCTCCTATGAGCATGGGTGCACAAATATCACTGTGGTATGATACTTTTAATTCTTTGGGGAAGATCCCCAGGAGGGGAATAGCTGGGTCAAATGCAACTTCCAGTCCTAATTTTTGAGGTATCTCCATAGAGACATTTATAGGTAAATGGATGCACATTGAGGCCATACTCAAGTGAAATAAACAGGACACACATGTGTAACTACTGAATAGTTTCTCTAGTGTGAGAAACTGAAAGTGTAAATAAGGACTAAAAGGTATAATAGATAATGTGAAATAGGAAGAAAAGGGGCAAAGGGGAAGGGGAAGTGGGAGGGGTAGGGGAAAGGAAAGAAGGGAATGGAATTAATGTGAGAAAATGAAAAAATGGAATCAAAGTCTTTGTAAATAGAGAGGGCTAGAGGGGTTGAAGGGAGGGCTGGGGAAGGGGGAAAAATAAGAACTAAGAGAGATTATGTAAAGGTGCAAATTTTCAATGATGAATGTCATTATATTGTACACCTAAAATGTACCAATAAATTTATCCAATTATTAAAAAAGAAAAAAAATAATTTCAATGCACCTGAACATACTCTGTATCTATAAAATGGAGACAATACTTACCTGCACAAGGTGTTAGTACAAAAAGGATTTTTAAATAGAATTTAAATTGTATAAAGAAGTGGATCTCAGTCTCCCTTATGAAAGTCCTTGGCCTGGGATGAAAAACACTTTTTTTCTCTGAGTATTTGCATGCGAAATTCATGGTGGTTGTTCCCTACATCAGGGTTGAGAAACCGTATCTGTGCATATTTTCTTGCAGTTAGAAAATGATCCATTATTATTATCTATACATATGGACACCAAGACCCATTACTCTTTTTTTTTTCTTTTTTTTGTATCGGAGATCAAACTTGGGACCTTGCTCTTGCGAGGCAGGCAGCAGAACCACTGAGCTAAATCCCCAGCCATTACTCATATTTTTAATGGAAATATTTAGTAATGAGTTTCCCATACAAAATATTTGAAAGAAGTTTGACTAATCCACTATAAAATTTGACATTTTACTTTGTCGTCATGAAGATATGCTCCTTCATACATGATCATAACCATTGTTCAAAGAACTGAATATAGTGGGTGTTTAGATGTTAAAACATACATGTCAGTATTGACTGTGCACGCATAAGTGACTTCTTTGAGGCTGACCTATAATCACCTAAAGTGAATCTAAGTTTTCTGCAAGATAATAATATCCAGCCATGAAAGGTACTAGATTACTCTGCCCAGTTTTCAGGTTTTTCTCTGAAGTACCTACATTGATTTCAAATGCTTTACCTGATCCACCTGAAGGAGAAAAACCATATAATTAGCTGAGTGCATTATTACAGAAAAATCATTTAATTACTGAGTGCATTTTACAAAAATCTTTTCAAAACATTTTTGCCTCTCCATATGGCAGAAATGAATATATCCATGTAATATGTGGAGAAGCCATGGTTATTTGGATTCCACCAATTGTTACACATTCCACTTTATTATGAATCACCTATATTATTGTCTCAAAAGATCCAACCCTTATCACCTACAATCTATGAGTGGAAATGTATACTGTCAAAAGTATTTCTGATATATATTAATAACCCTGACATAACTATTGGCCAAGGAATTTCAACTTGTATAGAGAGTAATATTTCTACCTTCCTCCAGTAGAGGAGTTAGTGTACTTGTTAGGTAAACAAAAAATTAACATTTAATCCCATGCCTCTGGTCTGCTTCTATAAGCTTAGTATGTGTATATTTCTCCACTTGTCTGTGTTGATGTTGTGTAATGGAGAATAGCACCCATGTCTACAACATGTGCAGTAACAAAGGATCCTTGGGAAATTAATAAAATTTCAACATATCATTTTTCAAATGAGCAATCCCATCATTATGAAAATAGTGATTTTATTGAAGAAAACAAATGTCAAAACCTGTGGAAACCAGAATTACCTTGCACATGCAAGTCAGGCAGCAGGACCACTGAGCTAAATCCCTGGAACTCAGAATGATGTGATTTTAAGAAGTAAATCAGCTGAAGGACCTAGATTAATTGCTTACTCTTTTTTCTGACATATGAACATATCTTTCATGATATTAAAACAATTGTATATTGCTCTTGACTGAAATATTAGGTCCCTGAAACAGACACAGAAAGGAGCTATTATTTTGTGCCTCTGTTCCATTGGACATACTTAAAAGAGGTGAAAATGCAGGCAGGAAAGCATTTCTTATGTTGAAGCTACACTGATTACAGCCAATTTTTGTGAACAACAAAGAAAGTTATATCCACTGTTCAACAGAAGTTATTTTTATTTTAGAATGTCTCCTCTATGCCAAAAAGACATAGGGCTCTGAAAATCTCATTATATCAGTGAAATCATTCCTCTCCAATATACAGTGTGTACTTATAAAATAAAAAACTGAATATCTCATTTAAGAAATAGAAAAGAGTAATTGATACATATTTTATGTGAAAGGTAAGAACAAAATTAACATCATTATCAATAATA